>NW_027362763.1:799864994-802369458 GCF_046119375.1 Phyllobates terribilis | reverse complement strand
CCCTATACTGATCATGTAGTGTGTGTGCCTATACTGATCATGTAGTGTGTGTGCCTATACTGATCATGCAGTGTGTGCCCCTATATTGATCATGGAGTGTGTGCCCCTATACTGATCATGTAGTGTGGGTGATGTGATGGGTGTGATACTTACCAGGCCTGTGCTAAGGTGAGTTCAGGGATAATGGCCGCTCCGTGTACATTCTGCTGCTCCGCTGCCCCAGGATGATTTTTCCTGAACTCACCAGATGGAAACTTAACACAGGCCGCTCCTGGGGTAGAAGATCTTCGGGCTGGAGGGATGTCAAATTCCAGCCCAGGATTGGAGGAGGCCAGGTCAAGGGTCTGGGGCGGCAAAACAATGGCAGTGGTCCAGCATGAAGATGTTATAGAGAGAGCTGATGTTGAAGGGCAGCCGAGGTGACGTACAGCAGCAGAGACGAGGTACGGGTCAGGAGGCATGGAGTTCTGGGCAGTTGGCACGGACTCATCCTGCAAGACATAAGAGGAAGACATGAAATATTTTGTCTACCGCATCTTCTGTTATTAGGGGAATGGTCTTTATAATAAACCATTCCGCTATGTAACATCTGATACAATGTACTGATATAATAGGTGTCCTGTCTGTACAGCGGTCACTCACCAGATGGTCATGGAATCTTTCACAATCCAGATCTTTTCATCCACCTAAGAAAAACAGAGACATAAAGCCATTAGCAGAAAATGTAAAAAAAGACAAGATGGATGATGATTACCACAATGTGAGAACACCTAATGGGAGTTATCCCCAGATGAAAAGATCCATACCGGGCCCAGTTTGATGACACGTACGTAAATTCGGCCACGGGGTGAAGGACTGTATGCTCCGGCCACTGCAGATGATGATTCTCCAGAACTGGCCTGAATGGTGTAAATGGCGGCTCTGCACTCCTTTTCTCCAGTTCCTCCCAGCCAATTGTGGTAAAAAAAAGTATGTTCTCGCTCACACCCAGGCGCGTCTGAGGGTCTTTGCGCAGCAGCTTCTTGATGAGATGTTTCACGTCAGCATCAAGCCAAGATGGAAATTTTGGCTTTTCGCTGATGATAGCTTTGAAAGCCGTTGGCTTGACGGGGCCGTTGTAAAATGGGAATCGTCCTGTTGCCATCCGGGATACCACGATCCCCAGGCTCCACCAGTCCACTGCTGCACCGTATGGTTTTCTACGAAACACCTCAGGGGCCATGTAGTGGAAAGTGCTCGTCACTCCAGACATGTTTTTGGAGGAGGTGACGCCATCTTGGGCAAGTCCTAGATCGATTATACGGATGTGGCCATCTGCATCCAACATGATGTTTTCCGGCTTTATGTCTCTGCAATGAAAGAAGAAAATAAAATTAGAAATCTGTCCAGTGATACAAGAAATGGAAAATGGATCACTACAAGACCAGGTAGAATAGGGGGCAGGACAGCAGGAATGCTGAGGGCCATATCTCCAGAATGTAAAGGAGACAGAGAGAAGGAGGAACGTTCTGCTTACCGGTGGACGATGTTGTGTCCATGGAGGAACTGGAGGCCACATACAATCTCTGCTGTGTAGAATCTGACGGAGAGAACAGAGTGTAGTATCAATGTCATCAAACCCTTCTCTAGCAATTCCCAAATATCCTGGCACCCCACTGCCTGCATCCAGCACCCTAAACATATGCCCTGCCAGTCCTTCCTTAGCTACACCCAGACCTCGGTTTTTTTCCATCTCCTTAGTTCTCCTTTAGGTACATTTTCCGTTTTCTCACCTCACATTGCCGATGTTCAGGCAGTCGCACATCCTGATCAAGTCCTCCAGGCTGCCACCGAACAGGTACTCCGTGATGAAATATGCCCTCTGCAGAGACTGGTGTGTAGCATAGAGGTGGCATAAGAATGGGCAGTCTCTGGCCGCCAGGAGTATCCGCCGCTCTCGCATAATGGTGTCCTCATTGTCCTCTTTTATGGTAATCATTGATGTTACGGCCGGGGACTGATGCCAGGACCACCTGAAAAAGACAAATGAAGAATACTTGGAAGGTGTCTGCAGGAAGTGGAAGGGATCTGGATTTTCTACTAAGGCACATGATAAAACTGAGTGGTTTCTCAATCTGCTGGTAACCAGGACCATGTAGAGGAGCAAATCTATGCGCATAATGCACTGCCTACCCCAGGGATGGGCTATGGAAAGGTGATAAAAAATAGTCAGCATTTTTATTTCATAAATCAATAATACACATGAAAATAAGCAATGTGTAATAAATCTAATCACAGAAATCTGCTTTTTTTTCTCTACCAGGACTGATTTTTCATTTTTTAAAATTCTCAATTTTCGGTTAAAATCTGTATTCAGTGAGAAAAGATTGTTGCATTACTGAGAAAGGAGGCGACAGTTGGTACTGATAATATTCTATGTAGAAGAGAAGTGGAAGGAGGAGGGAGGAATTCTGCCTTTAGCTCCTCCCTCTCCCCCTTTACATAGAATATTATCAGCACCAACTGTCATCTCCTATCTCAGTAACGTAACAATCTGTCTTCACTAAATACAGATTTTACACGAAAATAGAGACTTTGAAAATGAAAAATCAATCTTGGTGGAGAAAGAAGCAGATTTCTCAAATAATATTTATTATGTTGCTTATTTTCATGTGTGCTGTTAATGAAATAAAAATTAAAACAACAGCGACTCTTTAAAGGGTTTTCCACTGTTACCATATGGGAATAAACATAACAAGCATTAGTGGAGGCTTTGAGTTGGCATTAGTGTGGTCTGAATATCATTGTCTATTAAGGTTTAATAAAAAAACAGAGAGCAACGTATGTACAATATGGCCGCCTGATAGGAGCCAATATTGATGATGACATGGAAAAAAAACAATGTCCCCTGCTCCCTACAGCTGTGACCCCTGAGATCAACCATCCAGTGTAGAAGAATACCACGTTATAGCAGCACTAGACCTAACTATGGAGATGACTTATGTCATCTCACAGAACACTACAATGTGCAACAACAAAGCATGACATGGCTGATAACAGAGAACAATACATGAGGATATAATAAAAACTTCAGGTTTAAAATGAATATAAAATATGTAGGACTTACTTTGCCAAAGGCGCCCCTACCCAAGACCTGGTGGATGTCGAAGCGGCTGATGTTAAGCCTGGCATAGGGGCTGGATGATCCAGGGTCTCCGCTGCATCCAGGTGTTGACTCCTCCAATCCATTGTTGGCTTCTTTCCTCTTCTTCGTGATCTTCTTGAATCCGGTCACGCTGTCCTCTTCTCTCTTCCTCTTCTTCTCCTCGCTCTGTTCTCCATGTCTAGTAGACGCCATTTGCAAAAATATCTTCCAAAATCTTCCAAACCGCAAACCTCCGTCCGATCGCTTCAGCCGACAGATGAAAGTAAACGGCAGTTGGTCGTGTGCAGGTGAGGTCAGAGGTGATGGAACCTCAGGTGGCACCTGCCAGGCAGCAGGTCATGGACCTGCTCTGCTCTATACACTGATGTGGGCATCATGGGTGACAGTTTAGAGTCCAGAGGAACGGCAGAGAACTTCATTTCGACTTCTAGTGTTTTTTTTTTTATTATTATTCTTTTAATCCCTTCATGCAGGAGGCAGGCGACGCCAGTAGAAACTTCAACTGGATGTGCGTCCCTATATGACTATGGGAATGCATTATACTAATATACAGTATATGACTATGGGGGTGCATTACACTAATATATATGACTATGGGGGGGCATTATACTAATATATATTTATTTATTTATTATTATAGTGCCATTTATTCCATGGCACTTTACATGTGATAGGAATATACATAGCAAAAACATTTATATACATGGTATACATGGCCCCGCCTAGTGCTCTGTACTGTATACATGGCCACCGCATAGTGCTCCGTACTGTATACACGGCCCCGCATAGTGCTCCATACTGTATACACGGCCCCGCATAGTGCTCCGTACTGTATATACGGCCCCGCAGAGTGCTCCATACTGTATACACGGCCCCGCATAGTGCTCCGTACTGTATACACAGCCCCGCATAGTGCTCCGTACTGTATACACGGCCCCGCATAGTGCTCCATACTGTATACACGGCCCCGCATAGTGCTCCGTACTGTATACACGGCCCCGCGTAGTGCTCCGTACTGTATACACAGCCCCGCATAGTGCTCCGTACTGTATACACGGCCCCGCATAGTGCTCCATACTGTATACACGGCCCCGCATAGTGCTCCGTACTGTATACATGGCCCCGCATAGTACTCCGTACTGTATACATGTCCCCCTCATAGTGCTCAATATCGTATACATGGCCCCGCGTAGTGCTACCTACTGTATACATGGTCCCGCATAGTGCTCCATACTGTATATATGGCCCCGCATAGTGCTCCATACTGTATACATGGCCCCGCATAGTGCTCCGTACGGTATACATGGCCGCGCATAGTACTCCGTACTGTATACATGTGCCCCTCATAGTGCTTCGTACTGTATACATGGCCCCGCATAGTGCTCCGTACTGTATATGACTCGCCCCCTGGGCCGTGGGGCACGCGGATCCGGGCAACAGGGAAACGATGGGGGTAGTAGTGGCGGCCCGGTCCCGCGGCTCAGGGTGGTCAGACCAATGGTAGTCTGCTATGTACCGTTGATAATGTCCGACTACGCCACCCGTGGATTGCGGTTATTATGAACCGCCACTGCAAGGTAATCCCCTGAGGCTGATGGTGTGTGCAGCTGAGATTGGATAACTCTCCACGGGAAGAGTGTACCCCAGGGCAGTGCAGTGGATGATGGGGGTGGTGGTGCAGGGAGTCCCAGTACCGGTAGTGCTGGAGGAGCGAGAAAGTACACAGACAACGTACTGCAATCCAATGTCTTTTACTCACAGTTCATGTGCTCCGGGTCACTTCGGCACCAGTAGTGACCGCCCGAGCCGTGCTGTGTCCACCAGGTGTGGGGCTCGGTCAACTCCCAGGCAGTTCAGAAGTATGGCTCAGGACCCCCTTCTGTCCTTTCTCTGGCCTGCCTCACCAGTGACCCACTTTTGTCCAGCTGCCGCGGATCTGCGCGGGTAAACGTGGGCCCTGTTCCCCGCTATCCTATATGGTGCCTTCCTAGCAGGTTTGATGAGGTGTCGCACCAATAAATGATCACGACCTCCGGTCTTTGGCTGAGAGTAGTTTCTCCTCCACCAACTTGGGATCCGGTACCCTTAATCTGCCTGACCCTTCACCCGGTATTCTCGTGGGTTCTTAGGGTCCCTTCCACCTTCTTGTTCCTGAGCCCCTCTGTTTCTCTCTCACTTCTCCTTCTTTCCTGTTCCTTCTTCTCCTCCTTCCTTTGGCCTCTTCTCCAGGCCCACTTCTCTTTCTCCTCTCAGACTCCAGCCTTTTCTCTAGGCCTGCCTCTGAACAGAGATCCTACAGAGCCTCTGCTCCCTGTCTTCTCTGACTGGACTTCACTTCTTCTACTCCCAGAACTAAGATGGTGCCCACCTTTTATACCTCCCTTTAGAAACATGAGCCCAGGTGACCAGCAACCAATGGGCTCCTACCTACGCTCAGGAACCGTCCCCTTCTGCTCCTACATCACTGGGTATTCCTCCCCCCTCCCCACTCCAGCCAGGGACATGGTCTGTCGTGCCTGCATTTCTGTCTAATGGGAGCACCGTTGAGCTGTCCCTCGGAAATGGGGTGAGTGTGCTGTATGCAGCTATCTGAGCCCTGGTCCATACTCCATCCTTACCTGGGAGTGGAATATCACACCTCTGGCAGAGGTGAAATACCCCTGTAGCGGCCGAACCCTCGGGGCGCTACATATACACGGCCCGCACATAGTGCTCCGTACTACTGTATACATGGCCCCGCATAGTGCTCCGTACTGCATACATGGTCCCGCATAGTACTCCATACTGTATACATGGCCCCGCATAGTGCTCCATACTGTATACACGGCCCGCGCATAGTACTCCATACTGTATACATGGCCCCGCATAGTGCTCAGTACTGTATACGTGGCCCCGCATAGTGCTCCGTACTACTGTATACATGGCCCCGCATAGTGCTCCGTACTGCATACATGGCCCCGCATAGTACTCCATACTGTATACATGGCCCCGCATAGTGCTCCGTACTGTATACGTGGCCCGCGCATAGTGCTCCGTACTACTATATACATGGCCCCGCATAGTGCTCCATACTGTATACACGGCCCGCGCATTGTGCTCGGTACTACTATATACATGGCCCCGCATAGTGCTCCGTACTGTATACATGGCCCAGCATTGTGCTCGGTACTACTATATACATGGCCCCGCATAGTGCTCCGTACTGTATACATGGCCCCGCATAGTGCTCCGTACTGTATACACGGCCCCGCATAGAGCTCCATACTGTATGCACGGCCCCGCATAGTGCTCCATACTGTATACATGGCCCCGCATAATGCTCCGAACTGTATACATGTACCCCTCATAGTGCTCCGCACCGTATACATAGCCCCGCATAGTGCTACCTACTGTATACATGGTCCCGCATAGTGCTCCGTACTGTATATATGGCCCCGCATAGTGCTCCATACTGTGGACAAGGCGCCGCATAATGTTCCGTACTGTATACATGGCCCCGCATAGTGCTTCGTATTGTATACACGGCCCCGAATAGTGCTCCGTACTACTATTTACATGGCCCCGCATAGTGCTCCGTAATGTATACACGGCCCCCGCATTGTGCTCGGTACTACTATATACATGGACCCGCATAGTGCTCCGTACTGTATACATGGCCTCGCATAGTGCTCCATACTGTATACATGGCCTCGCATAGTGCTCCATACAGTATACATGACCCTGCATAGTGCTCCGTACGTATACATGGCCCCGCATAGTGCTCCGTACTGTATATATGGCCCCGCATAGTGCTCCGTACTGTATCCACAGCCTGCATAGTGCTTCATATGGTATACCCGGCCCCGCATAGTGCTCCCTACTCTATATACGGCCCCCACATAGTGCTCTGTACTGCATACATGGCCTCGCATAGTGCTCCATACTGTATACATGGCCCCGCATAGTGCTCCGTACTGTATACATGGCCCCGTATAGTGCTCCCTACGTATACATGGCCCCGCATTGTACTCCCTACTGTATACATGTCCCTCGCATAGTGCTTCGTACTGTATACATGGCCTTGCATAGTGCTCCATCCTACTATATACATGGCTCTGCATAGTGCTCCGTACTGTATACACGGCCCAGCATAGTGCTCCGTACTACTGTATACATGGCCCCGCAGAGTGCTACCTACTGTATACACGGTCCCGCATAGTGCTCCGTACTGTATACATGTCCCCCGCATAGTGCTTCGTACTGTATACATATAATTGCATAGTGCTCCATCCTACTATATACATGGCCCCGCATAGTGCTCCGTACTGTATACATGGCCCCGCATAGTGCTCCGTATGTATACATGGCCCCGCATAGTGCTCCGTACGTATACATGGCCTCGCATAGTGCTCCATACTGTATACATGGCCCCGCATAGTGCTCCGTACTCTATGCATGGCCTCGCATAGTGCTCAGTAAGTATACATGGCCCCGCATAGTACTCCCTACTGTATACATGTCCCTCGCATAGTGCTCCATCCTACTATATACATGGCCCCGCATAGTGCTCCGTACTGTATACACGGCCCAGCATAGTGCTCCGTACTACTATATACATGGCCCCACATAGTGCTCCGTACTGTATACACAGCCCACGCATAGTGCTCCGTACTGCAGACATGGCCCCGCATAGTACTCCATACTGTATACATGGTCCCAAATACTGCTACCTACTGTATACATGGTCCCGCATAGTACTCCGTACTGTATACATGTCCCCCGCATAGTGCTCCGTACTGTATACATGGCCCCGCATAGTGCTCCATCCTACTACATACATGGCCCCGCATAGTGCTCCGTACTGTATACATGGCCACGCATAGTGCTCCGTACTGTATATGTAGCACCCTGAGGATTCGGCTGCTACAGGAGTATTGCACCTCAGCCAGAGGTGTGATATTCCACTCCCGGGTAAGGATGGAGTGTGGAACTGAGCTCAGATAGCTGCATGCACTACATACATCCCATTTCCGGGGGACAGATCAATGGTACTCCCACTAGAGAAATGTGCAGGTACGACAGTGTCTGTCCCTGGCTGGAGTGGGAGGGGGGTGGAACATCCCAGTAGTGTAGGGGCAGATAGGGGGAGCAGTCTGGGTAGTGTTAGGAGCTCATTGGGTGCTGGTCACCTGAGCTCACACATAGAGGGAGTATATAAGGTGGGAACCATCTTAGATCAGGGTCAGTCTTTGCAGAGGAGTCTTTTGTAGAAGGCTGGTCAGTCAGTCAGTCAGTCTTTAGCAGAGCAGTGGAGGAAAGCAGAGGAGAAGAGCAGCCCCAAGGCCCAGAGAGAGAGAGGAGAAAGAAGGACCCAGAGGGGGAGAAGAAGGAACTCCAAGAACCCAAAATTAGACCAGAGGGTGAAGAGTTGGCACAAGGGTACCGGATCCCAAACTGGTGGAGGGCATTAATCCTCAGCCAGAGACCGGAGGTCGTGGGCAGGATCTGCCACGACCACCCACTACATCCACCTGGAAGGCAAACCGAGCATAGGGTCAGGGAACCCAGAGACAAGGGTTTTACCAACAAGAGGCCCGAGGGAGCCGGACATAGGTGGATCCCTGGTGGGGAAGGCCAGAGAAGAGGACAAGTCAGAAAGGGAGCTCAGGACCACGCTCCAGAACTACTTGGGGGTTGGCCGAGTCCAGGACCTGGTGGACGCAGCGCGGCTCGGGTGGTCACTCAAGGCCGGAGTGACCAGCACAACAGCAGTAAGTAAAAACCCTGAACTGCACAACCCGACTCTGAGTCTCATTACCATCCTCACTGCACCTCCACAACCACCATCCTCTGCACCTGACCCCCTGAGGCTATACCCCTCCCGTTGGGGGTTATACTACCAGAGCTGCACAAACACCACCAGCCTCAGCGGACCCTGCTGCAGCGGCGGCCGTATTGACCGCAAATCAACGGGTGGCGTAGTCGACACTAAAGAACATCAATAACATCTGTAGGACTGCCACACACTGAGCTTGACACCCTGGGCACGGACCGGGTCACAGCCACTCGGAGACTACAACCCCCATCTGATCCGGCTCCGGGTATTCCCCTAAAGAATATGGCCCAGGGGGCGCGTCAACTTTGGCGTAGTCGGCAGGATTACGTGCCCGCAACAACCGGGTACTGCGTGCCTGAAGAAAAGTACACCGTTACCTCAAAAAGAAGTCTCCCGCCGGTTCCGGAGGGTCCCCGCCATCGGACTCCATCACAGGTCGATTCCCGCCGGTTGTCCGCCATTTGCAGCTTTTTCCCGCCATCTGCAGAGTTTCCCGCCACTGGGAGACGATTCCCGCCATTTCCAAAGATTTCCCGCCTTGGAAGAGCAGACGCCATTATGGGCGTGCCAGAGGATGGCAAGAGGCCGCCTCCCATCGTGGGCCAGGACGAAGAATGGCGCCAAAAGCGGAAACCGCGCCTACCAACAGAGACTGTGATGCTAGAAGTGTCCATCAGCGTGAAAGAACTGCCCCTGGAGCTGACAATCACCAAGTTGCCCCGGGACCGCCCTCGAAGTGGGAGGAGACAGAACAAAAGAACGAAGATGGGTGCCGCCTGGAGCAGTCTGGAGAGAGCGCACCCGGAGACAAGAAGCCTGGAGAGGAGTCCAGAGAAAGCCTACCCGGAGATGGAAGGCGAGACAGGCAGCACCGACCCAGTGGTCAGGAGCCTGCTGCAAGCAACAAGCCCACTAGGCTTAGTGGAGATCCTAGCACAGCTCCCCCGAGATCGGGAGTGTGCACAGACCGCGCTGGAGGGCCTCGCACGGAGGATGGCCCAGGTGCAACGGGAGACGTTGGCGGAGTGGAGCCGAGAGATGGCCCAGCAGACCGAAACCCGTCAGCGGAGCACGCCACCCGAGACGAGGAGACAGACCGCCTCTGAGGATGGCGCAGGAGGACTCAAGGCCAGAGACGGCGCCGAGAAGGGAGCTGAATGGACGGAGGCAGGTAAAGGGGACGTCTCTACCCCGAGCCGGGAAACCGCGTGCCTGCCCCAGCTCCCCGTCGCAGAGCCCGAAGTTCCCCCTGCCGTGCCCGTCGCTGCATCGTCACCGCCACAGACTAGGCCTCAACCGGAAACCGCGGCCGCGACCCCTGTGACGTCACACGCCTCGACCTCGAGCGTGGCCAAGCAGGAAATACCATCAGCCTGGTCGCAAGGCCTAGTACCCCCGGGCGCCGCAATACCAACAGCGCCCCCTACCTCCGCGGGGCCCCCAGCCTGGTCGCAGGGCCGAGTAACCCAGGGCGCCGCCGTTCTTACGGTGCCCTTTGCCTTTAGGGTGCCCCAGGCCTGGTCGCAAGGCCTGGTTAACCCGGGCGCCGCTGCCATCAACGCGCCCTCAACATCTAGAGTGCCGCACCTGGGTGAAGATCTGTTCGCCCAGCATACGTGCCCGGATGGACAGCCCTTCGTATGGCCCCAGGAGTACATTCAGCTGGAACTCCAGAGAGCAAGGCCCATGTGCGAGCCCCTGATCCCGGCTCCGAAGCCCGTAAAGAGGACCCCGCCCCCGCTGGAGGAGACCCAGTTTGAGTGGGACCCCACCGGAGAAGACCTCATGGGGTTCACTCAGGAGACTCGGGCGGCTGCAGCGGAGCGTGCAGAGTGCTGCCGGCAGCAGCTCGAGGTCTTCGAGAGGGAGCGGAGAGAGAGGCGGGTCCGGGAACAGCAAATGCAAGTAAGAAGCGCGGAGCAGAAGAGCCGGACCAGGAGGAATCCCCGTGCAGCTCATGGTCCCCCTTCCACCGGGACTGTGATAAAATTCAACATGCAGCACGGATGGGGCTTTATCAGAGACCACCATACCCCCGGCGACGTCTTTGTCACGCGCAGAGACGTAGAAAGTCATCTGCCGGAGGGACACAGGGGTCGTGACCTGTATGTAGGGGACGAGGTCACCTTCACCCGGCACAAGTGTGCCAAAGGACCCTACGTCCTCCATGTGCATCGCCTGACGGAGGAGGAGCTGCGGTGTGAGGAGGAGCAAGAGGACCCGGACGGGTCTGAAACTGAAACTATCCACCAAGAGGAGCAGGAGGATGCCGTCATTAAAGTACAGTAAAGAGACTGTAAATAGTTACCCGTCAGGGTACAGTGAACTGTTGCTATTATAGTCCCCGTTGGGACCAGCGAATTGAACTGTTAACCCGTGTGTCCCTATTTCCTAATACCTGGCCGAGGACTGAGAGCGGCCATTTCCCTTGTATATAGTTGCGCTTCCTAAAGCGCCCCCTACTGGTTTTATAGGAAACCATGTTTTTCCAAGAAAAGAGACTGTCGCACTTTACCCGGTCACAAGATGCACCGTGACCGGAGGAACCAGAAACAAGACAAGACAAGAATATTTATGAAAAGTTTTATTGCTGATATATATATATATAATGTTTTATATGATGTTTGATATGTTTTATATGTTATGTTGATATGAAAAATTGTATGTTTGGTATGTTTTTATTTTTCTTACAGCCCGGGGACGTGCTGTGATTTACCAGGGGGGAATGTAGCACCCTGAGGATTCGGCTGCTACAGGAGTATTGCACCTCAGCCAGAGGTGTGATATTCCACTCCCGGGTAAGGATGGAGTGTGGAACTGAGCTCAGATAGCTGCATGCACTACATACATCCCATTTCCGGGGGACAGATCAATGGTACTCCCACTAGAGAAATGTGCAGGTACGACAGTGTCTGTCCCTGGCTGGAGTGGGAGGGGGGTGGAACATCCCAGTAGTGTAGGGGCAGATAGGGGGAGCAGTCTGGGTAGTGTTAGGAGCTCATTGGGTGCTGGTCACCTGAGCTCACACATAGAGGGAGTATATAAGGTGGGAACCATCTTAGATCAGGGTCAGTCTTTGCAGAGGAGTCTTTTGTAGAAGGCTGGTCAGTCAGTCAGTCAGTCTTTAGCAGAGCAGTGGAGGAAAGCAGAGGAGAAGAGCAGCCCCAAGGCCCAGAGAGAAAGAGGAGAAAGAAGGACCCAGAGGGGGAGAAGAAGGAACTCCAAGAACCCAAAATTAGACCAGAGGGTGAAGAGTTGGCACAACGGTACCGGATCCCAAACTGGTGGAGGGCATTAATCCTCAGCCAGAGACCGGAGGTCGTGGGCAGGATCTGCCACGACCACCCACTACATCCACCTGGAAGGCAAACCGAGCATAGGGTCAGGGAACCCAGAGACAAGGGTTTTACCAACAAGAGGCCCGAGGGAGCCGGACATAGGTGGATCCCTGGTGGGGTAGGCCAGAGAAGAGGACAAGTCCGAAAGGGAGCTCAGGACCACGCTCCAGAACTACTTGGGGGTTGGCCGAGTCCAGGACCTGGTGGACGCAGCGCGGCTCGGGTGGTCACTCAAGGCCGGAGTGACCAGCACAACAGCAGTAAGTAAAAACCCTGAACTGCACAACCCGACTCTGAGTCTCATTACCATCCTCACTGCACCTCCACAACCACCATCCTCTGCACCTGACCCCCTGAGGCTATACCCCTCCCGTTGGGGGTTATACTACCAGAGCTGCACAAACACCACCAGCCTCAGCGGACCCTGCTGCAGCGGCGGCCGTATTGACCGCAAATCAACGGGTGGCGTAGTCGACACTAAAGAACATCAATAACATCTGTAGGACTGCCACACACTGAGCTTGACACCCTGGGCACGGACCGGGTCACAGCCACTCGGAGACTACAACCCCCATCTGATCCGGCTCCGGGTATTCCCCTAAAGAATATGGCCCAGGGGGCGCGTCATATACATGGCCCCGCATAGTGCTCCGTACTGTATACATGGCCCCGCATAGTGCTCCATCCTACTACATACATGGCCCCGCATAGTGCTCCGTACTGTATACATGGCCACGCATAGTGCTCCGTACTACTGTATACATGACCCTGCATAGTGCTACCTACTGAATACATGGTCCCGCATAGTGCTCCGTACTGTATACATGACCCCGCATAGTACTCCGTATTGTATACATGGCCCCGCATACTGCTACCTACTGTATACATGCCCCGCATAGTGCTCCATACTGTATACATGGCCCCGCATAGTGCTCCATCCTACTATATACATGATCCCGCATAGTGCTCCGTACTGTATACATGGCCCCGCATAGTGCTCCGTACTGCTGTATACATGTCCCCCGCATAGTGCTTCGTACTGTATACATGGCCCTGCATAGTACTCCGTACTACTATATACATGGCCCCACATAGTGCTCCGTACTGTATACACTACCTGGGCATAGTGCTCCGTACTACTGTATACATGGCCCCGCATATTCCTTCATACTGCATACATGGCCCCGCATAGTACTTCATACTGTATACATGGCCCCACATACTGCTGTTTTGTATACATGGCCTCGCATACTGCTGTTTTGTATACATGGCCCCGCATAGTGCTGCACACAGTATACATGGCCCCGCATAGTGCTCCGTACTGTATACACGGCCCGCGCATAGTGCTCCATACTACTGTATACATGGCCCCGCATAGAGCGCCATACTGTATACATGGCCCCGCATAGTGCTCCGTACTGTATACATGGCCCCGCATAGTGCTCCATACTACTGTATACATGGCCCCGCATAGAGCGCCATACTGTATACATGGCCCCGCATAGTGCTCCGTACTGTATACATGGCCCTGCATAGTACTCCATACTACTATATACATGGCCCCGCATAGAGCTCCATACTGTATACATGGCCCCCCATAGTGCTCCGTACTGTATACATGGCCCCGCATAGTACTCCATACTACTATATACATGGCCCCGCATCGTGCTCCGTACTGTATACATGGCCCTGCATAGTACTCCATACTACTTTATACATGGCCCCGCATAGTACTCGTACTGTATACACGGCCCGCGCATAGTGCTCCGTACTACTGTTTACATGGTCCCTCATATTGCTCCATCCTGTATACATGGCCCCACATACTGCTGTTTTGTATACATGGCCCCGCATAGTGCTGCACACAGTATACATCACTACGCAAAGTGATCCATACTGTATACACGGCCCCCGCATAGTGCTCCGTACTACTATATACATGGCCCCGCATAGTACTCCGTACTGTATACACGGCCCGCGCATAGTGCTCCGTACTACTGTTTACATGGTTCCGCATAGTACTCCATACTGTATACATGGCCCCACATACTGCTGTTTTGTATACATGACCCCGCATAGTGCTGCACACAGTATACATCACTCCGCAAAGTGATCCATACTGTATACACGGCCCCGCATAGTGCTCCGTTCTACTATATACATGGCCCCGCATAGTGCTCGGTACTGTATACACGTCCCCCGCATAATGCTCTGTACTACTATATACATGGCCCCGCATTGTGCTCCGTACTGTATACATGACCCCGCATAGTGATCCATACTGTATACACGGCTCCGCATAGTGCTCCGTACTACTATATACATGGCCCCGCATAGTGCTCGGTACTGTATACACGTCTCCCGCATAATGCTCTGTACTACTATATACATGGCCCCGCATAGTGCTTCGTACTGTATACATGGCCCCGCATAGTGCTCTGTAATACTATATACATGGCCAAGCATAGTGCTCTGTACTGTATACATGGCCACCGCATAGTGCTCCGTACTGTATACACGGTCCCGCATAGTGCTCCGTACTGTATACATGGCCCCGCATAGTGCTCCATGCTGTAAACATGGCCCCGCATAGTGCTCCGTACTGTATACATGGCCCCGCAAATGTGAAGCCCAGCTGTGCTTGGTATCACAGATCCTAGAAGGGTGTATTGAAGGATTCCTCCACAAGAGGCCCCCATAACCATTCACACATCTCCACCTTCCACCTCAGACCACCAGAGGGAGGAGCCCGTTAGGGATAGATAAATAGAGAAGGTGGAGCCAGGTAGCAGTTAGTCTAGACTGGAGTCGACAGAGAGCAGAAGTCTGTTGAGAGAGTTCCTGCAGTAGAAGCCTGAGAGAGGTTAGTCTGCAGTGGAGTATGTTCTAGACTCAGTTGTAGCTCAGAGAAGTGAGCTTAGGTGTGCCGGCGCCATAAGATCGGTGAAGCGCGGCAAGCGGTGAGTAGCCTAGGAGGGCCCGAGTAGGCCGAAGGCGAGTAGAGAGAGTTAGTTCATAGGGGCAGAGGAGCTTAACTAGCTCACCCCGAAGAAGAAGCAGTTACCGGACACCGGGTCCGAAGCTTACCGGGATCTCCATGACCCAGTAAGATAAACCGGAATCCCTGGAGAACTACAAGTCCCAGGATCACTAAAGTGCTGATACGTATCAGAGCCAGGAGACACATAGGCCCCGTAGGTCGGGAGCGTGCACTCCAAGAGAAGGCCCTACCACAAGGTCAGCCAGCGCAGGACAGAGACAAAGTTAGGCCTAGCTTCAGGCACGTCAGAAACTTACTACGCAGAAGCAAGAAACAGGAGGCCCAAAAACCGCTCATTGGGGAGGATCCGGACATACACCCTTCACCCTACAGTGCTCCGGGAAGTGCCTGAATTTCCATCAGTAAAATGTACTGAAGTGACTATTGCGTCCGTCCCTGTTATTGCTCTGACTCGGCTGAGTCTCTCCGTCCTGCTTTCCCCGTCCATACCCTGCGCAGATGCTTAGCTCCACCTGTGGGGAGCCATACCATCTAGCTGCCTTATCACCGGCCTCAGTGGACTGCGCAGCGCTGGTGAATATCATCAGAAACCATAGGTGACGTCACGAACTCTTTAATAAAACTTAACATCTATCAACGCCTTTTTAAAGAGAGACCCCAGAGTACGGGCCCGGGAGCCGACCACCGCGACCTCCTTAAGGCTAAAGGCCCGGTAACTGAGTCATCCCCATCCCCTGGGCTAGTCATCTCTTCTGGCGTCATGAACAGGATCACATGCCCGCTGCAACGACAGAGTGTTGTGCCCATTGCCACCGGGTACTGTGTGCCTTTATTCTGAACTGTGTACGTGAAGTTGTGGTGAAGGTTGCCGTCATTGTTGGGTCGCTGAGCGAGAAGAAGGGCGTAATCGCGGGAAAATAAGGGGCGTACCTGCAAAAGAGTGCGAAGTCCCGGACACGCCCCACGCTTTGACGTCAAACCAACAAGCGCCAGGTCCTGTAAGGAGCGTCGCTGAACGCGCTGACGTAGGACGCAAGCGACGCAAGGTCCTGAAGACACCCGTCTGCGGCCTACTGGAAGAAAAAACAGAAGGTAGGCCACGGTTAACTAGGGGGGCGCCAAGATGTCCGACAAGCAGCAGAACACCGACCTACCGGTCAACGTCCCTGAAGTTCAGCCCGCGCCCGATGATGAGCAGGACGAAGCCGCCGCTCCACCAGCAGCCCCCATAACACCTGTAATACCTATGAATTTACCGTACATTCCTGGAGCAAAGTGGCTCCCCCAGTACAACGGCAAACCAGATACCCTGTCTGGATTCAAACGGAAGTTATGTGGTATCTTGGACATGTACTCCATGACAGGTAAACAAAGAGCCGCCGTTGTATTAGGACAACTGACAGGTGCTGCGGAACGGGAGGTGGAAACATGGTCGGCCGCAGACCAGGAGTCAGTGTCCGCAATATTCCAAAAACTACAGACTGTCTTTGAGGACCTTACTGAGGCGGACCTCCGGATGAGGTTCTACAGCTGTTCCCAACAACCAGAGGACAATGTTCGGGACTACGCCTGGCGTCTCCAAGGGGCCCTGTGGGCTCTGGACCAGGTTAGTCCAACCAGCGTTGAAAATGAGAACAAAATGCTGAAGGAACAGTTTGTCCGGGGACTGAGGTCTCCAGAGGAGAGCAGGACTGTGCGTTGGTGGTCCCTGGATCATCCAGATGCCACCTTTGACAATCTCAAGGACATGGCTATAAAAGGACAGCAGCCCCTGGAAACAAATGCCATCCAACGTTACCAGGGTGGGGCTACCCCAGAGCCTGCAACACCCACCTTTTCCCCAGTGACTGCTGAAGCTAAGGTTCCAGTAACGTACCCTAGAGAGCTGGACAGTCTGAGCTCTGAAGTGTGTCAGTTGAGCAAAACCCTGACCACTGTGCTGAGTGCTCTACAGCTGCGGACGGAGCCTGAGGAAGGAGGGAAGATCCTGCTAGTCGATAGCCCTGAGGATGTCCCCTGGATGCGAAGGAGGAGGAGGCCAACACCACCCTCGCCGAGGACCAGTGACCAGCGCCGTCCACCTAAGGACCCAGCCTGCTACCGCTGCCGCAAGACCGGCCATATCGTCCAGAATTGTCCATTAAACGAGAAAACCCTGGGTCCGAGGGCCGACACCCAGGAGTAGACTCACCAGGCCCATCAGACTGGTACAACAGGTTCGTCGGAGGAAGACCTTTCCTGTCCATTGTGTTGGACGGGATCCCGACTAGAGATGAGCGGTGTTCGACTAGAACTGTTCGCCAATCTCAAATTCGAGCTGTTTTGGGCGGTGTTCGAGTTGTTCGACGAACCCGAACGATTTGCAAAAAATTCGGCTGTTCGAGGTTATGTTCGATAACTGTTCGTGCACCAAAAGCGTGTCCTGCATGTCTGGCGCTATTTAGAGCACCAATCATGCAGGGATTGTCTGCCACTCACTGTAATGTCACAGCCATGGTGGTTGTGGCATTACAGTGATTGCCCAAATCGATGGGAACAGTGCCAACAGTGAAACATGAAAAGCCGGCAATTCAGCAGCGGCATACACCGGTACCCGACAATTTAGAACAGAAAGAATAGAGCTTCACACATAGATTAGATAGATATAAACATGTCAGCCACATATATACGAAGTACAGTGAAAGTGCTGCTTACTGTACTTGTCATTTAGCGTAAAGGATTTATCAAAAAAAATAATAGTGTTTTCATGCACTGTCTCTTTAAAAAAGCCGGCCGGCAATTCAGCAGCGGTACCCGACAATTTAGAATAGAAAGAATAGAGAATCACACATAGATTAGATAGATAGAAACATGTCAGTCACATATATATGAAGTACAGTGACAGTGCTGCTTACTGTACTTGTCATTTAGCGTAAAGGATTTATCAAAAAAAATAATAGTGTTTTCATGCACTGTCTCTTTAAAAAAGCCGGCCGGCAATTCAGCAGCGGTACCCGACAATTTATAACAGACAGAATAGAGCTTCACACATAGATTAGATAGATAGAAACATGTCAGTCACATATATATGAAGTACAGTGATAGTGTTGGTTACTGTACTTGTCATTTAGTATTAAAATAAAGGATTTATTATTAAAAAAATTGGCGTGGGGTTCCCCTTAATTTTAGGCTCTAGCGGAGGTTAAGCAGACGGCTGGGGCAGATGTTTGAAGCCTGGGAAGGGGGTAATACCCACGGAGCTTCCCAGGCTACTAATATCAGCCCCCAGCTGAATACATAGCCTTTACTAGCTATTAAAATGGGGGACCCCCCAAAAAAAATGACGTGGGGTCCCCCCTAATTTAATAGCTAGCAAAAGCTAGGCAGACAGCTGGGGGCTGATATTAATAGCCCAGGAAGGGAGCCATGAATATTGGCCCCCTCCCAGGCTAGAAACACCAGCCGTCAGCCGCCCCAGAAATGGCGCATTCATAGGATGCGCCAATTCTGGCACTTAGCCTCGCTCTTCCACGCTGCCCTGGTGCGGTGGCAGGGGGTAATAGGGTTGGGGTTGATGTCAGCTTATAATGCCAGCTGACATCAACCCCAGGTTAGTAATGGAGAGGCGTCTATAAGACACCCCCATTACTAACCCCATAGTCAAAGTTAAAAAAAACACAAACACCCAGAATAAAGTCCTTTAATTGAAATAAAGACACATTCCTTTATTGTTCTAAATTAAACCATACTTACCGTCACGCCCATTCCAGCTGAAGCCAACGATCTCCTGCAATAAAAGAAAACTAATAAAGCAACCTCATCCTTACCTTTCCATGGTTCCCACGACAGCTTCAGCTCTGCTACATCGAGATGACAGGCTGGACCGCAGCAGAACGCCGCCATCCAGCCTCTCATCCCGCAGACACTGAGAAGCGCAGGCTTGCTTGCGCTGCTCAGCGTCTCTCTGTGACGACATCCAGATGAGCCGAGTTCATGTCCAATGAACTCGGCTCACCTCATGCACGTCACTGACAGCGTGGGAAAATTCTCACGCTGAAGCGGTGAGTGCAGGAGAATTCTCCCACGCTGTCAGTGACGTGCAGGAGGTGAGCTGAGTTCATTGGACATGAGCTCACCTCCTGCACGTCACTGACAGCGTGGGAGAATTCTCCTGCACTCAGCGCTTCAGCGTGAGAATTCTCCCACGCTGAAGCGCTGAGTGCAGGAGAATTTTCCCACGCTGTCAGTGACGTGCATGAGGTGAGCCGAGTTCATTGGACATTAACTCGGCTCATCTGGATGCCCTCACAGAGAGACACTGTGGAGCGCAAGCAAGCCTGCGCTTCTCAGTGTCTGCGGGATGACAGGCTGGATGGCAGCGTTCTGCTGCGGTCCAGCCTGTCATCTCGATGTAGCAGAGCTGAAGCTGTCATGGGAACCATGGAAAGGTAAGGATGATGTTGCTTTATTATTTTTCTTTTATTTCAGGAGATCGTTGGCTTCAGCTGGAATGGGCGTGATGGTAAGTATGGTTTAATTTAGAACAATAAAGAATTGTGTGTTTATTTCAATTAAAGGACTTTTTTCTGGGTGTTGTGTTTTTTTTAAATACTTTACTAGAAATTCATGGTGGTCATGTCTAATATTGGCGTGACCCCATGAATTTTGGGCTTAGGGCCAGCTGATAATGCCAAGCTGGCCCTAACCCCTTTATTACCCAGTGAGCCACCGCATCAGGGCCCTGGATGAGTTGGGTACAGCGCCAGAAGATGGCGCTTCTATGAACGCGCCATTTTCCGGGGTGGCTGCGGACTGCAATTTGCAGCGGGGGTGGCCCAGAAAGCTTGGGCCTCCCTGCGCTGCGGATTCCAGCCCCCAGCTGCCTAGTTGTACCTGGCTGGACACAAAAACAGGGCGAAGCCCCACGTCAATTTTCTTTAAATTATTTCATGAAATAATTAAGAAAAAAAGGGCTTCCCTATATTGTTGTGTCCGGCCAGGTACAAATAGGCAGCTGGTGGTTGGGGGCAGCCCGTTCCTGCCTGCTGTACCTGGCTGGACACAAATATAGTGCGAAGCCCCACGTCAATTTTTTTTAAATTATTTCATGAATTTCCTGAAATAATTTAAAAAAATTGAAGTGGGGCTTCGCACTATATTTGTGTCCAGCCAGGTACAGCAGGCAGGAACGGGCTGCCCCCATTCACCAGCTGCCTATTTGTACCTGGCCGGACACAACAATATAGGGAAGCCCTTTTTTTCTTAATTATTTCATGAATTTCATGAAATAATTAAAAAAAATTGAAGTGGGGCTTCGCACTATATTTGTGTCCAGCCAGGTACAGCAGGCAGGAACGGGCTGCCCCCAACCACCAGCTGCCTATTTGTACCTGGCCGGACACAACAATATAGGGAAGGCCTTTTTTTCTTAATTATTTCATGAATTTCATGAAATAATTAAAAAAAAAGTACGTGGGGCTTCGCCCTATTTTTGTGTCCAGCCAGGTACAACTAGGCAGCTGGGGGCTGGAATCTGCAGCGCAGGGAGGCCCAAGCTTTCTGGGCCCCCCCCCCGCTACAAATTGCAGTCCGCAGCCACCCCGGAAAATGGCGCGTTCATAGAAGCGCCATCTTCTGGCGCTGTACCCAACTCATCCAGGGCCCTGGTGCGGTGGCTCACTGGGTAATAAAGGGGTTAGGGCCAGCTTGGTATTATCAGCTGGCCCCAAGCCCAAAATTCATGGGGTCACGCCAGTATTAGACATGACCGCCATGAATTTCTAGTAAAGTATTTAAAAAAAACACAACACCCAGAATAAAGTCCTTTAATTGAAATAAAGACACAATTCTTTATTGTTCTAAATTAAACCATACTTACCATCACACCCATTCCAGCTGAAGCCAACGATCTCCTGCAATAAAAGAAAAATAATAAACCAACCTCATCCTTACCTTTCCATGGTTCCCACGACAGCTTCAGCTCTGCTACATCGAGATGACTGGCTGGACCGCAGCAGAACGCTGCCATCCAGTCTGTCATCCCGCAGACACTGAGAAGCGCAGGCATGCTTGCGCTCCTCACTGTCTCGCTGTGACGGCATCCAGATGAGCCGAGGTCATGTCCAATGAACTCGGCTCACCTCATGCACGTCACTGACAGCGTGGGAAAATTCTCACGCTGAAGTGCTGAGTGCAGGAAAATTCTCCCACGCTGTCAGTGATGTGCATGAGGTGAGCTCATGTCCAATGAACTCAGCTCACCTCCTCCACGTCACTGACAGCGTGGGAAAATTCTCCTGCAATCAGCGCTTCAGCGTGAGAATTTTCCCACGCTGTCAGTGACGTGCATGAGGTGAGCCGAGTTCATTGGACATGAACTCGGCTCCTCTGGATGTCGTCACAGAGAGACGCTGAGCAGCGCAAGCAAGCCTGCGCTTCTCAGTGTCTGCGGGATGACAGACTGGATGGCAGCGTTCTGCTGCGGTCCAGCCTGTCATCTCGATGTAGCAGAGCTGAAGCTGTCGTGGGAACCATGTAAAGGTAAGGATGAGGTTGCTTTATTATTTTTCTTTTATTGCAGGAGATCGTTGGCTTCAGCTGGAATGGGCGTGATGGTAAGTATGGTTTAATTTAGAACAATAAAGGATTGTGTCTTTATTTCAATTAAAGGACTTTATTCTGGGTGTTTGTGTTTTTTTTAACTTTGACTATGGGGTTAGTAATGGGGGTGTCTTATAGACGCCTCTCCATTACTAACCTGGGCTTGATGTCAGCTGGCATTATAAGCTGACATCAACCCCAACCCTATTACCCCCTGCCACCGCACCTGGGCAGCGTGGAAGAGCGAGGCTAAGTGCCAGAATTGGCGCATCCTATGAATGCGCCATTTCTGGGGCAGCTGACGGCTGGTGTTTCTAGCCTGGGAGGGGGCCAATATTCATGGCTCCCTTCCTGGGCTATTAATATCAGCCCCCAGCTGTCTGCCTAGCCTTTGCTAGCTATTAAATTAGGGGGGACCCCACGTCATTTTTTTTGGGGGGTCCCCCATTTTAATAGCTAGTAAAGGCTATGTATTCAGCTGGGGGCTGATATTAGTAGCCTGGGAAGCTCCGTGGGTATTACCCCCTTCCCAGGCTTCAAACATCTGCCCCAGCCGTCTGCTTAACCTCCGCTAGAGCCTAAAATTAAGGGGAACCCCACGCCAATTTTTTTAATAATAAATCCTTTATTTTAATACTAAATGACAAGTACAGTAACCAACACTATCACTGTACTTCATATATATGTGACTGACATGTTTCTATCTATCTAATCTATGTGTGATGCTCTATCTTTCTGTTCTAAATTGTCGGGTACCGCTGCTGAATTGCCGGCCGGCTTTTTTAAAGAGACAGTGCATGAAAACACTATTATTTTTTTAAATAAATCCTTTACACTAAATGACAAGTACAGTAAGCAACACTATCACTGTACTTCATATATATGTGACTGACATGTTTCTATCTATCTAATCTATGTGTGAAGCTCTATTCTTTCTGTTCTAAATTGTCGGGTACAGATGCTGAATTGCCG
Organism: Phyllobates terribilis; assembly: GCF_046119375.1. Classification (NCBI taxonomy): domain Eukaryota; kingdom Metazoa; phylum Chordata; class Amphibia; order Anura; family Dendrobatidae; genus Phyllobates; species Phyllobates terribilis. The sequence goes on along the minus strand of NW_027362763.1, from coordinate 802,346,608 downwards.
GCCGGCTTTTTTAAAGAGACGGTGCATGAAAACACTAATATTTTTTTTAATAAATCCTTTACACTAAATGACAAGTGCAGTAACCAACACTGTCACTGTGCTTCTTATATGTGTGACTGACATGTTTCTATCTATCTAATCTATGTGTGATGCTCTATTCCTTCTTGTCTAAATTGTCGGGTACCGGTGTATGCCGCTGCTGAATTTGCCGGCCGGCTTTTTTAAAGAGAGTGTCTTCTGAGCAGTTTGTCAGCTTTTGGACACCTTTGCAGGTGTTTTCTATGTGTTTCTATGTGTTTTTGTTTGCCTGCCATTGGTTTTAAAGGTGTTCGACGGTGTTCTAAGGTGTTCGACGAACAGTTCGACGAACAGTTCCTCGAACATCCCGGTGTTCGACGAACCGAACCGAACCCGAACACTACGCGGGTGGCTCAACACTAATCCCGACGCATGCCCTGCTGGACACAGGATCTCAGGTAACCATCATGCCTGAAGTCCTCTACAAGAGGTTCTGGTCCATGGACGATCTACGTCCTCCAGCTCCAAATTTGTCTGTATATGCTTCAAATGGACTCCCCCTTAACCTACTCGGGGTTAAAAATGTGACTGTAAAGGTGGGGAGAGTGGAGCTGAATGACCAGGGATTAATTGTAGTGGAGACTAACCCTGATGACAGCAACCCATATATGGTATTGGGCACTAACGTTGTTGGTAACTGTTTGGGAGAAGTTGTGTTTTTGCTCCAACAGATAGCCGACACTGCCAGACCGAGACAGAGGAGGGCACTGCAGAGGGAGATCCGCGTCCTGATGTATCAACAGCAAGTAAAGTTAACAGATGGTGAAATCGGTAACGTGCGGGTAAAAGACCCCATACCCATTGTCATCCCCCCAATGAGTGAAATGCTCATCTGGTGTAGAGCTGCCATAGGTCTTAGAGGACAGAGCTATCAGGCGGTAGTATCACCCCTTTGCTCCGAGCATAGACCCACGCTCTTAACTGCCAGGGGAGTGGTAGACATACGTAATGGGAGGGTGCCCGTCCGTCTTCTCAACTTAGGGGAAGATGAGGTCAAACTGCCACGTTATGCCACTGTTGCCAAATTACTTGCTGTCAATAATAACTGCATTTATGAGGCGGAGTCCTTAACTTCACCAGAAGAAGTGGAGGATAATGACCCTGCAACCCAGGTGGAGGATTGGTGTCAACAGCTCCATGTTGGGTCGGACACCACTCCTACCCATCAAAAACAGGGTGTACACCGGGTGGTTCAAGAGTACTCGCAGGTGTTCAGTAAACATCCACTAGACTTCGGGAGGGTTAAGGGGGTTCAACATCATATCCCCACAGGCAACCATTCCCAAATCAAAGAACGTTATAGGCCTATACCCCCAGCTCACTACCAGAAGGAAAAAGAAATGCTGCATGACATGAGGAAGGCGGGAGTGATAAGGGATAGTTGTAGTCCCTGGGCAGCTCCCCTAGTGCTGGTTAGGAAGAAGGACGGGAGCATGAGAATGTGTGTAGATTACCGTCAAGTAAATCGCATTACACATAAAGATGCATACCCTTTACCACGCATAGAGGAGTCCCTAGCTGCCTTAAAGTCTGCAAATTACTTTTCCAACCTTGACCTCACTAGTGGGTACTGGCAAGTAGCTGTGGCTGAGGAGGATCGGGAGAAGACGGCCTTCACCACCCCGATGGGACTCTGCGAGTTCAACAGTATACCGTTTGGATTCTGCAATGCCCCCGGAACGTTCCAGAGATTGATGGAGTGCTGCCGGGGACACCGCAACTTCGATACTGTGTTACTTTACCTGGATGACGTAATTGTGTACTCCAGAACGTACGAGGACCACTTGAAACACCTGGCAGAGGTATTTGAGTCACTGTCCCGGTACGGGATGAAGTTGAAGCCCTCAAAGTGCCACCTGCTCAAGAGGAAGTACAGTACCTGGGGCACATTGTCAGTCCGGAAGGGGTAGCATCAAACCCGGAGAAAGTCACAGCCATCCAGAAGTGGCCGGAGCCGAAGAACCTCAAGGAGGTGCGTCAGTTCCTGGGACTAATAGGATACTACCGGAGGTTCGTAAAGGACTACACTAAGAAAGCAGCTCCTCTGCAAGACCTCCTGGTAGGACAGTCGCCCAAAGGCAAAAACCCCCCATTCCACTGGGGTAAGGAACAAGCCGAGTCGTTTCAGGAGATGAAGGAGATCCTGACAGGTGATGAGATCCTAGCCTACCCTGACTACAGCCAACCGTTCCTGCTGTATACAGATGCCAGCAACGAAGGCCTGGGTGCTGTTCTAAGTCAGAAGCAGAATGGGCAAGAGAAAGTGATCACATACGCAAGCAGGAAGCTCCGCCCGACTGAGAGGAACCCAGAGAACTATAGCAGCTTCAAGTTGGAGTTCCTCGCCTTGGTCTGGGCCATCACTGAAAGATTCAAGCACTATCTGGCTTCCAGCAAGTTCACTGCCTTTACTGATAACAACCCCTTGACCCACCTTGAAACAGCTAAGTTGGGGGCTCTGGAACAACGATGGATGGCTCGGCTGTCAACCTACCAATTTACAATTAAATACCGGGCGTGCCGCAAGAACGCCAACGCCGACGCCTTGTCTAGGATGCCTCACCAGTCAGACACAGAAGAAGAAGTGGATGACTTGGAAGAGTTTGAGCTACCTGCCTTTCATCGGAATGGGATGATCCATGAGCAGAGAGTCTCCAGGAAGCAGCGTGGAAAGACGTTAAACCCCCTGCCTCACCACAGCTGGAAAGAGACCCAGGACAGCGACCCGGTTGTCAGCCGCATTAAACAGCTGATAACCCAAGAAGGTGCCTCCCTGGAGAAGGATGCGTCTCTCCAATCAAAGCAACTGTGGAACGAGAGAAGCCGGCTGTTTATCTACCGTGAGAAGCTGTGCCGGAGGTACGTCAATCCAAAAACTCATGAGATGGTATGGCAGATAGTGGTCCCGAAGACAGACATCCAGATGGTATTAGAGGCTTACCACGATCAGGCGGGGCACTTTGGCTGGAAAAAGCTAGAGACCCTTCTGAAATGTCGATTCTACTGGGTAGGAATGCGCAGCTCCATTGAGAGGTGGTGCTGGGACTGTGGACCCTGCGGCCTAAGAAGGAAAGACTTCAGCAGCCAGAAGGCACCCCTGCAACCCATCGAGAAGACTCGACCCCTGGAGAGGGGTCCCCCAGCAGGTCAGGATACTCCTATGCTCTGAACATGGTGGATCACTACTCACGTTTCCTGGTGGTCGCCCCTGTCAAAGACCTGACGGCAGAGACAGCAGCGAAGACGTTCCAAGCGTATTTCTGCAGGCCCCATGGTTACCCTGAGCAGGTGCTGACGGACCAAGGCCCGGTCTTTGAGGCTGAGTTGTTTAAGGAGTTCTGCCATTTGTACGGTTGTAAAAAAATCAGAACTACACCGTACCATCCACAAACCAACGGTCTCTGTGAAAAGATGAACAACATCATCATCGACCTGCTAAAGACTATACCACTTGAGGAGAGAAACCAGTGGCCAGACCTACTACCTGACCTAGTGGATCTGTATAATCATATACCAGTGAGTTCCACCAATTGTACTCCGGCATATCTCATGCGGGCAAGGCCAGGAAAGCTGCCCATGGATTTGGAGCTTGGTGTAGCTGAACCTGAAGCTGATATGACCACTGAGGACTGGGACAAGACCAGACAAGAGCAGTACAGAAGGGTACAATCTTGTGTCAAGGACAGTCTTACTCGGGTTAGAGAAAAGCAGGAAGTTCAATACAACAAAAACGCACCCGCAGAACCTTTTACACCTGGTGAAACAGTACTAAAAAGGAAAAGACGTAACCACAAACTTGATGACCAGTGGGAAAAAGACCCCTACACTGTGTTACCGTCAAGGTTTGACAACAAAAAGACATGCATAATCAGTCGTGATGGAGGAAAAACATCAGCTACAGTGTCCAGGGACCACTTAAAGTTGTGTCCAGATTTACGGAAACCTCAGGAACAAGTGCCTTTCACAATCCCGGAAGAACCTAAAGAAGCAGTGATACACACTGACCTTGGAGACTTCCCAGCTGATTGGCCTCAGATAGGAGGTGCAGTAATTATTCCAGTACTCCAATTCTATGAACAGCCAGAAAACCCTCCACAGCAAGTTGTACCTGTAAGTGCTGCAGAAGAGCCAGCTCAAGAAGTATCCCCGGATGAAGGATCCCCGGCAGGAGCAGAGCAAGAGGGCCCAGCCAATGGTAGACTTGCCACTCCAAGAGAGAGGTTAAGGCAGTTTTACAACATGGTCACACGTAGAACTGGTAGAGTGACTGAGGAAACAGACACTGACACTCCACCAACCACAGCACTACGCAGATCAGTGCGTAGCACGAGAGGTAAACCCCCTGCTAGGTACACTGAATAAAGTAGTCAAATCTCTGGGAGTGTAGATAGTTACCCCTGGGGTATTGTATATTAAATTGTAATGTACTGCATAATTGTTTATTTTCATGCATGCTTATCAATTTGTGCTTTTTCCTATTAATTCTTTATTGCCTATATAATGAACTTCGTGGCTGAGGACTATGTGCAGCCCAAAAACTCTTATTGTATTTAGTTGCGCTCCCTGAAGTGCCCTTTTAGGTGACCTCAGAAGGAAAACCTGTCTGGAGTGGCTCTCTTGGAGGTCCAACTCGGGATCTTCATGCCCTGCAGCCACCCCAGGGCCTACGTAGGGGGGTTTAGGACAGGTCCCTCCAAATCACCAAGTACTCTACCTTGTGGGATGGACATCCTTCTTGGGAACCTCGCCATAGGAGATTTGGATTCTGAGGACACTCTGCATTTGTTATTGTTATGTAACATTTAAGATTCGTGCCTCCCATAAAGGGAAGATTGTTCTTGTATTGCTTATGTTTTCCAATGTTCCTGTTGTTATAAAAAAAAGTACTTCAGCCCGGGAGTGATGAGTTTAACTAGGGGGGAATGTGAAGCCCAGCTGTGCTTGGTATCACAGATCCTAGAAGGGTGTATTGAAGGATTCCTCCACAAGAGGCCCCCATAACCATTCACACATCTCCACCTTCCACCTCAGACCACCAGAGGGAGGAGCCCGTTAGGGATAGATAAATAGAGAAGGTGGAGCCAGGTAGCAGTTAGTCTAGACTGGAGTAGACAGAAATCAGAAGTCTGTTGAGAGAGTTCCTGAAGTAGAAGCCTGAGAGAGGTTAGTCTGCAGTGGAGTATGTTCTAGACTCAGTTGTAGCTCAGAGAAATGAGCTTAGGTGTGCCGGCGCCATAAGATCGGTGAAGCGCGGCAAGCTGCCATTAGTGTGAGTAGCCTAGGAGGGCCCGAGTAGGCCGAAGGCGAGTAGAGAGAGTTAGTTCATAGGGGCAGAGGAGCTTAACTAGCTCACCCCGAAGAAGAAGCAGTTACCGGACACCGGGTCCGAAGCTTACCGGGATCTCCATGAACCAGTAAGATAAACTGGAATCCCTGGAGAACTACAAGTCCCAGGATCGCTAAAGTGCTGATGCGTATCAGAGCCAGGAGACACATAGGCCGCGTAGGTCGGGAGCGTGCGCTCCAAGAGAAGGCCCTACCACAAGGTCAGCCAGCGCAGGACAGAGACAAAGTTAGGCCTAGCTTCAGGCAGGTCAGAAACTTACTACGCAGAAGCAAGAAACAGGAGGCCCAAAACCCGCTCATTGGGGAGGATCCGGACATACACCCTTCACCCTACAGTGCTCCGGGAAGTGCCTGAATTTCCATCAGTAAAAGGTACTGAAGTGACTATTGTGTCCGTCCCTGTTCTTGCTCTGACTCGGCTGAGTCTCTTCGTCCTGCTTTCCCCGTCCATACGCTGCCCTGAGGCCTAGCTCCACCTGTGGGGAGCCATACCATCTAGCTGCCTTATCACTGGCCTCAGTGGACTGCGCAGCGCTGGTGAATATCATCAGAAACCATAGCTGGCGTCACGATCTCTTTAATAAAACTTAACATCTATCAACGCCTTTTTAAAGAGTGACCCCAAAGAATGGGCCCGGGAGCCGACCACCGCGACCTCCTTAAGGCTAAAGGCCCGGGTAACCGAGTCATCCTCATCCCCTGGGCTAGTCACTAAGTGCTCTGTACTGTATACATGGCCCCGAATAGTGCTCTGTACTGTATACATGGCCCCGCATAGTGCTCCATACTATATACACGGCCCCGCATAGTGCTCCGTACTGTATATGTGACACCCCAGGGGTCTGGTTGCCACAGTGATAGAGATATTACGTCTGAGAGCAGGTGGGAGGTCCTTTGGTCAGGGATCCTGTGCATGCCACACCTCCTGCCCAGTCTTGGGAGGGGAAGGACTTCCCCTATATAAACCCGGGGCTGAGGCAGAGTTAGTGAGAAAGAAGACAGAACAAGAGTAGAGAAGAGAAGCAGCATAGCAAGAAACATCAGGAGCTCTGTGGGGAGCAGTGTTACAACGAGTCAGGGGCTGGCAGCTACAGAGCTCGCCCTGACTGAGAAGATTTCTTACCGGACCCGGAGTCCGAGGCTGTGGGGACTAACTCCTACCCAGCAGCAGAAACCGTCCGGCAGAGGATTTCAGGTCCTCTGGCCCAGAAGCCCGAAGGCACGGTCACACGCGTGGGACCAGCACCGCCATCGTGGAGCGGAAGCCATTAGAAGGCCCCGAGTCACCGGCCATACGGGTGAGCACCACACGGTACACTCAGGGACGTGGGCTACTTATTCCCGCCTCTAGCAAGGTAGCCAGAAGAGTACAGTTAGTTGGGAAGGCCTACAACTCCGCCTGGCCAGGGGAGATCCCATCTGCTCAAGGACTGACCAGGCCCCTATCACTAGCAAGTACTCCGGGAGGGTCTATCTTTGTCACCAGTAAAGACCCTGAACTACACCGCACCGTCTCTGAGTGGTTCCTGCTACCCCCATCATCCACGTCGGCTGCCCTGAGGCCATACCCCTCCCGTTGGGGGTTATACCATCCACGCTGCACCATCCTTCCACCGGCCTCAGCGGTCTGCCCTGCAGCGGCAGCTCCATAGCTGCATTCAACGGGTGGCGTAGTCACCAACCATCTACTGCTTGTACATCGCCGCTCAGTTTGACTCCCTGGGCGCGGACCGGGTCGCCGCCACGAGACTACAACCCTCAAGAGATCCGGCTCCGGGTAAGCTCCCGCGTGCGCAACGCAGCGCGACACAGGCCCAGGGGCGCGTCATATACACGGCCCCGCATAGTGCTCTGTACTGTATACATGGCCCCGCATAGTACTCAGTACTGTATACATGGCCCCGCATAGTGCTCCGTACTGTATACATATCCCCCTCATATTGCTCCGTACCGTATACATGGCCCCGCGTAGTGCTACCTACTGTATACATGGTCCCGCATAGTGTGTGACACCCCAGGGGTCTGGTTGCCACAGTAACATAATGTGGTGTCTGAGAGCAGGTGGGAGGTCCTTTGGTCAGGGATCCTGTGCATGCCACACCTCCTGCCCAGTCTTGGGAGGGGAAGAACTTCCCCTATAAAAACCTGGGGCTGAGGCAGGGTGAGTGAGTAGAAGAAGAGAAGAAGTAGAGACAGCATAGGAAGAAACAGCAGTTACAAGGAGTCAGGGGCTGGCAGCTGCAGAGTTCGCCCTGACTAAGAAGACTTTTTACCGGACCCGGAGTCCGAGGCTGTGGGGACTAATTCCTACCCAGCAGCAGAATCCGTCAGGCAGGGGATTTCAGGTCCTCTGGCCCAGAAGCCCGAAGGCACGGTCACACGCGTGGGACCAGCACCGCCATCGTGGAGCGGAAGCCATTAGAAGGCCCCGAGTCACCGGCCATACGGGTGAGCACCACACGGTACACTCAGGGACGTGGGCTACTTACATCAGCTCCTAGCAAGGTAGCCAGAAGAGTACAGTCAGTTTGGGAGGCCTACAACTACGCCTGGCCAGGGGAGATCCCATCTGCTCAAGGACTGACCAGGCCCCATCCGCTAGCAAGTACTCCGGGAGGGTCTTTTGTTGTTACCAGTAAAGACCCTGAACTACACCGCACCGTCTCTGAGTGGTTCCTGCTACCCCCATCATCCACGTCGGCTGCCCTGAGGCCATACCCCTCCCGTTGGGGGTTATACTATCACGCTGCACAATCCCACCATCGGCCTCAGCGGTCTGCCCTGCAGCAGCAGCCCCCTGGCTGCACTCAACGGGTGGCGTAGTCATCAACCATTTACTACTAATGGACTGCCGTCTAGTTTGACTCCCTGGGCACGGACCGGGTCACCGCCACGAGACTACAACCCTCCACAGATCCGGCTCCGGGTAAGCTCCCGCATGCGCAGCGCAGCGCGACACAGGCCCAGGGACGCGTCAACTTTGGCGTAGTCGGCAGGATTTCGTGCCCGCAACCACCGGGTACTGCGTGCCTGAAAAAGAGACTTTTCAAACTTACCAGTGGTGAAGATTCCCGCCATCCGGCGCCATCTTCAGCCTTCTTCCCGCCATCGGTGAAGTTTCCCGCCATCCGGCGCCATCTTCGGCCTTCTTCCCGCCATCCGTGGAGTTTTCCCGCCGTTGGACGCCATCTTGAGGACGCCGCGCGGGAAGAAGAGGGGCGTGGACTCCGAAAGCGCGCGAGAACTGAAGCCCCGCCTCACGTCCGGACGTTGCGTAAGGTCCTGGAAGGAGCCCAGCAGACGCCGACGTCACAGGAGCGCGACGGAAGGTCCTCAACCCTGACGATCCACTGCGGAGCCGCGGCCTACGGAAGAGGATCATCGCAAGGTAGGCCACGTTCCACTAGGGGGGAGGAAGATGTCGGATACGGAGGAGAGCTTCACTACCTCGACCCCCGCCAGCGCCACCGCTGCTGCAGTTATGCCCTTCACCATGCCATATATCCCGGGAGCAGCTTGGCTACCCCAGTACTCAGGGGAGTCACATACCCTGCATGACTTTAGAGAAAAGCTGGATAGCCTCTTCCAGGTGTACCCCCTCACAGAAGAGCAAAAAGTGAGCATCCTGGTGGCCCAACTAACCGGGGCAGCCAAAAGAGAAGTAAAATCTTGGCCACCTGGGAGGAGGACTGTCGCAGAGATACTAACCCGGCTGAGGGACACCTTCGATACCCGCACCTCAGCCGAGATCAAGCTTAGATTCTACGGGTGCAAGCAGCGAGCGCATGAGAGTATAAGGGACTATGCACTAAACCTACAAGAGGCCCTGAGGGCCATAAAGCAGACCGACCCTGATGGGGTGGGAAACGAGGACAGGCTGTTGACTGAACAGTTTATAGAGGGTTTATATTGCAATGCCCACCGAACCCAGTTGCGGGCAATGGCCTTACAGGATCCCCATCTGGACTTTGCACAGTTCAAGGATAGAGCTATCCGGGTGCTCCGAGAACCAGCACCGGGTGGCGTTGTGACCCACAGGCGCCCAGCTATCACTTACCACCAGGAGGCGGCGCCCTTGTCGGCAGGGCCTGTGGGAGCTGATGCGCAGGCTTTGGACAATGACCCGGCTCCAGACCTACACCATCAGGTCCAAGAGCTAGTTAAGAGCGTTGCTGCGCTAACCCGAACTGTGCAGTCTTTACAGGTTTCCACCCCAGGGAAGATCCAGCTGGCATCCGGACCGGAGGACATCCCGTGGCGTCGACCAAGGAGGACCCCACCGGCCAGAGGAAGACCCAGTGACCGATACAGCGAGGACGGACGACCCATCTGCCGCCGCTGCAATCAACCCGGACATATGGAAAGGTACTGTTCTTTAAACGGGCACAACCTGGGGTAGAGGGCCAACCCCCAGGAAAAAGATCACCAGGCCCATCGAACTGGCGCGACAGATATGTGGGAGGACGTCCAGTCTTGCCTGTGGTACTGGATGGCATTCCCATGAGTGCCCTACTGGATACCGGGTCACAGGTCACCACCATCCCGTACGTGCTCTTCAAGCAGTACTGGAATGACTCGGATATTACCCGCTACCCTGACGACGACTTGAGTATCATCGCCAGCAATGGCCAGCCCGTGCCACAGATCGGATTTAAAGAGGTGACCCTCAAAATCGGTAGAGTCGAACTGGCCGCACAGGGACTGATCATTGTAGATATTGATAAACATGAGAGTCACCCAAAAATAACTCTAGGAACTAACGTAATTGAAAATTGTCTTGCAGAGGTGATTTTCCTTTTACAGCAGGTTGCCAAGAACGCCAGCTCCGGCGAGCAGCGGGTGCTCCAGAAAGAGATCCGGGCACTGATGCAACGGCAACAAGTGGAACTCTCCGGCGGTGAGATTGGTAGCGTAAGAATGTGTGACCCTTTTCCTATTGCCATGCCCCCAAAAAGTGAAATGATGATTTGGTGCCGGGCAGCTATGGGTCTGAGAGGTAGAGATTACCAGGCAATGGTAGAACCAGTTTACTCAGACAGTAGGCCCACCATTTTGACAGCACGGGGGGTGGTCAATGTACGCCATGGGAGGGTGCCCGTTCGCATAATAAATATCGGGGAGAGGGAAGTGTACCTGCCCCGGTATGCCACGCTAGCCAAATTATATACCACTAATCAAAATTCTATACAATCTGTGGAACCCTTGCCTCCATCTCACCCGGAGGAAGGTAACGGCTCTAAGAAAGACATGGAGGACTGGTGTCAGCAACTACATCTGGGTACTGACTCCACTCCCTCACATCAGAAACAAGGAGTCTATCGGGTGGTTCAAGAGTATGAGAGAGTGTTTAGTAAACACCCGTTAGACTTCGGGCGAGTCAAGGGGGTAGAACACCGCATCCCCACGGGAGATCATCCTCCCATAAAAGAGAGGTATCGACCCGTACCCCCTGCACATTACCAACACGCCAAGGGGATGCTTAGAGACATGAAGGAGGCTGGGGTAATCCGGGATAGCTGTAGCCCCTGGGCAGCCCCACTAGTTTTAGTCAAAAAGAAAGACAACACCATGAGGATGTGTGTAGATTACCGGAAAATCAACCGTATCACACACAAGGATGCGTACCCCTTACCAAGGATAGAGGAGTCATTGGCTGCTTTAAGATCTGCTAACTTCTTCTCTACCTTGGATCTCACTAGCGGGTACTGGCAGGTTCCTGTAGCAGAGGCGGACCGGGAGAAGACCGCATTCACCACCCCGATGGGACTTAGCGAGTTCACCTGCATGCCGTTCGGACTCTGCAACGCCCCAGGAACCTTCCAACGATTAATGGAGTGCTGTCTGGGCCACAGAAACTTCGAGACGGTCCTGTTGTACCTGGACGATGTCATCGTATACTCCAAAACTTATGAGGACCACCTGAAACACCTGGCGGAGGTGTTCGAAGCTCTGGCGAGTTACGGCCTAAAGGTGAAACCCTCCAAGTGTCACCTCCTGAAACCAAAGGTGCAATACCTGGGACACGTGGTGAGCGCTGACGGAGTGGCCCCCGACCCCGATAAGATCACCGCAATTAAGGGATGGCCAAGCCCCTCCAGCGTAAAAGAAGTGCGGCAGTTCCTAGGGTTGGTAGGCTACTACCGAAGGTTTATTCCCGGTTTCACCAAAAAGGCAGCGCCTATGCAGGACCTCCTGATAGGCCAGTCCCGGAAGGCCAAGAACCAGAAGCCGCCCTTCAAATGGGAAGAGCTAGAAGAAGAGTCCTTCCGCCAGCTGAAGATGGCCCTCACGGGGGATGAAATCTTGGCGTACCCGGACTATAGCCAGCCCTTCATCCTCTACACCGACGCCACTAACATCGGGCTAGGAGCCGTACTGTCCCAGATTCAGCAGGGGAGAGAACGAGTAATCTCCTATGCCAGCCGAAAACTGCGACCCACCGAAAGGAACCCCGAGAATTACAGCTCATTTAAGCTAGAGTTCCTGGCCGTGGTATGGGCAGTCACCGAGCGCTTTAGGCATTACCTCGCTTCTTCCCGGTTCACCGTATACACGGATAACAACCCGTTGACACACCTGGACACGGCAAGACTCGGTGCCCTGGAGCAGAGGTGGATGGCCCGTCTGTCCAACTACGAGTTCACAATCAAATACCGGGCAGGACGCTCCAATACTAACGCGGACGCCCTGTCCAGGATGCCCAACCTGCCGGACGAAGGAGAAGATCCGGAGGGACTGGAAGAAGTTGAACTCCCTGCGTTCCACCGTCATGGGACTATCCAGTATTCCCACCGGGTAAGGGGTAAGCAGGCTGCTACGTTGAACCCCTTACCCCACTACAACTGGGCGGAAACGCAAGACAGCGACCCTGCCGTCCGACTGGTGAAGGAGATGCTGACTCGGCCGGAGGCTCGCCTTGAACCAGACGCTCCGGAGGAAGCCAAACAACTATGGGCGGAGAAGAGTCGACTATTCCTTTACAAGGGGAAGTTGTGCCGCAGAATGGTCAACTCCCGGACGCATGAACTACTCTGGCAAGTAGTGGTGCCCCGAAGAGACGCAGCCATGGTGATGGAGGCATACCACGATGGAGCTGGACACTTCGGGTGGAAAAAGCTGGAGTTCCTGCTGCGCGAGCGGTTCCACTGGGTAGGCATGAGGGGAACCATCGAGAAGTGGTGCAGAGACTGTGGCCCGTGCAATCTGAGAAGGAAGGACCGGGCCAGCCAGAAGACTCCCCTGCAGTCCATCGTCACCCGGCAACCGTTGGAACTGGTAGCCTTGGATCATGTAAAACTGACCCCAAGCAGAAGTGGCTACGTCTACGCGTTAACCATCGTGGATCATTACTCCCGGTTCTTGGTTGTCGTCCCCGTCAAGGACTTAACGGCTCAAACAGCAGCTAGAGCCTTCCAGCAGCACTTCTGCCGTCCACACGGGTACCCGGACCAAGTGCTGACGGACCAGGGACCTGCCTTTGAAGCGGAGGTCTTCCGGGAATTCTGCAATCTGTATGGCTGCCGGAAGATAAGGACGACACCCTACCATCCGCAAACTAATGGACTTTGTGAAAAAATGAACCAGGTGGTAATGGATCTTCTAAAAACATTGCCCCTGGAAGAACGCAGTCTGTGGCCTGAGAAGTTGCCCGATCTGGTGGACCTATACAACCACATCCCGGTAGGTTCCACCAACTGTACCCCGGCTTACCTAATGAGGGCAAGACCTGGTAAGTTACCTGTTGACCTGGAAATGGGAGTCCTGACACCCGAGGACACTTCACCAGAAACAGACTGGGACACAGAGAGGCAGCAGCAGTACCGGAGAGTACAGGAGAGCGTGGAGCGAAGTCTCTGTCAGGCTAGGGAAAGACAAGAGAAGACATACAACCAGTATGCTCCCGCTGTTCCCCTGGTACCCGGAGAGCAGGTCTTGAAGAGGAAGAGACGGCTCCACAAGTTGGACGACCAGTGGGAGAAGGACCCGTACACCGTACTGCCCTCAAGCCACGAAAACCCAAAGGTCTGTACCATCAGTAAAGACGGAGGGGAAACCACAGCCATTGTATCCCGGGACCACCTGAAGAAGTGCCCCGAACAACTGAGGAACCCTGAAGAGGAACAAGAAGACCATCGACCCGTAGAGGAAAGGGAAGATATGGTTAGTACCGTGCTCGGGGACTTCCCTCGGTCTTGGACTCAAGTCAATGGTGCAGTTGTGGTACCCGTACTCACCTTCCTCCAACCATCATCCCAAGAACCTACGGAGCAACGGGTAGAGCTGGAAGAACAGCCGGTCCAGGAGGCAGAAGACTCCACACAAGCAGAACAGGAGAATCAACCCTCTGCTTATAGTGAGCCTGCCGTACCCCTAGTGAGACAAAGAGCCGGTAGACAGCTGCCCAGTTTACCCTTGACAGCTCCTACACCCTGTAGTTCAGGGCCAGACAGTCAGCTCCGTAGGTCCACTAGGGCCACTAGAGGCCAGTTACCCGCACGTTGGAGGATCTAAATGTTTAAGCTATTTTGTATGTTTACCTGTCTATAGTTGCTTGTGTGTAATTTTGTGTTTCTAGTTGTTTTTAGGAATCCTTGGTGGATTTACCGGGAATCCTTGTACATAGTAGGAGCGTAACCCAGGATGGACTAAAGACTGTCAAGGACTCGGGGTAGAACAGACCCCTACCTGGTTACGTCTCCCTGTTTCGGTGAAATGGACACCTTTGCTTTTCTTCAAAGACTGCACCCGGTTGCGGATACGCCGTGACCATCTTATTGTGTTTCCTTATTGTATTTTAGTGTTGTTGTTTTTACCTTGTTATGTTTTTCTATAATGTGTTTAGTCCCGGAGTACTAAATTTTACTAGGGGGGAATGTGACACCCCAGGGGTCTGGTTGCCACAGTAACATAATGTGATGTCTGAGAGCAGGTGGGAGGTCCTTTGGTCAGGGATCCTGTGCATGCCACACCTCCTGCCCAGTCTTGGGAGGGGAAGAACTTCCCCTATAAAAACCTGGGGCTGAGGCAGGGTGAGTGAGTAGAAGAAGAGAAGAAGTAGAGACAGCATAGGAAGAAACAGCAGTTACAAGGAGTCAGGGGCTGGCAGCTGCAGAGTTCGCCCTGACTAAGAAGACTTTTTACCGGACCCGGAGTCCGAGGCTGTGGGGACTAATTCCTACCCAGCAGCAGAATCCGTCAGGCAGGGGATTTCAGGTCCTCTGGCCCAGAAGCCCGAAGGCACGGTCACACGCGTGGGACCAGCACCGCCATCGTGGAGCGGAAGCCATTAGAAGGCCCCGAGTCACCGGCCATACGGGTGAGCACCACACGGTACACTCAGGGACGTGGGCTACTTACATCAGCTCCTAGCAAGGTAGCCAGAAGAGTACAGTCAGTTTGGGAGGCCTACAACTACGCCTGGCCAGGGGAGATCCCATCTGCTCAAGGACTGACCAGGCCCCATCCGCTAGCAAGTACTCCGGGAAGGTCTTTTGTTGTTACCAGTAAAGACCCTGAACTACACCGCACCGTCTCTGAGTGGTTCCTGCTACCCCCATCATCCACGTCGGCTGCCCTGAGGCCATACCCCTCCCGTTGGGGGTTATACTATCACGCTGCACAATCCCACCATCGGCCTCAGCGGTCTGCCCTGCAGCAGCAGCCCCCTGGCTGCACTCAACGGGTGGCGTAGTCATCAACCATTTACTACTAATGGACTGCCGTCTAGTTTGACTCCCTGGGCACGGACCGGGTCACCGCCACGAGACTACAACCCTCCACAGATCCGGCTCCGGGTAAGCTCCCGCATGCGCAGCGCAGCGCGACACAGGCCCAGGGGCGCGTCAAGTGCTCCATACTGTATACATGGCCCAGCATAGTGCTCCATACTGTATACATGGCCCCGCATAGTGCTCGGTACTGTATACATGGCCCCGCATAGTAATCCGTACTGTATACATGTGTCCCTCATAGTGCTTCGTACTGTATACATGGCCCCGCATAGTGCTCCGTACTACTATATACATGGCCCCGCATAGTGCTCCATACTGTATACAAGGCCCCGCATAGTGCTCCGTACTGTATACACGGCCCCGCATAGTGCTCTGTACTGTTTACATGGCCCCGCATAGTACTCAGTACTGTATACATGGCCTCGCATAGTGCTCCGTACTGTATACATGTCCCCCTCATATTGCTCTGTACCGTATACATGGCCCCGCGTAGTGCTACCTACTGTATACATGGTCCCGCATAGTGCTCCATACTGTATATATGGCCCAGCATAGTGCTCCATACTGTATACAAGGCCCCGCATAGTGCTCCGTACTGTATACATGGCCCCGCATAGTGCTCTGTACTGTATACATGGCCCCGCATAGTACTCAGTACTGTATACATGGCCCCGCATAGTACTCCGTACTGTATACATGTCCCCCTCATATTGCTCTGTACCGTATACATGGCCCCGCGTAGTGCTACCTACTGTATACATGGTCCCGCATAGTGGTCCATACTGTATATATGGCCCAGCATAGTGCTCCATACTGTATACATGGCCCAGCATAGTGCTCCGTACTGTATACATGGCCCCGCATAGTACTCCGTACTGTATTTATGGCCCCGCATAGTGCTTCATACTGTGAACATGGCCCCGCATAGTGCTCCGTACTGTATACATGGACCCGCATAGTACTCCGTACTGTATACATCTGCCCCTCATAGTGCTTCGTACTATATACATGGCCCCGCATAGTGCTCCGTACTACTATTTGCATGGCCCCGCATAGTGCTCCGTACTGTATACATGGCCCCGCCTAGTGCTCTGTACTGTATACATGGCCTTGCATAGTGCTCCATACTTTATACATGGACTCGCATACTGCTCTGTTTTGTATATATGGCTCCGTATAGTACTGCATACAGTATACATGGCCCCGCCTAGTGCTCCGTACGTATACATGACCCCGCATAGTGCTCCGTACGTATACATGGCCCCGCATAGTGCTCCGTACTGTATATATGGCCCCGCATAGTGCTCCGTACTGTATCCACGGCCCCGCATAGTGCTCCATATTGTATACCTGGCCCCGCATAGTGCTCCGTACTCTATATACGGCCCCCGCATAGTGCTCTGTACTGTATACATGGTCTCGCATAGTGCTCCATACTGTATACATGGCCCCGAATAGTGCTCCATACTGTATACATGGCCCCGAATAGTGCTGCACTCAGTATACATGGTCCCGCATAGTGCTCCGTACTGTATACATGGCCACACATAGTGCTCTGTTCTGTATACATGGCCCCGCATAGTGCTCCGTACTGTATACATGGCCCCACATAGTGCTCTGTTCTGTATACATGGCCCCGCATAGTGCTCCGTACTGTATTCATGGCCCTGCATAGTGCTCCATACTGTATATTTGTCCCCGCATAGTGCTGCACACAGTATACATGGCTCCGCATAGTGCTCCGTACCGTATACATGACCATAAATGTTCCCGCATAGTGCTCTGTACTGTATACATGGCCCTGCATAGTACTTCGTACTCTATTCATGGCTCCGCATAGTGCTCCCTACTACTATATACATGGTCCCGCATAGTGCTCCGTATGTATACATGGCCCCGCATAGGACTCCGTACTGTATACATGTCCCCCGCATAGTGCTCCGTACTGTATACATGGCCCCGCATAGTGCTCCGAATTACTGTATACATGGCCCCGCATACTGCTGTTTTGTATACATGGCCCCGCATAGAGCTCCGTACTGTATACATGGCTCCGCCTAGTGCTCCGTACTGTATACATGGCCCCGCATAGTGCTCCGTACTGCATACACGGCCCTGCATAGTGCTCCATACTACTGTATACATGGCCCCGCATACTGCTGTTTGGTATACATAGTGCTGCACAGAGTATGCATCACCCAAAGTGATCCATACTGTATACACGGGCCCTGTATAGTGCTCCGTACTGTATATATGGCCCCACATAGTGCTCTGTAATACTATATATATGGCCCCGCATAGTGCTCTGTACTGTATACATGGCCAACGCATAGTGCTCCGTACTGTATACACGGCCCCCCATAGTGCTCCGTACCGCATACATGTCCCCCTCATAGTGCTCCGTACCGTATACACGGCCACCGCATAGTGCTCCGTACTGTATACACGGCCCTGCATAGTGCTCCGTACAGTATACATGGCCCCGCATAGTGCTACCTACTGTATACATGCCCCGCATAGTGCTACCTACTGTATACATGGCCCCGCATAGTGCTCCGTACTGTATACATGGGCCGCATAGTGCTCCGTACCGTATACATGTCCCCCTCATAGTGCTCTGTACCGTATACACGGCCACCGCATAGTGCTCCGTACTGTATACACGGCCCCGCATAGTGCTCCGTACTGTATACACGGCCCCGCATAGTGCTCCCTACTGTATACACGGCCCCGCATAGTGCTCCCTACTGTATACATGGCCCGCGCATAGTGCTCCGTACTGTATACACGGCCCCGCATAGTGCTACGTACTGTATACATGGCCCCAGATTAAAAAAATAAATACCTCTGCCATTCCAACGCTGATCCCTACCTGTGGACCCACGGACCATCATCTCACCCTTGTCAGCGCACGCGCCTTCCCCCTTTCTCTATCGCCGCGGCCACTCTCCTCTGCCACTACCCTCCCATCAGGCCCAGACCATGGAGGCACAGGGAGGGCAGTAGTACTATATGGGGGCACTGAGAGGGCACTAGCACTATATTGGGGCTCAGAGAGGGCACTAGTACTATATGGGGGCACAGAGGGGGCACTAGTACTATATGAGGGCACAGAGAGGGCACTAGTACTATATGGGGGAACAGAGAGGCACTAGTATTATATGGGGGCACAGAGGGGGCACTATTACTATATGGGGGCACAGAGGTGGCACTAGTACTATATGGGGGAACAGAGAGGGCACTAGTACTATATTGGGGCTCAGAGAGGGCACTAGTACTATATGGGGGAACAGAGGGGGCACTAGTACTATATGGGGGCACAGAGGAGGCACTAGTACTATATGGGGGAACAGAGAGGCACTAGTATTATATGGGGGCACAGAGGGGGCACTATTACTATATGGGGCTTTTCCAGAAGTAAACGAGTGAGTATGACACACGGTATTATCAGAACTACTTCTCACTAAATGTCCTTTTAGCACTCTAGCACTTTAGACTGGTACTTTCCACATTACTGATTCACAGTGAATATGTCCTGTTAGCACTGTAGCACCTTAGATTAGATTATTTCAGTTTATTGTTTCACAGTGACCATTTTCTGAATACTTGCACTTTAGCATTCTGCACTTCTCTTCTTTGCACTTTATACGTCCCTCAATGAATGCCATTATTTTGGCTTTTTAGCACTTTATATTAGTTATATTGTCTACACAACATCAGCACTTTTGCACTTTAAATTTACACAACTTAATATGTATTATTGGTGGAATTTCTACATAATGTGTACCATAATGATTATTAAACTCACTGTTATGTATTATTTTGCACTTCTGGGTACCGATGTGTCCTTTAATATTCTATGGGCTCCTGTAGAATTTTAGAATAGTCCTATGGATTTTTTCTTCTGTGTCTGTCCTATTTAATAAAGAACCCCTTTTTTCACTTTCATTGTGTAGGGTGGCTTTATACACTCTTGTGTCACCATATTTAAAAAAAAACTTTTTTATTCTCACTTTTTATTTGAATGGATTCACTTGAGGGGTATTTTTATGACACTGTAGGATTCACTTGAGATGTATGATTTCGGTGCATCATTTCCCTGTTTTTGAATATTTTCACTCATTGCACTTGATTTGGTGGCTGAATACTAATATGTGAAGAACATTAATAATGTTATGTGTTTTTATGTGTCCATATACATATGTGTGTGTGCACTTGTGTGTGCACATGCACATGTATGAATAAACATTTTTTTGCTTGTGTACACACATGCAGGCAATGTGTTTGAGAGGTATGATTTTGTGTGGTTAGGGACAGATGAATGGATGTATGAATGAGTTATATGAGATGATATTTACTCCCAATTGACAACTTCAGCATATGCATGTGTAAACTTGGAAAAAAAACAAAAAAACATTTATTTTCTATTAGGGATTCAGTAAGTATCTATGTCCATAGGTATACATACCGTATATGCAGGTTTAGCTCTTACGAATCTATGCAGTGGTGTTTCCGTTTTGTGTGCCCAGACTCTGGGTTTGATTGTCTGGACATCAATATATATCTTTTGGATGGGATCTTTCCATATTAATATTTCCCTTTGGTTGGTTCCCTATGACCCCTACTACACTCTAACACATATTTTGTGTGTGGCGTCTGAATTTGCCTGTGTGATGCTGTTTCCCAGATGGTGCACATATATACTCTGTGCATGACTTCGGAATGTATGACTATACGGCCTACTATACGCAGCCCACTGAAAACCCCCCACTTACTATAAATAAAAACCACCACACTGTGACATTGGATATAATGGCCACAGCAGCCTCATTTATTATATAACAGCATAAACATAAATAACTTTAATTAACATTAAATTAACTCTGAAAAAGGAGGAGGGGAATTGAAGGCTCCACCATTTTTGAAGAAAAACTGTAACAAACAGCTCCACCATGCCACCCCCAGCCGCACCACAACCGGCCCAGGGGGACCCAGCTGACTGTTGCCCATCCAGAAATGTCCCGCTGAGACCTCGCTCAGTAGGGACCCGTTTTAAATTTTAACACCCGCTTAACACCGATGGGAGTCACCCATCCCTGCAGTGGGTTCCCCCGTCCTCCTTCGATGTAAGCAACCGCCTTCAAAACCCCCCTCCTTTTCCGCCATAGCGAGCAGGCATGACACCTTATGCCTGAAAGTCCCGCAATACCAAAAGTGCCTTTTCAACTCCCTCCATCAATGCTAATGCCCACATATCTATGCCAATATCATTCAAATGGACCCCATCAGACCGCAGAAATTCCCTAGACGGAACTTCCAGATCCCGATGACGAAACACAACACCCCCATGCAGAGCAATGAATCGGGAAACCTCCCTATTCACCTTGCTCCGAGCTTTATTTATCCTTTCGACTGACCTAGCGTGTCGCCATGCCAGGCGTGCGACGATGTCCGACCATACGAGCACTAATTCCGGTTAGGTTTCCAAAAGCCTCAGGCAGTCAAACGACGTCACGGATCTAGTCTCTAGATGTCCTGGAGCCCAAGTCATTCCCACCCGCATGCAAAACGAGTATATCCGGGGGCCTAAATTAGCATAAAAATGAAATTCCGGCATTACCCGGATCCACAGCAAATCCCTGATACCGATACACCGAACCATAGCAACCTCCTTCGTTGTGCCCAACTGGCGCCCCGCCGGTCTTGCGTTGGCCCGAATGGAACCCCAATATACATATAAGTGACCTAACACCCAGATAAACCGAGGGGGTCCTGAAACATAAAACAAAGGGGGGGGGTGTAAAAAAGAAAAGAAAATCGTCACCAAATAATAACGCTATCAAAAAATTGGGGGAAAATCTTATAACATATGAGGCCGGACATAAGACCGATACCTCGCCGACTCCCAGCGACCAATCTTTTTCACAGCTTTAACCCTCAAACCCCAGCGAGCAGCCTCAGTGGCAGCCCCAATCCGAAATGAGAACCAAACTCCAAACCATTCAGACCCCAACTAGCTAAACCCCGCCTGAAGATGGTAATGAACTGATACACCGATAATGCAGATCCATCTTGATGTAACAAAAAGGCACCCGATGATGGACCTCTCACCTCCAGAAATGCAGAAACCCATCTCACAGGGCATTCAAACAAACCGTCCACAGCCCACAATTCCACCAAACAACCCTTACCGGCTGTATCGGTTTTTGACCGCCTCAAATAACACCGTACTGCCTCCTCCGAGCACACTACATCCTGTGATAACAGCCCACCATGACACTTAACATTTCTGCTCACCAATTCGCTTATCCTAAATGCCCCAAAAAACGCCAGAACAAAGGCCGCCCCAAATAGCCGACATTCATATTCAGAACTACACACACAGCTAAGGCAACGCAAAAGCTGACCCAGTATTTCAAACTATACCGGGCGCCGCCAATCTCGTACCGGATAGCTCCTCCGAAATGCCTTCATCGCCTGGCGAACCAAGAAATCCTTGGTAAAGTCCCTCCAACCACTTAACTTTAAGAAGAAGGCCAAACCTGCTAGCCTACCAGCTACAGCTGAGCCTGATAAACCCTCATGAAATGCCCTGCGATCATATACAACAATAAATAGGGACGGTCCGCTTCCGTCACCTGCTCACCTGCCGACTCCTCTAGCTCCTGCCAAAGACGCCACGCAGAAACATATCGAGACCAAGTACTGGGGTTAACAGAACACCTCACCAAATTCAACGCTGCACGGACACTAGATCCCACAACCACCAGGGCCAATCGGTCTCCAACTGCTCCGCGTCCGGCGCTAGTTCCCGAAAACGATCCCACTGGAAGCGAGACAATGCATCAGCTATTGAATTCTGAACACCCGGTACATGAACAGCACAAAACCAGACATTAAAATCCAAACACCTGAGCACTAGATGGCGCAAAAGAGACAGAACTGGCAATGAAACAGCTGACAAGTTGTTAATACAATGCACTACACTTAAGTTGTCACAGAAGAAACGCACTTTCTTGTTCCTCAGCTCAGAGCCCCAAACCTCCAAATCCACCACAATAGGAAACATTTCCAGCAATGCCACGTTTCTTGTCAAACCTGCATCCTTCCATGATTCCGGCCACTCTCCCACACACCATTTTCCACCGAAATAGGCCCCAAAACCATAAGAACCTGACGCGTCTGTAAACAAAACCAGATCCACATTAGAAACGACTTGATCCATCCAAACCGACCTGCCATTATAAGATTGAAGAAAATCCGCCCAAATGGACAAATCCGCCTTGTGTTCCGAATTCAATCTTACAAAATGCAACGGATGTTTAATGCCTGCTGTCGCCTGAGCCAACCTACGTGAAAAAACTCTTCCCATAGGTAAAATCCTGCTGGCAAAATTTAACTTACCCAAAAGAGATTGCAGTTGGTGCAGGCGCAATTTCTTTGCCCGCAAAGCCTCTTGGACACAAGACTTCAGATCTAACAACTTGTCCTCTGGCAAGCGGCATTCCATCCTGACGGAATCCAATTCAATGCCCAAAAACTTCAAAACCATGGAGGGGCCCTCCGTTTTCTCCGGGGCCAACGGAATGCCAAAGCGAGATGCTACCTGTTCAACCGTCGTAAGCTGCAAAGAACAAACTGAGGACCCAGCTGGCCCAATACACAAAAAGTCATCTAAATAGTGCAGTACGGAGTCCAAGCCGGATTCCTCCCTAACTACCCATTCAATAAAACAACTAAACTTTTCAAAGTAGGAACACGAGATCGAACATCCCATCGGTAGACAACAATCCACGTAATAATGACCGTCCCAAAAACAACCAAGTAAATGAAAACTGTCTGGGTGCACAGGAAGCAGACGAAAAGCGGACTTAATGTCCGTTTTTGCCATGAGAGATCCTTTTCCCAGCTTGCGCACCCAGTCCACGGCCTTGTCAAAAGAAACATACAATACTGATGCCAAATCTGGATCAATACCATAATTTACTGAACTACCATGAGGATACGACAAGTGATGGATTAACCAAAACTTGTTATGCTCCTTTTTTGGCACAACGACCAGAGGAGAAACACATAAACACGGCAACGGAGGTTCCAAAAAAGGACCAGCCATGCGACCGAACTTAATTTCCTTATCCAATTTTTCCTTAACAACTGCCGCATGCATCTGAGCCTAAATCAAATTCTTAGGCCGCACTGTACGTGGCACAACTGCTGACGGAATCCTGAAGCCAAAATTAAAACCATCCCTCAACAACACAGCTGATTCCTTATCCGGATACCTACTTAGAAACGGAAGCATCCGATCTATTCTCACTGGTGTCCTCCCTTTTTGAAAAAGAGTCGCTTGATTTTTTCTTTCCTTTCTTAAAGCACTTGGAATGGCTGTGAGACCCTCCGCAGCCTGAGCATTCATGCTTAAACTTACAGTCTGTGCCAAAACGGCATTCCCTCTCGTTAAACTGCCAGCACAGCCCCTTCCTGGAGCCTGACGAGGATGCCGCCGAATTGGCAGAACCCCCGCAACTCCCAGGAAATGACTGCGAGGCCGACTTTGGTGCTGTCATCAATCGTAACCATCTCCCTGTGGTCCCACCGTAAACTCGGACGGACTGCCTTTCTTTGCCTAAACTGTTCAACATATCTCAGCCAGGCCGTCCCGCCATAAACACGGTATGCTTCACTAATCGAATCTAAATAACAAAATAATGCAGAACAGTTCTCCAGAGCTTTCTCCCCAGTGACACTCGCTAGTGTGATAAACGCCTGCAACCAATTTTGAAAAGTGTGAGGAATCAGACGATAACGCCTGCGCTCCTCCTCATCCTTCTTACTCTCATCTGGATTTACCCTGTCCAAATTAAACTTCTCCAACGGTAGCAAAGAAAAAATTTCCACGTACTCATCCTTCCATATTTTTTCTCGCACCTCCTGCTTTAAATGAGCTCCCAAGGGGCCATCAAAGCACATATAAACCTCGCCCCTCGCTCTGTCATCCAGCCGCACTGTATCCACTGTAGTCGCCGCAGCCGCTGGTGCTGCAACTGTCTCATTAGCTGCAACTGGTGCGGGAATCCCTCCACTCACAATTGCGGGGCCTCCGCAACCGCCCCTGAACCTCCAGCACCACCCTGCCAAACTCCGCTAGGACCTGCCGCAGGTGACAAAAAACCCCGCACCATGCTATGAAATTCCGACATAACATCGCTCACCTGTTCACTACCCATCGCCCTGTCAGCCGCCAAGCCCCTCTGAAAATACCGCTCCCTCTGATCTACATCATCCGCATTCCCCCGAGGCGCATTTAAACCATGTGACTTACCAGGCCGACTACGAGGAAGCCTCGGAACAGCCGTTTCGTGTCCTCCGCGGCAATCGTCCCCACTCTCTTCACTGCCAGATGAAATCTGGCCCTCTTCTTCAGAGGCAGAGTCAGGCTCGGGGACATTGCCAGGTAAACCCGACGGAGTCAACCCACCTCTAGATCTGGACCTCCTATCCACAATAGCGCGCTGTCTGGGAGGAGGAGAGACTTCAGCTGCATGCCTGCAGCCCGCATCCCTAGCAGCAATCTGCCCTCTCCCATGGACATTGCACCGGTCCTCGGTGCTACCGACATCCCGGGTGGGTCGTCTCCTGGCACCCCCGCACTGGTCTTCCCGATCTCCGCCGCCGGGGTCCTGCTGATCCCGACGCCTGGGCCCGGTGCGGTTGCACCTGCCGTTCTTCTGGGTCAGCTCCAACTGACCGGTACGCCTTTGCTTTCCCCGCTGCATGGGCCCGGCGCGGCTGTGCCTGCCGCTCACCTGAAATAGCTCCGCCTGACCTATTCACCCTCCTGCCTCCTTCTGCTCCCTGGGTCCGGCATCCTTCAGGCTCAGCTCTCCTTCCTCTGGCTGCTTGCTGGGCCCGAAGTGGATGCCCCGGCCGTTCATATAATGTATCTCTCCCTCCTGCAGCAGCAGAGGCCCTGCTCTTCCTAGATAGTGGAGCCACATGACCGGGATGACCTCACAGGGGGGGGGGCGGAGCCAACGACGTCACTCACCCCGGTCTTTGGACGATGCTGACGCTGAGAGATTCTTCCAGAGCGGCGTGCGGCAGATGGGGGCTGGGGTTGTGCCTGTGATCCGGAGGGGTCCCTGGAGGGGCTTTGCAACCTCCGACTGGTTCGGGGAGTCCCTTCCGGGCTGAGTCTCTCCGGCGGCCTGGACCTCCTTGCACCTCTCTGAGGTGCTGCGGGTGCAGCCACCTCTCCGGCCGTCCCTTCAGTGTTCCATTGCTGCAGCTGATCCTGGAGCCACAGCTGTCCCCTGCTCTCAGCCAAGGAACGGATCTCCTGGAAAAGAGCCTCCATTCCTCAGGACCCGACGTAGATTCATGTATGTTAACTTTTCCCGAATGGACTACCCCCACCACCCCTCACCTTATATACCCCCCCACAGAGATACTTCCCACTAGCCAATCAGATAACTATCCCCCTGCCCCTATACTCCTTCCCTACAAATTCGCGCCCAAAACTCTATTCCTTACATTAACCCCTTACCACCCCAAATTATGGCCTAGCAGACCTCCTGAGTCATGCGGCCCTCCCCTTAAGGCCCCTATGGGGGGATGCAGTCTGGGCCATACTACCTCTGGAGTAGTCCAGGCAACACGCACTTTCATATGGACTCTCCTTCCTCTGACGTGTTGTCACACGTGGTGGGAATGGATGCACTATTTGGCGTCTGGGGTTGACCGGGCAACACACGCTCTCCCTGATTGAACTTCGCTCCTCCCTCCTCTCGCATGTGACTGCACGGCGAGGAAGCGAGGTGCAACAGGGAGCCCGCCCTGCAGGTGAGCTTGGCGTTTTTTACCCCAATCGATATCTGGTGTATAGGGCTATATACTCCTCATTCTATAAAGGGTTAACATCTCCATGTAACATTCTCATGCAATAATTTTAAATAGCATTTGATGTGTAACGTAGTGGATTAGCTGTCCAATTACATAAATACCCAGTCTCTGTCTACTCAGTATACCCTTTTGAAGAAGCTTTGAAGCGTAACGCGCGTTAGAGGGTTTACTGCAGTGAATATGAATTGCTTGATGTCCTTTGAGACTTATTTATGTTCAATAGCACTGTTTTAAGGATTTTTCAGTCTGCTGACTGTGTGGTTATATTGAGCACTTGTTCTGTTTATAGTTATACTTTTTTCTGAGTACCACTCCTCAGCATTGTCTCATCCTGTTGCCACTACCCTTATGGAGTGAATCCATGGGAATATAAAATCTTTTTTCTATATATTGATCTTTGTGAACAGTTTTATTGTGCGACCATAGTATTTCTATTTGATGAACACTAGGTGGATCACACATTGTGTACTTCTGGCACTATTACTTAGGTCTAAGAGTGAACTTTCACTATTTATATTACATATTTATACAGCCGGGTGGATCCCCCTTGATGTTCATTACTGTTCAGGGCATTTATATGTATATATTTGGATTCTCATCCTTTATATGTTTTTTCTTCATATTGGTCTTTAGTGGCTCCATGTGCAATTTATATTTATATTTGTAACCTGTCCTACTTTCTAGGACAAGCATGCTAATTTGCATTCATCCACCATCTCTGTAGTATCACTTTTTTAATGTTGTCTAATTGATTGTTGAATAAAGATTGACTGATTTTTGTACATGGGAATTCTCTTTTTTGGCTTTTTGTTTGAGAAGATAGTATATAAGAGTGGACACTGTCCTAATAAATTTGAGAAGGTTTGGAAGCTTTGGTGTGACCCATACCCTACTGATCCTACCTCTCAATTCAGTCTGGGAGATAATAGTTTTCATTGTATTTCCCCTATAAACACCTGTGTAATGTGTATTGCTGTATTCTTTAAACTTGACTGACATGATGTGTATGGAGATGTATATAAAGAGCTAATAACAGATATGATGTTGTTGAATAATTATGTATTTTCATTCTGGAACCATTGTTATTCTTTTTTTCCTGTTATGCAATCTCTCAATTACTTGAATTAAAAAAAAAGATAATCTTGGAGAGGTGACGTCTAAGAAGGAAAAGAGATTTAGACATGGTCTATTCCAACTTGGATGGAAGACACCCCTTGCCAGAAAAAGAGCGAAAACTAACACAGGACACAAGCAGAGGTGCACATGAATGAAAGTGATCAGAGAGACATCTGCGTTTTCATTTTAAGACTACGCTAAACTCCTTTGTTTCATCAAATATTGGTGAACATCTCCTTTAATATTGGAAGTGGCTGGTGTGAATTGTCAACTCTGATCATGGACCTAAAGGAAGTTGTTCTTCATTTGTATCTGGATCCTCAGTGAAATGTAAGACATGTTGAAATAATTCTGAAGCCCCCACTACTTTCTTACCAGAATGGTTTTATACCAGGGAGTGGAACTGATTCATTTGAGGAAAGTGTTTAACAATATTAGGAGACGGAGACCACCGCTCCATCATGGCATCAAAGGCCACAAAGACTTGTAACAGGGTGGTGTAGGAGTTCTTGTGGAGGGTACTCAAGATGTTTGGGTTCAGGGAGAATTTTATCAGGTGGATCAAACTATTATACCATTCACCCCAAGCCAGAGGTACAAAACGGTGATGCCCCCTCTCTTATCTTCTCACTGTATTTTCTTTGAGGAAATCAGTGGTTTTGGCAGCAGTGGAGAGGGGGAAAGATATTGATCTATGCAGATGATATTCTGCTGATTTTGTTAGAGATGGGGAAATCTTTCCTGTGGACCATAGAGGTGACTGTGTCTTTTGGTGCCCACTTTGGCTTGGATAGCGACTGTAGTATATGGGTTTTATTACCATTTGATGAAAAAATCAGAAAAGCGTGAAGAGATTTACAGACTTTAGTAAAAAGATGGCTTTGAATATTTAGGGATAAATATCACATGGGAGCTTGTGAGTTTTGTATCGCTTGACATTATATTGTTCATTAGGAAATTAAAATAGATGTTGATGTGGATGCTGCTGACGATATCTAATGTGGATAGAAGTTCGTTATGTCCTCAGCGTCTGCCCGGTATGGGTAAATGAGAAAATTTTTAAATAAACAGAAACTCTTCTGAACGACCTGATTTGTTGGCGAGAGAGGGTGAGAATAAAAGTAACTATCTTCTGAAGTCTCAGACAGAAGGAGGCTTGGCCATCCCTTATTTCCACAGATATTTCTGGGAAGCCCAATTACTTAAATTTCAGGAATTCTGATTTTGAAAGATTTTTACTAAATAAGAAAAAAAGGGATTTTGTAACATTTATGAATTTTTGAAATCAGGGATTTTTTTTCAGGGGAATCTAGGAGATGACAAATGTTTCATTCTTGCAATTATACTTGATTATTTAAAGAAGATATTAAATATTAACACGTCAATTGGATACGCCTCATCATAGGATAATATAAATATATATAAAATTGTTAAGATACAGGGTTTTGGAAGAGAAAAGGTTGCATTTGGTTAAACATTTAATCCATGAAGATGAGTTGTTGCCATTTAATGTGATGAAGACACAGTTTAGCTTAAGTAAAGTGCACGATTTTAGATATTGTCAAATTCAACAAGCGATGAAGAGTATGAAGGAATCAAAATGAGGAATGGATTATTTTTTGATTGGTTGCCATTTAAAAAAGAATCTATCTAATATTAATAAACTTATATATTTTATACAATATTCTATTATATAATAAATATAATATTAATAAAAAATTAACCGTGATTCCTTATATATTTAATGTTTAAGAAGAAGATTAGTTGAGAAAGTAAAGAGTAAATATTGCAGAGGCTCAATATATATAAAAACAAAAGTGGGATGTCAATTAATCAAACTATAAATTAATCCAATTTATCCATTGGTTCTATTATTTTCACCAGGTATTATACAGAATGGAGAAGATAGCTGACAATACTTGTAAGTTGTGTAAGAAACAAGGGCAGAATTGATACATTTATCATAGGGTATAAAGATATAGAGGGGAAACTGGGGACTTAGATCTCCATTGAGGTCAAATCAACAATTGTAACCTGCTCTCTGGAACGGAAGAGATGAAATGAGGAAGAAGAGTTTGTAAGTAGGCGACTTTATACAGCAAGAGTGGATTTGGTTAGGAAATGGATAGGGAAAAAAATTGAATACTACAGAATGGAAGAATTTTTTTCAGAGAGTAATAAAATACAAGAGGGCGTGGCTTTGCTCCTCAGAGAATTTAAAAAATTGGGAGAAGATTTTGCAAAAAATGTAGCGTAGAGCTTTAAAACTTGGGGTAGAGGGATAATCAATCTCCTATTTTTTTCGGGGTTTCTTTGTTTTTTTAAATCTTGTTTTTTGTCGACTTTTTTGATTATTATTTTTTTTCTGAACAATTCAAAAAAGGGCAGGAGTTAGGGAATTAGAAGGATTGTTGTTTTTTTCTGGATTTATTTTTTGTATTTCTGCAGTACGTTTTGTAGATTTAAATAAAGTTAAATAAAAAAACAAACAATCGCATCATTCCGATGATGCCACAATGACTGGACGATATAGAACGCCCCGTCATCCAGAGTTCCGCTGAGGGATTTTGTAGGCGTTTGTGGAGAGAGGAGTGTTGTAAGTGAATTTTGCAAATATGATGAGAAAAAAGCGATTTAAGCGCATTATAGTTCTCTCTGACACCGAGGACAGCAGTGATGATGACGATTTCCATCAGGTGAGCGTCATTTTTATATTTTTAAATAATGAGAATACATTTGGGATAAAAATCCCATTAAAAACAAATGGTGGCACAAAATAGAGCTCCAGGAAGAGGCATGATGGGCTGATAGTTTAGATCATGTTTGCAGAGTAATGACTGCCTTTAGTTGTGGTATTTGTGTCAACATGTCCATGTACAGGGTACATAATAATATTGTATGAAGACACGAAAATGTCACCACCGCCCCTATCCATATCCTAACCATAAGTGTCCCGCACACCCGTCCTACTCTGCACATGAAGTAAGTGCAGGCCAATGGTAACTATATTCATATAGGCATCTACCTGGGGTTTGTAGAATGTAAGCTTGCGAGCAGGGACCTCACTACTGATGTAACTGTTTAAACTGTCTCCCCTTGTATTGAATTTATTGTTTGTACATGTCCCCGCTTAATTGTAAAGTGCTGCGGAATATGTTGGCGCTATATAAATAAAAAATATTATTATTATTATTATACCTGTAAGTCAGTGGAAAATGGAGGAAGATTATAAATTAGAGATGTTCATGCTCATAGATTCTATCTGACATGTTTGACAATTTTTCAGTATCATCCACGAAAGAAGCCAATACCGAGGTCTCCAGGCCAGGTTATCATCAGTGGCTTCAATTCGGGCCCGACTCCGAATTTACCAGGTACTGTGCTCTGATCCAGTAACAACTCTGATATATTGATGTGTCATTATAGTCATTGGGTGCAGCTCATTGTGGTCAGGGCTTGGATTTATCTCTATTGTACGTCTAAGGTAATGAGTTCATATTAAACATTTCTTTTCAGCATTTGGTCAGGAATATTTATGCAGGCATTATAAAGTCAGA
Organism: Phyllobates terribilis; assembly: GCF_046119375.1. NCBI lineage: Eukaryota > Metazoa > Chordata > Amphibia > Anura > Dendrobatidae > Phyllobates > Phyllobates terribilis. Next base: position 802,315,878 of record NW_027362763.1, on the reverse strand, counting down.
CAGAAATGAGATTTGGGGATTTCTTCTCATGGTGGCCATGTACAGGGCAGGTTACTGTACCTGAATGTGGTGTTTTGCCCCATGTACATATAGGGGTACACTGGATACATTATTAGGATTTATTTCTTTTGACAATATTCTAATAAGAGATTTATGTTGTGTTGTCCCCACAGATCTGAATTTACCACCTTCAGATCCTGATCCGGACAGTACCACCTGGTAAGACCCACGTCTCCTCCATTGCTAGGTATATGATGGGGATTAATGATTAATGGTCAGCTCATTATTTGTTACCTTTATTTCACAGCTCCGATGCCATCATTATTAATTATGATGAGGATTCCAATAGAGCAGGAACTTCCGCATATAATAGTAAGTGATCATTTCTAGATACAATCAGGGTAATGTTATTGTAGAAAAAACATTGAATTTTCTGTACTGTCACAGATCAGTTTCCAAATGTAACAATTAAAGGCAAATTATAAATGGGTCTGTGCATTTTTAAATTAAAGATACATTAAAGGGGTAATCCTATTTTAGATAAGCTTTATTGGTGTGAGTCCTATGTCTGGGACACTTCCATAGTGGCAGAACAACATTTCTTTTCAGCATTTGGTCAGGAACATTATTCATGCATTCGCTCTATAGTCAGTCAGGATTGGGATTCGGGGATTTCTTCTCATGGTGGCTATGCACAGTGCAGGTTACTTTAGCTGAATGTGGTCTATTTCCCAATCTACATATAGGGGTACACTGAATACTGTATTAGGATTTATTTCTTTGATGTTCCTCTGTAGTTGTTATTACAATATTCTAATAAGAGATTTATGTTGTGTTGCCCCCACAGATCTGATTTTACCACCTTCAGATATTGATCCGGACAGTACCACCTGGTAAGACTCACATCTCCTCCATTACTAGATACCTGATGGGGATTAATGATTAATGGTGGCTCATATTCTGTTACATTTATGTCACAGCTCCGATGATGACATCATTGTTATTACTGACGATGACGATTCCAATACTGGAGAATCTTCCACATATCATGGTAAGTCATCATTTCTAGATACAACCAGGGTTATGTTATTGTAGAAAGAACAATGTTTTTTTGTACTGTCAGTTTCCAAATCTAACAACTAAACGCAAATTACAGTTGGGTCTGTACCTTTAACCCCTTAGGGACTGGTCAATTTGTAGTCTACTTATGTCTTTTCCTCTCCTTCTTCCTTGAGACTTATCTGTTTTTATATTTCCATCCACATTAACATATAATGGGTTGCTTTTAGTGCAATGAGATGTTCTTCTCAATGGCACAATTCACATTACCATACAATGTATTGCAAAATGCAAAAAAATTCCAAGTAAGGGAAAACTGAAAAAAAAATGGATTTTTTGGAGGGTTTTTGATTTTTAAGGTCTTCATTGCACAGTAAAATGAACCTGGAAATATGATTCTCCAGGCCAGTATGATTATGTCCATACCAAACTTGCAAAGTTTTTCTTTTTAAGTGTGAAAAACAATTCTGATATTATTAATAAATATATTTGATTTTGTCGCCATTTTCTGAGATCTGTAACATTTTTATTTTGCTATTGATGGAGGCGTATGAGGGCTTGTTCTTTTATAAGGCGGCTCGATGTTTTTATTGATAATATTATGGGGTGGATGTGACATTTAAATTGCTTCTTATTGCATTTTTTGAGTAGTTGCAGAGAGAAAAAAACCCACAATTCTGGCATTTTGATTTCGATGTATTTTCACTTTACAGCATTTATTATGTTTTCTCTCTAGCATGGATCTGCATTCTGACCTGTCTGATTACAAATTTTCATTCTTCCATATTTCTGTACAGATAATTTACCATCTGATAGTGAGGAGAGCTCCGCTACAGAGGAGAGGTGAGTTATGCCGGATGCATCTACCTCTGTGGAAAACCATGAACTAGGTCAGATGTTTCCTTTGGATTTATTTCTGATTCCTTATCTTTCCCAGGACACCACTATGTAACATCCCCGGCTGTTTCCTGGAAGACATTATTTCTCCATCTTCCATCTACGTTACCCACTTTCAGGTAACAAAGGAGAAGCTGGTGGAGCGACTGTACCATCTATACAACAGGACAGTCTTCGAGAATAAGGTATCTTATTATCGGTATCTGGGCGACACATGACTTATCCATTATCTCCACCTTCAAACAATCATTTCTATCATTCTAAGTTTCTGAAGAGCACCCTAACTCCCTTGTCATGGTTCTGAAATCTCAGGCAAAACTCACTTAGTTTGGTAAATGCCATCACCTTCTTCTTATCTGTGGGATGAGTGGAGACCTTACATGATCCATCATGCAGACTTATAGAGATTAGCAACTTTTTGTAGTTCACAGGATTTTACATTTACATATAAAAACCAATTTGTTGATATCTGGACATTTTAGGAAAGGTTTATTTTTATTTTTGTTCTCACATGTTGGACTTCTCAGTAGACCCCATGTCCCATACAAGGAGACTAGTGCTGTAAATCACACAGGAGAGTTGGGTGCTTTGTTAGAATGGGGTCAAAGAGTTTACAGATTTAGTGGAATTTGTTTCCTCTATTTTAGCTCCCGAGGAAAATGGACGTAGTCTGGAATAAGAGGCTGACATCAGCATCCGGTCAATGCCGTCACAAGTTGGAGAACAACCACCGTTCCTCAGTTATTGAGCTTTCCGATAAGGTCTTGGATTCGTAGGTTTCATATCACGTCCATCCTGCAGCTTTATGAGACAACCTCTATAGGTTGCAAAACTGCTACTTGTGATGTAATACATCTTATAAATTCATCGTACATGCTGTCATGGGAAAAACTAAGTACACCCTCTTTGGAATCTAATGTTTTACATATTAGGACAAAATCAAAAAAGCATCAGGTCCTTAGAAGATCTTAAAAGTAAGAAAATACAATCTCAGAAAACAACATGATAAATAATATAGTGTAATTATTTATCTAACAAAAAGAAGGGCAAAATGCAAAAGCAGTGTGTGATAAATTAAGTACACCCTTGCTGCAGCTTCAAGTTATTATTGATAAAGATCATTCTAAAAGCTAGTGATTCATGGGGTGTACTTATTTTTCACTCTCTGCTTCTGCATTTTGAAGTAGTTATTGGTAAATAAGTAATGGCACGTTGTGACTTTTCATGTGTTTTTCATCTCAGGATGTATTTACCTAATTTGAAGACGTTTTAAGGACCAGATATTTTATATTATATCCTGAATCCTGAGATGTAAAACCAAAGAGTTCAAGCAGGGTGTACTTAGATTTTCTTATGCCTGTATAAACTCTTTTTCAGTGCGACTACGATCCACACTTGCGCACGAGATGTGCCATGCTGCCTGTTGGATAATCGACGGTGAAGGCAGAGATAACCATGGCCCGTTATGGCAGACTTATACCAGAAGGGTAAATGACATCCATCCCGAGCTGCCGGAAGTGACGATGTGTCACAGCTATACCATCAGCTATAAGTACAACTACCAGTGCTCCCTGTGTGATAACAAGTAAGTAGATTTGATGATTCATTGCGTCATGAAACACAATCACCGTGCAGAGACGTCAGGGCGGTTCTGTTGGTATAAGGCTTTTATACTTTACTACTATCAGAGCGGACTGACGTCTGGGGACTGTAGGGCTTAGGATGCTACATGTTATATTTTCTGTGCTGGGGCCAGTCCTTAATATATTGGTTTCAATTTGTTCTTTTTAACATGATCCATGGTATTAACCAACGTTCATTCCAGTCTGGTAACCAATATTTCTCTTATCTTTGTAGACTTGGGCGTTTTCAAAGAATAGCTGATAATAAATCTTATTGCCGCCGGTGTGGAGGCCGATTACGTCAATTGTCCGTCAGCTAAACATGTAACTATTCTTCAGAATATTTTAGTCTCTAATGTTGTTTCTTTATAATTTAAAGTTCAGATACTTTTATATATTTTCCCCTGAGTAGCGAGATAATGAGTATTTGTGCTCATCACCAGCACCAGCGATTAGCAGCAAACATTCAGAATCCATCCTCATAGGTTACCATATTAATACTGGATACATTTCCATAACTTGCTGGATATGGAACGATTGATCATTTCCATCAATTATCTACAATGCTTTTGAAAACCTTTTATAATTTCAAGCTTAGTTGGATGTAATTATGTTTCTTTATATTTTCAGGTTCACTATTTGAACTATTTGAACATTGAGATTTGTCTAAATATCATCATCTCATCTACCTAAGATGAAGGTAAGAAAGAAGCCTCCACTATCATCAACAATCAGTAATAAGCTATTTTTAAAATATTGAGAATCTTAAGTCTCTAATTTAGTCTCTTATTGCCGTATATCATTTAAAGTGTAACTACTTTTATATATTTTGCTTTTCTTTCACCACGTAGGGAGACAATCAGCATACGTCTTCATCACGAGCAGCTAACAACAAACATTCAGAATCCACCTATCCTGATTCACACAAAGCTTCCAACATGTATTTTCCAGGTAAATATTTTGTTTTTCCTCCATGACTTCTCTTTAGTTTGTTTTATTTGATAACCGGTATATATTCAAAATTTTTTAAAAAACAAGTATTTTAATTGTTTTCAGATTAATGAGAAAGGCGTCTTATTGTTTCTATACAGGCATGAGACATCTTGTTAGAAAGAGGTGAAGACCTGCACCCACCTGCGCTGACAACATGATCAGAAGCAGTTTCCAAGACCTCGAGAATCTCTACATGTGTTTTTTCAGAGCTGCCCAGCAATGGATATGATGGATATGGTGTGGAACATTTGAACATTGTTTTTTTCTTACATTTAAATATAAAAAACATAAAAAAATATATATATATAATTCTTTCTAGTTTTGGATTTTTGTTCTGGAAAGCGATGGTTTTTGCTAAACATATTACAATCAATATAAACCTAAAGAACTTCAACTTGGGTTACTACAACTATCACTGTCATTCATCCCTCCTTTTTGAGTTACCTTGCTTGAATTGTATGTATTTTTTTATTATTTTCTAATAAATATATCTTTTAATCATGTGGGGGTGTCATTCATTTTGGTTTATATTTATGTCGTCAAAGTGTTTTCCCAGTTACTTCTATGTGGATCCAGTTTAGGATTTTTTCCTTGCTGTATATTACAATCAATACTGTCTACGTGTGTTATTCAGCCATCATCTGCCTCTAACAGCGAAGCTCCGTCTACGTCTGTTAAATGCTGCTGTCAGTCTGTGACAGCAGCATTTAATGCGCGCCGGCAGGGGGGCTCACTATTCTAGGCGCCCAATGGCACCCCGAGACGTTATCATGGCGCGTCAAAGGGTTGTCATCATGGTCGGGAGTCTGCTGAAGACCCACATGCCGGTCATGATACAAAAGTTCAAATCACCTGTTTTCCCCCATTAAAAATGATGACATATAAAAAATACACATATTTGATATCACTGCGATCATCAAAGTCCATCTATCAATGTATAGAATAAATTATTCCAATCAGTAAATGGCAAGAAGAAAATCAAAACGCCAAAATAGCATTTTTTCAGCCATCACAACAGCACAAAAAAATGTAATGAAAACATCCTATCCACCCCAAAGTTATATCACTAAAAACAATGTCTCGGAGTACAAGAAACCAGACCTCGCACAGACCCAAGTCCTGAAAAAAGAAAATGCTGCAGTGCATACAGCTTGAGGCTGATGTTGACGTTCCGGAAAAGGAGGGTGAGGAGAAGGTGCAGGAACTGCTGTAGAAGGTGGGGGCAACCCTGATTGAACCAGGGCCCGCAATCCTCGGTGTCGGTAGCACATGTTCCGTCCCTGGGTTGACTGGGTCCCGGCTTCCATAATATTCACCCAGTGTGCCGTCAGGGAAATGTAGTGTCCCTGGCCACAAGCACTTGTCCACGTGTCCGTGGTTAGGTGGACCTTCCCAGTAACTGCATTGTGAGGGCACGGGTAATGTTATGGGACTCGTGCTTGTGTAAGGCGGGGACAGCACACCGGGAGAAATAGCAGCTGTTGGGGACCAAGTACCGAGGGACAGCCGCCATGAGGTTGCGGAAAGCTTCCGTCTCCACAAGCCAAAAAACAACATTTCCAGTGCAAGCAGTCTGGAAATGTGGCAGTTTAGTATTTTGGCCTGTAGGCGAGTGGTTGCGTATTTGTGCTTGCGTTCCAAGGACTGGGGTAGGGGCAAACACTTGGTTGCAAGTGCAGGTGGGAGGCATCTTCGCCTGCATCATGGACAGGGGATTTGATAGAAGAAGATGCGCAATCATCTGTAGATTTGGTGCAGGCTGAATAGGATACTATCCCCCGTAAGGATATAGATAATAGCCGCACTCAAAGGTAATTTGCAAAGGTGGAAACAGTTTATTCAAATATATACATTCACCACACCATTGAAAACCAACAAGGAGGAGCTTAAAGCGATATGCCATGACGTTTCGACCAAAAGTGGTCTTTTTCAAACATCGGTATAAGAGAAATATAGAAGCATTAATCGCATATAAAAGCACCTGAAGGGTTAATAAACTTCTGGAATGTGGTTTTGAGCACCTTGAGGGGTGCAGTTTTTAGGAAGGTGTCACTTTCGGGTATTTTCTGTCACATAGGCCTTTCAGTCACTTCAAAGGTGATGTGGTTCCTTTCAAAAAAATTAAAAGTTTTATTGGAAAAATTAGAAATTGCTGATAAACCTTTAACCCTTCTAACGTTCTAACAAAAATAAATTGTTTAAAAAATTATGCAGAAGTAAAGTAGACATGTGGGAAATGTTAGGGAAATTAGGGAAACTATTTTGTGTGATATAACTCTCTGGTTTAAGAGCATAAAATTCAAAGTTTGAAAATTGCTGAAGTTTCAAAATTTTTCACCAAATTTCTGATATCTTCACAAATCGATGCAAAAAATATTGACCTAAATTTACCACTAACATAAAGTACAATATGTCACAAAAAAACATAGGGTTGGAGTATAATAATGACTTTGTGGAAGAGCAATGGAATAAAAACAAGCACAAAGATATAAGGGGTAAAAAGAAGATTTTATTTATAGATGGGGATTATTTTATATTATAATATCATGTATGTGATGCGCCCCTGGGCCTGCTGTGTCGTGCGGCATCGCGCGCACGAGGGCTTACCCGGAGCCGGATCAGATGGGGGTAGTAGTCTCGTGGCGGTGACCCGGTCTGTGCCCAGGGAGTCAAACTGAATGGCAGAGTTTAGCAGAAAGATGGTACAGTGTTCGACTACGCCACCCGTTGAATGCGGCTATGAAGCCGCCGCTGCAGGGCAGACCGCTGAGGCCGGTGGTAAGGTTGTGCAGCGTAGCTGGTATAACCCCCAACGGGAGGGGTATGGCCTCAGGGCAGCCGACGTGTTTGAAGGGGGTAGCAGGAACCACTCAGAGACGGTGCGGTGTAGTTCAGGGTCTTTACTGGTGACAAGGTAGACCCTCCCGGAGTACTGGCTAACGATCGGGGCCTGGTCAGTCTGTGAGCTGATAGGCTCTCCCCTGGCCAGGCGGAGTTGTAGGCCTCCCCAACTAATCGTACTCTTCTGGCTACCTTGCTAGAGGCGGGTAAAAGTAGCCCACGTCCCTGAGTGTACCGTGTGGTGCTCACCCGTATGGCTCGGGGCCTTCTGGTAGCTTCCACTCCACGACGGCGGTGCTGGTCCCTTGCGTGTGACCGTGCCTTCGGGTTTCTTGGCCAGAGGACCTGAAATCCCCTGCCGGTCGGTTTCTGCTGCTGGGTAAGGGTTAGTCCCCACAACCTCGGACTCCGGGTCCGGTCAGAACTCTTCAATCAGGTCGAGCTCTGCAGCTTCCAGCCCCTGACCTCTTTTAGCACAGCTCCCACAGAGCTCCTGATCTTTCCTGTTCCTAAGGCTGCTCCACTACAGACCAGACTGTGTCTCTGTCTGTGTTCTCTGCTCTTTCTCTACTCTAACCCTGCCTCAGCCCCAGTTTTATATAGGGGAAGTTCTTCCCCTCCCAGGACTGGGCAGGAGGTGTGGCATGCATAGGATGTCTGACCAGGAAACCTCCCACCTGCTCACAGACGTAATATTACTATTACTGTGGAAACCAGACCCCTGGGGTGCCACATTCCCCCCTAGTGAAATTTAGTACTCCGGGACTAAACATATTTTTCAAAAACATAACAGGGTATAACAATAACAATTAAAATACATTAGATGGTCACGGCGTGTCCGCAACCGGGAAGCAATAAGGGTGTCCATTTCACCAAGAAACAGGGAGCCGTAACCAGGTAGGGGTCTGTCCTACCCCGAGTCTTTAACAGTCTTAGTCCTTTCCTGGGTTACGCTCCAAACATATGTACAAAGGATTCCGGATAATCCCTAAACGACACCTAAAAATAACTAGAAATAAACAATTATTCACAAGCAACAATAACAGGTAAATATTAATAAAACAGTTTGAGCACTTTAAATTCTCCAACGTACGGGCAACTGGCCTCTAGTGGCCCTAGTGGACCTACGGAGCTGACTGGCTGGTCCTGAGCTATGAGGTGTAGGAGCTGTCAAGGGTAAACTGGGCAGCTGTCTACGGGCTCTTTGGCTCACTAGGGGTACGGCAGGCTCACTATAAGCAGAAGGTTGATCCTCCTGGTCTGCTTGTGTGGGGTCTTCTGCCTCCTGGACCGGCTGCTCTTCCAGCTCTACCCGTCTCTCCGTAGGTACTTGAGAGGCTGGTTGGAGGAAGGTGAGGACGGGTACCACAACGGCGCCATTGACTTGAGTCCAAGACCGAGGGAAGTCTCCGAGCACAGTACTGACCATATCTTCCCTTTCCTCTGCGGGTCGAGGGTCTTCTTGTTCTTCTTCAGGGCTTCGTAGCTGTTCGGGACACTTCTTCAGGTGATCTCGGGATACAATGGCTGTGGTTTCTCCTCCGTCCTTACTGATGGTGCAGACTTTCGGGTTCTCATGGCTTGAGGGCAGTACGGTGTACGGGTCCTTCTCCCACTGGTCGTCCAACTTGTGGAGCCGTCTCTTCCTCTTCAAGACCTGCTCTCCAGGTACCAGGGGAACAGCGGGAGCATACTGGTTGTAAGTCTTCTCCTGTCTTTCTCTACCTTGACAGAGACTTCGCTCCACGGTCTCCTGTACTTTCCGGTACTGCTGCTGCCTTTCTGTGTCCCAGTCTGCTTCTGGTGAAGTGCCCTCGGGTGTCAGGACTCCCATCTCCAGGTCAACAGGAAGCTTACCAGGTCTTGCTCTCATTAGGTAAGCCGGGGTACAGTTGGTAGAACCTACCGGGATGTGGTTGTATAGGTCCACCAGATCAGGCAGTTTCTCAGGCCACAGACTGCGTTCTTCCAGGGGCAATGTTTTCAGAAGGTCTATCACCACCTGGTTCATTTTCTCACAGAGTCCATTGGTTTGCGGATGATAGGGTGTTGTTCTTATCTTCCGGCAGCCATACAGAGTGCAGAACTCCTGGAAGACTTCCGCTTCAAAGGCAGGTCCCTGGTCCGTCAGCACCTGCTCTGGGTATCCGTGTGGACGGCAGAAGTGCTGCTGGAAGGCTCTAGCTGCTGTTTGAGCCATTAGGTCCTTGACGGGGACGACAACCAAGAACCGGGAGTAGTGATCCACGATGGTTAACGCATAGACGTAGCCACTTCTGCTGGGGGTCAGTTTTACATGGTCCAAGGCTACTAATTCCAACGGCTGCCTGGTGACGATGGACTGCAGGGGGGTCTTCTGGCTGGCACGGTCCTTCCTTCTTAGGTTGCATGGGCCACAGTCTCTGCATCACCTCTCGATGGTTCCTCTCATGCCTACCCAGTGGAACCGCCCGCGCAGCAGGAACTCCAGCTTCTTCCATCCGAAGTGCCCAGCTCCGTCGTGGTATGCCTCCAGTACCATAGCCGCGTCTCTTCTTGGCACCACTACTTGCCAGATCAGTTCATGCGTCCGGGAGTTAACCATTCTGCGGCACAACTTCCCCTTGTAAAGGAACAGTTGACTCTTCTCAGCCCACAGTTGCTTGGTCTCCTCCGGAGCATCTGGGTCAAGGCGGGCATCTGGCTGAGTCAGCATCTCCTTCACCAGTCGGACGGCGGGGTCACTGTCTTGCGTTTCCGCCCAGTTGTAATGAGGTAAAGGGTTGAACGTAGCGGATTGCTTACTCCTTACACGGTGGGAATACTGCCCGGTATTTGATTGTGAACTCATAGTTAGACAGGCGGGCCATCCATCTCTGCTCCAGGGCACCGAGTCTTGCCGTGTCCAGGTGTGTCAACGGGTTGTTATCCGTGTACACGGTGAACCGGGAAGAGGCGAGGTAGTGCTTAAAGCGTTCGGTGACTGCCCACACCACTGCCAGGAACTCTAGCTTGAATGAGCTGTAATTCTCAGGGTTTCTTTCGGTGGGTCGCAGTTTTCGGCTGGCGTAAGCAATTACCCGTTCTTTCCCCTGCTGGATCTGGGACAGTACGGCTCCTAGCCCGATGTTACTTGCGTCGGTGTAGAGGATAAAGGGCTGGCTGTAATCAGGGTACGCCAGGATTTCATCCCCCGTGAGGGCCATCTTCAGCTGGCGGAAGGACTCTTCTTCCAACTTCTCCCATCTGAAGGGCGGCTTCTGGTTCTTGTCCTTCCTGGACTGGCCTATCAGGAGATCCTGCATAGGAGCTGCCTTTTTGGTGAAACCGGGAATGAATCTTCGGTAGTAGCCTACCAACCCGAGGAACTGCCGCACTTCCTTTACGCTGGAGGGGCTTGGCCATTCCTTAATTGCGGTGATCTTATCAGGGTCGGGAGCCACTCCGTCAGCACTCACCACGTGTCCCAGGTACTGCACCTTTGGTTTTAGCAGGTGACACTTGGAGGGTTTCACCTTTAGGCCGTAGTTTGCCAGGGCTTCGAACACTTCTGCCAGGTGTTTCAGGTGGTCCTCGTAGGTCTTGGAGTAGACGATGACATCGTCCAGGTATAACAGGACCGTCTCGAAGTTTCGGTGTCCCAGACAGCATTCCATCAACCGTTGGAAGGTTCCTGGTGCGTTGCAGAGTCCGAACGGCATGCAGGTAAACTCGCTAAGTCCCATCGGGGTGGTGAATGCGGTCTTCTCCCGGTCCGCCTCTGCTACAGGAACCTGCCAGTACCCGCTAGTGAGATCCAAAGTAGAGAAGAAGTTAGCAGATTTTAAAGCAGCCAAAGACTCCTCTATCCTTGGTAAGGGGTACGCATCTTTGTGGGTGATACGGTTGATTTTCCGGTAATCTACACACATTCTCATGGTGTTGTCTTTCTTTTTAACCAAGACTAATGGAGCTGCCCAGGGGCTACAGCTATCCCTGATTACCCCAGCCTCCTTCATGTCTCTAAGCATCCCCTTGGCGTGTTGGTAGTGTGCAGGGGGTACGGGTCGGTATCTCTCCTTTATGGGAGGGTGGTCTCCCGTGGGGATATGGTGTTCTACCCCCTTTACTCGCCCGAAGTCTAACGGGTGTTTACTAAACACTCTCTCGTACTCTTGAACCACCCGATAGACTCCCTGTTTCTGGTGTGAGGGAGTGGAGTCAGTACCCAAATGTAGTTGCTGACACCAGTCCTCTATTGGTTTCTTAGAGCCGTTACCTTCCTCTGGATGAGATGGAGGCAAGGGTTCCACGGACTGTACAGAATTTTGATCGATGGTATACAATTTGGCTAGCGTGGCATACCGGGGCAGGTATACTTCCCTCTTCCCGATATTTATTATGCGAACGGGCACCCTCCCATGGCGTACATCAACCACCCCCCGTGCTGTCAAAATGGTGGGCCTACTGTCTGAGTAGACGGGTTCTACCATTGCTTGGTAATCTCTACCTCTTAGACCAATAGCTGCCCGGCACCAAATCATCATTTCACTTTTTGGGGGCATGGCAATAGGGAAAGAGTCACACATTCTCACGCTTCCAATCTCACCACCGGAGAGTTCCACCTGTTGCCGTCGCATCAGTGCCCGGATCTCTTTTTGGAGCACTCGCTGCTGGCTGGAGCTGGCGTTCTTGGCAACCTGCTGTAAAATGAAAATCACCTCTGCAAGACAATTTTCAATCACATTAGTTCCTAGAGTTATCTTTGGGTGACTCTCGCGCTTGTCAATGTCTACAATGATCAGTCCCTGTGCCGCCAGTTCGACTCTACCGATTTTAATGGTCATCTCTTTGAATCCGATCTGTGGCACGGGTTGACCATTGCTGGCGATGATACTCAAGTCGTCATCAGGGTAGCGGGTTATATCCGAGTCATTCCAGTACTGCTTGAAGAGCACGTACGGGATGGTGGTGACCTGTGATCCGGTGTCCAGTAGGGCACTCATAGGAATGCCATCCAGTACCACAGGCAAGACTGGACGTCCTCCCACATATTTGTCACGCCAGTTCGATGGGCCTGGTGATCTTATTCCTAGGGGTTGGCCCTCTACCCCAGGTTGTGCCAGTTTAAAGGACAGTACCTTGCCATATGTCCGGGTTGATTGCAGCGGCGGCAGATGGGTTGTCCGTCCTCGTTGTATCGGTCGCTGGGTCTTCCTCTGGCCGGTGGGGTCCTCCTTGGTCGACGCCACGGGATGTCCTCTGGTCCGGATGCCAGCTGGATCTTCCCTGGAGCAGAAACCTGTAAAGACTGCACAGTTCGGGTTAGCGCAGCAACGCTTTTAGCTAGCTCTTGGACCTGATGGTGCAGGTCTGGAGCCGGGTCATTGTTCAAAGCCTGCACATCAGCTCCCACAGGCCCTGCCGACAAAGGCGCCGCCTCCTGGTGGTAAGCGGTAGTAGGGCGCCTGTGGGTCACAACGCCACCCGGTGCCTGTTCTCGGAGCACCCGGATGGCTCTGTCCTTGAACTGTGCAAAGTCCAGATGAGGATCCTGTAAGGCCATTGCCCGCAACTGGGTTCGGTGGGCATTGCAATATAGTCCCTCTATAAATTGTTCGGTCAACAGCCTGTCCTCGTTTCCCACGCCGTCAGGGTCGGTCTGCTTAATGGCTCTCAGGGCCTCTTGTAGGTTTAGTGCATAGTCCCTTATATTCTCATGTGCTCGCTGTTTGCACCCGTAGAATCTAAGCTTAATCTCGGCTGAGGTGCGGGTATCAAAGGTGTCCTTCAGCCGGGTTAATATCCCTGCGACAGTCCTCCTCCCAGGTGGCCAGGACTTTACCTCCCTTTGGGCTGCCCCGGTTAGTTGGGCCACCAGGATGCTCACTTTTTGTTCTTCTGTGAGAGGGTACACCTGGAAGAGGCTATCCAGCTTTTCTTTAAAGTCATTCAGGGTATGTGACTCCCCTGAGTACTGGGGTAGCCAGGCTGCCCCCGGGATATAGGGCATAGTGAAAGGCATGACCGCAGCAGCGGTGGCGCTGGCGGTGGCTGCGGCGGTGAAGCTCTCCTCCGTATCCGACATCTTCCTCCCCCCTAGTGGACCGTGGCCTACCTTGCGATGATCCTCTTCCGTAGGCCGTGGCTCCGCAGTGGATAGTCAGGGTTGAGGACCTTCCGTCACGCTCCTGTGACGTCGGCGTCTGCTGGGCTCCTTCCAGGACCTTACGCAGCGTCCGGACGTGAGGCGGGGCTTCAGTTCTCTCGCTCTTTCGGAGTCCACGCCCCTCTTCTTCCCGCGCGGCGTCTTCAAGATGGCGTCCAACGGCGGGAAAACTCCACGGATGGCGGGAAGAAGGCAGAAGATGGCGCCGGATGGCGGGAAAACTTCATGGATGGCGGGAAGAAGGCTGAAGATGGCGCCGGATGGCGGGAATCTTCACCGCAGGTAAGTTTAAAAGTCTCTTTTTCAGGCACGCAGTACCCGGTGGTTGCGGGCACATTATCCTGCCGACTACGCCAAAAGCTGACGCGCCCCTGGGCCTGCTGTGTCGTGCGGCATCGCGCGCACGAGGGCTTACCCGGAGCCGGATCAGATGGGGGTAGTAGTCTCGTGGCGGTGACCCGGTCCGTGCCCAGGGAGTCAAACTGAATGGCAGAGTTTAGCAGAAAGATGGTACAGTGTTCGACTACGCCACCCGTTGAATGCGGCTATGAAGCCGCCGCTGCAGGGCAGACCGCTGAGGCCGGTGGTAAGGTTGTGCAGCGTAGCTGGTATAACCCCCAACGGGAGGGGTATGGCCTCAGGGCAGCCGACGTGTTTGAAGGGGGTAGCAGGAACCACTCAGAGACGGTGCGGTGTAGTTCAGGGTCTTTACTGGTGACAAGGTAGACCCTCCCGGAGTACTGGCTAGCGATCGGGGCCTGGTCAGTCCGTGAGCTGATGGGATCTCCCCTGGCCAGGCGGAGTTGTAGGCCTCCCCAACTAATCGTACTCTTCTGGCTACCTTGCTAGAGGCGGGTAAAAGTAGCCCACGTCCCTGAGTGTACCGTGTGGTGCTCACCCGTATGGCCGGTGACTCGGGGCCTTCTGGTAGCTTCCGCTCCACGACGGCGGTGCTGGTCCCTTGCGTGTGACCGGGCCTTCGGGTTTCTTGGCCAGAGGACCTGAAATCCCCTGCCGGTCGGTTTCTGCTGCTGGGTAAGGGTTAGTCCCCACAGCCTCGGACTCCGGGTCCGGTCAGAACTCTTCAATCAGGGCGAGCTCTGCAGCTTCCAGCCCCTGACCTCTTTTAGCACAGCTCCCACAGAGCTCCTGATCTTTCCTGTTCCTAAGGCTGCTCCACTACAGACCAGACTGTGTCTCTGTCTGTGTTCTCTGCTCTTTCTCTACTCTAACCCTGCCTCAGCCCCAGTTTTATATAGGGGAAGTTCTTCCCCTCCCAGGACTGGGCAGGAGGTGTGGCATGCATAGGATGTCTGACCAGGAAACCTCCCACCTGCTCACAGACGTAATATTACTATTACTGTGGAAACCAGACCCCTGGGGTGCCACATATGTGTAAATTATTCATCTATCAGGCTAATCCTATTTATGGGCCGTGTTGATCCAGAGGAAGGCGAAAACCCCCTGTGAGGAATAGGCTAATTGTCCTCATATCAGGGGGGAAAATTCCTTCCTGACCCCAAATAAAGAATGGCGGTCAGAATAAATCCCAGGATCAAAGGCTGATACCGAACCTGAGAAATGTAAGTGCAAATTAAAAACAAACAGAAACAAATGATTTTTGCATGTGTGCACTAATTTATGTCTATATTTGGCTTAGCTAACATTTTTTTTAACTAATATTTTATTTCATACCTTATTCTTATACTCTCAAAGTATGTACCCACTTATTAACCTCTCACACTAAATGTATGTAGGGGCCGTGTTGATCCAGAGGAAGGCGAAAACACCCTGTGAGGAGTAAGCCAATTGTCCTCATATCAGGGGGGAAAATTCCTTCCTGACCCCAAAATATGGCGATCAGAATGAATCCCAAGATCAAAGGCCAATACCTCACCTGTGTAATGTACCTAAGCTGTGTAATGTACCTGACCTGTGTAATGTACCTAAGCTGTGTAATGTACCTGACCTGTGTAATGTATCTGACCTGTGTAATGTACCTGACCTGTGCAATGTACCTAAGCTGTGTAATGTACCTGACCTGTGTAATGTACCTAACCTGTGTAATGTACCTAAGCTGTGTAATGTACCTGACCTGTGTAATGTACCTAAGCTGTGTAATGTACCTAAGCTGTGTAATGTACCTGACCTGTGTAATGTACCTAACCTGTGTAATGTACCTAAGCTGTGTAATGTACCTGACCTGTGTAATATACCTTACCTGTTTAATTTTCTAAGTAACAAAAATTATTTACTAGTACTAATTATCATTTATATTTGAATAAACTAATTTTTCTTTTTAACTAAGAAAATGTTATTTTATTTTTTATAATTTCTTTTCTTCTGTGTGAATCTACTTATTAATTTATGATACTAAACCTATGTAAGGCCGTGTAGATCCAGAGGAAGGCGAAAACACCTATGAAGAATGGGCCAATTATCCTCATATTAGGGGGAAAAATTCCTTCCTGACCCCGAATATGGCGATCAGATTAAATCCCGATCAAAAGCTGAACTATGTCCTACATCTATGTGCCAAAATTACTGTGTGCACTGTGTGTGCCTATACTAATCATGTAGTGTGTGTAGCTATACTGATCATGTAGTGTGTGTGCCTATACTGATCATGTAGTGTGTGTGCCTATACTGATCATGTAGTGTGTGTGCCTATACTGATCATGTAGTGTGTGTAGCTATACTGATCATGCAGTGTGTGTGCCTATACTTATCATGCAGTGTGTGCCTCTATATTGATCATGTAGTGTGTGTGCCTATACTGATCATGCAGTGTGTGCCTATACTGATCATGCAGTGTGTGCCCCTATACTGATCATGTAGTGTGGGTGATGTGATGGGTGCGATACTTACCAGGCCTGTGCTAAGGTGAGTTCAGGGATAATGGCCGCTCCGTGTACATTCTGCTGCTCCGCTGCCCCAGGATGACTTTTCCTGAACTCACCAGATGGAAACTTAACACAGGCCGCTCCTGGGGTAGAAGATCTTCGGGCTGGAGGGATGTCAAATTCCAGCCCAGGATTGGAGGAGGCCAGGTCAAGGGTCTGGGGCAGCAAAACAATGGCAGTGGTCCAGCATGAAGATGTTATAGAGAGAGCTGATGTTGAAGGGCAGCCGAGGAGACGTACAGCAGCAGAGACGAGGTACGGGTCAGGAGGCATGGAGTTCTGGGCAGTTGGCACGGACTCATCCTGCAAGACATAAGAGGAAGACATGAAATATTCTGTCTACCGCATCTTCTGTTATTAGGGGAATGGTCTTTATAATGAACCATTCCGCTATGTAACATTTGATACAATGTACTGATATAATAGGTGTCCTGTGTGTACAGCGGTCACTCACCAGATGGTCATGGAATCTTTCACAGTCCAGATCTTTTCATCCACCTAAGAAAAACAGAGACATAAAGCCATTAGCAGAAAATGTAAAAAAAGACAAGATGGATGATGATTACTACAATGTGAGAACACCTAATGGGAGTTATTCCCAGATGAAAAGATCCTTACCGGGCCCAGTTTGATGACACATACGTAAATCGGGCCACGGGGTGAAGGACTGTATGCTCCGGCCACTGCAGATGATGGTTCTCCAGAACTGGCCTGAATGGTGTAAATGGCGGCTCTGCACTCCTTTTCTCCAGTTCCTCCCAGCCAATGGTGGTAAAAAACGGATGTTCTCGCTCACACCCAGGCGCGTCTGAGGGTCTTTGCGCAGCAGCTTCTTGATGAGATGTTTCACGTCAGCATCAAGCCAAGATGGAAATTTTGGCTTTTCGTTGATGATAGCTTTGAAAGCCGTTTGCTTGACGGGGCCGTTGTAAAATGGGAATCGTCCTGCTGCCATCCTGGATACCACGATCCCCAGGCTCCACCAGTCCACTGCTGCACCGTATGGTTTTCTACGAAACACCTCAGGGGCCATGTAGTGGAAAGTGCCCGTCACTCCAGACATGTTTTTGGAGGAGGTGACGCCATCTTGGGCAAGTCCTAGATTGATTATACGGATGGGGCCATCTGCATCCAACATGATGTTTTCCGGCTTTATGTCTCTGCAATGAAAGAAGAAAATAAAATTAGAAATCTGTCCAGTGATACAAGAGATGGAAAATGGATCACTACAAGACCAGGTAGAATAGGGGGCAGGACAGCAGGAATGCTGAGGGCCATATCTCCAGAATGTAAAGGAGACAGAGAGAAGGAGGAACGTTCTGCTTACCAGTGGACGATGTTGTGTCCATGGAGGAACTGGAGGCCACATACAATCTCTGCTGTGTAGAATCTGATGGAGAGAACAGAGTGTAGTATCAATGTCATCAAACCCTTCTCTAGCAATTCCCAAATATCCTGGCACCCCACTGCCTGCATCCAGCACCCTAAACATATGCCCTGCCAGTGCTTCCTTATCTACACCCAGACCTCAGTTTTTTTCCATCTCCTTAGTTCTCCTTTAGGTACATTTTCCGTTTTCTCACCTCACATTGCCGATGTTCAGGCAGTCGCACATCCTGATCAAGTCCTCCAGGCTGCTACCGAACAGATACTCCGGGATGAAATATGCCCTCTGTAGAGACTGGTGTGCAGCATAGAGGTGGCATAAGAATGGGCAGTCTCTGGCCGCCAGGAGTATCCGCCGCTCTCGCATAATGTTGTCCTCATTGTCCTCTTTTATGGTAATCATTGATGTTACGGCCGGGGACTGATGCCAGGACCACCTGAAAAAGACAAATGAAGAATACTTGGAAGGTGTCTGCAGGAAGTGGAAGGGATCTGGATTTTCTACTATGGCACATGATAAAACTGAGTGGTTTCTCAATCTGCTGGTAACCAGGACCATGTACAGGGCAAATCTATGCGCATAATGCACTGCCTACTCCAGGGATGGGCTATGGAAAGGTGATAAAAAATAGTCAGCATTTTTATTTCATAACTCAATAATACACATGAAAATAAGCAATGTGTAATAAATCTAATCACAGAAATCTGCTTTTTTTCTCTACCAGGACTGATTTTTCGTTTTCTAAAATTCTCAATTTTCGGTTAAAATCTGTATTCAGTGATAAAAGATTGTTGCATTACTGAGAAAGGAGGCGACAGTTGGTACTGATAATATTCTATGTAGAAGAGAAGTGGAAGGAGGAGGGAGGAATTCTGCCTTTAGCTCCTCCCTCTCCCCCTTTACATAGAATATTATCAGCACCAACTGTCATCTCCTATCTCAGTAACGTAACAATCTGTCTTCACTAAATACAGATTTTACACGAAAATAGAGACTTTGAAAATGGAAAATCAATCTTGGTGGAGAAAGAAGCAGATTTCTCAAATAATATTTATTATGTTGCTTATTTTCATGTGTGCTGTTAATGAAATAAAAATTAAAACAACAGCGACTCTTTAAAGGGTTTTCCACTGTTACTGTAGCACCCTGAGGATTCGGCTGCTACAGGGGTATTGCACCTCAACCCAGAGGTGTGATATTCCACTCCCGGGTAAGGATGGAGTGTGGAACTGAGCTCGGTAGGCTGCATGCACTACATACATCCCATTTCCGAGGAACAGGCCGACGGTACTCCCACTTAGAAATGTGCAGGTACGACCGAGTCTGTTCCTGGCTGGAGTGGGAGGGGGGTGGTACATCCCAAGTAGTGTAGGGGCAGATAGGGGGAGCAGCCTGGGTAAAGATAGGAGCTCATTGGGTGCTGGTCACCTGAGCTCACACATAGAGGGTGTATATAAGGTGGGCACCAACTAAGAACAGGGTCAGTTGCAGAGAGAAAGTCAGCGAGCAGAGGAGAGGAGAGACCCAGAGTGAGAGAGGAGAAGAGAGAGAGACTCAGAGGGGGAAACAGAAGAAAAGGACTCCAAGAACCCAACTTAAATCCCCGGGTGAAGAGTCGGCACAGGGTACCGGAACCCAAGCTGGTGGGGGCAAAAACACTCCCCAGCCAGAGACCGGAGGCCGTGGGCAGCGTTTGCCACGGTCACCCACCACATCCACCACGAAGGCATACCACGTGGAGGGTCAGGGAGCCCAAGGCCAAGGGTCTCCCAACAGAAGGCCCGAGGGAGCTGGACCTAGGTGGATCAATAGTGGGGACGGCCAGAGAAAGGACAGAAGGAGAGCTCAGGGTCACGCTCCGGACTTGCTTGGGGGTTGGCTGGATCCAGAACCTGGTGGACGCAGCACGGCTCGGGAGGTCACTCGAAGCTGGAGTGACCGGAACATCAGCAGTGAGTAAATTCCCTAAACTGCATAACCCGACTCTGTCTTCATTTAACACCTATGCTGCACCACCACAACCCCCATCCTCTGCACCTGATCCCCCTGAGGCTATACCCCACCCGTTGGGGGTTATACCATCAAAAGCTGCACCTACACCATCAGCCTCAGCGGACCCTGCTGCAGCGGCGGCCATAGTGACCGCAATACAACGGGTGGCGTAGTCGACAAAAAGAACTTAGTAACATCAGTAAGGACTGCCACATACAACTGAGTTTGACACCCTGGGCACGGACCGGGTCACAGCCACTCGGAGACTACAACCCCCATCTGATCCGGCTCCGGGTATTCCCCTAAAGAATATGGCCCAGGGGGCGCGTCAACTTTGGCGTAGTCGGCAGGATTACGTGCCCGCAACAACCGGGTACTGCGTGCCTGAAGAAAAGATCGCATTTACCTCAAAAAGAAGTCTCCTGCCGGTTCCGGAGGGTCCCCGCCATCGGACCCCATCACCAGTCGATTCCTGCCGGTTGTCCGCCATTAACAGCTTTTTCCCGCCATCTACAGAGTTTCCCGCCACAGGGAAGCGGTTCCCGCCATTTCCAAGGATTTCCCGCCTTGGAAGAGCGGACGCCATTATGGGCGTGCCAGAGGGTGGCGGGAGGCCACCTCCCATCGTGGGCCAGGACCGAAAATGGCGCCAAAAATGGAAACCGCCCCCACCAACAGAGACTGTGATGCTAGAGGTGTCTGTCAGCGTGAAAGAACCGCCCCTGGAGCTGACAGTCACCCAGTGGCCCCGGGACCGCCCTCGAAGGGGGAGGAGACGAAAGAAAAGAACGAAGATGGGTGCCGCCTGGAGCAGTCTGGAGCAAGCGCACCCGGAGGCAGGAAGCCTGGAGAAGAGTAGCAGAGAAGCTCACCCGGAGATGGCGAGAGAGCAGAGCAGCACCGGCCCGCTGGCCAGGAGCCTGCTGGAAGAAGAGCAGAGCAGCACCGACCCGTTGGTCAGGAGCCTGCTAGAAACCACGACCCCACTAGGCCTAGTGGAGGTCCTTGCACAGCTCCCCCAAGACCGGGAGTGTGCACAGACCGCCCTGGAGGGCCTCGCACGGAGGATGGCCCGGGTACAGCGAGAGACATTGGCGGAGTGGAGCCGAGAGATGGCCCAGCAAACCAAGACCCGGAGCACGCCAGCCAAGATGAGGAGACAGACCGCCTCTGAGGATGGCGCGGGAGGACCCAAGGCCGGAGACGGCGCCGAGAAGGGAGTCGAACGCATGGAGGCAGGTAAAGGGGACGTCTATACCCCAAATCAGGACACCGCTTGCCTGCCCCAGCTCCCCGTCGCAGAGCCCGAAAGTCCCCCTGCTGTGCCCGAAAACGCCATGTCACCGACGCAGACTAGGCCCCAACCGGAAGCCGCCGCCGCGACCCCTGTGACGTCACACGCACCGACCCCGAGCGTGGCGAAACAGGAAGTAACACCAGCCTGGTCGCAGGGCCTAGAATTCCCGGGCGTCGCATCACCAACAGCGCCCCCTACCTCCGCGGAGCCTCCGGCCTGGCCACAAGGCCAGGTAGCCCAGGGCGCCGCCGTCCTAACGGTGCCCTTCACCTTCCAGGTGCCCCAGGCCTGGCCGCAAGGCCTGGGCAACCCGGGCGCCACCACCACCGCGCCCGCACCCGTAAAACCAAGGGTGCCGCGTCTGGGAGAGGACTTGTTTGCCCAGCACACGTGGCCGGACGGGCAGCCTTTCATCTGGCCCCAGGAATATTATGGACTGGAGCGCCAGAGGAGGGTTGGGGCCATGTGTGCACCCCTGATTCCGGCTCCGAAGCCCGTGATAAGGATCTCGCCCCCGCTTGAAGAGACCCAATTTGAGTGGGACCCCACCGGAGAAGACCTAATGGGGTTCACTCAGGAAACCAGGGCAGCTGCAGCGGAGCGTGCTGAGTGTTGCCGACAGCAGCTCGAGGAGTTTGCGAGGGAGCGAAGAGAGAGGCGGGTCCGGGAACAACAGGCCCAAATAAGGAGCGCCGAGCAGAAGAGCCGAACCAGGAGGGACCCCCGTGCAGCGCACAGTCCCCGCACCACCGGGACTGTAATAAAGTTTAACCTGCAGCATGGGTGGGGCTTCATCAGAGACAACAACACCCCCGGCGACGTCTTTGTCACGCGCAGAGATGTGGAGTCCCATCTGCCGGAGGGGCACAGAGGTCGTGACCTTTACATCGGGGACGAGGTCACCTTTACCCGGCACAAGTGTGCCAAAGGACCTTACGCCCTCCATGTGCATCGCCTGACAGAGGAGGAGCTGCGATGTGAGGAGGAAGAGCAAGAGGATCCGGACGGGTCTGAAGCTGAGATCCCCAAAGAAGGAGCAGGAGGAAGACGTTGTTGGGTACAGCGGAGCAGGTGCTGTAAATAGTTACCCGATCGGGGTATAAAGAAACTGTTACTGCAAATATAGTCCCCGTTGGGACCAGCTGAGTGAACTGTTTACCCGTTTACCCTTAATCCCACAGGCTGAGGACTGTGAGCAGCCATTCCCTGTCCCTCCTTACCTGGCCGAGGACTGAGAGCGGCCATACCCTTGTACATAGTTGCGCTTCCTAAAGCGCCCCCTACTGGTTTTACTGTAAAACCACCTTAAGGAAAAGAACTGTCGCGCTTTGCCCGGTCACACGTTGCACAGTGACCGGAGGAGGAGCCAGAGGCGACGAGAAAGTTTAATATATATAATGTTTTATATATTTTATATGTTTATGAAAAATTTTGTATGTTTTTGGTGTTATGTCTTACAGCCCGAGGACGTGCTGTGATTTACCAGGGGGGAATGTAGCACCCTGAGGATTCGGCTGCTACAGGGGTATTGCACCTCAACCCAGAGGTGTGATATTCCACTCCCGGGTAAGGATGGAGTGTGGAACTGAGCTCGGTAGGCTGCATGCACTACATACATCCCATTTCCGAGGAACAGGCCGACGGTACTCCCACTTAGAAATGTGCAGGTACGACCGAGTCTGTTCCTGGCTGGAGTGGGAGGGGGGTGGTACATCCCAAGTAGTGTAGGGGCAGATAGGGGGAGCAGCCTGGGTAAAGATAGGAGCTCATTGGGTGCTGGTCACCTGAGCTCACACATAGAGGGTGTATATAAGGTGGGCACCAACTAAGAACAGGGTCAGTTGCAGAGAGAAAGTCAGCGAGCAGAGGAGAAGAGAGACCCAGAGTGAGAGAGGAGAAGAGAGAGAGACTCAGAGGGGGAAACAGAAGAAAAGGACTCCAAGAACCCAACTTAAATCCCCGGGTGAAGAGTCGGCACAGGGTACCGGAACCCAAGCTGGTGGGGGCAAAAACACTCCCCAGCCAGAGACCGGAGGCCGTGGGCAGCGTTTGCCACGGTCACCCACCACATCCACCACGAAGGCATACCACGTGGAGGGTCAGGGAGCCCAAGGCCAAGGGTCTCCCAACAGAAGGCCCGAGGGAGCTGGACCTGGGTGGATCAATAGTGGGGACGGCCAGAGAAAGGACAGAAGGAGAGCTCAGGGTCACGCTCCGGACTTGCTTGGGGGTTGGCTGGATCCAGAACCTGGTGGACGCAGCACGGCTCGGGAGGTCACTCGAAGCTGGAGTGACCGGAACATCAGCAGTGAGTAAATACCCTAAACTGCATAACCCGACTCTGTCTTCATTTAACACCTATGCTGCACCACCACAACCCCCATCCTCTGCACCTGATCCCCCTGAGGCTATACCCCACCCGTTGGGGGTTATACCATCAAAAGCTGCACCTACACCATCAGCCTCAGCGGACCCTGCTGCAGCGGCGGCCATAGTGACCGCAATACAACGGGTGGCGTAGTCGACAAAAAGAACTTAGTAACATCAGTAAGGACTGCCACATACAACTGAGTTTGACACCCTGGGCACGGACCGGGTCACAGCCACTCGGAAGACTACAACTCCCATCTGATCCGGCTCCGGATATTCCCCCTAAAGAATATGGCCCAGGGGGCGCGTCATTACCATATGGGAATAAACATAACAAGCATTAGTGGAGGCTTTGAGTTGGCATTAGTGTGGTCTGAATATCATTGTCTATTAAGGTTTAATAAAAAAACAGAGAGCAACGTATGTACAATATGGCCGCCTGATAGGAGCCAATATTGATGATGACATGGAAAAAAACAATGTCCCCTGCTTCCTACAGCTGTGACCCCTGAGATCAACCATCCAGTGTAGAAGAATACCACGTTATAGCAGCACTAGACCTAACTATGGAGATGACTTATGTCATCTCACAGAACACTACAATGTGCAACAACAAAGCATGACATGGCTGATAACAGAGAACAACACATGAGGATATAATAAAAACTTCAGGTTTAAAATGAATATAAAATATGTAGGACTTACTTTGCCAAAGGCGCCCCTACCCAAGACCTGGTGGATGTCGAAGCGGCTGATGTTAAGCCTGGCATAGGGGCTGGATGATCCAGGGTCTCCGCTGCATCCAGGTGTTGACTCCTCCAATCCATTGTTGGCTTCTCTCCTCTTCTTCGTGATCTTCTTGAATCCGGTCACACTGTCCTCTTCTCTCTTCCTCTTCATCTCCTCGGTCTGTTCTCCATGTCTAGTAGACGCCATTTGCAAAAATATCTTCCAAAATCTTCCAAACCGCAAACCTCCGTCCGATCGCTTCAGCCGACAGATGAAAGTAAACGGCAGTTGGTCGTGTGCAGGTGAGGTCAGAGGTGATGGAACCTCAGGTGGCACCTGCCAGGCAGCAGGTCATGGACCTGCTCTGCTCTATACACTGATGTGGGCATCATGGGTGACAGTTTAGAGTCCAGAGGAACGGCAGAGAACTTCATTTCGACTTCTAGTGTTTTTTTTTATTATTATTCTATTAATCCCTTCATGCAGGAGGCAGGCGACGCCAGTAGAAACTTCAACTGGATGTGCGTCCCTATATGACTATGGGAATGCATTATACTAATATACAGTATATGACTATGGGGGTGCATTACACTAATATATATGACTATGGGGGGGCATTATACTAATATATATTTATTTATTTATTATTATAGCGCCATTTATTCCATGGCACTTTACATGTGATAGGAATATATATAGCAAAAACATTTACATAATCTTAACAAAACGAGTCAGCGACTGGTACAGGAGGAGCGAGGACCCTGACCGCGAGGGCTCACATTCTACAAGGGATGGGTGAGGATACAGTAGGTGGGGGTAGAGGAGGTCATGCAGTAATGTGGTGGAGTGATGGTTACTGCAGGTTGTAGGCTTGTCGGAAGAGGTAGGTCTTCAGGTTTCTTTTGAAGGCTTCCATGGTAGGCGAGAGTCTGATGTGTTGGGGTACAGAGTTCCAGAGTAGGGGGGATGCACGGGAGAAATCTTGTATGCGATTGTGGGAAGAGGAGATAAGAGGGGAGTAGAGAAGGAGATCTTATGAGGATCGGAGGTTGCGTGCAGGTAAGTACCGGGAGACTAGGTCACAGATGTATGGAGGAGACAGGTTGTGGACGGCTTTGTATGCCATGGTTAGGGTTTTGAACTGGAGTCTCTGGGCAATGGGGAGCCAGTCATATATATGACTATGAAAGTGCATTATTCTAATGAATATGACTATGGAGGTGCACTATACTACTATGTATGACTACAGGGGTGCATTATACTAATATATATGACTATGCGGGTGCATTATACCAATATATATAACTATGCAGGTGCATAATACTACTATGTATGACTATGGTGGTGCATTATACTAATATATATGACTATAGGGGTGCATTTTACTACTATATATGATTATGGGATGCATTATACTAATTCAGTATATATGATTATAGGGTGCATTATACTAATATATATGACTATGTGGGTGCATTATATTACTATATATGACTATGGTGGTGCATTATACTACTATGTATGAATATGTGGAAGCATTATACTACTATTTATGACTATGATGGTGCATCATATTACTATATTTGAATATGGGGTGCATTATTATATATGACTATGGGGTGAATTATATTACTGTATATGACTATGGGGGTGCATTATACTGCCAAAGTATAACTACAGGGTGAATTATACTGCTTTATATGACTATGGGGGTTCATTATACTACTATATTTGACTATGGAGTGAATTATACTACTATATATGACTATGGGGGTGCAATATACTACTATGAATGACTATGGGGTGCATTATACTAGTATGTATGACTATGATGGTGCATTATACTACTATATATGACTATATATGACTATGGGGGTGCATTATCCTACTATGAATGACTATAGGCATGCATTATACTACTATATATGACTATGGGGTGCATTAGTATTACAATGATCCAAAACACACGAGCAAGTCCACCTCTAAATGGCTTAAGAAAAACAAAATTAAGACTTTGGAGTGGCCTAGTCAAAGTCCTGACCTTAATCCGATTGATGCTGTGGCATGACTTTAAAAAGGCGGTTCATGCTCGGAAACTCTCCAGTGTGGGTGAATTACAAAACTTTTGCGAAGATGAGTGGGCCAAGATTCCTCCAGAGAAATCCTCATTGTAAAAGACTCATTGCCAGTTATCGCAAACTCTTGATTGCAGTTGTTGCTGCTAAGGGTGGCCTAACCAGTTATTTGGTTTAGGGGGCAATCACTTTTTCACACAGGGCCTTGTAGGTTTAGATTTCTATTTCTCTTAATAATAAAAACCATCATTTAAAAACTGCATTTTGCATTTTGTTATTTTTGTCTAATATCTAAATTTGTTTTGTGATCTGAAACATTTAAGTGTGACAAACATGCAAAAGAATAAGAAATCAGGAAAGGGGCAAACACTTTTTCACATCCCTGTATCACTGTATATACCAGGATGGGGCCCAGGATGAGGGGTATACATACCAGGATGGAGGGCGCGTATATACAATATATATATATATATATATATATATATATATATATATACATATACTGGTGCCCAATAGAGAAAGGGAAAGGGGATAATATACTTTACCAAACAGCCAACACCAGACCGGACAGGTGTCATTGGCAGTTATATGTACAGTGTGGATGGAGTCTTATAGCACTATTGTACTGTGTATGTGGTTACTGTGTGCGGGGGACACATGATGGAGCAGTCCCTTATATAGAGGTCCTGACTGGCACTGGTATAAGGCACTCTGGTTGGTGCTGTTCTGCCATTTGCACCATGTAATGAGCATGTGGCCGGCTGTAGATGGTGATGTTATGTAGTCACAGTAGTATTATTACATGTGTACTAAGCATGAAGGGTGTTATATGTGCTCTGACACAGAATATACCATGTATGAAGACAGGAATATGGTGAGATTGGGGAAGTATATAATAAAGCCATCAGTGATATATATAATACAGGTTGTACCGTTACCAATGGCCGATCACATGTGATATACAGTAATCCCACCACAACCCCAGGGAAGGACGGGTCACTGCTGTGCTTTTTACCTTATTATAACTCAGCTCTGGGGTCACTGAAATCTTCTTTCTCTTTATAGTGTCGCTTTTATTACTATTATTTACATATAACCCAAACAAAACAATAAAACCCCCATGAATGAGTGACCCCATTATTAATGCTCCTTTGTGCATTTGTATCACATTCACAGGCACTGAATACACTGTATGATTTACTGCTGCAGTCAGCCATTAGTTATATACAGGTAGATTGTCACCGTAATTGTAATTCAGGTCCTGTCTCTCTCCATCTATAAATATATAGACTCCCAACATGTTTCACCGGCTCTCAGGCATCATCAGGGGGATGGGGCATAAAGGAGTAATCTGCTGCCGCTCACTTCCACATTAGGAGGTTTGCAGTGCAGATGACTAATGACTGTTACGGATCCGGGTGGTGGAAACTCTGTGCTGCGGTGCAAGGAGGGACCAGAGGGGCGTGACTAGGTATCAACTCGGACTGACCAAGGTCGCACGGCGGCTCAATCGACTCCGTGAACCAGGGAAAGACCGAGCAGAGGGACCAGGTGTTACTCTGGGCCAGTCCTTGTATGAGAGCAGGTGACTTCCACGGGTCAGAAGGCAGGGACTGACCTGTACAGCGGATGAGCACGGCAGGCAGGCTGACGGGTGATCCGGGAAGACGGACTGGTAGACACCACGGGTAACTGGCAAGAGCCTCCAGGTAGGCTGACTGGTAGGCACAGCAGGTAACTGGCAGGTAACTGGTACGTTCTCCGGGTAGGCAGGCAAGCCTCGCCCATAGACAGTCTAGCGGGTTTGGACCGTAGGCAGACCGTCGGGCTGGAGAGTGTACTTGGCTGGTTTAGACAGGTAGTCAGGCTGGCTGACTGGACTGGTAGTCAGGCTGGCGGACTGGACTGGTAGTCAGGCTGGCGGACTGGACTGGTAGTCAGGCTGGTGGACTGGACTGGTAGTCAGCCTGGTGGACTGCTAGTCAGACTAGCAGCGGGACCTGAGGGCTGAAGAAGAGTTTAGAACACAAAGCTACAACCTTGCACGGGCACCTCCATTTTGGAGGAGGTGCCTTTTTTATGAGAGGTCCTCCGGCCATTGGCCGGGGACTCCTTAGGACGGCTCGCGCGGCCCCTTTAAGAGGGAGGGACCATGCGCGCGCCCTAAGCACAGTGCTAGGGAAGCTGCGCACCCCAGCAGCAGCAGGAGGGCCAGAAGACGCCGGGCCCGGAGCGCGGCGGTAAGGGGGACGGCATCTCTGCCTGTCAGAGGGCAGAGACGCCGATGATACAGTACCCCCCCTTTACGCCCCCTCTTCTTTAGGTCCAAAAAATTTTTTTAAGAAGAAGCGGGGCGTCGATGTTCTCCCTGGGTTCCCAAGTTCTCTCCTCTGGGCCAAACCCCTTCCAATCCACCAGAAAAAAGGTTTTTCCTCTTACCCTCTTGGTGGCCAGAATGTTCTCTACCTCATAGACGTCTTCAGCGGAGACCGGAGCTGGGGAGGTACCTGGATTGTCGGAAATAGAATTAAGAACAACCGGTTTGAGGAGAGATACGTGGAAGGAGTTTGGAATCCGTAAGGTGGCCGGGAGTTTTAACTTGTAGGCCACTGGATTGATTTGCTTGAGGACTTCAAATGGACCGATGAACCATGGACCCAACTTATAGGAGGGTATTTTGAGATGAACATGTTTGGAGGAGAGCCAAACCTTGTCTCCCGGACGGAATTGAGGCGGATCCAGACGTCTCTTATCAGCATGTCTTTTCATCTGCTCGGAGGATTGAAGAAGTGCGGATCTAGTGTCCTCCCAAATGGTGGAAAATTCGCTGACCAGAGACTCCATGCCAGGATTGTCCACTGAAGTGGAGACGGGAAACAGAATCCGGGGGTGTTGACCGTAGACCACAAAGAACGGGGACTTGGAAGAAGATTCGCTCTCATGGTTATTATAGGAGAACTCGGCCCATGGTAGGAGCTCTACCCAATCGGTATGGTGAGCGTTGACGAAGTGCCGGAGGAAGTTGGTAAGGATCTGGTTGATACGTTCCACTTGTCCATTGGACTGAGTATGATAAGCCAAGGAGAAATCCAGAGAGACATCCAGCAGCTTACACGTAGCTCTCCAGAAGCGCGAAGTAAACTGGACCCCTCGATCAGACACAATGTGGAGGGGTAGGTTTATACCTACTGTATACATGGTCCTGCATAGTGCTCCGTACTGTATATATGGCCCCGCACTGTGCTCCATACTGTGAACATGGCCCCGCATAGTGTTCCGTACTGTATACTTGGCCCCGCTTAGTGCTTCGTACTGTATACAAGGCCCCGCATAGTGCTCCGTACTACTATTTACATGGCCCCGCATAGTGCTCCGTAATGTATACACGGCCCATGCATTGTGCTCGGTACTACTATATACATGGGCCTGCATAGTGCTCCGTACTATATACATGGCCTCGCATAGTGCTCCATACTGTATACATGGCCTTGCATACTGCTCCATACAGTATACATGACCCCGCATAGTGCTCCGTACGTATACATGGCCCCGCATAGTGCTCCGTACTGTATATATGGCCCCGCATAGTGCTCCGTACTGTATCCACAGCCCGCATAGTGCTCCGTACTCTATTTACGGCCCCCAAATAGTGCTCTGTACTGCATACATGGCCCCCGAATAGTGCTCCATACTCCATACGTTGCCCTGCATATTTCTCTGTACTGTATACATGGCCTCGCATAGTGCTCCATACTGTATACATGGCCCCGCATAGTGCTCCGTACTGTATACATGGCCCCGCATAGTGCTCCGTACGTATACATGGCCCCGCATAGTACTCCCTACTGTATACATGTCCCTCGCATAGTGCTTCGTACTGTATACATGGCCTTGCATAGTGCTCCATCCTACTATATACATGGCTCTGCATAGTGCTCCGTACTGTATACACGGCCCAGCATAGTGCTCCGTACTACTGTATGCATGGCCCCGCATAGTGCTACCTACTGTATACATGGTCCCGCATAGTGCTCCGTACTGTATACATGTCCCCCGCATAGTGCTTCGTACTGTATACATGGCCTTGCATAGTGCTCCATCCTACTATATACATGGCCCCGCATAGTGCTCCCTACTGTATACATGGCCCCGCATAGTGCTCCATATGTATACATGGCCCTGCATAGTGCTCCGTACGTATACATGGCCTCGCAGAGTGCTCCATACTGTATATGACTCGCCCCCTGGGCCGTGGGGCACTCGGATCCGGGCAATAGGGAGACGATGGGGGTAGTAGTGGCGACCCGGTTCCGTGGCTCAGGGTGGTCAGGCCAATGGTAGTCTGCTACGTTCTGCTGATAATGTCCGACTACGCCACCCGTGGATTGCGGTTATTAGGAACCGCCGCTGCATGCAGACCGCTGGGGCTGATGAGGTGTGCAGCTAGGGTAGTGTGACTCCCCACGGGAAGAGTGCGGCCCCAGGGCAGTATAATGGATGGTGGGAGTGATGGTAGTGAGAGTCCCAGTGCTGATAGTGCTGGAGGAGCAAGGAGCACACAGACAACAGGTTGCAGTCCAGGGTCTTTACTAGAACAGGTAAATTGACCCACAAACAGTCCCAGCTAGGAGGGGACCTGGATGTCTGAGAGCAACGCGGAAATTGGCCCTGGTCAGGGTGAGGGTGTAGGCCTACCGTGCTTTCTGTGCTTCTTCTGGCTATCTCCTCGTTATAGGGTAACAGCCCACGTTTCCGAGCTTTCCGTGTATTCTCGCCTGTATGGCCTGCGACGTGGGTTCCTTTCTGCTCCCAGCCTGGTACGGCTTTACTGGTCCCTTCTGTTGTGGCAGGGCCTCCAGGCTTCTTAGGCCAAGGAATATACAGTCCCTTGCGGACTGGTTCTCTGCTGGGGGATGTGGAATCCTCCCAGCCTCAGACACCAAAGTCTGGTAAAGTAAGTCTTTTATCTGCCAAGACAGGCTCTCTTCGCCTCTTGTCTCTGGCTTGTGGCTCTCCTCCTGCCACACTTCCTCTTAGGTGCAGTGCAACTGTCTGTCCCTGCTCTGCTCTGGGACAAGTCTCAGTGCTGAGACAGGCCATCAAGTTCTCCCTAACCCTGCCCCCAGCAACAGCTTTTATAGGGGCAGCCTGCTCCCCCTACTGGCCTGAGACAGGAGGCATTGCATGCTAATGTTCCCCTGACTAGAGAACCTCCCCCTTGCTCTCAGACACAGCTTTAATACATTTTGTGGCATCCAGGCCAGGGTGACACATTCCCCCCTAGTGAAATTTAGTACTCCGGGACTAAACAATACACAAAGACAATATGCATAACTATAAAAATTAATAGACAAACGACACACAGATTGAGTTCTTAAGGTCACAGTGTGGCCTGTGACCGGGCGTCCATATCACCAATACAACGGGGAGCCTTAACCAGGTGGGGGTCTGTCCTACCCCAAGTCCTTCACAGTCTTAGTTCATTCCTGGGTTAGGCTCCGAACGCAGTCGATACAAGGTCCAGGTTATAAAAAGTCCATAACCTTTGAGTCCTTACGGTAGCTGCAAGAAACTGAAACACAGAATTACCAAACATGCATATAACTTGGCAAACAATTCAACATTTGGCAACAGGGTTATTTACAATTTTAGTACACTATATTTTCCAGCGAGCGGGTATCTGCCCCTTTGTGCTCCTGGTTGACCTACGTAGCCCACTGTCTGGTGGTGGACCAACCTGGCTTTCCCCACTAGCGTTAGGGGTACAGCTACCAGGTGGGTGTACAGGTAGGGTAGGCAGCTGTCTGCGGGTCCTTTGGCTTAGCGCAGGCATGGCAGGCTCACTGTCAGCAGAGGGTTGACTCTCCTGGGCTGCTGGTACAGGCTCTTCTGCCTCTGGAACCGCTTGCTCCTCTTCACCTTCCGGCTCTGGTGTTGGTTGTTGCTGTGCCGGTTGCAGGAAATGCAGGACGGGTACCACTATGGCATCATTTATGCGAGTCCAGGACTGAGGGAACTCTCCGAGAACGGTGCTGATCATTTCTTCCTTGTCCTCTGCGGGTTCAAGGTCACTCTGATCCTCTTCTGCACTACGGAGTTGCTCGGGGCACCTTTTGAGGTGGTCTCTGGAGACGACACTAGTGGTTTCTCCTCCGTCCTTGGTGATTACGCACACCTTTGGGTTGTCGTGGTCAGACTGTAGTACGGTGTAGGGTTCTCTTTCCCACTGGTCGTCCAACTTATGTAGCCTTCTTTTTCGCTTTAGGACTTGCTCACCAGGTTCTAGGGGACCAGCAGGGGCGTGTTGATTGAAGAGTTTTTCTTGCCTCTCTCTCACCTGGGCCAGGCTCTTCTCCACACTCTCCTGTACCTTCTTGTACTGCAGTTGCCTTTCCGTATCCCAGTCCGCATCCGGGGAGGTGTCCTCAGGTATTAGGACTCCCATCTCCAGGTCTACGGGCAGCTTACCGGGTCTGGCTCGCATCAGGTAAGCCGGGGTGCAGTTTGTAGCATTCACCGGGATATTGTTGTATAGGTGTATCAGGTCCGGCAGTTTTTCTGGCCACAGGCTGTGTTCCTCCAGGGGCAACGTCTTCAGGAGATCAATGACTATATTGTTCATCTTCTCACACTTCCCGTTGGTTTGGGGGTGGTAAGGCGTTGTCCGAATCTTCTTACAGCCATAGAGGTTGCAGAACTCCTGGAAGATTTCAGCCTCGAACGCTGGACCCTGGTCTGTCAGGACCTGTTCCGGATACCCGTGTGGACGGCAGAAGTATTGCTGGAAGGCTCTGGCCGCTGTTTGGGACCACCACTAGAAAACGTAAATAGTGGTCCACGATTGTCAGGGCATAGATGTATCCTGACCGGCTGGGAGCCAATTTGACATGGTCCAGAGCTACCAGCTCAAGAGGCTGCGTGGTGACGATGGGCCTCAAGGGTGTCTGCTGGCTGGCACGGTCCTTCCTCCTTAGGTGACAAGGGCCACAGTCTCTGCACCACTTCTCCACAGCACCTCTAATGCCGACCCAAAAGAACCGTCCTCTTAGCAGGAACTCCAGTTTCTTCCAACCGAAGTGCCCCACTCTGTCATGATAAGCCCCCAGGACCATAGCTGCATCCCGCCTTGGGACCACGACTTGCCAGGTCAGCTCGTGCGTCCGGTGGTTAACAATCCTTCTGCACAACTTGCCTTCGTATAGGAACAGCTTGCTCTTCTCTTTCCATAGCTGCTTGGCTTCCTCTGGAGCATCCGGATCTATGCGGGCATCTTCCT
This sequence comes from Phyllobates terribilis, assembly GCF_046119375.1. Classification (NCBI taxonomy): domain Eukaryota; kingdom Metazoa; phylum Chordata; class Amphibia; order Anura; family Dendrobatidae; genus Phyllobates; species Phyllobates terribilis. Next base: position 802,282,310 of record NW_027362763.1, on the reverse strand, counting down.
GGGTCAGCAGATCTTTCACCAGGCGGATGGCAGGGTCACTATCTTGGGTCTCGGCCCAGCTGTGGTGAGGTAGGGGATTTATCATCACGGTTGTTAGATCCTCCTCCTTCACGCGGTGGGAGTATTGAGCGGCTCCATACCGGTGAAACGCGGGGAGTTCTACCTCCTCCAGCTCTTCTGGGTCTTCGTCACCTTCCGGTAAGTGAGGCATCCTCGATAGGGCGTCAGCGTTGGCATTGGTTTTGCCGGCCCGGTACTTGATCACGAAGTCATAGTTGGAGAGACGGGCCATCCACCGCTGTTCTAGGGCACCCAGTCTTGCATTGTCCAGGTGTGTCAACGGGTTGTTGTCCGTGTACACGGTGAACTTTGCGGAGGCCAAGTAATGCTTGAAGCGTTCCGTCACGGCCCACACCACCGCCAAGAATTCTAGCTTGAAGGAGCTGTAATTCTCCGGGTTCCTCTCGGTGGGTCTCAGCTTCCGGCTGACGCGATCACCCTTTCTCTGCCCTGTTGGTTTTGGGACAGTACGGCTCCCAGTCCCACATTACTGGCATATGTGTGGAGAATGAAAGGCTGGCCATAATCAGGGTAGGCCAGGATCTCGTCCTCTGTGAGGGCCATCTTTAGCTGGCGGAAGGACTCCTCTTCCGGTTTATCCCACTTGAAGGGCGGCTTTTGGCTCCTGGACTTAGACTGTCCGATCAGGAGGTCCTGCATAGGAGCTGCCATCTTAGTGAACCCGGGGATGAACCTTCGGTAGTAGCCTACCAACCCGAGAAATTGTCTCACCTCTTTGATGTTCGAGGGGCTTGGCCAGCTCTTGATTGCCGTGACCTTGTCAGGGTCGGGGGCCACTCCTTCCGCGCTTACCACGTGCCCTAGGTACTGGACCTTTGATTTCAGCAGGTGACACTTCGATGGTTTCACCTTCAGGCCGTAGCCTGCCAGGGCTTCGAACACCTCGGCCAGGTGCTTTAGATGGTCCTCGTAGGTTTTCGAATAGACGATCACGTCGTCCAGGTAAAGGAGGACCGTCTCGAAGTTTCGGTGCCCTAGACAGCATTCCATCAGCCGCTGGAAGGTCCCTGGTGCGTTGCAGAGCCCGAAAGGCATACAGTTGAACTCACTCAGTCCCATCGGGGTGGTGAAGGCGGTCTTCTCCTTGTCAGCCTCTGCCACAGGAACCTGCCAGTACCCGCTAGTAAGGTCCAAAGTAGAAAAGAAGTTAGCTGATTTTAGTGTGGCTAAAGACTCCTCTATTCTAGGCAGCGGATATGCGTCTTTGTGAGTGATACGGTTGATTTGTCTATAGTCGACGCACATTCTCATGGTGCCGTCTTTCTTTTTGACCAGAACCAAGGGGGCTGCCCAGGGGCTACAGCTGTCTCTAATGACCCAGCTTCTTTCATCTCTCTTAGCATGCCCTTTGCGTTCTGATAATGTGCAGGAGGTACAGGCCTGTGTCTCTCTTTTATTGGTGGGTGGCTCCCTGTGGGGATGTGGTATTCTATCCCTTTTACTCTGCCGAAGTCTAGCGGGTGCTTACTAAAGACTCTCTCGTACTCCTGTACCACCCGGTAGACTCCTTGTTTTTGGTGCAGGGGAGTGGAGTCAGCACCCACATGGAGTTTCTGGCACCAGTCCTCCTTTTGTTTCTGGGAGCCATTACCCTCCGCCTGTGGAGATGGAGGCAAGGGTTCCACGGCTCTGATAGCTTTGTGTTCGACAACAAACAGTTTGGCGAGTGTAGCGTACCTGGGTAAGTGTACTTCCCTCTCCCCAATGTTGAGGATGCGGACGGGCACCCTCCCATGACGGACATCAACCACCCCCCGGGCTGTCAAAATGGTGGACCTGCTGTCCGAGTACACGGGTTCTACCATGGCTTGGTAGTCTCTACCTCTCAACCCGATTGCAGTCCGACACCAGATCATCATTTCACTTTTGGGAGGCATGGAAAAGGGGAATGGGTCACTCAGTCTTACGCTACCGATCTCACCACCAGACAGTTCTACCTGCTGCCGTCTCATCAGGGCTTTTATCTCCTTGTTGAGGACTCTCTGTTGGGTGGAACTAGCATTCACCGCCACCTGTTGTAGAACTACAATTACCTCTGAAAGACAATTTTCAATTACATTAGTACCCACAGTTATTTTAGGGTGACTTTCACGACGGTCAATGTCCACAATAATTACTCCCTGTGCAGTTCAACTTTACCAATTTTAATGGTCATCTCCTTGAACCCCATCTGCGGCACGGGTAAGCCATTACTGGCGATGATGCTCAAGTTACTGTATGGATACCGTGTGATATCAGCATCAGTCCAATACTGCTTAAAAAGTACATAAGGGATAGTGGTTACTTGTGACCCAGTATCCAGCAAGGCGCTCATGGGGATACCGTCCAGCACCACGGGTAAAACCGGGCGCCCCCCAACGTACTTATTACGCCAATTGTAAGGGCATGGTGATCTTATGCCTGGGGGTTGGCCCTCTGCCCCAGGTTGGACCCGTTTAAATTACAGTACCTGGAAATGTGTCCGGGCTGGTTTCATCGACGGCAAATGGGCTGTCCATCCTCTGCGTAGTGGTCTGTGGGCCTCCCTCGGAACGACGGGATCCTCCTCTGTCGACGCCACGGGACATCCTCCGGACTTGAAGCCAGCTCGATGGGTCTTGACGGGTCCACTTGCAATGCCTGGACGGTCCTGGTCAACGCCGCGACGCTCCTGGTCAGCTCCTGGACTTGGTGGTGCAGGTCTTTCGACGGGGCTTGGTTCAGGGCCTGTGCATCAGCCCCCACGGGATCCATAGAGGAGGGCGCCGCCTCCTGGTGGTTTGTGAGAGCAGGGCGCCGGGGGTTTATAGCGCCACTGGTTGCAGATTCACGGAGCACCCTTATGGCCCTGTCCTTAAATTGGGCAAAGGTCAGGTCGGGGTTCTGAAAGAACATGAGGCGCAGTTGGGCCCTGTGGGCTCTAGACAGCAGACCTTCTATGAATTGTTCTGTTAGCAGCTTATCCGTTTCCTGCACACTGCCAGGGTCAGTTTGTTGAATAGCCCTCAGGGCTTCCTGCAGATTTACGGCATAGTCTCTGATGCTGTCCTATGCCCGCTGCTTACATCCATAGAACCTCATTTTAATCTCAGCGGAGGTACGTGTGTCAAAGGTACCCCGCAGCCGGGTCAGAATACCCTTCACAGTCCTTTTCTCCTCAGTGGGCCATGATTTTACCTCCCGCTGGGCTGCGCCAGTTAACTGCCCTGTTAATATGCTGACCTTCTTTTCCTCTGTCAGGGGGTAAACGTGGAACAAACTGTATAGCCTTTCCTTGAAGTCAGTTAGGGCATGGGGCTCCCCTGAGTATTTGGGCAGCCAGGCCGCTCCAGGGATGTAGGGCAGGGAAAAGGGCATCACCGCTGCTGCAGCTGCGTTGGTGGTAGTGGGTGCCTCTGTGTCCGACATCTTCCTCCCCCCTAGTCAAGCGTGGCCTACCTTCCGACGATCCTCTTCTGTAGGCCGCGGCTCCGCTGCTGCTGCTATGGACGAGGACCTGGCGTCGCGTCCTGATGACGTCAGCGTCGCTCTCTCTTCCTTCCAGGACCTTGCGCAGCGTCGGTGCGTGGGGCGGAGCTTCGGATCTCGCGCGGTTTTGACGTCCACGCCCCTCTTCTTCCCGCGCGGCGTCCTGAAGATGGCGTCCGATGGCGGGAAACAGCTGCGGATGGCGGGAAGACGGCAGAAGACGGCGGGAAACGGTCCAAGATGGCGTCTGATGGCGGGAATCGGCTCCGGATGGCGGGAAACGACTCCGGACGGCGGGAAACTTCGCCACAGGTAAGTTACAAAAGTCTTTTTTCAGGCACGCAGTACCCGGTGGTTGCGGGCACGAAATCCTGCCGACTACGCCAAAGCTGACTCGCCCCCTGGGCCGTGGGGCACTCGGATCCGGGCAGTAGGGGAACGATGGGAGTAGTAGTGGCAACCCGGTTCCGTGGCTCAGGGTGGTCAGGCCAGTGGTAGTCCGTTATGCGCTGATGATTATGTCCGACTACGCCACCCGTGGATCGCGGTTATTAGGAACCGCCGCTGCATGCAGACCGCTGGGGCTGATGAGGTGTGCAGCTAGGGTAGTGTGACTCCCCACGGGAAGAGTGCGGCCCCAGGGCAGTATAATGGATGGTGGGAGTGATGGTAGTGAGAGTCCCAGTGCTGATAGTGCTGGAGGAGCAAGGAGCACACAGACAACAGGTTGCAGTCCAGGGTCTTTACTAGAACAGGTAAATTGACCCACAAACAGTCCCAGCTAGGAGGGGACCTGGATGTCTGAGAGCAACGGGGAAATTGGCCCTGGTCAGGGTGAGGGTGTAGGCCTACCATGCTTTCTGTGCTCCTTCTGGCTATCTCCTCGTTATAGGGTAACAGCCCACGTTTCCGAGCTTTCCGTGTATTCTCGCCTGTATGGCCTGCGACGTGGGTTCCTTTCCGCTCCCAGCCTGGTATGGCTTTACTGGTCCGTTCTGTTGTGGCAGGGCCTCCAGGCTTCTTAGGCCAAGGAATATACAGTCCCTTGCGGACTGGTTCTCTGCTGGGGGATGTAGAATCCACCCAGCCTCAGACACCAAAGTCTGGTAAAGTAAGTCTTTTATCTGCCAAGACAGGCTCTCTTCGCCTCTTGTCTCTGGCTTGTGGCTCTCCTCCTGCCACATTTCCTCTTAGGTGCAGTGCAACTGTCTGTCCCTGCTCTGCTCTGGGACAAGTCTCAGTGCTGAGACAGGCCATCAAGTTCTCCCTAACCCTGCCCCCAGCACTAGCTTTTATAGGGGCAGCCTGCTCCCCCTACTGGCCTGAGACAGGAGGCATTGCATGCTAATGTTCCCCTGACTAGAGAACCTCCCCCTTGCTCTCAGACACAGCTTTAATACATTTTGTGGCATCCAGGCCAGGGTGACACATATACATGGCCCCGCATAGTGCTCCGTACTCTATACATGGCCCCGCATAGTGCTCCGTACGTATACATGGCCCCGCATAGTACTCCCTACTGTATACATGTCCCTCGCATAGTGCTTCGTACTGTATACATGGCCTTGCATAGTGCTCCATCCTACTATATACATGGTCCCGCATAATGCTCCGTACTGTATACACGGCCCAGCATAGTGCTCTGTACTACTATATACATGGCCCCACATAGTGCTCCGTACTGTAGACACAGCCCACGCATAGTGCTCCGTACTGCAGACATGGCCCCTCATAGTACTCCATCCTACTATATACATGGCACCGCATAGTGCTCCGTACTGTATACATGGCCACGCATAGTGCTCCGTACTACTGTATACATGGCCCCTCATAGTGCTACCTACTGTATACATGACCCCGCATAGTACTCCGTATTGTATACATGGCCCCGCATACTGCTACCTACTGTATACATGCCCCGCATAGTGCTCCGTACTGTATACATGGCCCCGCATAGTACTCCGTACGTATACATGGCCCCGCATAGTGCTCCATCCTACTATATACATGATCCCGCATAGTACTCCGTACTGTATACATGGCCCCGCATAGTGCTCCGTACTACTGTATACATGTCCCCCGCATAGTGCTTCGTACTGTATATATGGCCCCGCATAGTGCTCCATCCTACTGTGACGCTCGCAAGCCCTGCCCTGGGAAGATGGGGTACTCGGAGCCGGGTCAGATGTTGAGAACGGGGATGCAGTCGTGGCCTCGACCCGTTCCGTGCCCAGGGCCGTCACATTGAAAATGATGTTAGGGCTTTCCGGGTTGAGTGGTAATTGTCGACTACGCCACCTGTGGTGTCTGGTGATGCGCCACCAATGCCGCTAACAGTCCGCTGAGGCCCGATGTCATGGCGGCTAAAGTCCTCGCTGCTCCCCACAGGTGGAGCACGGCCCCAGGGCAGGCAAGGCAGGATGAAAGGGGGTAGTAGTGAGGGAGTGAGGGCACCGTGTCGCGTGGTATGGCATGTAATGAACAGTCCGGAGGCCATAGGGATGAATTTCCAAGGCTTTACTTACAGTTCTCATAAGCAGCGCAAGGCTTCTCCCTGCTCCTCGCGGAGTCCTGCGGCCACCAGGGACGGGAGTCCGACTACCTCCGAGGAAGTCCAGTGTGAGGCAGCATCCCTACACCAGAGTTTTCATGCACTACAGACTTTACCCCTTCCCGTCTGTGCGTGTGTAGATAGGCCGGGTCTTCCTCTGAGCTCCTCTCAGGTGTATGGCTCGGGTGGCAATTCCTCTCCATCCCAAGCCCGGCGGGATCCTCAGGGCCTGACCAGGCTTTCCCGTCCTGGACATAGAGTACGAGGTCGGGTGTCGGTACCCCTCTTGCAGCCGGAATCCCTCTGAATAGATCAGGTAGAAGAGGACAGGTGGCATACTCCGCTCCATCTGCATCCTCCCCGGGACCCATTTGCTAGGGAGCCACACTCTAAAGCTCCCGGGCCTTCTCGATCCTGGTCCTTGGCCGGGTGGAGACATTCCTTGTCTGCCACCTCCCTCTCGTCCCATAGATCAGGGTACGAGGGCTGTGTCCCATGCCGGTGCAGGCCCACACAGGATCTGCGCTCCCGGAGGGAAGTCACTTAACACACAGTATTTTGACAGCACAGTGCGACCACTTAGAAGGACAGGTCCACACAGAACCAAAAGGACCAGCAAGAGACCAAAAAGAACCAACGTCAAAGATGTCATTCTATTAAATATGAAATTAGAAGTGTCACAAACTAACTGTTCCTCCACCCACACCCACTAACTGGTTCCTACCACTTTGTGTTCCCCAGTCTCCTTTTAACCAGGGGAGCAGCACCTAGTGCATAATAGCTCCCTCTGGTGGAAATGTGGTGTTGGATGCAAAAGCTAGGTAACTACCATCGCACCGGACTTACCTCAGAGGAGGAACACCACACTCCACTAAAGAAGTGCAGCATTCCTGTGGCGGTCGAACCCTCAGGGGCGCCACATTCCCCCCTGGTAAAACACAGCACGTCCGTGGGCTGCAAAGGAATAGCACCCAGGAAAATTTCTTTTTATATAAACAAGTAGAACTATCATCCCTTTATGGGAGGCACATTTATTGTAACGTTGCATAACAGTTATAAAAGTACAAAAAGTGCAAAAGTATAAAATTATAAAAATACAGAGATATAAAAGTTCAAAATTATAAATTAAGACAAGAGACTTTTTGATTAAGACAGCGGACTGTTTAAAGGTGACGACGGTCAGTTCAGTAGCAAGAGGGACCTGCCCTAAAGCCTCTACGTGGGCCCTGGGGTGGCTGCAGGGCATGAAGATCCGGAGTTGGACCCCCACACAAGCCACTCCAGACAGGTTTTGCTTCTGAGGTCTGAGGTAGAAAGTAGGCACGGTTTTGTATAAAACCAATAGGGAGCACCTAAATAGATGCATAACTATTTACATTGCAGTCCGCCGCCTGCCATAGTCCGCAGGGACCAAAGTCTCTATAAGAAAAGGAAAACACACGAAAAATAGCAGCAATAGTTAAACTTCAAACAATAACTACAGCAGCCGGGGCTCTTTCAGACTTGGGGCTCGCGAGGAGGGAAGGGCTCATTCCTCCTGACAGAGGCTAGCCGGTCACCTGAGGCTGAGGGCGTGGTGGCGTCACTCCCAGACACTTTGCGAACGTCCAGGGCGTACCACCCACGCTCCCCCTGGTGGCGAGCGAATGTCACAGTATCGCCTGGGAAGACGTTCCGGCCGGGGTGTCCCTTCTTAAGGCGCGGCTCGATGTCCCGCCTGCTGACAAACACATCGTCTCTGAAGAGGGGACACCTGATAAACCCCCACCCCTCCTCATGGTGAAACTGAACAACCTTGCCTTCATATCGGGGACTGGGACGGGTGGCCTCCTCCAGTCGCGCCCGAGTCTTTGTAGCCTTGGTCCGGACTTCGAGGCGCTCGCAGCGTTGCTCCCGCCGATGTTGCTCCCGTGCCAGCTGGAGGACCTGACCGCTACACCATTGGCTCCTCCTCCGCGCTTCAGATCTGGTCTCCCGCGGGAAGCCCATAAGGTCGCCCCCCTGGTTTTCCCAGGCCCACTCCTCGGCCTCGGGCCAGGTTACCGCTGGTGCAGGTAGCGGGGTCAGGACGGGTTGCTGCAAGTCCTCTAATAATGCGGACCAGTGCGGGTTGGAGCCGGTATCCTCCTCCGCAGCTCCAGGCACCTCCGTTACAGAGCTCTCGTGACAGCGTAAGTCCCCACCAACAGCTGCCGGCTGCAGCTCGAGAGCTAATGCTTGCTCCCAGGTGACCGCGTAGGGGACTATGTACTCCGCCATGAGGTCCAGGATCGTCTCTGATGGCTCCGCAGCCGGGGCAGGGGTTGCACTCTCACCTGCCGCTAGGTCACTCTCGACTTCGACCTCCGGGCCGATTGCTTCTGGAACCTCCTCTCCTCGACAGCTGTCTCGGATCCGCTGCAGCATCTCCGCTTTCCACGCAGCCGTCGCCGCCTCTTGGGCCTCCTTCTGCCTCCTTGCAAGTCCCGGAGCTTCCGAGTGGAGAAACTCAATATCTCCCGGTGTTAATACGCCGCCACATCGCTCTCTGCCGGGTGAAGGGCCTGGACCGGGTTCAGTGGTCACGTGGTCTCGCTCCCCAGAGGCATCCATGTCTGCCTCCGTTGACTGCCAAGCTCCGACTGACATGGCCGCACCTTGTTGCTTTCCTTCTTCTTCCTCCTCTTTCGGGGCGGTTCCTGGGCGGCATGCTGACAGGCCCGCCTTCGTTCAGCCCATCCTGTTTGACGGGCATTACCCTGCGGACAGTCTCTGATGGAAGGGGCAGTCCACATTTTTGGCGCCAAGCGGGAGCCCAGCCCACGATGGGAGGCGTACAAAGACAGTCTTTTTACAGCATTATGGCGCCTGTTCTTCTTGGGCGGGCGCCATTTTAAGTGCAAAACAACAGTCCAAGGTGTAAGGCACACAGTACCCGATAGCAATGGGCACTTTTCTCCATTGCTGCGGGCACGATATCCTGCCGACTACGCCAGTCATGTGACGCTCGCAAGCCCTGCCCTGGGAAGATGGGGTACTCGGAGCCGGGTCAGATGTTGAGAATGGGGATGCAGTCGTGGCCTCGACCCGTTCCGTGCCCAGGGCCGTCACATTGAAAATGATGTTAGGGCTTTCCGGGTTGAGTGGTAATTGTCGACTACACCACCTGTGGTGTCTGGTGATGCGCCACTAGCGCTGCTTACAGTCTGCTGAGGCCCGATGTCATGGCGGCTAAAGTTCTCGCTGCTCCCCACAGGCGGAGCGCGGCCTCAGGGCAGGCAAGGCAGGATGAAGGGGGGTAGTAGTGTGGGAGTGAGGGCACCTTGTTGCGTGGTATGGCGCGTAATGAACAGTCCGGAGGCCATAGGGATGAATTTCCAAGGCTTTACTCACAGTTCTCATAAGCAGCGCAAGGCTTCTCCCTGCTCCTCGCGGAGTCCTGCGGCCATCAGGAACGGGAGTCCGACTACCTCCGAGGAAGTCCAGTGTGAGGCAGCATCCCTACACCAGAGTGTTCCTGAACTACAGACTTTACCCCTTCCCATCTGTGCGTGTGTAGATAGGCCGGGTCTCCCTCTGAGCTCCTCTCAGGTGTATGGCTCGGGTGGCAATTCCTCTCCATCCCAAGCCCGGCGGGATCCTCAGGGCCTAACCGGGCTTTCCCGACCTGGATATAGAGTACGAGGTCGGGTGTCGGGGGCCGGTACCCCTCTTGCAGCCGGAATCCCTCTGAATAGATCAGGTAGAAGAGGACAGGTGGCATACTCCGCTCCATCTGCATCCTCCCCGGGACCCATTTGCTAGGGAGCCACACTCTAAAGCTCCCGGGCCTTCTCGATCCTGGTCCTTGGCCGGGTGGAGACATTCCTTGTCTGCCACCTCCCTCTCGTCCCATAGATCGGGGTACGAGGGCTGTGTCCCATGCCGGTGCAGGCCCACACAGGATCTGCGCTCCCGGAGGGAAGTCACTTAACACACAGTATTTTGACAGCACAGTGCGACCACTTAGAAGGACAGGTCCACACAGAACCAAAAGGACCAGCAAGAGACCAAAAAGAACCAACGTCAAAGATGGCATTCTATTAAATATGAAATTAGAAGTGTCACAAACTAACTGTTCCTCCACCCACACCCACTAACTGGTTCCTACCACTTTGTGTTCCCCAGTCTCTTTTTAACCAGGGGAGCAGCACCTAGTGCATAATAGCTCCCTCTGGTGGAAATGTGGTGTTGGATGCAAAAGCTAGGTAACTACCATCGCACCGGACTTACCTCAGAGGAGGAACACCACACTCCATTAAAGAAGTGCAGCATTCCTGTGGCGGTCGAACCCTCAGGGGCGCCACATTCCCCCCTGGTAAAACACAGCACGTCCACGGGCTGCAAAGGAATAGCACCCAGGAAAATTTCTTTTTATATAAACAAGTAGAACTATCATCCCTTTATGGGAGGCACATTTATTGTAACGTTGCATAACAGTTATAAAAGTACAAAAAGTGCAAAAGTATAAAATTATAAAAATACAGAGATATAAAAGTGCAAAATTATAAATTAAGACAAGAGACTTTTTGATTAAGACAGCGGACTGCTTAAAGGTGACGACGGTCAGTTCAGTAGCAAGAGGGACCTGCCCTAAAGCCTCTACGTGGGCCCTGGGGTGGCTGCAGGGCATGAAGATCCGGAGTTGGATCCCCACACAAGCCACTCCAGACAGGTTTTGCTTCTGAGGTCTGAGGTAGAAAGTAGGCACGGTTTTGTATAAAACCAATAGGGAGCACCTAAATAGATGCATAACTATTTACATTGCAGTCCGCCGCCTGCCATAGTCCGCAGGGACCAAAGTCTCTATAAGAAAAGGAAAACACACGAAAAATAGCAGCAATAGTTAAATTTCAAACAATAACTACAGCAGCCGGGGCTGTTTCAGACTTGGGGCTCACGAGGAGGGAAGGGCTCATTCCTCCCGACAGAGGCTAGCCGGTCACCTGAGGCTGAGGGAGTGGTGGCGTCACTCCCAGACACTTTGCGAACGTCCAGGGCGTACCACCCACGCTCCCCCTGGTGGCGAGCGAATGTCACAGTATCGCCCGGGAAGACGTTCCGGCCGGGGTGTCCCTTCTTAAGGCGCGGCTCGATGTCCCGCCTGCTGACAAACACATCGTCTCTGAAGAGGGGACACCTGATAAACCCCCACCCCTCCTCATGGTGAAACTGAACAACCTTGCCTTCATATCGGGGACTGGGACGGGTGGCCTCCTCCAGTCGCGCCCGAGTCTTTGTAGCCTTGGTCCGGACTTCGAGGCGCTCGCAGCGTTGCTCCCGCCGATGTTGCTCCCGTGCCAGCTGGAGGACCTGACTGCTATACCATTGGCTCCTCCTCCGCGCTTCAGATCTGGTCTCCCGCGGGAAGCCCATAAGGTCGCCCCCCTGGTTTTCCCAGGCCCACTCCTCGGCCTCGGGCCAGGTTACCGCTGGTGCAGGTAGCGGGGTCAGAACGGGTTGCTGCAAGTCTTCTAATAATGCGGACCAGTGCGGGTTGGAGCCGGTATCCTCCTCCGCAGCTCCAGGCACCTCCGTTACAGAGCTCTCGTGACAGCGTAAGTCCCCACCAACAGCTGCCGGCTGCAGCTCGGGAGCTAATGCTTGCTCCCAGGTGCCCGCGTAGGGGACTATTTTTCCCCCGCCATGAGGTCCAGGATCGTCTCTGATGGCTCCGCAGCCGGGGCAGGGGTTGCACTCTCACCTGCCGCTAGGTCACTCTCAACTTCGACCTCCGGGCCGACTGCTTCTGGAACCTCCTCTCCTCGACGGCTGTCTCGGATCCGCTGCAGCATCTCCACTTTCCACGCAGCCGTCGCCGCCTCTTGGGCCTCCTTCTGCCTCCTTGCAAGTCCCGGAGCTTCCGAGTGGAGAAACTCAATATCTCCCGGTGTTAATACGCCGCCACATCGCTCTCTGCCGGGTGAAGGGCCTGGACCGGGTTCAGTGGTCACGTGGTCTCGCTCCCCAGAGGCATCCATGTCTGCCTCCGTTGACTGCCAAGCTCCGACTGACATGGCCGCACCTTGTTGCTTTCCTTCTTCTTCCTCCTCTTTCGGGGCGGTTCCTGGGCGGCATGCTGACAGGCCCGCCTTCGTTCAGCCCATCCTGTTTGACGGGCATTACCCTGCGGACAGTCTCTGATGGAAGGGGCAGTCCACATTTTTGGCGCCAAGCGGGAGCCCAGCCCACGATGGGAGGCGTACAAAGACAGTCTTTTTACAGCATTATGGCGCCTGTTCTTCTTGGGCGGGCGCCATTTTAAGTGCAAAACAACAGTCCAAGGTGTAAGGCACACAGTACCCGATAGCAATGGGCACTTTTCTCCATTGCTGCGGGCACGATTTCCTGCCGACTACGCCAGTCATGTGACGCTCGCAAGCCCTGCCCTGGGAAGATGGGGTACTCGGAGCCGGGTCAGATGTTGAGAATGGGGATGCAGTCGTGGCCTCGACCCGTTCCGTGCCCAGGGCCGTCACATTGAAAATGATGTTAGGGCTTTCCGGGTTGAGTGGTAATTGTCGACTACGCCACCTGTGGTGTCTGGTGATGCGCCACTAGCGCTGCTTACAGTCTGCTGAGGCCCGATGTCATGGCGGCTAAAGTTCTCGCTGCTCCCCACAAGCGGAGCGCGGCCTCAGGGCAGGCAAGGCAGGATGAAGGGGGGTAGTAGTGTGGGAGTGAGGGCACCTTGTTGCGTGGTATGGCGCGTAATGAACAGTCCGGAGGCCATAGGGATGAATTTCCAAGGCTTTACTCACAGTTCTCATAAGCAGCGCAAGGCTTCTCCCTGCTCCTCGCGGAGTCCTGCGGCCATCAGGAACGGGAGTCCGACTACCTCCGAGGAAGTCCAGTGTGAGGCAGCATCCCTACACCAGACTGTTCCTGAACTACAGACTTTACCCCTTCCCGTCTGTGCGTGTGTAGATAGGCCGGGTCTCCCTCTGAGCTCCTCTCAGGTGTATGGCTCGGGTGGCAATTCCTCTCCATCCCAAGCCCGGCGGGATCCTCAGGGCCTAACCGGGCTTTCCCGACCTGGATATAGAGTACGAGGTCGGGTGTCTGGGGCCGGTACCCCTCTTGCAGCCGGAATCCCTCTGAATAGATCAGGTAGAAGAGGACAGGTGGCGTACTCTGCTCCGTCTGCATCCTCCCCGGGACCCATTTGCTAGGGAGCCACACTCTAAAGCTCCCGGGCCTTCTCGATCCTGGTCCTTGGCCGGGTTGAGACATTCCTTTTCTGCAACCTCCCTCTCGTCCCATAGATCGGGGTACGAGGGCTGTGTCCCATGCCGGTGCAGGCCCACACAGGATCTGCGCTCCCGGAGGGAAGTCACTTAACACACAGTATTTTGACAGCACAGTGCGACCACTTAGAAGGACAGGTCCACACAGAACCAAAAGGACCAGCAAGAGACCAAAAAGAACCAAGATCAAAGATGGCATTCTATTAAATATGAAATTAGAAGTGTCACAAACTAACTGTTCCTCCACCCACACCCACTAACTGGTTCCTACCACTTCGTGTTCCCCAGTCTCCCTGTAACCAGGGGAGCAGCACCTAGTGCATAATAGCTCCCTCTGGTGGAAATGTGGTGTTGGATGCAAAAACTAGGAAACTACTGACTCGCCCCCTGGGCCGTGGGGCACGCGGATCCGGGCAATAGGGAAACGGTGGGGGTAGTAGTGTCAACCCGGTTCCGTGGCTCAGGGTGGTCAGGCCAATGGTAGTCTGCTACGTTCTGCTGATAATGTCCGACTACGCCACCCGTGGATTTGCGGTCATTAGGTACCGCCGCTGCAAGGCAGACCGCTGGGGTTGATGGTGTGTGCAGCTGGGATGGTGTGACTCCCCACGGGAAGAGTGCGGCCCCAGGGCAGTGTAGTGGATGTTGGGAGTGATGGTAGTGAGAGTCCCAGTGCTGATAGTGCTGGAGGAGCAAGGAGCACACAGACAACAGGTTGCAGTCCAGGGTCTTTACTAGAACAGGTAAATTGACCCACAAACAGTCCCGGCTAGGAGGGGACCTGGATGTCTGAGAGCAACGGGGAAATTGGCCCTGGTCAGGGTGAGGGTGTAGGCCTACCGTGCTTTCTGTGCTCCTTCTGGCTATCTCCTCGTTATAGGGTAACAGCCCACGTTTCCGAGCTTTCCGTGTATTCTCGCCTGTATGGCCTGCGACGTGGGTTCCTTTCTGCTCCCAGCCTTGTACGGCTTTACTGGTCCCTTCTGTTGTGGCAGGGCCTCCAGGCTTCTTAGGCCAAGGAATATACAGTCCCTTGCGGACTGGTTATCTGCTGGAGGATGTGGAATCCTCCCAGCCTCAGACACCAAAGTCTGGTAAAGTAAGTGTTTTATCTGCCAAGACAGGCTCACTTCGCCTCTTGTCTCTGGCTTGTGGCTCTCCTCCTGCCCCACTTCCTCTTAGGTGCAATACAAAACTGTCTGTCCCTGCTCTGCTCTGGGACAAGTCTCAGCCCTGAGACAGGCCTTCAAGTTCTCCCTAACCCTGCCCCCAGCACCAGCTTTTATAGGGGCAGCCTGCTCCCCCTACTGGCCTGAGACAGGAGGTACTGCATGCTAATGTTCCCCTGACTAGAGAACCTCCCCCTTGCTCTCAGACACAGCTTTAATTACACTCGTGGCATCCAGGCCAGGTTGACACATTCCCCCCTAGTGAAATTTAGTACTCCGGGACTAAACAATAAACAAAGACAATATGCATAACCATAAAAAATTATCAGGAAAGTGACGCACAAATTGAGTTCTTAAGGTCACAGTGTGGTCTGTGACCGGGTGTCCATATCACCAATACAACGGGGAGCCTTAACCAGGTGGGGGTCTGTCCTACTCCAAGTCCTTGACAGTCTTAGTTCATTCCTTGGTTAGGCTCCGAACGCAGTCCATACAAAGGTCCCGGTTATAAAAAAGTCCATAACCTTTGAGTCCTTATGGTAGCTGCAAGAAACTGAAACACAGAATTACCAAACATGCATATAACTTGGCAAACATTTCAACACTTGGCAACAGGGTTATTTACAAGTAGTGCACCCTATATTTTCCAGCGAGCGGGTATCTGCCCCTTTGTGCTCCTGGTTGACCTCCTTAACCCACTGTCTGGTGGTGGACCAACCTGGCTTTCCCCACTAGCATTAGGGGTACAGCTACCAGCTGGGTGTACAGGTAGGGCAGGCAGCTGTCTGCGGGTTCTTTGGCTTACCGCAGGCATGGCAGGCTCACTGTCAGCAGAGGGTTGACTCTCCTGGGCTGCTGGTACAGGCTCTTCTGCCTCTGGAACTGCTTGCTTCTCTTCACCTTCCGGCTCTGGTGTTGGTTGTTGCTGTGCCGGTTGCAGGAAATGCAGGACGGGTACCACTATGGCATCATTTATGCGAGTCCAGGACTGAGGGAACTCTCCAAGAACGGTGCTGATCATTTCTTCCTTGTCCTCTGCGGGTTCAAGGTCACTCTGATCCTCTTCTGCACTACGGAGTTGCTCGGGGCATCTTTTGAGGTGGTCTCTGGAGACGACACTAGTGGTTTCTCCTCCGTCCTTGGTGATTACGCACACCTTTGGGTTGTCGTGGTCAGACTGCAGTACGGTGTAGGGTTCCCTTTCCCACTGGTCGTCCAACTTATGTAGCCTTCTTTTTCGCTTTAGGACTTGCTCACCAGGTTCTAGGGGACCAGCAGGGGCGTGTTGATTGAAGAGTTTTTCTTGCCTCTCTCTCACCTGGGCCAGGCTCTTCTCCACACTCTCCTGTACCTTCTTGTACTGCAGTTGCCTTTCCGTATCCCAGTCCGCATCCGGGGAGGTGTCCTCAAGTATTAGGACTCCCATCTCCAGGTCTACGGGCAGCTTACCGGGTCTGGCTCACATCAGGTAAGCCGGGGTGCAGTTTGTAGCATTCACCGAGATATTGTTGTATAGGTGTATCAGGTCCGGCAGTTTTTCTGGCCACAGGCTGCGTTCCTCTAGGGGCAACGTCTTCAGGAGATCAATGACTATATTGTTCATCTTCTCACACATCCCGTTGGTTTGGGGGTGGTAAGGCGTTGTACCTATCTTCTTACAGCCATAGAGGTTGCAGAACTCCTGGAAGATTTCAGCTTCAAACGCTGGACCCTGGTCTGTCAGGACCTGTTCCGGATACCCGTGTGGATGGCAGAAGTATTGCTGGAAGGCTCTGGCCGCCGTTTGGGCTGTCAAGTCTTTTACCGGGACCACCACTAGAAAACGGGAATAGTGGTCCACGATGGTCAGGGCATAGATGTATCCTGACCGGCTTGGAGCCAATTTGACGCGGTCCAGAGCTACCAGCTCAAGAGGCTGCGTGGTGACGATGGGCCTCAAGGGTGTCTTCTGGCTGGTGCGGTCCTTCCTCCTCAGGTGACAAGGGCCACAGTCTCTGCACCACTTCTCTACAGCTCCTCTCATGCCGACCCAAAAGAACCTTCCTCTTAGCAGAAACTACAGTTTCTTCCAACCGAAGTGTCCCGCTCTGTCATGGTAAGCCCCCAGGACCATAGCTGCATC
The DNA here is from genome assembly GCF_046119375.1 of Phyllobates terribilis. NCBI lineage: Eukaryota > Metazoa > Chordata > Amphibia > Anura > Dendrobatidae > Phyllobates > Phyllobates terribilis. The sequence continues at coordinate 802,265,675 of NW_027362763.1, read as the reverse complement.
CCGCCTTGGGACCACGACTTGCCAGGTCAGCTCGTGCGTCCGGTGGTTGACAATCCTTCTGCACAACTTGCCTTCGTAGAGGAACAGCTTGCTCTTCTCCTTCCATAGCTGCTTGGCTTCCTCTGGAGCATCCGGATCTATGCGGGCATCTTCCTGGGTCAGCAGATCTTTCACCAGGCAGACAGCAGGGTCACTATCTTGGGTCTCGGCCCAGCTGTGGTGAGGTAGGGGGTTGATCATCACAGTTGTTAGATCCTCCTCCTTCACGCGGTGAGAGTATTGAGCGGCTCCATACCGGTGAAACGCGGGGAGTTCTACCTCCTCCAGCTCTTCTGGGTCTTCGTCACCTTCAGGTAAGTGAGGCATCCTTGATAGGGCGTCCGCGTTGGCATTGGTTTTGCCTGCCTGGTACTTGATCACGAAGTCATAATTGGAGAGACGGGCCATCCACCGCTGTTCCAGGGTACCCAGTCTTGCATTGTCCAGGTGTGTCAACGGGTTGTTGTCCGTGTACACGGTGAACTTCGCGGAGGCCAGGTAATGCTTGAAGCGTTCCGTCACGGCCCACACCACCGCCAAGAATTCTAGCTTGAAGGAGCTGTAATTCTCCGGGTTCCTCTCGGTGGGCCTCAGCTTCCGGCTGACGTACGCGATCACCCGTTCTCTGCCCTGTTGGTTTTGGGACAGTACGGCTCCCAGTCCCACATTACTGGCGTCCGTGTGGAGAATAAAAGGCTGGCCATAATCAGGGTAGGCCAGGATCTCATCCCCCGTGAGGGCCATCTTCAACTGGCGGAAGGACTCCTCTTCCGGTTTATCCCACTTGAAGGGTGGCTTTTGACTTCTGGACTTAGACTGTCCGATCAGGAGGTCCTGCATTGGAGCTGCCATCTTGGTAAACCCGGGGATGAATCTTCGGTAGTAGCCTACCAACCCGAGAAACTGTCTCACCTCTTTGATGTTCGAGGGGCTTGGCCAGCTCTTGTTTGCCGTGACCTTGTCAGGGTCGGGGGCCACTCCTTCCGCACTTACCACGTGCCATAGGTACTGGACCTTCGGTTTCAACAGGTGACACTTCGATGGTTTCACCTTCAGGCCGTAGCCTGCCAGGGCTTCGAACACCTCGGCCAGGTGCTTTAGATGGTCCTCGTAGGTTTTCGAATAGACGATCACGTCGTCCAGGTAATGGAGGACAGTCTCGAAGTTTCGGTGCACTAGACAGCATTCCATCAACCGCTGGAAGGTCCCTGGTGCGTTGCAGAGCCCGAAAGGCAAACAGTTGAACTCGCTCAGTCCCATCGGGGTGGTGAAGGCGGTCTTCTCCTTGGCAGCCTCTGCCACAGGAACCTGCCAGTACCCGCTAGTAAGGTCCAAAGTAGAAAAGAAGTTAGCTGATTTTAGTGCGGCTAAAGACTCCTCTATTCTAGGCAGCGGATATGCGTCTTTGTGGGTGATACGGTTGATTTGTCTATAGTCGACGCACATTCTCATGGTGCCGTCTTTCTTTTTCACCAGAACCAAGGGGGCTGCCCAGTGGCTACAGCTATCTCGAATGACCCCAGCTTCTTTCATTTCTCTTAGCATGCCCTTTGCGTTCTGATAATGTGCAGGGGGTACAGGTCGGTGTCTTCCTTTTATCGGTGGGTGGCTCCCTGTGGGGATGTGGTGTGCTATCCCTTTTACTCTGCCGAAGTCTAGCGGGTGCTTACTAAAGACTCTCTCGTACTCCTGTACCACCCGGTAGACTCCTTGTTTTTGGTGCAGGGGAGTGGAATCAGCACCCACGTGGAGTTTCTGGCACCAGTCCTCCTTTTGTTTCTGGGAGCCATTACCCTCCGCCTGTGGAGATGGAGGCAAGGGTTCCACGGCCCTGATAGCTTTGTGTTCGACAACAAACAGTTTGGCGAGTGTAGCGTACCTGGGTAAGTGTACTTCCCTCTCCCCAATGTTGAGGATGCGGACGGGCACCCTCCCATGACGGACATCAACCACCCCCCGGGCTGTCAAAATGGTGGGCCTGCTGTCCGAGTACACGGGCTCTACCATGGTTTGGTAGTCTCTACCTCTCAACCCGATTGCAGTCCGACACCAGATCATCATTTCACTTTTGGTAGGCATGGAAATGGGGAATGGGTCACTCAGTCTTACGCTACCGATCTCACCACCAGACAGTTCTACCTGCTGCCGTCTCATCAGGGCTTTTATCTCCTTGTTGAGGACTCTCTGTTGGCTGGAACTAGCATTCACTGCCACCTGTTGTAGAATTACAATTACCTCTGAAAGACAATTTTCAATTACGTTAGTACCCACAGTTATTTTAGGGTGACTTTCACGACGGTCAATGTCCACAATAATTACTCCCTGTGCCGGCAGTTCAACTTTACCAATTTTAATGGTCATCTCCTTGAACCCCATCTGCGGCACGGGTAAGCCATTACTGGCGATGATGCTCAAGTTACTGTCTGGATACCGTGTGATATCAGCATCAGTCCAATACTGCTTAAAAAGTACATAAGGGATAGTGGTTACTTGTGACCCAGTATCCAGCAAGGCGCTCATGGGGATACCGTCCAGCGCCACGGGTAAAACCGGGCGCCCCCCAACGTACTTATTATGCCAATTATAAGGGCCTGGTGATCTTATGCCTGGGGGTTGGCCCTCTGCCCCAGGTTGGACCCGTTTAAATTACAGTACCTGGAAATGTGTCCGGGCTGGTTTCATCGACGGCAAATGGGCTGTCCATCCTCTGCGTAGCGGTCTGTGGGCCTCCCTCGCAACGACGGGATCCTCCTCTGTCGACGCCACGGGACATCCTCCGGACTTGAAGCCGGCTCGATGGGTCTTGACGGGTCCACTTGCAACGCCTGGACGGTCCTGGTCAACGCCGCGACGCTCCTGGTCAGCTCCTGGACTTGGTGGTGCAGGTCTTTTGACGGGGCTTGGTTCAGGGCTTGTGCATCAGCCCCCACGGGGTCCATAGAGGAGGGCGTCCCCTCCTGGTGGTAGGTGAGAGCAGGGCGCCGGGGGTTTATAGCGCCACTGGTTGCAGATTCACGGAGCACCCTTATGGCCCTGTCCTTAAATTGGGCAAAGGTCAGCTCGGGGTTCTGAAAGAACATGAGGCGCAGCTGGGCACTGTGGGCGCTGGACAGCAGACCTTCTATGAATTGTTCTGTTAGCAGCTTATCCGTTTCCTGCACACTGCCAGGGTCAGTTTGTTGGATAGCCCTCAAGGCTTCCTGCAGATTTAGGGCATAGTCTCTGATGCTGTCCTGTGCCCGCTGCTTACATCCATAGAACCTCATTTTAATTTCAGCGGCGGTACGTGTGTCAAAGGTACACCGCAGCCGAGCCAGAATACCCTTCACAGTCCTTTTCTCCTCAGTGGGCCATGATTTTACCTCCCTTTGGTCTGCACCAGTTAACTGCCCTGTTAGTATGCTGACCTTCTGTTCCTCTGTCAGGGGGTAGACTTGGAACAAACTGTACAGCCTTTCCTTAAAGTCAGTTAGGGCATGGGGATCCCCTGAGTACTTGGGCAGCCAGGCCGCTCCAGGGATGTAGGGCAGGGAAAAGGGCATCACCGCTGCTGCAGCCGCGTTGGTGGTAGTGGGCGCCTCTGTGTCCGACATCTTTCTCCCCCCTAGTTAAGCGTGGCCTACCTTCCGACGATCCTCTTCTGTAGGCCGCGGCTCCGCTGCTGCTGCTATGGACGAGGACGTGGCGTCGCGTCCTGATGACGTCAGCGTCGCTCTCTCTCCCTTCCAGGACCTTGCGCAGCGTCGGTGCGTGGGGCGGAGCTTCGGATCTCGCGCGGTTTTGACGTCCACGCCCCTCTTCTTCCCACGCGGCGTCCTGAAGATGGCGTCCGATGGCGGGAAGCAGCTGCGGATGGCGGGAAGATGGTTGAAGACGGCGGGAAACGGTCCAAGATGGCGTCTGATGGCGGGAATCGGCTCTGGATGGCGGGAAACGACTCCGGACGGCGGCAAAGTCTCTTTCAGGCACGCAATACCCGTTTGTGGCGGGTTGGTTGCAATCCTGCCGACTACGCCAAAGCTGACTCGCCCCCTGGGCCGTGGGGCACGCGGATCCGGGCAATAGGGAAACGGTGGGGGTAGTAGTGGCAACCCGGTTCCGTGGCTCAGGGTGGTCAGGCCAATGGTAGTCTGCTACGTTCTGCTGATAATGTCCGACTACGCCACCCGTGGATTTGCGGTCATTAGGTACCGCAGCTGCAAGGCAGACCGCTGGGGCTGATGATGTGTGCAGCTGGGATGGTGTGACTCCCCACGGGAAGAGTGCGGCCCCAGGGCAGTGTAGTGGATGTTGGGAGTGATGGTAGTGAGAGTCCCAGTGCTGATAGTGCTGGAGGAGCAAGGAGCACACAGACAACAGGTTGCAGTCCAGGGTCTTTACTAGAACAGGTAAATTGACCCACAAACAGTCCCGGCTAGGAGGGGATCTGGATGTCTGAGAGCAACGGGGAAATTGGCCCTGGTCAGGGTGAGGGTGTAGGCCTACCGTGCTTTCTGTGCTCCTTCTGGCTATCTCCTCGTTATAGGGTAACAGCCCACGTTTCCAAGCTTTCCGTGTATTCTCGCCTGTATGGCCTGCGACGTGGGTTCCTTTCTGCTCCCAGCCTTGTACGGCTTTACTGGTCCCTTCTGTTGTGGCCGGGCCTCCAGGCTTCTTAGGCCAAGGAATATACAGTCCCTTGCGGACTGGTAATCTGCTGGAGGATGTGGAATCCACCCAGCCTCAGACACCAAAGTCTGGTAAAGTAAGTCTTTTATCTGCCAAGACAGGCTCACTTCGCCTCTTGTCTCTGGCTTGTGGCTCTCCTCCTGCCACACTTCCTCTTAGGTGCAATACAAAACTGTCTGTCCCTGCTCTGCTCTGGGACAAGTCTCAGCCCTGAGACAGGCCTTCAAGTTCTCCCTAACCCTGCCCCCAGCACAAGCTTTTATAGGGGCAGCCTGCTCCCCCTACTGGCCTGAGACAGGAGGTACTGCATGCTAATGTTTCCCTGACTAGAGAACCTCCCCCTTGCTCTCAGACACAGCTTTAATTACACTCGTGGCATACAGGCCAGGGTGACACACTACCATCGCACCGGACTTACCTCAGAGGAGGAACACCACACTCCATTAAAGAAGTGCAGCATTCCTGTGGCAGTCGAACCCTCAGGGGCGCCACACTACTATAAACATGGCCCCACATAGTGCTCCCTACTGTATACATGGTCCCGCATAGTGCACCATACTGTATACATGGCCCTGCATAGTATTCCGTACTACTATATACATGGCCTCACATAGTGCTCCGTACTGTATACACGGCCTGTGCATAGTGCCCCGTACTACTGTATACATGGCCCCGCATATTCCTCCGTACTGCATACATGGCCCCGCATAGTACTTCATACTGTATACATGGCCCCGCATGCTGCTGTTTTGTATACATGGCAACGCATACTGCTGTTTTGTATACATGGCCCAGCATAGTGCTGCACACAGTATACATGGCCCCGCATAGAGCTCCATACTGTATACATGGCCCCGCATACTGTTGTTTTGTATACATGGCCCGCATAGTGCTGCACACAGTATACATGGCCCCGCATAGTGCACCGTACTGTGTACACGGCCCGCGCATAGTGCTCCGTACTACTGTATACATGGCCCCACATAGTACTCCGTACTGTATACATGGCCCCGCATAGAGCTCCATACTGTATACATGGCCCTGCATAGTACTCCATACTACTATATACATGGCCCCGCATAGAGCTCCATACTGTATACATGGCCCCGCATAGTGCTCCGTACTGTGTACATGGCCCCGCATAGTACTCCATACTACTATATACATGGCCCCGCATCGTGCTCCGTACTGTATACATGGCCATGCATAGTACTCCATACAACTATATACATGGCCCCGCATCGTGCTCCGTACTGTATACACGGCCCGCGCATAGTGCTCCGTACTACTGTTTACATGGTCCCGCATAGTACTCCATACTGTATACATGGCCCCACATACTGCTGTTTTGTATACATGGCCCCGCATAGTGCTGCACACAGTATACATCACTCCGCAAAGTGATCCATACTGTACACACGGCCCCCGCATAGTGCTCCGTACTACTATATACATGGCCCCGCATAGTGTTCTTTACTGTATACACGTCCCCCGGATAATGCTCTGTACTACTATATACACGGCCCCGCATATTGCTCCGTACTGTATACATGGCCCCGCATAGTACTCCATACTGTATATATGGCCCCGCATAGTGCTTTGTACTGCATACATGGCCCCGCATAGTACTCCATACTGTATATATGGCCCCGCATAGTGCTGCACACAGTATACATGGCCCCGCATAGTTCTCCGTACCGTATACATGACCATAAATGTTCCTGCATAGTGCTCCATATTGTATACATGGCCCCACATAGTGCTTCATACTGTATACATGGTCCCGCATACTGCTCTATTTTGTATATATGGCTCCGCATAGAGATCCGTACTGTATACATGACTCCGCCTAGTTCTCCGTACTGTATACATGTCCCCGCATAGAGATCCGTACTGTATACATGGCTCCGCCTAGTTCTCCGTACTGTATACATGTCCCCGCATAGTACTCCGTACTGTATACATGTCCCGCATAGTGCTCCGTACTGTATACATGGCACCGCATAGTGCTCCATCCTACTATATACATGGCCCTGCATAGTGCTCCATACTACTTTATACATGCCCCCCCATAGTGCTGCACACAGTATACATCACCCAAAGTGATCCATACTGTATACATGGCCCCTGCATAGTGCACCGTACTGTATATATGGCCCCACATAGTGCTCTGTAATACTATATATATGGCCCCGTATAGTACTCCGTACTGTATATATGGCCCCACATAGTGCTCTGTAATACTATATATATGGCCCCGCATAGTGCTCTGTACTGTATACACGGCCCCGCATAGTGCTTCATAATGTATACATGGCCCCGCATAGTGCTCTGTACCGTATACACGGCCACCGCATAGTGCTCCATACTGTATACACGGCCCCGCATAGTGCTCCGTACTGTATACACGGCCCCGCATAGTGCTCCGTACTGTATACATGGCCCCAGATTAAAAAAATAAATACTCACCTCTGCCATTCCAACGCTGATCCCTACCTGTGGGCCCACAGACCATCATCTCACCCTTGTCAGCGCACGCGCCTTCCCCCTTTCTCTAGCGCCGCGGCCACTCTCCTCTGCGCGCGCCCTCCCATCAGGCCACGCACCCTCCCATCAGGCCCAGACTATGGAGGCACAGGGAGGGCAGTAGTACTATATGGGGGCACTGAGATGGCACTAGCACTATATTGGGGCTCAGAGAGGGCACTAGTACTATATGGGGGCACAGGGGGGGCACTAGTACTATATGGGGGCACAGAGGTGGCACTAGTACTATATGGGGAAAAGAGAGGGCACTAGTACTATATTGGGGCTCAGAGAGGGCACTAGCACTATATTGGGGCTCAGAGAGGGCACTAGTACTATATGGGGGAACAGAGGGGGCACTAGCACTATATGGGGGAACAGAGAGGCACTAGTATTATATGGGGGCACAGAGGGGGCACTATTACTATATGGGGGTTTTCCAGACATGTAGGATTCCAAAGTTATTAAGAAGTAAACGAGTGAGTATGACACACGGTATTATCAGAACTACTTCTCACTAAATGTCCTTTTAGCACTCTAGCACTTTAGACCGGTACTTTCCACATTACTGATTCACAGTGAATATGTCCTGTTAGCACTGTAGCACCTTAGATTAGATTATTTCAGTCTATTGTTTCACAGTGACCATTTTCTGAATACTTGCACTTTAGCATTCTGCACTTCTCTTCTTTGCACTTTATACGTCCCTCAATGAATGCCATTATTTTGGCTTTTTAGCACTTTATATTAGTTATATTGTCTACACAACATCAGCACTTTTGCACTTTAAATTTACACAACTTAATATGTATTATTGGTGGAATTTCTACATAATGTGTACCATAATGATTATTAAACTCACTGTTATGTATTATTTTGCACTTCTGGGTACCGATGTGTCCTTTAATATTCTATGGGCTCCTGTAGAATTTTAGAATAGTCCTATGGATTTTTTCTTCTGTGTCTGTCCTATTTAATAAAGAACCCCTTTTTTCACTTTCATTGTGTAGGGTGGTTTTATACACTCTTGTGTCACCATATTTAAAAAAAACTTTTTTATTCTCACTTTTTATTTGAATGGATTCACTCGAGGGGTATTTTTATGACACTGTAGGATTCACTTGAGATGTATGATTTCGGTGCATCATTTCCCTGTTTTTGAATATTTTCACTCATTGCACTTGATTTGGTGGCTGAATACTAATATGTGAAGAACATTAATAATGTTATGTGTTTTTATGTGTCCATATACATATGTGTGTGTGCACTTGTGTGTGCACATGCACATGTATGAATAAACATTTTTTTGCTTGTGTACACACATGCAGGCAATGTGTTTGAGAGGTATGATTTTGTGTGGTTAGGGACAGATGAATGGATGTATGAATGAGTTATATCAGATGATATTTACTCCCAATTGACAACTTCAGCATATGCATGTGTAAACTTGGAAAAAAAACAAAAAAACATTTATTTTCTTTTGGGGATTCAGTAAGTATCTATGTCCATAGGTTTACATACCGTATATGCAGGTTTAGCTCTTACGAATCTATGCAGTGGTGTTTCCGTTTTGTGTGCCCAGACTCTGGGTTTGATTGTCTGGACATCAATATATATCTTTTGGATGGGGTCTTTCCATATTAATATCTCCCTTTGGTTGGTTCCCTATGACCCCTACTACACTCTAACACATATTTTGTGTGTGGCGTCTGAATTTGCCTGTGTGATGCTGTTTCCCAGATGGAGCACATATATACTATGTGCATGACTTCGGAATGTATGACTATACGGCCTACTATACGCAGCCCACTGAAAACCCCCCACTTACTATAAATAAAAACCACCACACTGTGACATTGGATATAATGGCCACAGCAGCCTCATTTATTATATAACAGCATGTAAACATAAATAACATTAATTAACATTAAATTAACTTTGAAAAAGGAGGAGGGGAATTGAAGGCTCCACCATTTTTGGAGAAAAACTGCAACAAACAGCTCCACCATGCCACCCCCAGCCGCACCACAACCGGCCCAGGGGGACCCAGCTGACTGTTGCCGTATACATTTTGAAAAACTGCAACAAACAGCTCCACCATGCCACCCCCAGCCGCACCGCAACCGGCCCACAGGGACTCAGCTGACTGTTGCCCATCCAGAAATGTCCCGCTGAGACCTCGCTCAGTAGGGACCCGTTTTAAATTTTAACACCCGCTTAACACCGATGGGAGTCACCCATCCCTGCAGTGGGTCCCCCGTCCTCCTTCGATGTAAGTGTGGCACCCCAGGGGTCTGGTTTCCACAGTAATGCAATATTATGTCTGAGAGCAGGTGGGAGGTCTCTTGGTCAGGAATCTTATGCATGCCACACCTCCTGCCCAGTCCTGGGAGGGGAAGAACTTCCCCTATATAAACTTAGGGCTGAGGCAGGGTTAGGGTTGTTGAAGAGTAGAGAGAAGAAGAGAAGCAGCATAGGAAGAACAACAACAGGAGCTCGGTGGGAGCAGTGTTACAAGGAGTCAGGGGCTGGCAGCTGCAGAGCTCGCCCTGACTGAGAAGTTATCACCGGACCCGGAGTCCGAGGCTGTGGGGACTAATCTTACCCAGCAGCAGAAACCGACCGGCAGGGGATTTCAGGTCCTCTGGCCCAGAAACCCGAAGGCACGGTCACACGCGTGGGACCAGCACCGCCGTCGTGGAGCGGAAGCCATTAGAAGGCCCCGAGTCACCGGCCATACGGGTGAGCACCACACGGTACACTCAGGGACGTGGGCTACTCTTACCCGCCTCTAGCAAGGTAGCCAGAAGAGTACAGTTAGTTGGGGAGGCCTACAACTCCGCCTGGCCAAGGGGGATCCCATCTGCTCAAGGACTGACCAGGCCCCGATCGCTAGCAAGTACTCCGGGAGGGTCTACCTTTGTCACCAGTAAAGACCCTGAACTACACCGCATCGTCTCTGAGTGGTTCCTACTACCCCCATCCTCCATGTCGGCTGCCCTGAGGCCATACCCCTCCCGTTGGGGGTTATACCATCCACGCTGCACCATCCTTCCACCGGCCTCAGCGGTCTGCCCTGCAGCGGCAGCTCCATAGCTGCATTCAACGGGTGGCGTAGTCATCCAACATCTACTGCTAATACTCTGCCACTTAGTCTGACTCCCTTTGCACGGACCGGGTCACCGCCACGAGACTACTACCCCCAACAGATCCGGCTCCGGGTAGGCTCCCGCGTGCGCAACGCTGCGCGACACCGGCCCAGGGGTGCGTCAACTTTTGGCGTAGTCGGCAGGATTTCGTGCCCGCAACCACCGGGTACTGCGTGCCTGAAAAAGAGACTTTTAAAACTTACCTGTGGTGAAGATTCCCGCCATCCGGCGCCATCTTCAGCCTTCTTCCCGCCATCCGTGGAGTTTTCCCGCCGTTGGACGCCATCTTGAAGACGCCGCGCGGGAAGAAGAGGGGCGTGGACTCCGAAAGCGCGCGAGAACTGAAGCCCCGTCTCACGTCCGGACGTTGCTTAAGGTCCTGGAAGGAGCCCAGCAGACGCCGACGTCACAGGAGCGCGACGGAAGGTCCTCAACCCTGACGATCCACTGCGGAGCCGCGGCCTACGGAAGAGGATCATCGCAAGGTAGGCCATGGTCCACTAGGGGGGAGGAAGATGTCAGATACGGAGGAGAGCTTCACTGCCTCAACCCCCGCCAGCGCCACCGCTGCTGCAGTAATGCCTTTCACCATGCCCTATATCCCGGGAGCGGCCTGGCTACCCCAGTACTCAGGGGAGTCACATACCCTGCATGACTTTAGAGAAAAGCTGGATAGCCTCTTCCAGGTGTACCCCCTCACAGAAGAGCAAAAAGTGAGCATCCTGGTGGCCCAACTAACTGGGGCAGCCCAAAGGGAGGTAAAGTCCTGGCCACCTGGGGGGAGGACTGTCGCAGGGATACTAACCCGGCTGAAGGACACCTTTGATACCCGCACCTCAGCCGAGATCAAGCTTAGATTCTACGGGTGCAAGCAGCGAGCACAAGAGAGTATAAGGGACTATGCACTAAACCTACAAGAGGCCCTGAGAGCCATTAAGCAGACCGACCCTGACGGCGTGGGAGACGAGGACCGGCTGTTGACTGAACAATTTATAGAGGGTTTATATTGCAATGCCCACCGAACCCAGTTGCGGGCAATGGCCTTACAGGACCCTCATCTGGGATTTGCACAGTTCAAGGACAGAGCCATCCGGGTACTCCGAGAACCGGCACCAGGTGGTGTTGTGGCCCACAGACGCCCCACTACCACTTACCACCAGGAGGCGGCGCCCTTGTCGGCAGGGCCTGTGGGAGCTGATGCGCAGGCTTTGAACCATGACCCGGCTCTAGACCTGCACCATCAGGTCCAAGAGCTAGCTAAAAGCGTTGCTGCGCTAACCCGAACTGTGCAGTCTTTACAGGTTTCTACTCCAGGGAAGATCCAGCTGGCATCCGGACCGGAGGACATCCCGTGGCGTCGAATAAGGAGGACCCCACCGGCCAGAGGAAGACCCAGCGACCGATACAACGAGGACGGACGACCCATCTGCCGCTGCTGCAATCAACCCGGACATATGGCAAGGTACTGTCCTTTAAACTGGCACAACCTGGGGTAGAGGGCCAACCCCCAGGAAAAAGATCACCAGGCCCATCGAACTGGCGCGACAAATATGTGGGAGGACGTCCAGTCTTGCCTGTGGTACTGGATGGCATCCCTATGAGTGCCCTACTGGACACTGGGTCACAGGTCACCACCATCCCGTACGTGCTCTTCAAGCAGTACTGGAATGACTCGGATATAACCCGCTACCCTGACGACGATTTGAGTATCATCGCCAGCAATGGTCAACCCGTGCCGCAGATCGGATTTAAAGAGATGACCATTAAAATCGGTCGAGTCGAACTGGCAGCACAGGGACTGATTATTGTAGACATTGACAAGCGTGAGAGTCACCCAAAGATAACGTTAGGAACTAATGTGATTGAAAATTGTCTTGCAGAGGTGATTTTCATTTTACAGCAGGTTGCCAAGAACGCCAGCTCCGGTGAGCAGCGAGTGCTCCAGAAAGAAATCCGGGCACTGATGCGACGGCAACAGGTGGAACTCTCCGGTGGTGAGATTGGTAGCGTAAGAATGTGTGACCCTTTCCCTATTGCCATGCCCCCGAAAAGTGAAATGATGATTTGGTGCCGGGCAGCTATTGGTCTGAGAGGTAGAGATTACCAGGCAATGGTAGAACCAGTCTATTCAGACAGTAGGCCCACCATTTTAACAGCCCGGGGGTGGTTAATGTACGCCATGGGAGGGTGCCCGTTCGCATAATAAATATCGGGAAGAGGGAAGTATACCTACCCCGGTATGCCACGCTAGCCAAATTATATACCATCAACCAAAACTCTATACAATCTGTGGAACCCTTGCCTCCATCTCACCCGGAGGAAGGTAACGGCTCTAAGAAAGTAATGGAGGATTGGTGTCAGCAACTACATTTGGGAACTGACTCTACTCCCTCCCACCAGAAACAGGGAGTCTACCGGGTGGTTCAAGAGTATGAGAGAGTGTTTAGTAAACACCCGTTAGACTTCGGGCGAGTCAAGGGGGTAGAACACCACATCCCCACGGGAGATCATCCTCCCATAAAAGAGAGGTATCGACCCGTACCCCCTGCACATTACCAACACGCCAAGGGGATGCTTAGAGACATGAAGGAGGCTGGGGTAATCCGGGATAGCTGTAGCCCCTGGGCAGCCCCACTAGTTTTAGTCAAAAAGAAAGACAACACTATGAGGATGTGTGTAGATTACCGGAAAATCAACCGTATCACACACAAGGATGCGTACCCTTTACCAAGGATAGAGGAGTCTTTGGCTGCTTTAAGATCTGCTAACTTCTTCTCTACCTTGGATCTCACTAGCGGGTACTGGCAGGTTCCTGTAGCAGAGGCGGACCGGGAGAAGACCGCATTCACCACCCCGATGGGACTTAGCGAGTTTACCTGCATGCCGTTTGGACTTTGTAACGCACCAGGAACCTTCCAACGATTAATGGAGTGCTGTCTGGGACACAAAAACTTCGAGACGGTCCTGTTGTACCTGGACGATGTCATCGTATATTCCAAGACTTATGAGGACCACCTGAAACATCTGGCGGAAGTGTTCGAAGCCCTGGCAAGTTACGGCCTGAAGGTGAAACCCTCTAAGTGTCACCTCCTGAAGCCAAAGGTGCAGTACCTGGGACACGTGGTGAGTGCTGACGGAGTGGCTCCCGACCCTGATAAAATCACCGCGATTAAGGAATGGCCAAGCCCCTCCAGCGTAAAGGAAGTGAGGCAGTTCCTCGGGTTGGTAGGCTACTACCGAAGGTTTATTCCCGGTTTCACCAAAAAGGCAGCTCCTATGCAGGACCTCCTGATAGGCCAGTCCAGGAAGGCCAAGAACCAGAAGCCGCCCTTCAGATGGGAGAAGCTAGAAGAAGAGTCTTTCCGCCAGCTGAAGATGGCCCTCACGGGGGATGAAATCCTGGTGTACCCTGATTATAGCCAGCCCTTCATCCTCTACACCGACGCCAGTAACATCGGGCTAGGAGCCGTACTGTCCCAGATCCAGCAGGGGAAAGAACGGGTAATTGCTTACGCCAGCCGAAAACTGCGACCCACCGAAAGAAACCCTGAGAATTACAGCTCATTTAAGCTAGAGTTCCTGGCAGTGGTGTGGGCAGTCACTGAACGCTTTAAACACTACCTCGCTTCTTCCCAGTTCACCGTGTACACGGATAACAACCCGTTGACACACCTGGACACTGCAAGACTCGGTGCCCTAGAACAGAGATGGATGGCCCGCTTGTCCAACTATGAGTTTACAATCAAATACCGGGCAGGACGCTCCAATACCAACGCGGACGCCCTGTCCAGGATGCCAGACCTACCGGACGAGGGTGAAGATTCAGAAGAATTGGAAGAGGTCGAACTCCCTGCGTTCCACCGTCATGGGACTATCCAGTATTCCCACCGTGTAAGGGGTAAGCAAGCCGCTACGTTCAACCCCTTACCTCACTACAACTGGGCGGAAACGCAAGACAGCGACCCTGCCGTCCGGCTAGTGAAGGAGATGCTGACTCAGCCAGAAGCTCGCCTTGACCCAGATGCTCCAGAGGAAGCCAAACAACTGTGGGCAGAGAAGAGTCGACTGTTCCTTTACAAGGGGAAGTTGTGCCGCCGAATGGTTAACTCCCGGACGCATGAACTGATCTGGCAAGTAGTGGTGCCAAGAAGGGACGCAGCTATGGTGATGGAGGCATACCACGACGGGGCTGGTCACTTCGGATGGAAGAAGCTGGAGTTCCTGCTGCGTGGGCGGTTCCATTGGGTAGGCATGAGAGGAACCATCGAGAGGTGGTGCAGAGACTGTGGCCCATGCAACCTGAGAAGGAAGGACCGTGCCAGCCAGAAGACCCCCCTTCAGTCCATCATCACCCGGCAGCCGTTGGAACTGGTAGCCTTGGATCATGTAAAACTGACCCCAAGCAGAAGTGGCTACATCTACGCGCTAACCATCGTGGATCACTACTCCCGGTTCTTGGTTGTCGTCCCCGTCAAGGACTTAACAGCTCGAACAGCAGCTAGAGCCTTCCAGCAGCATTTCTGCCGTCCACACGGGTACCCGGACCAAGTGTTGACGGACCAGGGGCCTGCCTTCGAAGCGGAGGTCTTCCAAGAATTCTGCACTCTGTATGGCTGCCGGAAGATAAGGACGACACCCTATCACCCGCAAACTAATGGACTTTGTGAGAAAATGAACCAGGTGGTGATAGATCTTCTGAAAACATTGCCCCTGGAAGAACGCAGTCTGTGGCCCGAGAGGCTGCCCGACCTAGTGGACCTATACAACCACATCCCGGTAGGTTCCACCAACTGTACCCCGGCTTACCTGATGAGGGCAAGACCTGGTAAGCTACCTGTTGACCTGGAGATGGGAGTCCTGACACCCGAGGACACTTCACCAGAAGCAGACTGGGATACAGAGAGGCAGCAGCAGTACCGGAAAGTACAGGAGAGCGTGGAGCGAAGTCTCTGTCAAGCTAGGGAAAGACAAGAGAAAACTTACAACCAATATGCTCCCGCTGTTCCCCTGGTGCCCGGAGAGCAGGTCTTGAAGAGGAAAAGACGGCTCCACAAGTTGGACGACCAGTGGGAGAAGGACCCGTACACTGTACTGCCCTCAAGCCACGACAACCCGAAGGTCTGTACCATCAGCAAGGACGGGGGGGAAACCACAACCATTGTATCCCGGGATCACCTGAAGAAGTGTCCCGAACAGCTACGGGACCCTGAAGAGGAACAAGAAGACCCTCGACCAGTAGAGGAAAGGGAAGATATGGTTAGTACTGTGCTCGGAGACTTCCCTCAGTCCTGGACTCAAGTCAATGGTGCAGTTGTGGTACCCGTCCTCACGTTCCTCCAACCGGCATCCCAAGTACTTACGGAGCAACCGGTAGAGCTGGAAGAACATCCGGACCAGGAGGCAGAAGACTCCACACAAGCAGATCAGGAGGATCAACCCTCTGCTTATAGTGAGCCTGCCATACCCCTAGTGAGCCAAAGAGCCCGTAGACAGCTGCCCAGTTTACCCTTGACAGCTCCTACACCCTGTAGTTCAGGGCCAGACAGTCAACTCCGTAGGTCCACTAGGGCCACTAAAGGCCAGTTACACGCACGTTGGAGGATTTGAAGTGTATAAATTGTTTCATTTGTGGTCACCTGTCTGTTACTTGTAAATAATTATGTGTTTCTAGTTATTTTTAGGAGTCCTTGGTGGATTTACCGGGAATCCTTGTACAGTTAGTGGAGCGTAACCCAGGATGGACTAAAAGACTGTTAAGGACTCGGGGCAGGACAGACCCCTACCTGGTTACGTCTCCCTGTTTTGGTGAAATGGACACCTTTGTTTCCTTCAAAGACTGCACCCGGTTGCGGACACGCCGTGACCATTTAATGTATTGTATTGTTATTGTTTTTACCTTGTTATGTTTACAAAAGTATGTTTAGTCCCAGAGTACTAAATTTCACTAGGGGGGAATGTGGCACCCCAGGGGTCTGGTTTCCACAGTAATGCAATATTATGTCTGAGAGCAGGTGGGAGGTCTCTTGGTCAGGAATCTTATGCATGCCACACCTCCTGCCCAGTCCTGGGAGGGGAAGAACTTCCCCTATATAAACTTAGGGCTGAGGCAGGGTTAGGGTTGTTGAAGAGTAGAGAGAAGAAGAGAAGCAGCATAGGAAGAACAACAACAGGAGCTCGGTGGGAGCAGTGTTACAAGGAGTCAGGGGCTGGCAGCTGCAGAGCTCGCCCTGACTGAGAAGTTATCACCAGACCCGGAGTCCGAGGCTGTGGGGACTAATCTTACCCAGCAGCAGAAACCGACCGGCAGGGGATTTCAGGTCCTCTGGCCCAGAAACCCGAAGGCACGGTCACACGCGTGGGACCAGCACCGCCGTCGTGGAGCGGAAGCCATTAGAAGGCCCCGAGTCACCGGCCATACGGGTGAGCACCACACGGTACACTCAGGGACGTGGGCTACTCTTACCCGCCTCTAGCAAGGTAGCCAGAAGAGTACAGTTAGTTGGGGAGGCCTACAACTCCGCCTGGCCAAGGGGGATCCCATCTGCTCAAGGACTGACCAGGCCCCGATCGCTAGCAAGTACTCCGGGAGGGTCTACCTTTGTCACCAGTAAAGACCCTGAACTACACCGCATCGTCTCTGAGTGGTTCCTACTACCCCCATCCTCCACGTCGGCTGCCCTGAGGCCATACCCCTCCCGTTGGGGGTTATACCATCCACGCTGCACCATCCTTCCACCGGCCTCAGCGGTCTGCCCTGCAGCGGCAGCTCCATAGCTGCATTCAACGGGTGGCGTAGTCATCCAACATCTACTGCTAATACTCTGCCACTTAGTCTGACTCCCTGGGCACGGACCGGGTCACCGCCACGAGACTACTACCCCCAACAGATCCGGCTCCGGGTAGGCTCCCGCGTGCGCAACGCTGCGCGACACCGGTCCAGGGGTGCGTCATAAGCAACCGCCTTCAAAACCCCCCTCCTTTTCCGCCATAGCGAGCAGGCATGACACCTTATGCCTGAGAGTCCCGCCATACCAAAAGTGCCTTTTCAACTCCCTCCATCAATGCTAATGCCCACATATCTATGCCAATATCATTCAAATGGACCCCATCAGACCTTCCAGATCCCGATGACGAAACACAACCCCCCCATGCAGAGCAATGAATCGGGAAACCTCCCTATTCACCTTGCTCCGAGCTTTATTTATCCTTTCGACTGACCTGGCGTGTCGCCATGCCAGGCGTGCGACGATGTCCGACCATACGAGCACTAATCCCGGTTAGGTTTCCAAAAGCCTCAGGCAGTCATACGACGTCACGGATCTAGTCTCTAGACGTCCTGGAGCCCAAGTCATTCCCACCCGCATGCAAAACAAGTATATCCGGGGGCCTAAATTAGCATAAAAATGAAATTCGGGCATTACCCGGATCCACAGCAAATCCCTGATACCGATACACCGAACCATCGCAACCTCCTTCGTTGTGCCCAACTGGCGCCCCGCCGGTCTTGCATTGGCCCGAATGGAACCCCAATATACATACGAGTGACCTAACACCCAGATCAACAGAGGGGTCCTGAAACATAAAACAAAGGGGGGGGGAATGTAAAAAAGGAAAGAAAATCGTTACCAAATAATAACGCTATCAAAAAATTGGGGGAAAATCTTATAACATATGAGGCCGGACATAAGACCGATACCTCGCCGACTCCCAGCGACCAATCTTTTTCACAGCTTTAACCCCCAAACCCCAGCGAGCAGCCTCAGTGGCAGCCCCAATCCGAAACGAATGAGAACCAAACTCCAAACCATTCAGACCACAACTAGCTAAACCCCGCCTGAAGATGGTAATGAACTGATACACCGATAATGCAGATCCATCTTGATGTAACAAAAAGGCACCCGATGATGGACCTCTCACCTCCAGAAATGCAGAAACCCATCTCACAGGGCATTCAAACAAACCGTCCACAGCCCACAATTCCACCAAACAACCCTTACCGGCTGTATCGTTTTTTGACCGCCTCAAATAACACCGTACTGCCTCCGCCGAGCACACTACATCCTGTGATAACAGCCCGCCATGACACTTAACATTTCTGCTCACCAATTCGCTTATCCTAAATGCCCCAAAAAACGCCAGAACAAAGGCCGCCCCAAATAGCCGACATTCATATTCAGAACTACACACACAGCTAAGGCAACGCAAAAGCTGACCCAGTATTTCAAACTATACTGGGCGCCGCCAATCTCGTACCGGATAGCTCCTCCGAAATGCCTTCATCGCCTGGCGAACCAAGAAATCCTTGGTAAAGTCCCTCCAACCACTTAACTTAAAGAAGAAGGCCAAACCTGCTAACCTACCAGCTACAGCTGAGCCTGATAAACCCTCCTGAAATGCCCTGCCGATCATATACAACAATAAATAGGGACGGTCCGCTTCCGTCACCTGCTCACCTGCCGACTCCTCTAGCTCCTGCCAAAGACGCCACGCAGAAACATATCGAGACCAAGTACTGGGGTTACCAGAACACCTCTCCAAATTCAACGCTGCACGGACACTAGATCCCACAACCACCGGGGCCAATCGGTCTCCAACTGCTCCGCGTCTGGCGCTAGTTCCCGAAAACGATCCCACTGGAATAGAGACAAAGCATCAGCTATTGAATTCTGAACGCCCGGTACATGAACAGCACAAAACCAGACATTAAAATCCAAACACCTGAGCACTAGATGGCGCAAAAGAGACAGAACTGGCAATGAAACAGCTGACAAGTTGTTAATACAATGCACTACACTTAAGTTGTCACAGAAGAAACACACTTTCTTGTTCCTCAGCTCAGAGCCCCAAACCTCCAAATCCACCACAATAGGAAACATTTCCAGCAATGCCATGTTTCTTGTCAAACCTGCATCCTTCCATGATTCCGGCCACTCTCCCACACACCATTTTCCACCGAAATAGGCCCCAAAACCATAAGAACCTGACGCGTCTGTAAACAAAACCAGATCCACATTAGAAATGACTTGATCCATCCAAACCGACCTGCCATTATAAGATTGAAGAAAATCCGCCCAAATGGACAAATCCGCCTTGTGTTCCGAATTCAATCTTACAAAATGCAAGGGATGTTTAATGCCTGCTGTCGCCTGAGCCAACCTACATGAAAAAACTCTTCCCATAGGTAAAATCCTGCATGCAAAATTTAACTTACCCAAAAGACATTGCAGTTGGCGCAGGCGCAATTTCTTTGCCCGCAAAGCCTCTTGGACACAAGACTTCAGATCTAACAACTTGTCCTCTGGCAAGCGGCATTCCATCCTGACGGAATCCAATTCAATGCTCAAAAACTTCAAAACCGTGGAGGGGCCCTCCGTTTTCTCCGGGGCCAACGGAATGCCAAAGCGAGATGCTACCTGTTCAACCGTCGTAAGCAGCAAAGAACAAACTGAGGACCCAGCTGGCCCAATACAGAAAAAGTCATCTAAATAGTGCAATACGGAGTCCAAGCCAGATTCCTCCCTAACTACCCATTCAATAAAACAACTAAACTTTTCAAAGTAGGAACACGAGATCGAACATCCCATCGGTAGACAACAATCCACGTAATAATGTCCATCCCAAAAACAACCAAGTAAATGAAAACTGTCTGGGTGCACAGGAAGCAGACGAAAAGCGGACTTAATGTCCGTTTTTGCCATGAGAGATCCTTTTCCCAGCCTGCGCACCCAGTCCACGGCCTTGTCAAAAGAAACATACGACACTGATGCCAAATCTGGATCAATACCATCATTTACTGAACTACCATGAGGATACAACAAGTGATGGATTAACCAAAACTTGTTATGCTCCTTTTTGGGCACAACGCCTAGAGGAGAAACACATAAACACAGCAACGGAGGTTCCAAAAAAGGACCAGCCATGCGACCGAACTTAATTTCCTTATCCAATTTTTCCTTAACAACTGCCGCATGCATCCGAGCCGAAATCAAATTCTTAGGCCGCACCGTACGTGGCACAACTGCCGACGGAATCCTGAAGCCAAAATTAAAACCATCCCTCAGCATCACAGCTGCTTCCTTATCCGGATACCTACTTAGAAACGGAAGCATCCGATCTATTCTCACTGGTGTCCTCCCTTTTTGAAAAAGAGTCGCTTGATTTTTTCTTTCCTTTCTTAAAGCACTTGGAACGGCTGTGAGACCCTCCGCAGCCTGAACATTCGTGCTTAAACTTACAGTCTGTGCCAAAACGGCATTCCCGCTCGTTAAACTGCCAGCACAGCCCCTTCCTGGAGCCTGATGAGGATGCCGCCGAATTGGTAGAACCCCCGCTACTCCCAGGAAAGGACTGCGAGGCCGACTTTGGTGCTGTCATCAATCGCAACCATCTCCCTGTGGTCCCACCGTAAACTCGGACGGACTGCATTTCTTTGCCTAAACTGTTCATCATACCTCAGCCAGGCCGTCCCACCATAAACACGGTATGCTTCACTAATCGAATCTAAATAACAAAATAATGCAGAACAGTTCTCCAGAGCTTTCTCCCCAGTGACACTCGCTAGTGTGGTAAACGCCTGCAGGCAATTTTGAAAAGTGCGAGGAATCAGACGATAACGCCTGCGCTCCTCCTCATCCTTCTTACTCTCATCTGGATTTACCCTGTCCAAATTAAACTTCTCCAACGGTAGCAAAGAAAAAATTTCCACGCACTCATCCTTCCATATTTTTTCTCGCACCTCCTGCTTTAAATGAGCTCCCAAGGGGCATCAAAGCACATATAAACCTCGCCTCTCGCTCTGTCATCCAACCGCACTGTATCCACTTTAGTCGCCGCAGCCGCTGGTGCTGCAACCGTCTCATTAGCTGCAACTGGTGCGGGAATCCCTCCACTCACAACTGCGGGGTCTCCGCAACCGCCCCTGAACCTCCAGCACCAACCTGCCAAACTCCGCTAGGACCTGCCGCAGGTGACAAAAAACCCCGCACCATGCTAAGAAATTCCGACACAACATCGCTCACCTGTTCACTACCCATCGCCCTGTCAGCCGCCAAGCCCCTCTGAAAATACCGCTCCCTCTGATCTACATCATCCGCATTCCCCCGAGGCGCATTTAAACCATGTGACTTACCAGGCCGACTACGAGGAAGCCTCGGAACAGCCGTTTCGTGTCCTCCGTGGCAATCGTCCCCACTCTCTTCACTGCCAGATGAAATCTGGCCCTCTTCTTCAGAGGCAGAGTCAGGCTCGGGGACATCGCCAGGTAAACCCGACGGAGTCAACCCACCGCTAGACCTGGACCTTCTATCCACAATAGCGCGCTGTCTGGGAGGAGGAGAGACTTCAGCTGCATGCCTGCAGCCCGCATCCCTAGCAGCAATCTGCCCTCTCCCATGGACATTGCACCGGTCCTCGGTGCTACCGACATCCCAGGTGGGTCGTCTCCTGGCCCCCCCGCACTGGTCTTCCCGATCTCCGCCGCCGGGGTCCTGCTGATCCTGACGCCTGGGCCCGGTGCGGTTGCACCTGCCGTTCTTCTGGGTCAGCTCCAACTGACCGGTACTCCTTTGCTTTCCCCACTGCATGGGCCCGGCGCGGCTGTGCCTGCCGCTCACCTGAAATAGCTCCGGCTGACCTATTCACCCTCCTGCCTCCTTCTGCTCCCTGGGTCCGGCATCCTTCAGGCTCAGCTCTCCTTCCTCTGGCTGCTCGCTGGGTCCGAAGTGGATGCCTCGGCCGTTCATATAATGTATCTCTCCCTCCTGCAGCAGCAGAGGCCCTGCTCTCCTGAGCAGCCCGCACTTCCTGGATAGTGGTGTCACATGACCGGGATGACATCACGGGGGGGGGGGGTGGCGGAGCCAACGACGTCACTCACCCCGGCCTCTGGACGATGCTGACGCTGAGAGATTCTTCCAGAGCGGCGTGCGGCAGATGGGGGCTGGGGTTGTGCCTGTGATCCGGAGGGGTCCCTGGAGGGGCTTTGCAACCGGCGCCTGGTCCGGGGAGTCCCTTGCGGGCTGAGTCTCTCCGGCGGCCTGGACCTCCTTGCACCTCTCTGAGGTGCTGCGGGTGCAGCCACCTCTCTGGCCGTCCCTTCAGTGTTCCATCGCTGCAGCTGATCCTGGAGCCACAGCTGTCCCCTGCTCTCAGCTAAGGAATGGATCTCCTGGAAAAGAGCCTCCATTCCTCAGGACCCGACGTAGATTCAGGTACGTTAACTTTTCCCGAATGGACTACCCCCACCACCCCTCACCTTATATACCCCCCACAGAGATACTTCCCACTAGCCAATCAGATAACCCCATACTATCCACCTGCCCCTATACTCCTCCCCTACAAATTCGCGCTCAAAACTCTATTCCTTACATTAACCCCTTACCACCCCAAATTACGGCCTAGCAGACCTCCTGAGTCATGCGGCCCTCCCCTTAAGGCCCCTATGGGGGGATGCAGTCCGGACCATACTACCTCTGGAGTTGTCCAGGCAACACGCACTTTCATATGGACTCTCCTTCCTCTGACGTGTTGTCACACGTGGTGGGAATGGATGCACTATTTGGCGTCTGGGGTTGACCGGGCAACACACGCTCTCCCTGATTGAACTTCGCTCCTCCCTCCTCTCGCATGTGACTGCACTGCGAGGAAGCAAGGTGCAACAGGGAGCCCGCCCTGCAGGTGAGCTTGGCGTTTTTTACCGCAATCGATATCTGGTGTATAGAGCTATATACTCCTCATTCTATAAAGGGTTAACATCTCCATGTAACATTCTCATGCAATCATTTTAAATAGCATTTGATGTGTAACGTAGTGGATTAGCTGTCCAATTACATAAATACCCAGTCTCTGTCTACTCATTATACCCTTTTGAAGAAGCTTTGAAGCGTAACGCGCGTTAGAGGGTTTACTGCAGTGAATATGAATTGCTTGCTGTCCTTTGAGACTTATTTATGTTCAATAGCACTGTTTTAAGGATTTTTCAGTCTGCTGACTGTGTGGTTATATTGAGTACTTGTTCTGTTTATAGTTATACTTTTTTCTGAGTACCACTCCTCAGCATTCTGTCTCATCCTGTTGCCACTACCCTTATGGAGTGAATCCACGGGAATATAAAATCTTTTTTCTATATATTGATCTTTGTGAACAGTTTTATTGTGCGACCATAGTATTTCTATTTGATGAACACTAGGTGGATCACACATTGTGTTCTTCTGGCACTATTACTTAGGTCTAAGAGTGAACTTTCACTATTTATATTACATATTTATACAGCCAGGTGGATTCCCTTTGATGTTCATTACTGTTCAGGGCATTTATATGTATATATTTGGATTCTCATCCTTTATATGTTTTTTCTTCATATTGGTCTTTAGTGGCTCCATGTGCAATTTATATTTATATTTGTAACCTGTCCAACTTTCTAGGACAAGCATGCTAATTTGCATTCATCCACCATCTCTGTAGTATCACTTTTTTAATGTTGTCTAATTGATTGTTGAATAAAGATTGACTGATTTTTGTACATGGGAATTCTCTTTTTTGGCTTTTTGTACGAGAAGATAGTATATAAGAGTGGACACTGTCCTAATAAATTTGAGAAGGTTTGGAAGCTTTGGTGTGACCCACACCCTACTGATCCTACCTCTCAATTCAGTCTGGGAGATAATAGTTTTTCTTGTATTTCCCCTATAAACACCTGTGTAATGTGTATTGCTGTATTCTTTAAACTTGACTGACATGATGTGTATGGAGATGTATATAAAGAGCTAATAACAGATATGATGTTGTTGAATAATTATGTATTTTCATTCTGGAACCAATGTTATTCTTTTTTTCCTGTTATGCAATCTCTCAATTACTTGAATTAAAAAAAAAGATAATCTTGGAGAGGTGACGTCTAAGAAGGAAAAGAGATTTAGACATGGTCTATTCCAACTTGGATGGAAGTCACCCCTTGCCAGAAAAAGAGCGAAAACTAACACAGGACACAAGCAGAGGTGCACATGAATGAAAGTGATCAGAGAGACATCTGCGTTTTCATTTTAAGACTACGCTAAACTCCTTTGTTTCATCAAATATTGGTGAACATCTCCTTTAATATTGGAAGTGGCTGGTGTGAATTGTCAACTCTGATCATGGACCTAAAGGAAGTTGTTCTTCATTTGTATCTGGATCCTCAATGAAATGTAAGACATGTTTAAATAATTCTGAAGCCCCCACTACTTTCTTACCAGAATGGTTTTATACCAGGGAGTGGAACTGATTCATTTGAGGAAAGTGTTTAACAATATTAGGAGACGGAGACCACCGCTCCATCCTGGCATCAAAGGCCACAAAGACTTGTAACAGGGTGGTGTAGGAGTTCTTGTGGAGGGTACTCAAGATGTTTGGGTTCAGGGAGAATTTTATCAGGTGGATCAAACTATTATACCATTCACCCCAAGCCAGAGGTACAAAACGGTGATGCCCGCTCTCTTATCTTCTCACTGTATTTTCCTTGAGGAAATCAGTGGTTTTGGCAGCAATGGAGAGGGGGAAAGATATTGATCTATGCAGATGATATTCTGCTGATTTTGTTAGAGATGGGGAAATCTTTCCTGTGGACCATAGAGGTGACCGTGTCTTTTGGTGCCCACTTTGGCTTGGATAGCAACTGTAGTATATGGGTTTTATTACCATTTGATGAAAAAATCAGAAAAGCATGAAGAGATTTACAGACTTTAGTAAAAAGATGGCTTTGAATATTTAGGGATAAATATCACATGGGAGCTTGTGAGTTTTGTATCGCTTAACATTATATTGTTCATTAGGAAATTAAAATAGATGTTGATGTGGATGCTGCTGCCGATATCTAATGTGGATAGAATAACCCTGATTAAGATGATGGTCTCTCGCCTCTAGTTCGTTATGTCCTCAGCGTCTGCCCGGTATGGGTAAATGAGAAAATTTTTAAATAAACAGAAACTCTTCTGAACGACCTGATTTGTTGGCGAGAGAGGGTGAGAATAAAAGTAACTATCTTCCGAAGTCTCAGACAGAAGGAGGCTTGGCCGTCCCTTATTTCCACAGATATTTCTGGGAAGCCCAATTACTTAAATTTCAGGAATTCTGATTTTGAAAGATTTTTACTAAATAAGAGAAAAATGGGATTTTGTAACATTTATGAATTTTTGAAATCAGGGATTTTTTTTCAGGGGAATCTAGGAGATGACAAATGTTTTATTCTTGCAATTATACTTGATTATTTAAAGAAGATATTAAATATTAACACGTCAATTGGATAATATAAATATATATAGGATAATATAAATATATATAAAATTGTTAAGATACAGGGTTTTGGAAGAGAAAAGGTTGCATTTGTTTAAACATCTAATCCATGAAGGTGAGTTGTTGCCATTTAATGTGATGAAGACACAGTTTAGCTTAAGTAAAGTGCACGATTTTAGATATTGTCAAATTCAACAAGCGATGAAGAGTATGAAGGAATCAAATTGAGGAATGGATTATTTTTTGATTGGTTGCCATTTAAAAAAGAATCTATCTAATATTAATAAACGTATATATTTTATACAATATTCTATTATATAATAAATATAATATTAATAAAAAATTAACCGTGATTCCTTATATATTTAATGTTTAAGAAGAAGATTAGTTGAGAAAGTAAAGAGTAAATATTGCAGAGGCTCAATATATATAAAAACAAAAGTGGGATGTCAATTAATCAAACTATAAATTAATCCAATTGATCCATTAGTTCTATTATTTTCACCAGGTATTATACAGAATGGAGACGATAGCTGACAATACTTGTAAGTTGTGTAAGAAACAAGGGCAGAATTGATACATTTATCATAGGGTATAAAGATATAGAGGGGAAACTGGGGACTTAGATCTCCATTGAGGTCAAATCAACAATTGTAACCTGCTCTCTGGAACGGAAGAGATGAAACGAGGAAGAAGAGTTTGTAAGTAGGCGACTTTATACAGCAAGAGTGGATTTGGTTAGGAAATGGATAGGGAAAAAAATTGAATACTACAGAATGGAAGAATTTTTTTCAGAGAGTAATAAAATACAAGAGGGCGTGGCTTTGCTCCTCAGAGAATTTAAAAAATTGGGAGAAGATTTTGCAAAAAATGTAGCGTAGAGCATTAAAACTTGGGGGAGAGGGATAATCAATCGCCTATATTTTCGGGGTTTCTTTGTTTTTTTAAATCTTGTTTTTTGTCGACTTTTTTGATTATTATTTTTTTTCTGAACAATTCAAAAAAGGGCAGGAGTTAGGGAATTAGAAGGATTGCTGTTTTTTTCTGGATTTATTTTTTGTATTTCTGCAGTACGTTTTGTAGATTTAAATAAAGTTAAATAAAAAAACAAACAATCGCATCATTCCGATGATGCCACAATGACTGGACGATATAGAACGCCCCGTCATCCAGAGTTCCGCTGAGGGATTTTGTAGGCGTTTGTGGAGAGAGGAGTGTTGTAAGTGATTTTTGCAAATATGATGAGAAAAAAGCGATTTAAGCGCATTATAGTTCTCTCTGACACCGAGGACAGCAGTGATGATGACGATTTCCATCAGGTGAGCGTCATTTTTATATTTTTAAATAATGAGAATACATTTGCGATAAAAATCCCATTAAAAACAAATGGTGGCACCAAAAATAGAGCTCCAGGAAGAGGCATGATGGGGTGATAGTTTGGATCATGTTTCCAGAGTAATGACTGCCTTTAGTTGTGGTATTTGTGTCAACATGTCCATGTACAGGGTACATAATAATATTGTATGAAGACACGAAAATGTCACCACCGCCCCTATCCATATCCTAACCATAAGTGTCCCGCACACCCGTCCTACTCTGCACATGAAGTAAGCGCAGGCCAATGGTAACTATATTCATATAGGCATCTACCTGGGGTTTGTAGAATGTAAGCTTGCGAGCAGGGACCTCACTACTGATGTAACTGTTTAAACTGTCTCACCTTGTATTGAATTTATTGTTTGTAAATGTCCCCGCTTAATTGTAAAGTGCTGCGGAATATGTTGGCGCTATATAAATAATTATTATTATTATTATTATACCTGTAAGTCAGTGGAAAATGGAGGAAGATTATAAATTAGAGATGTTCATGCTCATAGATTCTATCTGACATGTTTGACAATTTTTCAGTATCATCCACGAAAGAAGCCAATACCGAGGTCTCCAGGCCAGGTTATCATCAGTGGCTTCAATTCGGGCCCGACTCCGAATTTACCAGGTACTGTGCTCTGATCCAGTAACAGCTCTGATATATTGATGTGTCATTATAGTCATTGGGTGCAGCTCATTGTGGTCAGGGCTTGGATTTATCTCTATTGTACGTCTAAGGTAATGAGTTCATATTAAACATTTCTTTTCAGCATTCGGTGAGCAATATTTATGCAGGCATTATAAAGTCAGACAGAAATGAGATTTGGGGATTTCTTTTCATGGTGGCCATGTACAGGGCAGGTTACTGTACCTGAATGTGGTGTTTTGCCCCATGTACATATAGGGTTACACTGGATACATTATTAGGATTTTTTTCTTTGATGTCCTTCAGTCATTGTTATTACAATATTCTTATAAGAGATTTATGTTGTGTTGCCCCCACAGATCTGAATTTACCACCTTCAGATCCTGATCCGGACAGTACCACCTGGTAAGACCCACGTCTCCTCCATTGCTAGGTATATGATGGGGATTAATGATTAATGGTCAGCTCATTATTTGTTACCTTTATTTCACAGCTCCGATGCCATCATTATTAATTATGATGAAGATTCCAATAGAGCAGGAACTTCCGCATATAATAGTAAGTGATCATTTCTAGATACAATCAGGGGAATGTTATTGTAGAAAAAACATTGAATTTTCTGTACTGTCACAGATCAGTTACCAAATGTAACAATTAAAGGCAAATTATAAATGGGTCTGTGCATTTTTAAATTAAAGATACATTAAAGGGGTAATCCTATTTTAGATAAGCTTTATTGGTGTGAGTCCTATGTCTGGGACACTTCCATAGTGGCAGAACAACATTTCTTTTCAGCATTTGGTCAGGAACATTATTCATGCATTCGCTCTATAGTCGGTCAGGATTGGGATTCGGGGATTTCTTCTCATGGTGGCTATGCACAGTGCAGGTTACTTTAGCTGAATGTGGTCTATTTCCCAATCTACATATAGGGGTACACTGAATACTGTATTAGGATTTATTTCTTTGATGTTCCTCTGTCGTTGTTATTACAATAATCTAATAAGAGATTTATGTTGTGCTGCCCCCACAGATCTGATTTTACCACCTTCAGATATTGATCCGGACAGTACCACCTGGTAAGACTCACATCTCCTCCATTACTAGATACCTGATGGGGAATAATGATTAATGGTGGCTCATATTCTGTTACATTTATGTCACAGCTCCGATGATGACATCATCGTTATTACTGACGATGACGATTCCAATACTGGAGAATCTTCCACATATCATGGTAAGTCATCACTTCTAGATACAACCAGGGTTATGTTATTGTAGAAAGAACAATGCTTTTTTGTACTGTCAGTTTCCAAATCTAACAACTAAACGCAAATTACAGTTGGGTCTGTACCTTTAACCCCTTAGGGACTGGTCAATTTGTAGTCTACTTATGTCTTTTCCTCTCCTTCTTCCTTGAGACTTATCTGTTTTATATTTCCATCCACATTGACATATAATGGGTTGCTTTTAGTGCAATGAGATGTTCTTCTCAATGGCACAATTCACATTACCATACAATGTATTGCAAAATGCAAAAAAATTCCAAGTAAGGGAAAACTGAAAAAAAAAAAAAAAAACAACGGATTTTTTGGAGGGTTTTTGATTTTTAAGGTCTTCATTGCACAGTAAAATGAACCTGGAAATATGATTCTCCAGGCCAGTATGATTATGTCCATACCAAACTTGCAAAGTTTTTCTTTTTAGGTGTGAAAAACAATTCTGATATTATTAATAAATATATTTGATTTTGTCGCCATTTTCTGAGATCTGTAACATTTTTATTTTGCTATTGATGGAGGCGTATGAGGGCTTGTTCTTTTATAAGGCGGCTCGATGTTTTTATTGATAATATTATGGGGTGGATGTGACATTTAAATTGCTTCTTATTGCATTTTTTGAGTAGTTGCAGAGAGAAAAAAACCCACAATTCTGGCATTTTGATTTAGATGTATTTTCACTTTACAGTATTTATTATGTTTTCTCTCTAGCATGGATCTGCATTCTGACCTGTCTGATTACAAATTTTCATTCTTCCATATTTCTGTACAGATAATTTACCATCTGATAGTGAGGAGAGCTCCGCTACGGAGGAGAGGTGAGTTATGCCGGATGCATCTACCTCTGTGGAAAACCATGAACTAGGTCAGATGTTTCCTTTGGATTTATTTCTGATTCCTTATCTTTCCCAGGACACCACTATGTAACATCCCCGGCTGTTTCCTGGAAGACATTATTTCTCCATCTTCCATCTACGTTACCCACTTTCAGGTAACAAAGGAGAAGCTGGTGGAGCGACTGTACCATCTATACAACAGGACAGTCTTCGAGAATAAGGTATCTTATTATCGGTATCTGGGCGACACATGACTTATCCATTATCTCCACCTTCAAACAATCATTTCTATCATTCTAAGTTTCTGAAGAGCACCCTAACTCCCTTGTCATGGTTCTGAAATCTCAGGCAAAACTCACTTAGTTTGGTAAATGCCATCACCTTCTTCTTATCTGTGGGATGAGTGGAGACCTTACATGATCCATCATGCAGACATATAGAGATTAGCAACTTTTTGTAGTTCACAGGATTTTACATTTACATATAAAAACCAATTTGTTGACATCTGGACATTTTAGGAAAGGTTTATTTTTATTTTTTTTCTCACATGTTGGACTTCTCAGTAGACCCCATGTCCCATACAAGGAGACTAGTGCTGTAAATCACACAGGAGAGTTGGGTGCTTTGTTAGAATGGGGTCAAAGAGTTTACAGATTTAGTGGAATTTGTTTCCTCTATTTTAGCTCCCGAGGAAAATGGACGTAGTCTGGAATAAGAGGCTGACATCAGCATCCGGTCAATGCCGTCACAAGTTGGAGAACAACCACCGTTCCTCAGTTATTGAGCTTTCCGATAAGGTCTTGGATTCTTCCGGTAGGTTTCATATCACGTCCATCCTGCAGCTTTATGAGACAACCTCTATAGGTTGCAAAACTGCTACTTGTGATGTAATACATCTTATAAATTCATCGTACATGCTGTCATGGGAAAAACTAAGTACACCCTCTTTGGAATCTAATGTTTTACATATTAGGACAAAATCAAAAAAGCATCAGGTCCTTAGAAGATCTTAAAAGTAAGAAAATACAATCTCAGAAAACAACATGATAAATAATATAGTGTAATTATGCAAAAGCAGTGTGTGATAAATTAAGTACACCCTTACTGCAGCTTCAAGTTATTATTGATAAAGATCATTCTAAAAGCTAGTGATTCATGGGGTGTACTTATTTTTCACTCTCTGCTTCTGCATTTTGAAGTAGTTATTGGTAAATAAGTAATGGCAGTTGTGACTTTTCATGTGTTTTTCATCTCAGGATGTAATTACCTAATTTGAAGACGTTTTAAGGACCAGATATTTTATATTATAACCTAAATCCTGATATGTAAAACCAAAGAGTTCAAGCAGGGTGTACTTAGATTTTCTTATGCCTGTATAAACTCTTTTTTAGTGCGACTACGATCCACACTTGCGCACGAGATGTGCCATGCTGCCTGTTGGATAATCGACGGTGAAGGCAGAGATAACCATGGCCCGTTATGGCAGACTTATACCAGAAGGGTAAATGACATCCATCCCGAGCTGCCGGAAGTGACGATGTGTCACAGCTATACCATCAGCTATAAGTACAACTACCAGTGCTCCCTGTGTGATAACAAGTAAGTAGATTTGATGATTCATCGCGTCATGAAACACAATCACCGTGCAGAGACGTCAGGGCGGTTCTGTTGGTATAAGGCTTTTATACTTTACTACTATCAGAGCGGACTGACGTCTGGGGACTGTAGGGCTTAGGATGCTACATGTTATATTTTCTGTGCTGGGGCCAGTCCTTAATATATTGGTTTCAATTTGTTCTTTTTAACATGATCCATGGTATTAACCAACGTTCATTCCAGTCTGGTAACCAATATTTCTCTTATCTTTGTAGACTTGGGCGTTTTCAAAGAATAGCTGATAATAAATCTTATTGCCTCCGGTGTGGAGGCCGATTACGTCAATTGTCCATCAGCTAAACATGTAACTATTCCTCAGAATATTTCGTCTCTAATTTTGTTTCTTTATAATTTAAAGTTCAGATACTTTTATATATTTTCCCCTGAGTAGCGAGACAATGAGTATTTGTGCTCATCACCAGCACCAGCGATTAGCAGCAAACATTCAGAATCCATCCTCATAGGTTACCATATTAATACTGGATACATTTCCATAACTTGCTGGATATGGAACGATTGATAATTTCCATCAATTATCTACAATGCTTTTGAAAACCTTTTATACTTTCAAGCTTAGTTGGATGTAATTATGTTTCTTTATATTTTCAGGTTCACTATTTGAACTATTTGAACATTGAGATTTGTCTAAATATCATCATCTCATCTACCTAAGATGAAGGTAAGAAAGAAGCCTCCACTATCATCAACAATCAGTAATAA
Source organism: Phyllobates terribilis (assembly GCF_046119375.1). Classification (NCBI taxonomy): domain Eukaryota; kingdom Metazoa; phylum Chordata; class Amphibia; order Anura; family Dendrobatidae; genus Phyllobates; species Phyllobates terribilis. The sequence goes on along the minus strand of NW_027362763.1, from coordinate 802,233,520 downwards.
GCTATTTTTAAAATATTGAGAATCTTAAGTCTCTAATTTAGTCTCTTATTGCCGTATATCATTTAAAGTGTAACTACTTTTATATATTTTGCTTTTCTTTCACCACGTAGGGAGACAATCAGCATACGTCTTCATCACGAGCAGCTAACAACAAACATTCAGAATCCACCTATCCTGATACACACAAAGCTTCCAACATGTATTTTCCAGGTAAATATTTTGTTTTTCCTCCATGACTTCTCTTTAGTTTGTTTTATTTGATAACCGGTATATATTCAAAATTTTTAAAAAACATGTATTTTAATTGTTTTCAGATTAATGAGAAAGGCGTCTTATTGTTTCTATACAGGCATGAGACATCTTGTTAGAAAGAGGTGAAGACCTGCACCCACCTGCGCTGACAACATGATCAGAAGCAGTTTCCAAGACCTGGAGAATCTCTACATGTGTTTTTTCAGAGCTGCCCAGCAATGGATATGATGGATATGGTGTGGAACATTTGAACATTCTTTTTTTTTTACATTTAAATATAAAAAACATAAAAAAATATATATATATAATTCTTTCTAGTTTTGGATTTTTGTTCTGGAAAGCGATGGTTTTTGCTAAACATATTACAATCAATATAAACCTAAAGAACTTCAACTTGGGTTACTACAACTATCACTGTCATTCATCCCTCCTTTTCGAGTTACCTTGCTTGAATTGTATGTATTTTTTTATTATTTTCTAATAAATATATCTTTTAATCATTTGGGGATGTCATTCATTTTGGTTTATATTTATTTCGTCAAAGTGTTTTCCCAGTTACTGCTATGTGGATCCAGTTTAGGGTTTTTTCCTTGTTGTATATTACAATCAATACTGTCTACATGTGTTATTCAGCCATCATCTGCCTCTAACAGCGAAGCTCCGTCTACGTCTGTTAAATGCTGCTGTCAGTCTGTGACAGCAGCATTTAATGTGCGCCGGCAGGGGGGCTCACTATTCTAGGCGCCCAATGGCACCCCGAGACGTTATCATGGCGCGTCAATGGGTTGCCATCATGGTCGGGAGTCTGCTGAAGACCCACATGCCGGTCATGATACGAAAATTCAAATCACCTGTTTTCCCCCATTAAAAATGATGAAATATAAAAAAATACACATATTTGATATCACTGCGATCATCAAAGTCCATCTATCAATGTATAGAGTAAATTATTCCAATCAGTAAATGGCAAGAAGAAAATCAAAACGCCAAAATAGCATTTTTTCAGCCATCGCAACATTACAAAAAAATGTAATCAAAACATCCTATCCACCCCAAAGTTATATCAGTAAAAACAATGTCTCGGAGTACAAGAAACCAGACCTCGCACAGACCCAAGTCCTGAAAAAAGAAAATGCTGCAGTGCATACAGCTTGAGGCTGATGTTGACGTTCTGGAAAAGGAGGGTGAGGAGAAGGTGCAGGAACTGCTGTAGAAGGTGGGGGCAACCCTGATTGAACCAGGGCCCACAATCCTCGGTGTCGGTAGCACATGTTCCGTCCCTTGGTCGACTGGGTCCCAGCTTCCATAATATTCACCCAGTGTGCTGTCAGTGTACCGTCTTGTCCACGTGTCTGTGGTTAGGTGGACCTTCCCAGTAATTGCAGTAATTGCATTGTGAGAACACGGGTAATGTTATGGGACACGTGCTTGTGTAAGGCGGGGACAGCACACCGGGAGAAATAGCGGCGGTTGGGGACTGAGTACCGAGGGACAGCCGCCATGAGGTTGCGGAAAGCTTCCATCTCCACAAGCCTAAAAGGCAACATTTCCAGTGCAAGCAGTCTGGAAATGTGGCAGTTTAGTATTTTGGCCTGTAGGCGAGTGGTTGCGTATTTGTGCTTGCGTTCCAAGGACTGGGGTAGGGACAAGCACTTGGTTGCTGACCATGGTTGCAAGTGCAGGTGGGAGGCATCTTCACCTGCATCATGGACAGGGAATTTGATAGAAGAAGATGCGCACTCAGCTGTAGATTTGGTGCAGGCTGAATAGGATACTATCCTCAGGTAAGGAAATAGATAACAGCCGTACTCAAAGCTAATTTGCAAAAGTGGAAACTGTTTATTCAAATATATACATTCACCACACCGTTGAAAACCAACAAGGAGGAGCTTAAAGCGATATGCCGTGATGTTTCGACCAAAAGTGGTCTTTTTCAAACATCGGTATAAGAGAAATATAGAAGCATTAATCGCATATAAAAATTATACAAAATGTGTGCTATACAGTATAATACATGAGATACTATATTAACATATGTACAGAGATGACTATAATTATAAAAGTGTTAATTCAGCAAGAATAAATAGGGGAGAGAGTGAAAAGGGCAGGTGGGGGCATGCCCTGAAGTTCCCCGAAAAAACGTGTAATAGATGGTGTGATGGATAAGGGTACGAGCTCCAGACCTAAAACTGGCTCCAAAGTGGGGGTCGGTATGTCATGAAGGGCATCTTTTCTGTACTTGTTCTCAGGTCATGATGTCACGGTTTACTATTTAATGCTGGAGGCTCATCAGTATATCAGCTCTGTTCTTCACACACTGTTTTTAATTGTTTTGGCTATGGTATTTATTATATATGTGCCTATATGTACTTAATAAAGATTTTCTACATTTTTTATCCTTAAATCCTCCCTGTTTCTCCTGTTTTTCTTATCTGTTGTGGAGTGATTTCCTATGTGGGCACACTCTCGCAGGTGTGAAGTGGTTGTGCCTTCCATTATCATGCTTTTGGGAATTCTGTTACTAATGGTTGAACATCCAGATGGAACAATGTCTCAAGTGGGGTACCACAATACTCTGTCCTGGGCCATGTGTTGTTCAACATCTTTATCAATGATTTAGATGAAGGAATTGAGGGTAAACTGATTAAATTTGCTGATGACGCAAAGTTAGGAGGGATAGCTAATACTAGAGAAGAGAGGGAAGATTCAGAAAGATCTAAACAAACTTGAACTGTGGGCAGCAACTAACAGAATGTTTTTTAACAGGGAGAAATGTAAAGTCCTACATCTGGGCAAGAAAAATGAAAAAAAAAAAAAACATATACAGAATGGTAGGAATAGGGCTAAGCAACAGCACATGTGAAAAATACTTGGGTATACTAATAGATCACAGAGAGAACATGAGTCAACAGTGTGATGCAGCAGCAAAAAAGACAAACACAATTCTGGGTTGCATTAACAGAAGCATACAGACTGGATCACGTGAAGTAATTATCCCCCTCTACTCTTCTTTGGTCAGACATCATCTGGAATACTGTGTTCAGTTCTGGGTACCACATTTTAAAAAAGACATTGAAAAACTGGAGCAAGTTCAGAGGAGAGCTACCAGGATGGTGACAGGTCTACAAACAATGTCCTATGAGGAACTGTTAGAGGATTTGTGAATGTTTAGCTTGAAAAAGAGAAGACTGAGAGGAGACTTAATAACGGTCTACAAATATCTGAAGGGACGTCACAGTGTAGAGAGATCAGCTTTATTCTCATTTACACAAAGAAAAACTAGAAGCAATGAATGAAACTGAAAGGGAGAAGATACAGATTAGATATTAGAAAAAACCTTTTGACAGTGAGGGTGATCAATTAGTGGAAAAGGCTGCTACGAGATGTGGTGAGTTCTCCTTCAATGGAAGTTTTCAAACGGAGGCTGGACAGACATCTGTCTGAGATGGTATAGTGAATCCTGCATTGAGCAGGGGGCTGGACACAATGACCCTGGAGGTCCCTTCCAACTCTAACATTGTATGATTCTAAGAGATGGATGGAAAGCAAGCAGGTGGAGAGGTGTATATAAATGACTAGCCCCACCATGAAGCACTGAGCAGTGGAACTTGGTCTGAACAATCATCCTGTGCTGACAGAGTCCCTTTAAACTGCTGCAACATGGCTAACTTTTATTACAGCAGTTAGTCTTGGGTGTCGGTTGTATAGCAGCACAGCTGGCACCCACAATATAGTATAGAGCGCGCTCAGGTTCTGAACCCACTCTATTAACAGTGCACCCAACCGCTATACAAGTACGATAGATGTGGCAAATTACAGATGGGCAGAGTGAGCCCCCCTGGTGCCATAGTTCCCAGCTCTTGCCTGGGTTCATCGGGGGCTGGCACTGGGTATGATCGGGCACAAATATAAAATTGGTGGTAGTCCAACTGATTGCTAAGACATCTCTGTAATACCCGTCACTGTGACTACTGAATACACAGTGTGCAGGTCATTGCCCTTTTGCCTCACCTTTAGTGAAAGGTTATTGATATTATTATTAACCTCATCTTGTTTTTACTTTTTTTTTATCTTCAGCTCCTCCCCACCCCCAACTTTGTTCAAAGGGCCATCGCTTTTTTGGGGGTGGAGGCTTTTAGTGCGGGACGGGATATTTTTTTTCTGACATTATCATTTATTATATAATGTATCAAAACACAGAGATAAACACATCAATTCTGCCCATCTTTTGTGAATAAAAATTTACAGTAGAATTATCTTTATTCTGCTACTCTGTACGATTATAATGATGCCAGATTTGCCATAGTTTTTTGTGCTTTACTGCTTTTCCAAACAAAATTGTTTGCACATTTTTTTAATGTGGTTGTCCACTATGTGACAACCCCTTGTTAATAGGCCCAAGGAAAAAATAAGAGAATATACAGTATACCAACGATGCTCCACCATGCGCAGCACTGTGTCTCCCGCTTGGACACAATGTGAACATTGCAGCCAATCATCACCCACTGCACTGATTGGCTGCAGCACACATGGGACTCAAGTATTGAGGTCTGACGTCAGACTGAGAGGTATAATTTTTTTCTCTCATCTCCCAGGATCCATTATTAGGGCGTTGTCCAGGAGAGGACAACCCTTTGATTTGTGTTGCAATTTTCTGAGACACATAACATTTATTTTTTCCATTGATTGAGGTGTGCGAGCGGTTGTTATGGCAGGGCTTCACAGAAGCACAATGATGGTAAATATATGGGCTTTCAGTAGGCCACAGATACCATGACAACTCATTGGCATCTTGTAGTTGTGTCACGAATTGGGGGTCAGTGGGGTGACAGAGGGCGTCAGTGCTATGGTGGATTTTGACAACTGCATCTAAGGAGTTAAACAGCTGCCAAAGAATTTAGCTCTTAGAAGATAGAAGTGGGTGACAACTGTATAACGCAGCCAGTCCGCCATGCTCAGCTTCCGAGCCTGATTTCTACACTAACAAAAAAAAAGGCACCCATGGGCTCACCATGTTGTGGGCCGAAGGGACCAAGTGTGCGAGAGCACTGGCAGCGGAAGATAGCAGGATTGACAGAGGCATCTAAATGATTAACAGCAGCGATAGGAGAACTGTTCTAGGTACATGCTGACTATGTAACACAGCCAGCCTCTGCCACGTATGAAGCAAAAATGTACGTCAAGGGTCGTTAAGGAAGCAAAAAGATGTCAAATGTACATTGCAAGCTCCCATCTCTGTCTGAAGGTCAGAAAGTTAGTGCAAATATAAAATAGATGTTATAGACCTGATGAGGCTGGAGTACTTACATATTAAAATTAGCATTTTATGAGTCCAGCTGAAGAGTGAGAGCCATGATTCAAAGTGTATGTAATCTATGCCCAGCCTGGCCGACAACTGTATCTTGTATTGAGCAGTGTAAAATTTCATCAGAAATGAGTTATATTGCCATACTGACAAAATAAGTACACCACCCTCATCGGGTCTAAGAAATCCATTTATTAATATATGCAGTTTTAATTGTGAAACATGTCTGTTAGTTGAGACAAAGATCTCAGGAACAGATTTACTTCAGGCTCATACGTGACTAGGACGGTCTGCCATTACAATTACATGACAGGGACACCTTTATTACATTCTTGGAGAACCCTTTTAAGTATAACCCCTTTCCAACATGTGAGATGTATTTCACACATTGGGTACAGGTATATGGAGCGAGGTCAGATGATTGGCCTGCCCCATATCTTGCAGAGGCCGGTTGTGTTATATAGTCAACATCAGCAGTAGCTCCGATTGCTATTTAATCCCTTCAATGCCATTGTATATCTCTGACAGCAGCAGTTAAAGGGGTTTTCCCACAAACAAAAAGGTCATTTTAATCAATAGATCTGTGAATATTAATAGATTCCACAATAAGATAATCTTATAAATGTGCCCCTGCTATGTACTGTGTAATGGCTGTGTCTGACCGTACAGGAACATGGTCTGACCATACCACAAACTCATAAAAGGTAAACAGTCTCAGGAAAACAATCAAAATGCCAAATTTTCACATTTTTCAGTGAACCCCCCTCCTGCCCCAGCCACCACCAAAAAAAGCAATAAAATGCAAAGCGTTGTATTTACCCCAAAATAGTTATCAGTAGTGCATGGTGAGCTGTAGCATTTACTATCAATGAAAAAAAGAACGTTAGAGGTCTTCGGAAACGGCGACTTAGGCCAAATTCAGAATTTGCTTTTCAGCAGTTAAATAAAAAAAAATAGAAAATATTTATACAAGTTTATGAATTTCCAAATTTTTTTTTATAGTAAAACAAATAAAAAAAATACAAAACACAAGTTTGGTATTACTTGTACAATCCCAAAGAATCATATCGTCAGGTCAGGTCTAGTGTTGAGCGAGCATGCTCGACACTGCTCGGTACTCGCCCGAGCATCTCAATACTCAGGATGCTCAGCGAGCACCGAGCATTTTCGGGATTCCTCGGGCGGGAGCTCGGGCCTCCGCCCTGCATGTTTGGCGCTCTTTACAGAGCCAATGAACATGCAGGGATTGCCAGCCAGTCACTGTAATGCCGCAGCCATGGGTGTTGTGGGCATTACAGTGATTGGCTGGCCGCACAGAGTCACCTCGAGTATTTAAAACCGGGCGCCGCCGTCTTGGACACAGTTGCTCCGGATCATACAGTGTAGGGAGAGTGCTGCTGAGCTAGGGTGAGATTTATACTGCGAAATAGGTAGTGTAGGGTCTCTAAAGCCTGCAAAATCAAACAAACAGTCCTTCTGAGGACTAATATCCATCCCAGATATCAGGCAGGCAGGCTGTAGGAGACGCAGTGGTTATATCAACAAACACTGCATTACAGTCCTGTGTGGTGCTGCTCAAATTGCTAGACTTAGCCCCAGGTCTCAGGGGCCAGGAAAAATCCTTTTTTTTTCATCTAAATCCTCTTTTTTTTCTTTTTTCCTCAGTCAGACTGTACAAATACCCGTCTTATTAACCTTTTGGTATTTCCCCCTCCCGAAAAAAAAATAATTAAGTGTGTCTGTGAGTGTTCAGACACAAATATATCTGTTTAAAAGAGTCCGGTTTCGGCCAGATAACTAGAACTGTGGTTTTGCAGTTCCATGGTTCAAATCTCTGTATTATCCACTTTTATGCCTTTTTTCCATGAAAAAACAGTTTGAGTGTCTCGCTGACTGTTCAGACACAAATATATCTGCTTAAAAAAGTCTGGTATACGCCAGGAAATTAGAACTGTGGTTTTCCTCTTCCACGGTTTAAATCTGAGTGTTATCCACCTTTTTGCCTTTTTTCCATAAAAAAAACAGTTTCAGTGTCTCGCTGACTGTTCAGACACAAATATATCTGTTCAAAAGATTCTGGTGTAGGCCAGAGACATAGAACTGTGGTTTTCCTCTTCCATGGTTCAAATCTCTGTATTATCCACCTTTTTGCCTTTTTTACATAAAAAAAACAGTTTGAGTGTCTCGCTGACTGTTCAGACACAAATATATCTGTTTAAAAGATTCTGGTGTAGGCCAGAGAAATAGAACTGTGGTTTTCCTCTTCCACGGTTCTAATCTCCTTTTTATTACCCTTTTGCCATTGATAGTGCGAGAGTAAGCTATTTTACTTCATTTACAATAGGCAAGGCGCGTGGCAAGGGACGTGGAACTGGACGTTCTGGTGATGGTGCGTGCAGAGGATGGGGCCATGGCCAAGGTGAAAATGTGCCACAACCAACAGCCACATCTTCTCTCTTCCAGTTCTTGACCGAATTACTAGGGAAGCACAGAACAACACCACTATTGCCAACTGATCAGTGTGAACAGGTTATTAATTGGATAGCAGATAATACTTCCAGTCACCTGGGCACCACCACCCCCGGTCTGTCTTCCACACGGTCAAGTCTTAGTAGCCGTGAGTCTCGACCGCATACTCCTCCTCACCCTGATGCTCCTTCCTCCCACCATGCAGAGTGTCGTCAGACTGCAACTGATCCCACAGTTGGACATTCTGAAGAGCTGTTCACTGGTCCATTTCCATATTTGGGCCCTTCGCCTGCTCCGCTTGAAGTGGTGGAAGAGGAGATCCCTTGTAGCGATGGCCAAATATTTGAACAGCCACGGCCACAGGAAGGCGACGCTGGCAATTTGTCACAAGAGGTGGACGATGACGAGACACAATTGCCACGAAGTGAGGAGGAGGACCGTGGTGCGGAAGTGGAAAAGGAGGAGGTGGTGTATGATCCAGTAACTGAACCAATGTGGCAAGAGGACACGCAGAGCGAGGCCAGCAGCACACAGGGGGAGGGAGGCAGAGTACCCCAACAGGCAGGAAGAAGCAGTGTGGTGGCCACAGACAGAAGGCGGGCAACCGTTCCCCGTAACACCAACTCGAGGGACGGTGCCAGTACAATCGGTAGGTCTTCCAGAGTCTGGAATTTTTTTAAAGACTCTGCTGATAACCCCAAAAAGGCCATTTGTACCACCTGCCAGGCCAGCATCAGCAGGGGTGACAAAACTACCAGCCTGACCACCACCAGCATGATCAGGCACTAGTGTTGATCGAGCACTAAAATGCTCGGGTGCTCGAAGCTCGGGCCGAGCTCACAGTGATACTCGGGTGCTCGACCCGAGCAATTAGCCCAATGTTAGTCTATGGGAGACCCGAGCATTTTTGCGGCGGCACCGCCGCAGTCTGTAGAAAGCCTAAAAAGTGCCCAAAACGATAGTGACAGTGCTCAAATGACATTGGGACAACATGGGGATCGCCCCAGGAAGCATTTATGACCCCTAGGTCACTGCTGTCAACAACAAGGTCAGAGGTATTAAGACTTGTGCATAAGGTAAAATAAATAACCAAAAACAAAAATACTCCTCCACACCTTGGGCTATGTTCACAAGTAGCATTTTTTATGCGTTTTTGCACTTTTGTATTGCTTTCAACCGTGACAAATGCATTCACCGGGAATGTCATTTTAACATTTTACAACCTTATCTGGCCATGTGCTGTGTGACACATGCATACAGTGTTGAAAAGACATGGGACCAGCATGGGGAAGACCCCTGGAAGCATCTCTGACACCCAGGTCACTGCCTAAAAGTGTGCCCATCAGAAGTGATCCTTGCTGCATCAGAAAATGCAGACTTGCAACTATCCCCTTGCAAGTCCTTGTCTATCTCTGATGGATATTAGTCCTCAGAAGGACTGTTTGTTCGATTTTGCAGGCTTTAGAGACCCTACACTACCTATTTTGCAGTATAAATCTCTCCCTAGCTCAGCAGCACTCTCCCTACACTGTCTGATCCAGAGCGACAGTGTCCTTGATGGCGGCGCCCGGTTTTAAATACTCGAGGTGACTCTGTGCGGCCAGCCAATCACTGTAATGCCCATAGCCAACATGGCTGCGGCATTACAGTGACTGGCTGGCAATCCCTGCATGCTCATTGGCTCTGTAAAGAGCGCCAAACATGCAGGGCGGTGACCCGGGCTCCCGCCCGAGTAACCCGAAAATGCTTGGGCGAGTACCGAGCAGTGTCGAGCATGCTCGCTCAACACTAATAGAAACATGTCAGTCACATATATAATAAGTACAGTGACAGTGTTGGTTACTGTACTTGTCATTTAGTGTTAAAATAAAGGATTTATTAACAAAAAAAATTGGCGTGGGATTCCCCATAATTTTTGTCTCTAGCGGAGGTTAAGCAGACGGCTGGGGCAGATGTTTAAAGCCTGGGAAGGGGGTAATATCCACGGAGCTTCCCAGGCTACTAATATCAGCCCCCAGCTGAATACCTAGCCTTTACGAACTATTAAAATGGGGGACCCCAAAAAAAATGACGTAGGGTCCCCCTTATTTTAATAGCTAGCAAAGGCTAGGCAGACAGCTGGGGGATGATATTAATAGCACAGGAAGGGTGCCATGAATATTGGCCCCCTCCCAGGCTAGAAACACCAGCCGTCAGCCGCCCCAGAAATGGCGCATCCACAGGATGCGCCAATTCTGGCACTTAGCCTCGCTCTTCCCACTGCCCTGTAGCGGTGGCAGTGGGGTAATAGGGTTGGGGTTGATGTCAGCTTATAATGCCAGCTGACATCAAGCCCAGGTTAGTAATGGAGAGGCGTCTATAAGACACCCCCATTACTAACCCCATAGTGAAAGTTAAAAAAAAACCACAAACACCCAGAATAAAGTCCTTTAATTGAAATAAAGACACAATTCTTTAATGTTCTAAATTAAAATCTACTTACCGTCACGCCCATTCCTGCTGAAGCCAATGATCTCCTGCAATAAAAGTAAAATAATAAACCAACCTCATCCTTACCTTTCCATGGTTCCCAGGACGGCTTCAGCTCTGCTACATTGATATGACAGGCTGGATCGCAGCAGAACGCTGCCATCCAGCATGCCATGCTGCAGACACTGAGAAGCTCCTCAGTGAAGCTCCTCAGTGTCTGGCTGTGACGGCATCCAGGTGAGCCGAGTTCATGTCCAATGAACTCAGCTCACCTCATGCACGTCACTGACAACGTGGGAGAATTCTCCTGCGCATGCAGTGCCGGTAAATGACGTCACCGCTTGAGCAGGGAATTCTCTCACGCTGGGATGCCATTGATATGGCAGGCTGGATGGTAGCAGAACGCTGCCATCCAGCATGCCATCCTTCAGAGACACAGCAGAGCGCAAGCATTCCTAGTGCTCCATACTCTATACGTGGCCCTGCATAGTGCTCTGGACTGTATACATGGCCCCCGCATAGTGCTCCGTACTCTATACGTGGCCATGCATAGTGCTCCGTACTGTATACATGGCCCCGCATAGTGTTCCGTATTGTATACATGGCCCCGCATAGTGCTCCATACTGTATACATGGCCCCGCATAGTGCTCTGTACTGTATACAAGGCCCTGCATAGTGCTCCGTACTGTATACATGGCCCCGCATAGTGCTCCGTACTGTATGTATGTCCCCGCATAGTGCTGCGCACAGTATAAATGGCCCTCCATTGTGCTGCACTCAGTATGAATGGTCCTGCATAGTGCTGCACTCAGTATACATGGCCCCGCATACTGCTCCGTACTGTATACTTGGCCCCGCATAGTGCTTCGTACTGTATACAGGGCCCCGCATTGTGCTCCTTACTACTATATACATGGCCCCGCATAGTGCTCGGTACTCTATACATGGCCCCGCATAGTGCTCCGTACTGTATCCACGGCCCCGCATAGTGCTTCATATTGTATACCCGGCCCCGCATAGTGCTCCGTACTCTATATACGGCCCACGCATAGTGCTCTGTACTGCATACATGGCCTCCGCATAGTGCTCCGTACTCTATACGTGGCCCTGCATAGTTCTCCGTACTGTATACATGGCCCCGCATAGTGCTCCATACTGTATACATGGCCCCGCATAGTGCTTCGTACTGTATACATGGCCCCGCATAGTGCTCTATACTATATACACGGCCCGCGCATAGTGCTCCGTACTGTATACATGGCCCCGCATAGTGCTGCGTACTGTATACATGGCCCCACATAGTGCTCCGTACTATATACATGGCCACGCATAGTTCTCCGTACTGTATTCATGGCCCCACATAGTGCTCTGTACTGTATACATGGCCCCGCATAGTGCTCCGTACTGTATACATAGCCCTGCATAGTGCTCCATACTATATATATGGCCCCGCATAGTGCTGCACACAGTATACATAGATCTGCATAGTGCTGCACTCAGTATACATGGCTCCGCATAGTGCTCCATACTGTATACATGGCCATACATGGTCCCACATAGTGCTCCGTACTGTATACATGGCCCCGCATAGTACTTCGTACTGTATACATGTCACCCGCATAGTGCTTCGTACTATATACATGGCCCCGCATAGTGCTCCGTACTACTATATACATGGTCCCGCATAGTGCTCCGTACGTATACATGGCCCCGCATAGTGCTTCGTACTATATACATGGCCCCGCATAGTGCTCCATCCTACTACATGCATGGCCCCGCATAGTGCTCCCTACTGTATACACGGCCCCGCATAGTGCTTCGTACTACTATATACATGGCCCCGTATAGTGCTACCTACTGTATACATGGTCCCGCATAGTGCTCCGTACTGTATACATGGCCCCGCATAGTGCTCCGTACTACTGTATACATGGCCCCGCATAGTGCTCTGTACTGCATACATGGCCCTGCATAGTACTCCGTACTGTATACATGGTCCCGCATAGTACTCCGTACTGTATATGTGGCACCCCAGGGGTCTGGTTTCCACAGTAATGTAATGTTATGTCTGAGAGCAGGTGGGAGGTCCTTTGGTCAGGGATCCTGTGCATGCCACACCTCCTGCCCAGTCTTGGGAGGGGAAGGACTTCCCCTATATAAACCCGGGGCTGAGGCAGGGTTAGGAGTAGAGAAGAAGTAGAGACAGAGAAACAGCATAGGAAGAAACAATAGGAGCTCTGTGGGAGCAGTGTACAAGGAGTCAGGGGCTGGCAGCTGCAGAGCTCGCCCTGACTGAGAAGATTTCTTACCGGACCCGGAGTCCGAGGCTGTGGGGACTAACTCCTACCCAGCAGCAGAATCCGTCAGGCAGGGGATTCCAGGTCCTCTGGCCAAGAAACCTGAAGGCACGGTCACACGCATGGGACCAGCACCGCCATCGTGGAGCGGAAGCTACTAGAAGGCCCCGAGTCACCGGCCATACGGGTGAGCACCACACGGCACACTCAGGGACGTGGGCTACTTTTACCCGCCTATAGCAAGGTAGCCAGAAGAGTACAGTTAGTCTGGGAGGCCTACAACTCCGCCTGGCCAGGGGAGATCCCATCTGCTCAAGGACTGACCAGGCCCCAATCGCTAGCCAGTACTCCGGGAGGGTCTATCTTTGTCACCAGTAAAGACCCTGAACTACACAGTACCGTCTCCGAGTGGTTCCTGCTACCCCCATCATCCATGTCGGCTGCCCTGAGGCCATACCCCTCCCGTTGGGGGTTATACTATCACGCTGCACAATCCTACCACCGGCCTCAGCGGTCTGCCCTGCAGCAGCAGCTCCCTGGCTGCACTCAACGGGTGGCGTAGTCATCTAACATCTACTGCTATAACATCGCCACTTAGTCTGACTCCCTGGGTACGGACCGGATCACCGCCACGAGACTACAACCCGCAACAGATCCGGCTCCGGGTAAGCTCCCGCGTGCGCAACGCTGCGCGACACAGGCCCAGGGGCGCGTCATATACATGTGGCGCCCCTGAGGGTTCGGTCGCCACAGAGGTACTGCACCTCACCCAGAGGTGTGGTGTCTCCCTTTCTTTCATGTAAGGAGCGAGTGCTGCACCGAACCCCAACACCTGCATCCAACACTACACTACCCCAGGCCAGCAGGAGGGGCAAGAAGCAATGTATGTTTCTGCTGAGCCCTGACCCTGGCTGGAGTGGGGGGAACCCAAAGGCATGGGGAACCAGTAATCGGTGTGGGTGTAGGAGGTAGTTCATGGGAGCACTCATACAGTAAAGATATAAAATAGGGAAGCCACCTTAGGGTGGCAGAACAGTGAGACTAGTAGTTGGAGAGCAGTTGGGAGCAGAGTCTCTCTAGGAGCTCTGCTCCACTACAAGGGCCCAGGACTGAGGACCAGGAGGGGAGCAGGGAGTAAGCTCTGTTCTACAGAAGGGATCCTAGGGGAGTACGGCGAGTGCAGGAGGCACCCGTACACCCCGAACCTGCCAAGTGTCAGGAGGATCTAGGCCGCAAGAAGGGGACCGGCCCCTGCCCCAGTCATGCAACTTCAAGCCTCGGCTGGAAAATACCGGAGGCTTCTGACTTCTATAGCAGGAGCCAAACTCTCACTTCAATCCCAGTAAGGTCGAGCAGGTCTGAGCAACTCCGACGGACAGGGGGGACCTCGCAGCACCCGATTAGGATTCACAGTGAGAAGCGCAGGGCAGGAGGGAGTAAAGACCCAGCGTGAAGTCGGTCTAGGAAGGTACATATGAAAGTGGTGTTCTGCCAGGTGCACCCGAGCTGCCTGAGGAAGGACTGAACCCCTGCCCGGTGAACGCAGTGCGACGCAGGAGGCTTGAACCAGTACTGTGCACCTTAGGAACTTGAACATAACTGTAAGTAAACTCGGATGACTGAACTGAACTGCCTCCGCTCCTTCATTTCGCCGGTACCATTTCCCTCCCTGCACTACAACGCCCAGCGCACCTCTTCCATTTTCTCCTACACTACCTTGAGGCCTGCTCCACCTGTGGGGAGCCGTTCCATCTTAAGTTGCCCTATCATCTGCCTCAGAGGACTGCCGCAGCGCTGGTGATCCTCACCAGACACCACAGGTGGCGTCATGACAATTTTCCCCAACCAATAATTTCCCTTTTCAGCGACCGCCCTGGGCCACGGACCGGGCCAGTCCCCGTGATAATCCCCTGCAAGCAGCCAGAGGTCCAGCTGCCGAGTACCCGACGGCCCTGGGGGCGAGTCATATACATGCCCCGCATAGTGCTCCGTACTGTATACATGGCCCCGCATAGTACTCCGTACTGTATACGTGAACCCGCATAGTACTCCGTACTGTATACATTCCCCGCATAGTGCTCTATCCTACTATATACATGGCCCCGCATAGTGCTGCGTACTGTATACACGGCCCGCGCATAGTGCTCTGTACTACTGTATACATGGCCTCGCATATTCCTCCGTACTGCATACATGGCCCCGCATAGTGCTGTTTTGTATACATGGACTCGCATAGTGCTGCACACAGTATTCATGGCCCCGCATAGAGCTCCGTACTGTATACATGGCCCCGCATAGTGCTCCGTACTGTATACATGGCCCCGCATAGTGCTCTGTACTACTATATACATGGCCCCACATCGTGCTCCGTACTGTATACATGGCCCCGCATAGTACTCCATACTGTATACATGGCCCCTCATACTGCTGTTTTGTATACATGGCCCCTCATACTGCTGTTTTGTATACATAGCCCCGCATAGTGCTGCACACAGTATACATCGCACGGCAAAGTGATCCATACTGTGTACACGGCCCCCGCATAGTGCTCTGTACTACTATAAATGTGGCGCCCCTGAGAGTTCAGTCGCCACAGGGATACTGCACCTCAGATTGAGGTGTGGTATCTCCTCTCCGAGGTAAGGATGGAGCACCTCTCAGGACCCCAACTCATCACTCAACACTACACCACTCCTGTCCTGAAGGGGGCCTAAATGCACCAGGGTGCTGCCCTGGTCCGGGATAGAGGTGATGGGGGGAACCAAAGATAGGGGGAACCATGTAGTGGGTGAGGGTGGAGGACACACTTTTAGGTTACACTTATTCATTCATATTTAAACTACGGCCATCTTAGGTTCAAGGTCTTT
The DNA here is from genome assembly GCF_046119375.1 of Phyllobates terribilis. Taxonomy (NCBI): domain Eukaryota; kingdom Metazoa; phylum Chordata; class Amphibia; order Anura; family Dendrobatidae; genus Phyllobates; species Phyllobates terribilis. The sequence goes on along the minus strand of NW_027362763.1, from coordinate 802,217,860 downwards.
GATTGTGGTCTTCTTCACTGAACGTGGCTTTCCGGTGGAACCTGCAGCTGATTGAAGATACATGGTCCTCGTGCTCTGGCCTTGAGGCGAGGAGCGGGTTAGAGTTAACGGTTGTCTCTACCCGGTCAAGGTCCCTACCTAAGAAGGCCTGGAGGGGAGTAGAGGAGAAAAGCTCCATAGGCAAAAGGATCCCAGGGGGGGTACAGATGGAGCGGTATACGCCACCTGTTCCCTTTTTCTGTGTATAGCCAGAGGGAGACCCAGCCTATCACACGCACCACATACGGACAGGAGAGGACCTAATGGGAAAGTCTAGGAACACTCTAGTGCGGGGGTCCTGATTCTTGCACCCGAACTACCCAGAGTGTGTTGAACCCCCTTTCTGGTGGCCGCAGCGCGCCGTGCGGAGCAAGGAGAAGCCTTGCAGCTGACGCCTAACAACATGAGTAAAGCTTGGAAGACTGCATCCCTACCCCGGTCCCTTATTTCAGCGCGACACCACACCACCCACTACGACTCCCCTCATCCGTCCTTCTCAGCCCTGAGGCCCTGCTCCGTCTGTGGGGACTAGTACCATCTGCTGCTGCCACGACATCATCCCACCTCAGAGGACTACCGCAGCGCTGGTGGCGAATCACCAGGCACCACAGGTGGTGTAGTCATTGAATCCACTCGATTACCACCAACCCTCATAGCCCATTAAATCTTTTATGTGACGGCCCTGGGCACGGAACGGGTCCAGGCCACGACTGCAACCCCCAACATCTGACCCGACTCCGAGTACCCCCATCTCTCAGGGTAGGGCTGTGAGCGTCACATATACATGGCCCCGCATAGTGCTCCGTACTGTATACACGGCCACCGCATAGTGCTCCGTACTGTATACACGGCCCCGCATAGTGCTCCATACTGTATACATGGCCCCGCATAGTGCTCCGTACTGTATACATGGCCCCAGATTAAAAAAATAAATACTCACCTCTGCCATTCCAATGCTGATCCCTACCTGTGGGTCCACGGACCATCATCTCACCCTTGTGAGCGCATGCGCCATCCCCCTTTCTCTAGCGTCGCGGCCATTCTCCTCTGCGCGTGCCCTCCCTTCAGGCCACGCGCCCTTCCATCAGTCCCAGGCCATGGAGGCACCGGGAGGGCAATAGTACTATATGGGGGCACTGAGAGGGCACTAGCACTATATTGGGGCTCAGAGAGGGCACTAGTACTATATGGGGGAACAGAGGGGACACTAGTACTATATGGGGGCACAGAGGGGGCACTAGTACTATATGGGGGTTTTCCAGACATGTAGGATCCCAAAGTTATTAAGAAGTAAACGAGTGAGTATGACACACGGTATTATCAGAACTACTTCTCACTAGATGTCCTTTTAGCACTCTAGCACTTTAGATTGGTATTTTCCACATTACTGTTTCACAGTGAATATGTCCTGTTAGCACTGTAGCACCTTAGATTAGATTATTTCAATTTATTGTTTCACAGTGACCATTTTCTGAATACTTGCACTTTAGCATTCTGCACTTCTCTTCTTTGCACTTTATACGTCCCTCAATGAATGCCATTATTTTGGCTTTTTAGCACTTTATATTAGTTACTAGTTATTGAACTCGTTCTACGCCCAGGTGGCGAGCTTTTTTATTGGTATATGGTCTCCCATGCTGGTATGTGCTGCCCCCCTCCTTGTATTTGTGCTGCCCCCATCCTGTCTCCACCATCCAATTCTGGTATGCATGATACCCCTCACCCCCAATCCTGGTATGCGTTGCACCCCTCACCCCAATCCTGGTATACGTGGAACCCCTCACCCCCAATCCTGGTATGCGTGGCACCCCTCACCCCCAATCCTGGTATACGTGGCACCCCTCATCCCTATCCTGGTGTGTATGGTATCCCTCATCCTGGTATGCATGGCACCCTATCCCTCACTCCCAATCCCGGTATGCGTGGCACCCCTCACACGCAATCCCGGTATGCGTGGCACCCCTCATCCCGGTATGCATGGCACCCCTCACCCCCAATCCTGGTATGCGTGGCACCCCTCACCCCCAATCCCGGTATCCGTGGCACCCCTCATCATTATCCTGTTGTGTATGGTATCCCTCATCCTGGTATGCATGGTACCCCATCCCTCATCCCTATCCTGGTGTATGGTATCCCTCATCCTGGTATGCATGGCACCCCATCCCTCATTCCCAATCCCGGTATGCGTGGTACCCCTCATCCCCAATCCCGCAATACATGGCACCCCTCATCCCTATCCTGGTGTGTATGGTATCCCTCATCCTGGTATGCATGGCACCCTATCCCTCACTTCCAATCCCGGTATGTGTGGCACCCGTCACCCCCAATCCCGGTATGTGTGGCACCAGTCATCCCGGTATGCGTGGCACACCTCATCCCCAATCCCGGTATGTGTGGCACCCCTCATCCCGGTATGCGTGGCTCTCCTCACCCCCAATCCCAGTATGCGTGGCACCCCTCACCCCCAATCCCGTTATGCTTGGCACCCCTCACCCCCAATCCCGGTATGCGTGGCACCCCTCATCCCTATCCTGGTATGCGTGGCACCCCTCATCACTATCCTGGTGTGTATGATATCCCTCATCCTGGTATGCATGGTACCCCATCCCTCATCCCGGTATGCGAGGCACCCCTCATCCCCAATCCCAGCATGCATGGCACCCCTCATCCCCAATCCCAGCATGCGTGGCACCCCTCATCCCCAATCCCGGCATGCGTGGCACCCCTCATCCCCAATCCCGGCATGCGTGCACCCCTCATCCCCAATCCTTGTATGTGTGGCACCCCTCATCCCCAATCCTGGTATGCGTGGCACCCCTCATCCCCAATCCCGGTGTGTGTGGCACCCCTCATCCCCAATCCCGGTATGCGTGGCACCCCTCATCCCCAATCCCGGTATGCGTGGCACCCCTCATCCCCAATCCCGATATGCGTGGCACTCCTCATCCCCAATCCAGGTATGTGTGGCAACCCTCACCGCCCAATTCTGGTATGCGTGGTACCCCTCACCCCCAATCCTGGTATGTGTGGTACCCCTCACCCCCCAATCCTGGTATGTGTGGTACCCCTCACCCCCAATCCTGGTATGCGTGGTACCCCTCACCCCCAATCCTGGTATGTGTGGTACCCCTCACCCCACAATCCTGTTATGTGTGGCCCCCTCATCCCTTTCACACTGTACACACATAAAATAAACAGTTATACTCACCTTTCTTCCCTGTGCTCCAGCGCTGCTGCGTCCTCTTCTGCCGGAGGCCGGGGGAGGAGTGTGGCGCTGGAGCACCGCGCTGTCCGGCGCCATTTTGCTGAAGACACACTGTGTCTTCAGTAAAATGGCACCGGATAGCGCAATGCACACGCGCCGGTCCGACTCTTTCACTCCGACCCTGGTCTCCAGCGAAGAGAGGCGCCGCGGCAACGCTCCTCCCGGTCAGGTAAGTATGTAAGTATGGCGCCGGAGATCGCTGTATGCGTTCAGTGTCTACGCATCCCGCGATCTCCGGCGCCATATACTCCTCTTACCTGTAACGGCTGGATGTGTGCTCATCTCTGGAGCAAGACTAAGCGTCACGCATGCGCAGTCTATCGAGGCTTCAGACAGAGACACGCATCCCCGGTTATATTATAGATATTGTCTACACAACATCAGCACTTTTGCACTTTAAATTTACACAACTTAATATGTATTATTGGTGGAATTTCTACATAATGTGTACCATAATGATTATTAAACTCACTGTTATGTATTATTTTGCACTTCTGGGTACCGATGTGTCCTTTAATATTCTATGGGCTCCTGAAGAATTTTAGAATAGTCCTATGGATTTTTTCTTCTGTGTCTGTCCTATTTAATAAAGAACCCCTTTTTTCACTTTCATTGTGTAGGGTGGTTTTATACACTCTTGTGTCACCATATTTAAAAAAAAACTTTTTTATTCTCACTTTTTATTTGAATGGATTCACTTGAGGGGTATTTTTATGACACTGTAGGATTCACTTGAGATGTATGATTTCGGTGCATCATTTCCCTGTTTTTGAATATTTTCACTCATTGCACTTGATTTGGTGGCTGAATACTAATATGTGAAGAACATTAATAATGTTATGTGTTTTTATGTGTCCATATACATACAGTACAGACCAAAAGTTTGGACACACCATCTCATTTAAAGATTTTTCTGTATTTTCATGACTATGAAAATTGTACATTCACACTGAAGGCATCAAAACTATGAATTACCACATGTGGAACTATATACTTAACAAAAAAGTGTGAAGCAACTGAAAATATGTCTGATATTCTAGGTTCTTCAAAGTAGCCACCTTTTGCTTTGATGACTGCTTTGCACACTCTTGGCATTCTCTTGATGAGCTTCAAGAGGTAGTCATCGGAAATGGTTTTCACTTCACAGGTGTGCCCTGTAAGGTTTAATAAGTGGGATTTCTTGCCTTATAAATGGGGTTGGGACCATTAGTTGCGTTGTGCAAAAGTCTGGTGGATACACAGCTGATAGTCCTACTGAATAGACTGTTAGCTGCTTTTTTCTTGCCATAATACAAATTCTAAGTAAAGAAAAATGAGTGGCCATAATTACTTTAAGAAATGAAGGTCAGTCAGTGCGAAAAATTGGGAAAACTTTGAAAGTGTCCCCAAGTGCAGTTGCAAAAACCATCAAGCGCTACAAAGAAACTGGCTCACATGAGGACCACCCCAGGAAAGGAAGACCAAGAGTCACCTCTGCTTCTGAGGATAAATTTATCCGAGTCACCAGCCTCAGAAATCGCAGGTTAACAGCAGCTCAGATTAGAGACCAGGTCAATGCCACACAGAGTTCTAGCAGCAGACACATCTCTTCAACAACTGTTAAGAGGAGACTTAGTGCAGCAGGCCTTCATGGTAAAATAGCTGCTAGGAAACCACTGCTAAGGACAGGCAACAAGCAGAAGAGACTTGTTTGGGCTAAAGAACACAAGGAATGGACATTGGACCAGTGGAAATCTGTGCTTTGGTCTGATGAGTCCAAATTTGAGATCTTTGGTTCCAACCACCGTGTCTTTGTGAGACGCAGAAAAGGAGAAAGGATGGACTCTACATGCCTGGTTCCCACCGTGAAGCATGGAGGAGGAGGTGTGATGGTGTGGGGGTGCTTTTCTGGTGACACTGTTGGGGATTTATTCAAAATTGAAGGCATACTGAACCAGCATGGCTACCACAGCATCTTGCAGCGGCATGCTATTCCATCCGGTTTGCGTTTAGTTGGACCATCATTTATTTTTCAACAGGACAATGACCCCAAACACACCTCCAGGCTGTGTAAGGGCTATTTGACCAAGAAAGAGAGTGATGGGGTGCTACGCCAGATGACCTGGCCTCCACAGTCACCAGACCTGAACCCAATCGAGATGGTTTGGGGTGAGCTGTACCGCAGAGTGAAGGCAAACGGGCCAACAAGTGCTAAGCATCTCTGGGAACTCCTTCAAGATAGTTGTAAGACCATTTCCGTTGACTACCTCTTGAAGCTCATCAAGAGAATGCCAAGAGTGTGCAAAGCAGTCATCAAAGCAAAAGGTGGCTACTTTGAAGAACCTAGAATATAAGACATATTTTCAGTTGTTTCACACTTTTTTGTTAAGTATATAATTCCACATGTGTTAATTCATAGTTTTGATGCCTTCAGTGTGAATGTACAATTTTGAAAATACAGAAAAATCTTTAAATGAGAAGGTGTGTCCAAACTTTTGGTCTGTATTGTATGTGTGTGTGCACTTGTGTGTGCACATGCACATGTATGAATAAACATTTTTTTGCTTGTGTACACACATGCAGGCAATGTGTTTGAGAGGTATGATTTTGTGTGGTTAGGGACAGATGAATGGATGTATGAATGAGTTATATCAGATGATATTTACTCCCAATTGACAACTTCAGCATATGCATGTGTAAACTTGGAAAAAAAACAAAAAAACATTTATTTTCTTTTAGGGATTCAGTAAGTATCTATGTCCATAGGTTTACATACCGTATATGCAGGTTTAGCTCTTACGAATCTATGCAGTGGTGTTTCCGTTTTGTGTGCCCAGACTCTGGGTTTGATTGTCTGGACATCTATATATATCTTTTGGGTGGGATCTTTCCATATTAATATCTCCCTTTGGTTGGTTCCCTATGAACCCTACTACACTCTAACACATATTTTGTGTGTGGCGTCTGAATTTGCCTGTGTGATGCTGTTTCCCAGATGGTGCACATACCGTATATTCCGGCGTATAAGACGACCTGGTGTATAAGACGACCCCCCTACTTTCCTGTTAAAATATAGAGTTTAGGATATATTCACCGTATAAGACTACCCCTTTTCCAACGCATACCAAACACCGGTAAAAATTAAAAAAAAACAGATTTGAATTTAACATGGTCCTTTTTTAATTTAAATTCTTATGACATGCAGGTATATAGCAGGAAAACTGTCACTCATAAACATAAGGCATACAACAACAACATTACTATCATCCATTTTCATCAGCGGCATACACCGGTACCCGACAATTTACAACAGAAAGAATAGAGCTTCACACATAGATTAGATAGATAGAAATATGTCAGTCACATATATATGAAGTACAGTGACATTGTTGCTTACTGTACTTGTCATTTAGTGTAAAGGATTTATTAAAAAATATAATAGTGTTTTCGTGCACCGTCTCTTTAAAAAAGCCGGCCGGCAATTCAGCATCTGTACCCGACAATTTAGAATAGAAGGAATAGAGAATCATACATAGATTAGATAGATAGAAACATGTCAGTCACATATATATGAAGTACAGTGACAGTGTTGCTTACTGTACTTGTCATTTAGTGTAAAGGATTTATTTAAAAAAATAATTGTGTTTTCATGCACCGTCTCTTTAAAAAAGCCGGCCGGCAATTCAGCATCTGTACCCGACAATTTAGAATAGAAGGAATAGAGAATCATACATAGATTAGATAGATAGAAACATGTCAGTCACATATATATGAAGTACAGTGACAGTGTTGATTACTGTACTTGTCATTTAGTGTAAAGGATTTATTTAAAAAAATAATAGTGTTTTCATGCACCGTCTCTTTAAGAAAACCGGCCGGCAATTCAGCATCTGTACCCGACAATTTAGAATAGAAGGAATAGAGAATCATACATAGATTAGATAGTTAGAAACAAGTCAGTCACATATATATGAAGTACAGTGACAGTGTTGATTACTGTACTTGTCATTTAGTGTTAAAATAAAGGATTTATTTTAAAAAATATTGGCGTGGGGTTCCCCTTAATTTTAGTCTCTAGCGGAGGTTAAGCAGACAGCTGGGGCAGATGTTTGAAGCCTGGGAAGGGGGTAATACCCACGGAGCTTCCCAGACTACTAATATCAGCCCCCAGCTGAATACCTAGCCATTACTAGCTATTAAAATGGGGGAACCCCCCAAAAAAATGACGTGGGGTCCCCCCTATTTTAATAGCTAGCAAAGGCTAGGCAGACAGCTGGGGGCTGATATTAATAGCCCAGGAAGGGTGCCATGAATATTGGCCCCCTCCCAGGCTAGAAACACCAGCCGTCAGCCGCCCCAGAAATGGCGCATCTGACGCGCCCCCTGGGCCGTGTTCAGGGGATACCCGGAGCCGGATCTGGATAGGGGTAGTAGTCCTTGTGGCGGTGACCCGGTCCGTGCCCAGGGTGTCAAACTAAGTGGCAGTCTATGGCAGTAGATGTTAGATGACTACGCCACCCGTTGAATGCAGCTTTAGAGCTGCTGCTGCAGGGCAGACCGCTGAGGCCGGTGGTAGGATTGTGCAGCGTGGTAGTATAACCCCCAACGGGAGGGGTATGGCCTCAGGGCAGCCGACGTGGATGATGGGGGTAGCAGGAACCACTCGGAGACGGTACGGTGTAGTTTAGGGTCTTTACTGGTAACAAAGATAGACCCTCCCGGAGTACTGGCTAGCGATTGGGGCCTGGTCAGTCCTTGAGCAGATGGGATCTCCCCTGGCCAGGTGGAGTTGTAGGCCTCCCAAACTAACGATACTCTTCTGGCTACCTTGCTAGAGGCGGGTATAAGTAGCCCACGTCGCTGAGTGTGCCGTGTGGTGCTCACCCGTATGGCCGGTGACTCGGGGCCTTCTAGTAGCTTCCGCTCCACGACGGCGGTGCTGGTCCCACGCGTGTGACCGTGCCTTCGGGTTTCTGGGCCAGAGGACCTGCAATCCCCTGCCGGTCGGTTTCTGCTGCTGGATAGGAGTTAGTCCCCACAGCCTCGGACTCCGGGTCCGGTGATAACTTCTCAGTCAGGGCGAGCTCTGCAGCTGCCAGCCCCTGACTCCTTGTAACACTGCTCCCACAGAGCTCCTGATGTGCTTTTCCTATAGCTGCTTCTCTGTCTCTACTTCTTCTCTACTCACTAACCCTGCCTCAGCCCCAGGTTTATATAGGGGAAGTTCTTCCCCTCCCAGGACTGGGCAGGAGGTGTGGCATGCATAGGATTCCTGACCAAGAGACCTCCCACCTGCTCTCAGACATAATATTGCATTACTGTGGAAACCAGACCCCTGGGGTGCCACATTCCCCCCTAGTGAAATTTAGTACTCCGTGACTAAACATATTTTTGTATACATAGCAAGGTATAAACAATAACAATACAATAAGGAAACACATAAAGATGGTCACGGCGTGTCCGCAACCGGGTGCAGTCTTTGAAGAAAACAAAGGTGTCCATTTCACCAAAACAGGGAGACGTAACCAGGTAGGGGTCTGTCCTGCCCCGAGTCCTTAACAGTCTTTAGTCCGTCCTGGGTTACGCTCCAACTATACACAAAGGATTCCCGGTAAATCCACCAAAGACTCTTATAAATAACTAGAAACACATAATTATACACAAGCAACAATAAACAGGTAACCACAAATAAAACAATTTATACACTTCAAATCCTCCAACGTGCGGGTAACTGGCCTCTAGTGGCCCTAGTGGACCTACGGAGCTGACTGTCTGGCCCTGAACTACAGGGTGTAGGAGCTGTCAAGGGTAAACTGGGCAGCTGTCCACGGGCCCTTTGGCTCACTAGAGGTATGGCAGGCTCACTATAAGCAGAGGGTTGATCCTCCTGGTCTGCTGGTGTGGGGTCTTCTGCCTCCTGGACCGGCTGTTCTTCCAGCTCTACCTGTTGCTCCGTAGGTGCTTGGGATGATGGTTGGAGGAAGGTGAGTACGGGTACCACAACTGCACCATTGACTTGAGTCCAAGACCGAGGGAAGTCCCCGAGCACAGTACTAACCATATCTTCCCTTTCCTCTACGGGTCGATGGTCTTCTTGTTCCTCTTCAGGGTTCCGTAGCTGTTCAGGACACTTCTTCAGGTGATCCCGGGATACAATGGCTATGGTCTCCCCTCCGTCTTTACTGATGGTACAGACCTTCGGGTTCTCGTGGCTTGAGGGCAGTACGGTGTACGGGTCCTTCTCCCACTGGTCGTCCAACTTGTGGAGCCGTCTTTTCCTCTTCAAGACCTGCTCTCCGGGTACCAGGGGAACAGCGGGAGCATACTGGTTATAAGTTTTCTCTTGTCTTTCCCTAGCTTGACAGAGACTTCGCTCCACACTCTCCTGTACTTTCCGGTACTGCTGCTGCCTCTCTGTGTCCCAGTCTGCTTCTGGTGAAGTGTCCTCGGGTGTCAGGGCTCCCATTTCCAGGTCAACAGGTAACTTACCAGGTCTCGCCCTCATTAGGTAAGCCGGGGTACAGTTGGTGGAACCTACCGGGATGTGGTTGTATAGGTCCACCAGATCGGGCAGCTTCTCAGGCCACAGACTGCGTTCTTCCAGGGGCAACATTTTCAGAAGATCCATTACCACCTGGTTCATTTTCTCACAAAGTCCATTAGTTTGCGGATGATAGGGTGTCGTCCTTATCTTCCGGCAGCCATACAGATTGCAGAATTCCTGGAAGATCTCTGCTTCAAAAGCAGGTCCCTGGTCCGTCAGCACCTGGTCCGGGTACCCGTGTGGACGGCAGAAGTGCTGCTGGAAGGCTCTAGCCGCTGTTTGAGCCGTTAAGTCCTTGACGGGGACGACAACCAAGAACCGGGAGTAATGATCCACGATGGTTAGCGCGTAGACGTAGCCACTTCTGCTTGGGGTCAGTTTTACATGATCCAAGGCTACCAGTTCCAACGGCTGCCGGGTGACGATGGACTGCAGGGGAGTCCTCTGGCTGGCACGGTCCTTCCTTCTTAGGTTGCACGGGCCACAGTCTCTGCACCACCTCTCGATGGTTCCCCTCAAGCCTACCCAGTGGAACCGCCCGCGCAACAGGAACTCCAGCTTCTTCCATCCGAAGTGTCCAGCCCCGTCGTGGTATGCCTCCATCACCATGGCTGCGTCTCTTCATGGCACCGCTACTTGCCAGATTAGGTCATGCGTCCGGGAGTTAACCATTCGGCGGCACAACTTCCCCTTATAAAGGAACAGTCGACTCTTCTCAGCCCACAGTTGCTTGGCTTCTTCCGGAGCGTCTGGGTCAAGGCGAGCCTCTGGCCGAGTCAGCATCTCCTTTACCAGCCGGACGGCAGGGTCACTGTCTTGCGTTTCCGCCCAGTTGTAGTGAGGCAAGGGGTTAAACGTAGCGGCTTGCTTACTCCCTACCCGGTGGGAACACTGGATAGTCCCATGACGGTGGAACGCGGGGAGTTCGACTTCTTCCAGTCCCTCTGGATCTTCTCCTACGTCAGGTAGATTTGGCATCCTGGACAGGGCGTCCGCGTTGGTATTGGAGCGTCCTGCCCGGTATTTGATTGTGAACTCGTAGTTGGACAGACGGGCCATCCATCTCTGCTCTAGGGCACCGAGTCTTGCTGTGTCCAGGTGTGTCAACGGGTTGTTATCCGTGTACACGATGAACCGGGAAGAAGCGAGGTAGTGCTTAAAGCGTTCGGTGACTGCCCACACCACTGCCAGGAACTCTAGCTTAAATGAGCTGTAATTCTCAGGGTTTCTCTCGGTGGGTCGCAGTTTTCGGCTGGCGTAAGCGATTACTCGTTCTTTCCCCTGCTGGATCTGGGACAGCACAGCTCCTAGCCCGATGTTACTTGCGTCAGTGTAGAGGATAAAGGGCTGGCTGTAATCAGGGTACGCCAGGATTTCATCCCCCGTGAGGGCCATCTTCAGCTGGCGGAAGGATTATTCTTCTAACTTCTCCCATCTGAAGGGCGGCTTCTGGTTCTTGGCCTTCCGGGACTGGCCTATCAGGAGGTCCTGCATAGGAGCTGCCTTTTTGGTGAAACCGGGGATGAATCTGCGGTAATAGCCTACCAACCCGAGGAACTGCCGCACTTCCTTTACACTGGAGGGACTTGGCCATTCCTTAATTGCGGTGATCTTATCAGGGTCGGGAGCCACTCCGTCAGCGCTCACCACGTGTCCCAGGTACTGCACCTTTGGCTTCAGGAGGTGACACTTAGAGGGTTTCACCTTCAGGCCATAACTTGCCAGGGCTTCGAACACTTCCGCCAGATGTTTCAGGTGGTCCTCATAAGTCTTGGAATATACGATGACATCGTCCAGGTACAACAGGACCGTCTCGAAGTTTTTGTGTCCCAGACAGCACTCCATTAATCGTTGGAAGGTTCCTGGTGCGTTACAAAGTCCAAACGGCATGCAGGTAAACTCGCTAAGTCCCATCGGGGTGGTGAATGCGGTCTTCTCCCGGTCCGCCTCTGCTACAGGAACCTGCCAGTACCCGCTAGTGAGATCCAAGGTAGAGAAGAAGTTAGCAGATCTTAAAGCAGCCAAAGACTCCTCTATCCTTGGTAAAGGGTACGCATCCTTGTGTGTGATACGGTTGATTTTCCGGTAATCTACACACATCCTCATAGTGTTGTCTTTCTTTTTGACTAAAACTAGTGGGGCTGCCCAGGGGCTACAGCTATCCCGGATTACCCCAGCCTCCTTCATGTCTCTAAGCATCCCCTTGGCGTGTTGGTAATGTGCAGGGGGTACGGGTCGATACCTCTCTTTTATGGGAGGATGATCTCCCGTGGGGATGTGGTGTTCTACCCCCTTGACTCGCCCGAAGTCTAACGGGTGTTTACTAAACACTCTCTCATACTCTTGAACCACCCGGTAGACTCCCTGTTTCTGGTGGGAGGGAGTGGAGTCAGTTCCCAAGTGTAGTTGCTGACACCAATCCTCCATTACTTTCTTAGAGCCGTTACCTTCCTCCGGGTGAGATGGAGGCAAGGGTTCCACAGACTGTATAGAGTTTTGGTTGATGGTATATAATTTGGCTAGCGTGGCATACCGGGGTAGGTATACTTCCCTCTTCCCGATATTTATTAGGCGAACGGGCACCCTCCCATGGCGTACATTAACCACCCCCCGTGCTGTCAAAATGGTGGGCCTACTGTCTGAGTAAACTGGTTCTACCATTGCCTGGTAATCTCTACCTCTCGGACCAATAGCTGCCCGGCACCAAATCATCATTTCACTTTTTGGGGGCATGGCAATAGGGAAAGGGTCACACATTCTTACGCTACCAATCTCACCACCGGAGAGTTCTAGCTGTTGCCGTCGCATCAGTGCCCGGATCTCTTTCTGGAGCACTCGCTGCTGGCCGGAGCTGGCGTTCTTGGCAACCTGCTGTAAAAGGAAAATCACCTCTGCAAGACAATTTTCAATTACATTAGTTCCTAGAGTTATCTTTGGGTGACTCTCGTGTTTGTCAATGTCTACAATGATCAGTCCCTGTGCTGCCAGTTCGACTCTACCGATTTTGATGGTCATCTCTTTAAATCCGACCTGCGGCACGGGTTGACCATTGCTGGCGATAATACTCAAGTCGTCGTCAGGGTAGCGGGTTATATCCGAGTCATTCCAGTACTGCTTGAAGAGCACGTACGGGATGGTGGTGACCTGTGACCCGGTGTCCAGTAGGGCACTCATAGGGATGCCATCCAGTACCACAGGCAAGACTGGACGTCCTCCCACATATTTGTCGCGCCAGTTCGATGGGCCTGATGATCTTTTTCCTGGGGGTTGGCCCTCTACCCCCAGGTTGTGCCAGTTTAAAGGACAGTACCTTGCCATATGTCCGGGTTGATTGCAGCGGCGGCAGATGGGTCGTCCGTCCTCGTTGTATCGGTCACTGGGTCTTCCTCTGGCCGGTGGGGTCCTCCTTGGTCGACGCCACGGGATGTCCTCCGGTCTGGATGCCAGCTGGATCTTCCCTGGAGTGGAAACCTGTAAAGACTGCACAGTTCGGGTTAGCGCTGCAACGCTTTTAGCTAGCTCTTGGACCTGATGGTGCAGGTCTGGAGCCGGGTCATTGTTCAAAGCCTGCGCATCAGCCCCCACAGGCCCTGCCGACAAGGGCGCCGCCTCCTGGTGGTAAGTGATAGCTGGGCGCCTGTGGGTCACAACGCCACCCGGTGCCGGTTCTCGGAGCACCCGGATGGCTCTGTCCTTGAACTGTGCAAATCCCAGATGAGGGTCCTGTAAGGCCATTGCCCGCAACTGGGTTCGGTGGGCATTGCAATATAAACCCTCTATAAATTGTTCAGTCAACAGCCTGTCCTCGTCTCCCACGCCGTCAGGGTCGGTCTGCTTAACGGCTCTCAGGGCCTCTTGTAGGTTCAGGGCATAGTCCCTTATACTCTCATGTGCCTGCTGTTTGCACCCGTAGAATCTAAGCTTGATCTCGGCTGAGGTGCGGGTATCAAAGGTGTCCCTCAGCCGGGTTAGTATCCCTGCGACAGTCCTCCCCCCAGGTGGCCAGGACTTTACCTCCCTTTGGGCTGCCCCGGTTAATTGGGCCACCAGGATGCTCACTTTTTGCTCTTCTGTGAGGGGGTACACCTGGAAGAGGCTATCCAGCTTTTCTCTAAAGTCCTGCAGGGTATGTGACTCCCCTGAGTACTGGGGTAGCCAGGCTGCCCCCGGGATATAGGGCATGGTGAAAGTCATGACCGCAACAGCGGTGGCGCTGGCGGGGGTTGAAGCGGTGAAGCTCTCCTCCGTATCCGACATCCTTCTCCCCCCTAGTGGACCGTGGCCTACCTTGCGATGATCCTCTTCCGTAGGCCGCGGCTCCGCAGTGGATCGTCAGGGTTGAGGACCTTCCGTCGCGCTCCAGTGACGTCGGCGTCTGCTGGGCTCCTTCCAGGACCTTACGCAACGTCCGGACGTGAGGCGGGGCTTCAGTTCTCGCGCGCTTTCGGAGTCCACGCCCCTCTTCTTCCCGCGCGGCGTCCTCAAGATGGCGTCCAATGGCGGGAAAACTCCACGGATGGCGGGAAGAAGGCTGAAGATGGCGCCGGATGGCGGGAATCTTCACCGATGGCGGGAAGAAGGCTGAAGATGGCGCCGGATGGCGGGAATCTTCACCACAGGTAAGTAAAAAGTCTCTTTTTCAGGCACGCAGTACCCGGTGGTTGCGGGCACGAAATCCTGCCGACTACGCCAAAGTTGACGCGCCCCCTGGGCCGTGTTCAGGGGATACCCGGAGCCGGATCTGGATAGGGGTAGTAGTCCTTGTGGCGGTGACCCGGTCCATGCCCAGGGTGTTAAACTAAGTGGCAGTCTATGGCAGTAGATGTTAGATGACTACGCCACCCGTTGAATGCAGCTTTAGAGCTGCTGCTGCAGGGCAGACCGCTGAGGCCGGTGGTAGGATTGTGCAGCGTGGTAGTATAACCCCCAACGGGAGGGGTATGGCCTCAGGGCAGCCGACGTGGATGATGGGGGTAGCAGAAACCACTCGGAGACGGTACGGTATAGTTTAGGGTCTTTACTGGTAACAAAGATAGACCCTCCCGGAGTACTGGCTAGCGATTGGGGCCTGGTCAGTCCTTGAGCAGATGGGATCTCCCCTGGCCAGGTGGAGTTGTAGGCCTCCCAAGCTAACGATACTCTTCTGGCTACCTTGCTAGAGGCGGGTATAAGTAGCCCACGTCCCTGAGTGTACCGTGCGGTGCTCACTCGTATGGCCGGTGACTCGGGGCCTTCTAGTAGCTTCCGCTCCACGATGGCGGTGCTGGTCCCACGCGTGTGACCATGCCTTCGGGTTTCTGGGCCAGAGGACCTGCAATCCCCTGCCGGTCGGTTTCTGCTGCTGGATAGGAGTTAGTCCCCACAGCCTCGGACTCCGGGTCCGGTGATAACTTCTCAGTCAGGGCGAGCTCTGCAGCTGCCAGCCCCTGACTCCTTGTAACACTGCTCCCACAGAGCTCCTGATGTGCTTTTCCTATAGCTGCTTCTCTGTCTCTACTTCTTCTCTACTCACTAACCCTGCCTCAGCCCCAGGTTTATATAGGGGAAGTTCTTCCCCTCCCAGGACTGGGCAGGAGGTGTGGCATGCATAGGATTCCTGACCAAGAGACCTCCCACCTGCTCTCAGACATAATATTGCATTACTGTGGAAACCAGACCCCTGGGGTGCCACACATCCATAGGATGCGCCAATTCTGGCACTTAGCCTTGCTCTTCCACGCTGCCCTGGTGCGGTGGCAGGGGGCAATAGGGCTGGGGTTCATGTCAGCGCCAGCTGCCATGAAGCCCAGGTTAGTAATGATGGGCGTCTATAAGACACCCCCATTACTAACCTACAAAGTGTTAAAAAGAAAAAACACACACTACACCAAGAAAAAATTAATTTATTTGAAATAAACCACACCATTTTATTTAATTCTTAGTTTACTAAAAAAAAAATAGTTACCTGTCCACGTTCCTGCGCTGATCTCCCATGCACAGCTGTCACATCTGGAGATGGTGACAGCTGTGCATGGCTGCTGTAAGCTCACGCTGCCGGGAACACGTCCGCTCCCGGCAGCGGGAGCCACTGACTGAGGTCACCGGAGTGCATTCAGTCAGCGCAGCTCCGGAGACCTCCTTTACGGCACTGCTGTACCGTGGGAATTTCTCACGATACAGCAGGGCCGTAAAGCAGCTAACCGGAGCAGCGCTGCCTGAACTCCGGCGAACCCGCTTATGCAGTGACGGGGCTGCTTTACGGCCCCGTCATTCTAGCGGCGGCAACGGTTCAGAGCGGTCACATTCTATGTGGCTGCTCTGAACTGGAGATCTTCGTGGGACACTCGTGGACTACTACGGAGGGGTAAGGATAAGGTTGTGGTTTATTATTTTATATTTTATTACAGGAGATCGATGGCTTCGGGGAATTAGGTGTCTAGGTGAGTATAGGTGTAGTTTTTTATTTTTTACTTTATTTTAGGTGGCGATCGGCGGGGACAGGTAATGTATGAACTAATTTATTGTAGGTAACCACTGGCCACCAATGACATGTATTTAACATTTATTGGGGACACAGTAGGGCAATTTATATAGCAGGATCAGGCTGATGGCAACTACTGCTCCCATCGAGCTGATCCTGCTGGCAGGAGTGGACGGGGGACAGACATAGGCCGATGGGAGTAGTAGTGTCACATCGGCCTATGTCTGCCTGCACGCACACACCCGCACACATCGCACAGACACCGCGCACACCCGCAGACATCGCACAGACACCGCACACATCGCACAGACACCGCACACACCCCCATACATCGCACAGACACCGCGCACACCCGCACACACTCGCAGACATCGCACAGACACATCGCACAGACACCGCGCACACCCGCACACACCCGCAGACATCGCACAGACACCGCACACATCGCACAGACACCGCACACACCCCCAGACATCGCACAGACACCGCGCACACCCGCACACACTCGCAGACATCGCACAGACACATCACACAGACACCGCGCACACCCGCACACACTCGCAGACATCTCACAGACACCGCACACACCCGCAGACATCGCACAGACACCCCACACACACTCGCAGACACACGCACAGACACCCGCACACACCAATCATGACGGGTCTGGGAGGTGAGGCTGACCTGTGAGACCGTGGGAAAGTTCATGTGAGTTCATGCAATGCAGTCAAGCATGAACTCACATGAACCCTCTGAGGGCACCGCGGCGATTTCAAATGAACAGCTGATCGGCATCACCTGATACCTCAGCTGTTCATTTGAAATAACCGGCGGGAAAGCGCAGCACAGAACGGGAAAGCTGGCGGTGAAGTCTTTTCACTGCCGGCTTCCCCGCCCGGGTCCTTCGCTCCCCGCTCCTTTGTGCTGCACTCCCCGCCCGGTCCTAACTTACGATCGGGATGGGAGGTGGCGAGGGGAGCGGAGGATCGGGGTGGGAGGCTGCGGGGAAGCAGTATGGGGCTGTGTGATTGTTTAAAAGCCGGCGGCTTTTTACCGCCCGCCGGCTTTTAAACAATCAGGAGAATTCTCCCACGCTGGGATGGCATTCTGATGACAGGCTGGATCTCAGCTGAGCTCTGCCATCCAGCTTGTCATCCTTCAGAGACACTGCAGAGCGCAGGCATTATGGGAACTTCCGATTCCGGTATTCGATATTGTAAAAGTATCGGAATTAAGTATCGGAATTCCGATACCGCGAATATCGGCCGATGCCCGATATTACAGTATCGGAATGCTCAACACTACTTGTCACAGAAGCGATGCGAACTTCCCAGCTCCGGACACAGCGCAGCGCTTCTGTGACAAGTGAAAGCTATCGGCACAGAAGCCCTGCGCTGTGTCCGGAGCTGGGAAGACACTGCGATGTGTCAGAAAAGTTCGCTAGGTTCTGTCTGTCTCCGCTGCTGGGAATACGCTGCGCTGTGTCCCAGGCCTGAGAAGACACAGCGCAGCGAAGTGTCAGTTTCAGCACAGAAGCGCTGACTGTCTGGACCTACCGCCACCGTATTTTAACTCCCTCCACCTTATATTAACTCCCACATGGCAGGGATACGGCCACGGCAGCTTATTAAAACCCCCAGAGTATCCCCGCATGTCAATTTCTGAAAGTTCAAAAACATTACCGGCGTATAAGACGACCCCAGACTAGACAGAAGATTTTTCAGTCTTCAAAAGTCGTCTTATATGCCGGAATATACGGTATATACTCTGTGCATGACTTCGGAATGTATGACTATACGGCCTACTATACGCAGCCCACTGAAAACCCCCCACTTACTATAAATAAAAACCACCACACTGTGACATTCTATATAATGGCCACAGCAGCCCCATTTATTATATAACAGCATAAACATAAATAACATTAATTAACATTAAATTAACTCTGAAAAAGGAGGAGGGGAATTGAAGGCTCCACCATTTTTGGAGAAAAACTGCAACAAACAGCTCCACCATGCCACCCCCAGCCGCACCACAACCGGCCCAGGGGGACCCAGCTGACTGTTGCCCATACATTTTGAAAAACTGCAACAAACAGCTCCACCATGCCACCCCCAGCCGCACCGCAACCTGCCCACGGGGACCCAGCTGACTGTTGCCCATCCAGAAATGTCCCGCTGAGACCTCGCTCAGTAGGGACCCGTTTTAAATTTTAACACCCGCTTAACACCGATGGGAGTCACCCATCCCTGCAGTGGGTTCCCCCGTCCTCCTTCGATGTAAGCAACCGCCTTCAAAACCCCCCTCCTTTTCCGCCATAGCGAGCAGGCATGACACCTTATGGCTGAGAGTCCGGCCATACCAAAAGTGCCTTTTCAACTCCCTCCATCAATGCTAATGCCCACATATCTATGCCAATATCATTCAAATGGACCCCATCAGACCGCAGAAATTCCCTAGACGGAACTTCCAGATCCCGATGACGAACCACAACCCCCCCATGCAGAGCAATGAATCGGGAAACCTCCCTATTCACATTGCTCCGAGCTTTATTTATCCTTTCGACTGACCTGGCGTGTCGCCATGCCAGGCGTGCGACGATGTCCGACCATACGAGCACTAATCCCGGTTAGGTTTCCAAAAGCCTCAGGCAGTCAAACGACGTCACGGATCAAGTCTCTAGACGTCCTGGTGCCCAAGTCATTCCCACCCGCATGCAAAACGAGTATATCCGGGGGCCTAAATTAGCATAAAAATGAAATTCGGGCATTACCCGGATCCACAGCAAATCCCTGATACCGATACACCGAACCATCGCAACCTCCTTCGTTGTGCCCAACTGGCGCCCCGCCGGTCTTTCGTTGGCCCGAATGGAACCCCAATATACATACGAGTGACCTAACACCCAGATCAACCGAGGGGGTCCTGAAACATAAAACAAAGGGGGGGGGGGAATGTAAAAAAGAAAAGAAAATCGTTACCAAATAATAACGCTATCAAAAAATTGGGGGAAAATCTTATAACATATGAGGCCGGACATAAGACCGATACCTCGCCAACTCCCAGCGACCAATCTTTTTCACAGCTTTAACCCCCAAACCCCAGCGAGCAGCCTCAGTGGCAGCCCCAATCCGAAACGAATGAGAACCAAACTCCATACCATTCAGACCACAACTAGCTAAACCCCACCTGAAGATGGTAATAAACTGATACACCGATAATGCAGATCCATCTTGATGTAACAAAAAGGCACCCGATGATGGACCTCTCACCTCCCGAAATGCAGAAACCCATCTCACAGGGCATTCAAACAAACCGTCCACAGCCCACAATTTGACCAAACAACCCTTACCGGCTGTGATAACAGCCCACCATGACACTTAACATTTCTGCTCACCAATTCGCTTATCCTAAATGCCCCAAAAAACGCCAGAACAAAGGCCGCCCCAAATAGCCGACATTCATATTCAGAACTACACACACAGCTAAGGCAACGCAAAAGCTGACCCAGTATTTCAAACTATACCGGGCGCCGCCAATCTCGTACCGGATAGCTCCTCCGAAATGCCTTCATCGCCTGGCGAACCAAGAAATCCTTGGTAAAGTCCCTACAACCACTTAACTTAAAGAAGAAGGCCAAACCTGCTAACCTACCAGCTACAGCTGAGCCTGATAAACCCTCCTGAAATGCCCTGCCGATCATATACAACAATAAATAGGGACGGTCCGCTTCCGTCACCTGCTCATCTGCCGACTCCTCTAGCTCCTGCCAAAGACGTCACGCAGAAGCATATCGAGACCAAGTACTGGGGTTAACAGAATACCTCACCAAATTCAACGCTGCACGGACACTAGATCCCACAACCATCGGGGCCAATCGGTCTCCAACTGCTCCGCGTCCGGCGCTAGTTCCCGAAAACGATCCCACTGGAAGCGAGACAATGCATCAGCTATTGAATTCTGAACACCCGGTACATGAACAGCACAAAACCAGACATTAAAATCCAAACACCTGAGCACTAGATGGCGCAAAAGAGACAGAACTGGCAATGAAACAGCTGACAAGTTGTTAATACAATGCACTACACTTAAGTTGTCACAGAAGAAACGCACTTTCTTATTCCTCAGCTCAGAGCCCCAAACCTCCAAAGCCACCACAATAGGAAACATTTCCAGCAATGCCATGTTTCTTGTCAAACCTGCATCCTTCCATGATTCCGGCCACTCTCCCACACACCATTTTCCACTGAAATAGGCACCAAAACCATAACAACCTGACGCGTCTGTAAACAAAACCAGATCCACATTAGAAACGACTTGATCCATCCAAACCGACCTGTCATTATAAGATTGAAGAAAATCCGCACAAATGGACAAATCTGCCTTGTGTTCCGAATTCAATCTTACAAAATGCAACGGATGTTTAATGCCTGCTGTCACCTGAGCCAACCTACGTGAAAAAACTCTTCCCATAGGTAAAATCCTGCACGCAAAATTTAACTTACCCAAAAGAG
Source organism: Phyllobates terribilis (assembly GCF_046119375.1). Classification (NCBI taxonomy): domain Eukaryota; kingdom Metazoa; phylum Chordata; class Amphibia; order Anura; family Dendrobatidae; genus Phyllobates; species Phyllobates terribilis. The sequence goes on along the minus strand of NW_027362763.1, from coordinate 802,197,059 downwards.
ATTGCAGTTGGCGCAGGCGCAATTTCTTTGCCCGCAAAGCCTCTTGGACACAAGACTTCAGATCTAACAATTTGTCCTCTGGCAAGTGGCATTCCATCCTGACGGAATCCAATTCAATGCCCAAAAACTTCAAAACCGTGGAGGGGCCCTCCGTTTTCTCCGGGGCCAACGGAATGCCAAAGCGAGATGCTACCTGTTCAACCGTCGTAAGCAGCAAAGAACAAACTGAGGACCCAGCTGGCCCAATACACAAAAAGTCATCTAAATAGTGCAATACGGAGTCCAAGCCGGATTCCTTCCTAACTACCCATTCAATAAAACAACTAAACTTTTCAAAGTAGGAACACGAGATCGAACATCCCATCGGTAGACAACAATCCACGTAATAATGACCGTCCCAAAAACAACCAAGTAAATGAAAACTGTCTGGGTGCACAGGAAGCAGACGAAAAGCGGACTTAATATCCGTTTTTACCATGAGAGATTCTTTTCCCAGTCTCCGCACCCAGTCCACGGCCTTGTCAAAAGAAACATACGATACTGATGCCAAATCTGGATTAACCAAAACTTGTTAGGCTCCTTTTTGGGCACAACGCCCAGAGGAGAAACACATAAACACGGCAACGGAGGTTCCAAAAAAGGACCAGCCATGTGACCGAACTTAATTTCCTTATCCAATTTTTCCTTAACAACTGCAGCATGCATCCGAGCCGAAATCAAATTCTTAGGCCGCACCGTACGTGGCACAACTGCCGACGGAATCCTGAAGCCAAAATTAAAACCATCCCTCAACAACACAGCTGCTTCCTTATCCGGATACCTACTTAGAAACGGAAGCATCCGATCTATTCTCACTGGTGTCCTCCCTTTTTGAAAAAGAGTCGCTTGATTTTTTCTTTCCTTTCTTAAAGCACTTGGAATGGCTGTGAGACCTTCCGCAGCCTGAACATTCGTGCTTAAACTTACAGTTTGTGCAAAAACGGCATTCCCGCTCGTTAAACTGCCAGCACAGCCCCTTCCTGGAGCCTGACGAGGATGCCGACGAATTGGTAGAACCCCAGCTACTCCAAGGAAAGGACAGCGAGGCCGACTTTGGTGCTGTCATCAATCGCAACCACAAACTATTCTCCTTGTGGTCCCACCGTAAACTCGGACGGACTGCCTTTCTTTGCCTAAACTGTTCATCATACCTCAGCCAGGCCGTCCCGCCATAAACACGGTATGCTTCACTAATCGAATCTAAATAACAAAATAATGCAGAATAGTTCTCCAGAGCTTTCTCCCCAGTGACACTCGCTAGTGTGGCAAACGCCTGCAGCCAATTTTGAAAAGTGCGAGGAATCAGACGATAACGCCTGCGCTCCTCCTCATCCTTCTTACTCTCATCTGGATTTACCCTGTCCAAATTAAACTTCTCCAATGGTAGCAAAGAAAAAATTTCCACGTACTCATCCTTCCATATTTTTTCTCGCACCTCCTGCTTTAAATGAGCTCCCAAGGGGCCATCAAAGCACATATAAACCTCGCCCCTCGCTCTGTCATCCAACCGCATTTTCTTATGCTTGTATAAACTCTTTTTTAGTGCGACTACGATCCACACTTGCGCACGAGATGTGCCATGCTGCCTGTTGGATAATCGACGGTGAAGGCAGAGATAACCATGGCCCGTTATGGCAGACTTATACCAGAAGGGTAAATGACATCCATCCCGAGCTGCCGGAAGTGACGATGTGTCACAGCTATACCATCAGCTATAAGTACAACTACCAGTGCTCCCTGTGTGATAACAAGTAAGTAGATTTGATGATTCATCGCGTCATGAAACACAATCACCGTGCAGAGACGTCAGGGCGGTTCTGTTGGTATAAGGCTTTTATACTTTACTACTATCAGAGCGGACTGACGTCTGGGGACTGTAGGGCTTAGGATGCTACATGTTATATTTTCTGTGCTGGGGCCAGTCCTTAATATATTGGTTTCAATTTGTTCTTTTTAACATGATTCATGGTATTAACCAACGTTCATTCCAGTCTGGTAACCAATATTTCTCTTATCTTTGTAGACTTGGGCGTTTTCAAAGAATAGCTGATAATAAATCTTATTGCCGCCGGTGTGGAGGTCGATTACGTCAATTGTCCATCAGCTAAACATGTAACTATTCCTCAGAATATTTCGTCTCTAATTTTGTTTCTTTATAATTTAAAGTTCAGATACTTTTATATATTTTCCCCTGAGTAGCGAGACAATGAGTATTTGTGCTCATCACCAGCACCAGCGATTAGCAGCAAACATTCAGAATCCATCCTCATAGGTTACCATATTAATACTGGATACATTTCCATAACTTGCTGGATATGGAACGATTGATAATTTCCGTCAATTATCTACAATGCTTTTGAAAACCTTTTATAATTTCAAGCTTAGTTGGATGTAATTATGTTTCTTTATATTTTCAGGTTCACTATTTGAACTATTTGAACATTGAGATTTGTCTAAATATCATCATCTCATCTACCTAAGATGAAGGTAAGAAAGAAGCCTCCACTATCATCAACAATCAGTAATAAGCTATTTTTAAAATATTGAGAATCTTAAGTCTCTAATTTAGTCTCTTATTGCCGTATATCATTTAAAGTGTAACTACTTTTATATATTTTGCTTTTCTTTCACCACGTAGGGAGACAATCAGCATACGTCTTCATCACGAGCAGCTAACAACAAACATTCAGAATCCACCTATCCTGATTCACACAAAGCTTCCAACATGTATTTTCCAGGTAAATATTTTGTTTTTCCTCCATGACTTCTCTTTAGTTTGTTTTATTTGATAACCGGTATATATTCAAAATTTTTAAAAAACATGTATTTTAATTGTTTTCAGATTAATGAGAAAGGCGTCTTATTGTTTCTATACAGGCATGAGACATCTTGTTAGAAAGAGGTGAAGACCTGGACCCACCTGCGCTGACAACATAATCAGAAGAAGTTTTCCAAGACCTGGAGAATCTCTACATGTGTTTTTTCAGAGCTGCCCAGCAATGGATATGATGGATATGGTGTGGAACATTTGAACATTGTTTTTTTTTTTACATTTAAATATAAAAAACATAAAAAAATATATATATAATTCTTTCTAGTTTTGGATTTTTGTTCTGGAAAGCGATGGTTTTTGCTAAACATATTACAATCAATATAAACCTAAAGAACTTCAACTTGGGTTACTACAACTATCACTGTCATTCATCCCTCCTTTTCGAGTTACCTTGCTTGAATTGTATGTATTTTTTTATTATTTTCTAATAAATATATCTTTTAATCATGTGGGGATGTCATTCATTTTGGTTTATATTTATTTTGTCAAAGTGTTTTCCCAGTTACTGCTATGTGGATCCAGTTTAGGATTTTTTCCTTGTTGTATATTACAATCAATACTGTCTACGTGTGTTATTCAGCCATCATCTGCCTCTAACAGCGGAGCTCCGTCTACGTCTGTTAAATGCTGCTGTCAGTCTGTGACAGCAGCATTTAATGCGCGCCGCAGGGGGTTTCAATATTCTAGGCGCCCAATGGCCCCCCGAGACGTTATCATGGCGCGTCAATGGGTTGCCATCATGGTCGGGAGTCTGCTGAAGACCCACATGCCGGTCATGATACAAAAGTTCAAATCACCTGTTTTCCCCCATTAAAATGATGAAATATAAAAAAATACACATATTTGATATCACTGCGATCATCAAAGTCCATCTATCAATGTATAGAATAAATTATTCCAATCAGTAAATGGCAAGAAAAAAATCAAAACGCCAAAATAGCATTTTTTCAGCCATCACAACAGCACAAAAAAATGTAATCAAAACATCCTATCCACCCCAAAGTTATATCAGTAAAAACAATGTCTTGGAGTACAAGAAACCAGACCTCGCACAGACCCAAGTCCTGAAAAAAGAAAATGCTGCAGTGCATACAGCTTGAGGCTGATGTTGACGTTCCGGAAATGAAGGGTGAGGAGAAGGTGCAGGAACTGCTGTAGAAGGTGGGGGCAACCCTGATTGAACCAGGGCCCGCAATCCTCGGTGTCGGTAGCACATGTTCCGTCCCTGGGTTGACTGGGTCCCGGCTTCCATAATATTCACCCAGTGTGCCGTCAGGGAAATGTAGTGTCCCTGGCCACAAGCACTTGTCCACGTGTCCATGGTTAGGTGGACCTTCCCAGTAACTGCATTGTGAGGGCATGGGTAATGTTATGGGACACGTGCTCGTGTAAGGCGGGGACAGCATACCGGGAGAAATAGCGGCAGTGGGGGACCAAGTACCGAGGGACAGCCGCCATGAGGTTGCGGAAAGCTTCCGTCTCCACAAGCCTAAAAGACAACATTTCCAGTGCAAGCAGTCTGGAAATGTGGCAGTTTAGTATTTTGGCCTGTAGGCGAGTGGTTGCGTATTTGTGCTTGCGTTCCAAGGACTGGGGTAGGGGCAAACACTTGGTTGCAAGTGCAAGTGAGAGGCATCTTCGCCTGCATCATGGACAGGAGATTTGATAGAAGAAGATGCGCAATCAGCTGTAGATTTGGTGCAGGCTGAATAGGATACTATCCCCTGTAAAGATATAGATAACAGCCGTACTCAAAGGTAATTTGCAAAGGTGGAAACAGTTTATTCAAATATATACATTCACCACACCGTTGAAAACCAACAAGGAGGAGTTTAAAGCAATATGCCATGACGTTTCGACCAAAAGTGGTCTTTTTCAAACATCGGTATAAGAGAAATATAGAAGCATTAATCGCATATAAAAGCACCTGAAGGGTTAATAAACTTCTGGAATGTGGTTTTGAGCACCTTGAGGGGTGCAGTTTTTAGGAGGGTGTCACTTTCGGGTATTTTCTGTCACATAGGCCTTTCAGTCACTTCAAAGGTGATGTGGTTCCTTTCAAAAAAATTAAAAGTTTTATTGGAAAAATTAGAAATTGCTGATAAACCTTTAACCCTTCTAACTTTCTAACAAAAATAAATTGTTTAAAAAATTATGCAGAAGTAAAGTAGACATGTGGGAAATGTTAGGGAAATTAGGGAAACTATTTTGTGTGATATAACTCTCTGGTTTAAGAGCATAAAATTCAAAGTTTGAAAATTGCTGAAGTTTCAATATTTTTCACCAAATTTCTGATATCTTCACAAATAGATGCAAAAAATATTGACCTAAATTTACCACTAACATAAAGTACAATATGTCACAAAAAAACATAGGGTTGGAGTATAATAATGACTTTGTGGAAGAGCAATGGAATAAAAACAAGCACAAAGATATAAGGGGTAAAAAGAAGATTTTATTTATAGATGGGGATTATTTTATATTATAATATCATGTATGTGTAAATTATTCATCTATCAGACTAATCCTATTTATGGGCCGTGTTGATCCAGAGGAAGGTGAAAACCCCCTGTGAGGAATAAGTCAATTGTCCTCATATCAGGGGGGAAATTCCTTCCTGACCCCAAATATGGTGATCAGAACGAATCCCAAGATCAAAGGCCAATACCTGACCTGTGTAATGTACCTAACCTGTGTAATGTACCTAAGCTGTGTAATGTACCTGACCTGTGTAATGTACCTAAGCTGTGTAATGTACCTAATGTAACATACCTGGCGGCGTCCTTGCATGGTGGTCCATCTCCCACTGTGCAAGAGGGCGCACTTGATCTCCTGTCCAGAATGTCTCTCTGGCTTCCCTCCATGCTGTCTGTTTGTGTCTGTCTCTGCTGCTTAAGGGCGGCGCCCGATCACTTCCTGTCTTTTGTACCTGCTGTGGGTCACACCCCTTGTGCGTCCTCAGCCTATTGCTGTCTGACACTTGGTATATAGCTCAGCAGCTCCCTTCTATCCCTGCCTGAGCATATGTGTTTCTTTCAGTGTGTGCTTGCACTCTGAAGTTGCCAGGTCCCGTTCCTGTTTCCCTGTCCGCCTTTCCTGGAGGCTGTATTTCCAGGCCTGTCTGAACTGTGTCCTGTATTTCTCCTGCCTTGCGGTGTCAGTTCCCGTGTCTGAACTAAGTCCTGTATGTCTCCTGCTTTACGGTATTAGTTCCCGTGTCTGAACTAAGTCCTGTATTTCTCCTGCCTTGCGGTGTCAGCTCCCGTGTCTGAACTGTGTCCTGTATGTCTCCTGCTTTGCGGTATTAGTTCCCGTGTCTGAACTAAGTTCTGTATTTCTCCTGCCTTGCGGTGTCAGCTCCCGTGTCTGAACTGTGTCCTGTATGTCTCCTGCTTTACGGTATTAGTTCCCGTGTCTGAACTGAGTCCTTTCTGTGTTCTCTTGTCTGTCCTGTCTGAACACGCTCCTAGCCTGTTCCTCTCGCCTTCTAGTGGCCGATTTCCTAGACCCGCTCCTGTGTCTGGTCTGTCCTGTCTGAACACGCTCCTTGCCTGTTCGCTCTGCCTTCTAGTGGCCGATTTCCTAGACCCGCTCCTGTGTCTGGTCTGTCCTGTCGGAACACGCCCCTTGCCTGTTCGCTCCGCCTTCTAGTGGCCGATTTCCTAGACCCGCTCCTGTGTCTGGTCTGTCCTGTCTGAACACGCTCCTTGCCTGTTCGTTCCGCCTCTCTGGGGGCCGTATTCCCAGACCCGCTCCTGTATCCCTCTGCAGTGTCGGTCTCCTCCGTACACTCAGTTCCAGTCTGAACTCTCTCCTGTCCTTTACCTGTTCTGCCTGTATTGTTCCTTAGTCCCGGTGTGTACTGGGTCCTATCCCGCCTGTGTTCCTACCTGCTAGTGCCTCCCTGTCTGCACTCTAGCTGTGCTAGCCTTTACCCCCCTGCCTGCATACCCGCCTGCCTGCATACCAGTCGTGCCTGCCTATACCCACCAGTCTGTGTGCCAGCCTACCAGCCTGTTCCTGTATTCCCCTGTGTGGGTCAACAGCCGTGTCCGGGGTCTGTCCTGGAGTAGCACCTGGTCCCTCTGCTCGGTTCCTCCTTGGTGCACTGGCGTCGTATGCCGTCGTGCGACCCTGGTCGGATCGGGTGAATACCTAGTCACGCCCCTCCAGGCATTCACTCTCCGGCACGGTCCAGTGGAATCACTACCAATCACACGCACACGCCGCTTAGCCCGGGCGTGTGCATAACAGCATGCTCAGGCCATGGTTCCCGTTGAGCCCCACGGCCTTCGCTCTTTGAGAAGTTTTTCCAGCGAATATATGCATTAAAATAAATAAATAAATTTTTTTTTCCTTAGCTGAGTTCCAGGCGAATTACGCACCGTCCAGATGGATCTATCAGCTCTCGTTCCTGCGGATCCGCCACGTTACTATGGGGATCCAAGACAGTGTCGTGCATTTGTGGAGCAATGCATGCTACACTTTAAGGCCTACCCTCTTTATTTTCCTTCCGATTGGGCTAAAGTGGCCTTTATGATGTCTTACCTGGCGGGGGATGCCTTGGAATGGATCAACCCCCTATATGAGACACAGGATCCGATCCTCCGGGACCTAATGGCCTTCCTGGTGGCCTTTCTAATGGTCTTCGATGATCCTAACCCGGAGGCTCCTGCTGAAGCTTCACTTCCCAATATCCCGGAGCAGCCCCAATGGGTAATGTGTGTGGGTAGCGTAATAGTTCTCCAGCCCAATGAGACTACTGCCCACCCAGAATCCTCACAGGGTGACTACGCTTTCCGGAATACTTCTCCCAACCTCAAGAGGCAGTCCAGACGTGCTAGACTTAGAGGCAAGCAGTCACGCCTGGGTCTGTCCTCCCTGAGACCTCCTGAACCCTTCGGGGTGCTACCTGGTAACGAAAGGACAGAGACTCTCCTATACTCTGTACCTGATACCTCGCTCGCTTCGTCCAGTGAGTCCAACCTAGTGTACTCCGAAGCAGAGGTTACTCCCGAGTCTCTACACCCCTCCGACCAGGCGGAGGACCTCCAGTTGTGTTCAGAACCCTTCGGGGTGCCACCTGGTGGTGAATGGACAGAGACTTTCCTATACTCGGTACCCGATACCTCGCCTGCTTCCTCCAGTGAGTCCGACCTAGTGTTCTCCGAAGCAGAAGTTACTCCCGAGTCTCTACACCCCTCCGACCAGGCGGAGGACCTCCAGTTGTGTTTAGAACCCTTCGGGGTGCCACCTGGTGGTGAATGGACAGAGACTTTCCTATTTCCTGTACCTGATACCTCGCCTGCTTCCTCCAGTGAGTCCGACCTAGTGTTCTCCGAAGCAGAAGTTACTCCCGAGTCTCTACACCCCTCCGACCAGGCGGAGGACCACCAGTTGTGTTTAGAACCCTTCGGGGTGCCACCTGGTGGTGAATGGACAGAGACTTTCCTATTTCCTGTACCTGATACCTCGCCGGCTTCCTCCAGTGAGTCCGACCTAGTGTTCTCCGAAGCAGAAGTTACTCCCGAGTCTCTACACCCCTCCGACCAGGCGGAGGACCTCCAGTTGTGTTTAGAACCCTTCGGGATGCCACCTGGTGGTGAATGGACAGAGACTTTCCTATTTCCTGTACCTGATACCTCGCCGGCTTCCTCCAGTGAGTCCGACCTAGTGTACTCTGAAGCAGATGTTTTCTCTGAGCCTCTGTACTCTTCTGACCCGGCGGAGGACCTCCAGTTGTTTCCTGAATCCTCCGGGGTACCACCAGATAACAAAGAGACAGTGACTTTTCCTCATTATGTACCTGATAACCCGTCTATTTCTTCCTGTGAGCTTGACAAGATGTACCTCGAAGCAGAGATTACCCTCAAGTCTCTGTTCCCCTCCAACCCAGTGAACGACTGGTCCTCGAATTCCCTGCGGAAGATTCTGGCAGGCCTGAAGAAGAGGGGGCGTAAGGGGGGAGGTACTGTAACATACCTGGCGGCGTCCTTGCATGGTGGTCCATCTCCCACTGTGCAAGAGGGCGCACTTGATCTCCTGTCCAGAATGTCTCTCTGGCTTCCCTCCATGCTGTCTGTTTGTGTCTGTCTCTGCTGCTTAAGGGCGGCGCCCGATCACTTCCTGTCTTTTGTACCTGCTGTGGGTCACACCCCTTGTGCGTCCTCAGCCTATTGCTGTCTGACACTTGGTATATAGCTCAGCAGCTCCCTTCTATCCCTGCCTGAGCATATGTGTTTCTTTCAGTGTGTGCTTGCACTCTGAAGTTGCCAGGTCCCGTTCCTGTTTCCCTGTCCGCCTTTCCTGGAGGCTGTATTTCCAGGCCTGTCTGAACTGTGTCCTGTATTTCTCCTGCCTTGCGGTGTCAGTTCCCGTGTCTGAACTAAGTCCTGTATGTCTCCTGCTTTACGGTATTAGTTCCCGTGTCTGAACTAAGTCCTGTATTTCTCCTGCCTTGCGGTGTCAGCTCCCGTGTCTGAACTGTGTCCTGTATGTCTCCTGCTTTGCGGTATTAGTTCCCGTGTCTGAACTAAGTTCTGTATTTCTCCTGCCTTGCGGTGTCAGCTCCCGTGTCTGAACTGTGTCCTGTATGTCTCCTGCTTTACGGTATTAGTTCCCGTGTCTGAACTGAGTCCTTTCTGTGTTCTCTTGTCTGTCCTGTCTGAACACGCTCCTAGCCTGTTCCTCTCGCCTTCTAGTGGCCGATTTCCTAGACCCGCTCCTGTGTCTGGTCTGTCCTGTCTGAACACGCTCCTTGCCTGTTCGCTCCGCCTTCTAGTGGCCGATTTCCTAGACCCGCTCCTGTGTCTGGTCTGTCCTGTCGGAACACGCTCCTTGCCTGTTCGCTCCGCCTTCTAGTGGCCGATTTCCTAGACCCGCTCCTGTGTCTGGTCTGTCCTGTCTGAACACGCTCCTTGCCTGTTCGTTCCGCCTCTCTGGGGGCCGTATTCCCAGACCCGCTCCTGTATCCCTCTGCAGTGTCGGTCTCCTCCGTACACTCAGTTCCAGTCTGAACTCTCTCCTGTCCTTTACCTGTTCTGCCTGTATTGTTCCTTAGTCCCGGTGTGTACTGGGTCCTATCCCGCCTGTGTTCCTACCTGCTAGTGCCTCCCTGTCTGCACTCTAGCTGTGCTAGCCTTTACCCCCCTGCCTGCATACCCGCCTGCCTGCATACCAGTCGTGCCTGCCTATACCCACCAGTCTGTGTGCCAGCCTACCAGCCTGTTCCTGTATTCCCCTGTGTGGGTCAACAGCCGTGTCCGGGGTCTGTCCTGGAGTAGCACCTGGTCCCTCTGCTCGGTTCCTCCTTGGTGCACTGGCGTCGTATGCCGTCGTGCGACCCTGGTCGGATCGGGTGAATACCTAGTCACGCCCCTCCAGGCATTCACTCTCCGGCACGGTCCAGTGGAATCACTACCAATCACACTCACACGCCGCTTAGCCCGGGCGTGTGCATAACACCTAAGCTGTGTAATGTACCTGACCTGTGTAATGTACCTAACCTGTGCAATGTACCAAAGCTGTGTAATGTACCTAAGCTGTGTAATGTACCTAAGCTGTGTAATGTACCTGACCTGTGTAATGTACCTAACCTGTGTAATGTACCTAAGCTGTGTAATGTACCTGACCTGTGTAATATACCTAAGCTGTGTAATTTTCTAAGTAACAAAAATTATTTACTAGTACTAATTATCATTTATATTTGAATAAACTAATTTTTCTTTTTAACTAAGAAAATGTTATTTTATTTTTTATAATTTCTTTTCTTCTGTGTGAATCTACTTATTAATTTATGATACTAAACCTATGTAAGGCCGTGTAGATCCAGAGGAAGGCGAAAACACCTATGAAGAATGGGCCAATTATCCTCATATTAGGGGGAAAAATTCCTTCCTGACTCCGAATATGGCGATCAGATTAAATCCCGATCAAAAGCCGAACTATGTCCTACATCTATGTGCCAAAATTACTGTGTGCACTCTGTGTGCCTATACTAATCATGTAGTGTGTGTGCCTATACTGATCATGTACTGTGTGTAGCTATACTGATCATGTAGTGTGTGTGCCTATACTGATCATGCAGTGTGTGTGCCTATACTGATCATGTAGTGTGTGTGCCTATACTGATCATGTAGTGTGTGTACCCCTATACTGATCATGCAGTGTGTGCCCCTATACTGATCATGTAGTGTGGGTGATGTGATGGGTGTGATACTTACCAGGCCTGTGCTAAGGTGAGTTCAGGGATAATGGCCGCTTCGTGTACATTCTGCTGCTCCGCTGCCCCAGGATGATTTTTCCTGAACTCATCAGATGGAAACTTAACACAGGCCGCTCCTGGGGTAGAGGATCTTCGGGCTGGAGGGATGTCAAATTCCAGCCCAGGATTGGAGGAGGCCAGGTCAAGGGTCTGGGGCAGCAAAACAATGGCAGTGGTCCAGCATGAAGATGTTATAGAGAGAGCTGATGTTGAAGGGCAGCCGAGGTGACGTACAGCAGCAGAGACGAGGTACGGGTCAGGAGGCATGGAGTTCTGGGCAGTTGGCACGGACTCATCCTGCAAGACATAAGAGGAAGACATGAAATATTCTGTCTACCGCATCTTCTGTTATTAGGGGAATGGTCTTTATAATGAACCATTCCGCTATGTAACATTTGATACAATGTACTGATATAATAGGTGTCCTGTCTGTACAGCGGTCACTCACCAGATGGTCATGGAATCTTTCACAGTCCAGATCTTTTCATCCACCTAAGAAAAACAGAGACATAAAGCCATTAGCAGAAAATGTAAAAAAAGACAAGATGGATGATGATTACCACAATGTGAGAACACCTAATGGGAGTTATTCCCAGATGAAAAGATCCTTACCGGGCCCAGTTTGATGACACGTACGTAAATTCGGCCACGGGGTGAAGGACTGTATGCTCCGGCCACTGCAGATGATGGTTCTCCAGAATTGGCCTGAATGGTGTAAATGGCGGCTCTGCACTCCTTTTCTCCAGTTCCTCCCAGCCAATGGTGGTAAAAAACGGATGTTCTCGCTCACACCCACATCTGAGGGTCTTTGCGCAGCAGCTTCTTGATGAGATGTTTCACGTCAGCATCAAGCCAAGATGGAAATTTTGGCTTTTAGTTGATGATAGCTTTGAAAGCCGTTTACTTGACGGGGCCGTTGTAAAATGGGAATCGTCCTGCTGCCATCCTGGATACCACGATCCCCAGGCTCCACCAGTCCACTGCTGCACCGTATGGTTTTCTACGAAACACTTCAGGGGCCATGTAGTGGAAAGTGCCCGTCACTCCAGACATGTTTTTGGGGGGAGGTGACGCCATCTTGGGCAAGTCCTAGATCGATTATACGGATGTGGCCATCTGCATCCAACATGATGTTTTCCGGCTTTATGTCTCTGCAATGAAAATAAAATTAGAAATCTGTCCAGTGATACAAGAGATGGAAAATGGATCACTACAAGACCAGGTAGAATAGGGGGCAGGACAGCAGGAATGCTGAGGGCCATATCTCCAGAATGTAAAGACAGAGAGAAGGAGGAACATTCTGCTTACCGGTGGACGATGTTGTGTCCATGGAGGAACTGGAGGCCACATACAATCTCTGCTGTGTAGAATCTGACGGAGAGAACAGAGTGTAGTACCAATGTCATCAAACCCTTCTCTAGCAATTCCCAAATATCCTGGCACCCCACTGCCTGCATCCAGCACCCTAAACATATGCCCTGCCAGTGCTTCCTTAGCTACACCCAGACCTCAGTTTTTTCCATCTCCTTAGTTCTTCTTTAGGTACATTTTCCGTTTTCTCACCTCACATTGCCGATGTTCAGGCAGTCGCACATCCTGATCAAGTCCTCCAGGCTGCTACCGAACAGATACTCCGTGATGAAATATGCCCTCTGCAGAGACTGGTGTGCAGCATAGAGGTGGCATAAGAATGGGCAGTCTCTGGCCGCCAGGAGTATCCGCTGCTCTCGCATAATGGTGTCCTCATTGTCCTCTTTTATGGTAATCATTGATGTTACGGCCGGGGACTGATGCCAGGACCACCTGAAAAAGACAAATGAAGAATACTTGGAAGGTGTCTGCAGGAAGTGGAAGGGATCTGGATTTTCTACTAAGGCACATGATAAAACTGAGTGGTTTCTCAATCTGCTGGTAACCAGGACCATGTAGAGGAGCAAATCTATGCGCATAATGCACTGCCTACTCCAGGGATGGGCTATGGAAAGGTGATAAAAAATAGTCAGCATTTTTATTTCATAAATCAATAATACACATGAAAATAAGCAATGTGTAATAAATCTAATCACAGAAATCTGCTTTTTTTCTCTACCAGGACTGATTTTTCATTTTCTAAAATTCTCAATTTTCGGTTAAAATCTGTATTCAGTGATAAAAGATTGTTGCATTACTGAGAAAGGAGGCGACAGTTGGTACTGATAATATTCTATGTAGAAGAGAAGTGGAAGGAGGAGGGAGGAATTCTGCCTTTAGCTCCTCCCTCTCCCCCTTTACATAGAATATTATCAGCACCAACTGTCATCTCCTATCTCAGTAACGTAACAATCTGTCTTCACTAAATACAGATTTTACACGAAAATAGAGACTTTGAAAATGAAAAATCAATCTTGGTGGAGAAAGAAGCAGATTTCTCAAATAATATTTATTATGTTGCTTATTTTCATGTGTGCTGTTAATGAAATAAAAATTAAAACAACAGCGACTCTTTAAAGGGTTTTCCACTGTTACCATATGGGAATAAACATAACAAGCATTAGTGGAGGCTTTGAGTTGGCATTAGTGTGGTCTGAATATCATTGTCTATTAAGGTTTAATAAAAAAACAGAGAGCAACGTATGTACAATATGGCCGCCTGATAGGAGCCAATATTGATGATGACATGGAAAAAAACAATGTCCCCTGCTCCCTACAGCTGTGACCCCTGAGATCAACCATCCAGTGTAGAAGAATACCACGTTATAGCAGCACTAGACCTAACTATGGAGATGACTTATGTCATCTCACAGAACACTACAATGTGCAACAACAAAGCATGACATGGCTGATAACAGAGAACAATACATGAGGATGTTATAAAAACTTCAGGTTTAAAATGAATAGAAAATATGTAGGACTTACTTTGCCAAAGGCGCCCCTACCCAAGACCTGGTGGATGTCGAAGCGGCTGATGTTAAGCCTGGCATAGGGGCTGGATGATCCAGGGTCTCCGCTGCATCCAGGTGTTGACTCCTCCAATCCATTGTTGGCTTCTCTCCTCTTCTTCGTGATCTTCTTGAATCCGGTCACGCTGTCCTCTTCTCTCTTCTTCTCCTCGCTCTGTTCTCCATGTCTAGTAGACGCCATTTGCAAAAATATCTTCCAAAATCTTCCAAACCGCAAACCTCCGTCCGATCGCTTCAGCCGACAGATGAAAGTAAACGGCAGTTGGTCGTGTGCAGGTGAGGTCAGAGGTGATGGAACCTCAGGTGGCACCTGCCAGGCAGCAGATCATGGACCTGCTCTGCTCTATACACTGATGTGGGCATCATGGGTGACAGTTTAGAGTCCAGAGGAACGACAGAGAACTTCATTTCGACTTATAGTGTTTTTTTTTTTATTATTATTCTATTAATCCCTTCATGCAGGAGGCAGACGACACCAGTAGAAACTTCAACTGGATGTGCGTTCCTATATGACTGTGGGAATGCATTATACTAATATACAGTATATGACTATGGGGGTGCATTACACTAATATATATTTATTTATTTATTATTATAGCAACATTTATTCCATGGCACTTTACATGTGATAGGAATATACATAGCAAAAACATTTACATAATCTTAACAAAACGAGTCAGCGACTGGTACAGGAGGAGCGAGGACCCTGACCGCGAGGGCACACATTCTACAAGGGATGGGTGAGGAAAAAGTAGGTGGGGGTAGAGGAGGTCATGCAGTAATGTGGTGGAGTGATGGTTACTGCAGGTTGTAGGCTTGTCGGAAGAGGTAGGTCTTCAGATTTCTTTTGAAGGCTTCCATGGTAGGCGAGAGTCTGATGTGTTGGGGTACAGAGTTCCAGAGTAGGGGGGATGCACGGGAGAAATCTTGTATGCGATTGTGGGAAGAGGAGATAAGAGGGGAGTAGAGAAGGAGATCTTATGAGGATCGGAGGTTGCGTGCAGGTAAGTACCGGGAGACTAGGTCACAGATGTATGGAGGAGACAGGTTGTGGACGGCTTTGTATGCCATGGTTAGAGTTTTGAACTGGAGTCTCTGGGCAATGGGGAGCCAGTCATATATATGACTATGGAGGTGCATTATTCTAATGAATATGACTATGGAGGTGCACTATACTACTATGTATGACTACAGGGGTGCATTATACTAATATATATGACTATGCGGGTGCATTATACCAATATATATGACTATGCGGGTGCATAATACTACTATGTATGACTATGGTGGTGCATTATACTAATATATATGACTATAGGGGTGCATTTACTACTATATATGATTATGGGATGCATTATACTAATACAGTATATATGATTATAGGGTGCATTATACTAATATATATATCTATGTGGGTGCATTATATTACTATATATGACTATGGTGGTGCATTATACTACTATGTATGAATATGTGGAAGCATTATACTACTATTTTTGACTATGATGGTGCATCATACTACTGTATTTGAATATGGGGTGCATTATTATATATGACTATGGGGTGAATTATATTACTGTATATGACTATGGGGGTGCATTATACTGCCAAAGTATAACTACAGGGTGAATTATACTGCTTTATATGACTATGGGGGTTCATTATACTACTATATTTGACTATGGAGTGAATTATACTACTATATATGACTATGGGGGTGCAATATGCTACTATGAATGATTATGGGGTGCATTATACTAGCATGTATGACTATGATGGTGCATTATACTACTATATATGACTATATATGACTATGGGGGTGCATTATCCTACTATGAATGACTATAGGCATGCATTATACTACTATATATGACTATGGGGTGCATTAGTAGGACAATGATCCAAAACACACCAGCAAGTACACCTCTAAATGGCTTAAGAAAAACAAAATTAAGACTTTGGAGTGGCCTAGTCAAAGTCCTGACCTTAATCCGATTGATGCTGTGGCATGACTTTAAAAAGGCGGTTCATGCTCGGAAACTCTCCAGTGTGGGTGAATTACAAAACTTTTGCGAAGATGAGTGGGCCAAGATTCCTCCAGAGAAATCCTCATTGTAAAAGACTCATTGCCAGTTATCGCAAACTCTTGATTTCAGTTGTTGCTGCTAAGGGTGGCCCAACCAGTTATTTGGATTAGGGGGCAATCACTTTTTCACACAGGGCCTTGTAGGTTTAGATTTCTATTTCTCTTAATAATAAAAACCTTCATTTAAAAACTGCATTTTGCATTTTGTTATCTTTGTCTAATATCTAAATTTGTTTTGTGATCTGAAACATTTAAGTGTGACAAACATGCAAAAGAATAAGAAATCAGGAAGGGGGCAAACACTTTTTCACATCCCTGTATCACTGTATATACCAGGATGGGGCCCAGGATGAGGGACATATATACCAGGATGGAGGGCGCGTATATACAATATATATATATATATATATATATATATATATATATATATATATATATACATATACTGGTGCCCAATAGAGAAAGGGAAAGGGGATAATATACTTTACCAAACAGCCAACACCAGACCGGACAGGTGTCATTGGCAGTTATATGTACAGTGTGGATGGAGTCTTATAGCACTATTGTACTGTGTATGTGGTTACTGTGTGCGGGGGACACATGATGGAGCAGTCCCTTATATAGAGGTCCTGACTGGCACTGGTATAAGGCACTCTGGTTGGTGCTGTTCTGCCATTTGCACCATGTAATGAGCATGTGGCCGGCTGTAGATGGTGATGTTATGTAGTCACAGTAGTATTATTACATGTGTACTAAGCATGAAGGGTGTTATATGTGCTCTGACACAGAATATACTATGTATGAAGACAGGAATATGGTGATATTGGGGAAGTATATAATAAAGCCATCAGTGATATATATAATACAGGTTGTACCGTTACCAATGGCCGATCACATGTGATATACAGTAATCCCACCACAACCCCAGGGAAGGACGGGTCACTGCTGTGCCTTTTACCTTATTATAACTCAGCTCTGGGGTCACTGAAATCTTCTTTCTCTTTATAGTGTCGCTTTTATTACTATTATTTACATATAACCCAAACAAAACAATAAAACCCCCATGAATGAGTGACCCCATTATTAATGCTCCTTTGTGCATTTGTATGACATTCACAGGCACTGAATACACTGTATGATTTACTGCTGCAGTCAGCCATTAGTTATATACAGGTAGATTGTCACCGTAATTGTAATTCAGTTCCTGTCTCTCTCCATCTATAAATATATAGACTCTCAACATGTTTCGCCGGCTCTCAGGCATCATCAGGGGGATGGAGCATAAAGGAGTAATCTGTTGCCGCTCACTTCCACATTAGGAGGTTTGCAGTGCAGATGACTAATGACTGTTACAGATCCGGGTGGTGGAAACTCTGTGCTGCGGTGCAAGGAGGGACCAGAGGGGCGTGACTAGGTATCAACTCGGACTGACCAAGGTCGCACGGCGGCTCAATCGACTCCGTGAACCAGGGAAAGACCGAGCAGAGGGACCAGGTGTTACTCTGGGCCAGTCCTTGTATGAGAGCAAGTGACTTCCACGGGTCAGAAGGCAGGGACTGACCTGTATAGTGGATGAGCACGGCAGGCAGGCTGACGGGTGATCCGGGTAGACGGACTGGTAGACACCACGGGCAAGAGCCTCCAGGTAGGCTGGCTGGTAGGCAGGTAACTGGCAGGTAACTGGTACGTTCTCCGGGTAGGCAGGCAAGCCTGGCCCATAGACAGTCTAGCGGGTTTGGACCGTAGGCAGACCGTCGGGCTGGAGAGTGTACTTGGCTGGCTTAGACAGGTAGTCAGGCTGGCGGACTGGACTGGTAGTCAGGCTGGCGGACTGGACTGGTAGTCAGGCTGGCGGACTGGACTGGTAGTCAGGCTGGTGGACTGGTAGTCAGACTAGCAGCGGGACCTGAGGGCTGAAGAAGAGTTTAGAACACAAAGCTACAACCTTGCACGGGCACCTCCATTTTGGAGGAGGTGCCTTTTTTATGAGAGGTCCTCCGGCCATTGGCCGGGGACTCCTTAGGACGGCTCGCGCGGCCCCTTTAAGAGGGAGGGACCATGTGCGCGCCCTAAGCACAGTGCTGGGGAAGCTGCGCACTCCAGCAGCAGCAGGAGGGCCGGAAGACGCCGGGCCCGGAGTGCGGCGGTAAGGGGGACGGCATCTCTGCCTGTCAGAGGGCAGAGACGCCGATGATACAGTACCCCCCTTTTACGCCCCCTCTTCTTTAGGTCCGAAAAATTTTTTTCAAGAAGAAGCGGGGCGTCGATGTTCTCCCTGGGTTCCCAAGTTCTCTCCTCTGGGCCAAACCCCTTCCAGTCCACCAGAAGAAAGGTTTTTCCTCTTACCCTCTTGGTGGCCAGAATGTTCTCTACCTCATAGACGTCCTCAGCGGAGACCGGAGCTTGGGAGGTACCTGGATTGTCGGAAATAGAATTAAGAACAACAGGTTTGAGGAAAGATACGTGGAAGTAGTTTGGAATCCGCAAGGTGGCTGGGAGTTTTAACTTGTAGGCCACTGGATTGATTTGCTTGAGGACTTCAAATGGACCGATGAACCATGGACCCAACTTATAGGAGGGTATTTTGAGATGAACATGTTTGGAGGAGAGCCAAACCTTGTCTCCCGGACGGAATTGAGGCGGATCCAGACGTCTCTTATCAGCATGTCTTTTCATCTGCTCGGAGGATTGAGGAAGTGCGGATCTAGTGTCCTCCCAAATGGTGGAAAATTCGCTGACCAGAGACTCCACGGCAGGATTGTCCACTGAAGTGGAGACAGGAAACAGAATCCGGGGGTGTTGACCGTAGACCACAAAGAACGGGGACTTGGAAGAAGATTTGCTCTCATGGTTATTATAGGAGAACTCGGCCCATGGTAGGAGCTCTACCCAATCGGTATGGTGAGCGTTGACGAAGTGCCGGAGGAAGCTGGTAAGGATCTGGTTGATACGTTCCACTTGTCCATTGGACGGAGGATGATAAGCCAAGGAGAAATCCAGAGAGACATCCAGCAGCTTACACGTAGCTCTCCAGAAGCGCGAAGTAAACTGGACCCCTCGATCAGACACAATGTGGAGGGGTAAGCCGTGGAGACGAAAGATATGATGGATGAAGTCCTTAGCCAGCACAGATGTAGACGGGAGACCAGGCAGAGGGATGAAGTGGGCCATTTTAGAAAAGCGGTCAGCGACCACCAAATGACAGCACAACCAGCAGAAACAGGGAGATCAGTAATAAAGTCCATAGCAATGTGTTGCCACGGGGCAGCAGGTACGGGAAAAGGCAGGAGACGGCCGGCTGGAAGACGTCTGGGAACCTTGTTGCGGGCACAGGATGAACAGGCCGTGACGAAGTCTACAACATCCTTGCGCAGGGAAGGCCACCAGTAATGCCAGGTAATGAGCAGGAAGGTCCTCCTCTGGCCAGCATGGCCGGCTAATTTAGATGAATGACCCCAGTGAAGAACTGCTACAAACGTCTTACCGGGTGGGAGACGAGACAGGTCCAACGGAGCCACATTCATTACTTTGGAGGGATCGATGACATGCATAGGCTCCTCCTCTTGATCAGAAGACAGGAAGGATCGGGACAAAGCGTCGGCTTTAACGTGCTTATCCGCAGGGCGGTAATGAAGGGTAAAGTTGAAAAGGGCGAAGAACAAAGACCACCGGACCTGACGTGGATTGAGTCTTTGGGCATTTTGGAGATATGCCAGGTTTTTGTGGTCAGTATAGATGACCACCGGGTGCAGAGCCCCCTCTAGCAGGTAACGCCACTCCTCCAGCGCCAATTTGATGGCTAGCAGTTCTCGGTCTCCTATGGAATAGTTGCGCTCGGACGAGGAGAAAAGCTTGGAGAAGAAGCCGCCGGTTACCATTCTCCTGGACGGAGATTTCTGGGTGAGCACAGCTCCGGCTCCGGAAGAGGAAGCATCAACCTCCAGAAAGAACTGTTTGTTTCAATCCGGATGGTGCAGCACTGGGGCAGAAGAGAAGGCTTGTTTTAAGGAGAGGAAGGCCTCCTCCGCTTCGGACGTCCATTCCTTAGGATTAGCACCCTTACGGGTGAGCGCAGAGATAGGTGCAGTCCGGGAAGAGAAATGCGGGATGAATAGGTGGTAATAGTTAGCGAAGCCCAGGAATCGCTGAATCGCCTTCAACCCCTCCGGTCGGGGCCACTTTAAGACGGCAGAGACCTTCTCGGGGTCCATCCGTAGACCGGTTTTAGAGATAATATAGCCCAGGAACGGAAGAGAGGTCTGCTCGAAGAGGCATTTCTCAAATTTTGCGTATAGGTGATTCTGCCTGAGCCTATGCAGGACCTGACGAACATCCCTCCGGTGTGTGGGTAGATCCAGAGAGAAGACCAAGATGTCATCCAGGTACACCACCACGCACGAATATAAGACGTCACGGAAGATGTCATTAACTAGTTCTTGGAAGACGGCTGGAGCATTACAGAGACCGAAGGGCATCACACGGTATTCATAGTGGCCGTCCCTGGTATTGAATGCCGTTTTCCACTCGTCTCCTTGGCGGATCCGGACCAAGTTATACGCCCCACGAAGATCGAGCTTGGAGAAGATCTTCGCACCTTTAAGGCGGCCGAACAGTTCTGAGATGAGTGGCAGGGGGTATTTATTTTTGATAGTAATTTGCTTAAGTCCCCTATAATCGATACAGGGGCGTAGTGAGCCTTTTTTCTTTTTTACGAAGAAGAATCCAGCTCCAGACGGGGAGGTAGATTTCTGGATGAATCCCCTAGCCAGATTTTCTTCGATGTACTCCGACATGGCCCGGGTTTCGGCCAGCGACAAGGGGTAGATACGCCCACGGGGTGGAGTGGCACTGGGTACCAGGTCGATAGGGCAATCATATGGCCTATGGGGTGGCAGTGTCTCTGCCTCCTTCTTGTCGAAGACATCTGCATAGGACCAGTAAGGTGCCGGTAGACCAGGTAAATTAGCCGGAGTAGACGGAGGTCGAACCGGGCGAACCGGAACCAGGCAGGTCTCATGGCAATCCTGCCCCCAACGGAGCACCTCAGTGGATCGCCAATTCAGAACGGGTTCATGTCTCTGTAGCCAGGGTAGACCTAGCAATAGGGAGTGAGAGAGTCCGCATAGCACATGGAAGGAGATCCTCTCCGAGTGCAATGTGGCAGTGGGTCTGGTTGCCACAGTGGTAGTAATACCATGTCTGGGAGCAAAACAGGAGTTTCCTGGTCAGGGAACACACTACAGGCAACACCTCCTGCTCCAGACCAGAAAGGGGAGGATCCTGCCCTATATAACTGGATCTGGAGGCGAGGTTAGTCAGTCTGAGTGTAGTCAGTGTCAGGAGTCAGATAGGACACGAAGGAGCAAGGAGCTGAGGACTGGAGCTGGCAGAGCTCGTCCTAGCCAGAGCACACACTGAGAACCGGACACCGGAGTCCGAGGCTGTGGGACCCTTCAAGCCCAGCAGCAGAAACCGCACGGCAGGAGATTGTAGGTCTCCTGGCCAACAGAAGCCAGGAGGCTCAGCCACACGAAAGGACCAGTACCGCCACAGAGGAGCGAGGAATACACGGGATCCGAGTCGCCAGCCATACGGGTGAGCAGCACGTTACACTCAGGGACGTGGGCTACAACACGACTATAAGCGGGATAGCCAAAAGAGTACAGTCAGAACGGCAGGCCTACAACTCCACCTGTCCAGGGGAATTCTAGGATTGCTCCCAGACTGACCAGGCCCTCATTCCTAGCAAGTACTCCCGTTGGGCCTATATAATTACCACCAGTAAAGACCCTAGGACTGCACTGCAAAGACTCCGTGTTATTATTACTGATCCAGGCACTATCACCACCATCATGCATACTCGCTGCCTGAAGCTACACTCTTCCTGTGGGGAGTCACATCACTTTGCTGCACATACCACCAGCTTCAGGGGACTGCTCCGCAGCGGCGGTTCCAAATAACCGCATTCCACAGGTGGCGTAGTCGGACTATACAAACAGATTCACATAAACTACCCTGGTTTGACCGCCCTGGGTCACAGACCGGGTCACTGCCAAGGTGACTACAACCCCCAGCATCTACAAGGCCCGGTTCACAGGGGGCGCGTCAGCAACATTCCCACCAGAAGGGTCACAGGCTCTGTGACGAGCACGATGGTCACCGGAAGGAGTCTTCCATCCACGGAAGCGACTGCCAATGGTTCAGCCAGAGGTTTGGTGGGAATCTGATACTTCTCTACAAGGGACTGAGAAATGAGATTCCCGGCGGCTCCGGAATCCAGGTGGGCGGTTTCAAAGAAGCGGTTCTCTCCACAGGAAATAGAAACGGATAGAGTCAAGAACGGAGAGGATTTACTCTTGCCTAAGACAACCTCTCCGAGTGGTCCTAGACACTGGAGTTTCCCGGCTTCTCCGGGCAGGAACGGATCAGATGCTCCTTACTACCACAGTAGAAACAGCTCCCCTCGGCATGGCGTATTTCTTGGCGAGACTTGACCATCTTGGTCTGGTTGATCTGCATGTTTTTGGGCGAGCGTGCCTGGGGAGTTGCAGGGTGGGAGGCAGGTTTCTGGAAAACCGGAGCAAGACGAGGAAATCTTCTCTACCAGTTGTCTCCTTAGCTCGTTCCAGGAAACGGATGTCAATCCGTGCAGCTAGTGACACCAGGTCATCCAGGGTGGTAGGAATGTCCCGGCCGGCTAGTTCATTCTTTTTCCATCCGGAAAGACCCCCCCAGAAGGTGGACACCAGGGCCTCGTCATTCCAGGCAAGCTCAGAAGCAAGGGTACGGAGCTGTATGGCATACTGGCCCATGGTGAGACTCCCTTGGCGGAGTCGGAGCAATGAGGAGGCAGTAGAAGTCCTTCGTCCAGGCTCATCGAAGACCTTCCGGAAGGCAGTGAGGAAATCCGGAAGATCGGACACCAGGGGATCCCCTCTCTCCCATAGAGGGTTTAGTCATGCCAATGCTTCCCCGGTGAGGTGAGACATGATGAATGCCACCTTGGCCCGGTCGGAGGGAAACTGATGTGCCAGTAGTTAAAAGTGCAACGTGCACTGGTTCAGAAAACCCCGACATAAGACGGGGTCACCCCCAAAACAAGGAGGCGCAGAGAGCCGGGGTCCTGAGCTGGATGCTATAGCACAGGTAGGCAGAGGCGCCACAGGAGCGGGTGTCGCTCGGCTCGAGGCGGACACTGGTGTGACAGGCAGCGTGTCCAGGCGAGAGTTGACAGACCGTAGGTAGGTCAGGATGGTTTCCTGTTGGGATCTCTGATGAGAAACCTCCTGGTACACGTCAGCAAGCGAAGGAGCCTGGGGGCCACTGGGTTCCATGGCCCGTGAAAACTGTTACGGATCTGGGTGGTGGAACCTCTGTGCTGCGGTGCAAGGATTGACCAGAGGGGCATGACTAGGTGTCAACTCGGACTGACCAAGGTCGCACGGCGGCTCAATCGACTCCGTGAACCAAGGAAGGACCGAGCAGAGGGACCAGGTGCTACTCTGTGCCAGTCCTTGTATGAGAGCAGGTGACTTCCACGGGTCAGAAGGCAGGGACTGACCGGTACAGCGGATGAGCATGGCAGGCAGGCTGACAGGTGATCCGGGTAGACGGACTGGTAGACACCACGGGTAACTGGCAGGAGCCTCCAGGTAGGCTGGCTGGTAGGCACAGCAGGTAACTGGCAGGTAATTGGTACGTTCTCTGGGTAGGCAGGCAACCCTTGCCCATAGACAGACTGGTGAGTTTGGACCGTAGGCAGACCGTCGGGCTGGAGAGTGTACTTGGCTGGCGGAGACAGGTAGTCAGGCTGGCGGACTGGACTGGTAGTCAGGCTGGTGGACTGGACTGGTAGTCAGGCTGGCGGACTGGACTGGTAGTCAGGCTAGCGGACTGGTAGTCAGACTAGCAGCGGGACCTGAGGGCTGAAGCAGGGTTTATAACACAAAGCTACAACCTTGCACGGGCACCTCCATTTTGGAGGAGGTGCCTTTTATAAGAGAGGTCCTCCCGCCATCGGCCGGGGACTCCTTAGGATGGCGCGCACGGCCCCTTTAAGAAGGAGGGAGCATGGGCGCACCTTAAGCACAGTGCTAGGGAAGCTGCATGTGCCGGCAGCAGCAGCAGGAGGGCCGGAAGATGACGGGCCCGGAGTGCGGCGGTAAGGGGAACGACGTCTCTGCCTGTAAGGGGGCAGAGACGCCGATGCTACAATGACGTCACATCCTTACAGACCTGCCAGGACGTATCACAATCAGCAGATCTCATGCTCATGTACCAGTCTAATATATAGAACAGGGCGTAATTCTTACTCACTTGGCTGCGCACACCTCACTCCACAGGCTGCACTTGATATTTTACACTTCTGTACTGAATAGACACAGACATGGGTGCAGGAGTGTTTGGTTTCCACTGTCGTCAGTGTTGTATGTGTGGCGCCCCTGAGGGTTCGACCGCCACAGGGATGCTGCACTTCTTTAATGGAGTGTTGTGTTCCTCCTCTGAGGTAAGACCAGTGTGATAGTCGTGACCCAAACCTTGCATCCAACACGACACTTCTCCACCAGAGGGAGCTAATATGCACTAGGTGCTGCTCCCCTGGTTACAGGGAGACTGGGGAACCAAGAGTTAGGGGAACCAGTTAGTGGGTGAGGGTGGAGGACTTACAAGTTAGTTACACTTTAAATTTCATATTTAATAAAAAGCCATCTTTGGTCTTGGTCGTCGTCTTCGGCTGTACTGTGCTGTCAAATACTGTGTGTAATGTGACTTCCCTCCGGGAGCGCAGATCCTGTGTGGGCCTGCACCGGCAAGGGGCACAGCCCTCGTACCCCGGCCTTGGGACGAGGGGCAGGTTGTAGACCAGGAATGTCTCAACCCGGCCAATGACCAGGACCAAGAAGGCCCGGAGCTTAAGAGTGTGGCTCCACAGCAAATGGATCCCAGGCAGGATGCAGACGGAGCGGTGTACACCACCTGTCCTCGCCATGCTGATATATTCAGAGGGACTCCGGCTGCAAGAGGGGTACTGGCCCCCGACACCCGACCTAGCTACTCTACGTCCTGGACGGGAAAGCCCGGTTAGGCCCAGAGGATCCCACAGGGTATCGGATGGAGCGGAGCTGCCACCCGTGCCCTTGTTCTGAGAGGAGTTCAGAGGGAGTCCCGGCCTATTTGCACACACACGGACAGGAAAGGATTCGGTCTGTAGTTCAGGAACACTCTGCAGTAGGGTCCCGACTGAATGCTGGACTTACTCGGAGGTTGTCGGACCCCCGTCCATGGTGACCGCAGGACTCCGCGAGGAGCAGGGAGTCGCCTTCCTTCTGCCACCTCTAAAGTGAGTAAAGCCTTGGAAGTTCACCCCTATGGTCTCCGGACTGTTTATTCTGCGCCACACCGCACGACGCGGCGCCAGTCTCCCTCTACTACTACCCCCATCCTCCTGTCCCTCTGCCGTGAGGCCACGCTCCGCCTGTGGGGAGTAGTAAGAACTCTGGCAGCCGTAAAACCAGGCCTCAGCGGACTGTAGCGGCGCTGGTGGCCCTTCACCGGGCACCACAGGTGGCGTAGTCGTTAATCAGCCACTCAACCCGGATGAGCCCACACCATCTCTTTTTAATGTGACGGCCCTGAGCACGGGTCTGGGCCCGGCCACGGCTGCACCCCATCTCTTCATCATAGGACCCGACACCGAGTCCCCCATCACCCAGGGTAAACACAGGCTTTTTCGAGTAAGAGGACGTCACATATGATTGTATGAGAAAGTGTGCCGGCTGCTCGTTACCTTATTGAACACAGTTACAGGGATGCACAGTGATGGCCGTACCCCATCTGCGTCAGTACAAGTGTCCCTGATGGGCGTTCTCTGGCCCGTGGATGAGCTTATATCTGGTAAATATTCAGCCAGTGGAGTCCAACTCTCCTAACTTGAGTGACTCTCAATGTCTTTGATAGGACAGGTTAACACCTTCACGACATATGACATAGTTACGTCATAAGTTGTGTCACTGCATTTGATGCGGGTTCCAGCGCTGAGCATGCATCTTTTTCTGCAGATGATAGTTCATTTAATCAGCCATCATGTGCCTTTAACAGCCGCAGGTGGAGCGGAGAATTATATTGCCAGATCATTTTTCCATATAGTGAATATGATAAATAAAAAAATTAAAAAACAATTGTGAAATTGCACTTTTTTTTTGCAATTTCTTCCTGTTTCCAGTACATCACATGATAAAATAAATTATTTTTTTGAAAAGTACAACTCGTTCCTCAAAATACAAGCCCTCATACGGATAAGTAGACAGAAAAATAAAAAAGTTATATGAGTCTTGGAAGAAGGGGAGAAAAAAACGAAAAAAACTGCTTAAAAATGTACCTGAACCTTTTTGGTTATTACCTCCATGCTTTACACCAAACACTGGACTGAGTTACAGGGGTCTTTACTACTGACATCTCCTTCTGAATGCCCCTATTGTGCTGAATAAAATAAGAAAAAAGCACATTTTCTGTCGGACTGATGCTGCTTCTCTGCCCGAGCGCCGTGTCCCCGGCAATCTTGTGTCATTGTGCCACATAAGCGCTGCAGTCAATCAGCGGCTGTCAGTCCTGTTAGATACCATTTAGGAAGGTCTTGCCCATGAAGTGACTGTCTCCACTCACATTGTTGGTCCATGTGTGGAATATCTGGACATTGGCTATACTGGGCGCGGGTGCGGTCTGTGGTGCAGAGAGCACAGGTCGGTATAATACGCTCGTCTGAACGAGGCCCAATAAAAATGGATTGTAAAGAACTGAAAATATTTTTAATGTTCTGCTCACATCACATTTGTATCAGAAAAACGCTATTTACATGGGCCTGGAGAAGAAGATTCCCATTGTTCTAGAATAAGACATAGAGGCGACTATGACCTTTACTACATAGGTGTAAAGGGTAAAAGGAACATTGTATTTACAGATGGGGAGAATATAAAGACTGAGAATATTGAATGTAATAATGTTCTCTATATTCCTGTTCAGTTATATTATATTCAGTGCCAGACCACCCATCTTTACATTCTGACCAATATCATTTGGCTCTTCTGATTTTCGGACACTTGGGTCCACATTATCTATAACAATATACATATCCTCAGGCACAGAGATGGCACTATTACTATATGGGGGCACGGAGCCAGGACTAATACTATTCAGAGTCACAAGGGGGTCTTATTACTCTATACAAACAAAGAGGGGGCACTATTTCTACATGGAGCCACAGAGAGGGTACTAGTGCTATATGAGGGCACAGAGAGGGCACTAGTACTATACGGGGGCACAAAGAGGACAATAGTACTATGCAGGGGCACAGAGAGGGCACTAGCACCATGTGGGGGCACAGAGAGGGCACTAGTACTATATGGGGACACAGAGAGGGCACTAGTACTAGATGGGGGCACAGAGAGGGCACTAATACTATACGGGAGCACAAAGAGGGCACTAGCACCATGTGGGGGTGACGCGCCCTGGGCCTATGTGATGTAGCGTTGCGCACGCAGGGGCTACCCGGAGCCGGATCTGATAGGGGTAGTAGTCTCGTGGCGGTGACCCGGTCCGTGCCCAGGGAGTCAGACTAAGTGGCGGTATTTTAGCAGTAGATGTTGGATGACTACGCCACCCGTTGAATGCAGCTATGGAGCTGCCGCTGCAGGGCAGACCGCTGAGGCCGGTGGAAGGATGGTGCAGCGTGGATGGTATAACCCCAAACGGGAGGGGTATGGCCTCAGGGCAGCCGACGTGGATGATGGGGGTAGCAGAAACCACTCAGAGACGATGCGGTGTAGTTCAGGGTCTTTACTGGTGACAAAGATAGACCCTCCCGGAGTACTTGCTAGCGATCGGGGCCTGGTCAGTCCTTGAGCAGATGGGATCTCCCCTGGCCAGGCGGAGTTGTAGGCCTTCCCAACTAACTGTACTCTTCTGGCTACCTTGCTAGAGGCGGGTAAAAGTAGCCCACGTCCCTGAGTGTACCGTGTGGTGCTCACCCGTATGGCCGGTGACTCGGGGCCTTCTAATGGCTTCCGCTCCACGACGGCGGTGCTGGTCCCACGCGTGTGACCGTGCCTTCGGGTTTCTGGGCCAGAGGACCTGAAATCCCCTGCCGGTCGGTTTCTGCTGCTGGGTAAGATTAGTCCCCACAGCCTCGGACTCCGGGTCCGGTGATAACTTCTCAGTCAGGGCAAGCTCTGCAGCTGCCAGCCCCTGACTCCTTGTAACACTGCTCCCACAGAGCTCCGGTTGTTGTTCTTCCTATGCTGCTTCTCTTCTTCTCTCTACTCTTCAACAACAACCTAACCCTGCCTCAGCCCCAAGTTTATATAGGGGAAGTTCTTCCCCTCCCAGAACTGGGCAGGAGGTGTGGCATGCATAGGATTCCTGACCAAGAGACCTCCCACCTGCTCTCAGACATAATATTGCTATTATTGTGGAGACCAGACCCCTGGGGTGCCACAGGGGCACATAGAGGGCACTAGTACTATATGGGGACACAGAGAAGGCACTAGTACTATATAGGGGCACAGAGAGGGCACTAGTACTATACGGAAGCACAAAGAGGGCACTAGCACCATGTGGGGGCACAGAGAGGGCACTAATACTATATGGAGGCACAGAGAGGGCACTAGTACTATAAGGGGGAATAGAGAGGGCATTAGTACTATATGGGGGCACAGAGAGGGCACTAGTACTATTTGAGGGCACAGAGGGCACTAGTACTATATGGGGGCACAGAGAGGGCTTTAGTACTATATGGGGGCACAGAGAGTGCACTAGTATTATATGGCAGCACAGGGAGGGTATTAGTACTATATGAGGGCACAGAGAGGTCACTAGTACTATATGGGGATGCAGAGGGGGCACTATTACTATATGGGGGCACAGAGAGGGCACTAGCATTATATAGGGGCACAGAGAGGGCACTAGTACTATATGGAAGCACAGAGAGGGCACTAATACTATAAGGAGGTACAGAGAGGGCACTAGTACTATATGGGGGCATAGAGGAGACACTAGTACTATATAGGGGCAGTAGTACTGTATGAAGGCAAAAAAAGGGCAGTGGTACTATATGGGGGCACAGAGAGAGCACTAGTAATATATGGGGGCACAGAGAGGGCACTAGTTCTATATGGGGGCACAGAGAGGGCACTAGTACTATATGGGTGCACAGAGAGAGCACCAGTATTATATGAGGGCTCAGAGAGGGCACTAGTACTATATGGGGGTACAGAGAGGGCACTAGTACTACATGGAGGCACAGAGAGGGCACTAGTACTATATGGAGGCACAGAGAGGGCACTAGTACAGTATGGAGGCAC
The DNA here is from genome assembly GCF_046119375.1 of Phyllobates terribilis. NCBI lineage: Eukaryota > Metazoa > Chordata > Amphibia > Anura > Dendrobatidae > Phyllobates > Phyllobates terribilis. The sequence goes on along the minus strand of NW_027362763.1, from coordinate 802,167,544 downwards.
AGAAAGGGCACTAGTATTTTATGGGTGCACAGAGGGGGCACTGTTACTATATGGGTGCACAGAGAGGGCACTAGTACTACATGGGGGCATAGAGGGGACACTATTACTATATAGGGGCAGTAGTACTAAATGAAGGCAAAGAAAGGGAACTGGTACTATATGGGGGCACAGAGAGAGCACTAGTAATATATGGGGGCACAGAGAGGGCACTAGTTCTATATGGGGGCACAGAGAGGGCACTAGTACTATATGGGTGCACAGAGAGAGCACTAGTACTATATGAGGGCTCAGAGAGGGCAATAGTACTATATGGGGGTACAGAGAGGGCACTAGTACTACATGGAGGCACAGAGAGGGCACTAGTACTATATGGAGGCACAGAGAGGGCACTAGTACTGTATGGAGGCACAGAAAGGGCACTAGTACTTTATGGGTGCACAGAGGGGGCACTATTACTATATGGGTGCACAGAGAGAGCACTAGTACTATATGGGGGCACAGAGAGGGCACTAGTACTATATGGAGGCACAGAGAGGGCACTAGTACTATATGGAGGCACAGAGAGGGCACTAGTACTATATGGGGGCACAGAGAGGGCACTAGTACTTTATGGGTACGCAGAGGGGTACTATTACTATATGGGGGCACAGAGAGAGCAATAGTACTATATGGGGGCACAGAGAGGGCACTAGTACTATATGGGGGCACAGAGAGGGCATTAGTACTGTATGGAGGCACAGAGGGCACTAGTACTATATGGGGGCACAGAGATGGCACTAGTGGAGAGCACTACTCCTATAGGGAGGTACAGACGGGCCATATTATTATATAGAATCACTGATGAGGTCACAGAGGAGACTTGATAAGATATTTAGTGTAAAGATGGGAGTAAAATGCGTGAAATGATAATGTGACAATGTAGCTTAAGGTAACTTAATTGCACCACCAAACTGTTACAAAATAAACACACTATAAAAAGACTAAACATTACCACTATACTCCTTCCTTATGGTGTTAGATCTCAGTTCTGCCAAGCATATAAGAGGTCTCACAGTCATACATAGTCATACAGTTATATTAAGTGACTTAATGTTCACCTTCTTTCTAGTTGGAGCCATTCACTTTTCTTATCTTTTCCATCTGGTCCAGACCACCATTACGACTTCTTCTAGCCGCAACTCATCTGTAGGGATTTCAACACAGACATGTTTGACTTCTCACATTTCCACCACCTTATCCATCTATTTTGATATCACTAATTCTTTACTGTTGCCCCATTTTCCCCATTACTGCACTTGCAGTGAAGCGCAGTGACCCAAAGTGCACACAGTGCGTTTTTGGTGCGTTTTGTCTGCACAGAAATGGGCCAAAAATGCATTGTAAACCTTCTCCCATGGTTTCCTATGACATTTTGCAAGTTCTTTGATCAGAATTTATCCTGACTGAATTTCATGTGCAGAAAAAGAAGCAGCATGTCCATTCTTTTTGCGTTTTTGCCTGCATTTTTCCTATACAATGCACTGGAAAAACGCATGGCAAATCTGCAGGCAAAACCACATAAAAAAACACATGAAAACGCATCAAAACGCTGCGTATTTATCTCAGCGTTTTTGCTGCCAATAGATGCAGGAACGCTGCAGAAATTTTCCTGATTGTGCGCACATAGCCAATACATCAAAACTTACTAGAAATAGCAACTGAAAGAGATCTACACAGATAGTGCCACAGAAACCAACAGTGCCAGACAGATGGTGCCCCTAAAAGTAATTGTGCCCAACAGATGGTAATAGTGAACCTCAGAGTGAGTACCCTAAAGAGTAAAAGTGTCATACAAATGCACAAATGCACAAAGCATGGGAAACAAACAAGGAGAATTGGAACTACTAACGCAGGAAAAGAAAAATGATGTCATTGGAATCACTGAAACTTGGTGGGACGATACACATGATTGGAACACAAGGCTAAAAGGATACAACTTATTTGCAAGAAACAGACTTGATAAACGAGGAGGAGGTGTCGCATTGTATGTTAGAAAAGGGTATATCTGCACAGAGATTGAAGCAGAGACTGGGAGTTCTGTGGAAACTGTTTGGGCAAGAATACAAGGAGAGAACAACAGAAAGGACACCATTGTAGGCATTTACTACAGGCCACCTGGGCAAACTGAAGATATGGATGAACTCTTTATGTATCAAATGACCAAGTTCTCCAAAAAATATGACGTAGTGGTCATGGGAGATTTCAACTATCCAGACATTTGTTGGGAATCTCTCTCAAGTAATGCTAACAGGTCAAGCAAATTCTTATCCTCTCTTGCTGACAACTTTATCTTCCAAAAGGTAGGAGAGAAAACAAGGGGATCTGCTACTTTGGATCTAATCCTTATAAACAGGGAGGAAATGATTGAGGAGGTAAAAGTGGCTGGGACGCTAGGAGGCAGCGATCAAGCTATTATAGAATTTTGGATAACTAGAGGAGGAAGACATGTGAAGACTGAAACTTCAAGGTTAGACTTCAGAAAGTCAGATTTTAAGCGACTCAGAAAGAGAATAGGAGGGATCCAATGGCTGGATATCCTTAAGGGCAAAAATGTCCTGGAAGGATGGGAAATTTTTAAAAATGAGATTCTCAAAGCACAATCATTAACAATCCCAAAAAGTAGGAAAAATGGGAAGCATTTAAGGAAACCAGGATGGATGAACACAGAAATTAAACACATGCTAAAAATAAAGAAAGAAATGTTTATCAAATGGAAAGAGGGAGGCATATGTAAAGAAGATTATAATGCAGTCTGCAGATCCTGCAGGGCACGTTTCAGGTTAGCTAAAGCTGACAATTAATTAAGGCTTACAAGAGATGTCAAAAGCAATAAAAAAGGATTTTGGGGGTATGTCAAAAGTAAAAGAAAAGTCAAAGATGCTATAGGATTTTTACAGGATGAAAATGGTGAAATGGTAAGAAAGGATGTTGAGAAGGCAGAACTTTTTAATTCCTATTTTGCATCAGTTTTCTCTCAGAAAGAAAATGTAACATCAACTGATCTTCACTGTCCTATTAAAGGAATAGAAGAATCCAACTTATTTGTAAACAGAAAGATTGTGAGGGAATATTTAGCTAACATAAATGAGTTCAAGTCTCCAGGTCCAGATGAATTACACCCCAGAGTACTGAAGGAGATCGTAGAAGAAATTTTAGAACCACTCTCCATAATCTTTGAAAATTCTTGGAGAACAGGAGAAGTCCCAGAAGACTGGAGAAGAGCAAATGTTGTTCCTATCTTCAAAAAGGGGAAGAAGGTGGACCCAGGGAACTATAGGCCGGTGAGTCTGACTTCTATACCAGGAAAGATCTTTGAACAAATTATTAAACAACATGTATGTAAGTACCTGGATAAGAATGAAGTGATTAACCAGAGTCAGCATGGGTTTGTAACTAAAAAGTCATGTCAGACTAACTTAATTTCCTTCTATGACAGAATCACTGACTGGGTGGATCAGGGAAATGCTGTAGATATAGTATATCTTGACTTCAGCAAAACATTTGACAAAGTATCTCACACCATCCTTATTGAAAAAATGACCAAGTATGGAATGGACAAGGCAACTGTTAGGTGGATTCATAACTGGCTTAGTGATCGGACTCAAAGAGTGGTCGTAAATGGCTTCACATCCAGTTGGATGAATGTCTCAAGTGGGGTACCACAGGGCTCTGTCCTGGGACCTGTATTGTTCAACATCTTTATCAATGATTTAGATGAAGGAATTGAGGGTAAACTGATTAAATTTGCTGATGACACAAAGCTAGGAGGGATAGCTAACACCAGAGAAGAGAGAGAGAGGATTCAAAAAGACCTACATAAACTGGAGCAGTGGGCTGCAACTAACAGAATGTTTTTTTATCAGGGAAAAATGCAAAGTACAACATCTTGGCAATAAAAATGAAAAAAGCATATACAGAATGGGATGAATACAGCTAAGCAACAGCACAAGTAAAAAAGACTTAGGTATACTAATAGATCATAGACTGAACATGAGTCAACAGTGTGATGCAGCAGCAAAAAAGGCAAATACTATTCTGGGATGTATTAACCGAAGCATAGAGTCTAGATCACGTGAAGTCATTTTCACACTTTAATCCTCTTTGGTCAGAACTCATCTGGAATACTGTGTCCAGTTTTGGGCACCACATTTAAAAAAAGACATTGACAAACTGGAGCAAGTTCAGAGAAGAGCGACCAGAATGGTGACCGGTCTGCAAACCATGTCCTATAAGGAACGGTTACAGAATTTGGGAATGTTTAGCTTGCAAAAAAGAAGACTGAGAGGAGACTTAATAGCTGTCTACAAATATCTCAAGGGCTGTCACATTGTAGAAGGATCATCTTTATTCTCATTTGCACAAGGAAAGACTAGAAGCAATGGGATGAAACTGAATGGGAGGAGACAGATTAGATATTAGAAAAAACTTTTTGACAGTTATTGTGATCAATGAGTGGAACAGGCTGCCACGAGAGGTGGTGAGTTCCCCTTCAATGGACGTCTTCAAACAGAGGCTGGACAGACATCTATCTGAGATGATTTAGTGAATCCTGCTTTGAGCAGGGGGTTGGACCAGATGACCCAGGAGGTCCCTTCCAACTCTACCATTCTATGATTCTATGATCATTTGTGCCCTACACAATAATAGTCTTATCAGTTTCCTCAATAATGCTCCATGGGGGAACTATAATGTGTGGGTTAAAGTGCTGTGGAGGCACCAAAATCTATGAGGAATCACTGTGGGTGCGTTACTGTGAGAGGGAAATCATTGTTGGGGCCCTGTAGAGGTGGCACTGTGAAGGCATCATACTATGTAGAGGATTGCACTATGGGGCACCATACTCTGTGAAGGGGCACAGCGGGGGCAGGAGACACACTACATATTGTACAGCAGAGTAAAAATTCTCCTCTTAGCATTTTTTAGGAATATTTTTAGGCAAACTGGAGTATGTAATTTACAATATTTCAGATTTGCAACACTAAGGAATACACAATGTTACAAGCGTACGATTTATGCCCATAAACATAACGATCTTATAACAATGACTGAGGCGATTCTAAACCGATAATGCCTTGTATGCTAAATATAATAATCAGAACGAGTGCAGTGGACTTTATTCATGGAGATTGCCGTTCCCTGCTGGAGAGAGGTTCCAATATTTAAAGGGAAATTATCATTTTAAGTAACTTTTAAGAATAAGCTGCCATGTGTGTACATTTTGGAATATCACTATACCTGGTCATTTTTTTTTACTTTTATCCTGTATTTTCACCAGTTTTCGCCTCTACAGGAGAAGAATTCCTGTTTTTCTCTTTGGTTGCAGACAGCAGGGCCAGCTCCAGGCTTTCGTAGGCCCCGGGCGAAAGAGTCTCAGTGGGCCCCTTTAATAAATACCAGGATGCAGATACGGCAGAGAAATATATATATATATAGTACAAGGCCAAAGATTTCACTTACTTCTTACATTACATGAGTGATATCTATTGTAAATTCTACAATAGCTCAGAAACCGGCGATAACTGGCAGCGCACAGTGCAGACCGGACAGTATAGTCCTCCATACAGTATACTGACCCCATATAATCTCCCATACGGTATAATGGGAACTTCATAGTCCTCCATACAGTATAATGGGCCCCATATAATGCTACATACAGAATAATGAGAACAATACCGTATACTGCTTCATACAGAATAATTGGCCCCATATAATGCTCCATACAGAATAATGGACCTCATATATTGCTCCAAACAGAATAATGCACTCCAATTCAATGCTCCATGCAGAATAATGGGCCCCATATTGTGCTCCATACAGAATAATGGACCCCATATAATACTCCCTAGAGAATAATGAACCCCATATAATTCTCCATACAGAATAATGAGCCCCATATAATGCTCTATAGAGAATAATAGAATAATGGACCCCATATAATGCTCCATACAGAATAATGGACCCCATATAATGCTCCATACAGAATAATGGACCCCATATAATGCTCCATAGAGAATAATGGACCCCATATAATTCTCCATACAGAATAATGAGCCCCATATAATGCTCTATAGAGAATAATAGAATAATGGACCCCATATAATGCTCCATACAGAATAATGGACCCCATATAATGCTCCATACAGACTAATGCACCCCATATTATGTTCCATACAGAATAATGGACCCCATATAATGCTCCATAGAGAATAATCGACCCCATATAATTCTCCATACAGAATAATGAGCCCCATATAATGCTCTATAGAGAATAATAGAATAATGGACCCCATATAATGCTTCATACAGAATAATGGACCCCATACAGTGCTGGCCAAAAGTATTGGCACCCCTGCAATTCTGTCAGATAATACTCAGTTTCTTCCTGAAAATGATTGCAATCACAAATTCTTTGGTATTATTATCTTCATTTAATTTGCTTGCAAGGAAAAAAACACAAAAGAGAATGAAGCAAAAATCAAATCATTGATCATTTCACACAAAACTCCAAAAATGGGCCAGACAAAAGTATTGGCACCCTCAGCCTAATACTTTAGAAAAATAACTGCGAACAACCGCTTCCGGTAACCATCAATGAGTTTCTTACAATGCTCTGCTGGAATTGTAGACCATTCTTCTTTGGCAAACTGCTCCAGGTCCCTGATATTTGAAGGGTGCCTTCTCCAAACTGCCATTTTGAGATCTCTCCACAGGTGTTCTATGGGACTCAGGTCTGGACTCATTGCTAGCCACCTTAGAAGTCTCCAGTGCTTTCTCTCAAACCATTTTATAGTGCTTTTGGAAGTGTGTTTTGGGTCATTGTCCTGCTGGAAGACCCATGACCTCTGAGGGAGACCCAGCTTTCTCACACTGGGCCCTACATTATGCTGCAAAATTTGTTGGTAGTCTTCAGACTTCATAATGCCATGCACACGGTCAAGCAGTCCAGTGCCAGAGGCAGCAAAGCAACCCCAAAACATCAGGGATCCTCCGCCATGTTTGACTGTAGGGACCGTGTTCTTTTCTTTGAATGCCTCTTTTTTTTTCCTGTACACTCTATGTTGATGCTTTTTGCCAAAAAGCTCTACTTTTGTCTCATCTGACCAGAGAACATTCTTCCAAAACATTTTAGGCTTTCTCAGGTAAGTTTTGGCAAACTCCAGCCTGGCTTTTTTATGTCTCAGGGTAAGAAGTGGGGTCTTCCTGGGTATCCTACCATACAGTCCCTTTTCATTCAGACGCCGACGGATAGTACGGGTTGACACTGTTGTACCCTCGGACTGCAGGGCAGCTTGAACTTGTTTAGATGTTAGTCGAGGTTCTTTATCCACCATCCGCACAATCTTGCGTTGAAATCTCTCGTCAATTTTTCTTTTCCGTCCACATCTAGGGAGGTTAGCCACAGTGGCATGGGCTTTAAACTTCTTGATGACACTGTGCACGGAAGACACAGGAACATTCAGGTCTTTGGAGATGGACTTGTAGCCTTGAGATTGCTCATGCTTCCTCACAATTTGGTTTCTCAAGTCCTCAGACAGTTCTTTGGTCTTCTTTCTTTTCTCCATGCTCAATGTGGTACACACAAGGACACAGGACAGAGGTTGAGTCAACTTTAATCCATGTTAACTGGCTGCAAGTGTGAATTAGTTATCGCCAACACCTGTTAGGTGCCACAGGTAAGTTACAGGTGCTGTTAATTACACGAATTAGAGAAGCATCACATGATTTTTCAAAGGGTGCCAATACTTTTGTCCACCCTTTTTTTAGCTTTGGTGTGGAATTATATCCAATTTGGCTTTAGGACAATTCTTTTTGTGTTTTTTTCATTGAAGTCAAATTAAATGAAGAGAATAATACCAAAGAATTTCTGATTGCAATCATTTTCAGTGTCGTGAAAGCTCATCAAGAGAATGCCAAGAGTGTGCAAAGCAGTCATCAAAGCAAAAGGTGGCTACTTTGAAGAACCTAGAATAAAAGACATATTTTCAGTTGTTTCACACTTTTTTGTTAAGTATATAATTCCACATATGTTAATTCATAGTTTTGATGAATTCAGTGTGAATGTACAATTTTCTTTAAATGAGAAGGTATGTCTAAACTTTTGGTATGTACTGTAAGTCCCCCGCATAGTGCTCCGTACTGTATGCATGGCCCAGCATAGTGCTCCGTACTGAATGCATGGTCCCGCATAGTGCTCCGTACTGTATACATGGCCCCGCATAGTGCTTCGTACTGTATACATGGCCCCGCATAATGCTCCGTACTACTATATACATGGCCCCGCATAGTGCTCCGTACTATATACATTGCCCCGCACACTGCTCTGTTTTGTATACATGGCCCCGCAGAGTGCTGCACACAGTATACATGGCCCAGCATAGTGCTCCGTACTGTATACATGGCTCCGCATAGTGCTCCGTACTGTATACATATCAACTGCATAGTGCTCTGTACTGTATTCATGGCCCCGCATAATGCTCTGTACTGTATACACGGCCTCGCATAGTGCTCCATATTGTATACACGGGCCCGCATAGTGCTCCGTACTCTATATACTGCCCCCGCATAGTGCTCTGTACTGTATACATGGCCCCCGCATAGTGCTCCGTACTCTATACGTGGCCCTGAATAGTGCTCCATACTGTATACATGGCCCCACATAGTGCTCCGTACTGTATACATGGCCCCACATAGTGCTCCATACTGTATACATGGCCCTGCATAGTGCTGCACTCAGTATACATGGCCCCGCATACTGCTCCATATTGTATACATGGGCCCGCATCGTGCTCCGTACTCTATATAGGACCCCAGAAAAGTGCTCTGTACTGTATACATGTCCCCCGCATAGTGCTCCGTACCATATACTTGTTCCCCGTATAGTGCTCCGTACTATATACATGGCCCGGTATAGTGCTCCATACTGTATACATGGCCAGCATAGTGCTGCACACAGTATAAATGGACCTGCATAGTGCTCCGTACTGTATACATGGCCAGCATAGTGCTGCACACAGTATAAATGGCCCCGCATAGTGCTGCACACAGTATACATGGCCCCGCACAGTGCTCCATACGTATACATGGCCGCGAATAGTGCTCCGTACTGTATCCACTGCCCCGCATAGTGCTCCGTACTCTATATACGGCCCCCGAATAGTGCTCTGTACTGTATACATGGCCCTGTATAGTGCTGCGTACTGTATACATGGCCCCGCATAGTGCTCCGCACTGTATACATGGCCCCGTATAGTGCTCCATATTGTATACATGGCCTCGCATAGTGCTCCTTACTGTATATATGGCCCTGTATCGTGCTGAACACAGTATAAATGGCCCTGCATAGTGCTCCCTACTGTATACATGGTCCTGCATAGTGCTCCGTACTGTATACATGGCCCCGCATAGTGCTCCATACTGTATACATGGACCCCGCATAGTGGTCCGTACGGTATGCATGGCCCCGCATAGTGCTCCGTACTGTATGCATGGTCCCTCATAGTGCTCCGTACTGTATACATGCCCTACATAGTGCTCCGTACTGTATACATGACCCCGCATAGTACTCCGTACTGTATGCATGTCCACCGCATAGTGCTCCGTACTGTATACATGTCCCCTCATAGTGCTTCGTACTGTATACATGGCCCCACATAGTGCTCCGTACTGTATACATGGCCCCGCATAGTGCTCCGTACTGTATACATGGCCCCGCATAGTGCTCCATATTGTATACATGGCCCCGCATAGTGCTCCGTACTCTATATACGGCCCCTGCATAGTGCTCCGTATTGTATACATGGCCCCGCATAGTGGTTCGTACTATATACATGGCCCCGCATAGTGCTCCGTACTGTATACATGGCCCCGCATAGTGCTCCGTACGCAAACATGACCCCGCATAGTGCCCCTACGTATACATGGCCCCGCATAGTGCTCCGTACTGTATATATGGCCCGGCATAGTGCTCCGTACTGTATCCACGGCCCCGCATAGTGCTTCATATTGTATACCCAGCCCCGCATAGTGCTCCGTACTCTATATACGGCCCCCGCATAGTGCTCTGTACTGCATACATGTCCCCCGCATAGTGCTCCGTACTCTATACGTGGCCCTGCATAGTTCTCCCTACTGTATACATGGCCTCGCATAGTGCTCCATACTGTATACATAGTCCCGCACAGTGCTCTGTACTGTATACATGGCCCCGCATAGTGCTCCATACTGTATACATGGCCCCGCATAGTGCTCCATACTGTATACATGGCCCCGCATAGTGTTCCGTACTGTATACATGGACCAGCATAGTGCTCCATATTGTATACATGGCCCCGCATAGTGCTCTATACTATATACATGGCCATGCATAGTGCTCCGTACTGTATACATGGTCCCGCATAGTGCTCCATATTGTATACATGGTCCTGCATACTGCTCTGTTTTGTATATATGGCCCCGCATAGTACTGCATGCAGTATACATGGCCCTGCATAGTGCTCCGTATGCAAACATGACCCCGCATAGTGCTCCGTACTGTATATATGGCCCCGCATAGTGCTCCGTACTGTATCCACGGCCCCGCATAGTGCTTCATATTGTATACCCAGCCCCGCATAGTGCTCCGTACTCTATATACGACCCCCGCATAGTGCTCTGTACTGCATACATGGCCCCCGCATAGTGCTCCGTACTCTATACATGGCCCTGCATAGTTCTCCCTACTCTATACATGGCCTCGCATAGTGCTCCATACTGTATACATAGCCCCGCACAGTGCTCTGTACTGTATACATGGCCCCGCATAGTGCTCCATACTGTATACATGGCCCCGCATAGTGCTCCATACTGTATACATGGCCCCGCATAGTGCTCCGTACTGTATACATGGCCCCGCATAGTGCTCCATATTGTATACATGGCCCCGCATAGTGCTCAATACTATATACATGGCCATGCATAGTGCTCCGTACTGTATACATGGTCCCGCATAGTGCTCCGTACTGTATACATGTCCCCCTCATAGTGCTCCGTACTGTATACATGGCCCTGTATAGTGCTCCATACTGTATATACGACCCAGCATAGTGCTGCACTCAGTATACATGGCTCCGCATAGTGCTCCGTACTGTATACGTGTCACCCGCATAGTGCTTCATACTGTATACATGGCCCCGCATAATGCTCCGTACTACTATATACATGGCCCCGCATAGTGCTCCATACTGTATATACGACCCAGCATAGTGCTGCACTCAGTATACATGGCTCCGCATAGTGCTCCGTACTGTATACATGTCACCCGCATAGTGTTCCATACTACTGTATACATGGCCCCGCATAGTACTTCATACTGTATGCAAGGCTCCCGCATAGTGCTCGGTACTGTATACACGTCCCCCGCATAGTGCTCTGTACTACTATATACATGGCCCCGCATAGTGCTCCGTACTGTATACATGGCCCCGCATAGTACTCCGTACTGTATACATGGCCCCCCATAGTGCTCCGTACTGTATCCACGGCCCCGCATAGTGCTTCATATTGTATACCCAGCCCCGCATAGTGCTCCGTACTCTATATACGGCCCCCGCATAGTGCTCTGTACTGCATACATGGCCCCCGCATAGTGCTCCGTACTCTATACATGGCCTCGCATAGTGCTCCATACTGTATACATAGCCCCGCACAGTGCTCTGTACTGTATACATGGCCCCGCATAGTGCTCCATACTGTATACATGGCCCCGCATAGTGCTCCATACTGTATACATGGCCCCGCATAGTGCTCCGTACTGTATACATGGCCCCGCATAGTGCTCCATATTGTATACATGGCCCCGCATAGTGCTCTATACTATATACATGGCCATGCATAGTGCTCCATACTGTATACATGGTCCCGCAAAGTACTCCGTACTGTATACATTTCCCCCTCATAGTGCTCCGTACTGTATACATGGCCCTGTATAGTGCTCCATACTGTATATACGACCCAGCATAGTGCTGTACTCAGTATAAATGGCTCCGCATAGTGCTCCGTACTGTATATATGTCACCCGCATAGTGCTTCATACTGTATACATGGCCCCGCATAGTGCTCCATATTACTATATACATGTTCCCGCATAGTGTTCCATACTACTGTATACATGGCTCCCGCATAGTGCTCGGTACTGTATACACGTCCCCCGCATAGTGCTCTGTACTACTATATACATGGCCCCGCATAATGCTCCGTACTGTATACATGGCCCCGCATAGTGCTCCGTTCTCTATACATGGCCCCCCATAGTGCTCCGTACTGTATACATGGCCCCGCATAGTGCTCCATACTGTATACATGGCCCTGCATAGTGCTCTGTACTGTATACATGGCCCCGCATAGTGCTCCGTACAACTATATACATGGTCCCGCATAGTGCTCCGTACGTATACATGTCCCGCGAATAGTGCTTCGTACTGTATACATGGCCCCGCATAGTGCTCCATCCTACTATATACATGGCCCCGCATAGTGCTCCGTATTGAATACACGGCCCAGCATAGTGCTCCGTACTACTGTATGCATGGCCCCGCATAGTGCTCCGTACTGTATACATGGCCCCCATAGTACTCCATACTGTATACATGGCCCCGCATACTGCTGCATACTGTATACATGGTCCCGCATAGTACTCCATACTGTATACATGTCCCCGCATAGTGCTCCGCACTGTATACATGGTCCCGCATAGTGCTCCGTCCTGTATACATGACTCCGCATAGTGCTCCGTACTGTATACATGCCCCGCATAGTGCTCCGTACTGTATTCATGGCCCCGCATAGTGCTCCGTACTACTGTATACATGGTCCCGCATAGTGCTACCTACTGTATACATGGTCCGGCAGAGTGCTCCGTCCTGTATACATGACCCCGCATAGTACTCCGTACTGTATACATGTCCCCCACATTTTGCTTCGCACTGTTTACATGCCCCGCATAGTGCTCCATCCTACTATATACATGGCCCCGCATAGTGCTCCGTATTGTATACATGGCCCCGCATAGTGCTCCATCCTACTATATACATGGCCCCGCATAGTGCTCCATCCTACTATATACATGGCCCCGCATAGTGCTCCGTATTGTATACACGGCCCGCGCATAGTGCTCCGCACTACTGTATACATGGCCCCGCATCGTGCTCTGTACTGTATACATGGCCCCTCATAGTACTTCGTACTGTATACACGGCCCCGCATAGTGCTCCATACTGTATATATGGCCCCGCATAGTGCTTCATATTGTATACATGGCCCCGCATAGTGATCCGTACTGTATACCTGTGCCCCGCATAGTGCTCCATACTGTATATATGGCCCCGCATAGTGCTTCGCACTGTATACATGCCCCGCATAGTGCTCCGTACTGTATACATGGCCCCGCATAGTGCTCCGTACTGTATACATGCCCCGCATAGTGCTCTGTACTGTATTCATGGCCCCGCATAGTGCTCGGTACTACTGTATACATGGTCCCGCATAGTGCTCCGTCCTGTATACATGACCCCGCACAGTACTCCGTACTGTATACATGTCCCCCACATTTTGCTTCGCACTGTATACATGGCCCCGCATAGTGCTCCGTATTGTATACACCGCCCGCGCATAGTGCTCCGTACTACTGTATACATGGCCCCGCATAGTGCTTCGTACTGTATACATGGCCCCGTATAGTGCTCCGTACTGTATATATGGCCCCGCATAGTGCTCCATTCTACTATATACATGGTCCCGCATAGTGCTTCGTACTGTATACATGGCCCCGCATAGTGCTCCGTACTACTATATACATGGTCCCGCATAGTGCTCCGTACTGTATACATGGCCCCGTATAGTGCTTCATACTGTATACATGGCCCCGCATAGTGCTCCGTACTACTATATACATGGTCCCGCATAGTGCTCCATACGTATACATGGCCTCGCATAGTGCTCCGTACTGTATACACGGCCCAGCATAGTGCTCCATACTACTGTATACATGTCCCCGCATAGTGCTCCGTACTGTATACACGGCCCAGCATAGTGCTCCGTACTACTGTATACATGGCCCCGCATAGTGCTCCGTACTGTATACACGGCCCAGCATAGTGCTCCGTACTACTATATACATGGCCCCGCATAGTGCTCCGTACTGTATACACGGCCCAGCATAGTGCTCCGTACTACTGTATACATGGCCCCGCATAGTGCTCCGTACTGTATACACGGCCCAGCATAGTGCTCCGTACTACTGTATACATGGCCCCGCATAGTGCTCCGTACTGTATACATGGCCCTGCATAGTGCTCCGTACTACTGTATATATGGCCCCGCATAGTGCTCCGTACTATATACATGGCCCCGCATAGTGCTCCGTACTACTATATACATGGCCCCACATAGTGCTCCGTACTGTATACACAGCCCACGCATAGTGCTCCGTACTACTGTATGCATGGCCCCGCATAGTACTCCATACTGTATACATGGCCCCGCATAGTGCTCTGTACTGTATACATGGCCCCGCATAGTACTCCATACTGTATACATGGCCCCGCATAGTGCTCCGTACTGTATACACGGCCCAGCATAGTGCTCCGTACTACTGTATACATGGCCCCGCATAGTGCTCCGTACTGTATACATGGCCCTGCATAGTGCTCCGTACTACTGTATATATGGCCCCGCATAGTGCTCCGTACTATATACATGGCCCCGCATAGTGCTCCGTACTACTATATACATGGCCCCACATAGTGCTCCGTACTGTATACACAGCCCACGCATAGTGCTCCGTACTACTGTATGCATGGCCCCGCATAGTACTCCATACTGTATACATGGCCCTGCATAGTGCTCTGTACTGTATACATGGCCCCGCATAGTACTCCATACTGTATACATGGCCCCGCATAGTACTCCATACTGTATACATGGTCTCGCATACTGCTACCTACTGTTTACATGGTCCCGCATAGTACTCCGTACTGTATATGACGCGCCCCCTGGGCAGTGTGTGTGTGTGGATACCTGGAACCGGACCTTTTGTGGATGCTGGGGGTTGTAGTCCTTACGTGGCGGGGACCCGGTCCCGTGGCTCAGGATGGTCAACCCAAATGGCAGTCTATTTATAGGGTTTTGTGATTAAATGTCCGACTACGCCACCCGTGGATTGCGGTCAGAGTGAACCGCCGCTGCAGGGCCGACCGCTGAGGCTGGTGTTGTGGGTGCAGCTGAGGGTAGTATAACTCCCCACGGGATGAGTATAGCCTCAGGGCAGTAAATAGGGATGTTGGTGGTGATGGTGCGCGGGAGCAGCAGTAACCACACGGAGTCTGTCAAACAATTCAGGGTCTTTACTGTTGGTGGTATTAAGGGACCCGTCCGGAATACAGGTTAACAATGGAGGCCTGGTCAGTCTGAGAGCAACTGGGAGATCCCGCTGGTCAGGGGGAGTTTGTAGGCCTACCATGCTGACTTCAATCTTTCATGGCTATCCCGCTGTAGTGTAGTGGTAGCCCACGTCTCTGAGTGTTGTTCTCACCCATATGACTGGCGACTCGGGCCTTCCGTACTTCTCACCCCTCCAGGGCAGTAGAGGTCCCTCTTGCGTGGCTGAGCCTCCAGCCTTCCTTGGACCAGAGGACTTGAAGTCCCCTGCGTGGTGGTTTCCTGCTGCTGGGCTTATAACCCTCACAGCCTCGGACTCCAGTGTCCGGCTTTGTAAGTCTCTAGCCAGGATGAGCTCTTCCAGCTCCCCTCCTGGCCTCGTGTTCCTCCTCTTCCTACAGGGACTCCTCAGCCTGCTGCTGACCTGTCCCTATCTGCAACTTCTCTGGAACTTGTCTGGCACTTCTCTCACTAACCCCGCCCCAGATCCAGTTTATAAAGGGCAGGTTTCTCCCCTCGCTGGACTGAGGCAGGAGGTGCTGAATGCTAATTGTCCCCAACCAGGGAACCTCACACCTGCTCTCAGACATGACATTGCTGCCACTGTGGCGACCAGACCTGGGGTGCCACATTTACATGTCCCCCGCACAGTGCTCCGTTCTGTATATGTAATGCAGGTGCCGGGATGCAATGCACAGAGACACAAGGCGAGAACAGTAAGAGTTGAATATGAACAGTTTATATATATATGTAACAGGTACGCTGAACAAGGGATTGCAACAAGGGTAATAAACAGTAATTTGAAGTATTAGCAAAATACGAAGTCTCTCAAGGTAATGTGGTGCCCTCGATCATGAGAGACACCACGTGAGTTCCTTAACTGTGCATATGGCTCTAGCGGGGGTCACCGGTTATTCCCGCTAGGCCTTGAGTCTTTTTCCGGATAAATTCAATTAGATCACGTTGAGCTTCTTTAGCCCCAACCGTTCCCCTCCCAACCTGAGTACCTAAATCCAATTGTCCCCGATACCGTGGGTGAACAGTAGAAGTGACGGCCCTGTTCACGTATGCAGCTCCTCTGCTTTCGCTGGCGTGACTTTCCTGGGGCTGCCGTCTCTCAAGTCCTCTCTGCTTGGCCTTTGGAGGCAATCTCTCGAGCGTTGGGTAGGGGGGTCCAGACCTCGTCTGTCGGCGGGCGATGTCGGGTTCCGCGAACTCACTCAGCACCGCAAGCAGGTTCCGAGTCTCCTCAGCAGGCAAAGCACTCGGGTCACATCTGTGAGGGATCTGCAGCTCTTCTACCGGTGCCCGGCTGTGGGACGTCACAGGCCCCTGGCTTAGGCCTGTCACGCGGGGCTTCCCAGCACGCAGGGAACACGTCTGCTCCTTTCTGCTGCTTGGCGCCAAAGACCCCTCAGGTTTGGCGCGCTGGCCTCTTATCTCTCGGAACTCCTTCCTGGAAGTCACCTGATCGGGTCCAGCGTCTAAATCTGCTCTCCCTTCAACTTCCCTTGCATATCTTGGTTCCGCTTGACTGTGTCTGGCCAGCAGATGGCAGCCTCTCTCCATTTTTGAAACATCATGTAGGAGTTCCCTTGCAAGCTCTCTCGCCTTTGCTACATTCCTCCCTCCTTTTTGCTCGCCAGTCCTCGTGCGAGTGGACTTCTCACATAATTGATGCCTCTTTCCAGGCAGTACAAGTTCAGACAGGAGTTGGGCACACTCCTGCATTTTCTGCTGGATTTGAGACCAGATAAACTCTTCTTGAGCATACCGGTTAGGAGGAATTCCGGCATTAGCCCGCTCAGTTCTGTGGGGCTCCTCTTGCGGAGGTGACTCCGGGAGATCCGATGAATCAATTACTAGGGATTGCAAGTCATTTCTCGACTCATTCTGGGTTCCACTCGGGATTGGCCTCAATGGTTCTGACAGGCCCAACTGCATTGTGGCCCATCCTTCTTCATCCCCCAAGGTTCCTGCATGTGGCACTTCAGCCAATACGTTTGAAGGCCCAACTTCGTTACAGACTTCTGCTTCAGAGGAGCAAGGTTGCAGCATATTGCGGTGCAACACCCTGGGTGTCGCGGCGTCATCCCCTTCGGGCCTAACCTCGCAGACGGGGTTGTCTAGGTGAACCTTCTTCACCACCCGATGTGGTATCACCTCCCAACGATGGTCCAGCTTACTCCCAAATCGTTTGGCCCTTACTAGTACTCGGTCTCCTGGCTGAAGTGATCCGCCTGCGGTCAGGGGCCGATCTGCATGCTCTACTTACTGAAACTTCTGAGCAACCAGTCTTCTCACTGTATGGAGCTGACGCTGGTGTTCTCGAATCCAGGTACTTGGGCTACTGCCCGGGCCGGAGTCTTCTGAGTCTAGCTCCAGTTCAGTAATTTCTCGCCCACTTCTTCCAAACAGCAACATGCAAGGGGTGTAGCCGGTAGTCGCATGAACTCAATTATTATACACCCACACCAGCTCGGACATAAATTCGGGCCACTTCATCTTTTTGTCCGCTTCCAGCGTTCGCAACATTTGCAACAGGGTTCAGTTGAAGCGCTCACATGCGCCGTTCCCTTGAGGGTGGTAGGGTGTTGTTCGAGATCGGTCGATCCCATAGATGCGGTATAGCTCATCCATCACTCGTCCTTGGAAGCAGGCCCCCTGGTCAGAATGTATTCGCTTCGGGCACCCATAAAGCCAGATAAAATCCTGACAGATGGCCTGTTAAATAATTAATAGTGGATATTCATTTTATTCTCAAATTTTGAGTTTTATACACTGCACAAGGATTGCATCAGCCATCGTGTCTACTTGACATGCGCTATTTGTGTGTGTATTTTTGGTTCACTACCATATGTAGAACAGGTGTGCCATACGACTGGCTATAAAAGCCCATGGTACAGAAAGGGGGGGCTCTCTTGCTCTTCCCACCCCACACTACACAGAATCTTCATGCTGAGAAGTATCTGACATGTAGGCCTGGACACGTGCTGGACAAAGACATGATTTACCAGCCAGGATCCAAGGAAAGATGGGTGAATCTCAACAATTAAGCTAATTATGGACAAATGGACAATTACTTTATAACTAATTATTGTATGTACCTGCTGCAATCTGATTCTTTTTAATGGACAATCCAAGAATAAATAGATACATTTTTTTATAAGAATATCATGATATTGATACTTTGCAAAGTCCTCAGTAGGAAAAAATAATACAGGAAGAGTATTATTTTACAATGGTGAGCCAGCCAGTCCTGTTTTTTTAAATTAAGTAAGTGAATATCTTCCGTGAACAAGGGGGGAAGTCCTGACGAGCTGAACAGCTGTTGTTCACGTGTCAGTAAATTCACTAATTTGTCACGAGAAGCAGAAAGAATCTACAGACTGAGGACTGACAGGAAGCAGAGGTACTAACAAGGAACAGAATCAGACGAACTGAAGACAGGACGTGCTGATAAAGGGAGGCCAAGGAATCTTAAGGTAAGAAAAATATGGATATAATTTCTTCTTTTGCTAAACAAAGTAATATTAATTTCAAAGTTAATGTAGGAAATGACGTAGATGTTTTGTGGCTTAGTTTATATAGAGAATGTGAATTGCAGAATTTACAGTTAACTTCTAAATTGGTAAATAGAGAGAAACACAAATTGCGGAATATTTTACATCTTGTACAGGTATTTCATGATTTTGTACTTGAGATTTCTAAGCAGGAAAATAGTGTAGAAGTGTCAGATAGTGACAATGATTCTGACTGTAATGTGGAAAATGAACAAGATTTGAGACATGTGTCTGTAACTGAAGGTGACCTTGGGTCCGACCAAGAGACGGACATACAGAAACCTGACATGGGAGGAGACATGACTGACATACGAGAAACCGACATATTAGGTGATGTGGAAGGAGACGTGAGTGACGTAGGAGGAACGGACGTACAAGAGCCACTAAAAATATCAGAGAATTCAGGAATTACCCAGGCTCAACTACAAATTAAAATGAGGAAAAATTTGCTAAAACTATACAAAATCATGCCAAAATATGATGTCAAAATCCATGCCTGTAGAAATTCAGAGACATTTGAGAGCTTCTCTGATAAGTTTGATTTATCCAATGAGGAGAGGAATCAATTATTTAAAATATGGATTCCTGTGACATTGTCCAGACGTTTACATTTAATGCCCTGTGAAAATGACTCTCCTAATGGATGGGAAAATGATTCGGACAGATTAAGATATTTGATTTATTGTGTCACAAAGGATTTTCCCAACATAGAAGATCTGCAGAAACTAAGGATTGGTAGGAAGGAATGTACATATACATTCATGTCCATATTTGAACGGTTGTACAAAGCTCTCATCAAAAATGGAAAAGTACAACATATGATAACAACTTTTGTACAAAAATTCAAATTCCTAGATCCAGTATCTAGAGTTATAGCGTCACAAAAAGAATCCCTATTCAAATGTGCGCAGTTGCTGGATTCTGTTAGAAAACATGAGAATCGTGAAAAGAAAATAAATCAAGTTAAATTTATAAAACCAGGAAAGGTAAAATCTTACCAAAAGCCAATATCAAACTCTCCTAGACTGAGTCATCCCCATAGTGAACTCTATCAAATACGCAGAAGATTCCATATCTGTTATAAGCCATATCAGCCAGTGCAAAGATCCATCTCTCCACAGAATGAGTTAATTCTCAGTCAGAACTGTGATTCTCTAAAAATGAAAATGGCTGAAACTGATGGACAGAGTCAGGTGAGATGACCAGCTCACAGTGACGTCATGGAATGTGGACTGAAGGACAGACAGTTCTCTGAGGTTTTGAAGGATAGAAAAATGTCTTTCCTAAATAGGGCGTTCCTGGAGATATTTGAGAGAGACAGAAGATTTGGTTTAGGGAGTGGCTAAGGAAAAACTGTAATTATAATGTTGCATAAAAATGTTATACAATGTATCATTATTAATTTATAATCTTATACAGTAAAATTGTAGTTACATAGTTTCTAATAGTTCATATATATATATACACTTGTCTAAGTAGAGATTGTGTATGATTGTATTTATGTATATGTTTATAAAATATATATATATATTAATTAATAAATTAGAACTTCATATATAAATTTATGTAACAATATTTTGAATTACATTAGAACCAACCAATATATGTATAAGATAGTTAAATAATTCTGTTTCTGTATGAATTTGATATTTAATTTTATTTTCTTATATTTCCTTAGAGTTTTCATTCCAAAGCAGGTTTTGATCAAAGAACTCTAAAATGGATTTATTTCTTTATTCACACAGGAAGTGAAAAAATTGCATGATTTTATGTGTATAACATTTTAAAATAATAACAATATATCTAGTTGAACTATAATATATATGTAATACTTATTAATTCTTTTGTGTTGCTAATATTTTCTGTGCATGAAGTGTTCGTGCAAATTAAAGTAGCTTTACAGCATGACATGTGACAGCTGCGGCCTTTGAACTTTGAGCTAATAGAATAGAATCCCATTCATTCTATTTTCAACTGATGTAACTTAAGACTGGGCAGCCAGTGAAAAAAGAATCTAAGACAAGAGTTTTTTCAAGTGTCTGAAATTCCAGTGACTTACTCTCATATTATATAATATGTACTTGGGGAATATTCAAAGAAATATAAAGATATTCAATTGATATGGCAATGCGCATTAATAAATTGGGATACAACAATTTTGGGTTAAATATATATATATCTAAAACTTCATATGTGGAATGTTTGAGTTGAACAGATCTGTGAATGTCAGAGTGAAGGTGACAGATGAGTAAATCAGCAGCTGCTAAGTGCGATTGATGTGACAGAGGCCTCGTACGTTTGTATGTTTGAAAAAAAAATGTTTCTTTATGTGAAGGTACACAAATATATTTAATTCTGAGAAAAATTATAATACATAATTAGGTATTATCTACATTATATATATACTTCTATATTTCTTTAATAATTATTATTTCTTGATTTAACTAATAGTGGATAAGGGCAACCACACATCAAAATGGTTTACAAAGCAAATTTACATTTAGAATAATTTCCCACATGATAATATTCTTGAATAACTATGATATTATTTTTAATGGTTACCTAAATAGGTACACGCCTCTCTTTAGACAAATCTATGCTACTCATCGATATGAAATTTATGCAAAATATTTATAGAAGAATAACTATTTTTAATTTGGTTCTGATATATACATAAATTTTATAAAATAATATTTTTTGGTATTGAAGGGGAAAATGTGTTTTTGATCCTGATTACATAATCACTTTTGATCAATACTTATTTTCCACACATTTTAATAAAGGTAAAATATTAATAAGGTACTATGGTATAATTAAGAAGGGTGTTACATGCAAAGTTGCATAGTTTAATAATTTTTTGGTGATACAAGGTTATGACAAATATGAAATCATCCAGATAATGGAGATATAAGGGTATTTTTTATGGAGAATATAATTACTCTGCATTTGTCATTAAAATTTAAAGGCCTTATTTTTATTTTTATTCTTATTTTTACTCTTAATTTTATTTTTCATTTTTAAAATTTTATTCTTACTTATTTTCTTATTTTTCCATTTTTCATTTTTAATTTTCAATTTTGATTTTAATTCAGTTCAATATTTCAATTGAGAAAACACATTAATATTTAATGGGGTAATGTCAAGTACAAGAATATTGCTTCATCAAATATAATGATGATATGAATTAATATAAGAAAAATGTTTACATTTTCTGAGTAAACACAACAATTCATTCATTCATTCATTCCTTCATACATTCATATATTTATTCATTTTAGTTCAGGAGTATACATTCTTTGGTATTATTGGTTTAATAAAGATATAAACACTTATTGTTTCAAAACACACTGACACCTATGGGTTTGAAAAGGTAATTACACCTATGACATAAAAATGTTCTATCATATGGAGAACTTGATTAATAATGAATTATTATCTATTATTGTTTATTATTCCAAACATAATTTATTTTAATGTTTTGATAATAATTAGATGGATATTATTGATTGCTATGGTACGCTGTGATATTATAGGTTAGGAAAAACTGCCAGATTTGGTATCAGATTAGGGAATGAAGACTTCAATCAAGACATCGCAATTATGAATTCTATCTTAATAAAGACTTTTCATATTTATAAATCAAAGAGACTCTCAAAAGTTACAAGAAGAAGCAACCGATATCCGGACGTCTCAGAAGGTAACAGGTGTGAATGCAGAGTGATCATAGACTGTGTCCATTACATACAATACAATTCACACCACTGATCACCAGGACGGCAGAGAACGATGATCCTATATGTACTGGGTTGTGTTCAGGTTTCATCACGTTCCAGTGGTTTCTTATCACCTGCAACGCTTCAATGAAAGCTGGTGAGCAGGTAATACCTGGCATATGTGTCCTGTATATAAAAGACTGAGTACTGGTTATGGTGCTATATAAAGCAGGGAAGTGTCAAGTTAACCCTTGCTTTACTAACCAAAGACGTCACATCTGTTCCAAAAGTGACACGAGACCAGTGCGGATGACACGGAGGATTCCAGAATTATCCAAAGACAATGTAAGCCCAGGTGACATCGCACAGATATTAAAGCTACATTTCATCCATGGACTTTGTTTTCTTATCCATTGACACACATGATCTTTCTAATAAAGAGCACAGTTTATGGACTGCACAATAATGAATACAATTATGGACTGTACAATATCTACACGTTATAATTTATTTCAAAGGAGTTTTCATCTAAAGACTGTTTTATAAAAGAACCAAGAAGAAGATGAGACGACGACCCGATGACATCAGACGATGACGATTGGACCCGCGATTGCTTCAATTTAGATATAGGGAAGTATAATTATACATATTAAATGAATATTAGTCACGGCTTACCATAACATGAATTCACATCATTATATAACAATAATCCGATATTAATATTATTATTATTATTATTATTATTATTATTATTATGGAAATTTAATGATATTGCCAAGGACGAAGGAAAGAAAAAAATGATTGATGAATGTATCTTCTTTTGAGAAGTTTCAGTTAAAGTCCTTTTATTCTCAAAAAAGGGGGGAATGTTAAATAATTAATAGTGGATATTCATTTTATTCTCAAATTTTGAGTTTTATACACTGCACAAGGATTGCATCGTGTCTACTTGACATGCGCTATTTGTGTGTATTTTTGGTTCACTACCATATGTAGAACAGGTGTGCCATACGACTGGCTATAAAAGCCCATGGTACAGAAAGGGGGGGCTCTCTTGCTCTTCCCACCACACAAGACACAGAAGAATCTTCATGCTGAGAAGAAGCTGACGTAGGCCTGGACACGTGCTGGACAAAGACATGATTTACCAGCCAGGATCCAAGGAAAGATGGGTGAATCTCAACAATTAAGCTAATTATGGACAAATGGACAATTACTTTATAACTAATTATTGTATGTACCTGCTGCAATCTGATTCTTTTTAATGGACAATCGTGATATTGATACTTTGCGAAGTCCTCAGTAGGAAAAAATAATACAGGAAGAGTATTATTTTACATGGCCTTAGCTGCGGCTTCTGCTGTCTGGTCTTTAGTAGACGTCACTACTACTTGGTGAAGTGATCAGTCATGACTAAACAGTGTCCGTAACCATTGTATGAAGTTCCTATCATCAGGTAGTCAATCATCAAGACTTCCAAGGGGCAGAAGTTCGGATAGTCTGAATGGGAGCTCTTTGTTCCGGGGGCTTGTTCAACTCACACTGACGACATGTTCGGCAGACCCCCTCGACTTCTTGCCGCAGTTGAGGCCAATACACCAGCCGTTGCAACCACCGAAAGGTCTTTTCTACACCAAAGTGAGCACCTCTTCTATGAGCTTCTTGGGCTAGCTGCGTTACTAGCGCTCCTGGAACTACCACCTGCCAGGTAACATCAAACTCTCGAGGCAGCTGGATTCTTCGCCATAGCAAGCCGTCCTTCAGGAAGAGCCTCTCCCACTGGCCTAGGATTTGTAGGGTAGTTGGAAGTGAAGAGGCTCTGGCTTCCTGGTCGGGTCTTTGCCTAAGGGCGACCCATTCTCTCAGCTTTGCTAACTCTGGGTCGGACTGCTGCAGATGTATCCATTCGTCTCTTGAACAGCCCAGAATTTGAGTGGGCCTCGGCTCCTCTCTGGTCTCCTGGGCGTCGACCACAACAGCGGCGAACTGGCTGAAATCCGGGATCTCGTCGCCTTCGAGCTCCTCATCTCTGTCCTTCTTCGGCCTTGCCTGAGTGACCTGGGACAGGGCATCTGCATGAGTGTTCAGGGCCTTGGACGGATAGGCGATTTTATATTGGTATTTGGACATCCTTGCGACCCACCGCTGTTCTAACGTGCCCAGTTTGGCATTCTCCAAGTGGGCCAAAGGGTTGTTATCTGTCCGCACTTGCACTTCTGACCCTGACAAGTACTCAGCAAATTTCTCGGTCATGGCCCACACCAGTGCCAGTAGCTCCAGCTTAAATGAACTGTAGATGTCCGGATTCTTCTCCGTGTCTCGGAGTGACCTGCTGGCATACGAGATCACTCACTCTTTTCCTCCTTGTACTTGAGCCAGCACTGCTCCCAGTCCATGCAAGCTTCCATCAGTGTACAACATAAAAGGCGCAAAAAGTCAGCGTAGGCCAGGATTGCGGCATCCGTTAGCGCCATTTTTAATGCTCAGAATGCCTCTTCTTGTCTGGGTCCCCACTGAATGGGTTGCCGCTTGGCTCCCCCAGCCATTCCTCTCAGCAATTGATTGAGCGGGATCGCAATCTTAGCGAAGTCTTTAATGAATCTGCAGTAGTATCCAGCGAGCCCCAGGAACGCCCTCAGTTCCCTTAGATTGACGGGCGTGGGCCACTTCTGCACGGCAGCTACTTTCTCCGCACTGGGGTGCACTCCTGCACTGGACACAGTGTGCCCCAGATATTCAATTTCTCGTTTGAAGAGACGACACTTACTAGGCTTTATTTTTCAGGCCGTGACTTTGAAACCGTTCTAACACTTGTTCCAATCGGCGGAGATGCTCTTCAAACGTAGCGGAATAGATAATTATATCGTCCAGATATATTAAAGCGGCTTCAAAGCTGAGGTCCCCCAAGCATCTCTCCATCAGCCGTTGGAAGGTTCCTGACGCATTTGTTAGCCCGAACGGCATCCGATTGAACTCAAACAGGCCCATAGGGAGAACAAAAGCTGTCTTCGGACGATCCTTCTCAGCTACTGGGACCTGCCAATAGCCACTGGCCAGGTCGAGGGAAGAGAAGAATTTGGCACTCCCTAGTGCAGATAGAGACTCTTCAATTCGGGGGAGTGGATAGGAGTCCAGTACTGTACAGGCATTCAGCTTTCGATAGTCTACGCAGAATCTCAGGGTACCAGCCTTCTTCCGGACCAGCACGATCGGAGCCGCCCAAGGACTCTGACTTTCAAGGATCACACCATTCTGCAACATGTGGGCCAACAGCTCTTTCACCTCCTGGTACATTTGTGGCGGCATCCGCCAATATCTCTCTCTGATGGGAGCAGTATTTCCGGTGGGTATTTCTTGCTGAATGTCCCGAGTGCACCCGAAATCATCTTCATGCTGTGCAAACACTCCCTGATATCGCTGTAGAAGTTGTTCGATCTGCCTTACTTGTCCAGCAGAAAACTCAGTCAGATTAGCCTCCAATTCCTCCAAGAGGTGGCGCCCAGCCAACGGTTCTCTTCCATTCTCTTGGCTATTGAGGGATACCTCCAGAGTCCATGGCTTTCCTTCCACAGGTGCCAGCCCTATAGCGTCAGCTCTAGTAAGGGCTTCTGGCATTATACACACTTGCGCCACCTCTTGTCGGGGCAACAACTGTAAACTTGTGCCACTTAAATTGACGCAACGCACGGGTACTCTACCGTGCCGCACGGTGGCCAGGGTCCGAGCAGCCAGGAGTCCAGAGGGAGCTTCCTCTCCCTCCATTGGTTCAATTTGAATGTCCACGCCCTCTAAGGACACATGTGCCAGCACCGGTAGAGTGAGTACAGTCTGTCCCACTGGCAGTGTCATTGTGGCTTCGGGTGGTATCGATACCTTACCAAGGTACTGAGAGGTAGCGGGCAATTTTTGAATCTGACTGACCCGTACGAGATGCTGGAATACTCTCTTGTTAGCTGGGTCTCGAGTGGCACGGGTCCAGTTGTTTTTGTTACAGCCCTCATCCAGGAACTGTTCGACCTCTTTCAGCACATTCATGCCCAGGGTTACAATGGGCCCATTGCCTCCGGGCCCTGTGGTCAGTACGATCCCTTTCCGACCGAGGTCCTTTCCACATGCCCGATCGGACATCCATACTACTCCCGCTACTGGGATAGGTAGTTAATTAGCCGCCACCAGTTTGACAGTGGGTTCCCGGCAGGAACGAGCGACTTCAGGAAAGTGACTTTGGAAATACGTCTCAGGCATAGTGGTCACTTGAGACCCAGTGTACATTAAACAGCGGATCCACTGCCCATTGAATTCAGCCCAGATAATGGGCCTCTCGGAGACAATGTCTTCAGAGCTCCCTCTTTCACTCTCTGAAGCTCGAGACCCCACGGTATGCTCCACAACCGTGGGGCATTTTAGTTTAACGGCTGTCTCCTCCTCCTCCTTTCTCGGTTTGGACAGTCTTTGGAGATATGATCCCTACCTCCGCAGGTCCAGCACTCTGGCCCTCGTTCTACCGATAGGTCGTGTACATGCTGTGCTGGGGCCGGGTAGGAACGCTTTTCTCGCTCTGGTCTCTGTTTGCGTTGGGCAGTACGGTCCGTCGGCAAGGGGGCAGTAGGGGTCTTTCTAATAGCATTCAACTCACCCGAATGTCTCGAATTTCCTGACGTGTTTCCCGTACTCAATCAGGCTCTTTGTTGGTGAATTCAGGGGCAATTGCCTCATGACTTCTAACTGTCTCATTTTCCCCTTGGACCCGCTGAAACAACTGTAAGCGCAAGTGTCCCAAATCTGTAGTGTCACCGTGCATGTCCTTTAGAATTTTTATCACTTTGTCCACGGTGTCACGGTCCCCAGGTGGGCGGTACATCACAGTCTGCCGGGCCTCTCCATCAAGGGTTAGGAGGGCCAGCTCCGCCTGGGCTAGGGGATCGAGGGGATACAAACGTAGCATACTTCTCAGTCTTTCTACCCAGTCCCACAGTGACATGCCATCCCCCATAAACTTGGGTAGATGGCTGAGCATAGCCCCCAAAGATATATGGCTCCGGACGGACCCAGTCACAGGCTGCTCCGCCATCTCTGAGTCTGAATGTTGCATCCTGCCGACTACGCCAAATGTAATGCAGATGCCGGGATGCAACGCACAGAGACACAAGGCGAGAACAGTAAGAGTTGAATATAAACAGTTTATATATATATGTAACAGGTACGCTGAACAAGGGATTGCAACAAAGCTAATAAACAGTAATTTGAAGTATTAGCAAAATGCGAAGTCTCTCAAGGTAATGTGGTGCCCTTGATCATGGGAGACACCACGTGAGTTCCTTAACTGTGCATATGGCTCTAGCGGGGGTCACCGGTTATTCCCGCTAGGCCGTGAGTCTTTTTCCGGATAAATTCAATTAGATCACGTTGAGCTTCTTTAGCCCCAACCTTTCCCCTCCCAACCTGAGTACCTAAACCCAATTGTCCCCGGTACCGTGGGTGAACAGTAGAAGTGACGGCCCTGTTCACGTATGCAGCTCCTCTGCTTTCCTTGGCGTGACTTTCCTGGGGCAGCCGTCTCTCAAGTCCTCTCTGCTTGGCCGTTGGAGGCAGTCTCTCAAGCCTTGGGTAGGGGGGTCCAGACCTCGTCTGTCGGCGGGCGATGTCGGGTTCACCGAACTCACTCAGCATCGCAAGCAGGTTCCGAGTCTCCTCAGCAAGCACAGCACTAGGGTCACATCTGTGAGGGATCCGGAGCTCTTCTACCGGTGCCCGGCTGTGGCACCTCACAGGCCTCTGGCTTAGGCCTGTCACACGGGGCTTCCCAGCTCCTTTCTGCTGCTTAGCGCCAAAGACCCCTGAGGTTTGGCGAGCTGGCCTCTTATCTCTCGGAACTCCTTCTTGGAAGTCATCTGATCGGGTCCAGCGTCTTAATCTGCTCTCCCTTCAACTTCCCTTGCATATCTTTGTGGCGCACCTGAGGGTTTGACCGCCACAGGGATGCTGCACCTCTTTAATGGGGTGTAGTGTTCCTCCTTTGAGGTAAGAACAGTGCGATGGTCAGGACCCTACCTCCACATCCAACACCACACTTCTCCCACCAGAGGGGGCTAGTAAGCACTAGGTGCTGCCCCTACTGGGAATCGGAGACTGGGGAACCAAGAGATAGGGGAACCAACTAGTGGGTGAGGGTGGAGGATTCACATTTTTGTGACACTTTAAATTTCATATTTAATACACAGCCATCTTGGGTCTGGGTTCTTTGATCGGGACCTTTCTCCCTGAATGTGGATCCTGTGTGGACCTGCAGAGGATGGAGGCACGGCCTTCGTACCCTGGCCTTGGGTCGAGGGGCAGGTTGCAGATAATGAATGTCTCAGCCCGGTCAAGGACCATGACCAAGAAGACCCGGAGCTTAGGAGTGTAGCTCCACCGCAAATGGATCCCAGGGGGATGCAGATGGAGCGGTATACGCCACCTGTCCTCGCCAACCTGATCTATTCAGAGAGATTCCGGCTGCAAGAGGGGAACCGGCCCCCGACACCTGACCTTGCCACTCTACGTCCTGGTCAGGGAAGTCCGGTAGGCCCTGAGGATCCCACCGGGTAACGGACGGAGCGGAGCTGCCACCCGTACCCTTTTTCTGAGTGAAGTTCAGAGGGAGACCCGGCCTATTTACACACACACAGACAGGAAAGGAACCGGTCTGAAGTCTAGGAACACTCTGGTGCGGGGTCCTGATTGAACACTGGACTTACTCGGAGGTTGTCGGACCCCCCCCGTCTCTGGTGACCGCAGAACTCCGCGAGGAGCAGGCAGAAGCCTTTCAACTGCAATCTCCACCGTGAATAAAAACCCTGGAAGTTAACCCCTATGGCATCCGGACTCTTTATTCTGCATTACACCGCACTACGCGGCACCAGACCTCCTACACTACAACCCCCTCCATCCTGTCTCGCTGCCCTGAGGCCCTGCTCCGACTGTGGGGAGTAGTAACAACGAAGGCTGCCATAACATCCTGCCTCAGCGGACTGCAGCAGCGCTGGTGGCCTTCACCAGGTGCCACAGGTGGCGTAGTCGAGATCAGCCACTCAACCCGGATAAGCCCATACCATCCTTTTTTAATGTGACGGCCCTGAGCATGGAGCGGGTCCGGGCCACGGCTGCACCCCATCTACAACACAGGACCCGGCTCCGAGTCCCCCATCTCCCAGGGTAGGGCTTCCAGCGTCACACATCTTGGTTCCGCTTGACTGTGTCTGGCCAGCAGATGGCAGCCTCTCTCCATTTTTGAAACATCATGTAGGAATTCCCTTGCAAGCTCTCTTGCCTTTGCCACATATACATGCCCCGCATAGTGCTCCGTACTGTATACATGGCCCCGCATATTCCTCCGTACTGCATACATGGCCCTGTATAGTACTCCATACTGTATACATGGCCCCGCATACTGCTGTTTTGTATACATGGACTCGCATAGTGCTGCACACAGTATACATGGCCCCGCATAGAGCTCCGTACGGTATACATGGCCCCGCATAGTGCTCCGTACTGTATACATGGCCCCGCATAGTGCTCTGTACTACTATATACATGGGCCGCGCATCATGCTCCGTACTGTATACATGGCCCCGCATAGTACTCCATACTGTATATATGGCCCCTCATACTGCTGTTTTGTATACATGGCCCCTCATACTGCTGTTTTGTATACATAGCCCCGCATAGTGCTGCACACAGTATACATCGCCCCGCAAAGTGATCCATACTATGTACACGGCCCCCGCATAGTGCTCTGTACTACTATAAATGTGGCGCCCCTGAGAGTTCAGTCACCACAGGGATACTGCACCTCAGATTGAGGTGTGGTATCTCCTCTCCGAGGTAAGGATGGAGCACCTCTCAGGATCCCAACTCATCACTCAACACTACACCACTCCTGTCCTGTAGGGGGCCTAAATGCACCAGGGTGCTGCCCCGGTCCGGGATAGAGGTGATGGGGGGAACCAAAGATAGGGGGAACCATGTAGTGGGTGAGGGTGGAGGACACACTTTTAGGTTACACTTATTCATTCATATTTAAACTACGGCCATCTTAGGTTCAAGGTCTTTGATTGTGGTCTTCTTCACTGAACGTGGCTTTCCGGTGGAACCTGCAGCTGATTGAAGATACATGGTCCTCGTGCTCTGGCCTTGAGGCGAGGAGCGGGTTAGAGTTAACGGGTGTCTGTACCCGGTCAAGGTCCCTACCTAAGAAGGCCTGGAGGGGAGTAGAGGAGAAAAGCTCCATAGGCAAAGGATCCCAGGTGGGGTACAAATGGAGCGGTATACGTCACCTGTCCTCTTTATTCTGGCCAAGCCAGAGGGACTCCTGCTGCAAGAGGGGACCGGCCCCCGATATCTTACTTCGCTACTTCACGTCTTAGTCGGAGAAGCTCCGGAGGATTAGTGGATCCCACCGGGTAACGGACGGAGCGGCATACGCCACCCGTTCCCTTTTTCTGTGTATAGCCAGAGGGAGACCCAGCCTATCACACGCACCACATATGGACAGGAGAGGACCTAGTGGGAAAGTCTAGGAACACTCTAGTGCGGGTTCCTGATTCTTGCACCCGAACTACCCAGAGTGTGTTGAACCCCCTTTCTGGTGGCCGCAGCGCGCCGTGCGGAGCGAGGAGAAGCCTTGCAGCTGACGCCTAACAACATGAGTAAAGCTTGGAAGACTGCATCCCTGTCTCCGGTCCCTTATTTCAGCGCGACACCATACCACCCACTACGACTCCCCTCATCCGTCCTTCTCTGCCCTGAGGCCCTGCTCCGCCTGTGGGGAGTAGTACCATCTGCTGCTGCCACGACATCATCCCACCTCAGAGGACTGCCGCAGCGCTGGTGGCGAATCACCAGGCACCACAGGTGGTGTAGTCATTGAATCCACTCGATTACCACCAACCCTCATAGCCCATTAAATCTTTTATGTGATGGCCCTGGGCACGGAAAGGGTCCAGGCCATGACTGCAACCCTCAACATCTGACTCGGCTCCGAGTACCCCCATCTCTCAGCGTAGGGCTGTGAGCGTCACATATACATGGCCCCGCATAGTGCTCCGTACTGTATACATGGCCCCGCATAGTGCTCTGTAATACTATATACATGGCCCCGCATAGTGCTCTGTACTGTATACACGGCCACCGCATAGTGCTCTGTACTGTATACACAGCACCGCATAGTGCTCCATACTGTATACACGGCCCCGCATAGTGCTCCGTACTGTATACATGGTCCCAGATTAAAAAAATAAAAACTCACCTCTGCCATTCCAATGCTAATCCCTACCTGTGGGTCCACGGACCATCATCTCACCCTTGTGAGCGCATGCGCCATCCCCCTTTCTCTAGCGCCACGGCCACTCTCCTCTGCGCGCGCCCTCCCATCAGGCCATGCGCCCTTCCATCAGGCCCAGGCCATGGAGGCACCGGGAGGGCAGTAGTACTATATGGGGGCACTGAGAGGGCACTAGCATTATATTGGGGCTCAGAGAGGGCACTAGTACTATATGGGGGAACAGAGGGGGCACTAGTACTATATGGAGGCACAGAGGGGGCACTAGTACTATATGGGGGTTTTCCAGACATGTAGGATCCCAAAGTTATTAAGAAGTAAACGAGTGAGTATGACACACGGTATTATCAGAACTATTTCTCACTAAATGTCCTTTTAGCACTCTAGCACTTTAGATTGGTACTTTCCACATTACTGATTCACAGTGAATATGTCCTGTTAGCACTGTAGCACCTTAGATTAGATTATTTCAATTTATTGTTTCACATTGACCATTTTCTGAATACTTGCACTTTAGCATTCTGCACTTCTCTTCTTTGCACTTTATACGTCCCTCAATGAATGCCATTATTTTGGCTTTTTAGCACTTTATATTAGTTACTAGCTATTGAACCCGTTCTACGCCCAGGTGGCGAGCCTTTTTATTGGTATATGGTCTCCCATGCTGCTATGTGCTGCCCCCCTCCTTGTATTTGTGCTGCCCCCACCATCCAATCCTGGTATGCGTGATACCCCTCACCCCCAATCTTGGTATTCGTGGCACCCCTCACCCCAATCCTGGTATACGTGGCACCCCTCACCCCCAATCCTGGTATGCGTGGCACCCCTCACCCCCAATCCTGGTATACGTGGCACACCTCATCCCTATCCTGGTGTGTATGGTATCCCTCATCCTGGTATGCATGGCACCCTATCCCTCACTCCCAATCCCGGTATGCGTGGCACCCCTCACCCCCAATCCCGGTATGCATGGCACCCCTCATCCCGGTATGCATGGCACTCCTCACCCCCCCAATCCCGGTATGCGTGGCACCCCTCATCCTTATCCTGTTGTGTATGGTATCCCTCATCCTGTTATGCATGGCACCCCATCCCTCATTCCCAATCCCGGTATGCGTGGCACCCCTCATCCCCAATCCCGGTATACGTGGCACCCCTCATCCCTATCCTGGTGTGTATGGTATCCCTCATCCTGGTATGCATGGCACCCTATCCCTCACTTCCAATCCCGGTATGCGTGGCACCCCTCACCCCCAATCCCGGAATGCATGGCACCGCTCATCCCCAATCCCAGTATGCCTGCCACCCCTCATCCCCAATCCCGGTATCCGTGGCACCCCTCACCCCCAATCCCGGTATGTGTGGCACTCCTCACCCCTAATCCCGGTAAGCGTGGCACCCCTCACCCCCAATCCTAGTATGCGTGGCACTCCTCACCCCCAATCCAGGTATGTGTGGCACCCCTCACCCCCAATCCCGTTATGCTTGGCACCCCTCATCCCTATCCTGGTATGCATGGCACCCCTCATCACTATCCTGGTGTGTATGATATCTCTCATCGTGGTATGCATGGTACCCCATCCCTCATCCCGGTATGCGTGGCACCCCTCATCCCCAATCCCGGCATGCGTGGCACCCCTCATCCCCAATCCCGGTATGCGTGGCACCCCTCATCCCCAATCCTTGTATGTGTGTCACCCCTCATCCTCAATCCCGGTATGTTTGACACCCCTCATCCCTTTCACACATACAAAAAAAATAAACAGTTATACTCACCTTTCTTCCCTGTGCCCCAGCGCTGCTGCGTCCTCTTCTGCCAGAGGCCGGGGGAGGAGTGCGGCGCTGGAGCACCGCGCTGTCCGGCGCCATTTTGCTGAAGACACACTGAGTCTTCAGTAAAATGGCACCGGATAGCGCAATGCACACGCGCCGGTCCGACGCTTTCACTCCGACCCTGGTCTCCAGCGAAGAGAGGCGCCGCGGCAACGCTCCTCCCGGTCAGGTAAGTATGTAAGTATGGCGCCGGAGATCGCGGTATGCGTTCAGTGTCTACGCATCCCACGATCTCCGGCGCCATATACTCCTCTTACCTGTAACGGCTGGATGCGTGCTCATCTCTGGAGCAGGACTACGCATCACGCATGCGCAGTCTATCGAGGCTTCAGACAGAGACACGCATCCCCGGTTATATTATAGACTAGCTATTGAACCACCCGTTCTACGCCCGGGTGGCGAGCATTTTTATTGGTATCTGGTCTCCCATGCTGGTATGTGCTGCCCCCATCCTGTCCCCACCATCCAATCCCGGTATGCGTGGCTCCCCTCATCCCCGATCCCGGTATGCGTGGCTCCCCTCATCCCCAATCCCAGTATGCGTGGCTCCCCTCATCCCCGATCCCGGTATGCGTGGCTCCCCTCATCCCCGATCCCGGTATGCGTGGCTCCCCTCATCCCCGATCCCGGTATGCGTTTCTCCCCTCATCCCCGATCCCGGTATGCGTGACTCCCCTCATCCCCGATCCCGGTATGCGTGGCTCCCCTCATCCCCATTTCCGGTATGCGTGGCTCCCCTCATCCCCATTTGCGGTATGCGTGGCTCCCCTCATCCCCATTTCCGGTATGCGTGGCTCCCCTCATCCCCATTTCGGGTATGCGTGGCTCCCCTCATCCCCATTTCCGGTATACGTGGCTCCCCTCACCCCCCAATCCTGGTATGTGCGGCCTCCTCAACCCCCCAATCCTGGTATGTGTGGCCTCCTCAACCCCCCATTCCTGGTATGTGTGGCCTTCACAATCCCCCATTCCTGGTATGTGTGGCCTCCTCAATCCAAGTATCATGGTATGTGTGGCCTCCTCAATCCCCTAATCCCTGGTATGTGTGGCCTCCACAATCCCCCATCCCTGGTATGTGTGGCCTCCTCAATTCCCCATCCCTGGTATGTGTGGCCCCCCTCAATCCCCTAATCCCTGGTATGTGTGGCCTCCTCAATCCCCCATCCCTGGTATGTGTGGCCTCTTCAATCCCCCATCCCTGGTATGTGTGGCCTCCTCAATCCCCTAATCCCTGGTATGTGTTGCCTCCTCAATCCCCCATCCCTGGTATGTGTGGCCCCCTAAATCCCCTAATCCCTGGTATGTGTGGCTTCCTCATCCCCCATTCCTGGTATGCGTGGCCTCCTCAATCCCCCATCCCTGGTATGTGTGGCCTCCTCAATCCCCCATTCCCGGTATGTGTGCCCTCTTCAATCCCCCATTCCTGGTATGTGTGGCCTCCTCAATCCCCCATTCCTGGTATGTGTGGCCTCCACAATCCCCCATCCCTGGTATGTGTGGCCTCCTCAATCCCCCATCCCTGGTATGTGTGGCCTCCTCAATCCCCCATTACTGGTATGTGTGGCCTCCTCAGTCCCCCATTCCTGGTATGTGTGCCCCCCTCATCCCCCAATCACTGCACATAAAACAATAAACACTTATACTCACCTTCCTTCCTCACCTCTGCTCCAGCGCTGAGTCCTGTCTGCAGCAGCTCATGTCGGCATCTGAGCTGCGTGCGCTCTCAGACACAGAGGTGAGCTGCTGCCACACATTCACTCCTCTCCACGCCGGGACTATGGGCGTGGAGAAGCGTGAATATGCTTTCTCTTTAGCGGCGGCCACTGACAGCAGGAGCTGGGGCTCAGCGCTCCTCCGTGGCCGCTACTAAAGAGAATGAATGTTCCGTCTTCTCCACCCCCATGGGAGTGGCCTCAGAGGGAATATTCATGTCCCTTTAGCAGCGGGCACACGTGGTAGTGTGCTCCGCTGCTCCACTGCCGCATCCCGCTCCTCTGCCGCCGCAACCTCCTACTCACCTATCCTCCTCGTTCCCACGCTGCTTGGGGCCCTCACGGGCCCCCTCCGGCCACGGGCTGGGCCCCATAGCAGTGGCCGTTTTACCTGTAACGGCTGGATGCGGGTCTTCTGTCTGGAGCCAGACTGCGCGTCACGCATGCGCAGTCTATCGAGGCTTCGGACAGAGACACGCTTCTGCCGTTATATTATAGATATTGTCTACACAACATCAGCACTTTTGCACTTTAAATTTACACAACTTAATATGTATTATTGGTGGAATTTCTACATAATGTGTACCATAATGATTATTAAACTCACTTTTATGTATTATTTTGCACTTCTGGTTACCGATGTGTCCTTTAATATTCTATGGACTCTTGTAGAATTTTATAATAGTCCTATGGAATTCTTCTTCTGTGTCTGTCCTATTTAATAAAGAACCCCTTTTTTCACTTTTATTGTGTAGGGTGGTTTTATACACTCTTGTGTCACCATATTTTAAAAAAACTTTTTTATTATCACTTTTTATTTGAATGGATTCACTTGAGGGGTATTTTTATGACACTGTAGGATTCACTTGAGATGTATGATTTAGGTGCATCATTTCCCTGTTTTTGAATATTTTCACTCATTGCACTTGATTTGGTGGCTGAATACTAATATGTGAAGAACATTAATAATGTTATGTGTTTTTATGTGTCCATACACATACAGTACAGACCAAAAGTTTGGACACACCTTCTCATTTAAAGATTTTTCTGCATTTTCATGACTATGAAAATTGTACTTTCACACTGAAGGCATCAAAACTATGAATTACCACATGTGGAATTATATACTTAACAAAAAAGTGTGAAGCAACTGAAAATATGTCTGATATTCTAGGTTCTTCAAAGTAGCCACCTTTTGCTTTGATGACTGCTTTGCACACTCTTGGCATTCTCTTGATGAGCTTCAAGAGGTAGTCACGGAAATGGTTTTCACTTCACAGGTGTGCCCTGTAAGGTTTAACAAGTGGGATTTCTTGCCTTATAAATGGGGTTGGGACCATTAGTTGTGTTGTGCAAAAGTCTGGTGGATACACAGCTGATAGTCCTACTGAATAGACTGTTAGCTGCTTTTTTCTTGCCATAATACAAATTCTAAGTAAAGAATAATGAGTGGCCATAATTACTTTAAGAAATGAAGGTCAGTCAGTGCGAAAAATTGGGAAAACTTTGAAAGTGTCCCCAAGTGCAGTTGCAAAAACCATCAAGCGCTACAAAGAAACTGGATCACATGAGGACCACCCCAGGAAAGGAAGACCAAGAGTCACCTCTGCTTCTGAGGATAAGTTTATCCGAGTCACCAGCCTCAGAAATCGCAGGTTAACAGCAGCTCAGATTAGAGACCAGGTCAATGCCACACAGAGTTCTAGCAGCAGACACATCTCTTCAACAACTGTTAAGAGGAGATTTTGTGCAGCAGGCCTTCATGGTAAAATAGCTGCTAGGAAACCACTGCTAAGGACAGGCATCAAGCAGAAGAGACTTGTTTGGGCTAAATAACACAAGGAATGGACATTGGACCAGTGGAAATCTGTGCTTTGGTCTGATGAGTCCAAATTTGAGATCTTTGGTTCCAACCACCGTGTCTTTGTGAGACGCAGAAAAGGAGAACGGATGGACTCTACATGCCTGGCTCCCACCGTGAAGCAGGGAGGAGGAGGTGTGATGGTGTGGGGGTGCTTTGCTGGTGACACTGTTGGGGATTTATTCAAAATTGAAGGCATACTGAACCAACATGGCTACCATAGCATCTTGCAGCGGCATGCTATTCCATTCGGTTTGCGTTTAGTTGGACCATCATTTATCTTTCAACAGGACAATGGCCCCAAACACACCTCCAGGCTGTGTAAGGGCTATTTGACCAAGAAAGAGAGTGATGGGGTGCTACGCCAGATGACCTGGCCTCCACAGTCACCAGACCTGAAGCCAATCAAGATGGTTTGGGGTGAGCTGGACCGCAGAATGAAGGCAAACGGGCCAACAAGTGCTAAGCATCTCTGGGAACTCCTTCAAGATAGTTGTAAGACCATTTCCGGTGACTACCCCTTGAAGCTCATCAAGAGAATGCCAAGAGTGTGCAAAGCAGTCATCAAAGCAAAAGGTGGCTACTTTGAAGAACCTAGAATATAAGACATATTTTCAGTTGTTTCACACTTTTTTGTTAAGTATATAATTCCACATGTGTTAATTCATAGTTTTGATGCCTTCAGTGTGAATGTACAATTTTGATAGTGATGAAAATACAGAAAAATCTTTAAATGAGAAGGTGTGTTCAAACTTTTGGTCTGTACTGTATGTGTGTGTGCACTTGTGTGTGCACATGCACATGTATAAATAAACATTTTTTTGCTTGTGTACACACATGCAGGCAATGTGTTTGAGAGGTATGATTTTGTGTGGTTAGGGACAGATGAATGGATGTATGAATGAGTTATATGAGATGATATTTACTCCCAATTGACAACTTCAGCATATGCATGTGTAAACTTGGAAAAAAAACAAAAAAACATTTATTTTCTATTAGGGATTCAGTAAGTATCTATGTCCATAGGTTTACATACCGTATATGCAGGTTTAGCTCTTACGAATCTATGCAGTGGTGTTTCCGTTTTGTGTGCCCAGACTCTGGGTTTGATTGTCTGGACATCAATATATATCTTTTGGATGGGATCTTTCCATATTAATATCTCCCTTTGGTTGGTTCCCTATGACCCCTACTACACTCTAACACATATTTTGTGTGTGGCGTCTGAATTTGCCTGTGTGATGCTGTTTCCCAGATGGTGCACATATATACTCTGTGCATGACTTCGGAATGTATGACTATACGGCCTACTATACGCAGCCCACTGAAAAACCCCCACTTACTATAAATAAAAACCACCACACTGTGACATTGGATATAATGGCCACAGCAGCCTCATTTATTATATAACAGCATGTAAACATAAATAACATTAATTAACATTAAATTAACTCTGAAAAAGGAGGAGGGGAATTGAAGGCTCCACCATTTTTGGAGAAAAACTGCAACAAACAGCTCCACCATGCCACCATCAGCCGCACCACAACCGGCCCAGGGGGACCCAGCTGACTGTTGCCCATACATTTTGAAAAACTGCAACAAACAGCTCCACCATGCCACCCCTAGCCGCATCGTAACCGGCCCACAGGGACCCAGTTGACTGTTGCCCATCCAGAAATGTCCCGCTGAGACCTCGCTCAGTAGGGACCCGTTTTAAATTTTAACACCCGCTTAACACCGATGGGAGTCACCCATCACTGCAGTGGGTTTCCCCGTCCTCCTTCGATGTAAGCAACCGCCTTCAAAACCCCCCTCCTTTTCCGCGATAGCGAGCAGGCATGACACCTTAAGCCTGAGAGTCCCGCCATACCAAAAGTGCCTTTTCAACTCCCTCCATCAATGCTAATGCCCACATATCTATGCCAATATCATTCAAATGGACCCCATCAGACCGCAGAAATTCCCTAGACGGAACTTCCAGATCCCGATGACGAACCACAACCACCCCCCCATGCAGAGCAATGAATCGGGAAACCTCCCTATTCACCTTGCTCCGAGCTTTATTTATCCTTTCGACTGACCTGGTGTGTCGCCATGCCAGGCGTGCGATGATGTCCGACCATACGAGCACTAATCCCGGTTAGGTTTCCAAAAGCCTCAGGCAGTCAAATGACGTCACGGATCAAGTCTCTAGACGTCCTGGAGCCCAAGTCATTCCCACCCGCATGCAAAACGAGTATATCCGGGGGCCTAAATTAGCATAAAAATGAAATTCGGGCATTACCCGGATCCACAGCAAATCCCTGATACCGATACACCGAACCATCGCAACCTCCTTCGTTGTGCCCAACTGGCGCCCCGCCGGTCTTGCGTTGGCCCGAATGGAACCCCAATATACATACGAGTGACCTAACACCCAGATCCACCGAGGGGGTCCTGAAACATAAAACAAAGGGGGGGGGGGATGTAAAAAAGAAAATAAAATCGTTACCAAATAATAACGCTATCAAAAAATTGGGGGAAAATCTTATAACATATGAGGCCGGACATAAGACCGATACCTCGGCGACTCCCAGCGACCAATCTTTTTCACAGCTTTAACCCCCAAACCCCAGCGAGCAGCCTCAGTGGCAGCCCCAATCCGAAACGAATGAGAACCAAACTCCAAACCATTCAGACCACAACTAGCTAAACCCCGCCTGAAGATGGTAATAAACTGATACACCGATAATGCAGATCCATCTTGATGTAACAAAAAGGCACCCGATGATGGACCTCTCACCTCCAGAAATGCAGAAACCCATCTCACAGGGTATTCAAACAAACCGTCCACAGCCCACAATTCCACCAAACAACCCTTTCCGGCTGTATCGGTTTTTGACCGCCTCAAATAACACCGTACTGCCTCCTCCGAGCACACTACATCCTGTGATAACAACCCGCCATGACACTTAACATTTCTGCTCACCAATTCGCTTATCCTAAATGCCCCAAAAAACGCCAGAACAAAGGCCGCCCCAAATAGCCGACATTCATATTCAGAACTACACACACAGCTAAGGCAACGCAAAAGCTGACCCAGTATTTCAAACTATACCGGGCGCCGCCTATCTCGTACCGGATAGCTCCTCCGAAATGTCTTCATCGCCTGGCGAACCAAGAAATCCTTGGTAAAGTCCCTCCAACCACTTAACTTAAAGAAGAAGGCCAAACCTGCTAACCTACCAGCTACAGCTGAGAGTGATAAACCCTCCTGAAATGCCCTGCCGATCATACACAACAATAAATAGGGACGGTCCGCTTCCGTCACCTGCTCACCTGCCGACTCCTCTAGCTCCTGCCAAAGACGCCACGCAGAAACATATCGAGACCAAGTACTGGGGTTAACAGAACACCTCACCAAATTCAACGCTGCACGGACACTAGATCCCACAACCACCGGGGCCAATCGGTCTCCAACTGCTCTGCGTCCGGCGCTAGTTCCCAAAAACGATCCCACTGGAAGCGAGACAATGCATCAGCTATTGAATTCTGAACACCCGGTACATGAACAGCACAAAACCAGACATTAAAATCCAAACACCTGAGCACTAGATGGTGCAAAAGAGACAGAACTGGCAATGAAACAGCTGACAAGTTGTTAATACAATGCACTACACTTAAGTTGTCACAGAAGAAACGCACTTTCTTGTTCCTCAGCTCAGAGCCCCAAACCTCCAAAGCCACCACAATAGGAAACATTTCCAGCAATGCCATGTTTCTTGTCAAACCTGCATCCTTCCATGATTCCGGCCACTCTCCCACACACCATTTTCCACCGAAATAGACCCCAAAACCATAAGAACCTGACGCGTCTGTAAACAGAACCAGATCCACATTAGAAACGACTTGATCCATCCAAACCGACCTGCCATTATAAGATTGAAGAAAATCCGCCCAAATAGACAAATACGCCTTGTGTTCCGAATTCAATCTTACAAAATGCAACGGACGTTTAATACCTGCTGTCGCCTGAGCCAACCTACGTGAAAAAACTCTTCCCATAGGTAAAATCCTGCACGCAAAATTTAACTTACCCAAAAGAGATTGCAGTTGGCGCAGGCGCAATTTCTTTGCCCGCAAAACCTCTTGGACACAAGACTTCAGATCTAACAACTTGTCCTCTGGCAAGCGGCATTCCATCCTGACGGAATCCAATTCAATGGCCAAAAACTTCAAAACCGTGGAGGGGCCCTCCGTTTTCTCCGGGGCCAACGGAATGCCAAAGCGAGATGCTACCTGTTCAACCGTCGTAAGCAGAAAAGAACAAACTGAGGACCCAGCTGTCCCAATACACAAAAAGTCATCTAAATAGTGCAATACGGAGTCCAAGCCGGATTCCTCCCTAACTACCCATTCAATAAAACAACTAAACTTTTCAAAGTAGGAACACGAGATCGAACATCCCATCGGTAGACAACAATCCACGTAATAATGACCGTCCAAAAAACAACCAAGTAAATGAAAACTGTCTGAGTGCACAGGAAGCAGACGAAAAGCGGACTTAATGTCCGTTTTTACAATGAGAGATCCTTTTCCCAGCCTCCGCACCCAGTCCACGGCCTTGTCAAAAGAAACATACGATACTGATGCCAAATCTGGATCAATACCATCATTAACTGAACTACCATGAGGATACGACAAGCGATGGATTAACCGAAACTTGTTAGGCTCCTTTTTGGGCACAACGCCCAGAGGAGAAACACATAAACACGGCAACGGAGGTTCCAAAAAAGGACCAGCCATGCGACCAAACTTAATTTCCTTATCCAATTTTTCCTTAACAACTGCCGCATGCATCCGAGCCAAAATCAAATTCTTAGGCCGCACCGTACGTGGCACAACTGCTGACGGAATCCTGAAGCCAAAATTAAAACCATCCCTCGACAACACAGCTGGTTCCTTATCCGGATACCTACTTAGAAACGGAAGCATCCGATCTATTCTCCCTGGTGTCCTCCCTTTTTGAAAAAGAGTCGCTTGATTTTTTCTTTCCTTTCTGAAAGCACTTGGAATGTCTGTGAGACCATCCGCAGCCTGAGCATTCGTGCTTAAACTTACAGTCTGTGCCAAAACGGCATTCCCGCTCGTTAAACTGCCAGCACAGCCCCTTCCTGGAGCCTGACGAGGATGCCGCCGAATTGGCAGAACGCCCGCTACTCCCAGGAAAGGACTGCGAGGCCGACTTTGGTGCTGTCATCAATCGTAACCACAAACTAATCTCCTTGTGGTCCCACCGTAAACTCGGACGGACTGCCTTTCTTTGCCTAAACTGTTCATCATACCTCAGCCAGGCCGTCCCGCCATAAACTCGGTATGCTTCACTAATTGAATCTAAATAACAAAATAATGCAGAACAGTTCTCCAGAGCTTTCTCCCCAATGACACTCGCTAGTGTGGTAAACGCCTGTAGCCAATTTTGAAAAGTGCGAGGAATCAGACGATAACGCTTGCGCTCCTCCTCATCCTTCTTACTCTCATCTGGATTTACCCTGTCCAAATTAAACTTCTCCAATGGTAGCAAAGAAAAAATTTCCACCTACTCATCCTTCCATATTTTTTCCATATTTTTTCTCGCACCTCCTGCTTTAAATGAGCTCCCAAGGGGCCATCAAAGCACATATAAACCTCGCCCCTTGCTCTGTCATCCAACCGCACTGTATCCACTGGAGTCGCCGCAGCCGCTGGTGCTGCAACAATCTCATTAGCTGCAACTGGTGTGGGAAACCCTCCACTCACAACTGCCGGGGTCTCTGCAACCGCCCCTGAACCTCCTGCACCACCCTGCCAAACTCCGCTAGGACCTGCCGCAGGTGACAAAAAAACCCGCACCATGCTAAGAAATTCCGACACAACATCGCTCACCCGTTCACTACCCATCGCCCTGTCAGCCGCCAAGCCCTTCTGAAAATACCGCTCCCTCTGATCTACATCATCCGCATTCCACCGAGGCACATTTAAACCATGTGACTTACCAGGCCGACTACGAGGAAGCCTCGGAACAGCCGTTTCGTGTCCTCCGCGGCGATCGTCCCCACTCTCTTCACTGCCAGATGAAATCTGGCCCTCTTCTTCAGAGACAGAGTCAGGCTCGGGGACATCGCCAGGTAAACCCGACAGAGTCAACCCACCGCTAGACCTGGACCTTCTATCCACAATAGTGCGCTGTCTGGGAGGAGGAGAGACTTCAGCTGCATGCCTGCAGCCCGCATCCCTAGCAGCAATCTGCCCTCTCCCATGGACATTGCACCGGTCCTCGGTGCTACCGACATCCCGGGTGGGTCGTCTCCTGGCCCCCCCGCACTGGTCTTCCCGATCTCCGCCGCCAGGGTCCTGCTGATCCTGATGCCTGGGCCCGGTGCGGTTGCACCTGCCGTTCTTCTGGGTCAGCTCCAACTGACCGATACTCCTTTGCTTTCCCCGCTGCATGGGCCCGGCGCGGCTGTGCCTGCCGCTCACCTGAAATAGCTCCGGCTGACCTATTCACCCTCCTGCCTCCTTCTGCTCCCTGGGTCCGGCATCCTTCAGGCTCAGCTCTCCTTCCCCTGGCTGCTCGCTGAGCCCGAAGTGGATGCCCCGGCCGTTCATATAATGTATCTCTCCCTCCCGCAGCAGCAGAGGCCCTGCTCTCCTGAGCAGCCTGCACT
Organism: Phyllobates terribilis; assembly: GCF_046119375.1. Classification (NCBI taxonomy): domain Eukaryota; kingdom Metazoa; phylum Chordata; class Amphibia; order Anura; family Dendrobatidae; genus Phyllobates; species Phyllobates terribilis. The sequence goes on along the minus strand of NW_027362763.1, from coordinate 802,123,407 downwards.
TCCTGGATAGTGGTGCCACATGACCGGGATGACCTCACAGGGGGGCGGAGCCAACGACGTCACTCACCCCGGCCTCTGGACGATGCTGACGCTGAGAGATTCTTCCAGAGCGGCGTGCGGCAGATGGGGGCTGGGGTTGTGATCGGGAGGGGTCCCGGGAGGGGCTTTGCAACCGGCGCCTGGTCCGGGGAGTCCCTTCCGAGCTGAGTCTCTCCGGTGGCCTGGACCTCCTTGCACCTCTCTGAGGTGCTGCGGGTGCAGCCACCTCTCCGGCCGTCCCTTCAGTGTTCCATCGCTGCAGCTGATCCTGGAGCCACAGCTGTCCCCTGCTCTCAGCCAAGGAACGGATCTCCTGGAAAAGAGCTTCCATTCCTCAGGACCCGACGTAGATTCAGGTACGTTAACTGTTCCCGAATGGACTACCCCACCACCCCTCACCTTATATACCCCCCACAGAGATACTTCCCACTAGCCAATCAGATAACCCCATACTATCCCCCTGCCCCTATACTCCTCCCCTACAAATTCGCGCCCAAAACTCTATTCCTTACATTAACCCCTTACCACCCCAAATTATGGCCTAGCAGACCTCCTGAGTCATGCGGCCCTCCCCTTAAGGCCCCTATGGGGGGATGCAGTCTGGGCCATACTACCTCTGGAGTAGTCCAGGCAACACGCACTTTCATATGGACTCTCCTTCCTCTGACGTGTTGTCACACGTGGTGGGAGTGGATACACTATTTGGCGTCTGGGGTTGACCGGGCAACACACGCTCTCCCTGATTGAACTTCGCTCCTCCCTCCTCTCGCATGTGACTGCACGGCGAGGAAGCGAGGTGCAACAGGGAGCCCGTCCTGCAGGTGAGCTTGGCGTTTTTTACCGCAATCGATATCTGGTGTATAGGGCTATATACTCCTCATTCTATAAAGGGTTAACATCTCCATGTAACATTCTCATGCAATCATTTTAAATAGTATTTGATGTGTAACGTAGTGGATTAGCTGTCCAATTACATAAATACCCAGTCTCTGTCTTCTCAGTATACCCTTTTGAAGAAGCTTTGAAGCGTAACGCGCGTTAGAGGGTTTACTGCAGTGAATATGAATTGCTTGCTGTCCTTTGAGACTTATTTATGTTCAATAGCACTGTTTTAAGGATTTTTCAGTCTGCTGACTATGTGGTTATATTGAGCACTTGTTCTGTTTATAGTTATACTTTTTCTGAGTACCACTCCTCAGCATTCTGTCTCATCCTGTTGCCACTACCCTTATGGAGTGAATTCACGGGAATATAAAATCTTTTTTCTATATATTGATCTTTGTGAACAGTTTTATTGTGCGACCATAGTATTTCTATTTGATGAACACTAGGTGGATCACACATTGTGTACTTCTGGCACTATTACTTAGGTCTAAGAGTGAACTTTCACTATTTATATTACATATTTATACAGCCGGGTGGATCCCCCTTGATGTTCATTACTGTTCAGGGCATTTATATGTATATATTTGGATTCTCATCCTTTATATGTTTTTTCTTCATATTGGTCTTTAGTGGCTCCATGTGCAATTTATATTTATATTTGTAACCTGTCCTACTTTCTAGGACAAGCATGTTAATTTGCATTCATCCACCATCTCTGTAGTATCACTTTTTTAATGTTGTCTAATTGATTGTTGAATAAAGATTGACTGATTTTTGTACATGGGAATTCTCTTTTTTGGCTTTTTGTATGAGAAGATAGTATATAAGAGTGGACACTGTCCTAATAAATTTGAGAAGGTTTGGAAGCTTTGGTGTGACCCATATCCTACTGATCCTACCTCTCAATTCAGTCTGGGAGATAATAGTTTTCCTTGTATTTCCCCTATAAACACCTGTGTAATGTGTATTGCTGTATTCTTTAAACTTGACTGACATGATGTGTATGGAGATGTATATAAAGAGCTAATAACAGATATGATGTTGTTGAATAATTATGTATTTTCATTCTGGAACCATTGTTATTCTTTTTTTCCTGTTATGCAATCTCTCAATTACTTGAATTAAAAAAAAAGATAATCTTGGAGAGGTGACGTCTAAGAAGGAAAAGAGATTTAGACATGGTCTATTCCAACTTGGATGGAAGACACCCCTTGCCAGAAAAAGAGCGAAAACTAACACAGGACACAAGCAGAGGTGCACATGAATGAAAGTGATCAGAGAGACATCTGCGTTTTCATTTTAAGACTACGCTAAACTCCTTTGTTTCATCAAATATTGGTGAACATCTCCTTTAATATTGGAAGTGGCTGGTGTGAATTGTCAACTCTGATCATGGACCTAAAGGAAGTTGTTCTTCATTTGTATCTGGATCCTCAATGAAATGTAAGACATGTTTAAATAATTCTGAAGCCCCCACTACTTTCTTACCAGAATGGTTTTATACCAGGGAGTGGAACTGATTCATTTGAGGAAAGTGTTTAATAATATTAGGAGACGGAGACCACCGCTCCATCCTGGCATCAAAGGCCACAAAGACTTGTAACAGGGTGGTGTAGGAGTTCTTGTGGAGGGTACTCAAGATGTTTGGGTTCAGGGAGAATTTTATCAGGTGGATCAAACTATTATACCATTCACCCCAAGCCAGAGGTACAAAACGGTGATGCCCCCTCTCTTATCTTCTCACTGTATTTTCCTTGAGGAAATCAGTGGTTTTGGCAGCAGTGGAGAGGGGGAAAGATATTGATCTATGCAGATGATATTCTGCTGATTTTGTTAGAGATGGGGAAATCTCTCCTGTGGACCATAGAGGTGCCCACTTTGGCTTGGATAGCAACTGTAGTATATGGGTTTTATTACCATTTGATGAAAAAATCAGAAAAGCGTGAAGAGATTTACAGACTTTAGTAAAAAGATGGCTTTGAATATTTAGGGATAAATATCACATGGGAGCTTGTAAGTTTTGTATCGCTTAACATTATATTGTTCATTAGGAAATTAAAATAGATGTTGATGTGGATGCTGCTGCCGATATCTAATGTGGATAGAATAACCCTGATTAAGATGATGGTCTCTCGCCTCTAGTTCGTTATGTCCTCAGCATCTGCCCGGTATGGGTAAATGAGAACATTTTTAAATAAACAGAAACTCTTCTGAACGACCTGATTTGTTGGCGAGAGAGGGTGAGAATAAAAGTAACTATCTTCTGAAGTCTCAGACAGAAGGAGGCTTGGCCGTCCCTTATTTCCACAGATATTTCTGGGAAGCCCAATTACTTACATTTCAGGAATTCTGATTTTGAAAGATTTTTACTAAATAAGAAAAAAGGGGATTTTGTAACATTTATGAATTTTTGAAATCAGGGATTTTTTTTCAGGGGAATCTAGATGACAAATGTTTTATTCTTGCAATTATACTTGATTATTTAAAGAAGATATTAAATATTAACACGTCAATTGGATACGCCTCATCATAGGATAATATAAATATATATAAAATTGTTAAGATACAGGGTTTTGGAAGAGAAAAGGTTGCATTTGGTTAAACATTTAATCCATGAAGATGAGTTGTTGCCATTTAATGTGATGAAGACACAGTTTAGCTTAAGTAAAGTGCACGATTTTAGATATTGTCAAATTCAACAAGCGATGAAGAGTATGAAGGAATCAAATTGAGGAATGGATTATTTTTTGATTGGTTGCCATTTAATAAAGAATCTATCTAATATTAATAAACTATATTTTACACAATATTCTATTATATAATAAATATAATATTAATAAAAAATTAACCGTGATTCCTTATATATTTAATGTTTAAGAAGAAGATTAGTTGAGAAAGTAAAGAGTAAATATTGCAGAGGCTCAATATATATAAAAACAAAAGTGGGATGTCAATTAATCAAACTATAAATTAATCCAATTGATCCATTGGTTCTATTATTTTCACCGGGTATTATACAGAATGGAGAAGATAGCTGACAATACTTGTAAGTTGTGTAAGAAACAAGGGCAGAATTGATACATTTATCATAGGGTATAAAGATATAGAGGGGAAACTGGGGACTTAGATCTCCATTGAGGTCAAATCAACAATTGTAACCTGCTCTCTGGAACGCAAGAGATGAAATGAGGAAGAAGAGTTTGTAAGTAGGCGACTTTATACAGCAAGAGTGGATTTGGTTAGGAAATGGATAGGGAAAAAAATTGAATACTACAGAATGGAAGAATTTTATTCAGAGAGTAATAAAATACAAGAGGGCGTGGCTTTCCTCCTCAGAGAACTTAAAAAATTGGGAGAAGATTTTGCAAAAAATGTAGCGTAGAGCATTAAAACTTGGGGGAGAGGGATAATCAATCGCCTATTTTTTTCGGGGTTTCTTTGTTTTTTTAAATCTTGTTTTTTGTCGACTTTTTTGATTATTATTTTTTTATGAACAATTCAAAAAAGGGCAGGAGTTAGGGAATTAGAAGGATTGTTGTTTTTTTTCTGGATTTATTTTTTGTATTTCTGCAGTACGTTTTGTAGATTTAAATAAAGTTAAATAAAAAAACAAACAATCGCATCATTCCGATGATGCCACAATGACTGGACGATATAGAACGCCCCGTCATCCAGAGTTCCGCTGAGGGATTTTGTAGGCGTTTGTGGAGAGAGGAGTGTTGTAAGTGATTTTTGCAAATATGATGAGAAAAAAGCGATTTAAGCGCATTATAGTTCTCTCTGACACCGAGGACAGCAGTGATGATGACGATTTCCATCAGGTGAGCGTCATTTTTATATTTTTAAATAATGAGAATACATTTGGGATAAAAAGCCCAGAAAAAGAAATGGTGGCACCAAAAATAGAGCTCCAGGAAGAGGCATGATGGGGTGATAGTTTGGATCATGTTTGCAGAGTAATGACTGCCTTTAGTTGTGGTATTTGTGTCAACATGTCCATGTACAGGGTACATAATAATATTGTATGAAGACACGAAAATGTCACCACCGCCCCTATCCATATCCTAACCATAAGTGTCCCGCACACCCGTCCTACTCTGCACATGAAGTAAGCGCAGGCCAATGGTAACTATATTCATATAGGCATCTACCTGTAAGTCAGTGGAAAATGGAGGAAGATTATAAATTACAGATGTTCATGCTCATAGATTCTATCTGACATGTTTGACAATTTTTCAGTATCATCCACGAAAGAAGCCAATACCGAGGTCTCCAGGCCAGGTTATCATCAGTGGCTTCAATTCGGGCCCGACTCCGAATTTACCAGGTACTGTGCTCCGATCCAGTAACAACTCTGATATATTCATGTGTCATTATAGTCATTGGGTGCAGCTCATTGTGGTCAGGGCTTGGATTTATCTCTATTGTACGTCTAAGGTAATGAGTTCATATTAAACATTTCTTTTCAGCATTTGGTCAGGAATATTTATACAGGTGTTATAAAGTCAGACAGAAATGAGATTTGGGGATTTCTTCTCATGGTGGCCATGTACAGGGAAGGTTACTGTACCTGAATGTGGTGTTTTGCCCCATGTACATATAGGGGTACACTTTTATTTCTTTTGACAATATTCTAATAAGAGATTTATGTTGTGTTGCCTCCACAACATTGAATTTTCTGTACTGTCACAGATCAGTTTCCAAATGTAACAATTAAAGGCAAATTATAAATGGGTCTGTGCATTTTTAAATTAAAGATACATTAAAGGGGTAATCCTATTTTAGATAAGCTTTATTGGTGTGAGTCCTATGGCTGGGACACTTCCATAGTGGCAGAACAACATTTCTTTTCAGCATTTGGTCAGGAACATTATTCATGCATTCGCTCTATAGTCGGTCAGGATTGGGATTCGGGGATTTCTTCTCATGGTGGCTATGCACAGTGCAGGTTACTTTAGCTGAATGTGGTCTATTTCCCAATCTACATATAGGGGTACACTGAATACTGTATTAGGATTTATTTCTTTGATGTTCCTCTGTAGTTGTTATTACAATATTCTAATAAGAGATTTATGTTGTGTTGCCCCCACAGATCTGATTTTACCACCTTCAGATATTGATCCGGACAGTACCACCTGGTAAAACTCACATCTCCTCCATTACTAGATACCTGATGGGGATTAATGATTAATGGTGGCTCATATTCTGTTACATTTATGTCACAGCTCCGATGATGACATCATTGTTATTACTGACGATGACGATTCCAATACTGGAGAATCTTCCACATATCATGGTAAGTCATCATTTCTAGATACAACCAGGGTTTTGTTATTGTAGAAAGAACAATGTTTTTTTGTACTGTCAGTTTCCAAATCTAACAACTAAACGCAAATTACAGTTGGGTCTGTACCTTTAACCCCTTAGGGACTGGTCAATTTGTAGTCTACTTATGTCTTTTCCTCTCCTTCTTCCTTGAGACTTATCTGTTTTTATATTTCCATCCACATAGACATATAATGGGTTGCTTTTAGTGCAATGAGATGTTCTTCTCAATGGCACAATTCACATTACCATACAATGTATTGCAAAATGCAAAAAAATTCCAAGTAAGGGAAAACTGAAAAAAAAAACAACGGATTTTTTGGAGGGTTTTTGATTTTTAAGGTCTTCATTGCACAGTAAAATGAACCTGGAAATAAGATTCTCCAGGCCAGTATGATTATGTCCATACCAAACTTGCAAAGTTTTTCTTTTTAAGTGTGAAAAACAATTCTGATATTATTAATAAATATATTTGATTTTGTCGCCATTTTCTCAGATCTGTAACATTTTTATTTTGCTATTGATGGAGGCGTATGAGGGCTTGTTCTTTTATAAGGCGGCTCGATGTTTTTATTGATAATATTATGGGGTGGATGTGACATTTAAATTGCTTCTTATTGCATTTTTTGAGTAGTTGCAGAGAGAAAAAAACCCCACAATTCTGGCATTTTGATTTAGATGTATTTTCACTTTACAGCATTTATTATGTTTTCTCTCTAGCATGGATCTGCATTCTGACCTGTCTGATTACAAATTTTCATTCTTCCATATTTCTGTACAGATAATTTACAATCTGATAGTGAGGAGAGCTCCGCTACAGAGGAGAGGTGAGTTATGCCGGATGCATCTACCTCTGTGGAAAACCATGAACTAGGTCAGATGTTTCCTTTGGATTTATTTCTGATTCCTTATCTTTCCCAGGACACCACTATGTAACATCCCCGGCTGTTTCCTGGAAGACATTATTTCTCCATCTTCCATCTACGTTACCCACTTTCAGGTAACAAAGGAGAAGCTGGTGGAGCGACTGTACCATCTATACAACAGGACAGTCTTCGAGAATAAGGTATCTTATTATCGGTATCTGGGCGACACATGACTTATCCATTATCTCCACCTTCAAACAATCATTTCTATCATTCTAAGTTTCTGAAGAGCACCCTAACTCCCTTGTCATGGTTCTGAAATCTCAGGCAAAACTCACTTAGTTTGGTAAATGCCATCACCTACTTCTTATCTGTGGGATGAGTGGAGACCTTACATGATCCATCATGCAGACATATAGAGATTAGCAACTTTTTGTAGTTCACAGGATTTTACATTTACATATAAAAACCAATTTGTTGACATCTGGACATTTTAGGAAAGGTTTATTTTTATTTTTTTTCTCACATGTTGGACTTCTCAGTAGACCCCATGTCCCATACAAGGAGACTAGTGCTGTAAATCACACAGGAGAGTTGGGTGCTTTGTTAGAATGGGGTCAAAGAGTTTACAGATTTAGTGGAATTTGTTTCCTCTATTTTAGCTCCCGAGGAAAATGGACGTAGTCTGGAATAAGAGGCTGACATCAGCATCCGGTCAATGCCGTCACAAGTTGGAGAACAACCACCGTTCCTCAGTTATTGAGCTTTCCGATAAGGTCTTGGATTCTTCCGGTAGGTTTCATATCACGTCCATCCTGCAGCTTTATGAGACAACCTCTATAGGTTGCAAAACTGCTACTTGTGATGTAATACATCTTATAAATTCATCGTACATGCTGTCATGGGAAAAACTAAGTACACCCTCTTTGGAATCTAATGTTTTACATATTAGGACAAAATCAAAAAAGCATCAGGTCCTTAGAAGATCTTAAAAGTAAGAAAATACAATCTCAGAAAACAACATGATAAATAATATAGTGTAATTATTTATCTAACAAAAAGAAAGGCAAAATGCAAAAGCAGTGTGTGATAAATTAAGTACACCCTTGCTGCAGCTTCAAGTTATTATTGATAAAGATCATTCTAAAAGCTAGTGATTCATGGGGTGTACTTATTTTTCACTCTCTGCTTCTGCATTTTGAAGTAGTTATTGGTAAATAAGTAATGGCAGCTGTGACTTTTCATGTGTTTTTCATCTCAGGATTTACCTAATTTGAAGACGTTTTAAGGACCAGATATTTTATATTATATCCTGAATCCTGATATGTAAAACCAAAGAGTTCAAGCAGGGTGTACTTAGATTTTCTTATGCCTGTATAAACTCTTTTTTAGTGCGACTACGATCCACACTTGCGCACGAGATGTGCCATGCTGCCTGTTGGATAATCGACGGTGAAGGCAGAGATAACCATGGCCCGTTATGGCAGACTTATACCAGAAGGGTAAATGACATCCATCCCGAGCTGCCGGAAGTGACGATGTGTCACAGCTATACCATCAGCTATAAGTACAACTACCAGTGCTCCCTGTGTGATAACAAGTAAGTAGATTTGATGATTCATCGCGTCATGAAACACAATCACCGTGCAGAGACGTCAGGGCGGTTCTGTTGGTATAAGGCTTTTATACTTTACTACTATCAGAGCGGACTGACGTCTGGGGACTGTAGGGCTTAGGATGCTACATGTTATATTTTCTGTGCTGGGGCCAGTCCTTAATATATTGGTTTCAATTTGTTCTTTTTAACATGATCCATGGTATTAACCAACGTTCATTCCAGTCTGGTAACCAATATTTCTCTTATCTTTGTAGACTTGGGCGTTTTCAAAGAATAGCTGATAATAAATCTTATTGCCGCCGGTGTGGAGGCCGATTACGTCAATTGTCCATCAGCTAAACATGTAACTATTCTTCAGAATATTTAGTCTCTAATGTTGTTTCTTTATAATTTAAAGTTCAGATACTTTTATATATTTTCCCCTGAGTAGCGAGACAATGAGTATTTGTGCTCATCACCAGCACCAGCGATTAGCAGCAAACATTCAGAATCCATCCTCATAGGTTACCATATTAATACTGGATACATTTCCATAACTTGCTGGATATGGAACGATTGATAATTTCCATCAATTATCTACAATGCTTTTGAAAACCTTTTATAATTTCAAGCTTAGTTGGATGTAATTATGTTTCTTTATATTTTCAGGTTCACTATTTGAACTATTTGAACATTGAGATTTGTCTAAATATCATCATCTCATCTACCTAAGATGAAGGTAAGAAAGAAGCCTCCACTATCATCAACAATCAGTAATAAGCTATTTTTAAAATATTGAGAATCTTAAGTCTCTAATTTAGTCTCTTATTGCCGTATATCATTTAAAGTGTAACTACTTTTATATATTTAGCTTTTCTTTCACCACGTAGGGAGACAATCAGCATACGTCTTCATCACGAGCAGCTAACAACAAACATTCAGAATCCACCTATCCTGATTCACACAAAGCTTCCAACATGTATTTTCCAGGTAAATATTTTGTTTTTCCTCCATGACTTCTCTTTAGTGTGTTTTATTTGATAACCGGTATATATTCAAAATTTTTAAAAAAACATGTATTTTAATTGTTTTCAGATTAATGAGAAAGGCGTCTTATTGTTTCTATACAGGCATGAGACATCTTGTTAGAAAGAGGTGAAGACCTGCACCCACCTGCGCTGACAACATGATCAGAAGCAGTTTCCAAGACCTGGAGAATCTCTACATGTGTTTTTTCAGAGCTGCCCAGCAATGGATATGATGGATATGGTGTGGAACATTTGAACATTGCTTTTTTTTTACATTTAAATATAAAAAACATAAAAAAATATATATATATAATTCTTTCTAGTTTTGGATTTTTGTTCTGGAAAGCGATGGTTTTTGTTAAACATATTACAATCAATATAAACCTAAAGAACTTCAACTTGGGTTACTACAACTATCACTGTCATTCATCCCTCCTTTTCGAGTTACCTTGCTTGAATTGTATGTATTTTTTTATTATTTTCTAATAAATATATCTTTTAATCATGTGGGGATGTCATTCATTTTGGTTTATATTTATTTCACCAAAGTGTTTTCCCAGTTACTGCTATGTGGATCCAGTTTAGGATTTTTTCCTTGTTGTATATTACAATCAATACTGTCTACGTGTGTTATTCAGCCATCATCTGCCTCTAACAGCGAAGCTCCGTCTACGTCTGTTAAATGCTGCTGTCAGTCTGTGACAGCAGCATTCAATGCGCGCCGGCAGAGGGGCTCACTATTCTAGGCGCCCAATGGCCCCCCGAGACGTTATCATGGCGCGTCAATGGGTTGCCATCATGGTCAGGAGTCTGCTGAAGACCCACATGCCGGTCATGATACAAAAGTTCAAATCACCTGTTTTCCCCCATTAAAAATGATGAAATATAAAAAAATACACATATTTGATATCACTGCGATCATCAAAGTCCATCTATCAATGTATAGAGTAAATTATTCCAATCAGTAAATGGCAAGAAGAAAATCAAAACGTCAAAATAGCATTTTTTCAGCCATCGCAACAGCACAAAAAAATGTAATCAAAACATCCTATCCACCCCAAAGTTATATCACTAAAAACAATGTCTCGGAGTACAAGAAACCAGACCCCGCACAGACCCAAGTCCTGAAAAAAGAAAATGCTGCAGTGCATACAGCTTGAGGCTGATGTTGACGTTCCGGAAATGGAGGGTGAGGAGAAGGTGCAGGAACTGCTGTAGAAGGTGGGGGCAACCCTGATTGAACCAGGGCCCGCAATCCTCGGTGTCGGTAGCACATGTTAAGTCCCTGGGTCGACTGGGTCCCAGCTTCCATAATATTCACCCAGTGTGCTGTCAGTGTACCGTCTTGTCCACGTGTCTGTGGTTAAGTGGACCTTCCCAGTAACTGCATTGTGAGGACACGGGTAATGTTATGGGACTCGTGCTTGTGTAAGGCGGGGACAGCACACCGGGAGAAATAGCGGCGGTTGGGGACCGAGTACCGAGGGACAGCCGCCATGAGGTTGCGGAAAGCTTCCATCTCCACAAGCCTAAAAGACAACATTTCCAGTGCAAGCAGTCTGGAAATGTGGCAGTTTAGTATTTTGGCCTGTATGCGAGTGGTTGCGTATTTGTGCTTGCGTTCCAAGAACTGGGGTAGGGACAAACACTTGGTTGCAAGTGCAGGTGGGAGGCATCTTCGCCTGCATCATGGACAGGGGATTTGATAGAAGAAGATGCGCAATCAGCTGTAGATTTGGTGCAGGCTGAATAGGATACTATCCCCCGTAAGGATATAGATAACAGCCGTACTCAAAGGTAATTTGCAAAGGTGGAAACAGTTTATTCAAATATATACATTCACCACACCGTTGAAAACCAACAAGGAGGAGTTTAAAGCGATATGCCATGACGTTTCGACCAAAAGTGGTCTTTTTCAAACATCGGTATAAGAGAAATATAGAAGCATTAATCGCATATAAAAGCACCTGAAGGGTTAATAAACTTCTGGAATGTGGTTTTGAGCACCTTGAGGGGTGCAGTTTTTAGGAGGGTGTCACTTTCGGGTATTTTCTGTCACATAGGCCTTTCAGTCACTTCAAAGGTGATGTGGTTCCTTTCAAAAAAATTAAAAGTTTTATTGGAAAAATTAGAAATTGCTGATAAACCTTTAACCCTTCTAACTTTCTAACAAAAATAAATTGTTTAAAAAATTCTGCAGAAGTAAAGTAGACATGTGGGAAATGTTAGGGAAATTAGGGAAACTATTTTGTGTGATATAACTCTCTGGTTTAAGAGCATAAAATTCAAAGTTTGAAAATTGCTGAAGTTTCAAAATTTTTCACCAAATTTCTGATATCTTCACAAATCGATGCAAAAAATATTGACCTAAATTTACCACTAACATAAAGTACAATATGTCACAAAAAAACATAGGGTTGGAGTATAATAATGACTTTGTGGAAGAGCAATGGAATAAAAACAAGCACAAAGATATAAGGGGTAAAAAGAAGATTTTATTTATAGATGGGGATTATTTTATATTATAATATCATGTATGTGTAAATTATTCATCTATCAGACTAATCCTATTTATGGGCCGTGTTGATCCAGAGGAAGGCGAAAACCCCCTGTGAGGAATAGGCCAATTGTCCTCATATCAGGGGGGAAAATTCCTTCCTGACCCCAAATATGGTGATCAGAACGAATCCCAAGATCAAAGGCCAATACCTGACCTGTGTAATGTACCTAACCTGTGTAATGTACCTAAGCTGTGTAATGTACCTGACCTGTGTAATGTACCTAAGCTGTGTAATGTACCTGACCTGTGTAATGTACCTGACCTGTGTAATGTACCTAAGCTGTGTAATTTTCTAAGTAACAAAAATTATTTACTAGTACTAATTATCATTTATATTTGAATAAACTAATTTTTCTTTTTAACTAAGAAAATGTTATTTTATTTTTCATAATTTCTTTTCTTCTGTGTGAATCTACTTATTAATTTATGATACTAAACCTATGTAAGGCCGTGTAGATCCAGAGGAAGGTGAAAACCCCTATGAAGAATGGGCCAATTATCCTCATATTAGGGGGAAAAATTCCTTCCTGATCCCGAATATGGCGATCAGATTAAATCCCGATCAAAAGCTGAACTATGTCCTACATCTATGTGCCAAAATTACTGTGTGCACTGTGTGTGCCTATACTAATCATGTAGTGTGTGCCCCTATACTAATCATGTAGTGTGTGTGCCTATACTAATCATGTAGTGTGTGCCCCTATACTAATCATGTAGTGTGTGTGCCTATACTTATCATGTAGTGTGTGTGCCTATACTGATCATGTAGTGTGTGTGCCTATACTTATCATGCAGTGTGTGTGCCTATACTTATCATGTAGTGTGTGTGCCTATTCTAATCATGTAGTGTCTGCCTATACTGATCATGCAGTGTGTGTGCCTATACTGATCATGTAGTGTGTGTGCCTATACTTATCATGCAGTGTGTGTGCCTATACTGATCATGCAGTGTGTGCCCCTATACTGATCATGCAGTGTGTGCCCCTATACTGATCATGTAGTGTGTGTGCCTATACTGATCATGTAGTGTGTGTGCCTATACTTATCATGTAGTGTGTGTGCCTATTCTAATCATGTAGTGTCTGCCTATACTGATCATGCAGTGTGTGTGCCTATACTGATCATGTAGTGTGTGTGCCTATACTGATCATGCAGTGTGTGTGCCTATACTGATCATGCAGTGTGTGCCCCTATACTGATCATGCAGTGTGTGCCCCTATACTGATCATGTAGTGTGGGTGATGTGATGGGTGCGATACTTACCAGGCCTGTGCTAAGGTGAGTTCAGGGATAATGGCCGCTCCGTGTACATTCTGCTGCTCCGCTGCCCCAGGATGATTTTTCCTGAACTCACCAGATGGAAACTTAACACAGGCCGCTCCTGGGGTAGAAGATCTTCGGGCTGGAGGGATGTCAAATTCCAGCCCAGGATTGGAGGAGGCCAGGTCAAGGGTCTGGGGCAGCAAAACAATGGCAGTGGACCAGCATGAAGATGTTATAGAGAGAGCTGATGTTGAAGGGCAGCCGAGGTGACGTACAGCAGCAGAGACGAGGTACGGGTCAGGAGGCATGGAGTTCTGGGCAGTTGGCACGGACTCATCCTGCAAGACATAAGAGGAAGACATGAAATATTCTGTCTACCGCATCTTCTGTTATTAGGGAAATGGTCTTTATAATAAACCATTCCGCTATGTAACATCTGATACAATGTACTGATATAATAGGTGTCCTGTCTGTACAGCGGTCACTCACCAGATGGTCATGGAATCTTTCACAGTCCAGATCTTTTCATTCACCTAAGAAAAACAGAGACATAAAGCCATTATATCATATTATTTGGTCTGCAATCTGATAAATTTAGTCAGAAACCAAAATAGATTCAGCAAATATTCAATCTTTATTAGTAAAATACATACACGTAAATAAGAAAAAGATAAAAAGTACCTCCAAACTGTGAGGGATCATTGACCGCATATATGTGCCTAATTGGAGATATATATTTTGTACATATAATACTATATATCCATGAAAATGCTATAGTGCAAACTGTGAGTAAATAGTACCCTAACAGTGCAAAATGCCAAGTATGATATAATGATTAAATAAACATACCACAGAGCAGTTATGTTGTAGGCACCAGACAGCAGCGGTCTCCCTCTTTCCCCTACGCACGTTTCATCATAATGACTTCCTCAGGGGGCGTGGAAATATAGGAGAGATGACAGCCTTTTTATGTGTGGTAAAAGCCAATGGGGACGAAGGGGAGTGTAATAGGGCTAGAGGGTTATCCAGTAGGGTGCCGACTTTGTGAGGGGGAGGTGTCATAAAGCTGAAGAGCCAATGAAATCTGTTGATCGCCGACCATATGTGGCGCGTGCTAAAACCTCCCGCAGCGCTTCCTGTGTGTTGTGACTTCCGGGTTCCGGTCTGTGGAGCGCACGCCACCCCAGTCACCATGGTGACTTACAAGGTTTACCGCGCATGCGCTCCCACTATGACCGGATACTCGGAAGTCTGAAGCGCTGAACGTGAAGGCGCAAGCGCACTGGTGGGTGACAGCAGCTAAAAAGGGAAAAACAGAGCGGTACAGGGAGTGACCATATCGGGCATTATGTAGTCTCATTGAAATATAGTGCAATATAAAGGAGTGATATATATGTGTTGTGAGAGAAGTGAAGAAATGTGATGATGTAATGGTGAACATTAAAAATAATATTATGGAGTGCAGAAAAACTTTATATTGTACACTGAAGGTGACTGTGTACTCAAGGAGAGGGGATCAATAGAAAACATAAAAGAAAAAGGGTGACATGCATAATTATAGGTATTGAGACCCCAAGTTCATGAGGACTGGTGACATACGTGCATACATAATTTGTAGGAAGGCTAAAATATGTATCATTAATATATATAAGAGCCATAGTACTAACTGCAATATAGTATGAAGTGTAAATTCTATAGAATATGAATAAAGTGCTATGTGCATATAGAAACATAATTATTTAGGGCCACATACATTTAAATTGCCCATATATATAACAATAGATATAGAGACATATATATACATATCTCGTATAGTCCTCCTTCAAAACAACATGCGATATTGATAACGACGTTGTTTTCCAGAATCCCAGCGGGCCCGGACCACCCGACACAGACACAGTCCAACGTCTCAAGCCAGGCCCCCCCCGGGACAACATCCACATCCGCGACGGCTCCAGGTAAGTGTAATTGTTGTAGAGTCCGTATAGGGCATATATCAAAGTTCACATCCAACAAATCATCACCACACATAAGACTGTAATCTATAAAAGTAAAAGAAGTAAAGAGAATGTATATATATGTCTCTATATCTATTGTTATATATATGGGCAATTTAAATGTATGTGGCCCTAAATAATTATGTTTCTATATGCACATAGCACTTTATTCATATTCTATAGAATTTACACTTCATACTATATTGCAGTTAGTACTATGGCTCTTATATATATTAATGATACATATTTTAGCCTTCCTACAAATTATGTATGCACGTATGTCACCAGTCCTCATGAACTTGGGGTCTCAATACCTATAATTATGCATGTCACCCTTTTTCTTTTATGTTTTCTATTGATCCCCTCTCCTTGAGTACACAGTCACCTTCAGTGTACAATATAAAGTTTTTCTGCACTCCATAATATTATTTTTAATGTTCACCATTACATCATCACATTTCTTCACTTCTCTCACAACACATATATATCACTCCTTTATATTGCACTATATTTCAATGAGACTACATAATGCCCGATATGGTCACTCCCTGTACCGCTCTGTTTTTCCCTTTTTAGCTGCTGTCACCCACCAGTGCGCTTGCGCCTTCACGTTCAGCGCTTCAGACTTCCGAGTATCCGGTCATAGTGGGAGCGCATGCGCGGTAAACCTTGTAAGTCACCATGGTGACTGGGGTGGCGTGCGCTCCACAGACCGGAACCCGGAAGTCACAACACACAGGAAGCGCTGCGGGAGGTTTTAGCACGCGCCACATATGGTCGGCGATCAACAGATTTCATTGGCTCTTCAGCTTTATGACACCTCCCCCTCACAAAGTCGGCACCCTACTGGATAACCCTCTAGCCCTATTACACTCCCCTTCGTCCCCATTGGCTTTTACCACACATAAAAAGGCTGTCATCTCTCCTATATTTCCCCGCCCCCTGAGGAAGTCATTATGATGAAACGTGCGTAGGGGAAAGAGGGAGACCGCTGCTGTCTGGTGCCTACAACATAACTGCTCTGTGGTATGTTTATTTAATCATTATATCATACTTGGCATTTTGCACTGTTAGGGTACTATTTACTCACAGTTTGCACTATAGCACTTTCATGGATATATAGTATTATATGTACAAAATATATATCTCCAATTAGGCACATATATGCGGTCAATGATCCCTCACAGTTTGGAGGTACTTTTTATCTTTTTCTTATTTACGTGTATGTATTTTACTAATAAAGATTGAATATTTGCTGAATCTATTTTGGTTTCTGACTAAATTTATCAGATTGTAGACCAAATAATATGATATCTAGGTTTAGGTTGGTTCAGCAACTACATATGTTATTATAGGACAATTTTTCTGCTTTTCTGATTATAAACATAAAGCCATTAGCAGAAAATGTAAAAAAAGACAAGATGGATGATGATTACTACAATGTGAGAACACCTAATGGGAGTTATTCCCAGATGAAAAGATCCTTACCGGGCCCAGTTTGATGACACGTACGTAAATCCGGCCACGGGGTGAAGGACTGTATGCTCCGGCCACTGCAGATGATGGTTCTCCAGAATTGGCCTGAATGGTGTAAATGGCGGCTCTGCACTCCTTTTCTCCAGTTCCTCCCAGCCAATGGTGGTAAAAAACGGATGTTCTCGCTCACACCCAGGCGCGTCTGAGGGTCTTTGCGTAGCAGCTTCTTGATGAGATGTTTCACGTCAGCATCAAGCCAAGATCCAAATTTTGGCTTTTCGTTGATGATAGCTTTGAAAGCCGTTTGCTTGACGGGGCCGTTGTAAAATGGGAATCATCCTGCTGCCATCCTGGATACCACGATCCCCAGGCTCCACCAGTCCACTGCTGCACCGTATGGTTTTCTACGAAACACCTCAGGGGCCATCTAGTGGAAAGTGCCCGTCACTCCAGACATGTTTTTGGAGGAGGTGACGCCATCTTGGGCAAGTCCTAGATCGATTATACGGATGTGGCCATCTGCATCCAACATGATGTTTTCCGGCTTTATGTCTCTGCAATGAAAGAAGAAAATAAAATTAGAAATCTGTCCAGTGATACAAGAGATGGAAAATGGATCACTACAAGACCAGGTAGAATAGGGGGCAGGACAGCAGGAATGCTGAGGGCCATATCTCCAGAATGTAAAGGAGACAGAGAGAAGGAGGAACGTTCTGCTTACCGGTGGACGATGTTGTGTCCATGGAGGAACTGGAGGCCACATACAATCTCTGCTGTGTAGAATCTGACGGAGAGAACAGAGTGTAGTATCAATGTCATCAAACCCTTCTGTAGCAATTCCCAAATATCCTGGCACCCCACTGCCTGCATCCAGCACCCTAAACATATGCCCTGCCAGTGCTTCCTTCGCTACACCCAGACCTCAGTTTTTTTCCATCTCCTTAGTTCTCCTTTAGGTACATTTTCCGTTTTCTCACCTCACATTGCCGATGTTCAGGCAGTCGCACATCCTGATCAAGTCCTCCAGGCTGCTACCGAACAGATACTCCATGATGAAATATGCCCTCTGCAGAGACTGGTGTGCAGCATAGAGGTGGCATAAGAATGGGCAGTCTCTGGCCGCCAGGAGTATCCGCCGCTCTCGCATAATGGTGTCCTCATTGTCCTCTTTTATGGTAATCATTGATGTTACGGCTGGGGACTGATGCCAGGACCACCTGAAAAAGACAAATGAAGAATACTTGGAAGGTGTCTGCAGGAAGTGGAAGGGATCTGGATTTTCTACTAAGGCACATGATAAAACTGAGTGGTTTCTCAATCTGCTGGTAACCAGGACCATGTAGAGGAGCAAATCTATGCGCATAATGCACTGCCTACTCCTGGGATGGGCTATGGAAAGGTGATAAAAAATAGTCAGCATTTTTATTTCATAAATCAATAATACACATGAAAATAAGCAATGTGTAATAAATCTAATCACAGAAATCTGCTTTTTTTCTCTACCAGGACTGATTTTTCATTTTCTAAAATTCTCAATTTTCGGTTAAAATCTGTATTCAGTGATAAAAGATTGTTGCATTACTGAGAAAGGAGGCGACAGTTGGTACTGATAATATTCTATGTAGAAGAGAAGTGGAAGGAGGAGGGAGGAATTCTGCCTTTAGCTCCTCCCTCTCCACCCGCTGCTGTTAACATGTTAAATGCCGCTGTCAATCTCCGACAGCGACATTTAACGCGCACTTCCGGGTTGCGCGACATAAGCCCCCCCCATCGGCGACCCCGTCACGTGATCGCGGGTCATCGATGGGCGTGCATGGAAACCCAGGGCCTGCAGCAGACGCCTGTGGTTGTCATGATCTCGTCGCTATGAGCGCCACCTAGTGGTCGGCGCTCATAGCACAGGACCATTTCTGCTATATGCAGGGGATCTGCTCGTCCCCTGTATGTAGCAGAGACGATCAGACAACTGCTGCTTCTAGTCTCCTATGGAGACTATTGAAGCATGCAGTAAGTGAAAAAAAAATGGTTTTAAAAATATAAAAAAAAATTAAAAAAATATAAAAGTTTAAATCACGCCCCTTTCGACCCATTCAAAATAAAATATAAAAAAAAAACCCACATACACATATTTGGTATCGCCGCGTTCAGAATCGCCCCATCTATCAATACAAAAAAAATAATTAATCCGATCGGTAAACGGTGTAACGAGAAAAAAATTCTAAACGCCAGAATTACGTTTTTTGGTCGCCGCAAAATTGCAATAAAATGCAATAACGGGTGATCAAAACATCGGATCTACCCCAAAATGTTATCAATAAAAACGTCAGCCCGGCGCGCAAAAAATAAGCCCTCACACAGCCCCAGATTCCGAAAAATGGAGACGCTACAGGTCTCGGAAAATGGCGCTATTTTTTTAATTTTTTTTTACCAAATTTTGGAATTTTTTTTCACCACTTAAATATAAAATAACCTATACATGTTTGGTGTCTACGAACTCGTAATAACCTGGAGAATAAGAAAGGCAAGTCAGTTTTAGCATTCAGTGAACGTGGTAAAAAAAATAAATAAAAAACAACTGTGGTATTGCACTTTTTTTGCAATTTTACCGCACTTGGAATTTTTTTCCCGTTTTTCCGTACACGATATGGTAAAACTAGTAATGTCGTTGAAAAGTACAACTTGTCCCGCAAAAAATAAGCCCTCACACGGCCATATTGTCCAAAAAATAAAGACGCTATGGCTCTGGGAACAAGCGGAGCAAAAAAAGAAAAAGCAAAAACGTCAAAACCCAAGGTTGTGAAGGGGTTAAAGGGTTTTCCACTGTTACCATATGGGAATAAACATAACAAGCATTAGTGGAGGCTTTGAGTTGGCATTAGTGTGGTCTGAATATCATTGTCTATTAAGGTTTAATAAAAAAACAGAGAGCAACGTATGTACAATATGGCCGCCTGATAGGAGCCAATATTGATGATGACATGGAAAAAAACAATGTCCCCTGCTCCCTACAGCTGTGACCCCTGAGATCAACCATCCAGTGTAGAAGAATACCACGTTATAGCAGCACTAGACCTAACTATGGAGATGACTTATGTCATCTCACAGAACACTACAATGTGCAACAACAAAGCATGACATGGCTGATAACAGAGAACAATACATGAGGATATAATAAAAACTTCAGGTTTAAAATGAATATAAAATATGTAGGACTTACTTTGCCAAAGGCGCCCCTACCCAAGACCTGGTGGATGTCGAAGCGGCTGATGTTAAGCCTGGCATAGGGGCTGGATGATCCAGGGTCTCCGCTGCATCCAGGTGTTGACTCCTCCAATCCATTGTTGGCTTCTTTCCTCTTCTTCGTGATCTTCTTGAATCCGGTCACGCTGTCCTCTTCTCTCTTCCTCTTCTTCTCCTCGCTCTGTTCTCCATGTCTAGTAGACGCCATTTGCAAAAATATCTTCCAAAATCTTCCAAACCGCAAACCTCCGTCCGATCGCTTCAGCCGACAGATGAAAGTAAACGGCAGTTGGTCGTGTGCAGGTGAGGTCAGAGGTGATGGAACCTCAGGTGGCACCTGCCAGGCAGCAGGTCATGGACCTGCTCTGCTCTATACACTGATGTGGGCATCATGGGTGACAGTTTAGAGTCCAGAGGAACGACAGAGAACTTCATTTCGACTTCTAGTGTTTTTTTTTTATTATTATTCTATTAATCCCTTCATGCAGGAGGCAGGCGACGCCAGTAGAAACTTCAACTGGATGTGCGTCCCTATATGACTATGGGAATGCATTATACTAATATACAGTATATGACTATGGGGGTGCATTACACTAATATATATGACTATGGGGGGGCATTATACTAATATATATTTATTTATTATTTATTATTATAGCGCCATTTATTCCATGGCACTTTACATGTGATAGGAATATACATAGCAAAAACATTTATATACATTGTATACATGGCCCCGCCTAGTGCTCTGTGCTGTATACATGGCCACCGCATAGTGCTTCATACTGTATACATGGCCACCGCATAGTGCTCCGTACTGTATACACGGCTCCGCATAGTGCTCTCTACTGTATACATGGCCCCGCATAGTGCTCTCTACTGTATACATGGCCCCGCATAGTGCTCCGTACTGTAAACATGGCCCCGCATAGTACTCCGTACTGTATACATGGCCCCGCATAGTGCTCCATACTGTATACACGGCTCCGCATAGTGCTCCGTACTGTATACATGGTCCCGCATAGTACTCCGTACTGTATACATGTCCCCCTCATAGTGCTCAATATCGTATACATGGCCCCGCGCAGTGCTACCTACTGTATACATGGTCCCGCATAGTGCTCCGTACTGTATATATGGCCCCGCATAGTGCTCCATACTGTATACATGGCCCCGCATAGTGCTCCGTACTGTATACATGGTCCCGCATAGTAATCCGTACAGTATACATGTGCCCCTCATAGTGCTTCGTACTGTATACATGGCCCCGCATAGTGCTCCCTACTGTATATGACTCGCCCCCTGGGCCGTGGGGCACGCGGATCCGGGCAACAGGGAAACGATGGGGGTAGTAGTGGCAGCCCGGTCCCACGGCTCAGGGTGGTCAGACCAATGGTAGTCTGCTATGTACCGTTGATAATGTCCGACTACGCCACCCGTGGATTGCGGTTATTATGAACAGCCGCTGCAAGGTAATCCCCTGAGGCTGATGGTGTGTGCAGCTGAGATTGGATAACTCTTCACGGGAAGAGTGTAACCCAGGGCAGTGCAGTGGATGATGGGGGTGGTGGTGCAGGGAGTCCCAGTACCGGTAGTGCTGGAGGAGCGAGAAAGTACACAGACAACGTACTGCAATCCAATGTCTTTTACTCACAGTTCATGCGCTCCGGGTCACTTCGGCACCAGTAGAGACCGCCCGAGCCGTGCTGCGTCCACCAGGTGTGGGGCTCGGTCAACTCCCAGGCAGTTCAGAAGTATGGCTCAGGACCCCCTTCTGTCCTTTCTCTGGCCTGCCTCACCAGTGACCCAGTTTTGTCCAGCTGCCGCGGATCTGCACGGGTAAACGTGGGCCCCGTTCCCCGCTGTCCTATATGGTGCCTTCCTAGCAGGTTTGATGAGGTGTCGCACCAATAAATGATCACGACCTCCGGTCTTTGGCTAGGGTAGTTTCTCCTCTACCAACTTGGGATCCGGTACCCTTAATCTGCCTGACCCTTCACCCGGTATTCTCGTGGGTTCTTAGGGTCCCTTCCATCTTCTTGTTCCTGAGCCCCTCTGTTTCTCTCTCTCTTCTCCTTCTTTCCTGTTCCTTCTTCTCCTCCTTCCTTTGGCCTCTTCTCCAGGCCCACTTCTCTTTCTCCTCCCAGACTCCGGTCTTTTCTCTAGGCCTGCCTCTGAGCAGAGCTCCTACAGAGCCTCTGCTCCCTGTCTTCTCTGACTGGACTTCAATTCTTCTACTCCCAGAACTAAGATGGTGCCCACCTTTTATACCTCCCTTTAGAAACATGAGCCCAGGTGACCAGCAACCAATGGGCTCCTACCTACGCTCAGGAATCGTCCCCTCCTGCTCCTACGTCACTGGGTATTCCACACCCCTCCCCACTCCAGCCAGGGACATGGTCTGTCGTGCCTGCATTTCTGTCTAATGGGAGCACCGTTGAGCTGTCCCTCGATGGGGTGAGTGTGCTGTATGCAGCTATCTGAGCCCTGGTCCATACTCCATCCTTACCTGGGAGTGGAATATCACACCTCTGGCAGAGGTGCAATACCCCTGTAGCGGCCGAACCCTCGGGGCGCTACATATACACGGCCCGCGCATAGTGCTCCGTACTACTGTATACATGGCCCCGCATAGTGCTCCGTACTGCATACATGGTCCCGCATAGTACTCCGTACTGTATACATGGCCCCGCATAGTGCTCCGTACTGTATATGTAGCACCCTGAGGATTCGGCTGCTACAGGGGTATTGCACCTCAATCCAGAGGTGTGATATTCCACTCCCGGGTAAGGATGGAGAGTGGGACTGAGCTCAGAGCGCTGCATGCACTACACACATCCCATTTCCGGAGGGCAGACCAACGGTACTCCCACTTAGAAATGTGCAGGTACGACCGAGTCTGTCCTTGGCTGGAGTGGGAGGGGGGTGGACCATCCCTGTAGTGTAGGGGCAGATAGGGGGAGCAGTCTGGGTAAAGATAGGAGCTCATTGGGTGCTGGTCACCTGAGCTCACACATAGAGGGAGTATAAAAGGTGGGAACCATCTAAGATCAGGGTCAGACAGGCAGACAGCAACCAGTCAGCCTGTTGTAGTGAAGACTTTGCAGAGCAGTGGAAGAAAGCAGAGGAGCAGAGCAGCCCCAGGCCCAGAGTGAGAGAGGAGAGAACGAAAGACCAGAGGGGGAGACAGAAGGAACTCTGAGAGCCCAAATCAGACCAAAGGGTGAAGAGTTGGCAACAGGGTACCGGATCCCAAGCTGGTGGAGGCTACAGCACACCTCAGCCAGAGACCGGAGGTCGTGGGCAGCATCCGTCACGACCACCCACCATATCCACCCGGAAGGCAGACCAAGAATAGGGTCAGGGAACCCAGAGACAAGGGTTTGCCACCAAGAGGCCCGAGGGAGCCGGACATAGGTGGATCCCTGGTGGGGACGGCCAGAGACGAGGACAGGACAGAAAGGGAGCTCAGAACCACGCTCCAGAACTACTTGGGGGTTGGCCGAGTCCAGGACCTGGTGGATGCAGCACGGCTCGGGTGGTCACTCAAGGCCGGAGTGACCGGAACATCTGCAGTAAGTAAAAACCCTGAACTGCACAACCCGACTCTGTCTCTGATTACCATCCTCCCTGCATCTCCACAACCACCATCCTCTGCACCTGACCCCCTGAGGCTATACCCCTCCCGTTGGGGGTTATACTACCTGAGCTGCGCACACACCATCAGCCTCAGTGGACCCTGCTGCAGCGGCGGCCGTAGTGACCGCAATTCAACGGGTGGCGTAGTCGACATAAAGAACTTTAGTAACATCAGTAAGGACTGCCACACACTGAGCTTGACACCCTGGGCACGGACCGGGTCACAGCCACTCGGAGACTACATCCCCCATCTGATCCGGCTCCGGGTATTCCCCTAAAGAATATGGCCCAGGGGGTGCGTCATATACGTGGCCCCGCATAGTGCTCCGTACTACTGTATACATGGCCCCGCATAGTGCTCCGTACTGTATACGTGGCCCGCGCATAGTGCTCCGTACTACTGTATACATGGCCCCGCATAGTGCTCCGTACTGTATACACAGCCCGCGCATAGTGCTCCGTACTACTGTATACATGGCCCCGCATAGTGCTCCGTACTGCATACATGGCCCCGCATAGTACTCCATACTGTATACATGGTCCCGCATAGTGCTCCATACTGTATACACGGCCCGCGCATAGTGCTCCGTACTACTGTATACATGGCCCCGCATAGCGCTCCGTACTGCATACATGACCCCGCATAGTACTCCATAATGTATACATGGCCCCGCATAGTGCTACCTACTGTATACATGGTCCCGCATAGTACTCTGTACTGTATACACGGCCCCGCATAGTGCTCCGTACTGTATACATGGCGCCACATAGTGCTAAATACTACTGTATACATGGCCCCGCATAGTGCTACCTACTGTATAAATGGTCCCGCATAGTGCTCCGTACTTTATACATGACCCCGCATAGTACAGCGTACTGTATACATGGCCCCTCATGGTGCTCCATCCTACTATATACATGGCACCGCATAGTGCTCCGTACTGTATACACGGCCCGCGCATAGTGCTCCGTACTACTGTATACATGGCCCCGCATAGTGCTCCGTACTGTATACATGGCTCCGCATAGTGCTCCGTACTGCATACATGGCCCCGCATAGTGCTCCGTACTGTATACATGGCCCCGCATAGTACGCCATACTGTATACATGGTCCCGCATAGTGCTCCGTACTGCATACATGGCCCCGCATAGTACGCCATACTGTATACATGGCCCTGCATAGTGCTCCGTACTGCATACATGGCCCCGCATAGTACGCCATACTGTATACATGGTCCCGCATAGTGCTCCGTACTGTATACACGGCCCCGCATAATACTCCGTATTGTATACATGTCCCCCGCATAGTGCTTCGTACTGTATATGACTCGCCCCCTGGGCCGTGGGGCACTCGGAACCGGGCAATAGGGAGACGATGGGGGTAGTAGTGACAACCCAGTCCGTGACTCAGGGTGGTCAGACCAGTGGTAGTCCTTTATAGGTTTTAAGTGATGTCCGACTACGCCACCCGTGGATTGCGGTCAGGGTTAACCGCCGCTGCAGTGCAGACCGCCGGGGCTGATATAGATGTGCAGCACTGGATTGCTCAACTCCCCACGGGAGGAGTATGGCCACAGGGCAGAATATATAATGGATGATGGAGGGGATGATTCCGACCGCGATAGCCAGGAGACGGAGGCTTCTTCAACAGTTCAGGGTCTTTATTATAACAGGTAAAACGACCCAGAAACAGGCCCGGCTAGGAGGGGGCCTGGATGTCTGAGAACAAGTGGGAAGCTGGTCTTGGTCAGGGTGAGGGTGTAGGCCTACCGTGCTTTCTGCGCTCCTTCTGGCTATTTCCCTTCTGGTAGTGTAACAGCCCATGGGTCCCTTTCTACTCCTGGCCTGGTACGGCTTTGCTGGTCCCTTCTGCTGTGGCGGAGCCTCCGGGCTTCTTAGGCCAAGGAACATGCAGTCCTCTGCGGACTGGTTTCTGCTGTGGGACGTGGAATCCTCACAGCCTCAGACACCAAAGTCTGGTAGAGTAGTCTCTTTGTCTGCCAGGACAGGCGTACTTCACCTCATGTCCCTGGCTTGTGGCTCTCCCTCTGCCACACGGCCTCTTAGGCTGCAACACAACTGTCTGTCCCTGCTCTCGGACACCTCTTTCTTCAGACACAGGTTGTCCAGTTCTCCCTAACCCTGCTCCCAGTTCCAGCATTTATAGGGGCAGCTTGCTCCCCCTACTGGCCTGAGACAGGAGGTATAGCATGCTAATGTTCCCCTGACTAGAGAACCTCCCCCTTGCACTCAGACACAGCTTTATTATATTTGTGGCATCCAGGCCAGGGTGACACATACACATGCCCCGCATAGTGCTCCGCACTGTATACATGGCCCCGCATAGTGCTCCATAGTACTGTATACATGGCTCCGCATAGTGCTCCATACTGTATACATGGTCCTGCATAGTGCTCCGTACTTTATACATGACCCCGCATACTACTCCGTACTGTATACATGTCCCCCGCATAGTGCTCCGTACTGTATACACATGCCCCGCATAGTGCTCCGTACTGTATACATGGCCCCGCATAGTGCTCCATAGTATTGTATACATGTCTCCACATAGTGCTACTTACTGTATACATGGTCCTGCATAGTGCTCCGTACTTTATACATGACCCCGCATACTACTCCGTACTGTATACATGTCCCCCGCATAGTGCTCGGTACTGTATACATGGCCCCGCATAGTGCTCCATAGTACTGTATACATGTCTCCACATAGTGCTACTTACTGTATACATGGTCCTGCATAGTGCTCCGTACTTTATACATGACCCCGCATACTACTCCGTACTGTATACATGTCCCCCGCATAGTGCTCGGTACTGTATACATGGCCCCGCATAGTGCTCCATAGTATTGTATACATGTCTCCACATAGTGCTACTTACTGTATACATGGTCCTGCATAGTGCTCCGTACTTTATACATGACCCCGCATACTACTCCGTACTGTATACATGTCCCCCGCATAGTGCTCGGTACTGTATACACGTCCCCCGCATAGTGCTCTGTACTTCTATATACCTGGCCCCGCATAGTGCTCCGTACTGTATACATGGCCACCGCATAGTGCTCTGTACTGTATACACGGCCCCGCATAGTGCTCTATACTGTATACACGGCCCCGCATAGTGCTCCATACTGTATACACGGCCCAGCATAGTGCTCCGTACTGTATACATGTCCCGCTCATAGTGCTCCGTACCGTATACATGGCCCCGTATAGTGCTCCATACTGTATACATGGCCCCGCATAGTGCTCCGTACTGTATACATGGCCCCGCATAGTACTCCGTACTGTATACACGGCCCCTCATAGTGCTTCGTACTGTATACATGGCCCCGCATAGTGCTCCGTACTGTATACATGGCCCCAGCATTGTGCTCGGTACTACTATATACATGGCCCCGCATAGTGCTCCGTACTGTATACATGGACCCCGCATAGTGCTCCGTACTTTATGCATGGCCCCGCATAGTGCTCCGTACTGTATGCATGGTCCCGCATAGTGCTCCGTACTGTATACACGGCCCCTCATAGTGCTTCGTACTGTATACATGGCCCCACATAGTGCTCCGTACTACTATATACATGGCCCCGCATAGTGCTCCGTACTGTATACATGGCCCCAGCATTGTGCTCGGTACTACTATATACATGGCCCCGCATAGTGCTCCGTACTGTATACATGGCCCCGCATAGTGCTCCGTACTTTATACACGGCCCCGCATAGAGCTCCATACTGTATACACGGACCAGCATAGTGCTCCATACTGTATACATGGCCCCGCATAATGCTCCGAACTGTATACATGTACCCCTCATAGTGCTCTGCACCGTATACATGGCCCCGCATAGTGCTACCTACTGTATATATGGCCCCGCATAGTGCTCCATACTGTGGACATGGCCCCGCATAGTGTTCCGTACTGTATACATGGACTCGCATAGTACTCCGTACTGTATACATGGCCCCGCATAGTGCTCCGTACTCTATACATGGCCTCGCATAGTGCTCCGTACGTATACATGGCCCCGCATAGTACTCCCTACTGTATACATGTCCCTCGCATAGTGCTTCATACTGTATACATGGCCTTGCATAGTGCTCCATCCTACTATATACATGGCCCCGCATAGTGCTCCGTACTGTATACACGGCCCAGCATAGTGCTCTGTACTACTATATACATGGCCCCACATAGTGCTCCGTACTGTATACACAGCCCACGCATAGTGCTCCGTACTGCAGACATGGCCCCGCATAGTACTCCATACTGTATACATGGCCCCGCATACTGCTACCTACTGTATACATGGTCCCGCATAGTACTCCGTACTGTATACATGTCCCCCGCATAGTGCTCCGTACCGTATACATGGCCCCGCATAGTGCTCCATCCTACTACATATATGGCCCCGCATAGTGCTCCGTACTGTATATATGGCCACGCATAGTGCTCCGTACTACTGTATACATGGCCCCGCATAGTGCTACCTACTGTATACATGGTCCCGCATAGTGCTCCGTACTGTATACATGACCCCGCATAGTACTCCGTATTGTATACATGGCCCCGCATACTGCTACCTACTGTATACATGCCCCGCATAGTGCTCCGTACTGTATATATGACCCCGCATAGTACTCCGTATTGTATACATGGCCCCGCATACTGCTACCTACTATATACATGGCCCCGCATAGTGCTCCATCCTACTATATACATGATCCCACATAGTGCTCCGTACTGTATACATGGCCCCGCATAGTGCTCCATACTACTGTATACATGTCCCCCGCATAGTGCTTCGTACTGTATATATGGCCCCGCATAGTGCTCCATCCTACTATATACATGGCCCCACATAGTGCACCATACTGTATACATGGCCCCGCATATTCCTCCATACTGCAAACATGGCCCCACATAGTACTTCATACTGTATACATGGCCCCACGTACTGCTGTTTTGTATACATGGCCCCGCATAGTGCTGCACACATTATACATGGCCCAGCATCGAGCTCCATACTGTATACATGGCCCAGCATCGAGCTCCATACTGTATACATGGCCCCACATAGAGCTCCATACTGTATACATGGCCCCGCATACTGTTGTTTTGTATACATGGCCCCGCATAGTGCTGCACACAGTATACATGGCCCCGCATAGTGCTCCGTACTGTATACACGGCCCGCGCATAGTGCTCTGTACTACTGTATACATGGCCCCGCATTGAGCGCCATACTGTATACATGGCCCCGCATAGTGCTCCGTACTGTATACATGGCCCCGCATAGTACTTTGTACTACTATATAGATGGCCAACATCGTGCTCCGTACCGTATACATGGCCCTGCATAGTACTCCATACTACTATATACATGGCCCCGCATAGAGCTCCATACTGTATACATGGCCCCGCATCGTGCTCCGTACTGTATACATGGCCCTGCATACTACTCCTTACTACTATATACATGGCCCCGCATAGTACTCAGTACTGTATACACGGCCCGCGCATAGTGCTCCGTACTACTGTTTACATGGTCCCGCATAGTACTCCATACTGTATACATGGCCCCACATACTGCTGTTTTGTATACATGGCCCCGCATAGTGCTGCACACAGTATACATCACTCCGCAAAGTGATCCATACTGTATACACGGCCCCCGCATAGTGCTCCGTACTACTATATACATGGCCCCGCATAGTACTCCGTACTGTATACACGGCCCGCGCATAGTGCTCCTGTGGCACCCCAGGGGTCTAGTTGCCACAGTAATAGAAATATTATGTCTGAGAGCAAGTGGGAGGTTTCTCTGGTCAGGAGCCCTAAGCATGCAACACGGCCCACCCAGATCTGGGAGGGGAGGAATCTGCCCTTATAAACTGGGTCTGGGGCGGGATTAGGACAGACAGAGCCTGCAGAACAAGCAGAGCAGTCAGAGCCTAGTGAGTGAAGTCCCAGACAGAGACGCAGTCAGGTCTGGAGGACAGCAGACAGAGGGAAAGCAAGAACAGGAGCTCTGTAGGAGCAGGAGCGAGTGCCAGAGGCTGGAAGCTAGAAAGCTCGCCTCGGCTGAAGACACTAAACCTGGACACGGAGTCCGAGGCTGTGGGGACATCCAGGTCAGGCAGCAGAATCCAACCGGCAGGGGATTCCATGTCCTCTGGCCATAGAAGCCCGGAGGCACGGTCACAAGCAAGGGACCAGCACCGCCATCGTGAAGCGGAGGCTAACGGAAGGCCCCAAGTCACCGGCCATACGGGTGAGCACCACACGGTATACTCAGGGACGTGGGCTACTTCTACCCGCATAGAGCAAGGTAGCCAGGAAAGAGTGCAGATAGTCGGGGAGGCCTACAACTCCACCTGGCCAGGGGAGATCCTACTTGCTTACAGACTGACCAGGCCCCTACTGCTAACCAGTACTCCCGGGAGGGTCTGCGTTATTCCATCAGTAAAGACGCTGAACTGCACCACACGTCTCTGTGTTTCATCGCCGCACCAGCACCATCAGTACTGGGACGCTCACACCATCACTCCCATCATCTCACATTAGCTGCCCTGAGGCAATACTTCTGGGGAGTTATTCCATACTCGGCTGCGCAAATTACATCAGCCTCAGCGGTCTGCAGCGCAGCGGCGGTCCCCACTGACCGCAATCCACGGGTGGCGTAGTCGGACATTGTTATTACCTAAGACTGCCACTGGTTTGACCGCCTTGGGCACGGACCGGGTCACCGCCACACTTAGACTACAACCCCCAGCGATCCGGCTCCGGGTATCCCCTGCACAGCACAGGCCCAGGGGGCGCGTCAATTTTGGCGTAGTCGGCAGGATTTCGTGCCCGCAACCACCGGGTGCTGCGTGCCTGAAAAAAGACTTTTATACTTACCTGTGGCAAAGTTTCCCGCCGTCCGGAGTCGTTTCCCGCCATCGGACGCCATCTTGGGTCGTTTCCCACCGTCTTCTGCCATCTTCCCGCCATCCGACGCCATCTTCGGGACGCCGCACGGGAAGAAGAGGGGCATGGACGCCGAAAGCGCGCGAGATCCGAAGCTCCGCCCCACGCACTGACGCTGCGCAAGGTCCTGGAAGGGAGGAAGAGCGACGCTGACGTCATCGGAGCGCGACGCCAGGTCCTCTACCCCGACGATTGACTGCGGACCCGCGGCCTACGGAAGAAGAGCATCGCAAGGTAGGCCACGGTCCACTAGGGGGGAGGAGGATGTCGGATACCGAAGGGAGCTCCACAGCTGCAGCGGTCATGCCATTCACCATGCCCTATATCCCGGGGGCAACCTGGCTACCCCAGTACTCAGGGGAGTCACATACCCTAAGTGACTTTAGGGAAAAACTGGATAGCCTCTTCCAGGTATACCCCCTCACAGAAGAGCAAAAAGTAAGCATCCTGGTGGCCCAGTTAATCGGGGCAGCCCAAAGAGAGGTAAAGTCCTGGTCACCTGGGAAGAAGAGGACTGTCAGAGAAATACTAGCCCGGCTGAAAGACACATTTGATGCCCGAACCTCAGCCGAGATAAAACTAAGATTTTACGGGTGCAAACAACGGGCACACGAAAGTATAAGAGACTATGCTCTAAACCTACAAGAGGCCCTGAGAGCCATTAAGCAGGCAGACCCTGACAGCGTGGGAAATGAAGACAAGCTGTTGACCGAACAATTTATTGAGGGTCTACTGTGCAATGAAAAATGGCAGAATTAAAATATAACTTTTAATGGGATAATTAAAATCTAAAATAGTATCTAGATACACACAAACAAACATAAATAGGGATGTTATTCACCCAGTGGGGTGGACTAGTTCAGAAAATACAACAGGAGATATATGTTCCTTAATTTACTACAATAATGTTTACTCCTTAATAGTAGAGAGAGACTATCATATGCAAACAGTGGAAATTCATAAGTAGAAAGAAAAGGAACAATCTCACCGGTCCTGCAGCACGAATTTCTCCACAGAATAGCACAGGGTTAATCCAGCGGTCATCCACCTCTGACCCTATAATGCCCTGTTCTCATATGCTGTCCCTAGGACCCCAAAGCTCCCGCCCTGACAAGGGCAGTCCACAGCTGACCCTAAAGATCTGATCAGCCCTACATAGACCCTACAGAAGTTTCCCAACGCGTTTCCTCACCATCAAGTGATTCATCAGGGGAGTAACAGAAAAATTATTATCAATGGTCTAGGGTATGGTAACCCTCCATGCAGGTATATAGAAAAGGCAGTGGCAAAATGGCCACAGGTTGATTGCCTTAAGTATGTTCAGGTACAATTAATCCAAATAATTCCCATGTGTGTACCTTGAGACACATCTGGTCTCATTGGATAACACCGTAAATAGCAGCGAACTTTAGCCAATTAAAGCTCGTATATGCAAATGCCCCCTGCAGGAGCTAAACCCACCCACACATACATGCCCCAGCGATCCACAAACGCCCCATAAAGGGCAGACAACGATCCCCTACCCCCCAAGGCAGGATCCCCCCGAGGAGACACATCTAAGACCCCCACAAAGAAAAATCCATTATAAGACCCCCTGAAAACGAGACAATCTAACACTTCCCATGCAGTATGCTCCATTCCCACGCCGTGGAACGCTGTTTGCGCTCCACCGATGTCACTTCCGGTCATGTGATCCACACCGCGGCGTCACTTCCAGTTTCTTGGAACGCAAGCCTGCGCTCCACCGCCGTCATTTCCGGTTTCGTGGAACGCAAGCCCGCGCTCCACCGCCCCATAGCCATCCCACAGACCCAAAATCAGTGGTCTCAGCAAGCATAGCACAATGACCGACCACAAAGAGCATCCCCACTATGCCATAAAGCCTGCACAATGCCCCTAAAAAGGGAATGTGCAAATGACAAAAAAAGGGGGGGGGGGAAACGCCTCGTATACATAAGCTCTATAAGACACACCCCCTATATATATATATATATATACCTCATAAGCTTAAAGCCACACAACCTCCAGTGGGAGGATAAAAATGCAAAGAGTGAGGATATGTACAGGGGTTTATAAACGATCTTAGATAGCATGGGATAAGAGGGCATAATCAGTACATTAGAAACGAATAAGTGGTGAAAAGGGGGGGGGTGAAGATGGAGAGGAGGGGGGGAGGGGAAAAGGAAGAAGGGAACGAGAGGGGGACAAAAAAGCTCAACTCACAGGGAGAATATATAAGTAGATTTGCATATAGGGATTCAGAGCCATATCCCTGTTCACTCTATCTCATACACATATGAAAGAGAAAAGGTGTATTTATACATTGATGTCCAAGCAGGTTCAAAAGAAGGTTATGTAATATCTAGTTCCAAAGAGTAAAAGAAAGTCCAAGGCTAAGGAAGCCAGCAGTATCGGGAGAAAAATACAAGAGTTTACTCATCTATAAAGCAGTTGAATGTAAGTTGTTCATTCAGCCCCATAGGGGCCATAGTTTTAAGTCGGAAAATCCACCTTGTTTCCTTCTGTAGGATTACACGATCCCAGTTACCTCCCCTATGGGGTTTAGGGACCTTTTCTATCCCCATGAACAAAATGGCCTTCTTGTCCCCTCCATGAAACTCATTAACGTGTCTCGCAATGGGTGTTTCCCTATGATGTTCAATGTCCCCCAGATGCTCGCCTATCCTCCGTCTCAATTCACGTTTTGTTTTACCAACGTACTCAAGGCCGCATTTACAGGTACCTTTATAAACCACCCCTTGTGTACGGCAGTTAATAAAGTCCAGCACCCGAAATTCCCTGTCAATGTTATTACCTCGGAATGTTTTACCACACTGTATCGATGAGCAGACCACACATTTTCCACATTTATAGCATCCCTTAGTCAAAGAGCCAAGCCAATTATCCTGTCTAGGTGCAGAGTAGTGACTATGTACCAAACGGTCCCGGAGAGAGCGGCCTTTTTTATATGTAACATGGGGGAACCCCCCAAGGTATGGAGATATATCTCCATCCATTTCCAAGATAGGCCAATACTTGTTAAGGATCTCCTTCGCCTCCCTAGCTCCGTTTATAAAGGTTGTAATAAACCTAACCACTTCTCCATCATCACCCTTAGGTTTAGAAGTCAACAGGCTGGACCTTCTTCTGGACCTACTCTTGAGGTATGCTTGATGTACCACATCTCTAGGGTAACCCCTTTCATGGAATCTATTGTGGAGATCGGCAGCCTGCTCCTCAAAAGCAAAATTGGTGGTACAATTTCTGCGAACTCGCAGATATTGGCCTGTAGGGATACCTCTCTTCAGGGGAACAGGATGATGACTTTCCCATCGAAGCAACGAGTTGGTCGCTGTAGGTTTTCGAAACGTACTCGTTTCCACAAGACTACCTCTACCCTTGCGAATCAAAACGTCAAGAAAAGGAAGACAAGTAGAGTCTGCTTCACACGTAAATCTCAGGCCAATCGGATTTTTATTAAGCCCCTCAACGAAGAGCTGAAATTCCTGAACGGAGCCCCTATATATGACAAATACGTCATCTAAATACCGTGCCCACATTTCAATCCTCTCTACGCCTGAGCAGACTCCCTCCCCAAAGACCATTGTTTCCTCCCACCAACCCAGGAGCAGATTAGCGTAGGTAGGCGCACAAGGGCTACCCATCGCAGTGCCCCTGAGCTGGTGGAAGTACTTATGGTCAAAAGTAAAGACATTTTTAGTCAAACAAAATTCAAGCGCTTTCAGCAGAAACCCATTATGGGCCCGACACTGCATACTCCTTGTGGATAGGTAGTACTGTACTGCCTTCAGACCCATATCATGTGGTATGGAGGAATAAAGTGCCTCTACATCCACACTTGCCAAAATGACCTCGGGTCCCAGTGTCACCCCATCCAACTTACGAAGCAAGTCTGCTGTATCTCTGGTGTAAGATGGTAATGCAAGAACAAAAGGGCGTAGCACCTGATCGAGGTATATGCCTAGGTTCTGACAAAGACCACCCACACCCGATACTATCGGCCTACCTCTAAGGGGATTAATTCCTTTGTGTATTTTAGGTAGGCAATAGAATGTCGCCATCACCGGATGTTGAGGCAGCATAAAATCAAATTCATTTTTGTCAATCAGTTTATCTCCCAGGCCTTTTTTCAATAACTCTGTTAATTCACCCAGAAAGGCCGACATTGGATTTTCAGAAAGGATCGCATACCCCTGCCTGTCCTTTAACAAATCCAAACACATCCTACAGTATTTTTCGACATCCATGACCACCACATTACCCCCTTTATCTGAAGGTTTGATAACAATGTGGTGGTCCTGTTCAAGATGTCTAATAGCCATTATTTCATCTCTACTACAGTTATACTTATAGAATGTGTTTGTTCTATCAAGTGCCAACAGTTCTCTAGTAACCATATTCACAAACGTGTCAATTGAAGACACGTCTCTCTGTACAGGTGGCATCCTAGTACTCTTCTTCTTAAGGGTAGAGAAAGGTCCCAGTCCCCTAGAATTAGGTTCGGGGATTTCTAGGTTACTGAGGAGGCGCACATCAGGCAAGATATCAAGAGGAATATCAAACTCCTCACACGATTTTTGATCCTGTCTTGCGAAGAATTTTCGCCACCTCAATTTCCTCGCAAAGAGATGCAGGTCCTTTATATATTCAAAGTTATCAAAATCAGAGGTGGGCACAAATGAGAGACCCTTATTAAGTACTGCTAATTCCACGGATCTCAATGTTCTCGATGAGAGATTTATAACTCTTGTATCAAATTCAGAGGTTAGGGTCTTCCCTGATTGATCCGATTCCTCAGGGGGTATGTTGAATCTAAAAAATGAGTATTTTGTACTACATATTGTTGTCTCCCCCTGCCCGGACCACGAGCACGTCCCCCAACCCTCTGTCGCCCCCTACCTGATTTACTCCTACTATCAGTATCTGAGAATTCAGTATCAGTAGAGGAGATATCTGTCTCTCGTTCAACCGATACAGGTTTATTATTCAGAAAAAGGTAGGCCTTATTTTCTTTGAAGTCCTGTGAATCTCTCAGCGATTGTTTGTGTTTCCTTTCTTTAATATGATACTGGAACCTTTCAATATCAGCTTGAAGTTTAGCCTCCCTTGTCCCAAAGTCAGTCTCCTGTGAGAATTTTTTGGTGAGTTCTATTTGCTCCCTCAATTTATCATCGAGAGTCAGTAAGGTTTGTTTCTCCTCCTCCAACAATAATGTCATAAGACGTAGGGAGCTAGCAGTCACCTCCCGTTCCCATCTAGAGATAAACCCTGTATTTCTGTGTCTATTGCCCGGATTAAGAGTGATTCTAAGTCCCCTTGGTACAATCCCTGCCTTGATATAGTTATCCAAACTCTGTACTTCCCACCAGGAGGATATTTTATCCTTATAGGCCCTAGTCAGCTCTCTGAATGCAGCCTTATACGTGGGTGTATATTTCTTTTGAGTAACCGTTTGGTACATAGTCACTACTCTGCACCTAGACAGGATAATTGGCTTGGCTCTTTGACTAAGGGATGCTATAAATGTGGAAAATGTGTGGTCTGCTCATCGATACAGTGTGGTAAAACATTCCGAGGTAATAACATTGACAGGGAATTTCGGGTGCTGGACTTTATTAACTGCCGTACACAAGGGGTGGTTTATAAAGGTACCTGTAAATGCGGCCTTGAGTACGTTGGTAAAACAAAACGTGAATTGAGACGGAGGATAGGCGAGCATCTGGGGGACATTGAACATCATAGGGAAACACCCATTGCGAGACACGTTAATGAGTTTCATGGAGGGGACAAGAAGGCCATTTTGTTCATGGGGATAGAAAAGGTCCCTAAACCCCATAGGGGAGGTAACTGGGATCGTGTAATCCTACAGAAGGAAACAAGGTGGATTTTCCGACTTAAAACTATGGCCCCTATGGGGCTGAATGAACAACTTACATTCAACTGCTTTATAGATGAGTAAACTCTTGTATTTTTCTCCCGATACTGCTGGCTTCCTTAGCCTTGGACTTTCTTTTACTCTTTGGAACTAGATATTACATAACCTTCTTTTGAACCTGCTTGGACATCAATGTATAAATACACCTTTTCTCTTTCATATGTGTATGAGATAGAGTGAACAGGGATATGGCTCTGAATCCCTATATGCAAATCTACTTATATATTCTCCCTGTGAGTTGAGCTTTTTTGTCCCCCTCTCGTTCCCTTCTTCCTTTTCCCCTCCCCCCCTCCTCTCCATCTTCACCCCCCCCTTTTCACCACTTATTCGTTTCTAATGTACTGATTATGCCCTCTTATCCCATGCTATCTAAGATCGTTTATAAACCCCTGTACATATCCTCACTCTTTGCATTTTTATCCTCCCACTGGAGGTTGTGTGGCTTTAAGCTTATGAGGTATATATATATATATATATATAGGGGGTGTGTCTTATAGAGCTTATGTATACGAGGCGTTTCCCCCCCCCCCCCTTTTTTTGTCATTTGCACATTCCCTTTTTAGGGGCATTGTGCAGGCTTTATGACATAGTGGGGATGCTCTTTGTGGTCGGTCATTGTGCTATGCTTGCTGAGACCACTGATTTTGGGTCTGTGGGATGGCTATGGGGCGGTGGAGCGCGGGCTTGCGTTCCACGAAACCGGAAATGACGGCGGTGGAGCGCAGGCTTGCGTTCCAAGAAACTGGAAGTGACGCCACGGTGTGGATCACATGACCGGAAGTGACATCGGTGGAGCGCAAACAGCGTTCCACGGCGTGGGAATGGAGCATACTGCATGGGAAGTGTTAGATTGTCTCGTTTTCAGGGGGTCTTATAATGGATTTTTCTTTGTGGGGGTCTTAGATGTGTCTCCTCGGGGGGATCCTGCCTTGGGGGGTAGGGGATCGTTGTCTGCCCTTTATGGGGCGTTTGTGGATCGCTGGGGCATGTATGTGTGGGTGGGTTTAGCTCCTGCAGGGGGCATTTGCATATACGAGCTTTAATTGGCTAAAGTTCGCTGCTATTTACGGTGTTATCCAATGAGACCAGATGTGTCTCAAGGTACACACATGGGAATTATTTGGATTAATTGTACCTGAACATACTTAAGGCAATCAACCTGTGGCCATTTTGCCACTGCCTTTTCTATATACCTGCATGGAGGGTTACCATACCCTAGACCATTGATAATAATTTTTCTGTTACTCCCCTGATGAATCACTTGATGGTGAGGAAACGCGTTGGGAAACTTCTGTAGGGTCTATGTAGGGCTGATCAGATCTTTAGGGTCAGCTGTGGACTGCCCTTGTTAGGGCGGGAGCTTTGGGGTCCTAGGGACAGCATATGAGAACAGGGCATTATAGGGTCAGAGGTGGATGACCGCTGGATTAACCCTGTGCTATTCTGTGGAGAAATTCGTGCTGCAGGACCGGTGAGATTGTTCCTTTTCTTTCTACTTATGAATTTCCACTGTTTGCATATGATAGTCTCTCTCTACTATTAAGGAGTAAACATTATTGTAGTAAATTAAGGAACATATATCTCCTGTTGTATTTTCTGAATTAGTCCACCCCACTGGGTGAATAACATCCCTATTTATGTTTGTTTGTGTGTATCTAGATACTATTTTAGATTTTAATTATCCCATTAAAAGTTATATTTTAATTCTGCCATTTTTTGCTGTATATGTCCGATTCTTGTTGGCGGATTTTTTGTGGCCAGATGGCCTTTTTTTGAGATTTGTATGTATTTGCTGTTTATTCTACTGTGCAATGCCCACCGAACCCAGTTGCGGGCAATGGCCTTACAGGACCCTGACCTGGACTTTGCACAGTTCAAGGACAGAGCCATCCGGGTGCTCTGAGAACCGGCACCAGGTGGCACTGTGACCCACAGGCGCCCTGCTATCACTTATCACCAGAACGCGGCACCCTTGTCTGCAGGGCCTGTGGGAGCTGATGCGCAGGCTTTGAACAATGACCCGGCTACAGACCGGCACCATCAGGTCCAAGAGCTGACTAAGAGCGTTGCCGCGCTAACCAGAACTGTGCAGTCTTTACAGGTCTCTTCTCCAGGAAAGATCCAGCTGGCATCCGGACCGGAGGACGTCCCGTGGCGCCGACTGAGGAGGACCCCACCGGCCAGAGGAAGACCCAGCGACAGATACAACGAGGACGGACGACCCATCTGCCGCCGCTGCAATCAACCCGGACATATGGCAAGGTACTGTCATTTAAACGGGCACAACCTGGGGTAGAGGGCCAGCCCCCAGGCATAAGATCATCAGGCCCATCGAACTGGCGTGACAAATACGTAGGGGGACGTCCGGTCTTGCCTGTGGTACTGGACGGCATTCCTATGAGTGCCCTACTAGACACCGGGTCACAGGTCACCACCATCCCGTACGTGCTCTTCAAGCGGTACTGGAATGACTCGGACATAACCCGCTACCCAGATGACGACTTGAGCATTATTGCCAGCAATGGTCAGCCCGTGCCACAGATAGTATTTAAGGAAGTGACCATCAAGGTCGGTAAAGTTGAACTGCCGGCACAAGGACTTATCATTGTGGACATTGACCGTCGCGAGAGTCACCCAAAAATAACCCTAGGTACTAACGTAATTGAAAACTGTCTTGCAGAGGTGATTCTTATTTTGCAACAGGTTGCCAAGAACGCCAGTTCCAGCCAGCAGCGTGTGCTCCAAAAAGAGATCCGGGCACTGATGAAACGGCAACAGGTGGAACTATCTGGTGGTGAGATAGGTAGCGTGAGAATGTGTGACCCGTTCCCTATTGCCATGCCCCCGAAAAGTGAGATGATGATTTGGTGCCGGGCAGCTATTGGTCTAAGAGGTAGAGACTACCAAGCAATGGTAGAACCCGTCTACTCAGACAGTAGGCCCACCATTTTGACAGCACGGGGGGTGGTCGATGTACGCCATGGGAGGGTGCCCGTCCGCATCATCAATATCGGGGAGAGAGAAGTATACC
The DNA here is from genome assembly GCF_046119375.1 of Phyllobates terribilis. NCBI lineage: Eukaryota > Metazoa > Chordata > Amphibia > Anura > Dendrobatidae > Phyllobates > Phyllobates terribilis. The sequence goes on along the minus strand of NW_027362763.1, from coordinate 802,083,511 downwards.
TGCCCCGGTATGCCACGCTAGCCAAATTGTTCACCATCAACCAGAACTCTGTACAGGCCGTGGAACCCTTGCCTCCATCTCAACCAGAGGAAGGTAACGGCTCTAAGAAACCAATGGAGGACTGGTGTCAGCAACTGCATTTTGGTACTGACTCCACTCCCTCACACCAAAAACAGGGAGTCTGTCGGGTGGTTCAAGAGTATGAGAGAGTGTTTAGTAAACACCCACTGGACTTCGGGCGAGTAAAGGGGATAGAACATCACATCCCCACGGGAGACCATCCTCCCATAAAGGAGAGATACCGACCCGTGCCCCCTGCACACTATCAACACGCCAAGGGGAAGCTAAAAGACATGAAGGAGGCTGGGGTAATTAGGGACAGCTGTAGCCCCTGGGCAGCTCCACTAGTCTTAGTGAAAAAGAAAGACAACACCATGAGAATGTGTGTAGATTACAGGAAGGTCAACCGTATCACACACAAAGATGCGTACACTTTACCAAGGATAGAAGAGTCCTTAGCTGCATTAAAATCTGCTAACTTCTTCTCTACTTTGGATCTCACTAGCGGGTACTGGCAGGTTCCTGTAGCAGAGGCGGACCGGGAGAAGACCGCATTCACCACCCCGATGGGACTCAGCAAATTTAACTGTATGCCGTTCGGGCTCTGCAACGCACCAGGAACCTTCCAACGGTTGATGGAATGCTGTCTGGGACACAGGAACTTCGAGACGGTCCTACTATACCTGGACGACGTCATTGTCTATTCCAAGACCTATGAGGACCATCTGGAACACCTGGCAGAAGTGTTTGAAGCCCTGGCAAACTATGGCCTAAAGGTAAAACCCTCAAAGTGTCATCTACTGAAGCCAAAGGTACAGTACCTGGGACACGTGGTGAGTGCTGACGGAGTGGCTCCCGACCCTGACAAGATCACCGTGATTAAGGACTGGCCAAGACCATCCAGCATAAAGGAAGTGCGGCAGTTCCTCGGGTTGGTAGGCTACTACCGAAGATTCATTCCCGGTTTTACCAAGAAGGCAGCTCCTATGCAGGACCTCCTGATAGGCCAGTTCAGGAAGGCCAAAAACCAGAAGCCACCCTTCAAATGGGAAAAGCTGGAAGAGGAGTCCTTCCGCCAGCTGAAGATGGCCCTCACGGGGGATGAAATCCTGGCGTACCCTGATTACAGCCAGCCCTTTATCCTCCACACGGACGCAAGCAACATCGGGCTAAGAGCCGTTCTGTCCCAGATCCAGCAGGGGAGAGAACGAGCAATTGCTTACGCCAGCCGAAAACTGCGACCCACGGAAAGAAACCCTGAGAATTACAGCTCGTTCAAGCTAGAGTTCCTGGCAATGGTGTGGGCAGTAACCGAACGTTTCAAGCATTACCTTGCCTCATCCAGGTTCACCGTGTACACGGACAACAACCCGTTGACACACCTGCACACTGCAAGACTGGGTGCCCTGGAGCAGAGATGGATGGCCCGCCTGTCCAATTTTGAGTTCACGATCAAGTACCGGGCAGGACGCTCCAATACCAACGCGGACGCCCTGTCCAGGATGCCGAACCTACCGGATGGAGGGGAAGATCCAGAAGAACTGGAAGAGATCGAACTCCCTGCGTTCCACCGTCATGGGATTACCCAGTATTCCCACCGTGTGAGGGGCCAGCGATCCGCTACGTTCAACCCCTTACCCCACTACAACTGGGAGGAGACGCAAGACAGTGACCCCGCAGTCCGTCTGGAGAAGGAGATGCTGACCCAGGCTGACGCCCGCCTGGACCCAGACGCTCCGGAAGAGACCAAGCAACTGTGGATGGAAAAGAGCAGACTGTTTCTCTACAAGGAGAAGTTGTGCCGCAGAATGGTCAATTCCCGGAAACATGAACTGATCTGGCAGTTTGTGGTACCGAGACAGGACGCAGCTATGGAGCTGGAGACCTACCACAATGGGGCAGGGCACTTCGGATGGAAGAAGCTGGAGTTCCTGCTGCGTGAACGGTTCTACTGGATAGGCATGAGAGGAGCCATCGAGAGGTGGTGTAGAGACTGTGGCCCGTGCAATCTAAGAAGAAGGGACCGTGCCAGCCAGAGGACTCCCCTGCAGCCCATCATCACCAGGCAGCCGCTGGAACTGGTCGCTCTGGACCATGTTAAACTGGCTCCAAGCAAAAGCGGGTATGTCTACGCCCTAACCATCGTGGATCACTACTCCCGGTTCCTGGTGGTGGTCCCTGTCAAAGACCTGACGGCTCAGACAGCAGCCAGAGCCTTCCAGCTGCACTTCTGCCGCCCACACGGGTACCCGGACCAAGTGCTGACGGACCAAGGACCAGCCTTCGAAGCGGAGGTCTTTCAGGAGTTCTGCAACCTGTATGGCTGCAAGAAGATAAGAACAACGCCCTATCACCCCCAAACCAATGGCTCTGCGAAAAGATGAACCAGGTGGTGATAGATCTGCTAAAAACATTGCCCCTGGAAGAACGCAGTCTGTGGCCTGAGAAACTGCCCGATCTGGTGGACCTGTACAACCACATCCCGGTAGGTTCCACCAACTGTACCCCGGCTTACCTAATGCGAGCAAGACCTGGTAAGCTGCCTGTTGACCTGGATATGGGAGTCCTGATACCCGAGGACACCTCGCCAGAGGCAGACTGGGATACAGAACGGCAGCAGCAGTACCGGAAAGTACAGGAGAGATCGAGCGAAGTCTCTGTCAATCAAAAGAAAGGCAGGAGAGGACTTATAACCAACATGCTCCCGCTGTTCCCCTGGTACCTGGAGAGCAGGTCTTGAAAAGAAAAAGGCGGCTCCATAAGTTGGACGACCAGTGGGAAAAGGACCCGTACACCGTACTGCCCTCAAGCCACAATAATCCAAAGGTGTACGTCATCAGCAAGGATGGAGGAGAGACCACAGCCACTGTCTCCAGAAACCACCTGAAAAAGTGCCCCGAGAAGTTGCAAAGCACGGATGAAGATCAGGAAGACCCTCAACCCGTAGAGTAAAAGGAGGAAATGATCAGCACCGTACTCGGAGACTTTCCCCGGTCCTGGACACAAGTAAACAATGCTATTGTGGTGCCCGTCCTCACCTTTCTCCAGCCAGCCCCTCAGGTGCCTACAGAAGACCAGGTAGAGCTGGAAGAGCAGCCGGCCCAGGAGGCAGAAGAGTCCACACCAGCAGCGCAGGAGGATCAACCCTCTGCTAGTAGTGAGCCTGCCGTGCCTCTAGTGAGCCAAAGAGTGCACTTACAGCTGCCCAGCTTACCCATAACACCTCCTACACCCTGTAGTGCATAACCAGTTAGTGAGCTCCGTAGGTCCACTAGAGTCACTAGAGGTCAGATGCCCGCTCGCTGGAAAATCTAAACTAATGCACTGTGAATTTATCTGTTTAACTGTTTATGGTTTATGTTTGTTGCCTGTTATTAATTATGTTTCTCAGTTACCCTGCAGATTTATTTGGACTAACAGTTTATGGACGCTGGATAACTGGAACAGTTTAGTAGATAGTTGCACCTGGGTGCCTCTTGCGAAGACGGCCGCGGAAGAGAAAACCTGTCTGGCGTGGCCTCCTTGCAAAGTAGCTAGCTTCAGCCTTGCAGCCACGCCCAGGGCCAACGCAAGAGGTTTGCTTTGGTCAGGTCCCCTACTTCGCTTAAAGCTTCACCTTGGGTGATATGGACACCCGGTTGTGGACACGCCGTGACCTTTAAAGAACTAAAGCTTCTTGTAAATATGTTATTGTGTTATTGTTATACCCTGTATTTATGTTTCTTTAAAAAAATGTGTTTAGTCCCGGAGTACTAAAATTTACTAGGGGGGAATGTGGCACCCCAGGGGTCTGGTTGCCACAGTAATGGAAATATTATGTCTGAGAGCAAGTGAAAGGGACCAGCACCGCCATCGGAAGCGGAGGCTAACGGAAGGCCCCAAGTCACCGGCCATACGGGTGAGCACCACACGGTATACTCAGGGACGTGGGCTACTTCTACCCGCATAGAGCAAGGTAGCCAGGAAAGAGTGCAGATAGTCGGGGAGGCCTACAACTCCACCTGGCCAGGGGAGTTCCTACTTGCTTACAGACTGACCAGGCCCCTACTGCTAACCAGTACTCCCGGGAGGGTCTGCGTTATTCCATCAGTAAAGACCCTGAACTGCACCACACGTCTCTGTGTTTCATCGCCGCACCAGCACCATCAGTACTGGGACGCTCACACCATCACTCCCATCATCTCACATTAGCTGCCCTGAGGCAATACTTCTCCCGTGGGGAGTTATTCCATACTCGGCTGCGCAAATTACATCAGCCTCAGCAGTCTGCAGCGCAGCGGCGGTCCCCACTGACCGCAATCCACAGGTGGCGTAGTCGGACATTGTTATTACCTAAGACTGCCACTGGTTTGACCGCCCTGGGCACGGACCGGGTCACCGCCACACTGAGACTACAACCCCCAGCGATCAGGCTCCGGGTATCCCCTGCACAGCACAGGCCCAGGGGTCGCGTCACTCCATACTACTGTTTACATCGTCCCGCATAGTACTCCATACTGTATACATGGCCCCACATACTGCTGTTTTGTATACATGGCCCCACATAGTGCTGCACACAGTATACATCACTCCGCAAAGTAATCCATACTGTATACACATAGTGCTCCGTACTACTAAATACATGGCCCCGCATAGTGCTCGGTACTGTATACACGTCCCCCGCATAATGCTCTGTACTACTATATACATGGCCCCGCATAGTGCTCCGTACTGTATACATGGCCCCGCATAGTGCTCTGTAATACTATATACATGGCCCCGCATAGTGCTCTGCACTGTATACATGGCCACCGCATAGTGCTCCGTACTGTATACACGGCCCCGCATAGTGCTCCGTACTGTATACATGACCCCGCATAGTGCTCCATGCTGTAAACATGGCCCCGCATAGTGCTCCGTACTGTATACATGGCCCCACAAATGTGAAGCCCAGCTGTGCTTGGTATCACAGATCCTAGAAGGGTGTATTGAAGGATTCCTCCACAAGAGGCCCCCATAACCATTCATACATCTCCACCTTCCACCTCAGACCACCAGAGGGAGGAGCCCATTAGGGATAGATAAATAGAGAAGGTGGAGCCAGGCAGCAGTTAGTCTAGACTGGAGTCGACAGAGAGCAGAAGTCTGTTGAGAGAGTTCCTGCAGTAGAAGCCTGAGAGAGGTTAGTCTGCAGTGGAGTATGTTCTAGACTCAGTTGTAGCTCAGAGAAGTGAGTTTAGGTGTGCCGGCGCCATAAGATCAGTGAAGCGCGGCAAGCTGCCATTAGTGTGAGTAACCTAGGAGGGCCCGAGTAGAGAGAGTTAGTTCATAGGGGCAGAGGAGCTTAACTAGCTCACCCTGAAGAAGAAGCAGTTACCGGACACCGGGTCCGAAGCTTACCGGGATCTCCATGACACAGTAAGATAAACTGGAATCCCTGGAGAACTACAAGTCCCAGGATCACTAAAGTGCTGATACGTACCAGAGCCAGGAGACACATAGGCCCCGTACGTCGGGAGCGTGCACTCCAAGAGAAGGCCCTACCACAAGGTCAGCCAGCGCAGGATAGAGACAAAGTTAGGCCTAGCTTCAGGCAGGTCAGAAACTTACTACGCAGAAGCAAGAAACAGGAGGCCCAAAACCCGCTCATTGGGGAGGATCCGGACATACACCCTTCACCCTACAGTGCTCCTGGAAGTGCCTGAATTTCCATCAGTAAAAGGTACTGATTCTTGCTCTGACTCGGCTGAGTCTCTCCGTCCTGCTTTCCCCGTCCATACCCTGCGCTGATGCTTAGCTCCACCTGTGGGGAGCCATACCATCTAGCTGCCTTATCACCGGCCTCAGTGGACTGCGCAGCGCTGGTGAATATCATCAGAAACCATAGGTGGCGTCACGAACTCTTTAATAAAACTTAACATCTATCAACGCCTTTTTAAAGAGAGACCCCAGAATACGGGCCCGGGAGCCGACCACCACGACCTCCTTAAGGCTAAAGGCCCGGGTAACCGAGTCATCCCCATCCCCTGGGCTAGTCATCTAGTGTTGTGCCCGTTGCCACCGGGTACTGTGTGCCTTTATTCTGAACTGTGTACGTGAAGTTGTGGTGAAGGTTGCCGCCATTGTTGGGTCGCTGAGCGAGAAGAAGGGCGTAATCGCGGGAAAATAAGGGGCGTACCTGCAAAAGAGCGCGAAGTCCCGGACACGCCCCACGCTTTGACGTCAAACCAACAAGCGCCAGGTCCTGTAAGGAGCGTCGCTGAACGCGCTGACGTAGGACGCAAGCGACGCAAGGTCCTGAAGACACCCGTCACCTGCGGAGCTGCGGCCTACGGGAATAAAAAACAGAAGGTAGGCCACGGTTAACTAGGGGGGCGCCAAGATGTCCGACGAGCAGCAGAACGCCGACCTACCGGTCAACGTCCCTGAAGTTCAGCCCGCACCCGATGATGAGCAGGCCTAAGTCGCCGCTCCACCAGCAGCGCCCATAACACCTGTAATACCTATGACTTTACTGTACATTCCTGGAGCAAAGTGGCTCCCCCAGTACAACGGCAAACCAGATACCCTGTCTGGATTCAAACGGAAGTTATGTGGTATCTTGGACATGTACTCCATGACAGGTAAACAAAGAGCCGCCGTTGTATTAGGACAACTGACAGGTGCTGCGGAACGGGAAGTGGAAACATGGTCGGCCGCAGACCAGGAGTCAGTGTCCGCAATATTCCAAAAACTACAGACTGTCTTTGAGGACCTTACTGAGGCGGACCTCCGGATGAGGTTCTACAGCTGTTCCCAACAACCAGAGGACAATGTTCGGGACTACGCCTGGCGTCTCCAAGGGGCCCTGCGGGCTCTGAACCAGGTTAGTCCAACCAGCGTTGAAAATGAGAACAAAATGCTGAAGGAACAGTTTGTCCGGGGACTGAGGTCTCCAGAGGAGAGCAGGACTGTGCGTTGGTGGTCCCTGGATCATCCAGATGCCACCTTTGACAGTCTCAAGGACATGGCTATAAAAGGACTGCAGCCCCTGGAAACAAATACCATCCAACGTTACCAGGGTGGGGCTACCCCAGAGCCTGCAACACCCACCTTTTCCCCAGTGACTGCTGAAGCTAAGGTTCCAGTAACGTCCCCTAGAGAGCTGGACAGTCTGCGCTCTGAAGTGCGTCAGTTGAGCAAAACCCTGACCACTGTGCTGAGTGCTCTACAGCTGCGGATGGAGCCTGAGGAAGGAGGGAAGATCCTGCTAGCCGATAGCCCTGAGGATGTCCCCTGGATGCGAAGGAGGAGGAGGCCAACACCACCCTCGCCGAGGACCAGTGACCAGCGCCGTCCACCTAAGGACCCAGCCTGCTGCCGCAAGACCGGCCATATCGTCCAGAATTGTCCTTTAAACGAGAAAACCCTGGGTCCGAGGGCTGACACCCAGGAGTAGACTCACCAGGCCCATCAGACTGGTACAACAGGTTCGTCGGAGGAAGACCTTTCCTGATCCCGACGCATGCCCTGCTGGACACAGGATCTCAGGTAACCATCATGCCTGAAGTCCTCTACAAGAGGTTCTGGTCCATGGACAATCTACGTCCGCCAGCTCCAAATTTGTCTGTATATGCTTCAAATGGACTCCCCCTTAACCTACTCGGGGTTAAAAATGTGACTGTAAAGGTGGGGAGAGTGGAGCTGAAAGACCAGAGATTAATTGTAGTGGAGACTAACCCTGATGACAGCAACCCGTATATGGTATTGGGCACTAACGTTGTTGGTAACTGTTTGGGAGAAGTTGTGTTCTTGCTCCAACAGATAGCCGACACTGCTAGACCGAGACAGAGGAGGGCACTGCAGAGGGAGATCCGCGTCCTGATGTATCAACAGCAAGTAAAGTTAACAGATGGTGAAATCGGTAACGTGCGGGTAACAGACCCCATACCCATTGTCATCCCCCCAATGAGTGAAATGCTCATCTGGTGGAGAGCTGCCATAGGTCTTAGAGGACAGAGCTATCAGGCGGTAGTAGAACCCCTTTGCTCCGAGCACAGACCCACGATCTTAACTGCCAGGGGAGTGGTAGACGTACGTAATGGGAGGGTGCCCGTCCGTCTTCTCAACTTAGGGGAAGATGAGGTCAAACTGCCACGTTATGCCACTGTTGCCAAATTACATGCTGTCAATAATAATTGCATTTATGAGGCAGAGTCCTTAACTTCACCAGAAGAAGTGGAGGATAATGACCCTGCAACCCAGGTGGAGGATTGGTGTCAACAGCTCCATGTTGGGTCGGACACCACTCCTACCCATCAAAAACAGGGTGTACACCTGGTGGTTCAAGAGTACTCGCAGGTGTTCAGTAAACATCCACTAGACTTCGGGAGGGTTAAGGGGGTTCAACATCATATCCCCACAGGCAACCATTCCCAAATCAAAGAACGTTATAGGCCTATACCCCCAGCTCATTACCAGAAGCCAAAAGAAATGCGGCATGGCATGAGGAAGGCGGGAGTGATAAGGGATAGTTGTAGTCCCTGGGCAGCTCCCCTAGTGCTGGTTAGGAAGAAGGACGGGAGTATGAGAAAGTGTGTTGATTACCGTCAAGTAAATCGCATTACACATAAAGATGCATACCCTTTACCAGGCATAGAGGAGTCCCTAGCTGCCTTAAAGTCTGCAAATTACTTTTCCACCCTTGACCTCACTAGTAGGTACTGGCAAGTAGCTGTGGCTGAGGAGGATCGGGAGAAGACGGCCTTCACCACCCCGATGGGAATCTGCGAGTGCAACAGTATGCCGTTTGGATTCTGCAATGCCCCCGGAATGTTCCAGAGATTGATGGAGTGCTGCCGGGGACACCGCAACTTCGAGACTGTGTTACTTTACCTGGATGACGTAATTGTGTACTCCAGAACGTACGAGGACCACTTGAAACACCTGGCAGAGGTATTTGAGTCACTGTCCCGGTATGGGATGAAGTTGAAGCCCTCAAAGTGCCACCTGCTCAAGAGGAAGGTACAGTACCTGGGGCACATTGTCAGTCCGGAAGGGGTAGCATCAAACCCGGAGAAAGTCACAACCATCCAGAAGTGGCCGGAGCCGAAGAACCTCAAGGAGGTGCGTCAGTTCCTGGGACTAGTAGGATACTACCGGAGGTTCGTAAAGGACTACACTAAGAAAGCAGCTCCTCTGCAAGACCTCCTGGTAGGGCAGTCCCCCAAAGGCAAAAACCCCCCATTCCACTGGGGTAATGAACAAGCCGAGTCGTTTCAGGAGATGAAGGAGATCCTGACAGGTGATGAGATCCTAGCCTACCCTGACTACAGCCAACCGTTCCTGCTGTATACAGATGCCAGCAACGAAGGCCTGGGTGCTGTTCTAAGTCAGAAGCAGAATGGGCAAGAGAAAGTGATCGCATACGCAAGCAGGAAGCTCCGCCCGACTGAGAGGAACCCAGAGAACTATAGCAGCTTCAAGTTGGAGTTCCTGGCCTTGGTCTGGGCCATCACTGAAAGATTCAAGCACTATCTGGCTTCCAGAAAGTTCACTGCCTTTACTGATAACAACCCCTTGACCCACCTTGAAACAGCTAAGTTGGGGGCTCCGGAACAACGATGGATGGCTCGGCTGTCAACCTACCAATTTACAATTAAATACCGGGCATGCCGCAAGAACGCCAACGCCGACGCCTTGTCTAGAATGCCTCACCAGTCAGACACAGAAGAAGAAGTGGATGACTTGGAAGAGATTGAGCTACCTGCCTTTCATCGGAATGGGATGATCCATGAGCAGAGAGTCTCCAGGAAGCAGCGTGGAAAGACGTTAAACCCCCTGCCTCACCACAGCTGGAAAGAGACCCAGGACAGCGACCCGGTTGTCAGCAGCATTAAACAGCTGATAATCCAAGAAGGTGCCTCCCTGGAGAAGGATGCGTCTCTCCAAGCAAAGCAACTGTGGAACGAGAGAAGCCGGCTGTTTATCTACCGTGAGAAGCTGTGCCGGAGGTACGTCAATCCAAAAACTCATGAGATGGTATGGCAGATAGTGGTCCCGAAGACAGACATTCAGATGGTATTAGAGGCTTACCACGATCAGTCGGGGCACTTTGGCTGGAAAAAGCTAGAGACCCTGCTGAAATGTCGATTCCACTGGGTAGGAATGCGCAGCTCCATTGAGAGGTGGTGCCGGGACTGTGGACCCTGCGGCCTAAGAAGGAAAGACTTCAGCAGCCAGAAGGCACCCCTGCAACCCATCGAGATGACTCGACCCCTGGAGAGGGGTCCCCCAGCAGGTCAGGGTACTCCTATGCTCTGACCATGGTGGATCACTACTCACGTTTCCTGGTGGTCGCCCCTGTCAAAGACCTGACGACAGAGACAGCAGCGAAGACGTTCCAAGCGTATTTCTGCAGGCTCCATGGTTACCGTGAGCAGGTGCTGACGGACCAAGGCCCGGCCTTTGAGGCTGAGTTGTTTAAGGAGTTCTGCCATTTGTACGGTTGTAAAAAAATCAGAACTACACCGTACCATCCACAAACCAACGGTCTCTGCGAAAAGATGAACAACATAATCATCGACCTGCTAAAGACTATACCACTTGAGGAGAGAAACCAGTGGCCAGACCTACTACCTGACCTAGTGGATCTGTATAATCATATACCAGTGAGTTCCACCAATTGCACTCCGGCATATCTCATGCGGGCAAGGCCAGGAAAGCTGCCCATGGATTTGGAGCTTGGTGTAGTTGAACCTGAAGCTGATATGACCACTGAGGACTGGGACAAGACCAGACAAGAGCAGTACAGAAGGGTACAATCTTGTGTCAAGGACAGTCTTACTCGGGTGAGAGAAAAGCAGGAAGTTCAATACAACAAAAACGCACCCGCAGAACCTTTTACATCTGGTGAAACAGTATTAAAAAGGAAAAGACGTAACCACAAACTTGATGACCAGTGGGAAAAAGACCCCTACACTGTGTTACCGTCAAGGTTTGACAACAAAAAGACATGCATAATCAGTCGTGATGGAGGAAAAACATCAGCTACAGTGTCCAGGGACCACTTAAAGTTGTGTCCAGATTTACTGAAACCTCAGGAACAAGTGCCTTTCACAATCCCGGAAGAACCTAAAGAAGCGGTGATACACACTGACCTTGGAGACTTCCCAGCTGATTGGCCTCAGATAGGAGGTGCAGTAATTATTCCAGTACTCCAATTCTATGAACAGCCAGAAAAACCTCCACAGCAAGTTGTACCTGTAAGTGCTGCAGAAGAGCCAGCTCAAGAAGTATCCCCGGATGAAGGATCCCCGGCAGGAGCAGAGCAAGAGGGCCCAGCCAATGGTAGACTTGCCAGTCCAAGAGAGAGGTTAAGGCAGTTTTACAACATCGTCACACGTAGAACTGGTAGAGTGACTGAGGAAACAGACACTGACACTCCACCAACCACAGCACTACGCAGATCAGTACGTAGCACGAGAGGTAAACCCCCTGCTAGGTACACTGAACAAAGTAGTCAAATCTCTGGGGGTGTAGATAGTTACTCCTGGGGTATTATATATTAAATTGTAATGTACTGCATAATTGTTTATTTTCATGCATGCTTATCAATTTGTGATTTTTCCTATTAATTCTTTATTGCCTATATAATGAACTTCGTGGCTGAGGACTATGTGCAGCCCAAAAACTCTTATTGTATATAGTTGCGCTCCCTGAAGTGCCCTTTTAGGTGACCTCAGAAGGAAAGCCTGTCTGGAGTGGCTCTCTTGGAGGTCCAACTCGGGATCTTCATGCCCTGCAGCCACCCCAGGGCCTACGTAGGGGGGTTTAGGACAAGTCCCTCCAAATCACCAAGTACTCTACCTTGTGGGATGGACATCCTTCTTGGGAACCTCGCCATAGGAGACTTGGATTCTGAGGACACTCTGTATTTGTTATTGTTATGTAACATTTAAGATTCGTGCCTCCCATAAAGGGAAGATTGTTATTGTATTGCTTATGTTTTCCAATATTCCTGTTGTTATAAAAAAAGTTCTTCAGCCCGGGAGTGATGAGTTTAACTAGGGGGGAATGTGAAGCCCAGCTGTGCTTGGTATCACAGATCCTAGAAGGGTGTATTGAAGGATTCCTCCACAAGAGGCCCCCATAACCATTCACACATCTCCACCTTCCACCTCAGACCACCAGAGGGAGCCCGTTAGGGATAGATAAATAGAGAAGGTGGAGCCAGGCAGCAGTTAGTCTAGACTGGAGTCGAAAGAGAGCAGAAGTCTGTTGAGAGAGTTCCTGCAGTAGAAGCCTGAGAGAGGTTAGTCTGCAGTGGAGTATGTTCTAGACTCAGTTGTAGCTCAGAGAAGTGAGCTTAGGTGTGCCGGCGCCATAAGATCGGTGAAGCGTGGCAAGCTGCCGTTAGTGTGAGTAGCCTAGGAGGGCCCGAGTAGGCCGAAGGCGAGTAGAGAGAGTTAGTTCATAGGGGCAGAGGAGCTTAACTAGCTCACCCCGAAGAAGAAGCAGTTACCGGACACCGGGTCCGAAGCTTACCGGGATCTTCATGACCCAGTAAGATAAACTGGAATCCCTGGAGAACTACAAGTCCCAGGATCGCTAAAGTGCTGATACGTATCAGAGCCAGGAGACACATAGGCCCCGTAGGTCGGGAGCGTGCGCTACAAGAGAAGACCCTACCACAAGGTCAGCCAGAGACAAAGTTAGGCCTAGCTTCAGGCAGGTCAGAAACTTACTACGCAGAAGCAAGAAACAGGAGGCCCAAAACCCGCTCATTGGGGAGGATCCGGACATACACCCTTCACCCTACAGTGCTCCGGGAAGTGCCTGATTTTCCATCAGTAAAAGGTACTGAAGTGACTATTGTGTCCGTCCCTGTTCTTGCTCTGACTCGGCTGAGTCTCTCCGTCCTGCTTTCCCCGTCCATACGCTGCCCTGAGGCCTAGCTCCACCTGTGGGGAGCCATACCATCTAGCTGCCTTATCACTGGCCTCAGTGGACTGCGCAGCGCTGGTGAATATCATCAGAAACCATAGGTGGCGTCACGAACTCTTTAATAAAACTTAACATCTATCAATGCCTTTTTAAAGAGAGACCCCAGAGAATGGGCCCGGGAGCCGACCACCGCGACCTCCTTAAGGCTAAAGGCCCGGGTAACCGAGTCATCCCCATCCCCTGGGCTAGTCACATAGTGCTCCATACTGTATATATGGCCCAGCATAGTGCTCCATACTGTATACATGGCCCCACATAGTGCTCCATACTGTATACACGGCCTGCATAGTGCTGCGTACTGTATACACGGCCCCGCATAGTGCTCTGTACTGTATACATGGCCCCGCATAGTACTCAGTACTGTATACATGGCCCCGCATAGTACTCCGTACTGTATACATGTCCCCCTCATATTGCTCTGTACCGTATACATGGCCCCGCGTAGTGCTACCTACTGTATACATGGTCCCGCATAGTGCTCCATACTGTATATATGGCCCAGCATAGTGCTCCATACTGTATACATGGCCCCGCATAGTGCTCCGTACTGTATACATGGCCCCGCATAGTACTCCGTACTGTATACATGTGCCCCTCATAGTGCTTCGTACTGTATACATGGCCCCGCATAGTGCTCCATACTACTATATACATGGCCCCGCGTAGTGCTCCGTACTGTATACACGGCCCCCGCATTGTTCTCGGCACTACTATATACATGGCCCCGCATAGTGCTCGGTACTGTATACATGGCCCCGCATAGTGCTGCGTACTGTATACACGGCCCCACATAGTGCTCCATACTGTATACATGGCGCCGCATAGTGCTCCGTACTGTATACATGTCCACCTCATAGTGCTCCGTACGGTATACATGGCCCCGCATAGTTCTACCTACTGTATACATGGTCCCGCATAGTGCTCCGTACCGTATTTATGGCCCCGCATAGTACTCCGTACTGTATACATGGCCCCGCATAGTGCTCGGTACTGTATACATGGCCCCGCATAGTACTCCGTACTGTATGCATCTGCCCCTCATAGTGCTTCGTACTGTATACATGGCCCCGCATAGTGATCCGCACTACTATTTACATGGCCCCGCATAGTGCTCCGTACTGTATACACGGCCCCCGCATTGTGCTCAGTTCTACTATATACATGGCCCCGCATAGTGCTCCGTACTGTATACATGGCCTTGCATAGTGCTCCATACTGTATACATGGCCTCGCATAGTGCTCCATACTGTATACATGGTCCCGCATACTGCTCTGTTTTGTATATATGGCTCCGCATAGTGCTCCATACTGTATATATGGCCCCGCATAGTGCTCCGTACTGTATCCACAGCCCCGCATAGTGCTTCATATGGTATTCCCGACCCCACATAGTACTCCGTACTCTATATACGGCCCCCACATAGTGCTCTGTACTGCATACATAACACCCGCATAGTGCTCCGTACTCTATACGTTGCCCTGCATAGTTCTCCGTACTGTATACAAGGCCTCGAATAGTGCTCCATACTGTATACATGGCCCCGCATAGTGCTCCATACTGTATACATGGCCACGCATAGTGCTCCGTACTGTATACATGGCCCCACATAGTGCTGTGTACTGTATACATGGCCCTGCATAGTGCTCCGTACTGTAAACATGGCCCAGCATAGTGCTCCATACTGTATATATGGCCCCGCATAGTGCTGCACACAGTATACATGGCTTCCAAGTGCTCCGTACTGTATACATGGCCCGCATAGTGCTCCGTATTACTGTATACATGGCCCCGCATAGTGCTACCTACTGTATACATGGTCCCGCATAGTGCTCCGTACTGTATTCACAGCCCCCGCATTGTGCTCGGTACTACTACATACATGGCCCCGCATAGTGCTCCGTACTGTATACATGGCCCCGCATAGTGCTCCGTACTGTATACATGACCTCGCATAGTGCTCCATACTGTATACATGGTCCCGCATAGTGCTCCGTACCGTATTTATGGCCCCGCATAGTACTCCGTACTGTATACATGGCCCCGCATAGTGCTCGGTACTGTATACATGGCCCCGCATAGTGCTCCGTACTGTATACATGGCCCCGCATAGTACTCCGAACTGTATACATGGCCCCGCATAGTGCTCCGTACTGTATGCATCTGCCCCTCATAGTGCTTCGTACTGTATACATGGCCCCGCATAGTGATCCGTACTACTATTTACATGGCCCCGCATAGTGCTCCGTACTGTATACACGGCCCCCGCATTGTGCTCAGTTCTACTATATACATGGCCCCGCATAGTGCTCCGTACTGTATACATGGCCTTGCATAGTGCTCCATACTGTATACATGGCCCCGCATAGTGCTCCGTACTGTATACATGGCCCCGCATAGTACTCCGTACTGTATACATGGCCCCGCATAGTGCTCGGTACTGTATACATGGCCCCGCATAGTGCTCCGTACTGTATACATGGCCCCGCATAGTACTCCGAACTGTATACATGGCCCCGCATAGTGCTCCGTACTGTATGCATCTGCCCCTCATAGTGCTTCGTACTGTATACATGGCCCCGCATAGTGATCCGTACTACTATTTACATGGCCCCGCATAGTGCTCCGTACTGTATACACGGCCCCCGCATTGTGCTCAGTTCTACTATATACATGGCCCCGCATAGTGCTCCGTACTGTATACATGGCCTTGCATAGTGCTCCATACTGTATACATGGCCTCGCATAGTGCTCCATACTGTATACATGGTCCGGCATACTGCTCTGTTTTGTATATATGGCTCCGCATAATGCTCCATACTGTATATATGGCCCCGCATAGTGCTCCGTACTGTATCCACAGCCCCGCATAGTGCTTCATATGGTATTCCCGACCCCACATAGTACTCCGTACTCTATATACGGCCCCCACATAGTGCTCTGTACTGCATACATAACACCCGCATAGTGCTCCGTACTCTATACGTTGCCCTGCATAGTTCTCCGTACTGTATACAAGGCCTCGAATAGTGCTCCATACTGTATACATGGCCCCGCATAGTGCTCCATACTGTATACATGGCCACGCATAGTGCTCCGTACTGTATACATGGCCCCACATAGTGCTGTGTACTGTATACATGGCCCTGCATAGTGCTCCGTACTGTAAACATGGCCCAGCATAGTGCTCCATACTGTATATATGGCCCCGCATAGTGCTGCACACAGTATACATGGCTTCCAAGTGCTCCGTACTGTATACATGGCCCGCATAGTGCTCCGTATTACTGTATACATGGCCCCGCATAGTGCTACCTACTGTATACATGGTCCCGCATAGTGCTCCGTACTGTATTCACAGCCCCCGCATTGTGCTCGGTACTACTACATACATGGCCCCGCATAGTGCTCCGTACTGTATACATGGCCCCGCATAGTGCTCCGTACTGTATACATGACCTCGCATAGTGCTCCATACTGTATACATGGCCCCGCATAGTACTCCATACTACTATATACATGGCCCCGCATAGTGCTCCGTACTGTATACATGGCCCCGCATAGTACTCCATACCGTATACATGGCCCCGCATAGTACTCCATACTACTATATACATGGCCCCGCATAGTGCTGCGTACTGTATACACGGCCCCACATAGTGCTCCATACTGTATACATGGCGCCGCATAGTGCTCCGTACTGTATACATGTCCACCTCATAGTGCTCCGTACGGTATACATGGCCCCGCATAGTTCTACCTACTGTATACATGGTCCCGCATAGTGCTCCGTACTGTATTTATGGCCCCGCATAGTACTCCGTACTGTATACATGGCCCCGCATAGTACTCCGTACTGTATGCATCTGCCCCTCATAGTGCTTCGTACTGTATACATGGCCCCGCATAGTGATCCGTACTACTATTTACATGGCCCCGCATAGTGCTCCGTACTGTATACATGGCCCCCGCATTGTGCTCAGTTCTACTATATACATGGCCCCGCATAGTGCTCCGTACTGTATACATGGCCCCGCATAGTGCTCCGTACTGTATACATGGCCTTGCATAGTGCTCCATACTGTATACATGGCCTCGCATAGTGCTCCATACTGTATACATGGTCCCGCATACTGCTCTGTTTTGTATATATGGCTCCGCATAGTGCTCCATACTGTATATATGGCCCCGCATAGTGCTTCGTACTGTATCCACAGCCCCGCATAGTGCTTCATATGGTATTCCCGACCCCACATAGTACTCCGTACTCTATATACGGCCCCCACATAGTGCTCTGTACTGCATACATAACACCCGCATAGTGCTCCGTACTCTATACGTTGCCCTGCATAGTTCTCCGTACTGTATACAAGGCCTCGAATAGTGCTCCATACTGTATACATGGCCCCGCATAGTGCTCCATACTGTATACATGGCCACGCATAGTGCTCCGTACTGTATACATGGCCCCACATAGTACTCAGCACTGCATACATGTCCCCCGCATTGTGCTCCGTACTGTATACATGGCCCGCATAGTGCTCCGTATTACTGTATACATGGCCCCGCATAGTGCTACCTACTGTATACATGGTCCCGCATAGTGCTCCGTACTGTATTCACAGTCCCCGCATTGTGCTCGGTACTACTACATACATGGCCCCGCATAGTGCTCCGTACTGTATACATGGCCCCGCATAGTGCTCCGTACGGTATACATGACCTCGCATAGTGCTCCATACTGTATACATGGCCCCGCATAGTACTCCATACTACTATATACATGGCCCCGCATAGTGCTCCGTACTGTATACATGGCCCCGCATAGTACTCCATACCGTATACATGGCCCCGCATAGTACTCCATACTACTATATACATGGCCCCGCATAGTGCTCCGTACTGTATACATGGCCCCGCATAGTGCTCCGTACTGCATACATGGCCCCGCATAGTGCTTCGTACTGTATACATGACCTCGCATAGTGCTCCATACTGTATACATGGCCCCGCATAGTACTCCATACTACTATATACATGGCCCCGCATAGTGCTCCGTACTGTATACATGACCTCGCATAGTGCTCCATACCGTATACATGGCCCCGCATAGTACTCCATACTACTATATACATGGCCCCGCATAGTGCTTCGTACTCTATTCATGGCTTCGCATAGTGCTCCATACTATATACATGGCCCCGCATATTCCTCCGTACTGTATACATGGCCCCGCAGAGGACTCCGTACTGTATACATGTTCCCCGCATAGTGCTCCGTACTGTATACATGGCCCCGCATAGTGCTCCGAACTACTGTATACATGGCCCCGCATCCTGTTGTTTTGTATACATGGCCCCGCATAGTGGTGCACACAGTATACATGGCACCGCATAGAGTTCCGTACTGTATACATGGCTCCGCCTAGTGCTCCGTACTGTATACATGTTCCCCGCATAGTGCTCCGTACTGTATACATGTCCCGCATAGTGCTCCGTACTGTTTACATGGCCCCGCATAGTGCTCCATCCTACTATATATATG
Organism: Phyllobates terribilis; assembly: GCF_046119375.1. Classification (NCBI taxonomy): domain Eukaryota; kingdom Metazoa; phylum Chordata; class Amphibia; order Anura; family Dendrobatidae; genus Phyllobates; species Phyllobates terribilis. The sequence goes on along the minus strand of NW_027362763.1, from coordinate 802,064,946 downwards.
GCCCCGCATAGTGCTCCGTCCTGTATACACGGCCCTGCATAGTGCTCCATACTACTGTATACATGGCCCCGCATAGTGCTGCACACAGTATACATCACCCAAAGTGATCCATACTGTATACACGGCACCTGCATAGTGCTCCGTACTGTATATATGGCCCCACATAGTGCTCTGTAATACTATATATATGGCCCCGCATAGTGCTCTGTACTGTATACATGGCCACCACATAGTGCTCCGTACTGTATACACGGCCCCGCATAGTGCTCCGTACCGTATACATGTCCCCCTCATAGTGCTCCGTACCGTATACACGGCCACCGCATAGTGCTCCGTATAGTATACACGGCCCCGCATAGTACTCCGTACTGTATCCACGGCCCCGCATAGTGCTCCATACTGTATACACGGCCCCGCATAGTGCTCCGTACTCTATATACGGCCCCCGCATAGTGCTCCATACTGTATGCACGGCCCCGCATAGTACTTCGTACTGTATACATGTCACCCGCATAGTGCTCCGAACTACTGTATACATGGCCCCGCATACTGCTGTTTTGTATACATGGCTCCGCATAGTGGTGCACACAGTATACATGGCACCGCATATGACTCGCCCCCTGGGCCGTGGGGCACTCGGATCCGGGCAATAGGGGAACGATGGGAGTAGTAGTGGCAACCCGGTTCCGTGGCTCAGGGTGGTCAGGCCAGTGGTAGTCTGCTATGTGCTGATGATTATGTCCGACTACGCCACCCGTGGATTTGCGGTCATTAGGAACCGCCGCTGCAAAGCAGACCGCTGGGGCTGATGATGTATGCAGCTGGGATGGTGTGACTCCCCACGGGAAGAGTGCCGCCCCAGGGCAGTGTAGTGGATGTTGGGAGTGATGATAGTGAGAGTCCCAGTGCTGATAGTGCTGGAGGAGCAAGGAGCACGCAGACAACAGGTTGCAGTCCAGGGTCTTTACTAGAACAGGTAAATTGACCCACAAATAGTCCCAGCTAGGAGGGGACCTGGATGTCTGAGAGCAACGGGGAAATTGGCCCTGGTCAGGGTGAGGGTGTAGGCCTACCGTGCTTTCTGCGCTCCTTCTGGCTATCTCCTCGTTATAGGGTAACAGCCCACGTTTCCGATCTTTCCGTGTATTCTCGCCTGTATGGCTTGCGACGTGGGTTCCTTTCTGCTCCCAGCCTTGTACAGCTTTACTGGTCCCTTCGGTTGTGGCAGGGCCTCCAGGCTTCTTAGGCCAAGGAATATACAGTCCCTTGCGGACTTGTTATCTGCTGGAGAATGTGGAATCCTCCCAGCCTCAGACACCAAAGTCTAGAAAAGTAAGTCTTTTATCTGCCAAGACAGGCTTGCTTCGCCTCTTGTCTCTGGCTTGTGGCTCTCCTCCTGCCACACTTCCTCTTAGGTGCAATACAACTTTCTGTCCCTGCTCTGCTCCGGGACACGTCTCAGTACTGAGACAGGTCATCAAGTTCTCTCTAACCCTGCCCCCAGCACCAGCTTTTATAGGGGCAGCCTGCTCCCCCTACTGGCCTGAGACAGGAGGTACTGCATGCTAATGTTCCCCTGACTAGAGAACCTCCCCCTTGCTCTCAGACACAGCTTTATTACATTTTGTGGCATCCAGGCCAGGGTGACACATATACATGCCCTGCATAGTGCTCCGTACCATATACATGTCCCCCGCTTAGTGCTCCGTACTGCATACATGGCTCCGCCTAGTGCTCCGTACTGTATACATGTCCCCGCATAGTACTCCGTACTGTATACATGTCCCGCATAGTGCTCCGTACTGTATACATGGCCCCGCATAGTGCTTCGTACTGTTTACATGGCCCCGCATAGTGCTTAATCCTACTATATATATGGCCCCCCATAGTGCTCCGTCCTGTATACACGGCCCTGCATAGTGCTCCATACTACTGTATACATGGCCCCGCATAGTGCTGCACACAGTACACATCACCCAAAGTGATCCATACTGTATACACGGCACCTGCATAGTGCTCCGTACTGTATATATGGCCCCACATAGTGCTCTGTAATACTATATATATGGCCCCGTATAGTACTCCGTACTGTATATATGGCCCCACATAGTGCTCTGTAATACTATATATATGGCCCCGCATAGTGCTCTGTACTGTATTCATGGCCACCACATAGTGCTCCGTACTGTATGCACGGCCCCGCATAGTGCTCCGTACCGTATACATGTCCCCCTCATAGTGCTCCGTACCGTATACATGGCCCCAGATTAAAAAAATAAATACCTCTGCCATTCCAACGCTGATCCCTACCTGTGGGCCCACGGACCATCATCTCACCCTTGTCAGCGCACTCGCCTTCGCCCTTTCTCTAGCGCCGCGGCCACTCTCCTCTGCCACTACCCTCCCATCAGGCCACGCGCCCTTCCATCAGGCCCAGACCATGGAGGCACAGGGAGGGCAGTAGTACTATATGGGGGCACTGAGAGGGCACTAGCACTATATTGGGGCTCAGAGAGGGCACTAGTGCTATATGGGGGCACAGAGGGGGCACTAGTACTATATAGGGGCACAGAGGTGGCACTAGTACTATATTGGGGAACAGAGAGGGCACTAGTACTATATTGGGGCTCAGAGAGGGCACTAGCACTATATTGGGGCTCAGAGAGGGCACTAGTACTATATGGGGGAACAGAGGGGGCACTAGTACTATATGGGGGCACAGATGAGGCACTAGTACTATATGGGGGAACAGAGAGGCACTAGTATTATATGGGGGCACAGAGGGGGCACTATTACTATATGGAGGTTTTCTAGACATGTAGGATCCCAAAGTTATTAAGAAGTAAACGAGTGAGTATGACACACGGTATTATCAGAACTACTTCTCACTAAATGTCCTTTTAGCACTCTAGCACTTTAGACTGGTACTTTCCACATTACTGATTCACAGTGAATATGTCCTGTTAGCACTGTAGCACCTTAGATTAGATTATTTCAGTCTATTGTTTCACAGTGACCATTTTCTGAATACTTGCACTTTAGCATTCTGCACTCCTCTTCTTTGCACTTTATACGTCCCTCAATGAATGCCATTATTTTGGCTTTTTAGCACTTTATATTAGTTATATTGTCTACACAACATCAGCACTTTTGCACTTTAAATTTACACAACTTAATATGTATTATTGGTGGAATTTCTACATAATGTGTACCATAATGATTATTAAACTCACTGTTATGTATTATTTTGCACTTCTGGGTACCGATGTGTCCTTTAATATTCTATGGGCTCCTGTAGAATTTTAGAATAGTCCTATGGATTTTTTCTTCTGTGTCTGTCCTATTTAATAAAGAACCCCTTTTTTCACTTTCATTGTGTAGGGTGGTTTTATACACTCTTGTGTCACCATATTTAAAAAAAAACTTTTTTATTCTCACTTTTTATTTGAATGGATTCACTTGAGGGGTATTTTTATGACACTGTAGGATTCACTTGAGATGTATGATTTCGGTGCATCATTTCCCTGTTTTTGAATATTTTCACTCATTGCACTTGATTTGGTGGCTGAATACTAATATGTGAAGAACATTAATAATGTTATGTGTTTTTATGTGTCCATATACATATGTGTGTGCACATGCACATGTATGAATAAACATTTTTTTGCTTGTGTACACACATGCAGGCAATGTGTTTGAGAGGTATGATTTTGTGTGGTTAGGGACAGATGAATGGATGTATGAATGAGTTATATGAGATGATATTTACTCCCAATTGACAACTTCAGCATATGCATGTGTAAACTTGGAAAAAAAACAAAAAAACATTTATTTTCTTTTAGGGATTCAGTAAGTATCTATGTCCATAGGTTTACATACCGTATATGCAGGTTTAGCTCTTACGAATCTATGCAGTGGTGTTTCCGTTTTGTGTGCCCAGACTCTGGGTTTGATTGTCTGGACATCTATATATATCTTTTGGATGGGATCTTTCCATATTAATATCTCCCTTTGGTTGGTTCCCTATGACCCCTACTACACTCTAACACATATTTTGTGTGTGGCGTCTGAATTTGCCTGTGTGATGCTGTTTCCCAGATGGTGCACATATATACTCTGTGCATGACTTCGGAATGTATGACTATACGGCCTACTATACGCAGCCCACTGAAACCCCCCACTTACTATAAATAAAAACCACCACACTGTGACATTGGATATAATGGCCACAGCAGCCCCATTTATTATATAACAGCATGTAAACATAAATAACATTAATTAACATTAAATTAACTCTGAAAAAGGAGGAGGGGAATTGAAGGCTCCACCATTTTTGGAGAAAAACTGCAACAAACAGCTCCACCATGCCACCCCCAGCCGCACCACAACCGCCCCAAACACCTGAGCACTAGATGGCGTAAAAGAGACAGAACTGGCAATGAAACAGCTGACAAGTTGTTAATACAATGCACTACACTTTAGTTGTCACAGAAGAAACGCACTTTCTTGTTCCTCAGCTCAGAGCCCCAAACCTCCAAAGCCACCACAATAGGAAACATTTCCAGCAATGCCATGTTTCTTGTCAAACCTGCATCCTTCCATGATTCCGGCCACTCTCCCACACACCATTTTCCACCGAAATAGGCCCCAAAACCATAAGAACCTGACGCGTCTGTAAACAAAACCAGATCCACATTAGAAACGACTTGATCCATCCAAACCGACCTGCCATTATAAGATTGAAGAAAATCCGCCCAAATGGACAAATCCGCCTTGTGTTCCGAATTCAATCTTACAAAATGCAACGGATGTTTAATGCCTGCTGTCGCCTGAGCCAACCTACGTGAAAAAACTCTTCCCATAGGTAAAATCCTGCACGCAAAATTTAACTTACCCAAAAGAGATTGCAGTTGGCGCAGGCGCAATTTCTTTGCCTCTTGGACACAAGACTTCAGATCTAACAATTTGTCCTCTGGCAAGCGGCATTCCATCCTGACGGAATCCAATTCAATGCCCAAAAACTTCAAAACCGTGGAGGGGCCCTCCGTTTTCTCCGGGGCCAACGGAATGCCAAAGCGAGATGCTACCTGTTCAACCGTTGTAAGCTGCAAAGAACAAACTGAGGACCCAGCTGGCCCAATACACAAAAAGTCATCTAAATAGTGCAATACGGAGTCCAAGCCGGATTCCTCCCTAACCACCCATTCAATAAAACAACTAAACTTTTCAAAATAGGAACACGAGATCGAACATCCCATCGGTAGAGAACAATCCACGTAATAATGACCGTCCCAAAAACAACCAAGTAAATGAAAACTGTCTGGGTGCACAGGAAGCAGATGAAAAGCGGACTTAATGTCCGTTTTTGCCATGAGAGATCCTTTTCCCAGCCTCCGCACCCAGTCCACGGCCTTGTCAAAAGAAACATACGATACTGATAACAAATCTGGATCAATACCATCATTAACTGAACTACCATGAGGATACGACAAGTGATGGATTAACAGAGACTTGTTAGGCTCCTTTTTGGGCACAACGCCCAGAGGAGAAACACATAAACACGGCAACGGAGGTTCCAAAAAAGGACCAGCCATGTGACCGAACTTAATTTCCTTATCCAATTTTTTCTTAACAACTGCAGCATGCATCCGAGCCGAAATCAAATTCTTAGGCCGCACCGTACGTGGCACAACTGCCGACGGAATCCTGAAGCCAAAATTAAAACGATCCCTCAACAACACAGCTGCTTCCTTATCCGGATACCTACTTAGAAACGGAAGCATCCGATCTATTCTCACTGGTGTCCTCCCTTTTTGAAAAAGAGTCGCTTGATTTTTTCTTTCCTTTCTTAAAGCACTTGGAATGGCTGTGAGACCCTCCGCAGCCTGAACATTCGTGCTTAAACTTACAGTCTGTGCCAAAACGGCATTCCCGCTCGTTAAACTGCCAGCACAGCCCCTTCCTGGAGCCTGACGAGGATGCCGCCGAATTGGCAGAATCCCAGCTACTCCCAGGAAAGGACTGCGAGGCTGACTTTGGTGCTGTCATCAATCGCAACCACAAACTAATCTCCTTGTGCTCCCACCGTAAACTCGAACGGACTGCCTTTCTTTGCCTAAACTGTTCATCATACCTCAGCCAGGCCGTCCCACCATAAACACGGTATGCTTCACTAATCGAATCTAAATAACAAAATAATGTAGAACAGTTCTCCAGAGCTTTCTCCCCAGTGACACTCGCTAGTGTGGTAAACGCCTGCAGCCAATTTTGAAAAGTGCGAGGAATCAGACGATAACGCCTGCGCTCCTCTTCATCCTTCTTATTCTCATCTGGATTTACCATGTCTAAATTAAACTTCTCCAATGGTAGCAAAGAAAAAATTTCCACGTACTCATCCTTCCATATTTTTTCTCGCACCTCCTGCTTTAAATGAGCTCCCAAGGGGCCATCAAAGCACATATAAACCTCGCCCCTTGCTCTGTCATCCAACCGCACTGTATCCACTGGAGTCACCGCAGCCGCTGGTGCTGCAACCATCTCATTAGCTGCAACTGGTGCGGGAATCCCTCCACTCACAACTGCCGGGGTCTCCGCAACCGCCCCTGAACCTCCAGCACCACCCTGCCAAACTCCGCTAGGACCTGCCGCAGGTGACAAAAAACCCCGCACCATGCTAAGAAATTCCGACACAACATCGCTCACCCGTTCATTACCCATCGCCCTGTCAGCCGCCAAGCCCCTCTGAAAATACCGCTCCCTCTGATCTACATCATCCGCATTCCCCCGAGGCGCATTTAAACCATGTGACTTACCAGGACGATTACGAGGAAGCCTCGGAACAGCCGTTTCGTGTCCTCCGCGGCGATCGTCCCCACTCTCTTCACTGTCAGATGAAATCTGGCCTTCTTCTTCAGAGGCAGAGTCAGGCTCGGGGACATCCGACGGAGTCAACCCACCGCTAGACCTGGACCTCCTATCCACAATAGCGCGCTGTCTGGGAGGAGGAGAGACTTCAGCTGCATGCCTGCAGCCTGCATCCCTAGCAGCAATCTGCCCTCTCCCATGGACATTGCACCGGTCCTCGGTGCTACCGACATCCCGGGTGGGTCGTCTCCTGGCCCCACTGCATTGGTCTTCCCGATCTCCGCAGCCGGGGTCCTGCTGATCCTGACGCCTGGGCCCGGTGCGGTTGCACCTGCCGTTCTTCTGGGTCAGCTCCAACTGACCGATACTCCTTTGCTTTCCCCGCTGCATGGGTCCGGCGCGGCTGTGCCTGCTGCTCACCTGAAATAGCTCCGGATGACCTATTCATCCTCCTGCCTCCTTCTGCTCCCTGGGTCCGGCATCCTTCAGGCTCAGCTCTCCTTCCTCTGGCTGCTCGCTGGGCCCGAAGTGGATGCCCCGGCCGTTCATATAATGTATCTCTCCCTCCTGCAGCAGCAGAGGCCCTGCTCTCCTGAGGAGCCCGCACTTCCTGGATAGTGGTGCCACATGACGGGGATGACCTCACAGGGAGGGGGCCGGAGCCAGCGACGTCACTCACCCCGGCCTCTGGACGATGCTGACGCTGAGAGATTCTTCCAGAGCGGCGTGCGGCAGATGGGGGCTGGGGTTGTGCCTGTGATCCAGAGGGGTCCATGGAGGGGCTTTGCAACCGGCGCCTGGTCCGGGGAATCCCTTCCGGGCTGAGTCTCTCCGGCGGCCGGGACCTCCTTGCACCTCTCTGAGGTGCTGCGGGTGCAGCCACCTCTCCGGCCGTCCCTTCAGTGTTCCATCGCTGCAGCTGATCCTGGAGCCACAGCTGTCCCCTGCTCTCAGCCAAGGAACGGATCTCCTGGAAAAGAACCTCCATTCCTCAGGACCCGACGTAGATTCAGGTACGTTAACTTTTCCCGAATGGACTACCCCCACCACCCCTCACCTTATATACCGCCCACAGAGATACTTCCCACTAGCCAATCAGATAACCCCTTACTATCCCCCTGCCCCTTTACTCCTCCCCTACAAATTCGCGGGCAAAACTCTATTCCTTACATTAACCCCTTACCACCCCAAATTACGGCCTAGCAGACCTCCTGAGTCATGCGGCCCTCCCCTTAAGGCCCCTATGGGGGGATGCAGTTGGCCATACTACCTCTGGAGTAGTCCAGGCAACACGCACTTTCATATGGACTCTCCTTCCTCTGACGTGTTGTCACACGTGGTGGGAATGGATGCACTATTTGGCGTCTGGGGTTGACCGGGCGACACACGCTCTCCCTGATTGAACTTCGCTCCTCCCTCCTCTCGCATGTGACTGCACGGCGAGGAAGCGAGGTGCAACAGGGAGCTCGCCCTGCAGGTGAGCTTGGCGTTTTTTACCGCAATCGATATCTGGTGTATAGGGCTATATACTCCTCATTCTATAAAGGGTTAACATCTCCATGTAACATTCTCATACAATCATTTTAAATAGCATTTGATGTGTAACGTAGTGGATTAGCTGTCCAATTACATAAATACCCAGTCTCTGTCTACTCAGTATACCCTTTTGAAGAAGCTTTGAAGCGAAACGCGCGTTAGAGGGTTTACTGCAGTGAATATGAATTGCTTGCTGTCCTTTGAGACTTATTTATGTTCAATAGCACTGTTTTAAGGATTTTTCAGTCTGCTGACTGTGTGGTTATATTGAGCACTTGTTCTGTTTATAGTTATACTTTTTTCTGAGTACCACTCCTCAGCATTGTCTCATCCTGTTGCCACTACCCTTATGGAGTGAATCCACGGGAATATAAAATCTTTTTTCTATATATTGATCTTTGTGAACAGTTTTATTGTGCGACCATAGTATTTCTATTTGATGAACACTAGGTGGATCACACATTGTGTACTTCTGGCACTATTACTTAGGTCTAAGAGTGAACTTTCACTATTTATATTACATATTTATACAGCCGGGTGGATCCCCCTTGATGTTCATTACTGTTCAGGGCATTTATATGTATATATTTGGATTCTCATCCTTTATATGTTTTTTCTTCATATTGGTCTTTAGTGGCTCCATGTGCAGTTTATATTTATATTTGTAACCTGTCCAACTTTCTAGGACAAGCATGCTAATTTGCATTCATCCACCATCTCTGTAGTATCACTTTTTTAATGTTGTCTAATTGATTGTTGAATAAAGATTGACTGATTTTTGTACATGGGAATTCTCTTTTTTGGCTTTTTGTATGAGAAGATAGTATATAAGAGTGGAGACTGTCCTAATAAATTTGAGAAGGTTTGGAAGCTTTTGTGTGACCCATATCCTACTGATCCTACCTCTCAATTCAGTCTGGGAGATAATAGTTTTCCTTGTATTTCCCCTATAAACACCTGTGTAATGTGTATTGCTGTATTCTTTAAACTTGACTGACATGATGTGTATGGAGATGTATATAAAGAGCTAATAACAGATATGATGTTGTTGAATAATTATGTATTTTCATTCTGGAACCATTGTTATTCTTTTTTTCCTGTTATGCAATCTCTCAATTACTTGAATTAAAAAAAAAGATAATCTTGGAGAGGTGACGTCTAAGAAGGAAAAGAGACTTAGACATGGTCTATTCCAACTTGGATGGAAGACACCCCTTGCCAGAAAAAGAGTGAAAACTAACACAGGACACAAGGAGAGGTGCTCATGAATGAAAGTGATCAGAGAGACATCTGCGTTTTCATTTTAAGACTACGCTAAACTCCTTTGTTTCATCAAATATTGGTGAACATCTCCTTTAATATTGGAAGTGGCTGGTGTGAATTGTCAACTCTGATCATGGACCTAAAGGAAGTTGTTCTTCATTTGTATCTGGATCCTCAATGAAATGTAAGACATGTTTAAATAATTCTGAAGCCCCCACTACTTTCTTACCAGAATGGTTTTATACCAGGGAGTGGAACTGATTCATTTGAGGAAAGCGTTTAACAATATTAGGAGACGGAGACCACCGCTCCATCCTGGCATCAAAGGCCACAAAGACTTGTAACAGGGTGGTGTAGGAGTTCTTGTGGAGGGTACTCAAGATGTTTGGGTTCAGGGAGAATTTTATCAGGTGGATCAAACTATTATACCATTCACCCCAAGCCAGAGGTACAAAACGGTGATGCCCCCTCTCTTATCTTCTTACTGTATTTTCCTTGAGGAAATCAGTGGTTTTGGCAGCAGTGGAGAGGGGGAAAGATATTGATCTATGCAGATGATATTCTGCTGATTTTGTTAGAGATGGGGAAATCTTTCCTGTGGACCATAGAGGTGACCGTGTCTTTTGGTGCCCACTTTGGCTTGGATAGCAACTGTAGTATATGGGTTTTATTACCATTTGATGAAAAAATCAGAAAAGCGTGAAGAGATTTACAGACTTTAGTAAAAAGATGGCTTTGAATATTTAGGGATAAATATCACATGGGAGCTTGTGAGTTTTGTATCGCTTAACATTATATTGTTCATTAGGAAATTAAAATAGATGTTGATGTGGATGCTGCTGCCGATATCTAATGTGGATAGAATAACCCTGATTAAGATGATGGTCTCTCGCCTCTAGTTCGTTATGTCCTCAGCGTCTGCCCGGTATGGGTAAATGAGAAAATTTTTAAATAAACAGAAACTCTTCTGAACGACCTGATTTGTTGGCGAGAGAGGGTGAGAATAAAAGTAACTATCTTCTGAAGTCTCAGACAGAAGGAGGCTTGACCGTCCCTTATTTCCACAGATATTTCTGGGAAGCCCAATTACTTAAATTTCAGGAATTCTGATTTTAAAAGATTTTTGCTAAATAAGAAAAAAAGGGATTTTGTAACATTTATGAATTTTTGAAATCAGGGATTTTTTTTCAGGGGAATCTAGGAGATGACAAATGTTTTATTCTTGCAATTATACTAGATTATTTAAAGAAGATATTAAATATTAACACGTCAATTGGATACGCCTCATCATAGGATAATATAAATATATATAAAATTGTTAAGATACAGGGTTTTGGAAAAGAAAAGGTTGCATTTGGTTAAACATTTAATCCATGAGGATGAGTTGTTGCCATTTAATGTGATGAAGACACAGTTTAGCTTAAGTAAAGTGCACGATTTTAGATATTGTCAAATTCAACAAGCGATGAAGAGTATGAAGGAATCAAATTGAGGAAAGGATTATTTTTTGATTGGTTGCCATTTAACAAAGAATCTATCTAATATTAATAAACATATATTTTATACAATATTCTATAATATAATAAATATAATATTAATAAAAAATTAAACATGATTCCTTATATATTTAATCTTTAAGAAGAAGATTAGTTGAGAAAGTAAAGAGTAAATATTGCAGAGGCTCAATATATATAAAAACAAAAGTGGGATGTCAATTAATCAAACTATAAATTAATCCAATTGATCCATTGGTTCTATTATTTTCACCAGGTATTATACAGAATGGAGAAGATAGCTGACAATACTTGTAAGTTGTGTAAGAAACAAGGGCAGAATTGATACATTTATCATAGGGTATAAAGATATAGAGGGGAAACTGGGGACTTAGATCTCCATTGAGGTCAAATCAACAATTGTAACCTGCTCTCTGGAACGGAAGAGATGAAATGAGGAAGAAGAGTTTGTAAGTAGGCGACTTTATACAGCAAGAGTGGATTTGGTTAGGAAATGGATAGGGAAAAAAATTGAATACTACAGAATGGAAGAATTTTTTTCAGAGAGTAATAAAATACAAGAGGGCGTGGCTTTGCTCCTCAGAGAATTTAAAAAATTGGGAGAAGATTTTGCAAAAAATGTAGCGTAGAGCATTAAAACTTGGGGGAGAGGGATAATCAATCGCCTATTTTTTTCGGGGTTTCTTTGTTTTTTTAAATCTTGTTTTTTGTCGACTTTTTTGATTATTATTTTTTTTCTGAACAATTCAAAAAAGGGCAGGAGTTAGGGAATTAGAAGGATTGTTGTTTTTTTCTGGATTTATTTTTTGTATTTCTGCAGTACGTTTTGTAGATTTAAATAAAGTTAAATAAAAAAACAAACAATCGCATCATTCCGATGATGTCACAATGACTGGACGATATAGAACGCCCCGTCATCCAGAGTTCCGCTGAGGGATTTTGTAGGCGTTTGAGGAGAGAGGAGTGTTGTAAGTGAATTTTGCAAATATGATGAGAAAAAAGCGATTTAAGCGCATTATAGTTCTCTCTGACACCGAGGACAGCAGTGATGATGACGATTTCCATCAGGTGAGCGTCATTTTTATATTTTTAAATAAAGAGAATACATTTGCGATAAAAAGTCCAGAAAAAGAAATGGTGGCACCAAAAATAGAGCTCCAGGAAGAGGCATGATGGGGTGATAGTTTGGATCATGTTTGCAGAGTAATGACTGCCTTTAGTTGTGGTATTTGTGTCAACATGTCCATGTACAGGGTACATAATAATATTATATGAAGACACGTAAACGTCACCACCGCCCCCATCCATATCCTAACCATAAGTGTCCCGCACACCCGTCCTACTCTGCACATGAAGTAAGCGCAGGCCAATGGTAACTATATTCATATAGACATCTACCTGTAAGTCAGTGGAAAATGGAGGAAGATTATAAATTAGAGATGTTCATGCTCATAGATTCTATCTGACATGTTTGACAATTTTTCAGTATCATCCACGAAAGAAGCCAATACCGAGGTCTCCAGGCCAGGTTATCATCAGTGGCTTCAATTTGGGCCCGACTCCGAATTTACCAGGTACTGTGCTCCGATCCAGTAACAGCTCTGATATATTCATGTGTCATTATAGTCATTGGGTGCAGCTCATTGTGGTCAGGGCTTGGATTTATCTCTATTGTACGTCTAAGGTAATGAGTTCATATTAAACATTTCTTTTCAGCATTTGGTCAGGAATATTTATACAGGTGTTATAAAGTCAGACAGAAATGAGATTTGGGGATTTCGTCTCATGGTGGCCATGTACAGGGCAGGTTACTGTACCTGAATGTGGTGTTTTGCCCCATGTACATATAGGGGAGTACTTTTATTTCTTTTGACAATATTCTAATAAGAGATTTATGTTGTGTTGCCCCCACAACATTGAATTTTCTGTACTGTCACAGATCAGTTTCCAAATGTATCAATTAAAGGCAAATTATAAATGGGTCTGTGCATTTTTAAATTAAAGATACATTAAAGGGGTAATCCTATTTTAGATAAGCTTTATTGGTGTGAGTCCTATGTCTGGGACACTTCCATAGTGGCAGAACAACATTTCTTTTCAGCATTTGGTCAGGAACATTATTCATGCATTCGCTCTATAGTCAGTCAGGATTGGGATTCGGGGATTTCTTCTCATGGTGGCCATGCACAGTGCAGGTTACTTTAGCTGAATGTGGTCTATTTCCCAATCTACATATAGGGGTACACTGAATACTGTATTAGGATTTATTTCTTTGATGTTCCTCTGTAGTTGTTATTACAATATTCTAATAAGAGATTTATGTTGTGTTGCCCCCACAGATCTGATTTTACCACCTTCAGATATTGATCCGGACAGTACCACCTGGTAAGACTCACATCTCCTCCATTACTAGATACCTGATGGGGAATAATGATTAATGGTGGCTCATATTCTGTTACATTTATGTCACAGCTCCGATGATGACATCATTGTTATTACTGACGATGACGATTCCAATACTGGAGAATCTTCCACATATCATGGTAAGTCATCATTTCTAGATACAACCAGGGTTATGTTATTGTAGAAAGAACAATGTTTTTTTGTACTGTCAGTTTCCAAATCTAACAACTAAACGCAAATTACAGTTGGGTCTGTACCTTTAACCCCTTAGGGACTGGTCAATTTGTAGTCTACTTATGTCTCTTCCTCTCCTTCTTCCTTGAGACTTATCTGTTTTTATATTTCCATCCACATTAACATATAATGGGTTGTTTTTAGTGCAATGAGATGTTCTTCTCAATGGCACAATTCACATTACCATACAATGCATTGCAAAATGCAAAAAAATTCCAAGTAAGGGAAAACTGAAAAAAAAAAAAACGGATTTTTTGGAGGGTTTTTGATTTTTAAGGTCTTCATTGCACAGTAAAATGAACCTGGAAATATGATTCTCCAGGCCAGTATGATTATGTCCATACCAAACTTGCAAAGTTTTTCTTTTTAAGTGTGAAAAACAATTCTGATATTATTAATAAATATATTTGATTTTGTCGCCATTTTCTGAGATCTGTAACATTTTTATTTTGCTATTGATGGAGGCGTATGAGGGCTTGTTCTTTTATAAGGCGGCTCGATGTTTTTATTGATAATATTATGGGGTGGATGTGACATTTAAATTGCTTCTTATTGCATTTTTTGAGTAGTTGCAGAGAGAAAAAAAAACACAATTCTGGCATTTTGATTTAGATGTATTTTCACTTTACAGCATTTATTATGTTTTCTCTCTAGCATGGATCTGCATTCTGACCTGTCTGATTACAAATTTTCATTCTTCCATATTTCTGTACAGATAATTTACCATCTGATAGTGAGGAGAGCTCCGCTACAGAGGAGAGGTGAGTTATGCCGGATGCATCTACCTGTGGAAAACCATGAACTAGGTCAGATGTTTCCTTTGGATTTATTTCTGATTCCTTATCTTTCCCAGGACACCACTATGTAGCATCCCCGGCTGTTTCCTGGAAGACATTATTTCTCCATCTTCCATCTACGTTACCCACTTTCAGGTAACAAAGGAGAAGCTGGTGGAGCGACTGTACCATCTATACAACAGGACAGTCTTCGAGAATAAGGTATCTTATTATCGGTATCTGGGCGACACATGACTTATCCATTATCTCCACCTTCAAACAATCATTTCTATCATTCTAAGTTTCTGAAGAGCACCCTAACTCCCTTGTCATGGTTCTGAAATCTCAGGCAAAACTCACTTAGTTTGGTAAATGCCATCACCTTCTTCTTATCTGTGGGATGAGTGGAGACCTTACATGATCCATCATGCAGACATATAGAGATTAGCAACTTTTTGTAGTTCAAAGAGTTTTACATTTACATATAAAAACCAATTTGTTGATATCTGGACATTTTAGGAAAGGTTTATTTTTATTTTTGTTCTCACATGTTGGACTTCTCAGTAGACCCCATGTCCCATACAAGGAGACTAGTGCTGTAAATCACACAGGAGAGTTGGGTGCTTTGTTAGAATGGGGTCAAAGAGTTTACAGATTTAGTGGAATTTGTTTCCTCTATTTTAGCTCCCGAGGAAAATGGACGTAGTCTGGAATAAGAGGCTGACATCAGCATCCGGTCAATGCCGTCACAAGTTGGAGAACAACCACCGTTCCTCAGTTATTGAGCTTTCCGATAAGGTCTTGGATTCTTCCGGTAGGTTTCATATCACGTCCATCCTGCAGATTTATGAGACAACCTCTATAGGTTGCAAAACTGCTACTTGTGATGTAATACATTTTATAAATTCATCGTACATGCTGTCATGGGAAAAACTAAGTACACCCTCTTTGGAATCTAATGTTTTACATATTAGGACAAAATCAAAAAAAGCATCAGGTCCTTAGAAGATCTTAAAAGTAAGAAAATACAATCTCAGAAAACAACATGATAAATAATATAGTGTAATTATTTATCTAACAAAAAGAAGGGCAAAATGCAAAAGCAGTGTGTGATAAATTAAGTACACCCTTGCTGCAGCTTCAAGTTATTATTGATAAAGATCATTCTAAAAGCTAGTGATTCATGGGGTGTACTTATTTTTCACTCTCTGCTTCTGCATTTTGAAGTAGTTATTGGTAAATAAGTAATGGCACGTTGTGACTTTTCATGTGTTTTTCATCTCAGGATGTATTTACCTAATTTGAAGACGTTTTAAGGACCAGACATTTTATATTATATCCTGAATCCTGATATGTAAAACCAAAGAGTTCAAGCAGGGTGTACTTAGATTTTCTTATGCCTGTATAAACTCTTTTTTAGTGCGACTACGATCCACACTTGCGCACGA
Organism: Phyllobates terribilis; assembly: GCF_046119375.1. NCBI lineage: Eukaryota > Metazoa > Chordata > Amphibia > Anura > Dendrobatidae > Phyllobates > Phyllobates terribilis. Next base: position 802,048,908 of record NW_027362763.1, on the reverse strand, counting down.
GATGTGCCATGCTGCCTGTTGGATAATCGACGGTGAAGGCAGAGATAACCATGGCCCGTTATGGCAGACTTATACCAGAAGGGTAAATGACATCCATCCCGAGCTGCCGGAAGTGACGATGTGTCACAGCTATACCATCAGCTATAAGTACAACTACCAGTGCTCCCTGTGTGATAACAAGTAAGTAGATTTGATGATTCATCGCGTCATGAAACACAATCACCGTGCAGAGACGTCAGGGCGGTTCTGTTGGTATAAGGCTTTTATACTTTACTACTATCAGAGCGGACTGACGTCTGGGGACTGTAGGGCTTAGGATGCTTCATGTTATATTTTCTGTGCTGGGGCCAGTCCTTAATATATTGGTTTCAATTTGTTCTTTTTAACATGATCCATGGTATTAACCAACGTTCATTCCAGTCTGGTAACCAATATTTCTCTTATCTTTGTAGACTTGGGCGTTTTCAAAGAATAGCTGATAATAAATCTTATTGCCGCCGGTGTGGAGGCCGATTACGTCAATTGTCCATCAGCTAAACATGTAACTATTCCTCAGAATATTTAGTCTCTAATGTTGTTTCTTTATAATTTAAAGTTCAGATACTTTTATATATTTTCCCCTGAGTAGCGAGACAATGAGTATTTGTGCTCATCACCAGCACCAGCGATTAGCAGCAAACATTCAGAATCCATCCTCATAGGTTACCATATTAATACTGGATACATTTCCATAACTTGCTGGATATGGAACGATTGATAATTTCCATCAATTATCTACAATGCTTTTGAAAACCTTTTATACTTTCAAGCTTAGTTGGATGTAATTATGTTTCTTTATATTTTCAGGTTCACTATTTGGACTATTTGAACATTGAGATTTGTCTAAATATCATCATCTCATCTACCTAAGATGAAGGTGAGAAAGAAGCCTCCACTATCATCAACAATCAGTAATAAGCTATTTTTAAAATATTGAGAATCTTAAGTCTCTAATTTAGTCTCTTATTGCCGTATATCATTTAAAGTGTAACTACTTTTATATATTTAGCTTTTCTTTCACCACGTAGGGAGACAATCAGCATACGTCTTCATCACGAGCAGCGAACAACAAACATTCAGAATCCACCTATCCTGATTCACACAAAGCTTCCAACATGTATTTTCCAGGTAAATATTTTGCTTTTCCTCCATGACTTCTCTTTAGTTTGTTTTATTTGATAACCGGTATATATTCAAAATTTTTAAAAAACATGTATTTTAATTGTTTTCAGATCAATGAGAAAGGCGTCTTATTGTTTCTATACAGGCATGAGACATCTTGTTAGAAAGAGGTGAAGACCTGCACCCACCTGCGCTGACAACATGATCAGAAGCAGTTTCCAAGATCTGGAGAATCTCTACATGTGTTTTTTCAGAGCTGCCCAGCAATGGATATGATGGATATGGTGTGGAACATTTGAATATTGTTTTTTTTTTACATTTAAATATAAAAAACATAAAAAAATCTATATATATAATTCTTTCTAGTTTTGGATTTTTGTTCTGGAAAGCGATGTTTTTTGCTAAACATATTACAATCAATATAAACCTAAAGAACTTCAACTTGGGTTACTACAACTATCACTGTCATTCATCCCTCCTTTTCGAGTTACCTTGCTTGAATTGTATGTATTTTTTTATTATTTTCTAATAAATATATCTTTTAATCATGTGGGGATGTCATTCATTTTGGTTTATATTTATTTCATCAAAGTGTTTTCCCAGTTACTGCTATGTGGATCCAGTTTAGGATTTTTTCCTTGTTGTATATTACAATCAATACTGTCTACGTGTGTTATTCAGCCATCATCTGCCTCTAACAGCGAAGCTCCGTCTACGTCTGTTAAATGCTGCTGTCAGTCTGTGACAGCAGCATTTAATGTGCGCCGGCAGGGGGGCACACTATTCTAGGCGCCCAATGGCACCCCGAGATGTTATCATGGCGTGTCAATGGGTTGCCATCATGGTGGGGAGTCTGCTGAAGACCCACATGCCGATCATGATACAAAAGTTCAAATCACCTGTTTTCCCCCATTAAAAATGATGAAATATAAAAAAATACACATATTTGATATCACTGCGATCATCAAAGTCCATCTATCAATGTATAGAATAAATTATTCCAATCAGTAAATGGCAAGAAGAAAATCAAAACGCCAAAATAGCATTTTTTCAGCCATCGCAACAGCACAAAAAAATGTAATCAAAACATCCTATCCACCCCAAAGTTATATCAGTAAAAACAATGTCTCGGAGTACAAGAAACCAGACCTCGCACAGACCCAAGTCCTGAAAAAAGAAAATGCTGCAGTGCATACAGCTTGAGGCTGATGTTGACGTTCCGGAAATGGAGGGTGAGGAGAAGGTGCAGGAACTGCTGTAGAAGGTGGGGGCAACCCTGATTGAACCAGGGCCCGCAATCCTCGGTGTCGGTAGCACATGTTCCGTCCCTTGGTTGACTGGGTCCCGGCTTCCATAATATTCACCCAGTGTGCCGTCAGGGAAATGTAGTGTCCCTGGCCACAAGCACTAGTCCACGTGTCCATGGTTAGGTGGACCTTCCCAGTAACTGCATTGTGAGGACACGGGTAATTTTATGGGACTCGTGCTTGTGTAAGGCGGGGACAGCACACCGGGAGAAATAGCGGCGGTTGGGGACCGAGTACCGAGGGACAGCCGCCATGAGGTTGCGGAAAGCTTCTATCTCCACAAGCCTAAAAGGCAACATTTCCAGTGCAAGCAGTCTAAAATGTGGCAGTTTAGTATTTTGGCCTGTAGGCGAGTGGTTGCGTATTTGTGCTTGCGTTCCAAGGACTGGGGTAGGGACAAGCACTTGGTTGCTGACCATGGTTGCAAGTGCAGGTGGGAGGCAACTTCGCCTGCATCATGGACAGGGGATTTGATAGAAGAAGAAGCGCATTCAGCTGTAGATTTGGTGCAGGCTGAATAGGATACTATCCTCAGGTAAGGAAATAGATAACAGCCGTACTCAAAGGTAATTTGCAAAGTGGAAACAGTTTATTCAAATATATACATTCACCACACCGTTGAAAACCAACAAGGAGGAGCTTAAAGCGATATGCCGTGATGTATGTACAGAGATGACTATAATTATAAAATTGTTAATTCAGCAAGAATAAATAGGGGAGAGAGTGAAAAGGGGAGGTGGGGGTATGCCCTGAAGTTCCCCGAAAAAACGTGTAATAGATGGTGTGATGGATAAGGGTACGAGCTCCAGACCTAAAACTGGCTCCAAAGTGTGGGTCGGCATGTCATGAAGGGCATCTTTTCTGTACTTGTTCTCAGGTCATGATGTCACGGTTTACTATTTAATGCTGGAGGCTCATCAGTATATCAGCTCTGTTCTTCACACACTGTTTTTAATTGTTTTGGTTATGGTATTTATTATATATGTGCCTATATGTACTTAATAAAGATTTTCTACATTTTTTATCCTTAAATCCTCCCTGTTTCTCCTGTTTTTCTTAACAGGGAGAAATGTAAAGTCCTACATCTGGGCAAGAAAAATGAAAAAAAAAAAACATATACAGAATGGTAGGAATAGGGCTAAGCAACAGCACATGTGAAAAATACTTGGGTATACTAATAGATCACAGACAGAACATGAGTCAACAGTGTGATGCAGCAGCAAAAAAATACAAACACAATTCTAGGTTGCATTAACAGAAGCATACAGACTGGATCACGTGAAGTAATTATCCCCCTCTACTCCTCTTTGGTCAGACATCATCTGGAATACTGTGTTCAGTTCTGGGTACCACATTTTAAAAAAGACATTGAAAAACTGGAGCAAGTTCAGAGGAGAGCTACCAGGATGGTGACAGGTCTACAAACAATGTCCTATGAGGAACTGTTAGAGGATTTGTGAATGTTTAGCTTGCAAAAGAGAAGACTGAGAGGAGACTTAATAGCGGTCTACAAATATCTGAAGGGACGTCACAGTGTAGAGAGATCATCTTTATTCTCATTTGCACAAAGAAAGACTAGAAGCAATGAATGAAACTGAAAGGGAGAAGACACAGATTAGATATTAGAAAAAACCTTTTGACAGTGAGGGTGATCAATTAGTGGAAAAGGCTGCCACGAGATGTGGTGAGTTCTCCTTCAATGGAAGTTTTCAAACGGAGGCTGGACAGACATCTGTCTGAGATGGTATAGTGAATCCTGCATTGAGCAGGGGGCTGGACACAATGACCCTGGAGGTCCCTTCCAACTCTAACATTGTATGATTCTAAGAGATGGATGGAAAGCAAGCAGGTGGAGAGGTGTATATAAATGACTAGCCCCACCATGAAGCACTGAGCTGTGGAACTTGGTCTGAACAATCATCCTGTGCTAACAGAGTCCCTTTAAACTGCTGCAACATGGCTAACTTTTATTACAGCAGTTAGTCTTGGGTGTCGGTTGTATAGCAGCACAGCTGGCACCCACAATATAGTATAGAGCGCGCTCAGGTTCTGAACCCACTCTATTAACAGTGCACCCAACCGCTATACAAGTACGATAGATGTGGCAAATTACAGATGGGCAGAGTGTGCCCCCCTGGTGCCATAGTTCCCAGCTCTTGCCTGGGTTCATCGGGGGCTGGCACTGGGTATGATCGGGCACAAATATAAAATTGGTGGTAGTCCAACTGATTGCTAAGACATCTCTGTAATACCCGTCACTGTGACTACTGAATACACAGTGTGCAGGTCATTGCCCTTTTGCCTCACCTTTAGTGAAAGGTTATTGATATTATTATTAACCTCATCTTGTTTTTACTTTTTTTTTTATCTTCAGCTCCTCCCCCTCCCCGAACTTTGTTCAAAGGGCCATCACTTTTTTGGGGGTGGAGGCTTTTAGTGCGGGATGGGATATTTTTTTTCTGACATTATCATTTATTATATAATGTATCAAAACACAGAAATAAACACATCAATTCTGCCCATCTTTTGTGAATAAAAATTTACAGTAGAATTATCTTTATTCTGCTACTCTGTACGATTATAATGATGCCAGATTTGCCATAGTTTTTTGTGCTTTACTGCTTTTACAAACAAAATTGTTTGCACATTTTTTTTTAATGTGGTTGTCCACTATGTGACAACCCCTTGTTAATAGGCCCAAGGAAAAAATAAGAGAATATACAGTATACCAACGATGCTCCACCATGCGCAGCACTGTGTCTCCCGCTTGGACACAGTGTGAACATTGCAGCCAATCATCACCCACTGCACTGATTGGCTGCAGCACACATGGGACTCAAGTATTGAGGTCTGACGTCAGACTGAGAGGTATAATTTTTTTCTCTCATCTCCCAGGATCCATTATTAGGGTGTTGTCCAGGAGAGGACAACCCTTTGATTTGTGTTGCAATTTTCTGAGACACATAACATTTATTTTTTCCATTGATTGAGGTGTGCGAGGGGTTGTTATGGCAGGGCTTCACAGAAGCACAATGATGGTAAATATATGGGCTTTCAGTAGGCCACAGATACCATGACAACTCATTGGCATCTTGTAGTTGTGTCACGAATTGGGGGTCAGTGGGGTGACAGAGGGCGTCAGTGCTATGGTGGATTTTGACAACTGCATCTAAGGAGTTAAACAGCTGCCAAAGAATTTAGCTCTTAGAAGATAGAAGTGGGTGACAATTGTATAACGCTGCCAGTCCGCCATGCTCAGCTTCCGAGCCTGATTTCTACACTAACAAAAAAAAAGGCACCCATGGGCTCACCATGTTGTGGGCCGAAGGGACCAAGTGTGCGAGAGTGACTCGCCCCCTGGGCCGCGTGGGGAACACGGAGCCGGGCCTTCTGTTAGATGCTGGGGGTTGTAGTCTCCATGTGGCGGTGACTCGGTCCGTGCCCAGGGCGGTCAAACCAGTGGCAGTCTTAATGTTGTGACAAGTGTCCGACTACGCCACCCGTGGATTGCGGTCAATGGGGACCGCCGCTGCGCTGCAGACCGCTGAGGCTGGTGTTGTATGCGCAGCCAAGTATGGGATAACTCCCCACGGGAGAAGTATTGCCTCAGGGCAGCTAGAGTAGATGATGGGAGTGATGGTGTGAGCGTCCCAGTACTAATGGTGCTGGTGCGGCGATGAAACACAGAGACGTGTGGTTGCAGTTTCCAATGCTTTACTCACAGTTCTTTACTGGTCCTAGTCACCTCGGTACCGGCGGTGATTGCCCAAGCCGTGCTGCGTCCACCAGGCAAGGGGCTCGACCAACTCCCAGGCAATTCCAGAGCGTGGCACAGGACTCCCTTCCTTTCCTTTCTCTGGCCGTCCCCACCAGTGACCCACCTTTGTCCAGCTTCCTCGGGCCTTCTGTTGGCGAAACCTATCTCCGGTTTCCCTGACCCTATGCGGTATGCTTTCCTGGTGGATGTAGTGAGGGGTCGCACCAAGATGTGGTCACAACCTCCGGTTTTGGCTGAGGATTAGTCGCCTCCACCAATTTAGGTTCCGGTACCCTGCTCTGCCAACCCTTCACCCGTTATCTCGTGGGTTCTTAGGGTTCCTTCTTCACTCATGTCTCTGGGCCTTTCTCTGTGTTCCTGTTCCTTGCTTCCTTTCTCCTCTGTTCCAGTTCCTTTCTTACTTTCCTTTCTGTTCCTTCTCCTCTCTCTCTCTCTTGGGCCCCGGCCTCCTGACAAGGCCTGCCCGTGGAGCAGAGCCCATGCAGCAGCTCTGCTCCCTGTCACCACTCCTCTGTGAACTGACTCCTGACTGAACTGACTGACCTAAGATGGTGCCCACCTTTTATACCTCCCTCTAACACCCGAGCCCAGGTGACTTGCAACCAATGGGCTCCTACCTATGCCCAGAAACCCACACCTATCTGCTCCTACACCACTAGGTATTCCACCCCCCGCCCCACTCCAGCCAGGGACAGATGCTGTCATGCCTGCACTTCTGTCTAGTGGGAGCACCGTTGAGCTGTCCCTCGGAAATGGGGTGAGTGTGGTGCATGCAGCTTACTGAGCCCTAGTCCACACTCCATCCTTACCCGGGAGTGGAATATCACACCTCTGGTTTGAGGTGCAATACCCTTGTAGCAGCCGAGCCCTCGGGGTGCTACAAGAGCACTGGCAGCGGAAGATAGCAGGATTGACAGAGGCATCTAAATGATTAACAGCAGCGATAGGAGAACTGTTCTAGGTACATGCTGACTATGTAACACAGCCAGCCTCTGCCACGTATGAAGCAAAAATGTACGTCAAGGGTCGTTAAGGAAGCAAAAAGATGTCAAATGTACATTGCAAGCTCCCATCTCTGTCTGAAGGTCAGAAAGTTAGTGCAAATATAAAATAGATGTTATAGACCTGATGAGGCTGGAGTACTTACATATTAAAATTAGCATTTTATGAGTCCAGCTGAAGAGTGAGAGCCATGATTCAAAGTGTATGTAATCTATGCCCAGCCTGGCCGACAACTGTATCTTGTATTGAGCAGTGTAAAATTTCATCAGAAATGAGTTATATTGCCATACTGACAAAATAAGTACACCACCCTCATCGGGTCTAAGAAATCCATTTATTAATATATGCAGTTTTAATTGTGAAACATGTCTGTTAGTTGAGACAAAGATCTCAGGAACAGATTTACTTCAGGCTCATACGTGACTAGGACGGTCTGCCATTACAATTACATGACAGGGACACCTTTATTACATTCTTGGAGAACCCTTTTAAGTATAACCCCTTTCCAACATGTGAGATGTATTTCACACATTGGGTACAGGTATATGGAGCGAGGTCAGATGATTGGCCTGCCCCATATCTTGCAGAGGCCGGTTGTGTTATATAGTCAACATCAGCAGTAGCTCCGATTGCTATTTAATCCCTTCAATGCCATTGTATATCTCTGACAGCAGCAGTTAAAGGGGTTTTCCCACAAACAAAAAGGTCATTTTAATCAATAGATCTGTGAATATTAATAGATTCCACAATAAGATAATCTTATAAATGTGCCCCTGCTATGTACTGTGTAATGGCTGTGTCTGACCGTACAGGAACATGGTCTGACCATACCACAAACTCATAAAAGGTAAACAGTCTCAGGAAAACAATCAAAATGCCAAATTTTCACATTTTTCTGTGAACCCCCCTCCTGCCCCAGCCACCACCAAAAAAAGCAATAAAATGCAAAGCGTTGTATTTACCCCAAAATAGTTATCAGTAGTGCATGGTGAGCTGTAGCATTTACTATCAATGAAAAAAAGAACGTTAGAGGTCTTCGGAAACGGCGACTTAGGCCAAATTCAGAATTTGCTTTTCAGCAGTTAAATAAAAAAAAATAGAAAATATTTATACAAGTTTATGAATTTCCAAATTTTTTTTATAGTAAAACAAATAAAAAAAATACAAAACACAAGTTTGGTATTACTTGTACAATCCCAAAGAATCATATCGTCAGGTCAGGTCTAGTGTTGAGCGAGCATGCTCGACACTGCTCGGTACTCGCCCGAGCATCTCACTACTCAGGATGCTCAGCGAGCACCGAGCATTTTCAGGATTCCTCGGGTGGGAGCTCGGGTCTCCGCCCTGCATGTTTGGCGCTCTTTACAGAGCCAATGAATATGCAGGGATTGCCAGCCAGTCACTGTAATGCCGCAGCCATGGGTGTTGTGGGCATTACAGTGATTGGCTGGCAGCACAGAGTCACCTCGAGTATTTAAAACCGGGCGCCGCCGTCTTGGACACAGTTGCTCCGGATCATACAGTGTAGGGAGAGTGCTGCTGAGCTAGGGAGAGATTTATACTGCGAAATAGGTAGTGTAGGGTCTCTAAAGCCTGCAAAATCAAACAAACAGTCCTTCTGAGGACTAATATCCATCCCAGATATCAGGCAGGCAGGCAGGCAGGCTGTAGGAGACGCAGTGGTTATACCAACAAACACTGCATTACAGTCCTGTGTGGTGCTGATCAAATTGCTAGACTTAGCCCCAGGTCTCAGGGGCCAGGAAAAATCCTTTTTTTTTCATCTAAATCCTCTTTTTTTTCTTTTTTCCTCAGTCAGACTGTACAAATACCCGTCTTATTAACCTTTTGGTATTTCCCCCTCCCGAAAAAAAAATAATTAAGTGTGTCTGTGAGTGTTCAGACACAAATATATCTGTTTAAAAGAGTCTGGTTTCGGCCAGATAACTAGAACTGTGGTTTTGCAGTTCCATGGTTCAAATCTCTGTATTATCCACTTTTATGCCTTTTTTCCATGAAAAAACAGTTTGAGTGTCTCGCTGACTGTTCAGACACAAATATATCTGCTTAAAAAAGTCTGGTATACGCCAGGAAATTAGAACTGTGGTTTTCCTCTTTCACGGTTTAAATCTGGGTGTAATCCACCTTTTTGCCTTTTTTCCATAAAAAAAACAGTTTGAGTTTCTCGCTGACTGATCAGACACAAATATATCTGTTTAAAAGATTCTGGTGTAGGCCAGAGAAATAGAACTGTGGTTTTCCTCTTCCACGGTTTAAATCTGAGTGTTATCCACCTTTTTGCCTTTTTTCCATTAAAAAACAGTTTCAGTGTCTCGCTGACTGTTCAGACACAAATATATCTGTTCAAAAGATTCTGGTGTAGGCCAGAGAAATAGAACTGTGCTTTTCCTCTTGCATGGTTCAAATCTCTGTATTATCCACCTTTTTGCCTTTTTTACATAAAAAAAACAGTTTGAGTGTCTCGCTGACCGTTCAGACACAAATATATCTGTTTAAAAGATTCTGGTGTAGGCCAGAGAAATAGAGCTGTGGTTTTCCTCTTCCACGGTTCTAATCTCCTTTTTATTACCATTTTGCCATTGATAGTGCGAGAGTAAGCTATTTTACTTCATTTACAATAGGCAAGGCGCGTGGCAAGGGACGTGGAACTGGACGTTCTGGTGATGATGCGTGCAGAGGACGGGGCCATGGCCAAGGTGAAAATGTGCCACAACCAACAGCTACATCTTCTCTCTTCCAGTTCTTGACCGAATTACTAGGGAAGCACAGAACAACACCACTATTGCCAACTGATCAGTGTGAACAGGTTATTAATTGGATAGCAGATAATACTTCCAGTCACCTGAGCACCACCACCCTCGGTCTGTCTTCCACACGGTCAAGTCTTAGTAGCCGTGAGTCTTGACCGCATACTCCTCCTCACCCTGATGCTCCTTCCTCCCACCATGCAGAGTGTCGTCAGACAGCAACTGATCCCACAGTTGAACACTCTGAAGAGCTGTTCACTGGTCCATTTCCATATTTGGGCCCCTCACCTGCTCCGCTTGAAGTGGTGGAAGAGGAGATCCCTTGTAGCGATGGCCAAATATTTGAACAGCCACGGCCACAGAAAGGCGACGCTGGCAATTTGTCACAAGAGGTGGACGATGACGAGACACAATTGCCACGAAGTGAGGAGGAGGACCGTGGTGCGGAAGTGGAAGAGGTGGTGGATGATCTAGTAACTGACCCAACGTGGCAAGAGGACATGCAGAGCGAGGCCAGCAGCACACAGGGAAGCTCCTCAGTGAAGCTCCTCAGTGTCTGGCTGTGACGGCATCCAGGTGAGCCGAGTTCATGTCCAATGAACTCAGCTTACCTCATGCACGTCACTGACAACGTGGGAGAATTCTCCTGCGCATGCGGTGTCAGCAAATGACGTCACCGCTTGAGCAGGGAATTCTCTCACGCTGGGATGCCATTGATATGGCAGGCTGGATGGTAGCGGAACGCTGCCATCCAGCATGCCATCCTTCAGAGACACAGCAGAGCGCAAGCATGCCTAGTGCTCCATACTCTATACGTGGCCCTGCATAGTGCTCTGGACTGTATACATGGCCCCCGCATAGTGCTCCGTACTCTATACATGGCCATGCATAGTGCTCCGTATTGTATACATGGCCCCGCATAGTGCTCCGTACTGTATACATGGCCCCGCATAGTGCTCCATACTGGTTACATGGCCCTGCATAGTATTGCACACAGTATGAATGGTCCTGCATAGTGCTGCACTCAGTATACATGGCCCGCATAGTGCTCTGTACTGTATACAAGGCCCGGCATAGTGCGACGTACTGTATACATGGCCCCGCATAGTGCTCCGTACTGTATGCATGTCCCCGCATAGTGCTGCACACAGTATAAATGGCCCTTGCTGCACTCAGTATGAATGGTCCAGCATAGTGCTGCACTCAGTATACATGGCCCCGCATACTGCTCCGTACTGTATACTTGGCCCCGCATACTGCTCCGTACTGTATACTTGGCCCCGCATAGTGCTCCGTACTGTATACTTGGCCACGCATAGTGCTCCGTACTGTATGCATGTCCCCGCATAGTGCTGCGCACAGTATAAATGTCCCTCCATAGTGCTGCACTCAGTATGAATGGTCCTGCATAGTGCTGCACTCAGTATACATGGCCCCGCATACTGCTCCGTACTGTATACTTGGCTCCGCATAGTGCTCCGTACTGTATACATGGCCCCGCATAGTGCTCTGTACTGTATGCATGTCCCCCTCATAGTGCTTCGTTCTGTATACATGGCCCCGCATTGTGCTCCGTACTACTATATACATGGCCCCACATAGTGCTCCGTACTCTATACATGGCCCCGCATAGTGCTCCGTACTGTATCCACGGCCCCGCATAGTGCTTCATATTGTATACCCGGCCCCGCATAGTGCTCCGTACTCTATATACGGCCCACGCATAGTGCTCTGTTCTGCATACATGACCCTGCATAGTGCTCCATATTGTAAACATGGCCCCGCATAGTGCTCCGTACTATATACATGGCCACGCATATGACTCGGATCCGGGCAGTAGGGGAACGATGGGAGTAGTAGTGGCAACCCGGTTCCGTGGCTCAGGGTGGTCAGGCCAGTGGTAGTCCGTTATGTGCTGTTGATTATGTCCGACTACGCCACCCGTGGATTGCGTTTATTAGGAACCGCCGCTGCATGCAGACCGCTGGGGCTGATGAGGTGTGCAGCTAGGGTAGTATGACTCCCCACGGGAAGAGTGCAACCCCAGGGCAGTTTAATGGATGGTGGGAGTGATGGTGGTGAGAGTCCCAGTACCGGTAGTGCTGGAGGCGCGAAGGAGCACACAGACAACAGGTTGCAGTCCAGGGTCTTTACTAAAACAGTTAAACTGACCCATAAACAGTCCCGGCTAGGAGGGGACCTGGATGTCTGAGAGCAATGGGGAAATTGGCCCTGGTCAGGGTGAGGGTGTAGGCCTACCGTGCTTTCTGCGCTCCTTCTGGCTATCTCCTTCTGATAGGGTAACAGCCCACGTTTCCGAGCTTTCCGTGTACTCTCGCCTGTATGGCCTGCGACGTGGGTTCCTTTCTGCTCCCGGCCTGGTGCGGCTTTACTGGTCCCTTCTGTTGTGGCAGAGCTTCCAAGCTTCTTAGGCCAAGGAATATACAGTCCCCTGCGGACTGGTTATCTGCTGTTGGATGTGGAATCCTCCCAGCCTCAGACACCAAAGTCTGGTAAATTAAGTCCGTTATCTGCCAAGACAGGCTCTATTCGCCTCTTGTCTCTGGCTTGTGGCTCTCCTCCTGCCACACTTCCTCTTAGGTGCAATACAACTTTCTGTCCCTGCTCTGCTCCGGGACACGTCTCAGTACTGAGACAGGTCATCCAGTTCTCTCTAACCCTGCCCCAGTACCAGCTTTTATAGGGGCAGCCTGCTCCCCCTACTGGCCTCAGACAGGAGGTACTGCATGCTAATGTTCCCCTGACTAGAGAACCTCCCCCTTGCTCTCAGACACAGCTTTATTTACACTTGTGGCATCCAGGCCAGGGTGACACACATAGTTCTCCGTACTGTATACATGGCCCCACATAGTGCTCTGTACTGTATACATGGCCCCGCATAGTGCTCCGTACTGTATACATAGCCCTGCATAGTGCTCCATACTATATATATGGCCCCGCATAGTGCTGCACACAGTATACATAGATCTGCATAGTGCTGCACTCAGTATACATGGCTCCGCATAGTGCTCCATACTGTATACATGGCCATACATGGTCCCGTATAGTGCTCCATACTGTATACATGGCCCCGCATAGTACTTCGTTCTGTATACATGTCACCCGCATAGTGCTTCGTACTATATACATGGCCCCGCATAGTGCTCCGTACTACTATATACATGGTCCCGCATAGTGCTCCGTACGTATACATGGCCCCGCATAGTACTCTGTACTGTATACATGTCCCCCGCATAGTGCTTCGTACTGTTTACATGGCCCCGCATAGTGCTCCATCCTACTATATACATGGCCGCGCATAGTGCTCCCTACTGTATACACGGCCCCGCATAGTACTTCGTACTACTGTATACATGGCCCCGTATAGTGCTACCTACTGTATACATGGTCCCGCATAGTGCTCCGTACTGTATACATGGCCCCGCATAGTGCTCCGTACTACTGTATACATGGCCCCGCATAGTGCTCCGTACTGCATACATGGCCCTGCATAGTACTCCGTACTGTATACATGGTCCCGCATAGTACTCCTTACTGTATACATGTGGCGCCCCTGAGGGTTCGGTCGCCACAGAGGTACTGCACCTCACCCAGAGGTGTGGTGACTCCCTTTCTTTCAGGTAAGGAGGGAGTGCTGCACCGAACCCCAACACCTGCATCCAACACTACACTACCCCAGGCCAGCAGGAGGGGCAAGACGCAATGTATGTTTCTGCTGAGCCCTGACCCTGGCTGGAGTGGGGGGAACCCAAAGGCAGGGGGAACCAGTAGTCGGTGTCGGTGTAGGAGGTAGTTCATGGGAGCACTCATACAGTAAAGATATAAAATAGGGAAGCCATCTTAGGGTGGCAGAACAGTGAGACTAGTAGTTGGAGAGCAGTTTGGAGCAGAGTCTCTCTAGGAGCTCTGCTCCACTACAAGGGCCCAGGACTGAGGCCCAGGAGGGGAGCAGGGAGTAAGCTCCGTTCTACAGAAGGGATCCTAGGGGAGTACGGCGAGTGCAGGAGGCACCCGTACACCCCGAACCTGCCAAGTGTCAGGAGGATCTAGGCCGCAAGAAGGGGACCGGCCCCTGACCCAGTCATGCAGCTTCAAGCCTCGGTTGGAAAATACCGGAGGCTTCTGACTTCTATAGCAGGAGCCAAACTCTCACTTCAATCCCAGTAAGGTCGAGCAGGTCTGAGCAACTCCGACGGACAGGGGGGACCTCGCAGCACCCGATTAGGATTCACAGTGAGAAGCGCAGGGCAGGAGGGAGTAAAGACCCAGCGTCAGTCGGTCTAGGAAGGTACATATGAAAGTGGGGTTCTGCCAGGCGCACTCGAGCTGCCTGAGGAAGGACTGAACCCCTGCCCGGTGAACGCAGTGCGACGCGGGAGGCTTGCACCAGTACTGTGCACCTGAGGAACTTGAACATAACTGTGAGTAAACTCGGATGACTGCACTGAACTGCCTCCGCTCCTTCATTTCGCCGGTACCATTTCCCTCCCTGCACTACAACGCCCAGAGCACCTCTTCCATTTTCTCCTACACTGCCTTGAGGCCTGCTCCACCTGTGGGGAGCCGTTCCATCTTAAGTTGCCCTATCATCTGCCTCAGAGGACTGCCGCAGCGCTGGTGATCCTCACCAGACACCACAGGTGGCGTCATGACAATTTTCCCCAACCAATAATTTCCCTTTTCAGCGACCGCCCTGGGCCACGGACCGGGCCAGCCACCGTGATAATCCCCTGCAAGCAGCCAGAGGCCCGGCTGCCGAGTACCCCACGGCCCTGGGGGCGAGTCAGCTTTCTGGCGTCACGAACAGGATGCGTGACCAGCCCGTACCGTCGGGTGAAGTGTGCCTAAAGAACTGTGTTATGTTACTGAAGAACGGGCGCCATTATGTGCGTGATCAAAGACAACAATATGGAACCTCCCCTCGTGGGCCGGGTCCCAGAATGGCGCCAAAAGCATACCCTGCCCCTTGCAACTGTGACTGTCCGCATAGATGTGTCTGACGCGCCCCTGGGCCTGCTGTGTCGCGTAGCGTCTCGCACACGGGGCTTACCCGGAACCGGATCAGATGAGGGTTGTAGTCTCCGAGTGGCGGGACCCGGTCCGTGCCCAGGGAGTCAAGCTCAGTGTATGGCAGTCTTGATAGATGTTATTTGAGGGTCGACTACGCCACCCGTTGATTTGCAGCTATGGAGCTGCCGCTGCAGGGCAGACCGCTGAGGCCGGTGTAGAATTGTGCAGCGCGATGGTATAACCCCCAACGGGAGGGGTATGGCCTCAGGGCAGCCGACGTGGAAGATAGGGGTAGCAGGAACCACTCAGAGACGGTGCGGTGTAATTCAGGGTCTTTACTTGTAACAACGATAGACCCTCCCGGAGTACTTGCTAGCGATCGGGGCCTGGTCAGTCCTTGAGCAGATGGGATTTCCCCTGGACAGGCGGAGTTGTAGGCCTTCCCAACTAACTGTACTCTTCTGGCTACCTTGCTAGAGGCGGGTATAAGTAGCCCACGTCCCTGAGTGTACCGTGTGGTGCTCACCCGTATGGCCGGTGACTCGGGGCCTTCTAATGGCTTCCGCTCCACGATGGCGGTGCTGGTCCCACGCTTGTGACCGTGCCTTCGGGTTTCTGGGACAGAGGACCTGCAATCCCCTGCCGGTCGGTTTCTGCTGCTGGGTAGAGATTAGTCCCCACAGCCTCGGACTCCGGGTCCGGTGATACTCCTCAGTCAGGGCGAGCTCTGCAGCTGCCAGCCCCTGACTCTTTGTAACACTGCTCCACAGAGCTCCTGTTGTTGCTTCCTATGCTGCTTCTCTGTCTCTACTTCTGCTCTTCTTCTACTCACTAACCCTGCCTCAGCCCCGGGTTTATATAGGGGAAGTCCTTCCCCTCCCAAGACTGGGCAGGAGGTGTGGCATGCACAGGATCCCTGACCAAAGGACCTCCCACCTGCTCTCAGACATAACATTACATTACTGTGGAAACCAGACCCCTGGGGTGCCACATGTCCGTCAAGGCAGGAAGGCCGTCACAGGGAATGACCGACAGCAAATCGCCATGGGACCGCGCCCAAAAGAGGAGAGGAGGAGGAGAAAAGGAATGGAGACAGGGTGTGGTCTCAACCCGTCTAGCCAGACCGCATCCGGCAGCCGAGATGGAAGGGAGCAAAAGCCAAGCCTGTCAGGACTGCGAATATTTTTAATTACATTTTGGCCATTTTTGCCCTCTTTCAAGATGGTGTCGTTTGTCTCATGTGCCCCTTGTCTTCCTGTTTCATAACTCCACCCCAGCCTCTAATCAGTGCTAGAGTATTCTGCCTGTGACCTGTTCCTGGTGGTTTCCTAGTTCCCTGCTCTGCCCTGTAGCCTTGTGTGGATCTTCTGTTACCTGCTCTCAGAGATTCTGCTGCATTCAGTTGTTACCTGTATTCCTCCTTCTCCTTTCTGCTCCTGCTGCTACCTCTGAGCCTCAGTCTTCACCTGCATTCTGCTAACAAGTAAGCTGGTTTCTGCTCTGACTCACCTGCATTAGATAGCTGCAGAGCACGGGACTGTGCTGCACTATCAGGGACTTCCTACCCAGGCCTCCCTGGATTATCTAATATATATATATTGTATGCACATCCTTGCATGGACTTGGTAAGGACTTCCTTGTTTTCTAGCATCCTCTAGTGTGAACTGTGCTTTACAGATTGCTTTGCTGTTTGCATTTAGAGCACGGGACTGTGCTGCATTATCAGGGACTTCCTTCCCAGGCCTCCCTGGATTATCTAATATATATTGTTTAGACTTCCTTGCATCTATATATATATCTGTGTATGGACTTGATAAAGACTTCCTTGTTTTCTAACATCCTCTAGTGTGAACTGCACTTTACAGACTGCTCTGCTGATTGCATTTTCCCCTGAGTGTTTATGGACTTTGAGTTTTCATCTGCACTTGTTTGAAACACCGTGTGTTTATAATATACACTTTGACACCTATAAGCTGTGTTCTGTTGTATCTTTGTTCCACGCAAAAAGACTCCTGTGGTATCCATTATAATTATTACAAAGCCTCTACTTCTGGCCTGCCGCTGCACCAAGCCACCTCCTCTACCATGGAGGAAGATATGGAGAAGCTATCCCCGGAGGATGTGGAGTTCCTCGAGAGCGAGGTCCTCGAGCTGGGCAAGCAAGAGCAGTGAGCCCAGCAGGCAGCGGTCGCCCGGTGGAAAAGTGAGCTGCTGGAGAAACTGGCAGCCCTCCGGAAAGTGAGACCAGAAGCCAGCAGCCGCACACCAGTCCCGGCTTAGATCGCAGGAGACCAGGAGGCCTTGTGGAACATAGGAGCAGGTAGGAGAGAATCCCCAGCCCCGGGCGCTGCCAGCGCCGACCTGCTCCTGAGCCTCCTGCCCCAGCCCCTGCCATATGCTGCCGCACTCTGGCCGGAACCATTATGCAGCCTGGAACCTCCACCCCCGGGTGCGGAACCTGAAAACCCCCCACCAAGGGCCTTCCCGGAACCCCCGCCTCTGAGCGCTGCACCGGAAGGTTCCCCATACAGCGTCCTGCTGGAACCTCTAATCCCGGGCACTGAAGCTACGGGCCTGTTGCTAGGAGCCCTCCCGCCACCTCCACCTCCGATGCTGGAGTGGATCTACGGCGCGCCGGTCTTCGACTGGTCCGCCCGCTTCGAGGATCAGCAGCCGTGCCTGCTCCTCCCAATGCCAGCACCCCCGGTTGCCTGCCCCGGCAGAGAGGAGTTATGCTGGGACAACCGGGGGGGAGATCTGATGGGGCTCACCTATGAAACAGAGTCCGCCGCCCTGCAGAGGAAGGAGTTCTGCAGGCGGGAGCTCCGACAATTGGAGAGGGAGCGACGCGCGCGGGAAGCGCGCAGTGAACGCCTGGAGGCCCGTGACAAGGCCGCCAAGGCACAAGTCCGCCAGGCGGAGACAGCCAACCCCAGCCCCTGTGAGGAAGGCCTCATTGTCAAGTTTAACCTCAAGGCTGGGTGGGGCTTCATCCGTAGTCCTGCGTTCAACAGGGATATTTTAGTCAACCGGCGGGATGTAGAGCCTGAGCTGGAAGAAGGCCATCCCGACCGGAACCTGTATCCGGGAGACCGAGTCACGTTCACCCGGCATCATGGTGAGCGTGGCTGGTATGCCCTGCTAGTGCACCATGCCAACAAGGATGCACCGCTGCAGGATGTCCCTCGTGACCTGGCTGGGTCAGGGAAGAACGAAGAGTACCCCAGGAGGGGTCCCCAGTACTAGGCTTAGTACTGGGACTGCACCGAACTGTGTATAGTCACCCGTCCGGTTGCTGAGTTTATGATGTTGTTGTTATAATATGTTTTCTTAGGTACCCGTAAGGGTATAGAGACAATAGGGAAGAGGACAGTGATCTCCCTACAAACTTTCCATTGTAGATAAGTTTAGCACTTCTTAAAGTGCACCCTATTGGTTTTATAAGTGCAATCTTTACCGCAGAACAAAAACCCGTTTGGCGTGGCGGAAGACGAGGTCCAGTATCTGGATCATCTATGCCCTGCAGCCACGCCCAGGGCCTACGTTGAGGGTTTGCGGACGGGTCCCTCATTCTGCTGCTGTTGCACCTTGGTGCAGGAACTTTTGTGAAAATGTTTTATTTATGAAAAATGCTCTTATAATGTTTTACAATGCAACGTTTAAAATGATGTGCCTCCCATAAAGGGAAGAATGTTTTACAGTCTTCTATGCAAATGCATTCAAAAATTTTGTATGTCTAGTATCCATGTTTTTGCTTTGTTCCAGCCCGCGGACGTGCTGTGTTTTACCGGGGGGGAATGTGGCGCCCCTGAGGGTTCGGTCGCCACAGAGGTACTGCACCTCACCCAGAGGTGTGATGTTTCCCTTTCTCTCAGGTAAGGAGGGACAGCTGTACAGAACCCCAACACCTGCATCCAACACTACACTACTCCAGGCCAGCTGAAGGGGCAAGACGCAATGTATGTTTCTGCTGAGCCCTGACCCTGGCTGGAGTGGGGGGAACCCAAAGGCAGGTGGAACCAGTAGTGGGTGTGGGTGGAGGAGGTAGTTCATGGGAGCACTCATACAGTAAAGACATAACATAGGGAAGCCATCTTAGGGTGGCAGAACAGTGAGACTAGTAGTTGGAGAGCAGCTGGGAGCAGAGTCTCTCTAGGAGCTCTGCTCCACTACAAGGGCCCAGGACTGAGGCCCAGGAGGGGAGCAAGGATTAAGCTCCATTCTACAGAAGGGATCCTAGGGGAGTACGGCGAGTGCAGGAGGCACCCGTACACCCTGTAACCTGCCAAGTGTCAGGAGGATCTAGGCCGCAAGAAGGTGACCGGCCCCTGGCCCAGTCGTGCAGCTTCAAGCCTCGGCTGGAAAATACCCGAGGCTTCTGACTTCTATAGCAGGAGCCAAACTCTCACTTCAATCCCAGTAAGGTCGAGCAGGTCTGAGCAACTCCGACAGACAGGAGGGTCCTCGCAGCACCCGAATAGGATTCACAGTGAGAAGCGCAGGGCAGGAGGGAGTAAAGACCCAGCGTGAAGTCGGTCTAGGAAGGTACATATGAAAGTGGGGTTCTGCCAGGTGCACCCGAGCTGCCTGAGGAAGGACTGAACCCCTGCCCGGTGAATGCAGTGCGACGCGGGAGGCTTGCACCAGTACTGTGCACCTGAGGAACTTGAACAGAACTGTGAGTAAACCCGGATGACTGCACTGAACGGCCTTTGCTCCTTCATTTCGCCGGTACCATTTCCCTCCCTGCACTACAACGCCCAGCGCACCTCTTCCATTTTCTCCTCCACTGCCCTGAGGCCTGCTCCACCTGTGGGGAGCCGTACCATCTTAATCTGCCCTATCATCTGTCTCAGAGCACTGCCGCAGCGCTGGTGATCCTCACCAGACACAACAGGTGGCGTCACGACAATTTTCCCCAACCAATAATTTCCCTTTTCAGCGACCGCCCTGGGCCACGGACCGGGCCAGTCCCCGTGATAATCCCCTGCAAGCAGCCAGAGGTCCAGCTGCCGAGTACCCCACGGCCCTGGGGGCGAGTCATATACATGCCCCGCATAGTGCTCCGTACTGTATACATGGCCTCGCATAGTGCTCCGTACTACTGTATACATGGCCCCTCATAGTGCTCCGTACTGTATACGTGACTCCGCATAGTACTCCGTACTGTATATGTGTCACCCTGGCCTGGATGCCAAAAAATGTAATAAAGCTGTGTCTGAGAGCAAGGGGGAGGTTCTCTAGTCAGGGGAACATTAGCATGCAATGCCTCCTGTCTCAGGCCAGTAGGGGGAGCAGGCTGCCCCTATAAAAGCTGGTGCTGGGGGCAGGGTTAGTGAGAACTGGATTGCCTGTCTCAGCTCTGAGACGTGTCCCAGAGTGGAGCAGGGACAGAAAGTTGATTGCACCTAAGAGGAAGTGTGGCAGTAGGAGAGAGCCACAAGCCAGAGACAAGAGGCGAGGAGAGCCTGTCTTGGCAGAGAAAGACTTAACTTTACCAGACTTTGGTGTCTGAGGCTGGAAGGATTCCACATCCCCCAGCAGAGAACCAGTCCGCAAGGGACTGTACATTCCTAGGCCTAAGAAGCCTGGAGGCCCTGCCACAACCGAATGGACCAGTAAAGCCGTACAAGGCTGGGAGCAAAAAGGAACCCACGTCGCAGGCCATACAGGCGAGAAAGCACGGAAAGCTCGGAAACGTGGGCTGTTATCCTATCAGGAGGAGATAGTCAGAAGGAGCGCAGAAAGCACGGTAGGCCTACACCCTCACCCTGACCAGGGCCAATTTCCCCGTTGCTCTCAGACATCCAGGTCCCCTCCTAGCTGGGACTGTTTGTGGGTTAGTTTACCTGTTTAGTAAAGACCCTGGACTGCAACCTGTTGTCTGTGTGCTCCTTGCTCCTCCAGCACTACCATCACTCCCACCATCCACTATACTGCCCTGGGGCCGCACTCTTCCCGTGGGGAGTCACACTACCATAGCTGCACACCTCATCAGCCCCAGCGGTCTGCATGCAGCGGCGGTTCCTAACAACCGCAATCCACGGGTGGCGTAGTCGGACATAATCAATATAACGGACTACCACTGGCCTGACCACCCTGAGCCACGGAACCGGGTTGCCACTACTACTCCCATCGCTCCCTATTGCCCGGATCCGAGTACCCCACGGCCCAGGGGGCGAGTCAGCTTTGGCGTAGTCGGCAGGATTTCGTGCCCGCAACCACCGGGTACTGCGTGCCTGAAAAAGACTGTTGTAAACTTACCTGTGGAGAAGTTTCCCGCCATCAGACGCCATCTCAGACCGTTTCCCGCCGTCCGGAGTCGTTTCCCGCCATCCGGAGGCGATTCCCGCCATCAGATGCCATCTTGGACCGTTTCCCGCCGTCTTCTGCCGTCTTCCCGCCATCGGACGCCATCTTCAGGACGCCGCGCGGGAAGAAGAGGGGCGTGGACGTCAAAACCGCACGAGATCCGAAGCTCCGCCCCACGCACCGACGCTGCGCAAGGTCCTGGAAGGGAGAGAGAGCGATGCTGACGTCATCAGGACGCGACGCCAGGTCCTCGTCCATAGGAGCAGCAGCGGAGCCGCGGCCTACAGAAGAGGATCGTCGGAAGGTAGGCCACGCTTAACTAGGGGGGAGGAAGATGTCGGACACAGAGGCGCCCACTACCACCAACGCAGCTGCAGCAGCGGTGATGCCCTTTTCCCTGCCTTACATCCCTGGAATGGCCTGGCTGCCCAAATACTCAGGGGAGCCCCATGCCCTAACTGATTTCAAGGAAAGGCTATACAGTTTGTTCCACGTTTACCCCCTGACAGAGGAACAGAAGGTCAGCATATTGACAGGGCAGTTAACTGGCGCAGCCCAAAGGGAGGTAAAATCATGGCCCACTGAGGAGAAAAGGACTGTGAAGGGTATTCTGGCCCGGCTGCGGGGTACCTTTGATACACGTACCTCCGCTGAGATTAAAATGAGGTTCTATGGATGTAAGCAGCGGGCACAGGACAGCATCAGAGACTATGCCTTAAATTTACAGGAAGCCTTGAGGGCTATTCAACAAACTGACCCTGGCAGTGTGCAGGAAACCGATAAGCTGCTAACAGAACAATTCATAGAGGGTCTGCTGTCCAGCGCCCACAGGGCCCAGCTGCGCCTCATGTTCATTCAGAACCCCGACCTGACCTTTGCCCAATTTAAGGACAGGGCCATAAGGGTGCTCCGTGAATCTACAACCAGTGGCGCTATAAACCCCCGGCGCCCTGCTATCACCTACCACCAGGAGGCGGCGCCCTCCTCTATGGACTCCGTGGAGGCTGATGCACAGGCCCTGAACCAAGCCCCGTCGAAAGGCCTGCACCTCCAAGTCCAGGAGCTGACCAGGAGCGTCGCGGCGTTGACCAGGACCGTCCAGGCGTTGCAAGTGGACCCGTCAAGACCCATCGAGCTGGCTTCAAGTCCGGAGGATGTCCCGTGGCATCGACAGAGGAGGAAACAGTCGTTCCGAGGGAGGCCCACAGACCGCTACGCAGAGGATGGACAGCCTATTTGCCGTCGATGCAACCAGCCCGGACACATTTCCAGGTACTGTAATTTAAACGGGTCCAACCTGGGGCAGAGGGCCGACCCCCAGGCATAAGATCACCAGGCCCTTACAATTGGCGTGATAAGTACGTTGGGGGCGCCCGGTTTTACCTGTGGTGCTGGACGGTATCCCCATGAGCGCCTTGCTGGATACTGGGTCGCAAGTAACCACAATCCCTTATGTACTTTTTAAGCAGTATTGGACTGATGCTGATATCACACGGTATCCAGACAGTAACTTGAGCATCATCGCCAGTAATGGCTTACCCGTGCCGCAGATGGGGTTCAAGGAGATGACCATTAAAATTGGTAAAGTTGAACTGCCGGCACAGGGAGTGATTATTGTGGACATTGACCGTCATGAAAGTCACCCTAAAATAACTGTGGGTACTAACATAATTGAAAATTGTCTTTCAGAAGTAATTGTAATTCTACAACAGGTGGCGGTGAATGCTAGTTCCAGCCAACAGAGAGTCCTCAACAAGGTGATAAAAGCCCTGATGAGACGGCAGCAGGTAGAACTGTCTGGTGGTGAGATCGGTAGCGTAAGACTCAGTGATCCATTCCCCATTTCCATGCCTCCCAAAAGTGAAATGATGATCTGGTGTCGGACTGCAATCGGGTTGAGAGGTAGAGACTACCAAGCCATGGTAGAACCCGTGTACTCAGACAGCAGGCCCACCATTTTGACAGCCCGGGGGGTGGTTGATGTCCGTCATGGGAGGGTGCCCGTCCGCATCCTCAACATTGGGGAGAGGGAAGTACACTTACCCAGGTACGCTACACTCGCCAAACTGTTTGTCGTCGAACACCAAGCTATCAGGGCCGTGGAACCCTTGCCTCCATCTCCACAGGCGGAGGGTAATGGCTCCCAGAAACAAAAGGAGGACTGGTGCCAGAAACTCCATGTGGGTGCTGACTCCACTCCCCTGCACCAAAAACAAGGAGTCTACCGGGTGGTACGGGAGTACGAGAGAGTCTTTAGTAAGCACCCGCTAGACTTCGGCAGAGTAAAAGGGATAGAACACCACATCCCCACCGGGAGCCACCCACCAATAAAAGAGAGGCACAGACCTGTACCCCCTGCACATTATCAGAATGCCAAGGGTATGCTAAGGGAGATGAAAGAAGCTGGGGTCATTAGAGACAGCTGTAGCCCCTGGGCAGCCCCCTTGGTTCTGGTCAAAAAGAAAGATGGCACCATGAGAATGTGCGTGGACTATAGACAAATCAACCGTATCACCCACAAAGACGCATATCCGCTGCCTAGAATAGAAGAGTCTTTAGCCGCACTAAAATCTGCTAACTTCTTTTCTACTTTGGACCTTACTAGCGGGTACTGGCAGGTTCCTGTGGCAGAGGCTGACAAGGAGAAGACCGCCTTCACCACCCTGATGGGACTGAGTGAGTTCAACTGTATGCCTTTCGGGCTCTGCAACGCACCAGGGACCTTCCAGCGGCTGATGGAATGCTGTCTAGGGCACCGAAACTTCGAGACGGTCCTCCTTTACCTGGACGACGTGATCGTCTATTCGAAGACCTACGAGGACCACCTAAGGCACCTGGCCGAGGTGTTCGAAGCCCTGGCAGGCTATGGCCTGAAGGTGAAACCATCGAAGTGTCACCTGCTGAAACCAAAGGTCCAGTACCTAGGGCACGTGGTAAGCGCGGAAGGAGTGGCCCCCGACCCTGACAAGGTCACGGCAATTAAGAGCTGGCCAAGCCCCTCGAACATCAAAGAGGTGAGACAGTTTCTCGGGTTAGTAGGCTACTATCGAAGGTTCATCCCCGGGTTCACTAAGATGGCAGCTCCTATGCAGGACCTCCTGATCGGACAGTCCAAGTCCAGAAGTCAAAAGCCACCCTTCAAGTGGGATAAACCGGAAGAGGAGTCCTTCCGCCAGCTAAAGTTGGCCCTCACTGGGGATGAGATCCTGGCCTACCCTGATTATGGCCAGCCTTTCATTCTCCACACAGATGCCAGTAATGTGGGACTGGGAGCCGTACTGTCCCAAAACCAACAGGGCAGAGAACGGGTGATCGCATACGCCAGCCGGAAGCTGAGGCCCACCGAAAGGAACCCGGAGAATTACAGCTCCTTCAAGCTAGAATTCTTGGCGGTGGTGTGGGCCGTGACAGAACGCTTCAAGCATTACCTGGCCTCCGCAAAGTTCACCGTGTACACGGACAACAACCCGTTGACACACCTGGACAATGCAAGACTGGGTGCCCTGGAACAGCGGTGGATGGCCCATCTCTCCAACTATGACTTCGTGATCAAGTATCGGGCAGGCAAAACCAACGCCGACGCGGACGCCCTATCAAGGATGCCTCACTTACCCGAAGGTGACGAAGACCCAGAAGAGCTGGAGGAGGTAGAACTCCCCGCGTTTCACCGGTATGGAGCCGCTCAACACTCTCACCGCGTGAAGGAGGAGGATCTAACAACTGTGATGATGAATCCCCTACCTCACCACAGCTGGGCCGAGACCCAAGATAGTGACCCTGCAGTCCGCCTGGTGAAAGATCTGCTGACCCGGGAAGACGCCCGCCTAGATCCAGATGCCCCAGAGGAAGCCAAGCTGCTATGGAAGGAGAAGAGCAAGCTGTTCCTCTACGAAGGCAAGTTGTGCAGAAGGATTGTTAACCACCGGACGCACGAGCTGACCTGGCAAGTCGTGGTCCCAAGGCGAGATGCAGCTATGGTCCTGGGGGCTTACCATGATAGAGCGGGACACTTCGGTTGGAAGAAACTGGAGTTCCTACTAAGAGGAAGGTTCTTTTGGGTCGGCATGAGAGGAGCTGTGGAAAAGTGGTGCAGAGACTGTGGCCCTTGTCACCTAAGGAGGAAGGACCGCACCAGCCAGAAGACACCCTTGAGGCCCATCGTCACCACGCAGCCTCTTGAGCTGGTAGCTCTGGACCATGTCAAATTGGCTCCCAGCCGGTCAGGATACATCTATGCCCTGACAATCGTGGACCACTATTCCCGTTTTCTAGTGGTGGTCCCGGTAAAGGACTTGACAGCCCAAACAGCGGCCAGAGCCTTCCAGCAATACTTCTGCCATCCACACGGGTATCCGGAACAGGTCCTGACAGACCAGGGTCCA
Organism: Phyllobates terribilis; assembly: GCF_046119375.1. Classification (NCBI taxonomy): domain Eukaryota; kingdom Metazoa; phylum Chordata; class Amphibia; order Anura; family Dendrobatidae; genus Phyllobates; species Phyllobates terribilis. The sequence continues at coordinate 802,023,167 of NW_027362763.1, read as the reverse complement.
GCATTCGAGGCTGAAATCTTCCAGGAGTTCTGCAACCTCTATGGCTGTAAGAAAATACGGACAACGCCTTACCACCCCCAAACCAACGGGATGTGTGAGAAGATGAACAATATAGTCATTGATCTCCTGAAGACGTTGCCCCTGGAGGAACGCAGCCTGTGGCCAGAAAAATTGCCGGACCTGGTAGACATGTACAACAACATACCGGTGAATGCTACAAACTGCACCCCGGCTTACCTGATGCGAGCCAGACCGGGTAAGCTGCCCGTAGACCTGGAGATGGGAGTCCTAATACCTGACGACACCTCCCCGGATGCGGACTGGGATACGGAAAGGCAACTGCAGTATAAGAAGGTACAGGAGAGTGTGGAGAAGAGCCTGGCCCAGGTGAGAGAGAAGCAAGAAAGACTCTTCAATCAACACGCCCCTGCTAGTCCCCTAGAACCTGGTGAGAAAGTCCTAAAGCGAAAAAGAAGGCTACATAAGTTGGACGACCAGTGGGAAAGGGAACCCTACACCGTACTGCAGTCTGACCACGACAACCCAAAGGTGTGCGTAATCACCAAGGACGGAGGAGAAACCACTAGTGTCGTCTCCAGAGACCACCTCAAAAGGTGCCCCGAGCAACTCCGCAGTGCAGAAGAGGATCAGAGTGACCTTGAACCCGCAGAGGACAAGGAAGAAATGATCAGCACCATTCTCGGAGAGTTCCCTCAGTCCTGGACTCGCATAAATGATGTCATAGTGGTACCTGTCCTGCATTTCCTGCAACCGGCACAGCAACAACCAACACCAGAGCCGGAAGGTGAAGAGGAGCAAGCGGTTCCAGAGGCAGAAGAGCCTGTTCCAGCAGCCCAGGAGAGTCAACCCTCTGCTGACAGTGAGCCTGCCATGCCTGCGGTAAGCCAAAGAACCCGCAGACAGCTGCCTGCCCTACCTGTACATTCAGCTGGTAGCTGTACCCCTAACGCTAGTGGGGAAAGCCAGGTTGGTCCACCACCAGACAGTGGGTTAAGGAGGTCAACCAGGAGCACAAAGGGACAGATACCCGCTCGCTGGAGAATATAGTGTGCAATAAGATTGTAAATAACCCTGTTGCCAAATGTTAAAATGTTTGCCAAAGTTACCTGCATGTTTATTAATAGTGTGTTTCAGTTTCTTGCAGCTACCGTAAGGACTCAAAGGTTATGGACTTTTTATAACCGGGACCTTGTATGGACTGCATTCGGAGCCTAACCAAGGAATGAACTAAGACTGTAAAGGACTTGGGGTAGGACAGACCCCCACCTGGTTAAGGCTCCCCGTTGTTTTGGTGATATGGACACCTGGTCACAGACCACACTGTGACCTAAAGAACTCAATTTGTGCGTCGTCTGTCTATTAATGTTTTATTGTTATGCATATTGTCTTTGTTTATTGTTTAGTCCCGGAGTACTAAATTTCACTAGGGGGGAATGTGTCACCCTGGCCTGGATGCCAAAAAATGTAATAAAGCTGTGTCTGAGAGCAAGGGGGAGGTTCTCTAGTCAGGGGAACATTAGCATGCAATGCCTCCTGTCTCAGGCCAGTAGGGGGAGCAGGCTGCCCCTATAAAAGCTGGTGCTGGGGGCAGGGTTAGTGAGAACTGGATTGCCTGTCTCAGCTCTGAGACGTGTCCCAGAGTGGAGCAGGGACAGAAAGTTGATTGCACCTAAGAGGAAGTGTGGCAGTAGGAGAGAGCCACAAGCCAGAGACAAGAGGCGAGGAGAGCCTGTCTTGGCAGAGAAAGACTTAACTTTACCAGACTTTGGTGTCTGAGGCTGGAAGGATTCCACATCCCCCAGCAGAGAACCAGTCCGCAAGGGACTGTACATTCCTTGGCCTAAGAAGCCTGGAGGCCCTGCCACAACCGAAGGGACCAGTAAAGCCGTACAAGGCTGGGAGCAAAAAGGAACCCACGTCGCAGGCCATACAGGCGAGAAAGCACGGAAAGCTCGGAAACGTGGGCTGTTATCCTATCAGGAGGAGATAGTCAGAAGGAGCGCAGAAAGCACGGTAGGCCTACACCCTCACCCTGACCAGGGCCAATTTCCCCGTTGCTCTCAGACATCCAGGTCCCCTCCTAGCTGGGACTGTTTGTGGGTCAGTTTACCTGTTTAGTAAAGACCCTGGACTGCAACCTGTTGTCTGTGTGCTCCTTGCTCCTCCAGCACTACCATCACTCCCACCATCCACTATACTGCCCTGGGGCCGCACTCTTCCCGTGGGGAGTCACACTACCATAGCTGCACACCTCATCAGCCCCAGCGGTCTGCATGCAGCGGCGGTTCCTAATAACCGCAATCCACGGGTGGCGTAGTCGGACATAATCAATATAACGGACTACCACTGGTCTGACCACCCTGAGCCACGGAACCGGGTTGCCACTACTACTCCCATCGCTCCCTATTGCCCGGATCCGAGTGCCCCACGGCCCAGGGGGCGAGTCATATACATTCCCCGCATAGTGCTCCATCCTACTATATACATGGCCCCGCATAGTGCTGCGTACTTTATACACGGCCTGCGCATAGTGCTCTGTACTACTGTATACATGGCCTCGCATATTCCTCCGTACTGCATACATGGCCCTGCATAGTACTCCATACTGTATACATGGCCCCGCATACTGTTGTTTTGTATACATGGACTCGCATAGTGCTGCACACAGTATACATGGCCCCGCATAGACCTCCATGCTGTTTACATGGGCCCGCATAGTGCTCCCTGCTGTATACGTGGCCCCGCAAAGTGCTCTGTACTACTATAAATGTGGCGCCCCTGAGAGTTGAGTCGCCACAGGGATACTGCACCTCAGATTGAGGAGTGGTATCTCCTCTCCGAGGTAAGGATGGAGCACCTCTCAGGACCCCAACTCATCACTCAACACTACACCACTCCTGTCCTGTAGGGGGCCTAAATGCACCAGGTTGCTGCCCCGGTCCGGGATAGAGGTAATGGGGGGAACCAAAGATAGGGGGAACCATGTAGTGGGTGAGGGTGGAGGACACTCTTTTAGGTTACACTTATTCATTCATATTTAAACTAAGGCCATCTTAGGTTCAAGGTCTTTGATTGTGGTCTTCTTCACTGAACGTGGCTTTCCGGTGGAACCTGCAGCTGATTGAAGATACATGGTCCTCGTGCTCTGGCCTTGAGGCGAGGAGCGGGTTAGAGTTAACGGTTGTCTCTACCCGGTCAAGGTCCCTACCTAAGAAGGCCTGGAGGGGAGTAGAGGAGAAAAGCTCCATAGGCAAAAGGATCCCAGGGGGGGTACAGATGGAGCGGTATACGCCACCTGTCCTCTTTATTCTGGCCAAGCCAGAGGGACTCCTGCTGCAAGAGGGGACCGGCCCCCGATATCTTACTTCGCTACTTCACGTCTTAGTCGGAGAAGCTCCGGAGGATTAGTGGATCCCACCGGGTAACGGATGGAGCGGCATACGCCACCTGTTCCCTTTTTCTGTGTATTGCCAGAGGGAGACCCAGCCTATCACACGCACCACATAGTGGGAAAGTCTAGGAACACTCTAGTGCGGGGGTCCTGATTCTTACACCCGAACTACCCAGAGTGTGTTGAACCCCCTTTCTGGTGGCCGCAGCGCGCCGTGAGGAGCGAGGAGAAGCCTTGCAGCTGACGCCTAACAACATGAGTAAAGCTTGGAAGACTGCATCCCTGCCCCGGTCCCTTATTTCAGCGCGACACCACACCACCCACTACGACTCCCCTCATCCGTCCTTCTCTGCCCTGAGGCCCTGCTCCGTCTGTGGGGAGTAGTACCATCTGCTGCTGCCACGACATCATCCCACCTCAGAGGACTGCTGCAGCGCTGGTGGCGAATCACCAGGCACCGCAGGTGGCGTAGTCATTGAATCCACTCGATTACCACCAACCCTCATAGCCCATTAAATCTTTTATGTGACGGCCCTGGGCACGGAACGGGTCCAGGCCACGACTGCAACCCCCAACATCTGACCCGGCTCCGAGTACCCCCATCTCTCAGGGCAGGGCTGTGAGCGTCACATATACATGGCCGCACATAGTGCTCCGTACTGTATAGACGGCCACCGCATAGTGCTCCGTACTGTATACACGGCCCCACATAGTGCTCCATACTGTATACACGGCCCCGCATAGTGCTCCGTAGTGTATACATGGCCCTAGATTAAAAAAATAAATACTCACCTCTGCCATTCCAATGCTGATCCCTACCTGTGGGTCCACGGACCATCATCTCACCCTTGTGAGCGCATGCGCCATCCCCCTTTCTCTAGCGCCGTGGCCACTCTCCTCTGCGCACGCCCTCCCATCAGGCCACGCGCCCTTCCATCAGGCCCAGGCCATGGAGGCACCGGGAGGGCAGTAGTACTATATGGGGGCACTGAGAGGGCACTAGCACTATACTGGGGCTCAGAGAGGGCACTAGTACTATATGGGGGAACAGAGGGGGCACTAGTACTATATGGGGGCACAGAGTGGGCACTAGTACAATATGGGGGTTTTCCAGACATGTAGGATCCCAAAGTTATTAAGAAGTAAACGAGTGAGTATGACACACGGTATTATCAGAACTACTTCTCACTAAATGTCCTTTTAGCCCTCTAGCACTTTAGATTGGTACTTTCCACATTACTGATTCACAGTGAATATGTCCTGTTAGCACTGTAGCACCTTAGATTAGATTATTTCAATTTATTGCTTCACAGTGACCATTTTCTGAATACTTGCACTTTAGCATTCTGCACTTCTCTTCTTTGCACATTATACGTCCCTCAATGAATGCCATTATTTTGGCTTTTTAGCACTTTATATTAGTTACTAGCTATTGAACCCGTTCTACGCCCAGGTGGCGAGCCTTTTTATTGGTATATGGTCTCCCATGCTGGTATGTGCTGCCCCCCTCCTTGCATTTGTGCTGCCCCCATCCTGTCCCCACCATCCAATCCTGGTATGCATGATACCCCTCACCCCCAATCCTGGTATGCGTGGCACCCCTCACCCCAATCCTGGTATACGTGGGACCCCTCACCCCCAATCCTGGTATGTGTGGCACCCCTAACCCCCAATCCTGGTATACGTGGCACCCCTCATCCCTATCCTGGTGTGTATGGTATCCCTCATCCTGGTATGCATGGCACCCTATCCCTCACTCCCAATCCCGGTATGCGTGGCGCCCCTCACCCCCAATCCCGGTATGCGTGGCACCCCTCATCCCGGTATGCATGGCACCCCTCACCCCCAATCCCGGTATGCGTGGCACCCCTCACCCCCAATCCCGGTATGCGCAGCACCCCTCATCATTATCCTGTTGTGTATGGTATCCCTCATCCTGGTATGCATGGTACCCCATCCCTCATCCCTATCCTGGTGTGTATGGTATCCCTCATCCTGGTATGCATGGCACCCCATCCCTCATTCCCAATCCCGGTATGCGTGGCACCCCTCATCCCCAATCCCGGTATACGTGGCACCCCTCATCCCTATCCTGGTGTGTATGGTATCCCTCATCCTGCTATGCATGGGACCCTATCCCTCACTTCCAATCCCGGTATGCTTGGCACCCCTCACCCCCAATCCCAGTATGTGTGGCACCCCTCATCCCGGTATCCGTGGCACACCTCATCCCCAATCCCGGTATGCATGGCACCCCTCATCCCCAATCCCAGTATGCCTGCCACCCCTCATCCCCAATCCCGGTATGCGTGGCACCCCTCACCCCCAATCCCGGTAAGCGTGGCACTCCTCACCCCTAATCCTGGTGAGCGTGACACCGCTCACCCCAAATCCCAGTATGCGTGGCATTCCTCACCCCCAATCCCGGTATGCGTGGCACCCCTCATCCCTATCCTGGTATGCGTGGCACCCCTCATCACTATCCTGGTGTGTATGATATCCCTCATCCTGGTATGCATGGTACCCCATCCCTCATCCCGGTATGCGTGGCACCCCTCATCCCCAATCCCGGCATGCATGGCACCCCTCATTCCCAATCCCGGCATGCGTGGCACCCCTCATCCCCAATCCCGGCATGCGTGGCACCCCTCATCCCCAATCCCGGCATGCGTGGCACCCCTCATCCCCAATCCTTGTATGTGTGGCACCCCTCATCCCCAATCCTGGTATGCTTGGCACCCCTCATCCCCAATCCCGGTATGCTTGGCACTCCTCATCCCCAATTCCGGTATGTGTGGCACCCCTCCTCCCTAATCCCGGTGTGTGTGGCACCCCTCATCCCCAATCCCGGTATGCGTGGCACCCCTCATCCCCAATCTCGGTATGCGTGGCACCCCTCATCCCCAATCCCGGTATGTTTGGCACCCCTCACCGCCCAATTCTGGTATGCGTGGTACCCCTCACCCCCAATCCTGGTATGTGTGGTACCCCTCACCCCCCAATCCTGGTATGTGTGGTACCTCTCACCCCCAATCCTGTTATGTGTGGCCCCCTCATCCCTTTCACACTGTACACACATACAAAAAAATAAACAGTTATACTCACCTTTCTTCCCTGTGCTCCAGCGCTGCTGCGTCCTCTTCTGCCGGAGGCCGGGGGAGGAGTGTGGCGCTGGAGCACCGCACTGTCCGGCGCCATTTTGCTGAAGACACACTGTGTCTTCAGTAAAATGGCACCGGATAGCGCAATGCACACGCGCCGGTCCGACGCTTTCACTCCAACCCTGGTCTCCAGCGAAGAGAGGCGCCGCGGCAATGCTCCTCCCGGTCAGGTAAGTATGTAAGTATGGCGCCGGAGATCGCGGTATGCCTTCAGTGTCTACGCATCCCGCGATCTCCGGCGCCATATACTCCTCTTACCTGTAACGGCTGGATGCGTGCTCATCTCTGGAGCAAGACTAAGCGTCATGCATGCGCAGTCTATCGAGGCTTCAGACAGAGAGACGCATCCCCGGTTATATTATAGATATTGTCTACACAACATCAGCACTTTTGCACTTTAAATTTACACAACTTAATATGTATTATTGGTGGAATTTCTACATAATGTGTAACATAATGATTATTAAACTCACTGTTATGTATTATTTTGCACTTCTGGGTACCGATGTGTCCTTTAATATTCTATGGGCTCCTGTAGAATTTTAGAATAGTCCTATGGATTTTTTCTTCTGTGTCTGTCCTATTTAATAAAGAACCCCTTTTTTCACTTTCATTGTGTAGGGTGGTTTTATACACTCTTGTGTCACCATATTTAAAAAAAACTTTTTTATTATCACTTTTTATTTGAATGGATTCACTTGAGGGGTATTTTTATGACACTGTAGGATTCACTTGAGATGTATGATTTCGGTGCATCATTTCCCTGTTTTTGAATATTTTCACTCATTGCACTTGATTTGGTGGCTGAATACTAATATGTGAAGAACATTAATAATGTTATGTGTTTTTATGTGTCCATATACATATGTGTGTGTGCACTTGTGTGTGCACATGCACATGTATGAATAAACATTTTTTTGCTTGTGTACACACATGCAGGCAATGTGTTTGAGAGGTATGATTTTGTGTGGTTAGGGACAGATGAATGGATGTATGAATGAGTTATATCAGATGATATTTACTCCCAATTGACAACTTCAGCATATGCATGTGTAAACTTGGAAAAAAAAACAAAAAAACATTTATTTTCTTTTAGGGATTCAGTAAGTATCTATGTCCATAGGTTTACATACCGTATATGCAGGTTTAGCTCTTACGAATCTATGCAGTAGTGTTTCCGTTTTGTGTGCCCAGACTCTGGGTTTGATTGTCTGGACATCAATATATATCTTTTGGATGGGATCTTTCCATATTAATATCTCCCTTTGGTTGGTTCCCTATGACCCCTACTACACTCTAACACATATTTTGTGTGTGGCGTCTGAATTTGCCTGTGTGATGCTGTTTCCCAGATGGTGCACATATATACTCTGTGCATGACTTCGGAATGTATGACTATACGGCCTACTATACGCAGCCCACTGAAAACCCCCCACTTACTATAAATAAAAACCACCACACTGTGACATTGGATATAATGGCCACAGCAGCCTCATTTATTATATAACAGCATGTAAACATAAATAACATTAATTAACATTAAATTAACTCTGAAAAAGGAGGAGGGGAATTGAAGGCTCCACCATTTTTGGAGAAAAACTGCAACAAACAGCTCCACCATGCCACCCCAGCCGCACCACAACCGGCCCAGGGGGACCCAGCTGACTGTTGCCCATACATTTTGAAAAACTGCAACAAACAGCTCCACCATGCCACCCCTAGCCGCACCGCAACCGGCCCACAGGGACCCAGCTGACTGTTGCCCATCCAGAAATGTCCCGCTGAGACCTCGCTCAGTAGGGACCCGTTTTAAATTTTAACACCCGCTTAACACCGATGGGAGTCACTCTTGCCTGTAGTGGGTTCTCCCGTCCTCCTTCGATGTAAGCAACCGCCTTCAAAACCCCCCTCCTTTTCCGCCATAACGAGCAGGCATGACACCTTATGCCTGAGAGTCCCGCCATATCAAAAGTGCCTTTTCAACTCCCTCCATCAATGCTAATGCCCACATATCTATGCCAATATCATTCAAATGGACCCCATCAGACCGCAGAAATTCCCTAGACGGAACTTCCAGATCCCGATGACGAACCACAACCCCCCCATGCAGAGCAATGAATCGGGAAACCTCCCTATTCACCTTGCTCCGAGCTTTATTTATCCTTTCGACTGACCTGGCGTGTCGCCATGCCAGGCTTGCGACGATGTCCGACCATACGAGCACTAATCCCGGATAGGTTTCCAAAAGCCTCAGGCAGTCAAACGACGTCACGGATCAAGTCTCTAGACGTCCCGGAGCCCAAGTCATTCCCACCCGCATGCAAAACGAGTATATCCGGGGGCCTAAATTAGCATAAAAATGAAATTCGGGCATTACCCGGATCCACAGCAAATCCCTGATACCGATACACCGAACCATCGCAACCTCCTTCGTTGTGCCCAACTGGCGCCCCGCCGGTCTTGCGTTGGCCCGAATGGAACCTCAATATACATACGAGTGACCTAACACCCAGATCAACCGAGGGGGTCCTGAAACATAAAACAAAGGGGGGGGGAATGTAAAAAAGAAAAGAAAATCGTTACCAAATAATAACGCTATCAAAAAATTGGGGGAAAATCTTATAACATATGAGGCCGGACATAAGACCGATACCTCGCCGACTCCCAGCGACCAATCTTTTTCACAGCTTTAACCCCCAAACCCCAGCGAGCAGCCTCAGTGGCAGCCCCAATCTGAAACTAATGAGAACCAAACTTCAAACCATTCAGACCACAACTAGCTAAACCCCGCCTGAAGATGGTAATAAACTGATACACCGATAATGCAGATCCATCTTGATGTAACAAAAAGGCACCCGATGATGGACCTCTCACCTCCAGAAATGCAGAAACCCATCTCACAGGGCATTCAAACAAACCGTCCACAGCCCCCAATTCCACCAAACAACCCTTGCCGACCGTATCGGTTTTTGACCGCCTCAAATAACACCGTACTGCCTCCTCCGAGCACACTACATCCTGTGATAACAGCCCGCCATGACACTTAACATTTCTGCTCACCAATTCGCTTATCCTAAATGCCCCAAAAAACGCCAGAACAAAGGCCGCCCCAAATAGCCGACATTCATATTCAGAACTACACACACAGCTAAGGCAACGCAAAAGCTGATCCAGTATTTCAAACTATACCGGGCGCCGCCAATCTCGTACCGGATAGCTCCTCCGAAATGCCTTCATCGCCTGGCGAACCAAGAAATCCTTGGTAAAGTCCCTCCAACCACTTAACTTAAAGAAGAAGGCCAAACCTGCTAACCTACCAGCTACAGCTGAGCCTGATAAACCCTCATGAAATGCCCTGCCGATCATATACAACAATAAATAGGGACGGTCCGCTTCCGTCACCTGCTCACCTGCCGACTCCTCTAGCTCCTGCCAAAGACGTCACATAGAAACATATCGAGACTAAGTACTGGGGTTAACAGAACACCTCATCAAATTCAACGCTGCACGGACACTAGATCCCACAACCATCGGGGCCAATCGGTCTCCAACTGCTCCGCGTCCGGCGCTAGTTCCCGAAAACGATCCCACTGGAAGCGAGACAATGCATCAGCTATTGAATTCTGAACACCCGGTACATGAACAGCACAAAACCAGACATTAAAATCCAAACACCTGAGCACTAGATGGCGCAAAAGAGACAGAACTGGCAATGAAACAGCTGACAAGTTGTTAATACAATGCACTACACTTAAGTTGTCACAGAAGAAACGCACTTTCTTGTTCCTCAGCTCAGAGCCCCAAACCTCCAAAGCCACCACAATAGGAAACATTTCCAGCAATGCCATGTTTCTTGTCAAACCTGCATCCTTCCATGATTCCGGCCACTCTCCCACACACCATTTTCCACCGAAATAGGTCCCAAAACCATAAGAACCTGACGCGTCTGTAAACAAAACCAGATCCACATTAGAAACGACTTGATCCATCCAAACCGACCTGCCATTATAAGATTGAAGAAAATCCGCCCAAATGGACAAATCCGCCTTGTGTTCCGAATTCAATCTTACAAAATGCAACGGATGTTTAATGCCTGCTGTCGCCTGAACCAACCTACATGAAAAAACTCTTCCCATAGGTAAAATCCTGCACGCAAAATTTAACTTACCCAAAAGAGATTGCAGGTGCAATTTCTTTGCCCCCAAACCCTCTTGGACACAACACTTCAGATCTAACAATTTGTCCTCTGGCAAGCGGCATTCCATCTTGACGGAATCCAATTCAATGCCCAAAAACTTCAAAACCGTGGAGAGGCCCTCCGTTTTCTCCGGGGCCAACGGAATGCCAAAGCGAGATGCTACCTGTTCAACCGTCATAAGCAGCAAAGAACAAACTGAGGACCCAGCTGGCCCAATACACAAAAAGTCATCTAAATAGTGCAATACGGAGTCCAAGCCGGATTCCTCCCTAACTACCCATTCAATAAAACAACTAAACTTTTCAAAGTAGGAACACGAGATCGAACATCCCATCGGTAGACAACAATCCACGTAATAATGACCGTCCCAAAAACAACCAAGTAAATGAAAACTGTCTGGGTGCACAGGAAGCAGACGAAAAGCGGACTTAATGTCCGTTTTTACCATGAGAGATCCTTTTCCCAGTCTCCGCACCCAGTCCACGGCCTTGTCAAAAGAAACATACTATACTGATGCCAAATCTGGATCAATACCATCATTAACTGAACTACCATGAGGATACGACAAGTGATGGATTAACCAAAACTTGTTAGGCTCCTTTTTGGGCACAACGCCCAGAGGAGAAACACATAAACACGGCAACGGAGGTTCCAAAAAAGGACCAGCCATGCGACCGAACTTAATTTCCTTATCCAATTTTTCCTTAACAACTGCCGCATGCATCCGAGCCTAAATCAAATTCTTAGGCAGCACCGTACGTGGCACAACTGCCGACGGAATCCTGAAGCCAAAATTAAAACCATCCCTCAACAACACAGCTGCTTCCTTATCCGGATACCTACTTAGAAACGGAAGCATCCGATCTATTCTCACTGGTGTCCTCCCTTTTTGAAAAAGAGTCGCTTGATTTTTTCTTTCTTTTCTTAAAGCACTTGGAATGCTTAAACTTACAGTTTGTGCCAAAACGGCATTCCCGCTCGTTAAACTGCCAGCACAGCCCATTCCTGGAGCCTGACGAGGATGCCGCCGAATTGGCAGAACCCCAGCTACTCTCAGGAAAGGACTGCGAGGCCGACTTTGGTGCTGTCATCAATCGCAACCACAAACTAATCTCCTTGTGGTCCCACCGTAAACTCGGACAGACTGCTTTTCTTTGCCTAAACTGTTCATCATACCTCAGCCAGGCCGTCCCGTCATAAACACGGTATGCTTCACTAATCGAATCTAAATAACAAAATAATGCAGAACAGTTCTCCAGAGCTTTCTCCCCAATGACACTCGCTAGTGTGGTAAACGCCTGCAGCCAATTTTGAAAAGTGTGAGGAATCAGACGATAACGCCTACGCTCCTCCTCATCCTTCTTACTCTCATGTGGATTTACCCTGTCCAAATTAAACTTCTCCAACGGTAGCAAAGAAAAAATTTCCACGTACTCATCCTTCCATATTTTTTCTCGCACCTCCTGCTTTAAATGAGCTCCCAAGGGGCCATCAAAGCACATAAAAACCTCGCCCCTCGCTCTGTCATCCAACTGCACTGTATTCACTGGAGTGGCCGCAGCCGCTGGTGCTGCAACCGTCTCATTAGCTGCAACTGGTGCGGGAATCCCTCCACTCACAACTGCCGGGGTCTCCGCAACCACCCCTGAACCTCCAGCACCACCCTGCCAAACTCCGCTAGGACCTGCCGCAGGTGACAAATAAACCCGCACCATGCTAAGAAATTCCGACACAACATCGCAAATCTGGCCCTCTTCTTCAGAGGCAGAGTCAGGCTCGGGGACATCGCCAGGTAAACCAGACGAAGTCAACCCACCGCTAGACCTGGACCTCCTATCCACAATAGCGAGCTGTCTGGGAGGAGGAGAAACTTCAGCTGCATGCCTGCAGCCCGCATCCCTAGCAGCAATCTGCCCTCTCCCATGTACATTGCACCGGTCCTCAGTGCTACCGACATCCCGGGTGGGTCGTCCCCTGGCCCCCCCGCACTGGTCTTCCCGATCTCCGCCGCCGGGGTCCTGCTGATCCTGACGCCTGGGCCCGGTGCGGTTGCACCTGCCGTTCTTCTGGGTCAGCTCCAACTGAACGGTACTCCTTTGCTTTCCCCGCTGCATGGGCCCGGCGCGGCTGTGCCTGCCGCTCAACTGAAATAGCTCCGGCTGACCTATTCACCCTCCTGCCTCCTTCTGCTCCCTGGGTCCGGCATCCTTCAGGCTCAGCTCTCCTTCCCCTGGCTGCTCGCTGGGCCCGAAGTGGATGCCCCGGCCATTCATATAATGTATCTCTCCCTCCTGCAGCAGCAGAGGCCCTGCTCTCCTGAGCAGCCCGCACTTCCTGGATAGTGGTGCCACATGACGGGGATGACCTCACAGGGGTGGGGCGGAGCCAACGACGTCACTCACCCCGACCTCTGGACGATGCTGACGCTGAGAGATTCTTCCAGAGCAGCGTGCGGCAGATGGGGGCTGGGGTTGTGCCTGTGATCCGGAGGGGTCCCTGGAGGGGCTTTGCAACCGGCGCCTGGTCCGGGGAGTTCCTTCCGGGCTGAGTCTCTCCGGCGGCCTGCACCTCCTTGCACCTCTCTGAGGTGCTGCGGGAGCAGCCACCTCTCCGGCCGTCCCTTCAGTGTTCCATCGCTGCAGCTGATCCTGGAGCCACAGCTGTCCCCTGCTCTCAGCCAAGGAACGGATCTCCTGGAAAAGAGCCTCCATTCCTCAGGACCCGACGTAGATTCAGGTACGTTAACTTTTCCCGAATGGACTACCCCCACCACCCCTCACCTTATATATGCCCCACAGAGATACTTCCCACTAGCCAATCAGATAACCCCGTACTATCCCCCTTCCCCTATACTCCTCCCCTGCAAATTCGCGCCCAAAACTCTATTCCTTACATTAACCCCTTACCACCCCAAATTACGGCCTAGCAGACCTCCTGAGTCATGCGGCCCTCCCCTTAAGGCCCCTATGGGGGGATGCAGTCCGGGCCATACTACCTCTGGAGTAGTCCAGGCAACACCTACTTTCATATGGACTCTCCTTCCTCTGACGTGTTGTCACATGTGGTGGGAATGGATGCATTATTTGGCGTCTGGGGTTGACGGGGCAACACACGCTTCTCCCTCCTCTCGCATGTGACTGCACGGCGGGGAAGCGAGGTGCAACAGGGAGCCCGCCCTGCAGGTGAGCTTGCCGTTTTTTACCGCAATCGATATCTGGTGTATAGGGCTATATACTCCTCATTCTATAAAGGGTTAACATCTCCATGTAACTTTCTCATGCAATAATTTTAAATAGCATTTGATGTGTAAGGTAGTTGATTAGCTGTCCAATTACATAAATACCCAGTCTCTGTCTACTCAGTATACCCTTTTGAAGAAGTTTTGAAGCGAAACGCACGTTAGAGGGTTTACTGCAGTGAATATGAATTGCTTGCTGTCCTTTGAAACTTATTTATGTTCAATAGCACTGTTTTAAGGATTTTTCAGTCTGCTGACTATGTGGTTATATTGAGCACTTGTTCTGTTTATAGTTATACTTTTTTCTGAGTACCACTCCTCAGCATTGTCTCATCCTGTTGCCACTACCCTTATGGAGTGAATCCACGGGAATATAAAATCTTTTTTCTATATATTGATCTTTGTGAACAGTTTTATTGTGCGACCATAGTATTTCTATTTGATGAACACTAGGTGGATCACACATTGTGTACTTCTGGCACTATTACTTAGGTCTAAGAGTGAACTTTCACTATTTATATTACATATTTATACAGCCGGGTGGATCCCCCTTGATGTTCATTACTGTTCAGGGCATTTATATGTATATATTTGGATTCTCATCCTTTATATGTTTTTTCTTCATATTGGTCTTTAGTGGCTCCATGTGCAATTTATATTTATATTTGTAACCTGTCCAACTTTCTAGGACAAGCATGCTAATTTGCATTCATCCACCATCTCTGTAGTATCACTTTTTTAATGTTGTCTAATTGATTGTTGAATAAAGATTGACTGATTTTTGTACATGGGAATTCTCTTTCTTGGCTTTTTGTATGAGAAGATAGTATATAAGAGTGGACACTGTCCTAATAAATTTGAGAAGGTTTGGAAGCTTTGGTGTGACCCATACCCTACTGATCCTACTTCTCAATTCAGTCTGGGAGATAATAGTGACGCGCCCCTGGGCCTGTGTCGCGCTGCGTTGTGCACGCGGGAGCTTACCCGGAGCCGGATCTGTTGAGGGTTGTAGTCTCGTGGCGGTGACCCGGTCCGTGTCCAGGGAGTCAGACTAAGTGGCGATGTTATAGCAGTAGATGTTAGATGACTACGCCACCCGTTGAGTGCAGCCAGGGAGCTGCTGCTGCAGGGCAGACCGCTGAGGCCGGTGGTAGGATTGTGCAGCGTGATAGTATAACCCCCAACGGGAGGGGTATGGCCTCAGGGCAGCCGACGTGGATGATGGGGGTAGCAGGAACCACTCGGAGACGGTACTGTGTAGTTCAGGGTCTTTACTGGTGACAAAGATAGACCCTCCCAGAGTACTGGCTAGCGATTGGGGTCTGGTCAGTCCTTGAGCAGATGGGATCTCCCCTGGCCAGGCGGAGTTGTAGGCCTCCCAGACTAACTGTACTCTTCTGGCTACCTTGCTAGAGGCGGGTAAAAGTAGCCCACGTCCCTGAGTGTGCCGTGTGGTGCTCACCCGTATGGCCGGTGACTCGGGGCCTTCTAGTAGCTTCCGCTCCATGATGGCGGTGCTGGTCCCATGCGTGTGACCGTGCCTTCAGGTTTCTTGGCCAGAGGACCTGGAATCCCCTGCCTGACGGATTCTGCTGCTGGGTAGGAGTTAGTCCCCACAGCCTCGGACTCCGGGTCCGGTAAGAAATCTTCTCAGTCAGGGCGAGCTCTGCAGCTGCCAGCCCCTGACTCTTTGTAACACTGCTCCCACAGAGCTCCCGATGTTTCTTGCTATGCTGCTTCTCTACTCTTGTTCTGTCTTCTTTCTACTCCAATCTCAGGCCCCAGGACAGGGCCTGCCTGTGGAGCAGAGCCCATAGAGCAGCTCTGCTCCCTGTCTTCTCCTCTCTGAACTCTAACCCTGCCTCAGCCCCAGGTTTATATAGGGGAAGTCCTTCCCCTCCCAGGACTGGGCAGGAGGTGTGGCATGCACAGGATCCCTGACCAAAGGACCTCCCACCTGCTCTCAGACATAACATTGCTGTTACTGTGGAAACCAGACCCCTGGGTGCCACATTCCCCCCTAGCAAAATTTAGTACTCCGGGACTAAACATATTTTAGAAAAACATAACAAGATATAAACATTAATAATACAACAAGAAAATCACATAAAGATGGTCACGGCGTGTCCGCAACCGGGTGCAGTCTCTGAAGAAAAGCAAGGTGTCCATTTCACCAAAACAGGGAGACGGTGTCCATTTCACCAAAACAGGGTGAAGGTGTCCATTTCACCACAACAGGGAGACGTAACCAGGTAGGGGTTTGTCCTTCCCCGAGTCCTTAACAGTCTTTAGTCCATCCTGGGTTACGCTCCAACTATGTACAGGGTGGCCGCTCTCAGTCCTCGGCCAGTGGGGAAAAGGGATGGCTGTTCACAGTCCTCAGCCTGGTAAGGGATAGGGACACACGGATAACAGTTCACACTTGTCCCAACGGGGACCATATTTTACTTAGCAACTATATACAGTTTCAGTTTATGCTACTTCCCTTCAGCAGCGGTGTCCTCTCCTTGTCTCCTCCTGAGGATAGTCTTCAGACCCGTCCGGGTCCTCTTGTAGGTTCAGGGCATAGTCCCTTATACTCTCATGTGCCCGCTGTTTGCACCCGTAGAATCTAAGCTTGATCTCGGCTGAGGTGCGGGTATCAAAGGTGTCCCTCAGCCGGGTTAGTATCTCTGCGACAGTCCTCTTCCCAGGTGGCCAGGACTTTACCTCCCTTTGGGCTGCCCCGGTTAGTTGGGCCACCAGGATGCTCACTTTTTGCTCTTCTGTAAGGGGGTACACCTGGAAGAGGCTATCCAGCTTTTCTCTAACGTCATTCGAGGTATGTGACTCCCCTGAGTACTGGGGTAGCCTGGCTGCCCCCGGGATATAGGGCATGGTGAAAGACATGACTGCAACAGCGGTGGCGCTGGCGGCGGTTGAGGCAGTGAAGCTCTCCTCCGTATCCGACATCTTCCTCCCCCCTAGAGGACCGTGGCCTACCTTGCGATGATCCTGTTCCGTAGGCCGCGGCTCCGCAGTGGATCGTCAGGGTTGAGGACCTTCCGTCGCGCTCCTGTGACGTCGGCGTCTGCTGGGCTCCTTCCAGGACCTTACGCAACGTCCGGACGTGAGGCGGGGCTTCAGTTCTCGCGCGCTTTCGGAGTCCACGCCCCTCTTCTTCCCGCGCGGCGTCCTCAAGATGGCGTCCAATGGCGGGAAACTCCACGGAGGGCGGGAAGAAGGCAGAAGATGGCGCCGGATGGCGGGAAACTTCACCGATGGCGGGAAGAAGGCTGAAGATGGCGCCGGATGGCGGGAATCTTCACCACAGGTAAGTTTGAAAAGTCTCTTTTTCAGGCACGCAGTACCCGGTGGTTGCGGGCACGAAATCCTGCCGACTACGCCAAAGTTGACGCGCCCCTGGGCCTGCTGTGTCGCGTAGCGTCTCGCACACGGGGCTTACCCGGAACCGGATCAGATGAGGGTTGTAGTCTCCGAGTGGCGGGACCCGGTCCGTGCCCAGGGAGTCAGACTAAGTGGCGATGTTATAGCAGTAGATGTTAGATGACTACGCCACCCGTTGAGTGCAGCCAGGGAGCTGCTGCTGCAGGGCAGACCGCTGAGGCCGGTGGTAGGATTGTGCAGCGTGATAGTATAACCCCCAACGGGAGGGGTATGGCCTCAGGGCAGCCGACGTGGATGATGGGGGTAGCAGGAACCACTCGGAGACGGTACTGTGTAGTTCAGGGTCTTTACTGGTGACAAAGATAGACCCTCCCGGAGTACTGGCTAGCGATTGGGGCCTGGTCAGTCCTTGAGCAGATGGGATCTCCCCTGGCCAGGCGGAGTTGTAGGCCTCCCAGACTAACTGTACTCTTCTGGCTACCTTGCTAGAGGCGGGTAAAAGTAGCCCACGTCACTGAGTGTGCCGTGTGGTGCTCACCCGTATGGCCGGTGACTCGGGGCCTTCTAGTAGCTTCCGCTCCACGATGGCGGTGCTGGTCCCATGCGTGTGACCGTGCCTTCAGGTTTCTTGGCCAGAGGACCTGGAATCCCCTGCCTGACGGATTCTGCTGCTGGGTAGGAGTTAGTCCCCACAGCCTCGGACTACGGGTCCGGTAAGAAATCTTCTCAGTCAGGGCGAGCTCTGCAGCTGCCAGCCCCTGACTCTTTGTAACACTGCTCCCACAGAGCTCCCGATGTTTCTTGCTATGCTGCTTCTCTACTCTTGTTCTGTCTTCTTTCTACTCCAGGCTCAGGCCCCAGGACAGGGCCTGCCTGTGGAGCAGAGCCCATAGAGCAGCTCTGCTCCCTGTCTTCTCCTCTCTGAACTCTAACCCTGCCTCAGCCCCAGGTTTATATAGGGGAAGTCCTTCCCCTCCCAGGACTGGGCAGGAGGTGTGGCATGCACAGGATCCCTGACCAAAGGACCTCCCACCTGCTCTCAGACATAACATTGCTGTTACTGTGGAAACCAGACCCCTGGGGTGCCACAATAGTTTTTCTTGTATTTCCCCTATAAACACCTGTGTAATGTGTATTGCTGTATTCTTTAAACTTGACTGACTTAATGTGTATGGAGATGTATATAAAGAGCTAATAACAGATATGATGTTGTTGAATAATTATGTATTTTCATTCTGGAACCATTGTTATTCTTTTTTTCCTGTTATGCAATCTCTCAATTACTTGAATTAAAAAAAAGATAATCTTGGAGAGGTGACGTCTAAGAAGGAAAAGAGATTTAGACATGGTCTATTCCAACTTGGATGGAAGACACCCCTTGCCAGAAAAAGAGCGAAAACTAACACAGGACACAAGCAGAGGTGCACATGAATGAAAGTGATCAGAGAGACATCTGCGTTTTAATTTTAAGACTACGCTAAACTCCTTTGTTTCATCAAATATTGGTGAACATCTCCTTTAATATTGGAAGTGGCTGGTGTGAATTGTCAACTCTGATCATGGACCTAAAGGAAGTTGTTCTTCATTTGTATCTGGATCCTCAATGAAATGTAAGACATGTTTAAATAATTCTGAAGCCCCCACTACTTTCTTACCAGAATGGTTTTATACCAGGGAGTGGAACTGATTCATTTGAGGAAAGTGTTTAACAATATTAGGAGACGGAGACCACCGCTCCATCATGGCATCAAAGGCCACAAAGACTTGTAACAGGGTGGTGTAGGAGTTCTTGTGGAGGGTACTCAAGATGTTTGGGTTCAGGGAGAATTTTATCCGGTGGATCAAACTATTATACCATTCACCCCAAGCCAGAGGTACAAAACGGTGATGCCCCCTCTCTTATCTTCTCACTGTATTTTCCTTGAGGAAATCAGTGGTTTTGGCAGCAGTGGAGAGGGGGAAAGATATTGATCTATGCAGATGATATTCTGCTGATTTTGTTAGAGATGGGGAAATCTTTCCTGTGGACCATATAGGTGACCGTGTCTTTTGGTGCCCACTTTGGCTTGGATAGCAACTGTAGTATATGGGTTTTATTACCATTTGATGAAAAAATCAGAAAAGCGTGAAGACATTTACAGACTTTAGTAAAAAGATGGCTTTGAATATTTAGGGATAAATATCACATGGGAGCTTGTGAGTTTTGTATCGCTTAACATTATATTGTTCATTAGGAAATTAAAATAGATGTTGATGTGGATGCTGCTGCCGATATCTAATGTGGATAGAATAACCCTGATTAAGATGATGGTCTCTCGCCTCTAGTTCGTTATGTCCTCAGTGTCTGCCCGGTATGGGTAAATGAGAAAATTTTTAAATAAACAGAAGCTCTTCTGAACGACCTGATTTCTTGGCGAGAGAGGGTGAGAATAAAAGTAACTATCTTCTGAAGTCTCAGACAGAAGGAGGCTTGGCCGTCCCTTATTTCCACAGATATTTCTGGGAAGCCCAATTACTTAAATTTCAGGAATTCTGATTTTGAAAGATTTTTACTAAATAAGAAAAAAGGGGATTTTGTAACATTTATGAATTTTTGAAATCAGGGATTTTTTTTCAGGGGAATCTAGGAGATGACAAATGTTTTATTCTTGCAATTATACTTGATTATTTAAAGAAGATATTAAATATTAACACGTCAATTGGATAATATAAATATATATAGGATAATATAAATATATATAAAATTGTTAAGATACAGGGTTTTGGAAGAGAAAAGGTTGCATTTGGTTAAACATCTAATCCATGAAGATGAGTTGTTGCCATTTAATGTGATGAAGACACAGTTTAGCTTAAGTAAAGTGCACGAATTTAGATATTGTCAAATTCAACAAGCGATGAAGAGTATGAAGGAATCAAATTGAGGAATGGATTATTTTTTGATTGGTTGCCATTTAAAAAAGAATCTATCTAATATTAATAAACTTATATATTTTATACAATATTCTATTATATAATAAATATAATATTAATAAAAAGTTAACCGTGATTCCTTATATATTTAATCTTTAAGAAGAAGATTAGTTGAGAAAGTAAAGAGTAAATATTGCAGAGGCTCAATATATATAAAAACAAAAGTGGGATGTCAATTAATCAAACTATAAATTAATCCAATTGATCCATTAGTTCTATTATTTTCACCAGGTATTATACAGAATGGAGAAGATAGCTGACAATACTTGTAAGTTGTGTAAGAAACAAGGGCAGAATTGATACATTTATCATAGGGTATAAAGATATAGAGGGGAAACTGGGGACTTAGATCTCCATTGAGGTCAAATCAACAATTGTAACCTGCTCTCTGGAACGGAAGAGATGAAATGAGGAAGAAGAGTTCGTAAGTAGGCGACTTTATACAGCAAGAGTGGATTTGGTTAGGAAATGGATAGGGAAAAAAATTGAATACTACAGAATGGAAGAATTTTATTCAGAGAGTAATAAAATACAAGAGGGCGTGGCTTTGCTCCTCAGAGAATTCAAAAAATTGGGAGAAGATTTTGCAAAAAATGTAGCGTAGAGCATTAAAACTTGGGGGAGAGGGATAATCAGTCGCCTATATTTTCGGGGTTTCTATGTTTTTTTAAATCTTGTTTTTTGTCGACTTTTTTGATTGTTATTTTTTTTCTGAACAATTCAAAAAAGGGCAGGAGTTAGGGAATTAGAAGGATTGTTGTTTTTTTCTGGATTTATGTTTTGTATTTCTGCAGTACGTTTTGTAGATTTAAATAAAGTTAAGTAAAAAAACAAACAATCTCATCATTCCGATGATGCCACAATGACTGGACGATATAGAACGCCCCGTCATCCAGAGTTCCGCTGAGGGATTTTGTAGGCGTTTGTGGAGAGAGGAGTGTTGTAAGTGAATTTTGCAAATATGATGAGAAAAAAGCGATTTAAGCGCATTATAGTTCTCTCTGACACCGAGGACAGCAGTGATGATGACGATTTCCATCAGGTGAGCGTCATTTTTATATTTTTAAATAGTGAGAATACATTTGCGATAAAAATCCCATTAAAAACAAATGGTGGAACCAAAAATAGAGCTCCAGGAAGAGGCATGATGGGGCGATAGTTTGGATCATGTTTCCAGAGTAATGACTGCCTTTAGTTGTGGTATTTGTGTCAACATGACCATGTACAGAGTACATAATAATATTGTATGAAGACACGTAAATGTCACCACCGCCCCCATCCATATCCTAACCATAAGTGTCCCGCACACCCGTCCTACTCTGCACATGAAGTAAGCGCAGGCCAATGGTAACTATATTCATATAGGCATCTACCTGGGGTTTGTAGAATGTAAGCTTGCGAGCAGGGACCTCACTACTGATGTAACAGTTTAAACTGTCTCCCCTTGTATTGAATTTATTGTTTGTACATGTCCCCGCTTAATTGTAAAGTGCTGCGGAATATGTTGGCGCTATATAAATAAAAATTAGTATTATTATTATACCTGTAAGTCAGTGGAAAATGGAGGAAGATTATAAATTTGAGATGTTCATGCTCATAGATTCTATCTGACATGTTTGACAATTTTTCAGTATCATCCACGAAAGAAGCCAATACCGAGGTCTCCAGGCCAGGTTATCATCAGTGGCTTCAATTCGGGCCCGACTCCGAATTTACCAGGTACTGTGCTCCGATCCAGTAACAGCTCTGATATATTGATGTGTCATTATAGTCATTGGGTGCAGCTCATTGTGGTCAGGGCTTGGATTTATCTCTATTGTACGTGTAAGGTAATGAGTTCATATTAAACATTTCTTTTCAGCATTTGGTCAGGAATATTTATGCAGGCATTATAAAGTCAGACAGAAATGAGATTTGGGGATTTCTTCTCATGGTGGCCATGTACAGGGCAGGTTACTGTACCTGAATGTGGTGTTTTGCCCCATGTACATATAGGGTTACACTGGATACATTATTAGGATTTTTTTCTTTGATGTCCTTCAGTCATTGTTATTACAATATTCTTATAAGAGATTTATGTTGTGTTGCCCCCACAGATCTGATTTTACCACCTTCAGATCCTGATCCGGACAGTACCACCTGGTAAGACCCACGTCTCCTCCATTACTAGGTATATGATGGGGATTAATGATTAATAGTCAGCTCATTATTTGTTACCTTTATTTCACAGCTCCGATGCCATCATTATTAATGATGATGAGGATTCCAATAGAGCAGGAACTTCCGCATATAATAGTAAGTGATCATTTCTAGATACAATCAGGGTAATGTTATTGTAGAAACAACATTGAATTTTCTGTACTGTCACAGATCAGTTACGAAATGTAACAATTAAAGGCAAATTATAAATGGGTCTGTGCATTTTTAAATTAAAGTTACATTAAAGGGGTAATCCTATTTTAGATAAGCTTTATTAGTGTGAGTCCTATGTCTGGGACACTTCCATAGTGGCAGAACAACATTTCTTTTCAGCATTTGATCAGGAACATTATTCATGCATTCGCTCTATAGTCGGTCAGGATTGGGATTCGGGGATTTCTTCTCATGGTGGCCATGCACAGTGCAGGTTACTTTAGCTGAATGTGGTCTATTTCCCAATCTACATATAGGGGTACACTGAATACTGTATTAGGATTTATTTCTTTGATGTTCCTCTGTCGTTGTTATTACAATATTCTAATAAGAGATTTATGTTGTGTTGCCCCCACAGATCTGATTTTACCACCTTCAGATATTGATCCGGACAGTACCACCTGGTAAGACTCACATCTCCTCCATTACTAGATACCTGATGGGGATTAATGATTAATGGTGGCTCATATTCTGTTACATTTATGTCACAGCTCCGATGATGACATCATTGTTATTACTGACGATGACGATTCCAATACTGGAGAATCTTCCACATATCATGGTAAGTCATCATTCCTAGATACAACCAGGGTTATGTTATTGTAGAAAGAACAATGTTTTTTTGTACTGTCAGTTTCCAAATCTAACAACTAAACGCAAATTACAGTTGGGTCTGTACCTTTAACCCCTTAGGGACTGGTCAATTTGTAGTCTACTTATGTCTTTTCCTCTCCTTCTTCCTTGAGACTTATCTGTTTTTATATTTCCATCCACATAGACATATAATGGGTTGCTTTTAGTGCAATGAGATGTTCTTCTCAATGGCACAATTCACATTACCATACAATGTATTGCAAAATGCAAAAAAATTCCAAGTAAGGGAAAACTGAAAAAAAAAAATGGATTTTTTGGAGGGTTTTTGATTTTTAAGGTCTTCATTGCACAGTTAAATGAACCTGGAAATATGATTCTCCAGGCCAGTATGATTATGTCCATACCAAACTTGCAAAGTTTTTCTTTTTAAGTGTGAAAAACAATTCTGATATTATTAATAAGTATATTTGATTTTGTCGCCATTTTCTGAGATCTGTAACATTTTTATTTTGCTATTGATGGAGGCGTATGAGGGCTTGTTCTTTTATAAGGCGGCTCGATGTTTTTATTGATAATATTATGGGGTGGATGTGACATTTAAATTGCTTCTTATTGCATTTTTTGAGTAGTTGCAGAGAGAAAAAACCCCACAATTCTGGCATTTTGATTTCGATGTATTTTCACTTTACAGCATTTATTATGTTTTCTCTCTAGCATGGATCTGCATTCTGACCTGTCTGATTACAAATTTTCATTCTTCCATATTTCTGTACAGATAATTTACCATCTGATAGTGAGGAGAGCTCCGCTACAGAGGAGAGGTGAGTTATGCCGGATGCATCTACCTCTGTGGAAAACCATGAACTAGGTCAGATGTTTCCTTTGGATTTATTTCTGATTCCTTATCTTTCCCAGGACACCACTATGTAACATCCCCGGCTGTTTCCTGGAAGACATTATTTCTCCATCTTCCATCTACGTTACCCACTTTCAGGTAACAAAGGAGAAGCTGGTGGAGCGACTGTACCATCTATACAACAGGACAGTCTTCGAGAATAAGGTATCTTATTATCGGTATCTGGGCGACACATGACTTATCCATTATCTCCACCTTCAAACAATCATTTCTATCATTCTAAGTTTCTGAAGAGCACCCTAACTCCCTTGTCATGGTTCTGAAATCTCAGGCAAAACTCACTTAGTTTGGTAAATGCCATCACCTTCTTCTTATCTGTGGGATGAGTGGAGACCTTACATGATCCATCATGCAGACATATAGAGATTAGCAACTTTTTGTAGTTCACAGGATTTTACATTTACATATAAAAACCAATTTGTTGACATCTGGACATTTTAGGAAAGGTTTATTTTTATTTTTGTTCTTACATGTTGGACTTCTCAGTAGACCCCATGTCCCATACAAGGAGACTAGTGCTGTAAATCACACAGGAGAGTTGGGTGCTTTGTTAGAATGGGGTCAAAGAGTTTACAGATTTAGTGGAATTTGTTTCCTCTATTTTAGCTCCCGAGGAAAATGGACGTAGTCTGGAATAAGAGGCTGACATCAGCATCCGGTCAATGCCGTCACAAGTTGGAGGACAACCACCGTTCCTCAGTTATTGAGCTTTCCGATAAGGTCTTGGATTCTGCCGGTAGGTTTCATATCACGTCCATCCTGCAGCTTTATGAGACAACCTCTATAGGTTGCAAAACTGCTACTTGTGATGTAATACATCTTATAAATTCATCGTACATGCTGTCATGGGAAAAACTAAGTACACCCTCTTTGGAATCTAATGTTTTACATATTAGGACAAAATCAAAAAAGCATCAGGTCCTTAGAAGATCTTAAAAGTAAGAAAATACAATCTCAGAAAACAACATGATAAATAATAGAGTGTAATTATTTATCTAACAAAAAGAAGGGCAAAATGCAAAAGCAGTGTGTGATAAATTAAGTACACCCTTGCTGCAGCTTCAAGTTATTATCGATAAAGATCATTCTAAAAGCTAGTGATTCATGGGGTGTACTTATTTTTCACTCTCTGCTTCTGCATTTTGAAGTAGTTATTGGTAAATAAGTAATGGCACGTTGTGACTTTTCATTTGTTTTTCATCTCAGGATGTATTTACCTAATTTGAAGACGTTTTAAGGACCAGACATTTTATATTATAACCTAAATCCTGATATGTAAAACCAAAGAGTTCAAGCAGGGTGTACTTAGATTTTCTTATGCCTGTATAAACTCTTTTTTAGTGCGACTACGATCCACACTTGCGCACGAGATGTGCCATGCTGCCTGTTGGATAATCGACGGTGAAGGCAGAGATAACCATGGCCCGTTATGGCAGACTTATACCAGAAGGGTAAATGACATCCATCCCGAGCTGCCGGAAGTGACGATGTGTCACAGCTATACCATCAGCTATAAGTACAACTACCAGTGCTCCCTGTGTGATAACAAGTAAGTAGATTTGATGATTCATCGCGTCATGAAACACAATCACCGTGCAGAGACGTCAGGGCGGTTCTGTTGGTATAAGGCTTTTATACTTTACTACTATCAGAGCGGACTGACGTCTGGGGACTGTAGGGCTTAGGATGCTACATGTTATATTTTCTGTGCTGGGGCCAGTCCTTAATATATTGGTTTCAATTTGTTCTTTTTAACATGATCCATGGTATTAACCAACGTTCATTCCAGTCTGGTAACCAATATTTCTCTTATCTTTGTAGACTTGGGCGTTTTCAAAGAATAGCTGATAATAAATCTTATTGCCGCCGGTGTGGAGGCCGATTACGTCAATTGTCCATCAGCTAAACATGTAACTATTCTTCAGAATATTTAGTCTCTAATTTTGTTTCTTTATAATTTAAAGTTCAGATACTTTTATATATTTTCCCCTGAGTAGCGAGACAATGAGTATTTGTGCTCATCACCAGCACCAGCGATTAGCAGCAAACATTCAGAATCCATCCTCATAGGTTACCATATTAATACTGGATACATTTCCATAACTTGCTGGATATGGAACGATTGATAATTTCCGTCAATTATCTACAATGCTTTTGAAAACCTTTTATAATTTCAAGCTTAGTTGGATGTAATTATGTTTCTTTATATTTTCAGGTTCACTATTTGAACTATTTGAACATTGAGATTTGTCTAAATATCATCATCTCATCTACCTAAGATGAAGGTAAGAAAGAAGCCTCCACTATCATCAACAATCAGTAATAAGCTATTTTTAAAATGTTGAGAATCTTAAGTCTCTAATTTAGTCTCTTATTGCCGTATATCATTTAAAGTGTAACTACTTTTATATATTTTGCTTTACTTTCACCACGTAGGGAGACAATCAGCATACGTCTTCATCACGAGCAGCTAACAACAAACATTCAGAATCCACCTATCCTGATTCACACAAAGCTTCCAACATGTATTTTCCAGGTAAATATTTTGTTTTTCCTCCATGACTTCTCTTTAGTTTGTTTTATTTGATAACCGGTATATATTCAAAATTTTTAAAAAACATGTATTTTAATTGTTTTCAGATTAATGAGAAAGGCGTCTTATTGTTTCTATACAGGCATGAGACATCTTGTTAGAAAGAGGTGAAGACCTGCACCCACCTGCACTGATAACATGATCAGAAGCAGTTTCCAAGACCTGGAGAATCTCTACATGTGTTTTTTCAGAGCTGCCCAGCAATGGATATGATGGATATGGTGTGGAACATTTGAACATTGTTTTTTTTTTACATTTAAATATAAAAAACATAAAAAAATATATATATAATTCTTTCTAGTTTTGGATTTTTGTTCTGGAAAGCGATGGTTTTTGCTAAACATATTACAATCAATATAAACCTAAAGAACTTCAACTTGGGTTACTACAACTATCACTGTCATTCATCCCTCCTTTTCGAGTTACCTTGCTTGAATTGTATGTATTTTTTTATTATTTTCTAATAAATATATCTTTTAATCATGTGGGGATGTCATTCATTTTGGTTTATATTTATTTCGTCAAAGTGTTTTCCCAGTTACTGCTATGTGGATCCAGTTTAGGATTTTTTCCTTGTTGTATATTACAATCAATACTGTCTACGTGTGTTATTCAGCCTTCATCTGCCTCTAACAGCGGAGCTCCGTCTACGTCTGTTAAATGCTGCTGTCAGTCTGTGACAGCAGCATTTAATGCGCGCCGGCAGGGGGGCTCACTATTCCCAATGGCTCCCCGAGACGTTATCATGGCGCGTCAATGGGTTGCAATCATGGTCGGGAGTCTGCTGAAGACCCGCATGCCGGTCATGATACAAAAGTTCAAATCACCTGTTTTCCCCCATTAAAAATGATGAAATATAAAAAATACACATATTTGATATCACTGCGATCATCAAATTCCATCTATCAATGTATAGAATAAATTATTCCAATCAGTAAATGGCAAGAAGAAAATCAAAACGCCAAAATAGCATTTTTTCAGCCATCGCAACAGCACAAAAAAATGTAATCAAAACATCCTATCCACCCCAAAGTTATATCAGTAAAAACAATGCCTCGGAGTACAAGAAACCAGACCCCGCACAGACCCAAGTCCTGAAAAAAGAAAATGCTGCAGTGCATACAGCTTGAGGCTGATGTTGACGTTCCGGAAATGGAGGGTGAGGAGAAGGTGCAGGAACTGCTGTAGAAGGTGGGGGCAACCCTGATTGAACCAGGGCCCGCAATCCTCGGTGTCGGTAGCACATGTTCCATCCCTGGGTTGACTGGGTCCCGGCTTCCATAATATTCACCCAGTGTGCCGTCAGGGAAATGTAGTGTCCCTGGCCACAAGCACTAGTCCACGTGTCCGTGGTTAGGTGGACCTTCCCAGTAACTGCATTGTGAGGGCACGGGTAATGTTATGGGACACGTGCTCGTGTAAGGCGGGGACAGCATACCGGGAGAAATAGCGGCAGTTGGGGACCAAGTACCGAGGGACAGCCGCCATGAGGTTGCGGAAAGCTTCCGTCTCCACAAGCCTAAAAGACAACATTTCCAGTGCAAGCAGTCTGGAAATGTGGCAGTTTAGTATTTTGGCCTGTATGTGAGTGGTTGCGTATTTGTGCTTGCGTTCAAAGGACTGGGGTAGGGACAAACACTTGGTTGCAAATGCAGGTCGGAGGCATCTTCGCCTGCATCATGGACAGGGGATTTGATAGAAGAAGATGCGCAATCAGCTGTAGATTTGGTGCAGGCTGAATAGGATACTATCCCCCGTAAGGATATAGATAACAGCCGTACTCAAAGGTAATTTGCAAAGGTGGAAACAGTTTATTCAAATATATACATTCACCACACCGTTGAAAACCAACAAGGAGGAGCTTAAAGCAATATGCCATGACGTTTCGACCAAAAGTGGTCTTTTTCAAACATCGGTATAAGAGAAATATAGAAGCATTAATCGCATATAAAAGCACCAGAAGGGTTAATAAACTTCTGGAATGTGGTTTTGAGCACCTTGAGGGGTGCAGTTTTTAGGAGGGTGTCAC
Organism: Phyllobates terribilis; assembly: GCF_046119375.1. Taxonomy (NCBI): domain Eukaryota; kingdom Metazoa; phylum Chordata; class Amphibia; order Anura; family Dendrobatidae; genus Phyllobates; species Phyllobates terribilis. The sequence continues at coordinate 801,994,257 of NW_027362763.1, read as the reverse complement.
TTTCGGGTATTTTCTGTCACATAGGCCTTTCAGTCACTTCAAAGGTGATGTGGTTCCTTTCAAAAAAATTAAAAGTTTTATTGGAAAAATTAGAAATTGCTGATAAACCTTTAACCCTTCTAACTTTCTAACAAAAATAAATTGTTTAAAAAATTCTGCAGAAGTAAAGTAGACATGTGGGAAATGTTAGGGAAATTAGGGAAACTATTTTGTGTGATATAACTCTCTGGTTTAAGAGCATAAAATTCAAAGTTTGAAAATTGCTGAAGTTTCAATATTTTTCACCAAATTTCTGATATCTTCACAAATAGATGCAAAAAATATTGACCTAAATTTACCACTAACATAAAGTACAATATGTCACAAAAAACATAGGGTTGGAGTATAATAATGACTTTGTGGAAGAGCAATGGAATAAAAACAAGCACAAAGATATAAGGGGTAAAAAGAAGATTTTATTTATAGATGGGGATTATTTTATATTATAATATCATGTATGTGTAAATTATTCATCTATCAGACTAATCCTATTTATGGGCCGTGTTGATCCAGAGGAAGGTGAAAACCCCCTGTGAGGAATAGGCCAATTGTCCTCATATCAGGGGGGAAAATTCCTTACTGACCCCAAATAAAGAATGGCGGTCAGAATAAATCCCAGGATCAAAGGCTGAAATCGAACCTGTGAAATGTAAGTGCAAATTAAAAACAAACAGAAACAAATGATTTTTGCATGTGTGCACTAATTTATGTCTATATTTGGCTTAGCTAACATTTTTTTTCACTAATATTTTATTTCATACCTTATTCTTATACTCTCAAAGTATGTACCCACTTATTAACCTCTCACACTAAATGTATGTAGGGGCTGTGTTGATCCAGAGGAAGGCGAAAACCCCCTGTGAGGAATAAGCCAATTGTCCTCATATCAGGGGGGAAAATTCCTTCCTGACCCCAAATATGGCGATCAGAACGAATCCCAAGATCAAAGGCCAATACCTGACCTGTGTAATGTACCTAACCTGTGTAATGTATCTAAGCTGTGTAATGTACCTAAGCTGTGTAATGTACCTGACCTGTGTAATGTACCTGACCTGTGTAATGTACCTAACCTGTGTAATGTACCTAAGCTGTGTAATGTACCTGAACTGTGTAATGTACCTAAGCTGTGTAATGTACCTAAGATGTGTAATGTACCTGACCTGTGTAATGTACCTAACCTGTGTAATGTACCTAAGCTGTGTGTAGCGTCGGCGTCTCTGCCTCCTGCTAGGCAGGGACGCTGTTCCCCTCACCTCTCCGCTCCGTGCCCAGCGTCTTCCTCCCGCTCTGCTAGCAGCGCGCGCTCCTTCCCGGCCACGGTGCTTAGGGCGCGCGCGCGCTCCCCCTCTCTTAAAGGGGCCGCGCGCGCCGTCCTAAGGAGTCCCCGGCCAATGGCCGGAGGACTTCACCATATATAAGGCACCTCCTCCAAAATGGAGGTGCGCGAGCAATGTTGTAGCACAGTTCATCACTCTGCTTCAGCCCTCAGGTCCCGTTTCCAGTTACCTGCCAGTTACCTGCCAGTTTCCTGCCAGCTTCCTGTCTGATACCTGCCTGTCTCGTGTCAACCTGCTACTATTCCTGCGGTCCGACAGTCTGCCTACCAGCCCTGCCAGTCTGTCTATGGATCCGTCTGCCCGCTCACCTGGGAGCGCACATCTGCTACCTGCCTGCTAGCCTACCTGGAGGCTCCGCCGTCACGTGCTGTGACCACCAGCCTGTCCAGAGACTCTTGCCCGCTCACCTGGGAGCGCTCACCTTCTACCTGTCTGCTAGCCTACCTGGAGGCTCCGCCGTCACGTGCTGTGACCACCTGCCTGTCCAGAGACTCTTGTTCGCTCACCTGGGAGCGCTCACCTTCTACCTGTCTGCTAGCCTACCTGGAGGCTCCGCCGTCACGTGCTGTGACCACCTGCCTGTCCAGAGACTCTTGCCCGCTCACCTGGGATCGTCCACCTGCTACCAGCCTGCTTGCCTACCTGGAGGCTCTGCCGTCTCTTGCCGTGACCACCCGCCTGTCAAGAGACTGTCCCGGTCACTTGCCGTGACCACCTGCCCGTTTACCCAGAGACTGCCCCGGTCACTTGCCGTGACCATCTGCCCGTTTACCCAGAGACTGTCCCGGTCACTTGCCGTGACCACCTGCCCGTTTACCCAGAGACTGTCCCGGTCACTTGCCGTGACCACCTGCCCATTTACCCAGAGACTGTCCCGGTCACTTGCCGTGACCACCTGCCCGTTTTCCCAGAGACTGTCCCTGTCACTTGCTGTGACTACCTGCCCGTCTTCCCTGGGCGCCACCCGCTTTCTTACAAGGGCCGCCCCCTTGTATAGTTGCTCAGAGGTTCCGCCTCCCAGACCCGTTACACTGTGTAATGTACCTGACCTGTGTAATGTACCTAAGCTGTGTAATGTATCTGACCTGTGTAATGTACCTGACCTGTGTAATGTACCTAAGCTGTGTAATGTACCTGACCTGTGTAATGTACCTGACCTGTGTAATGTACCTAAGCTGTGTAATGTACCTGACCTGTGTAATGTACCTAAGCTGTGTAATGTACCTGACCTGTGTAATGTACCTAAGCTGTGTAATGTACCTGACCTGTGTAATATACCTAAGCTGTGTAATTTTCTAAGTAACAAAAATTATTTACTAGTACTAATTATCATTTATATTTGAATAAACTAATTTTTCTTTTTAACTAAGAAAATGTTATTTTATTTTTTATAATTTCTTTTCTTCTGTGTGAATCTACTTATTAATTTATGATACTAAACCTATGTAAGGCCGTGTAGATCCAGAGGAAGGCGAAAACCCCTATGAAGAATGGGCCAATTATCCTCATATTAGGGGGAAAAATTCCTTCCTGACCCCGAATATGGCGATCAGATTAAATCCCGATCAAAAGCCGAACTATGTCCTACATCTATGTGCCAAAATTACTGTGTGCACTGTGTGTGCCTATACTAATCATGTAGTGTGTGTAGCTATACTGATCATGTAGTGTGTGTGCCTATACTGATCATGCAGTGTGTGTAGCTATACTGATCATGTAGTGTGTGTGCCTATACTGATCATGCAGTGTGTGTAGCTATACTGATCATGTAGTGTGTGTGCCTATACTGATCATGTAGTGTGTGTGCCTATACTTATCATGCAGTGTCTGCCTATACTGATCATGTAGTGTGTGTGCCTATATTGATCATGTAGTGTGTGTGCCTATACTGATCATGTAGTGTGTGCCTATACTTATCATGCAGTGTCTGCCTATACTGATCATGCAGTGTGTGTGCCTATACTTATCATGCAGTGTGTGTGCCTATACTTATCATGCAGAGTCTGCCTATACTGATCATGTAGTGTGTCTGCCTATACTGATCATGTAGTGTGTGTGCCTATACTGATCATGTAGTGTGTGTGCCTATACTGATCATGTAGTGTGTGTGCCTATACTGATCATGTAGTGTGTGTGCCTATACTGATCATGTAGTGTGTGCCCCTATACTGATCATGCAGTGTCTGCCTATACTGATCATGTAGTGTGTGCCCCTATACTGATCATGTAGTGTGTGTGCTTATACTGATCATGTAGTGTGTGTAGCTATACTGATCATGTAGTGTGTGTGCCTATACTGATCATGTAGTGTCTGTCTATACTGATCATGCAGTGTGTGTGCCTATACTGATCATGTAGTGTGTGCCTATACTGATCATGCAGTGTGTGTGCCTATACTGATCATGTAGTGTGTGTGCCTATACTTATCATGCAGTGTGTGTGCCTATACTGATCATGTAGTGTGTGTGCCTATACTGATCATGTAATGTGTCTGCCTATACTGATCATGTAGTGTGTGTGCCTATACTTATCATGCAGTGTGTGCCTATACTGATCATGCAGTGTGTGTGCCTATACTTATCATGCAGTGTGTGCCTATACTGATCATGTAGTGTGTGTGCCTATACTGATCATGTAGTGTGTGTGCCTATACTGATCATGTAGTGTGTGTGCCTATACTTATCATGTAGTGTGTGTGCCTATACTGATCATGTAGTGTGTGTAGCTATACTTATCATGTAGTGTGTGTGCCTATACTGATCATGTAGTGTGTGTGCCTATACTGATCATGCAGTGTGTGTGCCTATACTGATCATGCACTGTGTGTGCCTATACTGATCATGTAGTGTGTGTGCCTATACTGATCGTGTAGTGTGTGCCCCTATACTGATCATGTAGTGTGTGTGCCTATACTTAGAATCATAGAATCATAGAATCATAGAATGGTAGAGTTGGAAGGGACCTCCTGGGTCATCTGGTCCAACCCCCTGCTCAAAGCAGGATTCACTAAATCATCTCAGACAGATGTCTGTCCAGCCTCTGTTTGAAGACGTCCATTGAAGGGGAACTCACCACCTCTCGTGGCAGCCTGTTCCACTCATTAATCACCCTAACTGTCAAAAAGTTTTTTCTAATATCTAATCTGTGTCTCCTCCCATTTAGTTTCATCCCATTGCTTCTAGTCTTTCCTTGTGCAAATGAGAATAAAGATGATCCTTCTACAATGTGACAGCCCTTGACATATTTGTAGACAGCTATTAAGTCTCCTCTCAGTCTTCTTTTTTGCAAGCTAAACATTCCCAAATCCTGCAACCGTTCCTCATAGGACATGGTTTGCAGACCAGTCACCATTCTGGTCGCTCTTCTCTGAACTTGCTCCAGTTTGTCTATGTCTTTTTTAAAATGTGGTGCCCAAAACTGTACACAGTATTCCAGATGAGGTCTGACCAAAGAGGAGTAAAGACCAATAATGACTTCACGTGATCTAGACTGTATGCTTCTGTTAATACATCCCAGAATTGTATTTGCCTTTTTTGCTGCTGCATCACACTGTTGACTCATGTTCAGTCTATGATCTATTAGTATACCTAAGTCTTTTTCACATGTACTGTTGCTTAGCTCTATTCCTCCCATTCTGTATATGCTTTTTTCATTTTTATTGCCCAGATGTAGTACTTTGCATTTTTCCCTGTTAAAAACCATTCTGTTGGTTGCTGCCCACTGCTCCAGTTTATTTAGGTCTTTTTGAATCCTCTCTCTCTCTTCTCTAGTATTAGCTATCCCTCCTAGCTTTGTGTCATCAGCAAATTTAATCAGTTTACCCTCAATTCCTTCATCTAAATCATTGATAAAGATGTTGAACAATACAGGTCCCAGGACGGAGCCCTGTGGTACCCCACTTGAGACATTCATCCAGCTGGATGTGAAGCCATTTACAATCACCATTTGAGTCCGATCACTAAGCCAGTTATGAATCCACCTAACAGTTGCCTGGTCCATTGCATACTTGGTCATTTTTTCAATAAGGATGGTGTGAGATACTTTGTCAAATGCTTTGCTGAAGTCAAGATATACTATATCTACAGCATTTCCCTGATCCACCCAGTCAGTGATTCTGTCATAGAAGGAAATTAAGTTAGTCTGACATGACTTGTTAGTTATAAACCCATGCTGACTCTGGTTAATCACTTCATTCTTATCCAGGTACTTACATACATGTTGTTTAATAATTTGTTCAAAGATCTTTCCTGGTATAGAAGTCAGACTCACCGGCCTATAGTTCCCTGGGTCCACCTTCTTCCCCTTTTTGAAGATAGGAACAACATTTGCTCTTCTCCAGTCTTCTGGGACTTCTCCTGTTCTCCAAGAATTTTCAAAGATTATGGAGAGTGGTTCTAAAATTTCTTCTACGATCTCCTTCAGTACTCTGGGGTGTAATTCATCTGGACCTGGAGACTTGAACTCATTTATGTTAGCTAAATATTCCCTCACAATCTTTCTGTTTACAGATAACTTGGATTCTTCTATTCCTTTAAAAGGACAGTGAAGATCAGTTGATGTTACATTTTCTTTCTGAGAGAAAACAGATGCAAAATAGGAATTAAAAAGTTTGGCCTTCTCAACATCCTCTCTTACCATTTCTCCATTTTCATCCTGTAAAAATCCTATAGCATCTTTGACTTTTCTTTTACTTTTGACATACCCCCAAAATCCTTTTTTATTGCTTTTGACATCTCTTGCAAGCCTTAATTCATTGTCAGCTTTAGCTAACCTGATACATGCCCTACAGGATCTGCAGACTGCATTATAATCTTCTTTAGATATGCCTCCCTCTTTCCATTTAATAAACATTTCTTTCTTTCTTTTTAGCATGTGTTTAAGTTCTGTGTTCATCCATCCTGGTTTCCTTAAATGCTTCCCATTCTTCCTACTTTTCGGGATTGTTAACGATTGTGCTTTGAGAATCTCATTTTTAAAAATTTCCCATCCTTCCTGGACATTTTTGTCCTTAAGGACATCCAGCCATTGGATACCTCCTATTCTCTTTCTGAGTCTCTTAAAATCTGCCTTTCTAAAATCTAACCTTGAAGTTTGAGTCTTCACATGTCTTCCTCCTCTAGTTATCCAAAATTCTATAATAGCATGATCGCTGCCTCCTAGGGTCCCAGCCACTTTTACCTCCTCAACCATTTCCTCCTTGTTTATAAGGATTAGATCCAAAGTAGCAGATCCCCTTGTTTTCTCCCCTACCTTTTGGAAGATAAAGTTGTCAGCAAGAGAGGATAAGAATTTGCTTGACCTGTTAGTTTTACTTGAGAGAGATTCCCAACAAATGTCTGGATAGTTGAAATCTCCCATGACCACTACGTCATATTTTTTGGAGAACTTGGTCATTTGATACATAAAGAGTTCATCCATATCTTCAGCTTGCCCAGGTGGCCTGTAGTAAATGCCTACAATGGTGTCCTTTCCGTTGTTCTCTCCTTGTATTCTTACCCAAACAGTTTCCACAGAACTCCCAGTCTCTGAAGCTTCAATCTCTGTGCAGATATACGCTTTTCTGACATACAATGCGACACCTCCTCCTCGTTTATCAAGTCTGTTTCTTGCAAATAAGTTGTATCCTTTTAGCCTTTTATTCCAATCATGTGTATCGTCCCACCAAGTTTCAGTGATTCCAATGACATCATATTCCTTTTCCTTCATTAGTAGTTCCAATTCTCCTTGTTTGTTGCCCATGCTTTGTGCATTTGTATAACTTATCATGCAGTGTGTGCCTATACTGATCATGCAGTGTGTGTGCCTATACTTATCATGCAGTGTGTGCCTATACTGATCATGCAGTGTGTGTGCCTATACTGATCATGTAGTGTGTGTGCCTATACTGATCATGTAGTGTGTGTGCCTATACTGATCATGTAGTGTGTGTGCCTATACTGATCATGTAGTGTGTGTAGCTATACTGATCATGTAGTGTGTGTAGCTATACTGATCATGTAGTGTGTGTGCCTATACTGATCATGTAGTGTGTGCCTATACTGATCATGTAGTGTGTGTGCCTATACTGATCATGCAGTGTGTGTGCCTATACTGATCATGCAGTGTGTGCCCCTATACTGATCATGGATCATGCAGTGTGTGCCCCTATACTGATCATGCAGTGTGTGCCCCTATACTGATCATGTAGTGTGGGTGATGTGATGGGTGTGATACTTACCAGGCCTGTGCTAAGGTAAGTTCAGGGATAATGGCCGCTCCGTGTACATTCTGTTGCTCCGCTGCCCCAGGATGATTTTTCCTGAACTCACCAGATGGAAACTTAACACAGGCCGCTCCTGGGGTAGAAGATCTTCGGGCTGTAGGGATGTCAAATTCCAGCCCAGGATTGGAGGAGGCCAGGTCAAGGGTCTGGGGCAGCAAAACAATGGCAGTGGTCCAGCATGAAGATGTTATAGAGAGAGCTGATGTTGAAGGGCAGCCGAGGTGACGTACAGCAGCAGAGACGAGGTACGGGTCAGGAGGCATGGAGTTCTGGGCAGTTGGCACGGGCTCATCCTGCAAGACATAAGAGGAAGACATGAAATATTCTGTCTACCGCATCTTCTGTTATTAGGGGAATGGTCTTTATAATGAACCATTCCGCTATGTAACATCTGATACAATGTACTGATATAATAGGTGTCCTGTGTGTACAGCGGTCACTCACCAGATGGTCATGGAATCTTTCACAGTCCAGATCTTTTCATCCACCTAAGAAAAACAGAGACATAAAGCCATTAGCAGAAAATGTAAAAAAAGACAAGATGGATGATGATTACCACAATGTGAGAACACCTAATGGGAGTTATCCCCAGATGAAAAGATCCTTACCGGGCCCAGTTTGATGACACGTACGTAAATCCGGCCACGGGGTGAAGGACTGTATGCTCCGGCCACTGCAGATGATGGTTCTCCAGAATTGGCCTGAATGGTGTAAATGGCGGCTCTGCACTCCTTTTCTCCAGTTCCTCCCAGGCAATGGTGGTAAAAAACAGATGTTCTCGCTCACACCCAGGCGCGTCTGAGGGTCTTTGCGCAGCAGCTTCTTGATGAGATGTTTCACGTCAGCATCAAGCCAAGATGGAAATTTTGGCTTTTCGTTGATGACAGCTTTGAAAGCCGTTTGCTTGACGGGGCCGTTTTAAAATGGGAATCGTCCTGCTGCCATCCTGGATACCACGATCCCCTGGCTCCACCAGTCCACTGCTGCACCGTATGGTTTTCTACGAAACACCTCAGGGGCCATGTAGTGGAAAGTGCCCGTCACTCCAGACATGTTTTTGGAGGAGGTGACGCCATCTTGGGCAAGTCCTAGATCGATTATACGGATGTGGCCATCTGCATCCAACATGATGTTTTCCGGCTTTATGTCTCTGCAATGAAAGAAGAAAATAAAATTAGAAATCTGTCCAGTGATACAAGAGATGGAAAATGGATCACTACAAGACCAGGTAGAATAGGGGGCAGGACAGCAGGAATGCTGAGGGCCATATCTCCAGAATGTAAAGGAGACAGAGAGAAGGAGGAACGTTCTGCTTACCGGTGGACGATGTTGTGTCCATGGAGGAACTGGAGGCCACATACAATCTCTGCTGTGTAGAATCTGACGGAGAGAACAGAGTGTAGTATCAATGTCATCAAACCCTTCTCTAGCAATTCCCAAATATCCTGGCACCCCACTGCCTGCATCCAGCACCCTAAACATATGCCCTGCCAGTGCTTCCTTAGCTACACCCAGACCTCAGTTTTTTCCATCTCCTTAGTTCTCCTTTAGGTACATTTTCCGTTTTCTCACCTCACATTGCCGATGTTCAGGCAGTCGCACATCCTGATCAAGTCTTCCAGGCTGCCACCGAACAGATACTCCGTGATGAAATATGCCCTCTGCAGAGACTGGTGTGCAGCATAGAGGTGGCATAAGAATGGGCAGTCTCTGGCCGCCAGGAGGATGAGCCGCTCTCGCATAATGGTGTCCTCATTGTCCTCTTTTATGGTAATCATTGATGTTACGGCCGGGGACTGATGCCAGGACCACCTGAAAAAGACAAATGAAGAATACTTGGAAGGTGTCTGCAGGATGTGGAAGGGATCTGGATTTTCTACTAAGTCACATGATAAAACTGAGTGGTTTCTCAATCTGCTGGTAACCAGGACCATGTAGAGGAGCAAATCTATGCGCATAATGCACTGCCTACTCCAGGGATGGGCTATGGAAAGGTGATAAAAAATAGTCAGCATTTTTATTTCATAAATCAATAATACACATGAAAATAAGCAATGTGTAATAAATCTAATCACAGAAATCTGCTTTTTTTCTCTACCAGGACTGATTTTTCATTTTCTAAAATTCTCAATTTTCGCTTAAAATCTGTATTCAGTGATAAAAGATTGTTGCATTACTGAGAAAGGAGGCGACAGTTGGTACTGATAATATTCTATGTAGAAGAGAAGTGGAAGGAGGAGGGAGGAATTCTGCCTTTAGCTCCTCCCTCTCCCCCTTTACATAGAATATTATCAGCACCAACTGTCATCTCCTATCTCAGTAACGTAACAGTCTGTCTTCACTAAATACAGATTTTACACGAAAATAGAGACTTTGAAAATGAAAAATCAATCTTGGTGGAGAAAGAAGCAGATTTCTCAAATAATATTTATTATGTTGCTTATTTTCATGTGTGCTGTTAATGAAATAAAAATTAAAACAACAGCGACTCTTTAACCCCTTAAGCCCCGCGGGTGGTTTGCACGTTAATGACCGGGCCAATTTTTACAATTCTGACCACTGTCACTTTATGAGGTAATTACTCTCGAACGCTTCAACGGATCCCCCTGATTCTGAGATTGTTTTTTCGTGACATATTGTACTTCATGATTGTGGAAAAATTTCTTCGATATCACTTGCGTTTATTTGTGAAAAAAACGGAAATTTGGCGAAAATTTTGAAAATTTTGCAATTTTCAAAATTTGAATTTTTAAGCCCTGAAATCAGAGCGATATGTCACACAAAAGAGTTAATAAATAACATTTCCCACATGTCTACTTTACATCAGCACAATTTTGGAACCAAAATTTTTTTTTGTTAGGGAGCTATAAGGGTTAAAAGTTGACCAGCGATTTCTCATTTTTCCAACAAAATTTACAAAACCATTTTTTTAGGGACCACATCACATTTGAAGTCACTTTGAGAGGTCTTTATGACAGAAAATACCCAAAAGTGACACCATTCTAAAAACTGCACCCCTCAAGGTGCTCAAAACCACATTCAAGAACTTTATTAACCCTTCAGGTGCTTCACAGGAATTTTTTGAATGTGGAAGAAAAAAATGAACATTTAACTTTTTTCACAAAAATGTTAATTTAGACCCAATTTTTTTTATTTTCACAGGGGTAACAAGAAAAAATGGACCCCAAAATTTGTTGTGCAATTTCCCCTGGGCACGCAGATACCCAATATTTGGGGAAAAAATACTGTTTGGGCGCACGGCAGGGCTCGGAAGGGAAGGAGCGCTATTTGACTTTTTGATTGTAAAATTTGCTTGAATAATTAGTGGACGCCATGTTGTGTTTGGAGAGCCCATGTGTGCCCAAACTTTGGAGCTCCCCCACAAGTGTCCCCATTTTGGAAACTAGACCCCCCAAGGCACCTTTCTAGATGCATAGTGAGCACTTGGAACCCCCAGGTGCTTCACAAATTGATTCGTAACAATGAAAAAGTGAAAAAAGAAACACTTTTTCATTTTTATGAATCAATTTGTGAAGCACCTGAGTGTTCCAAGTGCTCACAATGCATCTAGATAGGTGCCTTGGGGGGTCTAGTTTCCAAAATGGGGTCACTTGTGGGGGAACTCCAATGTTTGGGCACACAGCGGCTCTCCAAACGCAACATGGTGTCGCTAACAATTTGAGCCGATTTTCCGTTAAATTTGTTAGAGGACACCATGTTGCATTTAGAGAGTCCCTGTGTGCCCAAACATTGGAGCTCCCCCACAAGTGACCCCATTTTGGAAACTAGACCCCCCAAGGCACCTATCTAGATGCATAGTGAGCACTTGGAACCCCCAGGTGCTTCACAAATTGATTCGTAACAATGAAAAAGTGAAAAAAAAAAACTTTTTCATTTGTATGAATCAATTTGTGAAGCACCTGAGGGTTCCAAGTGCTCACTATGCATCTAGATAGGTGCCTTGGGTGGTCTAGTTTCCAAAATGGGGTCACTTGTGGGGGAGCTCCAATATTTGGGCACACAGCGGCTCTCTAAATGCAACATGGTGTCCGCTAACAAATTTAACGCAAAATTGGCTCAAATTGTTAGCGACACCATGTTGCGTTTGGAGAGCTGCTGTGTGCCCAAACATTGGAGCTCCCCCACAAGTGACCCCATTTTGGAAACTAGACCCCCCAAGGCACCTATATAGATGCATAGTGAGCACTTGGAACCCCCAGGTGCTTCACAAATTGATTCGTAACAATGAAAAAGTGAAAAAAAAAACACTTTTTCATTTTTATGAATCAATTTGTGAAGCACCTGGGGGTTCCAACTGCTCACTATGCATCTAGATAGGTGCCTTGGGGGGTCTAGTTTCCAAAATGGGGTCACTTGTGGGAGAGCTCCAATGTTTGGGCACACAGGGACTCTCTAAATGCAACATGGTATCCGCTAACAAATTGAATGGAAAATCGGCTCAAATTGTTAGCGGACACCACATTGCGTTTGGAGAGCTTCTCTGTGCCCAAACTTTGGAGCTCCCCCACAAGTGACCCCATTTTGGAAACTAGACCCCCCAAGGCACCTTTCTAGATGCATAGTGAGCACTTGGAACCCCCAGGTGCTTCACAAATGGATTCGTAATAATGAAAAAGTGAAAAAAAAAACACTTTTTCATTTTTACGAATCAATTTGTGAAGCACCTAGGGGTTCCAAGTGCTCACTATGCATCTAGATAGGTGCCTTGAGGGGTCTAGTTTCCAAAATGGGGTCACTTGTGGGGGAGCTCCAATGTTTGGGCACACAGGGACTCTCTAAATGCAACATGGTATCCGCTAACAAATTGAATGGAAAATCGGCTCAAATTGTTAGCGGACGCCACATTGCGTTTGGAGAGCCCCTCTGTGCCCAAACTTTGGAGCTCCAACACAAGTGACCCCATTTTGGAAACTAGACCCCCCAAGGCACCTTTCTAGATGCATAGTGAGCACTTGGAACCCCCAGGTGCTTCACAAATTGATTCGTAATAATGAAAAAGTGAAAAAAAAAACACTTTTTCATTTTTACGAATCAATTTGTGAAGCACCTAGGGGTTCCAAGTGCTCACTATGCATCTAGATAGGTGCCTTGGGGGGTCTAGTTTCCAAAATGGGGTCACTTGTGGGGGAGCTCCAATGTTTGGGCACACAGGGACTCTCTAAATGCAACATGGTATCCGCTAACAAATTGAATGGAAAATCGTCTCAAATTGTTAGCGGACGCCACATTGCGTTTGGAGAGCCCCTCTGTGCCCAAACTTTGGAGCTCCCCCACAAGTGACCCCATTTTGGAAACTAGACCCCCCAAGGCACCTTTCTAGATGCATAGTGAGCACTTGGAACCCCCAGGTGCTTCACAAATTGATTCGTAATAATGAAAAAGTGAAAAAAAAAACACTTTTTCATTTTTACGAATTAATTTGTGAAGCACCTAGGGGTTCCAAGTGCTCACTATGCATCTAGATAGGTGCCTTGGGGGGTCTAGTTTCCAAAATGGGGTCACTTGTGGAGGAGCTCCAATGTTTGGGCACACAGGGACTCTCCAAATGCAACATGATATCCGCTAACAATTTGAGCCGACAATTTGTTAGCGGATATCATGTTGCATTTGGAGAGTCCCTGTGTGCCCAAACATTGGAGCTCCCCCACAAGTGACCCCATTTTGGAAACTAGACCCCCCAAGGCACCTATCTAGATTCATAGTGAGCACTTGGAACCCCAGGTGCTTCACAAATTGATTCATAAAAATGAAAAAGTGTTTTTTTTTTCACTTTTTCATTTTTACGAATTAATTTGTGAAGCACCTGGGGGTTCCAAGTGCTCACTATGCATCTAGAAAGGTGCCTTGGGGGGTCTAGTTTCCAAAATGGGGTCACTTGTGGGGGAGCTCCAAAGTTTGGGCACAGAGGGGCTTTCCAAACGCAATGTGGTGTCCGCTAACAATTTGAGCCGATTTTCCATTCAATTTGTTAGCGGATACCATGTTGCATTTAGAGAGTCCCTGTGTGCCCAAACATTGGAGCTCCCCCACAAGTGACCCCATTTTGGAAACTAGACCCCCCAAGGCACCTATCTAGATTCATAGTGAGCACTTGGAACCCCAGGTGCTTCACAAATTGATTCATAAAAATGAAAAAGTGTTTTTTTTTTCACTTTTTCATTTTTACGAATCAATTTGTGAAGCACCTGGGGGTTCCAAGTGCTCACTATGCATCTAGAAAGGTGCCTTGGGGGGTCTAGTTTCCAAAATGGGGTCACTTGTGGGGGAGCTCCAAAGTTTGGGCACAGAGGGGCTCTCCAAACGCAATGTGGTGTCCGCTAACAATTTGAGCCGATTTTCCATTCAATTTGTTAGCGGATACCATGTTGCATTTAGAGAGTCCCTGTGTGCCCAAACATTGGAGCTCCCCCACAAGTGACCCCATTTTGGAAACTAGACCCCCCAAGGCACCTATCTAGATTCATAGTGAGCACTTGGAACCCCAGGTGCTTCACAAATTGATTCATAAAAATGAAAAAGTGTTTTATTTTCACTTTTTCATTTTTACGAATCAATTTGTGAAGCACCTGGGGGTTCTAAGTGCTCACTATGCATCTAGATAGGTGCCTTGGGGGGTCTAGTTTCCAAAATGGGGTCACTTGTGGGGGAGCTCCAATGTTTGGACACACAGGGGCTCTCCAAACGCAACATGGCGTCCGCTAACAATTTGAGCCGATTTTCCATTCAATTTGTTAGCGGACACCATGTCGCGTTTGGAGAGCCCGTGATGTGCCTAAACAGTGGAGCTCCCCCACAAGTGTCCCCATTTTGGAAACTATACCCCTCAAAGATTTTATTAAGGTGTATAGTGAACATTTTGAACCCAGAGGTACGGCACATTATTTGTTTACATTAGGTCATCATATTGAATAAGTTTTCATTATTCTTGAGCGCAAGTGCTCGCTACTTGAGTTTGCATCGGGTACTCAGGTATGCACCATGTACAGCGTGTGCTCGAGTGACATGCTCAAGTCCCTGCTCCGCATGTTTCACGGTTATTAGACACCCAAAAAAAAACATGCGGGGATCGCTCGTGCATGGCAGGCAATCCCCGTAAAGTTTTTTGGCCGCGAAGCATATGGGGTAGAGACTCGAGCATGTCACTCAAATACCCACGATACTAAATGCATACCAGAGCACCCGATGCAAACTCAAGTAGCGAGCACTTGCTCTCAACACTAGTCGCCATATCGTCATCTTTTTTTCTTACTTTTGAAAAAAATCCCAACCCCAGCCCTAACCCTAGCCCAATCCTAACTCAAGAGTTTATTTTTGACGCCGTTCCTTGTGCGGTATAAGTGATTAGACGACTTTATTCTTCGGGTCGGTGTGATTACAGCAATGCCAGAATCATATGGGGTTTTTATGACTGACAGCTGTCACACACTAAAAGACGCATTTTTTGTAAAATCTAGTTTTTGCATCGCCATATTTTGAGAGCTATAATTTTTCCAGATTTTGGCAGACAGTCATGTGACGGCTCGTTTTTTGCGGGATGACTTGACGTTGTTATTGGTGCCATTTTCAGGCACGTGACATTTTTTGATCGCTTTCTATTCCGATTTTTGGGAGGCAGAATAAACAAAAACCAACAATTCAGGAATTGTTTTTTTTTTTTTTTTTATTCTGTTCCGCGTGTGGTAAAATTGATGAGGCAGCTTTACTCTTCGGGTCAGTACGTTTACAACGGTACCACATTTGTATCATTTTTCTATGTTTTGGCGCTTATACACAATAAAAGCTATTTTATAGAAAAAAATATTTTTTAGTATCGCTTTATTCTGAGAGCTATAACTTTTTTATTTTTCGGCTGATGGAGCTATATGGCGGCTTGTTTTTTGCGGGACGAGATGATGTTTTCAGCGGTATCATTTTTATTTATATGCGTCTTTTTGATCGTGTGTTATTCCACTTTTTGTTTGGCGGTATGGTGATAAAGCATTGTTTTTTGCTTGTTTTTTTTTTTTTTTTTTTTACCGTGTTCACTGAAGGGGATAACTAGTGGGACAGTTTTATAGGTCAGGTTGTTCCGGACGCGGTGATACCAAATATGTGTACTTTTATTGTTTTTTTTTTTTTTTTTTTATAATAATATTTATTGATGGGTACATTATATTTTTATTTTTGGTGTATTATTTTTTTTATTTTTTTATAATATTTTTGCACATTTTCTTTTTTTTTTTTTCCACTTTCACACAGTTTATACACTTTATTACTTTGTCCCACTCTGGGACTTTCACTTTTTTTTTTTCTGATCGCCTGCATGGCACAGGAATGGAGCACCATCCCTATGCCATGAAGGCTGTCAGAAGTGCACAGTGTGAAGATTGCTTGGAGATGCACTGCGCATGTCCAAGCAATCTTCCTGCTCTCTGGTGACCCGGATGTTGTCATGACGACATCGGGTCGTCATGGCAACACCCGGGAAGCCTTTGCAGACTGCGCTGGAAGCCGGAAGAGGAGGTGAGTATCGCCGATCACCTCCCCTTGCCCCCGCAATGCCGCGATCGACTTCGATCGACTTCGATCGCAGCATCGCGGGGGTTAATGTGCTGGGAGCGGTGCGTGACCGCTCCCTGCACATAGTACCGGGTGTCAGCTGTGACAATCAGCTGACACCCGGCGGCGATCGCGCCCGCACAGCCTGTGTGCGGGCGCGATCGCGATGACGTACTAATACGGGTTTGGCTCTTAAGTCCCAGGGCACAGACGCGTATTAGTACGTCAGATGTTATTAAGGGGTTAAAGGGTTTTCCACTGTTACCATATGGGAATAAACATAACAAGCATTAGTGGAGGCTTTGAGTTGGCATTAGTGTGGTCTGAATATCATTGTCTATTAAGGTTTAATAAAAAAAACAGAGAGCAACGTATGTACAATATGGCCGCCTGATAGGAGCCAATATTGATGATGACATGGAAAAAAACAATGTCCCCTGCTCCCTACAGCTGTGACCCCTGAGATCAACCATCTAGTGTAGAAGAATACCACGTTATAGCAGCACTAGACCTAACTATGGAGATGACTTATGTCATCTCACAGAACACTACAATGTGCAACAACAAAGCATGACATGGCTGATAACAGAGAACAATACATGAGGATATAATAAAAACTTCAGGTTTAAAATGAATATAAAATATGTAGGACTTAATTTGCCAAAGGCGCCCCTACCCAAGACCTGGTGGATGTCGAAGCGGCTGATGTTAAGCCTGGCATAGGGGCTGGATGATCCAGGGTCTCCTCTGCATCCAGGTGTTGACTCCTCCAATCCATTGTTGGCTTCTCTCCTCTTCTTCGTGATCTTCTTGAATCCGGTCACGCTGTCCTCTTCTCTCTTCTTCTCCTCGCTCTGTTCTCCATGTCTAGTAGACGCCATTTGCAAAAATATCTTCCAAAATCTTCCAAACCGCAAACCTCCGTCCGATCGCTTCAGCCGAGGTGATGTCAGAGGTGATGGAACCTCAGGTGGCACCTGCCAGGCAGCAGATCATGGACCTGCTCTGCTCTATACTCTGATGTGGGCATCATGGGTGACAGTTTAGAGTCCAGAGGAACGGCAGAGAACTTCATTTCGACTTCTAGTGTTTTTTTTTTATTATTATTCTATTAATCCCTTCATGCAGGAGGCAGGTGACACCAGTAGAAACTTCAACTGGATGTGCGTCCCTATATGACTGTGGGAATGCATTATACTAATATACAGTATATGACTATGGGGGTGCATTACACTAATATATATGACTATGGGGGGGCATTATACTAATATATATTTATTCATTATTATAGCGCCATTTATTCCATGGCACTTTACATGTGATAGGAATATACATAGCAAAAACATTTACATAATCTTAACAAAACGAGTCAGCGACTGGTACAGGAGGAACGAGGACCCTGCCCGCGAGGGCTCACATTCTACAAGGGATGGGTGAGGATACAGTAGGTGGGGGTAGGTGGGGGTAGAGGAGGTCATGCAGTAATGTGGTGGAGTGATGGTTACTGCAGGTTGTAGGCTTGTCGGAAGAGGTAGGTCTTCAGGTTTCTTTTGAAGGCTTCCATGGTAGGCGAGAGTCTGATGTGTTGGGGTACAGAGTTCCAGACTAGGGGGGATGCACGGGAGAAATCTTGTATGCGATTGTGGGAAGAGGAGATAAGAGGGGAGTAGAGAAGGAGATCTCATGAGGATCGGAGGTTGCGTGCATGTAAGTAACGGGAGACTAGGTCACAGATGTATGGAGGAGACAGGTTGTGGACGGCTTTGTATGCCATGGTTAGGGTTTTGAACTGGAGTCTCTGGGCAATGGGGAGCCAGTCATATATATGACTATGGAGGTGCATTATTCTAATGAATATGACTATGGAGGTGCACTATACTACTATGTATGACTACAGGGGTGCATTATACTAATATATATGACTATGCGGGTGCATTATACCAATATATATGACTATGCAGGTGCATAATACTACTATGTATGACTATGGTGGTGCATTATACTAATATATATGACTATAGGGGTGCATTATTCTAATGAATATGACTATGGAGGTGCACTATACTACTATGTATGACTACAGGGGTGCATTATACTAATATATATGACTATGCGGGTGCATTATACTAATATATATGACTATGCGGGTGCATAATACTACTATGTATGTATAGCGCCCCGAGGGTTCGGCCGCTATAGGGGTATTGCACCTCAGACCAGAGGTGTGATATTCCACTCCCAGGTAAGGATGGAGTATGGACCAGGGCTCAGTTAGCTGCATACAGCACACACACCCCATTTCCGAGGGACAGCTCAACGGTGCTCCCACTAGACATAAGTGCAGGCACGACCGACTATGTCCCTGCCTGGAGTGGGGAGGGGGGGTGGAACACCCAGTGCTGTAGGGGCAGATAGGGGTTGGTTCCTGAGCGTAGGAAGAAGCTCATTGGTTGCTGGTCACCTGGGCTCATGGTCAGAGGGAGGTATAAAAGGTGGGCACAATCTTAGATCTAGGTTCGTTCTGTCCAGAGAGGAGAAGACAGGGAGTAGAGGCTCTGTAGGAGCTCTACTCCAGAAGGGCCTAGTGAGAGGCCGAGGAGGAGGGGAAGGGGAGCTGAGATTTTGGCTCATCTCAGCTCCAAGAGAAAGGAACAGAAACAGAAAGGAACTGCAAAGAAAGAGAGAGAGAAACAGAAGGGCTCAGGAACAAGATGGTGGAAGGGACCCTAAGAACCCACGAGAATCCAGGGTGAAGGGTCTGGCAGATTAAGGGTACCGGATCCCAAGTTGGTGGAGGAGAAACTACCCTCAGCCAAAGACCGGTCGTCATGATCATCTATTGGTGCGACACCTCATCAAACCTGCTAGGAAGGCACCATATAGGACAGCGGAGGACGGGGCCCACGTTTAACCGCATGAGTCCGTGGCAGCTGGACAAAAGTGGGTCACTGGTGAGGCAGGCCAGAGAAAGGATTAAAGGGGGTCCTGTGCCATGCTCCTGAACTGCCTGGGAGTTGACCGAGCCCCTCACCTGGTGGACGCAGCACGGCTCGGGCGGTCACTGCCGACGGAAGTGACCCGGAACAAACGAACTGTGAGTAAAGACCCTGGACTGTAACTTGTTGTCCGTGTGCTCCTTCGCTCCACCGGCACTACCGGTACTGGGACCTTCACCACCATCACTCCCTCCATCCACTACACTGCCCTGGGGCCGCACTCTTCCCGTGGGGAGTCACACTACCCTAGCTGCACACCTCATCAGCCCCAGCGGTCTGCATGCAGCGGCGGTTCCTAATAACCGCAATCCACGGGTGGCGTAGTCGGACATTATCTGAAGCACGTAGCAAACTACCATTGGCCTGACCACCCTGAGCCGCGGGATCGGGCCGCCACTACAACTCCCCCCATCGTTCCCCTATCGCACGGATCCGCGTGCCCCACGACCCAGGGGGCGAGTCAGCTTTGGCGTAGTCGGCAGGATTTCGTGCCCGCTAACAACGGGTACTGCGCGCCTGAAAAGAGACTGTTTCATTGTACCAAAGATGGCGCCCGCCCCAGAAGAACGAGCGCCATAATGTGCGCGCCAAAAGACCACAGGAGGCCGCCTCCCATCGTGGGCCGGGTCCCAGAATGGCGCCAAAGAGGAAGCCCGCCCCCGACAACCATGAGCACGGCGGTAGAAATGTTCGTCAACGTGGGGGGGCTGCCCCTGAGAGTGATTGTCAGCAGAACGCCCAGGACCACCCCCCATGGGGGCGGAAAGAGAAGAAAACTGCGGGGCAGGGGGTGGTCTGGATCAGTTTGGCCAGGCCGCACCCGGAGATGGAGAAAGAAATCAGCTCCAGTACTTTGGCGAGGGGCCTGCTGCAAGCTACACCACCATGCAGCCTCACCGAGCTGCTAGCCCATCTCCCCAAGGAGGACCCCGAGTATACGCGGGCGGCGTTGGAGGAGCTGGACCGGAGGATGGTCCGGGCGCAGCAGGATGTGATTGCCGGGTGGAAGGAGGAAGTGGCCCGGCGGGCTGTGACCCTGCAGCAGGAGGCGCCATCGACGTCCAGCAGCACACCAGCCACCGAGGGCAGTGAAGGCAGAGCGGAGGCTGAAGACGACGCCGCGGAGGAGGCCGCGACAGCAGAGGCAGGTAACGGAGATGCCCCTTCCCCGAACCCTAGGACCGCCGACCTGCCCCTGCACCCTGTTGCGGAGCCCAACGCACCTGGACCCGCCGTCGACACCGTGCCTCCACTGCCATCAACCGGCCCACAGGCCGTCGACGCTGCCAGTGAGCCTGGCCCCACGCCGTGCCCTCTGACCCCGGGCGTGCTCAGCCAACCGCCATCATGGGCCCGGCCGCAAGGCCCAGTGCCCCCGGGCGCAGCTGTCCCGACGGAACCCCCTGCACCTGCTGTACCACCCTTGGGAGCAACAAGGAAATGACCAGCACGGGCCTGGTCGCAAGGCCACGTGCCCCCGGGCGCCGCCAACCCGCTTGCGCCCCCTGCTGCTGCAGTACCACCGCTGGGAGCAGATCTCTTCGCCCAACACACCAGTCCGGATGGGCTTCCATTCATCTGGCCCCCCGAATTTGTCAACCCCCGCTTCCAGAGGAGCCCGCCCGCGGAGGTTGAAGTACCATCTGAGCCCCTCATACCTGCTCCGGCGCCTCAGGAAATCTCCCAGCTGCTATTGGAGGACGCCCAGTTTGAATGAGATCCCACAGGGGAGGACCTGATGGGGTTCACGAAGGAAACACGAGCGGGCGCAGCAGAGCGGCGGGAGGCCTGCCGCCAGCAGCTGGAAATGTTTGAGAAAGAGCAGCGAGAGCGGCGGGTGAAGCAAGAGAAGCTGCAGGTCCAGAGCGCGGAGCAGAAAATGAAGGCTCGGCGAGATCCCCGAACTGCCCGCAGTCCCCGAGTCACCGGGACTGTTGTGAAGTTCCAGATGGAGCGCGGCTGGGGTTTCATCCGAGACCCTGAGACCATCAGCGATATATTCGTGACAAGGAGAGATATGGAGAGTCACCTGCCGGAAGGCCATCGTGGGCGGGACCTATTTCCGGGTGATGTGGTGTCTTACACCCGACACCAAGGCGTGAAGGGATGGTACGCCCTCCACGTCCACAGAGTAGTAGAGGAGGAGGAACAACACTACTCGGACGCTGAGTATCAAGAGGACCCGGATGGGCCTGAAGATTATGAGGAGCAAGGAGCGGCTGGAGGGTATCGCTACCAGTGAACAGTAGCATACCAGTGTATATAGTTACCCGTCAGGGTACAAAGGAACTGTGTGGGACTGTTTCCAGAAAAGTGTGGTCCCCGTTGGGACTGATATAGGACTGTTTGATTGTTGCCCTATCCCCTAAGTAACTTGGCTGAGGACTGAGAGCAGCCATCCCTCTTCCCCTAACAGGCTGAGGACTGTGAGCAGCCATTCCTCTCCCTAAAACCGGCCGAGGACTGGGAACGGCCAATCCCTTGTACATAGTTGCGCTTCCTAAAGTGCCCCCTACTGGTTTTATACAAAAACCGCAACGTCTACCTCAAGATTTACTAGACTGTTGCACCTTTACCTGGTCGAGATCCAAGAATACAAGAATGTGTCTTGCTTAAAAATGTTTTACATGAGAAAAGTTTTATATGCTGCTAGGTAATAATGCAAATGTTTTACAAGATGTTTTATATGACAAAAGAGTTCCAGAGGCATTAGCAAAGTGTTTTATAAAAGTGACATGAAAAGAAAAGAGTTTCCCAGAAAGGGAATTGTACCGTATTGCCTGTTTTCTGATGTGGAAAGTTATTGAAAAAGTTTTGCATGTCCTGTAATTAACTGTTTTTGCTCTTTTCCAGCTCGAGGACGTGTTGTGCTTTACCAGGGGGGAATGTAGCGCCCCGAGGGTTCGGCCGCTACAGGGGTTTTGCACCTCAGACTAGAGGTGTGATATTCCACTCCCAGGTAAGGATGGAGTATGGACCAGGGCTCAGTTAGCTGCATACAGCACACACACCCCATTTCCGAGGGACAGCTCAACGGTGCTCCCACTAGACATAAGTGCAGGCACGACCGACTATGTCCCTGCCTGGAGTGGGGAGGGGGGGGTGGAACACCCAGTGCTGTAGGGGCAGATAGGGGTTGGTTCCTGAGCGTAGGAAGAAGCTCATTGGTTGCTGGTCACCTGGGCTCATGGTCAGAGGGAGGTATAAAAGGTGGGCACCATCTTAGATCTAGGTTCGTTCTGTCCAGAGAGGAGAAGACAGGGAGTAGAGGCTCTGTAGGAGCTCTACTCCAGAAGGGCCTAGTGAGAGGCCGAGGAGGAGGTGAAGGGGAGCTGAGATTTTGGCTCATCTCAGCTCCAAGAGAAAGGAACAGAAAG
The DNA here is from genome assembly GCF_046119375.1 of Phyllobates terribilis. NCBI lineage: Eukaryota > Metazoa > Chordata > Amphibia > Anura > Dendrobatidae > Phyllobates > Phyllobates terribilis. The sequence goes on along the minus strand of NW_027362763.1, from coordinate 801,971,687 downwards.
GAACAGAAACCGAAAGGAACTGCAAAGAAAGAGAGAGAGAAACAGAAGGGCTCAGGAACAAGAAGGTGGAAGGGACCCTAAGAACCCACGAGAATCCAGGGTGAAGGGTCTGGCAGATTAAGGGTACCGGATCCCAAGTTGGTGGAGGAGAAACTACCCTCAGCCAAAGACCGGTCGTCGTGATCATCTATTGGTGCGACACCTCATCAAACCTGCTAGGAAGGCACCATATAGGACAGCGGAGGATGGGGCCCACGTTTAACCGCACGAGTCCGCGGCAGCTGGACAAAAGTGGGTCACTGGTGAGGCAGGCCAGAGAAAGGATTAAAGGGGGTCCTGTGCCATGCTCCTGAACTGCCTGGGAGTTGACCGAGCCCCTCACCTGGTGGACGCAGCACGGCTCGGGCGGTCACTGCCGACGGAAGTGACCCGGAACAAACGAACTGTGAGTAAAGATCCTGGACTGTAACTTGTTGTCCGTGTGCTCCTTCGCTCCTCCGGCACTACCGGTACTGGGACCTTCACCACCATCACTCCCACCATCCACTACACTGCCCTGGGGCCGCACTCTTCCCGTGGGGAGTCACACTACCCTAGCTGCACACCTCATCAGCCCCAGCGGTCTGCATACAGCGGCGGTTCCTAATAACCGCAATCCACGGGTGGGGTAGTCGGACATTATCTGAAGCACGTAGCAGATTACCATTGGCCTGACCACCCTGAGCCGCGGGACCGGGCCGCCACTACTACTTCCCCCATCGTTCCCCTATCGCCCGGATCCGCGTGCCCCACGGCCCAGGGGGCGAGTCATATGACTATGGTGGTGCATTATACTAATATATATGACTATAGGGGTGCATTTTACTACTATATATGATTATGGGATGCATTATACTAATACAGTATATATGATTATAGGGTGCATTATACTAATATATATGACTATGTGGGAGCATTATATTACTATATATGACTATGGTGGTGCATTATACTACTATGTATGAATATGTAGAAGCATTATACTACTATTTATGACTATGGGGTGAATTATATTACTGTATATGACTATGGGGGTGCATTATACTGCCAAAGTATAACTACAGAGTGAATTATACTGCTTTATATGACTATGGGGGTTCATTATACTGCTATATTTGACTATGGAGTGAATTATACTACTATATATGACTATGGGGGTGCAATATACTACTATGAATGACTATGGGGTCCATTATACTAGTATGTATGACTATGATGGTGCATTATACTACTATATATGACTACATATGACTATGGGGGTGCATTATCCTACTATGAATGACTATAGGCATGCATTATACTACTATATATGACTATGGGGTGCATTAGTAGGACAATGATCCAAAACACACCAGCAAGTCCACCTCTAAATGGCTTAAGAAAAACAAAATTAAGACTTTGGAGTGGCCTAGTCAAAGTCCTGACCTTAATCCGATTGAGATGCTGAGGCATGACTTTAAAAAGGCGGTTCATGCTCAGAAACTCTCCAGTGTGGGTGAGTTACAAAACTTTTGCGAAGATGAGTGGGCCAAGATTCCTCCAGAGAAATCCTCATTGTAAAAGACTCATTGCCAGTTATCGCAAACTCTTGATTGCAGTTGTTGCTGCTAAGGGTGGCCCAACCAGTTATTTGGTTTAGGGGGCAATCACTTTTTCACACAGGGCCTTGTAGGTTTAGATTTCTATTTCTCTTAATAATAAAAACCTTCATTTAAAAACTGCATTTTGCATTTTGTTATCTTTGTCTAATATCTAAATTTGTTTTGTGATCTGAAACATTTAAGTGTGACAAACATGCAAAAGAATAAGAAATCAGGAAAGGGGCAAACACTTTTTCACATCCCTGTATCACTGTATATACCAGGATGGGGCCCAGGATGAGGGACATATATACCAGGATGGAGGGCGCGTATATACAATATATATATATATATATATATATATATATATATATATATATATATATATATATATATATATACTGGTGCCCAATAGAGAAAGGGAAAGGGGATAATATACTTTACCAAACAGCCAACACCAGACCGGACAGGTGTCATTGGCAGTTATATGTACAGTGTGGATGGAGTCTTATAGCACTATTGTACTGTGTATGTGGTTACTGTGTGCGGGGGACACATGATGGAGCAGTCCCTTATATAGAGGTCCTGACTGGCACTGGTATAAGGCACTCTGGTTGGTGCAGTTCTGCCATTTGCACCATGTAATGAGCATGTGGCCGGCTGTAGATGGTGATGTTATGTAGTCACAGTAGTATTATTACATGTGTACTAAGCATGAAGGGTGTTATATGTGCTCTGACACAGAATATACTATGTATGAAGACAGGAATATGGTGAGATTGGGGAAGTATATAATAAAGCCATCAGTGATGTATATAATACAGGTTGTACCGTTACCAATGGCCGATCACATGTGATATACAGTAATCCCACCACAACCCCAGGGAAGGACGGGTCACTGCTGTGCCTTTTACCTTATTATAACTCAGCTCTGGGGTCACTGAAATCTTCTTTCTCTTTATAGTGTCGCTTTTATTAATATTATTTACATATAACCCAAACAAAACAATAAAACCCCCATGAATGAGTGACCCCATTATTAATGCTCCTTTGTGCATTTGTATCACATTCACAGGCACTGAATACACTGTATGATTTACTGCTGCAGTCAGCCATTAGTTATATACAGGTAGATTGTCACTGTAATTGTAATTCAGGTCCTGTCTCTCTCCATCTATAAATATATAGACTCCCAACATGTTTTGCCGGCTCTCAGGCATCATCAGGGGGATGGGGCATAAAGGAGTAATCTGTTGCCGCTCACTTCCACATTAGGAGGTTTGCAGTGCAGATGACTAATGACTGTTACGGATCCGGGTGGTGGAAACTCTGTGCTGCGGTGCAAGGAGGGACCAGAGGGGCGTGACTAGGTATCAACTCGGACTGACCAAGGTCGCACGGCGGCTCAGTCGACTCCGTGATCCAGGGAAAGACCGAGCAGAGGGACCAGGTGTTACTCTGGGCCAGTCCTTGTATGAGAGCAGGTGACTTCCACGGGTCAGAAGGCAGGGACTGACCTGTACAGCGGATGAGCACGACAGGCAGGCTGACGGGTGATCCGGGTAGACGGACTGGTAGACACCACGGGTAACTGGCAAGAGCCTCCAGGTAGGCTGGCTGGTAGGCACAGCAGGTAACTGGCAGGTAACTGGTACGTTCTCCGGGTAGGCAGACAAGCCTGGCCCATAGACAGTGTAGCGGGTTTGGACCATAGGCAGACCGTCGGGCTGGAGAGTGTACTTGGCTGGCTTAGACAGGTAGTCAGGCTGGCGGACTGGACTGGTAGTCAGGCTGGCGAACTGGACTGGTATTCAGGCTGGCGGACTGGACTGGTAGTCAGGCTGGTGGATTGGACTGGTAGTCAGGCTGGTGGACTGGTAGTCAGACTAGCAGCGGGACCTGAGGGCTGAAGAAGAGTTTAGAACACAAAGCTACAACCTTGCACGGGCACCTCCATTTTGGAGGAGGTGCCTTTTATATGAGAGGTCCTCCGGCCATTGGCCGGGGACTCCTTAGGACGGCGCGCGCGGCCCCTTTAAGAGGGAGGGACCATGCGCGCGCCCTAAGCACAGTGCTCGGGAAGCTGCGCACTCCAGCAGCAGCAGGAGGGCCAGAAGACGCAAGGCCCGGATCGCGGCGGTAAGGGGAACGGCATCTCTGCCTGTCAGAGGGCAGAGACGCCGATGATACAGTACCCCCCCTTTACGCCCCCTCTTCTTTAGGTCCAAAAAATTTTTTTCAAGAAGAAGCGGGGCGTCGATGTTCTCCCTGGGTTCCCAAGTTCTCTCCTCTGGGCCAAACCCCTTCCAATCCACCAGAAAAAATGTTTTTCCTCTTACCCTCTTGGTGGCCAGAATGTTCTCTACCTCATAGACGTCCTCAGCGGAGACCGGAGCTGGGGAGGTACCTGGATTGTCGGAAATAGAATTAAGAACAACCGGTTTGAGGAGAGATACGTGGAAGGAGTTTGGAATCCGTAAGGTGGCCGGGAGTTTTAACTTGTAGGCCACTGGATTGATTTGCTTGAGAACTTCAAATGGACCGATGAACCATGGACCCAACTTATAGGAAGGTATTTTGAGATGAACATGTTTGGAGGAGAGCCAAACCTTGTCTCCCGGACGGAACTGAGGCGGATCCAGACATCTCTTATCAGCATGTCTTTTCATCTGCTCGGAGGATTGAAGAAGTGCGGATCTAGTGTCCTCCCAAATGGTGGAAAATTCGCTGACCAGAGACTCCACGGCAGGATTGTCCACTGAAGTGGAGACGGGAAACAGAATCCGGGGGTGTTGACCGTAGACCACAAAGAACGGGGACTTGGAAGAAGATTCGCTCTCATGGTTATTATAGGAGAACTCGGCCCATGGTAGGAGCTCTATCCAATCGGTATGGTGAGCGCTGACGAAGTACCAGAGGAAGCTGGTAAGGATCTGGTTGATACGTTCCACTTGTCCATTGGACTGAGGATGATAAGCCAAGGAGAAATCCAGAGAGACATCCAGCAGCTTACACGTAGCTCTCCAGAAGCGCGAAGTAAACTGGACCCCTCGATCAGACACAATGTGGAGGGGTAAGCCGTGGAGACGAAAGATATGATGGATGAAGTCCTTAGCCAGCACAGATGTAGACGGGAGACCAGGCAGAGGGATAAAGTGGGCCATTTTAGAAAAGCAGTCAGCGACCACCAAATGACAGTACAATCGGCAGAAACAGGGAGATCAGTAATAAAGTCCATAGCAATGTGTTGCCACGGGGCAGCAGGTACGGGAAAAGGCAGGAGACGGCCGGCTGGAAGACGTCTGGGAACCTTGTTGCGGGCACAGGATGAACAGGCCGTGACGAAGTCTACAACATCCTTGAGCAGTGAAGACCACCAGTAATGCCGGGTAATGAGCAGGAAGGTCCTCCTCTGGCCAGCATGGCCGGCTAATTTAGATGAATGACCCCAGTGAAGAACCGCTACAAACGTCTTACCGTGTGGGAGACGAGACAAGTCCAACGGAGCCACATTCATTACTTTGGAGGGATCGATGACATGCATAGGCTCCTCCTCTTGATCAGAAGACAGGAAGGATCGGGACAAAGCGTCGGCTTTAACGTTCTTATCTGCAGGGCGGTAATGAAGGGTAAAGTTGAAACGGGCGAAGAACAAAGACCACCGGGCCTGACGTGGATTGAGTCTTTGGGCATTTTGTAGATATGCCAGGTTTTTGTGGTCAGTATAGATGACCACCGGGTGCAGAGCCCCCTCTAGCAGGTAACGCCACTCCTCCAGCGCCAATTTGATGGCTAGCAGTTCTCGGTCTCCTATGGAATAGTTGCTCTCGGACGAGGAGAAAAGCTTGGAGAAGAAGCCGCCGGTTACCATTCTCCTGGACGGAGATTTCTGGGTGAGCACAGCTCCGGCTCCGGAAGAGGAAGCATCAACCTCCAGAAAGAACTGTTTGTTGCAATCCAGATGGTGCAGCACTGGGGCAGAAGAGAAGGCTTGTTTTAAGGAGAGGAAGGCCTCCTCCGCTTCGGACGTCCATTCCTTAGGATTAGCACCCTTACGGGTGAGTGCAGAGATGGGTGCAGTCCGGGAAGAGAAATGAGGGATGAATAGGCGGTAATAGTTAGCGAAGCCCAGGAATCGCTGAATCGCCTTCAACCCCTCCGGTTGGGGCCACTTTAAGACGGCACAGACCTTCTCGGGGTCCATCCGTAGACCGGTTTTAGAGATAATATAGCCCAGGAACGGAAGAGAGGTCTGCTCGAAGAGGCATTTCTCAAATTTTGCGTATAAGTGATTCTGCCTGAGCCTATGCAGGACCTGACGAACATCCCTCCGGTGTGTGGGTAGATCCGGAGAGAAGACCAAGATGTCATCCAGGTACACCACCACGCACGAATATAAGAGGTCACGGAAGATGTCATTAACTAGTTCTTGGAAGACGGCTGGAGCATTACAGAGACCGAAGGGCATCACACGGTATTCATAGTGGCCGTCCCTGGTATTGAATGCCGTTTTCCACTCGTCTCCTTGGCGGATCCGGACCAAGTTATACGCCCCACGAAGATCGAGCTTGGAGAAGATCTTCGCACCTTTAAGGCGGTCGAACAGCTCTGAGATGAGTGGCAGGGGGTATTTATTTTTGATAATAATTTGCTTAAGTCCCCTATAATCGATACAGGGGCGTAGTGAGCCGTCTTTCTTTTTTACGAAGAAGAATCCAGCTCCAGCCGGGGAGGTAGATTTCTGGATGAATCCCCTAGCCAGATTTTCTTCGATGTACTCCGACATGGCCTGGGTTTCGGCCAGCGACAAGGGGTAGATACGCCCACGGGGTGGAGTGGCACTGGGTACCAGGTCGATAGGGCAATCATATGGCCTATGGGTGCCGGTAGAACAGGTAAATTAGCCGGAGTAGACGGAGGTCAAACCGGGCGAACCAGAACCAGGCAGGTCTCATGGCAATCCTGCCCCCAACGGAGCACCTCAGTGGATCGCCAATTCAGAACGGGTTCATGTCTCTGTAGCCAGGGTAGACCTAGCAATAGGGAGTGAGAGAGTCCGGATAGCACATAGAAGGAGATCCTCTCCGAGTGCAATGTGGCACCCCAGGGGGTCTGGTTGCCACAGTGGTAGTAATACCATGTCTGGGAGCAAAACAGGAGTTTCCTGGTCAGGGAACACACTACAAGCAACACCTCCTGCTCCAGACCAGAAAGGGGAGGATCCTGCCCTATATAACTGGATCTGGAGGCGGGGTTAGTCAGTCTGAGTGTAGTCAGTGTCAGGAGTCAGATAGGACACGAAGGAGCAAGGAGCTGAGGACTGGAGCTGGCAGAGCTCGTCCTAGCCAGAGCACACACCGAGAACCGGACACCGGAGTCCGAGGCTGTGGAACCCTTCAAGCCCAGTAGCAGAAACCGCACGGCAGGAGATTGTAGGTCTCCTGGCCAACAGAAGCCCGGAGGCTCAGCCACAGGAAAGGACCAGTACCGCCACAGAGGAGCGAGGAATACACGGGATCCGAGTCGCCAGCCATACGGGTGAGCAGCACGTTACACTCAGGGACGTGGGCTACAACACGACTATAAGCGGGATAGCCAAAAGAGTACAGTCAGAACGGCAGGCCTACAACTCCACCTGGCCAGGGGAATTCTAGGATTGCTCCCAGACTGACCAGGCCCTCATCCCTAGCAAGTACTCCAGTTGGGCCTATATAATTACCACCTGTAAAGACCCTAGGACTGCACTGCAAAGACTCCGTGTTATTATTACTGATCCAGGCACTATCACCACCATCATGCATACACGCTGCCTGAAGCTAAACTCTTCCTGTGGGGAGTCACATCACCTTGCTGCACATACCACCAGCTTCAGGGGACTGCTCCACAGCGGCGGTTCCCAATAACCGCATTCCACAGGTGGCGTAGTCGGACTATATAAACAGATTCTCATAAACTACCCTGGTTTGACCGCCCTGGGTCACAGACCGGGTCACTGCCACGGTGACTACAACCCCCAACATCTACAAGGCCCGGTTCCCAGGGGGCGCGTCAGCAACATTCCCACCTGAAGGGTCACAGGCTCTGTGACGAGCACGATGGTCACCGGAAGGAGTCTTCCATCCACGGAAGCGACTGCCAATGGTTCAGCCAGAGGTTTGGTGGGAATCTGATACTTCTCTACAAGGGACTGAGAAATGAGATTCCCGGCGGCTCCAGAATCCAGGTGGACGGTTTCAAAGAAGCGGTTCTCTCCACAGGAAATAGAAATGGATAGAGTCAAGAACGGAGAGGATTTACTCTTGCCTAGGACAACCTCTCCGAGTGGTCCTAGACACTGGAGTTTCCCGGCTTCTCCGGGCAGGAACGGATCAGATGCTCCTTACTACCACAGTAGAAACAGCTCACCTCGGCACGGCGTATTTCTTGGCGAGACTTGACCATCTTGGTCTGGTTGATCTGCATGTTTTTGGGCGAGCGTGCCTGGGGAGTTGCAGGGTGGGAGACAGGTTTCTGGAAAACCGGAGCAAGACGAGGAAATCTTCTCTACCAGTTGTCTCCTTAGCTCGTTCCAGGAAACGGATGTCAATCCGTGCAGCTAGTGACACCAGGCCATCCAGGGTGGTAGGAATGTCCCGGCAGGCTAGCTCGTTCTTTTTCCATCCGGAAAGACCCCCCCAGAAGGTGGACACCAGGGCCTCGTCATTCCAGGCAAGCTCAGAAGCAAGGGTACGGAACTGTATGGCATACTGGCCCATAGTGAGACTCACTTGGCGGAGTCGGAGCAATGAGGAGGCAGTAGAAATCCTTCATCCAGGCTCATCGTAGACCTTCCGGAAGGCAGTGAGGAAATCCAGAAGATCGGACACCAGGAGATCCCCTCTCTCCCATAGAGGGTTTAGCCATGCCAATGCTTCCCCGGTGAGGTGAGACATGATGAATGCCACCTTGGCCCGGTCGGAGGGAAACTGATGTGCCAGTAGTTAAAAGTGCAACGTGCACTGGTTCAGAAAACCCCGACATAAGACGGGGTCACCCCCAAAACAAGGAGGCGCAGAGAGCCGGGGTCCTGAGCTGGATGCTATAGCACAGGTAGGCAGAGGCGCCACAGGAGCGTGTGTCGCTCGGCTCGAGGCGGACACTGGTGTGACAGGCAGCGTGTCCAGGCGAAAGTTGACAGACCGCAGGTAGGTCAGGATGGTTTCCTGTTGGGATCTCTGACGAGAAACCTCCTGGTACACGTCATCAAGCGAAGGAGCCTGGGGGCCACTGGGTTCCATGGCCCGTGCAAACTGTTACGGATCTGGGTGGTGGAACCTCTGTACAGTGGTGCAAGGAGGGACCAGAGGGGCATGACTAGGTATCAACTCGGACTGACCAAGGTCGCACAGCGGCTCAATCGACTCCATGAACCAAGGAAGGACCGAGCAGAGGGACCAGGTGCTACTCTGGGCCAGTCCTTGTATGAGAGCAGGTGACTTCCACGGGTCAGAAGGCAGGGACTGACCGGTACAGCGGATGAGCACGGCAGGCAGGCTGACAGGTGATCCGGGTAGACGGACTGGTAGACACCACGGGTAACTGGCAGGAGCCTCCAGGTAGGCTGGCTGGTAGGCACGGCAGGTAACTGGCAGGTAATTGGTATGTTCTCTGGGTAGGCAGGCAAGCCTTGCCCATAGACAGACTGGTGGGTTTGGACCGTAGGCAGACCGTCGGGCTGGAGAGTGTACTTGGCTGGCGGAGACAGGTAGTCAGGCTGGCGGACTGGACTGGTAGTCAGGCTGGCGGACTGGACTGGTAGTCAGGCTGGCGGACAGGACTGGTAGTCAGGCTGGCGGACTGGTAGTCAGACTAGCAGCGGGACCTGAGGGCTGAAGCAGGGTTTAGAACACAAAACTACAACCTTGCACGGGCACCTCCATTTTGGAGGAGGTGCCTTTTATATGAGAGGTCCTCCCGCCATTGGCCGGGGACTCCTTAGGATGGCGCGCACGGCCCCTTTAAGAAGGAGGGAGCACTTGCGCGCTTTAAGCACAGTGCTAGGGAAGCTGCGTGTGCCGGCAGCAGCAGCAGCAGGGCCGGAAGATGACGGGCCCGGAGTGCGGCGGTAAGGGGGACAACGTCTCTGCCTGTAAGGGGGCAGAGACGCCGATGCTACAATGACGTCACATCCGCACAGACCTGCCAGGACGTAGCACAATCAGCAGATCTCATGGTCATGTACCAGTCTACTATATAGAACAGGACGTGATTCTTACTCACTTGGCTGCGAACACCTCACTCCACAGGCTGCACTTGATATTTTACACTTCTGTGCTGAATAGACACAGACATGGGTGCAGGAGTGTTTGGTTTCCACTGTCGTCAGTGTTGTATGTGTGGCACCCCTGAGGGTTCGACCGCCACAGGGATGCTGCACTTCTTTAATGGAGTGTGGTGTTCTTCCTCTGAGGTAAGACCAGTGTGATAGTCGTGATCCAAACCTTACATCCAACACCACACTTCTCCACCAGAGGGAGCTAATATGCACTAGGTGCTGCTCCCCTGGTTACAGGGAGACTGGGGAACCAAGAGTTATGGGAACCAGTTAGTGGGTGAGGGTGGAGGACTTACAAGTTAGTTACACTTTAAATTTCATATTTAATAAAAAGCCATCTTTGGTCTTGGTCGTCGTCTTCGGCTGTACTGTGCTGTCAAATACTGTGTGTAATGTGACCTCCCTCCGGGAGCGCAGATCCTGTGTGGGCCTGCACCAGCAAGGGACACAGCCCTCGTACCCCGGCCTTGGGACGAGGGGCAGGTTGTAGACCAGGAATGTCTCAACCAGGCCAATGACCAGGACCAAGAAGGCCTGAAGCTTAAGAGTGTGGCTCCACAGCAAATGGATCCCAGGCAGGATGCAGACGGAGCAGTGTACGCCACCTGTCCTCGCCATGCTGATATATTCAGAGGGACTCCGGCTACAAGAGGGGTACCGGCCCCCGACACCCGACCTTGCTACTCTACGTCCTGGACGGGAAAGCCCGGTTAGGCCCAGAGGATCCCACAGGGTATCGGACGGAGCGGAGCTGCCACCCGGGCCCTTGTTCTGAGAGGAGTTCAGAGGGAGTCCCGGCCTATTTGCACACACACAGACAGGAAAGGATTCGGTCTGTAGTTCAGGAACACTCTGCAGCAGGGTCCCGACTGAATGCTGGACTTACTCGGAGGTTGTCGGACCCCCGTCCATGGTGACCGCAGGACTCCGCGAGGAGCAGGGAGTCGCCTTCCTTCTGCCATCTCTAAAGTGAGTAAAGCCTTGGAAGTTCACCCCTATGGCCTCCGGACTGTTTATTCTGCGCCACACCGCACGACGCGGCGCCAGTCTCCCTCTACTACTACCCCCATCCTCCTGTCCCTCTGCCGTGAGGCAACGCTCCGCCTGTGGGGAGTAGTAAGAACTCTGGCAGCCGTAAAACCAGGCCTCAGCGGACTGTAGCGGCCCTGGTGGCCCTTCACCAGGCACCACAGGTGGCGTAGTCGTTAATCAGCCACTCAACCCGGATGAGCCCACACCATCTCTTTTTAATGTGACGGCCCTGAGCACGGGTCGGGTCCGGGCCACGGCTGCATCCCATCTCTTCATCATAGGACCCGACACCGAGTCCCCCATCACCCAGGGTAAACACAGGCTTTTTCGAGTAAGAGGACGTCACATATGATTGTATGAGAAAGTGTGCCGGCTGCTCGTTACCTTATTGAACACAGTTACAGGGATGCACAGTGATGGCCGTACCCCATCTGCTTCAGTACAAGTGTCCCTGATGGGCGTTCTCTGGCCCGTGGATGAGCTTATATCTGGTAAATATTCAGCCAGTGGAGTCCAAATCTCCTAACTTGAGTGACTCTCAATGTCTTTGATAGGACAGGTTAACTCCTTCACGACATATGACATAGTTACGTCATAAGTTGTGTCACTGTATTTGATGCAGGCTCCAGCGCTGAGCATGCATCTTTTTCTGCAGATGATAGTTCATTTAATCAGCCATCATGTGCCTTTAACAGCCGCAGGTGGAGAGGAGAATTATATTGCCAGATCATTTTTCCATATAGTGAATATGATAAATAAAAAAATGAAAAAACAATTGTGAAATTGCACTTTTTTTTGCAATTTCTTCCTGTTTCCAGTACATCACATGATAAAATAAATTATTTTTTTGAAAAGTACAACTCGTTCCTCAAAATACAAGCCCTCATACGGCTAAGTAGACAGAAAAATAAAAAAGTTATATGAGTCTTGGAAGAAGGGGAGAAAAAAACGAAAAAACCGCTCTAAAATGTACCTGAACCTTTTTGGTTATTACCTCCATGCTTTACACCAAACACTGGACTGAGTTACAGGGGTCTTTACTACTGACATCTCCTTCTGAATGCCCCTATTGTGCTGAATAAAATAAGAAAAAAGCACATTTTCTGTCGGACTGATGCTGCTTCTCTGCCCCGAGCGCCGTGTCCCCGGCAATCTTGTGTCATTGTGCCACATAAGCGCTGCAGTCAATCAGCGGCCGTCAGTCCTGTTAGATGCCATTTAGGAAGGTCTTGCCCATGAAGTGATTGTCTCCACTCACATTGTTGGTCCATGTGTGGAATATCTGGACATTGGCTATACTGGGCGCGGGTGCGGTCTGTGGTGCAGAGAGCACAGGTCTGTATAATACGCTCGTCTGAACGAGGCCCAATAAAAATGGATTGTAAAGAACTGAAAATATTTTTAATGTTCTGCTCACATCACATTTGTATCAGAAAAACGCTATTTACATGGGCCTGGAGAAGAAGATTCCCATTGTTCTAGAATAAGACATAGAGGCGACTATGACCTTTACTACATAGGTGTAAGGGGTAAAAGGAACATTGTATTTACAGATGGGGAGAATATAAAGACTGAGAATATTGAATGTAATAATGTTCTCTATATTCCTGTTCAGTTATATTATATTCAGTGCCGGACCACCCATCTTTACATTCTGACCAATATCATTTGGCTCTTCTGATTTTCGGACACTAGGGTCCACATTATCTATAACAATATACACATCCTCAGGCACAGAGATGGCACTATTACTATATGGGGGCACGGAGCCAGGACTAATACTATTCAGAGTCACAAGGGGGTCTTATTACTCTATACAAACAAAGAGGGGGCACTATTGCTACATGGAGCCACAGAGAGGGTACTAGTACTATATGAGGGCACAGAGAGGGCACTAGTACTATACGGGGGCACAAAGAGGACAATAGTACTATACAGGGGCACAGAGAGGGCACTAGCACCATGTGGGGGCACAGAGAGGGCGCTAGTACTATATGGGGACACAGAGAGGGCACTAGTACTAGATGGGGGCACAGAGAGGGCACTAATACTATACGGGAGCACAAAGAGGGCACTAGCACCATGTGGGGGCACAGAGAGGGCACTAGTACTATATGGGGACACAGAGAGGGCACTAGTACTATATAGGGGCACAGAGAGAGCACTAGTACTATACGGGAGCACAAAGAGGGCACTAGCACCATGTGGGGGCACAGAGAGGGCACTAATACTATATGGAGGCACAGAGAGGGCACTAGTACTATATGGGGGCATAGAGAGGGCATTAGTACTATATGGGGGCACAGAGAGGGCACTAGTACTATTTGAGGGCACAGAGGGCACTAGTACTATATGGGGGAACAGAGAGGGCATTAGTACTATATGGGGGCACAAAGAGGGCACTAGTATTATATGGCGGCACAGAGAGGGTATTAGTACTATATGAGGGCACAGAGAGGGCACTAGTACTATATGGAGATGCAGAGGGGGCACTATTACTATATGGGGGCACAGAGAGGGCACTTGCATTATATAGGGGCACAGAGAGGGCACTAGTACTATATGGAAGCACAGAGAGGGCACTAATACTACAAGGAGGCACAGAGAGGGCACTAGTACTATATGGGGGCATAGAGGGGACACTAGTACTATATAGGGGCACTAGTACTATATGAAGGCAAAGAAAGGGCACTGGTACTATATGGGGGCACAGAGAGAGCACTAGTAACATATGGGGGCACAGAGAGGGCACTAGTTCTATATGGGGGCACAGAGAGGGCACTAGTACTATATGGGTGCACAGAGAGAGCACTAGTACTATATGAGGGCTCAGAGAGGGCACTAGTACTATATGGGGGTACAGAGAGGGCAATAGTACTACATGGAGGCACAGAGAGGGCACTAGTACTATATGGAGGCACAGAGAGGGCACTAGTACTGTATGGAGGCACAGAAAGGGCACTAGTAGTTTATGGGTGCACAGAGGGGGCACCATTACTATATGGGTGCACAGAGAGAGCACTAGTACTATATGGGGGCACAGAGAGGGCACTAGTACTATATAGAGGCACAGATAGGGCACTAGTACTATATGGAGGCACAGAGAGGGCACTGATATTATATAGGGGCACAGAGAGGGCACTAGTACTTCATGGGTACGCAGAGGGGCACTATTACTATATGGGGGCACAGAGAGAGCAATAGTACTATATGGGGGCACAGAGATGGCACTAATACTATATGGGGGCACAGAGAGGGCACTAGTACTGTATGGAGGCACAGAGGGCACTAGTACTATATGGGGGCACAGAGATCATAGAATCATAGAATCATAGAATGGTAGAGTTGGAAGGGACCTCCTGGGTCATCTGGTCCAACCCCCTGCTCAAAGCAGGATTCACTAAATCATCTCAGACAGACGTCTGTCCAGCCTCTGTTTGAAGACGTCCATTGAAGGGGAACTCACCACCTCTCGTGGCAGCCTGTTCCACTCATTAATCACCCTAACTGTCAAAAAGTTTTTTCTAATATCTAATCTGTGTCTCCTTCCATTTAGTTTCATCCCGTTGCTTCTAGTCTTTCCCTGTGCAAATGAGAATAAAGATGATCCTTCTACAATGTGACAGCCCTTGACATATTTGTAGACAGCTATTAAGTCTCCTCTCAGTCTTCTTTTTTGCAAGCTAAACATTCCCAAATCCTGCAACCTTTCCTCATAGGACATGGTTTGCAGACCAGTCACCATTCTGGTCGCTCTTCTCTGAACTTGTTCCAGTTTGTCTATGTCTTTTTTAAAATGTGGTGCCCAAAACTGTACACAGTATTCCAGATGAGGTCTGACCAAAGAGGAGTAAAGACCGATAATGACTTCACGTGATCTAGACTGTATGCTTCTGTTAATACATCCCAGAATTGTATTTGCCTTTTTTGCTGCTGCATCACACTGTTGACTCATGTTCAGTCTATGATCTATTAGTATACCTAAGTCTTTTTCACATGTACTGTTGCTTAGCTCTACTCCTCCCATTCTGTATATGCTTTTTTCATTTTTATTGCCCAAATGTAGTACTTTGCATTTTTCCCTGTTAAAAACCATTCTGTTGGTTGCTGCCCACTGCTCCAGTTTATTTAGGTCTTTTTGAATCCTCTCTCTCTCTTCTCTAGTATTAGCTATCCCTCCTAGCTTTGTGTCATCAGCAAATTTAATCAGTTTACCCTCAATTCCTTCATCTAAGGTGGCAATAGTGGAGAGCACTACTCCTATAGGGAGGTACAGACGGGCCATATTATTATATAGAATCACTGATGAGGTCACAGAGGAGCTTTGTGTCATCAGCAAATTTAATCAGTTTACCCTCAATTCCTTCATCTAAGATGGCACTAGTGGAGAGCACTACTCCTATAGGGAGGTACAGACGGGCCATATTATTATATAGAATCACTGATGAGGTCACAGAGGAGACTTGATAAGATATTTAGTGTAAAGATGGGAGTAAAATGCGTGAAATGATAATGTGACAATGTAGCTTAAGGTAACTTAATTGTACCACCAAACTGTTACAAAATAAACACACTATAAAAAGACTAAACATTACCACTATACTCCATCCTTATGGTGTTAGATCTCAGTTCTGCCAAGCATATAAGAGGTCTCACAGTCATACATAGTCATACAGTTATATTAAGTGACTTAATGTTCACCTTCTTTCTAGTTGGAGCCATTCACTTTTCTTATCTTTTCCATCTGGTCCAGACCACCATTACGACTTCTTCTAGCCTCAACTCATCTGTAGCGATTTCAACACAGACATGTTTGACTTCTCACATTTCCACCACCTTATCCATCTATTTTGATATCACTAATTCTTTACTGTTGCCCCATTTTCCCCATTACTGCACTTGCAGTGAAGCGCAGTGACCCAAAGTGCACACAGTGCGTTTTTGGTGCGTTTTGTCTGCACAGAAATGGGCCAAAAATGCATTGTAAACCTTCTCCCATGGTTTCCTATGACATTTTGCAAGTTCTTTGATCAGAATTTATCCTGACTGAATTTCATGTGCAGAAAAAGTAGCAGCATGTCCATTCTTTTTGCGTTTTTGCCTGCATTTTTTCTATACAATGCACTGGAAAAACGCATGGCAAATCTGCAGGCAAAACCACATAAAAAAACACATGAAAACGCATCAAAACGCTGCGTATTTATTTCAGCGTTTTTGCTACCAATAGATGCAGGAACGCTGCAGAAATTTTCCTGATCGTGCGCACATAGCCAATACATCAAAACTTACTAGAAATAGCAACTGAAAAAGATCTACACAGATAGTGCCACAGAAACCAACAGTGCCAGACAGATGGTGCCCCTAAAAGTAATTGTGCCCAACAGATGGTAATAGTGAACCTCAGAGTGAGTACCCTAAAGAGTAAAAGTGTCATACAAATGCACAAATGCACAAAGCATGGGAAACAAACAAGGAGAATTGGAACTACTAACGCAGGAAAAGAAAAATGATGTCATTGGAATCACTGAAACTTGGTGGGACGATACACATGATTGGAACACAAGGCTAAAAGGATACAACTTATTTGCAAGAAACAGACTTGATAAATGAGGAGGAGGTGTCGCATTGTATGTGTAACGGGTCTGGGAGGCGGAACCTCTGAGCAACTATACAAGGGGGCGGTCCTTGTAAAAAAGCTGGTGACTCCCAGGGAAGACGGGCAGGTAGTCACGGCAAGTGACAGGGACAGTCTCTGGGTAGAAGGGCAGGTAGTCACGGCAAGTGACAGGGACAGTCTCTGGGTAGGATGGCAGGTAGTCACGGCAAGTGACAGGGACAGTCTCTGAGTAGAAGGACGGGAACTCACGGCAAGTGACAGGGACAGTCTCTGGGTAGAAGGACAGCAGGCAGGTGGCTGGTGAGCGCTCCCAGGTGAGCGGGCGAGAGTCTTTGGACAGGCAGGTAGTCACGGCAAGTGACGGCAGAGCCTCCAGGTAGGCTAGCAGGCAGGTAGCAGGTGAACGCTCCCAGGTGAGCAGGCAAGAGTCTCTGGACAGGCAGGTGGTCACGGCAAGTGACGACGGAGCCTCCAGGTAGGCTAGCAGGCAGGTAGCAGATGAGCGCTCCCAGGTGAGCGGGCATGCTGGTCCATAGACAGACTGACAGGTGTCGGAAGGCAGACCGTCGGACCGCAGGCTTGCAAGCAGGTAAACGGATATCAGGCGGGTATCAAGCAGGAATCTGGCAGGTGACTGGCAGGTAACAAGCAGGAATCTGGCAGGTGACTGGCAGGTAACTGGTAACGGGACCTGAGGGCTGAAGCAGAGTGAAGGCTTTGCAACAACATTGCTCGGGCACCTCCATTTTGGAGGAGGTGCCTTATATATGGGAGGTCCTCCGGCAATTGGCCGGGGACTCCTTAGGACGGCGCGCGCGGTCGCTTTAAGAGAGGGGGAGCGCGCGCGCGCGCCCCCTAAGCACACTGCCGGGGAAGGAGCGCGTGCCGGAAGCAGCGGGGAGAGAAGCGCTGGAGGACGCCGCGCCAGGAGCGGGGAGGTGAGAGGGACGGCGTCTCTGCCTAGTACGGGGCAGAGACGCCGATGCTACAATACCCCCCCTTTAGGCCCCCTCTTTTTTTGGCCAGAAAGAAATTTTTCAAGGAGAAGCGGGGCGTTGATGTTCTCCCTGGGTTCCGAAGTTCTCTCCTCAGGACCAAACCCCTTCCAATCTACCAGAAAAAAAGGTCTTTCCTCTTACCCTCTTGGAGGCCAGAATACTCTCTACCTCAAAGACGTCATCAGCGGAAACCGGAGCAGGAGGGGTACCTGAATTATTGGAAAAAGAGTTAAAGACAACGGGTTTGAGGAGAGATACGTGGAAGGAGTTGGGAATCCGTAGGGTGGCCGGGAGTTTTAATTTGTAGGCCACAGGGTTAATTTGCCTGAGGACTTCGAAGGGACCGATGAATCGAGGGCCCAACTTGAAGGAGGGTACTTTGAGCCGCACATGTTTGGACGAGAGCCAAACCTTGTCTCCCGGACGGAATTGAGGCGGATCCAGACGTCTCTTATCAGCATATCTCTTCATACGCTCAGAGGACAGAAGAAGAGCAGACCTGGTACTCTCCCAAATAGTAGAAAATTTGCTGACAAGAGACTCCGCAGCAGGGTTGTCCACAGAAACGGAGACAGGGAGCGGAATCCGGAGGTGCTGGCCATAGACAATAAAGAACGGGGACTTGGAAGAGGATTCGCTCTCGTGGTTATTATAAGAGAACTCGGCCCAAGGAAGGAGGTCCACCCAATCAGAATGGTGGGCATTAACAAAGTGCCGGAGATAGCTGGTAAGGATCTGATTGATCCGCTCCACTTGACCATTGGACTGAGGGTGGTAAGCGGAGGAGAAGTCCAGGGTGACGTCCAGCAGTTTACATGTGGCTCTCCAGAAGCGTGAGGTAAACTGAACCCCTCGATCCGACACGATGTGGAGGGGTAGGCCATGGAGACGGAAGATATGGCGAATAAAGTCCTTAGCCAGCTCAGGTGCAGACGGAAGACCAGGCAGGGGAATGAAGTGGGCCATTTTAGAGAAGCAGTCCGAGACCACCCAAATGACAGTACACCCGGCAGAGACAGGAAGATCGGTAATGAAGTCCATAGCGATGTGTTGCCACGGGGCAACAGGTATGGGAAGCGGCAGGAGATGACCAGCTGGTAAGTGTCTGGGAATTTTGTTGCGGCCACAAGATGAACAGGCAGAGACGAAGTCTACCACATCCTTACGCAGGGTAGACCACCAGTAATACCGGGAAATGAGTAGGAAGGTCTTCTTTTGGCCGGCATGGCCAGCTAGTTTAGAAGAATGACCCCAGGGAAGAACCCTCTCACGGTCTGGAGGCGCCACGAACGTCTTGCCGGGTGGAAGACGAGTCAAATCCAAGGGGGCCACATTCATCACCTTGGAGGGGCCGATAATGTGCATAGGCTCCTCCTCTTGGTCGGAGGACAGGAAGGATCGGGACAAGGCATCAGCTTTGACATTTTTGTCCGCCGGGCGGAAATGAAGGATGAAATCGAAGCGGGCAAAGAACAAAGTCCACCGGGCTTGACGTGGATTAAGTCTCTGGGCATTTTGGAGATATGCCAGGTTCTTGTGATCCGTATAGATGATCACCGGGTATAGAGCCCCTTCAAGCAGGTAAAGCCACTCCTCCAGCGCCAATTTAACGGCAAGCAGTTCTCGGTCTCCTATGGAGTAATTGCGCTCAGAGGAGGAGAAGATTTTAGAGAAAAAGCCGCAGGTTACCATTCTCCCGGAGGAAGACTTCTGGGTGAGCACCGCTCCGGCTCCAGAGGAGGAGGCATCAACCTCCAGGTAGAACTGTTTGTTGCAGTCCGGACGGTGCAGCACAGGGGCAGAGGAGAAGGCTTGTTTCAGGGAAAGGAAGGCCTCCTCAGCTTCGGATGACCATACCTTGGGATTTGCTCCCTTACGGGTGAGCGCAGATATGGGCGCAGTCCGTGACGAGAAGTGAGGAATGAAGAGACGATAGTAATTAGCGAAGCCCAGGAATCGCTGTATCGCCTTCAAGCCCTCCGGATGGGGCCACTTTAGGACAGCAGAGAGCTTCTTGGGATCCATTCGCAAGCCTGTCTGGGAGATAACATAGCCCAGGAAAGGAAGAGAGGTCTGCTCAAAAAGGCACTTCTCGTATTTAGCATAGAGGTGGTTCTGCCTGAGCCTAAGCAGGACCTGACGAACATCCCTCCGGTGTGTGGGAAGATCCGGAGAGAAGACCAAGATGTCGTCCAAGTATACCACCACGCAGGAGTAAAGAAGGTCACGGAAGATGTCGTTGACCAGTTCTTGGAAGACGGCGGGAGCATTGCAGAGACCGAAGGGCATCACACGGTACTCATAGTGTCCGTCACGGGTATTAAATGCTGTTTTCCACTCGTCTCCCTGACGGATACGGACCAGGTTATACGCTCCACGTAGATCCAGCTTGGAGAAGATCCTGGCGCCTTTAAGACGATCAAATAACTCAGAGATGAGCGGAAGGGGGTATTTATTTTTAACCGTGATCTGATTGAGTCCTCTATAGTCAATACAGGGGCGTAGAGAGCCGTCTTTCTTTTTGACAAAGAAGAATCCGGCTCCAGCCGGGGAGGTAGATTTCCGGATAAATCCCCTAGCCAGATTCTCTTCAATGTACTCAGACATGGCCCGGGTCTCGGCTGCAGACAACGGGTAGATACGCCCACGGGGAGGAGTGGTGCCAGGTACCAGGTCGATCGGGCAGTCATATGGCCTATGGGGTGGCAACGTCTCTGCTTCCTTCTTACCGAAGACGTCCGCATAGGGCCAGTAAGGAGCCGGGAGACCTGGTAAATTAGCTGGAGTAGGCGGAGGGCGAGCTGGGCGGACCGGAACCAGGCAGGTCCTATGGCAATCTGGACCCCATCGGAGTACTTCACCGGATCGCCAGTTCAATACGGGTTCGTGTGTCTGGAGCCAAGGTAGACCTAGCAACAGGGAGTGAGAAAGTCCGGACAACACATGGAATGAGATTTCCTCAGAGTGCAGCATTCCCACCTGCAGGGTTATGGGTTCAGTGACGAGCAAGATGGTCTCCGAGAGAAGTCTTCCATCCACGGAGGCGACTGATAATGGTTCAGCCAGGGACTTGGTGGGAATACGGTATCTCTCTACCAGAGACTGGGAGATGAGGTTTCCAGCAGCTCCAGAATCCAGGTGGGCAAGTTCAAAGTGACGGTTCTCTCCCCAAGCAATAGAGACCGGTAAAGTCAGAGACGGAGAGGGCTTACTTTTGTCTAGGATGACCTCTCCGAGCGGTCCTAGACACTGGCGTTTCCCGGCTTCTCCGGGCAGGAACGGATGAAGTGCTCCATACTGCCACAATAGAAACAGCTTCCCTCGGCTCGGCGAGATTCTTGGCGAGATCTGACCATCTTGGTCTGGTCGATCTGCATAGGTTCAGGCGAGGGCGCCCGCGGAGTGACTGATTGAGAGGCAGGTCTCAGGGAAGTAGGAGCAGAGCAAGAAAAGTCTTTCTCCCAGGTAGTCTCTTTGGCACGTTCTTGGAACCGGATGCCTATCCGGGTAGCTAGTGACACCAGGTCATCCAGAGTGGAAGGAATGTCCCGACCAGCTAACTCGTCCTTAATCCGACCGGAAAGACCCTCCCAGAAGACGGACACCAGAGCCTCATTTTCCCAGGCAAGCTCAGAAGCGAGGGTGCGGAACCGTATGGCATATTGGCCCACGGTGAGACTCCCTTGGCGGAGACGTAGCAGAGAGGAGGCAGAAGAGGTTTTCTGTCCAGGTTCATCGAAGACTTTCCGGAAAGCAGCGAGGAAAGATGGCAGGTCGGACACCAGGGGATCCCCTCTCTCCCACAGGGGATTTAGCCATGCCAGTGCCTCCCCAGTAAGATGGGACATGATGAAGGCCACCTTGGCCCGGTCAGAGATGAACTGGTATGCCAATAGCTCAAAGTGCAGGGTGCACTGGTTTATGAAACCCCGAGCTAAAGTAGGTTCGCCGGCAAAGCGTGGAGGTGCCAGAAGCCGAGGTCCATAGTCGGGTACCATGAAGGGACTGGATTGCGGTACCACAGGAATGGGCACGGCTGGACCAGAGGTAGACATAGACAAGTCACACAATGCGCCTAGACGAGAGTTAACGGACCGTAGATAGGACAGTACCACCTCCTGCTGAGTTTTCTGACGTAAGACTTCCTGGTGCAGATTGGAGATCTGGGGGCCACCGGGTTCCATGGCCCGAGCAAACTGTAACGGGTCTGGGAGGCGGAACCTCTGAGCAACTATACAAGGGGGGGGTCCTTGTAAGGAAGCGGGTGACTCCCAGGGAAGACGGGCAGGTAGTCACGGCAAGTGACAGGGACAGTCTCTGGGTAGAAGGGCAGGTAGTCACGGCAAGTGACAGGGACAGTCTCTGGGTAGAAGGGCAGGTAGTCACGGCAAGTGACAGGGACAGTCTCTGGGTAGAAGGACAGCAGGCAGGTGGCTGGTGAGCGCTCCCAGGTGAGCGGGCGAGCGTCTTTGGACAGGCAGGTGGTCACGGCAAGTGACAGCAGAGCCTCCAGGTAGGCTAGCGGGCAGGTAGCAGGTGAGCGCTCCGAGGTGAGCAGGCAAGAGTCTCTGGACAGGCAGGTGGTCACGGCAAGTGACAGCGGAGCCTCCAGGTAGGCTAGCAGGCAGGTAGCAGATGAGCGCTCCCAGGTGAGCGGGCAGGCTGGTCCATAGACAGACTGACAGGTGTCGGAAGGCAGACCGTCGGACCGCTGGGTTGCAAGCAGGTAAACGGATATCAGGCGGGTATCAAGCAGGAATCTGGCAGGTGACTGGCAGGAAACAGGCAGGAATCTGGCAGGTGACTGGCAGGTAACTGGTAACGGGACCTGAGGGCTGAAGCAGAGTGAAGGCTTTGCAACAACATTGCTCGGGCACCTCCATTTTGGAGGAAGTGCCTTATATATGGGAGGTCCTCCGGCAATTGGCCGGGGACTCCTTAGGACAGCGCGCGCGGTCCCTTTAAGAGAGGGGGAGCGCGCGCGCGCCATAAGCACACTGCCGGGGAAGGAGCGCGTGCCGGAAGCAGCGGGGAGAGAAGCGCTGGAGGACGCCGCGCCAGGAGCTGAGAGGTGAGAGGGACGGCGTCTCTGCCTAGTACGGGGCAGAGACGCCGATGCTACAGTATGTTAGAAAAGCGTATATCTGCACAGAGATTGAAGCAGAGACTGGGAGTTTTGTGGAAACTGTTTGGGCAAGAATACAAGGAGAGAACAACAGAAAGGACACCATTGTAGGCATTTACTACAGGCCACCTGGGCAAACTGAAGATATGGATGAACTTTTTATGTATCAAATGACCAAGTTCTCCAAAAAATATGACGTAGTGGTCATGGGAGATTTCAACTATCCAGACATTTGTTGGGAATCTCTCTCAAGTAATGCTAACAGGTCAAGCAAATTCTTATCCTCTCTTGCTGACAACTTTATCTTCCAAAAGGTAGGAGAGAAAACAAAGGGATCTGCTACTTTGGATCTAATCCTTATAAACAGGGAGGAAATGATTGAGGAGGTAAAAGTGGCTGGGGCTCTAGGAGGCAGCGATCATGCTATTATAGAATTTTGGATAACTATTGGAGGAAGACATGTGAAGACTGAAACTTCAAGGTTAGATTTCAGAAAGGCAGATTTTAAGCGACTCAGAAAGAGAATAGGAGGGATCCAATGGCTGGATATCCTTAAGGACAAAAATGTCCTGGAAGGATGGGAAATTTTTAAAAATGAGATTCTCAAAGCACAATCGTTAACAATCCCAAAAAGTAGGAAAAATGGGAAGCATTTAAGGAAACCAGGATGGATGAACACAGAAATTAAACACATGCTAAAAATAAAGAAAGAAATGTTTATCAAATGGAAAGAGGGAGGCATATCTAAAGAAGATTATAATGCAGTCTGCAGATCCTGCAGGGCACGTATCAGGTTAGCTAAAGCTGACAATGAATTAAGGCTTACAAGAGATGTCAAAAGCAATAAAAAAGGATTTTGGGGGTATGTCAAAAGTAAAAGAAAAGTCAAAGATGCTATAGGATTTTTACAGGATGAAAATGGTGAAATGGTAAGAAAGGATATTGAGAAGGCAGAACTTTTTAATTCCTATTTTGCATCAGTTTTCTCTCAGAAAGAAAATGTAACATCAACTGATCTTCACTGTCCTATTAAAGGAATAGAAGAATCCACCTTATTTGTAAACAGAAAGATTGTGAGGGAATATTTAGCTAACATAAATGAGTTCAAGTCTCCAGGTCCAGATGAATTACACCCCAGAGTACTGAAGGAGATCGTAGAAGAAATTTTAGAACCACTCTCCATAATCTTTGAAAATTCTTGGAGAACAGGAGAAGTCCCAGAAGACTGGAGAAGAGCAAATGTTGTTCCTATCTTCAAAAAGGGGAAGAAGGTGGACCCAGGGAACTATATGCCGGTGAGTCTGACTTCTATACCAGGAAAGATCTTTGAACAAATTATTAAACAACATGTATGTAAGTACCTGGATAAGAATGAAGTGATTAACCAGAGTCAGCATGGGTTTGTAACTAACAAGTCATGTCAGACTAAATTAATTTCCTTCTATGACAGAATCACTGACTGGGTGGATCAGGGAAATGCTGTAGATATAGTATATCTTGACTTCAGCAAAGCATTTGACAAAGTATCTCACACCATCCTTATTGAAAAAATGACCAAGTATGGAATGGACAAGGCAACTGTTAGGTGGATTCATAACTGGCTTAGTGATCGGACTCAAAGAGTGGTCGTAAATGGCTTCACATCCAGTTGGATGAATGTCTCAAGTGGGGTACCACAGGGCTCTGTCCTGGGACCTGTATTGTTCAATATCTTTATCAATGATTTAGATGAAGGAAATGAGGGTAAACTGATTAAATTTGCTGATGACACAAAGCTAGGAGGGATAGCTAACACCAGAGAAGAGAGAGAGAGGATTCGAAAAGACCTACATAAACTGGAGCAGTGGGCTGCAACTAACAGAATGTTTTTTTATCAGGGAAAAATGCAAAGTACAACATCTTGGCAATAAAAATGAAAAAAGCATATACAGAATGGGAGGAATACAGCTAAGCAACAGCACATGTGAAAAAGACTTAGGTATACTAATAGATCATAGACTGAACATGAGTCAACAGTGTGATGCAGCAGCAAAAAAGGCAAATACTATTCTGGGATGTATTAACAGAAGCATAGAGTCTAGATCACGTGAAGTCATTTTCACACTTTACTCCTCTGTAACATACCTGGAGGCGTCCTTGCATAGTGGTCCATCTCCCACTGTGCAAGAGCGCGCACTTGATCTCCAGTCCAGTTTGCTAGCCTGGGTTCCCTCCATGCTGTCTGTTTGCCTCTGTGTCTGCTGCTTAAGGGCGGCGCCCGATCACTTCCTGCTTTTTGTACCTGCTGCAGACACACCCCTTGTGCGTCCTCAGCCTATTGCTGTCTGCCATCTGGTATTTAACCCAGCTGCTCCAATGAATCCCTGCCTGAGCATTGTGTTCTGTCAGTTGGCCTTTGGTCACTGATATGCCAGGTCCCGTTTATGTTTCCTGCCTTCGGTATCAGTTCCCGTGTCTGAACTGTGTCCTGTCTGTATTGTTTTCTGGCCTGTTGTCTTCTGCCTATCCTGGAGGCTGTATTTCCAGGCCTGTGTGAACCCGCTCCTGTATCTTGCTGCTGTGTCTGTTCTTGTCTGAATACTCTCCTAGCCTGTTTTGTTTTTCTCTATGTCCGTACTTTCCCTTTTTCTGCAGAGTCTGAACTCGTACCTAACTCCTGCTCGTTGTCACTGTACTTCCGTTTGTGAGTTTGTGGTCCACTCGCTACTTCTCTGCAAGTACCCTGTGGGTATCTGGTTCTGCCTTTCCCTTCTAGTCTGTTCCGTGTGTACAGAGCCCTGTCCCCACCGCGTCTGCGGTTTTCGCTTTGCTCAGCTCTGTCCACCGCGTCTGCGGTTTTCGCTTTGCTCAGCTCTGTCCACCGCGTCTGCGGTTTTCGCTTTGCTCAGCTCTGTCCACCGCGTCTGCGGTTTTCGCTTTGCTCAGCTCTGTCCACCGCGTCTGCGGTTTTCGCTTTGCTCTGCTCTGTCCACCGCGTCTGCGGTTTTCGCTTTGCTCAGCTCTGTCCACCGCGTCTGCGGTTTTCGCTTAGCTCAGCTCTGTCCACCGCGTCTGCGGTTTTCGCTTTGCTCAGCTCTGTCCACCGCGTCTGCGGTTTTCGCTTTGCTCAGCTCTGTCCACCGCGTCTGCGGTTTTCGCTTTGCTCAGCTCTGTCCACCGCGTCTGCGGTTTTCGCTTTGCTCAGCTCTGTCCACCGCGTCTGCGGTTTTCGCTTTGCTCAGCTCTGTCCACCCCGTCTGCGGTTTTCGCTTTGCTCAGCTCTGTCCACCGCGTCTGCGGTTTCGAATTTGTCTCCCAGTCTGTACTGGACCCTACCCAGCCTGCGCTCTAGTCTGCCTGTTCCTGTATTCCCCGGTGTGGGTCAACAGCCGTGTCCGGAGTCTGACCTGGAGTAGACCCTGGTTCCTCTGCTCGGTTCCTTCCTGGTGCACTGGCGTCGTATGCCGTCGTGCGACCTTGGTCGGATCGGGCAGATACTTAGTTACGCCCCTCCAGGCACTCTCCGGTTCATTGCACAGTGGAATCACTACATAAACACGCACACGCCAGTCAGTCCGGGTGTGTGCATTACAGCATGCTCAGGCCATGGTTCCCGTTGAGCCCCACGGCCTTCGCTCTCTGAGACGTTTTCCAGCGAATACGTGCATTAAAAATAAATAAATAAAAAATTTTTTTTTTCCTTAGCTGAGTTCCAGGCGAATTACGCACCCGTCCAGATGGATCTTTCTGCACTCGTTCCTGCGGATCCGCCACATTACTATGGGGATCCAAGACAGAGTCGTGCATTTGTGGAGCAATGCATGCTACACTTCAAGTTCTACCCTCTATGTTTTCCCACAGATCGGGCTAAGGTGGGATTCATGATGTCTTACCTAGCGGGTGATGCCTTGAATTGGATCACCCCCCTATGGGATGCACAGGATCCTATCGTCCTGGACATAATGGCCTTCCTGGTGGCCTTTCTAATGGTCTTCGATGATCCTAACCCGGAGGCTCCTGTTGAAGCTTCACTTCCCAATATCCCGGAGCAGCCCCGATTGGTAATGTGTGTGGGTAGCGCAATAGTCCTCCAGCCCAATGAGACTACTGCCCACCCAGAATCCTCACAGGGTGACTACACTCTCCGGAATACTTCTCCCAACCTCAAGAGGCAGTCCAGACGTGCTAGACGTAGAGGCAAGCCGTCACGCCAGGGTTTGTCCTCCCTGAGACCTCCTAACCCTAACCTTGAAGTCCCTACTGAAGCTTCATCTCCCTGTATCCTGGAGAAGCCCCAACGGGTAATGTGCGTGGGTAGTGCACCAGTTCTCCTGCCCGAAGAGACTGCTGCCCACCCAGAATCCACACCGGAGGACCCCCTGTTGCCTCCTGAATCCCCCGGGATACCACTTGATGACTATTGGAGAGAGACTTCCCTATACTCTGCACCTGTTACCTCGCCCGCTTCGTCCAGTGAGTCCAACCTAGTGTTCTCCGAAGCAGAGGTTACCCATGAGTCTCTTCACCCCTCCGACCTGACGGAGAACCTCCAGTTGTCTCCTGAGCCCTTCGGGGTGCTACCTGGTAGCGAAAGGACAGAGACTCTCCTATACTCTGTACCTGATACCTTGCTCACTTCGTCCAGTGAGTCCGACCTAGTGTTCTCCGAAGCAGAGGTTACCCCCGAGTCTCTACACCCCTCCGACCAGGCGGAGTACCTCCAGTTGTCTCCAGAACCCTTCGGGGTGCCACCTGGTGGTGAATGGACAGAGACTTTCCTATATCCTGGATCTGATACCTCGCCCGCTTCATTCAGTGAGTCCGACCTAGTGTACTCCGAAGCAGAGGTTACCCCCGAGTCTCTACACCCCTCCGACCAGGCGGAGGACCTCCAGTTGTCTCCTGAACCCTTCGGGGTGCTACCTGATAGCGAATGGACAGAGACTCTCCTATATTCGGTACCTGATACCTCGCCCGCTTCTTCCAGTGAGTCCGACCTAGTGTACTCCGAAGCAGAGGTTATCCCCGAGTCTCTACACCCCTCCGACCAGGCGGAGGACCTCCAGTTGTCTCCTGAACCCTTCGGGGTGCTACCTGATAGCGAATGGACAGAGACTCTCCTATACTCGGTACCTGATACCTCGCCCGCTTCTTCCAGTGAGTCCGACCTAGTGTACTCCGAAGCAGAGGTTACCCCCGAGTCTCTGCTCTCTTCCGACCCGGCGAAGGACCCCCAGTTGTTTCCTGAATCCTCCGGGGTACCACCTGATAACAAAGAGACAGTGACTTTTCTACACCTTGTACCTGATACCTCGCCCATTTCATCCTGTGAGCTTGACAAGATGTACCCCGAAGCAGAGGTTACCCTCGAGTCTCTGCACCCCTCCAACCCGTCGGAGGGCTTTCAGTTGTCTCCTGAACCCTCTGGGGTGCTACCTGATAATAAGTGGAGAGAGACTTCCTTGTGTGCTATTCCTGGTACTCCACCCGTTTCTTCTGTTGCTGAGGATGGCTGGATAGGAGGTAGCATCCTAGCTAACCAGAGGAGACCAGTTTTTCCGGTGGACAGTGGAAGTGATCTCCTTGAAGCAAAGGATTGGCCCTCGAATTCCCTGCGGAACATTCTGGCACGCCTGAAGAAGAGGGGGCGTAAGGGGGGGGGTACTGTAACATACCTGGCGGCGTCCTTGCATAGTGGTCCATCTCCCACTGTGCAAGAGCGCGCACTTGATCTCAAGTCCAGTTTGCTAGCCTGGGTTCCCTCCATGCTGTCTGTTTGCCTCTGTGTCTGCTGCTTAAGGGCAGCGCCCGATCACTTCCTGCTTTTTGTACCTGCTGCAGACACACCCCTTGTGCGTCCTCAGCCTATTGCTGTCTGCCATATTGGTATTTAACCCAGCTGCTCCAATGAATCCCTGCCTGAGCATTGTGTTCTGTCAGTTGGCCTTTGGTCACTGATATGCCAGGTCCCGTTTATGTTTCCTGCCTTCGGTATCAGTTCCCGTGTCTGAACTGTGTCCTGTCTGTATTGTCTTCTGGCCTGTTGTCTTCTGCCTATCCTGGAGGCTGTATTTCTAGGCCTGTGTGAACCCGCTCCTGTATCTTGCTGCTCTGTCTGTTCTTGTCTGAATACTCTCCTAGCCTGTTTTGTTTTTCTCTATGTCCGTACTTTCCCTTTTTCTGCAGAGTCTGAACTCGTACCTAACTCCTGCTCGTTGTCACTGTACTTCCGTGTGTGAGTTTGTGGTCCACTCGCTACTTCTCTGCAAGTACCCTGTGGGTATCTGGTTCTGCCTTTCCCTTCTAGTGTGTTCCGTGTGTACAGAGCCCTGTCCCCACCGCGTCTGCGGTTTTCGCTTTGCTCAGCTCTGTCCACCGCATCTGTGGTTTTCGCTTTGCTCAGCTCTGTCCACCGCGTCTGCGGTTTTCGCTTTGCTCAGCTCTGTCCACCGCGTCTGCGGTTTTCGCTTTGCTCAGCTCTGTCCACCGCGTCTGCGGTTTTCGCTTTGCTCAGCTTTGTCCACCACGTCTGCGGTTGTCGCTTTGCTCAGCTCTGTCCACTGCGTCTGCGGTTTTCGCTTTGCTCAGCTCTGTCCACCGCGTCTGCGGTTTTCGCTTTGCTCAGCTCTGTCCACCGCGTCTGTGGTTTTCGCTTTGCTCAGCTCTGTCCACCGCGTCTGCGGTTTTCGCTTTGCTCAGCTCTGTCCACCGCGTCTGCGGTTTTCGCTTTGCTCAGCTCTGTCCACCGCGTCTGCGGTTTTCGCTTTGCTCAGCTTTGTCCACCACGTCTGCGGTTGTCGCTTTGCTCAGCTCTGTCCACTGCGTCTGCGGTTTTCGCTTTGCTCAGCTCTGTCCACCGCGTCTGCGGTTTTCGCTTTGCTCAGCTCTGTCCACCGCGTCTGTGGTTTTCGCTTTGCTCAGCTCTGTCCACCGCGTCTGCGGTTTTCGCTTTGCTCAGCTCTGTCCACCGCGTCTGCGGTTTTCGCTTTGCTCAGCTCTGTCCATTGCGTCTGCGGTTTTCGCTTTGCTCAGCTCTGCCCAGCGCATCTGCGGTTTCGAATTTGTCTCCCAGTCTGTACTGGACCCTACCCAGCCTGCGCTCTAGTCTGCCTGTTCCTGTATTCCCCGGTGTGGGTCAACAGCCGTGTCCGGAGTCTGACCTGGAGTAGACCCTGGTTCCTCTGCTCGGTTCCTCCCTGGTGCACTGGCGTCGTATGCCGTCGTGTGACCTTGGTCAGATCGGGCAGATACTTAGTTATGCCCCTCCAGGCACTCTCCGGTTCATTGCACAGTGGAATCACTACATAAACACGCACACGCCAGTCAGTCCGGGTGTGTGCATTACATCCTCTTTGGTCAGACCTCATCTGGAATACTGTGTCCAGTTTTGGGCACCACATTTAAAAAAAGACATTGACAAACTGGAGCAAGTTCAGAGAAGAGCGACCAGAATGGTGACCGGTCTGCAAACTATGTCCTATAAGGATCGGTTATAGAATTTGGGAATGTTTAGCTTGCAAAAAAGAAGACTGAGAGGAGACTTAATAGCTGTCTACAAATATCTCAAGGGCTGTCACGTTATAGAAGGATCATCTTTATTCTCATTTGCACAAGGAAAGACTAGAACCAATGGGATGAAACTGAATGGGAGGAGACAGATTACATATTAGAAAAAACTTTTTGACAGTTATTGTGATCAATGAGTGGAACAGGCTGCCACGAGAGGTGGTGAGTTCCCCTTCAATGGACGTCTTCAAACAGAGGCTGGACAGACATCTATCTGAGATGATTTAGTGAATCCTGCTTTGAGCAGGGGGTTGGACCAGATGACCCAGGAGGTCCCTTCCAACTCTACATTCTATGATTCTATGATCATTTGTACCGTACACAATAATAGTCTTATCAAATTACTCAATAATGCTCCATGGGGGAACTATAATGTTTGGGGGAAAGTGCTGTGGAGGCACCAAAATCTATGAGGAATCACTGTGGGTGGTTACTGTGAGAGGGAAATCATTGTTGGGGCCCTGTAGAGGTGGCACTGTGAAGGCATCATACTATGTAGAGGATAGCACTATGGGGCACCATACTCTGTGAAGGGGCACAGCGGGGGCAGGGGACACACTACATATTGTACAGCAGAGTAAAGATTCTCCTCTTAGCATTTTTTAGGAATATTTTTAGGCAAACTGGAGTATGTAATTTACAATATTTCAGATTTGCAACACTAAGGAATACACAATGTTACAAGCGTACGATTTATGCCCGGAAACATAATGATCTTATAACAATGACTGAGGCGATTCTAAACCGATATTGCCTTGTATGCTAAATATAATAATCAGAACGAGTGCAGTGGACTTTATTCATGGAGATTGCCGTTCCCTGCTGGAGAGAGGTTCCAATATTTAAAGGGAAATTATCAATTTAAGTAACTTTTAAGAATAAGCTGCCATGTGTGTACATTTTGGAATATCACTATACCTGGTCATTTTTTTTTACTTTTATCCTGTATTTTCACCAGTTTTCGCCTCTACAGGAGAAGAATTCCTGCTTTTTCTCTTTGGTTGCAGACAGCAGGGTCGGCTCCAGGCTTTCGTAGGCCCCGGCGAAAGAGTCTCAGTGGGCCCCTTTAATACATACCAGGATTCATGGTGCAGATACGGCAGAGAAATATATATATATATAGTACAAGGCCAAAGATTTCACTTACTTCTTACATTACATGAGTGATATCTATTGTAAATTCTACAATAGCTCAGAAACCGGCGATAACTGGCAGCGCACAGTGCAGACCGGACAGTATAGTCCTCCATACAGTATAATGGGCCCTATATAATGCTACATACAGAATAATGAGAACAATACCGTATACTGCTTCATACAGAATAATTGGCCCCATATAATGCTCCATACAGAATAATGGACCTCATATATTGCTTCAAACAGAATAATGCACTCCAATTCAATGCTCCATGCAGAATAATGGGCCCCATATTGTGCTCCATACAGAATAATGGACCCCATATAATACTCCCTAGAGAATAATGGACCCCATATAATTCTCCATACAGAATAATGAGCCCCATATAATGCTCTATAGAGAATAATAGAATAATGGACCCCATATAATGCTCCATACAGAATAATGGACTCCATATAATGCTCCATACAGAATAATGCACTCCATATTATGCTCCATACAGAATAATGGATCCCATATAATGCTCCATAGAGAATAATGGACCCCATATGATTCTCCATACAGAATAATGAGCCCCATATAATGCTCTATAGAGAATAATAGAATAATGGACCACATATAATGCTCCATACAGAATAATGGACCCCATATAATGCTCCATACAGACTAATGCACCCCATATTATGCTCCATACAGAATAATGGACCCCATATAATGCTCCATAGAGAATAATCGACCCCATATAATTCTCCATACAGAATAATGAGCCCCATATAATGCTCTATAGAGAATAATAGAATAATGGACCCCATATAATGGTTCATACAGAATAATGGACCCCATACAGTGCTGGCCAAAAGTATTGGCACCCCTGCAATTCTGTCAGATAATACTCAGTTTCTTCCTGAAAATGATTGCAATCACAAATTCTTTGGTATTATTATCTTCATTTAATTTGCTTGCAAGGAAAAAACACAAAAGAGAATGAAGCAAAAATCAAATCATTGATCATTTCACACAAAACTCCAAAAATGGGCCAGACAAAAGTATTGGCACCCTCAGCCTAATACTTTAGCCAAAATAACTGCGAACAACCGCTTCCGGTAACCATCAATGAGTTTCTTACAATGCTCTGTTGGAATTGTAGACCATTCTTCTTTGGCAAACTGCTCCAGGTCCCTGATATTTGAAGGGTGCCTTCTCCAAACTGCCATTTTGAGATCTCTCCACAGGTGTTCTATGGGATTCAGGTCTGGACTCATTGCTGGCCACCTTAGAAGTCTCCAGTGCTTTCTCTCAAACCATTTTATAGTGCTTTTGGAAGTGTGTTTTGGGTCATTGTCCTGCTGGAAGACCCATGACCTCTGAGGGAGACCCAGCTTTCTCACACTGGGCCCTACATTATGCTGCAAAATTTGTTGGTAGTCTTCAGACTTCATAATGCCATGCTCACGGTCAAGCAGTCCAGTGACAGAGGCAGCAAAGCAACCCCAAAACATCAGGGATCCTCCGCCATGTTTGACTGTAGGGACCGTGTTCTTTTCTTTGAATGCCTCTTTTTTTTTCCTGTACACTCTATGTTGATGCTTTTTGCCAAAAAGCTCTACTTTTGTCTCATCTGGCCAGAGAACATTCTTCCAAAACGTTTTAGGCTTTCTCAGGTAAGTTTTGGCAAACTCCAGCCTGGCTTTCTTATGTCTCAGGGTAAGAAGTGGGGTCTTCCTGGGTATCCTACCATACAGTCCCTTTTCATTCAGACGCCGACGGATAGTACGGGTTGACACTGTTGTACCCTCGGACTGCAGGGCAGCTTGAACTTGTTTAGATGTTAGTCGAGGTTCTTTATCCACCATCCGCACAATCTTGCGCTGAAATCTCTCGTCAATTTTTCTTTTCCGTAGACATCTAGGGAGGTTAGCCACGGTGCCATGGGTTTTAAACTTCTTGATGACACTGTGCACGGAAGACATAGGAACATTCAGGTCTTTGGAGATGGACTTGTAGCCTTGAGATTGCTCATGCTTCCTCACAATTTGGTTTCTCAAGTCCTCAGACAGTTCTTTGGTCTTCTTTCTTTTCTCCATGCACAATGTGGTACACACAAGGACACAGGACAGAGGTTGAGTCAACTTTAATCCATGTTAACTGGCTGCAAGTGTGATTTAGTTATTGCCAACACCTGTTAGGTGCCACAGGTAAGTTACAGGTGCTGTTAATTACACGAATTAGAGAAGCATCACATGATTTTTCAAAGGGTGCCAATACTTTTGTCCACCCCCTTTTTTAGGTTTGGTGTGGAATTATATCCAATTTGGCTTTAGGACAATTCTTTTTGTGTTTTTTTCATTGAAGTCAAATTAAATGAAGAGAATAATACCAAAGAATTTCTCATTGCAATCATTTTCAGTGTCATGAAAGCTCATCAAGAGAATGCCAAGAGTGTGCAAAGCAGTCATCAAAGCAAAAGGTGGCTACTTTGAAGAACCTAGAATAAAAGACATATTTTCAGTTGTTTCACACTTTTTTGTTAAGTATATAATTCCACATATGTTAATTCATAGTTTTGATGAATTCAGTGTGAATGTACAATTTTCTTTAAATGAGAAGGTATGTCTAAACTTTTGGTATGTACTGTAAGTCCCCTGCATAGTGCTCCGTACTGTACACACATCCCCCGCATAGTGCTCCGTACTGTATACACGACCTCCTCATAGTGCTCCGTACTGTATACATGGCCCCGCATAGAGCTTCGTACTGTATACATGGCTCCGCATAGTGCTCCGTACTGTATACACGTCCCTGCATAGTGCTCCGTAGTATATACACGTCCCCGCATAGTGCTCCGTACTGTATACACGACCACCGCATAGTGCTCCGTACTGTATACATGGCACCGCATAGTGCTCCGTAGTGTATAAACGTCCCCGCATAGTGCTCCGCACTGTATACACGACCACCGCATAGTGCTCCGTACTGTATACATGGCGCCGCATAGTGCTCCCTACTGAATACATGGCCCGCATAGTGCTTCCTACTGAATACATGGCCCCGCATAGTGCTCCCTACTGAATACGTGGCCCCGCATAGTGCTCACTATTGTATACACGGCCCAGCATAGTGCTCCGTACCACTGTATACACGGCCTCGCATAGTGCACCATACTGTATACATGAACCCGCATAGTGCTCCGTACTGTATACATGGCGCCGCATAGTGCTCCCTACTGAATACATGGCCCGCATAGTGCTTCCTACTGAATACATGGCCCCGCATAGTGCTCCCTACTGAATACGTGGCCCCGCATAGTGCTCACTATTGTATACACGGCCCAGCATAGTGCTCCGTACTACTGTATACACGGCCTCGCATAGTGCACCATACTGTATACATGAACCCGCATAGTGCTCCGTACTGTATACATGGCCCCACATAGAGCTCCCTACTGTATACGTGGCCCCGCATAGTGCTCACTATTGTATACACGGCCTCGCATAGTGCTCCATACTGTATACATGGCCCCGCATAGTGCTCCATACTGTATACATAGCCCCGTATAGTGCTCCATACTGTATACATAGCCCCGCAGAGTGATGCACACAGTATAAATGGCCCTGCATAGTGCTGCACTCAGTATACATGGCCCTGCAAAGTGCTCCGAACTATATACATGGCCCCGCATAGTGCTCCATACTGTATACATTGCCCCGCATAGTGCTCCATACTGTATACATTGCCCCGCATAGTGCTCCGTACTGTATGCACGGCCCGTGCAATGTTCTCGGTACTACTATATACATGGCCCCGCATAGTGCTCCGTACTGTATACATGGCTCCGCATAGTGCTCCGTAGTGTATACACGTCCCCGCATAGTGCTCCGTACTGTATACATGGCCCCGCAGAGTACTTCGTACTGCATACATGTCCCCCGCATAGTGCTCCGTACTGTATACATGGCCCCGCATAGTACTTCGTACTGCATACATGTCCCCCGCATAGTGCTTCGTACTGTATACATGGCCCCGCATAATGCTCCGTACTACTATATACATGGCCCCGTATAGTGCTCCGTACTGTATACACGGCCCCTGCAATGTGCTTGGTACTACTATATACATGGCCCCGCATAGTGCTCCGTACTGTATACATGGCCCCGCATCCTGCTCTGTTTTGGATATAATGCCCCGCACAGTGCTCCATATTGTATACACGGCCCCGCATAGTGCTCCGTACTGAATACATGGCTCCGCATAGTGCTGCGTACTGTATATATGGCCTCGTATAGTGCTGCACATAGTATGAATGGCCCTGCATAGTGCTGCACTCAGTATACATGGCCCTGCATAGTGCTCCGTACTGTATATGTGGCACCCCAGGGGTCTGGTTTCCACAGTAATGTAATGTTATGTCTGAGAGCAGGTGGGAGGTCCTTTGGTCAGGGATCCTGTGCATGCCACACCTCCTGCCCAGTCTTGGGAGGGGAAGAACTTCCCCTATATAAACCCGGGGCTGAGGCAGGGTTAGTCAGTCAAGGAGAGTAGAGACGAGAAACAGTCATAGGAAGAAACAGCAGAAGCTCAGTGGGAGCAATACTACTACGAGTCAGGGGCTGGCAGCTGCAGAGCTCGCCCTGACTGAGAAGATTTCTTACCGGACCCGGAGTCCGAGGCTGTGGGGACTAACTCCTACCCAGCAGCAGAAACCGACCGGCAGAGGATTTCAGGTCCTCTGGCCCAGAAGCCCGAAGGCACGGTCACACGTGTGGGGCCAGCACCGCCGACGTGGAGCGGACGCCACTAGGAGGCCCCAAGTCACCGGCCATACGGGTGAGCACCACATGGTACACTCAGGGACGTGGGCTACTTATACCCGCTTCTAGCAAGGTAGCCAGAAGAGTACAGTCAGTTTGGGAGGCCTACAACTCCGCCTGGCCAAGGGAGATCCCATCTGCTCAAGGACTGACCAGGCCCCGTTCGCTAGCAAGTACTCCGGGAGGGTCTACCGTTGTTACCAGTAAAGACCCTGAATTACACCGCACCGTCTCTGAGTGGTTCCTGTTACCCCATCTTCCACGTCGGCTGCCCTGAGGCCAAACCCCTCCCGTTGGGGGTTATACTATCCCGCTGCACAATTCTACACCGGCCTCGGCGGTCTGCTCTGCAGCGGCAGCTCCATAACTGCAAATCAACGGGTGGCGTAGTCGACACTCAAATAACATCTATCAAGACTGCCACACACTGAGCTTGACTCCCTGGGCACGGACTGGGTCCCCGCCACTCGGAGACTACAACCCCCATCTGATCCGTCTCCGGGTATCCCCTGAAACACGGCCCAGGGGGCGCGTCAACTTTGGCGTAGTCGGCAGGATTTCGTGCCCGCAACCACCGGGTACTGCGTGCCTGAAAAAGAGACTTTTCAAACTTACCTGTGGTGAAGATTCCCGCCATCCGGCGCCATCTTCAGCCTTCTTCCCGCCATCGGTGAAGTTTCCCGCCATCCGGCGCCATCTTCTGCCTTCTTCCCGCCATCCGTGGAGTTTTCCCGCCATTGGACGCCATCTTGAGGACGCCGCGCGGGAAGAAGAGGGGCGTGGACTCCGAAAGCGCGCGAGAACTGAAGCCCCGCCTCACGTCCAGACGTTGCGTAAGGTCTTGGAAGGAGCCCAGCAGACGCCGACGTCACCGGAGCGCGACGGAAGGTCCTCAACCCTGACGATCCACTGCGGAGCCGCGGCCTACGGAACAGGATCATCGCAAGGTAGGCCACGGTCCACTAGGGGGGAGGAAGATGTCGGATACGGAGGAGAGCTTCACTGCCTCAACCCCCGCCAGCGCCACCGCTGCTGCAGTTATGCCCTTCACCATGCCCTATATCCCGGGAGCAGCTTGGCTACCCCAGTACTCAGGGGAGTCACATACCCTGCATGACTTTAGAGAAAAGCTGGATAGCCTCTTCCAAGTGTACCCCCTCACAGAAGAGCAAAAAGTGAGCATCCTGGTGGCCCAACTAACCGGGGCAGCCAAAAGGGAAGTAAAATCCTGGCCACCTGGGAGGAAGACTGTCGCAGGGATACTAACCCGGCTGAAGGACACCTTTGATACCCGCACCTCAGCCGAGATTAAGCTTAGATTCTACGGGTGCAAGCAGCGAGCGCATGAGAGTATAAGGGACTATGCACTAAACCTACAAGAGGCCCTGAGGGCCATTAAGCAGACCGACCCTGATGGAGTGGGAAACGAGGACAGGCTGTTGACCGAACAGTTTATAGAGGGACTATATTGTAATACCCACCGAACCCAGTTGCGGGCAATGGCCTTACAGGATCCCCATCTGGGCTTTGCACAGTTCAAGGACAGAGCCATCCGGGTGCTCCGAGAACCGGCACCGGGTGGCGTTGTGACCCACAGGCGCCCTGCTATCAGTTACCACCAGGAGGCGGCGCCCTTGTCGGCAGGGCCTGTGGGAGCTGATGCGCAGGCTTTGGACAATGACCCGGCTCCAGACCTACACCATCAGGTCCAAGAGCTAGCTAAGAGCGTTGCTGCGCTAACCCGAACTGTGCAGTCTTTACAGGCTTCCACCCCAGGGAAGATCCAGCTGGCATCCGGACCGGAGGACATCCCGTGGCGTCGACCAAGGAGGACCCCACCGGCCAGAGGAAGACCCAGTGACCGATACAGCGAGGACGGACGACCCATCTGCCGCCGCTGCAATCAACCCGGACATATGGCAAGGTACTGTTCTTTAAACGGGCACAATCTGGGGTAGAGGGCCAACCCCCAGGAAAAAGATCACCAGGCCCATCGAACTGGCGCGACAGATATGTGGGAGGACATCCAGTCTTGCCTGTGGTACTGGATGGCATTCCCATGAGTGCCCTACTGGACACCGGGTCACAGGTCACCACCATCCCGTACGTGCTCTTTAAGCAGTACTGGAATGACTCGGATATTACCCGCTACCCTGACGACGACTTGAGTATCATCGCCAGCAATGGCCAGCCCGTGCCACAGATCGGATTTAAAGAGGTGACCATCAAAATCGGTAGAGTCGAACTGGCAGCACAGGGACTGATCATTGTAGATATTGACAAACATGAGAGTCACCCAAAAATAACTCTAGGAACTAATGTAATTGAAAATTGTCTTGCAGAGGTGATTTTCCTTTTACAGCAGGTTGCCAAGAACGCCAGCTCCGGCGAGCAGCGGGTGCTCCAGAAAGAGATCCGGGCACTGATGCGACGGCAACAGGTGGAACTCTCCGGCGGTGAGATTGGTAGCGTAAGAATGTGTGACCCTTTTCCTATTGCCATGCCCCCAAAAAGTGAAATGATGATTTGGTGCCGGGCAGCTATTGGTCTGAGAGGTAGGGATTACCAGGCAATGGTAGAACCAGTTTACTCAGACAGTAGGCCCACCATTTTGACAGCACGGGGGGTGGTTGATGTACGCCATGGGAGGGTGCCCGTTCGCATAATAAATATCGGGGAGAGGGAAGTGTACCTGCCCCGGTATGCCACGCTAGCCAAATTATATACCATTAACCAAAATTCTATACAATCTGTGGAACCCTTGCCTCCATCTCACCCGGAGGAAGGTAACGGCTCTAAGAAAAACATGGAGGACTGGTGTCAGCAACTACATCTGGGTACTGACTCCACTCCCTCACACCAGAAACAAGGAGTCTATCGGGTGGTTCAAGAGTGCGAGAGAGTGTTCAGTAAACACCCGTTAGACTTCGGGCGAGTCAAGGGGGTAGAACACCACATCCCCACGGGAGACCATCCTCCTATAAAAGAGAGGTATCGACCCGTACCCCCTGCCCACTACCAACACGCCAAGGGGATGCTTAGAGACATGAAGGAGGCTGGGGTGATCAGGGATAGCTGTAGCCCCTGGGCAGCTCCACTAGTCTTAGTCAGAAAGAAAGACAACACCATGAGGATGTGTGTAGATTACCGGAAAATCAACCGTATCACACACAAGGATGCGTACCCCTTACCAAGGATAGAGGAGTCATTGGCTGCTTTAAGATCTGCTAACTTCTTCTCTACCTTGGATCTCACTAGCGGGTACTGGCAGGTTCCTATAGCAGAGGCGGACCGGGAGAAGACCGCATTCACCACCCCGATGGGACTTAGCGAGTTCACCTGCATGCCGTTCGGACTCTGCAACGCACCAGGAACCTTCCAACGATTAATGGAGTGCTGTCTGGGCCACAGAAACTTCGAGACGGTCCTGTTGTACCTGGACGATGTCATCGTATATTCCAAGACTTATGAGGACCACCTGAAACACCTGGCGGAGGTGTTCGAAGCTCTGGCGAGTTACGGCCTAAAGGTGAAACCCTCCAAGTGTCACCTCCTGAAACCAAAGGTGCAGTACCTGGGACACGTGGTGAGCGCTGACGGAGTGGCTCCCGACCCTGATAAGATCACCGCAATTAAGGAATGGCCAAGCCCCTCCAGCATAAAAGAAGTGCGGCAGTTCCGAGGGTTGGTAGGCTACTACCGAAGGTTTATTCCCGGTTTCACCAGAAAGGCAGCACCTATGCAGGACCTCCTGATAGGCCAGTCCCGGAAGGCCAAGAACCAGAAGCCGCCCTTCAAATGGGAGGAGCTGGAAGAAGAGTCCTTCCGCCAGCTGAAGATGGCCCTCACGGGGGATGAAATCCTGGCGTACCCGGATTATAGCCAGCCCTTTATCCTCTACACCGACGCCAGTAACATCGGGCTAGGAGCCGTACTGTCCCAGATCCAGCAGGGGAAAGAA
The DNA here is from genome assembly GCF_046119375.1 of Phyllobates terribilis. NCBI lineage: Eukaryota > Metazoa > Chordata > Amphibia > Anura > Dendrobatidae > Phyllobates > Phyllobates terribilis. The sequence goes on along the minus strand of NW_027362763.1, from coordinate 801,931,530 downwards.
CGAGTAATCGCCTACGCCAGCCGAAAACTGCGACCCACCGAAAGGAACCCCGAGAATTACAGCTCATTTAAGCTAGAGTTCCTGGCCGTGGTATGGGCAGTCACCGAGCGCTTTAAGCATTACCTCGCTTCTTCCCGGTTCACCGTGTACACGGATAACAACCCGTTGACACACCTGGACACGGCAAGACTCGGTGCCCTGGAGCAGAGGTGGATGGCCCGTCTGTCCAACTACGAGTTCACAATCAAATACCGGGCAGGACGCTCCAATACCAACGCGGACGCCCTGTCCAGGATGCCCAACCTGCCGGACGAAGGAGAAGATCCGGAGGGACTGGAAGAAGTTGAACTCCCTGCGTTCCACCGTCATGGGACTATCCAGTATTCCCACCGGGTAAGGAGTAAGCAGGCTGCTACGTTGAACCCCTTACCTCACTACAACTGGGCGGAAACGCAAGACAGCGACCCTGCCGTCCGACTGGTGAAGGAGATGCTGACTCGGCCGGAGGCTCGCCTTGAACCAGACGCTCCGGAGGAAGCCAAACAACTATGGGCAGAGCGGATTCGACTGTTCCTTTACAAGGGGAAGTTGTGCCACAGAATGGTTAACTCCCGGACGCATGAACTACTCTGGCAAGTAGTGGTGCCACGAAGAGACGCAGCCATGGTGATGGAGGCATACCACGACGGAGCTGGACACTTCGGGTGGAAGAAGCTGGAGTTCCTGCTGCGCGAGCGGTTCCACTGGGTAGGCATGAGGGGAACCATCGAGAAGTGGTGCAGAGACTGTGGCCCGTGCAACCTGAGAAGGAAGGACCATGCCAGCCAGAAGACTCCCCTGCAGTCCATCGTCACCCGGCAACCGTTGGAACTGGTAGCCTTGGATCATGTAAAACTGACCCCAAGCAGAAGTGGCTACGTCTACGCGTTAACCATCGTGGATCATTACTCCCGGTTCTTGGTTGTCGTCCCCGTCAAGGACTTAACGGCTCAAACAGCAGCTAGAGCCTTCCAGCAGCACTTCTGCCGTCCACACGGGTACCCGGACCAAGTGCTGACGGACCAGGGACCTGCCTTTGAAGGGAGGTCTTCCAGGAATTTTGCAATCTGTATGGCTGCCGGAAGATAAGGACGACACCCTACCATCCGCAAACTAATGGACTTTGTGAAAAAATGAACCAGGTGGTAATGGATCTTCTAAAAACGTTGCCCCTGGAAGAACGCAGTCTGTGGCCTGAGAAGTTGCCCGATCTGGTGGACCTATACAACCACATCCCGGTAGGTTCCACCAACTGTACCCCGGCTTACCTAATGAGGGTGAGACCTGGTAAGTTACCTGTTGACCTGGAAATGGGAGTCCTGACACCCGAGGACACTTCACCAGAAGCAGACTGGGACACAGAGAGGCAGCAACAGTACCGGAAAGTACAGGAGAGCGTGGAGCGAAGTCTCTGTCAGGCTAGGGAAAGACAAGAGAAAACTTACAACCAGTATGCTCCCGCTGTTCCCCTGGTACCCGGAGAGCAGGTCTTAAAGAGGAAAAGATGGCTCCACAAGTTGGACGACCAGTGGGAGAAGGACCCGTACACCGTACTGCCCTCAAGCCACGAGAACCCGAAGGTCTGTACCATCAGTAAAGACGGAGGGGAAACCACAGCCATTGTATCCCGGGACCACCTGAAGAAGTGTCCCGAACAACTGAGGAACCCTGAAGAGGAACAAGAAGACCATCGACCCGTAGAGGAAAGGGAAGATATGGTTAGTACTGTGCTCGGGGACTTCCCTCGGTCTTGGACTCAAGTCAATGGTGCAGTTGTGGTGCCCGTACTCACCTTCCTCCAACCATCATCCCAAGCACCTACGGAGCAACGGGTAGAGCTGGAAGAACAGCCGGTCCAGGAGGCAGAAGACCCCACACCCGCAGACCAGGAGGATCAATCCTCTGCTTGCAGTGAGCCTGCCATATCCCTAGTGAGCCAAAGAGCCCGTAGACAGCTGCCCAGTTTACCCTTGACAGCTCCTACACCCTGTAGTTCGGGGCCAGACAGTCAGCTCCGTAGGTCCACTAGAGCCACTAGAGGCCAGTTACCCGCACGCTGGAGGATTTGAAGTGTATAAATTGTTTTATTTATGTTTACCTGTGTATTGTTGCTTGTGAATAATTTTGTGTTTCTAGTTATTTACAGGAGTCTTTGGTGGATTTACCGGGAATCCTTGTACAATTAGTTGGAGCGTAACCCAGGATGGACTAAAGACTGTTAAGGACTCGGGGCAGGACAGACCCCTACCTGGTTACGTCTCCCTGTTTTGGTGAAATGGACACCTTGCTTCCCCTCAAAGACTGCACCCGGTTGCGGACACGCCGTGACCATCGTTATGTGTCTCTTTATTATAATGTTTTGGTTGTACTCTGTTATGTTTACAAAAATATGTTTAGTCCTGGAGTACTAAATTTTACTAGGGGGGAATGTGGCACCCCAGGGGTCTGGTTTCCACAGTAATGTAATGTTATGTCTGAGAGCAGGTGGGAGGTCCTTTGGTCAGGGATCCTGTGCATGCCACACCTCCTGCCCAGTCTTGGGAGGGGAAGAACTTCCCCTATATAAACCCGGAGCTGAGGCAGGGTTAGTCAGTCAAGGAGAGTAGAGACGAGAAACAGTCATAGGAAGAAACAGCAGAAGCTCAGTGGGAGCAATACTACTACGAGTCAGGGACTGGCAGCTGCAGAGCTCGCCCTGACTGAGAAGATTTCTTACCGGACCCGGAGTCCGAGGCTGTGGGGACTAACTCCTACCCAGCAGCAGAAACCGACCGGCAGAGGATTTCAGGTCCTCTGGCCCAGAAGCCCAAAGGCACGGTCACACGTGTGGGGCCAGCACCGCCAACGTGGAGCGGACGCCACTAGGAGGCCCCAAGTCACCGGCCATACGGGTGAGCACCACACGGTACACTCAGGGACGTGGGCTACTTATACCTGCTTCTAGCAAGGTAGCCAGAAGAGTACAGTCAGTTTGGGAGGCCTACAACTCCGCCTGGCCAAGAGAGATCCCATCTGCTCAAGGACTGACCAGGCCCCGTTCGCTAGCAAGTACTCCGGGAGGGTCTACCGTTGTTACCAGTAAAGACCCTGAATTACACCGCACCGTCTCTGAGTGGTTCCTGTTACCCCATCTTCCACGTCGGCTGCCCTGAGGCCAAACCCCTCCCGTTGGGGGTTATACTATCCCGCTGCACAATTCTACACCGACCTCAGCGGTCTGCCCTGCAGCGGCAGCTCCATAACTGCAAATCAACGGGTGGCGTAGTCGACACTCAAATAACATCTATCAAGACTGCCACACACTGAGCTTGACTCCCTGGGCACGGACCGGGTCCCCGCCACTCGGAGACTACAACCCCCATCTGATCCGGCTCCGGGTATCCCCTGAAACACGGCCCAGGGGGCGCGTCATATACATGGCCCCGCATAGTGTTCCGTACTGTATACATGGCCCCGCATAGTGCTCCGTACTGTATACAAGGCCCCGCATAGTGCTGCACACAGTATAAATGGCCCTGCATAGTGCTGCACTCAGTGTACATGGCCCCGAATAGCGCTCTGTACTGTATACATGGCCCAGCATAGTGCTCCGTACTGTATACATGGCCCCGCATAGTGCTCCGTACTGTATACATGGCCCCGCATAGTGCTGCACACACTATAAATGGCCCTGCATAGTGCTGCACTCAGTATACATGGCCCCGCATAGTGCTCCGTACTGTATACATGGCCCCGCATAGTGCTCGTACTGTATACATGTCCCTCCATAGTGCTTCGTACTGTATACATGGCCCCGCATAGTGCTCCGTACTGTATACACGGCCCCCGCATTGTGCTCGGTACTACTATATACATGGCCCTGCTTAGAGCTCTGTACTGTATACATGGCCCCGCATAGTGCTCCGTACTGTATGCATGTCCTCGCATAGTGCTACCTACTGTATACATGGTCCCGCATAGTGCTCCGTATTATATATATGGCCCCGCATAGTGCTGCACTCAGTATACATGGCCCTGCATAGTGCTCCGTACTGTATACATGGCCCCGCATAGTGCTCCGTACTGTATACGTGGCCCCGCATAGTGCTCGTACCGTATACATGTCCCTCCTTAGTGCTTCGTACTGTATACATGGCCCCGCATAGTGCTCCGTACTGTATACACAGCCCCCGCATTGTGCTCGGTACTACTTTATACATGGCCCTGCTTAGTGCTCCGTACTGTATACATGGCCCAGAATCGTACTCCGTACTGCATACATGGCCCCGCATAGTGCTCCCTACTGTATACATGGTCCCATATACTGCTCTGTTTTGTATATATGGCCCCGCATAGTGCTACACACAGTATACATGGCCCCGCATAGTGCTCCGTAGTGTATACATGTCCCCCGAATAGTGCTCCGTACTGTAATCATGGCCCCGCATAGTGCTCCGTACTGTATCCACGGCCCCGCATAGTGCTTCGTACTCTGTATACGGCCCCCGCATAGTGCTCCATACTGTATACATGGCCCTGCATAGTGCTCCGTACTGTATACATGGCCCCGCATAGTGCTCCATACTGTATACATGGACCCCGCATAGTGCTCCGTACTGTAGGCATGGCCCCCCTAAGTGCTCCGTACTGTATACATGGCCCTGCATAGTGCTTCGTACTGTATACATGGCCCCGCATAATGCTCCGTACTACTATATACATGGCCCCGCATAGTGCTCCGTACTATATACATTGCCCCGCACACTGCTCTGTTTTTGTATACATGGCCCCGCAGAGTGCTGCACACAGTATACATGGCCCCGCATAGTGCTCCGTACTGTATACATGGCCCCGCATAGTGCTCCGTACTGTATACATATCCCCCGCATAGTGCTCTGTACTGTATTCATGGCTACGCATAGTGCTCTGTACTGTATACACGGCCTCGCATAGTGCTCTATATTGTATACACGGGCCCGCATAGTGCTCCGAACTCTATATACTGCCCCAGCATAGTGCTCCGTACTGTAGGCATGGCCCCCCATAGTGCTCCGTACTGTATACATGGCCCTGCATAGTGCTTCGTACTGTATACATGGCCCCGCATACTGCTCCATATTGTATACATGGGCCCGCATGGTGCTCCGTACTCTATATAGGACCCCAGAAAAGTGCTCTGTACTGTATACATGTACCCCGCATAGTGCTCTGTACCATATACATGTTCCCCGCATAGTGCTCCGTACTATATACATGGCCCGGTATAGTGCTCCATACTGTATACATGGCCAGCATAGTGCTGCACACAGTATAAATGGCCCTGCATATTGCTGCACTCAGTATACATGGCCCTGCATAGTGCTCCGTACTGTATACATGGCTCCGCATAGTGCTCCGTACTGTATACATGGCCCCACATAGTGCTCCCTACTGTATATGACGCGCCCCCTGGGCCATGTTCTTAGGGGGAATACCCGGAGCCGGATCAGATGGGGGTTGTAGTCTCCGAGTGGCGGTGACCCGGTCCGTGCCCAGGGTGTCAAGCTCCGAGTGTGGCAGTCTTTACAGATGTTATAAATGTTCTTTGTGTCGACTACGCCACCCGTTGATTTGCGGTCAATACGGCCGCCGCTGCAGCAGGGTCCGCTGAGGCTGATGGTGTGTGTGCAGCTCTGGTAGTATAACCCCCAACGGGAGGGGTATAGCCTCAGGGGGTCAGGTGTAGAGGATGGTGGTTGTGGAGGTGCAGGGAGGATGGTAATAAGACGCAGAGTCGGGCTGTGCAGTTCAGGGTTTTTACTTACTGCTGTTGTATTGGTCACTCTGGCCTTGAGTGACCACCCGAGCCGTGCTGCGTCCACCAGGTCCTGGACTCGGCCAACCCCCAAGTAATTCTGGAGCGTGGTCCTGAGCTCCCTTTCTGACGTGCCTTTTCTCTGGCCTTCCCCACCAGGGATCCACTTATGTCCGGCTCCCTCGGGCCTCTTGGTGGTTAAACCCTTGTCTCTGGGTTCCCTGACCCTATACTCGGTGTGCCTTCGCAGTGGATTTAGTGGGGGGTCGTGGCAGATCCTGCCCACGACCTCTGGTCTCTGGCTGAGGATTAGTGGCCTCCACCAGCTTGGGATCCGGTTCCCTTGTGCCAACCCTTCACCCTTCTGCTTGTGACGCGCCCCCTGGGCCAGTGTTGTTTGGGGGATTACCCGGAGCCGGATCAGATGGGGGTTGTAGTCTCCGAGTGGCGGTGACCCGGTCCGTGCCCAGGGTGTCAAGCTCAGTGTGTGGCAGTCCTACAGATGTTGCTGGATGTTCTTTAGTGTCGACTACGCCACCCGTTGATTTGCGGTCAAAGGGCCGCCGCTGCAGAAGGGTCCGCTGAGGCTGGTGGTGTCTGTGCAGCTCTGGTAGTATAACCCCCAACGGGAGGGGTATAGCCTCAGGGAGTCAGGTGTAGAGGAGGGTGGTTGTGGTGGTGCAGTGTGGACGGTAAGAAGACTCAGAGTCGGGCTGTGCAGTTCAGGGTTTTTACTTACTGCTGTTGTACTGGTCACTCCGGTCTTGAGTGACCGCCCGAGCCGTGCTGCGTCCACCAGGTCCTGGACTCGGCCAACCCCCAAGCAGGTCTGGAGCGTGGTCCTGAGCTCCCTTTCTCACTGTCCTTTCTACGGCCTTCCCCACCAGGGATCCACTTATATCCGGCTCCCTCGGGCCTCTTGTTGGGTAAACCTTTTCTCTGGGTTCCCTGACCCTATACTTGGTTTGCCTTCTGAGTGGATTTAGTGAGGGGCTGCTCCACTGGTGATGTTGCAGCCTCCGGTTCTTAGTCGAGGGTAGTTTCTCTCCTCCACTAATTTGGGATCCGGTTCCCTTGCGTGCCAACCCTTCACCCTCCTTGCTTGTATTCTGGGCTCTTGGGGTTCCTTCTTCTCCCCCTCTGGGTCCTTCTTTCTCCTCTCTCTCTTCTCTCAGGACTGGCTCTCTGACCTTCCCTCTACAACAGGCTGACTGGTGACTGTCTGCCTGTCTGACTGTCTGACCTTAGATGGTGCCCACCTTATATACTCCCTCTATGTGTGAGCTCAGGTGACCAGCACCCAATGAGCTCCTAGCTCTACCCAGACTGCTCCCCCTATCTGCCCCTACACTACTGGGATGTTCCACCCCCCTCCCACTCCAGCCAGGGACAGACACTGTCGTACCTGCACATTTATCTAGTGGGAGTACCATTGGTCTGTCCCCCGGAAATGGGATGTATGTAGTGCATGCAGCCTACTGAGCTCAGTTCCACACTCCATCCTTACCCGGGAGTGGAATATCACACCTCTGGCTTGAGGCGCAATACCCCTGTAGCAGCCGAATCCTCAGGGTGCTACACTTGTATTTGGGCTCTTGGGGTTCCTTCTTCTCCCCCTCTGGGTCCTTCTCTTCTCCTCTTTCTCTCTCTTGGCCTTGGAGCTGGCTGAGTCTCTCTGCTCTCTTCCTCTGTACAAAGACTGGCTGTTGACTGTCTGACCAAACCTCTACAAAAGACTGACTGACCCTGTTCTAAGATGGTTCCCACCTTATATACTCCCTCTATGTGTGAGCTCAGGTGACCAGCACCCAATGAGCTCCTATCTTTACCCAGACTGCTCCCCCTATCTGCCCCTACACTACTGGGATGTTCCACCCCCCTCCCACTCCAGCCAGGGACAGACACTGTCGTACCTGCACATTTCTCTAGTGGGAGTACCATTGATCTGTCCCCCGGAAATGGGATGTATGTAGTGCATGCAGCCTACTGAGCTCAGTTCCACACTCCATCCTTACCCGGGAGTGGAATACCACACCTCTGGGTTGAGGTGCAATACCCCTGTAGCAGCCGAATCCTCAGGGTGCTACATTCCCCCCTGGTAAATCACAGCACGTCATCGGGCTGTAAGAGAATAAAAACATCCAAAACATACAATTTTTCATAACAACATCAACATATAAAACATCATATATATATCAAAAAAACTTTTTCATAAATATTCTTGTAAACATTCTTGCTCCTCCGGCCACAGTGCAACTTGTGACCGGGCAAAGTGCGACAGTCTTTTCTTGAGAAAAACGGTTTCCTTATAAAACCAGTAGGGGGCGCTTTAGGAAGCGCAACTATATACAAGGGGAAGGTGGCCGCTCTCAGTCCTCGGCCAGGTATTAGGAAATAGGGACATACGGGTAACAGTTCACACTTTTGTCCCAACGGGGAACATATTTAACTCAGCAACAGTTCTGGTACCCCGACGGGTAACTATTTACAGTCTCTCTCTACCGTACTTCAATGACGGCGTCCTCCTGCTCTTTCTTGTTGGTAGGTTTCAGACCCGTCCGGGTCCTCTTGCTCCTCCTCACACCGCAGCTCCTCCTCCGTCAGGCGATGTACATGGAGGGCGTAGGGTCCTTTGGCACACTTGTGCCGGGTGAAGGTGACCTCGTCCCCTACATAAAGGTCACGACCTCTGTGTCCCTCCGGCAGATGGCTTTCTACGTCTCTGCGGGTGACAAAGACGTCGCCGGGGGTATGATGGTCTCTAATAAAGCCCCATCCGTGCTGCATATTGAATTTTATCACAGTCCCGGTGGTACGGGGACCATGCGCTGCACGGGGATCTCTCCTGGTCCGGCTCTTCTGCTCCGCGCTCCTTATCTGCGTTTGCTGTTCCCGGACCCGCCTCTCTCTCCGCTCCCTCTCGAAGACCTCGAGCTGCTGCCGGCAGCACTCTGCACGCTCCGCTGTGGCCGCCCGAGTTTCCTGAGTGAACCCCATGAGGTCTTCTCCGGTGGGGTCCCACTCGAACTGTGCCTCCTCCAGCGGGGGCGGGGTCCTCCTAGTGGGCTTCGGAGCCGGAATCAGGGGCTCACACAGGGGCCTTGCCCTTTGGAGTTCCAGTTCGTAGTACTCCTGAGGCCATATGAAGGGCTGCCCATCCGGGCACGTATGCTGGGCGAACAGGTCTTCACCCAGGTGCGGCACTCTAGATGTTATGGGCGCAGTGGTGGTAGCGGCGCCCGGGTTCACCAGGCCTTGCGACCAGGCTTGGGGCACCCTAAAGGAAAAGGGCACCGTAAGAACGGCGGCGCCCGTGGTTACTCGGCCCTGTGACCAGCCGGTGGCTCCACGGAGGTAGGGGGCGCTGGTGGAATTGCGGCGCCCGGGTGTGCTAGACCTTGCGACCAGGCCGATGGTATTTCCTGCTTGGCCGCGCTCAGGATCGAAGCGCGTGACGTCACAGGGGCCGCGGCCGCGGCTTCCGGCTGAGGCCTAGTCTGCGGCGGTGACGATGCAGCGACGGGCACGGCAGGGGGAACTTCGGGCTCTGCGACGGGGAGCTGGGGCAGGCACGCGGTTTCCCGGCTCGGGGTAGAGACGTCCCCTTTACCTGCCTCCGTCCGTTCAGCTCCCTTCTCGGCGCCGTCTCCGGCCTTCACTCCTCCTGCACCATCCTCAGAGGCGGTCTGTCTCCTCGTCTCGGGTGGCGTGCTCCGCTGACGGGTTTCGGTCTGCTGGGCCATCTCTCGGCTCCACTCCGCCAACGTCTCTCGCTGCACCTGGGCCATCCTCCGTGCGAGGCCCTCCAGCGCGGTCTGTGCACACTCCCGGTCTCGGGGGAGCTGCGCCAGGACCTCCACTAGGCCTAGTGGGGTTGTGGCTTGTAGCAGGCTCCTGACCACTGGGTCGGTGCTGCCTGTCTCTCCCTCCATCTCCGGGTGTGTTCTCTCCATACTCCTCTCCAGACTTCTTGTCTCCGGGTGCGCTCTCTCCAGACTTCTCCAGGCTGCACCCATCTTCTTTCTTTTGTTCTGTATCCGCCCCCTTTGAGGGCGGTCCCGGGGCAACTTGGTGATTGTCAGCTCCAGGGGCAGTTCCTTCACGCTGATGGACACTTCCAGCATCACAGTCTCTGTTGGTGGGGGCGGTTTCCGCTTTTGGCGCCATTCTTCGTCCTGGCCCACGATGGGAGGCGGCCTCTTGCCATCCTCTGGCACGCCCATAATGGCGTCCGCTCTTCCAAGGCGGGAAATCTTCGGAAATGGCGGGAAACGTCTCCCAGTGGCGGGAAACTCTGCAGATGGCGGGAAAAAGCTGCAGATAGCGGGCAACCGGCGAGAATCGACTTGTGATGGGGTCCGATGGCGGGGACCCTCCGGGACCGGCGGGAGACTTCTTTTTGAGGTAAACTTGTACTTTTCTTCAGGCACGCAGTACCCGGGTGTTGCGGGCACGAAATCCTGCCGACTACGCCAAAGTTGACGCGCCCCCTGGGCCATGTTCTTAGGGGGAATACCCGGAGCCGGATCAGATGGGGGTTGTAGTCTCCGAGTGGCGGTGACCCAGTCCGTGCCCAGGGTGTCAAGCTCCGAGTGTGGCAGTCTTTACAGATGTTATAAATGTTCTTTGTGTCGACTACGCCACCCGTTGATTTGCGGTCAATACGGCCGCCGCTGCAGCAGGGTCCGCTGAGGCTGATGGTGTGTGTGCAGCTCTGGTAGTATAACCCCCAACGGGAGGGGTATAGCCTCAGGGGGTCAGGTGTAGAGGATGGTGGTTGTGGAGGTGCAGGGAGGATGGTAATAAGACGCAGAGTCGGGCTGTGCAGTTCAGGGTTTTTACTTACTGCTGTTGTATTGGTCACTCTGGCCTTGAGTGACCACCCGAGCCGTGCTGCGTCCACCAGGTCCTGGACTCGGCCAACCCCCAAGTAATTCTGGAGCGTGGTCCTGAGCTCCCTTTCTGACGTGCCTTTTCTCTGGCCTTCCCCACCAGGGATCCACTTATGTCCGGCTCCCTCGGGCCTCTTGGTGGTTAAACCCTTGTCTCTGGGTTCCCTGACCCTATACTCGGTGTGCCTTCGCAGTGGATTTAGTGGGGGGTCGTGGCAGATCCTGCCCACAACCTCCGGTCTCTGGCTGAGGATTAGTGGCCTCCACCAGCTTGGGATCCGGTTCCCTTGTGCCAACCCTTCACCCTTCTGCTTGTATTTGGGCTCTTGGGGTTCCTTCTTCTCCCCCTCTGGGTCCTTCTCTTCTCCTCTTTCTCTCTCTTGGCCTTGGAGCTGGCTGAGTCTCTCTGCTCTCTTCCTCTGTACAAAGACTGGCTGTTGACTGTCTGACCAAACCTCTACAAAAGACTGACTGACCCTGTTCTAAGATGGTTCCCACCTTATATACTCCCTCTATGTGTGAGCTCAGGTGACCAGCACCCAATGAGCTCCTATCTTTACCCAGACTGCTCCCCCTATCTGCCCCTACACTACTGGGATGTTCCACCCCCCTCCCACTCCAGCCAGGGACAGACACTGTCGTACCTGCACATTTCTCTAGTGGGAGTACCATTGATCTGTCCCCCGGAAATGGGATGTATGTAGTGCATGCAGCCTACTGAGCTCAGTTCCACACTCCATCCTTACCCGGGAGTGGAATACCACACCTCTGGGCTGAGGTGCAATACCCCTGTAGCAGCCGAATCCTCAGGGTGCTACATATACATGGCCCCGCATAGTGCTCCCTACTGTATACATGGCCCCACATAGTGCTCTCTACTGTATACATGGCCCCACATAGTGCTCCCTACTGTATACATGGCCCCGCATAGTGCTCCGTACTGTATACATGGCCCCGCATAGTGCTCCGTACTGTATACATGGCCCGGCATAGTGCTCCATATTGTATACACGGCCTCGCATAGTGCTCCGTACTCTATACATGGCCCACGCATAGTGCTCCGTACTGTATACATGGCCCTGAATAGTGCTCCGTACTGTATACATGGTGTCATGAAAACAACACCCACTCTTGGGTCAGACCTTGCAGCTCTCTGGCGCCCCCTTATCCTGCTGGTCAAACACGGTATTGACAGAGGATAAGCACGGGTGCCGCTGCTCTAATTTATGTCGACTATTGCGGCACGTGATGTGACAGGACGTATATATACCACCAGTTCCTTCCAGGAACGTATATATACCTCCGACCAGCCACCCTCAAACCACAATATCACATAAATACTGGTATACTGCCACCACCGATCGCTTAACAGGTGGATCGGGTACCTGGTAGGTAACGTGAATTAGCGAGTGAGGAACGTGTTTGCTCGACATAGGACAAGAAGAAAGAAACTGGTAAATAATTAATGATTTACTCCCAAAAGGGGGGCAGTGTTTACAAAATATATACAAGATATTATAAAGGAGACAATTTACATGTATGCATAAACAGTTATTAAAATAAAAGGGATAAGTAATAGCAAAACCTGCTTCACAAGGTGATGGTCTCAGATTCTGTGGGGGGGACGGCTCCCCGGAAATTAGAGGTGATTCTTCTTACGCCGCGTGATGTGCGTGCGTTCGACGTCCCTAAGAAGAATGACCTGAAAATGGCCGATTTGCTTTTTAGTAACAGGGCCAAATTATTAGGAACCGCCCATTTTGTCTACCTCACACGGGGGCTCGGTTTTGTGAAACCGCCCAGCTGCATAGAACATAGAAACCTTCAGATTTCATATCTTGGTGTGGGGGGGTCCCACATCCAAGATGGAGACATCATGTTGGCCGTCACTAATTTTCATGCAGATGGATATTAAACAGGACCTCTCTATGATGCTCAGAAGCTAAGAAACCAATTCCTCGATTTCTGGGGGTATCTCAGTTATGAAAAATATATCATTGTAACCAGGCAGATGTGAACATTCCAAAAATGTGTTCCCTGGATTAGTAACCGTCATGTGCGTTTTTTAAATTCTACATTAACTGTACAAGCTTTTAAACAATGGCAATTTTGGAGGGAATAATCTAGTTTGAGCTAGAAGCTGTGCTACACTGAGAGTTTATGACGCTAATAAAAATTCTTAGGGTGGGGGTCAGCACTGCAGTTCTCTATGTCTTCTTACAAACGGATAGGGGGTGGGGGGGGGTTTCTTTTTTAAAAACATCTCTCATTTTTTAAAACTCGGGCAAAAATACCTTTTGCCTGACACCTCCCCCTTTTAGACTGCGCTATGGAGGTAGGACCTTCTGGTACTCCTCCAAGCGTATGTCTGGAGGCTCCCCTCGCCGGGACAACCCATCGGCATTGCCATGCTCGCTGCCCTTGCGGTGTTGAACGGTAAAGTCGTACTGCTGGAGGGTGAGGCTCCAGCGTAACAACCTTCCGTTGGCACCTGACATGGTGTGCAGCCAACTCAGGGGGTTGTGGTCAGTCACGACAGTGAAGGGGCGCCCGTACAAGTAAGGCTGTAAGCGGTTGAGGGCCCATACAATGGCCAGGCACTCCTTCTCTATGGTGGAATAGGCCACTTCCCTCGGCAGCAGTTTCCGGCTTAGGTACAACACGGGGTGTTCTTGGTTCCCCGAGTCGACCTGGCTGAGTACAGCACCGAGGCCAAACTCACTGGCGTCGGTCTGTACTAAGAGTGGCCGTGTGCCGTCGACCGCCTTTAGTACAGGAGAGCTGCTCAGGGCAGTCTTCAAAGCCCTAAAGGCAACCTCGCATTCATCCGTCCATTTGACGGAATGGGGTAGGCTCTTCCTGGTGAGGTCTGTCAAGGGCTTCGCAAGGCTACTATAGTCCTGCACAAAGCGTCTATAGTACCCTGCGGTGCCCAAGAAGGACTGCACCTGCTTCTTGGTCCTGGGGGTGGGCCAGGACACGATAGCGTCCACCTTCCCAGGCTCTGGCTTCAGAGTACCCCCACCTACCCGGTGCCCCAGGTAGTGGACCTCGTTCATGCCCATCTGGCACTTTCCCGGCTTGATGGTCAAGCCCGCCTGGTGAATGCGCCCGAGCACCTGCTGCAGATGCTCGAGGTGATCCTCCCAGGTGGGACTGAAGATGGCAATGTCATCCAGGTACGCCACTGCGTACCTCTCCAGTCCCTGGAGCAGGTGGTTGACCATTCGCTGGAACGTGGCAGGGGCATTTTTCATGCCAAAGGGCATGACCGTGGATTCATACAATCCGAAGGGGGTGATAAAGGCGGACTTCTCCTGGGCCCCGGGGCTCAAGGGAATCTGCCAATATCCCCGACTCAAATCCATAATGGAGAGATAGCTCGCGCTGGCTAACCGCTCCAGCAGCTCCTCAATGCGTGGCATTGGTTGTGCGTCAGAGGCGGTGATAGCGTTGAGCCCCCTGTAGTCCACACAGAACCGGGTGGTCCGGTCCTTCTTAGGCACCAGGACTACAGGTGAGGCCCACGCGCTCTTGGACCGCTTAATCACCCCCAACTGCAGCATCTCCTCGACCTCCTGGCGCATGACATGCTGCACCTCGTCGGAGATTCGATAGGCTGTCCGCCGGAGTGGGGCATGATTCCCGGTGTCCACTTCATGGACCGCCACTTCAGTCCTGCCAGGCAGGTTGGTGAACACTGCTTGGAAGGGTTTCAGCACTGCTTGCATCTGAGACCTCTGGTCTGCGGATAGCAAGTCGCTTAGCTCTACATCCTCTAGGGACCCGCTGGCCTTCGCTTGGGCGAGCATGTCCAAGAGGGGGTCATCCTCCCCATCCTCGGGCAGGTTGCAGACCGGTAGGACGCAGGTTCCACGTTCTTGATGAGCCTTCATCATATTAACGTGAAACGCCTTCCGCCTACCCCGCTCGTGGTCAAGTGTGATCACGTAGGTGACCGGGTTGAGCTGTTGGTGAATGACGTACGGGCCTTCCCAGGCCGCCTGAAGCTTGTCCTTTGGTACGGGGACCAGCACCCACACCTTCTGACCCACCTGGTAGGTCCGTTCTCGGGCGTTCTGGTCGTACCAATGCTTCTGGTCAGCCTGGGCTTGCGCCATGTTGTCATGCACCAACTGCGTCAAGGTCTGCATCTTGTCACGGAAGCGCATGACATACTCCACGATGGACACTCCTGGGGAGCTCGGCTCTTCTTCCCAGAATTCCCTTATCAACCCAAGGGGTCCTCGGACACGCCTGCCATACAGGAGCTCAAAGGGGGAGAACCCCATCGAGGCCTGTGGAACCTCTCTGTAAGCAAATAGCAGGTGTGGGAGGTAACGCTCCCAGTCGCGACCCTGGGTTTCAACAAGCATTTTTAACATCTGTTTGAGGGTACCGTTGAATCGCTCACACAAACCATTGGTCTGTGGGTGATACGCACTCGATACCAGATGCTGCACCTGCATTTTCTTACATAGGGCCTCCATTAAGCGTGACATGAACTGAGTCCCCTGGTCGGTAAGCATCTCCCTGGGAAATCCTACTCGCGAAAAGATGGCCAAGAGGGCGTCCGCCACCTTATCCGCCCTAATTGAGGACAGGGCTACTGCCTCCGGATACCCGGTAGCATAGTCTACCACGGTAAGGATGAATCGTTTTCCAGAGCTGCTGGGTATGGCCAGTGGTCCCACAATGTCCACAGCAATCCTCTGGAAAGGCTCCTCTATCACTGGCAAAGAGATCAGGGGGGGCTTTGGGGGCCGGCCCTGACTTTCCCACTCTTTGACACGTGGTACAGGATCGACAGTAGTTCACCACATCTGTCCTCATTTTGGGCCAATAAAAGTGATGAGACAGCCGGGCCTTGGTTTTGCTGACCCCCAAGTGTCCAGCGAGTAGAATTTCATGGGCGATCCGCAACAACTCATCCCTGAATTGGTAGGGGACGACCAGCTGTCTTTCCCTCAGCCACTCCTGTTGGGGTGTACAGGGAACTGTCTCCCGGTACAACCTCCCTTGGTCCCAGAATACCCTCTCCTTATCCGACTCGGAGGTGGGTTTCTCCGCGAGGCTCCTTAACGTCTCCAGGCTAGCATCTGAGTGCAGAGCTGCCTGAAACTCCTGGCTGGAGGAAGCCAGAAGTGAGGTTAAGGCCACGTCCTCACTAGGACCCTCTGGGACCGGCTCTGGGTCCATACCTGATTCAGTTATTCCTCTGTTCGAGGAGGGTCCAGAAGGCAGGGCGTTACTTGCGTTCTGGGCACTCTGACTGCGGGTAACAGCGGCTATATAGGCCGTCTCCCCGGGGAATAACCCCGTCTCATTAGCCTGCGAGGCCATGAGAACTACTTCTCCATCATCCTCCATTACCTCAGGCACAGTGCTACGTATGGGGCAGCGACTATCAGCCAGGTCACCATCTGTTGTGACACTGGTCACTGGCACAGCACCACCTGCGCCATGGTCCTCGTGCCTCTCCCCATTACCCTTGGCACTGACCTTTGCTCCTGCTAGGGTATCCTCAGCAACATCACCCCGCAGAGTGACATGGCTGAGTTCTCCTGCACCTTCCAATACAACAACATCATCATCATCATCATCATCATCATCATCATCATCATCATCAGGTAAAGCATTGACATTCACATTATCAGCATTAACCTTACCAACCGTATCAGATCGGGGAGGGGTGTCAGGGACATAATAAGCAAACATCCTCCCCAAATCAGTTCCCAACAAAACATTTGCAGGTAGGTTTTTGGATACTCCCACTTCCTTCACCCCACTCCCCGCACCCCAATCAATAAAAACCCGGGCCATGGGCAAGGGGCATCGGACGCCCCCAATCCCAGTGACAGTCAGGGTCTTTCCTGGAATAAGCGCTTCAGGGGACACCAGTTCAGGTCGGATGAGGGTTCGTTCGGCCCCAGTGTCCTTGAGGCCTACAGTGAGAGTGTTCCCCACCCTGACAGACTGAAAGTTTTCACAGGCCCTCCCAACCGGCCCACCCACCAAAAGAACTGAGGCATTAGGCCCTGGGGCCTTGGATGGGGGGTTCTTCCTCTGCTTCTCTGGGCAAGTGGCGCTGAGATGACCAGTCTGGTTGCAGGAATAACACCTGCGGGCATCGGATGCAGGCAGGGCCTTGGCAACGGGAAAAAGGCCTCCGGAAGGTCGGCTGGCAGGGGCAGGGATGGTGGTTGATGGCTTACCCCCTTTCCAGCTGGCGACGACCGGCTTCCGCACCTCTGGTCTCCGGTTGGCCTCGTAGGTGTCTGCGATCTGCGCTGCTTTATTGGCATCAGGTGGCTCCCGATCCATCACGAACTGCCGTACCTCAGTAGGACACAGATGCAGGAACTGGTCTTTCACCATCAGGTCCTTTAGCTGCTCAAAGGTGGTCGCTGACAGTCCTTGGATCAACTGCTCAAAGTTGGTTCTGAGCCCGTCTACCACATCGCTGTAGGTGTCATGTGGTCCACGTTGGAGGGTTCTGAATTTTTTCCGGTAAACCTCCGGAGTCAGCTGGTACTTTTTTATCAGGGCCTGCTTGACGGCCTCATAGTCTCCATCCTGCTCTCGAGGGAGGGAAGCAAACACCTCCAAAGCTTTTCCTCGGAGCCCTGGAGTCAAATATCTTGCCCATTGGTCGATGGGCAGCTGATACTGCCTGCAGGCCTTTTCAAAGCCTCGCAGAAATGTGTCCAAGTCCCCATCCTTTTCCATCACAGGGAAGTGCTCAGGACGAGGTTTAAAGCAGCTGGCACTGTTGGACTCACGGGTCTGCGTAGAGGGCGACTCCTTCTGAATCCGGGCTAGCTCCAGCTGGTGTTGTCGGTCAGCTTGGGCTTGTCGCTCAGCCGCCTCTCGGTCAGCTTGTCGCTCAGCAGCCTCTCGGTCAGCTTGTCGCTCAGCAGCCTCTCGGTCAGCTTGGGCTTGTTGCTCAGCCCGCTCCTGGAATTTCAGGATCAGCTCCAGTCGTCCATCATGATCGTCTGTGGCGAGCTCCTCCAAGGCCATCTGCAGGTGGGGGTCCACACTACCCTGGTTGCGGGTATGGCTGGCAATCACCGGTTGGACCCCGGCAGCAGCGCCATCCGGGCCTTGGCTGGCCGCCCCCTCATCAGGGCTCTGCTGTCGGACGGGCTCTGCAGCATCTTGTAACAGTTCAGAAATCATTTGTTCTTTGCTTTTGCCGTGGGGGTCAATGCCTTTGATTATACATATTCCAGTAAGAGTGTCCTTTTTCTGCTGGCTGTACCGGGACTCCCCAACTACGACCATGATTACCAAAATAAAAATAGAAAAGAAAAAACGAAGAAGGGTAGGGGTAACTGCTACACATACAGTATTGTCTCAGATCTAATAAACACTGAGTTCGATCTTCAAAACTTTTGTGCAAGTTTTTAGTGAGAGGAATGATTGCTCAAACCAGATCACTAATGTCCTATGATCCCACCGCTTGCCACCAATTTGTCATGAAAACAACACCCACTCTTGGGTCAGACCTTGCAGCTCTCTGGCGCCCCCTTTTCCTGCTGGTCAAACACGGTATTGACAGAGGATAAGCACGGGTGCCGCTGCTCTAATTTATGTCGACTATTGCGGCACGTGATGTGACAGGACGTATATATACCACCAGTTCCTTCCAGGAACGTATATATACCTCCGACCAGCCACCCTCAAACCACAATATCACATAAATACTGGTATACTGCCACCACCGATCGCTTAACAGGTGGATCGGGTACCTGGTAGGTAACGTGAATTAGCGAGTGAGGAACGTGTTTGCTCGACATAGGACAAGAAGAAAGAAACTGGTAAATAATTAATGATTTGCTCCCAAAAGGGGGGCAGTGTTTACAAAATATATACAAGATATTATAAAGGAGACAATTTACATGTATGCATAAACAGTTATTAAAATAAAAGGGATAAGTAATAGCAAAACCTGCTTCACAAGGTGATGGTCTCAGATTCTGTGGGGGGGACGGCTCCCCGGAAATTAGAGGTGATTCTTCTTACGCCGCGTGATGTGCGTGCGTTCGACGTCCCTAAGAAGAATGACCTGAAAATGGCCGATTTGCTTTTTAGTAACAGGGCCAAATTATTAGGAACCGCTCATTTTGTCTACCTCACACGGGGGCTCGGTTTTGTGAAACCGCCCAGCTGCATAGAACATAGAAACCTTCAGATTTCATATCTTGGTGTGGGGGGGTCCCACATCCAAGATGGAGACATCATGTTGGCCGTCACTAATTTTCATGCAGATGGATATTAAACAGGACCTCTCTATGATGCTCAGAAGCTAAGAAACCAATTCCTCGATTTCTGGGGGTATCTCAGTTATGAAAAATATATCATTGTAACCAGGCAGATGTGAACATTCCAAAAATGTGTTCCCTGGATTAGTAACCGTCATGTGCGTTTTTTAAATTCTACATTAACTGTACAAGCTTTTAAACAATGGCAATTTTGGAGGGAATAATCTAGTTTGAGCTAGAAGCTGTGCTACACTGAGAGTTTACGACGCTAATAAAAATTCTTAGGGTGGGGGTCAGCACTGCAGTTCTTTATGTCTTCTTACAAACGGATAGGGGGTGGGGGGGTTTTCTTTTTTAAAAACATCTCTCATTTTTTAAAACTCGGGCAAAAATACCTTTTGCCTGACACATGGCCCCGTATAGTGCTCTGTACTGTATACACGGCCCTGAATAGTGCTCTGTACTGTATACATGTCCCCCCATAGTGCTTCATACTGTATACAAGGCCCCACATAGTGCTCCGTACTACTATATACATGGCCCCGCATAGTGCTCCGCACTGTATACACAGCCCAAGCATTGTGCTCGATACTACTATATACATGGCCCTGCAAAGTGCTCCGTACTGTATACATGGCCCCGCATATTGATCCGTACTGTATACATGGCCCCGTATAGTGCTCTGTACTATATACACGGCCCCGAATAGTGCTCTGTACTGTATACATGTCCCCCCATAGTGCTTCGTACTGTATACAAGGCCCCGCATAGTGCTCCGTACTACTATATACATGGCCCCGCATAGTGCTCCGTACTGTATACACAGCCCAAGCATTGTGCTCGATACTACTATATGCATGGCCCAGCATAGTGCTCCCTACTGTATACATGGCCCCGCATAGTGCTCCCTACTCTATACATGGCCCCACATAGTGCTCCCTACTGTATACATGGCCCCACATAGTGCTCCGTACTGTAGGCATGGCCCCGCATAGTGCTCCGTACTGTATGCATGGTCCCGCATAGTGCTCCGTACTGTATACATGGCGCCGCATAGTGCTCCCTACTGTATACATGGCCCGGCATAGTGCTCCGTACTGTATACATGGCCCTGCATAGTGCTCCGTACTGTATACATGGCCCCGCATAGTGCTCTCTACTGTATACATGGCCCCACATAGTGCTCCCTACTGTATACATGGCCCCGCATAGTGCTCCATACTGTATACATGGCCCCGCATAGTACTCCGTACTGTATACATGGCCCCGCATAGTGCTCCGTACTGTATACACGGCCCGCATAGTGCTCCGTTCTGTTACACAGCCCGGCATAGTGCTCCATATTGTATACACGGCCTCGCATAGTGCTCCGTACTCTATACATGGCCCACGCATAGTGCTCCGTACTGTATACATGGCCCTGAATAGTGCTCCGTACTGTATACATGGCCCCGTATAGTGCTCTGTACTGTATACACGGCCCTGAATAGTGCTCTGTACTGTATACATGTCCCCCCATATTGCTTCGTACTATATACATGGCCCTGCAAAGTGCTCCGTACTGTATAGATGGTCCCGCATATTGATCCGTACTGTATACATGGCCCCAAATAGTGCTCCCTACTGTATACATGGTCCCGCATAGTGCTCCGTACTGTATCCACTGCCCCGCATAGTGCTCCGTACTCTATATACGGCCCCCGAATAGTGCTCTGTACTGTATACATGGCCCCCGCATAGTGCTCCGTACTCTATACGTGGCGGTGCATAGTGCTCACTACTGTATACATGGCCCTGCATAGTGCTCCGTACTGTATACATGGCCCCGCATAGTGCTCCATATTGCATACATGGCCTCGCATAGTGCTCCTTACTGTATATATGGCCCCGCATAGTGCTCCATACTGTATACATAGACCTCGCATAGTGCTCCATACTGTATACATGGAACCCGCATAGTGCTCCCTACTGTGTACATGGCCCCGCATAGTGCTCCGTACTGTATACATGGCCCCGCATAGTGCTCCGTACTGTATACACGTCCCGCATAGTGCTCCGTTCTGTTACACAGCCCGGCATAGTGCTCCATATTGTATACACGGCCTCGCATAGTGCTCCGCACTCTATACATGGCCCACGCATAGTGCTCCGTAATGTATACATGGCCCTGAATAGTGCTCCGTACTGTATACATGGCGCCGTATAGTGCTCTGTACTGTATACACGGCCCTGAATAGTGCTCTGTACTGTATACATGTCCCCCCATAGTGCTTCGTACTGTATACACAGCCCAAGCATTGTGCTCGATACTACTATATACATGGCCCTGCAAAGTGCTCCGTACTGTATACATGGCCCCGCATATTGATCCGTACTGTATACATGGCCCCACATAGTGCTGCACACAGTATAAATGGCCCAGCATAGTGCTCCCTACTGTATACATGGCCCCACATAGTGCTCCCTACTGTATACATGGCCCCACATAGTGCTCCGTACTGTATACATGGCCCCGCATAGCGCTCTGTACTGTATACATGGTCCCGCATAGTGCTCCGTACTGTAGGCATGGCCCCGCATAGTGCTCCGTACTGTATACATGGCCCCGCATAGTGCTTCGTACTGTATACATGGCCCCGCATAATGCTCCGTACTACTATATACATGGCCACGCATAGTGCTCCGTACTCTATATAGGACCCCAGAAAAGTGCTCTGTACTGTATACATGGCCCGATATAGTGCTCCATACTGTATACATGGCCAGCATAGTGCTGCACACAGAATAAATGGCCCTGCATATTGCTGCACTCAGTATACACGGCCCCGCATAGTGCTCCGTACTGTATACATGGCGTCGCATAGTGCTCCCTACTGTATACATGGCCACCGCATAGTGCTCCGTAGTGTATACATGGCCCCGCATAGTGCTCTCTACTGTATACATGGCCCTGCACAGTGCTCCGTACTGTATACATGGCCCTGCATAGTGCTCCGTACTGTATACATGGCGCCGCATAGTGCTAACTACTGTATACATGGCCACCGCATAGTGCTCCGTACGGTATACATGGACCCGCATAGTGCTCCCTACTGTATACATGGCCCTGCATAGTGCTCCCTACTGTATACATGGCCACCGCATAGTGCTCCGTACTGTATACATGGCCCCGCATAGTGCTATCTACTGTATACAGGGGCCCGCATAGTGCTCCGTACTGTACACATGGCCACCGCATAGTGCTCCGTACTGTATACATGGCCCCGCATAGTGCTATCTACTGTATACAGGGGCCCGCATAGTGCTCCGTACTGTACACATGGCCACCGCATAGTGCTCCGTACTGTATACATGGCGTCGCATAGTGCTCCCTACTGTATACATGGCCACCACATAGTGCTCCGTACTGTATACATGGCCCCGCATAGTGCTCTCTACTGTATACATGGCCCTGCATAGTGCCCCGTACTGTATACATGGCCCTGCATAGTGCTCCGTACTGTATACACGGCCCCGCATAGAGCTCCATACTGTATACATGACCCCGCATAGTGCTCCCTACTGTATACATGGCCACCGCATAGTGCTCCTTACTGTATACATGGCCCCACATAGTGCTCCCTACTGTATACACGGCCCCACATAGTGCTCCGTACTGTAGGCATGGCCCCGCATAGTGCTCCGTACTGTATGCATGGTCCCGCATAGTGCTCCGTACTGTATACATGGCCCCGCATAGTGCTCCGTACTGTATACACGGCCCAGCATAGTGCATCATACTGTATACATGGCCACGCATAATGCTCCGTACTACTATATACATGGCCCCGCATAGTGCTTCGTACTGTATACATGGCCACGCATAATGCTCCGTACTACTATATACATGGCCCTGCATAGTGCTCCGTACTATATACATTGCCCCGCACACTGCTCTGTTTTGTATACATGGCCCCGCAGAGTGCTGCACACAGTATACATGGCCAGCATAGAGCTCCGTACTGTATACATGGCCCCGCATAGAGCTCCATACTGTATACATGGCCCCGCATAGTGCTCCCTACTGTATACATGGCCCCGCATAGTGCTCCCTACTGTATACATGGCCCCGCATAGTGCTCCGTACTGTATACATGGCCCCGCATAGTGCTCCGTACTGTATACATATCCCCCGCATAGTGCTCTGTACTGTATACATCGTCCCGCATAGTGCTCCCTACTGTATACATGGCCCCGCATAGTGCTCCGTACTGTATACATGGCCCCGCATAGCGCTCTGTACTGTATACATGGTCCCGCATAGTGCTCCCTGCTGTATACATGGCCCCGCATAGTGCTCCGTACTGTATACATATCCCCCGCATAGTGCTCTGTACTGTATTCATGGCCCCGCATAGTGCTCCGTACTGTATTCATGGCCCCGCATAGTGCTCCGTACTGTACACATATCCCCCGCATAGTGCTCTGTACTGTATTCATGGCCCCGCATAGTGCTCTGTACTGTATACACGGCCTCGCATAGTGCTCTATATTGTATACACGGGCCCGCATAGTGCTCCGTACTCTATATACTGCCCCCGCATAGTGCTCTGTACTGTATACATGGCCCCCGCATAGTGCTCCGTACTCTATACATGGCCCCGCATATTGCTCCATATTGTCTACATGGGCCCGCATGGTGCTCCGTACTCTATATAGGACCCCAGAAAAGTGCTCTGTACTGTATACATGTCCCCCGCTTAGTGCTCCGTACCATATACATGTTCCCCGCATAGTGCTCCGCACTATATACATGGCCCGGTATAGTGCTCCATACTGTATACATGGCCAGCATATTGCTGCACTCAGTATACATGGCCCTGCATAGTGCTCCGTACTGTATACATGGCGCTGCATAGTGCTCCCTACTGTATACATGGCCCTGCATAGTGCTCCGTACTGTATACATGGCCCCGCATAGTGCTCTCTACTGTATACATGGCCCCACATAGTGCTCCCTACTGTATATGACGCGCCCCTGGGCCTGAGTCGCGCAGCGTTGCGCACGCGGAAGCCTACCCGGAGCCGGATCCGATAGGGGTAGTAGTCTCGTGGCGGTGACCCGGTCCGTGCCCAGGGAGTCAGACTAAGTGGCGGTATATTAGCAGTAGATGTTGGATGACTACGCCACCCGTTGAATGCAGCTATGGAGCTGCCGCTGCAGGGCAGACCGCTGAGGCCGGTGGAAGGATGGTGCAGCGTGGATGGTATAACCCCCAACGGGAGGGGTATAGCCTCAGGGCAGCTGACGTGGATGATGGGGGTAGCAGGAACCACTCAGAGACGATGCGGTGTAGTTCAGGGTCTTTACTGGTGACAAAGATAGACCCTCCCGGAGTACTTGCTAGCAATCGGGGCCTGGTCAGTCCTTGAGCAGATGGGATCTCCCCTGGCCAGGCGGAGTTGTAGGCCTTCCCAACTAACTGTACTCTTCTGGCTACCTTGCTAGAGGCGGGTAAAAGTAGGCCACGTCCCTGAGTGTACCGTGTGGTGCTCACCCGTATGGCCGGTGACTCGGGGCCTTCTAATGGCTTCCGCTCCACGATGGCGGTGCTGGTCCCACGCGTGTGACCGTGCCTTCGGGTTTCTGGGCCAGAGGACCTGCAATCCCCTGCCGGTCGGTTTCTGCTGCTGGGTAGGAGTTAGTCCCCACAGCCTCGGACTCCGGGTCCGGTAAGAAATCTTCTCAGTCAGGGCGAGCTCTGCAGCTGCCAGCCCCTGTCTCGTAGTAGTATTGCTTCTGCTGTCTCTTCCTATGACTGTTTCTCGTCTCTACTCTCCTTGACTCCTAACCCTGCCTCAGCCCCTGGTTTATATAGGGGAAGTTCTTCCCCTCCCAAGACTGGGCAGGAGGTGTGGCATGCACAGGATCCCTGACCAAGAGACCTCCCACCTGCTCTCAGACATAACATTACATTACTGTGGAAACCAGACCCCTGGGGTGCCACATATACATGGCCCCGCATAGTGCTCCGTACTGTATACATGGCCCCGCATAGTACTCCGTACTGTATATATGGCCCCGCATAGTGCTCCGTACTGTATACACGGCCCCACATAGTGCTCCGTACTCTATACATGGCCCACGCATAGTGCTCCGTACTGTATACATGGCCCTGAATAGTGCTCCGTACTATATACATGGCCCGGTATAGTGCTCCATACTGTATACATGGCCAGCATAGTGCTGCACACAGTATAAATGGCCCTGCATATTGCTGCACTCAGTATACATGGCCCTGCATACTGCTCCGTACTGTATACATGGCGCCGCATAGTGCTCCCTGCTGTATACATGGCCCCGCATAGTGCTCCATACTGTATACATGGCCCCGCATAGTGCTCTCTACTGTATACATGGCCCCACATAGTGCTCCCTACTGTATACATGGCCCCGCATAGTGCTCCATACTGTATACATGGCCCCGCATAGTACTCCGTACTGTATACATGGCCCCGCATAGTGCTCCATACTGTATACATGGACCCCGCATAGTGCTCCATACTGTATACATGGACCCAGCATAGTGCTCCGTACGGTATGCATGGCCCCGCATAGTGCTCCGTACTGTATGCATGGTCCCGCATAGTGCTCCGTACTGTATACATGTCCCCCGCTTAGTGCTCTCTAGTGTATACATGGCCCCGCATAGTGCTCCATACTGTATACATGGCCCCGCATAGTACTCCGTACTGTATACATGGCCCCGCATAGTGCTCCATACTGTATACATGGACCCCGCATAGTGCTCCATACTGTATACATGGACCCCGCATAGTGCTCCGTACTGTATACACGGCCTCGCATAGTGCTCCGTACTGTATACATGGCCCCGCATAGTGCTCCATACTGTATACATAGACCCCGCATAGTTCTCCGTACTGTATGCATGGCCCAAAATAATGCTGCGTACTGTATGCATGGTCCCGCATAGTGCTCCATACTGTATACATGGCCCAGCATAGTGCTCCCTACTACTATTAACATGGCCCCGCATAGTGCTCCGTACAGTATAAACGGCCCCGCATAGTGCTCCACTCAGTATACATGGCCCTGCATAGTGCTCCGTACTGTATACACGGCCCCGCATAGTGCTGCACACAGTATACACGTCCCTCATAGTGCTCCATACTGTATGCATGTCCAACGCATAGTGCTTCGTACTGTATACAAGGCCCCGCATAATGCTCCATACTACTATATACATGGCCCCGCATATTGCTCTGTTTTGTATATATGGCCCCGCATAGTGCTGCACACAGTATACATAGCCCCGCATAGTGCTCCGTACTGTAAAAATGGCCCCGCATAGTGCTCCGTACTGTATACATGTCCCCGGCATAGTGCTCTCTACTGTATTCTTGGCCCCGCATAGTGCTCCGTACTGTATACACGGCTCCGCATAGTGCTCCATATTGTATACACGGGCCCGCATAGTGCTCCGAACTGTATACATGGCCCCGCATAGTGCTCTGTACTGTATACATGGCCCCGTATAGTGCTTCGTACTGTACAGATGGCTCCGCATAGTGCTCCGTACTGTATACATGGCCCCGCATAGTGCTTCGTACTGTACAGATGGCTCCGCACAGTGTTCCGTACTGTATACACGGCTCCGCATAGTGCTCCATATTGTATACACGGGCCCGCATAGTGCTCCGAACTGTATACATGGCCCCGCATAGTGCTCTGTACTGTATACATGGCCCCGCATAGTGCTTCGTACTGTACAGATGGCTCCGCATAGTGCTCCGTACTGTATACATGACCCCGCATAGTGCTTCGTACTGTACAGATGGCTCCGCATAGCGCTCCGTACTGTATACATGGCCCCGCATACTGCTGCACACAGTATAAATGGCCCCACATACTGCTCCATATTGTATACACGGGCCCGCATCGTGCTCCGTACTCTATCTACGGCCCCCGCATAGTGCGCTGTACTGTATACATGGCCCCGCATAGTGCTCCGAACTGTATACATGTCCCCCGCATAGTGCTTTGTACTGTATACATGGCCCCGCATAATGCTCCATACTACTATATACATGGCCCCGCATAGTACTCCGTACTGTATACACGGCCCCTGCATTGTGCTCAGTAATACTGTATACATGGCCTCGTATAGTACTCCGTACTGTATACATGGCCCCGCATACTGCTGCACACAGTATACATGGCCCCACATACTGCTCCATATTGTATACACGGGCCCGCATCGTGCTCCGTACTCTATCTACGGCCCCCGCATAGTGCGCTGTACTGTATACATGGCCCCGCATAGTGCTCCGAACTGTATACATGTCCCCCGCATAGTGCTTTGTACTGTATACATGGCCCCGCATAATGCTCCATACTACTATATACATGGCCCCGCATAGTACTCCGTACTGTATACACGGCCCCTGCATTGTGCTCAGTAATACTGTATACATGGCCTCGTATAGTACTCCATACTGTATACATGGCCCCGCATAGTGCTGCACACAGTATAAAGGGCCCTACAGAGTGCTGCACTCAGTATACATGGCCCCGCATAGTGCTCCGTACTGTATACATGGCCCTGCATAGTGCTCCATTCTGTATACATGGCCCCGCATAGGGCTCTGTACTGTATACATAGCCCCGCATAGTGCTCCGTACTGTATACATGGCCCCGCATAGTGCTCCCTACTGTATACATGGCCCCGCATAGTGCTCCCTACTCTATACATGACCCCACATAGTGCTCCGTACTGTAGGCATGGCCCCGCATAGTGCTCCGTACTGTATGCATAGTCCTGCATAGTGCTCCGTACTGTATACATGGCCCCGCATAGTGCTTCGTACTGTATACATGGCCCCGCAAAATGCTCCGTACTACTATATACATGGCCCCGCATAGTGCTCCCTACTATATACATTGCCCCGCACACTGCTCTGTTTTGTATACATGGCCCCGCAGAGTGCTGCACACAGTATACATGTCCCCGCATAGTGCTCCGTACTGTATACATGGCCCCGCATAGTGCTCCGTACTGTATACATATCCCCCGCATAGTGCTCTTTACTGTATACACGGCCTCGCATAGTGCTCCATATTGTATACACGGGCCCGCATAGTGCTCCGTACTCTATATACTGCCCCCGCATAGTGCTCTGTACTGTATACATGGCCCCCGCATAGTGCTCCGTACTCTATACATGGCCCCACATAGTGCTCCATACTGTATACATGGCCCTGCATAGTGCTGCACTCAGTATACATGGCCCCGCATATTGCTCCATATTATATACATGGGTCCGCATGGTGCTCCGTACTCTATATAGGACCCCAGAAAAGTGCTCTGTACTGTATACATGTCCCCCGCTTAGTGCTCCGTACCATATACATGTTCCCCGCATAGTGCTCCGTACTATATACATGGCCCGGTATAGTGCTCCATACTGTATACATGGCCAGCATAGTGCTGCACACAGTATAAATGGCCCTGCATAGTGCTGCACTCAGTATACATGGCCCTGCATAGTGCTCCGTACTGTATACATGGCGCCACATAGTGCTCCCTACTGTATACATGGCCCCGCATAGTGCTCCGTACTGCATACATGGCCCCGCATAGTGCTCTCTACTGTATACATGGCCCCACATAGTGCTCCATACTGTATACATGGACCCCGCATAGTGCTCCGTACGGTATGCATGGCCCCGCATAGTGCTCCGCACTGTATACATGGCCCCGCATAGTACTCCGTACTGTATGCATGGTACCGCATAGTGCTCCGTACTGTATACATGGCCCCGCATAGTGCTCCATACTGTATACATGGACCCCGCATAGTACTCCGTACTGTATGCATGGCCCCGTATAGTGCTCCGTACTGTATGCATGGTCCCGCATAGTGCTCCTTACCGTATACATGGCCCCGCATAGTGCTCCACTCAGTATACATGGCCCTGCATAGTGCTCCATACTGTATATATGGCCCCGCATAGTGCTCCGTACTGTATATATGGCCCCGCATAGTGCTCCGTACTGTATGCATGGTCCCGCATAGTGCTCCTTACCGTATACATGGCCCCGCATAGTGCTCCACTCAGTATACATGGCCCTGCATAGTGTTCCGTACTGTATATATGGCCCCGCATAGTGCTCCGTACTGTATATATGGCCCCGCATAGTGCTCCGTACTGTATACATGGCCCCGCATAGTGCTCCGTGCTGTATATATGGCCCCGCATAGTGCTCCGTACTGTATCCACGGCCGGGCATAGTGCTTCATATTGTATACCCAGCCCCGCATAGTGCTCCGTACTCTATATACGGCCCCCGCATAGTGCTCCGTATTGTATACATGTCCCCTCATAGTGCTTCGTACTACTATATACATGGCCCCGCATAGTGCTCCGTACAGTATACATGGCCCCGCATAGTGCTCCGTACTGTATACATGGCCCCGCATAGTGCTCCATATTGTATACATGGTCCTGCATACTGCTCTGTTTTGTATATATGGCCCCGCATAGTGCTCCGTACGCAAACAAGACCCCGCATAATGCCCCTACGTATACATGGCCCCGCATAGTGCTCCGTACTGTATATATGGCCCGCATAGTGCTCCGTACTGTATCCACGGCCCCGCATAGTGCTTCATATTGTATACCCAGCCCCTCATAGTGCTCCGTACTCTATATACGCCCCCCGCATAGTGCTCTGTACTGTATACATGGCCCTGCATAGTTCTCCCTACTGTATAAATGGCCTCGCATAGTGCTCCATACTGTATACATAGCCCCGCAGTGCTCTGTACTGTATACATGGCCCCGCGTAGTGCTCCGTACTGTATACATGGCCCCGCATAGTGCTCTATACTATATACATGGCCCCGCATAGTGCTCTATACTATATACATGGCCCCGCATAGTGCTCTATACTATATTCATGGCCCCGCATAGTGCTCTGTACTGTATACATGGCCCTGCATAGTGCTCCGTACTGTATACATGGCCCTGCATAGTGCTCCGTACTGTATACTTGGCCCCGCATAGTGCTCCATATTGTATACATGGCCCCGCATAGTGCTCTATACTATATACATGGCCATGCATAGTGCTCCGTACTGTATACATGGCCCCGCATAGTGCTCCATATTGTATACATGGCCCCGCATAGTGCTCTATACTATATACATGGCCCCGCATAGTGCTCCATACTACTGTATACATGTCCCCCTCATAGTGCTCCGTACTGTACACATGGCCCTGTATAGTGCTCCGTACTGTATACATGTCACCCGCATAGTGCTTCATACTGTATACATGACCCCGCATAGTGCTCCGCACTACTATATACATGGTCCCGCATAGTGCTCCATACTAGTGTATACATGGCCCCGCATAGTACTCCATACTGTATACAAGGCTCCCGCATAGTGCTCGGTACTGTATACATGTCCCCCGCATAGTGCTCTGTACTACTATATACATGGCCCCGCATAATGCTCCGTACTGTATACATGGCCCCGCATAGTGCTGCGTACTGTATACATGGCCCCGCATAGTGCTCCGTACTGAATACATGGCCCCGCATAGTGCTCCGTACTGTATACATGGCCCCGCATAGTGCTCCGTACTGTATACATGGCCCCGCATAGTGCTCCATACTGTATACATGGCCCTGCATAGTGCTCTGTACTGTATACAAGGCCCCGCATAGTGCTCCGTACAACTATATACATGGTCCCGCATAGTACGTAAACATGGCCCCCATAGTACTCCATACTGTATACATGGCCTCGCATAGTGCTCCGTACTGTATACAGAGTCCCGCATAGTACTCCGTACTGTATACATGTCCCCCGCATAGTGCTTCGTACTGTATACATGGTCCCGCATAGTGCTCCATCCTACTATATACATGGCCCCGCATAGTGCTCCGTATTGTATACATGGCCCCGCATAGTGCTCCGCACTACTATATACATGGTCCCGCATAGTGCTCCATACTAGTGTATACATGGCCCCGCATAGTACTCCATACTGTATACAAGGCTCATGCATAGTGCTCGGTACTGTATACATGTCCCCCGCATAGTGCTCTGTACTACTATATACATGGCCCCGCATAATGCTCCGTACTGTATACATGGCCCCGCATAGTGCTGCGTACTGTATACATGGCCCCGCATAGTGCTCCGTACTGAATACATGGCCCCGCATAGTGCTCCGTACTGTATACATGGCCCCGCATAGTGCTCCGTACTGTATACATGGCCCCGCATAGTGCTCCGTACTGTATACATGGCCCCGCATAGTGCTCCATACTGTATACATGGCCCTGCATAGTGCTCTGTACTGTATACAAGGCCCCGCATAGTGCTCCGTACAACTATATACATGGTCCCGCATAGTACGTATACATGGCCCCCATAGTACTCCATACTGTATACATGGCCTCGCATAGTGCTCCGTACTGTATACAGAGTCCCGCATAGTACTCCGTACTGTATACATGTCCCCCGCATAGTGCTTCGTACTGTATACATGGTCCCGCATAGTGCTCCGTACTGTATACATGGAACCGCATACTGCTACCTACTGTATACATGGTCCCGCATAGTACTCCATACTGTATACATGGAACCGCATACTGCTACCTACTGTATACATGGTCCCGCATAGTACTCCATACTGTATACATGGAACCGCATACTGCTACCTACTGTATACATGGTCCCGCATAGTGCTCCGTACTGTATACATGCCTCGCATAGTGCTCCGTACAACTATATACATGGCCCCGCATAGTGCTACGTACTGTATACATGGCCTCGCATAGTGCTCCGTACTGTATTCATGGCCCCGCATAGTGCTCCAAACTACTGTATACATGGCCCCGCATAGTGCTACCTACTGTATACATGGTCCCGCATAGTGCTCCGTCCTGTATACATGACCCCGCATAGTGCTCCGTACTGTATACATGCCCCGCATAGTGCTCCGTACTGTATTCATGGCCCCACATAGTGCTCCGTACTACTGTATACATGGCCCCGCATAGTGCTACCTACTGTATACATGGTCCCGCATAGTACTCCATACTGTATACATGTCCCCCACATTTTGCTTCGCACTGTATACATGCCCCGCATAGTGCTCCATCCTACTATATACATGGCCCCGCATAGTGCTCCGTATTGTATACATGGCCCGCGCATAGTGCTCCGTACTACTGTATACATGGCCCCGCATCGTGCTCCGTACTGTATACATGGCCCCGCATAGTACTTCGTACTGTATACATGGCCCCGCATAGTGCTCCGTACTGTATACATGGCCCCGCATAGTGCTCCGTACTACTATATACATGGTCCCGCATAGTGCTCCGTACTGTATACCTGGCCCCGCGTAGTGCTCCGTACTACTATATACATGGTCCCGCATAGTGCTTCATACTATATACATGGCCCCGCATAGTGCTCCCCACTACTATATACATGGTCCCGCATAGTGCTCCATACGTATACATGGCCCCGCATAGTGCTCTATACTATATACATGGCCATGCATAGTGCTCCGTACTGTATACATGGCCCCACATAGTGCTCCATATTGTATACATGGCCCCGCATAGTGCTCTATACTATATACATGGCCATGCATAGTGCTCCGTACTGTATACATGGCCCCGCATAGTGCTCCATATTGTATACATGGCCCCGCATAGTGCTCTATACTATATACATGGCCCCGCAAAGTACTCCGAACTGTATACATGTCCCCCTCATAGTGCTCCGTACTGTATACATGGCCCCGCATAGTACTTCATACTGTATACATGGCCCCGCATAGTGCTCCGCACTACTATATACATGGTCCCGCATAGTGCTCCATACTACTGTATACATGGCCCCGCATAGTACTCCATACTGTATACATGGCCCCGCATAGTGCTCCGTACTGTATACATGGCCCCGCATAGTACTCCGTACTGTATATATGGCCCCGCATAGTGCTCCGTACTGTATACACGGCCCCACATAGTGCTCCGTACTCTATACATGGCCCACGCATAGTGCTCCGTACTGTATACATGGCCCTGAATAGTGCTCCGTACTATATACATGGCCCGGTATAGTGCTCCATACTGTATACATGGCCAGCATAGTGCTGCACACAGTATAAATGGCCCTGCATATTGCTGCACTCAGTATACATGGCCCTGCATACTGCTCCGTACTGTATACATGGCGCCGCATAGTGCTCCCTGCTGTATACATGCCCCCGCATAGTGCTCCGTACTGTATACATGGCCCCGCATAGTGCTCTCTACTGTATACATGGCCCCGTATAGTGCTCTCTACTGTATACATGGCCCCACATAGTGCTACCTACTGTATACATGGCCCCGCATAGTGCTCCATACTGTATACATGGCCCCACATAGTACTCCGTACTGTATACATGGCCCAGCATAGTGCTCCATACTGTATACATGGACCCCGCATAGTGCTCCATACTGTATACATGGACCCCGCATAGTGCTCCGTACGGTATGCATGGCCCCGCATAGTGCTCCGTACTGTATGCATGGTCCCGCATAGTGCTCCGTACTGTATACATGTCCCCCGCTTAGTGCTCTCTACTGTATACATGGCCCCGCATAGTGCTCCATACTGTATACATGGCCCCGCATAGTACTCCGTACTGTATACATGGCCCCGCATAGTGCTCCATACTGTATACATGGACCCCGCATAGTGCTCCGTACTGTATACACGGCCTCGCATAGTGCTCCGTACTGTATACATGGCCCCGCATAGTGCTCCATACTGTATACATGGACCCCGCATAGTGCTCCGTACTGTATGCATGGCCCAAAATAATGCTGCGTACTGTATGCATGGTCCCGCATAGTGCTCCATACTGTATACATGGCCCAGCATAGTGCTCCGTACTACTATTAACATGGCCCCGCATAGTGCTCCACTCAGTATACACGTCCCTCATAGTGCTCCATACTGTATGCATGTCCAACGCATAGTGCTTCGTACTGTATACACGGCCCCGCATAGTACTCCGTACTGTATGCATGTCCAACGCATAGTGCTTCGTACTGTATACAAGGCCCCGCATAATGCTCCATACTACTATATACATGGCCCCGCATATTGCTCTGTTTTGTATATATGGCCCCGCATAGTGCTGCACACAGTATACATGGCCCCGCATAGTGCTCCGTACTGTAAAAATGGCCCCGCATAGTGCTCCGTACTGTATACATGTCCTCGGCATAGTGCTCTCTACTGTATTCTTGGCCCCGCATAGTGCTCCGTACTGTATACACGGCTCCGCATAGTGCTCCATATTGTATACACGGGCCCGCATAGTGCTCCGAACTGTATACATGGCCCCGCATAGTCTCTGTACTGTATACATGGCCCCGCATAGTGCTTCGTACTGTACAGATGGCTCCGCATAGTGCTCCGTACTGTATACATGGCCCCGCATAGTGCTTCGTACTGTACAGATGGCTCCGCATAGTGTTCCGTACTGTATACACGGCTCCGCATAGTGCTCCATATTGTATACACGGGCCCGCATAGTGCTCCGAATTGTATACATGGCCCCGCATAGTGCTCTGTACTGTATACATGGCCCCGCATAGTGCTTCGTACTGTACAGATGGCTCCGCATAGTGCTCCGTACTGTATACATGACCCCGCATAGTGCTTCGTACTGTACAGATGGCTCTGCATAGCGCTCCGTACTGTATACATGGCCCCGCATACTGCTGCACACAGTATAAATGGCCCTGCATAGTGCTGCACACAGTATACATGGCCCCACATACTGCTCCATATTGTATACACGGGCCCGCATCGTGCTCTGTACTCTATCTACGGCCACCGCATAGTGCGCTGTACTGTATACATGGCCCCGCATAGTGCTCCGAACTGTATACATGTCCCCCGCATAGTGCTTTGTACTGTATACATGGCCCCGCATAATGCTCCATACTACTATATACATGGCCCCGCATAGTACTCCGTACTGTATACACGGCCCCTGCATTGTGCTCAGTAATACTGTATACATGGCCCCGTATAGTACTCCATACTGTATACATGGCCCCGCATAGTGCTGCACACAGTATAAAGGGCCCTACAGAGAGCTGCACTCAGTATACATGGCCCCGCATAGTGCTCCGTACTGTATACATGGCCCTGCATAGTGCTCCATTCTGTATACATGGCCCCGCATAGGGCTCTGTACTGTATACA
Organism: Phyllobates terribilis; assembly: GCF_046119375.1. Classification (NCBI taxonomy): domain Eukaryota; kingdom Metazoa; phylum Chordata; class Amphibia; order Anura; family Dendrobatidae; genus Phyllobates; species Phyllobates terribilis. The sequence continues at coordinate 801,896,256 of NW_027362763.1, read as the reverse complement.
TAGCCCCGCATAGTGCTCCGTACTGTATACATGGCCCCGCATAGTGCTCCCTACTGTATACATGGCCCCGCATAGTGCTCCCTACTCTATACATGACCCCACATAGTGCTCCGTACTGTAGGCATGGCCCCGCATAGTGCTCCGTACTGTATGCATAGTCCTGCATAGTGCTCCGTACTGTATACATGGCCCCGCATAGTGCTTCGTACTGTATACATGGCCCCGCAAAATGCTCCGTACTACTATATACATGGCCCCGCATAGTGCTCCCTACTATATACATTGCCCCGCACACTGCTCTGTTTTGTATACATGGCCCCGCAGAGTGCTGCACACAGTATACATGTCCCCGCATAGTGCTCCGTACTGTATACATGGCCCCGCATAGTGCTCCGTACTGTATACATATCCCCCGCATAGTGCTCTTTACTGTATACACGGCCTCGCATAGTGCTCCATATTGTATACACGGGTCCGCATAGTGCTCCGTACTCTATATACTGCCCCCGCATAGTGCTTTGTACTGTATACATGGCCCCCGCATAGTGCTCCGTACTCTATACATGGCCCCACATAGTGCTCCATACTGTATACATGGCCCTGCATAGTGCTGCACTCAGTATACATGGCCCCGCATATTGCTCCATATTATATACATGGGTCCGCATGGTGCTCCGTACTCTATATAGGACCCCAGAAAAGTGCTCTGTACTGTATACATGTCCCCCGCTTAGTGCTCCGTACCATATACATGTTCCCCGCATAGTGCTCCGTACTATATACATGGCCCGGTATAGTGCTCCATACTGTATACATGGCCAGCATAGTGCTCCGTACTGTATACATGGCCCCGCATAGTGCTCTCTACTGTATACATGGCCCCACATAGTGCTCCCTACTGTATACATGGCCCCACATAGTGCTCCATACTGTATACATGGACCCCGCATAGTGCTCCGTACGGTATGCATGGCCCCGCATAGTGCTCCGCACTGTATACATGGCCCCGCATAGTACTCCGTACTGTATGCATGGTCCCGCATAGTGCTCCGTACTGTATACATGGCCCCGCATAGTGCTCCATACTGTATACATGGACCCCGCATAGTGCTCCGTACTGTATGCATGGCCCCGCATAGTGCTCCGTACTGTATGCATGGTCCCGCATAGTGCTCCTTACCGTATACATGGCCCCGCATAGTGCTCCACTCAGTATACATGGCCCTGCATAGTGTTCCGTACTGTATATATGGCCGCGCATAGTGCTCCGTACTGTATATATGGCCCCGCATAGTGCTCCGTACTGTATACATGGCCCCGCATAGTGCTCCGTACTGTATATATGGCCCCGCATAGTGCTCCGTACTGTATCCACGGCCGGGCATAGTGCTTCATATTGTATACCCAGCCCCGCATAGTGCTCCGTACTCTATATACGGCCCCCGCATAGTGCTCCGTATTGTATACATGTCCCCTCATAGTGCTTCGTACTACTATATACATGGCCCCGCATAGTGCTCCGTACAGTATACATGGCCCCGCATAGTGCTCCGTACTGTATACATGGCCCCGCATAGTGCTCCATATTGTATACATGGTCCTGCATACTGCTCTGTTTTGTATATATGGACCCGCATAGTACTGCACACAGTATACATGGCCCCGCATAGTGCTCCGTACGCAAACAAGACCCCGCAAAATGCCCCTACGTATACATGGCCCCGCATAGTGCTCCGTACTGTATATATGGCCCCGCATAGTGCTCCGTACTGTATCCACGGCCCCGCATAGTGCTTCATATTGTATACCCAGCCCCTCATAGTGCTCCGTACTCTATATACGCCCCCCGCATAGTGCTCTGTACTGCATACATGGCCCCCGCATAGTGCTCCGTACTCTATACGTGGCCCTGCATAGTTCTCCCTACTGTATAAATGGCCTCGCATAGTGCTCCATACTGTATACATGGCCACCGCATAGTGCTCCGTACTGTATATATGGCCTCGCAGTGCTCTGTACTGTATACATGGCCCCGCGTAGTGCTCCGTACTGTATACATGGCCCCGCATAGTGCTCTATACTATATACATGGCCCCGCATAGTGCTCTATACTATATACATGGCCCCGCATAGTGCTCTATACTATATTCATGGCCCCGCATAGTGCTCTGTACTGTATATATGGCCCCGCATAGTGCTCCGTACTGTATACATGGCCCTGCATAGTGCTCCGTACTGTATACATGGCCCCGCATAGTGCTCCATATTGTATACATGGCCCCGCATAGTGCTCTATACTATATACATGGCCATGCGTAGTGCTCCGTACTGTATACATGGCCCCGCATAGTGCTCCATATTGTATACATGGCCCCGCATAGTGCTCTATACTATATACATGGCCCCGCAAAGTACTCCGAACTGTATACATGTCCCCCTCATAGTGCTCCGTACTGTATACATGGCCCTGTATAGTGCTCCGTACTGTATACATGTCACCCGCATAGTGCTTCATACTGTATACATGACCCCGCATAGTGCTCCGCACTACTATATACATGGTCCCGCATAGTGCTCCATACTAGTGTATACATGGCCCCGCATAGTACTCCATACTGTATACAAGGCTCCCGCATAGTGCTCGGTACTGTATACATGTCCCCCGCATAGTGCTCTGTACTACTATATACATGGCCCCGCATAATGCTCCGTACTGTATACATGGCCCCGCATAGTGCTGCGTACTGTATACATGGCCCCGCATAGTGCTCCGTACTGAATACATGGCCCCGCATAGTGCTCCGTACTGTATACATGGCCCCGCATAGTGCTCCGTACTGTATACATGGCCCCGCATAGTGATCCGTACTGTATACATGGCCCCGCATAGTGCTCCATACTGTATACATGGCCCTGCATAGTGCTCTGTACTGTATACAAGGCCCCGCATAGTGCTCCGTACAACTATATATATGGTCCCGCATAGTACGTATACATGGCCCCCATAGTACTCCATACTGTATACATGGCCTCGCATAGTGCTCCGTACTGTATACAGAGTCCCGCATAGTACTCCGTACTGTATACATGTCCCCCGCATAGTGCTTCGTACTGTATACATGGTCCCGCATAGTGCTCCATCCTACTATATACATGGCCTCGCATAGTGCTCCGTATTGTATACATGGCCCAGCATAGTGCTCCGTACTACTGTATGCATGGCCCCGCATAGTGCTCCGTACTGTATACATGGAACCGCATACTGCTACCTACTGTATACATGGTCCGGCATAGTACTCCATACTGTATACATGGAACCGCATACTGCTACCTACTGTATACATGGTCCCGCATAGTACTCCATACTGTATACATGTCCCCCGCATAGTGCTCCGTACTGTATACATGCCTCGCATAGTGCTCCGTACAACTATATACATGGCCCCATAGTACGTCCCGCATAGTACGTATACATGGCCCCCATAGTACTCCATACTGTATACATGGCCTCGCATAGTGCTCCGTACTGTATACAGAGTCCCGCATAGTACTCCGTACTGTATACATGTCCCCCGCATAGTGCTTCGTACTGTATACATGGTCCCGCATAGTGCTCCATCCTACTATATACATGGCCTCGCATAGTGCTCCGTATTGTATACATGGCCCAGCATAGTGCTCCGTACTACTGTATACATGGTCCCGCATAGTACTCCATACTGTATACATGTCCCCCGCATAGTGCTCCGTACTGTATACATGCCTCGCATAGTGCTCCGTACAACTATATACATGGCCCCGCATAGTGCTATGTACTGTATACATGGCCTCGCATAGTGCTCCGTACTGTATTCATGGCCCCGCATAGTGCTCCAAACTACTGTATACACGTCCCCGCATAGTGCTCCGTCCTGTATACATGACCCCGCATAGTGCTCCGTACTGTATACATGCCCCGCATAGTGCTCCGTACTGTATTCATGGCCCCACATAGTGCTCCGTACTACTGTATACATGGCCCCGCATAGTGCTACCTACTGTATACATGGTCCCGCATAGTACTCCATACTGTATACATGTCCCCCACATTTTGCTTCGCACTGTATACATGCCCCGAATAGTGCTCCATCCTACTATATACATGGCCCCGCATAGTGCTCCGTATTGTATACATGGCCCCGCATAGTGCTCCATACTGTATACATGGCCCCGCATAGTACTTCGTACTGTATACATGGCCCCGCATAGTGCTCCGTACTGTATAGATGGCCCCGCATAGTGCTCCGTACTACTGTATACATGGCCCCGCATCGTGCTCCGTACTGTATACATGGCCCCGCATAGTACTTCGTACTGTATACATGGCCCCGCATAGTGCTCCGTACTACTATATACATGGTCCCGCATAGTGCTCCGTACTGTATACCTGGCCCCGCATAGTGCTCCGTACTACTATATACATGGTCCCGCATAGTGCTTCATACTATATACATGGCCCCGCATAGTGCTCCCCACTACTATATACATGGTCCCGCATAGTGCTCCATACGTATACATGGCCCCGTATAGTGCTCTATACTATATACATGGCCATGCATAGTGCTCCGTACTGTATACATGGCCCCGCATAGTGCTCCATATTGTATACATGGCCCCGCATAGTGCTCTATACTATATACATGGCCCCGCAAAGTACTCCGAACTGTATACATGTCCCCCTCATAGTGCTCCGTACTGTATACATGGCCCCGCATAGTACTTCATACTGTATACATGGCCCCGCATAGTGCTCCGAACTACTATATACATGGTCCCGCATAGTGCTCCATACTACTGTATACATGGCCCCGCATAGTACTCCATACTGTATACAAGGCTCCCGCATAGTGCTCGGTACTGTATACATGTCCCCCGCATAGTGCTCTGTACTACTATATACATGGCCCCGCATAATGCTCCGTACTGTATACATGGCCCCGCATAGTGCTGCGTACTGTATACATGGCCCCGCATAGTGCTCCGTACTGAATACATGGCCCCGCATAGTGCTCCGTACTGTATACATGCCCCCGCATAGTGCTCCGTACTGTATACATGGCCCCGCATAGTGCTCCGTACTGTATACATGGCCCCGCATAGTGCTCCATACTGTATACATGGCCCTGCATAGTGCTCTGTACTGTATACAAGACCCCGCATAGTGCTCCGTACAACTATATACATGGTCCCGCATAGTACGTATACATGGCCCCCATAGTACTCCATACTGTATACATGGCCTCGCATAGTGCTCCGTACTGTATACAGAGTCCCGCATAGTACTCCGTACTGTATACATGTCCCCCGCATAGTGCTTCGTACTGTATACATGGTCCCGCATACTGCTACCTACTGTATACATGGTCCGGCATAGTACTCCATACTGTATACATGGAACCGCATACTGCTACCTACTGTATACATGGTCCCGCATAGTACTCCATACTGTATACATGTCCCCCGCATAGTGCTCCGTACTGTATACATGCCTCGCATAGTGCTCCGTACAACTATATACATGGCCCCGCATAGTGCTACGTACTGTATACATGGCCTCGCATAGTGCTCCGTACTGTATTCATGGCCCCGCATAGTGCTCCAAACTACTGTATACACGTCCCCGCATAGTGCTCCGTCCTGTATACATGACCCCGCATAGTGCTCCGTACTGTATACATGCCCCGCATAGTGCTCCGTACTGTATTCATGGCCCCACATAGTGCTCCGTACTACTGTATACATGGCCCCGCATAGTGCTACCTACTGTATACATGGTCCCGCATAGTACTCCATACTGTATACATGTCCCCCACATATTGCTTCGCACTGTATACATGCCCCGCATAGTGCTCCATCCTACTATATACATGGCCCCGCATAGTGCTCCGTATTGTATACATGGCCCCGCATAGTGCTCCATACTGTATACATGGCCCCGCATAGTACTTCGTACTGTATACATGGCCCCGCATAGTGCTCCGTACTGTATACATGGCCCCGCATAGTGCTCCGTACTACTGTATACATGGCCCCGCATCGTGCTCCGTACTGTATACATGGCCCCGCATAGTACTTCGTACTGTATACATGGCCCCGCATAGTGCTCCGTACTGTATACATGGCCCCGCATAGTGCTCCGTACTACTATATACATGGTCCCGCATAGTGCTCCGTACTGTATACCTGGCCCCGCATAGTGCTCCGTACTACTATATACATGGTCCCGCATAGTGCTTCATACTATATACATGGCCCCGCATAGTGCTCCCCACTACTATATACATGGTCCCGCATAGTGCTCCATACGTATACATGGCCCCGCATAGTGCTCTATACTATATACATGGCCATGCATAGTGCTCCGTACTGTATACATGGCCCCGCATAGTGCTCCATATTGTATACATGGCCCCGCATAGTGCTCTATACTATATACATGGCCCCGCAAAGTACTCCAAACTGTATACATGTCCCCCTCATAGTGCTCCGTACTGTATACATGGCCCCGCATAGTGCTCCATATTGTTTACATGGCCCCGCATAGTGCTCTATACTATATACATGGCCATGCATAGTGCTCCGTACTGTATACATGGCCCCGCATAGTGCTCCATATTGTATACATGGCCCCGCATAGTGCTCTATACTATATACATGGCCCCGCAAAGTACTCCGAACTGTATACATGTCCCCCTCATAGTGCTCCGTACTGTATACATGGCCCCGCATAGTACTTCATACTGTATACATGGCCCCGCATAGTGCTCCGCACTACTATATACATGGTCCTGCATAGTGCTCCATACTACTGTATACATGGCCCCGCATAGTACTCCATACTGTATACAAGGCTCCCGCATAGTGCTCGGTACTGTATACATGTCCCCCGCATAGTGCTCTGTACTACTATATACATGGCCCCGCATAATGCTCCGTACTGTATACATGGCCCCGCATAGTGCTGCGTACTGTATACATGGCCCCGCATAGTGCTCCGTACTGAATACATGGCCCCGCATAGTGCTCCGTACTGTATACATGGCCCCGCATAGTGCTCCGTACTGTATACATGGCCCCGCATAGTGCTCCGTACTGTATACATGGCCCCGCATAGTGCTCCATACTGTATACATGGCCCTGCATAGTGCTCTGTACTGTATACAAGGCCCCGCATAGTGCTCCGTACAACTATATACATGGTCCCGCATAGTGCTCCGTACGTATACATGGCCCCCATAGTACTCCATACTGTATACATGGCCTCGCATAGTGCTCCGTACTGTATACAGAGTCCCGCATAGTACTCCGTACTGTATACATGTCCCCCGCATAGTGCTTCGTACTGTATACAAGGTCCCGCATAGTGCTCCATCCTACTATATACATGGCCCCGCATAGTGCTCCGTATTGTATACATGGCCCAGCATAGTGCTCCGTACTACTGTATGCATGGCCCCGCATAGTGCTCCGTACTGTATACATGGTCCCGCATAGTACTCCATACTGTATACATGTCCCCCGCATAGTGCTCCGTACTGTATACATGCCTCGCATAGTGCTCCGTACAACTATATACATGGCCCCGCATAGTGCTACGTACTGTATACATGGCCTCGCATAGTGCTCCGTACTGTATTCATGGCCCCGCATAGTGCTCTCTACTGTATACATGGCCCCGCATAGTGCTACCTACTGTATACATGGTCCCGCATAGTACTCCATACTGTATACATGTCCCCCACATTTTGCTTCGCACTGTATACATGCCCCGCATAGTGCTCCGTACTACTGTATACATGGCCCCGCATCGTGCTCCGTACTGTATACATGGCCCCGCATAGTACTTCGTACTGTATACATGGCCCCGCATAGTGCTACGTACTGTATACATGGCCCAGCATAGTGCTCCGTACTGTATACATGGCCCCGCATAGTGCTCCGTACTACTATATACATGGTCCCGCATAGTGCTCCGTACTGTATACCTGGCCCCGCATAGTGCTCCGTACTACTATATACATGGTCCCGCATAGTGCTTCATACTATATACATGGCCCCGCATAGTGCTCCCCACTACTATATACATGGTCCCGCATAGTGCTCCATACGTATACATGGCCCCGCATAGTACTCCGTACTGTATACATTTCCCCCGCATAGTGCTTCGTACTGTATACATGCCCCGCATAGTGCTCCATCCTACTATATACATGGCCCCGCATAGTGCTCCATACAGTATACACGGCCCAGCATAGTGCTCCGTACTGTATACAGAGTCCTGCATAGTGCTCCGTACTGTATACATGGCCTCGCGTAGTGCTTCGTACTGTATACATGGCCCGCGCATAGAGCTCCGTACTGTATACAAGGCCCTGCATAGTGCTCCGTACTGTATACATGGCCTCGCATAGTGCTTCGTACTGCATACATGGCCTCGCATAGTGCTTCGTACTGTATACATGGCCCCGCATAGTGCTCCATATTGTATACACGGCCCCGCATAGTGCTCCGTACTGTATACACGACCACCGCATAGTGCTCCGTACTGTATACATGGCCCCGCATAGAGCTTCGTACTGTATACATGGCTCCGTATAGTGCTCCGTACTGTATACACGTCCCCGCATAGTGCTTCGTAGTGTATACACGTCCCTGCATAGTGCTCCGTACTGTATACACGTACAGCTCATAGTGCTCCGTACTGTATACATGGCGCCGCATAGTGCTCCCTACTGAATACATGGCCCGCATAGTGCTCCCTACTGAATACATGACCCCGCATAGTGCTCCCTACTGTATACGTGGCCCCGCATAGTGCTCCATACTGTGTACATGGTCCCGCATAGTGCTCCGTACTGTATACATGGCCCCGTATAGTGCTCCATACTGTATACATGGCCCTCCATAGTACTCCATACTGTATACAGGGCCCCGCATAGTGCTCCGTACTGTATACATGGCTCCGCATAGTGCTCCGTACTGTATACACGTTCCCGCATAGTGCTCCGTAGTGTATACACGTCCCCGCATAGTGCTCCGTGCTGTATACACGACCACCGCATAGTGCTCCGTACTGTATACATGGCCAAGCATAGAGCTTCGTACTGTATACATGGCTCCGCATAGTGGTCCGTACTGTATACACGTCCCCGCATAGTGCTCCGTAGTGTATACACGTCCCCGCATAGTGCTCCGTACTGTATACACGTACAGCTCATAGAGCTCCCTACTGAATACATGGCCCCGCATAGTGCTCCCTACTGTATACATGGCCCCGCATAGTGCTCCATCCTACTGTATACATGGCCCCGCATAGTGCTCCGTACTGTATACATGGCCCCGCATAGTGCTCCGTACTGTATACATGGCCCCGTATAGTGCTCCATACTGTATACATAGCCCCGCAGAGTGCTGCACACAGTATAGATGGCCCTGCATAGTGCTCCGAACTATATACATGGCCCCGCATAGTGCTCCATACTGTATACATGGCCCCGCATAATGCTCTGTACTGTATACATGGTCCCGCATAGTGCTCCGTACTGTATACATGGCCCCGCATAGTGCTCCGTACTGTATACATGGCCCCGCATAGTGCTCCGTACAGTATACATGACCCCGCATAGTGCTCCGTACTGTATACATGGCCCCGCATAGTGCTCCGTACTACTGTATACATGGCCCCGCATAGTGCTCCGTACTGTATACATGGCCCCGCATAGTGCTCCGTACTGTATACATGGCCCCGCATAGTGCTCCGTACTGTATACAAGGCCCCGCATAGTGCTCCGTACTATATACATGGCCCCGCATAGTGCTACATACTGTATACATGGCCCCGCATAGTGCTCTGTACTGTATACATGTCCCCGCATAGTGCTCCGTACTGTATACATGGCCCGCATAGTGCTCCGTACTGTATACATGTCCCCCGCATAGTGTTTCGTACTGTACACATGGACCAGCATAATGCTCCGTACTACTATATACATGGCCCCGCATAGTGCTCCGTACTTTATACACGGCCCGTGCAATGTGCTCGGTACTACTATATACATGGCCCCGCATAGTGCTCCGTACTGTATACATGGCCCCGCATAGTACTCCATACTGTATACATGGCCCCGCATAGTACTCCGTACTGTATACATGGCCCCGCATTGTGCTTCGTACTGTATACATGGCCCCGCATAGTGCTCCGTACTGCATACATGGCCCCGCTTAGTACTCCGTACTGTATACATGGCCCCGCATAGTACTCAGCACTGCATACATGTCCCCCGCATTGTGCTCCGTACTATATACATGGCCCCACATAGTGCTCCGTACTGTATACATGGCCCCGCATAGTACTCCGTACTGTATACATGGCCTCGTATAGTGCTCCGTACTGTATGCATGGCCCCGCATAGTACTCCGTACTGTATACATGGCCCCGCATAGTGCTCCGTAGTGTATACATGGCCCCGCATAGTACTCAGTACTGCATACATGTCCCCCGCATTGTGCTTCGTATTGTATACATGGCCCCACATAATGCTCCGTACTACTATATACATGGCCCCGCATAGTGCTCCGTACTGTATACGTGGCCCCGCATCCTGCTCTGTGTTGTTTATATGGCCCCGCATAGTGCTTTACACAGTATACATTGCGCCGCATAGTGCTCCATATTGTTTACACGGCCCCGCATAGTGCTCCGTACTGTATACATGGCTCCGCATAGTGCTCCGTACTGTATATATGGCCTCGTATAGTGCTGCACATAGTATGAATGGCCCTGCATAGTGCTGCACTCAGTATACATGGCCCTGCATAGTGCTGCACTCAGTATACATGGCTCCGCACAGTGCTCCGTACTGTATACATGGCCCTGCATAGTGCTGCACTCAGTGTACATGGCCCCGCATAGCGCTCCGTACTGTATACATGGCCCAGCATAGTGCTCCGTACTGTATACATGGCCCCGCATAGTGCTACCTACTGTATACATAGTCCCGCATAGTGCTCCGTACTATATATATGGCCCCGCATAGAGCTCCATACTGTACATACTGTATACATGGCCAGCATAGTGCTGCACACAGTATAAATGGCCCTGCATAGTGCTGCACTCAGTATACATGGCCCTGCATAGTGCTCCGTACTGTATACATGGCCCAGCATAGTGCTCCATAATGTATACACGGCCCCCGCATTGTGCTCGGTACTACTATATACATGGCCCTGCTTAGTGCTCCGTACTGTATACATGGCCCAGTATCGTACTCCGTACTGTATACATGGCCCCGCATAGTGCTCCCTACTGTATACATGGTCCCATATACTGCTCTGCTTTGTATATATGGCCCCGCATAGTGCTGCACACAGTATACATGGCCCCGTATAGTGCTCCATACGTATACATGGCCCCGCATAGTGCTCCGTACTGTATCCACGGCCCGTATAATGCTCCGTACTCTGTATACGGCCCCCGCATAGTTCTCCGTACTGTATACATGGCCCCGCATAGTGCTCCATACTGTATACATGTCCCCCTCATAGTGCTCTTTACTGTATACATGGCTCCGCATAGTGCTCCGTACTGTATACATGGCCCCGCATAGTGCTCCATACTGTATACATGTCCCCCTCATAGTGCTCTTTACTGTATACATGGCTCCGCATAGTGCTCCGTACTGTATACATGGCCCCGCATAGTGCTCCATACTGTATACATGTCCCCCTCATAGTGCTCTTTACTGTATACATGGCTCCGCATAGAGCTCCATACTGTATACATGGCCCCGCATAGTGCTCCATACTGTATACATGGCCCCTCATAGTGCTCTTTACTGTATACATGGCTCCGCATAGTTCTCCGTACTGTATACATGGCCCCGCATAGTGCTCCATACTGTATACATGTCCCCCTCATAGTGCTCTTTACTGTATACATGGCCCCGCATAGTGCTTCATACTGTATACATGGCCCCGCATAGTGCTCCGTACTACTATATACTATATACATGGTCCCGCATAGTGCTCCGTACGTATACATTGTCCCGCATAGTACTCCGTACTGTATACATGTCCCCCGCATAGTGCTTCCTACTGTATACATGGACCCGCATAGTGCTCCATCCTACTATATACATGGCCCCGCATAGTGCTCCATATTGTATACATGGCCCCACATACTGCTCCGTACTGTATACACAGCCCATGCATAGTGCTCCGTACTACTGTATACATGGTCCCGCATAGAGCTCCGTACTGTATACATGGTCCCGCATAGTACTCCGTTGTGTATACATGTCCCCCACATTTTGCTTCGCACTGTATATATGCCCCGCATAGTGCTCCATCCTACTATATACATGGCCCCGCATAGTGCTCCATCCTACTATATACATGGCCCCGCATAGTGCTCCATCCTACTATATACATGGCCCCGCATAGTGCTCCGTATTGTATACACGGCCCACGCATAGTGCTCCATACTGTATACATGGCCCCGCATAGTGCTACCTACTGTATACATGGTCCCGCATAGTGCTCCGTACTGTATACATGGCCCTGCATAGTGCTCCATACTGTATACACGGCCCTGCATAGTGCTCCGTACTGTATACATGGCCCCCGCATAGTGCTCCGTACTGTATACATGTCCCCCGCATAGTGCTACCTACTGTATACATGGCCCCGCATAGTACTCCGTACTGTATACATGTCCCCCGCATAGTGCTCCGTACGGTATACATGTCCCCCGCATAGTGCTCCGTACTGTATACATGTCCCCCGCATAGTGCTACCTACTGTATACATGGTCCCGCATAGTACTCCGTACTGTATACATGTCCCCCGCATAGTGTCCGTACGATATACATGCCCCTCATAGTGCTCCGTACTGTATTCATGGCCCCGCATAGTGCTCCGTACTACTGTATACATGGCCCCGCATAGTGCCCCCTACTGTGTACATGGACCCGCATAGTGCTCCGTCCAGCATACATGACCCCGCATAGTGCTCCATACTGTATACATGTCCCCCACATTTTGCTTCGCACTGTATACATGCCCCGCATAGTGCTCCATTCAACTATATACATGGCCCCGCATAGTACTCCGTATTGTATACATGGCCCCGCATCGTGCTCCGTACTGTGTACATGGCCCCGCATAGTACTTCGTACGGTATACATGGCCCCGCAGAGTGCTCCGTACTGTATATATGGCCCCGCATAGTGCTCCATCCTACTATATACATGGTCCCGCATAGTGCTCCGTATTGTATACATGTCCCCTCATAGTGCTTCGTACTGTATACATGGCCCCGCATAGTGCTTCGTACTGTATACTTGGCCCCGCATAGTGCTCCGTACTACTATATACATGGTCCCGCATAGTGCTCCGTACTGTATACATGGCCCCGCATAGTACTTCGTACTGTATACATGTCACCCGCATAGTGCTTCATACTGTATACATGGCCCCGCATAGTACTTCGTACTGTATACATGTCCCCCGCATAGTGCTTCGTACTGTATATGACGCGCCCCCTGGGCCAGTGTTGTTTGGGGGAATACCCGGAGCCGGATCAGATGGGGGTTGTAGTCTCCGAGTGGCTGTGACCCGGTCCGTGCCCAGGGTGTCAAGCTCAGTGTGTGGCAGTCCTACAGATGTTATCAAAGTTTTTTGTGTCGACTACGCCACCCGTTGATTTGCGGTCACTACGGCCGCCGCTGCAGCAGGGTCCACTGAGGCTGATGATGTGTGTGCAGCCCAGGTAGTATAACCCCCAACGGGAGGGGTATGGCCTCAGGGGGTCAGGTGCAGAGGATGGTGGTTGTGGAGGTGCAGTGAAGATGGTAATGAGAGTCAGAGTCGGGTTGTGCAGTTCAGGGTTTTTACTTACTGCTGTTTTTGTACCGGTCACTCCGGCCTTGAGTGACCACCCGAGCCGTGCTGCGTCCACCAGGTCCTGGACTCGGCCAACCCCCAAGTAATTCTGGAGCGTGGTCCTGAGCTCCCTTTCTGACTTGTCCTCGTCTCTGGCCTTCCCCACCAGGGATCCACCTAAGTCCGGCTCCCTCGGGCCTCTTGTTGGTAAACCCTTGTCTCTGGGTTCCCTGACCCTATGCGTGGTCTGCCTTCCGGGTGGATATGGTGAGTGGCCGTGGCAGATTCTGCCCACGGCCTCCGGTCTCTGGCTGAGGATAAGTGCCCTCCACCAGTTTGGGATCCGGTACCCTTGTGCCAACTCTTCACCCTTTGATTCAATTTGGGCTCTTAGAGTTCCTTCTTTCTCCCCCTCTGGGTCTTTCGTTCTCCTCTCTCCCTCTGGGCCTTGGGGCTGCTCTGCTCCTCTGCTCTTCTCCACTGCTCTACAAAGTCTGATGGACTGACTGGCTGACTGACCCTGATCTAAGATGGTTCCCACCTTATATACTCCCTCTATGTGTGAGCTCAGGTGACCAGCACCCAATGAGCTCCTAACTTTACCCAGGCTGCTCCCCCTATCTGCCCCTACACTACTGGGATGTTCCACCCCCCTCCCACTCCAGCCAAGGACAGACTCGGTCGTACCTGCACATTTCTAAGTGGGAGTACCGTTGGTCTGCCCTCCGGAAATGGGATGTGTGTAGTGCATGCAGCCTACTGAGCTCAGTTCCACACTCCATCCTTACCCGGGAGTGGAATATCACACCTCTGGGTTGAGGTGCAATACCCCTGTAGCAGCCGAATCCTCAGGGTGCTACATTCCCCCCTGGTAAATCACAGCACGTCCTCGGGCTGTAAGAAAACAAAACACCAAAACATACAATTTTTTTTCAAAACATAAACATATAAAACATTATAAAACATCAGATATACCAGCATAAACTTTTCATATAAAACTTTTCATAAATAACATTCTTGTCTTCTGGTTCCTCCGGTCACGGTGCAACTTGTGACCGGGAAAAGTGCAACAGTTTCTTTAAGAAAATGGTTTTCCTATAAAACCAGTAGGGGGCGCTTTAGGAAGCGCAACTATATACAAAAGGGAAGGTGGCCGCTCTCAGTCCTCGGCCAGGTATAAAGAAGGAACGACCGCTCTCAGTCCTCGGTCAGTGGGATTAAGGGAAATACGGGTTAACAGTTCAATTCGCTGGTCCCAACGGGGACTATAATAGCAGCAACAGTTTTTGGTACCCCGACGGGTAACTATTTACAGTCTCTTCACTACCGTACTCAACGACGGCGTCCTCCTGCTCTTTCTTTGTGGACAGTTTCAGTTTCAGACCCGTCCGGGGCCTCTTGCTCCTCCTCACACCGCAGCTCCTCCTCCGTCAGGCGATGCACATGGAGGGCGTAAGGTCCTTTGGCACACTTGTGCCGGGTGAAGGTGACCTCGTCCCCTATATAAAGGTCACGACCTCTGTGTCCCTCCGGCAGATGGGATTCTACGTCTCTCCTGGTCACGAAGACGTCGCCTGGGGTGCAGTGATCCCTGATGAAACCCCACCCATGCTGCAGATTGAACTTTATCACAGTCCCGATGGTACGGGGACCATGCGCTGCACGGGGGTCTCTCCTGGTCCGGCTCTTCTGCTCCGCGCTCCTTATTTGGGCTTGCTGTTCCCGGACCCGCCTCTCTCTCCGCTCCCTCTCAAAGACCTCGAGCTGCTGCCGGCAGCACTCCGCACGCTCCGCTGCGGCTGCCCGAGTCTCCTGAGTGAACCCCATGAGATCTTCTCCGGTGGGGTCCCACTCAAACTGGGTCTCTTCTAGCGGGGGCGAGATCCTCTTTACGGGCTTTGGAGCCGGGATCAGGGGTTCGCACATGGCCCTTGCTTTTTGCAGCTCCAGCTGGATGTATTCTTGGGGCCAGACAAAGGGCTGCCCATCCGGGCACATATGCTGGGCGAACAGGTCTTCACCCAGGTGCGGCACTCTTGTTTTTATGGGCGCAGTGGTGGTAGCGGCGCCCGGGTTGCCCAGGCCTTGCGACCAGGCTTGGGGCACCTTGAAAGTAAAGGGCACCGTAAGGACGGCGGCGCCCTGTGTTACTTGGCCCTGCGACCAGGCCGGGGGCTCCGCGGAGGTAGGGGGCGCTGTTGGTATTGCGGCGCCCGGGGGTACTAGGCCTTGCGACCAGGCTGATGGTACTTCCTGCTTGGCCACGCTCGGGGTCGAGGCATGTGACGTCACAGGGGTCGCGGCTTCCGTTTGAGGCCTAGTTTGCGGCGGTGACGTTGCAGCGACGGGCACGGCAGGGGGTACTTCGGGCTCTGCGACGGGGGAGCTGGGGCAGGTACGCGGTTTCCCGGCTTGGGGTAGAGACGTCCCCTTTACCTGCCTCCATTCGTTCGGCTCCCTTCTCGGCGCCGTCTCCGGCCTTCAGTCCTCCTGCGCCATCCTCAGAGGCGGTCTGTCTCCTCGTCTCGGGTGGCGTGCTCCGCTGACGGGTCTCGGTCTGCTGGGCCATCTCACGGCTCCACTCTGCTAACGTCTCCCGTTGCACCCGGGCCATCCTCTGTGCGAGGCCCTCCAGCGCAGTCTGTGCACGCTCCCGATCTCCGGGGAGCTGCGCCAGAATCTCTAGCAGGCCTTCTGGAGTGGCGACCTGCAACAGGCTCCTGACCACTGGGTCGGTGCTGCCTGGAGTGGCGGCCCGCATCAGGCTCCTGACCACAGGGTCGGTGCTGCCTGACTCTCCCTCCATCTCCGGGTGTGTTCTTTCTGGACTCTTCTACAGGCTTCTTGTCTCCGGGTGCGCTCTCTCCAGACTGCTCCAGGCGACACCCATCTTTGCTCTTTTCTTTTGTCTCCGCCCACATTGAGGGTGGTCTTCGGGCAACTTAGTGGTTGTCAGTTCCAGGGACAGTTCTCTCACGCTGATGGACACATCAATCATCACAGTCTCTGTTGGTGGGGGCGGTTTCCACTTTTGGCGCCATTTTCGGTCCTGGCCCACGATGGGAGGTGGCTTCTTGCCACCCTCTGGCACGCCCATAATGGCGTCCGCTCTTCCAAGGCGGGAAATCTTTGGAAATGGCGGGAATCGTCTCCCAGTGGCGGGAAACTCTGTGGATGGCGGGAAAAGACTGCTGATGACGGGCAACTGGCGGGAACTGATCCGAGATGGCGTCCGATGGCAGGGACCCTCTGGAACCGGCGGGAGACTTCTTTTTGAGGTAAACTTGTACTTTTCTTCAAGCACGCAGTACCCGGTTGTTGCGGGCACGTGATCCTGCCGACTACGCCAAAGTTGACGCGCCCCCTGGGCCAGTGTTGTTTGGGGGAATACCCGGAGCCGGATCAGATGGGGGTTGTAGTCTCCGAGTGGCTGTGACCCGGTCCGTGCCCAGGGTGTCAAGCTCAGTGTGTGGCAGTCCTACAGATGTTATCAAAGTTCTTTGTGTCGACTACGCCACCCGTTGATTTGCGGTCACTACGGCCGCCGCTGCAGCAGGGTCCACTGAGGCTGATGATGTGTGTGCAGCCCAGGTAGTATAACCCCCAACGGGAGGGGTATGGCCTCAGGGGGTCAGGTGCAGAGGATGGTGGTTGTGGAGGTGCAGTGAAGATGGTAATGAGAGTCAGAGTCGGGTTGTGCAGTTCAGGGTTTTTACTTACTGCTGTTTTTGTACCGGTCACTCCGGCCTTGAGTGACCACCCGAGCCGTGCTGCGTCCACCAGGTCCTGGACTCGGCCAACCCCCAAGTAATTCTGGAGCATGGTCCTGAGCTCCCTTTCTGACTTGTCCTCGTCTCTGGCCTTCCCCACCAGTGATCCACCTAAGTCCGGCTCCCTCGGGCCTCTTGTTGGTAAACCCTTGTCTCTGGGTTCCCTGACCCTATGCGTGGTCTGCCTTCCGGGTGGATATGGTGAGTGGCCGTGGCAGATTCTGCCCACGGCCTCCGGTCTCTGGCTGAGGATAAGTGCCCTCCACCAGTTTGGGATCCGGTACCCTTGTGCCAACTCTTCACCCTTTGATTCAATTTGGGCTCTTAGAGTTCCTTCTTTCTCCCCCTCTGGGTCTTTCGTTCTCCTCTCTCCCTCTGGGCCTTGGGGCTGCTCTGCTCCTCTGCTCTTCTCCACTGCTCTACAAAGTCTGATGGACTGACTGGCTGACTGACCCTGATCTAAGATGGTTCCCACCTTATATACTCCCTCTATGTGTGAGCTCAGGTGACCAGCACCCAATGAGCTCCTAACTTTACCCAGGCTGCTCCCCCTATCTGCCCCTACACTACTGGGATGTTCCACCCCCCTCCCACTCCAGCCAAGGACAGACTCGGTCGTACCTGCACATTTCTAAGTGGGAGTACCGTTGGTCTGCCCTCCGGAAATGGGATGTGTGTAGTGCATGCAGCCTACTGAGCTCAGTTCCACACTCCATCCTTACCCGGGAGTGGAATATCACACCTCTGGGTTGAGGTGCAATACCCCTGTAGCAGCCGAATCCTCAGGGTGCTACATATACATGGCCGCGGATAGTGCTCCATCCTACTATATACATGGCCCCGCATAGTGCTCCGTACTGTATACACTGCCCAGCATAGTGCTCCGTACTACTGTATACATGGCCCCGCATAGTGCTACATATTGTATACATGGCCCTGCATAGTGCTCCGTACTGTATACACTGCCCAGCATAGTGCTCCGTACTACTGTATGCATGGCCCCTTCATAGTACTCCATACTGTATACATGGCCCCGCATAGTGCTCCGTATGTATACATGGCCCCGCATAGTGCTCCATACTGTATACATGGCCCGCATAGTACTCCATACTGTATACATGGCCCCGCATAGTGCTCCGTATGTATACATGGCTCCGCATAGTACTCCATACTGTATACATGGCCCCGCATAGTACTCCATACTGTATACATGGTCCCGCATACTGCTCCCTACTGTATACATGGTCCCGCATAGTACTCCGTACTGTATATGACGCGCCCCCTGGGCCGTGTGTGTGTGTGGAAACCCGGAACCGGACCTTTTGTGGATGCTGGGGGTTGTAGTCCTTACGTGGCGGGGACCCGGTCCCGTGGCTCAGGATGGTCAACCCAAATGGCAGTCTATTTATAGGGTTTTGTGATTAAATGTCCGACTACGCCACCCGTGGATTGCGGTCAGAGTGAACCGCCGCTGCAGGGCCGACCGCTGAGGCTGGTGTTGTGGGTGCAGCTGAGGGTAGTATAACTCCCCACGGGATGAGTATAGCCTCAGGGCAGTAAATAGGGATGTTGGTGGTGATGGTGCGCGGGAGCAGCAGTAACCACACGGAGTCTGTCAAACAATTCAGGGTCTTTACTGTTGGTGGTATTAAGGGACCCGTCCGGAATACAGGTTAACAATGGAGGCCTGGTCAGTCTGAGAGTAACTGGGAGATCCCGCTGGTCAGGGCGAGTTTGTAGGCCTACTGTGCTGACTTCACTCTTTCTTGGCTATCCCGCTGTAGTGTAGTGGTAGCCCACGTCTCTGAGTGTTGTTCTCACCCGTATGACTGGCGACTCGGGCCTTCCGTACTTCTCACCCCTCCAGGGCAGTAGTGGTCCCTCTTGCGTGGCTGAGCCTCCAGGCTTCCTTGGGTGCGTGGTTGTTTTCTGCTGCTGGGCTTATAACCCTCATAGCCTCGGACTCCAGTGTCCGGCTTTGTAAGTCTCTAGCCAGGATGAGCTCTTCTAGCTCCCCTCCTGGCCTCGTGTTCCTACTCTGCCTACAGTGACTCCTCAGCCTGCTGCTGACCTGTCCCTATCTGCAACTTCTCTGGAACTTGTCTGGCACTTCTCTCACTAACCCCGCCCCAGATCCAGTTTATAAAGGGCAAGTTTCTCCCCTCCCTGGACTGAGGCAGGAGGTGCTGCATGCTAATTGTCCCCAACCAGGGAACCTCCCACCTGCTCTCAGACATGACATTGCTGCCACTGTGGCGACCAGAACTGGGGTGCCACATTTACATGTCCCCCGCACAGTGCTCCGTACTGTATATGTAATGCAGGTGCCGGGATGCAACGCACAGAGACACAAGGCGAGAACAGTAAGAGTTGAATATAAACAGTTTATATGTATATATGTAACAGGTACGCTGAACAAGGGATTGCAACAAGGGTAATAAACGGTAATTTGAAGTATTAGCAAAATGCGAAGTCTCTCAAGGTAATGTGGTGCCCTCGATCATGAGAGACACCACGTGAGTTCCTTAACTGTGCATATGGCTCTAGCGGGGGTCACCGGTTATTCCCGCTAGGCCTTGAGTCTTTTTCCGGATAAATTAAATTAGATCACGTTGAGCTTCTTTAGCCCCAACCGTTCCCCTCCCAACCTGAGTACCTAAACCCAATTGACACCGATACCGTGGGTGAACAGTAGAAGTGACGGCCCTGTTCACGTATGCAGCTCCTCTGCTTTCGCTGACGTGACTTTCCTGGGGCAGCCGTCTCTCAAGTCCTCTCTGCTTGGCCGTTGGAGGCAATCTCTCGAGGCTTGGGTAGGGGGGTCCAGACCTCGTCTGTCGGCGGGCGATGTCGGGTTCCGCAAAGTCACTCAGCACCGCAAACAGGTTCCGAGTCTCCTCAGCAGGCACATCACTCACATCTGTGAGGGATCCGGAGCTCTTCTACTGGGGCCCAGCTGTGGCACCTCACAGGCCTCTGGCTTAGGCCTGTCACGCGGGGCTTCCCAGCACGCAGGGAAGACGTCTGCTCCTTTCTGCTGCTTGGCGCCAAAGACACCTCAGGTTTGGCGCGCTGGCCTCTTATCTCTCGGAACTCCTTCCTGGAAGTCACCTGATCGGGTCCAGCGTCTAAATCTGCTCTCCCTTCAACTACCTTGCATATCTTGGTTCCGCTTGACTGTGTCTGGCCAGCAGATGGCAGCCTCTCTCCATTTTTGAAACATCATGTAGGAGTTCCCTTGCAAGCTCTCTCGCCTTTGTTACATTCCTCCCTCCTTTTTGCTCGCCAGTCCTCGTGCGAGTGGACTTCTCGCATAATTGATGCCTCTTTCCAGGCAGTGCAAGTTCAGACAGGAGTTGGGCACACTCCTGCATTTTCTGCTGGATTTGAGGCCAGATAAACTCTTCTTGAGCATACAGGTTAGGAGGAATTCCGGCATTAGCCCGCTCAGTTCTGCGGGGCTCCTCTTGCGGAGGTGACTCCGGGAGATCCGATGAATCAATTACTAGGGATTGCAAGTCATTTCTCGACTCATTCTGGGTTCCACTCGGGGTTGGCCTCAATGGTTCTGACGGGCCCAACTGCATTGTGGCCCATCCTTCTTCATCCCCCAAGGTTCCTGCATGTGGCACTTCAGCCAATACGTTTGAAGGCCCAACTTCGTTACAGACTTCTGCTTCAGAGGAGCAAGGTCGCAGCATATTGCAGTGCAACACCCTGGGTGTCGCGGCGTCATCCCCTTCGGGGCTAACCTCGTAGACGGGGTTGTCTGGGTGAACCTTCTTCACCACCCGATATGGTATCGCCTCCCAACGATGGTCCAGTTTACTCCCAAATCGTTTGGCCCTTACCAGTACTCGGTCTCCTGGCTGAAGTGATCCGCCTGCGGTCGGGGGCCGATCTGCATGCTCTACTTACTGAAACTTCTGAGCAACCAGTCTTCTCACTGTATGGAGCTGACGCTGGTGTTCTCGAATCCAGGTACTTGGGCTACTGCCCGGGCCGGAGTCTTCTGAGTCTAGCTCCAGTTCAGTAATTTCTCGCCCACTTCTTCCAAACAGCAACATGCAAGGGGTGTAGCCGGTAGTCGCATGAACTCAATTATTATACATCCACACCAGCTCGGACACAAATTCGGGCCACTTCATCTTTTTGTCCACTTCCAGTGTTCGCAACATTTGCAACAGGGTTCGGTTGAAGCGCTCGCATGCGCCGTTCCCTTGAGGGTGGTAGGGTGTTGTTCGAAATCGGTCGATCCCATAGATGCGGTATAGCTCATCCATCACTCGTCCTTGGAAGCAGGCCCCCTCGTCAGAATGTATTCGCTTCGGGCACCAATAAAGCCGGATGAAATCCTGACAGATGGCCTTAGCTGCGGCTTCTGCTGTCTGATCTTTAGTAGGCGTCACAACTGCGAACTTGGTGAAGTGATCAGTAATGACTAAACAGGGTCCGTAACCATTGTATAAAGTTCCTATCATCAGTTAGTCAATCATCAAGACTTCCAAGGAGGCAGAAGTTCGGATAGTCTGAATGGGAGCTCTTTGTTCCGGGGGCTTGTTCAACTCACACTGACATGTTCGGCAGACCCCCTCGACTTCTTGCCACAGTTGAGGCCAATACACCAGCCATTGCAACCACCGAAAGGTCTTTTCTACACCGAAGTGAGCACCTCTTCTATGAGCTTCTTGGGCTTGCTGCGTTACTAGCGCTCCTGGAACTACCACCTGCCAGGTAGCATCAAACTCTCGAGGCAGCTGGATTCTTCGCCATAGCAAGCCGTCCTTCAGGAAGAGCCTCTCCCACTGGCCTAGGATTTGTAGGGTAGTTGGAAGTGAAGAGGCTCTGGCTTCCTGGTCGGGTCTTTGCCTAAGGGCGACCCATTCTCTCAGCTTTGCTAACTCTGGGTCGGACTGCTGCAGATGTATCCATTCGTCTCTTGAACGGCCCAGAATTTGAGTGGGCCTCGGCTCCTCTCTGGTCTCCTGGGCGTCGACCACAACAGCGGCGAACTGGCTGAAATCCGGGATCTCGTCGCCTTTGAGCTCCTCATCTCTGTCCCTGTTCGGCCCTGCCTGAGTGACCCGGGACAGGACATCTGCATGAGTGTTCAGGGCCTTGGACCGATAGGCGATTTTATATTGGTATTTGGACATCCTTGCGCCCCACCGCTGTTCTAACGTGCCCAGTTTGGCGTTCTCCAAGTGGGCCAAAGGGTTGTTATCTGTCCGCACTTGCACTTCTGACCCTGACAAGTACTCAGCAAATTTCTCGGTCATGGCCCACACCAGTGCCAGTAGCTCCAGCTTAAACGAACTGTAGTTGTCCGGATTCTTCTCCGTGTCTCGGAGTGACCTGCTGGCATACGAGATCACTCGCTCTTTTTCTCCTTGTACTTGAGCCAGCACTGCTCCCAGTCCATGCAAGCTTCCATCAGTGTACAACATAAAAGGCTGCAAAAAGTCAGCGTAGGCCAGGATTGGGGCATCCGTTAGCGCCATTTTTAATGCTCAGAATGCCTCTTCTTGTCGGGGTCCCCACTGAATGGGCTGCCGCTTGGCTCCCCCAGCCATTCCTCTCAGCAATTCATTGAGCGGGATCGCAATCTTAGCGAAGTTTTTAATGAATCTGCGGTAGTATCCAGCGAGCCCCAGGAACGCCCTCAGTTCCCTTAGATTGACTGGCGTGGGCCACTTCTGCACGGCAGCTACTTTCTCCGCATTGGGGTGCACTCCTGCACTGGACACAGTGTGCCCCACATATTCAATTCCTCCTTTGAAGAGACGACACTTACTAAGCTTAATTTTCAGGCCGTGCCTTTGAAGCCGTTCTAACACTTGTTCCACTCGGCGGAGATGATCTTCAAACGTAGCGGAATAGATAATTATATCGTCCAGATATATTAAAGTGGCTTCAAAGCTGAGGTCCCCCAAGCATCTCTCCATCAGCCGTTGGAAGGTTCCTGACGCATTTGTTAGCCCTAACGGCATCCGATTGAACTCAAACAGGCCCATAGGGAGAACAAAAGCTGTCTTCGGACGGTCCTTCTCAGCTACTGGGACCTGCCAATAGCCACTGGCCAGGTCGAGGGAAGAGAAGAATTTGGCACTCCCTAGTGCAGATAGAGACTCTTCAATTCGGGGGAGTGGATAGGAGTCCCGTACTGTACAGGCATTCAGCTTTCGATAGTCTATGCAGAATCTCAGGGTAGCAGTCTTCTTCCGGACCAGCACGATCGGAGCCGCCGAAGGAGTCTGACTTTCACGGATCACACCGTTCCGCAACATGTGGGCCAACAGCTCTTTCACCTCCTGGTACATTTGTGGCGGGATTCGCCAATATCTCTCTCTGATGGGAGCAGTATTTCCGGTGGGTATTTCGTGCTGAATGTCCCGAGTGCACCCGAAATCATCTTCATGCTGTGCAAACACTCCCTGATATCGCTTAGAAGTTGTTCGATCTGCCTTACTTGTCCAGCAGAAAACTCAGTCAGATTAGTCTCCATTTCCTCCAAGAGGTGGCGCCCAGCCAACGGTTCTCTTCCATTCTCTTTGCTATTGAGGGAAACCTCCAGGGTCCATGGCTTTCCTTCCACAGGTGCCAGCCCTATAGCGTCAGCTCTAGTAAGGGCTTCTGGCATTATACACACTTGCGCCACCTCTTGTCGGGGCAACAACTGTAAACTTGTGCCACTTAAATTGATGCAACGCACGGGTACTCTACCGTGCCGCATGGTGGCCAGGGTCCGAGCAACCAGGAGTCCAGAGGGAGCTTCCTCTCCCTCCATTGGTTCAATTTGAATGTCCACGCCCTCTAAGGACACATGTGCCAGCACCGGTAGAGTGAATACAGTCTGTCCCACTGGCAGTGTCATTGTGGCTTCGGGTGGTATCGATACCTTACCAAGGTACTGAGAGGTAGCGGGCAATTTTTGAATCTGACTGACCCGCACGAGATTCTGGAATACTCTCTTGTTAGCTGGGTCTTGAGTGGCACGGGTCCAGTTGTTTTTGTTACAGCCCTCAGCCAGGAACTGTTCGACCTCTTTCAGCACATTCATGCCCAGGGTTACAATGGGCCCATTGCCTCTGGGCCCTGTGGTCAGTACGATCCCTTTCCGACCGAGGTCCTTTCCACATGCCCGAACGGACATCCATACTACTCCCGCTACTGGGATAGGTAGTTGATTAGCCGCCACCAGTTTGACAGTGGGTTCCCAGCAGGAACGAGCGACTTCAGGAAAGTGACTTTGGAAATACGTCTCAGGCATAGTGGTCACTTGAGACCCAGTGTCCATTAAACAGCGGATCCACTGCCCATTGAATTCAGACCAGATAATGGGCCTCTCGGAGACAATGTATTCAGAGCTCCGTCTTCCACTCTCTGAAGCTCGAGACCCCACGGTATGCTCCACAACCGTGGGGCATTTTAGTTTAACGGCTGTCTCCTCCTCCTCCTTTCTCGGTTTGGACAGTCTTTGGAGATATGATCCCTACCTCCGCAGGTCCAGCACTCTGGTCCTCTTTCTACCGATAGGTCGGGTACATGCTGTGCTGGGGCCGGGTAGGAACGCTTTTCTCGCTCTGGTCTCTGTCCACGTTGGGCAGTACGGTCCGTTGGCAAGGGGGCAGTAGGGGTCTTTCTAATAGCATTCAACTCACCCGAATGTCTCGAATTTCCTGACGTGTTTCCCGTACTCAATCAGGCTCTTTGTTGGTGAATTCAGGGGCAATTGCCTCATGACTTCTAACTGTGGCTTTGAGAACAGGAACTTCTCTCTCCAGGACTCTAGCTTCAGGCCCTACCTCCAGGAAGCCCAGATCAGGGCTCAGTCGCAGCCGCTCCTTCAGGATCTGCCTCAGGGAAGTGTCTCTCAAGCCAGCAATCAGTTGGTCACGCAAAACCTCATCCAATGGTCCCAGTCCTCGGTTCCCATCTCGAACTTTCTTGGTGATATGAGCCGTCACTTCCTGTAATGCATTAACATACTAATTTACTGTCTCATTTTCCCCTTGGACCCGCTGAAGCAACTGTAAGCGCAAGTGTCCCAAATCTGTAGTGTCACCGTGCATGTCATCTAGAATTTTTATCACTTTGTCCACGGTGTCACAGTCCATAGGTGGGCGGTACATCACAGTCTGCCGGGCCTCTCCATCAAGGGTTAGGAGGGCCAGCTCCGCCTGGGCTAGGGGATCGAGGGGATACATACGTAGCATACTTCTCAGTCTTTCTACCCAGTCCCACAGTGACATGCCATCCCCCATAAACTTGGGTAGATGGCTGAGCATAGCCCCCAAAGATATATGGCTCCGGACGGACCCAGTCACAGGCTGCTCCGCCATCTCTGCGTCTGAATGTTGCATCCTGCCAACTACGCCAAATGTAATGCAGATGCCGGGATGCAACGCACAGAGACACAATGCGAGAACAGTAAGAGTTGAATATAAACAGTTTATATATATATGTAACAGGTACGCTGAACAAGGGATTGCAACAAAGCTAATAAACAGTAATTTGAAGTATTAGCAAAATGCGAAGTCTCTCAAGGTAATGTGGTGCCCTCGATCATGGGAGACACCACGTGAGTTCCTTAACTGTGCAAATGGCTCTAGCGGGGGTCACCGGTTATTCCCGCTAGGCCGTGAGTCTTTTTCCGGATAAATTCAATTAGATCACGTTGAGCTTCTTTAGCCCCAAACGTTCCCCTCCCAACCTGAGTACCTAAACCCAATTGTCCCCGGTACCGTGGGTGAACAGTAGAAGTGATGGCCCTGTTCACGTATGCCGCTCCTCTGCTTTCCTTGGCGTGACTTTCCTGGGGCAGCCGTCTCTCAAGTCCTCTCTGCTTGGCCGTTGGAGGCAGTCTCTCAAGCCTTGGATAGGGGGGTCCAGACCTAGTCTGTCGGCGGGCGACGTCGGGTTCCGCGAACTTACTGAGCATCGCAAGCAGGTTCCGAGTTTCCTCAGCAGGCACAGCACTAGGGTCACATCTGTGAGGGATCCGGAGCTCTTCTACTAGTGCCCGGCTGTGGCACCTCACAGGCCTCTGGCTTAGGCCTGTCACGCTGGGCTTCCCAGCACGCAGGGAACACGTCTGCTCCTTTCTGCTGCTTGGCGCGAAAGACCCCTCAGGTTTGGCGAGCTGGCCTCTTATCTCTCGGAACTCTTTCTTGGAAGTCACCTGATCGGGTCCAGCGTCTAAATCTTCTCTCCCTTCAACTTCCCTTGCATATCTTTGTGGCGCACCTGAGGGTTCGACCGCCACAGGGATGCTCCACCTCTTTAACGGGGTGTAGTGTTCCTCCTTTGAGGTAAGAACAGTGCGATGGTCGGGACCCTACCTCCACATCCAACACCACACTTCTCCCACCAGAGGGGGCTAGTAAGCACTAGGTGCTGCCCCTACTGGGAATCGGGAGACTGGGGAACCAAGAGATAGGGGAACCAACTAGTGGGTGAGGGTGGAGGATTCACATTTTAGTGACACTTTAAATGTCATATTTAATACACAGCCATCTTGGGTCTGGGTTCTTTGATTGTGACCTTCCTCCCTGAACGTGGATCCTGTGTGGACCTGCAGAGGATGGAGGCACGGCCCTCGTACCCTGGCCTTGGGTCGAGGGACAAGTTGCAGATAATGAATGTCTCAGCCAGGTCAAGGACCATGACCAAGAAGACCCGGAGCTTAGGAGTGTAGCTCCACCGCAAATGGATCCCAGGGGGATGCAGATGGAGCGGTAAAAGCCACCTGTCCTCGCCAACCTGATCTATTCAGAGGGATTCTAGCTGCAAGAGGGGAACCGGCCCCCGACACCTGACCTTGCCGCTCTACGTCCTGGTCAGGGAAGTCCGGTAGGCCCTGAGGATCCCACCGGGTAACGGACGGAGCTGCCACTCGTACCCTTTTTCTGAGTGAAGTTCAGAGGGAGACCCGGCCTATCTACACACACACAGACAGGAAAGTACCCAGTCTGAAGTCTAGGAACACTCTGGTACGTGGTCCTGATTGAACACTGGACTTACTCGGAGGTTGTCGGACCCCCCCGTCTCTGGTGACCGCAGAACTCCGCGAGGAGCAGGGAGAAGCCTTTCAACTGCAATTTCCACCGTGAATAAAAACCCTGGAAGTTCACCCCTATGGCCTCCAGACTCTTTATTCTGCATTACACCGCACTACGCAGCACCAGACCTCCTACACTACAACCCCCTCCATCCTGTCTCTCTGCCCTGAGGCCCTGCTCCGCCTGTGGGGAGTAGTAACGACGGCTGCCATAACATCCTGCCTCAGCGGACTGCAGCAGCGCTGGTGGCCTTCACCAGGTGCCACAGGTGGCGTAGTCGAGATCAGCCACTCAACCCGGATAAGCCCATACCATCCTTTTTTAATGTGACGGCCCTGGGCACGGAGCAGGGTCCGGGCCACGGCTGCACCCCATCTACAACGCAGGACCCGGCTCCAAGTCCCCCATCTCCCAGGGTAGGGCTTCCGGCGTCACACATCTTGGTTCCGCTTGACTGTGTCAGGCCAGCAGATGGCAGCCTCTCTCCATTTTTGAAACATCATGTAGGAATTCCCTTGCAAGCTCTCTCGCCTTTGCTACATATACATGCCCCGCATAGTGCTCCGTAATGTATACATGGCCCCGCATAGTGCTCCGTACTACTGTATACATGGCCCCGCATCGTGCTACCTACTGCATACATGGTCCCGCATAGTGCTCCGTACTGTATACATGCCCCGCATAGTGCTCCATCCTACTATATACATGGCCCCGCATAGTGCTCCGTATTGTATACACGGCCCGCGCATAGTGCTCCATACTACTGTATACATGGCCCTGCATATTCCTCCGTACTGCATACATGGCCCCGCATAGTACTTCGTACTGTATACATGTCACCCGCATAGTGCTTCGTACTGTATACATGGCCCCGCATAGTGCTCCGTACTATATACATGGTCCCGCATAGTGCTCCGTACTGTATACATGGTCCCGCATAGTGCTCCGTATGTATACATGGCCCCGCATAGTACTCCATACTGTATACATGTCCCCCGCATAGTGCTTCGTACTGTATATATGGCCCCGCATAGTGCTCCATTCTACTATATACAGTACAGACCAAAAGTTTGGACACACCTTCTCATTTAAAGATTTTTCTGTATTTTCATGACTTTGAAAATTGTACATTCACCGTGAAGGCATCAAAACTATGAATTAACACATGTGGAATTATATACTTAACAAAAAAGTGTGAAACCACTGAAAATATGTCTTATATTCTTGGTACTTGGTAGCCACCTTTTGCTTTGATGACTGCTTTGCACACTCTGGGCATTCTCTTGATGAGCTTCAAGAGGTAGTCACCGGAAATGGTCTTCACTTCACAGGTGTGCCCTGTCAGGTTTAATAAGTGGGATTTCTTGCCTTATAAATGGGGTTGGGACCATCAGTTGTGTTGTGCAGAAGTCAGGTGGATACACAGCTGATAGTCCTACTGAATAGACTGTTAGAATTTGTATTATGGCAAGAAAAAAGCAGCTAAGTAAAGAAAAACGAGTGGCCATCATTACTTTAAGAAATGAAGGTCAGTCAGTCCGAAAAATTGGGCAAACTTTGAAAGTGTCCCCAAGTGCAGTTGCAAAAACCAACAAGCGCTCACCAACAACTGGCTCACATGACGACCGCCCCAGGAAAGGAAGACCAAGAGTCACCTCTGCTTCCGAGGATAAGTTTATCCGAGTCACCAGCCTCAGAAATCGCAGGTTAACAGCAGCTGAGATTAGAGACCAGGTCAATGCTACACAGAGTTCTAGCAGCAGACACATCTCTACAACAACTGTTAAGAGGAGACTTTGTGCAGCAGGCCTTCATGGTAAAATAGCTGCTAGGAAACCACTGCTAAGGACAGGCAACAAGCAGAAGAGACTTGTTTGGGCTAAAGAACACAAGGAATGGACATTAGACGAGTGGAAATCTGTGCTTTGGTCTGATGAGTCCAAATTTGAGATCTTTGGTTCCAACCACAGTGTCTTTGTGCAACGCAGAAAAGGTGAACGGATGGACTCTACATGCCTGGTTCCCATCGTGAAGCATGGAGGAGGAGGTGTGATGGTGTGGGGGTGCTTTGCTGGTGACACTGTTGGGGATTTATTCAAAATTGAAGGCATACTGAACCAGCATGGCTACCACAGCATCTTGCAGCGGCATGCTATTCCATCCGGTTTGCGTTTAGTTGGACCATCATTTATTTTTCAACAGGACAATGACCCCAAACACACCTCCAGGCTGTGTAAAAGCTATTTAACCAAGAAGGAGAGTGATGGGGTGCTACGCCAGATGACCTGGCCTCCACAGTCACCAGACCTGAACTAAATCGAGATGGTTTGGGGTGAGCTGGACCGCAGAGTGAAGGCAAAAGGGCCAACAAGTGCTAAGCATCTCTGGGAACTCCTTCAAGATTGTTGGAAAACCATTTCCGGTGACTACCTCTTCAAGCTCATCAAGAGAATGCCAAGAGTGTGCAAAGCAGTCATCAAAGCAAAAGGTGGCTACTTTGAAGAACCTAGAATATAAGACATATTTTCAGTTGTTTCACACTTTTTTGTTAAGTATATGATTCCACATGTGTTAATTCATAGTTTTGATGCCTTCAGTGTGAATGTACAATTTTCACAGTCATGAAAATACAGAAAAATCTTTAAACGAGAAGGTGTGTCCAAACTTTTGGTCTGTACTGTACATGGCCCAGCATAGTGCTCCGTACTGTATACACGGCACCGCATAGTGCTCCGTACTACTGTATACATGTCCCCCGCATAGTGCTTCGTACTGCATATATGGCCCCGCATAGTGCTCCGTACCGTATACATGGCCCCGCATAGTGTTCCGTACTGTATACATGACCTTGCATAGTGCTCCATACTGTATACATGGTCCCGCATACTGCTCTGTTTTGTATATATGGCCCCGCATAGTACTGCATACAGTATACATGGCCCCGCATAGTGCTCCGTACGTATACATGACTCCACATAGTGCTCCGTACGTATACATGGCCCTGCATAGTGCTCCATACTGTATATATGGCCCCGCAAAGTGCTCCTTACTGTATCCACGGCCCCGCATAGTGCTTCATATTGTATACCCGGCACCGCATAGTGCACCGTACTCTATACGTTGCCCTGCATAGTTCTCCGTACTGTATACATGGCCTCGCATAGTGGTCCATACTGTATACATGGCCAAGCATAGTGCTCCATACCGTATACATGGCCCCGCATAGTGCTCCGTACTGTATACATGGCCCCGCATAGTGCTTCGCACTGTATACATGCCCCGCATAGTGCTCCATCCTACTATATACTGTACATGGCCCCACATAGTGCTCCGTATTGTATACTCTGTGCTGCATACATGGCCTCGCATAGTACTTCGTACTGTATACATGTCACCCGCATAGTGCTTCGTACTGTATACATGGCCCCGCATAGTTCTCCTACTGTATACATGGCCTCGCATAGTGCTCCATACTGTATACATGGCCTCGCATAGTGCTCCATACTGTATACATGGCCCCGCATAGTGCTCCGTACTGTATACATGGCCCCGCATAGTGCTTCGCACTGTATACATGCCCCGCATAGTGCTCCATCCTACTATATACTGTACATGGCCCCACATAGTGCTCCGTATTGTATACACGGCCCGCGCGTAGTGCTCCATACTACTGTATACATGGCCCCGCATATTCCTCCGTACTGTATACATGTCACCCGCATAGTGCTTCATACTGTATACATGGCCCCGCATACTACTCCATACTACTATATACATGGCCCCGCATAGTGCTCCGTACTACTGTATGCATGTCCCCCGCATAGTGCTTCGTACTGTATATATGGCCCCGCATAGTGCTACCTACTATATACACTGTGTTACAAATTATTATGCAAATAATATTTTCTCAGATTTTCCCAAATTACCTATATGAATTGCAGTCATTGTAATTTTCTAGTGAAATAACTATTAGAGTACAATTGAAAGGTTTTTGTACAAACTGCCTATGATAACAGTATATTTTTAAAAAAATTAAAAACTCAAACTGCACTCAAAATGCATGTTCCAAATTATTATGCACAGCAGAGTTTTCAACCTTTTCATTTTAATAAAGAACAAAAAAATGGTCATTTTTGAAATTATAAGCATTAGCAGGTTATTACAAACTGAAATCAAACAGTTTTCAACTCAAAACTTTATTCTAGGTGATGTTACATTTGCACATAGGACCCCTTGTTCGAAAGAAGCTTCTGAACTTTCTCGTCCATTGAATTTGTCAGGTTTTGGATGGTTTCTGCTTTAATTGTTTTGCATGAGGACAGAATACCCTCCCAGAGCTGTTGCTTAGATGTGAACTGCCTCCCGCCATCATAGACACTCCTTTTGATGATGCTCCGGAGGTTCTCAATGGGGTTGAGGTCATGGGGAGCATGGGTGCCACATCATAAGTTTGTCCCCTTTTATGCCCATAGCCGCCAGAGTTGCAGAGGTGTTATGTGCAGCATGAGACGGGGCATTATCATGCATGCATGCGTTTCTGTCCAGCTGCCTCGGGCCTTGGCGGGCAAACGTATGTTCCGTTTCCCTGGGTCCAATGTGGTGCCTTCCTAGCGGGTGTAGTGAGGGGCCGTGCACGTACAATGCCACGGCCTCCGGTTGCTAGCTGAGGGTAGTTGCTCTCCTCCACTAGATGAGGGATCCGGTTCCCTTTCTTGGCCTTATTCTGGTAGCGGCGGGCGTATGGTGGCGGCTGGCCGGTCCGCACCCCTGGGGTCCCTTCACTCCACTCCTGGAGCCTCCTCCGTTCCTCTCCTCTCCTTTCCTCTCCTCCAGGACCAGGCCTTGAGACTTGGCCTGCCTGCGGAGCAGAGTCCATAGAGAGCCCCTGCTCCCAGCCTCCCTCTCTCTCTGCTCTCTCTCTTCTTCTCTCTCCAACTCTAAGATGGTGCCCACCATATATACTCCCCTACACAGTGCACCCGGGATCTACTCTCCCCACCCAGACACTACTGGGTTCCCCCTTTCTAGGTGTTCCCTCCCCCCACTCCAGCCAGGGACAGGAACAGTTGTGCTCACCCTTGGGAGCATTGTCGCCCTGTCTCCTGGAAATGTGGTGTAGTGCATGTGGGTGTTAGGGTCCTGAGCCACACTCCATCCTTACCTGGAAGTGAGATATCACACCTCTGGGTGAGCTGCAAAACCTCTGTAGCGACCGAACCCTAGGGGCAGTTCAGTCTGGTTTAGATGTTGAGTCCAGATCAGTTTGAGAAGAGTTACCTCAGAGGACAGAGCCTGTTCCAGCTCCTGCAGTTGCTAGTCTGCAGTGGAGCTCATTCAGACCAAGAGTCAGTGTAGCTCAGAGCAGCGAGCTTTAGGTGTGCCGACGCCATAAGATCGGTGAAGCGCGGCAAGCTGCCGTTAGTGTGTATAGCCTAGTGAGGGCCCGAGTAGGCCGAAGGCAAGTGGAGAGTTAGTACGTAGGGGGCAGAGGAGCTTAACTGGCTCACCCCGAAGCTTTACCAGACACTGGGTCCAAAGCTTCAGGTATCTATATGACCCAGTAAGGCATAACCGGAATCCCTGGAGAACTACAAGTCCCAGGATCGCTAAAGTGCTGATACGTAACAGAGCCAGGAGACACATAGGCCCCGTAAGCTGGGAGCGTGCACTCCAAGAGAAGGCCCTACCACAAAGTCAGCCAGCGCAGGACAGAGACAAAGTTAGGCCTAGCTCCAGGCAGGTCAGAAACTTACTACGCAGAGGCAAGTAACAGGAGGCCCTACACCCGCTCATTGGGGAGGATCCTGACATGCACCCTTCACCCTGCAGTGCTCCGGGACGTGCCTGAATTTCCATCAGTAAAAGGTAGTGAAGTGACTATCGTGTCTGTCCCTGTTCTTGCTCTGACCCGGCTGGGTCTCGCCTGTCCTGCATCCCCCTTCATACGCTGCCCTGAGGCCTAGCTCCACCTGTGGAGAGCAACACCATCAAGCTGCCTTATCACCAGCCTCAGTGGACTCCGCAGTGCTGGTGATTCTCACCAGAAACCACAGGTGGCGTCACGAACTCTTATAGAATTAACAAATATCCACCCTTTCAAAGAGAGGGCCCGGGAGCCGACCACCGCGACATCCCCAAGGCCAGGCAAAGGCCCAGGTACCGAGTCATCCCCATCCCCTAGTCATATACATGGCCCCGCATAGTGCTGCATACAGTATACATGGCCCCGCATAGTGCTCCGTACTGTATACATGGCCCCGCATACTGCTGTTTTGTATACATGGCCCCGCATTGTGCTGCACGCAGTATACATGGCCCCGCATAGAGCTCCATACTGTATACATGGCCCCGCATAGAGCTCCATACTGTATACATGGCCCAGCATACTGCTGTTTTGTATACATGGCCCCGCATAGTGCTGCACACAGTATACATGGCCCCGCATAGTGTTCCGTACTGTATACATGGCCCCGCATAGAGCTCCGTACTGTATACATGGCCCCGCATCGTGCTCCGTACTGTATACATGGCCCTGCAAAGTACGCCGTACTACTATATACATGGCCCCGCATAGTACT
Source organism: Phyllobates terribilis (assembly GCF_046119375.1). Lineage (NCBI taxonomy): Eukaryota > Metazoa > Chordata > Amphibia > Anura > Dendrobatidae > Phyllobates > Phyllobates terribilis. Next base: position 801,861,927 of record NW_027362763.1, on the reverse strand, counting down.
CCATACTGTATACACAACCCCCGCATAGTGCTCCGTACAACTATATACATGGCCCCGCATAGTGCTCCCTACTGTATTCATGGCCCCGCATACTGCTGTTTTGTATTCATGGCCCCGCATACTGCTGTTTTGTATACATGGTCCCGCATAGTGCTCCATACTGTATACATAGCCCCGCACAGTGCTCTGTACTGTATACATGGCCCCGCATAGAGCTCCATACTGTATACATGGCCCCGCATAGTGCTCCGTACTGTATACATGGACCCGCATATTGCTCCCTACTGTATGCATGGACCCGCATATTGCTTTATACTGTATACATGGCCCCGCATAGTGCTCCGTACTGTATACATGGCCCTGCATAGTACTCCGTACAACTATATACATGGCCCCGCATAGTACTCCGTACTGTATACACGACCCCCACATAGTGCTCCGTACTGTATACATGGCCCCGCATAGTGCTCCGTACAACTATATACATGGCCCCGCATAGTACTCCGTACTGTATACACGGCGCACGCATAGTGCTCCGTACTACTGTATGCATGGCCCCGCATAGTACTCCATACTGTATACATGGCCCCGCATACTGCTGTTTTGTATACATAGCTGTTAAATGGTTAATTATGGAAATTCATTTGGAATGTTAATCGATAATCATTTTTCTGAGTTCTATGCCTCAGCCATCGTGTCTAGTTGACATGCGCTATTTGTGTGTGTATTTTTGGTTCACTACCATATGTAGAACAGGTGTGCCATACGACTGGCTATAAAAGCCCATGGTACAGAAAGGGGGGGCTCTCTTGCTCTGCCCACCCCACAAGACACAGAATCTTCATGCTGAGAAGCAGATGACATGTAGGCCTGGACACATGCTGGACAAAGACATGATTTACCAGCCAGGATCCAAGGAAAGATGGGTGAATCTCAACAATTAAGCTAATTATGGACAAATGGACAACTACTTTATAACTAATTATTGTATGTACCTGCTGCAATCTGATTCTTTTTAATGGACAATCCAAGAATAAATAGATACATTTTTTATAAGAATATCATGATATTGATACTTTGCGAAGTCCTCAGTAGAAAAAATAATACAGGAAGAGTATTATTTTACAATGGTGAGCCAGCCAGTCCTGTTTTTCGTTTTTTTTTTAAATTAAGTAAGTGAATTTCTTCCGTGAACAAGGGGGGAAGTCCTGACGAGCTGAACAGCTGTTGTTCACGTGTCAGTAAATTCACTAATTCATCACGAGAAGCAGAAAGAATCTACAGACTGAGGACTAACAGGAAGCAGAGGTACTAACAAGGAACAGAATCAGACGAACTGAAGACAGGACGTGCTGATAAAGAGAAGCCAAGGAATCTTAAGGTAAGCAAAATATGGATATAATTTCTTCTTTTGCTAAACAAAGTAATATTAATTTCAAAGTTAATGTAGGAGACGAGATAGAAGTTTTGTGGCTCAGTTTATACAAAGAATGTGAATTGCAGAATTTACAGTTAACTTCTAAATTGGTAAATAGAGACAAACAGAAATTGAGAAATATTCTACATTTGGTAGATTTTTTTCATAGTCTTGTGTTAGAGATTTCTAAGCAGGAAAATAGTGTAGAAGTTTCAGATGGTGATACTGATTCTGACTGTAATGTGGAAAATGAACAAGATTTGAGACACGTGTCTGTAACTGAAGGTGACCTTGGGTCTGACCAAGAGACGGACATACAGAAACCTGACATGGGAGGAGACATGACTGACATACGAGAAACCGACATATTAGGTGATGTGGGAGGAGACGTGAGTGACGTAGGAGGAACGGACGTACAAGAGCCACTAAAAATATCAGAGAATTCAGGAATTACCCAGGCTCAACTCCAAATTAAAATGAGGAAAAATTTGCTGAAATTATACAAAATCATGCCAAAATATGATGTCAAAATACATGCCTGTAGAAATTCAGAGACATTTGAGAGCTTCTCTGATAAGTTTGATTTATCCAATGAGGAGAGGAATCAATTATTTAAAATATGGATTCCTGTGACATTGTCCAGACATTTACATTTAATGCCCTGTGAAAATGACTCTCCTAATTGGATGGGAAAATGATTCGGACAGATTAAGATATTTGATGTATTGTGTCACAAAGGATTTTCCCAACATAGAAGATCTGCAGAAACTAAGGATTGGTAGGAAGGAATGTACATATACATTCATGTCCATATTTGAACGGTTGTATAAAGCTCTCATCAAAAATGGAAAAGTACAACATATGATAAAAACTTTTGTACAAAAATTCAAATTCCTAGATCCAGTATCTAGAGTTATAGCGTCACAAAAAGAATCCCTATTCAAATGTGTGCAGTTGCTGGATTCTGTTAGAAAACATGAGAATCGTGCAAAGAAAATAAATCAAGTTAATTTTATAAAACCAGAAAAGGTAAAATCTTACCAAAAGCCAATATCAAACTCTCCTAGACTGAGTCATCCCCATAGTGAACTCTATCAAATACGCAGGAGATTTCATATCTGTTATAAGCCATATCAGCCAGTGTAAAGATCCATCTCTCCACAGAATGAGTTAATTCTCAGTCAGAACTTGGATTCTCTAAAAAGGAAAATGGCTGAAACTGATGGACAGAGTCAGGTGAGACGACCAGCTCACAGTGACATCATGGAATGTGGACTGAAGGACAGGCAGTTCTCTGAGGTTTTGAAGGATAGAAAAATGTCTTTCCTAAATAGGGCGTTCCTGGAGATATTTGAGAGAGACAGAAGATTTGGTTTAGGGAGTGGCTAAGGAAAAACTGTAATTATGATGTTGTATCAAAATGTTATACAATGTCTCAATATTTATTTATAATCTTATGCAGTAAAATTGTAGTTACATAGTTTCTAGTAGTTCATGTATGTATATATATATATATACACTTGTCTAAGTAGAGATTGTGTATAATTGTATTTATATATATGTTTATAAAATATATATATATTAATTAATAAATTAGAACTTCATATATAAATTTAAGTAGCAATATTTTGAATTACATTAGAACCAACCAATATATGTATAAGATATTTAAATAATTTGTTTCTGTATGAATTTCATATTTAATTTTACTTTCTTATATTTCCTTAGAGGTTTCATTCCAAAGCAGGATTTGATCAAACAACTCTAAAATGGATTTATTTCTTTATTCACACAGGAAGTGGAAAAATTGCATGATTTATGTGTGTTACATTTAAAAAAAAAAATAACAATATAACTAGTTGGACTATAATATATATATGTAATACTTATTAATTCTTTTGTGTTGCTAATATTTTCTGTGCATGAAGTGTTCATTATAACAAGTAGCTTTACAGCATGACGTGTGACAGCTGCGGCCTTTGAACTTTGAGCTAATAGTATAGGATCCCATTCATTCTATTTTCAGCTGATGTAACTTAAAACCTGGCAGCCAGTGAAAAAAGAATCTAAGTCAAGAGTGTGTCTGAAATTCCAGTGACTTACTCTCATATTATATAATATGTACTTGGGGAATATTCAAAGAAATATTAAGATATTAAATGCGCATTAATAAATTGGGATACAACAATTTTGGGTTAAATATATATATATATCTATAACTTCATATGTGGAATGTTTGAGTTGAACAGATCTGTGAATGTCAGAGTGAAGGTGACAGATGAGTAAATCAGCAGCTGCTAAGTGCGATTGATGTGACAGAGGCCTCGTACGTTTGTATGTTTGGAAAAAAAAAATGTTTCTTTATGTGAAGGTACACAAATATATTTAATTCTGAGAAAAATTATAATACATAATTAGGTATTATCTACATTATATATATACTTCTATATTTCTTTATTAATTATTATTTCTTGATTTAACTAATAGTGGATAAGGGCAACCACACATCAAAATGGTTTACAAAGCAAATTTATATTTAGAATAATTTTCCACATGATAATATTCTTGAATAACTATGATATTATTTTTAATGGTTACCTAAATAGGTACACACCTCTCTTTAGACAAATCTAGGCTACTCATCGATATGAAATTTATGCACAATATTTCTAGAAGAATAATTATTTTTAATTTGGTTCTGATATATACATAAATTTTATAAAATAATATTTTTTGGTATTAAGGGGAAAATGTGTTTTTGATCCTGATTACATAATCACTTTTGATCAATACTTATTTTCCACACATTTTAATAAAGAAGGAACAATAATAAGGTACAATGATATAATTAAGAAGGGTGTTACATGCAAAGTTGCATAGTTTAATAATTTTTTGGTGATACAAGGTTATGACAAATATGAAATCATCCAGATAATGGAGATATAAGGGTATTTTTTATGGAGAATATAATTACTCTGCATTTGTCATTAAAATTTAAAGGCCTTATTTTTATTCTTATTTTTCTTCTTAATTTTATTTTTCATTTTTAAAATTTTATTCTTACTTATTTTCTTATTTTTCCATTTTTCATTTTTAATTTTCAATTTTGATTTTAAATCAGTTCAATATTTCAATTGAGAAAACACATTAATATTTAATGGGGTAATGTCAAGTACAAGAATATTGCTTCATCAAATATAATGATGATATGAATTAATATAAGAAAAATGTTTACATTTTCTGAGTAAACACAACAATTCATTCATTCATTCATTCCTTCATACATTCATATATTTATTCATTTTGGTTCAGGAGTATACATTCTTTGGTATTATTGGTTTAATAAAGATATAAACACTTGTTTCAAAACACACTGACGCCTATGGGTTGGAAAAGGTAATTACAACTATGACACAAAAATATTTTATCACATGGAGAACTTGATTGAATTACTATCTATTATTGTTTATTATTCCAAACATAATTTATTTAATGTTTTGATAATAATTAGATGGATATTACTGATTGCTATGGTACGCTGTGATATTATAGGTTAGGAAAAACTGCCAGATTTGGTATCAGATTAGGGAATGAAGACTTCAATCAAGACATCGCAATTATGAATTCTATCTTAATAAAGACTTTTCATATTTATAAATCAAAGAGACTCTCAAAAGTTACAAGAAGAAGCAACTGATATCCGGACGTCTCAGAAGGTAACAGGTGTGAATGCAGAGTGATCATAGACTGTGTCCATTACATACAATACAATTCACACCACTGATCACCAGGACGGCAGAGAACGATGATCCTATATGTACTGGGTTGTGTTCAGGTTTCATCACGTTCCAGTGGTTTCCTATCACCTGCAACGCTTCAATGAAAGCTGGTGAGCAGGTAATACCTGGCATATGTGTCCTGTATATAAAGGACTGAGTACTGGTTATGGTGCTATATAAAGCAGGGAAGTGTCAAGTTAACCCTTGCTTTGCTGACAAAAGACGTCACATCTGTTACAAAAGTGACACGAAACCAGTGCGGACACACGGAAGATTCCAAAGACGATCCAAAGACAATGTAAGCCCAGGTGACATCGCACAGATATTAAAGCTACATTTCATCCATGGACTTTGTTTTCTTATCCATTGACACACATGATCTTTCTAATAAAGAGTACAGTTTATGGACTGCACAATAATGAACACAATTATGGACTGTACAATATCTACACGTTATAATTTATTTCAAAGGAGTTTTCATCTAAAGACTGTTTTATAAAAGAACCAAGAAGAAGATGAGACGACGACCCGATGACATCAGACGATGACGATTGGACCCGCGATTGCTTCAATTTAGATATAGGGAAGTATAATTATACATATTAAATGAATATTAGTCACGGCTTACCATAACATGAATTCACATCATTATATAACAATAATCCGATATTAATATTATTATTATTATTATTATTATTATTATTATTATTATGGAAATTTAATGATATTGCCAAGGACGAAGGAAAGAAAAAAATGATTGATGAATGTATCTTCTTTTGAGAAGTTTCAGTTAAAGTCCTTTTATTCTCAAAAAAGGGGGGAATGTTAAATAATTAATAGTGGATATTCATTTTATTCTCAAATTTTGAGTTTTATACACTGCACAAGGATTGCATCGTGTCTAGTTGACATGCGCTATTTGTGTGTATTTTTGGTTCACTACCATATGTAGAACAGGTGTGCCATACGACTGGCTATAAAAGCCCATGGTACAGAAAGGGGGGGCTCTCTTGCTCTGCCCACCCCACAAGACACAGAATCTTCATGCTGAGAAGAAGCTGACGTAGGCCTGGACACGTGCTGGACAAAGACATGATTTACCAGCCAGGATCCAAGGAAAGATGGGTGAATCTCAACAATTAAGCTAATTATGGACAAATGGACAACTACTTTATAACTAATTATTGTATGTACCTGCTGCAATCTGATTCTTTTTAATGGACAATCCAAGAATAAATAGATACATTTTTTATAAGAATATCGTGATATTGATACTTTGCGAAGTCCTCAGTAGAAAAAACAATACAGGAAGAGTATTATTTTACAATAGCCCCGCATAGTGCTGCACACAGTATACATCACCCCACAAAGTGATCCATACTGTATACACGGCCCCCGCATAGTGCTCCGTACTACTATATACATGGCCCCGCATAGTGCTCCGTACTACTATATACATGGCCCCACAAAGTGCTCGGTACTGTATACACATCCCCCGCATAGTGCTCCATACTGTATACATGGCCTTGCATAGTGCTCCATGCTGTATACATGGCCCCGCATAGTGCTCCGTACTGTATACATGGCCCCGCATAGTACTCCGTACTGTATACATGTGCCCCTCATAGTGCTTCGTACTGTATACATGTCCCCCGCATAGTGCTTCGTACTGTATACATGGCCCTGCATAGTACTCCGTACTACTATATACATGGCCCCGCATAGTGCTCCGTACTGTATACATGGTCCCGCATAGTGCTCCGTACTGTATACATGGCCCCGCATAGTGCTTCGTACTGTATACATGTCCCCCGCATAGTGCTTCGTACTGTATACATGGCCCTGCATAGTACTCCGTACTACTATATACATGGCCCCGCATAGTGCTCCGTACTGTATATGACTCGCCCCCTGGGCCGTGGGGCACGCGGATCCGGGCAACAGGGAAACGATGGGGGAAGTAGTGGCGGCCCGGTCCCGCGGCTCAGTGTGGTCAGACCAATGGTAGTCTGCTATATACCGTTGATAATGTCCGACTACGCCACCCGTGGATTGCGGTTATTGTGAACCGCCGCTGCAAGGTAATCCCCTGAGGCTGATGGTGTGTGCAGCTGAGATTGGATAACTCCCCACGGGAAGAGTGTACCCCAGGGCAGTGCAGTGGATGATGGGGGTGGTGGTGCAGGGAGTCCCAGTACCGGTAGTGCTGGAGGAGCGAGAAAGTACACAGACAACGTACTGCAATCCAATGTCTTCTACTCACAGTTCATGTGCTCTGGGTCACTTCGGCACCAGTAGTGACCGCCCGAGCCGTGCTGCGTCCACCAGGTGTGGGGCTCGGTCAACTCCCAGGCAGTTCAGATGTATGGCTCAGGACCCCCTTCTGTCCTTTCTCTGGCCTGCCTCACCAGTGACCCACTTTTGTCCAGCTACCGCGGATCTGCGCGGGTAAACGTGGGCCCCGTTCCCCGCTGTCCTATATGGTGCCTTCCTAGCAGGTTTGATGAGGTGTCGCACCAATAAATGATCACGACCTCCGGTCTTTGGCTGAGGGTAGTTTCTCCTCCACCAACTTGGGATCCGGTACCCTTAATCTGCCTGATCCTTCACCCGGTATTCTCGTGGGTTCTAAGGGTCCCTTCCACCTTCTTGTTCCTGAGCCCCTCTGTTTCTCTCTCTCTTCTCCTTCTTTCCTGTTCCTTCTTCTCCTCCTTCCTTTGGCCTCTTCTCCAGGCCCACTTCTCTTTCTCCTCTCAGACTCCGGCCTTTTCTCTAGGCCTGCCTCTGAGCAGAGCTCCTACAGAGCCTCTGCTCCCTGTCTTCTCTGACTGGACTTCACTTCTTCTACTCCCAGAACTAAGATGGTGCCCACCTTTTATACCTCCCTTTAGAAACATGAGCCCAGGTGACCAGCAACCAATGGGCTCCTACCTACCTACGCTCAGGAACCGTCCCCTCCTGCTCCTACGTCACTGGGTATTCCTCCCCCCTCCCGACTCCAGCCAGGGACATGGTCTGTCGTGCCTGCATTTCTGTCTAATGGGAGCACCGTTGAGCTGTCCCTCGGAAATGGGGTGAGTGTGCTGTATGCAGCTACCTGAGCCCTGGTCCATACTCCATCCTTACCTGGGAGTGGAATATCACACCTCTGGCAGAGGTGCAATACCCCTGTAGCGGCCGAACCCTCGGGGCGCTACATTCCCCCCGGGCTAGAACAGAGCAAAAACAATTAAGTACAGGATATGCAAAACTTTTTCAAAACTTTTCACATTTAGAAAACGGACGACACAGTTCAATTCCCTTTATGGGAAAAAACATTTTTCTTTGGCATTGTCAATACTACCGGAACTCTTTTGTCATATAAAACATCATAGAAAACTCTCACATTACTATTTAGCAGCATATAAAACTCTTTCATATAAAACATTCGCAAGGAAAACATTCTCAAAACACATTCTTGAACTCTAGCCGCTGTGCAACTTGTGACCAGGTGTTCTTTCTTCTTAAGGGTGCAACAGTCCAATAAACTCGTCCTGAGGTAGACGTTGCAGTCTTGTTATAAAACCAGTAGGGGGCGCTTTAGGAAGCGCAACTATTTACAGGGGATTGGCCGTTCCCAGTCCTCGGCCGGTTAGAAAAGGGGGGGGGGGGTGGCTGCTCCCAGTCCTCTGCCAGGTAGGGAATGAGGGGCAACTTTCACACGGTCAACAGTTCCATAACAGTCCCAACGGGGACCACACTTTTAGTCTGGATACGGTTCCAAAATAGTTCTCTTTAACAGTTCTTGTACCCTAACGGGTAACTATATACACAGGTACTTTGCTACTCACTAGTAGTGGTGTCCTCCAGACACTCCTTCCTCCTCATACTGTCCTTCAGACCCGTCCGGGTCCTCTTGGCTCTCCTCACAGCCGTAGTGCTGCAGTTCCTCCTCTGTAAGCCGATGGACATGGAGGGCGTACGGTCCCTTTGCGCCCTTGTGCAGCAGGCCTTGCGGCGGGGCCTGGAGAGAGCCGCTGTTGATGACGCCCGGGATCAGAGGGTGCGACTTTGGGCCTGGGCGCGGGCTGGTGGTGGCAGCGCCCAGGGCTGGAGGACTCGGCAGCAGGGCTTGTTGCTGGGTCTGGAGCAGGTCGGTGTTTGCAGTGCCTGGGATCGGCGGACCCACCAGGGGGCCCGGGAGCAGGCTGACTCTGGCAGCGTCCGGGACAGGGAGACTCCTCTTACCTGCTCCCGCGACCGCTCCTGCATCACGCGTCTTCTCCTGGCGCTGGTCGGGGCCCGCGACGGCTGGGGCACTGCCGATGCTGGGCAGCTTAGTCTGCTGCCGGTCCGCCATCTTGCTCTCCGTTCTTGATGTCTTACTCCCCCCCGGTTAACCGTGGCCTACCTTCAGGCGATCCTCTTCTGTAGGCCGCGGCTCCGCTTGCGATGGTCCGGGCAAGGACCTTGCGTCGCGTCCTGGTGACATCAGCATCGCTCTCTCTCCTTCCAGGACCTTGCGCAGCGTCGGTGCGTAGGACGGGGCTTCAAGTATCGCGCGCTTTGGATGTCCACGCCCCTCTTCTTCCCGCGCGGCGTTCTGAAGATGGCGTCCGATGGCGGGAAAACGGCTGAAGATGGCGGGAACCGACTGAAGATGGCAGGAAATGGCTCCGGATGGCGGGAAACTTCATTCAGGTAAGTGCAAAGTCTCTTTCAGGCACGCAATACCCGCTTGTGGTGGGCTGGGAACGATCCTGCCGACTACACCAAAGCTGACTCGCCCCCTGGGCCATGGGGCACATGGATCCAGGCAACAGGGAAACGATGAGGGTAGTAGTGGCGGCCCGGTCCCGCAGATCAGGGTGGTCAGACCAATGGTAGTCTGCTATGTACCGTTGATAATGTCCGACTACGCCACCCGTGGATTGCGGTTATTATGAACCGCCGCTGCAAAGTAATCCCCTGAGGCTGATGATGTGTGCAGCTGAGATTGGATAACTCCCCACGGGAAGAGTGTACCCCAGGGCAGTGCAGTGGATGATGGGGGTGGTGGTGCAGGGAGTCCCAGTACCGGTAGTGCTGGAGGAGCGAGAAAGTACACAGACAACGTACTGTAATCCAATGTCTTTTACTCACAGTTCATGTGCTCCGGGTCACTTCGGCACCAGTAGTGACCGCCCAAGCCGTGCTGCGTCCACCAGGTGTGGGGCTCGGTCAACTCCCAGGCAGTTCAGAAGTATGGCTCAGGACCCCCTTCTGTCCTTTCTCTGGCCTGCCTCACCAGTGACCCACTTTTGTCCAGCTGCCGCGGATCTGCGCGGGTAAACGTGGGCCCCGTTCCCCGCTGTCCTATATGATGCCTTCCTAGCAGGTTTGATGAGGTGTCGCACCAATAAATGATCACGACCTCTGGTCTTTGGCTGAGGGTAGTTTCTCCTCCACCAACTTGGGATCCGGTACCCTTAATCTGCCTGACCCTTCACCCGGTATTCTCGTGGGTTCTTAGGGTCCCTTCCACCTTCTTGTTCCTGAGCCCCTCTGTTTCTCTCTCTCTTCTCCTTCTTTCCTGTTCCTTCTTCTCCTCCTTTCTTTGGCCTCTTCTCCAGGCCCACATCTCTTTCTCCTCTCAGACTCCGGCCTTTTCTCTAGGCCTGCCTCTGAGCAGAGCTACTACAGAGCCTCTGCTCCCTGTCTTCTCTGACTGGACTTCACTTCTTCTACTCCCAGCACTAAGATGGTGCCCACCTTTTATACCTCCCTTTAGAAACATGAGCCCAGGTGACCAGCAACCAATGGGCTCCTACCTACGCTCAGGAATCGTCCCCTCCTGCTCCTACATCACTGGGTATTCCTCCCCCCTCCCCACTCCAGCCAGGGACATGGTCTGTCGTGCCTGCATTTCTGTCTAATGGGAGCACCATTGAGCTGTCCCTCGGAAATGGGGTGAGTGTGCTGTATGCAGCTATCTGAGCCCTGGTCCATACTCCATCCTTACCTGGGAGTGGAATATCACACCTCTGGCAGAGGTGCAATACCCCTGTAGCGGCCGAACCCTCGGGGCGCTACATATACACGGCCCGCGCATAGTGCTCCGTACTACTGTATACATGGCCCCGCATAGTGCTCCGTACTGTATACACGGCCCGCGCATAGTGCTCTGTACTACTGTATACACGGCCCGCGCATAGTTCTCCGTACTACTGTATACATGGCCCCGCATAGTGCTCCGTACTGCATACATGGCCCCGCATAGTACTCCATACTGTATACATGGCCCCGCATAGTGCTCCGTACTGTATACACGGCCCGCGCATAGTGCTCCGTACTACTGTATACATGGCCCCGCATAGTGCTCCGTACTGCATACATGGCCCCGCATTGTACTCCATACTGTATACATGGCCCCGCATAGTGCTACCTACTGTATACATGGTCCCGCATAGTACTCCGTACTGTATACATGTCACCCGCATAGTGCTTCGTACTGTATACATGCCCCTCATAGTGCTCCATCCTACTATATACACGGCCCGCACATTGTGCTCCGTACTACTGTATACATGGCCCCGCATAGTGCTCCGTACTGCATACATGGCCCCGCATAGTGCTCCGTACTGTATACACGGCCCGCGCATAGTGCTCCGTACTACTGTATACATGGCCCCGCATAGTGCTCCGTACTGCATACATGGCCCCGCGTAGTACTCCATACTGTATACATGGCCTCGCATAGTGCTACCTACTGTATACATGGTCCCGCATAGTACTCCGTACTGTATACATGTCACCCGCATAGTGCTTCGTACTGTATATATGCCCCTCATAGTGCTCCTTACTGTATACATGGCCCCGCATAGTGCTAAGTACTACTGTATACATGGCCCCGCATAGTGCTACCTACTGTATAAATGGTCCCGCATAGTGCTCCGTACTTTATACATGGCCCCGCATAGTGCTCCGTACTGTATACATTGCCCCGCATAGCGCTCCGTACTGCATACATGGCCCCGCATAGTACTCCATACTGTATACATGGTCCCGCATAGTGCTCTGTACTGTATACACGGCCCCGCATAGTACTCCGTATTGTATACATGTCCCCCGCATAGACCTTCGTACTGTATATGACTCGCCCCCTGGGCCGTGGGGCACTCGGAACCGGGCAATAGGGAGAAGATGGGGGTAGTAGTGACAACCCGGTCCGTGACTCAGGGTGGTCAGACCAGTGGTAGTCCTTTATAAGTTTTAAGTGACGTCCGACTACGCCACCCGTGGATTGCGGTCAGGGTTAACCGCCGGTGCAGTGCAGACCGCCGGGGCTGATATAGATGTGCAGCACTGGATTGTTCAACTCCCCACGGGAGGAGTATGGCCCCAGGGCAGAATATATAATGGATGATGGAGGGGATGATTCCGACCGCGATAGCCAGGAGACGGAGGCCTCTTCAACAGTTCAGGGTCTTTATTATAACAGGTAAAACGACCCAGAAACAGGCCCGGCTAGGAGGGGGACTGGATGTCTGAGAACAAGTGGGAAGCTGGCCCTGGTCAGGGTGAGGGTGTAGGCCTACCGTGCTTTCTGCGCTCCTTCTGGCTATTTCCCTTCTGGTAGTGTAACAGCCCACGTTCCTGAGCTCACCGTGTCCTCTCGCCCGTATGGCTTGCAACGTGGGTCCCTTTCTACTCCCGGCCTGGTACGGCTTTGCTGGTCCCTTCTGCTGTGGCGGAGCCTCCGGGCTTCTTAGGCCAAGGAACATACAGTCCCCTGCGGACTGGTTTCTGCTGTGGGACGTGGAATCCTCACAGCCTCAGACACCAAAGTCTGGTAGAGTAGTCTCTTTGTCTGCCAGGACAGGCGTACTTCACCTCATGTCCCTGGCTTGTGGCTCTCCCACTGCCACACGGCCTCTTAGGCTGCAACACAACTGTCTGTCCCTGCTCTCGGACACCTCTTTCTTCAGACACAGGTTGTCCAGTTCTCCCTAACCCTGCCCCCAATTCCAGCATTTATAGGGGCAGCTTGCTCCCCCTACTGGCCTGAGACAGGAGGTATTGCATGCTAATGTTCCCCTGACTAGAGAACCTCCCCCTTGCTCTCAGACACAGCTTTATTAAATTTGTGGCATCCAGGCCAGGGTGACACATACACATGCCCCGCATAGTGCTCCGTACTGTATACACGGCCCCGCATAGTGCTCCGTACTGTATACATGGCCCCGCATAGTGCTACCTACTGTATACATGGCCCCGCATAGTGCTCCGTACTGTATACATGGCCCCGCATAGTGCTCCGTACTGTATACATGGCCCCGCATAGTGCTCCATAGTACTGTATACATGGCTCCGCATAGTGCTCCGTACTGTATTCATGGCCCCGCATAGTGCTCCGTACTACTGTATACATGGCCCCGCATAGTGCTCCGTACTGTATTCATGGCCCCGCATAGTGCTCCGTACTACTGTATACATGGCTGCGCATAGTGCTACCTACTGTATACATGGTCCCGCATAGTTCACCGTACTTTATACATGACCCCGCATACTACTCCGTACTGTATACATGGCCCCGCATAGTGCTCGGTACTGTATACACGTCCCCCGCATAGTGCTCTGTACTACTATATACATGGCCCTGCATAGTGCTCCGTACTGTATACATGGCCACCGCATAGTGCTGTGTACTGTATACACGGCCCCGCATAGTGCTCCGTACTGTATACACGGCGCCGCATAGTGCTTCATACTGTATACACGGCCCAGCATAGTGCTCCGTGCTGTATACATGGCCCCGCATAGTACTCCGTACTTTATACATGTCCCCCTCATAGTGCTCCGTACCGTATACTTGGCCCCGCATAGTGCTACCTACTGTATACATGGTCCCGCATAGTGCTCCGTACTGTATACATGGCCCCGCATAGTACTCCGTACTGTATACACGGCCCCTCATAGTGCTTCGTACTGTATACATGGCCCCGCATAGTGCTCCATACTACTATATACATGGCCCCGAATAGAGCTCCGTACTGTATACATGGCCCCGCATAGTGCTCCGTACTGTATACACGGCCCCGCATAGAGCTCCGTACTGTATACACGGCTCCGCATAGTGCTCCATACTGTATACATGGCCCCGCATAATGCTCCGAACTGTATACATGTACCCCTCATAGTGCTCCGTACCGTATACATGGCCCCGCATAGTGCTACCTACTGTATACATGGTCCCGCATAGTGCTCCATACTGTATATATGGCCCCGCACTGTGCTCCATACTGTGAACATGGCCCCGCATAGTGTTCCGTACTGTATACATGGCCCCGCATAGTGCTCCGTACTACTATTTACATGGCCCCGCATAGTGCTCCGTAATGTAAACACAGCCCACGCATTGTGCTCGGTACTACTATATACATGGGCCCACATAGTGCTCCGTACTATATACATGGCCTCGCATAGTGCTCCATACAGTATACATGGCCTCGCATAGTGCTCCGTACTGTATATATGGCCCCGCATAGTGCTCCGTACTGTATCCACAGCCCGCATAGTGCTTCATATGGGATACCCGGCCCCGTATAGTGCTCCGTATTCTATATACGGCCCTACATAGTGCTCTGTACTGCATACATGGCCCCCGCATAGTGCTCCGTACTCTATACGTTGCCCTGCATAGTTCTCTGTACTGTATACATGGCCTCGCATAGTGCTCCATACTGTATACATGGCCCCGCATAGTGCTCCGAACTGTATACATGGCCCCGCATAGTGCTCCGTACGTATACATGGCCCCGCATAGTAGTCCCTACTGTATACATGTCCCTCGCATAGTGCTTCTTACTGTATACATGGCCTTGCATAGTGCTCCATCCTACTATATACATGGCTCTGCATAGTGCTCCGTACTGTATACACGGCCCAGCATAGTGCTCCGTACTACTGTATACATGGCCCCGCATAGTGCTACCTACTGTATACATGGTCCCGCATAGTGCTCCGTACTGTATACATGTCCCCCGCATAGTGCTTCGTACTGTATACATGGCCTTGCATAGTGCTCCATCCTACTATATACATGGCCTCGCATAGTGCTCCGTACTGTATACATGGCCCCGCATAGTGCTCCATATGTATACATGGCCCCGCATAGTGCTCCATACTGTATATGTGGCACCCCAGGGGTCTGGTTTCCACAGTAACAGCAATGTTATGTCTGAGAGCAGGTGGGAGGTCTCTTGGTCAGGGATCCTATGCATGCCACACCTCCTGCCCAGTCCTGGGAGGGGAAGAACTTCCCCTATATAAACCTGGGGCTGAGGCAGAGTTAGGGAGTTCAGAGAGGAGAAGACAGGGAGCAGAGCTGCTCTATGGGCTCTGCTCCACAGGCAGGCCCTGTCCAGGGGCCTGAGCCTGGAGTAGAAGAAGAGCAGAAGTTGAGACAGAGAAGCAGCATAAGAAGAAACAACAGGAGCTCTGTGGGAGCAGTGTTACAAAGAGTCAGGGGCTGGCAGCTGCAGAGCTCGCCCTGACTGAGGAGTATCACCGGACCCGGAGTCCGAGGCTGTGGGGGCTAATCTCTACCCAGCAGCAGAAACCGACCGGCAGGGGATTGCAGGTCCTCTGGCCCAGAAACCCGAAGGCACGGTCACAAGCGTGGGACCAGCACCGCCATCGTGGAGCGGAAGCCATTAGAAGGCCCCGAGTCACCGGCCATACGGGTGAGCACCACACGGTACACTCAGGGACGTGGGCTACTTATACCCGCCTCTAGCAAGGTAGCCAGAAGAGTACAGTTAGTTGGGAAGGCCTACAACTCCGCCTGGCCAGGGGAGATCCCATCTGCTCAAGGACTGACCAGGCCCCGATCGCTAGCAAGTACTCCGGGAGGGTCTATCGTTGTTACCAGTAAAGACCCTGAATTACACCGCACCGTCTCTGAGTGGTTCCTGCTACCCCTATCTTCCACGTCGGCTGCCCTGAGGCCATACCCCTCCCGTTGGGGGTTATACTATCGCGCTGCACAATTCTACACCGGCCTCAGCGGTCTGCCCTGCAGCGGCAGCTCCATAGCTGCAAATCAACGGGTGGGGTAGTCGACCCTCAAATAACATCTATCAAGACTGCCATACACTGAGCTTGACTCCCTGGGCACGGACCGGGTCCCGCCACTCGGAGACTACAACCCTCATCTGATCCGGTTCCGGGTAAGCCCCCATGTGCGAGACGCTACGCGACACAGCAGGCCCAGGGGCGCGTCATATACATGGCCCCGCATAGTGCTCCGTACTCTATACATGGCCCCGCATAGTGCTCTGTACGTATACATGGCCCCGCATAGTACTCCCTACTGTATACATGTCCCTCGCATAGTGCTTCGTACTGTATACATGGCCTTGCATCGTGCTCCATCCTACTATATACATGGCCCCGCATAGTGCTCCGTACTGTATACACGGCCCAGCATAGTGCTCCGTGCTACTATATACATGGCCTCACAGAGTGCTCCGTACTGTAGACACAGCCCATGCATAGTGCTCCGTACTGCAGACATGGCCCCGCATAGTACTCCATACTGTATACATGGCCCCATATACTGCTACCTACTGTATACATGGTCCCGCATAGTACTCCGTACTGTATACATATCGCCCGCATAGTGCTCCATACTGTATAGATGGCCCCGCATACTGCTCCATCCTACT
The DNA here is from genome assembly GCF_046119375.1 of Phyllobates terribilis. Classification (NCBI taxonomy): domain Eukaryota; kingdom Metazoa; phylum Chordata; class Amphibia; order Anura; family Dendrobatidae; genus Phyllobates; species Phyllobates terribilis. The sequence continues at coordinate 801,845,044 of NW_027362763.1, read as the reverse complement.
ATATACATGGCCCCGCATAGTGCTCCGTACTGTATACATGGCCACGCATAGTGCTCTGTACTACTGTATACATGGCCCCGCATAGTGCTACTGTACACATGACCCCGCATAGTACTCCGTATTGTATACATGGCCCCGCATAGTGCTCCGTACGTATACATGGCCCCGCATAGTGCTCCATCCTACTATATACATGATCCCGCATAGTGCTCCGTACTGTATACAAGGCCCCGCATAGTGCTCCGTACTACTGTATACATGTCCCCCGCATAGCGCTTCGTACTGTATATATGGCCCCGCATAGTGCTCCATCCTACTGTGACGCTCGCAAGCCCTGCCCTGGGAAGATGGGGTACTCTGAGCCGGGTCAGATGTTGAGAACGCAGTCGTGGCCTCGACCCGTGTCAGTGCCCAGGGCCGTCACATTGAAAATGATGTTAGGGCTTTCCGGGTTGAGTGGTAATTGTCGACTACGCCACCTGTGGTGTCTGGTGATGCGCCACCAGCGCCGCTTACAGTCCGCTGAGGCCCGATGTCATGGCGGCTAAAGTTCTCGCTGCTCCCCACAGGCGGAGCGCGGCCTCAGGGCAGGCAAGGCAGGATGAAGGGGGGTAGTAGTGTGGGAGTGCGGGCACCTTGTCGCGTGGTATGGCGGGTAATGAACAGTCCGGAGGCCATAGGGATGAATTTCCAAGGCTTTACTCACAGTTCTCATAAGCAGCGCAAGGCTTCTCCCTGCTCCTCGCGGAGTCCTGCGGCCACCAGGGACGGGGGTCCGACTACCTCCGAGGAAGTCCAGTGTGAGGCAGCATCCCTACACCAGAGTGTTCCTGCACTACAGACTTTACCCCTTCCCGTCTGTGCGTGTGTAGAGAGGCCGGGTCTCCCTCTGAGCTCCTCTCAGGTGTATGGCTCGGGTGGCAATTCCTCTCCATCCCAAGCCCGGCGGGATCCTCAGGGCCTAACCGGGCTTTCCCGACCTGGACATAGAGTACTAGGTCGGGTGTCGGGGGCCGGTACCCCTCTTGCAGCCGGAATCCCTCTGAATAGATCAGTTAGAAGAGGACAGGTGGCGTACTCCGCTCCGTCTGCATCCTCCCCGGGACCCATTTGCTAGGGAGCCACACTCTAAAGCTCCCGGGCCTTCTCGATCCTGGTCCTTGGCCGGGTTGAGACATTCCTTGTCTGCAACCTCCCTCTCATCCCATAGATCGGGGTACGAGGGCTGTGTCCCATGCCGGTGCAGGCCCACACAGGATCTGCGCTCCCGGAGGGAAGTCACTTAACACACAGTATTTTGACAGCACAGTGCGACCACTTAGAAGGACAGGTCCACACAGAACCAAAAGGACCAGCAAGAGACCAAAAAGAACCAAGATCAAAGATGGCATTCTATTAAATATGAAATTAGAAGTGTCACAAACTAACTGTTCCTCCACCCACACCCACTAACTGGTTCCTACCACTTTGTGTTCCCCAGTCTCCCTGTAAACAGGGGAGCAGCACCTAGTGCATAATAGCTCCCTCTGGTGGAAATGTGGTGTTGGATGCAAAAACTAGGTAACTACCATCACACCGGACTTACCTCAGAGGAGGAACACCACACTCCATTAAAGAAGAGCAGCATTCCTGTGGCGTTCGAACCCTCAGGGGCGCCACACTACTATATACATGGCCCCACATAGTGCTCCCTACTGTATACATGGTCCCGCATAGTGCACCATACTGTATACATGGCCCTCCATAGTACTCCGTACTACTATATACATGGCCTCACATAGTGCTCCGTACTGTATACACGGCCTGTGCATAGTGCTCCGTACTACTGTATATGACGCGCCCCCTGGGCCATGTTCAGGGGATACCCGGAGCCGGATCTAGATAGGGGTAGTAGTCCTTGTGGCGGTGACCCGGTCCGTGCCCAGGGTGTCAAACTAAGTGGCAGTCTATGGCAGTAGATGTTAACTTGATCGACTACGCCACCCGTTGAGTGCGGCTTTGAAGCCGCCGCTGCAGAACAGTCCGCTGAGGCCGGTGGTATGGGTGCAGCGATGATGGTATAACCCCCAACGGGAGGGGTATGGCCTCAGGGCAGCTGGTGTGGATGATGGGGGTAGTTATGGTGTAGTAAGAAGAGTCAGAGACACGAGATGCAGTTTCGGGGTTTTTACTTACGGGTGTTCCTCGGTCACTCTGGCCTTGAGTGACCACCCGAGCCGTGCTGCGTCCACCAGGTCCTGGACTCGGCTAACCCCCAGGCAGTTCCGGAGCGTGGTCCTGAGCTCCCTTCTGACTCTCTCTCTCTCTCTCTCTCTCTGGCCGTTCCCACCAGGGATCCACCTATGGCCGGCTCCCTCGGGTCTCCTGATGGTTGCACCTTCTCTGGGTTCCCTGACCCTATTCTCGGTGTGCCTTTCTGGTGGATTTGGTGAGGGTCGTGGCAAATCTTGACCACGACCTCCGGTTCCTGGCTGAGGATAAGTGGCCTCCACCAGTTCGGGTTCCGGTACCCGTGTCCGCCAACCCTTCACCCTTATGGCTTAATTCTGGGATCTCAGGGTTCCCTCTTGTCTTTCTCTCTGGGCCTTTCTTTCTCCTCTCTCCTCACTGCAGACTTGGCCCTGGAGCTGGGCCCAGCCGGAGCCACAGCTCCCTGTCAGCCCTCCTGGCTGAGCTCTTCTGCTCTGCACTCACTCTCTCCTAAAAGACTGACTGACCCTGTCCTAAGATGTTGCTCACCTTATATACTCCCTCTATGTGTGAGCCCAGGTGACCAGCACCCAATGAGCTCCTAGCTTTACCCAGAGTACTCCCCCTATCTGCCCCTACACTACTGGGATGTTCCACCCCCCTCCCACTCCAGCCAGGGACAGACGCTGTCGTACCTGCACATTTACCTAGTGGGAGTACCGTAGTTCTGTCCCCTGGAAATGGGATGTATGTAGTGCATGCAGCCTACTGAGCTCAGTTCCACACTCCATCCTTACCCGGGAGTGGAATACCACACCTCTGGGTTGAGGTGCAATACCCCTGTAGCAGCCGAATCCTCAGGGTGCTACATTCCCCCCTGGTAAATCACAGCACGTCCTCGGGCTGTAAAAGAATAAAAACATTCCAAAAACATACAATTTTTTTTTTTCAAAACATCATAAACACATAAAGCACTATATATATTATCAGCAGCATAAAACTTTCTCATATAAAACTTTTCATTGTAAACATTCTTGTTCCTCCGGCCACGGTGCAACTTGTGACCGGGTAAAGTGCAACAGTCTCTTTTAGCAAAACACAGTTCTTTATAAAACCAGTAGGGGGCGCTTTAGGAAGCGCAACTATGTACAAGGGGATGGCCGCTCTCAGTCCTCGGCCAGTGGGGATAGGGGAATGGCTGTTCACAGTCCTCAGCCTGTTAATGGATAGGGGACACACGGGTTTCAGTACACACTTGTCCCAACGGGGAACATATTTTAACTATTAACAGTTCTTGTACCCCGACAGGTAACTATTTTACAGTTCCATTTTACCGTACTTTAGTAACGGCGTCCTCCTGCTCCTTCTCGCGGGTAGGCTTCAGACCCGTCCGGGTCCTCTTGTTCCTCCTCACACCGCAGCTCTTCCTCTGTCAACCGGTGTACATGAAGGGCATAGGGTCCTTTGGCACATTGGTGCCGGGTGAAGGTGACCTCGTCACCCAGGTATAGGTCACGTCCTCTGTGTCCCTCCGGTAGATGGGACTCGACATCTCTTCGGGTCACGAAGACGTCGCCGGGGGTGCAGTGATCCCTGATGAAGCCCCAACCGTGCTGCAGTTGGAATTTAATTACAGTCCCGGTGGCACGGGGACCGTGGGCTGCACGGGGGTTCCGTCGGGTCCGTCTCTTCTGTTCTGCACTCTTTACTTGCAGCCGCTCCTCACGGGCCCGCCTCTCTCTCCGTTCTCTCTCGAAGACCTCCAATTGCTGCCGGCAGCACTCGGCACGCTCAGCTGCGGCTGCCCGGGTTTCTTGAGTGAACCCGATGAGGTCTCCTCCAGTGGGGTCCCACTCAAACTGCGCCTCCTCTAACGAGAGTGGAGTCATCTTGACGGGCGCCGGAGCCGGAATCAGGGGCTCGCACAGGGGTCTTTCCTTCCGGAGTTGAAGATGGTAGTACTCCGGTGGCCACACAAAGGGCTGCCCATCCGGGCAAGTGTGTTGGGCAAACAAGTCTTCACCCAGGTGCGGCACTGTGGATGTTGAGGGCGCGGTGGTGGTAGCGGCGCCCGGGTTCACCAGGCCTTGCGACCAGGCTTGGGGCACCCTGAAGGTAAAGGGCACCGTGAAGACGGCGGCGCCCGGGGGTACTTGACCTTGCGACCAGGCCGGTGGCTCCGTGGAGGTAGAGGGCGCTGTTGGAACTGCGGCGCCCGGGGGCACTCGGCCCTGCGACCAGGCCGGTGGCGTCTCCTGCTTGGCCGCGCTCAGGGTTAAGGCGCGTGACGTCACAGGGGGCGTGGCCGCGGCTCCTGCTTGAGGCCTAGTCTGGAGCGGTGGCGGTGCAGCGACGGGCACGGTGGTGGGAATTTCGGGCTCTGCGACGGGGAGCTGGGGCAGGCTTATGGTTGCTGGGCTTGGGGTGGTGACGTCCCCTTTACCTGCCTCCGTCTCTTCAGCTCCTTCCTCGGCGTCGTCTCCGGCCTTCATTCCTCCTGCACCATCCTCAGAGGCGGTCTGACTCCTCGTCTCGGGTGGCGTGCTCCGCTGGCGGGTTCCAGCCTGCTGGGCCATCTCTCTGCTCCACTCCGTCAGCGTTTCTCGCTGCACCTGGGCCATCCTCCGTGCGAGGCGCTCCAGCGCGGTCTGTGCACGCTCCCGGTCTTGGGGAAGCGGTGCCAGGATCTCCACCAGGCCTAGTGGGGTGGTGGCTTGCAGCAGGCTCCTGACCACAGGGTCGGTGCTGCCTGACTCTCCCTCCATCTCCGGGTGCGACTTCTCCAGACCCCTCCAGGCTGCACCCATCTTCGCTCTTTTGTTCTGTTTCCGCCCACATTGAGGGTGGTCCCGGGGCAACTTGGTGATTGTCAGTTCCAGGGGCAGTCCCCTCACGCTGATGGACATCTCGATCATTACAGTCTCTGCTGGTGGGGGCGGTTTCCGCTTTTGGCGCCATTCTTGGACCTGGCCCACGATGGGAGGTGGCCTCTTGCCACCCTCTGGCACGCCCATAATGGCGTCCGCTCTGCCAGGGCGGGAAATCTTCTCAGATGGCGGGAATCGTCCCCCCAGTGGCGGGAAACTCCGTGGATGGCGGGAAAAAGCTGCAGATGGCGGGCAACCGGCGGGAAACGACCCGTGATGGCGTCCGATGGCGGGGACCCTCCGGAACCGGCGGGAGACTTCTTTTTGAGGTATTTGTGAACTTTTCTTCAGGCACGCAGTACCCGGTAGTTGCGGGCACGTTATCCTGCCGACTACGCCAAAAGTTGACGCGCCCCCTGGGCCATGTTCAGGGGATACCCGGAGCCGGATCTAGATAGGGGTAGTAGTCCTTGTGGCGGTGACCCGGTCCGTGCCCAGGGTGTCAAACTAAGTGGCAGTCTATGGCAGTAGATGTTAACTTGATCGACTACGCCACCCGTTGAGTGCGGCTTTGAAGCCGCCGCTGCAGAACAGTCCGCTGAGGCCGGTGGTATGGGTGCAGCGATGATGGTATAACCCCCAACGGGAGGGGTATGGCCTCAGGGCAGCTGGTGTGGATGATGGGGGTAGTTATGGTGTAGTAAGAAGAGTCAGAGACACGAGATGCAGTTTCGGGGTTTTTACTTACGGGTGTTCCTCGGTCACTCTGGCCTTGAGTGACCACCCGAGCCGTGCTGCGTCCACCAGGTCCTGGACTCGGCTAACCCCCAGGCAGTTCCGGAGCGTGGTCCTGAGCTCCCTTCTGACTCTCTCTCTCTGGCCGTTCCCACCAGGGATCCACCTATGGCCGGCTCCCTCGGGTCTCCTGATGGTTGCACCTTCTCTGGGTTCCCTGACCCTATTCTCGGTGTGCCTTTCTGGTGGATTTGGTGAGGGTCGTGGCAAATCTTGACCACGACCTCCGGTTCCTGGCTGAGGATAAGTGGCCTCCACCAGTTCGGGTTCCGGTACCCGTGTCCGCCAACCCTTCACCCTTATGGCTTAATTCTGGGATCTCAGGGTTCCCTCTTGTCTTTCTCTCTGGGCCTTTCTTTCTCCTCTCTCCTCACTGCAGACTTGGCCCTGGAGCTGGGCCCAGCCGGAGCCACAGCTCCCTGTCAGCCCTCCTGGCTGAGCTCTTCTGCTCTGCACTCACTCTCTCCTAAAAGACTGACTGACCCTGTCCTAAGATGATGCCCACCTTATATACTCCCTCTATGTGTGAGCCCAGGTGACCAGCACCCAATGAGCTCCTAGCTTTACCCAGAGTACTCCCCCTATCTGCCCCTACACTACTGGGATGTTCCACCCCCCTCCCACTCCAGCCAGGGACAGACGCTGTCGTACCTGCACATTTACCTAGTGGGAGTACCGTAGTTCTGTCCCCCGGAAATGGGATGTATGTAGTGCATGCAGCCTACTGAGCTCAGTTCCACACTCCATCCTTACCCGGGAGTGGAATACCACACCTCTGGGTTGAGGTGCAATACCCCTGTAGCAGCCGAATCCTCAGGGTGCTACATATACATGGCCCCGCATATTCCTCCGTACTGCATACATGGCCCCGCATAGTACTTCATACTGTATATATGGCCCCGCATACTGCTGTTTTGTATACATGGCCCCACATACTGCTGTTTTGTATACATGGCCCCGCATAGTGCTGCACACAGTATACATTGCCCAGCATAGAGCTCCATACTGTATACATGGCCCCGCATACTGTTGTTTTGTATACATGGCCTGCATAGTGCTGCACACAGTATACATGGCCCCGCATAGTGCTCCGTACTGTATACACGGCCCGCGCATAGTGCTCCGTACTACTGTATACATGGCCCCGCATAGTACTCCGTACTGTATACATGGCCCCGCATAGAGCTCCATACTGTATACATGGCCCCGCATAGTGCTCCGTACTGTATACATGGCCCCGCATAGTACTCTGTACTACTATATACATGGCCAAGCATCGTGCTCCGCACCGTATACATGGCCCTGCATAGTACTCCATACTACTATATACATGGCCCTGCATAGAGCTCCATACTGTATACATGGCCCCACATAGTGCTCCGTACTGTATACATGGCCCCGCATAGTGCTCCGTACTGTATACACGGCCCGCATAGTACTCCATACTACTATATACATGGCCCCGCATCGTGCTCCGTACTGTATACATGGCCCTGCATAGTACTCCACACTACTATATACATGGCCCCGCATAGTACTCCGTACTGTATACACGGCCCGCGCATAGTGCTCCATACTACTGTTTACATGGTCCCGCATAGTACTCCATACTGTATACATGGCCCCACATACTGCTGTTTTGTATACATGGCCCCGCATAGTGCTACACACAGTATACATCACTCCGCAAAGTGATCCATACTGTATACACGGCCCCCGCATAGTGCTCCGTACTACTATATACATGGCCCCGCATAGTGCTCGGTACTGTATACACGTCCCCCGCATAATGCTCTGTACTACTATATACATGGCCCCGCATAGTGCTCCGTACTGTATACATGGCCCCGCATAGTGCTCTGTAATACTATATACATGGCCCCGCATAGTGCTCTGTACTGTATACATGGCCACCGCATAGTGCTCCGTACTGTATACACGGCCCCGCATAGTGCTCCGTACTGTATACATGGCCCCGCATAGTGCTCTATGCTGTAAACATGGCGCCGCATAGTGCTCCGTACTGTATACATGGCCCCGCAAATGTGAAGCCCAGCTGTGCTTGGTATCACAGATCCTAGAAGGGTGTATTGAAGGATTCCTCCACAAGAGGCCCCCATAACCATTCACACATCTCCACCCTCCACCTCAGACCACCAGAGGGAGCCCGTTAGGGATAGATAAATAGAGAAGGTGGAGCCAGGCAGCAGTTAGTCTAGACTGGAGTCGACAGAGAGCAGAAGTCTGTTGAGAGAGTTCCTGCAGTAGAAGCCTGAGAGAGGTTAGTCTGCAGTGGAGTATGTTCTAGTCTCAGTTGTAGCTCAGAGAAGTGAGCTTAGGTGTGCCGGCGCCATAAGATCGGTGAAGCGCGGCAAGCTGCCGTTAGTGTGAGTAGCCTAGGAGGGCCCGAGTAGGCCGAAGGAGAGTAGAGAGAGTTAGTTCATAGGGGCAGAGGAGCTTAACTAGCTCACCCCGAAGAAGAAGCAGTTACCGGACACCGGGTCCGAAGCTTACCGGGATCTCCATAACCCAGTAAGATAAACTGGAATCCCTGGAGAACTACAAGTCCCAGGATCGCTAAAGTGCTGATACGTACCAGAGCCAGGAGACACATAGGCCCCGTAGGTCGGGAGCGTGCACTCCAAGAGAAGGCCCTACCACAAGGTCAGCCAGCGCAGGACAGAGGCAAAGTTAGGCCTAGCTTCAGGCAGGTCAGAAACTTACTACGCAGAAGCAAGAAACAGGAGGCCCAAAACCCGCTCATTGGGGAGGATCCGGACATACACTCTTCACCCTACAGTGCTCCGGGAAGTGCCTGAATTTCCATCAGTAAAAGGTACTGAAGTGACTATTGTGTCCGTCCCTGTTCTTGCTCTGACTCGGCTGAGTCTCTCCGTCCTGCTTTCCCCGTCCATACGCTGCCCTGAGGCCTAGCTCCACCTGTGGGGAGCCATACCATCTAGCTGCCTTATCACTGGCCTCAGTGGACTGTGCAGCGCTGGTGAATATCATCAGAAACCATAGGTGGCGACACGAACTCTTTAATAAAACTTAACATCTATCAACGCCTTTTTAAAGAGAGACCCCAGAGAATGGGCCCGAGAGCCGACCACCGCGACCTCCTTAAGGCTAAAGGCCCCGGTAACCGAGTCATCCCCATCCCCTGGGCTAGTCACATAGTGCTTTGTACAGTATACATGGCCCCGAATAGTGCTCCGTACTGTATACATGGCCCCGCATAGTGCTCCATACTGTGTACACGGCCCCGCATAGTGCTCCGTACTGTATACACGGCCCCGCATAGTGCTCTGTACTGTATACATGGCCCCGCATAGTACTCCGTACTGTATACATCTGCCCCTCATAGTGCTTCGTACTGTATACATGGCCCCGCATAGTGCTCCGTACTACTATTTACATGGCCCCGCATAGTGCTCCGTACTGTATACACGGCCCCCGCATTGTGCTCGGTACTACTACACTGTGTTCCAAATTATTATGCAAATAATATTTTCTCAGATTTTCCCAAATTACCTATATGAATTGCAGTCATTGTAATTTTCCAGTCAAATAACTATTAGCTATTAGCTATTACTGCTAAAACTCTTACTGTCGCTCTTATTCACTCTCGTCTGGACTACTACAACTCTCTCCTGATCGGTCTCCCTCTTACCAAAATTTCCCCTCTCCAATCTGTCCTGAATGCGGCAGCCAGGGTCGTATTTCTAACCAGCCGCTTCACCGATGCCTCCACCTTGTGCCAGTCATTACACTGGTTACCCATTCGCTACAGGGTCCAATATAAACTCATTGCTCTCACCCACAAAGCTCTCCACAGTTCTGCACCACCTTATATCTACTCTCTCATCTCAGTCTATCGTCCTACACGTGCCCTCCGTTCCACAAATGACCTAAGACTAACATCCCCATAATCCGAACCTCGCACCTCCGTCTCCAAGACTTCTCTCGTACTGCACCAGTTCTCTGGAATGCTCTACCCCAGACGATCCGATTGATGCCTAGCCCCGATGTCTTCAAGCGCGCTTTAAAAACCCATCTCTTTAAACAAGCCTACCACCTCAAATACCCAGTAAACTAACTTTCCCCTGTTCCCTCCTAAATACTATTCAGAATCTACTCCCTACTGTTCATCTGTCTCTACACCCTCCATGCACACGATAACTGCACTCGGTAATTGAGTATTGCACTTGAACATACAGGCTGATGACCGGATCATACAGCCTTATATGACCATCCCGACTTATTATAATTGCCTGACCTGAAATAACAAGCACTTTCCACCTATTGTGTCCCCCCATTTCCTTGTAGAATGTAAGCTTGCGAGCAGGGACCTCACTCCTGATGTAACTGTTAAACTGTCTCACCTTGTATTGAATTTATTGTTTGTACATGTCCCCGCTTAATTGTAAAGTGCTGCGGAATATGTTGGCGCTATGTAAATAAAAATTATTATTATAATTATTAGAGTACAATTGAAAGGTTTTTGTACAAACTGCCTATGATAACAGTATATTTTTAAAAAAATTAAAAACTCAAACTTCACTCAAAATGCATGTTCCAAATTATTATGTACAGCAGAGTTTTCAACCTTTTCATTTTAATAAAGAAAAAAATGGTCATTTTTGAAATTATAAGCATTAGCAGGTTATTACAAACTGAAATCAAACAGTTTTCAACTCAAAACTTTATTCTAGGTGATGTTACATTTGCACATAGGACCCCTTGTTCGAAAGGAGCTTCTGAACTCTCTCGTCCATTGAATTTGTCAGGTTTTGGATGGTTTCTGCTTTAATTGTTTTGCATGAGGACAGAATACCCTCCCAGAGCTGTTGCTTAGATGTGAACTGCCTCCCGCCATCATAGACACTCCTTTTGATGATGCTCCTGAGGTTCTCAATGGGGTTGAGGTCAGGGGAGCATGGGTGCCACACCATAAGTTTGTCCCCTTTTATGCCCATAGCAGCCAGAGATGCAGATGTGTTATGTGCAGCATAGTGCTCCGTACTGTATATATGGCCCCGCATAGTGTTCCGTACTGTATACATGGACCCCGCATAGTGCTCCGTACTGTATTCATGGCCCTGCATAGTGCTCCATACTGTATATATGGCCCCGCATAGTGCTGCACACAGTATTCATGGCTCCGCATAGTTCTCTGTACCGTATACATGACCATAAATGTTCCTGCATAGTGCTCCATACTGTATACATGGCGTCGCATAGTGCTCCATACTGTATACATGGTCCCGCATACTGCTCTGTTTAGTATATATGGCTTCGCATACTACTGCATACAGTATACATGACCCCGCATAGTGCTCCGTACGTATACATGGCCCCGCATAGTGCTCCGTACTGTATATATGGCCCCGCATAGTGCTCCGTACTGTATCCATAGCCCCGCATAGTGCTTCATATGGTAAACCTGGCCCCGCATAGTGCTCCGTACACTATATACGGCCCCCACATAGTGCTCTGTACTGCATACATGGCCCCCGCATAGTGCTCCGTACTCTATACGTTGCCCTGCATAGTGCTCCGTACTGTATACATGGCCACGCATAGTGCTCCGTACTGAACACATGGCCACACATAGTGCTCTGTACTGTATACATGGCCCCGCATAGTGCTCCGTACTGTATTCATGGCCCTGCATAGTGCTCCATACTGTATATATGGCCCCGCATAGTGCTGCACACAGTATACATGGCTCCGCATAGTTCTCCGTACCGTATACATGACCATAAATGTTTCCGCATAGTGCTCTGTACTGTATACATGGCCCTGCATAGTACTTCGTACTGTATACATGTCACCCGCATAGTGCTTCGCACTCTATACATGGCTCCGCATAGTGCTCCGTACTACTATATACATGGTCCAACATAGTGCTCCATATGTATACATGGCCCTGCATAGGACTCGGTACTGTATACATATGCCCCGCATAGTGCTCCGTACTGTATACATGGCCCTGCATAGTGCTCCGAACTACTGTATACATGGCCCCGAATACTGCTGTTTTGTATACATGGCCCAGCATAGTGGTGCACAAAGTATACATGGCACCGCATAGAGCTCCATACTGTATACATGGCTCCGCCTTGTTCTCCGTACTGTATAAATGTCCCCGCATAGTACTCCGTACTGTATACATGTCCCGCATAGTGCTTCGTACTGTTTACATGGCCCCGCATAGTGCTCCGTACTGTATACACGGCCCTGCATAGTGCTCCATACTACTTTATACATGGCCCCGCATAGTGCTCCATACTACTTTATATATGGCCCCCCATAGTGCTGCACACAGTATACATCACCCAAAGTGATTCATACTGTATACACGGCCCCTGCATAGTGCACCGTACTGTATATATGGCCCCACATAGTGCTCTGTAATACTATACATATGGCCCCGTATAGTACTCTGTACTGTATATGTAGCACCCTGAGGATTCGGCTGCTACAGGAGTATTGCACCTCAACCCAGAGGTGTGATATTCCACTCCCGGGTAAGGATGGAGTGTGGAACTGAGCTCGGTAGGCTGCATGCACTACACACATCCCATTTCCGAGGAGCAGACCGACGGTACTCCCACTTAGAAATGTGCAGGTACGACCGAGTCTGTTCCTGGCTGGAGTGGGAGGGGGGGTGGTACATCCCATGTAGTGTAGGGGCAGATAGGGGGAGCAGCCTGGGTAAAGATAGGAGCTCATTGGGTGCTGGTCACCTGAGCTCACACATAGAGGGTGTATATAAGGTGGGCACCAACTAAGATCAGGGTCAGATGCAGAGGATCAGATGCAGAGAGTCAGTCAGCTGCAGAGAACAAGTCAGGAGCAGAGGAGAGAAGAAAGACAAAGACCCAGAGTGAGAGAGGAGAAAAGAGAGAGACCCAGAGCACAGAAGAGAAGGACTCTGAGATCCCAACTCAAAGCACCGGGTGAAGAGTCGGCATCAGGGTACCGGAACCCAAGCTGGTGGGGGTAAAAACATTCCCCAGCCAGAGACCGGAGACCGTGGGCAGCGTCTGCCACGGTCACCCATCACATCCACCCCGAAGGCACACCACATGAAGGGTCAGGGAACCCAGGGCCAAGGGTGTCCCAACAGAAGGCCCGAGGGAGCTGGACCTAGGTGGATTACTGGTGGGGACGGCCAGAGAACGGGATAGAAAGAGAGCTCAGGGCCACGCTCCGGACTTGTTTGGGGGTTGGCTGGATCCAGGACCTGGTGGACGCAGCACGGCTCGGGTGGTCACTAGCAGCTGGAGTGACCAGTACAACATCTGCAGTAAGTAAACACCCTTAACTGCACAACCCGACTCTGTCTTCACTGCCGTCTGCACTACACCACCACAACCCCCATCCTCTGCGCCTGTCCCCTCTGAGGCTATACCCCACCCGTTGGGGGTTATACCATCAAAAGCTGCACCTACACCATCAGCCTCAGCGGACCCTGCTGCAGTGGCGGCCATAGTGACCGCAATACAACGGGTGGCGTAGTCGACATTAAGAACTTTATAACATCTGTAGGACTGCCACATACAACTGAGTTTGACACCCTGGGCACGGACCGGGTCACAGCCACTCGGAAGACTACAACTCCCATCTGATCCGGCTCCGGATATTTCCCCTAAAGAATATGGCCCAGGGGGCGCGTCAACTTTGGCGTAGTCGGCAGGATTACGTGCCCACAACAACCGGGTACTGCGTGCCTGAAGAAAAGAACAAGTTTACCTCAAAAAGAAGTCTCCCGCCGGTTCCGGAGGGTCCACGCCATCGGACTCCATCACCAGTCGTTTCCCGCCGATTGTCCGCCATTTCCAACTTGTTCCCGCCATCTGCAGAGTTTCCCGCCACTGGGCGACGCTTCCCGCCAAAACCGCAGATTTCCCGCCTTGGAAGAGCAGCGGACGCCATTATGGGCGTGCCAAAGGAGGGCAAGAGGCCACCTCCCATCGTGGGCCAGGACAGAAAATGGCGCCAAAAGTGGAAACCGCCCCCACCAACAGAGACTGTGATGCTGGAGGTGTCTGTCAGCGTGAAAGAACTACCCCTGGAGCTGACAGTCACCGAGTTGCCCCAGGACCGCCCTCGAAGTGGGAGGGTACGAAAGGAGAGAACAAAGATGGGTGCCGCCTGGAGCAGTCTGGAGCGAGCGGACCCGGAGGCAAGAGGTCTAACGAGGAGTAGCGGAGGAGCTTACCCGGAGATGGAGAGAAAGCAGAACAGCACCGGCCCGCTGGCCAGGAGTCTGCTAGAGACCGAGGAAGGAGGGCAGAGCAGCACCGGCCCGCTGGCCAGGAGCCTGCCGGAAGAAGAGCAGAGCAGCACCGACCCGATGGTCAGGAGCCTGCTAGAGTCCACGACCCCACTAGGCCTAGTGGAGGTCCTTGCACAGCTCCCCCGAGACCGGGAGTGTGCACAGACTGCCCTGGAGGGCCTCGCACGGAGGATGGCCCGGGTACAGCGCGAGATACTGGCGGAGTGGAGCCGGGAGATGACCCAGCAAGCTGAGACCAGTCAACGGAGCACGCTACCCTGGAAGAGGAAGCAGACCGCCTCTGAGGATGGCGCGGGAGGACCCAAGGCCGGAGACGGCGCCGAGAAGGGAGCCGAACGCATGGAGGCAGGTAAAGGGGACGCCTATACCCCAAGTCGAGAAACCGCCCACCTGCCCCAGCTCCCCGTCGCAGAGCCCGAAAGTCCCCCTGCTGTGCCCGTAGCCGCCATGTCACCGCTATGGACTAGGCCCCGACCGGAAGCCGCCGCAGCGACCCCTGTGACGTCACGCGCCTCGACCCGGAGCGTGACAAAGCAGGAAATACCACCAGCCTGGTCGCAAGGCCTAGTACCCCCGGGCGCCGCATCACCAACAGCGCCCCCTACCTCCGCGGAGCCTCCGGCCTGGCCGCAAGGCCAGGTAGCCCAGGGTGCCGCCGTCCTAACGGTGCCCTTCACCTTCCAGGTGCCCCAGGCCTGGCCGCAAGGCCTGGGCAACCCGGGCGCCACCACCACCGCGCCCGCGCCCGTAAAACCAAGGGTGCCACACCTGGGGGAGGACTTGTTCAGCCAGCTCACATGGCCGGACGGGCGGCCCTTCATCTGGCCCGAAGGATACCATGAGCTGGAACGGCAGCAGAAACTAAGACCCCTGGATGAACCCCTGATCCCGGCTCCGAAGCCCGTGACTCGGGTCTCGCCTCCTTTAGAAGAAGCCCAATTCGTGTGGGACCCCACGGGAGAAGATTTGATGGGGTTCACCGGAGAAACTCGGGCAGTCGCCGCTGAGCGTACTGAGTGTTGTCGTCAGCAGCTAGCAGAGTTTGCGAGAGAACGGGAGGAGAGGCGGGTCAGAGAACAACAGGCCCAAATCCGGAGCGCGGAGCAGAAGAGCCGGACTAGGAGGAACCCCCGTGCAGCGCACTGTCCCCGCACCATCGGGACGGTGATAAAGTTCAACCCGCAGCATGGGTGGGGCTTTATTCGGGACCGTAACAACCGCGGTGACGTTTTTGTGACCCGCAGAGACGTCGAGTCCCACCTGCCGGAAGGTCACAAAGGCCGTGACCTCTACGTAGGAGACGAGGTCACTTTCACCCGGCACAAGTGTGCCAAAGGACCTTACGCCCTCCACGTACACCGCTTGACGGAGGAGGAGTTGCGGTGCGAGGAGGAGGAGCAAGAGGACCCGGACGGGTCTGAAGTAACAACCAGCTGTAAGCAAAGAGCAGGAGGAAGACGCCGTTGACTGCGGCAGAGCAAGTGATGTAAATAGTTACCCGACCGGGTACCAAAGAAACTGTTGATACATATATATATAGTCCCCGTTGGGACCAGCTGAGTGAACTGTTTACCCGTTAACCCCTTAATCCCACAGGCTGAGGACTGTGAGCAGCCATTCCCTTCCCTCTACCTGGCCGAGGACTGAGAGCGGCCAACTTCCCCTGTATATAGTTGCGCTTCCTAAAGCGCCCCCTACCGGTTTTATAGGAAAACCAGTTTTTCTAAGAGACTGTCGCACTTTTCCCGGACACACGTTGCACAGTGTCCGGAGGAGGAACCTGAAACAAGAGACGACGAGAATGTTTATATGAAAAGTTTTATATATATAATGTTTTATATGTTTTATTATGTTTTTATGAAAAAAAAAAAAAAAAATGTATGTTTTGGTGTTATTTATGTCTTACAGCCCGAGGACGTGCTGTGATTTACCAGGGGGGAATGTAGCACCCTGAGGATTCGGCTGCTACAGGAGTATTGCACCTCAACCCAGAGGTGTGATATTCCACTCCCGGGTAAGGATGGAGTGTGGAACTGAGCTCGGTAGGCTGCATGCACTACACACATCCCATTTCCGAGGAGCAGACCGACGGTACTCCCACTTAGAAATGTGCAGGTACGACCGAGTCTGTTCCTGGCTGGAGTGGGAGGGGGGGTGGTACATCCCATGTAGTGTAGGGGCAGATAGGGGGAGCAGCCTGGGTAAAGATAGGAGCTCATTGGGTGCTGGTCACCTGAGCTCACACATAGAGGGTGTATATAAGGTGGGCACCAACTAAGATCAGGGTCAGATGCAGAGGATCAGATGCAGAGAGTCAGTCAGCTGCAGAGAACAAGTCAGGAGCAGAGGAGAGAAGAAAGACAAAGACCCAGAGTGAGAGAGGAGAAAAGAGAGAGACCCAGAGCACAGAAGAGAAGGACTCTGAGATCCCAACTCAAAGCACCGGGTGAAGAGTCGGCATCAGGGTACCGGAACCCAAGCTGGTGGGGGTAAAAACATTCCCCAGCCAGAGACCGGAGACCGTGGGCAGCGTCTGCCACGGTCACCCATCACATCCACCCCGAAGGCACACCACATGAAGGGTCAGGGAACCCAGGGCCAAGGGTGTCCCAACAGAAGGCCCGAGGGAGCTGGACCTAGGTGGATTACTGGTGGGGACGGCCAGAGAACGGGATAGAAAGAGAGCTCAGGGCCACGCTCCGGACTTGTTTGGGGGTTGGCTGGATCCAGGACCTGGTGGACGCAGCACGGCTCGGGTGGTCACTAGCAGCTGGAGTGACCAGTACAACATCTGCAGTAAGTAAACACCCTTAACTGCACAACCCGACTCTGTCTTCACTGCCGTCTGCACTACACCACCACAACCCCCATCCTCTGCGCCTGTCCCCTCTGAGGCTATACCCCACCCGTTGGGGGTTATACCATCAAAAGCTGCACCTACACCATCAGCCTCAGCGGACCCTGCTGCAGTGGCGGCCATAGTGACCGCAATACAACGGGTGGCGTAGTCGACATTAAGAACTTTATAACATCTGTAGGACTGCCACATACAACTGAGTTTGACACCCTGGGCACGGACCGGGTCACAGCCACTCGGAAGACTACAACTCCCATCTGATCCGGCTCCGGATATTTCCCCTAAAGAATATGGCCCAGGGGGCGCGTCATATATATGGCCCCATATAGTGCTCTGTAATACTATATATATGGCCCCGCATAGTGCTCTGTACTATATACACGGCCATCGCATAGTGCTCCGTACTGTATACATGGCCCCGCATAGGGCTCCGTACCGTATATGTGGCACCCCAGGGGTCTGGTTTCCACAGTAATAGCAATATTACGTCTGTGAGCAGGTGGGAGGTTTCCTGGCCAGGCACCCTAAGCATGCCACACCTCCTGCCCAGTCCTGGGAGGGGAAGAACTTCCCCTATATAAAACTGGGGCTGAGGCAGGGTTAGTGAGTAGAGAGTGAGTAGAGAAGAGAGGAGCCAAGGAGAAGCGCCAGGGGCTGGAGCTGTGCAGAGCTCGCCCTGGGAGAAAGTACTGAAACCGGACACAGGAGTCCGAGGCTGTGGGGACTAAGATTACCCAGCAGCAGAATCCATCCGGCAGGGGATTCCAGGTCCTCTGGCCATAAAAGCCCGGAGGCTCAGTCACAACCAAGGGACCAGCACCGCTATCCCGGAGCGGAGGCTAACAGGAGGCCCCAAGTCACCAGCCATACGGGTGAGCACCACACGGTATACCCAGGGACGTGGGCTACTTGTAACCGCCGAAAGCAGGGTAGCCAGAAAGGGTACAGACTAACGGGAAGGCCTACAACTCCGCCTGGCCAGGGGAACTCCGGCTTACTCGCAGACTAACCAGGCCCCAACTACTAGCCAGTACTCCCGAGAGGGTCTGCCTTGTACCATCAGTAAAGACCCCGAACTGTACCTTCACGTCTCCGTGCTTTCTTGTCGCACCATCCGTACTGGGACATCCACACCATCACTCCCATCATCATCCCCGCACCTGCTGCCCTGAGGCTATACCTCTCCCGTTGGGGGTTATTTCATCTTCGCTGCATACACATAACATCAGCCTCAGCGGACTGTTTGGCAGCGGCGGTCTCGTACCGCAATCAACGGGTGGCGTAGTCATAACCACCTTACAAATAGACTGCCGTCGGTTTGACCACCCTGGGCACGGACCGGGTCCCCGCCACTCGGAGACTACAACCCTCATCGGATCCGGCTCCGGGTATTTCCCCGCGCACACGTGCGCCGCACTACAGCACTGGCCCAGGGGGCGCGTCAACTTTGGCGTAGTCGGCAGGATTACGTGCCCGCAACCACCGGGTACTGCGTGCCTGAAAAAGAGACTTTCATACTTACCTGTGGTGAAGTTTCCCGCCGTCCGGAGTCGTTTCCCGCCATCTGGAGCCGATTCCCGCCATCCGACGCCATCTTCTGCCTTCTTCCCGCCATCCGTGGAGTCTTCCCGCCATTGGACGCCATCTTGAGGACGACGCGCGGGAAGAAGAGGGGCGTGGACTCCGAAAGCCCGCGAGAACCGAAGCTCCGCCCCACGCTGACGCTGCGCAAGGTCCTGGAAGGGAGGAAGAGCGACGCTGACGTCATCGGAGCGCGACGGAAGGTCCTCAACCCTGACGATCCACTGCGGAGCCGCGGCCTACGGAAGAGAATCATCGCAAGGTAGGCCATGGTCCACTAGGGGGGAGGAAGATGTCGGATACGGAGGAGAGCTTCACTGCCACAGCCACCGCCAGCGCCACCGCTGCTGCGGTCATGCCTTTCACTATGCCCTATATCCCGGGGGCAGCCTGGCTACCCCAGTACTCAGGGGAGTCACATACCCTGAATGACTTTAGGGAAAAGCTGGATAGCCTCTTCCAGGTGTACCCCCTCACAGAAGAGCAAAAAGTGAGCATCCTGGTGGCCCAACTAACCGGGGCAGCCCAAAGGGAGGTAAAGTCCTGGCCACATGGGAGGAGGACTGTCGCAGGGATATTAACCCGGCTGAAGGACACCTTTGATACCCGTACCTCAGCCGAGATTAAGCTTAGATTCTACGGGTGCAAACAGCGAGCACATGAGAATATAAGGGACTATGCACTAAACCTACAAGAGGCCCTGAGAGCCATTAAGCAGACCGACCCTGACGGCGTGGGAAATGAGGACAGGCTGTTGACCGAACAATTTATAGAAGGACTATATTGCAATGCCCACCGAACCCAGTTGCGGGCAATGGCCTTACAGGATCCTCATCTGGACTTTGCACAGTTCAAGGACAGAGCCATCCGGGTGCTCCGAGAACCGGCACCGGGTGGCGTTATGACCCACAGGCGCCCTACTACCGCTTACCACCAGGAGGCGGCGCCCTTGTCGGCAGGGCCTGTGGCAGCTGATGCGCAGGCTTTGAACAATGACCCGGCTCCAGACCTGCACCATCAGGTCCAAGAGCTAGCTAAAAGCGTTGCTGCGCTAACCCGAACTGTGCAGTCTTTACAGGTTTCTACTCCAGGGAAGATCCAGCTGGCATCCGGACCGGAGGACATCCCGTGGCGCCGACCAAGGAGGACCCCACCGGCCAGAGGAAGACCCAGCGACCGATACAACGAGGACGGACAACCCATCTGCCGCCGCTGCAATCAACCCGGACATATGGCAAGGTACTGTCCTTTAAACTGGCACAACCTGGGGTAGAGGGCCAACCCCCAGGCATAAGACCATCAGGCCCATCAAACTGGCGTGATAAATACGTAGGGGGACGTCCAATCTTGCCTGTGGTACTGGATGGCATTCCTATGAGTGCCCTACTAGACACTGGGTCACAGGTCACCACCATCCCGTACGTGCTCTTCAAGCAGTACTGGAATGATTCGGACATAACCCGCTACCCAGACGACGACCTGAGTATCATCGCCAGCAATGGTCTGCCCGTGCCGCAGGTGGGATTCAAGGAGGTGACCATTAAAATCGGTAAAGTCGAACTAGCGGCACAAGGACTGATTATAGTGGACATAGACCGTCATGAGAGTCACCCTAGAATCACCCTGGGAACCAATGTAATTGAAAATTGTCTTGCAGAGGTGATTCTCATTTTACAGCAGGTTGCCAAGAACGCCAGTTCCGGCCAGCAGCGTGTGCTCCAAAAAGAGATCCGGGCACTGATGAGGCGGCAGCAGGTGGAACTATCTGGTGGTGAGATAGGCAGCGTGAGAATGTGTGACCCGTTCCCTATTGCCATGCCCCCAAAAAGTGAGATGATGATTTGGTGCCGGGCAGCTATTGGTCTAAGAGGTAGAGACTACCAAGCAATGGTAGAACCCGTCTACTCAGACAGTAGGCCCACCATTTTGACAGCACGGGGGGTGGTCGATGTACGCCATGGGAGGGTGCCCGTTCGCATCATAAATATCGGGGAGTGAGAAGTACACCTGCCCCGGTATGCCACGCTAGCCAAATTGTTCACCATAAACCAGAATTCTGTACAGGCCGTGGAACCCTTGCCTCCATCTCAACCAGAGGAAGGTAACGGCTCTAAGAAACCAATGGAGGACTGGTGTCAGCAACTACATCTGGGTACTGACTCCACTCCCTCACACCAGAAACAAGGAGTCTATCGGGTGGTTCAAGAGTACGAGAGAGTGTTTAGTAAACACCCGTTAGACTTCGGGCGAGTAAAGGGGGTAGAACACCACATCCCCACGGGAGACCATCCTCCCATAAAGGAGAGATACCGACCCGTACCCCCTGCACACTACCAACACGCCAAGGGGATGCTTAGAGACATGAAGGAGGCTGGGGTAATCAGGGACAGCTGTAGCCCCTGGGCAGCTCCACTAGTCTTAGTGAAAAGAAAGACAACACTATGAGAATGTGTGTAGACTACAGGAAGGTCAACCGTATCACACACAAAGATGCGTACCCGTTACCAAGGATAGAAGAGTCCTTAGCTGCATTAAAATCTGCTAACTTCTTCTCTACTTTGGATCTCACTAGCGGGTACTGGCAGGTTCCTGTAGCAGAGGCGGACCGGGAGAAGACCGCATTCACCACCCCGATGGGTCTCAGTGAGTTTAACTGCATGCCGTTCAGGCTCTGCAACGCACCAGGAACCTTCCAACGGTTGATGGAATGCTGTCTGGGACACCGGAACTTCAAGACGGTCCTGTTATACCTGGACGATGTCATCGTCTATTCCAAAACCTACGAGGACCACCTGAAACACCTGGCGGAAGTGTTTGAAGCTCTGGCGAACTACGGCCTAAAGGTGAAACCCTCCAAGTGTCACCTCCTGAAACCAAAGGTGCAGTACCTGGGACACGTGGTGAGTGCTGACGGAGTGGCTCCCGACCCTGATAAGATCACCGTAATTAAGGACTGGCCAAGACCCTCCAGCATAAAGGAAGTGCGGCAGTTCCTCGGGTTGGTAGGCTACTACCGAAGATTCATTCCCGGTTTCACCAAAATGGCAGCCCCTATGCAGGACCTCCTGATAGGCCAATCTCGGAAAGCCAAAAACCAGAAGCCGCCCTTCAGGTGGGAAAAGCTGGAAGAGGAGTCCTTTTGCCAGCTGAAGATGGCCCTCACGGGGGATGAAATCCTGGCATATCCAGACTACAGCCAGCCCTTTATCCTCCACACGGACGCAAGCAACATCGGGCTAGGAGCCGTGCTGTCCCAGATCCAGCAAGGAAAAGAACGGGTAATCGCTTACGCCAGCCGAAAGCTACGACCCACCAAGAGGAACCCTGAGAATTATAGCTCATTCAAGCTGGAGTTCCTTGCAGTAGTGTGGGCAGTGACCGAACGTTTCAAGCATTACCTTGCCTCCTCCAAATTCATCGTGTACACGGATAACAACCCGTTGACACACCTGGACACTGCAAGGCTCGGTGCTCTGGAACAGAGATGGATGGCTCGCCTGTCCAACTTTGAATTCACCATCAAATACCGGGCAGGACGCTCCAATGCCAACGCGGATGCCCTGTCTAGAATGCCGAACTTACCGGACGTAGGGGAAGATCCAGAAGATCTGGAAGAAGTTGAGCTCCCTGCGTTCCACCGTCATGGGATTACCCTGTATTCCCACTGTGTGAAGGACAGGCGCTCCGCGACGTTCAATCCCTTGCCCCACTACAACTGGGCGGAGACGCAAGACAGTGATCCCGCAGTCCGTCTGGTGAAGGAAATGCTGACCCAAGCCGATGCCAGTCTGGACCCAGACGCCCCAGAGGAGACTAAGCAGCTGTGGAAGGAGAAAAGTAGGCTGTTCCTCTACAGGGAGAAGTTGGGCCGGAGAATGGTTAACTCTCGAACACATGAGTTGACCTGGCAGGTAGTGGTCCCTAGGCGAGACGCGGCTATGATTCTGGAGGCGTACCACAACGGAGCAGGACATTTCGGGTGGAAGAAGCTGGAGTTCTTGTTGCGTGAACGGTTCTACTGGGTAGGCATGAGAGGAGCCATCGAGAGGTGGTGCAGAGACTGTGGACCGTGCCACCTAAGAAGGAAGGACCGTGCCAGCCAGAAGACTCCCTTGCAGCCCATCATCACCCGACAGCCACTGGAACTGGTAGCCCTGGACCATGTGAAACTGGCTCCAAGCAGATCTGGGTATGTCTACGCCGTCACAATCGTAGATCATTACTCCCGGTTCCTGGTGGTGGTCCCGGTCAAGGACTTAACGGCTCAAACAGCAGCTAGAGCCTTCCAGCAGCACTTCTGCCGTCCACACGGGTACCCGGACCAAGTGCTGACAGACCAAGGGCCAGCCTTCGAAGCGGAAGTCTTCCAGGAGTTCTGCAACCTGTATGGCTGCACGAAGATAAGAACAACGCCCTATCACCCACAAACTAATGGACTCTGCGAGAAGATGAACCAGGTGGTGATAGACCTCCTGAAAACATTGCCCCTGGAAGAACGCAGTCTGTGGCCTGAGAAGCTGCCTGATCTGGTGGACCTATACAACCACATCCCTGTAGGTTCTACCAACTGTACCCCGGCTTACCTAATGAGAGCGAGACCTGGTAAGCTGCCTATCGACCTGGATATGGGAGTCCTGACGCCCGAGGACACCTCGCCAGAGGCAGACTGGGATACAGGACGGCAGCAGCAGTATCGGAAAGTGCAGGAGAGCGTGGAGCGAAGTCTGTCTCAAGCTAGAGAAAGGCAAGAGAGGGCTTATAATCAGTATGCTCCCGCTGTTCCCCTGGTACCTGGAGAGCAGGTCTTGAAGAGGAAAAGACGGCTCCACAAGTTGGACGACCAGTGGGAGAAGGACCCGTACACCGTACTGCCATCAAGCCATGAGAACCCAAAGATTTGAGTGATCAGTAAGGATGGAGGAGAAACCACAGCCGTTGTCTCCAGAGACCACCTGAAGAAGTGTCCCGAGCAGCTGCAAAACCCTGAAGAAGAAGATCAAGAAAACCCTCGACCCGCAGAGGAAAGGGAAGAAATGATCAGGACTGTACTCGGAGACTTCCCCCGGTCTTGGACACAAGTAAACGGTGCTGTCGTGGTACCCGTCCTCACCTTTCTCCAGCCAGCCCCGCAAGTGCCTACAGAGGAACCGGTAGAGCTGGAAGAGCAGCCGGCCCAAGAGGCAGAAGAGTCCACACCAGCAGTACAGGAGGATCAACCCTCTGCTAGTAGTGAGCCTGCCGTGCCCCTAGTGAGCCAAAGAGTGCGCAGAAAGCTGCCCAGCTTGCCCATAACACCCCCTACACCCCGTAGTGCAGACCCGGTGAGTGAGCTCCGTAGGTCCACTAGGGTTACCAGAGGCCACATGCCCGTACGTTGGAGAATCTAAGTTGGCTAATTGCTTTAACTATTTTATGTTTACCTGTTTTGTTGTAGCCGTTGCTAATTATGTTTTTTCAGTTACAGATTTCTTTATATGGACTGACAGGTTATGGACAGTGAGTAACCGGAACTCTTTGTATATACGTTTGGAGCGTAACCCAGGAATGGACTAAGACTGTTAAAGACTCGGGGTAGGACAGACCCCTACCTGGTTACGGCTCCCTGTTCTTGGTGAAATGGACACCTTTATTGTTTCAGAAACTGCACCCGGTTGCGGACACGCCGTGACCATCTAATGTATTTTATTGTTATTGTTATACCCTGTTATGTTTTTCAAAAAAAAAAAAAATATGTTTAGTCCGGGAGTACTAACTTTCACTAGGGGGGAATGTGGCACCCCAGGGGTCTGGTTTCCACAGTAATAGCAATATTACGTCTGTGAGCAGGTGGGAGGTTTCCTGGTCAGGCACCCTAAGCATGCCACACCTCCTGCCCAGTCCTGGGAGGGGAAGAACTTCCCCTATATAAAACTGGGGCTGAGGCAGGGTTAGTGAGTAGAGAGTGAGTAGAGAAGAGAGGAGCCAAGGAGAAGCGCCAGGGGCTGGAGCTGTGCAGAGCTCGCCCTGGGAGAAAGTACTGAAACCGGACACAGGAGTCCGAGGCTGTGGGGACTAAGATTACCCAGCAGCAGAATCCATCCGGCAGGGGATTCCAGGTCCTCTGGCCATAAAAGCCCGGAGGCTCAGTCACAACCAAGGGACCAGCACCGCCATCCTGGAGCGGAGGCTAACAGGAGGCCCCAAGTCACCAGCCATACGGGTGAGCACCACACGGTATACCCAGGGACGTGGGCTACTTGTAACCGCCGAAAGCAGGGTAGCCAGAAAGGGTACAGACTAACGGGAAGAACTACAACTCCGCCTGGCCAGGGGAACTCCGGCTTACTCGCAGACTAACCAGGCCCCAACTACTAGCCAGTACTCCCGGGAGGGTCTGCCTTGTACCCCGAACTGTACCTTCACGTCTCCGTGCTTTCTTGTCGCACCATCCGTACTGGGACATCCACACCATCACTCCCATCATCATCCCCGCACCTGCTGCCCTGAGGCTATACCTCTCCCGTTGGGGGTTATTTCATCTTCGCTGCATACACATAACATCAGCCTCAGCGGACTGTTTGGCAGCGGCGGTCTCGTACCGCAATCAACGGGTGGCGTAGTCATAACCACCTTACAAATAGACTGCCGTCGGTTTGACCACCCTGGGCACGGACCGGGTCCCCGCCACTCGGAGACTACAACCCTCATCGGATCCGGCTCCGGGTATTTCCCCGCGCACACGTGCGCCGCACTACAGCACTGGCCCAGGGGGCGCGTCATATACATGTCCCCCTCATAGTGCTCTGTACCGTATACACGGCCACCGCATAGTGCTCCGTACTGTATACACGGCCCCGCATAGTGCTCCGTACTGTATACACGGCCCCGCATAGTGCTCTGTACCGTATACATGTCCCCCTCATAGTGCTCTGTACTGTATACATGGTCACCGCATAGTGCTCCGTACTGTATACACGGCCCCGCATAGTGCTCCGTACTGTGAACACGGCCCCGCATAGTGCTCCGTACTGTATACATGGCCCCCGATTAAAAAAATAAATAGTCACCTCTGCCATTCCAACGCTGATCCCTACCTGTGGGCCCACGGACCATCAACTCACCCTTGTCAGCGCACGCGCCTTCCCCCTTTCTCTAGCGCCGTGGCTACTCTCCTCTGTGCGCGCCCTCCCATCAGGCCACACAACCTCCCATCAGACCCAGACCATGGAGGCACAGGGAGGGCAGTAGTACTATATGGGGGCACTGAGACGGCACTAGCACTATATTGGGGCTCAGAGAGGGCACTAGTACTATATGGGGGCACAGAGGCGGCACTAGTTCTATATGGGGGCACAGAGGTGGCACTAGTACTATATGGGGGCATAGAGAGGCACTAGTACTATATGGGAGAACAGAGAGGGCACTAGTACTATATGGGGGCACAGAGGGGGCACTAGTACTATATGGGGGCACAGAGGTGGCACTAGTACTATATGGGAGAACAGAGAGGGCACTAGTACTATATTGGGGCTCAGAGAGGGCACTAGCACTATATTGGGGCTCAGAGAGGGCACTAGTACTATATGGGGGAACAGAGGGGGCACTAGTACTATATGGGGGCACAGAGGAGGCACTAGTACTATATGGGGGAACAGAGAGGCACTAGTATTATATGGGGGCACAGAGAGGGCACTATTACTATATGGAGGTTTTCTAGACATGTAGGATCCCAAAGTTATTAAGAAGTAAACGAGTGAGTATGACACACGGTATTATCAGAACTACTTCTCACTAAATGTCCTTTTAGCACTCTAGCACTTTAGACTGGTACTTTCCACATTACTGATTCACAGTGAATATGTCCTGTTAGCACTGTAGCACCTTAGATTAGATTATTTCAGTCTATTGTTTCACAGTGACCATTTTCTGAATACTTGCAGTTTAGCATTCTGCACTTCTCTTCTTTGCACTTTATACGTCCCTCAATGAATGCCATTATTTTGGCTTTTTAGCACTTTATATTAGTTATATTGTCTACACAACATCAGCACTTTTGCACTTTAAATTTACACAACTTAATATGTATTATTGGTGGAATTTCTACATAATGTGTACCATAATGATTATTAAACTCACTGTTATGTATTATTTTGCACTTCTGGGTACCGATGTGTCCTTTAATATTCTATGGGCTCCTGTAGAATTTTAGAATAGTCCTATGGATTTTTTCTTCTGTGTCTGTCCTATTTAATAAAGAACCCCTTTTTTCACTTTCATTGTGTAGGGTGGTTTTATACACTCTTGTGTCACCATATTTAAAAAAAACTTTTTTATTATCACTTTTTATTTGAATGGATTCACTTGAGGGGTATTTTTATGACACTGTAGGATTCACTTGAGATATATGATTTCGGTGCACCATTTCCCTGTTTTTGAATATTTTCACTCATTGCACTTGATTTGGTGGCTGAATACTAATATGTGAAGAACATTAATAATGTTATGTGTTTTTATGTGTCCATATACATATGTGTGTGTGCACTTGTGTGTGCACATGCACATGTATGAATAAACATTTTTTTGCTTGTGTACACACATGCAGGCAATGTGTTTGAGAGGTATGATTTTGTGTGGTTAGGGACAGATGAATGGATGTATGAATGAGTTATATCAGATGATATTTACTCCCAATTGACAACTTCAGCATATGCATGTGTAAACTTGGAAAAAAAAACAAAAAAACATTTATTTTCTTTTAGGGATTCAGTAAGTATCTATGTCCATAGGTATACATACCGTATATGCAGGTTTAGCTCTTACGAATCTATGCAGTGGTGTTTCCGTTTTGTGTGCCCAGACTCTGGGTTTGATTGTCTGGACATCAATATATATCTTTTGGATGGGATCTTTCCATATTAATATCTCCCTTTGGTTGGTTCCCTATGACCCCTACTACACTCTAACACATATTTTGTGTGTGGCGTCTGAATTTGCCTGTATGATGCTGTTTCCCAGATGGTGCACATATATACTCTGTGCATGACTTCGGAATGTATGACTATACGGCCTACTATACGCAGCCCACTGAAAACCCCCCACTTACTATAAATAAAAACCACCACACTGTGACATTGGATATAATGGCCACAGCAGCCTCATTTATTATATAACAGCATGTAAACATAAATAACATTAATTAACATTAAATTAACTCTGAAAAAGGAGGAGGGGAATTGAAGGCTCCACCATTTTTGGAGAAAAACTGCAACAAACAGCTCCACCATGCCACCCCAGCCGCACCACAACCGGCCCAGGGGGACCCAGCTGACTGTTGCCCATACATTTTGAAAAACTGCAACAAACAGCTCCACCATGCCACCCCTAGCCGCACCGCAACCGGCCCACAGGGACCCAGCTGACTGTTGCCCATCCAGAAATGTCCCGCTGAGACCTCGCTCAGTAGGGACCCGTTTTAAATTTTAACACCCGCTTAACACCGATGGGAGTCACTCTTGCCTGTAGTGGGTTCTCCCGTCCTCCTTCGATGTAAGCAACCGCCTTCAAAACCCCCCTCCTTTTCCGCCATAACGAGCAGGCATGACACCTTATGCCTGAGAGTCCCGCCATATCAAAAGTGCCTTTTCAACTCCCTCCATCAATGCTAATGCCCACATATCTATGCCAATATCATTCAAATGGACCCCATCAGACCGCAGAAATTCCCTAGACGGAACTTCCAGATCCCGATGACGAACCACAACCCCCCCATGCAGAGCAATGAATCGGGAAACCTCCCTATTCACCTTGCTCCGAGCTTTATTTATCCTTTCGACTGACCTGGCGTGTCGCCATGCCAGGCGTGCGACGATGTCCGACCATACGAGCACTAATCCTGGTTAGGTTTCCAAATGCCTCAGGCAGTCAAACGACGTCACGGATCAAATCTCTAGACGTCCTGGAGCCCAAGTCATTCCCACCCGCATGCAAAACGAGTATATCCGGGGGCCTAAATTAGCATAAGAATGAAATTCGGGCATTACCCGGATCCACAGCAAATCCCTGACACCGATACACCGAACCATCGCAACCTCCTTCGTTGTGCCCAACTGGCGCCCCGCCGGTATTGCGTTGGCCCGAATGGAACCCCAATATACATACGAGTGACCTAACACCCAGATCAACCGAGGGGGTCCTGAAACATAAAACAAAGGGGGGGGGGATGTAAAAAAGAAAAGAAAATCGTTACCAAATAATAACGCTATCAAAAAATTGGGGGAAAATCTTATAACATATGAGGCCGGACATAAGACCGATACCTCGCCGACTCCCAGCAACCAATCTTTTTTACAGCTTTAACCCCCTAACCCCAGCGAGCAGCCTCAGTGGCAGCCCCAATCCGAAACGAATGAGAACCAAACTCCAAACCATTCAGACCACAACTAGCTAAACCCCGCCTGAAGATGGTAATAAACTGATACACCGATAATGCAGATCCGTCTTGATGTAACTAAAAGGCACCCTATGATGGACCTCTCACCTCCAGAAATGCAGAAACCCATCTCACAGGGCATTCAAACAAACCGTCCACAGCCCACAATTCCACCAAACAACCCTTACCGGCTGTATCGGTTTTTGACCGCCTCAAATAACACCGTACTGCCTCCTCCGAGCACACTACATCCTGTGATAACAGCCCGCCATGACACTTAACATTTCTGCTCACCAATTCGCTTATCCTAAATGCCCCAAAAAACGCCAGAACAAAGGCCACCCCAAATAGCCGACATTCATATTCAGAACTAAACACACAGCTAAGGCAACGCAAAAGCTGACCCAGTATTTCAAACTATACCGGGCGCCGCCAATCTCGTACCGGATAGCTCCTCTGAAATGCCTTCATCGCCTGGCGAACCAAGAAATCCTTGGTAAAGTCCCTCCAACCACTTAACTTAAAGAAGAAGGCCAAACCTGCTAACCTACCAGCTACAGTTGAGCCTGATAAACCCTCCTGAAATGCCCTGCCGATCATATACAACAATAAATAGGGACGGTCCGCTTCCGTCACCTGCTCACCTGCCGACTCCTCTAGCTCCTGCCAAAGACGCCACGCAGAAACATATCGAGACCAAGTACTGGGGTTAACAGAACACCTCACCAAATTCAACGCTGCACGGACACTAGATCCCACAACCACCGGGGCCAATCGGTCTCCAACTGCTAGTTCCCGAAAACGATCCCACTGGAAGCGAGACAATGCATCAGCTATTGAATTCTGAACACCTGGTACATGAACAGCACAAAACCAGACATTAATATCCAAACACCTGAGCACTAGATGGCGCAAAAGAGACAGAACTGGCAATGAAACAGCTGACAAGTTGTTAATACAATGCACTACACTTAAGTTGTCACAGAAGAAAATCACTTTCTTGTTCCTCAGCTCAGAGCCCCAAACCTCCAAAGCCACCACAATAGGAAACATTTCCAGCAATGCCATGTTTCTTGTCAAACCTGCATCCTTCCATGATTCCGGCCACTCTCCCACACACCATTTTCCACCGAAATAGGCCCCAAAACCATAAGAACCTGATGTGTCTGTAAACAAAACCAGATCCACATTAGAAACGACTTGATCCATCCAAACCGACCTGCCATTATAAGATTGAAGAAAATCCGCCCAAATGGACAAATCCGCCTTGTGTTCCGAATTCAATCTTACAAAATGCAACGGATGTTTAATGCCTGCTGTTGCCTGAGCCAACCTACATGAAAAAACTCTTCCCATAGGTAAAATCCTGCACGCAAAATTTAACTTACCCAAAAGAGATTGCAGTTGGCGCAGGCGCAATTTCTCTGCCCGCAAAGCCTCTTGGACACAAGACTTCAGATCTAACAACTTGTCCTCTGGCAAGCGCCATTCCATCCTGACGGAATCCAATTCAATGCCCAAAAACTTCAAAACCGTGGAGAGGCCCTCCGTTTTCTCCGGGGCCAACGGAATGCCAAAGCGAGATGCTACCTGTTCAACCATCGTAAGCAGCAAAGAACAAACTGAGGACCCAGCTGGCCCAGTACACAAAAAGTCATCTAATACGGAGTCCAAGCCGGATTCCTCCCTAACTACCCATTCAATAAAACAACTAAACTTTTCAAAGTAGGAACACGAGATAGAACATCCCATCGGTAGACAACAATCCACGTAATAATGACCATCCCAAAAACAACCAAGTAAATGAAAACTGTCTGGGTGCACAGGAAGCAGACGAAAAGCGGACTTAATGTCTGTTTTTACCATGAGAGATCCTTTTCCCAGCCTCCGCACCCAGTCCACGGCCTTGTCAAAAGAAACATACGATACTGATGCCAAATCTGGATCAATATCATCATTAACTGAACTAGCATGAGGATACGACAAGTGATGGATTAACCGAAACTTGTTAGGCTCCTTTTTGGGCACAACGCCCAGAGGAGAAACACATAAACACGGCAACGGAGGTTCCAAAAAAGGACCAGCCATGCGACCGAACTTAATTTCCTTATCCAATTTTTCCTTAACAACTGCCGCATGCATCCGAGCCGAAATCAAATTCTTAGGCCGCACCGTACGTGGCACAACTTCCGACGGAATACTGAAGCCAAAATTAAAACCATCCCTCAACAACACAGCTGCTTCCTTATCCGGATACCTACTTAGAAACGGAAGCATCCGATCTATTCTCACTGTTGTCCTCCCTTTTTGAAAAAGAGTCGCTTGATTTTTTCTTTCCTTTCTTAAAGCACTTGGAATGGCTGTGAGACGCTCCGCAGCCTGAACATTCGTGCTTAAACTTACAGTCTGTGCCAAAACGGCATTCCCGCTCGTTAAACTGCCAGCACAGCCCCTTCCTGGAGCCTGAAGAGGATGCCGCCGAATTGGCAGAACCCCCGCTACTCCCAGGAAAGGACTGCGAGGCCGACTTTGGTGCTGTCATCAATCGCAACCACAAACTAATCTCCTTATGGTCCCACCGTAAACTCGGACGGACTGCCTTTCTTTGCCTAAACTGTTCATCATACCTAAGCCAGGCCGTCCCGCCATAAACACGGTATGCTTCACTAATGGAATCTAAATAACAAAATAATGCAGAACAGTACTCCAGAGCTTTCTCCCCAATGACACTCGCTAGTGTGGTAAACGCCTGCAGCCAATTTTGAAAAGTGCGAGGAATCAGACGATAACGCCTGCGCTCCTCCTCATCCTTCTTACTCTCATCTGGATTTACCCTGTCCTAATTAAACATCTCCAACGGTAGCAAAGAAAAAATTTCCACGTACTCATCCTTCCATATTTTTTCTCGCACCTTCTGCTTTAAATGAGCTCCCAAGGGGCCATCAAAGCACATATAAACCTCGCCCCTCGCTCTGTCATCCAACCGCACTGTATCCACTGGAGTCGCCGCAGCCGCTGGTGCTGCAACCGTCTCATTAGCTGCAACTGGTGCGGGAATCCCTCCACTCACAACTGCCGGGGTCTCCGCAACCGCCCCTGAACCTCCAGTACCACCCTGCCAAACTCCACTAGGACCTGCCGCAGGTGACAAAAAACCCCGCACCATGCTAAGAAATTCCGACACAACATCGCTCACCCGTTCACTACCCATCGCCCTGTCAGCCGCCAAGCCCCTCTGAAAATACCGCTCCCTCTGATCTACATTATCCGCATTCCCCCAAGGAGCATTTAAACCATGTGACTTACCAGGCCGACTACGAGGAAGCCTCGGAACAGCCGTCGGCGATCGTCCCCACTCTCTTCACTGCCAGATGAAATCTGGCCCTCTTCTTCAGAGGCAGAGTTAGGCTCGGGGACATCCGACGGAGTCAACCCACCGCTAGACCTGGACCTCCTATCCACAATAGCGCGCTGTCTGGGAGGAGGAGAGACTTCAGCTGCATGCCTGCAGCCCGCATCCCTAGCAGCAATCTGCCCTCTCCCATGGACATTGCACCGGTCCTTGGTGCTACCGACATCCCGGGTGGGTCGTCTCCTGACCCCCCCGCACTGGTCTTTCCGATCTCCGCCGCCGGGGTCCTGCTGATCCTGACACCTGGGCCTGGTGCGATTGCACCTGCCGTTCTTCTGGGTCAGCTCCAACTGACCGGTACTCCTTTGCTTTCCCCGCTGCATGGGCCCGGCGCGGCTGTGCCTGCCTCTCACCTGAAATTGCTCCCGCTGACCTGTTCACCCTCCTGCCTCCTTCTGCTCCCTGGGTCCGGCATCCTTCAGGCTCAGCTCTCCTTCCCCTGGCTGCTCGCTGGGCCCGAAGTGGATGCCCCGGCCGTTCATATAATGTAATTCTCCCTCCTGCAACAGCAGAGGCCCTGCTCTCCTGAGCAGCCCGCACTTCCTGGATAGTGGTGCCACATGACCGGGATGACCTCATGGGGGGGGGCGGGGCCAACGACGTCACTCACCCCGGCCTCTGGACGATGCTGACGCTGAGAGATTCTTCCAGAGCGGCGTGCGGCAGATTGGGGCTGGGGTTGAGCCTGTGATCCGGAGGGGTCCCTGGAGGGGCTTTGCAACCGGCGCCTGGTCCGGGGAGTCCCTTCCGGGCTGAGTTTCTCCGGCGGCCTGGACCTCCTTGCACCTCTCTGAGGTGATGCGGGTGCAGCCACCTCTCCGGCCGTCCCTTCAGTGTTCCATCGCTGCAGCTGATCCTGGAGCCACAGCTGTCCCCTGCTCTCAGCCAAGGAACGGATCTCCTGGAAAAGAGCTTCCATTCCTCAGGATCCGACGTAGATTCAGGTACCTTAACTTTTCCCAAATGGCCTACCCCCACCTCCCCTCACCTTATATACCCTCCACAGAGATACTTCCCACTAGCCAATCAGATAACCCCGTACTATCCCCCTGCCCCTATAATCCTCCCCTACAAATTCGCGCTCAAAACTCTATTCCTTACATTAACCCCTTACCACCCCAAATTACGGCCTAGCAGACCTCCTGAGTCATGCGGCCCTCCCCTTAAGGCCCCTATGGGGGTATGCAGTCCGGGCCATACTACCTCTGGAGTAGTCCAGGCAACACGCACTTTCATATGGACTCTCCTTACTCTGACGTGTTGTCACACGTGGTGGGAATGGATGCACTATTTGGCGTCTGGGGTTGACCGGGCAACACACGCTCTCCCTGATTGAACTTCGCTCCTCCCTCCTCTCGCATGTGACTGCACGGCGAGGAAGCGAGGTGCAACAGGGAGCCCGCTCTGCAGGTGAGCTTGGCGTTTTTTACCGCAATCGATATCTGGTGTATAGGGCTATATACTCCTCATTCTATAAAGGGTTAACATCTCCATGTAACATTGTCATGCAATCATTTTAAATAGCATTTGATGTGTAAGGTAGTGGATTAGCTGTCCAATTACATAAATACCCAGTCTCTGTCTACTCAGTATACCCCTTTTGAAGAAGCTTTGAAGCGAAACGCGCGTTAGAGGGTTTACTGCAGTGAATATGAATTGCTTGCTGTCCTTTGAGACTTATTTATGTTCAATAGCACTGTTTTAAGGATTTTTCAGTCTGCTGACTATGTGGTTATATTGAGCACTTGTTCTGTTTATAGTTATACTTTTTTCTGAGTACCACTCCTCAGCATTGTCTCATCCTGTTGCCACTACCCTTATGGAGTGAATCCACGGGAATATAAAATCTTTTTTCTATATATTGATCTTTGTGAACAGTTTTATTGTGCGACCATAGTATTTCTATTTGATGAACACTAGGTGGATCACACATTGTGTTCTTCTGGCACTATTACTTAGGTCTAAGAGTGAACTTTCACTATTTATATTACATATTTATACAGCCGGGTGGATCCCCCTTGATGTTCATTACTGTTCAGGGCATTTATATGTATATATTTGGATTCTCATCCTTTATATGTTTTTTCTTCATATTGGTCTTTAGTGGCTCCATGTGCAATTTATATTTATATTTGTAACCTGTCCTACTTTCTAGGACAAGCATGCTAATTTGCATTCATCCACCATCTCTGTAGTATCACTTTTTTATTGTTGTCTAATTGATTGTTGAATAAAGATTGACTGATTTTTGTACATGGGAATTCTCTTTTTTGGCTTTTTGTATGAGAAGATAGTATATAAGAGTGGACACTGTCCTAATAAATTTGAGAAGGTTTGGAAGCTTTGGTGTGACCCATACCCTACTGATCCTACCTCTCAATTCAGTCTGGGAGATAATAGTTTTCCTTGTATTTCCCCTATAAACACCTGTGTAATGTGTATTGCTGTATTCTTTAAACTTGACTGACATGATGTGTAAGGAGATGTATATAAAGAGCTAATAACAGAAATGATGTTGTTGAATAATTATGTATTTTCATTCTGGAACCATTGTTATTCTTTTTTTCCTGTTATGAAGTTGACGCGCCCCCTGGGCCTGTGAGGAACTCGGAAGCGGGCCTTTTTAGGATGAATGCTGGGGGTTGTAGTCCTCGTGGCGATGACCCGGTCCGTGCCCAGGGTGGTCAAATCAGAGGCAGGGTTATTGGTATGATGATAGTCCGACTACGCCACCCGTGGATTGCGGTCAGTGGGGACCGCCGCTGCATGGCAGACCGCTGAGGCCGGTGTTATGTGTGCAGCTAAGAATGGGATGACTCCCCACGGGAGGAGTACAGCCTCAGGGCAGTTAGTGTGAATGATGGGAGTGATGGTGCACGAGCGCAGCAGGAATAACTCAGAGTCCGTGCAGTGCAGTTCAGGGTCTTTACTGGTGTTATAAGGCAGACCCTCCCGGGAGTGCTGGTTAGCAGTAGGGGCCTGGTCAGTCTGTGATCAAGTAGGAACTCCCCTGGCCAGGTGGAGTTGTAGGCCTCCCCGTCTATCTGCACTCTTTCCTCGCTACCTTGCTGTATGCGGGTATAAGTAGCCCACGTTCCTGAGTATACCGTGTGGTGCTCACCCGTATGGCCGGTGACTTGGGGCCTTCTGTTAGCCTCCGCTCCACGACGGCGGTGCTGGTCCCTTGCTTGTGACCGTGCCTCCGGGCTTCTATGGCCAGAGGACCTGGAATCCCCTGCCGGTTGGATTCTGCTGCTGGACTTGGATGTCCTCACAGCTTCGGACTCCGTGTCCGGTCTTAATTTCTTCAGCCAGGGCGAGCTATCTAGCTTCCAGCCCCTGGCACTCGCTCCTGCTCCTACAGAGCTCCTTGCTGACACTTTCCCTGTGTCTGGAACTGTCTGCAGGCTCTGACTGACCTAATCCCGCCCCAGACCCAGTTTATAAGGGAAGATTCCTCCCCTCCCAGGTCTGGGCGGGCGGTGTTGCATGCTTAGGGTTCCTGACCAGAGTAACCTCCCACTTGCTCTCAGACGTAATATTCCTATTACTGTGGCAACCAGACCCCTGGGGTGCCACATTCCCCCCTAGTAAAATTTAGTACTCCGGGACACATTTTTAAAGAAACATAAATGCAGGGTATAACAATAACAAGTCAACATGAAAAAAGTACATTTTGTGGTCACGGAGTTTCCGTAACCGGGTGTCCATATCACCCAAGGTGAAGTTTGTGAAACAAGAGGGCGTCCATGTCACCCAAGGTGCAGTCTTAAGCGAGGTAGGGGACCTGTCCAAAGAAAACCCCTTGCGTTGGCCTTGGGCGTGGCTGCAAGGCTGAAGCTAGCTACTTTGGGCCGCAAGGAGGCCACACCAGACAGGTTTTCTCTTCCGCGGCCGTCTTCGCAAGAGGCACAATGTGCAACTATCTACAAGAATTGTTCCGGTTATCCAGCGTCCATAACCTGTTAGTCCATAGAAATCTGCAGGGTAACTGAGAAACATAATTAATAACAGGCAACAAAAAAAACGTAAACATTTTCAAGAAACAGGTAAATTTACAGTGCATTACTTTATATTCTCCAGCGAGCGGGCATCTGACCTCTAGTGACTCTAGTGGACCTACGGAGCTCACTAACTGGTCCTGCACTACAGGGTGTAGGAGGTGTTATGGGTAAGCTGGACAGCTGTCTGCGTACTCTTTGGCTCACTAAGGGCACGGCAGGCTCACTACTAGCAGAGGGTTGATCCTCCTGCACTGCTGGTGTGGACTCTTCTAACTCCTGGGCCGGCTGCTCTTCCAGCTCTACCTGGTCTTCTGTAGGCACTTGAGAGTCTGGCTGGAAAAAGGTGAGGACAGGCACCACGATAGCGTTGTTTACTTGTGTCCAGAACCGGGGAAAGTCTCCGAGTACGGTGCTGATCATTTCCTCCTTTTCCTCTACGGGTTGAGGGTCTTCCTGATCTTCATCCGTGCTTTGCAACTTCTCGGGGCACTTTTTCAGGTGGTCTCTGGAGACAGTGGCTGTGGTCTCTCCTCCATCCTTGCTGATGACGTACACCTTTGGATTATTGTGGCTTGAGGGCAGTACGGTGTACGGGTCCTTTTCCCACTGGTCGTCCAACTTATGGAGCCGCCTTTTTCTTTTCAAGACCTGCTCTCCAGGTACCAGGGGAACAGCGGGAGCATGTGGGTTATAAGTCCTCTCCTGCCTTTCTCTTGATTGACAGAGACTTCGCTCGACGCTCTCCTGTACTTTCCGGTACTGCTGCTGCCGTTCTGTATCCCAGTCTGCCTCTGGCGAGGTGTCCTCGGGTGTCAGGACTCCCATATCCAGGTCAACAGGCAGCTTACCAGGTCTTGCTCGCATTAGGTAAGCCGGGGTACAGTTGGTGGAACCTACCGGGATGTGGTTATACAGGTCCACCAGATCGGGCAGTTTCTCAGGACACACACTGCGTTCTTCCAGGGGCAATGTTTTTAGCAGATCTATCACCACCTGGTTCATCTTCTCGCCGAGTCCATTGGTTTGGGGGTGATAGGGTGTTGTTCTTATCTTCTTGCAGCCATACAGGTTGCAGAACTCCTGGAAGACCTCCGCTTCGAAGGCTGGTCCTTGGTCCGTCAGCACTTGGTCCGGGTACCCGTGTGGGTGGCAGAAGTGCAGCTGGAAGGCTCTGGCTGCTGTCTGAGCCATCAAGTCTTTGGCAGGGACCACCACCAGGAATCGGGAGTAGTGATCCACGATGGTTAGGGCGTAGACATACCCGCTTCTGCTTGGAGCCAGTTTAACATGGTCCAGAGCGACCAGTTCCAGCGGCTGCCTGGTGAGGATGGGCTGCAGGGGAGTCCTCTGGCTGGCACGGTCCCTCCTTCTTAGATTGCACGGGCCACAATCTCTACACCATCTCTCAATGGCTCCTCTCATGCCTATCCAGTAGAACCGTTCACGCAGCAGGAACTCCAGCTTCTTCCATCCGAAGTGCCCTGCCCCATTGTGGTAGGCCTCCAGCACCATAGCTGCATCCCGTCTCGGTACCACAACCTGCCTGATCAGTTCATGTGTCCGGGAATTGACCATTCTGCGGCACAACTTCTCCTTGTAGAGAAACAGTCTGCTTTTTTCCGTCCACAGTTGCTTGGTCTCTTCCGGAGCATCTGGGTACAGGCGGGCGTCAGCCTGGGTCAGCATCTCCTTCACCAGACGGACTGCGGGGTCACTGTCTTGCGTCTCCGCCCAGTTGTAGTGGGGTAAGGGGTTGAACGTAGCGGATCGCTGGCCCCTCACACGGTGGGAACACTGGGTAATCCCATGACGGTGGAACGCAGGGAGTTCGACCTCTTCCAGTTCTTCTGGATCTTCCCCTCCGTCCGGTAGGTTTGGCATCCTGGACAGGGCGTCCGCGTTGGTATTGGAGCGTCCTGCCCTGTATTTGATTGTGAACTCATAATTGGACAGGCGGGCCATCCATCTCTGCTCCAGGGCACCCAGTCTTGCAGTGTCCAGGTGTGTCAACGGGTTGTTGTCCGTGTACACGGTGAACCTGGAAGAGGCAAGGTAATACTTAAAACGTTCGGTTACCGCCCACACCACTGCCAGGAACTCTAGCTTGAACGAGCTGTAATTCTCAGGATTTCTTTCCGTGGGTCGCAGTTTTCGGCTAGCATAAGCAATTACCCGTTCTCTCCCCTGCTGGATCTGGGACAGTACGGCTCCTAGCCCGATGTTGCTTGCGTCCGTGTGGAGGATAAAGGGCTGGCTGTAATCAGGGTACGCCAGGATTTCATCCCCCGTGAGGGCCATCTTCAGCTGGCGGAATGACTCCTCTTCCAGCTTTTCCCATCTGAAGGGTGGCTTCTGGTTTTTGGCCTTCCTGGACTGGCCTATCAGGAGGTCCTGCATAGGAGCTGCCTTCTTGGAAAAACCGGGAATGAATCTTCGGTAGTAGCCTACCAACCCGAGGAACTGCCGCACTTCCTTTATGCTGGATGGTCTTGGCCAGTCCTTAATCACGGTGATCTTGTCAGGGTCGGGGGCTACTCCGTCAGCACTCACCACGTGTCCCAGGTACTGTACCTTTGCTTCAGTAGATGACACTTTGAGGGTTTTACCTTTAGGCCATAGTTTGCCAGGGCTTCAAACACTTCTGCCAGGTGTTCCAGATGGTCCTCATAGGTCTTGGAATAGACGATGACATCGTCCAGGTATAATAGGACTGTCTCGAAGTTTCGGTGTCCCAGACAGCATTCCATCAACCGTTGGAAGGTTCCTGGTGCGTTGCAGAGCCCGAACGGCATACAGTTAAATTCGCTGAGTCCCGTCGGGGTGGTGAATGCGGTCTTCTCCCGGTCTGTCTCTGCTACAGGAACCTGCCAGTACCCGCTAGTGAGATCCAAAGTAGAGAAGAAGTTAGCAGATTTTAATGCAGCTAAGGACTCTTCTATCCTTGGTAACGGGTACGCATCTTTGTGTGTGATACGGTTGACCTTCCTGTAGTCTACACACATTCTCATGGTGTTGTCTTTCTTTTTCACTAAGACTAGTGGAGCTGCCCAGGGGCTACAGCTGTCCCTAATTACCCCAGCCTCCTTCATGTCTTTTAGCATCCCCTTGGCGTGTTGATAGTGTGCAGGGGGTACGGGTCGGTATCTCTCCTTTATGGGATGTGATGTTCTACCCCCTTTACTCGCCCAAAGTCCAGCGGGTGTTTACTAAACACTCTCTCGTACTCTTGAACCACCCGAGCCTTTACCTTCCTCTGGTTGAGATGGAGGCAAGGGTTCCACGGCCTGTACAGAGTTCTGGTTGATGGTGAACAATTTGGCTAGCGTGGCATACCGGGGCAGGTATACTTCTCTCTCCCCGATATTTATGATGTGGACGGGCACCCTCCCATGGCGTACATCGACTACCCCCCGTGCTGTCAAAATGGTGGGCCTACTGTCTGAGTAGACGGGTTCTACCATTGCTTGGTAGTCTCTACCTCTTAGACCAATAGCTGCCCGGCACCAAATCATCATCTCACTTTTTGGGGGCATGGCAATAGGGAACGGGTCACACATTCTCACGCTACCAATCTCACCACCAGATAGTTCCACCTGTTGCCGTTTCATCAGTGCCCGGATCTCTTTTTGGAGGACACGCTGCTGACTGGAACTGGCGTTCTTGGCAACCTGTTGCAAAATAAGAATCACCTCTGCAAGACAGTTTTCGATTACATTAGTACCTAGGGTTATTTTTGGGTGACTCTCGCGACGGTCAATGTCCACAATGATCAGTCCTTGTGCCGGCAGTTCAACCTTACCAACCTTGATGGTCACCTCTTTAAATCCTATCTGTGGCACGGCCTGACCATTGCTGGCGATAATGCTCAGGTCGTCATCTGGGTAGCGGGTTATGTCCGAGTCATTCCAGTACCGCTTGAAGAGCACGTACGGGATGGTAGTCTGTGACCCAGTGTCTAGTAGGGCACTCATAGGAATGCCATCCAGTACCACAGGCAAGACCGGACGTCCCCCTACGTATTTGTCACGCCAGCTCGATGGGCCTGATGATTTTATGCCTGGGGGTTGGCCCTCTACCCCAGGTTGTGCCCGTTTAAATGACAGTACCTTCCCATATGTCCGGGTTGATTGCAGCGGCGGCAGATGGGTTGTCCGTCCTCGTTGTATCGGTCGCTGGGTCTTCTTCTGGCCGGTGGGGTCCTCCTCAGTCGGCGCCACGGGAAGTCCTCCGGATGCCAGCTGGATCTTTTCTGGAGAAGAGACCTGTAAAGACTGCACAGTTCTGGTTAGCGCGGCAACGCTCTTAGTCAGTTCTTGGACCTGATGGTGCAGGTCTGTAGCCGGGTTATTGTTCAAAGCCTGCGCATCAGCTCCCACAGGCCCGCGTTCTGGTGATAAGTGATAGCAGGACGCCTGTGGGTCACAGCGCCACCTGGTGCCGGTTCTCGGAGCACCCGGATGGCTCTGAACTGTGCAAAGTCCAGGTCAGGGTCCTGTAAGGCCATTGCCCGCAACTGGGTTCGGTGGGCATTGCACAGTAGACCCTCAATAAATTGTTCGGTCAACAGCTTGTCTTCATTCCCCACGCTGTCAGGGTCTGCCTGCTTAATGGCTCTCAGGGCCTCTTGTAGGTTTAGAGCATAGTCTCTTATACTTTCATGTGCCCTTTGTTTGCACCCGTAAAATCTGAGCTTTATTTCGGCTGAGGTGCGGGTATCAAATGTGTCTTTCAGCCGGGCTAGTATTTCTCTGACAGTCCTCTTCTTCCTAGGTGGCCAGGACTTTACCTCCCTTTGGGCTGCCCCGATTAACTGGGCCACCAGGATGCTCACTTTTTGCTCTTCCGTGAGGGGGTATACCTGGAAGAGGCTATCCAGTCTTTCCCTAAAGTCACTTAGGGTATGTGACTACCCTGAGTACTGGGGTAGCCAGGTTGCCCCCGGGATATAGGGCATGGTGAATGGCATGACCGTAGCAGCGGTTGCGCTGGCGGCCGGTGTGGCGGTGGAGCTCCCCTCGATGTCCGACATCCTCTTTCCCCCCTAGTGGACCGTGGCCTAACTTGCGATGCTCTTCTTCCATAGGCCGCGGCTCCGCAGTCGATCGTCGGGGTCGAGGACCTTGCGTCGCGCTCCTGTGACGTCAGCGTCGTTCTTCCTCCCTTCCAGGACCTTACGCAGCGTCAGTGCGTGGGGCGGAGCTTCGGATCTCAGGCGCTTTCGGCGTCCACGCCCCTCTTCTTCCCATGCGGCATCCTGAAGATGGCGTCCGATGGCGGGAAGCAGCTGTGGATGGCGGGAAGACGGCAGAAGATGGCGGGAAACGACCCAAGATGGCGTCCGATGGCGGAAAACAACTCCGGACGGCGGGAAACTTCTCTCTGGTAAATGCAAAAGTCTTTTTTCAGGCACGCAATACCCGTTGGGGCGGGTTGGTTTGAATCCTGCCGACTACGCCAAAGTTGACGCGCCCCCTGGGTCTGTGGGGAACCCGGAAGCGGGCCTTTTTAGGATGAATGCTGGGGGTTGTAGTCCTCGTGGTGATGACCCAGTCCATGCCCAGGGTGGTCAAATCAGAGGCAGGGTTATTGGTATGATGATAGTCCGACTACGCCACCCGTGGATTGCGGTCAGTGGGGACCGCCGCTGCAAGGCAGACCGCTGAGGCCGGTGTTATGTGTGCAGCTAAGAATGGGATGACTCCCCACGGGAGGAGTACAGCCTCAGGACAGTTAGTGCGAATGATGGGAGTGATGGTGCACGAGTGCAGCAGAAATAACTCAGAGTCCGTGCAGTGCAGTTCAGGGTCTTTACTGGTGTTATAAGGCAGACCCTCCCGGGAGTACTGGTTAGCAGTAGGGGCCTGGTCAGTCTGTGAGCAAGTAGGACCTCCCCTGGCCAGGTGGAGTTGTAGGCCTCCCCATCTATCTGCACTCTTTCCTCGCTACCTTGCTGTATGCGGGTAGAAGTAGCCCACGTCCCTGAGTATACCGTGTGGTGCTCACCCGTATGGCAGGAGACTTGGGGCCTTCTGTTAGCCTCCGCTCCACGTCGGTGGTGCTGGTCCCTTGCTTGTGACCGTGCCTCCGGGCTTCTATGGCCAGAGGACCTGGAATCCCCTGCCGGTTGGATTCTGCTGCTGGACCTGGATGTCCCCACAGCTTCGGACTCCATGTCCGGTCTTAATGTCTTCAGCCAGGGCGAGCTATCTAGCTTCCAGCCCCTGGCACTCGCTCCTGCTCCTACAGAGCTCCTTGCTGACACTTTCCCTGTGTCTGGAACTGTCTGCAGGCTCTGACTGACCTAATCCCGCCCCAGACCCAGTTTATAAGGGCAGATTCCTCCCCTCCCAGGTCTGGGCGGGCGGTGTTGCATGCTTAGGGTTCCTGACCAGAGAAACCTCCCACTTGCTCTCAGACGTAATATTCCTATTACTGTGGCAACCAGACCCCTGGGGTGCCACACAATCTCTCAATTACTTGAATTTAAAAAAAAAGATAATCTTGGAGAGGTGACGTCTAAGAAGGAAAAGAGATTTCGACATGGTCTATTCCAACTTAGATAGAAGACACCCCTTGCCAGAAAAAGAGTGAAAACTAACACAGGACACAAGCAGAGGTGCACATGAATGAAAGTGCTCAGAGAGACATCTGCGTTTTAATTTTAAGACTACGCTAAACTCCTTTGTTTCATCAAATATTGGTGAACATCTCCTTTAATATTGGAAGTGGCTGGTGTGAATTGTCAACTCTGATCATGGACCTAAAGGAAGTTGCTCTTCATTTGTATCTGGATCCTCAGTGAAATGTAAGACATGTTTAAATAATTCTGAAGCCCCCACTACTTTCTTACCAGAATGGTTTTATACCAGGGAGTGGAACTGATTCATTTGAGGAAACTGTTTAACAATATTAGGAGATGGAGACCACCGCTCCATCATGGCATCAAAGGCCACAAAGACTTGTAACAGGGTGGTGTAGGAGTTCTTGTGGAGGGTACTCAAGATGTTTGGGTTCAGGGAGAATTTTATCAGGTGGATCAAACTATTATACCATTCACCCCAAGCCAGAGGTACAAAACGGTGATGCCCCCTCTCTTATCTTCTCACTGTATTTTCCTTGAGGAAATTAGCGGTTTTGGCAGCAGTGGAGAGGGGGAAAGATATTGATCTATGCAGATGATATTCTGCTGATTTTGTTAGAGATGGGGAAATCTCTCCTGTGGACCATAGAGGTGACCGTGTCTTTTGGTGCCCACTTTGGCTTGGATAGCAACTGTAGTATATGGGTTTTATTACCATTTGATGAAAAAATCAGAAAAGTGTGAAGAGATTTACAGACTTTAGTAAAAAGATGGCTTTGAATATTTAGGGATAAATATCACATGGGAGCTTGTGAGTTTTGTATCGCTTAACATTATATTGTTCATTAGGAAATTAAAATAGATGTGGATGTGGATGCTGGTGCCGATATCTAATGTGGATAGAATAACCCTGATTAAGATGATGGTCTCTCGCCTCTAGTTCGTTATGTCCTCAGTGTCTGCCCGGTATGGGTAAATGAGAAAATTTTTAAATAAACAGAAACTCTTCTGAACGACCTGATTTGTTGGCGAGAGAGGGTGAGAATAAAAATAACTATCTTCTGAAGTCTCAGACAGAAGGAGGCTTGGCCGTCCCTTATTTCCACAGATATTTCTGGGAAGCCCAATTACTTAAATTTCAGGAATTCTGATTTTGAAAGATTTTTACTAAATAAGAAAAAAGGGGATTTTTTAACATTTATGAATTTTTGAAATCAGGGATTTTGTTTCACGGGAATCTAGGAGATGA
The DNA here is from genome assembly GCF_046119375.1 of Phyllobates terribilis. Lineage (NCBI taxonomy): Eukaryota > Metazoa > Chordata > Amphibia > Anura > Dendrobatidae > Phyllobates > Phyllobates terribilis. The sequence continues at coordinate 801,800,793 of NW_027362763.1, read as the reverse complement.
CAAATGTTTTATTCTTGCAATTATACTTGATTATTTAAAGAAGATATTAAATATTAACACGTCAATTGGATAATATAAATATATATAGGATAATATAAATATATATAAAATTGTTAAGATACAGGGTTTTGGAAGAGAAAAGGTTGCATTTGGTTAAACATCTAATCCATGAAGATGAGTTGTTGCCATTTAATGTGATGAAGACACAGTTTAGCTTAAGTAAAGTGCACGATTTTAGATATTGTCAAATTCAACAAGCGATGAAGAGTATGAAGGAATCAAATTGAGGAATGGATTATTTTTTGATTGGTTGCCATTTAAAAAAGAATCTATCTAATATTAATAAACATATATTTTATACAATATTCTATTATATAATAAATATAATATTAATAAAAAATTAACCGTGATTCCTTATATATTTAATCTTTAAGAAGAAGATTAGTTGAGAAAGTAAATAGTAAATATTGCAGAGGCTCAATATATATAAAAACAAAAGTGGGATGTCAATTAATCAAACTATAAATTAATCCAATTGATCCATTGGTTCTATTATTTTCACCAGGTATTATACAGAATGGAGAAGATAGCTGACAATACTTGTAAGTTGTGTAAGAAACAAGGGCAGAATTGATACATTTATCATAGGGTATAAAGATATAGAGGGGAAACTGGGGACTTAGATCTCCATTGAGGTCAAATCAACAATTGTAACCTGCTCTCTGGAACGGAAGAGATGAAATGAGGAAGAAGAGTTTGTAAGTAGGCGACTTTATACAGCAAGAGTGGATTTGGTTAGGAAATGGATAGGGAAAAAAATTGAATACTACAGAATGGAAGAATTTTTTTCAGAGAGTAATAAAATACAAGAGGGCGTGGCTTTGCTCCTCAGAGAATTTAAAAAATTGGGAGAAGATTTTGCAAAAAATGTAGCGTAGAGCATTAAAACTTGGGGAGAGGGATAATCAATCGCCTATTTTTTTCGGGGTTTCTTTGTTTTTTTAAATCTTGTTTTTTGTCGACTTTTTCGATTATTATTTTTTTTCTGAACAATTCAAAAAAGGGCAGGAGTTAGGGAATTAGAAGGATTGCTGTTTTTTTCTGGATTTATTTTTTGTATTTCTGCAGTACGTTTTGTAGATTTAAATAAAGTTAAATAAAAAAACAAACAATCGCATCATTCCGATGATGTCACAATGACTGGACGATATAGAACGCCCCGTCATCCAGAGTTCCGCTGAGGGATTTTGTAGGCGTTTGTGGAGAGAGGAGTGTTGTAAGAGATTTTTGCAAATATGATGAGAAAAAAGCGATTTAAGCGCATTATAGTTCTCTCTGACACCGAGGACAGCAGTGATGATGACGATTTCCATCAGGTGAGCTTCATTTTTATATTTTTAAATAATGAGAATACATTTGGGATAAAAATCCCATTAAAAACAAATGGTGGCACCAAAAATAGAGCTCCAGGAAGAGGCATGATGGGGTGATAGTTTGGATCATGTTTGCAGAGTAATGACTGCCTTTAGTTGTGGTATTTGTGTCAACATGTCCATGTACAGGGTACATAATAATATTGTATGAAGACACGAAAATGTCACCACCGCCCCTATCCATATCCTAACCATAAGTGTCCCGCACACCCGTCCTACTCTGCACATGAAGTAAGTGCAGGCCAATGGTAACTATATTCATATAGACATCTACCTGTAAGTCAGTGGAAAATGGAGGAAGATTATAAATTAGAGATGTTCATGCTCATAGATTCTATCTGACATGTTTGACAATTTTTCAGTATCATCCACGAAAGAAGCCAATACCGAGGTCTCCAGGCCAGGTTATCATCAGCGGCTTCAATTCGGGCCCGACTCCGAATTTACCAGGTACTGTGCTCCGATCCAGTAACAGCTCTGATATATTGATGTGTCATTATAGTCATTGGGTGCAGCTCATTGTGGTCAGGGCTTGGATTTATCTCTATTGTACGTGTAAGGTAATGAGTTCATATTAAACATTTCTTTTCAGCATTTGGTCAGGAATATTTATGCAGGCATTATAAAGTCAGACAGAAATGAGATTTGGGGATTTCTTCTCATGGTGGCCATGTACAGGGCAGGTTACTGTACCTGAATGTGGTGTTTTGCCCCATGTACATATAGGCGTACACTTGATGCATTATTAGGATTTATTTCTTTTGACAATAATCTAATAAGAGATTTATGTTGTGTTGCCCCCACAGATCTGATTTTACCACCTTCAGATCCTGATCCGGACAGTACCACCTGGTAAGACCCACGTCTCCTCCATTACTAGGTATATGATGGGGATTAATGATTAATAGTCAGCTCATTATTTGTTACCTTTATTTTACAGCTCCGATGCCATCATTATTAATGATGATGAGGATTCCAATAGAGCAGGAACTTCCGCATATAATAGTAAGTGATCATTTCTAGATACAATCAGGGTAATGTTATTGTAGAAAAAACATTGAATTTTCTGTACTGTCACAGATCAGTTACAAAATGTAACAATTAAAGGCAAATTATAAATGGGTCTGTGCATTTTTAAATTAAAGTTACATTAAAGGGGTAATCCTATTTTAGATAAGCTTTATTGGTGTGAGTCCTATGTCTGGGACACTTCCATAGTGGCAGAACAACATTTCTTTTCAGCATTTGGTCAGGAACATTATTCATGCATTCGCTCTATAGTCGGTCAGGATTGGGATTCGGGGATTTCTTCTCATGGTGGCCATGCACAGTGCAGGTTACTTTAGCTGAATGTGGTCTATTTCCCAATCTACATATAGGGGTACACTGAATACTGTATTAGGATTTATTTCTTTGATGTTCCTCTGTAGTTGTTATTACAATATTCTAATAAGAGATTTATGTTGTGTTGCCCCCACAGATCTGATTTTACCACCTTCAGATATTGATCCGGACAGTACCACCTGGTAAGACTCACATCTCCTCCATTACTAGATACCTGATGGGGATTAATGATTAATGGTGGCTCATATTCTGTTACATTTATGTCACAGCTCCGATGATGACATCATTGTTATTACTGACGATGACGATTCCAATACTGGAGAATCTTCCACATATCATGGTAAGTCATCATTTCTAGATACAACCAGGGTTATGTTATTGTAGAAAGAACAATGTTTTTTTGTACTGTCAGTTTCCAAATCTAACAACTAAACGCAAATTACAGTTGGGTCTGTACCTTTAACCCCTTAGGGACTGGTCAATTTGTAGTCTACTTATGTCTTTTCCTCTCCTTCTTCCTTGAGACTTATCTGTTTTATATTTCCATCCACATTAACATATAATGGCTTGTTTTTAGTGCAATGAGATGTTCTTCTCAATGGCACAATTCACATTACCATACAATGTATTGCAAAATGCAAAAAAATTCCAAGTAAGGGAAAACTGAAAAAAAAATGGATTTTTTTTTTTTTTTTGATTTTTAAGGTCTTCATTGCACAGTAAAATGAACCTGGAAATATGATTCTCCAGGCCAGTATGATTATGTCCATACCAAACTTGCAAAGTTTTTCTTTTTAAGTGTGAAAAACAATTCTGATATTATTAATAAATATATTTGATTTTGTCGCCATTTTCTGAGATCTGTAACATTTTTATTTTGCTATTGATGGAGGCGTATGAGGGCTTGTTCTTTTATAAGGCGGCTCGATGTTTTTATTGATAATATTATGGGGTGGATGTGACATTTAAATTGCTTCTTATTGCATTTTTTGAGTAGTTGCAGAGAGAAAAAAACCCACAATTCTGGCATTTTGATTTCGATGTATTTTCACTTTACAGCATTTATTATGTTTTCTCTCTAGCATGGATCTGCATTCTGACCTGTCTGATTACAAATTTTCATTCTTCCATATTTCTGTACAGATAATTTACCATCTGATAGTGAGGAGAGCTCCGCTACAGAGGAGAGGTGAGTTATGCCGGATGCATCTACCTCTGTGGAAAACCATGAACTAGGTCAGATGTTTCCTTTGGATTTATTTCTGATTCCTTATCTTTCCCAGGACACCACTATGTAACATCCCCGGCTGTTTCCTGGAAGACATTATTTCTCCATCTTCCATCTACGTTACCCACTTTCAGGTAACAAAGGAGAAGCTGGTGGAGCGACTGTACCATCTATACAACAGGACAGTCTTCGAGAATAAGGTATCTTATTATCGGTATCTGGGCGACACATGACTTATCCATTATCTCCACCTTCAAACAATCATTTTTATCATTCTAAGTTTCTGAAGAGCACCCTAACTCCCTTGTCATGGTTCTGAAATCTCAGGCAAAACTCACTTAGTTTGGTAAATGCCATCACCTTCTTCTTATCTGTGGGATGAGTGGAGACCTTACATGATCCATCATGCAGACATATAGAGATTAGCAACTTTTTGTAGTTCACAGGAGTTTACATTTACATACAAAAAACAATTTGTTGATATCTGGACATTTTAGGAAAGGTTTATTTTTATTTTTGTTCTGACATGTTGGACTTCTCAGTAGACCCCATGTCCCATACAAGGAGACTAGTGCTGTAAATCACACAGGAGAGTTGGGTGCTTTGTTAGAATGGGGTCAAAGAGTTTACAGATTTAGTGGAATTTGTTTCCTCTATTTTAGCTCCCGAGGAAAATGGACGTAGTCTGGAATAAGAGGCTGACATCAGCATCCGGTCAATGCCGTCACAAGTTGGAGAACAACCACCGTTCCTCAGTTATTGAGCTTTCCGATAAGGTCTTGGATTCTTCCGGTAGGTTTCATATCACGTCCATCCTGCAGCTTTATGAGACAACCTCTATAGGTTGCAAAACTGCTACTTGTGATGTAATACATCTTATAAATTCATCGTACATGCTGTCATGGGAAAAACTAAGTACACCCTCTTTGGAATCTAATGTTTTACATATTAGGACAAAATCAAAAAAGCATCAGGTCCTTAGAAGATCTTAAAAGTAAGAAAATACAATCTCAGAAAACAACATGATAAATAATATAGTGTAATTATTTATCTAACAAAAAGAAGGGCAAAATGCAAAAGCAGTGTGTGATAAATTAAGTACACCCTTGCTGCAGCTTCAAGTTATTATTGATAAAGATCATTCTAAAAGCTAGTGATTCATGGGGTGTACTTATTTTTCACTCTCTGCTTCTGCATTTTGAAGTAGTTATTGGTAAATAAGTAATGGCACGTTGTGACTTTTCATGTGTTTTTCATCTCAGGATGTATTTACCTAATTTGAAGACGTTTTAAGGACCAGATATTTTATATTATATCCCGAATCCTGATATGTAAAACCAAAGAGTTCAAGCAGGGTGTACTTAGATTTTCTTATGCCTGTATAAACTCTTTTTTAGTGCGACTACGATCCACACTTGCGCACGAGATGTGCCATGCTGCCTGTTGGATAATCGACGGTGAAGGCAGAGATAACCATGGCCCGTTATGGCAGACTTATACCAGAAGGGTAAATGACATCCATCCCGAGCTGCCGGAAGTGACGATGTGTCACAGCTATACCATCAGCTATAAGTACAACTACCAGTGCTCCCTGTGTGATAACAAGTAAGTAGATTTGATGATTCATCGCGTCATGAAACACAATCACCGTGCAGAGACGTCAGGGCGGTTCTGTTGGTATAAGGCTTTTATACTTTACTACTATCAGAGCGGACTGACGTCTGGGGACTGTAGGGCTTAGGATGCTACATGTTATATTTTCTGTGCTGGGGCCAGTCCTTAATATATTGGTTTCAATTTGTTCTTTTTAACATGATCCATGGTATTAACCAACGTTCATTCCAGTCTGGTAACCAATATTTCTCCTATCTTTGTAGACTTGGGCGTTTTCAAAGAATAGCTGATAATAAATCTTATTGCCGCCGGTGTGGAGGCCGATTACGTCAATTGTCCATCAGCTAAACATGTAACTATTCTTCAGAATATTTAGTCTCTAATTTTGTTTCTTTATAATTTAAAGTTCAGATACTTTTATATATTTTCCCCTGAGTAGCGAGACAATGAGTATTTGTGCTCATCACCAGCACCAGCGATTAGCAGCAAACATTCAGAATCCATCCTCATAGGTTACCATATTAATACTGGATACATTTCCATAACTTGCTAGATATGGAACGATTGATAATTTCCATCAATTATCTACAATGCTTTTGAAAACCTTTTATAATTTCAAGCTTAGTTGGATGTAATTATGTTTCTTTATATTTTCAGGTTCACTATTTGAACTATTTGAACATTGAGATTTGTCTAAATATCATCATCTCATCTACCTAAGATGAAGGTAAGAAAGAAGCCTCCACTATCATCAACAATCAGTAATAAGCTATTTTTAAAATATTGAGAATCTTAAGTCTCTAATTTAGTCTCTTATTGCCGTATATCATTTAAAGTGTAACTACTTTTATATATTTTGCTTTTCTTTCACCACGTAGGGAGACAATCAGCACACGTCTTCATCACGAGCAGCTAACAACAAACATTCAGAATCCACCTATCCTGATTCACACAAAGCTTCCAACATGTATTTTCCAGGTAAATATTTTGTTTTTCCTCCATGACTTCTCTTTAGTTTGTTTTATTTGATAAAAGGGATATATTCAAAATTTTTAAAAAACATGTATTTTAATTGTTTTCAGATTAATGAGAAAGGCGTCTTATTGTTTCTATACAGGCATGAGACATCTTGTTAGAAAGAGGTGAAGACCTGCACCCACCTGCGCTGACAACATGATCAGAAGCAGTTTCCAAGACCTGGAGAATCTCTACATGTGTTTTTTCAGAGCTGCCCAGCAATGGATATGATGGATATGGTGTGGAACATTTGAACATTGTTTTTTTTTTTACATTTAAATATAAAAAACATAAAAATATATATATATAATTCTTTCTAGTTTTGGATTTTTGTTCTGGAAAGCGATGGTTTTTGCTAAACATATTACAATCAATATAAACCTAAAGAACTTCAACTTGGGTTACTACAACTATCACTGTCATTCATCCCTCCTTTTCGAGTTACCTTGCTTGAATTGTATGTATTTTTTTATTATTTTCTAATAAATATATCTTTTAATCATGTGGGGATGTCATTCATTTTGGTTTATATTTATTTCGTCAAAGTGTTTTCCCAGTTACTGCTATGTGGATCCAGTTTAGGATTTTTTCCTTGTTGTATATTACAATCAATACTGTCTACGTGTGTTATTCAGCCTTCATCTGCCTCTAACAGTGAAGCTCCGTCTACGTCTGTTAAATGCTGCTGTCAGTCTGTGACAGCAGCAGTTAATGCGCGCCGGCAGGGGGGCTCACTATTCTAGGCGCCCAATGGCACCCCGAGACGTTATCATGGCGCGTCAAAGGGTTGTCATCATGGTCGGGAGTCTGCTGAAGACCCACATGCCGGTCATGATACAAAAGTTCAAATCACCTGTTTTCCCCCATTAAAAATGATGAAATATAAAAAAAATACACATATTTGATATCACTGCGATCATCAAATTCCATCTATCAATGTATAGAATAAATTATTCCAATCAGTAAATGGCAAGAAGAAAATCAAAACGCCAAAATAGCATTTTTTCAGCCATCGCAACAGCACAAAAAAATGTAATCAAAACATCCTATCCACCCCAAAGTTATATCAGTAAAAACAATGTCTCGGAGTACAAGAAACCAGACCTCGCACAGACCCAAGTCCTGAAAAAAGAAAATGCTGCAGTGCATACAGCTTGAGGCTGATGTTGACGTTCCGGAAATGGAGGGTGAGGAGAAGGTGCAGGAACTGCTGTAGAAGGTGGGGGCAACCCTGATTGAACCAGGGCCCGCAATCCTCGGTGTCGGTAGCACATGTACCGTCCCTGGGTCGACTGGGTCCCAGCTTCCATAATATTCACCCAGTGTGCTGTCAGTGTACCGTCTTGTCCACGTGTCTGTGGTTAGGTGGACCTTCCCAGTAACTGCATTGTGAGGACATGGGTAATGTTATGGGACTCGTGCTTGTGTAAGGCGGGGACAGCACACCGGGAGAAATAGCGGCGGTTGGGGACCGAGTACCGAGGGACAGCCGCCATGACTTTGCGGAAAGCTTCCATCTCCACAAGCCTAAAAGGCAACATTTCCAGTGCAAGCAGTCTGGAAATGTGACAGTTTAGTATTTTGGCCTGTAGGCGAGTGGTTGCGTATTTGTGCTTGCGTTCCAAGGACTGGGGTAGGGACAAGCACTTGGTTGCTGACCATGGTTGCAAGTGCAGGTGGGAGGCATCTTCACCTGCATCATGGACAGGGGATTTGATAGAAGAAGATGCGCAATCAGCTGTAGATTTGGTGCAGGCTGAATAGGATACTATCCTCAGGTAAGGAAATAGATAACAGCCGTACTCAAAGGTAATTTGCAAAGTGGAAACAGTTTATTCAAATATATACATTCACCACACCGTTGAAAACCAACAAGGAGGAGCTTAAAGCGATATGCCGTGATGTTTCGACCAAAAGTGGTCTTTTTCAAACCTCGGTATAAGAGAAATATAGAAGGATTAATTGCATATAAAAATTATACAAAATGTGTGCTATACAGTATAATACATGAGATACAATATTAGCATATGTACAGAGATGACTATAATTATAAAAGTGTTAATTCAGCAAGAATAAATAGGGGAGAGAGTGAAAAGGGCAGGTGGGGGCATGCCCTGAAGTTCCCCGAAAAAACGTGTAATAGATGGTGTGATGGATAAGGGTACGAGCTCCAGACCTAAAACTGGCTCCAAAGTGGGGGTCGGTATGTCATGAAGGGCATCTTTTCTGTACTTGTTCTCAGGTCATGATGTCACGGTTTACTATTTAATGCTGGAGGCTCATCAGTATATCAGATCTGTTCTTCACACACTGTTTTTAATTGTTTTGGTTATGGTATTTATTATATATGTGCCTATATGTACTTAATAAAGATTTTCTTCATTTTTTATCATTAAATCCTCCCTGTTTCTCCTGTTTTTCTTAACAGGGAGAAATGTAAAGTCCTACATCTGGGCAAGAAAAATGAAAAAAAAAAAAAAACATATACAGAATGGTAGGAATATGGCTAAGCAACAGCACATGTGAAAAATACTTGGGTATACTAATAGATCACAGACAGAACATGAGTCAACAGTGTGATGCAGCAGCAAAAAAAGACAAACACAATTCTGGGTTGCATTAACAGAAGCATACAGACTGGATCACGTGAAGTAATTATCCCCCTCTACTCCTCTTTGGTCAGACATCATCTGGAATACTGTGTTCAGTTCTGGGTACCACATTTTAAAAAAGACATTGAAAAACTGGAGCAAGTTCAGAGAAGAGCTACCAGGATGGTGACAGGTCTACAAACAATGTCCTATGAGAAACTGTTAGAGGATTTGTGAATGTTTAGCTTGCAAAAGAGAAGACTGAGAGGAGACTTAATAGCGGTCTACAAATATCTGAAGGGACGTCAGAGTGTAGAGAGATCATCTTTATTCTCATTTGCACAAAGAAAGACTAGAAGCAATGAATGAAACTGAAAGAGAGAATATACAGATTAGATATTAGAAAAAAACTTTTGACAGTGAGGGTGATCAATTAGTGGAAAAGGCTGCCACGAGATGTGGTGAGTTCTCCTTCAATGGAAGTTTTCAAACGGAGGCTGGACAGACATCTGTCTGAGATGGTATAGTGAATCCTGCATTGAGCAGGGGGCTGGACACAATGACCCTGGAGGTCCCTTCCAACTCTAACATTGTATGATTCTAAGAGATGGATGGAAAGCAAGCAGGTGGAGAGGTGTATATAAATGACTAGCCCCACCATGAAGCACTGAGCAGTGGAACTTGGTCTGAACAATCATCCTGTGCTGACAGAGTCCCTTTAAACTGCTGCAACATGGCTAACTTTTATTACAGCAGTTAGTCTTGGGTGTCGGTTGTATAGCAGCACAGCTGGCACCCACAATATAGTATAGAGCGCGCTCAGGTTCTGAACCCACTCTATTAACAGTGCACCCAACCACTATACAAGTACGATAGATGTGGCAAATTACAGATGGGCAGAGTGAGCCCCCCTGGTGCCATAGTTCCCAGCTCTTGCCTGGGTTCATCGGGGGCTGTCACTGGGTATGATCGGGCACAAATATAAAATTGGTGGTAGTCCAACTGATTGCTAAGACATCTCTGTAATACCCGTCACTGTGACTACTGAATACACAGTGTGCAGGTCATTGCCCTTTTGCCTCACCTTTAGTGAAAGGTTATTGATATTATTATTAACCTCATCTTGTTTTTACTTTTTTTTTTGTCTTCACCTCCCCTCCCCAACTTTGTTCAAAGGGCCATCACTTTTTTTCCATTGATTGAGGTGTGCGAGCGGTTGTTATGGCAGGGCTTCACAGAAGCACAATGATGGTAAATATATGGGCTTTCAGTAGGCCACAGATACCATGACAACTCATTGGCATCTTGTAGTTGTGTCACGAATTGGGGGTCAGTGGGGTGACAGAGGGCGTCAGTGCTATGGTGGATTTTGACAACTGCATCTAAGGAGTTAAACAGCTGCCAAAGAATTTAGCTCTTAGAAGATAGAAGTGGGTGACAACTGTATAACGCAGCCAGTCCGCCATGCTCAGCTTCCGAGCCTGATTTCTACACTAACAAAAAAAAAGGCACCCATGGGCTCACCATGTTGTGGGCCGAAGGGACCAAGTGTGCGAGAGCACTGGCAGCGGAAGATAGCAGGATTGACAGAGGCATCTAAATGATTAACAGCAGCGATAGGAGAACTGTTCTAGGTACCTGCTGACTATGTAACACAGCCAGCCTCTGCCACGTATGAAGCAAAAATGTACGTCAAGGGTCGTTAAGGAAGCAAAAAGATGTCAAATGTACATTGCAAGCTCCCATCTCTGTCTGAAGGTCAGAAAGTTAGTGCAAATATAAAATAGATGTTATAGATCTGATGAGGCTGGAGTACTTACATATTAAAATTAGCATTTTATGAGTCCAGCTAAAGAGTGAGAGCCATGATTCAAAGTGTATGTAATCTATGCCCAGCCTGGCTGACAACTGTATCTTGTATTGAGCAGTGTAAAATTTCATCAGAAATGAGTTATATTGCCATACTGACAAAATAAGTACACCACCCTCATCGGGTCTAAGAAATCCATTTATTAATATATGCAGTTTTAATTGTGAAACATGTCTGTTAGTTGAGACAAAGATCTCAGGAACAGATTTACTTCAGGCTCATACGTGACTAGGACGGTCTGCCATTACAATTACATGACAGGGACACCTTTATTACATTCTTGGAGAACCCTTTTAAGTATAACCCCTTTCCAACATGTGAGATGTATTTCACACATTGGGTACAGGTATATGGAGCGAGGTCAGATGATTGGCCTGCCCCATATCTTGCAGAGGCCGGTTGTGTTATATAGTCAACATCAGCAGTAGCTCCGATTGCTATTTAATCCCTTCAATGCCATTGTATATCTCTGACAGCAGCAGTTAAAGGGGTTTTCCCACAAACAAAAAGGTCATTTTAATCAATAGATCTGTGAATAGTAATAGATTCCACAATAAGATAATCTTATAAATGTGCCCCTGCTATGTACTGTGTAATGGCTGTGTCTGACCGTACAGGAACATGGTCTGACCATACCACAAACTCATAAAAGGTAAACAGTCTCAGGAAAACAATCAAAATGCCAAATTTTCACATTTTTCTGTGAACCCCCCTCCTGCCCCAGCCACCACCAAAAAAAGCAATAAAATGCAAAGCGTTGTATTTACCCCAAAATAGTTATCAGTAGTGCATGGTGAGCTGTAGCATTTACTATCAATGAAAAAAAGAACGTTAGAGGTCTTCGGAAACGGCGACTTAGGCCAAATTCAGAATTTGCTTTTCAGCAGTTAAATAAAAAAAAATAGAAAATATTTATACAAGTTTATGAATTTCCACATTTTTTTTTATAGTAAAACAAATAAAAAAAATACAAAACACAAGTTTGGTATTACTTGTACAATCCCAAAGAATCATATCGTCAGGTCAGGTCTAGTGTTGAGCGAGCATGCTCGACACTGCTCGGTACTCGCCCGAGCATCTCACTACTCAGGATGCTCAGCGAGCACCGAGCATTTTCGGGATTCCTCGGGTGGGAGCTCGGGTCTCCGCCCTGCATGTTTGGCGCTCTTTACAGAGCCAATGAACATGCAGGGATTGCCAGCCAGTCACTGTAATGCCGCAGCCATGGGTGTTGTGGGCATTACAGTGATTGGCTGGCCGCACAGCGTCACCTCGAGTATTTAAAACCGGGCGCCGCCGTCTTGGACACAGTTGCTCCGGATCATACAGTGTAGGAAGAGTGCTGCTGAGCTAGGGAGAGATTTATACTGCGAAATAGGTAGTGTAAGGTCTCTAAAGCCTGCAAAATCAAACAAACAGTCCTTCTGAGGACTAATATCCATCCCAGATATCAGGCAGGCAGGCAGGCTGTAGGAGATGCAGTGGTTATATCAACAAACACTGCATTACAGTCCTGTGTGGTGCTGCTCAAATTGCTAGACTTAGCCCCAGGTCTCAGGGGCCAGGAAAAATCCTTTTTTTTTCATCTAAATCCTCTTTTTTTCTTTTTTCCTCAGTCAGACTGTACAAATACCCGTCTTATTAGCCTTTTGGTATTTCCCCCTCCCGAAAAAAAAATAATTAAGTGTGTCTGTGAGTGTTCAGACACAAATATATCTGTTTAAAAGAGTCTGGTTTCGGCCAGATAACTAGAACTGTGGTTTTGCAGTTCCATGGTTCAAATCTCTGTATTATCCACTTTTATGCCTTTTTTCCATGAAAAAACAGTTTGAGTGTCTCGCTGACTGTTCAGACACAAATATATCTGTTCAAAAGATTCTGGTGTACGCCAGAGAAATAGAACTGTGGTTTTCCTCTTCCACGGTTCAAATCTGGGTGTTATCCACCTTTTTTACATAAAAAAAACAGTTTGAGTGTCTCGCTGACTGTTCAGACACAAATATATCTGTTTAAAAGATTCTGGTGTAGGCCAGAGAAATAGAGCTGTGGTTTTCCTCTTCCACGGTTCTAATTTCCTTTTTATTACCCTTTTGCCATTGATAGTGCGAGAGTAAGCTATTTTACTTCATTTACAATAGTCAAGGCGCGTGGCAAGGGACGTGGAACTGGACGTTCTGGTGATGGTGCGTGCAGAGGACGGGGCCATGGCCAAGGTGAAAATGTGCCACAACCAACAGCCACATCTTCTCTCTTCCAGTTCTTGACCGAATTACTAGGGAAGCACAGAACAACACCACTATTGCCAACTGATCAGTGTGAACAGGTTATTAATTGGATAGCAGATAATACTTCTAGTCACCTGGGCACCACCACCCCCGGTCTGTCTTCCACACGGTCAAGTCTTAGTAGCCGTGAGTCTCGACCGCATACTCCTCCTCACCCTGATTCTCCTTCCTCCCACCATGCAGAGTGTCGTCGGACAGCAACTGATCCCACAGTTGGACACTCTGAAGAGCTGTTCAATGGTCCATTTCCATATTTGGGCCCCTCGCCTGCTCCGCTTGAAGTGGTGGAAGAGGAGATCCCTTGTAGTGATGGCCAAATATTTGAACAGCCATGGCCACAGGAAGGCGACGCTGGCAATTTGTCACAAGAGGTGGATGATGACGAGACACAATTGCCACGAAGTGAGGAGGAGGACCGTGGTGCGGAAGTGGAAGAGGAGGAGGTGGTGGATGATCTAGTAACTGACCCAACGTGGCAAGAGGACACGCAGAGCGAGCCCGGCAGCACACAGGGGGAGGGAGGCAGAGTACCCCAACAGGCAGGCAGGAAGAAGCAGTGTGGTGGCCACAGACAGAAGGCGGGCAACCGTTCCCCGTAACACCAACACGAGGGACGGTGCCAGTACAACCGGTAGGTCTTCCAGAGTCTGGAATTTTTTTAAAGACTCTGCTGATAACCCCAAAAAGGCCATTTGTACCACCTGCCAGGCCAGCATCAGCAGGGGTGACAAAACTACCAGCCTGACCACCACCAGCATGTAGAGGCACTAGTGTTGATCGAGCACTAAAATGCTCGGGTGCTCGAAGCTCGGGCCGAGCTCACCGTGATGCTCGGGTGCTCGACCCGAGCAACGAGCCCAATGTTAGTCTATGGGAGACCCGAGCATTTTTGCGGCGGCACCCCCGCAGTCTGTAGAAAGCCTAAAAAGTGCCCAAAACGATAGTGACAGTGCTCAAATGACATTGGGACAACATGGGGATCGCCCCAGGAAGCATTTATGACCCCCAGGTCACTGCTGTCAACAACAAGGTCAGAGGTATTAAGACTTGTGTATAAGGTAAAATAAATAACCAAAAACAAAAATACTCCTCCACACCTTGGGCTATGTTCACAAGTAGCATTTTTTATGCGTTTTTGCACTTTTGTATTGCTTTCAACCGTGACAAATGCATTCACCGGGAATGTCATTTTAACATTTTACAACCTTATCTGGCCATGTGCTGTGTGACACATGCATACAGTGGTGAAAAGACATGGGAACAGCATGGGGAAGACCCCTGGAAGCATCTCTGACACCCAGGTCACTGTCTAAAAGTGTGCCCATCAGAAGTGATCCTTGCAGCATGAGAAGATGCAGACTTGCAACTATCCCCTTGCAAGTCCTTGTCTATCTATGATGGATATTAGTCCTCAGAAGGACTGTTTGTTTGATTTTACAGGCTTTAGAGACCTTACACTACCTATTTTGCAGTATAAATCTCTCCCTAGCTCAGCAGCACTCTCCCTACACTGTCTGATCCGGAGCGACTGTGTCCAAGATGGCGGCGCCCGGTTTTAAATACTCGAGGTGACGCTGTGCGGCCAGACAATCACTGTAATACCCATAACCAACATGGCTGCGGCATTACAGTGATTGGCTGGCAATCCCTGCATGCTCATTGGCTCTGTAAAGAGCGCCAAACATGCAGGGCGGTGACCTGGGCTGCCGCCCGAGTAACCCGGAAATGCTTGGGCGAGTACCGAGCAGTGTCGAGCATGCTCGCTCAACACTAATAGAAACATGTCAGTCACATATATAATAAGTGCAGTGACAGTGTTGGTTACTGTACTTGTCATTTAGTGTTAAAATAAAGGATTTATTAAAAAAAAATTTGGCGTGGGGTTCCCCATAATTTTAGTCTCTAGCGGAGGTTAAGCAGATGGCTGGGGCAGATGTTTAAAGCCTGGGAAGGGGGTAATATCCACGGAGCTTCCCAGGCTACTAATATCAGCCCCCAGCTGAATACCTAGCCTTTACGAACTATTAAAATGGGTGACCCCCAAAAAAATGACGTGGGGTCCCCATTATTTTAATAGCTAGCAAAGGCTAGGCAGACAGCTGGGGGATGATATTAATAGCACAGGAAGGGTGCCATGAATATTGGCCCCCTCCCAGGCTAGAAACACCAGCCGTCAGCCGCCCCAGAAATGGCACATCCATAGGATGCGCCAATTCTGGCACTTAGCCTCGCTCTTCCCACTGCCCTGTAGCGGTGGCAGTGGGGTAATAGGGTCGGGGTTGATGTCAGCTTATAATGCCAGCTGACATCAAGCCCAGGTTAGTAATGGAGAGGCGTCTATAAGACACCCCCATTACTAACCCCATAGTGAAAGTTAAAAAAAAAACACAAACACGCAGAATAAATTCCTTTAATTGAAATAAAGACACAATTCTTTAATGTTCTAAATTAAAATCTACTTACCGTCACGCCCATTCCTGCTGAAGCCAATGATCTCCTGCAATAAAAGTAAAATAATAAACCAACCTCATCCTTACCTTTCCATGGTTCCCAGGACGGCTTCAGCTCTGCTACATTGATATGACAGGCTGGATCGCAGCAGAACGCTGCCATCCAGCATGCCATGCTGCAGACACTGAGAAGCTCCTCAGTGAAGCTCCTCAGTGTCTGGCTGTGACGGCATCCAGGTGAGCCGAGTTCATGTCCAATGAACTCATCTCACCTCATGCACGTCACTGACAACGTGGGAGAATTCTCCTGCGCATGCGGTGCCGGCAAATGACGTCACCGCTTGAGCAGGGAATTCTCTCACGCTGGGATGCCATTGATATGGCAGGCTGGATGGTAGCAGAACGCTGCCATCCAGCATGCCATCCTTCAGAGACACTGCATGCCTATTGCTCCGTACTCTATACGTGGCCCTGCATAGTGCTCTGGACTGTATACATGGCCCACGCATAGTGCTCCGTACTCTATAAGTGGCCATGCATAGTGCTCCGTACTGTATACATGGCCCCGCATAGTGCTCCGTACTGTATACATGGCCCCGCATAGTGCTCCGTACTGTATACATGACCCCGCATACTGCTCCATATTGTAAACATGGCCCCGCATAGTGCTCCGTACTATATACATGGCCAAGCATAGTTCTCCGTACTGTATACATGGCCCCACATAGTGCTCTGTACAGTATACATGGCCCCGCATAGTGCTCCGCACTGTATACATAGCCCTGCATAGTGCTCCATACTATATATATGGCCCCGCATAGTGCTGCACATAGTATACATAGATCTGCATAGTGCTGCACTCAGTATACATGGCCCCGCATAGTACTCAGTATGTATACATGTCCCCGCATAGTACTCTGTACTGTATACATGTCCCCCGCATAGTGCTTCGTACTGTTTACATGGCCCCGCATAGTGCTCCATCCTACTATATACATGGCCCCGCATAGTGCTCCCTACTGTATACACGGCCCCGCATAGTGCTTCGTACTACTGTATACATGGCCCCGTATAGTGCTACCTACTGTATACATGGTCCCGCATAGTGCTCCGTACTGTATACATGGCCCTGCATAGTACTCCGTACTACTATATACATGGTCCCGCATAGTGCTCCATACTGAATACACGGCCCGCGCATAGTGCTCCGTACTACTGTCTACATGGCCCCGCATAGTGCTCCGTACTGCATACATGGCCCTGCATAGTACTCCATACTGTATACATGGCCCCGCATACTGCTGCCTACTGTATACATGTGTAGCACCCTGAGGACTCGGCTGCTACAGGGGTATTACGCCTCAAGCCAGAGGTGTGGTATTCCACTCCCGGGTAAGGATGGAGTGTGGAACTGAGCTCAGTAAGCTGCATACACTACATACATCCCATTTCCGGGGGACAGAACTACGGTACTCCCACCAGATATATGTGCAGGTACGACAGCGTCTGTCCCTGGCTGGAGTGGGAGGGGGGTGGAACATCCCAGTAGTGTAGGGGCAGATAGGGGGAGCAGTCTGGGTAAGGCTAGGAGCTCATTGGGTGCTGGTCACCTGAGCTCACACATAGAGGGAGTATATAAGGTGGGCACCATCTTAGGACAGGGTCTTGTCTTGTCAGTGAGTCAGCTCAGAGGAGCGGAGCAGAGAAGCTCAGCCAGGAGGGCTGACAGGGAGCTGTGGCTCCGGCTGGGCCCAGCTCCAAGGCCAAGTCTGCAGAGAGAGAGAGAGAGGAGAAAGGAAGGCCCAGAGAGGAAAGAAGAAGGAACCCCAAGATCCCAGAATAAAGACAGAAGGGTGAAGGGTTGGCGGACAAGGGTACCGGATCCCAAGCTGGCAGAGGCCAAAGCAAACCTTAGCCAGGAACCGGAGGTCGTGTTCAAGATTTGCCACGACCCTCACCAAATCCACCAGAAAGGCACACCGAGCATAGGGTCAGGGAAGCCAGAGAAGGTTCAACCAACAAGAGACCCGAGGGAGCCGGACACAGGTGGATCCCTGGTGGGAACGGCCAGAGAGAGAGAGGGTCAGAAGGGAGCTCAGGACCACGCTCCGGAATTGCCTGGGGGTTGGCCGAGTCCAGGACCTGGTGGACGCAGCACGGCTCGGGTGGTCACTCAAGGCCAGAGTGACCAAAAGAACATCAGTAAGTAAAAACCCTGAACTGCACCTCCCGTCTCTGAGTCTGCTTACTACAACATTACTGCACCCATCATCCACACCTGCTGCCCTGAGGCCATACCCCTCCCGTTGGGGGTTATACCATCATTGCTGCACACACACCACCGGCCTCAGCGGACTGCTCTGCAGCGGCGGCTTCAAAGCTGCACTCAACGGGTGGCGTAGTCGACAATCAAGTTAACATCTACTGCCATAGACTGCCACTTAGTTTGACACCCTGGGCACGGACCGGGTCACCGCCACAAGGACTACTACCCCTATCCAGATCCGGCTCCGGGTATCCCCTGAACACGGCCCAGGGGGCGCGTCAACTTTGGCGTAGTCGGCAGGATAACGTGCCCGCAACAACCGGGTACTGCGTGCCTGAAGAAAAGTTCACATTTACCTCAAAAAGAAGTCTCCCGCCGGTTCCGGAGGGTCCCCGCCATCGGACCCCATCACAGGTCGGTTCCCGACGGTTGCCCGCCATCTGCAGCTTTTTCCCGCCATCCACGGAGTTTCCCGCCAATGGGAGACGTTTCCCGCCATCAGAGAAGATTTCCCGCCTTGGAAGAGCGGACGCCATTATGGGCGTGCCAGAGGGTGGCAAGAGGCCACCTCCCATCGTGGGCCAGGTCAAAGAATGGCGCCAAAAGCGGAAACCGCCCCCACCAGCAGAGACTGTGGTGATAGAAGTGTCCATCAGCGGGAGGGAACTGCCCCTGGAGCTGACAATCACCAAGTTGCCCCGGGACCACCCTCGATGTGGGAGGATACAGAACAAAAGAGCGAAGATGGGTGCAGCCTGGAGGAGTCTGGAGAGAGCGCACCCGGAGATGAGAAGTCTGGAGAGGAGTCTGGAGAAGTCGCACCCGGAGATGGAGGGAGAGTCAGGCAGCACCGACCCTGTGGTCAGGAGCCTGCTGCAAGCAACCACCCCACTAGGCCTGGTGGAGATCCTGGCACAGCTTCCCCAAGACCGGGAGCGTGCACAGACCGCGCTGGAGGGCCTCGCAAGGAGGATGGCCCAGGTGCAGCGAGAAACGCTGACGGAATGGAGCAGAGAGATGGCCCTGCAGGCTGGAACCCGTCAGCGGAGCACGCCACCCGAGACGAGGAGACAGACCGCCTCTGAGGATGGTGCCGGAGGAATGAAGGCCGGAGACGACGCCGAGGAGGGAGCTGAAGAGACGGAGGCAGGTAAAGGGGACGTTACTACCCCGAGCCGAGAAACCGCGTGCCTGCCCCAGCTTCCCGTCGCAGAGCCCGAAATTCCCCCTGCCGTGCCCGTCGCTGCACCGTCACCGCTCCAGACTAGGCCTCAAGTAGAAGCCGCGGCCGCGACCCCTGTGACGTCACGCGCCTCAACCCTGAGCGCGGCCAAGCAGGAAACACCACCGGCCTGGTCGCAAGGTCGAGTACCCCCGGGCGCTGCAGTGCCAACAGCGCCTTCTACCTCCACCGAGCCACCGGCCTGGTCGCAGGGCCGAGTAACCCCGGGCGCCGCCGTCCTTACGGTGCCCTTTACCTTTAGGGTGCCCCAAGCCTGGTCGCAAGGCCTGGTCAACCCGGGCGCCGCTGCCACCACTGCGCCCTCAACATCTAGAGTGCCGCACCTGGGTGAAGACTTGTTTGCCCAGCACACTTGCCCGGATGGGAAGCCCTTTGTATGGCCACCGGAGTACTACCAACTTCAACTCCAAAAGGAAAGGCCCCTGTGCGAGCCCCTGATTCCGGCTCCGAAGCCCATCAAGAGGACCCCGCTCTCGTTGGAGGAGGCGCAGTTTGAGTGGGATCCCACTGGAGGAGACCTCATGGGGTTCACCCAAGAAACTCGGGCGGCCGCAGCTGAGCGTGCGGAGTGCTGTCGCCAGCAGTTGGAAGTCTTTGAGCAAGAGCGGAGAGAGAGGCGGGTCCGTGAGCAGCGGCTGCAAATACAAAGTGCAGAACAGAAGAGCCGGACCCGGAGGAACCCCCGTGCAGCTCATGGTCCCCGTGCCACCGGGACTGTGATTAAATTCCAACTGCAGCACGGTTGGGGTTTCATCAGGGATCACCGCACCCCCGGCGACGTCTTCGTGACCAGAAGAGATGTCGAGTCCCACCTACCGGAGGGACACAGAGGACGTGACCTATACGTAGGGGATGAGGTCACATTCACCTGGCACAAATGTGCCAAAGGACCCTACGCCCTTCATGTACACCGGCTGACGGAGGAGGAGCTGCGGTGTGAGGAGGAGCAAGAGGACCCGGATGGGTCTGAAGCTTACCCGCGAGAAGGAGCAGGAGGACGCCGTTACTAGAGTACGGTAAAGAGAACTGTAAAATAGTTACCCGTTGGGGTACAATAACTGTTAATAGTTAAAATGTGTTCCCATTGGGACAAGTGTGAACTGAAACCCGTGTGTCCCTATTCCCACTGACCGAGGACTGAGAGCGGTCATTCTTTCCTAATACCTGGCCGAGGACTGAGAGCGGCCACATCCCCCTTGTACATAGTTGCGCTTCCTAAAGCGCCCCCTATCGGTTTTATAAAGAACTGTGTTTTTTCTAAAAGAGACTGTCGCACTTTACCCGGTCACAAGTTGCACCGTGGCCGGAAAGACAAGAATGTTGATAATGAAAAGTTTATTATGAAAAAGTTTTTATGCTGATTATTATTATATATATTTATATATGATGTTTTCTATGTTTATGATGTTATGAAAAAAATTGTATGTTTTTGAGTGTTTTTTTATTCTTTTACAGCCCGAGGACGTGCTGTGATTTACCAGGGGGGAATGTAGCACCCTGAGGACTCGGCTGCTACAGGGGTATTACGCCTCAAGCCAGAGGTGTGGTATTCCACTCCCGGGTAAGGATGGAGTGTGGAACTGAGCTCAGTAAGCTGCATACACTACATACATCCCATTTCCGGGGGACAGAACTACGGTACTCCCACCAGATATATGTGCAGGTACGACAGCGTCTGTCCCTGGCTGGAGTGGGAGGGGGGTGGAACATCCCAGTAGTGTAGGGGCAGATAGGGGGAGCAGTCTGGGTAAGGCTAGGAGCTCATTGGGTGCTGGTCACCTGAGCTCACACATAGAGGGAGTATATAAGGTGGGCACCATCTTAGGACAGGGTCTTGTCTTGTCAGTGAGTCAGCTCAGAGGAGCGGAGCAGAGAAGCTCAGCCAGGAGGGCTGACAGGGAGCTGTGGCTCCGGCTGGGCCCAGCTCCAAGGCCAAGTCTGCAGAGAGAGAGAGAGGAGAAAGGAAGGCCCAGAGAGGAAAGAAGAAGGAACCCCAAGATCCCAGAATAAAGACAGAAGGGTGAAGGGTTGGCGGACAAGGGTACCGGATCCCAAGCTGGCAGAGGCCAAAGCAAACCTTAGCCAGGAACCGGAGGTCGTGGTCAAGATTTGCCACGACCCTCACCAAATCCACCAGAAAGGCACACCGAGCATAGGGTCAGGGAAGCCAGAGAAGGTTCAACCAACAAGAGACCCGAGGGAGCCGGACACAGGTGGATCCCTGGTGGGAACGGCCAGAGAGAGAGAGGGTCAGAAGGGAGCTCAGGACCACGCTCCGGAATTGCCTGGGGGTTGGCCGAGTCCAGGACCTGGTGGACGCAGCACGGCTCGGGTGGTCACTCAAGGCCAGAGTGACCAAAAGAACATCAGTAAGTAAAAACCCTGAACTGCACCTCCCGTCTCTGAGTCTGCTTACTACAACATTACTGCACCCATCATCCACACCTGCTGCCCTGAGGCCATACCCCTCCCGTTGGGGGTTATACCATCATTGCTGCACACACACCACCGGCCTCAGCGGACTGCTCTGCAGCGGCGGCTTCAAAGCCGCACTCAACGGGTGGCGTAGTCGACAATCAAGTTAACATCTACTGCCATAGACTGCCACTTAGTTTGACACCCTGGGCACGGACCGGGTCACCGCCACAAGGATTACTACCCCTATCCAGATCCGGCTCCAGGTATCCCCTGAACACGGCCCAAGGGGCGCGTCACATGGTCCCGCATAGTACTCCATACTGTATACATGTGCCCCGCATAGTGCTTCGTACTGTATATGTGACGCCCCTGAGGGTTCGGTCGCCACAGAGGTACTGCACCTCACCCAGAGGTGTGGTGTCTCCCTTTCTCTCAGTTAAGGAGGGAGTGCTGCACGGAACCCCTACACCTGCATCCAACACTACACTACCCCAGGGCAGCAGGAGGGGCAAGACGCAATGTATGTTTCTGCTGAGCCCTGACCCTGGCTGGAGTGGGGGGAACCCAAAGGCAGGGGGAACCAGTAGTCGGTGTGGGTGTAGGAGGTAGTTCATGGGAGGACTCACACAGTAAAGATATAAAATAGGGAAGCCATCTTAGGGTGGCAGAACAGTGAGACTAGTAGTTGGAGAGCAGTTGGGAGCAGAGTCTCTCTAGGAGCTCTGCTCCACTACAAGGGCTCAGGACTGAGGCCCAGGAGGGGAGCAGGGAGTAAGCTCCATTCTACAGAAGGGATCCTAGGGGAGTACGGCGAGTGCAGGAGGCACCCGTACACCCCGAACCTGCCAAGTGTCAGGAGGATCTAGGCCGCAAGAAGGGGACCGGCCCCTGCCCCAGTCATGCAGCTTCAAGCCTCGGCTGGAAAATACCGGAGGCTTCTGACTTCTATAGCAGGAGCCAAACGCTTACTTCAATCCCAGTAAGGTCGAGCAGGTCTGAGCAACTCCGACGGACAGGGGGGACCTCGCAGCACCCGATTAGGATTCACAGTGAGAAGCGCAGGGCAGGAGGGAGTAAAGACCCACCGTGAAGTCGGTCTAGGAAGGTACATATGAAAGTGGGGTTCTGCCAGATGCACCCGAGCTGCCTGAGGAAGG
The DNA here is from genome assembly GCF_046119375.1 of Phyllobates terribilis. NCBI lineage: Eukaryota > Metazoa > Chordata > Amphibia > Anura > Dendrobatidae > Phyllobates > Phyllobates terribilis. Next base: position 801,777,877 of record NW_027362763.1, on the reverse strand, counting down.
ACTGAACCCCTGCCCGGTGAACGCAGTGCGACGCGGGAGGCTTGCACCAGTACTGTGCACCTGAGGAACTTGAACATAACTGTGAGTAAACTCGGATGACTGCACTGAACTGCCTCCGCTCCTTCATTTCGCCGGTACCATTTCCCTCCCTGCACTACAACGCCCAGCGCACCTCTTCCATTTTCTCCTACACTGCCTTGAGGCCTGCTCCACCTGTGGGGAGCCGTTCCATCTTAAGCTGCCCTATCATCTGCCTCAGAGGACTGCCGCAGCGCTGGTGATCCTCACCAGACACCACAGGTGGCGTCACGACAATTTTCCCCAACCAATAATTTCCCTTTTCAGCGACCGCCCAGGGCCAAGGACCGGGCCAGCCACCGTGATAATCCCCTGCAAGCAGCCAGAGGCCCGGCTGCCGAGTACTCCACGGTCCTGGGGGCGAGTCAGCTTTCTGGCATCACGAACAGGATGCGTGACCAGCCCGTACCGTCGGGTGAAGTGTGCCTAAAGAACTGTGTTATGTTACTGAATGTGGCGCCCGCCTCAGAAGAACGGGCGCCATTATGTGCGTGATCAAAGACAACAATATGGAACCTCCCCTCGTGGGCCGGGTCCCAGAATGGCGCCAAAAGCATACCCTGCCCCTTGCAACTATGACTGTCCGCATAGATGTGTCCGTCAAGGCAGGAACGCCGTCACAGGGAATGACCGACAGCAAATCGCCATGGGACCACCCCCAAAAGAGGAGAGGAGGAGGAGAAAAGGAATGGAGACAGGGTGTGGTCTCAGTCCATCTAGCCAGACCGCATCCGGCAGCCGAGATGGAAGGGAGCAAAAGCCAAGCCTGTCAGGACTGCGAATATTTTTAATTACATTTTGGCCATTTTTGCCCTCTTTCAAGATGGTGTCGTTTGTCTCATGTGCCCCTTGTCTTCCTGCTTCATAACTCCACCCCAGCCTCTAATCAGTGCTAGAGTATCCTGCCTGTGACCTGTTCCTGGTGGTTTCCTAGTTCCCTGCTCTGCCCTGCAGCCTTGTGTGGATCTTCTGTTACCTGCTCTCAGAGATTCTGCTGCATTCAGTTGTTACCTGTATTCCTCCTTCTCCTTTCTGCTCCTGCTGCTACCTCAGAGCCTCAGTCTTCACCTGCATTCTGCTAACAAGTAAGCTGGTTTCTGCTCTGACTCACCTGCATTAGATAGCTGCAGAGCACGGGACTGTGCTGCACTATCAGGGACTTCCTACCCAGGCCTCCCTGGATTATCTAATATATATATTGTATGAACTTCCTTGCATGGACTTGATAAGGACTTCCTTGTTTTCTAGCATCCTCTAGTGTGAACTGTGCTTTACAGATTGCTTTGCTGTTTGCATTTAGAGCACGGGACTGTGCTGCATTATCTGGGACTTCCTTCCCGGGCCTCCCTGGATTATCTAATATATATTGTTTGGACTTCCTTGCATCTATATATATATTTGTGTATGGACTTGATAAAGACTTCCTTGTTTTCTAACATCCTCTAGTGTGTACTGCACTTTACAGACTGCTCTGCTGATTGCATTTTCCCCTGAGTGTTTATGGACTTTGAGTTTTCGTCTGCACTTGTTTGAAACACCGTGTGTTTATAATATACACTTTGACACCTATAAGCTGTGTTCTGTTGTATCTTTGTTCCACGCAAAAAGACTCCTGTGGTATCCATTATAATTATTACAAAGCCTCTACCTCTGGCCTGCCGCTGCACCAAGCCACCTCCTCTACCATGGAGGAAGATATGGAGAAGCTATCACCGGAGGATGTGGAGTTCCTCGAGAGCGAGCTCCTCGAGCTGGGCCAGCAAGAGGAGCAAACCCAGCAGGCAGCGGTCGCCCGGTGGAAAAGTGAGCTGCTGGAGAAACTGGCAGCCCTCCGGAAAGTGAGACCAGATGCCAGCAGCCGCACACCAGCCCAGGCGGAGATCGCAGGAGACCAGGAGGCCGTGTGGAACACAGGAGCAGGTAGGAAAGAATCCCCAGCCCCGGGCGCTGCCAGCGCCGACCTGCTCCTGAGCCTCCTGCCCCAGCCCCTGCCATATGCTGCCGCACTCTGGCCGGAACCATTATGCAGCCTGGAACCTCCACCCCTGGGCGCGGAACCCAAAAACCCCCCACCAAGGGCCTTCCTGGAACCCCCGCCTCTGAGCGCTGCACCGGAAGGTTCCCCATACAGCGTCCTGCCGGACCCTCTAATCCCGGGCGCTGAAGCTACGGGTCTGTTGCTAGGAGCCCTCCCGCCACCTCCGCGTCCGCTGCTGGAGTGGATCTACGGCGCGCCGGTCTTTGACTGGTCTGCCCGTTTCGAGGATCAGCAGCCGTGCCCTCTCCTCCCAATGCCAGCACCCCCGGTTGCCTGCCCCCGCGGAGAGGAGTTATGCTGGGACAACCGGGGGGGAGATCTGATGGGGCTCACCTATGAAACAGAGTCCGCCACCCTGCAGAGGAAGGAGTTCTGCAGGCGGGAGCTCCGACAACTGGAGAGGGAGCGACGCGCGCGGAAAGCGCGCAGTGAACGCCTGGAGGCCCGTGACAAGGCCTCCAAGGCACAAGTCCGCCAGGTGGAGACAGCCAACCCCAGCCCCTGTGAGGAAGGCCTCATTGTCAAGTTTAACCTCAAGCCTGGGTGGGGCTTCATCCGTAGTCACGAGTTCAACAGGGACATTTTAGTCAACCGGCGGGATGTGGAGCCTGAGCTGGAAGAAGGCCATCCCGACCGGAACCTGTATCCGGGAGACCGAGTCACGTTCATCCGGCATCATGGTGAGCGTGGCTGGTATGCCCTGCTAGTGTTCCATGCCAACAAGGATGCACCGCTGCAGGAAGTCCCTCGTGACCTGGCTGGGTCAGGGAAGAATGAAGAGTACCCCAGGAGGGGTCCCCAGTACTAGGCTTAGTACTGAGACTGCACCGAACTGTGTATAGTCACCCGTCCGGTTGCTGAGTTTAGGATATTGTTGTTATAATATGTTTTCTTAGGTACCCGTAAGGGTATAGAGACAATAGGGAAGAGGACAGTGATCTCCCTACAAACTTTCCATTGTAAATAAGTTTAGCACTTCTTAAAGTGCACCCTATTGGTTTTATAAGCGCAATCTTTACCGCAGAACAAAAACCCGTTTGGCGTGGCGGAAGACGAGGTCCAGTATCTGGATCATCTATGCCCTGCAGCCACGCCCAGGGCCTACGTTGAGGGTTTGTGGACGGGTCCCTCATTCTGCTGCTGTTGCACTTTGGTGCAGGAACTTTCGTGAAAATGTTTTATATATGAAAAATGCTCTTAGAATGTTTTACAATGCAACGTTTAAAATGATGTGCCTCCCATAAAGGGAAGAATGTTTTACAGTCTTCTGTGCGAATGCATTCAAAAATTTTGTATGTCTAGTATCCATGTTTTTGCTTTGTTCCAGCCCGCGGACGTGCTGTGTTTTACCGGGGGGGAATGTGGCGCCCCTGAGGGTTCGGTCGCCACAGAGGTACTGCACCTCACCCAGAGGTGTGGTGTCTCCCTTTCTCTCAGGTAAGAAGGGACTGCTGTACGGAACCCCAACACCTGCATCCAACACTACACTACTTCAGGCCAGCTGAAGGGGCAAGACGCAATGTATGTTTCTGCTGAGCCCTGACCCTGGCTGGAGTGGGGGGAACCCAAAGGCAGCGGGAACCAGTAGTGGGTGTGGGTGGAGGAGGTAGTTCATGGGAGCACTCATACAGTAAAGATATAACATAGGGAAGCCATCTTAGGGTGGCAGAACAGTGAGACTAGTAGTTGGAGAGCAGTTGGGAGCAGAGTCTCTCTAGGAGCTCTGCTCCACTACAAGGGCCCAGGACTGAGGCCCAGGAGGGGAGCAGGGAGTAAGCTCCGTTCTACAGAAGAGATCCTAGGGGAGTACGGCGAGTGCAGGCGGCACCCGTACACCTGAACCTGCCAAGTGTCAGGAGGATCTAGGCCGCAAGAAGGGGACCGGCCCCTGGCCCTGTCGTGCAGCTTCAAGCCTCGGCTGGAAAATACCGGAGGCTTCTGACTTCTATAGCAGGAGCCAAACTCTCACTTCAATCCCAGTAAGGTCGAGCAGGTCTCAGCAACTCCGACGGACAGGAGGGACCTCGCAGCGCCCGAATAGGATTCACAGTGAGAAGCGCAGGGCAGGAGGGAGTAAAGACCCAGCGTGAAGTCGGTCTAGGAAGGTACATTTGAAAGTGGGGTTCTGCCAGGTGCACCCGAGCTGCCTGAGGAAGGACTGAACCCCTGCCCGGTGAACGCAGTGCGACGTGGGAGGCTTGCACCAGTACTGTGCACCTGAGGAACTTGAACAGAACTGTGAGTAAACTCGGATGACTGCACTGAACTGCCTCCGCTCCTTCATTTCGCCGGTACCATTTCCCTCCCTGCGCTACAACGCCCAGCGCACCTCTTCCATTTTCTCCTACACTGCCCTGAGGCCTGCTCCACCTGTGGGGAGCCGTACCATCTTAAGCTGCCCTATCATCTGCCTCAGAGCACTGCCGCAGCGCTGGTGATCCTCACCAAACACCACAGGTGGCGTCACGGCAATTTTCCCCAACCAATAATTTCCCTTTTCAGCGACCGCCCTGGGCCACGGACCGGGCCAGTCCCCGTGATAATCCCCTGCAAGCAGCCAGAGGTCCAGCTGCCGAGTACCCCACGGCCCTGGGGGCGAGTCATATACATGCCCCGCATAGTGCTCCGTACTGTATACATGGCCCCGCATAGTGCTCCGTACTACTGTATACATGGCCCCACATAGTGCTCCGTACTGTATACGTGACCCCGCATAGTACTCCGTACTGTATACATGCCCCGCATAGTGCTCCATCCTAATATATACATGGCCCCGCATAGTGCTGCGTACTGTATACACGGCCCGAGCATAGTGCTCTGTACTACTGTATACATGGCCTCGCATATTCCTCCGTACTGCATACATGGCCCTGCATAGTACTCCATACTGTATACATGGCCCCGCATGCTGCTGTTTTGTATACATGGCCCCTCATACTGCTGTTTTGTATACATAGCCCCGCATAGTGCTGCACACAGTATACATCGCCCCGCAAAGTGATCCATACTGTGTACACGGCCCCCGCATAGTGCTCACTACTACTATAAATGTGGCGCCCCTGAGAGTTCAGTCGCCACAGGGGTACTGCACCTCAGATTGAGGTGTGGTATCTCCTCTCCGAGGTAAGGATGGAGCACCTCTCAGGACCCCACCTCATCACTCAACACTACACCACTCCTGTCCTGTAGGGGGCCTAAATGCACCAGGGTGCTGCTCCGGTCCGGGATAGAGGAGATGGGGGGAACCAAAGATAGGGGGAACCATGAAGTGGGTGAGGGTGGAGGACACACTTTTAGGTTACACTTATTCCTTCATATTTAAACTACGGCCATCTTAGGTTCAAGGTCTTTGATTGTGGTCTTCTTTGCTGAACGTGGCTTTCCGGTGGAACCTGCAGCTGATTGAAGATACATGGTCCTCGTGCTCTGGCCTTGAGGCGAGGAGCGGGTTAGAGTTAACGGTTGTCTCTACCCGGTCAAGGTCCCTACCTAAGAAGGCCTGGAGGGGAGTAGAGGAGAAAAGTTCCATAGGCAAAAGGATCCCAAGTGGGGTACAGATGGAGCGGTATACGCCACCTGTCCTCTTTATTCTGGCCAAGCCAGAGGGACTCCTGCTGCAAGAGGGGACCGGCCCCCGATATCTTACTTCGCTACTTCACGTCTTAGTCGGAGAAGCTCCGGAGGATTAGTGGATCCCACCGGGTAACGGACGGAGCGGCATACGCCACCTGTTCCCTTTTTCTGTGTATAGCCAGAGGGAGACCCAGCCTATCACACGCACCACATATGGACAGGAGAGGACCTAGTGAGAAAGTCTAGGAACACTCTAGTGCGGGGGTCCTGATTCTTGCACCCGAACTACCCAGAGTGTGTTGAACCCCCTTTCTGGTGGCCGCAGCGCGCTGTGCGGAGCGAGGAGAAGCCTTGCAGCTGACGCCTAACAACATGAGTAAAGCTTGGAAGACTGCATCCCTGCCTCCGGTCCCTTATTTCAGCACGACACCACGCCACCCACTACGACTCCCCTCATCCGTCCTTCTCTGCCCTGAGGCCCTGCTCCGCCTGTGGGGAGTAGTACCATCTGCTGCTGCCACGACATCATCCCACCTCAGAGGACTGCCGCAGCGCTGGTTGCGAATCACCAGGCACCACAGGTGGCGTAGTCATTGAATCCACTCGATTACCACCAACCCTCATAGCCCATTAAATCTTTTATGTGACGGCCCTGGGCACGGAAAGGGTCCAGGCCATGACTGCAACCCTCAACATCTGACTCGGCTCCGAGTACCCCCATCTCTCAGGGCAGGGCTGTGAGCGTCACATATACATGGCCCCGCATAGTGATCCATACTGTATACATGGCCCCGCATAGTGCTCTGTAATACTATATACATGGCCCCGCACAGTGCTCTGTACTGTATACACGGCCACCGCATAGTGCTCCGTACTGTATACACGGCCCCGCATAGTGCTCTGTACTGTATACACAGCCCCGCATAGTGCTCCATACTGTATACACGGCCAAGCATAGTGCTCCGTACTGTATACATGGTCCCAGATTAAAAAAATAAATACTCACCTCTGCCATTCCAATACTAATCCCTACCTGTGGGTCCACGGACCATCATCTCACCCTTGTGAGCGCATGCGCCATCCCCCTTTCTCTAGCGCCGCGGCCACTCTCCTCTGCGCGCGCCCTCCCATCAGGCCATGCGCCCTTCCACCAGGCCCAGGCCATGGAGGCACCGGGAGGGCAGTAGTACTATATGGGGGCACTGAGAGGGCACTAGCACTATATTGGGGCTCAGAGAGGGCACTAGTACTATATGGGGGAACAGAGGGGGCACTAGAACTATATGGGGGAACAGAGGGGGCACTAGTACTATATGGGGGCACAGAGGGGGCACTAGTACTATATGGGGGTTTTCCAGACATGTAGAATCCCAAAGTTATTAAGAAGTAAACGAGTGAGTATGACACACGGTATTATCAGAACTACTTCTCACTAAATGTCCTTTTAGCACTCTAGCACTTTAGATTGGTACTTTCCACATTACTGATTCACAGTGAATATGTCCTGTTAGCACTGTAGCACCTTAGATTAGATTATTTCAGTCTATTGTTTCACAGTGACCATTTTCTGAATACTTGCACTTTAGCTTTCTGCACTTCTCTTCTTTGCACTTTATACGTCCCTCAATGAATGCCATTATTTTGGCTTTTTAGCACTTTATATTAGTTACTAGCTATTGAACCCGTTCTACGCCCGGGTGGCGAGCCTTTTTATTGGTATATGGTCTCCCATGCTGCTATGTGCTGCCCCCCTCCTTGTATTTGTGCTGCCCCCACCATCCAATCCTGGTATGCGTGATACCCCTCACCCCCAATCCTGGTATGCGTGGCACCCCTCACCCCAATCCTGGTATACGTGGCACCCCTCACCCCCAATCCTGGTATGCGTGATACCCCTCACCCCCAATCCTGGTATGCATGGCACCCTATCCCTCACTCCCAATCCCGGTATGCGTGGCACCCCTCACCCCCAATCCCGGTATGCATGGCACCACTCATCCCCGTATGCATGGCACCCCTCACCCCCAATCCCGGTATGCGTGGCACTCCTCACCCCCAATCCCGATATGCGTGGCACCCCTCATCCTTATCCTGTTGTGTATGGTATCCCTCATCCTGGTATGCATGGTACCCCATCCCTCATCCCTATCCTGGTGTGTATGGTATCCCTCATCCTGTTATGCATGGCACCCCATCCCTCATTCCCAATCCCGGTATGCGTGGCACCCCTCATCCCCAATCCCGGTATACGTGGCACCCCTCATCCCTATCCTGGTGTGTATGGTATCCCTTATCCTGGTATGCATGGCACCCTATCCCTCACTTCCAATCCCGGTATGCGTGGCACCCCTCACCCCCAATCCCGGTATGCATGGCACCCCTCATCCCCAATCCCAGTATGCCTGCCACCCCTCATCCCCAATCCCGGTATCCGTGGCACCCCTCGCCCCCAATCCCGGTATGCGTGGCACTCCTCACCCCTAATCCCGGTAAGCGTGGCACCCCTCACCCCCAATCCTAGTATGCGTGGCACCCCTCACCCCCAATCCCGGTATGCGTGGCACCCCTCACCCCCAATCCCGTTATGCTTGGCACCCCTCACCCCCAATCCCGGTATGCATGGCACCACTCATCCCCGTATGCATGGCACCCCTCACCCCCAATCCCGGTATGCGTGGCACTCCTCACCCCCAATCCCGATATGCGTGGCACCCCTCATCCTTATCCTGTTGTGTATGGTATCCCTCATCCTGGTATGCATGGTACCCCATCCCTCATCCCTATCCTGGTGTGTATGGTATCCCTCATCCTGTTATGCATGGCACCCCATCCCTCATTCCCAATCCCGGTATGCGTGGCACCCCTCATCCCCAATCCCGGTATACGTGGCACCCCTCATCCCTATCCTGGTGTGTATGGTATCCCTTATCCTGGTATGCATGGCACCCTATCCCTCACTTCCAATCCCGGTATGCGTGGCACCCCTCACCCCCAATCCCGGTATGCATGGCACCCCTCATCCCCAATCCCAGTATGCCTGCCACCCCTCATCCCCAATCCCGGTATCCGTGGCACCCCTCGCCCCCAATCCCGGTATGCGTGGCACTCCTCACCCCTAATCCCGGTAAGCGTGGCACCCCTCACCCCCAATCCTAGTATGCGTGGCACCCCTCACCCCCAATCCCGGTATGCGTGGCACCCCTCACCCCCAATCCCGTTATGCTTGGCACCCCTCACCCCCAATCCCAGTATGCGTGGCACCCCTCATCCCTATCCTGGTATGCATGGCATCCCTCATCACTATCCTGGTGTGTATGATATCTCTCATCCTGGTATGCATGGTACCCCATCCCTCATCCTGGTATGCGTGGCACCCCTCATCCCCAATCCCGGCATGCGTGGCACCCCTCATCCCCAATTCCGGCATGTGTGGCACCCCTCATCCCCAATCCTGGCATGCGTGGCACCCCTCATCCCCAATCCCGGCATGCGTGGCACCCCTCATCCCCAATCCTTGTATGTGTGTCACCCCTCATCCCCAATCCTAGTATGCGTGGCACCCCTCATCCCCAATCCCGGTATGTTTGACACCCCTCATCCCCAATCCCGGTATGTGTGGCACCCCTCATCCCCAATCCCGGTGTGCATGTCACCCCTCATCCCCAATCCCGGTATGCGTGGCACCCCTCATCCCCAATCCCGGTATGCGTGGCACCCCTCATGCCCAATCCCGGTATGCGTGGCACCCCTCATCCCCAATCCTGGTATGTGTGGCACCCCTCACCGCCCAATTCTGGTATGCGTGGTACCCCTCACCCCCAATCCTGGTATGTGTGGTACCCCTCACCCCCCAATCCTGGTATGTGTGGTACCCCTCACCCCCAATCCTGGTATGCGTGGTACCCCTCACCCCCAATCCTGGTATGTGTGGTACCCCTCACCCCACAATCCTGTTATGTGTGGCCCCCTCATCCCTTTCACACTGTACACACATACAAAAAAATAAACAGTTATACTCACCTTTCTTCCCTGTGCTCCAGCGCTGCTGCGTCCTCTTCTGCCAGAGGCCGGGGGAGGAGTGCAGCGCTGGAGCACCGCGCTGTCCGGCGCTATTTTGATGAAGACACACTGTGTCTTCAGTAAAATGGCACCGGATAGCGCAATGCACACGCGCCGGTCCAACGCTTTCATTCCGACCCTGGTCTCCAGCGAAGAGAGGCGCCACGGCAATGCTCCTCCTGGTCAGGTAAGTATGTAAGTATGGCGCCGGAGATTGCGGTATGCGTTCAGTGTCTACGCATCCCACGATCTCCGGCGCCATATACTCCTTTTACCTGTAACGGCTGGATGCGTGCTCATCTCTGGAGCAGGACTACGCGTCACGCATGCGCAGTCTATCGAGGCTTCAGACAGAGACACGCATCCCCGGTTATATTATAGACTAGCTATTGAACCACCAGTTCTACGCCCGGGTGGCGAGCATTTTTATTGGTATATGGTCTCCCATGCTGGTATGTGCTGCCCCCATCCTGTCCCCACCATCCAATCCCGGTATGAATGGCTCCCCTCATCCCCGATCCCGGTATGCGTGGCTCCCCTCATCCCCGATCCCGGTATGCGTGGCTCCCCTCATCCCCGATCCTGGTATGCGTGGCTCCCCTCATCCCCGATCCCGGTATGCGTGGCTCCCCTCATCCCCGATCCCGGTATGCGTTTCTCCCCTCATCCCCGATCCCGATATGCGTGGCTCCCCTCATCCCCGATCCCGGTATGCATGGCTCCCCTCATCCCCATTTCCGGTATGCGTGGCTCCCCTCATCCCCATTTCTGGTATGCGTGGCTCCCCTCATCCCCATTTCCGGTATGCGTGGCTCCCCTCATCCCCATTTCCGGTATGTGTGGCTCCCCTCATCCCCATTTCCGGTATGCGTGGCTCCCCTCATCCCCATTTCCGGTATGCGTGGCTCCCCTCATCCCCAATCCTGGTATGCGTGGCACCCCTCATCCCTATCCTGGTGCGTATGGTATCCCTCATCCTGGTATGCATGGCACCCTATCCCTCACTCCCAATCCCGATATGCATGGCACCCCTCATCCCCAATCCCGGTATGCGTGGCACCCCTCACCCCCCAAATCTCGGTATGCGTGGCACCCCTCACCCTCCAATCCTGGTATGTGCGGCCTCCTCAACCCCCAATCCTGGTATGTGTGGCCTCCTCAGTCCCCCATTCCTGGTATGTGTGGCCTCCACAATCCCCCATTCCTGGTATGTGTGGCCTCCTCAATCCAAGTATCCTGGTATGTGTGGCCTCCTCAATCCCCTAATCCCTAGTATGTGTGGCCTCCACAATCCCCCATCCCTGGTATGTGTGGCCTCCTCAATCCCCCATCCCTGGTATGTGTGGCCCCCTCAATCCCCTAATCCCTGGTATGTGTGGCCTCCTCAATCCCCCATCCCTGCTGTGTGTGGCCTCCTCAATCCCCTAATCCCTGGTATGTGTTGCCTCCTCAATCCCCCATCCCTGGTATGTGTGGCCCCCTAAATCACCTAATCCCTGGTATGTGTGGCTTCCTCATCCCCCATTCCTGGTATGTGTGGCCTCCTCAATCCCCCATCCCTGGTATGTGTGGCCTCCTCAATCCCCCATTCCTGGTATGTGTTGCCTCCTCAATCCTCCATTCCTGGTATGTGTGGCCTCCACAATCCCCCATTCCTGGTATGTGTGGCCTCCACAATCCCCCATTCCTGGTATGTGTGGCCTCCTCAATCCCCCATCCCTGATATGTGTTGCCTCCTCAATCCCCCATTTCTGGTATGTGTGGCCTCCACAATCCCCCATTCCTGGTATGCATGCCCTCCTCAATCCCCCATTCCTGGTATGTGTGGCCTCCTCAATCCCCCATTCCTGGTATGTGTGGCCTCCACAATCCCCCATCCCTGGTATGTGTGGCCTCCACAATCCCCCATTCCTGGTATGTATGCCCTCCTCAATCCCCCATTCCTGGTATGTGTGGCCTCCTCAATCCCCCATTCCTGGTATGTGTGGCCTCCACAATCCCCCATCCCTGGTATGTGTGGCCTCCTCAATCCCCCATCCCTGGTATGTGTGGCCTCCTCAATCCCCCAATCCTGGTATGTGTGGCCCCCTCATCCCCCAATCACTGCACATAAAACAATAAACACTCATACTCACCTTCCTTCCTCACCTCTGCTCCAGCGCTGAGTCCTGTCTGCAGCAGCTCATGTCGGCATCTGAGCTGCGCGCGCTCTCAGACACAGAGGTGAGCTGCTGCCACACATTCACTCCTCTCCACGCCGGGACTATGGGCGTGGAGAAGCGTGAATATGCTTTCTTTTTAGCGGCGGCCACTGACAGCAGGAGCCGGGGCTCAGCGCTCCTCCGTGGCCGCTACTAAAGAGAATGAATATTCCGTCTTCTCCACGCCCATGGGAGTGGCCTCAGAGGGAATATTCATGTCCCTTTAGCAGCGGGCACACGTGGTTGTGTGCTCCGCTGCTCCACTGCCGCAACCCGCTCCTCTGCCGCCGCAACCTCCTACTCACCTATCCTCCTCGTTCCCACGCTGCTTGGGGCCCTCACGGGCCCCCTCCGGCCACGGGCTGGGCCCCATAGCAGTGGCCGTCTTACCTGTAACGGCTGGATGCGGGTCTTCTGTCTGGAGCCAGACTGCGCGTCACGCATGCACAGTCTATCGAGGCTTCGGACAGAGACACGCTTCTGCCGTTATATTATAGATATTGTCTACACAACATCAGCACTTTTGCACTTTAAATTTACACAACTTAATATGTATTATTGGTGGAATTTCTACATAATGTGTACCATAATGATTATTAAACTCACTGTTATGTATTATTTTGCACTTCTGGGTACCGATGTGTCCTTTAATATTCTATGGACTCTTGTAGAATTTTATAATAGTCCTATGGATTTTTTCTTCTGTGTCTGTCCTATTTAATAAAGAACCCCTTTTTTCACTTTCATTGTGTAGGGTGGTTTTATACACTCTTGTGTCACCATATTTTAAAAAAACTTTTTTATTCTCACTTTTTATTTGAATGGATTCACTTGAGGGGTATTTTTATGACACTGTAGGATTCACTTGAGATGTATGATTTCGGTGCATCATTTCCCTGTTTTTGAATATTTTCACTCATTGCACTTGATTTGGTGGCTGAATACTAATATGTGAAGAACATTAATAATGTTATGTGTTTTTATGTGTCCATATACATATGTGTGTGTGCACTTGTGTGTGCACATGCACATGTATGAATAAACATTTTTTTGCTTGTGTACACACATGCAGGCAATGTGTTTGAGAGGTATGATTTTGTGTGGTTAGGGACAGATGAATGGATGTATGAATGAGTTATATCAGATGATATTTACTCCCAATTGACAACTTCAGCATATGCATGTGTAAACTTGGAAAAAAAACAAAAAAACATTTATTTTCTTTTAGGGATTCAGTAAGTATCTATGTCCATAGGTTTACATACCGTATATGCAGGTTTAGCTCTTACGAATCTATGCAGTGGTGTTTCCGTTTTGTGTGCCCAGACTCTGGGTTTGATTGTCTGGACATCAATATATATCTTTTGGATGGGATCTTTCCATATTAATATCTCCCTTTGGTTGGTTCCCTATGACCCCTACTACACTCTAACACATATTTTGTGTGTGGCGTCTGAATTTGCCTGTGTGATGCTGTTTCCCAGATGGTGCACATATATACTCTGTGCATGACTTCGGAATGTATGACTATACGGCCTACTATACGCAGCCCACTGAAAACCCCCCACTTACTATAAATAAAAACCACCACACTGTGACATTGGATATAATGGCCACAGCAGCCTCATTTATTATATAACAGCATAAACATAAATAACATTAATTAACATTAAATTAACTCTGAAAAAGGAGGAGGGGAATTGAAGGCTCCACCATTTTTGGAGAAAAACTGCAACAAACAGCTCCACCATGCCACCCCCAGCCGCACCACAACCGGCCCAGGGGGACTAAGCTGACTGTTGCCCATACATTTTGAAAAACTGCAACAAACAGCTCCACCATGCCACCCCTAGCCGCACCGCAACCGGCCCACGGGGACCCAGCTGACTGCTGCCCATCCAGAAATGTCCCGCTGAGACCTCGCTCAGTAGGGACCCGTTTTAAATTTTAACACCCGATTAACACCGATGGGAGTCACCCATCCCTGCAGTGGGTTCCCCCGTCCTCCTTCGATGTAAGCAACCGCCTTCAAAACCCCCCTCCTTTTCCGCCATAGCGAGCAGGCATGACACCTTATGCCTGAGAGTCCCGCCATACCAAAAGTGCCTTTTCAACTCCCTCCATCAATGCTAATGCCCACATATCTATGCCAATATCATTCAAATGGACCCCATCAGACCGCAGAAATTCCCTAGACGGAACTTCCAGATCCCGATGACGAACCACAACCCCCCCATGCAGAGCAATGAATCGGGAAACCTCCCTATTCACCTTGCTCCGAGCTTTATTTATACTTTCGACTGACCAGGAGTGTCGCCATGCCAGGCGTGCGACGATGTTCGACCATACGAGCAGTAATCCCGGTTAGGTTTCCAAAAGCCTCAGGCAGTCAAACGACGTCACGGATCAAGTCTCTAGACGTCCTAGAGCCCAAGTCATTCCCACCCGCATGCAAAACGAGTATATTCGGGGGCCTAAATTAGCATAAAAATGAAATTCGGGCATTACCCGGATCCACAGCAAATCCCTGATACCGATACACCGAACCATCGCAACCTCCTTCGTTGTGCCCAACTGGCGCCCCGCCGGTCTTACGTTGGCCCGACTGGAACTCCAATATACATACGAGTGACCAAACACCCAGATCAACCGAGGGGGTCCTGAAACATAAAACAAAGGGGGGGGGGATGTAAAAAAGAAAAGAAAATCGTTACCAAATAATAACGCTATCAAAAAATTGGGGGAAAATCTTATAACATATGAGGCCGGACTTAAGACCGATACCTCGCCGACTCCCAGCGACCAATCTTTTTCACAGCTTTAACCCCCAAACCCCAGCGAGCAGCCTCAGTGGCAGCCCCAATCCGAAACGAATGAGAACCAAGCTCCAAACCATTCAGACCACAACTAGCTAAACCCCGCCTGAAGATGGTAATAAACTGATACACTGATAATGCAGATCCATCTTGATGTAACAAAAAGGCACCCGATGATGGACCTCTCACCTTCAGAAATGCAGAAACCCATCTCACAGGGCATTCAAACAAACCGTCCACAGCCCACAATTCCACCAAACAACCCTTACCAGCTGTATCGGTTTCTGACCGCCTCAAATAACACCGTACTGCCTCCTCCGAGAACACTACATCCTGTGATAACAGCCCACCATGACACTTAACATTTCTGCTCACCAATTCGCTTATCCTAAATGCCCCAAAAAACGCCAGAACAAAGGCCGCCCCAAATAGCCGACATTCATATTCAGAACTACACACACAGCTAAGGCAACGCAAAAGCTGACCCAGTATTTCAAACTATACCGGGCGCCGCCAATCTCGTACCGGATAGCTCCTCCGAAATGCCTTCATCGCCTGGCGAACCAAGAAATCCTTGGTAAAGTCCCTCCAACCACTTAACTTAAAGAAGAAGGCCAAACCTGCTAACCTACCAGCTACAGCTGAGACTGATAAACCCTCCTGAAATGCCCTGCCGATCATATACAACAATAAATAGGGACGGTCCGCTTCCGTCACCTGCTCACCTGCCGACTCCTCTAGCTCCTGCCAAAGACGCCACGCAGAAACATATCGAGACCAAGTACTGGGGTTAACAGAACACCTCACAAAATTCAACGCTGCACGGACACTAGATCCCACAACCACCGGGGCCAATCGGTCTCCAACTGCTCCGCGTCCGGCGCTAGTTCCCGAAAACGATCCCACTGGAAGCGAGACAATGCATCAGCTATTGAATTCTGAACACCCGGTACATGAACAGCACAAAACCAGACATTAAAATCCAAACACCTGAGCACTAGATGGCGCAAAAGAGACAGAACTGGCAATGAAACAGCTGACAAGTTGTTAATACAATGCACTACACTTAAGTTGTCACAGAAGAAACGCACTTTCTTGTTCCTCAGCTCAGAGCCCCAAACCTCCAAAGCCACCACAATAGGAAACATTTCCAGCAATGCCATGTTTCTTGTCAAACCTGCATCCTTCCATGATTCCGGCCACTCTCCCACACACCATTTTCCACCGAAATGGGCCCCAAAACCATAAGAACCTGACGCGTCTGTAAACCAAACCAGATCCACATTAGAAACGACTTGATCCATCCAAACTGACAAGTGATGGATTAACCGAAACTTGTTAGGCTCCTTTTTGGGCACAACGCCCAGAGGAGAAACACATAAACACCGAACTTAATTTCCGTATCCTATTTTTCCTTAACAACTGCCGCATGCATCCGAGCCGAAATCAAATTCTTAGGCCGCACCGTACGTGGCACAACTGCCGACGGAATCCTGAAGCCAAAATTAAAACCATCCCTCAACAACACAGCTGCTTCCTTATCCGGATACCTACTTAGAAATGGAAGCATCCGATCTATTCTCACTGGTGTCCTCCCTTTTTGAAAAAGAGTCGCTTGATTTTTTTCTTTCCTTTCTTAAAGCACTTGGAATGGCTGTGAGACCCTCCGCAGCCTGAACATTCGTGCTAAAACGTACAGTCTGTGCCAAAACGGCATTCCCGCTCATTAAACTGCCAGCACAGCCCCTTCCTGGAGCCTGACGAGGATGCCGCCGAATTGGCAGAACCCCCGCTACTTCCAGGAAAGGACTGCGAGGCCGACTTTGGTGCTGTCATCAATCGCAACCACAAACTAATCTCCTTGTGGTCCCACCGTAAACTCGGACGGACTGCCTTTCTTTGCCTAAACTGTTCATCATACCTCAGCCAGGCCATCCCGCCATAAACACGGTATGCTTCACTAATCGAATCTAAATATCAAAATAATGCAGAACAGTTCTCCAGAGTTTTCTCCCCAATGACACTCGCTAGTGTGGTAAACGCCTGCAGCCAATTTTGAAAAGTGCGAGGAATCAGACGATAACGCCTGCGCTCCTCCTCATCCTTCTTACTCTCATCTGGATTTACCCTGCCCAAATTAAACTTCTCCAACGGTAGCAAAGAAAAAATTTCCACGTACTCACTTTTTCTCACACCTCCTGCTTTAAATGAGCTCCCAAGGGGCCATCAAAGCACATATAAACCTTGCCCCTTGCTCTGTCATCCAACCGCACTGTATCCACTGGAGTCGCCGCAGCCGCTGGTGCTGCAACCGTCTCATTAGCTGCAACTGGTGCAGGAATCCCTCCACTCACAACTGCCGGGGTCTCCGCAACCGCCCCTGAACCTCCAGCACCACCCTGCCAAACTCCGCTAGGAACTGCCGCAGGTGACAAAAAACCCCGCACCATGCTAACAAATTCCGACACAACATCGCTCACCCGTTCACTACCCATCGCCCTGTCAGCTGCCAAGCCCCTCTGAAAATACCGCTCCCTCTGATCTACATCATCCGCATTCCCCCGAGGCACATTTAAACCATGTGACTTACTAGGCTGACTACGAGGAAGCCTTGGAACAGCCGTTTCGTGTCCTCTGCGGCGATCGTCCCCACTCTCTTCACTGCCAGATGAAATCTGGCCCTCTTCTTCAGAGGCAGAGTCAGGCTCGGGGACATCGCCAGGTAAACCCGACGGAGTCAACCCACTGCTAGACCTGGACCTCCTATCCACAATAGCGTGCTGTCTGGGAGGAGGAGAGACTTCAGCTGCATGCCTGCAGCCCGCATCCCTAGCAGCAATCTGCCCTCTCCCATGGACATTGCATCGGTCCTCGGTGCTACCGACATCCCGAGTGGGTCGTCTCCTTGCCCCCCCACACTGGTCTTCCCGATCTCCGCCGCCGGGGTCCTGCTGATCCTGACGCCTGGGCCCGGTGCGGTTCCACCTGCCGTTCTTCTGGGTCAGCTCCAACTGACCGGTACTCCTTTGCTTTCCCCGCTGCATGGGCCCGGCGCGGCTGTGCCTGCCGCTCACCTGAAATAGCTCCGGCTGACCTATTCACCCTCCTGCCTCCTTCTGCTCCCTGGGTCCGGCATCCTTCAGGCTCAGCTCTCCTTCCCCTGGCTGCTCGCTGGGCCCGAAGTGGATGCCCCGGCCGTTCATATAATGTATCTCTCCCTCCTGCAGCAGCAGAGGCCCTGCTCTCCTGAGCAGCCCGCACTTCCTGGATAGTGGTGCCACATGACCGGGATGACCTCACAGGGGGGGCAGAGCCAACGACGTCACTCACCCCGGCCTCTGAATGATGCTGATGCTTAGAGATTCTTCCAGAGCGGCGTGCGGCAGATGGGGGCTGGGGTTGTGCCTGTGATCCGGAGGGGTCCCTGGAGTGGCTTTGCAACCGGTGCCTGGCCGGAGAGTCCCTTCCGGGCTGAGTCTCTCCGGCGGCCTGGACCTCCTTGCACCTCTCTGAGGTGATGCGGGTGCAGCCACCTCTCCGGCCGTCCCTTCAGTGTTCCATCGCTGCAGCTGATCCTGGAGCCACAGCTGTCCCCTGCTCTCAGCCAACGAACGGATCTCCTGGAAAAGAGCCTCCATTCCTCAGGACCCGACGTAGATTCAGGTTCGTTAACTTTTCCCGAATGGACTACCCCCACCACCCCTCACCTTATATACTCCCCACAGAGATACTTCCCACTAGCCAATCAGATAACCCCGTACTATCCCCCTGCCCCTATACTCCTTCCCTACAAATTCGCGCCCAAAACTCTATTCCTTACATTAACCCCTTACCACCCCAAATTACGGCCTAGCAGACCTCCTGAGTAATGCGGCCCTCCTCTTAAGGCCCCTATGGGGGGATGCAGTCCGGGCCATACTACCTCTGGAGTAGTCCAGGCAACACGCACTTTCATATGGACTCTCCTTCCTCTGACGTGTTGTCACACGTGGCGGGAATGGATGCACTATTTGGCATCTGGGGTTGACCGGGCAACACACGCTCTCCCTGATTGAACTTCGCTCCTCCCTCCTCTCGCATGTGACTGCACGGCGAGGAAGCGAGGTGCAACAGGGAGCCCGCCTGCAGGTGAGCTTGGCGTTTTTTACCGCAATCGATATCTGGTGTATAGGGATATATACTCCTCATTCTATAAAGGGTTAACATCTCCATGTAACATTCTCATGCAGTCATTTTAAATAGCATTTGATGTGTAACGTAGTGGATTAGCTGTCCAATTACATAAATACCCAGTCTCTGTCTACTCAGTATACCCTTTTGAAGAAGCTTTGAAGCGAAACGCGCGTTAGAGGGTTTACTGCAGTGAATATGAATTGCTTGCTGTCCTTTGAGACTTATTTATGTTCAATAGCACTGTTTTAAGGATTTTTCAGTCTGCTGACTGTGTGGTTATATTGAGCACTTGTTCTGTTTATAGTTATACTTTTTTCTGAGTACCACTCCTCAGCATTCTGTCTCATCCTGTTGCCACTACCCTTATGGAGTGAATCCACGGGAATATAAAATCTTTTTTCTATATATTGATCTTTGTGAACAGTTTTATTGTGCGACCATAGTATTTCTATTTGATGAACACTAGGTGGATCACACATTGTGTACTTCTGGCACTATTACTTAGGTCTAAGAGTGAACTTTCACTATTTATATTACATATTTATACAGCCGGGTGGATCCCACTTGATGTTCATTACTGTTCAGGGCATTTATATGTATATATTTGGATTCTCATCCTTTATATGTTTTTTCTTCATATTGGTCTTTAGTGGCTCCATGTGCAATTTATATTTATATTTGTAACCTGTCCAACTTTCTAGGACAAGCATGCTAATTTGCATTCATCCACCATCTCTGTAGTATCACTTTTTTAATGTTGTCTAATTGATTGTTGAATAAAGATTGACTGATTTTTGTACATGGGAATTCTCTTTTTTGGCTTTTTGTATGAGAAGATAGTATATAAGAGTGGACACTGTCCTAATAAATTTGAGAAGGTTTGGAAGCTTTGGTGTGACCCATACCCTACTGATCCTACCTCTCAATTCAGTCTGGGAGATAATAGTTTTTCTTGTATTTCCCCTATAAACACCTGTGTAATGTGTATTGCTGTATTCTTTAAACTTGACTGACATGATGTGTATGGAGATGTATATAAAGAGCTAATAACAGATATGATGTTGTTGAATAATTATGTATTTTCATTCTGGAACCATTGTTATTCTTTCTTTCCTGTTATGCAATCTCTCAATTACTTGAATTAAAAAAAAAGATAATCTTGGAGAGGTGACGTCTAAGAAGGAAAAGAGATTTAGACATGTTCTATTCCAACTTGGATGGAAGACACCCCTTGCCAGAAAAAGAGCGAAAACTAACACAGGACACAAGCAGAGGTGCACATGAATGAAAGTGATCAGAGAGACATCTGCGTTATCATTTTAAGACTACGCTAAACTCCTTTGTTTCATCAAATATTGGTGAACATCTCCATTAATATTGGAAGTGGCTGGTGTGAATTGTCAACTCTGATCATGGACCTAAAGGAAGTTGTTCTTCATTTGTATCTGGATCCTCAATGAAATGTAAGACATGTTTAAATAATTCTGAAGCCCCCACTACTTTCTTACCAGAATGGTTTTATACCAGGGAGTGGAGCTGATTCATTTGAGGAAAGTGTTTAACAATATTAGGAGATGGAGACCACCGCTCCATCATGGCATCAAAGGCCACAAAGACTTGTAACAGGGTGGTGTAGGAGTTCTTGTGGAGGGTACTCAAGATGTTTGGGTTCAGGGAGAATTTTATCCGGTGGATCAAACTATTATACCATTCACCCCAAGCCAGAGGTACAAAACGGTGATGCCCGCTCTCTTATCTTCTCACTGTATTTTCCTTGAGGAAATTAGTGGTTTTGGCAGCAGTGGAGAGGGGGAAAGATATTGATCTATGCAGATGATATTCTGCTGATTTTGTTAGAGATGGGGAAATCTTTCATGTGGACCATAGAGGTGACCGTGTCTTTTGGTGCCCACTTTGGCTTGGATAGCAACTGTAGTATATGGGTTTTATTACCATTTGATGAAAAAATCAGAAAAGCATGAAGAGATTTACAGACTTTAGTAAAAAGATGGCTTTGAATATTTAGGGATAAATATCACATGGGAGCTTGTGAGTTTTGTATCGCTTAACATTATATTGTTCATTAGGAAATTAAAATAGATGTTGATGTGGATGCTGCTGCCGATATCTAATGTGGATAGAATAACCCTGATTAAGATGATGGTCTCTCGCCTCTAGTTCGTTATGTCCTCAGCGTCTGCCCGGTATGGGTAAATGAGAAAATTTTTAAATAAACAGAAACTCTTCTGAACGACCTGATTTGTTGGCGAGAGAGGGTGAGAATAAAAGTAACTATCTTCTGAAGTCTCAGACAGAAGGAGGCTTGGCCGTCCCTTATTTCCACAGATATTTCTGGGAAGCCCAATTACTTAAATTTCAGGAATTCTGATTTTGAAAGATTTTTACTAAATAAGAAAAAAGGGGATTTTGTAACATTTATGAATTTTTGAAATCAGGGATTTTGTTTCACGGGAATCTAGGAGATGACAAATGTTTTTTTCTTGCAATTATACTTGATTATTTAAAGAAGATATTAAATATTAACACGTCAATTGGATACGCCTCATCATAGGATAATATAAATATATATAACATTGTTAAGATACAGGGTTTTGGAAAAGAAAAGGTTGCATTTGGTTAAACATTTAATCCATGAAGATGAGTTGTTGCCATTTAATGTGATGAAGACACAGTTTAGCTTAGTAAAGTGCACGATTTTAGATATTGTCAAATTCAACAAGCGATGAAGAGTATGAGGGAATCAAATTGAGGAATGGATTATTTTTTGATTGGTTGCCATTTAAAAAAAAATCTATCTAATATTAATAAACTTATATATTTTATACAATATTCTATAATATAATAAATATAATATTAATAAAAAATTAACCGTGATTCCTTATATATTTAATGTTTAAGAAGAAGATTAGTTGAGAAAGTAAAGAGTAAATATTGCAGAGGCTCAATATATATAAAAACAAAAGTGGGATGTCAATTAATCAAACTATAAATTAATCCAATTGATCCATTAGTTCTATTATTTTCACCAGGTATTATACAGAATGGAGAAGATAGCTGACAATACTTGTAAGTTGTGTAAGAAACAAGGGCAGAATTGATACATTTATCATAGGGTATAAAGATATAGAGGGGAAACTGGGGACTTAGATCTCCATTGAGGTCAAATCAACAATTGTAACCTGCTCTCTGGAACGGAAGAGATGAAATGAGGAAGGAGAGTTCGTAAGTAGGCGACTTTATACAGCAAGAGTGGATTTGGTTAGGAAATGGATAGGGAAAAAATTGAATACTACAGAATGGAAGAATTTTTTTCAGAGAGTAATAAAATACAAGAGGGCGTGGCTTTGCTCCTCAGAAAATTTAAAAAATTGAGAGAAGATTTTGCAAAAAATGTAGCGTAGAGCATTAAAACTTGGGGGAGAGGGATAATCAATCGCCTATTTTCTTCGGGGTTTCTTTGTTTTTTTAAATCTTGTTTTTTGTCGACTTTTTTGATTATTATTTTTTTTCTGAACAATTCAAAAAAGGGCAGGAGTTAGGGAATTAGAAGGATTGTTGTTTTTTTCTGGATTTATGTTTTGTATTTCTGCAGTACGTTTTGTAGATTTAAATAAAGTTAAATAAAAAAACAAACAATCGCATCATTCCGATGATGCCACAATGACTGGACGATATAGAACGCCCCGTCATCCAGAGTTCCGCTGAGGGATTTTGTAGGCGTTTGTGGAGAGAGGAGTGTTGTAAGTGAATTTTGCAAATATGATGAGAAAAAAGCGATTTAAGCGCATTATAGTTCTCTCTGACACCGAGGACAGCAGTGATGATGACGATTTCCATCAGGTGAGCGTCATTTTTATATTTTTAAATAATGAGAATACATTTGGGATAAAAATCCCATTAAAAACAAATGGTGGCACAAAATAGAGCTCCAGGAAGAGGCATGATGGGGTGGTAGTTTGGATCATGTTTGCAGAGTAATGACTGCCTTTAGTTGTGGTATTTGTGTCAACATGTCCATGTACAGGGTACATAATAATATTGTATGAAGACACGAAAATGTCACCACCACCCCTATCCATATCCTAACCATAAGTGTCCCGCACACCCATCCTACTCTGCACATGAAGTAAGCGCAGGCCAATGGTAACTATATTCATATAGACATCTACCTGTAAGTCAGTGGAAAATGGAGGAAGATTATAAATTAGAGATGTTCATGCTCATAGATTCTATCTGACATGTTTGACAATTTTTCAGTATCATCCACGAAAGAAGCCAATACCGAGGTCTCCACGCCAGGTTATCATCAGTGGCTTCAATTCGGGCCCGACTCCGAATTTACCAGGTACTGTGCTCCGATCCAGTAACAGCTCTGATATATTGATGTGTCATTATAGTCATTGGGTGCAGCTCATTGTGGTCAGGGCTTGGATTTATCTCTATTGTACGTCTAAGGTAATGAGTTCATATTAAATATTTCTCTTCAGCAGTTGGTCAGGAATATTTATACAGGTGTTATAAAGTCAGACAGAAATGAGATTTGGGGATTTCTTCTCATGGTGGCCATGTACAGGGCAGGTTACTGTACCTGAATGTGGTGTTTTGCCCCATGTACATATAGGGGTACACTTTTATTTCTTTTGACAATATTCTAATAAGAGATTTATGTTGTGTTGCCCCCACAACATTGAATTTTCTGTACTGTCACAGATCAGTTTCCAAATGTAACAATTAAAGGCAAATTATAAATGGGTCTGTGCATTTTTAAATTAAAGTTACATTAAAGGGGTAATCCTATTTTAGATAAGCTTTATTGGTGTGAGTCCTATGTCTGGGACACTTCCATAGTGGCAGAACAACATTTCTTTTCAGCATTTGGTCAGGAACATTATTCATGCATTCGCTCTATAGTCGGTCAGGATTGGGATTCGGGGATTTCTTCTCATGGTGGCCATGCACAGTGCAGGTTACTTTAGCTGAATGTGGTCTATTTCCTAATCTACATATAGGGGTACACTGAATACTGTATTAGGATTTATTTCTTTGATGTTCCTCTGTAGTTGTTATTACAATATTCTAATAAGAGATTTATGTTGTGTTGCCCCCACAGATCTGATTTTACCACCTTCAGATATTGATCCGGACAGTACCACCTGGTAAGACTCACATCTCCTCCATTACTAGATACCTGATGGGGATTAATGATTAATGGTGGCTCATATTCTGTTACATTTATGTCACAGCTCCGATGATGACATCATTGTTATTACTGACGATGACGATTCCAATACTGGAGAATCTTCCACATATCATGGTAAGTCATCATTTCTAGATACAACCAGGGTTATGTTATTGTAGAAAGAACAATGCTTTTTTGTACTGTCAGTTTCCAAATCTAACAACTAAACGCAAATTACAGTTGGATCTGTACCTTTAACCCCTTAGGGACTGGTCAATTTGTAGTCTACTTATGTCTTTTCCTCTCCTTCTTCCTTGAGACTTATCTGTTTTATATTTCCATCCACATTAACATATAATGGGTTGTTTTTAGTGCAATGAGATGTTCTTCTCAATGGCACAATTCACATTACCATACAATGTATTGCAAAATGCAAAAAAATTCAAAGTAAGGGAAGACTGAAAAAAAAAATGGATTTTTTGGAGGGTTTTTGATTTTTAACGTCTTCATTGCACAGTAAAATGAACCTGGAAATATGATTCTCCAGGCCAGTATGATTATGTCCATACCAAACTTGCAAAGTTTTTCTTTTTAAGTGTGAAAAACAATTCTGATATTATTAATAAATATATTTGATTTTGTCGCCATTTTCTGAGATCTGTAACATTTTTATTTTGCTATTGATGGAGGCGTATGAGGGCTTGTTCTTTTATAAGGCGGCTCGATGTTTTTATTGATAATATTATGGGGTGGATGTGACATTTAAATTGCTTCTTATTGCATTTTTTGAGTAGTTGCAGAGAGAAAAAAACCCACAATTCTGGCATTTTGATTTAGATGTATTTTCACTTTACAGCATTTATTATGTTTTCTCTCTAGCATGGATCTGCATTCTGACCTGTCTGATTACAAATTTTCATTCTTCCATATTTCTGTACAGATAATTTACCATCTGATAGTGAGGAGAGCTCCGCTACAGAGGAGAGGTGAGTTATGCCGGATGCATCTACCTCTGTGGAAAACCATGAACTAGGTCAGATGTTTCCTTTGGATTTATTTCTGATTCCTTATCTTTCCCAGGACACCACTATGTAACATCCCCGGCTGTTTCCTGGAAGACATTATTTCTCCATCTTCCATCTACGTTACCCACTTTCAGGTAACAAAGGAGAAGCTGGTGGAGCGACTGTACCATCTATACAACAGGACAATCTTCGAGAATAAGGTATCTTATTATCGGTATCTGGGCGACACATGACTTATCCATTATCTCCACCTTCAAACAATCTTTTCTATCATTCTAAGTTTCTGAAGAGCACCCTAACTCCCTTGTCATGGTTCTGAAATCTCAGGCAAAACTCACTTAGTTTGGTAAATGCCATCACCTTCTTCTTATCTGTGGGATGAGTGGAGACCTTACATGATCCATCATGCAGACATATAGAGATTAGCAACTTCTTGTAGTTCACAGGATTTTACATTTACATATAAAAACCAATTTGTTGACATCTGGACATTTTAGGAAAGGTTTATTTTTATTTTTGTTCTGACATGTTGGACTTCTCAGTAGACCCCATGTCCCATACAAGGAGACTAGTGCTGTAAATCACACAGGAGAGTTGGGTGCTTTGTTAGAATGGGGTCAAAGAGTTTACAGATTTAGTGGAATTTGTTTCCTCTATTTTAGCTCCCGAGGAAAATGGACGTAGTCTGGAATAAGAGGCTGACATCAGCATCCGGTCAATGCCGTCACAAGTTGGAGAACAACCACCGTTCCTCAGTTATTGAGCTTTCCGATAAGGTCTTGGATTCTTCCGGTAGGTTTCATATCACGTCCATCCTGCAGCTTTATGAGACAAACTCTATAGGTTGCAAAACTGCTACTTGTGATGTAATACATCTTATAAATTCATCGTACATGCTGTCATGGGAAAAACTAAGTACACCCTCTTTGGAATCTAATGTTTTACATATTAGGACAAAATCAAAAAAGCATCAGGTCCTTAGAAGATCTTAAAAGTAAGAAAATACAATCTCAGAAAACAACATGATAAATAATATAGTGTAATTATGCAAAAGCAGTGTGTGATAAATTAAGTACACCCTTACTGCAGCTTCAAGTTATTATTGATAAAGATCATTCTAAAAGCTAGTGATTCATGGGGTGTACTTATTTTTCACTCTCTGCTTCTGCATTTTGAAGTAGTTATTGGTAAATAAGTAATGGCATGTTGTGACTTTTCATGTGTTTTTCATCTCAGGATGTATTTACCTAATTTGAAGACGTTTTAAGGATCAGATATTTTATATTGTATCCTGAATCCTGATATGTAAAACCAAAGAGTTCAAGCCGGGTGTACTTAGATTTTCTTATGCCTGTATAAACTCTTTTTTAGTGCGACTACGATCCACACTTGCGCACGAGATGTGCCATGCTGCCTGTTGGATAATCGACGGTGAAGGCAGAGATAACCATGGCCCGTTATGGCAGACTTATACCAGAAGGGTAAATGACATCCATCCCGAGCTGCCGGAAGTGACGATGTGTCACAGCTATACCATCAGCTATAAGTACAACTACCAGTGCTCCCTGTGTGATAACAAGTAAGTAGATTTGATGATTCATCGCGTCATGAAACACAATCACCGTGCAGAGACGTCAGGGCGGTTCTGTTGGTATAAGGCTTTTATACTTTACTACTATCAGAGCGGACTGACGTCTGGGGACTGTAGGGCTTAGGATGCTACATGTTATATTTTCTGTGCTGGGGCCAGTCCTTAATATATTGGTTTCAATTTGTTCTTTTTAACATGATCCATGGTATTAACCAACGTTCATTCCAGTCTGGTAACCAATATTTCTCTTATCTTTGTAGACTTGGGCGTTTTCAAAGAATAGCTGATAATAAATCTTATTGCCGCCGGTGTGGAGGCCGATTACTTCAATTGTCCATCAGCTAAACATGTAACTATTCTTCAGAATATTTAGTCTCTAATGTTGTTTCTTTATAATTTAAAGTTCAGATACTTTTATATATTTTCCCCTGAGTAGTGAGACAATGAGTATTTGTGCTCATCACCAGCACCAGCGATTAGCAGCAAACATTCAGAATCCATCCTCATAGGTTACCATATTAATACTGGATACATTTCCATAACTTGCTGGATATGGAACGATTGATAATTTCCATCAATTATCTACAATGCTTTTGAAAACCTTTTATAATTTCAAGCTTAGTTGGATGTAATTATGTTTCTTTATATTTTCAGGTTCACTATTTGAACTATTTGAACATTAAGATTTGTCTAAATATCATCATCTCATCTACCTAAGATGAAGGTAAGAAAGAAGCCTCCACTATCATCAACAATCAGTAATAAGCTATTTTTAAAATATTGAGAATCTTAAGTCTCTAATTTAGTCTCTTATTGCCGTATATCATTTAAAGTGTAACTACTTTTATATATTTTGCTTTTCTTTCACCACGTAGGGAGACAATCAGCATACGTCTTCATCACGAGCAGCTAACAACAAACATTCAGAATCCACCTATCCTGATTCACACAAAGCTTCCAACATGTATTTTCCAGGTAAATATTTTGTTTTTCCTCCATGACTTCTCTTTAGTTTGTTTTATTTGATAAAAGGGATATATTCAAAATTTTTTAAAAAACATGTATTTTAATTGTTTTCAGATTAATGAGAAAGGCGTCTTATTGTTTCTATACAGGCATGAGACATCTTGTTAGAAAGAGGTGAAGACCTGCACCCACCTGCGCTGACAACATGATCAGAAGCAGTTTCCAAGACCTGGAGAATCTCTACATGTGTTTTTTCAGAGCTGCCCAGCAATGGATATGATGGATATGGTGTGGAACATTTGAACATTGCTTTTTTTTTACATTTAAATATAAAAAACATAAAAAAATATATATATATATAATTCTTTCTAGTTTTGGATTTTTGTTCCGGAAAGCGATGGTTTTTGCTAAACATATTACAATCAATATAAACCTAAAGAACTTCAACTTGGGTTACTACAACTATCACTGTCATTCATCCCTCCTTTTCGAGTTACCTTGCTTGAATTGTATGTATTTTTTTATTATTTTCTAATAAATATATCTTTTAATCATGTGGGGATGTCATTCATTTTGGTTTATATTTATTTTGTCAAAGTGTTTTCCCAGTTACTGCTATGTGGATCCACCTGAAAAAGACAAATGAAGAATACTTGGAAGGTGTCTGCAGGAAGTGGAAGGGATCTGGATTTTCTACTAAGGCACATGATAAAACTGAGTGGTTTCTCAATCTGCTGGTAACCAGGACCATGTAGAGGAGCAAATCTATGCGCATAATGCACTGCCTACTCCAGGGATGGGCTATGGAAAGGTGATAAAAAATAGTCAGCATTTTTATTTCATAACTCAATAATACACATGAAAATAAGCAATGTGTAATAAATCTAATCACAGAAATCTGCTTTTTTTCTCTACCAGGACTGATTTTTCATTTTCTAAAATTCTCAATTTTCGGTTAAAATCTGTATTCAGTGATAAAAGATTGTTGCATTACTGAGAAAGGAGGCGACAGTTGGTACTGATAATATTCTATGTAGAAGAGAAGTGGAAGGAGGAGGGAGGAATTCTGCCTTTAGCTCCTCCCTCTTCCCCTTTACATAGAATATTATCAGCACCAACTGTCATCTCCTATCTCAGTAACGTAACAATCTGTCTTCACTAAATACAGATTTTACACGAAAATAGAGACTTTGAAAATGAAAAATCAATCTTGGTGGAGAAAGAAGCAGATTTCTCAAATAATATTTATTATGTTGCTTATTTTCATGTGTGCTGTTAATGAAATAAAAATTAAAACAACAGCGACTCTTTAAAGGGTTTTCCACTGTTACCATATGGGAATAAACATAACAAGCATTAGTGGAGGCTTTGAGTTGGCATTAGTGTGGTCTGAATATCATTGTCTATTAAGGTTTAATAAAAAAACAGAGAGCAACGTATGTACAATATGGCCGCCTGATAGGAGCCAATATTGATGATGACATGGAAAAAAACAATGTCCCCTGCTCCCTACAGCTGTGACCCCTGAGATCAACCATCCAGTGTAGAAGAATACCACGTTATAGCAGCACTAGACCTAACTATGGAGATGACTTATGTCATCTCACAGAACACTACAATGTGCAACAACAAAGCATGACATGGCTGATAACAGAGAACAACACATGAGGATATAATAAAAACTTCAGGTTTAAAATGAATATAAAATATGTAGGACTTACTTTGCCAAAGGCGCCCCTACCCAAGACCTGGTGGATGTTGAAGCGGCTGATGTTAAGCCTGGCATAGGGGCTGGATGATCCAGGGTCTCCGCTGCATCCAGGTGTTGACTCCTCCAATCCATTGTTGGCTTCTCTCCTCTTCTTCGTGATCTTCTTGAATCCGGTCACGCTGTCCTCTTCTCTCTTCCTCTTCTTCTCCTCGCTCTGTTCTCCATGTCTAGTAGACGCCATTTGCAAAAATATCTTCCAAAATCTTCCAAACCGCAAACCTCCGTCCGATCGCTTCAGCCGACAGATGAAAGTAAACGGCAGTTGGTCGTGTGCAGGTGAGGTCAGAGGTGATGGAACCTCAGGTGGCACCTGCCAGGCAGCAGGTCATGGACCTGCTCTGCTCTATACACTGATGTGGGCATCATGGGTGACAGTTTAGAGTCCAGAGGAACGGCAGAGAACTTCATTTCGACTTATAGTGTTTTTTTTTATTATTATTCTATTAATCCCTTCATGCAGGAGGCAGGCGACGCCAGTAGAAACTTCAACTGGATGTGCGTCCCTATATGACTATGGGAATGCATTATACTAATATACAGTATATGACTATGGGGGTGCATTACACTAATATATATGACTATGGGGGGGCATTATACTAATATATATTTATTTATTTATTATTTATTATTATAGCGCCATTTATTCCATGGCACTTTACATGTGATAGGAATATACATAGCAAAAACATTTACATAATCTTAACAAAACGAGTCAGCGACTGGAACAGGAGGAGCGAGGACCCTGCCCGCGAGGGCTCACATTCTACAAGGGATGGGTGAGGATACAGTAGGTGGGGGTAGAGGAGGTCATGCAGTAATGTGGTGGAGTGATGGTTACTGCAGGTTGTAGGCTTGTCGGAAGAGGTAGGTCTTCAGGTTTCTTTTGAAGGCTTCCATGGTAGGCGAGAGTCTGATATGTTGGGGTACAGAGTTCCAGAGTAGGGGGGATGCACGGGAGAAATCTTGTATGCGATTGTGGGAAGAGGAGATAAGAGGGGAGTAGAGAAGGAGATCTTATGAGGATCGGAGGTTGCGTGCAGGTAAGTACCGGGAGACTAGGTCACAGATGTATGGAGGAGACAGGTTGTGGATGGCTTTGTATGCCATGGTTAGGGTTTTGAACTGGAGTCTCTGGGCAATGGGGAGCCAGTCATATATATGACTATGGAGGTGCATTATTCTAATGAATATGACTATGGAGGTGCACTATACTACTATGTATGACTACAGGGGTGCATTATACTAATATATATGACTATGCGGGTGCATTATACCAATATATATGACTATGCGGGTGCATAATACTACTATGTATGACTATGGTGGTGCATTATACTAATATATATGACTATAGGGGTGCATTTTACTACTATATATGATTATGGGATGCATTATACTAATACAGTATATATGATTATAGGGTGCATTATACTAATATATATGACTATGTGGGTGCATTATATTACTATATATGACTATGGTGGTGCATTATACTACTATGTATGAATATGTGGAAGCATTATACTACTATTTATGACTATGATGGTGCATCATACTACTTTATTTGAATATGGGGTGCATTATTATATATGACTATGGGGTGAATTATATTACTGTATATGACTATGGGGGTGCATTATACTGCCAAAGTATAACTATAGGGTGAATTATACTGCTTTATATGACTATGGGGGTTCATTATACTACTATATTTGACTATGGAGTGAATTATACTACTATATATGACTATGGGGGTGCAATATACTACTATGAATGACTATGGGGTGCATTATACTAGTATGTATGACTATGATGGTGCATTATACTACTATATATGACTATATATGACTATGGGGGTGCATTATCTTACTATGAATGACTATAGGCATGCATTATACTACTATATAGGACTATGGGGTGCATTAGTAGGACAATGATCCAAAACACACCAGCAAGTCCACCTCTAAATGGCTTAAGAAAAACAAAATTAAGACTTTGTAGTCGCCTAGTCAAAGCCTTAATCCGATTGATGCTGTGGCATGACTTTAAAAAGGCGGTTCATGCTCGGAAACTCTCCAGTGTGGGTGAATTACAAAACTTTTGCGAAGATGAGTGGGCCAAGATTCCTACAGAGAAATCCTCATTGTAAAAGACTCATTGCCAGTTATCGCAAACTCTTGATTGCAGTTGTTGCTGCTAAGGGTGGCCCAACCAGTTATTTGGTTTAGGGGGCAATCACTTTTTCACACAGGGCCTTGTAGGTTTAGATTTCTATTTCTCTTAATAATAAAAACCTTCATTTAAAAACTGCATTTTGCATTTTGTTATATTTGTCGAATATCTAAATTTGTTTTGTGATCTGAAACATTTAAGTGTGACAAACATGCAAAAGAATAAGAAATCAGGAAAGGGGCAAACACTTTTTCACATCCCTGTATCACTGTATATACCAGGATGGGGCCCAGGATGAGGGACATATATACCAGGATGGAGGGCGCGTATATACAATATATATATATATATATATATATATATATATATACTGGTACCCAATAGAGAAAGGGAAAGGGGATAATATACTTTACCAAACAGCCAACACCAGACCGGACAGGTGTCATTGGCAGTTATATGTACAGTGTGGATGGAGTCTTATAGCACTATTGTACTGTGTATGTGGTTACTGTGTGCGGGGGACACATGATGGAGCAGTCCCTTATATAGAGGTCCTGACTGGCACTGGTATAAGGCACTCTGGTTGGTGCTGTTCTGCCATTTGCACCATGTAATGAGCATGTGGCCGGCTGTAGATGGTGATGTTATGTAGTCACAGTAGTATTATTACATGTGTACTAAGCATGAAGGGTGTTATATGTGCTCTGACACAGAATATACTATGTATGAAGACAGGAATATGGTGAGATTGGGGAAGTATATAATAAAGCCATCAGTGATATATATAATACAGGTTGTACCGTTACCAATGGCCGATCACATGTGATATACAGTAATCCCACCACAACCCCAGGGAAGGACGGGTCACTGCTGTGCTTTTCACCTTATTATAACTCAGCTCTGGGGTCACTGAAATCTTCTTTCTCTTTATAGTGTCACTTTTATTAATATTATTTACATATAACCCAAACAAAACAATAAAACCCCCATGAATGAGTGACCCCATTATTAATGCTCCTTTGTGCATTTGTATCACATTCACAGGCACTGAATACACTGTATGATTTACTGCTGCAGTCAGCCATTAGTTATATACAGGTAGATTGTCACCGTAATTGTAATTCAGGTCCTGTCTCTCTCCATCTATAAATATATAGACCCCCAACATGTTTCGCCGGCTCTCAGGCATCATCAGGGGGATGGGGCATAAAGGAGTAATCTGTTGCCGCTCACTTCCACATTAGGAGGTTTGCAGTACAGATGACTAATGACTGTTACGGATCCGGGTGGTGGAAACTCTGTGCTGCGGTGCAAGGAGGGACCAGAGGGGCATGACTAGGTATCAACTCGGACTGACCAAGGTCGCACGGCGGCTCAATCGACTCCGTGAACCAGGGAAGGACCGAGCAGAGGGACCAGGTGTTACTCTGGGCCAGTCCTTGTATGAGAGCAGGTGACTTCCACGGGTCAGAAGGCAGGGACTGACCTGTACAGCGGACGAGCACAGCAGGCAGGCTGACGGGTGATCCGGGTAGACGGACTGGTAGACACCATGGGTAACTGGCAAGAGCCTCCAGGTAGGCTAGCTGGTAGGCAGGTAACTGGCAGGTAACTGGTACGTTCTCCAGGTAGGCAGGCAAGCCTGGCCCATAGACAGTCTAGCGGGTTCGGACCGTAGGCAGACCGTCGGGCTGGAGAGTATACTTGGCTGGCTTAGACAGGTAGTCAGGCTGGCGGACTGGACTGGTAGTCAGGCTGGTGGACTGGACTGGTAGTCAGGCTGGTGGACTGGTAGTCAGACTAGCAGCGGGACCTGAGGGCTGAGGAAGAGTTTAGAACACAAAGCTACAACCTTGCACGGGCAGCTCCATTTTGGAGGAGGTGCCTTTTTTATGAGAGGTCCTCCGGCCATTGGCCGGGGACTCCTTAGGACGGCGCGCGCGGCCCCTTTAAGAGGGAGGGACCATGCGCGCGCCCTAAGCACAGTGCTAGGGAAGCTGCGCACTCCAGCAGCAGCAGGAGGGCCGGAAGAAGCAGGGACCGGAGCGCGGCGGTAAGGGGGACGGCATCTCTGCCTGTCAGAGGGCAGAGACGCCGATGATACAGTACCTCCCCTTTACGCCCCCTCTTCTTTAGGTCCGAAAAATTTTTTTCAAGAAGAAGCGGGGCGTCGATGTTCTCCCTGGGCTCCCAAGTTCTCTCCTCTGGGCCAAACCCCTTCCAATCCACCAGAAAAAGGTTTTTCCTCTTACCCTCTTGGTGGCCAGAATGTTCTCTACCTCATAGACGTCCTCAGCGGAGACCGGAGCTGGGGAGGTACCTGGATTGTCGGAAATAGAATTAAGAACAACCGGTTTGAGGAGAGATATGTGGAAGGAGTTTGGAATCCGTAAGGTGGCCGGGAGTTTTAACTTGTAGGCCACTGGATTGATTTGCTTGAGGACTTCAAATGGACCGATGAACCATGGACCCAACTTATAGGAGGGTATTTTGAGATGAACATGTTTGGAGGAGAGCCAAACCTTGTCTCCCGGACGGAATTGAGGCGGATCCAGACTTCTCTTATCAGCATGTCTTTTCATCTGCTCGGAGGATTGAAGAAGCGCGGATCTAGTGTCCTCCCAAATGGTGGAAAATTCGCTGACCAGAGACTCCACGGCAGGATTGTCCACTGAAGTGGAGACGGGAAACAGAATCCGGGTGTGGTGACCGTAGACCACAAAGAACGGGGACTTGGAAGAAGATTCGCTCTCATGGTTATTATAGGAGAACTCGGCCCATGGTAGGAGCTCTACCCAATCGGTATGGTGAGCGTTGACGAAGTGCCGGAGGAAGCTGGTAAGGATCTGGTTGATACGTTCCACTTGTCCATTGGACTGAGGATGATAAGCCAAGGAGAAATCCAGAGAGACATCCAGCAGCTTACACGTAGCTCTCCAGAAGCGCAAAGTAAACTGGACCCCTCGATCAGACACAATGTGGAGGGGTAGGCCGTGGAGACGAAAGATATGATGGATGAAGTCCTTAGCCAGCACAGATGCAGACGGGAGACCAGGCAGAGGGATAAAGTGGGCCATTTTCGAAAAGCGGTCAGTGACCACCAAATGACAGTACAACCGGCAGAAACAGGGAGATCAGTAATAAAGTCCATAGCAATGTGTTGCCACGTGGCAGCAGGTACGGGAAAAGGCAGGAGACGGCTGGCTGGAAGACGTCTGGGAACCTTGTTGCGGGCACAGGATGAACAGGCCGTGATGAAGTCTACAACATCCTTGTGCAGGGAAGGCCACCAGTAATGCCCGGTAATGAGCAGGAAGGTCCTCCTCTGGCCAGCATGGCCGGCTAATTTAGATGAATGACCCCAGTGAAGAACCGCTACAAACGTCTTGCCGGGTGGGAGACGAGACAGGTCCAACGGAGCCACATTCATTACTTTGGAGGGATCGATGACATGCATAGGCTCCTCCTCTTGATCAGAAGACAGGAAGGATCGGGACAAAACGTCGGCTTTAACGTTCTTATCCGCAGGGCGGTAATGAAGGGTAAAGTTGAAACGGGCGAAGAACAAAGACCACCGGGCCTGACGTGGATTGAGTCTTTGGGCATTTTGTAGATATGCCAGGTTTTTGTGGTCAGTATAGATGACCACCGGGTGCAGAGTCCCCTCTAGCAGGTAACGCCACTCCTCCAGCGCCAATTTGATGGCTAGCAGTTCTCGGTCTCCTATGGAATAGTTGCGCTCGGACGAGGAGAAAAGCTTGGAGAAGAAGCCGCCGGTTACCATTCTCCTGGACGGAGATTTCTGGGTGAGCACAGCTCCGGCTCCGGAAGAGGAAGCATCAACCTCCAGAAAGAACTGTTTGTTGCAATCCGGACGGTGCAGCACTGGGGCAGAAGAGAAGGCTTGTTTTAAGGAGAGGAAGGCCTCCTCCACTTCGGACGTCCATTCCTTAGGATTAGCACCCTTACGGGTGAGCGCAGAGATGGGTGCAGTCCGGGAAGAGAAATGCGGGATGAATAGGCGGTAATAGTTACCGAAGCCCAGGAATTGTTAAATCGCCTTCAACCCCTCCGGTCGGGGCCACTTTAAGACGGCAGAGACCTTCTCGGGGTCCATCCGTAGACCGG
This sequence comes from Phyllobates terribilis, assembly GCF_046119375.1. Classification (NCBI taxonomy): domain Eukaryota; kingdom Metazoa; phylum Chordata; class Amphibia; order Anura; family Dendrobatidae; genus Phyllobates; species Phyllobates terribilis. The sequence goes on along the minus strand of NW_027362763.1, from coordinate 801,742,086 downwards.
TTTTAGAGATAATATAGCCCAGGAACGGAAGAGAGGTCTGCTCGAAGAGGCATTTCTCAAATTTTGCGTATAGGTGATTGTGCCTGAGCCTATGCGGGACCTGACGAACATCCCTCCGGTGTGTGGGTAGATCCGGAGAGAAGACCAAGATGTCATCCAGGTACACCACCACGCACGAATATAAGAGGTCACGGAAGATGTCATTAACTAGTTCTTGGAAGACGGCTGGAGCATTACAGAGACCGAAGGGCATCACACGGTATTCATAGTGGCCGTCCCTGGTATTGAATGCCGTTTTCCACTCGTCTCCTTGGCGGATCCGAACCAAGTTATACGCCCCACGAAGATCGAGCTTGGAGAAGATCTTCACACCTTTAAGGCGGTTGAACAGCTCTGAGATGAGTGGCAGGGGGTATTTATTTTTTATAGTAATTTGCTTAAGTCCCCTATAATCGATACAGGGGCGTAGTGAGCCGTCTTTCCTTTTTACGAAGAAGAATCCAGCTCCAGCCGGGGAGGTAGATTTCTGGATGAATCCCCTAGCCAGATTTTCTTCGATGTACTCCGACATGGCCCGGGTTTCGGCCAGCGACAAGGGGTAGATACGCCCACGGGGTGGAGTGGCACTGGGTACCAGGTCGATAGGGCAATCATATGGCCTATGGGGTGGCAGTGTCTCTGCCTCCTTCTTGTCGAAGACATCTGCATAGGACCAGTAAGGTGCCGGTAGACCAGGTAAATTAGCCGGAGTAGATGGAGGTCGAACCGGGCGAACCGGAACCAGGCAGGTCTCATGGCAATCCTGCCCCCAACAGAGCACCTCAGTGGATCGCCAATTCAGAAAGGGTTAATGTCTCTGTAGCCAGGGTAGACCTAGCAATAGGGAGTGAGAGAGTCCGGATACCACATGGAAGGAGATCCTCTCCGAGTGCAATGTGGCACCCCAGGGGGTCTGGTTGCCACAGTGGTAGTAATACCATGTCTGGGAGCAAAACAGGAGTTTCCTGGTCAGGGAACACACTACAAGCAACACCTCCTGCTCCAGACCAGAAAGGGGAGGATCCTGCCCTATATAACTGGATCTGGAGGCAGTGTTAGTCAGTCTGAGTGTAGTCAGTGTCAGGAGTCAGATAGGACACGAAGGAGCAAGGAGCTGAGAACTGGAGCTGGCAGAGCTCGTCCTAGCCAGAGCACACACCGAGAACCGGACACCGGAGTCCGAGGCTGTGGGACCCTTCAAGCCCAGCAGCAGAAACCGCACGGCAGGAGATTGTAGGTCTCCTGGCCAACAGAAGCCCGGAGGCTCAGCCACACGAAAGGACCAGTACCGCCACAGAGGAGCGAGGAATACACGGGATCCGAGTCGCCAGCCATACGGGTGAGCAGCACGTTACACTCAGGGACGTGGGCTACAACACGACTATAAGCGGGATAGCCAAAAAAGTACAGTCAGAACGGCAGGCCTACAACTCCACCTGGCCAGGGGAATTCTAGGATTGCTCCCAGACTGACCAGGCCCTCATCCCTAGCAAGTACTCCCGTTGGGCCTATATAATTACCACCAGTAAAGACCCTAGGACTGCACTGCAAAGACTCCGTGTTATTATTACTGATCCAGGCACTATCACCACCATCATGCATACACGCTGCCTGAAGCTACACTCTTCCTGTGGGGAGTCACATCACCTTGCTGCACATACCACCAGCTTCAGCGGACTGCTCCGCAGCGGCGGTTCCCAATAACCGCATTCCACAGGTGGCGTAGTCAGACTATACAAACAGATTCACATAAACTACCCTGGTTTGACCGCCCTGGGTCACAGACCAGGTCACTGCCACGGTGACTACAACCCCCAGCATCTACAAGGCCCAGTTCCCAGGGGGCGCGTCAGCAACATTCCCACCTGAAGGGTCACAGGCTCTGTGACGAGCACGATGGGCACCGGAAGGAGTCTTCCATCCACGGAAGCGACTGCCAATGGTTCAGCCAGAGGTTTGGTGGGAATCTGATACTTCTCTACAAGGGACTGAGAAATGAGATTCCCAGCGGCTCCGGAATCCAGGTGGGCGGTTTCAAAGAAGCGGTTCTCTCCATAGGAAATAGAAACGGATAGAGTCAAGAACGGAGAGGATTTACTCTTGCCTAGGACGACCTCTCCGAGTGGTCCTAGACACTGGATTTTCCCGGCTTCTCCGGGCAGGAACGGATCAGATGCTCCTTACTACCACAGTAGAAACAGCTCCCCTCGGCACGGAGTATTTCTTGGCGAGACTTGACCATCTTGGTCTGGTTGATCTGCATGGGTTTGGGCGAGCGTGCCTGGGGAGTTGCAGGGTGGGAGGCAGGTTTCTGGAAAACAGGAGCAAGATGAGGAAATCTTCTCTCCCGGGTAGTCTCCTTAGCTTGTTCCAGGAAACGGATGTCAATCCGTGCAGCTAGTGACACCAGGTCATCCAGGGTGGTAGGAATGTCCCGGCCGGCTAGCTCATTCTTTTTCCATCCGGAAAGACCCCCCCAGAAGGTGGACACCAGGGCCTCGTCATTCCAGGCAAGCTCAGAAGCAAGGGTACGGAACTGTATGGCATACTGGCCCATGGTGAGACTCCCTTGGCGGAGTTGGAGCAATGAGGAGGCAGTAGAAGTCCTTCGTCCAGGCTCATCGAAGACCTTCCGGAAGGCAGTGAGGAAATCCGGAAGATCGGACACCAGGGGATCCCCTCTCTCCCATAGAGGGTTTAGCCATGCCAATGCTTCCCCGGTGAGGTGAGACATGATGAATGCCACCTTGGCCCGGTCAGAGGGAAACTGATGTGCCAGTAGTTAAAAGTGCAACGTGCACTGGTTCAGAAAACCCCGACATAAGACGGGGTCACCCCCAAAACAAGGAGGCGCAGAGAGCCGGGGTCCTGAGCAGGATGCTATAGCACAGGTAGGCAGAGGCGCCGCAGGAGCGGGTGTCGCTCGGCTCGAGGTGGACACTGGTGTGACAGGCAGCGTGTCCAGGCGAGAGTTGACAGACCGCAGGTAGGTCAGGATGGTTTCCTGTTGGGATCTCTGATGAGAAACCTCCTGGTACACGTCAGCAAGCGAAGGAGCCTGGGGGCCACTGGGTTCCATGGCCCATGCAAACTGTTACGGATCTGGGTGGTGGAACCTCTGTGCTGCGGTGCAAGGAGGGACCTGAGGGGCATGACTAGGTATCAACTCGGACTGACCAAGGTCGCACGGCGGCTCAATCGACTCCGTGAATCAAGGAAGGACCGAGCAGAGGGACCAGGTGCTACTCTGGGCCAGTCCTTGTATGAGAGCAGGTGACTTCCACGGGTCAGAAGGCAGGGACTGACCGGTACAGCGGATGAGCACGGCAGGCAGGCTGACAGGTGATCCGGGGAGACGGACTGGTAGACACCACGGGTAACTGGCAGGAGCCTCCAGGTAGGCTGGCTGGTAGTCACGGCAGGTAACTGGCAGGTAATTGGTAAGTTCTCCGGGTAGGCAGGCAAGCCTTGCCCATAGACAGATTGGCGGGTTTGGACCGTAGGCAGACCGTTGGGCTGGAGAGTGTACTTGGCTGGCGGAGACAGGTAGTCAGGCTGGCGGACTGGACAGGTAGTCAGGCTGGCGGACTGGACTAGTAGTCAGGCTGGCGGACTGGACTGGTAGTCAGGCTGGCGGACTGGTAGTCAGACTAGCAGCGAGACCTGAGGGCTGAAGCAGGGTTTATAACACAAAGCTACAACCTTGCACGGGCTCCTCCATTTTGGAGGAGGTGCCTTTTATATGAGAGGTCCTCCCGCCATTGACCGGGGACTCCTTAGGATGGCGCGCATGGCCCCTTTAAGGAGGAGGGAGCACGGGCGCGCCTTAAGCACAGTGCTAGGGAAGCTGCGTGTGCCGGCAGCAGCAGCAGGAGGGCCGGAAGATGACGGGCCCGGAGCGCGGCGGTAAGGGGGACGACGTCTCTGCCTGTAAGGGGGCAGAGACGCCGATGCTACAATAACGTCACATCCGCACAGACCTGCCAGGACGTAGCACAATCAGCAGATCTCATGCTCATGTACCAGTCTAATATATAGAACAGGACGTGATTCTTACTCACTTGGCTGCGCACACCTCACTCCACGGGCTGCACTTGATATTTTACACTTCTGTGCTGAATAGACACAGACATGGGTGCAGGAGTGTTTGGTTTCCACTGTCGTCAGTGTTGTATGTGTGGCGCCCCTGAGGGTTCGACCGCCACAGGGATGCTGCACTTCTTTAATGGAGTGTGGTGTTCCTCCTCTGAGGTAAGACCAGTGTGATAGTTGTGACCCAAACCTTGCATCCAACACCACACTTCTCCACCATAGGGAGCTAATATGCACTAGGTGCTGCTCCCCTGGTTACAGGGAGACTGGGGAACCAAGAGTTAGGGGAACCAGTTAGTGGGTGAGGGTGGAGGACTTACAAGTTAGTTACACTTTAAATTTCATATTTAATAAAAAGCCATCTTTGGTCTTGGTCGTCGTCTTCGGCTGTACTGTGCTGTCAAATACTGTGTGTAATGTGACCTCCCTCCGGGAGCGCAGATCCTGTGTGGGCCTGCACCGGCAAGGGGCACAGCCCTCGTACCCCGGCCTTGGGACGAGGGGCAGGTTGTAGACCAGGAATGTCTCAACCCGGTCAATGACCAGGACCAAGAAGGCCCGGAGCTTAAGAGTGTGGCTCCACAGCAAATGGATCCCAGGCAGGATGCAGACGGAGCGGTGTACGCCACCTGTCCTCGCCATGCTGATATATTCAGAGGGACTCCGGCTGCAAGAGGGGTACCGGCCCCCGACACCCGACCTTGCTACTCTACGTCCTGGACGGGAAAGCCCGGTTAGGCCCAGAGGATCCCACAGGGTATCGGACGGAGCGGAGCTGCCACCCGTGCCCTTGTTCTGAGAGAAGTTCAGAGGGAGTCCCGGCCTATTTGCACACACACGGACAGGAAAGGATTCGGTCTGTAGTTCAGGAACACTCTGCAGTAGGGTCCCGACTGAATGCTGGACTTACTCGGAGGTTGTCGGACCCCCGTGCATGGTGACCGCAGGACTCCACGAGGAGCAGGGAGTCACCTTCCTTCTGCCATCTCTAAAGTGAGTAAAGCCTTGGAAGTTCACCCCTATGGCCTCCGGACTGTTTATTCTGCGCCACACCGCACGACGCGGCGCCAGTCTCCCTCTACTACTACCCCCATCCTCCTGTCCCTCTGCCGTGAGGCCACGCTCAGCCTGTGGGGAGTAGTAAGAACTCTGGCAGCCGTAAAACAAGGCCTCAGCGGACTGTAGCGGCACTGGTAGCCCTTCACCAGGCACCACAGGTGGCGTAGTCGTTAATCAGCCACTTAACCCGGATGAGCCCACACCATCTCTTTTTAATGTGACGGGCCTGAGCACGGGTCGGGTCTGGGCCACGGCTGCACCTCATCTCTTCATCATAGGACCCGACACCGAGTCCCCCATCACCCAGGGTAAACACAGGCTTTTTCGAGTAAGAGGACGTCACATATGATTGTATGAGAAAGTGTGCCGGCTGCTCGTTACCTTATTGAACACAGTTACAGGGATGCACAGTGATGGCCGTACCCCATCTGCGTCAGTACAAGAGTCCCTGATGGGCGTTCTCTGGCCCGTGGATGAGCTTATATCTGGTAAATATTCAGCCAGTGGAGTCCAACTCTCCTAACTTGAGTGACTCTCAATGTCTTTGATAGGACAGGTTAACTCCTTCACGACACATGACATAGTTACGTCATAAGTTGTGTCACTGCATTTGATGTGGGCTCCAGCGCTGAGCATGCATCTTTTTCTGCAGATGATAGTTCATTTAATCAGCCATCATGTGCCTTTAACAGCCGCAGGTGGAGCGGAGAATTATATTGCCAGATCATTTTTCCATATAGTGAATAAGATAAATAAAAAAATTAAAAAACAATTGTGAAATTGCACTTTTTTTTGCAATTTCTTCCTGTTTCCAGTACATCACATGATAAAATAAATTATTTTTTTGAAAAGTACAACTCGTTCCTCAAAATACAAGCCCTCATACGGCTAAGTAGACAGAAAAATAAAAAAGTTATATGAGTCTTGGAAGAAGGGGAGAAAAAAACGAAAAAACTGCTCAAAAATGTACCTGAACCTTTTTGGTTATTACCTCCATGCTTTACACCAAACACTGGACTGAGTTACAGGGGTCTTTACTACTGACATCTCCTTCTGAATGCCCCTATTGTGCTGAATAAAATAAGAAAAAAGCACATTTTCTGTCGGACTGATGCTGCTTCTCTGCCCCGAGCGCCGTGTCCCCGGCAATCTTGCGTCATTGTGCCACATAAGCGCTGCAGTCAATCAGCGGCCATCAGTCCTGTTAGATACCATTTAGGAAGGTCTTGCCCATGAAGTGATTGTCTCCACTCACATTGTTGGTCCATGTGTGGAATATCTGGACATTGGCTATACTGGGCGCGGGTGCGGTCTGTGGTGCAGAGAGCACAGGTCGGTATAATACGCTCGTCTGAACAAGGCCCAATAAAAATGGATTGTAAAGAACTGAAAATATTTTTAATCTTCTGCTCACATCACATTTGTATCAGAAAAACGCTATTTACATGGGCCTGGAGAAGAAGATTCCCATTGTTCTAGAATAAGACATAGAGGCGACTATGACCTTTACTACATAGGTGTAAGGGGTAAAAGGAACATTGTATTTACAGATGGGGAGAATATAAAGACTGAGAATATTGAATGTAATAATGTTCTCTATATTCCTGTTCAGTTATATTATATTCAGTGCCGGACCACCCATCTTTACATTCTGACCAATATCATTTGGCTCTTCTGATTTTCGGACACTTGGGTCCACATTATCTATAATAATATACATATCCTCAGGCACAGAGATGGCACTATTACTATATGGGGGCACAGAGCCAGGACTAATACTATTCAGAGTCACAAAGGGGTCTTATTACTCTATACAAACAAAGAGGGGGCACTATTGCTACATGGAGCCACAGAGAGGGCACTAGCACCATGTGGGGGCACAGAGAGGGCACTAGTACTATATAGGGACACAGAGAGGGCACTAGTACTATATAGGGGCACAAAGAGGGCACTAGTACTATACGGGAGCACAAAGAGGGCACTAGCACCATGTGGGAGCACAGAGAGGGCACTAATACTATATGGAGGCACAGAGAGGGCACTAGTACTATATGGGGGCATAGAGAGGGCATTAGTACTATATGGGGGCACAGAGAGGGCACTAGTAATATATGAGGGCACAGAGGGCACTAGTACTATATGGGGGCACAGAGAGAGCATTAGAACTATATGGGGGCACAGAGAGGGCACTAGTATTATATGGCAGCACAGAGAGGGTATTAGTACTATATGAGGGCACAGAGAGGGCACTAGTACTATATGGGGATGCAGAGGGGGCACTATTACTATATGGGGGCACAGGGAGGGCACTAGCATTATATAGGGGCACAGAGAGGGCACTAGTACTATATGGAAGCACAGAGAGGGCACTAATACTATAAGGAGACACAGAGAGGGCACTAGTACTATATGGGGGCATAGAGGGGACACTAGTACTATTTAGGGGCACTAGTACTATATGAAGGCAAAGAAAGGGCACTGGTACTATATGGGAGCACAGAGAGTGCACTAGTAATATATGGGGGCACAGAGAGGGCACTAGTTCTATATGGGGGCACAGAGAGGGCACTAGTACTATATGGGTGCACAGAGAGAGCACTAGTACTATATGAGGGCTCAGAGAGGGCACTAGTACTATATGGGGGTACAGAGAGGGCACTAGTACTACATGGAGGCACAGAGAGGGCACTAGTATTATATGGAGGCACAGAGAGGGCACTAGTACTGTATGGAGGCACAGAAAGGGCACTAGTACTTTATGGGTGCACAGAGGGGGCACTATTACTATATGGGTGCACAGAGAGAGCACTAGTACTATATGGGGGCACAGAGAGGGCACTAGTACTATATGGAGGCACAGAGAGGGCACTAGTACTATATGGAGGCACAGAGAGGGCACTAGTACTATATGGGGGCACAGAGAGGGCACTAGTACTTTATGGGCACGCAGAGGGGCACTATTACTATATGGGGCACAGAGAGAGCAATAGTACTATATGGGGCCACAGAGAGGGCACTAGTACTATATTGGGGCACAGAGAGGGCACTAGTACTGTATGGAGGCACAGAGGGCACTAGTACTATATGGGGGCACAGAGATGGCACTAGTGGAGAGCACTACTCCTATAGGGAGGGAGGTACAGACGGGCCATATTATTATATAGAATATAGAATCACTGATGAGGTCACAGAGGAGACTTGATAAGATATTTAGTGTAAAGATGGGAGTAAAATGCGTGAAATGATAATGTGACAATGTAGCTTAATGTAATTGCACCACCAAACTGTTACAAAATAAACACACTATAAAAAGACTAAACATTACCACTATACTCCATCCTTATGGTGTTAGATCTCAGTTCTGCCAAGCATATAAGAGGTCTCACAGTCATACATAGTCATACAGTTATATTAAGTGACTTAATGTTCACCTTCTTTCTAGTTGGAGCCATTCACTTTTCTTATCTTTTCCATCTGGTCCAGACCACCATTACGACTTCTTCTAGCCTCAACTCATCTGTAGGGATTTCAACACAGACATGTTTGACTTCTCACATTTCCACCACCTTATCCATCTATTTTGATATCACTAATTCTTTACTGTTGCCCCATTTTCCCCATTACTGCACTTGCAGTGAAGCGCAGTGACCCAAAGTGCACACAGTGCGTTTTTGGTGCGTTTTGTCTGCACAGAAATGGGCCAAAAATGCATTGTAAACCTTCTCCCATGGTTTCCTATGACATTTTGCAAGTTCTTTGATCAGAATTTATCCTGACTGAATTTCATGTGCAGAAAAAGAAGCAGCATGTCCATTCTTTTTGCGTTTTTGCCTGCATTTTTCCTATACAATGCACTGGAAAAACGCATGGCAAATCTGCAGGCAAAACCACATAAAAAAACACATGAAAACGCATCAAAACGCTGCGTATTTATCTCAGCGTTTTTGCTGCCAATAGATGCAGGAACGCTGCAGAAATTTTCCTGATCGTGCGCACATAGTCAATACATCAAAACTTACTAGAAATAGCAACTGAAAGAGATCTACACAGATAGTGCCACAGAAACCAACAGTGCCAGACAGATGGTGCCCCTAAAAGTAATTGTGCCCAACAGATGGTAATAGTGAACCTCAGAGTGAGTACCCTAAAGAGTAAAAGTATCATACAAATGCACAAATGCACAAAGCATGGGAAACAAACAAGGAGAATTGGAACTACTAACGCAGGAAAAGAAAAATGATGTCATTGGAATCACTGAAACTTGGTGGGACGATACACATGATTGGAACACAAGGCTAAAAGGATACAACTTATTTGCAAGAAACAGACTTGATAAACGAGGAGGAGGTGTCGCATTGTATGTTAGAAAAGCGTATATCTGCACAGAGATTGAAGCAGAGACTGGGAGTTCTGTGGAAACTGTTTGGGCAAGAATACAAGGAGAGAACAACAGAAAGGACACCATTGCAGGCATTTACTACAGGCCACCTGGGCAAAATGAAGATATGGATGAACTCTTTATGTATCAAATGACCAAGTTCTCCAAAAAATATGACGTAGTGGTCATGGGAGATTTCAACTATCCAGACATTTGTTGGGAATCTCTCTCAAGTAATGCTAACAGGTCAAGCAAATTCTTATCCTCTCTTGCTGACAACTTTATCTTCCAAAAGGTAGGAGAGAAAACAAGGGGATCTGCTACTTTGAATCTAATCCTTATAAACAGGGAGGAAATGATTGAGGAGGTAAAAGTGGCTGGGGCGCTAGGAGGCAGCGATCATGCTATTATAGAATTTTGGATAACTAGAGGAGGAAGACATGTGAAGACTGAAACTTCAAGGTTAGATTTCAGAAAGGCAGATTTTAAGCGACTCAGAAAGAGAATAGGAGGGATCCAATGGCTGGATATCCTTAAGGACAAAAATGTCCTGGAAGGATGGGAAATTTTTAAAAATGAGATTCTCAAACAACAATCGTTAACAATCCCAAAAAGTAGGAAAAATGGGAAGCATTTAAGGAAACCAGGATGGATGAACACAGAAATTAAACACATGCTAAAAATAAAGAAAGAAATGTTTATCAAATGGAAAGAGGGAGGCATATCTAAAGAAGATTATAATGCAGTCTGCAGATCCTGCAGGGCACGTATCAGGTTAGCTAAAGCTGACAATGAATTAAGGCTTACAAGAGATGTCAAAAGCAATAAAAAAGGATTTTGGGGGTATGTCAAAAGTAAAAAAAAAGTCAAAGATGCTATAGGATTTTTACAGGATGAAAATGGTGAAATGGTAAGAAAGGATGTTGAGAAGGCAGAACTTTTTAATTCCTATTTTGCATCAGTTTTCTCTCAGAAAGAAAATGTAACATCAACTTATCTTCACTGTCCTATTAAAGGAATAGAAAAATCCACCTTATTTGTAAACAGAAAGATTGTGAGGGAATATTTAGCTAACATAAGTGAGTTCAAGTCTCCAGGTCCAGATGAATTACACCCCAGAGTACTGAAGGAGATCGTAGAAGAAATTTTAGAACCACTCTCCATAATCTTTGAAAATTCTTGGAGAACAGGAGAAGTCCCAGAAGACTGGAGAAGAGCAAATGTTGTTCCTATCTTCAAAAAGGGGAAGAAGGTGGACCCAGGGAACTATATGCCGGTGAGTCTGACTTCTATACCAGGAAAGATCTTTGAACAAATTATTAAACAACATGTATGTAAGTACCTGGATAAGAATGAAGTGATTAACCAGAGTCAGCATGGGTTTGCAACTAACAAGTCATGTCAGACTAACTTAATTTCCTTCTATGACAGAATCACTGACTGGGTGGACAGGGAAATGCTGTAGATATAGTATATCTTGACTTCAGCAAAGCATTTGACAAAGTATCTCACACCATCCTTATTGAAAAAATGACCAAGTATGGAATGGACAAGGCAACTGTTAGGTGGATTCATAACTGGCTTAGTGATCGGACTCAAAGAGTGGTCGTAAATGGCTTCACATCCAGTTGGATGAATGTCTCAAGTGGGGTACCACAGGGCTCTGTCCTGGGACCTGTATTGTTCAACATCTTTATCAATGATTTAGATGAAGGAATTGAGGGTAAACTGATTAAATTTGCTGATGACACAAAGCTAGGAGGGATAGCTAACACCAGAGAAGAGAGAGAGAGGATTCAAAAAGACCTACATAAACTGGAGCAGTGGGCTGCAACTAACAGAATGTTTTTTTATCAGGGAAAAATGCAAAGTACAACATCTTGGCAATAAAAATGAAAAAAGCATATACAGAATGAGATGAATACAGCTAAGCAGCAGCACATGTGAAAAAGACTTAGGTATACTAATAGATCAAAGACTGAACATGAGTCAACAGTGTGATGCAGCAGCAAAAAAGGCAAATACTATTCTGGGATGTATTAACAGAAGCATAGAGTCTAGATCACGTGACGTCATTATCACACTTTACTCCTCTTTGGTCAGACCTCATCTGGAATACTGTGTCCAGTTTTGGGCACCACATTTTAAAAAAGACATTGACAAACTGGAGCAAGTTCAGAGAAGAGCGACCAGAATGGTGACCGGTCTGCAAACCATGTCCTATGAGGAACGGTTACAGAATTTGGGAATGTTTAGCTTGCAAAAAAGAAGACTGAGAGGAGACTTAATAGCTGTCTATAAATATCTCAAGGGCTGTCACATTGTAGAAGGATCATCTTTATTCTCATTTGCACAAGGAAAGACTAGAAGCAATGGAATGAAACTGAATGGGAGGAGACAGATTAGATATTAGAAAAAACTTTTTGACAGTTATTGTGATCAATGAGTGGAACAGGCTGCCACGAGAGGTGGTGAGTTCCCCTTCAATGGACGTCTTCAAACAGAGGCTGGACAGACATCTATCTGAGATGATTTAGTAATCCTGCTTTGAGCAGGGGGTTGGACCAGATGACCCAGGAGGTCCCTTCCAACTCTACCATTCTATGATTCTATGATCATTTGTGCCCTACACAATAATGGTCTTATCAGTTTCCTCAATAATGCTCCATGGGGGAACTATAATGTGTGGGGGAAAGTGCTGTGGAGGCACCAAAATCTATGAGGAATCACTGTGGGTGCGTTACTGTGAGAGGGAAATCATTGTTGGGGCCCTGTAGAGGTGGCACTGTGAAGGCATCATACTATGTAGAGGATTGCACTATGGGGCACCATACTCTGTGAAGGGGCACAGCAGGGGCAGGGGACACACTACATATTGTACAGCAGAGTAAAAATTCTCCTCTTAGCATTTTTTAGGAATATTTTTAGCCAAACTGGAGTATGTAATTTACAATATTTCAGATTTGCAACACTAAGGAATACACAATGTTACAAGCGTATGATTTATGCCCGGAAACATAACGATCTTATAACAATGACTGAGGCGATTCTAAACCGATATTGCCTTGTATGCTAAATATAATAATCAGAACGAGTGCAGTGGACTTTATTCATGGAGATTGCCGTTCCCTGCTGGAGAGAGGTTCCAATATTTAAAGGGAAATTATCATTTTAAGTAACTTTTAAGAATAAGCTGCCATGTGTGTACATTTTGGAATATCACTATACCTGGTCATTTTTTTTTACTTTTATCCTGTATTTTCACCAGTTTTCGCCTCTACAGGAGAAGAATTCCTGTTTTTCTCTTTGGTTGCAGACAGCAGGGTCGGCTCCAGGCTTTCGTAGGCCCCGGGCGAAAGAGTCTCAGTGGGCCCCTTTAATACATACCAGGATTCATGGTGCAGATACGGCAGAGAAATATATATATATATATAGTACAAGGCCAAAGATTTCACTTACTTCTTACATTACATGAGTGATATCTATTGTAAATTCTACAATAGCTCAGAAACCGGCGATAACTGGCAGCGCACAGTGCAGACTGGACAGTTTAGTCCTCCATACGGTATACTGACCCCATATAATCTCCCATACGGTATAATGGGAACTTCATAGTCCTCCATACAGTATAATGGGCCCCATATAATGCTACATACAGAATAATGAGAACAATACCGTATACTGCTTCATACAGAATAATTGGCCCCATATAATGCTCCATACAGAATAATGGACCTCATATATTGCTTCAAACAGAATAATGCACTCCAATTCAATGCTCCATGCAGAATAATGGGCCCCATATTGTGCTCCATACAGAATAATGGACCCCATATAATACTCCATAGAGAATAATGGACCCCATATAATTCTCTATACAGAATAATGAGCCCCATATAATGCTCTATAGAGAATAATAAAATAGTGGACCCCATATAATGCTCCATACAGAATAATGGACCCCATATAATGCTCCATACAGACTAATGCACCCCATATTATGCTCCATACAGAATAATGGACCACATATAATGCTCCATAGAGAATAATCGACCCCATATAATTCTCCATACAGAATAATGAGCCCCATATAATGCTCAATAGAGAATAATAGAATAATGGACCCATATAATGCTTCATACAGAATAATGGACCCCATACAGTGCTGGCCAAAAGTATTGGCACCCCTGCAATTCTGTCAGATAATACTCAATTTCTTCCTGAAAATGATTGCAATCACAAATTCTTTGGTATTATCTTCATTTAATTTGCTTGCAAGGAAAAAACACAAAAGAGAATGAAGCAAAAATCAAATCATTGATCATTTCACACAAAACTCCAAAAATGGGCCAGACAAAAGTATTGGCACCCTCAGCCTAATACTTTAGCCAAAATAACTGCGAACAACCGCTTCCGGTAACCATCAATGAGTTTCTTACAATGCTCTGCTGGAATTGTAGACCATTCTTCTTTGGCAAACTGCTCCAGGTCCCTGATATTTGAAGGGTGCCTTCTCCAAACTGCCATTTTGAGATCTCTCCACAGGTGTTCTATGGGATTCAGGTCTGGACTCATTGCTGGCCACCTTAGAAGTCTCCAGTGCTTTCTCTCAAACCATTTTATAGTGCTTTTGGAAGTGTGTTTTGGGTCATTGTCCTGCTGGAAGACCCATGACCTCTGAGGGAGACCCAGCTTTCTCACACTGGTCCCTACATTATGCTGCAAAATTTGTTGGTAGTCTTCAGACTTCATAATGCCATGCACACGGTCAAGCAGTCCAGTGCCAGAGGCAGCAAAGCAACCCCAAAACATCAGGGATCCTCCGCCATGTTTGACTGTAGGGACCGTGTTCTTTTCTTTGAATGCCTCTTTTTTTTTCCTGTACACTCTATGTTGATGCTTTTTGCCAAAAAGCTCTACTTTTGTCTCATCTGACCAGAGAACATTCTTCCAAAACATTTTAGGCTTTCTCAGGTAAGTTTTGGCAAACTCCAGCCTGGCTTTTTTATGTCTCAGGGTAAGAAGTGGGGTCTTCCTGGGTATCCTACCATACAGTCCCTTTTCATTCAGAGGCCGACGGATAGTACGGGTTGACACTGTTGTACCCTCGGACTGCAGGGCAGCTTGAACTTGTTTAGATGTTAGTCGAGGTTCTTTATCCACCATCCGCACAATCTTGCGTTGAAATCTCTCGTCAATTTTTCTTTTCCGTAGACATCTAGGGAGGTTAGCCACAGTGCCATGGGCTTTAAACTTCTTGATGACACTGTGCACGGAAGACACAGGAACATTCAGGTCTTTGGAGATGGACTTGTAGCCTTGAGATTGCTCATGCTTCCTCACAATTTGGTTTCTCAAGTCCTCAGACAGTTCTTTGGTCTTCTTTCTTTTCTCCATGCTCAATGTGGTACACACAAGGACACAGGAAAGAGGTTGAGTCAACTTTAATCCATGTTAACTGGCTGCAAGTGTGATTTAGTTATTGCCAACACCTGTTAGGTGCCACAGGTAAGTTACAGGTGCTGTTAATTACACGAATTAGAGAAGCATCACATGATTTTTCAAAGGGTGCCAATACTTTTGTCCACCCCCTTTTTTAGGTTTGATGTGGAATTATATCCAATTTGGCTTTAGGACAATTCTTTTTGTGTTTTTTTCATTGAAGTCAAATTAAATGAAGAGAATAATACCAAAGAATTTCTGATTGCAATCATTTTCAGTGTCGTGAAAGCTCATCAAGAGAATGCCAAGAGTGTGCAAAGCAGTCATCAAAGCAAAAGGTGGCTACTTTGAAGAACCTAGAATAAAAGACATATTTTCAGTTGTTTCACACTTTTTTGTTAAGTATATAATTCCACATATGTTAATTCATAGTTTTGATGAATTCAGTGTGAATGTACAATTTTCTTTAAATGAGAAGGTATGTCTAAACTTTTGGTATGTACTGTAAGTCCCCTGCATAGTGCTTCGTATAGTACACACATCCCCCGCATAGTGCTCCGTACTGTATACACGACCTCCTCATAGTGCTCCGTACTGTACACATGGCCCCGCATAGAGCTTCGTACTGTATGCATGGCTCCGCATAGTGCTCCGTACTGTACACATGGCTCCGCATAGAGCTTCGTACTGTATACATGGCTCCGCATAGTGCTGAGTACTGTATACACGTCCTGGCATAGTGCTCCGTACTGTATACACGACCACCGCATAGTGCTCCCTACTGAATACATGGCCCGCATAGTGCTTCCTACTGAATACATGGCCCCGCATAGTGCTCCCTACTGTATACGTGGCCCCGCATAGTGCTCCATACTGTATACATGAACCCGCATAGTGCTTCGTACTGTATACATGGCCCTGCATAGTGCTCCGTACTGTATACATGGCCCCGCATAGTGCTCCGTACTGTATACATGGCCCCGTATAGTGCTCCATACTGTATACATGGCCCCGCATAGTGCTCCATACTGTATACATGGCCCAGCATAGTGCTCCATACTGTGTACATGGCCCAGCATAGTGCTCACTATTGTATACACGGCCTCGCATAGTGCTTTGTACTGTATACATGGCCCCGCATAGTGCTCCATACTGTATACATGGCCCCACATAGTGCTCCATACTGTATACATGGCCCAGCATAGTGCTCACTATTGTATACACGGCCTCGAATAGTGCTCCATACTGTATACATCAACCCGCATAGTGCTCCGTACTGTATACATGGCCCCGCATAGTGCTCCGCACTGTATACATGGCCCCACATAGTGCTCCGTACTGTATACATGGCCCCGTATAGTGCTCCATAATGTATACATAGCCCCACAGAGTGCTGCACACAGTATAAATGGCCCTGCATAGTGCTGCACTCAGTATACATGGCCCTGCAAAGAGCTCTGAACTATATACATGGCCCCGCATAGTGCTCCATACTGTATACATGGCCCCGCATAGTGCACCATACTGTATACATGGCCCCGCATAGTGCTCCGTACTGTATACATGGCCCCGCATAGTGCTCCGTACTGTAAACATGTCCCCCGCATAGTGTTTCGTACTGTATACATGGCCCAGCATAATGCTCTGTACTACTATATACATGGCCCCGCAGAGTGCTCCGTACTGTATACATGGCTCCGCATAGTGCTCCGTAGTGTATACACGTCCCCGCATAGTGCTCCGTACTGCATACATGGCCCCGCATAGTACACCGTACTGTATACATGGCCCCGCATAGTGCTTCGTACTGTATACATGGCCCCGCATATTGCTCCGTACTACTATATACATGGCCCCGTATAGTGCTCCGCACTGTATACTCGGCCCCCGCATAGTGCCCGGTACTGTATACATGGCCCCGCATCCTGCTCTGTTTTGTATATATGGCCCCGCATAGTGCTGCACACAGTATACATTGCCCCGCATAGTGCTCCATATTGTATACAAGGCCCCGCATAGTGCTCCGCACTGAATACATGGCTCCGCATAGTGCTCCGTACTGTATATATGGCCTCGTATAGTGCTGCACATAGTATGAATGGCCCTGAATAGTGCTGCACTCAGTATACATGGCCCTGCATAGTGCTCCGTACTGTATACATGGCCCCGCATAGTGCTCCGTACTGTACACATGGCCCCGCATAGTGCTCCGTACTGTATACATGGCCCCGCATAGCGCTCTGTACTGTATACATGGCCCAGCATAGTGCTCCGTACTGTATACATGGCCCCGCATAGTGATCTGTACTGTATGCATGTCCTCGCATAGTGCTACCTACAGTATACATGGTCCCGCATAGTGCTCCGTACTATATATATGGCCCCGCATAGAGCTCCATACTGTAAATACTGTATACATGGCCCCGCATAGTGCTGCACACACTATAAATGGCCCTGCATAGTGCTGCACTCAGTATACATGGCCCCGCATAGTGCTACGTACTGTATACATGGCCCCGCATAGTGCTCGTACTGTATACATGGCCCCACATAGTGCTCGTACTGTATACATGGCCCCGCATAGTGCTCCATACTGTATACATGGCCCCACATAGTGCTCGTACTGTATATGACGCGCCCCTGGGCCTGAGTCGCGCAGCGTTGCGCACGCGGGAGCCTACCCGGAGCCGGATCTGATAGGGGTAGTAGTCTCGTGGCGGTGACCCGGTCCGTGCCCAGGGAGTCAGACTAAGTGGCGGTATGTTAGCAGTAGATGTTGGATGACTACGCCACCCGTTGAATGCAGCTATGGAGCTGCCGCTGCAGGGCAGACCGCTGAGGCCGGTGGAAGGATGGTGCAGCGTGGATGGTATAACCCCCAACGGGAGGGGTATGGCCTCAGGGCAGCCGACGTGGATGATGGGGGTAGCAGGAACCACTCAGAGACGATGCGGTGTAGTTCAGGGTCTTTACTGGTGACAAAGAAAGACCCTCCCGGAGTACTTGCTAGCGATCGGGGCCTGGTCAGTCCTTGAGCAGATGGGATCTCCCCTGGCCAGGCGGAGTTGTAGGCCTTCCCAACTAACTGTACTCTTCTGGCTACCTTGCTAGAGGCGGGTAAAAGTAGCCCACGTCCCTGAGTGTACCGTGTGGTGCTCACCCGTATGGCCGGTGACTCGGGGCCTTCTAATGGCTTCCGCTCCACGACGGCGGTGCTGGTCCCACGCGTGTGACCGTGCCTTCGGGTTTCTGGGCCAGAGGACCTGAAATCCCCTGCCGGTCGGTTTCTGCTGCTGGGTATCGATTAGTCCCCACAGCCTCGGACTCCGGGTCCGGTGATAACTTCTCAGTCAGGGCGAGCCCTGCAGCTGCCAGCCCCTGACTCCTTGTAGCACTGCTCCCACAGAGCTCCTGTTGTTTCTTCCTATGGCTGCTTCTCTTCTCTACTCTTCTTCTACTCTGTTCTCCTAACCCTGCCTCAGCCCCAAGTTTATATAGGGGAAGTTCTTCCCCTCCCAGGACTGGGCAGGAGGTGTGGCATGCATAGGATTCCTGACCAAGAGACCTCCCACCTGCTCTCAGACATAATATTGCTATTATTGTGGAGACCAGACCCCTGGGGTGCCACATTCCCCCCTAGTGAAATTTAGTACTCCGGGACTAAACATATTTTTTAAACATAACAGGGTATAACAATAACAATACAATAAGGAAACACATAAAGATGGTCACGGCGTGTCCGCAACCGGGTGCAGTCTTTGAAGAAAACAAAGGTGTCCATTTCACCAAAACAGGGAGACGTAACCAGGTAGGGGTCTGTCCTGCCCCGAGTCCTTAACAGTCTTTAGTCCATCCTGGGTTACGCTCCAACTATACACAAAGGATTCCCGGTAAATCCACCAAAGACTCCTATAAATAACTAGAAAGACAAAATTATACACAAGCAACAATAAACAGGTAAACATTAATAAAAACAGCTTAAACACTTAGATCCTCCACCGTACGGGCAATTGGCCTCTAGTGACCCTAGTGGACCTACGGAGCTGGCTGACTGGTCCTGAGCTACAGGGTATGGGAGCTGTCAAGGGTAAACTGGGCAGCCGTCTACGGACCCTTTGGCTCACTAGGGGTATGGCAGGCTCACTATAAGCAGAGGGTTGATCCTCCTGATCTGCTTGTGTGGAGTCTTCTGCCTCCTGGACCGGCTGTTCTTCCAGCTCTACCGGTTGCTCCGTAAGTACTTGGGATGCTGGTTGGAGGAACGTGAGGACGGGTACCACAACTGCACCATTGACTTGAGTCCAGGACCGAGGGAAGTCTCCGAGCACAGTACTAACCATATCTTCCCTTTCCTCTACGGGTCGAGGGTCTTCTTGTTCCTCTTCAGGGTTCCGTAGCTGTTCGGGACACTTCTTCAGGTGATCCCGGGATACAATGGCTGTGGTTTCCCCTCCGTCTTTACTGATGGTACAGACCTTCGGGTTGTCGTGGCTTGAGGGCAGTACGGTGTACGGGTCCTTCTCCCACTGGTCGTCCAACTTGTGGAGCCGTCTTTTCCTCTTCAAGACCTGCTCTCCGGGCACCAGGGGAACAGCGGGAGCATACTGGTTGTAAGTTTTCTCTTGTCTTTCCCTAGCTTGACAGAGACTTCGCTCCACGCTCTCCTGTACTTTCCGGTACTGCTGCTGCCTCTCTGTATCCCAGTCTGCTTCTGGTGAAGTATCCTCGGGTGTCAGGACTCCCATCTCCAGGTCAACAGGTAGCTTACCAGGTCTTGCCCTCATCAGGTAAGCCGGGGTACAGTTGGTGGAACCTACCGGGATGTGGTTGTATAGGTCCACTAGGTCGGGCAGCCTCTCGGGCCACAGACTGCGTTCTTCCAGGGGCAATGTTTTCAGAAGATCTATCACCACCTGGTTCATTTTCTCACAAAGTCCATTAGTTTGCGGATGATAGGGTGTCGTCCTTATCTTCCGGCAACCATACAGAGTGCAGAATTCTTGGAAGACCTCCGCTTCAAAGGCAGGTCCCTGGTCCGTCAACACTTGGTCCGGGTACCCGTGTGGACGGCAGAAATGCTGCTGGAAGGCTCTAGCTGCTGTTCGAGCTGTTAAGTCCTTGACGGGGACGACAACCAAGAACCGGGAGTAGTGATCCACGATGGTTAGCGCGTAGACGTAGCCACTTCTGCTTGGGGTCAGTTTTACATGATCCAAGGCTACCAGTTCCAACGGCTGCCGGGTGACGATGGACTGCAGGGGAGTCTTCTGGCTGGCACGGTCCTTCCTACTTAGGTTGCATGGGCCACAGTCTCTGCACCACCTCTCGATGGTTCCTCTCATGCCTACCCAATGGAACCGCCCGCGCAGCAGGAACTCCAGCTTCTTCCATCCGAAGTGCCCAGCTCCGTCGTGGTATGCCTCCATCACCATAGCTGCGTCTCTTCTTGGCACCACTACTTGCCAGATTAGTTCATGCGTCCGGGAGTTAACCATTCTGCGGCACAACTTCCCCTTGTAAAGGAACAGTCGACTCTTCTCAGCCCACAGTTGCTTGGCTTCCTCCGGAGCGTCTGGGTCAAGGCGTGCATCTGGCCGAGTCAGCATCTCCTTTACCAGTCGGACGGCAGGGTCACTGTCTTGCGTCTCCGCCCAGTTATAATGAGGTAAAGGGTTGAACGTAGCGGATTTACTCCTTACACGGTGGGAATACTGGATAGTCCCATGACGGTGGAATGCGGGGAGTTCAACTTCTTCCAGTCCCTCTGAATCTTCCCCTACGTCCGGTAGATTTGGCATCCTGGACAGGGCGTCCGCGTTGGTATTGGAGCGTCCTGCCCGGTATTTGATTGTGAACTCATAGTTGGACAAGCGGGCCATCCATCTCTGCTCTAGGGCACCGAGTCTTGCTGTGTCCAGGTGTGTCAACGGGTTGTTATCCGTGTACACGGTGAACCGGGAAGAAGCGAGGTAGTGCTTAAAGCGTTCGGTGACTGCCCACACCACTGCCAGGAACTCTAGCTTAAATGAGCTGTAATTTTCAGGGTTTCTTTCGGTGGGTCGCAGTTTTCGGCTGGCGTAAGCAATTACCCGTTCTTTTCCCTGCTGGATCTGGGACAGTACGGCTCCTAGCCCGATGTTACTGGCGTCGGTGTAGAGGATAAAGGGCTGGCTATAATCAGGGTACGCCAGGATTTCATCCCCCGTGAGGGCCATCTTCAGCTGGCGGAAGGACTCTTCCTCTAGCTTCTCCCATCTGAAGGGTGGCTTCTGGTTCTTGGCCTTCCTGGACTGGCCTATCAGGAGGTCCTGCATAGGAGCTGCCTTTTTGGTGAAACCGGGAATAAACCTTCGGTAGTAGCCTACCAACCCGAGGAACTGCCTCACTTCCTTTACGCTGGAGGGGCTTGGCCATTCCTTAATTGCGGTGATCTTATCAGGGTCGGGAGCCACTCCGTCAGCACTCACCACGTGTCCCAGGTACTGCACCTTTGGCTTCAGGAGGTGACACTTAGAGGGTTTCACCTTCAGGCCGTAACTTGCCAGGGCTTCGAACACTTCCGCCAGGTGTTTCAGGTGGTCCTCATAAGTCTTGGAATATACGATGACATCGTCCAGGTACAACAGGACCGTCTCGAAGTTTCTGTGTCCCAGACAGCACTCCATTAATCGCTGGAAGGTTCCTGGTGCATTGCAGAGTCCGAACGGCATACAAGTAAACTCGCTAAGTCCCATCGGGGTGGTGAATGCGGTCTTCTCCCGGTCCGCCTCTGCTACAGGAACCTGCCAGTACCCGCTAGTGAGATCCCAGGTAGAGAAGAAGTTAGCAGATTTTAAAGCAGCCTAAGACTCCTCTATCCTTGGTAAGGGGTACGCATCCTTGTGTGTGATACGGTTGATTTTCCGGTAATCTACACACATCCTCATGGTGTTGTCTTTCTTTTTGACTAAGACTAGTGGGGCTGCCCAGGGGCTACAGCTATCCCTGATTACCCCAGCCTCCTTCATGTCTCTAAGCATCCCCTTGGCGTGTTGGTAGTGTGCAGGGGGTACGGGTCGATACCTCTCTTTTATGGGAGGATGGTCTCCCGTGGGGATGTGGTGTTCTACCCCCTTGACTCGCCCGAAGTCTAACGGGTGTTTACTAAACACTCTCTCGTACTCTTGAACCACCCGGTAGACTCCCTGTTTCTGGTGGGAGGGAGTGGAGTCAGTACCCAAATGTAGTTGCTGACACCAATCCTCCATTATTTTCTTAGAGCCGTTACCTTCCTCCGGGTGAGATGGAGGCAAGGGTTCCACAGACTGTATAGAGTTTTGGTTGATGGTATATAATTTGGCTAGCGTGGCATACCGGGGTAGGTACACTTCCCTCTTCCCGATATTTATTATGCGAACGGGCACCCTCCCATGGCGTACATCAACCACCCCCCGGGCTGTCAAAATGGTGGGCCTACTGTCTGAATAGACTGGTTCTACCATTGCCTGGTAATCTCTACCTCTCAGACCAATAGCTGCCCGGCACCAAATCATCATTTCACTTTTCGGGGGCATGGCAATAGGGAAAGGGTCACACATTCTTACGCTACCAATCTCACCGCCGGAGAGTTCCACCTGTTGCCGTTGCATCAGTGCCCGGATCTCTTTCTGGAGCACTCGCTGCTGGCCGGAGCTGGCGTTCTTGGCAACCTGCTGTAAAATGAAAATCACCTCTGCAAGACAATTTTCAATCACATTAGTTCCTAAAGTTATCTTTGGGTGACTCTCGCGCTTGTCAATGTCTACAATGATCAGTCCCTGCGCTGCCAGTTCGACTCGACCGATTTTAATGGTCATCTCTTTAAATCCGATCTGTGGCACGGGCTGACCATTACTGGCGATGATACTCAAGTCGTCGTCAGGGTAGCGGGTTATATCCGAGTCATTCCAGTACTGCTTGAAGAGCACGTACAGGATGGTGGTGACCTGTGACCCGGTGTCCAGTAGGGCACTCATAGGAATGCCATCCAGTACCACAGGCAAGACTAGACGTCCTCCCACATATTTGTCGCGCCAGTTCGATGGGCCTGGTGATCTTTTTCCTGGGGGTTGGCCCTCTACCCCAGGTTGTGCCAGTTTAAAGGATAGTACCTTGCCATATGTCCGGGTTGATTGCAGCGGCAGATGGGTTGTCCGTCCTCGTTGTATCGGTCGCTGGGTCTTCCTCTGGCCGGTGGGGTCCCCCTTGGTCGACGCCACGGGATGTCCTCCGGTCCGGATGCCAGCTGGATCTTCCCTGGAGTGGAAACCTGTAAAGACTGCACAGTTCGGGTTAGCGCAGCAACGCTTTTAGCTAGCTCTTGGACCTGATGGTGCAAGTCTGGAGCCGGGTCATTGTTCAAAGCCTGCGCATCAGCTCCCACTGGCCCTGCCGACAAGGGTGCCGCCTCCTGGTGGTAAGCGGTAGCAGGGCGCCTGTGGGCCACAACGCCACCCGGTGCCGGTTCTCGGAGCACCCGGATGGCTCTGTCCTTGAACTGTGCAAAGTCTAGATGAGGATCCTGTAAGGCTATGGCCCGCAACTGGGTTCGGTGGACATTGCAATATAGTCCCTCTATAAATTGTTCGGTCAACAGCCTGTCCTCGTTTCCCACGCTGTCAGGGTCGGTCTGCTTAATGGCTCTCAGGGCCTCTTGTAGGTTTAGTGCATAGTCCCTTATACTCTCATGTGCTCGCTGCTTGCACCCATAGAATCTAAGCTTAATCTCGGCTGAGGTGCGGGTATCAAAGGTGTCCCTCAGCCGGGTTAGTATCCCTGCGACAGTCCTCCTCCCAGATGGCCAGGACTTTACCTCCCTTTGGGCTGCCCCGGTTAGTTGGGCCACCAGGATGCTCACTTTTTGCTCTTCTGTGAGGGGGTACACCTGGAAGAGGCTATCCAGCTTTTCTCTAAAGTCATTCAGGGTATGTGACTCCCCTGAGTACTGGGGTAGCCAAGCTGCTCCCGGGATATAGGGCATGGTGAAAGGCATGACTGCAGCAGCGGTGGCGCTGGCGGGGGTTGAGGCAGTGAAGCTCTCCTCCGTATCCGACATCTTCCTCCCCCCTAGTGGACCGTGGCCTACCTTGCGATGATCCTCTTCCGTAGGCCGCGGCTCCGCAGTGGATCGTCAGGGTTGAGGACCTTCCGTCGCGCTCCTGTGACGTCGGCGTCTGCTGGGCTCCTTCCAGGACCTTACGCGACGTCCGGACGTGAGGCGGGGCTTCAGTTCTCGCGCGCTTTCGGAGTCCACGCCCCTCTTCTTCCCGCGCGGCGTCTTCAAGATGGCATCCAACGGCGGGAAAACTCCACGGATGGCGGGAAGAAGGCTGAAGATGGCGCCGGATGGCGGGAAAACTTCGCGGATGGCGGGAAGAAGGCTGAAGATGGCGCCGGATGGCGGGAATCTTCACCGATGGCGGGAAGAAGGCCGAAGATGGCGCCGGATGGCGGGAATCTTCACCACAGGTAAGTTTTAAAAGTCTCTTTTTCAGGCACGCAGTACCCGGTGGTTGCGGGCACGAAATCCTGCCGACTACGCCAAAAGTTGACGCGCCCCTGGGCCTGAGTCGCGCAGTGTTGCGCACGCGGGAGCCTACCCGGAGCCGGATCTGATAGGGGTAGTAGTCTCGTGGCGGTGACCCGGTCCGTGCCCAGGGAGTCAGACTAAGTGGCGGTATGTTAGCAGTAGATGTTGGATGACTACGCCACCCGTTGAATGCAGCTATGGAGCTGCCGCTGCAGGGCAGACCGCTGAGGCCGGTGGAAGGATGGTGCAGAGTGGATGGTATAACCCCCAACGGGAGGGGTATGGCCTCAGGGCAGCCGACGTGGATGATGGGGGTAGCAGGAACCACTCAGAGACGATGCGGTGTAGTTCAGGGTCTTTACTGGTGACAAAGGTAGACCCTCCCGGAGTACTTGCTAGCGATCGGGGCCTGGTCAGTCCTTGAGCAGATGGGATCTCCCCTGGCCAGGCAGAGTTGTAGGCCTTCCCAACTAACTGTACTCTTCTGGCTACCTTGCTAGAGGCGGGTAAAAGTATCCCACGTCCCTGAGTGTACCGTGTGGTGCTCACCCGTATGGCCGGTGACTCGGGGCCTTCTAATGGCTTCCGCTCCACGACGGCGGTGCTGGTCCCACGCGTGTGACCCTGCCTTCGGGTTTCTGGGCCAGAGGACCCGAAATCCCCTGCCGGTCGGTTTCTGCTGCTGGGTATGGATTAGTCCCCACAGCTTCGGACTCCGGGTCCGGTGATAACTTCTCAGTCAGGACGAGCTCTGCAGCTGCCAGCCCCTGACTCCTTGTAGCACTGCTCCCACAGAGCTCCTGTTGTTTCTTCCTATGGCTGCTTCTCTTCTCTACTCTTCTTCTACTCTGTTCTCCTAACCCTGCCTCAGCCCCAAGTTTATATAGGGGAAGTTCTTCCCCTCCCAGGACTGGGCAGGAGGTGTGGCATGCATAGAATTCCTGACCAAGAGACCTCCCACCTGCTCTCAGACATAATATTGCTATTATTGTGGAGACCAGACCCCTGGGGTGCCACATTTACATGGCCCCGCATAGTGCTCCGTACTGTATGCATGGCCCCGCATAGTGCTCGTACTGTATACATGTCCCTCCATAGTGCTTTGTACTGTATACATGGCCCCGCATAGTGCTCCGTAATGTATACACGGCCCCCGCATTGGGCTCGGTACTACTATATACATGGCCCTGCTTAGTGCTCCGTACTGTATACATGGCCCCGCATAGTGCTCCGTACTGTATGCATGTCCTCGCATAGTGCTACCTACCGTATACATGGTCCCGCATAGTGCTCCGTATTATATATATGGCCACGCATAGAGCGCCATACTGTACATACTGTATACATGGCCCCGCATAGTGCTGCACACACTATAAATGGCCCTGCATAGTGCTGCACTCAGTATACATGGCCCCGCATAGTGCTCCGTACCGTATACATGGCCCCGCATAGTGCTTCCTACTGTATACATGGCCCCGCATAATGCTCCGTACTACTATATACATGGCCCCGCATAGTGCTCCGTACTATATACATTGCCCCGCACACTGCTCTGTTTTGTATACATGGCCCCGCAGAGTGCTGCACACAGTATACATGGCCCCGCATAGTGCTAAGTACTGTATACATGGCCCTGCATAGTGCTCCGTACTGTATACATATCCCCCGCATAGTGCTCTGTACTGTATACACGGCCTCGCATAGTGTTCCATATTGTATACACGGGCCCACATAGTGCTCCGTACTCTATATACTGCCCCCGCATAGTGCTCTGTACTGTATACATGGCCCCCGCATAGTGCTCCATACTGTATACATGGCCCTGCATAGTGCTGCACTCAGTATACATGGCCCCGCATACTGCTCCATATTGTATACATGGCCCCCATCGTGCTCCGTACTCTATATAGGACCCCAGAAAAGTGCTCTGTACTATATACATGTCCCCGGCATAGTGCTCCGTACCATATACATGTTCCCCGCATAGTGCTCCGTACTATATACATGGCCCGGTATAGTACTCCATACTGTATACATGGCCCTGCATAGTGCTGCACTCAGTATACATGGCCCTGCATAGTGCTCCGTACTGTATACATGGCGCCGCATAGTGCTCCCTACTGTATACATGGCCCCGCATAGTGCTCCGTACTGTATACATGGCCCCGCATAGTGCTCTCTACTGTATACATGGCCCCACATAGTGGTCCCTACTGTATACATGGCCCCGCATAGTGCTCCATACTGTATACATGGCCCCGCATAGTGCTCCGTACTGTATACATGGCCCCGCATAGTGCTCCGTACTGTATACATGGCCCCGCATAGTGCTCCATATTGTATACACGGCCTCGCATAGTGCTCCGTACTCTATACATGGCCCTGCATAGTGCTCCGTAATGTACACATGGCACCCGCATAGTGCTCTGTACTGTATACATGGCACCCGCATAGTGCTCTGTACTGTATACACGGCCCTGAATAGTGCTCCGTACTGTATACATGTCCCCACATAGTGCTTCGTACTGTATACATGGCCCCGCATAGTGCTCCGTACTACTATATACATGGCCACGCATAGTGCTCCGTACTGTATAAACAGCCCCCGGATTGTGCTCAATACTACAATATACATGGCCCCGCATATTGATCTGTTTTGTATATATGGCCCCGCATAGTGCTGCACACAGTATACATTGCCCCGCACAGTGCTCCATACGTATACATGGCCCCGCATAGTGCTCCGTACTGTATCCACTGCCCCGCATAGTGCTCCGTACTCTATATACGGCCCCCGAATAGTGCTCTGTACTGTATACATGGCCCCCGCATAGTGCTCCGTACTCTATACATGGCCCTGCATAGTGCTCCGTACTGTATACACTGCCCCGCATAGTGCTCTGTACTGTATGCATGGCCCCGCATAGTGCTCCGTACTGTATGCATGGCCTCGCATAGTGCTCCGTACTGTATGCATGGCCTCGCATCGTGCTCCGTACTATATACATGGCCCCGCATAGCGCTCCGTACTG
Source organism: Phyllobates terribilis (assembly GCF_046119375.1). NCBI lineage: Eukaryota > Metazoa > Chordata > Amphibia > Anura > Dendrobatidae > Phyllobates > Phyllobates terribilis. Next base: position 801,714,497 of record NW_027362763.1, on the reverse strand, counting down.
TATACACGGCCCAGCATAGTGCTCCGTACTGTATGCATGGCCCAGCATAGTGCTCCGTACTGTATACATGGCCCGCATAGTGCTCCGTACTGTATACATGGCCCCGCATAGTGCTCCGTACTGTATACTTGGCCCCGCATAGTGCTCCGTACTATATACATGTCCCCGCATAGTACTCCGTACTGTATACATGTCCAACGCATAGTGCTTCGTACTGTATACATGGCCCCGCATAATGCTCCATACTAATATATACATGGCCCCGCATAATGCTCCATACTACTATATACATGGCCCCGCATACTGCTCTGTTTTGTATATATGGCCCCGCATAGTGCTGCACACAGTATACATGGCCCCGCATAGTGCTCCGTACTGTAAAAATGGCCCCGCATAGTGCTCCGTACTGTATACATGTCCCCCGCATAGTGCTCTCTACTGCATTCATGGCCCCGCATAGTGCTCCGTACTGTATACACGGCTCCGCATAGTGCTCCATATTGTATACACGGGCCCGCGTAGTGCTCCGAACTGTATACATGGCCCCCGCATAGTGCTCCGTACTCTATACGTGGCCCTACATAGTGCTCCATACTGTATACATGGCCCCGCATATTGCTTCGTACTGTACAGATGGCTCCGCATAGTGCTCCGTACTGTATACATGGCCCCTCATACTGCTCCATATTGTATACACGGGCCCGCATCGTGCTCTGTACTCTATATACGGCCCCCGCATAGTGCTCTGTACAGTATACATGGCCCCACATAGAGCTCCATACTGTATACATGGCCCCGCATAGTGCTACCTACTGTATGCATGGTCATGCATAGTGCACCGTACTGTATACATGACCCCGCATAGTGCTCCGTACTGTATACATGGCCCCACATAGAGCTCCATACTGTATACATGGCCCCGCATATTACTCCGTACTGTATACATGTCCCCCGCATAGTGCTCTGTACTGTAAACATGGCCCCGCATAATGCTCCGTACTACTATATACATGGCCCCGCATAGTACTCCGTACTGTATACACGGCCCCTGCATTGTGCTCAGTAATACTGTATACATGGCCCCGCATAGTGCTCCGTACTGTATACATGGCTCCCGCATAGTGCTTTGTACTGTATACATGGCCCCGCATAGTGCTCCGTACTGTATACATGGCCCCGCATAGTGCTCCATACTGTATACATGGCCCAGCATAGTGCTCTGTACTGTATACATGGCCCCGCATAGTGCTCCGTACTCTATACACGGACCACATAGTGCTCCGTACTGTATAGATGGCCCCGCATAGTGCTGCACACAGTATAAATGGCCCCGCATAGTGCTCCCTACTGTATACATGGCCCAGCATAGTGCTCCCTACTCTATACATGGCCCAGCATAGTGCTCTGTACTGTATACATGGCCCCGCATAGTGCTCCGTACTCTATACACGGACCGCATAGTGCTCCGTACTGTATAGATGGCCCCGCATAGTGCTGCACACAGTATAAATGGCCCCGCATAGTGCTCCCTACTGTATACATGGCCCCGCATAGTGCTCCCTACTCTATACATGGCCCCACATAGTGCTCCCTACTGTATACATGGCCCCGCATAGTGCTCCGTACTGTATACATGGCCCCGCATAGTGCTCCGTACTGTATACACGGCCCAGCATAGTGCTTCGTACTCTATACATGGCCCCGCATACTGCTCTGTTTTGTATATATGGCCCCGCATAGTGCTGCACACAGTATACATGGCCCCGCATAGTGCTCCGTACTGTATACATGGCCCCACATAGTGCTGCACACAGTATCCATGGCCCCACATAGCGCTCCGTACTGTATACATGGCCCAGCATAGTGCTCCCTACTGTATACATGGCCCCACATAGTTCTCCGTACTGTATACACGGCCCATCATAGTGCTCCATATTGTATACACGGGCCCGCATATTGCTCCGTACTCTATATGCGGCCCCCGCATACTGCTCTGTACTGTATACATGGCTCCCGTATAGTGCTCCGTACTGTATATATGGCCCCGCATAGTGCTCCGTACGCAAACATGACCCCGCATAGTGCACCTACGTATACATGGCCCCGCATAGTGCTCCGTACTCTATATACGGCCCCCGCATAGTGCTCCGTATTGTATACATGTCCCCTCATAGTGCTTCGCACTGTATACATGGCCCCGCATAGTGCTCCGTACTGTATCCACGGCCCCGCATAGTGCTTCATATTGTATACCCAGCCCCGCATAGTGCTCCGTACTCTATATACGGCCCCCGCATAGTGCTCCGTATTGTATACATGTCCCCTCATAGTGCTTCGTACTGTATACATGGCCCCCGCATTGTGCTCGGTACTACTATATACATGGCCCCGCATAGTGCTCCGTACTGTATACATGGCCCCGCATAGTGCTCCGTACTGTATACATGGCCCCGCATAGTGCTCCATATTGTATACATGGTCCTGCATACTGCTCTGTTTTGTATATATGGCCCCGCATAGTACTGCACACAGTATACATGGCTCCGCATAGTGCTCCGTACGCAAACATGACCCCGCATAGTGCCCCTACATATACATGGCCCCGCATAGTGCTCCTTACTGTATATATGGCCCCGCATAGTGCTCCTTACTCTATATACGGCCCCCGCATAGTGCTCTGTACTGCATACATGGCCCCCGCATAGTGCTCCGTACTCTATACGTGGCCCTGCATAGTTCTCCCTACTGTATACATGGCCTCGCATAGTGCTCCGTACTGTATACATGGTCCCGCATAGTGCTCCATACTGTATACATAGCCCCGCACAGTGCTCTGTACTGTATACATGGCCCCGCATAGTGCTCCATACTGTATACATGGCCCTGCATAGTGCTCTATACTATATACATGGCCATGCATAGTGCTCCATACTGTATACATGGCCCCGCATAGTGCTCTATACTATATACATGGCCATGCATAGTGCTCAGTACTGTATACATGGCCCCGCAAAGTACTCCGTACTGTATACATGTCCCCCTCATAGTGCTCCGTACTGTATACATGGCCCTGTATAGTGCTCCATACTGTACATACGACCCAGCATAGTGCTGCACTCAGTATACATGGCCCTGCATAGTTCTCCGTACTGTATACATGGCCCCGCATAGTGCTCCGTACTACTATATACATGGTCCCGCATAGTGCTCCATACTACTGTATACATGGCCCCGCATAGTACTCCATACTGTATACAAGTCTCCCGCATAGTGCTCAGTACTACTATATACATGGTCCCGCATAGTGTTCTGTACTGTATACATGGCCCCGCATAGTGCTCCGTACAACTATATACATGGTCCCGCATAGTACTCCGTACTGTATACATGTCCCCCGCATAATGCTTCGTACTGTATACATGGCCCCGCATAGTGCTCCATCCTACTATATACATGGCCCCGCATAGTGCTCCGTATTGTATACACCGCCCAGCATAGTGTTCCGTACTACTGTATGCATGGCCCCGCATAGTGCTCCGTACTGTATACATGGCCCCCATAGTACTCCATACTGTATATGTGGCACCCCAGGGGTCTGGTATCCACAGTAATGTAATGTTATGTCTGAGAGCAGGTGGGAGGTCCTTTGGTCAGGGATCCTGTGCATGCCACACCTCCTGCCCAGTCTTGGGAGGGGAAGGACTTCCCCTATATAAACCCGGGGCTGAGGCAGGGTTAGTGAGTAGAGAAGAAGTAGAGACAGAGAAACAGCATAGGAAGAAACAACAGGAGCTCTGTGGGAGCAGTGTACAAGGAGTCAGGGGCAGGCAGCTGCAGAGCTCGCCCTGACTGAGAAGATTTCTTACCGGACCCGGAGTCCGAGGCTGTGGGGACTAACTCCTACCCAGCAGCAGAATCCGTCAGGCAGGGGATTTAAGGTCCTCTGGCCAAGAAACCTGAAGGCACGGTCACACACATGGGACCAGCACCGCCATCGTGGAGCGGAAGCTACTAGAAGGCCCCGAGTCACCGGCCATACGGGTGAGCACCACACGGCACACTCAGGGACGTGGGCTACTTTTACCCGCCTCTAGCAAGGTAGCCAGAAGAGTACAGTTAGTCTGGGAGGCCTACAACTCCGCCTGGCCAGGGGAGATCCCATCTGCTCAAGGACTGACCAGGCCCCAATCGCTAGCCAGTACTCCGGGAGGGTCTATCTTTGTCACCAGTAAAGACCCTGAACTACACAGTACCGTCTCCGAGTGGTTCCTGCTACCCCCATCATCCACGTCGGCTGCCCTGAGGCCATACCCCTCCCGTTGGGGGTTATACCATCCACGCTGCACAATCCTACCACCGGCCTCAGCGGTCTGCCCTGCAGCAGCAGCTCCCTGGCTGCACTCAACGGGTGGCGTAGTCATCTAACATCTACTGCTATAACATCGCCACTTAGTCTGACTCCCTGGGCACGGACCGGATCACCGCCACGAGACTACAACCCGCAACAGATCCGGCTCCGGGTAAGCTCCCGCGTGCGCAACGCTGCGCGACACAGGCCCAGGGGCGCGTCATATACATGGCCCCGCATACTGCTACCTACTGTATACATGGTCATGCATAGAGCTCCATACTGTATACATGGCCCCGCATAGTGCTCCGTACTGTATACATGGCCCCGCATAGTGCTCCGTACTGTATACATGCCCCGCATAGTGCTCCGTACTGTATTCATGGCCCCGCATAGTGCTCCGTACTACTGTATACATGGCCCAGCATAGTGCTACCTACTGTATACACGGTCCCGCATAGTGCTCCGTCCTGTATACATGACCACGCATAGTGCTCCGTACTGTATACATGCCCCGCATAGTGCTCCGTACTGTATTCATGGCCCCGCATAGTGCTCCGTACTACTGTACACATGGCCCCGCATAGTGCTACCTACTGTATACATGGTCCCGCATAGTGCTCCGTCCTGTATACATGACCCCGCATAGTACTCCGTACTGTATACATGTCCCCCACATTTTGCTTCGTACTGTATACAAGGCCCCGCATAGTGCTCCATCCTACTATATACATGGCCCCGCATAGTGCTCCGTATTGTATACACGGCCCGCGCATAGTGCTCCGTACTGTATACATGGCCCCGCATCGTGCTCCGTACTGTATACATGGCCCCCATAGTACTCCATACTGTATACATGGCCCCGCATACTGCTACCTACTGTATACATGGTCATGCATAGAGCTCCATACTGTATACATGGCCCCGCATAGTGCTCCGTACTGTATACATGGCCCCGCATAGTGCTCCGTACTGTATACATGCCCCGCATAGTGCTCCGTACTGTATTCATGGCCCCGCATAGTGCTCCGTACTACTGTATACATGGCCCAGCATAGTGCTACCTACTGTATACATGGTCCCGCATAGTGCTCCGTCCTGTATACATGACCACGCATAGTGCTCCATACTGTATACATGCCCCGCATAGTGCTCCGTACTGTATTCATGGCCCCGCATAGTGCTCCGTACTACTGTACACATGGCCCCGCATAGTGCTACCTACTGTATACATGGTCCCGCATAGTGCTCCGTCCTGTATACATGACCCCGCATAGTACTCCGTACTGTATACATGTCCCCCACATTTTGCTTCGCACTGTATACATGCCCCGCATAGTGCTCCATCCTACTATATACATGGCCCCGCATAGTGCTCCGTATTGTATACACGGCCCGCGCATAGTGCTCCGTACTGTATACATGGCCCCGCATCGTGCTCCGTACTGTATATGACGCGCCCCCTGGGACATATTCCTTTTTGAGGGGAATACCCGGCACCGGATCAGATGGGGGGGTTTGTAGTCTCCGAGCGGCTGTGACCCGGCCCGTGCCCAGGGCGTCAAGCTCAGTGTTATGTGGCAGTCCTACAGATGTTATTAAGAGTTCTTTTGTGTCGACTACGCCACCCGTTGTGATGCGGTCACTGTGGCCGCCGCTGCAGCAGGGTCCGCTGAGGCTGATGGTGGGTGCGCAGCTTGGTGGGATAACCCCCAACGGGAGGGGTATAGCCTCAGAGGGGACAGGCGCAGAGGATGGGGGTTGTGGTGGTGTAGTGCAGACGGCAGTGAAGACAGAGTCGGGTTGTGCAGTTAAGGGTGTTTACTTACTGCAGATGTTGTACTGGTCACTCCAGCTGCTAGTGACCACCCGAGCCGTGCTGCGTCCACCAGGTCCTGGATCCAGCCAACCCCCAAACAAGTCCGGAGCGTGGCCCTGAGCTCTCTTTCTGTCCCGTTCTCTGGCCGTCCCCACCAGTAATCCACCTAGGTCCAGCTCCCTCGGGCCTTCTGTTGGGACACCCTTGGCCCTGGGTTCCCTGACCCTTCATGTGGTGTGCCTTCGGGGTGGATGTGATGGGTGACCGTGGCAGACGCTGCCCACGGTCTCCGGTCTCTGGCTGGGGAATGTTTTTACCCCCACCAGCTTGGGTTCCGGTACCCTGATGCCGACTCTTCACCCGGTGCTTTGAGTTGGGATCTCAGAGTCCTTCTCTTCTGTGCTCTGGGTCTCTCTCTTTTCTCCTCTCTCACTCTGGGTCTTTGTCTTTCTTCTCTCCTCTGCTCCTGACTTGTTCTCTGCAGCTGACTGACTCTCTGCATCTGATCCTCTGCATCTGACCCTGATCTTAGTTGGTGCCCACCTTATATACACCCTCTATGTGTGAGCTCAGGTGACCAGCACCCAATGAGCTCCTATCTTTACCCAGGCTGCTCCCCCTATCTGCCCCTACACTACTTGGGATTTACCACCCCCCTCCCACTCCAGCCAGGAACAGACTCGGTCGTACCTGCACATTTCTAAGTGGGAGTACCGTCGGCCTGTTCCCCGGAAATGGGATGTGTGTAGTGCATGCAGCCTACCGAGCTCAGTTCCACACTCCATCCTTACCCGGGAGTGGAATATCACACCTCTGGGTTGAGGTGCAATACTCCTGTAGCTTCCCCCCTGGTAAATCACAGCACGTCCTCGGGCTGTAAGACATAAATAACACCAAAACATACAATTTTTTTTTTTTTTTTTTTAAACATATAAAACATATAAAACATTATATATATAAAACTTTTCATATAAACATTCTCGTCGTCTCTTGTTTCAGGTTCCTCCTCCGGACACTGTGCAACGTGTGTCCGGGAAAAGTGCGACAGTCTCTTAGAAAAACTGGTTTTCCTATAAAACCGGTAGGGGGCGCTTTAGGACGCGCAACTATATACAAGGGATATGGCCGCTCTCAGTCCTCGGCCAGGTAGAGGGAAGGGAATGGCTGCTCACAGTCCTCAGCCTGTGGGATTAAGGGGTTAACGGGTAAACAGTTCACTCAGCTGGTCCCAACGGGGACTATATATATATATATCAACAGTTTCTTTGGTACCCGGTCGGGTAACTATTTACAGCACCTGCTCTGCCGCACTCAACGGCGTCTTCCTCCTGCTCTTTGCTTACAGCTGGTTGTTACTTCAGACCCGTCCGGGTCCTCTTGCTCCTCCTCCTCGCACCGCAACTCCTCCTCCGTCAGGCGGTGTACGTGGAGGGCATAAGGTCCCTTGGCACACTTGTGCCGGGTAAAGGTGACCTCATCTCCGATGTAGAGGTCACGACCTCTGTGCCCCTCCGGCAGATGGGACTCCACGTCTCTGCGCGTGACAAAGACGTCGCCGGGGGTGTTGTTGTCTCGAATGAAGCCCCACCCGTGCTGCTGGTTAAACTTGATTACAGTCCCGGTGGTACGGGGACTGTGCGCTGCACGGGGGTCCCTCCTGGTCCGGCTCTTTTGCTCGGCGCTCCTTATTTGGGCCTGTTGTTCCCGGACCCGCCTCTCTCTCCGCTCCCTCGCAAACTCCTCGAGCTGTTGGCGGCAGCACTCCGCACGCTCTGCTGCAGCTGCCCTAGTTTCCTGAGTGAACCCCATTAGATCTTCTCCGGTGGGGTCCCACTCAAACTGTGCTTCCGCTAGCGGGGGCGAGATCCTTATTACGGGCTTCGGAGCCGGAATCAGGGGTGCACACATGGCCCCAACCCTCCTCTGGTGCTCCAGTTCGTAATACTTCTGGGGCCAGATGAAAGGCTGCCCGTCCGGCCACGTGTGCTGGGCAAACAAGTCCTCTTCCAGACGCGGCACCCTTGGTTTTACGGGTGCGGGCGCGGTGGTGGTGGCGCCCGGGTTGCCCAGGCCTTGCGGCCAGGCCTGGGGCACCTGGAAGGTGAAGGGCACCGTTAATACGGCGGCGCCCTGGGCTACCTGGCCTTGCGACCAGGCCGGAGGCTCCGCAGAGGTAGGGGGCGCTGTTGGTGTTGCGGCGCCCGGGAATTCTAGGCCCTGCGACCAGGCTGGTGGTACTTCCTGCTTGGTCACGCTCGGGGTCGAGGCGTGTGACGTCACAGGGGTCGCGGCGGCGGCTTCCGGTTGGGGCCTAGTCTGCGTCGGTGACATGGCGTTTTCGGGCACAGCAGGGGGACTTTCGGGCTCTGCGACGGGGAGCTGGGGCAGGTAAGCGGTGTCACGGCTTGGGGTATAGGCGTCCCCTTTACCTGCCTCCATGCGTTCGGCTCCCTCCTCGGCGCCGTCTCCGGCCTTGGGTCCTCCCGCGCCATCCTCAGAGGCGGTCTCCTTCCTCATCTCGGCTGGCGTGCTCCGGGTCTTGGTTTCAGCTTGCGTCTTGGTTTCAGCTTGCTGGGCCATCTCCCGGCTCCATTCCGCCAATATCTCGCGCTGTACCCGGGCCATCCTCCGTGCGAGGCCCTCCAGGGCAGTCTGCGCACACTCCCGGTCTCGGGGGAGCTGTGCAAGGACCTCCACTAGGCCTAGTGGGGTCGTGGTGTCCAGCAGGCTCCTGACCAACGGGTCGGTGCTGCTCTGCTCTTCTTCCAGCAGGCTCCTGGCCAGCGGGCCGGTGCTGCTCTGCTCTCTGGACATCTCCGGGTGAGCTTCTCTGCTACTCCTCTCCAGACTTCTTGTCTCCGGGTGCGCTCGCTCCAGACTGCTCCAGGCGGCACCCATCTTTGTTCTCTTCTTCTCGGTCCTCCCACTTCGAGGGCGGTCCCGGGGCCACTTGGTGATTGTCAGCTCCAGGGGCAGTTCTTTCACGCTGACAGACACCTCTAGCATCACAGTCTCTGTTGGTGGGGGCGGTTTCCACTTTTGGCGCCATTTTCGGTCCTGGCCCACGATGGGAGGTGGCCTCTTGCCATCCTCTGGCACGCCCATAATGGCGTCCGCTCTTCCAAGGCGGGAAATCTTCGGAAATGGCGGGAATCGTCTCCCAGTGGCGGGAAACTCTGCAGATGGCGGGAAAAAGCTGTTCATGGCGGACAACCGGCGGGAATCGACCTGTGATGGAGTCCGATGGCGGGGACCCTCCGGAACCGGCAGGAGACTTCTTTTTGAGGTAAACTCGTTCTTTTCTTCAGGCACGCAGTACCCGGTTGTTGTGGGCACGTAATCCTGCCGACTACGCCAAAATTGACGCGCCCCCTGGGACATATTCCTTTTTGAGGGGAATACCCGGCACCGGATCAGATGGGGGGGTTTGTAGTCTCCGAGCGGCTGTGACCCGGCCCGTGCCCAGGGCGTCAAGCTCAGTGTTATGTGGCAGTCCTACAGATGTTATTAAGAGTTCTTTTGTGTCGACTACGCCACCCGTTGTGATGCGGTCACTGTGGCCGCCGCTGCAGCAGGGTCCGCTGAGGCTGATGGTGGGTGCGCAGCTTGGTGGGATAACCCCCAACGGGAGGGGTATAGCCTCAGAGGGGACAGGCGCAGAGGATGGGGGTTGTGGTGGTGTAGTGCAGACGGCAGTGAAGACAGAGTCGGGTTGTGCAGTTAAGGGTGTTTACTTACTGCAGATGTTGTACTGGTCACTCCAGCTGCTAGTGACCACCCGAGCCGTGCTGCGTCCACCAGGTCCTGGATCCAGCCAACCCCCAAACAAGTCCGGAGCGTGGCCCTGAGCTCTCTTTCTGTCCCGTTCTCTGGCCGTCCCCACCAGTAATCCACCTAGGTCCAGCTCCCTCGGGCCTTCTGTTGGGACACCCTTGGCCCTGGGTTCCCTGACCCTTCATGTGGTGTGCCTTCGGGGTGGATGTGATGGGTGACCGTGGCAGACGCTGCCCACGGTCTCCGGTCTCTGGCTGGGGAATGTTTTTACCCCCACCAGCTTGGGTTCCGGTACCCTGATGCCGACTCTTCACCCGGTGCTTTGAGTTGGGATCTCAGAGTCCTTCTCTTCTGTGCTCTGGGTCTCTCTCTTTTCTCCTCTCTCACTCTGGGTCTTTGTCTTTCTTCTCTCCTCTGCTCCTGACTTGTTCTCTGCAGCTGACTGACTCTCTGCATCTGATCCTCTGCATCTGACCCTGATCTTAGTTGGTGCCCACCTTATATACACCCTCTATGTGTGAGCTCAGGTGACCAGCACCCAATGAGCTCCTATCTTTACCCAGGCTGCTCCCCCTATCTGCCCCTACACTACTTGGGATTTACCACCCCCCTCCCACTCCAGCCAGGAACAGACTCGGTCGTACCTGCACATTTCTAAGTGGGAGTACCGTCGGCCTGTTCCCCGGAAATGGGATGTGTGTAGTGCATGCAGCCTACCGAGCTCAGTTCCACACTCCATCCTTACCCGGGAGTGGAATATCACACCTCTGGGTTGAGGTGCAATACTCCTGTAGCAGCCGAATCCTCAGGGTGCTACATATACATGGCCCCGCATAGTACTTCGTACTGTATACATGGCCCCGCATAGTGCTCCGTACTGTATATATGGCCCCGCATAGTACTTCGTACTGTATACATGGCCCCGCATAGTACTCCATACTGTATACATGGTCCCGCATACTGCTACCTACTGTATACATGGTCCCGCATAGTACTCCGTACTGTATATGACGCGCCCCCTGGGCCGTGTGTGTGTGTGGATACCTGGAACCGGACCTTTTGTGGATGCTGGGGGTTGTAGTCCTTGCGTGGCGGGGACCCGGTCCCGTGGCTCAGGATGGTCAACCCAAATGGCAGTCTATTTATAGGGTTTTGTGATTAAATGTCCGACTACGCCACCCGTGGATTGCGGTAAGAGTGAACCGCCGCTGCAGGGCCGACCGCTGAGGCTGGTGTTGTGGGTGCAGCTGAGGGTAGTATAACTCCCCACGGGATGAGTATAGCCTCAGGGCAGTAAATAGGGATGTTGGTGGTGATGGTGCGCGGGAGCAGCAGTAACCACACGGAGTCTGTCAAACAATTCAGGGTCTTTACTGTTGGTGGTATTAAGGGACCCGTCCGGAATACAGGTTAACAATGGAGGCCTGGTCAGTCTGAGAGCAACTGGGAGATCCCGCTGGTCAGGGGGAGTTTGTAGGCCTACCGTGCTGACTTCAATCTTTCATGGCTATCCCGCTGTAGTGTAGTGGTAGCCCACGTCTCTGAGTGTTGTTCTCACCCATATGACTGGCGACTCGGGCCTTCCGTACTTCTCACCCCTCCAGGGCAGTAGTGGTCCCTCTTGCGTGGCTGAGCCTCCAGCCTTCCTTGGGCCAGAGGACTTGAAGTCCCCTGTGTGGTGGTTTTCTGCTGCTGGGCTTATAACCCTCACAGCCTCGGACTCCAGTGTCCGGCTTTGTAAGTCTCTAGCCAGGATGAGCTCTTCCAGCTCCCCTCCTGGCCTCGTGTTCCTCCTCTGCCTACAGGGACTCCTCAGCCGGCTGCTGACCTGTCCCTATCTGCAACTTCTCTGGAACTTGTCCGGCACTTCTCTCACTAACCACGCCCCAGATCCAGTTTATAAAGGGCAGGTTTCTCCCCTCCCTGGACTGAGGCAGGAGGTGCTGAATGCTAATTGTCCCCAACCAGGGAACCTCCCACCTGCTCTCAGACATGACATTGCTGCCACTGTGGCGACCAGACCTGGGGTGCCATATTTAAATGTCCCCCGCACAGTGCTCCGTACTGTATATGTAATGCAGGTGCCGGGATGCAACGCACAGAGACACAAGGCGAGAACAGTAAGAGTTGAATATAAACAGTTTATATATATATATATATATGTAACAGGTACGCTGAACAAGGGATTGCAACAAGGGTAATAAACAGTAATTTGAAGTATTAGCAAAATGCGAAGTCTCTCAAGGTAATGTGGTGCCCTCGATCATGAGAGACACCACGTGAGTTCCTTAACTGTGCATATGGCTCTAGCGGTGGTCACCGGTTATTCCCGCTAGGCCTTGAGTCTTTTTCCGGATAAATTCAATTAGATTGCGTTGAGCTTCTTTAGCCCCAACCGTTCCCCTCCCAACCTGAGTACCTAAACCCAATTGTCCCCGATACCGTGGGTGAACAGTAGAAGTGAAGGCCCTGTTCAAGTATTCAGCTCCTCTGCTTTCGCTGGCGTGACTTTCCTGAGGCAGCCGTCTCTCAAGTCCTCTCTGCTTGGCCGTTGGAGGCAATCTCTCGAGCCTTGGGTAGGGGGGTCCAGACCTCGTCTGTCGGCGGGTGATGTCGGGTTCCGCGAACTCACTCAGCACCGCAAGCAGGTTCCGAGTCTCCTCAGCATGCAAAGCACTCGGGTCACATCTGTGAGGGATCTGGAGCTCTTCTACCGGTGCCCGGCTGTGGCACGTCACAGGTCTCTGGCTTAGGCCTGTCACGCGGGGCTTCCCAGCACGCAGGGAACACGTCTGCTCCTTTCTGCTGCTTGGCGCCAAAGACCCCTCAGGTTTGGCGCACTGGCCTCTTATCTCTCGGAACTCCTTCCTGGAAGTCACCTGATCGGGTCCAGCGTCTAAATCTGCTCTCCCTTCAACTTCCCTTGCATATCTTGGTTCCGCTTGACTGTGTCTGGCCAGCAGATGGCAGCCTCTCTCCATTTTTGAAACATCATGTAGGAGTTCCCTTGCAAGCTCTCTCGCCTTTGCTACATTCCTCCCTCCTTTTTGCTCGCCAGTCCTCGTGCGAGTGGACTTCTCGCATAATTGATGCCTCTTTCCAGGCAGTGCAAGTTCAGACAGGAGTTGGGCACACTCCTGCATTTTCTGCTGGATTTGAGACCAGATAAACTCTTCTTGAGCATACCGGTTAGGAGGAATTCCGGCATTAGCCCGCTCAGTTCTGCGGGGCTCCTCTTGCGGAGGTGACTCCGGGAGATCCGATGAATCAATTACTAGGGATTGCAAGTCATTTCTCGACTCATTCTGGGTTCCACTCGGGATTTGCCTCAATGGTTCTGACGGGCCCAACTGCATTGTGGCCCATCCTTCTTCATCCCCCAAGGTTCCTGCATGTGGCACTTCAGCCAATACGTTTGAAGGCCCAACTTCGTTACAGACTTCTGCTTCAGAGGAGCAAGGTCGCAGCATATTGCGGTGCAACACCCTGGGTGTTGCGGCGTCTTCCCCTTCGGGCCTAACCTCGTAGACGGGGTTGTCTGGGTGAACCTTCTTCACCACCCGATATGGTATCGCCTCCCAACGATGGTCAAGTTTACTCCCAAATCGTTTGGCCCTTACCAGTACTCGGTCTCCTGGCTGAAATGATCCGCCTGCAGTCGGGGGCCGATCTGCATGCTCTACTTACTGAAACTTCTGAGCAACCAGTCTTCTCACTGTATGGAGCTGACGCTGGTGTTCTCGAATCCAGGTACTTGGGCTACTGCCCGGGCCGGAGTCTTCTGAGTCTAGCTCCAGTTCAGTAATTTCTCGCCCACTTCTTCCAAACAGCAACATGCAAGGGGTGTAGCCGGTAGTCGCATGAACTCAATTATTATACACCCACACCATCTCTGACACAAATTCGGGCCACTTCATCTTTTTGTTCGCTTCCAGCGTTCGCAACATTTGCAACAGGGTTCGGTTGAAGCGCTCGCATGCGCCGTTCCCTTGAGGGTGGTAGGGTGTTGTTCGAGATCGGTCGATCCCATAGATGCAGTATAGCTTATCCATCACTCATCCTTGGAAGCAGGCCCCCTGGTCAGAATGTATTCGCTTCGGGCACCCATAAAGCCAGATAAAATCCTGACAGATGGCCTTAGCTGCGGCTTCTGCTGTCTGGTATTTAGTAGGCGTCACTACTGCGAACTTGGTGAAGTGATCAGTCATGACTAAACAGTGTCCCTAACCATTGTATGAAGTTCCTATCATCAGGTAGTCAATCATCAAGACTTCCAAGGGGCCAGAAGTTCGGATAGTCTGAATGGGAGCTCTTTGTTCCGGGGGCTTGTTCAACTCACACTGACGACATGTTCGGCAGACCCACTCGACGTCTTGCCGCAGTTGAGGCCAATACACCAGCCGTTGCAACCACCAAAAGGTCTTTTCTACACCGAAGTGAGCACCTCTTCTATGAGCTTCTTCGGCTAGCGGCATTACTAGCGCTCCTGGAACTACCACCAGCCAGGTAACATCAAACTCTCGAGGCAGCTGGATTCTTCGCCATAGCAAGCCGTCCTTCAGGAAGAGCCTCTTCCACTGGCCTAGGATTTGTAGGGTAGTTGGAAGTGAAGAGGCTCTGGCTTCCTGGTCGGGTCTTTGCCTAAGGGCGACCCATTCTCTCAGCTTTGCTAACTCTGGGTCGGACTGCTGTAGATGTATCCATTCGTCTCTTGAACGGACCAGAATTTGAGTGGGCCTCGGCTCCTCTCTGGTCTCCTGGGCGTCGACCACAACAGCGGCGAACTGGCTGAAATCCGGGATCTCGTCGCCTTCGAGCTCCTCAACTCTGTCCCTCTTCGGCCCTGCCTGAGTGACCCGGGACTGGGCATCTGCATGAGTGTTCAGGGCCATGGACGGATAGGCGATTTTATATTGGTATTTGGACATCCTTGCGACCCACCGCTGTTCTAACGTGCCCAGTTTGGCGTTCTCCAAGTGGGCCAAAGGGTTGTTATCTGTCCGCACTTGCACTTCTGACCCTGACAAGTACTCAGCAAATTTCTCGGTCATGGCCCACACCAGTGCCAGTAGCTCCAGCTTAAACGAACTGTAGTTGTCCGGATTCTTCTCCGTGTCTCAGAGTGACCTGCTGGCATACGAGATCGCTCACTCTTTTCCTCCTTGTACTTGAGCCAGCACTGCTCCCAGTCCATGCAAGCTTCCATCAGTGTACAACATAAAAGGCGCAAAAAGTCAGTGTAGGCCAGGATTGAGGCATCCGTTAGCGCCATTTTTAATGCTCAGAATGCCTCTTCTTGTCGGGGTCCCCACTTGAATGGGCTGCCGCTTGGCTCCCCCAGCCATTCCTCTCAGCAATTCATTGAGCGGGATCGCAATCTTAGCGAAGTCTTTAATGAATCTGCGGTAGTATCCAGCGAGCCCCAGGAACGCCCTCAGTTCCCTTAGATTGATGGGCGTGGGCCACTTCTGCACGGCAGCTACTTTCTCCGCATTGGGGTGCACTCCTGCACTGGACACAGTGTGCCCCAGATATTCAATTTCTCATTTGAAGAGACGACACTTACTAGGCTTAATTTTCAGGCCGTGACTTTGAAGCCGTTCTAACACTTGTTCCAATCGGCGGAGATGATCTTCAAACGTAGCGGAATAGATAATTATATCGTCCAGATATATTAAAGTGGCTTCAAAGCTGAGGTCCCCCAAGCATCTCTCCATCAGCAGTTGGAAGATTCCTGACGCATTTGTTAGCCTGAAAGGCATCCGATTGAACTCAAACAGGCCCATAGGGAGAACAAAAGCTGTCTTCGGACGATCCTTCTCAGCTACTGGGACCTGCCAATAGCCACT
The DNA here is from genome assembly GCF_046119375.1 of Phyllobates terribilis. Lineage (NCBI taxonomy): Eukaryota > Metazoa > Chordata > Amphibia > Anura > Dendrobatidae > Phyllobates > Phyllobates terribilis. The sequence goes on along the minus strand of NW_027362763.1, from coordinate 801,698,707 downwards.
GGCCAGGTCGAGGGAAGAGAAGAATTTGGCACTCCCTAGTGCAGATAGAGACTCTTCAATTCGGGGGAGTGGATAGGAGTCCAGTACTGTACAGACATTCAGCTTTCGATAGCCTATGCAGAATCTCAGGGTACCAGCCTTCTTCCGGACCAGCACGATCGGAGCCACCCAAGGACTCTGACTTTCAAGGATCACACCGTTCTGTAACATGTGGGCCAACAGCTCTTTCACCTCCTGGTACATTTGTGGCGGCATCCGCCAATATCTCTCTCTGATGGGAGCAGTATTTCCGGTGGATATTTCGTGCTGAATGTCCCGAGTGCACCCGAAATCATCTTCATGCTGTGCAAACACTCCCTGATATCGCTGTAGAAGTTGTTCGATCTGCCTTACTTGTCCAGCAGAAAACTCAGTCAGATTAGCCTCCATTTCCTTCAAGAGGTGGCGCCCAGCCAACGGTTCTCTTCCATTCTCTTGGCTATTGAGGGACACCTCCAGGGTCCATGGCTTTCCTTCCACAGGTACCAGCCCTATAGCGTCAGCTCTAGTAAGGGCTTCTGGCATTATACACACTCGCGCCACCTCTTGTCGGGGCAACAACTGTAAACTTGTGCCACTTAAATTGATGCAACGCACGGGTACTCTACCGTGCCGCACAGTGGCCAGGGTCCGAGCAACCAGGAGTCCAGAGGGAGCTTCCTCTCCCTCCATTGGTTCAATTTGAATGCCACACCCTCTAAGGACACATGTGCCAGCACCGGTAGAGTGAGTACAGTCTGTCCCACTGGCAGTGTCATTGTGGCTTCGGGTGGTATCGATACCTTACCAAGGTACTGAGAGGTAGCGGGCAATTTTTGAATCTGACTGACCCGCACGAGATGCTGAAATACTCTCTTGTTAGCTGGGTCTCGAGTGGCACGGGTCCAGTTGTTTTTGTTACAGCCCTCAGCCAGGAACTGTTCGACCTCTTTCAGCACATTCATGCCCAGGGTTACAATGGGCCCATTGCCTCCGGGCCCTGTGGTCAGTACGATCCCTTTCCGACCGAGGTCCTTTCCACATGCCCGAACGGACATCCATACTACTCCCGCTACTGGGATAGGTAGTTGATTAGCCGCCACCAGTTTGACAGTGGGTTCACGGCAGGAACGAGCGACTTCAGGAAAGTGACTTTGGAAATACGTCTCAGGCATAGTGGTCACTTGAGACCCAGTGTACATTAAACAGGGGATCCACTGCCCATTGAGTTCAGCCCAGATAATGGGCCTCTCGGAGACAATGTCTTCAGAGCTCCCTCTTCCACTCTCTGAAGCTCGAGACCCCACGGTATGCTCCACAACCGTGGGGCATTTTAGTTTAACGGCTGTCTCCTCCTCCTCCTTTCTCGGTTTGGACAGTCTTTGGAGATATGATCTCTACCTCCGCAGGTCCAGCACTCTGGTCCTCGTTCTACCGATAGGTCGGGTACATGCTGTGCTGGGGCCGGGTAGGAACGCTTTTCTCGCTCTGGTCTCCATCCGTGTTGGGCAGTACGGTCCGTCGGCAAGGGGGCAGTAGGGGTCTTTCTAATAGCATTCAACTCACCCGAATGTCTCGAATTTCCTGACGTGTTTCCCGTACTCAATCAGGCTTTTTGTTGGTGAATTCAGGGGCAATTGCCTCATGACTTCTAACTGTGGCTTTGAGAACAGGAACTTCTCTCTCCAGGACTCTAGCTTCAGCCCCTACCTCCAGGAAGCCCAGATCAGGGCTCAGTCGCAGCCGCTTCTTCAGGATCTGCCTCAGGCAAGTGTCTCTCAAGCCAGCAATCAGTTGGTCACACAACACCTCATCTAATGGTCCCAGTCCTCGGTTCCCATCTCGAACTTTCTTGGTGATATGGGCCGTCACTTCCTGTAATCCATTAACATACTGATTTACTGTCTCATTTTCCCCTTGGACCCGCTGAAACAACTGTAAGCGCAAGTGTCCCAAATCTGTAGTGTCACCGTGCATGTCCTCTAGAATTTTTATCACTTTGTCCACGGTGTCACGGTCCCCAGGTGGGCGGTACATCATAGTCTGCCGGGCCTCTCCATCAAGGGTTAGGAGGGCCAGCTCCGCCTGGGCTAGGGGATCGAGGAGATACATACGTAGCATACTTCTCAGTCTTTCTACCCAGTCCCACAGTGACATGCCATCCCCCATAAACTTGGGTAGATGGCTGAGCATAGCCCCCAAAGATATATGGCTCCGGCCGGACCCAGTCACAGGCTGCTCCGCCATCTCTGCGTCTGAATGTTGCATCCTGCCGACTACGCCAAATGTAATGCAGGTGCCGGGATGCAACGCACAGAGACACAAGGCGAGAACAGTAAGAGTTGAATATAAACAGTTTATATATATATGTAACAGGTACGCTGAACAAGGGATTGCAACAAGGCTAATAAACAGTAATTTGAAGTATTAGCAAAATACGAAGTCTCTCAAGGTAATGTGGTGCCCTCGATCATGGGAGACACCACGTGAGTTTCTTAACTGTGCATATGGCTCTAGCGGGGGTCACCGGTTATTCCCGCTAGGCCGTGAGTCTTTTTCCAGATAAATTCAATTAGATCACGTTGAGCTTCTTTAGCCCCAACCGTTCCCCTCCCAACCTGAGAACCTAAACCCAATTATCCCCGGTACCGTGGGTGAACAGTAGAAGTGACGGCCATGTTCACGTATGCAGCTCCTCTGCTTTCCTTGGCGTGACTTTTCTGGGGCAGCCGTCTCTCAAGTCCTCTCTGCTTGGCCGTTGGAGGCAGTCTCTCAAGCCTTGGGTAGGGGGGTCCAGACCTCGTCTGTCGGCGGGTGACGTCGGGTTCCGCGAACTCACTCAGCATCGCAAGCAGGTTCCGAGTCTCCTCAGCAGGCACAGCACTAGGGTCACATCTGTGAGGGATCCGGAGCTCTTCTACCGGTGCCCGGCTGTGGCACCTCACAGGCCTCTGGCTTAGGCCTGTCAAGCGGGGCTTCCCAGCACGCAGGGAACACGTCTGCTCCTTTCTGCTGCTTGGCGCCAAAGACCCCTTAGGTTTGGCGAGCTGGCCTCTTATCTCTCGGAACTTCGTCTTGGAAGTCACCTGATCGGGTCCAGCGTCTAAATCTGCTCTCCCTTCAACTTCCCTTGCATATCTTTGTGGCGCACCTGAGGGTTCGACCGCCACAGGGATGCTGCACCTCTTTAACGGGGTGTAGTGTTCCTCCTTTGAGGTAAGAACAGTGCGATGGTCGGGACCCTACCTCCACATCCAACACCACACTTCTCCCACCAGAGGGGGCTAGTAAGCACTAGGTGCTGCCCCTACTGGGAATCGGGAGACTGGGGAACCAAGACATAGGGGAACCAACTAGTGGGTGAGGGTGGAGGATTCACATTTTAGTGACACTTTAAATTTCATATTTAATACACAGCCATCTTGGGTCTGGGTTCTTTGATCATGACCTTCCTCCCTGAACGTGGATCCTGTGTGGACCTGCAGAGGATGGAGGCACGGCCCTCGTACCCTGGCCTTGGGTCGAGGGGCAGGTCGCAGATAATGAATGTCTCAGCCCGGTCAAGGACCATGACCAAGAAGACCCGGAGCTTAGGAGTGTAGCTCCACCGCAAATGGATCCCAGGGGGGTGCAGATGGAGTGGTATACGCCACCTGTCCTCGCCAACCTGATCTATTCAGAGGGATTCCGGCTGCAAGAGGGGAACCGGCCCCCGACACCTGACCTTGCCACTCTACGTCCTGGTCAGGGAAGTCCGGTAGGCCCTGAGGATCCCACCGGGTAACGGACGGAGCGGAGCTGCCACCCGTACCCTTTTTCTGAGTGAAGTTCAGAGGGAGACCCGGCCTATCTACACACACACAGACAGGAAAGGACCCGGTCTGAAGTCTAGGAACACTCTGGTGCGGGGTCCTGATTGAACACTGGACTTACTCGGAGGTTGTCGGACCCCCCCCCGTCTCTGGTGACCGCAGAACTCCGCGAGGAGCAGGGAGAAGCCTTTCAACTGCAATCTCCACCGTGAATAAAAACCCTGGAAGTTAACCCCTATGGCCTCCGGACTCTTTATTCTGCATTACACCGCACTACGCAGCACCAGACCTCCTACACTACAACCCCCTCCATCCTGTCTCTCTGCCCTGAGGCCCTGCTCCGCCTGTGGGGATGAGTAACAACGACGGCTGCCATAACATCCTGCCTCAGCGGACTGCAGCAGCTCTGGTGGCCTTCACCAGGTGCCACAGGTGGCGTAGTCGAGATCAGCCACTCAACCCGGATAAGCCCATACCATCCTTTTTTAATGTGACGGCCCTGGGCACGGAGTGGGTCCGGGCCACGGCTGCACCCCATCTACAACACAGGACCCGACTCCGAGTCCCCCATCTCCCAGGGTAGGGCTTCCAGCGTCACTCATCTTGGTTCCGCTTGACTGTGTCTGGCCAGCAGATGGCAGCCTCTCTCCATTTTTGAAACATCATGTAGGAATTCCCTTGCAAGCTCTCTCACCTTTGCTACATATACATGCCCCGCATAGTGCTCCGCACTGTATACATGGCCCTGCATAGTGCTCCGCACTACTGTATACATGGCCCCGCATAGTGCTACCTACTGCATACATGGTCCCGCATAGTGCTCCGTACTGTATACATGACCCTGCATAGTGCTCCGTACTATATATACAAGGCCCTGCATAGTGCTCCATACTGTATACATGACCCCGCATAGTGCTCCGTACTGTATACACGGCCCCACATAGTGCTCCGTACTGTATACATGGCACCGCATAGTGCTCCATACTGTATACATGGCCCCACATAGTGCTCCGTATTGTATACATGGCCCCGCATAGTGCTCCATACTGTATAAACGACCAAGCATAGTGCTCCGTACTGTATACATGGCCCCGCATAGTACTCCGTACTGTATACATGTCCCCCTCATAGTGCTCCGTACCGTATACATGGCCCCGCGTAGTGCTACCTACTGTATACATGATCCCGCATAGTGCTCCGTACGGTATATATGGCCCCGCATAGTGCTCCATACTGTATACATGGCCCCACATAGTGCTCCGTACTGTATGCATGGCCCCGCATAGTACTCCTTACTGTATACATGTGCCCCTCATAGTGCTTCGTACTGTATACATGGCCCCGCATAGTGCTCCGTACTACTATATACACGGCCCCCGCATTGTGCTCGGTACTACTATATACATGGCCCCGCATAGTGCTCCGTACTGTATACATGGCCCCGCATAGTGCTCCGTACTGTATACACGGCCCCGCATAGTGCTCCGTACTGTATACATGGCCCCGCATAGTGCTCCGTACTATATACATGTCCCCCTCATAGTACTCCGTACCGTATACATGGCCCCGCATAGTGCTACCTACTGTATACATGGTCCCGCATAGTGCTCCGTACTGTATATATGGCCCCGCATAGTGCTCCATATTGTGAACATGGCCCCGCATAGTGCTCCATACTGTATCCATGGCCCCGCATAGTACTCCGTACTGTATACATGTGCCCCTCATAGTGCTTCGTACTGTATACATGGCCCCGCATTGTGCTCGGTACTACTATATACATGGCCCCGCATAGTGCTCCGTACTGTATACATGGCCCCGCATAGTGCTCAGTACTGTATACATGGCCTTGCATAGTGCTCCATACTGTATACATGGTCCCGCATACTGCTCTGTTTTGTATATATGGCCCCGCATAGTGCTCCTTACTGTATCCACGGTCCCGCATAGTGCTTCATATTGTATACCCGGCACCGCATAGTGCTCCGTACTCTATACGTTGCCCTGCATAGTTCTCCGTACTGTATACATGGCCTTGCATAGTGCTCCATACTGTATACATGGCCCCGCATAGTGCTCCATACTGTATACATGGCCCCGCATAGTGCTCCGTACTGTATACATGGCCCCGCATACTGCTTCGCATTGTATACATGCCCCGCATAGTGCTCCATCCTACTATATACTGTACATGGCCCCGCATAGTGCTCCGTATTGTATACACGGCCCGCGCATAGTGCTCCGTACTACTGTATACATGGCCAAGCATATTCCTCCGTACTGCATACATGGCCCCGCATAGTTCTCCGTACTTTATACATGGCCCCGCATGGTGCTCCATACTGTATACATGGCCCCGCATAGTGCTCCGTACTGTATACATGGCCCCGCATAGTGCTCCATACTGTATACATGGCCCCGCATAGTGCTCCGTACTGTATACATGGTACCGCATAGTGCTCCGTACTGTATACATGGCCCTGCATTGTGCTCCGTACTGTATACATGGCCCCGCATAGTGCTCCGTACTGTATACATGCCCCGCATAGTGCTCCATCCTACTATATACTGTACATGGCCTCGCATAGTGCTCCGTATTGTATACACGGCCCGCGCAAAGCGCTCCGTACTACTGTATACATGGCCCCGCATATTCCTCCGTACTGTATACAGGGCCCCGCATAGTACTTCATACTGTATACATGGCCCCGCATATTCCTCCGTACTGTATACATGGCCCCGCATAGTGCTTCGCACTGTATACATGCCCTGCATAGTGCTCCGTACTGTATATATGGCCCCGCATAGTGCTCCGTACTACTGTATACATGGCCCCGCATATTCCTCCGTACTGTATGCATGTCCCCCGCATAGTGCTTCATACTGTATACATGGCCCCGCATAGTGCTTCATACTGTATACATGGCCCCGCATAATGCTCCGTACTACTATATATATGGTCCCGCATAGTGCTCCGTACGTATACATGGTCCCGCATAGTGCTTCGTACTGTATACATGGCCCCGCATATTCCTCCGTACTGTATACATGTCACCCGCATAGTGCTTCATACTGTATACATGGTCCCGCATAGTGCTCCGTACTACTGTATACATGGCCCCGCATAGTACTTCGTACTGTATACATGTCACCCGCATAGTGCTCCGTACTGTATACATGGCCCCGCATAGTGCTCCATACTACTGTATGCATGTCCCCCGCATAGTGCTTCGTACTGTATACATGGCCCCGCATAGTGCTCCTTACTGTATACAGAGTCCTGCATAGTGCTTCGTACTGTATACATGGCCCCGCATAGTGCTCCATACTGTATACATGGCCCCGCATAGTGCTTCGTACTGTATACATGGCCCCGCATAGTGCTCCATACTTGTATACAGAGTCCTGCATAGTGCTCCGTACTGTATGCATGTCCCCCGCATAGTGCTTCGTACTGTATACATGGCCCCGCATAGTGCTCCTTACTGTATACAGAGTCCTGCATAGTGCTCCGTACTGTATACATGGCCCCGCATAGTGCTCCATACGGTATACATGGCCCCGCATAGTGCTTCGTACTGTATACATGGCCCCGCATAGTGCTCCATACTACTGTATACATGTCACCCGCATAGTGCTTCATACTGTATACATGGCCCCGCATAGTGCTCCATACTACTGTATACATGTCATCCGCATAGTGCTTCATACTGTATACATGGCCCCGCATAGTGCTCCATACTACTGTATACATGTCATCCGCATAGTGCTTCATACTGTATACACGGCCCCGCATAGTGCTCCGCACTACTGTATGCATGTCCCCCGCATAGTGCTTCGTACTGTATATATGGCTCCGCATAGTGCTCCATACTACTGTATACATGTCATCCGCATAGTGCTTCATACTGTATACATGGCCCCGCATAGTGCTCCATACTACTGTATACATGTCATCCGCATAGTGCTTCATACTGTATACACGGCCCCGCATAGTGCTCTCTACTGTATACATGGCCCCGCATAGTGCTCTGTACTGTATGCATGTCCCCCGCATAGTGCTCTGTACTGTATACATGTCATCCGCATAGTGCTTCATACTGTATACACGGCCCCGCATAGTGCTCCATACTACTGTATACATGTCATCCGCATAGTGCTCCGTACTGTATACATGGCCCCGCATAGTGCTCCATACTACTGTATACATGTCATCCGCATAGTGCTTCATACTGTATGCATGTCCCCCGCATAGTGCTCCATACTACTGTATGCATGTCCCCCGCATAGTGCTTCATACTGTATACATGGCCCCGCATAGTGCTCCATACTACTGTATACATGTCATCCGCATAGTGCTTCATACTGTATACATGGCCCCGCATAGTGCTCCATACTACTGTATACATGTCATCCGCATAGTGCTTCATACTGTATACACGGCCCCGCATAGTGCTCCGCACTACTGTATGCATGTCCCCCGCATAGTGCTTCGTACTGTATATATGGCCCCGCATAGTGCTACCTACTATATACACTGTGTTCCAAATTATTATGCAAATAATATTTTCTCAGATTTTCCCAAATTACCTATATGAATTGCAGTCATTGTAATTTTCCAGTCAAATAACTATTAGAGTACAATTGAAAGGTTTTTGTACAAGCTGCCTATGATAACAGTATATTTTTAAAAAAATAAAAAACTCAACTGCACTCAAAATGCATGTTCCAAATTATTATGTACAGCAGAGTTTTCAACCTTTTCATTTTAATAAAGAACAAAAAATGGTCATTTTTGAAATTATAAGCATTAGCAGGTTATTACAAACTGAAATCAAACAGTTTTCAACTCAAAACTTTATTCTAGGTGATGTTACATTTGCACATAGGACCGCTTGTTCGAAAGAAGCTTCTGAACTTTCTCGTCCATTGAATTTGTCAGGTTTTGGATGGTTTCTGCTTTAATTGTTTTGCATGAGGACAGAATACCCTCCCAGAGCTGTTGCTTAGATGTGAACTGCCTCCCGCCATCATAGACACTCCTTTTGATGATGCTCCAGAGGTTCTCAATGGGGTTGAGGTCAGGGGAGCATGGGTGCCACACCATAAGTTTGTCCCCTTTTATGCCCATAGCAGCCAGAGATGCAGATGTGTTATGTGCAGCATGAGACTAATTCAATGCAGCTGGAGGTCACATGACCGCCTCCAGCAATGCAATATATGGTGTCCTGCCTGGCTCAGCCTGCAGCCTGCAGCTGAAGCCTGGCAGGAGACTCTGACTGTGAAAGTCAGTGAAGATCTCATGTAATGTAATATATGTCTATCAGAAAAATAAAAATTAATGTCCCATACAGGGACTAAGTAAAAATGTAAAAAAAAGTAAAAAAAAATGTTTTGAAACTGTTAAAAAAAAATTACAAAATAAATTAAAATAAATAAATAAAATATTAAACCGATAAATCTGTATATTTATGCAAAAATAAAAAAAAGTACACATATTTGGTATTGCCGCATCCGAAACAACCCGAGCTATAAAATTGTCACACTAATTAACTCCTTCTGTGCACACCGTAATAAAAATAAATAAAAAACGGATAAAAAAACTATGCTTTTTCCTCAAATCGCCAAACAAAAAGTGGAAAAAAATGCGATCAAAAAGCAAAATGGAAATAAGAAAGGTACCGCTGAAAACGTCATCTTGTTCCGCAAAAAAAAAGCCACCATACAGCTCCATCAGCCGAAAAATAAAAAAGTTATAGCGCTCAGAATAAAGCAATGCAAAAAAAATATTTTTTCTATAAAATTGTTTTATTGTGTAAAAGCGCCAAAACATAAAAAAAATATACAGTAAGTGTAGTATCGCTGTAAACGTACTGACCCGAAGAATAACGCTGCCTGATCACTTTTACCACACGCAGAACGGCATAAAAAAAAACTCAAAAAACAATTCTTGAATTGTTGGTTTTTGTTAATTTTACCTCCCAAAAAACGGAATAGAAAGCGATCAAAAAATGTCCCGTACGCAAAAATTGTACCAATAAAAATGTCAACTCGTCCCGCAAAAAACAAGCCATCACATGACTCTGTCGGCCGAAATATGGAAAAATTATAGCTCTCAAAATATGGCGATGCAAAAACTAGATTTTGCAAAAAAAAAGCGTCTCTTAGTGTGTGACAGCTGTCAGTCATAAAAACCCGATATAAATCTGGTATCTCTGTAATCGAACCGACCCGAAGAATAAAGTAATCTAATCAGTTATATCACACTAGGAACGGCGTAAAAAAATAAATAAAACCAATTCTTCACCTGCTACTGATTTGTTTATTATGTCTCCCAAAGATCGCAGTATGGCTCGGCACACATTTATCCTGCGCTCTGCGCTGAGCACTTACGCCAGAGTTTCCGTGTAAATCTCTAAAATATGTGATTCAGCCGGAACCCATGACGGAAGATTCCCTGTAATGAGGCAGATATAGGCCACTGTGGATGCCGTCTGGCCTGTGATCCCACGGTGTCATTTGTTTTAGGCGTGCATAAAAGTGCGGTTGGCCACAGTTTTGTGCACTTCTGAAAAAAAGGACACCACTAAACAGAGGCCAGACGGAGTCCAGAGTAACTCTGCTGCCTCATTACAGTGAATGGATCCCGCAGGGGTTTCATCTGAATTACATCACTTGGAAATTTAGATGGAAACCCCGATGTAAGTGCTCAGCATAGAGCGCCGGATAAATGTTACGCAAAATGTTCCCAATAAAAGCTTCAACTCAGTCCTCAAAAAAAGCTAGTCCCCACTCAGGTCCGTCATCTGTTAAAAATATAAGGGACTTCCAAGTTACTGGTAGCAGAAAGGCTTTGGAAAAGCGAAATGGCCCTTGCCCCCCAAAAGAAATTCAGAAAATTTTGTGCTCCCAAATCCAAATGCCTATTCTACAATAATTTGTTCTCCAATTGTCAAATAGCGCTCTGTCCCCCCCAGATCCCGCCGTATGGCTGAGTGGTACGATACAGCCACATATGGGGTATTGCCACTTTTAGAAGAAATTGTGTGACACATTTCGGCACCATTTTTACCCATTGCCCTGTGTGAAAATGTAAAATCTGAGGGTAAAACATTTTTTTGTGGTAAAAATCTAATTATGCTTTTATCACTGCCCAATGGTATAAATTTAAAAATTAAAAAATACTCACTACTTCCCTAGATGAATTCCTTGAGAGGTGTAGTTTACAAAATGGGGTCACTTGTGGGGGTTTCTGCTGTTTCGGCATGTCAGCGACTCTTCAAATGTGACATGGTGTCTGCTGCCTATCCCAGCCAACATAGCGCTCCTTTCTCTTCTGAACCCTGCCGTACACCAAAGCAGTGGTTTTCCCCCACATATGGGGTATCAGCGTACTCAAGAGAAATTGTACAACAAATTTCATGGTGCAATTTATCCTGTTACCCTTATGATAATGCAAAATTAGGGAATGAAAAACATTTTTTGTGGGAAAACTGTGAAAATTTTATTTTTATGCCTCAATATTATAAACTTCTGTGAAGCAGCTGGGGGTGCAAGGTGCTCACCACACATCTAGATAAGTTCCCTAAGGGGTCTAGTTTCAAAAATGGTGTCACTTGTGGGGGGTTTCCACTGTTTAGGCACATCAGGGGCTCCCCAAATGCAACATGGCGTCCGCTAATTATTCAAACAAATTTTACATTCAAAAAGTCAAATGGCGCTCCTTCCCTTCCAAACCCTGCCGTGCGCCCAAACAGTGGTTTGCCTCCACATATGGGGCATCGGCATGTTCAGGAGAAACTGCACAACAAATTTCATGGTGCAATTTATCCTATTACCCTTATGATAATGCAAAATTAAGGGATGAAAAGCGTTTTTGTGGGAAAAATGTGAAAATTTTATTTTTACAGCTCAATATTATAAACTTCTGTGAAGCACCTTGGGGGTTCAAGGTGCTCGCCACACATCTAGATATGTTCCCTAAGGGGTCTAGTTTCCAAAATGGTGTCACTTGTGGGGGGTTTCCACTGTTTAGGAACATCAGGGGCTCCCAAAATGCAACATGGCGTCCGCTAATTATTCAAACAAATTTTACATTCAAAAAGTCAAATGGCGCTCCTTCCCTTCCAAACCCTGCCGTGTGCCCAAACAGTGGTTTGCCTCCACATATGGGGTATCGGCGTGTTCAGGAGAAACTGCACAACAAATTTCATGGTGCAATTTATCATATTACCCTTATGATAATGCAAAATTAAGGGATGAAAAATGTTTTTGTGGGAAAAATGTGAAAATGTTATTTTTACAGCTCAATTTTATAAACTTCTGTGAAGCACCTTGGGGATCAAGGTGCTCACCACACATCTAGATATGTTCCCTAAGGAGTCTAGTTTCCAAAATGGTGTCACTTGTGGGGGGTTTCCACTGTTTAGGAACATCAGGGGCTCTCCAAATGCAACATGGCGTCTGCTAATTATTCAGACAAATTTTACATTCAAAAAGTCTAATGGCGCTCCTTCCCTTCCGAGCCCTGTTGTGCGCCCAAACAGTGGTTTTCCCTCACATATGGGGTATCAGCGCACTCAAGAGAAATTGCACAAAAAAATTTGGGGTCCAATTTTTCCTGTTACCCCTGTGAAAATAAAAAAAATTGGGTCTAAAGTAAAATTTTTGTGAAAAAAGTTAAATGTTAATTTTTTTCTTCCACATTCCAAAAATTCCTGTGAAGCACCTGAAGGGTTAATAAAGTTCTTGAATGTGGTTTTGAGCACCTTGAGGGGTGCAGTTTTTAGAATGGTGTCACTTTTGGGTATTTTCTGTCATAAAGACCCCTCAAAGTGACTTCAAATATGATATGGTCCTTAAAAAAATGTTTTTGTAAATTTTGTTGGAAAAATGAGAAATCGATGGTCAACTTTTAACCCTTATAGCTCCCTAACAAAAAAAAATTTTGGTTCCAAAATTGTGCTGATGTAAAGTAGACATGTGGGAAATGTTATTTATTAACTATTTTGTGCGATATATCTCTCTGATTTAAGGGCATGAAAATTCAAAGTTTGAAAATTGCAAAATTTTCAAAATTTTCGCCAAATTTCCGATTTTTTCACAAATAAATGCAAGTGATATCAAAGAAATTTTACCACTATCATGAAGTACAATATGTCACGAAAAAACAGTCTCAGAATCAGGGGGATCCGTTGAAGCGTTCCAGAGTAATTACTTCATAAAGTGACAGTGGTCAGAATTGAAAAAATTGGCCCGGCACGAAGGCAAAAACAGGCTCTGGTGCGAAGTGGTTAAAATGAAAAGGTTGAAAACTCTGCTGTGCATAATAATTTGGAATAAGCATTTTGAGTGCAATTTGAGTTTTTTATTTTTTGGAAAATATACTGTTATCATAGGCAGTTTGTACAAAAACCTTTCAATTGTACTCTAATAGTTATTTGACTGGAAAATTACAATGACTGCAATTCATATAGGTAATTTTGGAAAATCTGAGAAAATATTATTTGCATAATAATTTGGAACACAGTGTACATGGTCCCGCATAGTGCTCCGTACTGTATATGACGTGCCCCCTGGGCCGTGTGTGTGGGGGAATACCCGGAGCCGGGTCTCTGTGTGATGCTAGGGGTTGTAGTCTCCGTGGCGGTGACCCGGTCCCGTGGCTCAGGGTGGTCAAACCAGTGGCGGATCTGTTTACTTGGTTTGTAATGTTCAAGTGTCCTACTACGCCACCCGTGGATTGCGGTCACTGAGAACCGCCGCTGCGGGGCAGACCGCTGAGGCTGATGTTGTGTGCGCAGCAGAGGGTAGTATAACTCCCCATGGGAGGAGTATAGCCTCAGGGCAGCGAGTGTAGATGATGGGGGTGATGGTGCGTGGGAGCAACAGTAATGACTCAGAGTCCAGTGATGCAGTCCAGGGTCTTTACTCACAGTTTTACACTCCAAGCCACTTCTGCAGGTAACGGCTGCCCACGTCGTGCTGTGCTCACCAGGTGAGGGGCTCGGCCAACTCCCAGGTACCTTTGGAATGCTTTTCAGGACCCCCTTCGTGTGTCCTTTCTCTGGCCTGTCGTACCCCACAATTGACCGCGTTTCTGTCCAGCTGCCTCGGGCCTTGGCGGGCAAAGGTATATTCCGTTTCCCTGGGTCCAATGTGGTGCCTTCCTAACGGGTGTAGTGAGGGGCCGTGCACGTACAATGCCACGGCCTCCGGTTGCTAGCTGAGGGTAGTTGCTCTCCTCCACTAGATGAGGGATCCGGTTCCCTTTCTTGGCCTGACTCTGGTAGCGGCGGGCGTGCGGTGGCGGCTGGCCGGTCCGCACCCCTGGGGTCCCTTCACTCCACTTCTGGAGCCTCCTCCGTTCCTCTCCTCTCCTTTCCTCTTCTCCAGGACCAGGCCTTGAGACTTGGCCTGCCTGCGGAGCAGAGCCCATAGAGAGCCCCTGCTCCCAGCCTCCCTCTCTCTCTGCTCTCTCTCTTCTTTTCTCTCCGACTCTAAGATGGTGCCCACCATATATACTCCCCTATACAGTGCACCCGGGATCTACTCTCCCCACCCAGACACTACTGGGTTCCCCCTTTCTAGGTGTTCCCTCCCCCCACTCCAGCCAGGGACAGGGACAGTTGTGCTCACCCTTGGGAGCATTGTTGCCCTGTCCCCTGGAAATGTGGTGTAGTGCATGTGGGTGTTAGGGTCCTGAGCCACACTCCATCCTTACCTGGAAGTGAGATATCACACCTCTGGGTGAGCTGCAATTCCTCTGTAGCGACCGAACCCTCGGGGCGCTACATATACATGGCCCTGCATGGTACTCCGTACTACTATATACATGGCCCCACATAGTGCTCCGTACTGTATACACGGCCCGCGCATAGTGCTCCGTACTACTGTATACATGGCCCCGCATATTCCTCCGTACTGCATACATGGCCCCGCATAGTCCTTCATACTGTATATGTGACGCCCAGCTGCGCTTGGTATCACAGATCTGGAAGAGTGCATTGATGGATTCCTCCACAAGAGGCCCCCATAACCATACACACATCTCCACCTTCCAACTCAGACCAGCAGAGGGAGCCCGCTAGGGATATAAATAGGGAAGGTGGGGCCAGGCAGTTCTGTCTGGTTTAGATGTTGAGTCCAGATCAGTCTGAGAAGAGTTACCTCAGAGGACAGAGTCTGTTCCAGCTCCAGCAGTTGCTAGTTTGCAGTGGAGTTCATTCAGACCAAGACTCAGTGTAGCTCAGAGCAGCGAGCTTTAGGTGTGCCGGCGCCATAAGATCGGTGAAGCGTGGCAAGCTGCCATTAGTGTGTATAGCCTAGTGAGGGCCCGAGTAGGCTGAAGGCAAGTGGAGAGTTAG
Source organism: Phyllobates terribilis (assembly GCF_046119375.1). Classification (NCBI taxonomy): domain Eukaryota; kingdom Metazoa; phylum Chordata; class Amphibia; order Anura; family Dendrobatidae; genus Phyllobates; species Phyllobates terribilis. Next base: position 801,683,511 of record NW_027362763.1, on the reverse strand, counting down.
TACGTAGGGGGCAGAGGAGCTTAACTGGCTCACCCCGAAGCTTTACCAGACACTGGGTCCAAAGCTTCAGGTATCTCTATGACCCAGTAAGGCATAACCGGAATCCCTGGAGAACTACAAGTCCCAGGATCGCTAAAGTGCTGATACGTAACAGAGCCAGGAAACACATAGGCCCCGTAAGCTGGGAGCGTGCACTCCAAGAGAAGGCCCTACCACAAAGTCAGCCAGCGCAGGACAGAGACAAAGTTAGGCCTAGCTCCAGGCAGGTCAGAAACTTACTACGCAGAGGCAAGTAAAAGGAGGCCCGAAACCCGCTCATTGGGGAGGATCCTGACAGGCACCCTTCACCCTGCAGCGCTCCGGGACGTGCCTGAATTTCCATCAGTAAAAGGTAGTGAAGTGACTATCGTGTCTGTCCCTGTTCTTGCTCTGACCCGGCTGGGTCTCGCCTGTCCTGCATCCCCCTTCATACGCTGCCCTGAGGCCTAGCTCCACCTGTGGGGAGCAACACCATCAAGCTGCCTTATCACCAGCCTCAGTGGACTCCGCAGCGCTGGTGATTCTCACCAGAAACCACAGGTGGCGTCACGAACTCTTATAGAATTAACAAATATCCACCCTTTCAAAGAGCGACCCAAGGGTACGAGCCTGGGAGCCGACCACCGCGACATCCCCAAGGCCAGGCAAAGGTCCAGGTACCGAGTCATCCCCATCCCCTGGGCTAGTCATATACATGGCCCTGTATAGTGCTGCATACAGTATACATGTCCCCGCATAGTGCTCCGTACTGTGTACATGGCCCCGCATACTGCTGTTTTGTATACATGGCCTCGCATTGTGCTGCACACAGTATACATGGCCCCGCATAGAGCTCCATACTGTATACATGGCCCCGCATAGTGCTCCGTACTGTATACATGGCCCCGCATAGTGCTCCGTACTACTATATACATGGCACCGCATTGTGCTGCACGCAGTATACATGGCCCCGCATAGAGCTCCATACTGTATACATGGCCCCGCATAGAGCTCCATACTGTATACATGGCCCCGCATAGAGCTCCATACTGTATACATGGCCCCGCATAGTGCTCAGTATTACTATATACATGGCCCCGCATCATGCTCCGTACTGTATACATGGCCCCGCATAGAGCTCCATACTGTATACATGGCCCCGCATAGAGCTCCATACTGTATACATGGCCCCGCATAGTGCTCCGTACTGTATACATGGCCCTGTATAGTGCTCCATACTGTATACATGGTCCTGCATAGTGCTCCGTACTGTATACATGGCCCCGCATCGTGCTCCATACTGTATACATGGCCCCGCATAGAGCTGCACACAGTACACATGGCCCCGCATAGTGCTCCGTACTGTATACATGGCCCCGCATAGAGCTCCGTACTGTATACATGGCCCCGCATAGTGCTCTGTATTACTATATACATGGCCCCGCATCGTGCTCCGTACTGTATACATGGCCCTGCATAGTACTCCGTACTACTATATACAAGGCCCCGCATAGTACTCCGTACTGTATACACGACCCCCGCATAGTGCTCGGTACTACTATATACATGGCCCCGCATAGTGCTCCGTACTGTATACATGGCCCCGCATAGTGCTCCCCACTGTATACATGGCCCCGCATACTGCTGTTTTGTATACATGGTCCCGCATAGAGCTCCATACTGTATACATGGCCCCGCATAGGGCTCCGTACTGTATACATGGCCCCGCATAGTGCTCCCTACTGTATGCATGGCCCCGCATCGTGCTCCGTACTGTATACATGGCCCTGCATAGTACTCCGTACTACTGTATACATGGTAGTAAACACTTCGGCCAGCGTAATAGAGGTCACGAGTATGGAGTGCGGAAGAACCGCAACTCACACCCCATAGTCGCAGGAAAAATCTGCCTACTCAAAATGAGTGTAAAAACACAAGAAAAAGCTGAGTGTACGGCATATATGAAAAACTTTATTAGTAAAAGTATAAATACATAATATTACATGTATAATAGATGGATGCAGATAGGGAGGCGATACGGATGCAAGAAAACACGTAACAAGTATCCACAGCTAAAAAATATAGCAGGATAATAAAAAGAGGGGGAGAAGGAAGAGCGACCCAAGGGTAACATATGTTAGTTGATGACAAAGTAGGAGAGGTATATGTAGAAGGATATCAATAATTCAAATAATACTGAATAAGTATCCCACTTTTCCTACAGTGGGGCAAGAGTAGTTATAATCCATGATAGAGGATACACTCACCAGTATAATCACCAAGGGACGCTCAAAGGGGGGGCAGGGGGACAAGGCAGGAGCAGACCAGTGTGGGACCTGCGGGCCTCGACGCGCGTTTCGCAAGTTCGCTTTGTCAAGAGGCGTCACAATGAAAGCACCGGCGTCTTTTTAAATATCCCTCCAGAAATTGGTCACATGTGCATGCATGTGACCGGAAGGAAATGGCCGCCGACCGGAAGGCGTGAGCGGCGCATGCGCAGGGATCGTCAGAACATCCCGCCCCCAGAACGCCCGTCATGACGTCGGCGCGAACCCGGAAGTGCTAAAGAGCAGAGTCCGGGGCAGCGCCGACACCATGGAGACAGACGCATGGGAAGCCAGGAGGGTGAGTAGCCCCGCGCATGCGCACCGCCCGACCAGGGAGCCGGGTATAGTTACCAAAGTACTAATGTCCACATATACATTGTGCCACCATACTCGGATACAATAAATCTCACATGGTACATATATAGGTAGGTACAGCTACAAAGATTGAAGTACATAGGGACAATAGGTGCTAATATAAAAACGTGAGGATGTCCATGGCACCAAAGCAGCCTGAGGGCAGTGTCCGTAGATGTCAATGATCATTCCATTTCCTTATCTTCAATCTTATCAACGGGAGGGAGTATATCACCAGAAAGCAGGCTTCACGGCAGGTATGAAGTCCACAAAGAGAAAGACACTATGTATTAAGTATAAGAAAAAAAGAAGTTAAAAAATAAACATACTAATAAATATACACATTAAAACAACATGAGCCACAGAGGCTCACTGCCATGATGAAATATATACAGAAGGGGCCACAGGAGAGCATGCAGCGATTAACAAATAGGCTGCATGGTAAATAGTATCCAGAAAGAGGATAATCATATGGTCATAATATCTAAATTTGTTCCTCCATAATACCCAATAGGGAATTGGAGGAACCGTCATTCCAAAGGAGGCGCAGGACAAAAAAGCACGATATATATCACAAAAAAGGTGAGAAGCCCAAACTTTCATTCAGACCCCGCGGTGCCAAGGTGTTAAGGGTGATGATCCATCTCGCCTCTTTTTGGGCCAGGAGGCGTTTAGCATTCCCCCCCGGGAGCCAAGACACACCTTATCGATCCCCCGCACTCTGAGTGAGCGGGGGTCACAATTGTGAACAGCCTTAAAATGCCGTGGTAGTGTCTTCAGCTCCCGGGGATCCGTGGCCGTGCGAGCCGCGCCAATGTCCCGGACGTGTTCCCGAACCCTGATTCTGAGCTCCCTGCTGGTCAATCCTATATAAATTAATTGGCACCCGCATGTGGCCAAATAGACCACATGTGTGGTGCCACATGATATATGGTGACGAATGTCAAATTGGCGGGAGCCATCAGAGTTGGAGAAAGACGTGCAACGTAGGACGCAGTGGCCACAGGGGAATGAGCCCACCGTGGGACCGCGGGATCCAAAGAAATTGGGACGCGGGGGGACGTAGTGGCTGGAAACCAGAACATCCCCTAGCGTCCTAGATCGTCGTGGCGTCATGTGAGGGAAATCGCCTAGGCAGTCCCGAAGGGAGGGCTCCGTATGAAGTATACTCCAATGTCGAGAGAGGATCTGCCGCATAGCTCCCCACTCATGATTGAATGTGGATATGTAGCGGATCCTCTCAGGTATCCCATGTCTAGGCACAGGGGAGGGATGGATGAGATGGTCCCTGGGCGTGTCGCGGGCCCTCTTATAGCCACGGCCGATACATCGATTACTGTAGCCACGTTGTTTAAAGCGATCAGCCAGATCTGCAGCCTGTTTCTCAAAACTAGAGTTAGTGGAGCAGATACGCCTCATCCTGAGGAACTGTCCAACTGGAACGGCTCTGATGGTAGAGCAATCATGAGCCGATGAGGCATGAATCAGGGAATTTACTGCAGTAGGCTTCCTAAATACATCTGTCTGGATTCGACCATCCGGATCCACCTCAAGGGTGACATCCAGGAAGTCGATCCTTTTAGGATGATAGGTATAGGTAAGCCTAATTGCATAAGTATTGGAATTTAGTCGTGACATAAAATCGTCGAGCTCCTCCACCGTCCCCAGCCAGAAAAATAGAATGTCATCTATATATCTCACCCATGACACGACCCGGTCCGCGCCCTGCACTCCCCCGTCGCCAAAAATCTCTCTCTCCCAGGCTCCCAGGAAGAGGTTGGCGTACGAGGGGGCACAGGCCGCACCCATGGCCGTGCCACGCCTCTGGAGATATACCGTGTCATTGCAGAGAAAATAGTTGTGGCAGAGGACGAATTGGAGGAGCTCAAGGATAAATTCCCTGGAGGGTCCGTCCAGGTCAGAGCCCCCCAGGAAGAGGCGAACTGCGGAGAGGCCCAGATCATGGCTGATGCATGTGTATAAGCTCTCGACGTCGGCCGTGACCATAAGGGTATCATCTGTCACAAGGGCGCCGTCAACCCGTGTAAGGACGTCCGTCGTGTCCTTCACATAGGAAGGAAGAGTGCTTACAAGAGGGCGAAGATAGTAGTCTATATATTGACAGATGGGGCCACATAGCCCCTCAATTCCTGACACGATCGGACGTCCTGGTGGGCTGAGAGCGTCCTTGTGAATCTTGGGCAAGAGGTAAAAGGTCGCCGTCTTGGGGAAGCGGACCGTTAATGCCTCCACAGTTCGTTGGTCGATGATACCTATATTACAGGCCCGCCCAAGGATACCCTGAAGTGTGGCAGAGAAGGAGGCCGTGGGATTGTATGACAGTTTAGTGTAGGTCTGAATATCTCTTAATTGGCGCATTGCCTCTTTCTCATACATGGAGCAGGGCCAAAGAACGATGTTCCCTCCCTTGTCTGCCGGTTTAATGACAATGTCCGGCAGAGATTGTAGTTGATGGAGTGCCGTGCGCTGGTAATACGTGAGGTTGTCCCGGCGTCTCCGTGTAGGGAGGCGCCCCAAAGCTTCAGTTACCAAGCGCACAAAAATCTCAATTGCCGGACTCAGAGACAAGGGAGGGAACTTCGTTGATCTAGGGTGTCGAGATTGTAATCGTGTACCTGTACTAGGTGATTCTTCCTGCTCCAACAGTAGATCTTCGAGGTTTCGTAGGGCCTCCCTCTCTGTCACAGTCAGGGAACATCCCTCACCAGGTGCTCTAGAATGCAATTTATGTAAAATTAATTTCCGGGCAAACAGGTGGAGGTCCTTGAGGGCAGTGAAATAGTCAAAGGCATTCGTAGGTGAAAAGGATAGGCCTAAGCTCAAGACCTCCATCTGTGCCCGGGTAAGAGTATGTGAAGATAAATTAATGACACGGAGCCCTCCCTGGGACACACTCACCTGGTAAGGTGTGGTAGGTTTCCTCCTGTTGAAGGGTCTCGTCTTGATCCTCGAGATCTGCTGAACCTCAGAGACCCGTCAGGTGGTTAGGTTCTCAGAGGATGGCTGTTCACTTGTAGAAGCCGTTGAGGCTAGCGAGGAGGACCTGGAGCGCAAGGGACGGGCGTAATGAGATCTGACTCGAGATCTATCTTGGGGGATCCGCCACCTATATACACTCTTTGATTGTTTATCGTGAATGTCACGTTGTAGTTTTTTAAGTTTATTGGCGTGGATATCTTTCACCCATCTCTGGCACTCCAGGTCCATCTCGTCGTTCAGCTGTTTCAATTTAGTGGAATCCAATTCTTTTTTAAATTGCGTTTGAATCGACTCAATCTCCTTTTCCATTGTATCAAGAGATGAGTCATTCAGATCTTTCAACAGGCTAAGGAAACCAAAGGAGCAGGTGTTAGCTAGGTCCTCCCATTTGTCTTTAAAAGCCTCATCCTCAATGGGGAAGGAGGGGAAGATCTGCACCCGCAAGCCACGTGGAATCAGGGCCTTCTCAATGTATTTAGTCAGGAAGGCCCTGTTCCACCATGTGCGTGTCCTACGCCTCAGGAGTGACTTAAATTTAGTAATGCTGTCCTGTAGCCCCTGCTGTATCCCCAAGCCCCCATGTAAACATGGCCCCGCATAGTACTCCATACTGTATACATGGCCCCGCATACTGCTGTTTTGTATACATGGCCCCGCATAGTGCTGCACACAGTATACATGGCCCCGCATAGTGCTCCGTACTGTATACATGGCCCCGCATAGAGCTCCGTACTGTATACATGGCCCCGCATACTGCTGTTTTGTATACATAGCCCCGCATAGTGCTGCACACAGTATACATCACCCCGCAAAGTGATCCATACTGCATACACGGCACCCCGCATAGTGCTCCGTACTACTATATACATGGCCCCGCAAAGTGCTCGGTACTGTATACACGTCCCCCGCATAGTGCTCTGTACTACTATATACATGGCCCCGCAAAGTGCTCCGTACTGTATACATGGCCACCGCATAGTGCTCTGTACTGTATACACGGCCCCGCATAGTGCTCCGTACTGTATACATGGCCCCGCATAGTGCTCCGTACTGTATACACGGCCCCGCATAGTGCTCCGTACTGTATGCACGGCCCCGCATAGTGCTCCATACTGTATACACGGCCCCACATAGTGCTCCGTACTGTATACATGTCCCCCTCATAGTGCTCAATATCGAATACATGGCCCCGCGTAGTGCTACCTACTGTATACATGGTCCCGCATAGTGCTCCGTACTGTATACATGTCCCCCTCATAGTGCTCAATATCGTATACATGGCCCCGCGTAGTGCTACCTACTATATACATGGCCCCGCAAAGTGCTCGGTACTGTATACACGTCCCCCGCATAGTGCTCTGTACTACTATATACATGGCCCCGCAAAGTGCTCCGTACTGTATACATGGCCACCGCATAGTGCTCTGTACTGTATACACGGCCCCGCATAGTGCTCCGTACTGTATACATGGCCACCGCATAGTGCTCCGTACTGTATACACGGCCCCGCATAGTGCTCCGTACTGTATGCACGGCCCCGCATAGTGCTCCATACTGTATACACGGCCCCACATAGTGCTCCGTACTGTATACATGGCCCCGCATAGTACTCCGTACTGTATACATGTCCCCCTCATAGTGCTCAATATCGTATACATGGCCCCGCGTAGTGCTACCTACTGTATACATGGTCCCGCATAGTGCTCCATATTACTGTATACATGGCCCCGCATAGTGCTACCTACTGTATACATGGTCCCGCATAGTGCTCCGTACTGTATATATGGCCCCGCATAGTGCTCCATACTGTATACATGGCCCCGCATAGTGCTCCGTACTGTATACATGGTCCCGCATAGTGCTCCGTACTGTATACATGTGCCCCTCATAGTGCTTCGTACTGTATACATGGCGCCGCATAGAACTCCGTACTGTATACATGTGCCCCTCATAGTGCTTCGTACTGTATACATGGCGCCGCATAGTGCTCCGTACTACTATATATATGGCCCCGCATAGTGCTTCGTACTGTATACACGGCCCCCGCATTGTGCTCGGTACTACTATATACATGACCCCGCATAGTGTTCCGTACTGTATACATGGCCCCGCATAGTGCTCCATACTGTATACATGGCCTCGCATAGTGCTCCATACTGTATATATTGCCCCGCATAGTGCTCCGTACTGTATACATGGTCCCGCATACTGCTCTGTTTTGTATATATGGCCCCGTATAGTACTGCATACAGTATACATGGCCCCGCATAGTGCTCCGTACGTATACATGGCCCCGCATAGTGCTCCGTACTGTATATATTGCCCCGCATAGTGCTCCGTACTGTATCCACGGCCCCGCATAGTGCTTCAGATTGTTTACCCGGCCCCGCATAGTGCTCCGCACTCTATATACGGCCCCCGCATAGTGCTTTGTACTGCATACATGGCCCCCGCATAGTGCTCCGTACTCTATACGTTGCCCTGCATAGTTCTCCAAACTGTATACATGGCCTCGCATAGTGCTCCATACTGTATACATGGCCCCGCATAGTGCTCCGTACTGTATACGTGGCCCTGCATAGTGCTCCATACTGTATACATGGCCCCGCATAGTGCTTCATATTGTATACATGGCCCCGCATAGTGCTCCGTACTATATACATGGCCACGCATAGTGCTCCGCACTGTATACAAGGTCCCACATAGTGCTCTGTACTGTATACATGGCCCCGCATAGTGCTCCATACTGTATACATGGCCCTGCATAGTGCTCCATACTGCATATATGGCCCCGCATAGTGCTGCACACAGTATACATAGACCTGCATAGTGCTGCACTCAGTATACATGGCTCCGCATAGTGCTCCGTACTGTATACATGGCCATACATGTTCCCGCATAGTGCTCCGTACTGTATACATGGCCCCGTATAGTACTTCGTACTGTATACATGTCACCCGCATAGTGCTTTGTACTCTATACATGGCCCCGCATAGTGCTCCGTACTACTATATACATGGTCCCGCATAGTGCTCCGTATGTATACATGGTGCCGCATAGGACTCCGTACTATATACATGTCCCCCGCATAGTGCTTCGTACTGTATACATGGCCCTGCATAGTACTCCGTACTACTATATACATGGCCCCGCATAGTGCTCCGTACTGTATATGATTCGCCCCCTGGGCCGTGGGGCACGCGGATCCGGGCAACAGGGAAACGATGGGGGTAGTAGTGGCGGCCCGGTCCCGCGGCTCAGGGTGGTCAGACCAATGGTAGTCTGCTATGTACCGTTGATAATGTCCGACTACGCCACCCGTCGATTGCGGTTATTATGAACAGCCGCTGCAAGGTAATCCCCTGAGGCTGATGGTGTGTGCAGCTGAGATTGGATAACTCCCCACGGGAAGAGTGTACCCCAGGGCTGTGCAGTGGATGATGGGGGTGGTTGTGCAGGGAGTCCCAGTACCGGTAGTGCTGGAGGAGCGAGAAAGTACACAGACAACGTACTGCAATCCAATGTCTTTTACTCACAGTTCATGTGCTCCTGGTCACTTCGGCACCAGTAGTGACCGCCCGAGCCGTGCTGCGTCCACCAGGTGTGGGGCTCGGTCAACTCCCAGGCAGTTCAGAAGTATGGCTCAGGACCCCCTTCTGTCCTTTCTCTGGCCTGCCTCACCAGTGACCCACTTTTGTCCAGCTGCCGCGGATCTGCGCGGGTAAACGTGGGCCCCGTTCCCCGCTGTCCTATATGGTGCCTTCCTAGCAGGTTTGATGAGGTGTCGCACCAATAAATGATCACGACCTCCGGTCTTTGGCTGAGGGTAGTTTCTCCTCCACCAACTTGGGATCCGGTACCCTTAAGCTGCCTGACCCTTCACCCGGTATTCTCGTGGGTTCTTAGGGTCCCTTCCTCCTTCTTGTTCCTGAGCCCCTCTGTTTCTCTCTCTCTTCTCCTTCTTTCCTGTTCCTTCTTCTCCTCCTTTCTTTGGCCTCTTCTCCAGGCCCACTTCTCTTTCTCCTCTCAGACTCCGGCCTTTTCTCTAGGCCTGCCTCTGAACAGAGCTCCTACAGAGCCTCTGCTCCCTGTCTTCTCTGACTGGACTTCACTTCATCTACTCCCAGAACTAAGATGGTGCCCACCTTTTATACCTCCCTTTAGAAACATGAGCCCAGGTGACCAGCAACCAATGGGCTCCTACCTACGCTCAGGAACCGTCCCCTCCTGCTCCTACATCACTGGGTATTCCTCCCCCCTCCCCACTCCAGCCAGGGACATGGTCTGTCGTGCCTGCATTTCTGTCTAATGGGAGCACCGTTGAGCTGTCCCTCGGAAATGGGGTGAGTGTGCTGTATGCAGCTACCTGAGCCCTGGTCCATACTCCATCCTTACCTGGGAGTGGAATATCACACCTCTGGCAGAGGTGAAATACCCCTGTAGCGGCCGAACCCTCGGGGCGCTATATATACACGGCCCGCGCATAGTGCTCCGTACAACTGTATACATGGCCCCGCATAGTGCTTCCTACTGCATACATTCCCCCGCATAGTACTCCATACTGTATACATGGCCCCGCATAGTGCTCCGTACTACTGTATACATGGCCCCGCATAGTGCTCCGTACTGCATAGATGGCCCCGCATTGTACTCCATACTGTATACATGGCCCCGCATAGTACTCCATACTGTATACATGGCCCCGCATAGTGCTCCGTACTGTATACACGGCCCAGCATAGTGACCCGTACTACTGTATACATGGCCGCGCATAGTGCTCCGTACTGCATAGATGGCCCCGCATTGTACTCCATACTGTATACATGGCCTCGCATAGTACTCCATACTGTATACATAGCCCCGCATAGTGCTCCGTACTGCATACATGGCCCCGCATAGTACTCCATACTGTATACATGGCCCCGCATAGTGCTCCGTACTGTATACGTGGCCCGCGCATAGTGCTCCGTACTACTGTATACATGGCCCCGCATAGTGCTCCGTACTGTATACACGGCCCGCGCATAGTGCTCCGTACTACTGTATACACGGCCTGCGCATAGTGCTCCGTACTACTGTATACATGGTCCCGCATAGTGCTCCGTACTGTACACATGGCCCCGCATAGTGCTCCGTACTGTATACATGGTCCCGCATAGTGCTCCGTACTGTATACATGGTCCCGCATAGTGCTCCGTACTGTATACATGGCCCCGCATATGCTCCGTACTGTATACATGGTCCCGCATAGTGCTCCGTACTGTATACATGGCCCCGCATATGCTCCGTACTGTATACATGGTCCCGCATAGTGCTCCGTACTGTATACATGGCCCCGCATATGCTCCGTACTGTATACATGGCCCTGCATAGTACTCCATACTGTATACATGGTCCCGCATAGTGCTCCGTACTGTATACACGGCCCCGCATAGTACTCCGTATTGTATACATGTCCCCCGCATAGTGCTTCGTACTGTATATGACTCGCCCCCTGGGCCGTGGGGCACTCGGAACCAGGCAATAGGGAGAAGATGGGGGTAGTAGTGGCAACCCGGTCCGTGACTGTAACATACCTGGCGGCGTCCTTGCATAGTGGTCCATCTCCCACTGTGCAGGAGCGCGCACTTGATCTCCTGTCCAGAATGTCTCTCTGGCTTCCCTCCATGCTGTCTTGTTTGTGTCTGTGTCTGTTTCTGCTGCTTAAGGGCGGCGCCCGATCACTTCCTGCCTTTTGTACCTGCTGTGGGTCACACCCCTTGTGCGTCCTCAGCCTATCGCTGTCTGTCTCTTGGTATATAGCTCAGCAGCTCCCTTCTATCCCTGCCTGAGCATATGTGTTTCTTTCAGTGTGTGCTTGCACTCTGAAGTTGCCAGGTCCCGTTCCGTTTTCCCTGTCCGCCTTTCCTGGAGGCTGTATTTCCAGGCCTGTCTGAACTGTGTCCTGTATTTCTCCTGCCTTGCGGTGTCAGCTCCCGTGTCTGAACTTTGTCCTGTTTGTCTCCTGCTTTACGGTATTAGTTCCCGTGTCTGAACTAAGTCCTGTATGTCTCCTGCTTTACGGTATTAGTTCCCGTGTCTGAACTAAGTCCTGTATTTCTCCTGCCTTGCGGTGTCAGCTCCCGTGTCTGAACTGTGTCCTGTATGTCTCCTGCTTTGCGGTATTAGTTCCCGTGTCTGAACTTAGTCTTTTCTGTGTTCTCTTGTCTGTCCTGTCTGAACACGCTCCTAGCCTGTTCCTCCCGCCTTCTAGGGGCCGATTACCTAGACCCGCTCCTGTATCCCGCTGCAGTGTCGGTCTCCTCCGTACACTCAGTTCCAGTCTGAACTCTCTCCTATCCTTTACCTGTTTTGTCTATGTCCATTCCCTTCCTTTTCCTGCAGAGTCTGAACTCGTACCTAACTCCTGCCAGTTGTCTCTGTACTTCCGTTTGTGAGTTTGTGGTCTCCTCGCTACTTCACTGCAAGTACCCTGTGGGTGTCTGGCTCTGTCTTTCCCTTCCTGTCTGTTCCGTGTGAACAGAGTCCTGTCCTGCCCTGCTTCTGCCCGCTGCTCCGGCAGTCCTGTCCTGCCCTGCTTCTGCCCGCTGCTCCGGCAGTCCTGTCCTGCCCTGCCTGTACCCCTCTGCCTGTAATGTTCCTGAGTCCCAGTGTGTACTGGGCCCTATCCTGCCTGTATTGTTCCTGAGTCCCGGTGTGTACTGGGTTCTATCCCGCCTTTGTTCCTACCTGCTAGTGCCTCCTGTCTGCACTCTAGCTGTGCTTGCCTTTACCCCCCTGCCTGCATACCCGCCTGCCTGCATACCAGTCGTGCCTGCCTATACCCTCCAGTCTGTGTGCCAGCCTACCAGCCTGTTCCTGTATTCCCTGTGTGGGTCAACAGCCGTGTCCGGGGTCTGTCCTGGAGTAGCACCTGGTCCCTCTGCTCGGTTCCTCCTTGGTGCACTGGCGTCGTATGCCGTCGTGCGACCCTGGTCGGATCGGGTGAATACTTAGTCACGCCCCTCCAGGCATACACTCTCCGGCACGGTCCAGTGGAATCACTACCAGTCACATGCACACGCCGCTCTAGCCCGGGCGTGTGCATAACAGTGACTCAGTGTGGTGAGACCAGTGGTAGTCCTTTATAAGTTTTAAGTGATGTCCGACTACTCCTCCCGTGGATTGCGGTCAGCATAGGCGGATTATAATGAGGTCAATCCGGGCTACCGCCCGGGGCCCTGGGCTGCCATGGGGCCCGGGGCTCCCAGGGGCCTGTGGCCGGATTGACCTCATTATAATGTGTGACAGGAGGGCCCGTGAGTCGGAAGATGGAATCTGCTCTGCTGTGTCCAGCGGCGCTGCGAGGATGACTCACAAGCTGCTGACTGTGTAAGTGCAGGAGAGGAGGCTCCGCCACCTGCTCCGGCCTCCAGCAGAGCACAGAGCCAGCCTACAGCATGGCCACTGCTCTCCCTGCCCCCTACCCGGGACTGAATGTTACCTCTCCGCTCTCCCCCTCCTACCCTGCAATTACACCAGAGCTCTGCAGTCGGGCCTCAAGAGGAGGAGAGGCTGCCCCACAGAGAAGATGGAAGAACCTGCATAATGTACAGAAAGGGTAAGTCCATGTGCAGTGTGTGTGTGTGTTTTATATATATATATACATATATAGATATATATATATATATGTGTGTATGTATGTATATGTGTGTGTATGTATCTATATCTATGTATTTGTGGACCATAATAGGGGCTCACTCGCTGTCGTGGCCCAGGCTGCTTCCCCTGTGCAGGACCGCTGGCACTTCACCTGACATGGCCGTGATCTGTGCGGCTGTGTCTGGTATTAATGACACGGCAGGGGCGACACTGCGCCTATAATTGTGCTTGTGTATTGCCCCTGCCGCGCCATTACTACCAGACACAACCGCACAGCGCACGGCCATGTCAGGTGAAGTGCCGGCAATCAAGCAGCGCCAGAGGTCCTACACAGATGCTGTAGAAGCAGCCCAGGCCCCAACGGCGAGTGGGCCCCTCTGATGGTCCAGGGCCATGTCTGTGACATACCGGCGGCCCTGGACTGAGACATGCATGAGGAGCTGCTGGACAGGACAGTTTTATGTGTTTATAAGATATGTACGTATGCATGTGTCTGTGCGCATATCTGCGTACCGTGTGCATGTGTGCGCATATCGTGCGTGCGCACGTGTGCTGGCCTGGCCGCATCACAGCTAGAAGACACGGCCCTGTGCGCGCCAGTGTCTGCTAGCGTGACGTCATGCAGTGTGCCCTGCACTGCTTCTTACCACCATAGAGGAGCTGGACGACTGGAGCCGAGCAGGGGGACGGTGAGTGATGTGTCAGTGTGTGCAGATATCATTGTGTGATATGTCTGTTTATATGTATTTTTGTGTTTCAAATGTGTTTATGGCTAAGTGCCCATGATGCAGAAATGCTGCATATTTTTTCCGCTTCTCCCTGGCAGGAAAAATGCATGCAGATTTTACATGCGTTTTTCCCGCCAGGTAGAAGCGATTGTCAAGCGTTTTTGCATGCATTTCCGCATGCGGGTTATCAAGCACTTTTCCAAGCGATTTTAGCATCACTTGGAAAAGTGCTTGATAACTTGGTCACACTATATAAATCCATGCAACCGGCATATATAGTGTGACCAAGTAATAGTTAAAAAAAAGAATAAGAATGGTAAAAAGTAAAGATTATACTTACCTTCTGATGGCCCCCGGTCTTCTCTCCGGTGCGTCCGGTGTGTTGAGCGGCTCACGGTCATGTGACGTCATGTGACGTCATTTAGTCATGTGACAGGTAATGCGACAGCCGATATCAGCTGTCGTGTGACCTGTCACATGACTAAATGATGTCATGGCAGGTCCTTTCATACCACCGCAACGCATACAACAGACCGGACGTATCGCTGAGGAGACCAGGGGCCATCGGAAGGTGAGTATAATCTTTATTTTTTTTATTTTAAATTCTTTTTTTTACAGGTACTATGGTACCCGGGTATGGATGAGAGCCTCCTTTTCTCCAGACCAGGGTACCATCCGCACAATGAATCGCTTCATATCCGCGTGTGCACATGTAGTCATGCGGATATTAAGCGATTCAATGGCGGCAATTACGCTGCGCGTCCGCAAAATTAATGGACATGCTGCGTTTTTTCTGCAATGATAATCCGCATTGGAAACTTCCGCAGCATGTGCAAAGCACATGCGGATTATCATTGGGGAACATGGGGCACGTATTACCAAGCGTTTTTTCAGCGTTTTCGCTGCGGAAATTCCGTGGCAAAAACGCTTGAAAAACGCACAGTGGGCACGAAGCCTATGCGTGTATGTATCTTTGTATATGTTTGTTTGTGTGTGTGCGTCCTTCGGCTGTATCTGGGGGGGGGGCACCGTGCGTCCTCCGGCTGTATCTGGGGGGGGGCACCGTGCGTCCTCCGGCTGTATCTGGGGGGGGGCACCGTGCGTCCTCCGGCTGTATCTGGGGGGGGGCGCTGTGTGGCCTCCGGCTGTATCTTGGGAGGGCGCCGTGCGGCCTCCTGCTGTGTATAGGAGGATTATGTGAAAGCTCATATTATACAGTATGAGACCCTACATACATAGTGGGATGTCCGCATACTTAATTGTGCTCAATATTAAGTCATGCAATTAATATAAAAAAATAATTATAATTAATACGTTAATATTGTGCAGAATTAATTTCACGTGAACTGTCACATGATCTATCAAAGGGGGATCATGTGACAAGTCATGTGATACATCAGGTGTGTGTGTGTGTGGGGGGGGGCCCATGCCGTCTAAACTGCCCGGGGCCCTTGCTACTCTTAATCCACCCCTGCCGGGGTGCCATCATTCACAGGCAAAACAGGGCAATTCAATTTAAAATAGCAAGTTCCCCCAACGCGTTTCACCGCTTACTTGGCGTCATCAGGGGCAGGGACACAAACAATAATGGCCGTCGGCCGTCACCCCCCCCATACATAGCTTATGTAGGTGTAGACCCACCAATAAGATACTGAGTGATATATCTGCAATTACCAGTCCTGTTGATCGACAGTCCATGCCAATCCTAAAGCTGCTACGTATCACTATCATCCGTCACACACAAGCATCGTATTAGCAATGTTACTATGGAAATAACTTACCAATCCCAAAAGCTTGCGGTGCTACACAGCCCAATGACGAGTCCACTCGTCACCCAAAACCTCACCATGACGTCTGACACTTTGATAGGGCAACATTCACCGCAGTACAAGCCAATCCTAGGGCTGTGACATACCACTATTAGCCAATCACGAACAAGTACCGCCTCACGGACCGTTGTCATAGTAATGAACTACCAATCAGGTCAGTCTGCATCGCCGCATGGACCAATAGGAGCTGCGCTCGTCAGCCATCACGGCATAATGATGCGGAATAATGTGATACGGCAATTTCCTCTGTGAATACTCCGCCCCCCTGTGGACTCTCGGAGTTCCTACACGCTCGTCATTATGATGCAACGCATTGTGATTGGATGAGAGCTCAGCCGAATCGCTGTATCTGAAACGACATAGAGCTATGCCACCGCCTATTTACACATTGCCGCGGCATCGAATGTATCATTGTACTTACATTCAATAGGAAACTTATCAGAACCGCCTGCGTTTAGCTTTGTATTATGAATTTAATGTTTATATTGTTATCTATAATAAATATGCTTAAGATTAAATGTTCAGCATCACGTAACCTATTTCTATCTTAGCTGCACTACATAATAAGCAAGACTTCTGGATGCACATAGATCCATTTTATATTATTAACTTAGTGGCACCTAAGGGTGAATAATCACTACTGTCACCTTCTTAAGAGGTTACTAACAGGATATTATTATTGGCTTGAAATTGTAGCATCCGAGCTCTATGATAATATAAGTATGAAAGCAGCAGCATATCGGCTTAGAATTTATATTCAGGATAATGCATTTTAATCATGGTCTAAAAAAGCCATAGTGGACAACCTTCCCTACACAGACTGATTGAGGAATAGTTGTCAGACTGTGATATTAATCATATAAACCTTTATATCAAACAGATCTGCTTCTCTCTGTTCTCAGATAGGACAAGGGAAATACAGAGCATAAATAATAGGGCCAAGTCACCCGCCCTTTCCCCCTTTAAAAGTAAAGAAATAAAAGATCATCATAATTGGCATCACAACGTCTGTAAGGTTTGTTAGGGATTGTGCAGTTGACGGCACAAACATCAGACCGCACTCAGACCAATATTAGTCTATGGGGTCGTGCCCACTATGCGTTTTTCAAGCATTTTTGCCGCGGAATTTCCACAGCGAAAACGCTTGGTAATACGTGCCCCCTGGTCCCCAATGATAATCCTCATGTGCTGTGCACATGCTGGGGAAATTTCCGCTGCGGATTATCATTGCGGAAAAATACGCAGCATGTCCATTAATTTTGCGGACATGCAGCGCAATTGCCGCCATTGACTTGCATTGAATCGCTTAATATCCACATGACTACATGTGCACGCGCGGATATTAAGCGTTTCAATGTGCGGATGGTACCCGGGTCTGAAGAAGAGGAGACTTTCATCCAGACCCGGGTACCATAGTACCTGTAAAAAAAAGAATTTAAAATAAAAAATAAACATATACTCACCTTCCGATGTCCCCGGTCTCCTGTATGATGCGTCCGGTCTCTTGTACGGCTCGCGATGGTCTAAAACAGTGGTCCCCAACCTTTTTTGCACCAGGGAGCGGCTTGAAGCAAGATCATTTTTCCATGGCCCAGCAAGGAGGGGGTGGGGTGGGCGGGGCTTTGGTCATATGGGGGCGGGGTAATGGAGGGATTTGGAGTTTAGTGCATACTTATCATATAGTGTAGACCAGGTCCCCGCCAGGAGCTATGCCAGGAGCCCCACATAATGTGCTGTGCCAGGAGCCGCATCACTGAGGCCCCATCACGCCCTGCAGCAGGACAGGGCAGCTGTCCTGACAGCTGCTGTTCAGCTGCATTTACTTCGTCCCAGGGGCGGACACAGACTGTAGTGGGCCCCTGTGCAAGAAATTTTTGGGGGCCCCCCCCGCCCTTCATAAGGCAACAAAGTTATGTAAACATAACCCCTCCCATGTGCATCTCTCACCCCCCCATGTGCAGCTCACCCCCCGTGCATCTCTCATCCCCCCCCGTGCATCTCTCACCCCCCCCGTGCATCTCTCATCCACCCCCCGTGCATCTCTCATCCCCCCCCGTGCATCTCTCACCCCCCCGTGCATCTCTCATCCCCTCCGTGCATCTCTCATCCCCCCCGTGCATCTCTCATCCCCCCCGTGCATCTCTCATCCCCTCTGTGCATCTCTCATCCCCCCGTGCATCTCTCATCCCCCCCGTGCATCTCTCATCCCCCCGTGCATCTCTCATCCCCCCCGTGCATCTCTCATCCCCCCCATGCATCTCTCATCCCCCCCGTGCATCTCTCACCCCCCCCGTGCATCTCTCATCTCTCCCCTCCCCCCATGTGCATCTCTCATCTCTCCCCTCCCCCCCATGTGCATCTCTCATCTCTCCCCTCCCCCCATGTGCATCTCTCCCCTGCCCCCCATGTGCATCTCTCATCTCTCCCCTCCCCCCATGTGCATCTCTCATCTCTCCCCTCCCCCCCATGTGCATCTCTCATCTCTCCCCTCCCCCCCATGTGCATCTCTCATCTCTCCCCTCCCCCCCATGTGCATCTCTCATCTCTCCCCTCCCCCCCATGTGCATCTCTCATCTCTCCCCTCCCCCCCATGTGCATCTCTCCCCTCCCCCCCATGTGCATCTCTCATCTCTCCCCTCCCCCATGTGCATCTCCCATTCCCCCCACTCCTAGTTAATTGTATTTAAAAAAAAATAAAACTTGTTATACTTACCCCCATGCGATCCCTGCAGAATCCTGGCGCTCGTCCAAATCGCTGACACCAGGTTCTCCTGCCTTCCGGTCATGTGACGGCGCCGTCACATGACCGGAAGTCAGAGGAATTATGAGATGTCCTGGACCCGGCGCTTTGCATGGGGCCGGGGGCCCCATGAGGAGAGAGACGCACAAGAGGGGGGCTCCGAGGGGGCTCCTACCGGCCGGGCCCCATACTGGAGTCAGGGCAGTCATGCCCTGATGGCGGCCCTGCTGGAGGCTGGAGGGGCCCCCTCTCCCTCGGGGCCCCCGTTCAATGAACCGGCTGCACGGGCGGTAGTTCCGCCCCTGCTTCATCCTGCTTCAGGACCTGTGGTGACATCACAGTTATGTACCTTGATGTCATCACAGGTCCTCTACAGGTCTACCCTGCGGGAGTCTAGAACAGCGGGCAGCATCCACCCCACACAGTGTGCTCTGAGCCACCGCAGACCAGAGCACACTGTCAATGTTTAGTGATTGTCTGTGGCGGTGCCGCGGACCGGCTGAAAAACGGACCGGCGGTTGGGGACCTCTGGTCTAAAAGGACCTTCCATAACGTCATTTAGTCATATCACAGGTCACGCGACCGCAGACGTCGGCAGTCGCGTGACCTGTCACATGACTAAATGACGTCATGAAAGGTCCTTTTAGACCATCGCGAGCTGTACAAGAGACCGGACGCAGTGGAGAAAAGATCGGGGGCCATCGGAAGGTGAGTATAATGTTTTTTTTTTCAATCTTTTTTTCAACTATTAACTTGGTCACACTATATAAATCTATGCCGGTCGCATGGATTTATATAGTGTAACCAAGTTGTCAAGCACTTTTCCAAGTGATGCTAAAATCGCTTGGAAAAGCGCTTGATAACCCGCATGCAGAAATCCATGTGAAAAACGCTTGACAAACGCTTCTACCTGGCAGGAAAAACGCATGTATAATCCGCATGCGTTTTTCCTGCCAGAGGGATGTGGAAAAAATCTGCAGCATTTCTGCATCTTGGGCACTTAGCCTTAGGGGCCGTGCACATGTCCAATATTTTCCTTGGACAAAGCCGATACGAGAAGAAAAAAAAATTGCTGTACGCCCAGGCTTCATCTGATATTCAGATCGCACGAGGCCATGAAAGTCAATGAGTCTGTAGAAATCATTGGACTGCACTCGGATGACATCTGAGTGCAGTCCAATTTCCGTGGACTGACAGAATGGAGATGATGGAGAATTTTTTTCTCTCCATCTTCTCTTGGATGAGAGAAAATATGTTGGTGTGACCCTAGCCTAAGTCTGATCTATGAAAATATAATTAACATGTATGGTAAATGCTGTTCAGAGAGAAACATAGAAAAACCATAAGTGAGTAAAAGAAATAAAATAAATAAACTAGAATTGCGTGATTACCTTCCTTGAAAAAAAGAAAATAAACAAAAACAAGAAAAAGAGCTTAAAGTTGGCACAAAAAAGTAAAAAATAAAAAAGTTCTCTTTACCTTGCCAACTCTTCTTCGTCTGTACACTTTCTGCGGTTCCCCAGTATGGTATGGAGCTAGGACCTCTGCCCATTGCACTGGGGGAAATTTCTCCCTGTCTGTTATCCTGTCAAAGACAGTCAGGAAAGCTGTAGGAGCTGATATACTGTATTAGGTAAACAGCAGCCATTCAGCAATTCACAAACATCAATTGAACATATGTCCATGTTTCTTAACCTACTGCAAATATATATCTGGCATAATTAAGATTACATGTTGTGCTGTCACATTGGGCATATCAAGTGTTGACATAGGGGGGGCAATATTATTCACAAGCCAGATGCTGAAGCAGGATAAGACATCGGTTCCAGAGGCAACTGAGAAGAGGAGAGAAAAGCCATGAGAGTCCTTAGAGTCCATTAAAAAGGCACATATAGAAGTCCTTGTATTTAAAGAGTATAAATCTAACTCAATAAGTGGATTCTTTCAGATGAGGTAGTAGAAGTTGGGCACAGGACCCTCCAGGACCTGGTAATAGGTGGTCCCTGGTCTGTAGTGTCAAATAGCCAAAAACATAAGGTAAACAGATCATTCGATAACAGGAGCCAAGTCTAATGTCAAGGACCCCCCAGAGAGATTAGCGTAGGGGACACACAGCTTCACAGGCCCATTAGAATATTTATTACTAGTGTTGAGCATTCCGATACTGAAATAACGGGTATCGACCGATGTTCGCTGTATCGGAGTTCCGATACTGAGTTCCGATACTTTTACAATATCGAATACCGGAATCGGAAGTTCACATAATGCCTGCGCTCTGCAGTGTCTCTGAAGGATGACAAGCTGGATGGCAGCGCTCAGCTGCGATCCAGCCTGTCATCAGAATGCCATCCCAGCGTGGGAGAATTCTCCTGCTCAAGCGCTGACATTACATTATCTCCCTTACATTACAATTAAATGGAATAGCAAGAATTAATATTTTTTTAAGACGTTAAAGCCATAGCCATGGTGGTTATGGCATTACAGTGGTTGCCCAAATCGATGGGAACAGTGCAAACAGTGAAACATAAAAAGCCGGCAATTCATCAGCGGCATATACCGGTACCCGACAATTTAGAACAGAAAGAATAGAGCTTCACACATAGATTAGATAGATAGAAACATGTCAGTCACATATATAAGAAGTACAGTGACAGTGTTGGTTACTGTACTTGTCATTTAGTGTAAAGGATTTATTTAAAAAAAACAATAGTGTTTTCATGCACCGTCTCTTTAAAAAAGCCGGCAATTCAGCAGCGGTACCCGACAATTTAGAATAGAAAGAATAGAGCATCACACATAGATTAGATAGATAGAAACATGTCAGTCACATATATAATAAGTACAGTGACAGTGTTGCTTACTGTACTTGTCATTTAGTGTTAAAATAAAGGATTTATTTAAAAAAAAATTGGCGTGAGGTTCCCCGTAATTTTAGTCTCTAGCGGAGGTGAAGCAGACGGCTGGGGCAGATGTTTGAAGCCTGGGAAGGGGGTAATACCCACGAAGCTTCCCAGGCTACTAATATCAGCCCCCAGCTGAATACCTAGCCTTTACTAGCTATTAAAATGGGGGACCCCCCAAAAAAATGACGTGGGGTCCCCCCTATTTTAATAGCTAGCAAAGGCTAAGCAGACAGCTGGGGGCTGATATTAATAGCCCAGGAAGGGTGCCATGAATATTGCCCCCCTCCCAGGCTAAAAAAACCAGCCGTCAGCCGCCCCAGAAATGGCGCATCCATAGGATTCGCCAATTCTGGCACTTAGCCTCGCTCTTCCCACTGTCCTGTAGCGGTGGCAGTGGGGTAATAGGGCTGGGGTTGATGTCAGCTTATAATGCCAGCTGACATTGTGTCACCCCAGGCCTGGATGCCACAAACATTTAAGGCTGTGTCTGAGAGCAGGAGGGAGGTTCTCTGGTCAGGGACCATTAGCATGCAGCACCTCCTGTCCCAGGCCAGTAGGGGGAGCAGGCTGCCCCTATAAAAGCTGGAACTGAGGGCAGGGTTAGATAGACCAGGACCCACTTCTGAAGCATCCAGAAGGGTTCCCAGAAGAGAGGGACAGGTTAGCCGCAGCTGAGGAGTCCAGGAGGCAAAGGAGGAACAGCAAGCCAGGGACAGAGGCGACGAGAGCCGGTCCTGGCAGAGTGAAAACTACACAACCAGACCCTGGGGTCCGAGGCTGTCAGGGTTGCAAGTCCTGCAGCAAATCACCTACCTGCGAGGGATTTCAGGTCCCTTGGCCTAAGAAGCCTGGAGGCTCCGCCACACAGAGGGACCAGTACAGCACGGAGAAGCTACAGGTACCTAAGGCCCGAGTCGCAAGCCATACAGGCGTAGTACACGGCCAGCTCAGGGACGTGGGCTATCACACCACTAAAGGGGGAGATAGTCAGCAAGGGCAGAGAGAGAACGGTAGGCCTACCCACTCACCCTGACCAGTGGAGCTCGCCCGAATGCCCTCAGACACCCAGGTCCATTCCTACCCTGTACTCCTGGTGGGTCAGTGATAATATCTGCAGTAAAAGACCCTGGACTGCATTATTGGACTCTCTGTGATTTTTGCTGCGCCTGCACCATCACCCCCAGCATCCTATTACACTGCCCTGAGGCTACACTCTTCCCGTGGGGAGTTATCCTATCCCTGTGCTGCATACCAACATCAGCCTCAGCGGTCTGCCTTGCAGCGGCGGTCCTCCCTGACCGCAATCCACGGGTGGCGTAGTCGGACTTTCAAAACCTACAAATACACTGCCACAGCATTTGGTCTGACCACCCTGAGCCACGGGACCGGGTTGCCACTACTACTCCCATCATTGCCCTGAAGCCCGGTTCCGAGTGCCCCAGGGGGCGAGTCAGCTTTGGCGTAGTCGGCAGGATTGTGACCAACCCGCCACAAACGGGTATTGCTTGAATGAAAAAGACTGTACACGTACCTTAAAAAGAGGTTCCCGCCATCCGGAGCCATTTCCCGCCATCTTCAGTCGGTTCCCGCCATCTTCAGCCGTTTTCCCGCCATCGGACGCCATCTTCAGAACGCCACGCGGGAAGAAGAGGGGCGTGGACGTCAAAAACGCGAGAGACTTGAAGCCCCGCCCTACGCACCGACGCTGCGCAAGGTCCTGGAAGGAGAGAGAGCGACGCTGACGTCACCAGGACGCGACGCAAGGTCTTCGTCCGGAGCAGCACCAGCGGAGCCGCGGCCTACAGAAGAGGATCGTCGGAAGGTAGGCCACGCTTAACTAGGGGGGAGAAAGATGACAGACGCGGAGGGGCTTTCTACAACCAGCGGGGCTGCGGCAGCGGTGATGCCGTTCTCTATGCCATATATCCCCGGAGCAGCCTGGCTGCCCCAATACTCAGGGGAATCCCATACCTTAACTGACTTTAAGGAAAGACTGCACAGTTTATTTAAAGTTTATCCCCTGACAGAAGAACAGAAAGTGAGCATTCTGACGGGGCAGCTAACCGGTGCAGCCCAGCGGGAAGTGAAATCATGGTCAGATGAGGAGAAAAGGACTGTAAAGAACATTCTGACCCGGCTGCGGAGTACCTTTGATACCCGTACCTCAGCAGAAATCAAAATGCGGTTCTATGGCTGTAAGCAGCGGGCCCAGGATAGTATCAGAGACTATGCCTTGAACCTGCAAGAAGCCCTGAGAGCTATCAAACAAGCTGACCCTGGTAGCGTGCAGGACACTGATAAACTGTTGACTGACCAGTTCATAGAAGGTCTGCTGTCCAGCGCCCACAGGACTCAACTGCGCCTCATGGCCCTACAGAACTCCAATTTGACTTTTGTGCAGTTCAAGGATAGGGCCATCCGGGTGCTCAGAGAACCTGCACCAGGTGGCGCTGTAGCTTCCCGGCGCCCTGCCATCACTTACCACCAGGGGGCCGCGCCCTACCCCGCAGACCTTGTGGGGGCTGATGCACAGGCCCTAAATCCATCCCAGCCTGCAGCCCTGCACCATCAGGTCCAGGAGCTAACAAAGAGTGTGGCTGCATTTGACCAGGACCGTACAGTCGTTGCAGGTGGAACCGTCAAGACCCATCAAGCTGGCTTCCAGTCCGGAGGATGTCCCGTGGCGTTGACAAAGGAGGATCCCGCCGTTCAGAGGGAGGCCCGCCGACCGCTACACTGAGGATGGACAGCCGATTTGCCGCCATTGCAGTCAGCCAGGACACATAGCAAGGTACTGTACTTTAAATGGGTCCGACCTGGGGAAGAGGGCCAACCCCCAGGCATAAGGTTATCAGGCCCGTCTAATTGGCGTGATAAGTACGTGGGGGGACGCCCGGTCTTACCCGTAGTGCTGGACGGTATCCACATGAGTGCACTGCTGGACACCGGGTCTCAAGTGACTACCATCCCCTACGTACTTTTCAAGCAGTACTGGAGTGACGCTGACATAACCCGCTACCCAGATGATGACTTAAGCATCATTGCCAGCAATGGCCAACCCGTGCCGCAGGTGGGGTTCAGAGAGATGACCATCAAGATTGGTAAGGTGGAACTGCCGGCACAGGGAGTGATTATTGTGGACATTGACCGTCGTGAAAGTCACCCTAAAATAACCTTGGGTATTAATGTGATTGAAAACTGTCTTTCAGAAGTAATTATGATTTTGCAGCAGGTGGCAATGAATGCGAGCTCCAGCCAACAGAGGGTCCTCCAGAAAGAGATAAGAGCCCTGATGAGACGGCAACAGGTAGAACTGTCTGGTGGTGAGATCAGTAGCGTGAGGATGAGCGACCCGTTCCCCATTGCCATGCCTCCCAAAAGTGAAATGATGATCTGGTGTCGGACAGCAATCGGGTTGAGAGGCAGAGACTACCAAGCCATGGTAGAACCCGTGTACTCAGTCAGCAGGCCCACCATTTTGACAGCCCTGGGGGTGGTTGATGTCCGTCACGGGAGGGTGCCCGTTCGCATTCTCAACATTGGGGAGAGACCCAGGTACGCTACACCTGCCAAACTGTTTGCTGTTCAGCACAAAGCTATCAGGGCCGTGGAACCGTTGCCTCCATCTCCACAGGCGGAGGGTAATGGCTCCCAGACACAAAAGGAGGACTGGTGCCAGAAAATCCATGTGGGTGCTGACTCCACTCCCCTGCACCAAAAACAAGGAGTCTACCGGGTGGTTCAGGAGTACGAGAGAATTTTTAGTAAGCACCCGCTGGACTTCGGCAGAGTAAGAGGGATAGAACACCATATCCCCACGGGGAGCCACCCACCAATAAAAGAGAGACACAGGCCTGTACCCCCTGCACATTATCAGAACGCCAAGGGTATGCTGAGAGAAATGAAAGAAGCTGGGGTCATTAGAGATAGCTGTAGCCCCTGGGCAGCACCCTTAGTTTTGGTAAAAAAGAAAGACGGTACCATGAGAATGTGCGTGGACTATAGACAAATCAATCGTATCACCCATAAAGATGCGTACCCGTTACCTAGGATAGAGGAGTCTTTAGCAGCTCTAAAATCAGCTAATTTCTTCTCTACTTTGGACCTTACTAGCGGATACTGGCAGGTTCCTGTGGCAGAAGCTGACAAGGAGATGACCGCCTTCACCACCCCGATGGGATTGAGCGAGTTCAACTGTATGCCCTTCGGGCTCTGCAACGCACCAAGGACCTTCCAGAGGCTGATGGAATGCTGTCTAGGGCACCGAAACTTCGAGACGGTCCTCCTTTACCTGCACGACGTGATCGTCTATTCGAAGACTTACGAGGACCATCTAAAGCACCTGGCCGAGGTGTTCGAAGCCCTGGCAGGCTATGACCTGAAAGTGAAGCCTTCAAAGTGCCACCTGTTAAAACCAAAGGTCCAATACCTAGGACACGTTGTGAGTGCAGAGGGAGTAGCCCCCGACCCCGACAAAGTCACAGCCATCAAGAGCTGGCCAAGCCCCTCTAGCATCAAGGAAGTGAGGCAATTCCTCGGGTTGGTAGGCTACTACCGAAGGTTCATCCCCGGGTTCACAAAGATGGCAGCTCCAATGCAGGACCTCCTGATAGGCCAGTCTAAATCCAGAAGTCACAAGCCACCCTTCAAGTGGGACAAGCCGGAAGAGGAGTCCTTCCGCCAGTTGAAGATGGCCCTTACGGGGGATGAGATCCTGGCCTACCCCGATTATGGCCAGCCTTTTATCCTCCACACAGATGCCAGTAATGTGGGGCTGGGAGCCGTACTGTCACAGAACCAACAGGGCAGAGAAAGGGTGATCGCGTATGCCAGCCGGAAGCTGAGGCCCACTGAAAGAAACCCGGAGAATTACAGCTCCTTCAAGCTAGAATTCTTGGCAGTGGTGTGGGCCATCACAGAGTGGTTTAAGCATTACCTGGCCACCGCAAAGTTCACTGTGTACACGGACAACAACCCGTTGACGCATCTGGACAATGCAAGACTAGGTGCCCTAGAACAGCGGTGGATGGCCCGGCTATCCAATTATGACTTCACAATCAAATACCGAGCAGGCAGAACCAACGCCAATGCTGACGCCCTATCAAGAATGCCCCACCTACCCGAAGGAGAGGAAGACTCAGAAGAGCTGGAGGAAGTAGAGCTCCCTGCGTTCCACCGGTATGGGGTCACTCAGTATTCTCACCGGGTAAGAGACAAAGACTTAACCACCGTCATGTTCAACCCCTTACCCCACCACGGCTGGGCTGCAACGCAAGATAGTGACCCTGCAGTTCGCCTGGTGAAAAACCTGTTAACCCAGGCAGACGCTAGCCCTGGCCCGGACGCTCCAGAGGAAGCCAAGCAGATATGGAAGGAGAAAAGCAGGCTATTCCTCTACGAGGGTAAGCTGTGCAGAAGGCTTGTCAACCACCGGACGCACAAGCTGACCTGGCAGATAGTGGTCCCAAGGCGAGATGCAGCAATGGTCCTGGAGGCCTACCATGACAGAGCGGGACACTTCGGGTGGAAGAAACTGGAGTTCCTACTGAGGGAGCGGATCTACTGGGTCGGCATGAGAAGGGCCATCGAGAAGTGGAGCAGGGACTGCGGCCCATGTCACCTCAGGAGGAAGGACCGTGCCAGCCAGCAGACACCCTTGAGGCCCATCGTCACCAGGCAGCCTCTTGAGCTGGTAGCTCTGGACCATGTGAAATTGGCTCCAAGCCGGTCGGGCTACGTCTATGCCCTGACAATTGTGGACCATTACTCCCGGTTCCTGGTAGTGGTTCCTGTTAAAGACCTGAAAGCCCAAACAGCGGCCAGAGCCTTCCAGCAACACTTCTGCCGTCCACATGGGTATCCGGAACAGGTCTTGACAGATCAAGGTCCAGCGTTTGAGGCTGAAGTATTCCAGGAGTTCTGCAACCTCTACGGCTGTAGGAAGATTCGGACAACGCCTTACCACCCGCAAACCAACGGGCTGTGTGAGAAAATGAACAATATCGTCATTGATCTCCTCAAGACGTTACACCTGGAAGAACGCAGCCTGTGGCCGGAGAAGCTGCCAGACCTGATTGACTTGTACAACCATATCCCAGTGAATGCTACAAATTGCACCCCGGCTTACCTGATGCGAGCAAGACCAGGTAAGCTGCCGATAGACCTGGAGATGGGAGTCCTGACACCCGAGGACACCTCCCCAGACGCAGACTGGGATACGGAACGGCGGCTACAGTACAAGAAGGTACAGGAGAGTGTGGAGAGGAGTCTGGCTCAAGCGAGAGAAAAGCAAGAGAGGCTCTTCAACCAACACGCCCCTGCTGGTCCCCTGGAACCTGGTGAGCTGGTCCTGAAGTGGAAGAGAAGGCTACACAAGCTGGATGACCAGTGGGAGAGAGACCCGTACACAGTACTGCAGTCCGACCACGACAACCCGAAGGTATGTGTGATTACCAAGGATGGAGGAGAAACCACTAGCACCGTCTCCAGAGACCACCTAAACGGTGCCCCGAGCAACTACAGAGTCCAAATGAAGATCAAGATGACCTTGAACCCGCAGAGGACAAGGAAGAGATGATCAGCACTGTTCTCGGAGAGTTCCCCCAGACCTGGACTCAGATAAAAGGCGCAATAGTGTTACCCATCCTACACTTCCTTCAGCCTACCCAGCCGGGGCCTACAGGAGAGCAGGAAGAGCAAGCATCCCCAGAGGCAGAAGAACCCACGCCAGCAGCCCAGGAGAGTCAACCCTCTGCTGACAGTGAGCCTGCCATACCTGCGGCAAGCCAAAGAACCTGCGGACAGCTGCCTGCCCTGCCTATGAACCTAGCTAGTAGCTGTACCCTCAATGATAGTGGGGAAAGCCAGGTTGGTCCACCACCAGACAGTGGGTTAAGGAGGTCAACCAGGAGCACTAGGGGTCAAACACCAGCTCGCTGGAGGATATAAGTACAAGATCTAAATGTACCATGTATATATTTAATATGATTGTTACCTGTAACTAATAGTGTTTTCTCCAGTTTTTCTAGATATATGGACTGACAGGTTATGAACTTTGGATAACCGGAACTACATTGTGAATAGTTGCACTTGGTGCCTTTTGCGAAGACGGCCATGGAAGAAAAACCTGTCTGGCGTGGCCCCGTGTGGTCTAAAGTGGATAGCTTCGTTTTGCAGCCACGCCCAGGGCCAACGCTTGGGGCTTGCTTTGGACAGGTCCCCGCACCGTTTAAGACTTCGCCTTACTGGGTGAAACGGACACCCGGTCACAGACCACACTGTGACCTAAAGAACTCAATATGTGGTGTTGTTTGTTGTTTTCTTCTCTGTTGTGTTTATGTTATAATTTATACCCTGTATTCGTGTTTCTTGTTTAGTCCCAGAGTACTAAGCTTTACTAGGGGGGAATGTGTCACCCCAGGCCTGGATGCCACAAACATTTAAGGCTGTGTCTGAGAGCAGGAGGGAGGTTCTCTGGTCAGGGACCATTAGCATGCAGCACCTCCTGTCCCAGGCCAGAAGGGGGAGCAGGCTGCCCCTATAAAAGCTGGAACTCAGTGCAGGGTTAGAGTGACCAGGACCCACTTCTGAAGCATCCAGAAGGGTTCTCAGAAGAGAGGGACAGGTCAGCCGCAGCTAAGGAGTCCAGGAGGCAAAGGAGGAACAGCAAGCCAGGGACAGAGGCGACGAGAGCCGGTCCTGGCAGAGAGAGAACTACACAACCGGACACTGGGGTCCGAGGCTGTCAGGGTTGCAAGTCCTGCAACAGATCACCTATCTGCGAGGGATTTCAGGTCCCTTGGTCTAAGAAGCCTGGAGGCTCCGCCACACAGAGGGACAGGTACAGCACGGAGAAGCTATAGGTATCTAAGGCCCGAGTCGCAAGCCATACAGGCGTAGTACACGGCCAGCTCAGGGACGTGGGCTATCACACCACTAAAGGGGGAGATAGTCAGCAAGGGCGGAGAGAGAACGGTAGGCCTACCCACTCTCCCTGACCAGTGGAGCTCGCCCGAATGCCCTCAGACACCCAGGTCTATTCCTACCCTGTACTCCTGGTGGGTCAGTGATAATATCTGCAGTAAAAGACCCTGGACTGCATTATTGGACTCTGTGTGATTTCTGCTGCGCCTGCACCATCACCCCCAGTATCCTATTACACTGCCCTGAGGCTACACTCTTCCCGTGGGGAGTTATCTTATCCCTGTGTTGCACATCTACATCAGCCTCAGCGGTCTGCCTTGCAGCGGCGGTCCTCCCTGACAGATGAGCCGAAGTCAAGTCCAATGAACTCAGCTCACCTCATGCATGTCACTGACAGAGTGGGAAAATTCTCCTGCGCTCAGCGCTTCAGCAGGAGAATTCTCTCACGCTCACCGCATGCGCAGGAGAATTCTCCCACGCTGTCAGTGACGTGCATGAGGTGAGCTGAGTTCATTGTCGGCTCATCTGGATGCCGTCACAGCCAGACACTGAGGAGCGCAAGCATACCTGCGCTTCTCAGTCTCTGCGGCATGGCAAGCTGGATGGCAGCTTTCGGCTTCGGTCCAGCCTGTCATCTCGATGAAGCAGAGCTGGAGCTGTCCTGGGAACCATGGAAAGGTAAGGATGATGTTGCTTTATTATTTTACTTTTATTGCAGAAGACATTGGCTTCAGCTGGAATGGGCGATACGGTAAGTATGGTTTAATTTAGAACAATAAAGAATTGCGTGTTTATTTCAATTAAAGGACTTTATCCTGGGTCTTTGACTATGGGGTTAGTAATGGGGGTGTCTTATAGACGACTCTCCATTACTAACCTGGGCTTGATGTCAGCTGGCATTATAAGCTGACATCAACCCCAGCCCTATTACCCCACTGCCACCGCTACAGGGCAGTGGGAAGAGCGAGGCTAAGTGCCAGAATTGGTGCATCCTATGGATGCGCCATTTCTGGGGTGGCTGACGGCTGGTGTTTCTAGCCTGGGAGGGGGCCAATATTCATGGCACCCTTTCTGGGCTATTAATACCGGGTACCGGTGTATGCGCTGATGAATTGCCGGCTTTTCATGTTTCACTGTGAGCACTGTTCCCATCGATTTGGGCAACCACCTCCCCCAATACATTCTACATTATTGTTAGTTGTTTTCCTTCATGTAGAATTAACCTGCAAGGAAAGAAAGGGTTTATTTTCATTCCGATATTTGTGTCCCATTGACTTGCATTGGTTTCCGGTATCGGAATCGGCGATATCCGATACTTTTTGAGTATCGGCCCAATCCAATCCGATCCGATATTTCCTGATATCGGAAGGTATCGCTCAACACTATTTATTACATATTTAAGAATTTTTGCTCTATTATTGCTGTGCTTGTGCTCCCTTTCCCTTTCTGTTTTCCCATCCTACTCTTTCCCGCAATGGTACTTAACAATTGAGAGTCAATGTTGTTTCAGCTGTGGTCCTCTATGAGCAAGTTTTAGAAGATTCTGTTGTTTGAAAAGAAGATGCATCTTTATCCTGATTGGTGAACTAGAGCTAATGAAGGGAATATTTCTGCATAAAAGCCCCAGTTTCGCCAAAGTCCGGGGTAGTCCGTGCACAGCAAGTCACCAGTGTCCTGCCAGCCCACCCTCTTTTTGTTGCGATGCCTATTAGTTGGCTAAAGCTGGCAAGACTTGGTCCAGTTTTGATAGTCACAGTTGATTATTTATTTGATTACTGACAGATTAATGTATTCCATGGTTTTTAATATTTATGGACTTATTAATTAATGTTTTAACCTTTAATAAACATGGTGAGTCTATTCTTTATCCAAACTAACCTAGTCTAGTCTTTTTTTATTAATAGGTTAAAGAGAACCTGTCACCAGCATTTCCAGCATAATGCAGGAAGAGAGACCCTGATGCCAGCGATGTCACTTTCTGGGCTGCTTGCTGTCGTTTTGATAAAATCACTGTTTTATCAACAGGAAATTATCACTAGTAGACTAGTAAACCTGCTGCCTGTTAGTCCTCCATATTTATGAGCTCTGTATAAATCTGCCCCACACCACTGATTGGCAGCTTTCTGCCTATGCACAGTGTACACAGAAATCTGCCAATCAGTGATGTGGGCGGGGTTATACATGGTTCAGCATTCTGAGCTATGCTAGATCTGCAGCAGAGAAAACAGTGATTTAAAAACTGCAGCAAGCAGGCCAGTAAATGAAATATCCCTGGAATTAGGGTCTCTGCCCCTTCATCATGCTGCTCTCAGATGGGGTAGCAGAAACCTGGTGACAAATTCATTTTTGTTGGGTTTTGTGCCACCATGCTTGTAGTACTGACAATTAGCTGGTAATGTAAAGTGCACGTGACTAGCCCAGGGGGATAAGGGGGAAACTCGGTACCCGGGCCTTTACCCTCTTGGGATGTCACGGCAGTCGGCTCCCGGGCCCGTACCCTGGGGTCACTCTTTAAAAGGGGTTTGTTAACAGTTTTTGTCTCGTGACGCCACCTGTGGTTTCCGGTAATGGGTACCGGCACTGCGTCAGTCCTCTGGAGCAGATGTTAGGGCAGCTGGGTTGGTGCAGCTCTCCACAGGCAGGGCACAGCTCCAGGGCAGTGTAGGTGCAGATGGTGATGCTGGGCGTTGTAGTGCAGGGGCGGTAGCGTGCTATAAATAACTGATAGAAACAGTGGAGTGCAGTCATCCGAGTTTACTCACAGTTCTTTAGGTTCCTCGGGCACACTGTCCAGGTGTCAGCCTCCTGCGTCGCATTGCGTTTGCCACGCAGGGGTTCAGCACTCCCTCAAGTATATCAGAAGCATTTAACAGGACCCCCATTCTTTATGTTTCTTCCTTAGCCGACTTCCCGCACTGGGTCTTCTCCCTCCTGCCCTGCGCCCCGCCACACAAAGTCCCGATCGGGTACTCTGAGATCCCTCTGGGCAACTTGTAGTTCCCGGACCTTACTTGGTGCCCTTCACGGCGGCTTAGGTGTGGTTGTGGCAACTGCACCATGGAAGTGCAGAAGCCTCCGGTTTTCCAGCCGAGACCTGGAGTACTCGGCTAGTCCAGGGACCGGTTCCCTTCTTGCGGCCTGATCCTTCTGATGCCTAGCAGATTCGGGCGTACGGGTGCCGTCCTACACTCACCGTACCCCCTGGGATCCCTTCAGTTACCAGAGCCTTCCTCCCTGACTCCCCTCTCACTACTGGGCCTCTCTTACTAGGCCCCACTCTGGAGCAGAGCTCCTGAAGAGACTCTGCTCCCCTCCTCTTCTCCTCTCTCTCCTTACTCCTCACTGCACTAACTAAGATGGCTTCCCTTTATATATACAGTACAGACCAAAAGTTGGACACACCTTCTCATTTAAAGATTTTTCTCTATTTTCATGACTTTGAAAATTGTACATTCACACTGAAGGCATCAAAACTATGAATTAACACATGTGGAATTATATACTTAACAAAAAAGTGTGAAACAACTGAAAATATGTCTTATATTCTAGGTTCTTCAAAGTAGCCACCTTTTGCTTTGATGACTGCTTTGCACACTCTTGGCATTCTCTTGATGAGCTTCAAGAGGTAGTCACCGGAAATGGTTTTCACTTCACAGGTGTGCCCTGTCAGGTTTAATAAGTGGGATTTCTTGCCTTATAAATGGGGTTGGGACCATCAGTTGTGTTGTGCAGAAGTCTGGTGGATACACAGCTGATATTCCTACTGAATAGACTGTTAGAATTTGTATTATGGCAAGAAAAAAGCAGCTAAGTAAAGAAAAACGAGTGGCCATCATTACTTTAAGAAATGAAGGTCAGTCAGTTCGAAAAATTGGGCAAGCTTTGAAAGTGTCCCCAAGTGCAGTTGCAAAAACCATCAAGAGCTACAAAGAAACTGGCTCACATGAGGACCGCCCCAGGAAAAGGAAGACCAAGAGTCACCTCTGCTTCTGAGGATAAGTTTATCCGAGTAATCAGCGTCAGAAATCGCAGGTTAACAGCAGCTTAGATTAGAGACCAGGTCAATGCCACACAGAGTTCTAGCAGCAGACACATCTCTACAACAACTGTTAAGAGGAGACTTTGTGCAGCAGGCCTTCACGGTAAAATAGCTGCTGGGAACCACTGCTAAGGATAGTCAACAAGCAGAAGAGACTTGTTTGGGCTAAAGAACACAAGGAATGGACATTAGATCAGTGGAAATCTGTGCTTTGGTCTGATGAGTCCAAATTTGAGATCTTTGGTTCCAACCACCGTGTCTTAGTGAGACGCAGAATAGGTGAACGGATGGACTCTACATGCCTGCTTCCCACTGTGAAGCATGGAGGAGGAGATGTGATGGTGTGGGGGTGCTTTGCTGGTGACACTGTGGGGGATTTATTCAAAATTGAAGGCATACTGAACCAGCACGGCTATCACAGCATCTTGCAGCGGCATGCTATTCCATCCGGTTTGCGATTAGTTGGACCATCATTTATTTTTCAACAGGACAATGACCCCAAACACACCTCCAGGCTGTGTAAGGGCTATTTGACCAAGAAGGAGAGTGATAGGGTGCTACGCCAGATGACCTGGCCTCCACAGTCACCAGACCTGAACCCAATCGAGATGGTTTGGGTTGAGCTGGACCGCAGAGTGAAGGCAAAAGGGCCAACAAGTGCTAAGCATCTCTGGGAACTCCTTCAAGATTGTTGGAAGACCATTTCCGGTGACTACCTCTTGAAGCTCATCAAGAGAATGCCAAGAGTGTGCAAAGCAGTCATCAAAGCAAAAGGTGGCTACTTTGAAGAGCCTAGAATATAAGACATATTTTCAGTTGTTTCACACTTTTTTGTTAAGTATATAATTCCACATGTGTTAATTCATAGTTTTGATGCCTTCAGTGTGAATGTACAATTTTCATAGTCATGAAAATACAGAAAAATCTTTAAATGAGAAGGTGTGTCCAAATTTTTGGTCTGTACTGTATATTCTCTAAGTGCTCCCCTGTCCTGCGTCCTCCACCCACACCCACTACTGGGTTCCCCCTCACTTCTGGTTCCCCCCACTCCAGCCAGGGACAGGGCAGCAAAAGAAGTGCATAATGCCCTTTCCAGCAGGCCCGGAGTAGTGTTGAGTACAGGTGTTGGGGTCCCGGGCAGTACTCCATCCTTACCTGAGAGAAGGAGATGCCACACCTCTCCGTCCTGCACTCACCGTACCCCCTGGGATCCCTTCAGATACCGGAGCCTTCCTCCCTGACTCCCCTCTCACTACTGGGCCTCTCTTACTAGGCCCAACTCCGGAGCAGAGCTCCTGAAGAGACTCTGCTCCCCTCCCTCCTCTTCTCCTCTCTCTCCTTACTACTCACTGCACTAACTAACTAAGATGGCTTCCCTTTATATATATATCAGTGTCCTGCCAACCCACCCTCTTTTTGTTGCGATGCCTATAAGTGGGCTAAAGCTGGCAAGACTTGGTCCATTTTTGATAGTCACAGTTGATTATTTATTTGATTACTGACAGATTAATGTATTCCATGGTTTTTAATATTTATGGACTTATTAATTAATGTTTTAACCTTTAACCCCTTAAGCCCCGGAGCATTTTCCGTTTTTGCATTTTCGTTTTTTGCTCCCCTTGTTCCCAGAGCCATAGCGTTTTTATTTTTTGGTCAATATGGCCATGTGAGGGCTTATTCTTTGCGGGACGAGTTGTACTTTTCAACGACATTACTAGTTTTACCATATCATGTTTGGGAAAACGGAAAAAAAAATTCCAATTGCGGTGAAATTGCAAAAAAAGTGCAATACCACAGTTTATTTTATTTTTTTACCACGTTCACTGAATGCTAAAACTGACCTGCCATTCTGATTCTCCAGGTCATTACGAGTTCGTAGACACCAAACATGTATAGGTTCTTTTTTATTTAAGTGGTGAAAAAAAATTCCAAAATTTGGTTAAAAAAATAAATAAAAAAATAGCGCCATTTTCTAAGACCCGTAGCGTCTCCAGTTTTTGGGATCTGGGGCTGGGTGAGGGCTTATTTTTTGCGCACCAAGCTGAAGTTTTATTGATAACATTTTGGGGTAGATACGATGCTTTGATCGCCCGTTATTGCATTTTATTGCAATGCTGCGGGGACCAAAAAACATAATTCTGGCGTTTAGAATTTTTCTCTCGTTACGCCTGTTACCGATCGGATTAATTATTTTTTATATTGATAGATCGGGCGATTCTGAACACGTAGATACCAAATATGTCTATGTGGGTTGTTTTTTTTATTATTTTATTTTGAATGAGGCGAAAGGGGGGTGATTTAAACTTTTATATTTTTTTAATTTTTTTTATATTTTTAAAAACTTTTTTTTTTCACTTTTTGCATGCTTCAATAGTCTCCATAGGAGACTAGAAGCAGCAATTAACTGATCACCTCTGCATGCAGCAGAAATGGTCCTGTGCTATGAGCGCCGACCACTAGGTGGCGCTCATAGCGACCAGATCATGACAACCACAGGCGTCTGCTGCAGACCCTGGGTTGTCATGCCCACCCATCGGGGACCCGCGATCACGTGACGGGGTCGCCGGTGGGCGGGGCTTAGGATGCGCTTCCAGGAAGCGCGCGTTAAATGCCGCTGTCGGAGATTGACAGCGGCATTTAACATGTTAACAGCCGCGGGTGGATCGCGATTCCACCCGCGGCTGTTGCGGGCACATGTCAGCTGTAAGAATCAGCTGACATGTGCTCGGTTCAGTGAGGGCTCAGTGCAGCAGCCCTCACTGAACAGGGGGGAGGCCAAATGTGCGTGCTAAGACGTCATGCGTTGTTAAGGGGTTAATAAACATGGTGAGTCTATTCTTTATCCAAACTAACCTAGTCTAGTCTTTTTTTATTAATAGGTTAAAGAGAACCTGTCACCAGGTTTTGGTCACCTAATTTGAAAGCAGCATAATGCAGGAAGAGAGACCCTGATGCCAGCGATGTCACTTTCTGGGCTGCTTGCTGTAATTTTGATAAAATCACTGTTTTATCAACAGGAAATTATCACTAGTAGACTAGTAAACCTGCTGCCTGTTAGTCCTCCATATTTATGAGCTCTGTATAAATCTGCCCCCCACCACTGATTGGCAGCTTTCTGCCTATGCACAGTGTACACAGAAATCTGCCAATCAGTGATGTGGGTGGGGTTATACATGGTTCAGCATTCTGAGCTATGCTAGATCTGCAGCAGAGAAAACTGCAGCAAGCAGCCCAGTAAATGAAATATCTCTGGAATTAGGGTCTCGGCCCCTTCATCATGCTGATCTCAGGTGGGGTAGAAGAAACCTGGTGACAAATTCATTTTAAGTTAATTGGTTGTATTTTTGTTGGGTTTTGTGCCACCATGCTTGTAGTACTGACAATTAGCTGGTAATGTAAAGTACACGTGACTAGTCCATGGGGATATGGGGGAGACTCGGTACCCGGGCCTTTACCCTCTTGGGATGTCACGGCAGTCGGCTCCCGGGCCCGTACCCTGGGGTCACTCTTTAAAAGGGGTTTGTTAACAGTTTTTGTCTCGTGACGCCACCTGTGGTTTCCGGTAATGGGTACCGGCGCTGCGGCAGTCCTCTGGAGCAGATGTTAGGGCAGCTGGGTTGGTGCAGCTCTCCACAGGCAGGGCACAGCTCCAGGGCAGTGTAGGTGCAGATGGTGATGCAGGGCGTTGTAGTGCAGGGGCGGTAGCGTGGTAGAAATAACTGACAGAAACAGTGGAGTGCAGTCATCCGATTTTACTCACAGTTGTTTAGGTTCCTCGGTACACTGTCCACGTGTCAGCCTCTCGCGTCGCACTGCGTTTGCCAGGCAGGGGTTCAGCACTCCCTCAAGTATATCAGAAGCACTTAACAGGACCCCCTTTCTTTATGTTCCTTCCTTAGTTGACTTCCCGCGCTGGGTATTCTCCCTCCTACCCTTCGCCCCGCCACACAAAGTCCCGATTGGGTACTCTGAATTCCCTCTGGGCAACTTGAAGTTCCCGGACCTTACTTGGTGCCCTTCACGGCGGCTTAGGTGCAGTTGTGGCAACTGCACCATGGGAGTGCAGAAGCCTCCGGTTTGCCAGCCGAGACCTGGAGTACTAGGCTAGTCCAGGGACCGGTTCTCTTCTTGCAGCCTGATCCCTCTGATGCCTGGCAGATTCGGGCGTAAGGGTGCCGTCCTGCACTCACCGTACCCCCTGGGATCCCTTCAGTTACCGGTGCCTTCCTCCCTGACTCCCCTCTCACTACTGGGCCTCTCTTACTAGGCCCCACTCCAGAGCAGAGCACTCCTCTTCTCCTCTCTCTCCTTACTCCTCACTGCACTAACTAACTAAGATGGCTTCCCTTTATATATATATTCTCTAAGTGCTCCCCTGGTCTGCGTCCTCCACCCACACCCACTACTGGGTTCCCCTTCACTTCTGGTTCCCCCCACTCCAGCTAGGGACAGAGCAGCAAAAGAAGTGCATAATGTCCTTCCAGCCGGCCTGGAGTAGTGTAGTGTTGAGTGCAGGTGTTGGGGTCCCGGGCAGTACTCCATCCTTACCTGAGAGAAGGAGATGCCACACCTCTGGGTGAGGTGCAGTACCTCTGTGGCGACTGAACCCTCAGGGGCGCCACATTCCCCCCCGACAAAACACAGCACGTCCGTGGGCTGGAACAGAGTAAAACACGGTATATTACAGACATACTATTTTTAGAATGCATTCGCACAGAAGATAACAAACAAACACTTTCTTCCCTTTATGGGGGGCACTTTTTCTTGAACGTTACTGGTAATAACGCGCCCCCGGGGCAATGGGGTGCTCGGCATCCGGGCCTATGGATGCTGGTGGGGGATATGTCACAGTGGCTGGCCCTGTCCGTGGCCCAGGGCGGTCAACCAAAAAGGGGATTGGAACTTGGATAGAGATAAAAATAAATAGTTTGTGACGCCACCTGTGGTACCTGGTAAGGATTACCAGCACTGCTGCAGACCTCCGGGGGGTGATGGGATGGCAGCTGGGATGTTTCTGCTTCCCACAGGTGGAGCGGGTCCCCGGGGCAGTGTGGAGTTTGATGGTGGTGATGCTGGGACTTGTAGTGCAGGCGGATGGCGTAGCAGGAGTAACTGACAGAGACAGGGGAATCGCTTCAATACCTTTACTGGTGCGGATGTCAGGTACGGTCCAGGGTACTCAGTAGGGTGGGTGTACTTCAGGACTTCTCTCCAGTGAGCGGGTATAAGGCCTCCTGGTCTGTGTTTCCCTCTCTGTATGCTCCTGGCCAGCCTGCAACTGGGCCTAGCTTATGTGTCGTGCTGTTCCTTCACCTGTCGCTCGGTAGTAGGACCTTCTTCTGGTAACCACTCTCCCTGGACGCTGGGGCCTTGTGATTCCTGGTCCTGTAATGGGTCTAGCTTCAGGTCTGCCAGGGACTTGTAGTTCTCCTGGAATGCCGGTGATCCCTACTAGGTATAAAAGTACCCTGTAGGCGCAGACCCGGTGTCCGGTTTGTATATCGGGGTGAGCCTATGATGCTCCTCTGCCCCCTACAATTCCTTTCTGCTCTCCTCTTGCCGTCGGCCACACTCGGGGCCCTCAGAACTCAGCAGCAGACGAGTTGCGTCTTCGCTGCTCTCAGCGTCAGCACGCTCTCAGACTCTCTCTCTGTCTGACTCCTTCTGGCTGGCTACCTGGCTCCACCCTCCATATATATATCCCTAACGGGCTCCCTCTGGTGGTATGAGGTGGAAGGGTGAAGGTGTTTGTATGTAGTGAGGGCCTCTTGTAGAGAAGTCTGTCCATGCACCCTTGGTCCTGTGGTACCTGTTGTAGCAGGGTGCCACATTCCCCCCCTAGTACAATTCAGTACTCCTGGACTGAAGCATTTTCTAACAGGTTAACAACGATAACAACAATCATAACAATTATAATAACATTAATTAAGTTACAATAAGTCCCGTAACCTGGTGTCCATTTCACCGAAGAAAGAACATGAGGGACCCGCCTGAAAACCCTCAACATAGGTCCTGGTCGTGGCTACAGGGCATAAGTGATCCAGGTGCTGGACCACGTCTTCGGCCACGCCAAATGGGTTTTTGTTCTGTGGTCTAATAAGGGGGCACTTTTGATGAGTGCAACTATTTATATGGACAGTTTTTGGCTGCTCACAGTCCTCAGCTTACAAGTCTCTGTATACCCTTACGGGTAACTAAAGGCACATTTAATTTCAGTTTACACAATAAACAATAACAGTAGCAATACCCACTGGGTAACTATTTACAATTTAGGCACTTCCTGCTTATTCCCTAAACCGGGCAGGGATTTGTCCTTGTGTGCTGCGTGTGGACCTTCGTAGCACTGGAGTGTCACTAGTGTCTGTGCATACCCTTTCTGTTAATCTAGCAGGTGTACGTGCTGGTAGATTATAGAACTGCCTTAATCTCTCTATGGGACTGGCAAGTACACGGTCCACTGGGCCTGCAGGCTCTGCTTCAACTGGTGCTTCTCTTCTTTCTGGGGACTCTTCCTGTTCCTGAGCAGGCTCTTCCGGGACACTTACAGGTTCTTCTGGTTGTTGATAGAAGTGTATCACCGGTACTATAACTGCTCCATCCAGTTGAGGCCAGTCTGCAGGGAAATCTCCTAGAACTGTGTGAAGCACCTCTTCCTTGGGTTCTTCCGGTGCTATAGGAGGTACTTCTTGCTCTGTTGTCTTCAGTAGACCTGGGCACACTTTCAGATGGTCTCTTGAGACTGTTGCAGTTGTTTTACCTCCATCTTTGCTAATCAGGCAGGTTTTACTGTTGTCAAACTTGGAGTTCAACACTGTGTAGGGCTCTCTTTCCCACTGGTCATCGAGCTTGTGACTTCTTCTCTTCCGCTTTAGCACTATCTCTCCAGGTGCCAAGGGTTCTGATGGTGCAAGTTTATTGTACTGTTCTTCTTGTTTTTCCCTTACTCTCCTGTACTGCTCTTGCCAATTTGTATCCCAGTCTTCAGTGGACATATCTGCTTCCGGTTCTACCACTGCGAGTTCCAAGTCCATGGGCAACTTTCCGGGTCTTGCTCTCATGAGGTACGCTGGAGTACAATTAGTAGAACTCACAGGTATGTGATTGTACAGATCTACCAGGTCAGGTAGTTTGTCTGGCCACTGATTTCTTTCTTCCAAGGGTAAGGTTTTCAGCAGGTCTATAACGATGTTGTTCATTTTCTCACACAACCCATTGGTCTGAGGGTGATACGGCGTAGTCCGGATCTTTTTGCATCCGTACAGGTGGCAGAATACTTTAAACAGCTCGGCTTCAAAGGCAGGGCCTTGATCCATCAGCACTTTGTCCGGGTATCCATGGGGCCTGCAGAAGTATGCTTGGAACGTTCTTGCTGCAGTTTCTGCTGTCATATCCTTGACAAGGGCTACCACCAGGAACCGGGAATAATGATCCACCATGGTCAGTGCATAGGAGTAGCCTGACCTGCTGGGTGACAGCTTGACGTGATCCAGAGCGACGATCTCCAGGGGCTGGGTTGTCTTGATGGACTGCAAGGGTGCTTTCTGGCTGCCGTAGTCTTTTCTTCTGAGGCTACAGGGCACACAATTCCGGCACCACCTGTCTATGGAGCTCCGCATTCCAACCCAGTAGAACCGGTCCTTCAGCAGGGTTTCCAGCTTCTTCCAGCCAAAGTGACCTGCTTGATCGTGGCAGGTCTCCAACACCATCTGGATATCCGTTCTGGGTACAACAATCTGCCACACCATTTCATGGGTCTTGGGGTTGACATATTTTCTGCACAGCTTCTCTCTATAGATGAACAGCGGGCTTCTCTCATTCCACAGTTGCTTGGCTTGTGGAGGAGCATCCTTCTCCAGGTGAGAACCTTCCTGGGTGATCAGTCTTTTGATAAGGCTGACAACCGGATCACTGTCCTGGGTCTCCTTCCAACTGTGGTGGGGTAGAGGATTCAGCGTCCTTCCCTGACGTCTTCTGGTGACGTGTTGCTTTTGGACCACTCTGCTTCGGCAGGTAATTCAACTTCCTCAAAATCATCCACTTCATCCTCGGTGTCAGACTGGTGGGGCATCCTTGACAGGGCATCAGCATTGGTGTTCTTGTGACCTGCCCGGTACTTGATGGTGAACTGTTAATTTGACAGTCTGGCCACCCAACTCTGTTCCATGGCTCCCAACCTGGCTGTCTCCAGGTGTGTCAAGGGATTGTTGTCAGTAAAAGCTATAAACTTAGTTGATGCAAGGTAATGCTTGAACCTTTCGGTGATAGCCCAGACCAAGGCCAGGAACTCCAGCTTGAAGGAGCTGTAATTCTCCGGGTTCCTCTCAGTAGGGCGTAGCTTCCTGCTGGCATATGCAATTACCTTCTCTCTTCCATTCTGCTTCTGGGACAACACAGCTCCTAGTCCCTCATTGCTGGCGTCGGTGTACAGCAGGAAAGGCTGGCTGTAATCAGGGTAAGCCAGGATTTCTTCACCAGTCAGGATTTCCTTCATTACTGCAAAGGATTTGGCCTGTTCTTTGCCCCACTGGAATGGGGGACTCTTTCCTCTTTTGGACTGTCCTACGAGGAGGTCTTGTAGAGGTGCTACCTTTTTGGCATAGTCCTTTATGAACCTCCTGTAGTACCCGACCAGTCCCAGGAATTGCCGTACTTCTTTGATGCTTCTCGGTTCAGGCCACTTCTGGATGGCAGTAACTTTCTCCGGGTCTGGTGCTACTCCCTCTGAGCTGACTATGTGCCACAGGTACTGAACCTTCTGTTGAGCAAGTGGCATTTAGAAGACTTTAGTTTCATCCCATACCGGGACTATGATTCAAATACCTCCGCCAGGTGCTTCAGATGGTCCTCATACGTCCTCGAGTACACGATAACGTCATCCAGGTACAGCAGCACTGTCTCGAAGTTCCGATGTCCCAAGCAACACTCCATCAGCCTCTGGAACGTTCCGGGTGCATTGCAGAGTCCAAACGGCATACTGTTGAACTCGACACAGTCCCATCGGGGTGGTGAAGGCCGTCTTCTCCCGGTCTTCCTGAGCAACAGAGATTTGCCAGTACCCGCTAGTGAGATCCAGTGTAGAGAAGTAATTGGCAGATTTTAGTGCAGCCAGGGATTCCTCTATACGGGGCAAAGGGTATGCATCTTTATGTGTTATGCGATTAATCTGTCTATAATCTACACACATCCTCATGCTACCGTCCTTTTTCCTGACCAGGACCAGGGGAGCTGCCCAAGGGCTACAGCTATCCCTTACTACCCCTGCCTTTTTCATGTCATGTAACATTTCCTTGGCTTTCTGATAATGTGCTGGTGGTATGGGTCGGTAACGCTCCTTAATGGGTGGATGGTTACCGGTGGGTATGTGGTGTTGTACCCCTTTAACCCTTCCAAAGCCAAGTGGGTGTTTACTAAACACTTGTTCATATTCCTGAACCACTCTGTGAACACCGTGTTTCTGATGGACAGGAGTGGCGTTAGTCCCAACATGGAGCTGTTGACACCAATCCTCCAGCTGAGCTTCGGAGTCATTGTCCTCCACTGTATCTGGTGGGGTCAAGGATTCCACTGTGTGTATGGCATCATTATTCACAGTATACAATCTAGCAACAGTGGCATACCTTGGCAATTTGACTTCCTCCTCCCCACAATTTAGGAGTCGTACGGGCACTCTCCCGTTGCGTACGTCAACTACCCCTCTAGCAGTTAGGAGTGTAGGTCTTTGCTCTGAGCTAATGGGCTCCACTACCGCCTGGTAGTTCTGTCCCTCGAGACCTATTGCTGCCCTACACCAAATCAGCATTTCACTCATCGAGGGAATCACAATAAGTATCGGGTCTGTCACCCATACATTACCAATCTCACCACCTGTTAGTTTTACCTGTTGCTGGTACAGGAGGGCTCGAATCTCTCTCTGGAGCACCTTCCTCTGCCCTGGTTTGGCCGTGTCAGCAATTTGTTGGAGCAAAAACACCACTTCTCCCAAACAGTTACCAACAATATTTGTACCAAGTATCATATACAAGTCTGTATCACCAGGGTTAGATTCCACTACAATCAGTCCTTGGTCCTTTAGTTCTGCTCTCCCCACCTTCACGGTCGCGTCCTTAACCCCTACTAGGTTAAGAGGAAGGCCGCTAGAGGCATACACAGAGAGGTTCGGGGTTGGCGGGTGGAGTTCATCTATGGACCAGTACCTTTTGTAGAGGACATCAGGTATGATGGTTACCTGTGAGCCGGTGTCCAGTAACGCAGGTGTTGCTATGCCGTCCAGCACGATGGACAGGAAAGGCCTTCCTCCTACGAACCGATGGTACCAGCTTGATGGGCCTGGTTGATTTACTCCTGGGTTTCGGCCCTCGGCCCCAGGGTTTGCCCGTTTAAAGGACAGCTCCGCGCTGTGTGGCCTGCCTTGTGGCAGCGGTAGCAAATGAAGTCTCCTGGAGGGCGACGTTGGTCGTTGGTCCTCCCACGGGGTGGCGTTGTCCTCCTCCGGGGTGACGTTGTCCTCCTACGGGGTGGCATAGTCCTCTTTCTTCTCCTCATCCAGGGGACATCCTCAGGGCTGTCGGCGAGTAGGATCCTTCCTTCCGGATCGGGTTCCGTCTGTAGCTGCAGGATGCTCAGGACAGTGGCCAGGGTTTTACTTAGCTGGTGCACTTCAGAGCGCAGGCTGTCCAGCTCGCTAGGGGGCACTGTTTCAGCCGTCAATGAAGGAGCAGTGGGAGCTGCGGGCACTGGGGTGGCCCCACCCTGGTAACACTGGATAGCAGTCCCTGATGTTTCCAGGTGCTGTAGACCCTTAATAGCCA
Source organism: Phyllobates terribilis (assembly GCF_046119375.1). Lineage (NCBI taxonomy): Eukaryota > Metazoa > Chordata > Amphibia > Anura > Dendrobatidae > Phyllobates > Phyllobates terribilis. The sequence goes on along the minus strand of NW_027362763.1, from coordinate 801,639,201 downwards.
TGTCCATCAGGGTGTCAAAGGTGGCGTCTGGATGATCTAAAGCCCACCACCGTACAGTTGTGCTCTCCTCCTGGGACCTCAACCCCCGGATGAACTGTACCGTCAGCATTTTATTCTCATCTTGTATGCTGGCTTGACTAACCTGTTTCAGGGCCCGCAGGGCTTCCTGTAAGCGCCAGGCATAGTCCCGGATACTGTCCTCAGGTTTCTGGGTACAGTGGTAGAACCTCATCCGGAGATCTGGCTCAGTGCGGTTTCCAAAGACAGTTTGCAGTTTCTTTAAGATGATGGATACTGATTCCTGGTCTGCGGCTGGCCAGGTTTCAACTTCCCGCTCTGCGGCACCAGTCAATTGTCCCAGCACAACAGCGGCTCTTTAGCTTACCAGTCATAGAATACATGTCCAGTACACCGTATATTTTCCTTTTGAACCCAGACAGGGTGTCTGGTTTGCCATCATACTGGGGAAGCCATTTCGCTCCAGGGATATACAGCAGGGCCATGGGTATCAGCGGAGTCACGACCCCTGCTGGTGCGGCGGCCGCTCCGGCCTGTGCAGCGCCGGGTACAAGTTGGGCATCAGGAGCGGTAACCGGTGCTCAGGCGGCTTGCTGGTCGTCGGCCATGGTTGCGCCCCCCTAGTAAATTGTAGCCTACCTTCTTTACTTGGATCAGGTAGGCCGCAGCTCCACAGGTGACGGTCTTCTTCCAGGACCTTGCGTCTCCCTCGCGGCTGACGTCATAGCGTGCACTTGACAACGGTCTTCTTCTAGGACCTGACGCTTCCTGGTTCGGCGTCAAGGTGCGAGGCGGGGCCAGGGCTTGGCGCGCTTCCAGCGGTTACGCCTCTCCGATTCTCACGGTTACGCCCCTTTTCTTCCCGTGCGGCGACAGGAAAATGGCGGATAATGGCGGGAAACCTCGGGAATGGCGGGAAATCTTCACCACAGTAAGTGTTACAGTCTTTTAAGGCGCACAGTACCTGGTGGCAACGGGCACGGAATCCTGTTCGTGACGCCAGAAGTTGACGCGCCCCCGGAACAATGGGGTACTCGGCATCCGGGCCTATGGATGCTGGTGGGGGATATGTCACAGTGGTTGGCCCGGTCCGTGGCCCAGGGCGGTCAACCAAAAAGGGGATTGGAACTTGGATAGAGATAAAAATAAAATAGTTTGTGACGCCACCTGTGGTACCTGGTAAGGATTACCAGCACTGCTGCAGACCTCCAGGGGGTGATGGGATGGAACAGGCCCCCGGGGAAGTGTGGAGTTTGATGGTGGTGATGCTGGGACTTGTAGTGCAGGCGGATGGCGCAGCAGGAGTAACTGACAGAGACAAGGGATTCGCTTCAATACCTTTACTGGTGCGGATGTCAGGTACGGTCCAGGGTACTCAGTAGGGTGGGTGCATTTCAGGACTTCTCCCCAGTGAGCGGGTATAAGGCCTCCTGGTCCGTGTCTGCCTCTCTGTATGCTCCTGGCCAGCCTGCAACTGGGCCTAGCTTATGTGTCGTGCTGTTCCTTCACCTGTCGCTCGGTAGTAGGACCTTTTGCTGGTAACCACTCTCCCTGGATGCTGGGGCCTTGTGGTTCCTGGTCCTGTAATGGGTCTAGCTTCAGGTCTGCCAGGGACTTGTAGTTCTCCTGGAATGCCGGTGATCCCTACTGGGTATAAAAGGACTTTGTAGGCGCGGACCCGGTGTCCGATTTGTATATCGGGGTGAGCCTATGATGCTCCTCTGCCCCCTACAACTCCTCTCTCCTCTCCTCTTGCCATCGGCAACACTCGGGGCCCTCAGAACCCAGCAGCAGATGAGCTGCGTCTTCGCTGCTCTCAGCGTCAGCACGCTCTCAGACTCTCTCTCTGTCTGACTCCTTCTGGCTGGCTGCCTGGCTCCACCCTCCATATATATATATCCCTAACGGGATCCCTCTGGTGGTATGAGGTGGAAGGGTGGAGGTGTTTGTATGTAGTGAGGGCCTCTTGTGGAGAAGTCCGTCCATGCACCCTTGGTCCTGTGGTACCTGTTGTAGCAGGGTGCCACAGTTACATTTATCAAAAACATTATAAAACTTTTTAAATAACATTTTCCTATTCACTTATAAAACATTCTTCTCAAAGTTACAGTGAGTCCCATAACCAGGTGTCCATCTCACTGGTGAAGGTGCAATTTGAGCAGCATGAGGGACCCGTCTAAAAACCCTCAACGTAGGCCCTGGGCATGACTACAGGGCATAAGTGATCCAGGTGTTGGACCACGTCTTCGGCCACGCCAAACGAGTTTTTGTTCAGTGGTCTTTTAATATAAAACCAATAGGGGGCACTTTAATAAGTGCAACTATGTACAACGGAAAGTTTTTCGGTTATTCACCGTCCATAACCTACAGTCTTTATACCCTCACGGGTAACTATAGGCACACATTATTTTCAGTTCACACAAAAACAAACAAATTTTCTCTACTGTACCCTTACGGGTAACTATTGTACAATGTCCAGTCCCACCTATTGTTACTTAGTAGTGGTGTCCTTGCCTGGGGGGGGGTACTCCTGGTTTTTGCCGACTGACCCAGCCGGGTCATCAGCCTCAGGCTGCAGGGGCATGTCCTCTTCCTTCTCGACCATACGATGTACTTGGAAGGCATACCACCCGCGTTCCCCGTGGTGTCTGGTGTAAGTGACACGGTCACCGGGATACAGGCTTCTGTTGGGATGGCCATGAGTATCACTGGAGTCACGACCCCTGCTGGTGGGGCGGCCGCTCCGGCCTGAGCAGCGCCGGGCGCGAGTTGAGCATCGGGAGTGTTAACCGGTGCTCCGGTGTCTTGCTGGTCGTCGGCCATGGCTGCGCCCCCCTAGTAAACCGTAGCCTACCTTCTTTGCGTTTATCAGGAAGGCCGCAGCTCCGCAGATCACGGTCTCCTTCCAGGACCTGACGCTTCCTGTTGCGGCGTCAGAGCGCGAGGCGTGGCTTGGGCGTCGCGTGCTACCAACGGTCATGCCTCTCTGGTTCCCGCGGTTACACCCCTCTTCTTCCCACGCGGCGACGCGGTAATGGCGGCGATGTTCACCACAGTACAAACACAGTTCAAATACGGCACACAGTACCCGGTGGCAATGGGCACGAAATCCTGTTCGTGATGCCAGGAAGAGATGACTAGCCCAGGGGGATATGGGGGAGACTCGGTACCCGGGCCTTTACCCTCTTGGGATGTCACGGTAGTCGGCTCCCGGGCCCGTACCCTGGGGGTCACTCTTTAAAAGGGGTTTGTTAACAGTTTTTGTCTCGTGACGACACCTGTGGTTTCCGGTAATGGGTACCGGCGCTGCGGCAGTCCTGTAGAGCAGATGTTAGGGCAGCTGGGTTGGTGCGGCTCTCCACAGGCAGGGCACAGCTCCAGGGCAGTGTAGGTGCAGATGGTGATGCTGGGCGTTGTAGTGCAGGGGCGGTAGCATGGTAGAAATAACTGACAGAAACAGTGGATTGCAGTCATCCGAGTTTACTCACAGTTCTTTAGGTTCCTCGGGTACACTGTACATGTGTCACCCCCCCGCGTCGCACTGTGTTTGCCAGGCAGGGGTTCAGCACTCCCTCACGTATATCAGAAGCACTTAACAGGACCCCCATTCTTTATGTTCCTTCCTTAGCCGACTTCCCACACTGGGTCTTCTCCCTCCTGCCCTGCGCCCCGCCACACAAAGTCCCTATCGGGTACTCTGAGATCCCTCTGGGCAACTTGTAGTTCCCGGACCTTACTTGGTGCCCTTCACGGCGGCTTAGGTGCGGTTGTGGCAACAGCACCATGGAAGTGCAGAAGCCTCCGGTTTTCCAGCCGAGACCTGGAGTACTCGGCTAGTCCAGGGATCGGTTCCCTTCTTGCGGTCAGATCCCTCTGACGCCTGGCAGATTCGGGCGTACGGGTGCCGTCCTACAATCACCGCACCCCCTGGGATCCCTTCAGTTACCAGAGCCTTCCTTCCTGACTCCCCTCTCACTACTGGGCCTCTCTTACTAGGCCCCACTCCGGAGCAGAGCTCCTGAAGAGACTCTGCTCCCCTCCTCTTCTCCTCTCTCTCCTTATTGCTCACAACACTAACTAACTAAGATGGCTTCCCTTTATATATACAGTACAGACCAAAAGTTTGGACACACCTTCTCATTTAAAGATTTTTCTGTATTTTCTTGACTATGAAAATTGTACATTTACACTGAAGCCATCAAAACTATGAATTAATACATGTGGAATTATATACTTAACAAAAAAGTGTGAAACAACTGAAAATATGTCTTATATTCTAGGTTCTTCAAAGTAGCCACCTTTTGCTTTGATGACTGCTTTGCACACTCTTGGCATTCTCTTGATGAGCTTCAAGAGGTAGTCACCGGAAATGGTCTTCCAACAATCTTGAAGGAGTTCCCAGAGATGCTTAGCACTAAGTCCATGGTTTTTAATATTTATGGACTTATTAATTAATGTTTTAACCTTTAATAAACATGGTGAGTCTACTCTTTATCCAAACTAACCTAGTCTAGTCTTTTTTTATTAATAGGTTAAAGAGAACCTGTCACCAGGTTTTGGTCACCTAATTTGAAAGCAGCATAATGCAGGAAGAGAGACCCTGATGCCAGCGATGTCAATTTCTGGGCTGCTTGCTGTCGTTTTGATAAAATCACTGTTTTATCAACAGGAAATTATCACTAGTAGACTAGTAAACCTGCTGCCTGTTAGTCCTCCATATTTATGAGCTCTGTATAAATCTGCCCCCCACTACTGATTGGCAGCTTTCTGCCTATGCACAGTGTACACGGAAATCTGCCAATCAGTGATGTGGGCGGGGTTATACATGGTTCAGCATTCTGAGCTATGCTAGATCTGCAGCAGAGAAAACAGTGATTTAAAAACTGAAGCAAGCAGCCCAGTAAATGAAATATCTCTGGAATTAGGGTCTCTGCCCCTTCATCATGCTGCTCTCAGATGGGGTAGAACAAACCTGGTGACAAATTCATTTTAAGTTAATTGGTTGTATTTTTGTTGGGTTTTGTGCCACCATGCTTGTAGTACTGACAATTAGCTGGTAATATAAAGTGCAGGTACCACCAAGTTCCATCAGGAGATGACAGAAGACAACTGCTTATATTACAATGTGCTACATGACAGCAGGATGCTGATTTTGCTTGTATTATTTGGACATTAAGGTTGGGTGGGTGCAACCTAAATAAAGAGTGCCAGCCAAAAATGCACAGTTACAATATGTCAACAAGAAAGAAACAAAGGAGCCAAGGAAATAATAGGATATCTTTATTGTGAACTTTATCAAGAGAAAAGCAGAATAAATCCACAGATTAGAAAAATCAAAAAAAGCACAGCGATGTGTGCAAAATGGCCAATCCATGTCCCAAGTCATGGACATATGGACAATCCACCCCATACTGAAAATACGGGTTCTCAGGAAAGAGACAAGAATAGTAAAAAATACTCAATAAGTACAAAAAACTCTTATATCAATGTAACAGAGGCAATATAGCACGAAAAGAGAATTACTAAGCATTGCAGAAAATGGCCAGCAATACAGTGCCTTGAAAAAGTATTCAGACCCCATGAACTTTTCCACATTTTTTCATGTTGCACCCACAAACCTAAATGTATTATATTCGGATTGTATTTGATATTAACACTAAGTAGCAAGTATTTGTGAAGTGTAAAGGAAATGATACATGGGTCTCAAAATATTTTAAAAATAATATCTCTAGTAACTGCGATATATGAGAAATAGGATTATAACATAAAAGATAAAAGTAATGATTTTTTAAATATATGGAAACCCTAGAATTACATTGGTAATGGGAGGAGCTGGTATTTTATAGTATGTTAAGTCTTTTAATGAATGCTTGGCATATTATTATATCTCTTGTATGTGGATAAAAAAAATGTATTATGAAATAAAAAAAACAGAACTAAAAGCCGCCATAAAGTTCTCTGCCGTTCCTCTGGATTCTAAACTGCCACCCATGATGCCCACATCAGTGTATAGGGCAGAGCAGGGCCATGAGCCGCTGCCTGGCTGGTGCCACCGTCACCTCTGACCTCAGCTGCACATGACCAACTGCCGTTTACTTTCATCTGTCGGCTGAAGCGATCGGACTGAAGTCTACAGACAGGAAGATATTTTTTAAGAATGGCGTCTACTGGACACGGACAAGAGAGCGAGGAGAAGAATAGAGAAGCAAAGAGGAAGAGAGAAGAGGATAGTGATACCCCTGGATTAAATAAGATCATGAAGAAGAGGGGAAAGGCCAAAGACCATGGATTGGAGGATGAAGAGCCAACACCTGGATGCAGCAGTGACCCCGGAACATCCAGCCCCTACCCCAGCCTTAACATGAGCAAATTTACCATCCATGATATCTTGGGTAGGGGCAGCTTTGGCAAAGTAAGTTTTTATATATATTTCTTTACCCATATTTGCTATTTTATCTCCATTCGTTATCTTCTGTAGGTTTTCGTTATCTTCTGTAGGTTTTCTTCCCTACAGCGGCTACAAATATATGTTTTTCTGAATATCATTTCTTGTCATGTGTGGCCGTTGAGGGACGTAAGATGCTGCGCTTCCAGCCTATTGGGATATGTGTATAGGGCTAGGGCTACACTTCCTTGTGACTGCCCTCTGCAGAGATCTTGACACCTTGACTTGGGGTCTGTTATGCTGATGCGCGCGATCACACAGCTATCCCACACACTGACATGCTGATCTGCACAACCCAGTGTGTCGTATGATGCTTCGAGCATCTCGCCCACAGGTACTGACAGGACTCACAGTTGGGGTGCCCGTAAGGACGTATTCGTACACGCCTACATAGGGCCCGATCTCGCACATGCGCGAGGTCCAGATGCCCTGTAGGCTTGATCCGGAAACACTCTCTCTCCTCCGCTGTCACTTGGCCAACCTTGGAGCGCATGCGCCGGAGCAATATGGCAACCATATCGAACGGAGCTCACTACAGCCGGGACAAATCTGGGTAATTACACTTCGGGACATAAATATAAGACTGGGACAGCTGCCTAAACACCCCACCTTTCCCCTGATCAAGCCACAGTGGTAGCGGCGATACACCTTTAGCCTACAGGTCTTATTTAAGGAGCCTATAAGGCTGGTATTGGGGGAATCATCTCCCTCCTATCTCCTGTTGGTAAATTGTGCATTTTGTCTATGATGAATACCGATAGCACTTTTTCTATTAAAGAAAAAGAAAAAGCTTTTGACTAAATATTGCTTGCACTAACTATCAGTGCCTTAAATAGGAGAGGTGCTCATTTATTTATTTATCTGGACCTATGTGGGTTTACACAAATATATTGGGTGTGTTTATTGGTGGTGCATACATTGTCTTGAGGTCTTGACCACTATTATATTTCAATGTGGTACACTGTTGGATTTAAGCTTTGTGCTTTTTAAATGTTTTTAATTTTTGCATGTCTGTCCGGTCTTCATGAATAATAAAGTCATGTTGGTATATATTTAGTGCTCCCTGACTTTCCATACATACCTTCTTTCCTTGTTGTGCGTTAGAAGGATTAAACTGAGCAACCCCTAAAGCCTGCTCAAATGGATACCGAAATAAAAAAGCAACTGACACTTAAAATAATTGGAGGAAAAGTGAGGTAGTGATAATCAGTGGCGACCGTTCATTCAGTTTACCACCGATAGCAGCTTGAACTGTTTTACATAAATCTCAGTGGTTTTTGTTTAGAATTATATACCTATGGTCAGCTGTATACACTAATAACGGGTGTATTTTTCCACTTGCTGCTTTTAGTTTTATTTTATCTCCTACTTTTGCGTGAGCGAGGGTACATTATTACTATATAGATTATTTCACATATTGTTTCATCTGATCATCATAGTTAGATGTAGTGCTGCTATAAATGGGTTTCCTGATTCATCGAAAGGCTGAGTGGGGGGACATGGTTTATTTTCATGTCATGGTTTACGGTATATATGCTGCTATCAGGATACAATATATACTTTGACCTCCATGTTTCAGTAAACTTTAAATCAGCTGCACATTGATATAAAACCAATAGTGACCAAACCAGCTCAATGTGCCAACCAGTGTATGTTCTATTTGTTCCCATATGGTGATGTTGGAATACCCCTTTAAGACCTCTCCATAGAGCAGTCATTGGGTAGACAGTGCATTATGCAGATAGCTTAGCTTTGCTCTGCTATAAGGTCCAGGTTACTAGCAGACTCACAAACCACTCAGTCCATGTGTTTCTTATGCAGTAGATAGCCCAGCTGTTTTCCACCTCCCATACACATTTTCTAAGCATTCCCTATTTCTTTCCTTAGGTGGTCCTGACATCAATCCCCAGCCGAAAGATCTATAAGGCTGTAAAGATGGTCAAGAAAAAGAAGGTCAATGAAAACATCATTATGAGAGAGCGGCGGATACTCCTGGCCGCCAGAGACTGCCCATTTCTTTGTCACTTCTATGCCGCACAGCAGTCTCGTAAGCGCGCGTATTTCATCACGGAGTATCTGTCCGGTGGCAGCCTCGAGGCTTTGATTGAGATGTGCGGCTACTTGAACATCGACAACGTAAGGTGAGAAAGAGGAAACTATACCAAAAAGAGAGAAGAGGGGTGGAAATAAAAGCGAGGTTGGGATGTAGCTGGGAGAGGGCTGGCAGGACATGTAACCCAGGTGGGAAGAAGGTGCCAGCGATGACATTGATACTACACTCTGTTCTCTCCATCAGATTCTACACAGCAGAGATTGTATGTGGCCTCCAGTTCCTCCATGGACACAACATCGTCCACCGGTAAGCAGAACGTTCCTCCCTCTCTGTTTCCTTTACATTCTATAAATATTGCCCCCCACTTTCCAGGGCCCCTGTCTGTCTATTCTACCTGATCTTGCAGTGACCCATTTTCTATATCCTGTATCACTGGGCAGATTTCTTATTCTATTGTCTTATTTCATTGCAGAGATATTAAGCCAGAAAATATCATGTTGGATGCAGATGGCCACATCCGTATAATCGACCTGGGGCTCGCCCAAGATGGCGTCACCTCCTCCAATAACATCACTGGAGTGACGGGCACTTTCCATTTCATGGCCCCTGAGGTGCTTCGCGAAAAAGGATATGGCACAGCAGTGGATTGGTGGAGCCTGGGGATTGTGGTATCCGAGATGGCTACTGGACGCTCCCCATTTTACACCGGCTCCGACAGCAAAATGGCTCACAGAGCTATGACCAAAGGAAAGCCTGAAATTCCATCTTGGCTTGATGCTGACTTGAAAGATCTCATCAAGAAGCTGCTGTGCAAAAATCCTCAGAAGCGATTGGGTGTGTGCGGGAACATCAGAGAGCATCCATTCTTTACCACCATCGGCTGGGAGGATCTGGAGAAAAGGAGAGCACAGCCACCATTCATACCATTCAGGCCAGTTCTGGAGAACCATCTTATGCAGTGGCCGGAGGAAAAGAAAGCCTTTAACCCCGTGGCCGGCTTTAATTACGTGTCACCAAGCTGGGCCCGGTAAGATAATTCTTCTCTAAAGATAAATCCCATCAAATGCTCTTCTCACCTTGTGGCCATTATCACCATCCTTGTCTTCTCCCACTGTTTCTGCCAATGACCATGTCTTTGTTATTCTTAGGTGGATGAGAATATCTGGCTTGTGAAAGAATCCAAGACCATCTGGTGAGTTACCGCTGTACACACAGGACACTTATCATTATATTTGTACATTATATCTGATGTTACACAGGGGAATGGTTCATTATAATGACCATTCCTCTAAGATAACAGAAGATCCAGGAGATATAAGTTGTTGAAATGTCTTTCTCTTATGTCTTGCAGGATAGCCCGTGCCAACTGCTCAGAACTTCTTGCCTCCTGACCCGTACCTCATGTCTCTGCTGCTGTTTGTCACCTCGGCTGCCTGAAAACATCATCTCTCTCTATAACATCTTCATGCTGGACCATTGCCATCGTGTCGCTGCACCAGGCCCTTGACTTGGCATCCTCCAATTCTGGGCTGGCATTTGCCATCACTCCAGCCCGAAGATCTTCTGTGCCTCTGGGAGTGGCCTGTGCTTAGTGTCCATCTGGTGAGTTCAGGAACAGTAGTGTAATATAGGCTATTATCCCTGAACTCACCTAAGCACAGGCGTGGTAAGTATTTCACATCCACATCACTCACACTACATGATAGTTATAGATCCCACACTACATGATAGTTATAGGCCCCACACTACATGATAGTTATAGACCCCACACTACATGACAGTTATAGGCCCCACACTACACGATAGTTCTAGGTCCCCACTACATGATAGGTATAGGCACCCGCACAGACAGACATAGCACGTAGATAGAGATTTCGGCTTTTGATCCTGGGATTTAATCTGATCGCCACATTTGGGGTCAGGAAGGAATTTTTCCCCCTAATATGAGGATAATTGGCCCATTCCTCATGGGGGGGGTTTTCGCCTTCCTCTGGATCTACACGGCCTTAAATAGGTTTAGTAATATATCAATAAGTAAGAATCACACAAAAGTAGTGCAAAAAAATAGTTTTAAATGACACACAAAAAAAATTTTTTAGTCTAAATATATAACAATTACCGGTAATTAAAATATTTATAAGAAAAATCTCACTTTCACTACTTACAGGTTAGGTATGAGCCTTTGATCCTGGGATTTATCACGATCGCCATATTTGGGGTCAGGAAGGAATTTTTCCCCCGTGATGAGAACAATTGGCACATTTCTCACATGGGGTTTTCGCCTTCCTCTGGATCAACACGGCCTACAAATAGGTCTAGTAAAATAAAATAAATAAGTAGGTTCTCATATTTATAATGAAAAAATCTATGAAAAAAAAAATATATTTTTTGGCTTAAAAAAATAGTTTACCTAAATATATAAATATATTAGTCCAAAAATAGAAAATAATTAAATATTTAAATAAAAAAAATTGTATCACACATGAGCTATGATAGTTGTAAAAGTAATTCACATATGGTTAATTATAAATACATATATATATATAAATATTTTAAAATATAGGCAGGTTTACAGATAAGTCATGGCTGACACACATAACTTATGCAGTAGCTCAGTACAAAAATATGAAAAAGTTAAATAGTTTAATAAATGTTTCAGAAATGTATTTAATTCCACAGGTTTGGTATCAGCCTTTGATCCTGGGATTTATTCTGACCGCCATTTTTTATTTGGGGTCAGGAAGGAATTTTCCCCCCTGATATGAGGACAATTGGCTTATTCCTCACAGGGGGTTTTCGCCTTCCTCTGGATCAACACGACCCATAAATAGGATTAGTCTGATAGATGAAAAATGTACACATATACATAAACGTAAAATATATAATATCCCCGTCTATAAATAAAATCTTTCTTTTACCCCCTACATCGTTGTTCTTGTCATTATTTCATTGGACGTCCATGTAGTGAATGTGGGTTTAGCCCCTGAGTCTTTATTCTCCAGCACTATGGATCTTGATGGGGTCGTCTAGTGTCATGTAAGGTTTCTCCATATGGGTCAGAGGTAAAGCCCCAATGTGCTGTGAAGAAAAACCAAATTGGTCCCTTCTGCACAAACCTCGTGCAGTAAGCGAGCACCCGGCAGCAAGTGCTGAATTTCCCTACAGCGCCTCCAAAGATGAAAGTATTGCACGTGGTGGTCTGTAATCACTGGGCTGTCCATGGAAATCATGGATATGTTGAGTCCTCCAGAGCAGGAGACGCTGATTAATAGATGAGAATACAAAACGGGGTCCCTTCTATTTCCTCAGATTCCCATAAAATGGCATTTGGATATTGGGTTTTCTACACTGTTCAAGAACATTAAAGGTTCCGGTGCAACTTCAGTCACTGCTTAGTATAGAGTGAGCAGTAGCTGTAACCGCACCCTGGCACTGACTGACAGCCGGCTCAGCCGTGCATCAGTACAGATCCGGCTGTCAGTCAGTGCAGATGCGCGGTTACAGGAGCGTCGGTAGGCTCTTAGATCCAGGGCCAGGATGACGAGTGCACTGCCCCGAATTTCTAGTTAGCTTTTTCTTTTTTTTTTAATTAGAATAAACTTTTGTACAGGTGTAGCACCCCGAGGGTTCGGTTGCTACAGAGGTATTGCATCTCACCCAGATGTGCGATATCTCACTTCCAGGTAAGGATGGAGTGTGGCTCAGGACCCTAACACCCACATGCACTACACCACATTTCCGGGGGACAGCTCGACGGTGCTCCCATTAGTTATGCAGGCACGAGTGAGCATGTCCCTGGCTGGAGTGGGGGGAGGGAACACCTAGAGAAGGGAACCCGGTAGTGTGTGCGTGGGGGAAGTAGATCCTGGGTGCACTCTGTATAGGAGTATAAGAGGGAGGCACCATTTTGGAAAGAGAGAGAGTTCAGAGAGGAGAAGCCAGGGAGCAGAGCTGCTTTATGGGCTCTGCTCCACAGGCAGGCCCTGTCAGGAGGCCTGAGCCAAGAGGAGAAGACAGGGAGCAGAGCTGCTTTATGGGCTCTGCTCCACAGGCAGGCCCTGTCAGGAGGCCTGAGTCTGAAGGAGGAAGAGGAGCAGACTGGGCTCCAAGAAGGACAGAGGGGACCCCAGGGGTGTGGACTGGCTGGTAGCCACCACACACCCGCCGCTACCTGAGTAGGGGGGTCAGGTCTAGAAGAAGGGAACCGGATCCCAAATTAGTGGAGGAGAGAAACTACCCTCAACTAAGAACCGGAGGCTGCGACATTACATGTGGAGCAGCCCCTCACCAAACCCGCTAGAAAGGCACCACATAGGACCTGGGAAACGCAGGCCAACGTTTGCCCACCAAGAAGGTCCGAGGCAGCTGGACATAAGCGTGGTCACTAGTGGGGTTGAAGACCAGAGACAGGAGACATAAAGGGGGTCCTGCAAAGCACTCCAGAAAGACCTGGGAGTTAACCGAGCCCCTCACCTGGTGAGCACAGCGCGACACAGGCGGCCACCTCTGCAGCGGTGGCCTGGAGCAGTAACCGAGTAACTGTGAGTAAAGACCCTGAACTGCACCATCAGGACTCCGAGTTGTCTTTGCTGCGCTCGTGTACCACCATCACCTCCATCATACACCCCTGCTGCCCTGAGGCCATACCCCTCCCGTTGGGGGTTATACCATCATCGCTGCACCCATACCACCGGCCTCAGCGGACTGCTCTGCAGCGGCGGCTTCAAAGCCGCACTCAACGGGTGGCGTAGTCGATAAAATTAACATCTACTGCCATAGACTGCCACTTAGTTTGACTCCCTGGGCACGGACCGGGTCACCGCCACGAGACTACAACCCTCAACAGATCCGGCTCCGGGTAAGCCCCCGTGCGCGAGATGCCGCACGACACAGAAGGCCCAGGGGCGCGTCACAGGCACTCACACATACAGGGTTTGCCTGACACAGCCTCTTGTCATCTTGTAGATCCTCCACCTGCACCCTGGTCCTCCTTTTCGGCGCCAACTACAGAAGAGGATTTATCCATTCATGTGCAAAGTGACTGCACAGCATTGTGAGGAGGTAGAGGAAGGAGGCGGGTGGGCTAAGGCTGTAGGGGGCAACAAGACAGCCAGCCCAGAGGAGAGGGGAGACAAATGCAGCCCTTTCCCATCTGTGGCTGCTGTTCACACACAGGAGCTTCCTCCCTCTGCTGTAATGCCATTACCAGCTCAGCATTAGGGCCGGCTGTCAGTCATTGTCAGGGGTGCGGTTACAGCCGCCGTTCTCTATACACAGAATGGTGATTGAATGAAATACTGATAAAAAAATCACTCATGTCTGAACGAGCCCCTTACAGTATGTGCACATGTTAAGTATTTCTGCATCATTCCTGCATCTCTTGGCAGGAAAACACAGCCTCAAAAACGTTGCATTTTTGCCACAATTTTGCCACGTTTTAACTGCGTTTTTTCAGTGCAAAAACGCAGGCAAAATCGCACAGAGAATTGACATGCTGCAGATTATTTTTTGCACCAAATCAGCAAGTCAAAAATATTCCCACAATCAGGAACCAGCAGCGCTTTGGACACAGAGTATTTTCGCTGCGTTTAAAACGCTGCGTTCTGATCACACAGGTAAATCCACATGTGTTCATTGAACACCTGCGAAGTTACTACACCCTATACATTCTATTGTGAAAATTAGTCTCTGCAACAGAAATTGACATCCCGCGGCTCATAAATCCATGCCACTGGTGAGTTTACGCTGCATCAAATAGAAGCACATTGGGCATGGGATTTCTATAAATCCCATCCATTGTGCTTCTAATGTACAATGCAGCGTTTTGGATGCTGCACAGTTGAGCTGTGTCCAAAATGCTCCAAATACTGATCGTGGGCACGAACCCTTCATGTATTTACAGCTGCCATTAAAAGACAGTCCCTGATAGTGGTATAACATTGGGATTGCCCAAGCAAGGTTTTATAATCACATCGTCCCACTTGCCCTATCATCACACACAGTCCCCTCATACACTCACTGCAGTATAACCACCCCTGCTGTAACATAATTGCATATGCCACAGGTATTATTCATTATCTGTACTCATAGACATATACATCTTGCAGTAATATATCCCCTATGTAGTATAATAATCACCCCCACAGGCTTATATACACAGATACACCCCCGTAGTATTATTGCCCCGTTATATAATCACAACGCTTGCACTAATATCACTCCTCACAGTATTTTTACATATATCCCTTGTAGAATAGTAAATCCCCCTCTTATTGGAGCATACAGACAGCGGGTGAAATAACTATTGAACACAGAAAAACCAATGGGGACAAATGACCTGGGAGGGATATATACATAAATCAAATACAAAAGGGGAGAACCCCAACAGGTATCCCTCCCTAACAGGCCATAAAAGGTAACTTTTAATTAGTATTAGATTGAATAAGGGTATGGAAAGCGAAACTTTAAAAACCACATGCCTCCGGTTTGCTATTATATTTCATGTGCAATGAGCCATTGCTTCTATTGATCAGGTGATAGCACCCCGGGGTGCCATCATTCACAGGCAAAACAGGGCAATTCAATTTAAAATAGCAAGTCCCCCCAACGCGTTTCACCGTTTACTTGGCGTCATCAGGGGCAGGGACACAAACAATAATGGCCGCCGGCCGTCACCCCCCCCATACATAGCTTATGTAGGTGTAGACCCACCAATAAGATACTGAGTGATATATCTGCAATTACCAGTCCTGTTGATCGACAGTCCATGCCAATCCTAAAGCTGCTACGTATCACTATCATCCGTCACACACAAGCATCGTATTAGCAATGTTACTATGGAAATAACTTACCAATCCCAAAAGCTTTCGGTGCTACACAGCCCAATGACGAGTCCACTCGTCACCCAAAACCTCACCATGACGTCTGACACTTTGATAGGGCAACATTCACCGCAGTACAAGCCAATCCTAGGGCTGTGACATACCACTATTAGCCAATCACGAACAAGTACTGCCTCACGGACCGTTGTCATAGTAATGAACTACCAATCAGGTCAGTCTGCATCGCCGCATGGACCAATAGGAGCTGCGCTCGTCAGCCATCACGGCATAATGATGCGGAATAATGTGATACGGCAATTTCCTCTGTGAATACTCCGCCCCCCTGTGGACTCTCGGAGTTCCTACACGCTCGTCATTATGATGCAACGCATTGTGATTGGATGAGAGCTCAGCCGAATCGCTGTATCTGAAACGACATAGAGCTATGCCACCGCCTATTTACACATTGCCGCGGCATCGAATGTATCATTGTACTTACATTCAATAGGAAACTTATCAGAACCGCCTGCGTTTAGCTTTGTATTATGAATTTAATGTTTATATTGTTATCTATAATAAATATGCTTAAGATTAAATGTTCAGCATCACGTAACCTATTTCTATCTTAGCTGTACTACATAATAAGCAAGACTTTTGGATGCACATACAGTGCCTACAAGTAGTATTCAACCCCCTGCAGATTTAGCTGGTTTGATAAGATGCAAATAAGTTAGAGCCTTCAAACTGCAAACGAGAGTAGGTTTTATGAACAGAAGCATAAATCTTACAAACCAAAAAGTTATGTTGCTCAGTTGAATTTTATTAAATTTTAAACATAAAAGTGTGGGTCAATTATTATACAACCCCTATGTTTAATATTTTGTGGAATAACCCTTGTTTGCAATTACAGCTAATAATCGTCTTTTATAAGACCTGATCAGGCCGGCACAGGTCTGTGGAGTTATCTTGGCCCACTCCTCCATGCAGATCTTCTCCAAGTTATCTAGGTTCTTTGGGTGTCTCATGTGGACTTTATTCTTGAGCTCCTTCCACAAGTTTTCAATTGGGTTAAGGTCAGGAGACTGACTAGGCCACTCCAACACCTTGACTTTTTCCCTATTGAACCAGGCCTTGGTTTTCTTGGCTGTGTGCTTTGGGTCGTTGTCTTGTTGGAAGATGAAATTACGACCCATCTTAAGATCCTTGATGGAGGAGCGGAGGTTCTTGGCCAAAATCTCCAGGTATGCCATGCTATCCATCTTCCCATGGATGCGGACCAGATGGCCAGGCCCCTTGGCAGAGAAACAGCCCCACAGCATGATGCTGCCACCACCATGCTTGACTGTAGGGATGGTATTCTTGGGGCCGTATGCAGTGCCATCCAGTCTCCAAATGTCACGTGTGTGGTTGGCACCAAAGATCTCGATCTTGGTCTCATCAGACCATAGAACCTTGAACCAGTCTGTCTCAGAGTCCTCCAAGTGATCATGAGCAAACTGTAGACGAGCCTTGACATGACGCTTTGAAAGTAAAGGTACCTTACGGGCTCGTCTGGAACGGAGACAATTGCGGTGGAGTACTTTACTTATGGTATTGACTGAAACCAATGTCCCCACTGCCATGAGATCTTCCCGGAGCTCCTTCCTTGTTGTCCTTGGGTTAGCCTTGACTCTTCGGACAAGCCTGGCCTTGGCACGGGAGGACACTTTCAAAGGCTGTCCTGGCCGTGGAAGGCTAACAGTAGTTCCATAAGCCTTCCACTTATGGATGATGCTCCCAACAGTGGAGACAGGTAGGCCCAACTCCTTGGAAAGGGTTTTGTACCCCTTGCCAGCCTTGTGACCCTCCACGATCTTGTCTCTGATGGCCTTGGAATGCTCCTTTGTCTTTCCCATGTTGACCATGTCTGAGTGCTGTTCACAAGTTTGGGGAGGGTCTTAAATTGTCAGAAAAGGCTGGCAAAAGAGATCTTTAATCCACACATGTGAAGCTCATTATTCTTGGTGCCTGAACTACTTCTTAATACTTTAGGGGGACCAAACAGAATTCTTGTGGTTTGAGGGGTTGAATAATAAATGACACTCTGAATTAACTTTTTACGTTTTAAAAAAAAAAAAAAAAAATTGGCTGCAGTGCATTTCCCACTTCCAGGCTGATCTACAGTACAAATGTCACAATGCCAAGTTAATTCCGCATGTGTCAACCAGCTAAATCTGCAGGGGGTTGAATACTACTTGTAGGCACTGTATATCCATTTTATATTACTAACTTAGTGGCACCTAAGGGTGAATAATCACTACTGTCACCTTCTTAAGAGGTTACTAACAGGATATTATTATTGGCTTGAAATTGTAGCATCCGAGCTCTATGATAATATAAGTATGAAAGCAGCAGCATATCGGCTTAGAATTTATATTCAGGATAATGCATTTTAATCATGGTCTAAAAAAGCCATAGTGGACAACCTTCCCTACACAGACTGATTGAGGAATAGTTGTCAGACTGTGATATTAATCATATAAACCTTTATATCAAACAGATCTGCTTCTCTCTGTTCTCAGATAGGACAAGGGAAATACAGAGCATAAATAATAGGGCCAAGTCACCCGCCCTTTCCCCCTTTAAAAGTAAAGAAATAAAAGATCATCATAATTGGCATCACAACGTCTGTAAGGTTTGTTAGGGATTGTGCAGTTGACGGCACAAACATCAGACCGCACTCAGACCAATATTAGTCTATGGGGTCGTGCCCACTATGCGTTTTTCAAGCATTTTTGCCGCGGAATTTCCACAGCGAAAACGCTTGGTAATACGTGCCCCCTGGTCCCCAATGATAATCCTCATGTGCTGTGCACATGCTGGGGAAATTTCTGCTGCGGATTATCATTGCGGAAAAATACGCAGCATGTCCATTAATTTTGCAGACACGCAGCGTAATTGCGGCCATTGACTTGCATTGAATCGCTTAATATCCACATGACTACATGTGCACGCGCGGATATTAAGCGTTTCAATGTGCGGATGGTACCCGGGTCTGAAGAAGAGGAGACTTTCATCCAGACCCGGGTACCATAGTACCTGAAAAAAAAAGAATTTAAAATAAAAAATAAACATATACTCACCTTCCGATGTCCCCCGGTCTCATGTATGATGCGTCCGGTCTCTTGTACGGCTCGCGATGGTCTAAAAGGACCTTCCATGACGTCATTAAGTCATATGACAGGTCTCACGACCCCTGACGTCGGCAGTCGCGTGACCTGTCACATGACTAAATGACGTCATGAAAGGTCCTTTTAGACCATCGCGAGCTGTACAAGAGACCGGACGCAGTGGAGAAAAGATCGGGGGCCATCGGAAGGTGAGTATAATGTTTTTTTTTCAATCTTTTTTTCAACTATTAACTTGGTCACACTATATAAATCTATGCCGGTCGCATGGATTTATATAGTGTAACCAAGTTGTCAAGCACTTTTCCAAGTGATGCTAAAATCGCTTGGAAAAGCGTTTGATAACCCGCATGCAGAAATCCATGTGAAAAACGCTTGACAAACGCTTCTACCTGGCAGGAAAAACGCATGTGAAATCCGCATGCGTTTTTCCTGCCAGAGGGATGTGGAAAAAATCTGCAGCATTTCTGCATCGTGGGCACTTAGCCTAAGGGGCCGTGCACATGTCCAATTTTTTCCTTGGACAAAGCCGATACGAGAAGAAAAAAAAATTGCTGTATGCCCAGGTTTGATCTGATATTCAGATCGCACGAGGCCATGAAAGTCAATGAGTCTGTAGAAATCATTGGACTGCACTCGGATGAAATCTGAGTGCAGTCCAATTTCCGTGGACTGACAGAATGGAGATGATGGAGAATTTTTTTCTCTCCATCTTCTCTTGGGTGAGAGAAAATATGTTGGTGTGACCCTAGCCTAAGTCTGATCTATGAAAATATAATTAACATGTATGGTAAATGCTGTTCAGAGAGAAACATAGAAAAACCATAAGTGAGTAAAAGAAATAAGATAAATAAACTAGAATTGCGTGATTACCTTCCTTGAAAAAAAGAAAATAAACAAAAACAAGAAAAAGAGCTTAAAGTTGTCACAAAAAAGTAAAAAATAAAAAAGTTCTCTTTACCTTGCCAACTCTTCTTCGTCTGTACACTTTCTGCGGTTCCCCAGTATGGTATGGAGCTAGGACCTCTGCCCATTGCACTGGGGGAAATTTCTCCCTGACTGTTATCCTGTCAAAGACAGTCAGGAAAGCTGTAGGAGCTGATATACTGTATTAGGTAAACAGCAGCCATTCAGCAATTCACAAACATCAATTCAACATATGTCTATGTTTCTTAACCTACTGCAAATATACAGTACAGACCAAAAGTTTGGACACATCTTCTCATTTAAAGATTTTTCTGTATTTTTATGACTATGAAAATTGTACATTCACACTGAAGGCATCAAAACTATGAATTAACACATGTGGAATTATATACTTAACAAAAAAGTGTGAAACAACTGAAAATATGTCTTATATTCTAGGTTCTTCAAAGTAGCCACCTTTTGCTTTGATGACTGCTTTGCACTCTCTTGGCATTCTCTTGATGAGCGTCAAGAGGTAGTCACCGGAAATGGTCTTCCAACAATCTTGAAGGAGTTCCCAGAGATGCTTAGCACTTGTTGGCCCTTTTGCCTTCACTCTGCGGTCCAGCTCATCCCAAACCATCTCGATTGGGTTCAGGTCTGGTGACTGTGGAGGCCAGGTCATCTGGCGTAGCACCTCATCACTCTCCTTCTTCGTCAAATAGCCCTTACACAGCCTGGAGGTGTGTTTGGGGTCATTGTCCTGTTGAAAAATAAATGATGATCCAACTAAACGCAAACCGGATGGAATAGCATGCCGCTGCAAGCTGCTGTGGTAGCCATGCTGGTTCAGTATGCCTTCAATTTTGAATAAATCCCCAACAGTGTCACCAGCAAAGCACCCCCACACCATCACACCTCCTCCTCCATGCTTCACGATGGGCACCAGGCATGTAGAGTCCATCCGTTCACCTTTTCTGCGTCGCACAAAGACATGGTGGTTGGAACCAAAGATCTCAAATTTGGACTCATCAGACCAAAGCACAGATTTCCACTGGTCTAATGTCCATTCCTTGTGTTCTTTAGCCCAAACAAGTCTCTTCTGCTTGTTGCCTGTCCTTAGCAGTGGTTTCCTAGCAGCTATTTTACCATGAAGGCCTGCTGCACAAAGTCTCCTCTTAACAGTTGTTGAAGAGATGTGTCTGCTGTTAGAACTCTGTGTGGCATTGACCTTGTCTCTAATCTAAGCTGCTGCTAACCTGCCATTTCTGAGGCTGGTGACTCGGATAAACTTATCCTCAGAAGCAGAGGTGACTCTTGGTCTTCCTTTCCTGGGGCGGTCCTCATGTGAGCCAGTTTCTTTGTAGCGCTTGATGGTTTTTGCAACTGCACTTGGGGACACTTTCAAAGTTTGCCCAATTTTTTGCACTGACTGACCTTCATTTCTTAAAGTAATGATGGCCACTCGTTTTTCTTTACTTAACTGCTTTTTTCTTGCCATAATACAAATTCTAACAGTCTATTCAGTAGAACTATCAGCTGTGTATCCACCAGACTTCTGCACAACACAACTGATGGTCCCAACCCCATTTATAAGGCAAGAAATCCCACTTATTAAACCTGACAGGGCACACCTGTGAAGTGAAAACCTTTTCCGGTGACTACCACTTGAAGCTCATCAAGAGAATGCCAAGAGTGTGCAAAGCAGTCATCAAAGCAAAAGGTGGCTACTTTGAAGAACCTAGAATATAAGACATATTTTCAGTTGTTTCACACTTTTTTGTTAAGTATATAATTCCACATGTGGTAATTCATAGTTTTGATGCCTTCAGTGTGAATGTACAATTTTCATAGTCATGAAAATACAGAAAAATCTTTAAATGAGAAGGTGTGTCCAAACTTTTGGTGTGTACTCAGGGCTGTATTTGCCCTTAGGCACTTGTAGGCATGTGCCTAGGGCGCTGGAATTCGGGGAGGGCGGCGCCTGAGCGTGTTTTTTTTTTGTTGTTGTTTTTTTTTGGTTCGTGACCCGAGCCGGCTGGGTGGCTCCACCCCCCCCCCAGTCATCGCACCCATAGGCGGATTATAATGAGGGCAATCCGGGGTGTCTATGGAAGGGATTGCCCTCATTATATGTGCGGCGCTGCGGCACATACTGGCAGACAGTGGCGGGGGGGCCCCCGGACCGCTCCCCCAGCAGCGGCGCACGGCCGCTGCTTCTTCTCCGGCCGGGCCAGCACTGCAGCAGTTAACTTCCCTGTGTGCTGGCTCGGCCGCGTCACTGCTAGGAGACAAGGCCCTGTGCGTGGCCGTGTCTCCTAGCTGTGACGTCACGCAGTGCTCGCCCGGCCTGCAGTGCTGCACCGGAGAGGACTGGAGCCGAGCCGGGGGATGGTGAGTCTGTGTGTGTGAGAGTGTGTGTGTGTATGAGAGAGTGAGTGTGTGAGAGAGTGTGTATGTGTGAGAGTGAGTGTGTGTATGTGTGATTGAGTGTGTGTGTGTGTGTGTGCAGGCAGATATCATTGTGTGATGTCTGTTTATATGTATTTTTGTGTTTCAAATGTGTTTATGCGTGTATGTATATGTCTGTATATGTTTGTGTGTGCGTGACTGAGTGTGGCCTCCCGCTTTCTCTGGGGGGGCGCTGTGCGGCCTCCCGCTGTGTATAGATGGCACTGTGCGGCCTCCTGCTGTGTATAGATAGCTATGTGCGGCCTCCCGCTGTGTATAGATGGCACCGTGCGGCCTCCCACTGTGTATAGATGGCTACGTGCGGCCTCCTGCTGCGTATAGATGGCTACGTGCGGCCTCCTGCTGTGTATAGATGGCTACGTGCGGCCTCCCGCTGTGTATAGATGGCTACATGTGGCCTCCTGCTGAGTGTAGATGGCGCCGTGCGGCCTCCTGCTGTGTATAGATGGCGCCGTGCGGCCTCCCGCTGTGTATAGATGGCGCCGTGCGGCCTCCTGCTGTGTATAGATGGCTACATGTGGCCTCCTGCTGTGTGTAGATGGCGCCGTGCGGCCTCCTGCTGTGTATAGATGGCGCTGTGCGGCCTCCCGCCGTGTCTAGATGGCGCCGTGCGGCCTCCCGCCGTGTATAGATGGCTACGTGTGCTCAATATTGAGTCATGCAATTAATGTAAGGCTATGTGCCCACGATGCAGAAATGCTTTGGATTTTTTTTGAGCGTTTCTGCATCTCCCTGGCAGAAAAAACGCATGCGGATTTTACATGCGTTTTTCCTGCCAGGGACATGCGGATGTGAAGCGTTCTTCACTTGCAATTCCGCATGTGGGTTGACAAGCGATTTTAGCATCACTTGGAAAGTGGATAACAACCTGGTCACACTATATAAATCCATGCAACCGGCATGGATTTATATACTGTGACCGTAAAAGAATGGTAAAAAATAAATATATAATTACCTTCTGATGGCCTGCCAACGTCAGCGGTCGCGTGACCCGTCACATGACTAAATGACGTCATGGCAGATCCTTTTCAGACCATCGTGAGCTGCCAGCAAGCCAGGACGCATCGGATAAAGACACCGGGGGCCATCAGAAGGTAAGTATAATATTTATTTTTTATTTTATTCTGTTTTTACAGGTACTATGGTACCCGGGTCTGGAGGAGAGTCTCCTCTTCTCCAAACCTGAGTACCATCCGCACATTGAATCGCATGGATTCTGCATGTACAGATCCAGTGATGCGGATTACATGCGTTCCAATGCAAGTCAATGGCGGCGAAAACGCCGAGCTTCCGCAAAATAATTGGTAGTGCTGTGGATTTTTCCACAATGATAATCCGCACCGGAAATCTCCGCAGCAAGTGCACAGCACATGCGGATTATCATTGGGAAACATGGCAGACCTTCTACCAAGCGTTTTTTAAGCGTTTTATGCAGAGGAATTGCTTAAAAAACGCATAGTGGGCACACAGCCTAAAAAAAATTATTATAATTAATATTGTGCCAAATTAATTGGCACATGATCTATCACAGGGGATCATGTGACATGTGATACATCAGGTGTGTGTGTGTGTGTGTGTGGGGGGGGGGGGCCCGCGCCTTCTAAACTGCCCGGGGCCCTTGCTACTCTTAATCCACCCCTGGCGGTCAGGGTTAACCGCCGGTGCAGTGCAGACCGCCGGGGCTGATATAGATGTGCAGCACTGGATTGTTCAACTCCCCACGGGAGGAGTATGGCCCCAGGGCAGAATATATAATGGATGATGGAGGGGATGATTCCGACCGCGATAGCCAGGAGACGGAGGCCTCTTCAACAGTTCAGGGTCTTTATTATAACAGGTAAAACGACCCAGAAACAGGCCCGGCTAGGAGGGGGCCTGGATGTCTGAGAACAAGTGGGAAGCTGGCCCTGGCCAGGGTGAGGGTGTAGGCCTACCGTGCTTTCTGCGCTCCTTCTGGCTATTTCCCTTCTGGTAGTGTAACAGCCCACGTTCCTGAGCTCACCGTGTCCTCTCACCCGTATGGCTTGCAACGTGGGTCCCTTTCTACTCCCGGCCTGGTACGGCTTTGCTGGTCCCTTCTGCTGTGGCGGAGCCTCCGGGCTTCTTAGGCCAAGGAACATACAGTCGCCTGCGGACTGGTTTCTGCTGTGGGACGTGGAATCCTCACAGCCTCAGACACCAAAGTCTGGTAGAGTAGTCTCTTTGTCTGCCAGGACAGGCGTACTTCACCTCATGTCCCTGGCTTGTGGCTCTCCCACTGCCACACGGCCTCTTAGGCTGCAACACAACTGTCTGTCCCTGCTCTCGGACACCTCTTTCTTCAGACACAGGTTGTCCAGTTCTCCCTAATCCTGCCCCCAGTTCCAGCATTTATAGGGGCAGCTTGCTCCCCCTACTGGCCTGAGACAGGAGGTATTGCATGCTAATGTTCCGCTGACTAGAGAACCTCCCCCTTGCTCTCAGACACAGCTTTATTATATTTGTGGCATCCAGGCCAGGGTGACACATATACATGCCCCGCATAGTGCTCCGTACTGTATACACGGCCCCGCATAGTGCTCCGTACTGTATACATGGTCCCGCATAGTGCTCCGTACTACTGTATACATGGCTCAGCATAGTGCTACCTACTGTATACATGGTCCCGCATAGTGCTCCGCACTTTATACATGACCCCGCATACTACTCCGTACTGTATACATGGCCCCGCATAGTGCTCGGTACTGTATACACATCCCCCGCATAGTGCTCTGTACTACTATATACATGGCCCCGCATAGTGCTCCGTACTGTATCCATGGCCACCGCATAGTGCTCTGTACTGTATACACGGCCCTGCATAGTGCTCCATACTGTATACATGGCCACCGCATAGTGCTCTGTACTGTATACACGGCCCTGCATAGTGCTCCATACTGTATACATGGCCTCGCATAGTATCCCGTACTGTATACATGTCCCCCTCATAGTGCTCTGTACTGTATACATGGCCCCGCATAGTGCTCCATATTGTATACATGGCCCGCATAGTGCTCCGTACTGTATACATGGCCCGCATAGTGCTCCGTACTGTATACATGGCCTCGCATAGTGCTCCATATTGTATACATGGCCCCGCAAAGTGCTCCGTACTGTATACATGGCCACGCATAGTGCTGCGTACTGTATACATGGCCCCTCATAGTGCTCTGTACTGTATTCATGGCCCTGCATAGTGCTCCATACTGTATATATGGCCCCGCATAGTGCTGCACACAGTATACATGGCTCCGCATAGTGCTCCGTACCGTATACATGACCATAAATGTTCCCGCATAGTGCTCCGTACTGTATACATGGCCCTGCATAGTACTTCGTACTGTATACATGTCACCCGCATAGTGCTTCATACTGTATACATGGCCCCACATAGTGCTTCGTACTCTATACATGGCTCCCCATAGTGCTCCGTACTACTATATACATGGTCCCGCATAGTGCTCCGTATGTATACATGGCCCCGCATAGGACTCCATACTGTATACATGTCCCCCGCATAGTGCTCCGTACTGTATACATGGCCCCGCATAGTGCTCCGAACTACTGTATACATGGCACCGCATACTGCTGTTTTGTATACATGGCCCCGCATAGTGCTCCGTACTGTACACATGGCTCCGCCTAGTGCTCCATACTGTATACATGTCCCCGCATAGTACTCCGTACTGTATACATGTCCCGCATAGTGCTCCGTACTGTATACATGGCCCCGCATAGTGCTCTGTACTGTATACACGGCCCTGCATAGTGTTGCACACAGCATACATCACCCAAAGTGATCCATACTGTATACACGGCCCCTGCATAGTGCTCCGTACTGTATATATGGCCCCACATAGTGCTCTGTAATACTATATATATGGCCCTGTATAGTACTCCGTACTGTATATATGGCCCCACATAGTGCTCTGTAATACTATATATATGGCCCCGCATAGTGCTCTGTACTGTATACAGGGCCACCCCATAGTGCTCCGTACTGTATACACGGCCCCGCATAGTGCTCCGTACCGTATACATGTCCCCCTCATAGTGCTCCGCACCGTATACACGGCCACCACATAGTGCTCTGTACTGTATACACGGCCCCGCATAGTGCTCCGTACTGTATACATGGCCCCAGATTAAAAAAATAAATACTCACCTCTGCCATTCCAACGCTGATCCCTACCTGTGGGCCCACGGACCATCATCTCACCCTTGTCAGCACACGCGCCTTCCCCCTTTCTCTAGCGCCGCGGCCACTCTCCTCTGCGCGCGCCCTCCCATCAGGCCACGCGCCCTCCCATCATGCCCAGACCATGGAGGCACAGGGAGGGCAGTAGTACTATATGGGGGCACAGAGAGGGCACTAGTACTATATGGGGCACAGAGGTGGCACTAGTACTATATGGGGGAACAGAGAGGGCACTAGTACTATATTTGGGCTCAGAGAGGGCACTAGTACTATATGGGGGCACAGAGGGGGCACTAGTACTATATGGGGGCACAGAGGTGGCACTAGTACTATATGGGGGAACAGAGAGGGCACTAGTACTATATTGGGGCTCAGAGAGGGCACTAGTACTATATTGGGGCTCAGAGAGGGCACTAGTACTATATAGGGGCACAGAGGGGGCACTAGTACTATATGGGGGCACAGAGGTGGCACTAGTACTATATGGGGGAACAGAGAGGGCACTAGTACTATATTGGGGCTCAGAGAGGGCACTAGTACTATATTGGGGCTCAGAGAGGGCACTAGTACTATATTGGGGCTCAGAGAGGGCACTAGTACTATATGGGGGAACAGAGGAGGCACTAGTACTATATGGGGGAACAGAGAGGCACTAGTATTATATGGGGGCACAGAGGGGGCACTATTACTATATGGGGGAACAGAGGGGGCACTAGTACTATATGGGGGCACAGAGGAGGCACTAGCACTATATTGGGGCTCAGAGAGGGCACTAGTACTATATTGGGGCTCAGAGAGGGCAGTAGCACTATATTGGGGCTCAGAGAGGGCACTAGTACTTTATGGGGGAACAGAGGGGGCACTAGTACTATATGGGGGCACAGAGGAGGCACTAGTACTATATGGGGGAACAGAGAGGCACTAGTATTATATGGGGGCACAGAGGGGGCACTATTACTATATGGGGGTTTTCCAGTCATGTAGGATCCCAAAGTTATTAAGAAGTAAACGAGTGAGTATGACACACGGTATTATCAGAACTACTTCTCACTAAATGTCCTTTTAGCACTCTAGCACTTTAGACTGGTACTTTCCACATTACTGATTCACAGTGAATATGTCCTGTTAGCACTGTAGCACCTTAGATTAGATTATTTCAGTCTATTGTTTCACAGTGACCATTTTCTGAATACTTGTGACGCACCCCCTGGGCCAGTGCTGTTTGGGGAATACCCGGAGCCGGATCAGATGGGGGTTGTAGTCTCCGAGTGGCGGTGACCCGGTCCGTGCCCAGGGTGTCAAACTCAGTGTGTGGCAGTCCTACAGATGTTGCTGGATGTTCTTTGTGTCGACTACGCCACCCGTTGATTTGCGGTCAGTACGGCCGCCGCTGCAGAAGGGTCCGCTGAGGCTGGTGGTGTGTGTGCAGCTCTGGTAGTATAACCCCCAACGGGAAGGGTATAGCCTCAGGGGGTCAGTTGTAGAGGATGGGGGTTGTGGAGGTGCAGTGTGGATGGTAAGAAGACTCAGAGTCGGGCTTTGCAGTTCAGGGTTTTTACTTACTGCTGTTCTTTTGGTCACTCTGGCCTTGAGTGACCACCCGAGCCGTGCTGCGTCCACCAGGTCCTGGACTCGGCCAACCCCCAAGCAATTCTGGAGCGTGGTCCTGAGCTCCCTTTCTGACTCTCCTTTCTCTGGCCGTTCCCACCAGGGATCCACTTATATCCAGCTCCCTCGGGCCTCTTGTTGGTTGAACCCTTTTCTCTGGGTTCCCTGACCCTATACTCGGTGTGCCTTCTTAGTGGATTTAGTGAGGGTCGTGGCAGATCCTGCCCACGACCTCCGGTCTCTGGCTGAGGATCAGTGGCCTCCACCAGCTTGGGATCCGGTACCCTTGTTGCCAACCCTTCACCCTTCTGCTTGTACTCTGGGCTCTTGGGGTTCCTTCTTCTTCCCCTCTGGGTCCTTCTTTTCTCCTCTCTCTCTTCTCTCTGCAGGCTCTCCTGGACCTCTCTCCAGACTGACTGACTCTCTACAAAAGACTGACCCTGTTCTAAGATGGTTCCCACCTTATATACTCCCTCTATGTGTGAGCTCAGGTGACCAGCACCCAATGAGCTCCTATCTTTACCCAGACTGCTCCCCCTATCTGCCCCTACACTACTGGGATGTTCCACCCCCCTCCCACTCCAGCCAGGGACAGACACTGTCGTACCTGCACATATATCTAGTGGGAGTACCATTGTTCTGTCCCCCAGAAATGGGATGTATGTAGTGCATGCAGCCTACTGAGCTCAGTTCCACACTCCATCCTTACCCGGGAGTGGAATATCACACCTCTGGCTGAGGTGCAATACCCCTGTAGCAGCCGAGTCCTCAGGGTGCTACATTCCCCCCTGGTAAACCACAGCACGTCCTCGGGCTGTAAGAGAATAAAAACATCAAACATACAATTTTTTTTTTTCATAACATCATAAACATATAAAACATCATATATATTATCAGCAGCAATAAACTTTTTCATATAAAACTTTTCATATATTTTCTTGCTTCTCCGGCCACGGTGCGACTTGTGACCGGGTAAAGTGCAACAGTCTCTTCTTGAAAAACTCAGCTTTCCTATAAAACCAGTAGGGGGCGCCTTAAGAAGCGCAACTATATACAATGGGGAAAGTGGCCGCTCTCAGTCCTCGGCCAGGTATAAGGAAGGAATGACCGCTCTCAGTCCTCGGTCAGTGGGAATAGGGACACATGGGTTAAAGTTCACACTTGTTCCAACGGGGAACATATTTAAAGCTGTAACAGTTCTGGTACCCCGACGGGTAACTATATACAGTCTCTCTTTACCGTACTTTAATGACGGCTTCCTCCTGCTACTTCTTGCTGGTAAGCTTCAGACCCGTCCGGGTCCTCTTGCTCCTCCTCACACCGCAGCTCCTCCTCCGTCAGCCGGTGCACATGGAGGGCGTAGGGTCCTTTGGCACACTTGTGCCGGGTGAACGTGACCTCATCCCCTACATATAGGTCACGACCTCTGTGTCCCTCCGGCAGATGGCTTTCTACGTCTCTGCGGGTGACAAAGACGTCGCCGGGGGTGTGGTGATCCCTGATGAAGCCCCACCCATGCTGCATATTAAATTTTATCACAGTCCTGGTGGTACGGGGACCATGAGCTGCACGGGGGTCTCTCCTGGTCCGGCTCTTCTGCTCCGCGCTCCGTGTCTGCGCCTGCTGCTCACGGAGCCGCCTCTCTCTCCGTTCTCTTTCAAAGACTGCCAACTGCTGGCGGCAGCACTCCACACGCTCCGCTGCGGCTGCCCGAGTTTCTTGAGTGAACCCCATGAGGTCTCCTCCGGTGGGGTCCCACTCGAACTGCGCTTCTTCCAGCGGGAGCGGGGTTCTCTTAACGGGCTTCGGAGCCGGAATCAGGGGCTCGCACAGGGGCCTTGCTTTTTGGAATTCCAGTTGGTAGTACTCCTGGGGCCATATAAAAGGCTGCCCATCCGGGCACGTGTGCTGGGCAAATAGGTCTTCACCCAGGTGCGGCACTCGAGATGTTGAGGGCGCAGTGATGGTAGCGGCGCCCGGGTTGACCAGGCCTTGCGACCAGGCTTGGGGTACCCTAAAGGAAAAGGGCACCGTAAGGACGGCGGCGCCCGGGGTTACTCGGCCCTGCGACCAGGCCGGTGGCTCCGCGGAGGTAGGGGGCGCTGTTGGAATTGCGGCGCCCGGGGGTACCAGACCTTGCGACCAGGCCGATGGTATTTCCTGCTTTTCCGCGCTCAGGGTTGAGGCGCGTGACGTCACAGGGGTCGCGGCCGCGGCTTCTGCTTGAGGCCTAGTCTGAAGCGGTGATGATGCAGCAACGGGCACGGCAGGGGGAATTTCGGGCTCTGCGACGGGGAGCTGGGGCAGGCTCACGGTTTCTCGGGTCGGGGTAGTGACGTCCCCATTACCTGCCTCCGTCTGTTCAGCTCCCTCCTCGGCGCCGTCTCCGGCCTTCACTCCTCCTGCACCATCCTCAGAGGCGGTCTGTCTCCTCGTCTCGGGTGGCGTGCTCCGCTGACGGGTTCCGGTCTGCTGGGCCATCTCTCGGCTCCACTCCGCTAGCGTGTCTCGCTGCACCTCGGCCATCCTCCGTGCGAGGCCCTCCAGCGCGGTCTGTGCACACTCCCGGTCTCGGGGGAGCTGTGCCAGGATCTCCACCAGACCTAGTGGAGTTGTGGCTTGCAGCAGGCTCCTGACCACAGGGTCGGTGCTGCCTGACTCTCCCTCCATCTCCGGGTGCGCTTTCTCCATACTCCTCTCCAGACTTCTTGTCTCCGGGTGCGCTCTCTCCAGACTCCTCCAGGCTGCACCCATCTTCGCTCTTTTGTTCTGTCTCCGCCCACATTGAGGGTGGTCCCGGGGCAACTTGGTGATTGTCAGTTCCAGGGGCAGTTCCTTCACGCTGATGGACACCTCTAGCATCACAGTCTCTGTTGGTGGGGGCGGTTTCCGCTTTTGGCGCCGTTCTTCGACCTGGCCCACGATGGGAGGTGGCCTCTTGCCACCCTCTGGCACGCCCATAATGGCGTCCGCTCTTCCAAGGCGGGAAATCTTCGGAAATGGCGGGAATGGTCTCCCAGTGGCGGGAAACTCCATGGATGGCGGGAAAAAGCTGCAAATGGCGGACAACCGGCGGAGACGACCTGTGATGGGGTCCGATGGCGGGGACCCTCCGGAACCGGTGGGAGACTTCTTTTTGAGGTAAAGGTGAACTTTTCTTCAGGCACGCAGTACCCGGTTGTTGAGGGCACGTTATCCTGCCGACTACGCCAAAGTTGACGCACCCCCTGGGCCAGTGCTGTTTGGGGAATACCCGGAGCCGGATCAGATGGGGGTTGTAGTCTCCGAGTGGCGGTGACCCGGTCCGTGCCCAGGGTGTCAAACTCAGTGTGTGGCAGTCCTACAGATGTTGCTGGATGTTCTTTGTGTCGACTACGCCACCCGTTGATTTGCGGTCAGTACGGCCGCCGCTGCAGAAGGGTCCGCTGAGGCTGGTGGTGTGTGTGCAGCTCTGGTAGTATAACCCCCAACGGGAAGGGTATAGCCTCAGGGGGTCAGTTGTAGAGGATGGGGGTTGTGGAGGTGCAGTGTGGATGGTAAGAAGACTCAGAGTCGGGCTTTGCAGTTCAGGGTTTTTACTTACTGCTGTTCTTTTGGTCACTCTGGCCTTGAGTGACCACCCGAGCCGTGCTGCGTCCACCAGGTCCTGGACTCGGCCAACCCCCAAGCAATTCTGGAGCGTGGTCCTGAGCTCCCTTTCTGACTCTCCTTTCTCTGGCCGTTCCCACCAGGGATCCACTTATATCCAGCTCCCTCGGGCCTCTTGTTGGTTGAACCCTTTTCTCTGGGTTCCCTGACCCTATACTCGGTGTGCCTTCTTAGTGGATTTAGTGAGGGTCGTGGCAGATCCTGCCCACGACCTCCGGTCTCTGGCTGAGGATCAGTGGCCTCCACCAGCTTGGGATCCGGTACCCTTGTTGCCAACCCTTCACCCTTCTGCTTGTACTCTGGGCTCTTGGGGTTCCTTCTTCTTCCTCTCTGGGTCCTTCTTTTCTCCTCTCTCTCTTCTCTCTGCAGGCTCTCCTGGACCTCTCTCCAGACTGACTGACTCTCTACAAAAGACTGACCCTGTTCTAAGATGGTTCCCACCTTATATACTCCCTCTATGTGTGAGCTCAGGTGACCAGCACCCAATGAGCTCCTATCTTTACCCAGACTGCTCCCCCTATCTTCCCCTACACTACTGGGATGTTCCACCCCCCTCCCACTCCAGCCAGGGACAGACACTGTCGTACCTGCACATATATCTAGTGGGAGTACCATTGTTCTGTCCCCCGGAAATGGGATGTATGTAGTGCATGCAGCCTACTGAGCTCAGTTCCACACTCCATCCTTACCCGGGAGTGGAATATCACACCTCTGGCTGAGGTGCAATACCCCTGTAGCAGCCGAGTCCTCAGGGTGCTACACTTGCACTTTAGCATTCTGCACTTCTCTTCTTTGCACTTTATACGTCCCTCAATAAATGCCATTATTTTGGCTTTTTAGCACTTTATATTAGTTATATTGTCTACACAACATCAGCACTTTTGCACTTTAAATTTACACAACTTAATATGTATTATTGGTGGAATTTCTACATAATGTGTACCATAATGATTATTAAACTCACTGTTATGTGTTATTTTGCACTTCTGGGTACCGATGTGTCCTTTAATATTCTATGGGCTCCTGTAGAATTTTATAATAGTCCTATGGATTTTTTCTTCTGTGTCTGTCCTATTTAATAAAGAACCCCTTTTTTCACTTTCATTGTGTAGGGTGGCTTTATACACTCTTGTGTCACCATATTTTAAAAAACTTTTTTATTCTCACTTTTTATTTGAATGGATTCACTTGAGGGGTATTTTTATGACACTGTAGGATTCACTTGAGATGTATGATTTCGGTGCATCATTTCCCTGTTTTTGAATATTTTCACTCATTGCACTTGATTTGGTGGCTGAATACTAATATGTGAAGAACATTAATAATGTTATGTGTTTTTATGTGTCCATATACATATGTGTGTGTGCACTTGTGTGTGCACATGCACATGTATGAATAAACATTTTTTTGCTTGTGTACACACATGCAGGCAATGTGTTTGAGAGGTATGATTTTGTGTGGTTAGGGACAGATGAATGGATGTATGAATGAGTTATATCAGATGATATTTACTCCCAATTGACAACTTCAGCATATGCATGTGTAAACTTGGAAAAAAACCAAAAAAACATTTATTTTCTTTTAGGGATTCAGTAAGTATCTATGTCCATAGGTTTACATACCGTATATGCAGGTTTAGCTCTTACGAATCTATGCAGTGGTGTTTCCGTTTTGTGTGCCCAGACTCTGGGTTTGATTGTCTGGACATCTATATATATCTTTTGGATGGGATCTTTCCATATTAATATCTCCCTTTGGTTGGTTCCCTATGACCCCTACTACACTCTAACACATATTTTGTGTGTGGCGTCTGAATTTGCCTGTGTGATGCTGTTTCCCAGATGGTGCACATATATACTCTGTGCATGACTTCGGAATGTATGACTATACGGCCTACTATACGCAGCCCACTGAAAACCCCCCACTTACTATAAATAAAAACCACCACACTGTGACATTGGATATAATGGCCACAGCAGCCTCATTTATTATATAACAGCATGTAAACATAAATAACATTAATTAACATTAAATTAACTCTGAAAAAGGAGGAGGGGAATTGAAGGCTCCACCATTTTTGGAGAAAAACTGCAACAAACAGCTCCACCATGCCACCCCTAGCCGCACCGCAACCGGCCCACGGGGACCCAGCTGACTGTTGCCCATCCAGAAATGTCCCGCTGAGACCTCACTCAGTAGGGACCCGTTTTAAATTTTAACACCCGATTAACACCGAAGGGAGTCACCCATCCCTGCAGTGGGTTCCCCCGTCCTCCTTCGATGTAAGCAACCGCCTTCAAAACCCCCCTCCTTTTCCGCCATAGCGAGCAGGCATGACACCTTATGCCTGAGAGTCCCGCCATACCAAAAGTGCCTTTTCAACTCCCTCCATCAATGCTAATGCCCACATATCTATGCCAATATCATTCAAATGGACCCCATCAGACCACAGAAATTCCCTAGACGGAACTTCCAGATCCCGATGACGAACCACAACCCCCCCATGCAGAGCAATGAATCGGGAAACCTCCCTATTCACCTTGCTCCGAGCTTTATTTATCCTTTCGACTGACCAGGCGTGTCGCCATGCCAGGCGTGCGACGATGTCCGACCATACGAGCACTAATCCCGGTTAGGTTTCCAAAAGCCTCAAGCAGTCAAACGACGTCACGGATCAAGTCTCTAGACGTCCTAGAGCCCAAGTCATTCCCACCCGCATGCAAAACGAGTATATCCGGGGGCCTAAATTAGCATAAAAATGAAATTCGGGCATTACCCGGATCCACAGCAAATCCCTGATACCGATACACCGAACCATCGCAACCTCCTTCGTTGTGCCCAACTGGCGCCGCGCCTGTCTTACGTTGGCCCGACTGGAACCCCAATATACATACGAGTGACCAAACACCCAGATCAACCGAGGGGGTCCTGAAACATAAAACAAAGGGGGAGGGGGGGAATGTAAAAAAGAAAAGAAAATCGTTACCAAATAATAACGCTATCAAAAAATTGGGGGAAAATCTTATAACATATGAGGCCGGACATAAGACCGATACCTCGCCGACTCCCAGCGACCAATCTTTTTCACAGCTTTAACCCCCAAACCCCAGCGAGCAGCCTCAGTGGCAGCCCCAATCCGAAACGGATGAGAACCAAACTCCAAACCATTCAGACCACAACTAGCTAAACCCCGCCTGAAGATGGTAATAAACTGATACACTGATAATGCAGATCCATCTTGATGTAACAAAAAGGCACCCGATGATGGACCTCTCACCTTCAGAAATGCAGAAACCCATCTCACAGGGCATTCAAACAAACCGTCCACAGCCCACAATTCCACCAAACAACCCTTACCGGCTGTATCGGTTTCTGACCGCCTCAAATAACACCGTACTGCCTCCTCCGAGAACACTACATCCTGTGATAACAGCCCACCATGACACTTAACATTTCTGCTCACCAATTCGCTTATCCTAAATGCCCCAAAAAACGCCAGAACAAAGGCCACCCCAAATAGCCGACATTCATATTCAGAACTACACACACAGCTAAGGCAACGCAAAAGCTGACCCAGTATTTCAAACTATACCGGGCGCCGCCAATCTCGTACCGGATAGCTCCTCCGAAATGCCTTCATCGCCTGGCGAACCAAGAAATCCTTGGTAAAGTCCCTCCAACCACTTAACTTAAAGAAGAAGGCCAAACCTGCTAACCTACCAGCTACAGCTGAGCCTGATAAACCCTCCTGAAATGCCCTGCCGATCATATACAACAATAAATAGGGAAGGTCCGCTTCCGTCACCTGCTCACCTGCCGACTCCTCTAGCTCCTGCCAAAGACGCCACGCAGAAACATATCGAGACCAAGTACTGGGGTTAACAGAACACCTCACCAAATTCAACGCTGCACGGACACTAGATCCCACAACCACCGGGGCCAATCGGTCTCCAACTGCTCCGCGTCCGGCGCTAGTTCCCGAAAACGATCCCACTGGAAGCGAGACAATGCATCAGCTATTGAATTCTGAACACCCGGTACATGAACAGCACAAAACCAGACATTAAAATCCAAACACCTGAGCACTAGATGGCGCAAAAGAGACAGAACTGGCAATGAAACAGCTGACAAGTTTTTAATACAATGCACTACACTTAAGTTGTCACAGAAGAAACGCACTTTCTTGTTCCTCAGCTCAGAGCCCCAAACCTCCAAAGCCACCACAATAGGAAACATTTCCAGCAATGCCATGTTTCTTGTCAAACCTGCATCCTTCCATGATTCCGGCCACTCTCCCACACACCATTTTCCACCGAAATAGGCCCCAAAACCATAAGAACCTGATGTGTCTGTAAACAAAACCAGATCCACATTAGAAACGACTTGATCCATCCAAACCGACCTGTCATTATAAGATTGAAGAAAATCCGCACAAATGGACAAATCTGCCTTGTGTTCCGAATTCAATCTTACAAAATGCAACGGATGTTTAATGCCTGCTGTCGCCTGAGCCAACCTACGTGAAAAAACTCTTCCCATAGGTAAAATCCTGCACGCAAAATTTAACTTACCCAAAAAAGATTGCAGTTGGCGCAGGTGCAATTTCTTTGCCCGCAAAGCCTCTTGGACACAAGATTTCAGATCTAACAATTTGTCCTCTGGCAAGCGGCATTCCATCCTGATGGAATCCAATTCAATGCCCAAAAACTTCAAAACCGTGGAGGGGCCCTCCGTTTTCTCCGGGGCCAACGGAATGCCAAAGCGAGATGCTACCTGTTCAACCGTCGTAAGCAGCAAAGAACAAACTGAGGACCCAGCTGGCCCAATACACAAAAAGTCATCTAAATAGTGCAATATGGAGTCCAAGCCGGATTCCTCCCTAACTACCCATTCAATAAAACAACTAAATTTTTCAAAGTAGGAACACGAGATCGAACATCCCATCGGTAGACAACAATCCACGTAATAATGACCGTCCCAAAAACAACCAAGTAAATGAAAACTGTCTGGGTGCACAGGAAGCAGACGAAAAGCGGACTTAATGTCCGTTTTTGCCATGAGAGATCCTTTTCCCAGTCTCCGCCCCCAGTCCACGGCCTTGTCAAAAGAAACATACGATACTGATGCCAAATCTGGATCAATACCATCATTAACTGAACTACCATGAGGATAAGACAAGTGATGGATTAACCGAAACTTGTTAGGCTCCTTTTTGGGCACAACGCCCAGAGGAGAAACACATAAACACCGAACTTAATTTCCGTATCCTATTTTTCCTTAACAACTGCCGCATGCATCCGAGCCAAAATCAAATTCTTAGGCCGCACCGTACTTGGCACAACTGCTGACGGAATCCTGAAGCCAAAATTAAAACCATCCCTCAACAACACAGCTGCTTCCTTATCCGGATACCTACTTAGAAATGGAAGCATCCGATCTATTCTCACTGGTGTCCTCCCGTTTTGAAAAAGAGTCGCTTGATTTTTTCTTTCTTTCTTTTTAAAGCACTTGGAATGGCTGTGAGACCCTCCGCAGCCTGAACATTCGTGCTAAAACTTACAGTCTGTGCCAAAACGGCATTCCTGCTCATTAAACTGCCAGCACAGCCCCTTCCTGGAGTCTGACGAGGATGCCGCCGAATTGGCAGAACCCCCGCTACTTCCAGGAAAGGACTGCGAGGCCGACTTTGGTGCTGTCATCAATCGCAACCACAAGCTAATCTCCTTGTGGTCCCACCGTAAACTCGGACGGACTGCCTTTCTTTGCCTAAACTGTTCATCATACCTCAGCCAGGCCATCCCGCCATAAACACGGTATGCTTCACTAATCGAATCTAAATAACAAAATAATGTAGAACAGTTCTCCAAAGTTTTCTCCCCAATGACACTCGCTAGTGTGGTAAACGCCTGCAGCCAATTTTGAAAAGTGCGAGGAATCAGACGATAACGCCTGCGCTCCTCCTCATCCTTCTTACTCTCATCTGGATTTACCCTGCCCAAATTAAACTTCTCCAACGGTAGCAAAGAAAAAATTTCCACATACTCACTTTTTCTCACACCTCCTGCTTTAAATGAGCTCCCAAGGGGCCATCAAAGCACATATAAACCTTGCCCCTTGCTCTGTCATCCAACCGCACTGTATCCACTGGAGTCGCCGCAGCCGCTGGTGCTGCAACCGTCTCATTAGCTGCAACTGGTGCGGGAATCCCTCCACTCACAACTGCCGGGGTCTCCGCAACCGCCCCTGAACCTCCAGCACCACCCTGCCAAACTCCGTTAGGACCTGCCGCAGGTGACAAAAAACCCCGCACCATGCTAAGAAATTCCGACACAACATCGCTCACCCGTTCACTACCCATCGCCCTGTCAGCCGCCAAGCCCCTCTGAAAATACCGCTTCCTCTGATCTACATCATCCGCATTCCCCCGAGGCACATTTAAACCATGTGACTTACTAGGCTGACTACGAGGAAGCCTCGAAACAGCCGTTTCGTGTCCTCCGCGGCGATCGTCCCCACTCTCTTCACTGCCAGATGAAATCTGGCCCTCTTCTTCAGAGGCAGAGTGAGGCTCGGGGACATCGCCAGGTAAACCCGACGGAGTCAACCCACCGCTAGACCTGGACCTCCTATCCACAATAGCGTGCTGTCTGGGAGGAGGAGAGACTTCAGCTGCATGCCTGCAGCCCGCATCCCTAGCAGCAATCTGCCCTCTCCCATGGACATTGCACCGGTCCTCGGTGCTACCGACATCCCGAGTGTGCCGTCTCCTTGCCCCGCCGCACTGGTCTTCCCGATCTCCGCCGCCGGGGTCCTGCTGATCCTGACGCCTGGGCCCGGTACGGTTGCACCTGCCGTTCTTCTGTGTCAGCTCCAACTGACCGGTACTCCTTTGCTTTCCCCGCTGCATGGGCCCGGCGCGGCTGTGCCTGCCGCTCACCTGAAATAGCTCCGGCTGACCTATTCACCCTCCTGCCTCCTTCTGCTCCCTGGGTCCGGCATCCTTCAGGCTCAGCTCTCCTTCCCCTGGCTGCTCGCTGGGCCCGAAGTGGATGCCCCGGCCGTTCATATAATGTATCTCTCCCTCCTGCAGCAGCAGAGGCCCTGCTCTCCTGAGCAGCCCGCACTTCCTGGATAGTGGTGCCACATGACCGGGATGACCTCACAGGGGGGGCAGAGCCAACGATGTCACTCACCCCGGCCTCTGAATGATGCTGATGCTGAGAGATTCTTCCAGAGCGGCGTGCGGCAGATGGGGGCTGGGGTTGTGCCTGTGATCCGGAGGGGTCCCTGGAGAGGCTTTGCAACCGGTGCCTGGTCCGGGGAGTCCTTCCGGGCTGAGTCTCTCTGGTGGCCTGGACCTCCTTGCACCTCTCTGAGGTGATGCGGGTGCAGCCACCTCTCCGGCCGTCCCTTCAGTGTTCCATCGCTGCAGGTGATCCTGGAGCCACAGCTGTCCCCTGCTCTCAGCCAACGAACGGATCTCCTGGAAAAGAGCCTCCATTCCTCAGGACCCGACGTAGATTCAGGTTCGTTAACTTTTCCCGAATGGACTACCCCCACCACCCCTCACCTTATATACTCCCCACAGAGATACTTCCCACTAGCCAATCAGATAACCCCGTACTATCCCCCTGCCCCTATACTCCTTCCCTACAAATTCGTGCCCAAAACTGTATTCCTTACATTAACCCCTTACCACCCCAAATTACGGCCTAGCAGACCTCCTGAGTCATGCGGCCCTCCTCTTAAGGCCCCTATGGGGGGATGCAGTCCGGGCCATACTACCTCTGGAGTAGTCCAGGCAACACGCACTTTCATATGGACTCTCCTTCCTCTGACGTGTTGTCACACGTGGCGGGAATGGATGCACTATTTGGCATCTGGGGTTGACCGGGCAAC
This sequence comes from Phyllobates terribilis, assembly GCF_046119375.1. Taxonomy (NCBI): domain Eukaryota; kingdom Metazoa; phylum Chordata; class Amphibia; order Anura; family Dendrobatidae; genus Phyllobates; species Phyllobates terribilis. The sequence continues at coordinate 801,599,948 of NW_027362763.1, read as the reverse complement.
ACACGCTCTCCCTGATTGAACTTCGCTCCTCCCTCCTCTCGCATGTGACTGCACGGCGAGGAAGCGAGGTGCAACAGGGAGCCAACCCTGCAGGTGAGCTTGGCGTTTTTTACCGCAATCGATATCTGGTGTATAGGGATATATACTCCTCATTCTATAAAGGGTTAACATCTCCATGTAACATTCTCATGCAATCATTTTAAATAGCATTTGATGTGTAACGTAGTGGATTAGCTGTCCAATTACATAAATACCCAGTCTCTGTCTACTTAGTATACCCTTTTGAAGAAGCTTTGAAGCGAAACGCGCGTTAGAGGGTTTACTGCAGTGAATATGAATTGCTTGCTGTCCTTTGAGACTTATTTATGTTCAATAGCACTGTTTTAAGGATTTTTCAGTCTGCTGACTGTGTGGTTATATTGAGCACTTGTTCTGTTTATAGTTATACTTTTTTCTGAGTACCACTCCTCAGCATTCTGTCTCATCCTGTTGCCACTACCCTTATGGAGTGAATCCACGGGAATATAAAATCTTTTTTCTATATATTGATCTTTGTGAACAGTTTTATTGTGCGACCATAGTATTTCTATTTGATGAACACTAGGTGGATCACACATTGTGTACTTCTGGCACTATTACTTAGGTCTAAGAGTGAACTTTCACTATTTATATTACATATTTATACAGCCGGGTGGATCCCACTTGATGTTCATTACTGTTCAGGGCATTTATATGTATATATTTGGATTCTCATCCTTTATATGTTTTTTCTTCATATTGGTCTTTAGTGGCTCCATGTGCAATTTATATTTATATTTGTAACCTGTCCAACTTTCTAGGACAAGCATGCTAATTTGCATTCATCCACCATCTCTGTAGTATCACTTTTTTAATGTTGTCTAATTGATTGTTGAATAAAGATTGACTGATTTTTGTACATGGGAATTCTCTTTTTTGGCTTTTTGTATGAGAAGATAGTATATAAGAGTGGACACTGTCCTAATAAATTTGAGAAGGTTTGGAAGCTTTGGTGTGACCCACACCCTACTGATCCTACCTCTCAATTCAGTCTGGGAGATAATAGTTTTTCTTGTATTTCCCCTATAAACACCTGTGTAATGTGTATTGCTGTATTCTTTAAACTTAACTGACATGATGTGTATGGAGATGTATATAAAGAGCTAATAACAGATATGATGTTGTTGAATAATTATGTATTTTCATTCTGGAACCATTGTTATTCTTTTTTTCCTGTTATGCAATCTCTCAATTACTTGAATTAAAAAAAAGATAATCTTGGAGAGGTGACGTCTAAGAAGGAAAAGAGATTTAGACATGGTCTATTCCAACTTGGATGGAAGACACCCCTTGCCAGAAAAAGAGCGAAAACTAACACAGGACACAAGCAGAGGTGCACATGAATGAAAGTGATCAGAGAGACATCTGCGTTTTAATTTTAAGACTACGCTAAACTCCTTTGTTTCATCAAATATTGGTGAACATCTCCTTTAATATTGGAAGTGGCTGGTGTGAATTGTCAACTCTGATCATGGACCTAAAGGAAGTTGTTCTTCATTTGTATCTGGATCCTCAATGAAATGTAAGACATGTTTAAATAATTCTGAAGCCCCCACTACTTTCTTACCAGAATGGTTTTATACCAGGGAGTGGAACTGATTCATTTGAGGAAAGTGTTTAACAATATTAGGAAACGGAGACCACCGCTCCATCATGGCATCAAAGGCCACAAAGACTTGTAACAGGGTGGTGTAGGCGTTCTTGTGGAGGGTACTCAAGATGTTTGGGTTCAGGGAGAATTTTATCAGGTGGATCAAACTATTATACCATTCACCCCAAGCCAGAGGTACAAAACGGTGATGCCCCCTCTCTTATCTTCTCACTGTATTTTCCTTGAGGAAATTAGTGGTTTTGGCAGCAGTGGAGAGGGGGAAAGATATTGATCTATGCAGATGATATTCTGCTGATTTTGTTAGAGATGGGGAAATCTTTCCTGTGGACCATAGAGGTGACCGTGTCTTTTGGTGCCCACTTTGGCTTGGATAGCAACTGTAGTATATGGGTTTTATTACCATTTGATGAAAAAATCAGAAAAGTGTGAAGAGATTTACAGACTTTAGTAAAAAGATGGCTTTGAATATTTAGGGATAAATATCACATGGGAGCTTGTGAGTTTTGTATCGCTTAACATTATATTGTTCATTAGGAAATTAAAATAGATGTTGATGTGGATGCTGCTGCCGATATCTAATGTGGATAGAATAACCCTGATTAAGATGATGGTCTCTCGCCTCTAGTTCGTTATGTCCTCAGCGTCTGCCCGGTATGGGTAAATGAGAACATTTTTAAATAAACAGAAACTCTTCTGAACGACCTGATTTGTTGGCGAGAGAGGGTGAGAATAAAAGTAACTATCTTCTGAAGTCTCAGACAGAAGGAGGCTTGGCCGTCCCTTATTTCCACAGATATTTCTGGGAAGCCCAATTACTTAAATTTCAGGAATTCTGATTTTGAAAGATTTTTACTAAATAAGAAAAAAGGGGGATTTTGTAACATTTATGAATTTTTGAAATCAGGGATTTTGTTTCACGGGAATCTAGATGACAAATGTTTTATTCTTGCAATTATACTTGATTATTTAAAGAAGATATTAAATATTAACACGTCAATTGGATAATATAAATATATATATAGGATAATATAAATATATATAAAATTGTTAAGATACAGGGTTTTGGAAGAGAAAAGGTTGCATTTGGTTAAACATTTAATCCATGAAGATGAGTTGTTGCCATTTAATGTGATGAAGACACAGTTTAGCTTAAGTAAAGTGCACGATTTTAGATATTGTCAAATTCAACAAGCGATGAAGAGTATGAAGGAATCAAATTGAGGAATGGATTATTTTTTGATTGGTTGCCATTTAAAAAAGAATCTATCTAATATTAATAAACGTATATATTTTATACAATATTCTATTATATAATAAATATAATATTAATAAAAAATTAACCGTGATTCCTTATATATTTAATGTTTAAGAAGAAGATTAGTTGAGAAAGTAAAGAGTAAATATTGCAGAGGCTCAATATATATAAAAACAAAAGTGGGATGTCAATTAATCAAACTATAAATTAATCCAATTGATCCATTAGTTCTATTATTTTCACCAGGTATTATACAGAATGGAGAAGATAGCTGACAATACTTGTAAGTTGTGTAAGAAACAAGGGCAGAATTGATACATTTATCATAGGGTATAAAGATATAGAGGGGAAACTGGGGACTTAGATCTCCATTGAGGTCAAATCAACAATTGTAACCAGTTCTCTGGAACGGAAGAGATGAAATGAGGAAGAAGAGTTTGTAAGTAGGCGACTTTATACAGCAAGAGTGGATTTGGTTAGGAAATGGATAGGGAAAAAATTGAATACTACAGAATGGAAGAATTTTTGTCAGAGAGTAATAAAATACAAGAGGGCGTGGCTTTGCTCCTCAGAGAATTTAAAAAATTGGGAGAAGATTTTGCAAAAAATGTAGCGTAGAGCATTAAAACTTGGGGGAGAGGGATAATCAATCACCTATTTTCTTCGGGGTTTCTTTGTTTTTTTAAATCTTGTTTTTTGTCGACTTTTTTGATTATTATTTTTTTTCTGAACAATTCAAAAAAGGGCAGGAGTTAGGGAATTAGAAGGATTGCTGTTTTTTTCTGGATTTATGTTTTGTATTTCTGCAGTACGTTTTGTAGATTTAAATAAAGTTAAATAAAAAAACAAACAATCGCATCATTCCGATGATGCCACAATGACTGGACGATATAGAACGCCCCGTCATCCAGAGTTCCGCTGAGGGATTTTGTAGGCGTTTGAGGAGAGAGGAGTGTTGTAAGTGAATTTTGCAAATATGATGAGAAAAAAGCGATTTAAGAGCATTATAGTTCTCTCTGACACCGAGGACAGCAGTGATGATGACGATTTCCATCAGGTGAGCGTCATTTTTATATTTTTAAATAATGAGAATACATTTGGGATAAAAATCCCATTAAAAACAAATGGTGGCACAAAATAGAGCTCCAGGAAGAGGCATGATGGGGTGATAGTTTGGATCATGTTTGCAGAGTAATGACTGCCTTTAGTTGTGGTATTTGTGTCAACATGTCCATGTACAGGGTACATAATAATATTGTATGAAGACACGAAAATGTCACCACCACCCCTATCCATATCCTAACCATAAGTGTCCCGCACACCCGTCCTACTCTGCACATGAAGTAAGCGCAGGCCAATGGTAACTATATTCATATAGGCATCTACCTGTAAGTCAGTGAAAAATGGAGGAAGATTATAAATTACAGATGTTCATGCTCATAGATTCTATCTGACATGTTTGACAATTTTTAAGTATCATCCACGAAAGAAGCCAATACCGAGGTCTCCACGCCAGGTTATCATCAGTGGCTTCAATTCGGGCCCAACTCCGAATTTACCAGGTACTGTGCTCCGATCCAGTAACAGCTCTGATATATTGATGTGTCATTATAGTCATTGGGTGCAGCTCATTGTGGTCAGGGCTTGGATTTATCTCTATTGTACGTCTAAGGTAATGAGTTCATATTAAACATTTCTCTTCAGCAGTTGGTCAGGAATATTTATACAGGTGTTATAAAGTCAGACAGAAATGAGATTTGGGGATTTCTTCTCATGGTGGCCATGTACAGGGCAGGTTACTGTACCTGAATGTGGTGTTTTGCCCCATGTACATATAGGGGTACACTTTTATTTCTTTTGACAATATTCTAATAAGAGATTTATGTTGTGTTGCCCCCACAACATTGAATTTTCTGTACTGTCACAGATCAGTTTCCAAATGTAACAATTAAAGGCAAATTATAAATGGGTCTGTGCATTTTTAAATTAAAGATACATTAAAGGGGTAATCCTATTTTAGATAAGCTTTATTGGTGTGAGTCCTATGTCTGGGACACTTCCATAGTGGCAGAACAACATTTCTTTTCAGCATTTGATCAGGAACATTATTCATGCATTCGCTCTATAGTCGGTCAGGATTGGGATTCGGGGATTTCTTCTCATGGTGGCCATGCACAGTGCAGGTTACTTTAGCTGAATGTGGTCTATTTCCCAATCTACATATAGGGGTACACTGAATACTGTATTAGGATTTATTTCTTTGATGTTCCTCTGTCGTTATTACAATATTCTAATAAGAGATTTATGTTGTGCTGCCCCCACAGATCTGATTTTACCACCTTCAGATATTGATCCGGACAGTACCACCTGGTAAGACTCACATCTCCTCCATTACTAGATACCTGATGGGGATTAATGATTAATGGTGGCTCATATTCTGTTACATTTATGTCACAGCTCCGATGATGACATCATTGTTATTACTGACGATGACGATTCCAATACTGGAGAATCTTCCACATATCATGGTAAGTCATCATTTCTAGATACAACCAGGGTTATGTTATTGTAGAAAGAACAATGTTTTTTTGTACTGTCAGTTTCCAAATCTAACAACTAAACGCAAATTACAGTTGGGTCTGTACCTTTAACCCCTTAGGGACTGGTCAATTTGTAGTCTACTTGTGTCTTTTCCTCTCCTTCTTCCTTGAGACTTATCTGTTTTTATATTTCCATCCACATTGACATATAATGGGTTGCTTTTAGTGCAATGAGATGTTCTTCTCAATGGCACAATTCACATTACCATACAATGTATTGCAAAATGCAAAAAAATTCAAAGTAAGGGAAAACTGAAAAAAAAAATGGATTTTTTGGAGGGTTTTTGATTTTTAAGGTCTTCATTGCACAGTAAAATGAACCTGGAAATATGATTCTCCAGGCCAGTATGATTATGTCCATACCAAACTTGCAAAGTTTTTCTTTTTAAGTGTGAAAAACAATTCTGATATTATTAATAAATATATTTGATTTTGTCGCCATTTTCTGAGATCTGTAACATTTTTATTTTGCTATTGATGGAGGCGTATGAGGGCTTGTTCTTTTATAAGGCGGCTCGATGTTTTTATTGATAATATTATGGGGTGGATGTGACATTTAAATTGCTTCTTATTGCATTTTTTGAGTAGTTGCAGAGAGAAAAAAAAACACAATTCTGGCATTTTGATTTAGATGTATTTTCACTTTACAGCATTTATTATGTTTTCTCTCTAGCATGGATCTGCATTCTGACCTGTCTGATTACAAATTTTCATTCTTCCATATTTCTGTACAGATAATTTACCATCTGATAGTGAGGAGAGCTCCGCTACAGAGGAGAGGTGAGTTATGCCGGATGCATCTACCTCTGTAGAAAACCATGAACTAGGTCAGATGTTTCCTTTGGATTTATTTCTGATTCCTTATCTTTCCCAGGACACCACTATGTAACATCCCCGGCTGTTTCCTGGAAGACATTATTTCTCCATCTTCCATCTACGTTACCCACTTTCAGGTAACAAAGGAGAAGCTGGTGGAGCGACTGTACCATCTATACAACAGGACAATCTTCGAGAATAAGGTATCTTATTATCGGTATCTGGGCGACACATGACTTATCCATTATCTCCACCTTCAAACAATCTTTTCTATCATTCTAAGTTTCTGAAGAGCACCCTAACTCCCTTGTCATGGTTCTGAAATCTCAGGCAAAACTCACTTAGTTTGGTAAATGCCATCACCTCCTTCTTATCTGTGGGATGAGTGGAGACCTTACATGATCCATCATGCAGACATATAGAGATTAGCAACTTTTTGTAGTTCACAGGATTTTACATTTACATATAAAAACCAATTTGTTGATATCTGGACATTTTAGGAAAGGTTTATTTTTATTTTTGTTCTGACATGTTGGACTTCTCAGTAGACCCCATGTCCCATACAAGGAGACTAGTGCTGTAAATCACACAGGAGAGTTGGGTGCTTTGTTAGAATGGGGTCAAAGAGTTTACAGATTTAGTGGAATTTGTTTCCTCTATTTTAGCTCCCGAGGAAAATGGACGCAGTCTGGAATAAGAGGCTGACATCAGCATCCGGTCAATGCCGTCACAAGTTGGAGAACAACCACCGTTCCTCAGTTATTGAGCTTTCCGATAAGGTCTTGGATTCTTCCGGTAGGTTTCATATCACGTCCATCCTGCAGATTTATGAGACAACCTCTATAGGTTGCAAAACTGCTAATTGTGATGTAATACATCTTATAAATTCATCGTACATGCTGTCATGGGAAAAACTAAGTACACCCTCTTTGGAATCTAATGTTTTACATATTAGGACAAAATCAAAAAAGCATCAGGTCCTTAGAAGATCTTAAAAGTAAGAAAATACAATCTCAGAAAACAACATGATAAATAATATAGTGTAATTATGCAAAAGCAGTGTGTGATAAATTAAGTACACCCTTGCTGCAGCTTCAAGTTATTATTGATAAAGATCATTCTAAAAGCTAGTGATTCATGGGGTGTACTTATTTTTCACTCTCTGCTTCTGCATTTTGAAGTAGTTCTTGGTAAATAAGTAATGGCACGTTGTGACTTTTCATGTGTTTTTCATTTCAGGATGTATTTACCTAATTTGAAGACGTTTTAAGGACCAGATATTTTATATTATATCCTGAATCCTGATATGTAAAACCAAAGAGTTCAAGCAGGGTGTACTTAGATTTTCTTATGCCTGTATAAACTCTTTTTTTAGTGCGACTACGATCCACACTTGCGCACGAGATGTGCCATGCTGCCTGTTGGATAATCGACGGTGAAGGCAGAGATAACCATGGCCCATTATGGCAGACTTATACCAGAAGGGTAAATGACATCCATCCCGAGCTGCCGGAAGTGACGATGTGTCACAGCTATACCATCAGCTATAAGTACAACTACCAGTGCTCCCTGTGTGATAACAAGTAAGTAGATTTGATGATTCATCGCGTCATGAAACACAATCACCGTGCAGAGACGTCAGGGCGGTTCTGTTGGTATAAGGCTTTTATATTTTACTACTATCAGAGCGGACTGACGTCTGGGGACTGTAGGGCTTAGGATGCTACATGTTATATTTTCTGTGCTGGGGCCAGTCCTTAATATATTGGTTTCAATTTGTTCTTTTTAACATGATCCATGGTATTAACCAACGTTCATTCCAGTCTGGTAACCAATATTTCTCTTATCTTTGTAGACTTGGGCGTTTTCAAAGAATAGCTGATAATAAATCTTATTGCCGCCGGTGTGGAGGCCGATTACGTCAATTGTCCATCAGCTAAACATGTAACTATTCTTCAGAATATTTAGTCTCTAATTTTGTTTCTTTATAATTTAAAGTTCAGATACTTTTATATATTTTCCCCTGAGTAGCGAGACAATGAGTATTTGTGCTCATCACCAGCACCAGCGATTAGCAGCAAACATTCAGAATCCATCCTCATAGGTTACCATATTAATACTGGATACATTTCCATAACTTGCTGGATATGGAACGATTGATAATTTCCATCAATTATCTACAATGCTTTTGAAAACCTTTTATAATTTCAAGCTTAGTTGGATGTAATTATGTTTCTTTATATTTTCAGGTTCACTATTTGAACTATTTGAACATTAAGATTTGTCTAAATATCATCATCTCATCTACCTAAGATGAAGGTAAGAAAGAAGCCTCCACTATCATCAACAATCAGTATTAAGCTATTTTTAAAATATTGAGAATCTTAAGTCTCTAATTTAGTCTCTTATTGCCGTATATCATTTAAAGTGTAACTACTTTTATATATTTTGCTTTACTTTCACCACGTAGGGAGACAATCAGCATACGTCTTCATCACGAGCAGCTAACAACAAACATTCAGAATCCACCTATCCTGATTCACACAAAGCTTCCAACATGTATTTTCCAGGTAAATATTTTGTTTTTCCTCCATGACTTCTCTTTAGTTTGTTTTATTTGATAACCGGTATATATTCAAAATTTTTAAAAAACATGTATTTTAATTGTTTTCAGATTAATGAGAAAGGCGTCTTATTGTTTCTATACAGGCATGAGACATCTTGTTAGAAAGAGGTGAAGACCTGCACCCACCTGCGCTGACAACATGATCAGAAGCAGTTTCCAAGACCTGGAGAATCTCTACATGTGTTTTTTCAGAGCTGCCCAGCAATGGATATGATGGATATGGTGTGGAACATTTGAACATTGTTTTTTTTTTTACATTTAAATATAAAAAACATAAAAAAAAATATATATATATAATTCTTTCTAGTTTTGGATTTTTGTTCTGGAAAGCGATGGTTTTTGCTAAACATATTACAATCAATATAAACCTAAAGAACTTCAACTTGGGTTACTACAACTATCACTGTCATTCATCCCTCCTTTTCGAGTTACCTTGCTTGAATTGTATGTATTTTTTTATTATTTTCTAATAAATATATCTTTTAATCATGTGGGGATGTCATTCATTTTGGTTTATATTTATTTTGTCAAAGTGTTTTCCCAGTTACTGCTATGTGGATCCAGTTTAGGATTTTTTCCTTGTTGTATATTACAATCAATACTGTCTACGTGTGTTATTCAGCCATCATCTGCCTCTAACAGCGAAGCTCCGTCTACGTCTGTTACATGCTGCTGTCAGTCTGTGACAGCAGCATTTAATGCGCTCCGGCAGGGGGGCTCACTATTCTAGGCGCCCAATGGCCCCCCGAGACGTTATCATGGCGCGTCAATGGGTTGCCATCATGGTCGGGAGTCTGCTGAAGACCCACATGCCGGTCATGATACAAAAGTTCAAATCACCTGTTTTACCCCATTAAAAATGATGAAATATAAAAAAATACACATATTTGATATCACTGCGATCATCAAAGGCCATCTATCAATGTATAGAATAAATTATTCCAATCAGTAAATGGCAAGAAGAAAATCAAAACGCCAAAATAGCATTTTTTCAGCCATCGCAACAGCACAAAAAAATGTAATCAAAACATCCTATCCACCCCAAAGTTATATCACTAAAAACAATGTCTCGGAGTACAAGAAACCAGACCTCGCACAGACCCAAGTCCTGAAAAAAGAAAATGCTGCAGTGCATACAGCTTGAGGCTGATGTTGACGTTCCGGAAATGGAGGGTGAGGAGAAGGTGCAGGAACTGCTGTAGAAGGTGGGGGCAACCCTGATTGAACCAGGGCCCGCAATCCTCGGTGTCGGTAGCACATGTTCCATCCCTGGGTTGACTGGGTCCCGGCTTCCATAATATTTACCCAGTGTGCCGTCAGGGAAATGTAGTGTCCCTGGCCACAAGCACTTGTCCACGTGTCCGTGGTTAGGTGGACCTTCCCAGTAACTGCATTGTGAGGGCACGGGTAATGTTATGGGACACGTGCTCGTGTAAGGCGGGGACAGCATACCGGGAGAAATAGCGGCAGTTGGGGACCAAGTAGCGAGGGACAGCCGCCATGAGGTTGCGGAAAGCTTCCGTCTCCACAAGCCTAAAAGACAACATTTCCAGTGCAAGCAGTCTGGAAATGTGGCAGTTTAGTATTTTGGCCTGTATGTGAGTGGTTGCGTATTTGTGCTTGCGTTCCAAGGACTGGGGTAGGGACAAACACTTGGTTGCAAGTGCAGGTGGGAGGCATCTTCGCCTGCATCATGGACAGGGGATTTGATAGAAGAAGATGCGCAATCAGCTGTAGATTTGGTGCAGGCTGAATAGGATACTATCCCCCGTAAGGATATAGATAATAGCCGTACTCAAAGGTAATTTGCAAAGGTGGAAACAGTTTATTCAAATATATACATTCACCACACCGTTGAAAACCAACAAGGAGGAGCTTAAAGCGATATGCCATGATGTTTCGACCAAAAGTGGTCTTTTTCAAACATCGGTATAAGAGAAATATAGAAGCATTAATCGCATATAAAAGCACCTGAAGGGTTAATAAACTTCTGGAATGTGGTTTTGAGCACCTTGAGGGGTGCAGTTTTTAGGAGGGTGTCACTTTCGGGTATTTTCTGTCACATAGGCCTTTCAGTCACTTCAAAGGTGATGTGGTTCCTTTCAAAAAAATTAAAAGTTTTATTGGTAAAATTAGAAATTGCTGATAAACCTTTAACCCTTCTAACTTTCTAACAAAAATAAATTGTTTAAAAAATTATGCAGAAGTAAAGTAGACATGTGGGAAATGTTAGGGAAATTAGGGAAACTATTTTGTGTGATATAACTCTGGTTTAAGAGCATAAAATTCAAAGTTGAAAATTGCTGAAGTTTCAAAATTTTTCACCAAATTTTTGATACTTCACAAATAGATGCAAAAAATATTGACCTAAATTTACCACTAACATAAAGTACAATATGTCTCAAAAAAACATAGGGTTGGAGTATAATAATGACTTTGTGGAAGAGCAATGGAATAAAAACAAGCACAAAGATATAAGGGGTAAAAAGAAGATTTTATTTATAGATGGGGATTATTTTATATTATAATATCATGTATGTGTAAATTATTCATCTATCAGACTAATCCTATTTATGGGCCGTGTTGATCCAGAGGAAGGCGAAAACCCCCTGTGAGGAATAGGCTAATTGTCCTCATATCAGGGGGGAAAATTCCTTCCTGACCACAAATAAAGAATGGCGGTCAGAATAAATCCCAGGATCAAAGGCTGATACCGAACCTGTGAAATGTAAGTGCAAATTAAAAACAAACAGAAACAAATGATTTTTGCATGTGTGCAATAATTTATGTCTATATTTGGCTTAGCTAACATTTTTTTTAACTAATATTTTATTTCATACCTTATTCTTATACTCTCAAAGTATGTACCCACTTATTAACCTCTCACACTAAATGTATGTAGGGGCCGTGTTGATCCAGAGGAAGGCGAAAACCCCCTGTGAGGAATAAGCCAATTGTCCTCATATCAGGGGGGAAAATTCCTTCCTGACCCCAAATATGGCGATCAGAACGAATCCCAAGATCAAAGGCCAATACCTGACCTGTGTAATGTACCTAACCTGTGTAATGTATCTAAGCTGTGTAATGTACATGACCTGTGTAATGTACCTAAGCTGTGTAATGTATCTAAGCTGTGTAATGTACCTAAGCTGTGTAATGTACCTAACCTGTGTAATGTACCTAAGCTGTGTAATGTACCTAACCTGTATAATGTATCTAAGCTGTGTAATGTACCTAAGCTGTGTAATGTACCTGACCTGTGTAATGTACCTAAGCTGTGTAATGTACCTGACCTGTGTAATATACCTAAGCTGTGTAATGTACCTGACCTGTGTAATGTACCTAAGCTGTGTAATGTACCTGACCTGTGTAATATACCTAAGCTGTGTAATTTTCTAAGTAACAAAAATTATTTGCTAGTACTAATTATCATTTATATTTGAATAAACTAATTTTTCTTTTTAACTAAGAAAATGTTATTTTATTTTTTATAATTTCTTTTCTTCTGTGTGAATCTACTTATTAATTTATGATACTAAACCTATGTAAGGCCGTGTAGATCCAGAGGAAGGCGAAAACACCTATGAAGAATGGGCCAATTATCCTCATATTAGGGGGAAAAATTCCTTCCTGACCCCGAATATGGCTATCAGATTAAATCCCGATCAAAAGCCGAACTATGTCCTACATCTATGTGCCAAAATTACTGTGTGCACTGTGTGCCTATACTAATCATGTAGTGTGTGTGCCTATACTGATCATGCAGTGTGTGTGCCTATACTGATCATGCTGTGTGTGTGCCTATACTGATCATGTAGTGTGTGTGCCTATACTGATCATGTAGTGTGTGTAGCTATACTGATCATGTAGTGTGTGTGCCTATACTGATCATGTAGTGTGTGTGCCTATACTGATCATGTAGTGTGTGTGCCTATACTGATCATGTACTGTGTGTAGCTATACTGATCATATAGTGTGTGTGCCTATACTGATCATGTAGTGTGTGTGCCTATACTGATCATGTAGTGTGTGTGCCTATACTGATCATGCAGTGTGTGCCCCTATACTGATCATGGATCATGCAGTGTGTACCCCTATACTGATCATGCAGTGTGTGCCCCTATACTGATCATGTAGTGTGGGTGATGTGATGGGTGCGATACTTACCAGGCCTGTGCTAAGGTGAGTTCAGGGATAATGGCCGCTCCGTGTACATTCTGCTGCTCCGCTGCCCCAGGATGATTTTTCCTGAACTCACCAGATGGAAACTTAACACAGGCCGCTCCTGGGGTAGAAGATCTTCGGGCTGGAGGGATGTCAAATTACAGCCCAGGATTGGAGGAGGCCAGGTCAAGGGTCTGGGGTGGCAAAGCAATGGCAGTGGACCAGCATGAAGATGTTATAGAGAGAGCTGATGTTGAAGGGCAGCCGAGGTGACGTACAGCAGCAGAGACGAGGTACGGGTCAGGAGGCATGGAGTTCTGGACAGTTGGCACGGACTCATCCTGCAAGACATAAGAGGAAGACATGAAATATTCTGTCTACCGCATCTTCTGTTATTAGGGGAATGGTCTTTATAATTAACCATTCCGCTATGTAACATCTGATACAATGTACTGATATAATAGGTGTCCTGTCTGTACAGCGGTCACTCACCAGATGGTCATGGAATCTTTCACAGTCCAGATCTTTTCATCCACCTAAGAAAAACAGAGACATAAAGCCATTAGCAGAAAATGTAAAAAAAGACAAGATGGATGATGATTACCACAATGCGAGAACACCTAATGAGAGTTATCCCCAGATGAAAAGATCCTTACCGGGCCCAGTTTGATGACACGTACGTAAATCCGGCCACGGGGTGAAGGACTGTATGCTCCGGCCACTGCAGATGATGGTTCTCCAGAATTGGCCTGAATGGTGTAAATGGCGGCTCTGCACTCCTTTTCTCCAGTTCCTCCCAGCCAATGGTGGTAAAAAACGGATGTTCTCGCTCACACCCAGGCACGTCTGAGGGTCTTTGCGCAGCAGCTTCTTGATGAGATGTTTCACGTAAGCATCAAGCCAGGATGGAAATTTTGGCTTTTCGTTGATGAAAGCTTTGAAAGCCGTTTGCTTGACGGGGCCGTTGTAAAATGGGAATCGTCCTGCTGCCATCCGGGATACCACGATCCCGAGGCTCCACCAGTCCACTGCTGCACCGTATGGTTTTCTACGAAACACCTCAGGGGCCATGTAGTGGAAAGTGCCCGTCACTCCAGACATGTTTTTGGAGGAGGTGACGCCATCTTGGGCAAGTTCTAGATCGATTATACGGATGTGGCCATCTGCATCCAACATGATGTTTTCCGGCTTTATGTCTCTGCAATGAAAGAAGAAAATAAAATTAGAAATCTGTCCAGTGATACAATAGATCGAAAATGGATCACTACAAGACCAGGTAGAATAGGGGGCAGGACAGCAGGAATGCTGAGGGCCATATCTACAGAATGTAAAGGAGACAGAGAGAAGGAGGAACGTTCTGCTTACCGGTGGACGATGTTGTGTCCATGGAGGAACTGGAGGCCTCATACAATCTCTGCTGTGTAGAATCTGACAGAGAGAACAGAGTGTAGTATCAATGACATCAAACCCTTCTCTAGCAATTCCCAAATATCCTGGCACCCCACTGCCTGCATCCAGCACCCTAAACATATGCCCAGCCAGTGCTTCCTTACCTACACCCAGACCTCGGTTTTTTTCCATCTCCTTAGTTCTCCTTTAGATACATTTTCCGTTTTCTCACCTCACATTGCCGATGTTCAGGCAGTCGCACATCCTGATCAATTCCTCCAGGCTGCCACCGAACAGATACTCCGTGATGAAATATGCCCTCTGCAGAGACTGGTGTGCAGCATAGAGGTGGCATAAGAATGGGCAGTCTCTGGCCACCAGGAGTATCCGCCGCTCTCGCATAATGGTGTCCTCATTGTCCTCTTTTTTGGTAATCATTGATGTTACGGCCGGGGACTGATGCCAGGACCACCTGAAAAAGACAAATGAAGAATACTTGGAAGGTGTCTGCAGGAAGTGGAAGGGATCTGGATTTTCTACTAAGGCACATGATAAAACTGAGTGGTTTCTCAATCTGCTGGTAACCAGGACCATGTAGAGGAGCAAATCTATGCGCATAATGCACTGCCTACTCCAGGGATGGGCTATGGAAAGGTGATAAAAAATAGTCAGCATTTTTATTTCATAAATCAATAATACACATGAAAAAAAGCAATGTGTAATAAATCTAATCACAGAAATCTGCTTTTTTTCTCTACCAGGACTGATTTTTCATTTTCTAAAATTCTCAATTTTCGGTTAAAATCTGTATTCTGTGATAAAAGATTGTTGCATTACTGAGAAAGGAGGCGACAGTTGGTACTGATAATATTCTATGTAGAAGAGAAGTGGAAGGAGGAGGGAGGAATTCTGCCTTTAGCTCCTCCCTCTCCCCCTTTACATAGAATATTATCAGCACCAACTGTCATCTCCTATCTCAGTAACGTAACAGTCTGTCTTCACTAAATACAGATTTTACACGAAAATAGAGACTTTGAAAATGAAAAATCAATCTTGGTGGAGAAAGAAGCAGATTTCTCAAATAATATTTATTATGTTGCTTATTTTCATGTGTGCTGTTAATGAAATAAAAATTAAAACAACAGCGACTCTTTAAAGGGTTTTCCACTGTTACCATATGGGAATAAACATAACAAGCATTAGTGGAGGCTTTGAGTTGGCATTAGTGTGGTCTGAATATCATTGTCTATTAAGGTTTAATAAAAAAACAGAGAGCAACGTATGTACAATATGGCCGCCTGATAGGAGCCAATATTGATGATGACATGGAAAAAAACAATGTCCCCTGCTCCCTACAGCTGTGACCCCTGAGATCAACCATCCAGTGTAGAAGAATACCACGTTATAGCAGCACTAGACCTAACTATGGAGATGACTTATGTCATCTCACAGAACACTACAATGTGCAACAACAAAGCATGACATGGCTGATAACAGAGAACAATACATGAGGATATAATAAAAACTTCAGGTTTAATATGAATATAAAATATGTAGGACTTACTTTGCCAAAGGCGCCCCTACCCAAGACCTGGTGGATGTCGAAGCGGCTGATGTTAAGCCTGGCATAGGGGCTGGATGATCCAGGGTCTCCGCTGCATCCAGGTGTTGACTCCTCCAATCCATTGTTGGCTTCTCTCCTCTTCTTCGTGATCTTCTTGAATCCGGTCACGCTGTCCTCTTCTCTCTTCCTCTTCTTCTCCTCGCTCTGTTCTCCATGTCTAGTAGACGCCATTTGCAAAAATATCTTCCAAAATCTTCCAAACCGCAAACCTCCGTCCGATCGCTTCAGCCGACAGATGAAAGTAAACGGCAGTTGGTCGTGTGCAGGTGAGGTCAGAGGTGATGGAACCTCAGGTGGCACCTGCCAGGCAGCAGGTCATGGACCTGCTCTGCTCTATACACTGATGTGGGCATCATGGGTGACAGTTTAGAGTCCAGAGGAACGGCAGAGAACTTCATTTCGACTTCTAGTGTTTTTTTTTTATTATTATTCTATTAATCCCTTCATGCAGGAGGCAGGCGACACCAGTAGAAACTTCAACTGGATGTGCGTCCCTATATGACTATGGGAATGCATTATACTAATATACAGTATATGACTATGGGGGTGCATTACACTAATATATATGACTATGGGGGGGCATTATACTAATATATATTTATTTATTATTATAGCGCCATTTATTCCATGGCACTTTACATGTGATAGGAATATACATAGCAAAAACATTTACATAATCTTAACAAAACGAGTCAGCGACTGGTACAGGAGGAGCGAGGACCCTGCCCGCGAGGGCTCACATTCTACAAGGGATGGGTGAGGATACAGTAGGTGGGGGTAGAGGAGGTCATGCAGTAATGTGGTGGAGTGATGGTTACTGCAGGTTGTAGGCTTGTCGGAAGAGGTAGGTCTTCAGGTTTCTTTTGAAGGCTTCCATGATAGGCGAGAGTCTGATATGTTGGGGTACAGAGTTCCAGAGTAGGGGGGATGCACGGGAGAAATCTTGTATGCGATTGTGGGAAGAGGAGATAAGAAGGGAGCAGAGAAGGAGATCTTATGAGGATCGGAGGTTGCGTGCAGGTAAGTACCGGGAGACTAGGTCACAGATGTATGGAGGAGACAGGTTGTGGATGGCTTTGTATGCCATGGTTAGGGTTTTGAACTGGAGTCTCTGGGCAATGGGGAGCCAGTCATATATATGACTATGGAGGTGCATTATTCTAATCAATATGACTATGGAGGTGCACTATACTACTATGTATGACTACAGGGGTGCATTATACTAATATATATGACTATGCGGGTGCATTATACCAATATATATGACTATGCGGGTGCATAATACTACTATGTATGACTATGGTGGTGCATTATACTAATATATATGACTATAGGGGTGCATTTTACTACTATATATGATTATGGGATGCATTATACTAATACAGTATATATGATTATAGGGTGCATTATACTAATATATATGACTATGTGGGTGCATTATATTACTATATATGACTATGGTGGTGCATTATACTACTATGTATGAATATGTGGAAGCATTATACTACTATTTATGACTATGATGGTGCATCATACTACTTTATTTGAATATGGGGTGCATTATTATATATGACTATGGGGTGAATTATATTACTGTATATGACTATGGGGGTGCATTATACTGCCAAAGTATAACTATAGGGTGAATTATACTGCTTTATATGACTATGGGGGTTCATTATACTACTATATTTGACTATGGAGTGAATTATACTACTATATATGACTATGGGGGTGCAATATACTACTATGAATGACTATGGGGTGCATTATACTAGTATGTATGACTATGATGGTGCATTATACTACTATATATGACTATATATGACTATGGGGGTGCATTATCTTACTATGAATGACTATAGGCATGCATTATACTACTATATAGGACTATGGGGTGCATTAGTAGGACAATGATCCAAAACACACCAGCAAGTCCACCTCTAAATTGCTTAAGAAAAACAAAATTAAGACTTTGTAGTCGCCTAGTCAAAGTCCTGACCTTAATCCGATTGAGATGCTGTGGCATGACTTTAAAAAGGCGGTTCATGCTCGGAAACTCTCCAGTGTGGGTGAATTACAAAACTTTTGCGAAGATGAGTGGGCCAAGATTCCTCCAGAGAAATCCTCATTGTAAAAGACTCATTGCCAGTTATCGCAAACTCTTGATTGCAGTTGTTGCTGCTAAGGGTGGCCCAACCAGTTATTTGGTTTAGGGGGCAATCACTTTTTCACACAGGGCCTTGTAGGTTTAGATTTCTATTTCTCTTAATAATAAAAACCTTCATTTAAAAACTGCATTTTGTTATATTTGTCGAATATCTAAATTTGTTTTGTGATCTGAAACATTTAAGTGTGACAAACATGCAAAAGAATAAGAAATCAGGAAGGGGGCAAACACTTTTTCACATCCCTGTATCACTGAATATACCAGGATGGGGCCCAGGATGAGGGACATATATACCAGGATGGAGGGCGTGTATATACAATATATATATATATATATATATATATATATATATATATATATATATACATATATATATATATACACTGGTGCCCAATAGAGAAAGGGAAAGGGGATAATATACTTTACCAAACAGCCAACACCAGACCGGACAGGAGTCATTGGCAGTTATATGTACAGTGTGGATGGAGTCTTATAGCACTATTGTACTGTGTATGTGGTTACTGTGTGCGGGGGACACATGATGGAGCAGTCCCTTATATAGAGGTCCTGACTGGCACTGGTATAAGGCACTCTGGTTGGTGCTGTTCTGCCATTTGCACCATGTAATGAGCATGTGGCCGGCTGTAGATGGTGATGTTATGTAGTCACAGTAGTATTATTACATGTGTACTAAGCATGAAGGGTGTTATATGTGCTCTGACACAGAATATACTATGTATGAAGACAGGAATATGGTGAGATTGGGGAAGTATATAATAAAGCCATCAGTGATATATATATAATACAGGTTGTACCGTTACCAATGGCCGATCACATGTGATATACAGTAATCCCACCACAACCCCAGGGAAGGACGGGTCACTGCTGTGCCTTTTACCTTATTATAACTCAGCTCTGGGGTCACTGAAATCTTCTTTCTCTTTATAGTGTCGCTTTTATTAATATTATTTACATATAACCCAAACAAAACAATAAAACCCCCATGAATGAGTGACCCCATTATTAATGCTCCTTTGTGCATTTGTATCACATTCACAGGCACTGAATACACTGTATGATTTACTGCTGCAGTCAGCCATTAGTTATATACAGGTATATTGTCACCGTAATTGTAATTCAGGTCCTGTCTCACTCCATCTATAAATATATAGACTCCCAACATGTTTTGCCGGCTCTCAGGCATCATCAGGGGGATGGGGCATAAAGGAGTAATCTGTTGCCGCTCACTTCCACATTAGGAGGTTTGCAGTGCAGATGACTAATGACTGTTACGGATCCGGGTGGTGGAAACTCTGTGCTGCGGTGCAAGGAGGGACCAGAGGGGCATGACTAGGTATCAACTCGGACTGACCAAGGTCGCACGGCGGCTCAATCGACTCCGTGAACCAGGGAAGGACCGAGCAGAGGGACCAGGTGTTACTCTGGGCCAGTCCTTGTATGAGAGCAGGTGACTTCCACGGGTCAGAAGGCAGGGACTGACCTGTACAGCGGACGAGCACAGCAGGCAGGCTGACGGGTGATCTGGGTAGACGGACTGGTAGACACCATGGGTAACTGGCAAGAGCCTCCAGGTAGGCTGGCTGGTAGGCAGGTAGCTGGCAGGTAACTGGTACGTTCTCCAGGTAGGCAGGCAAGCCTGGCCCATAGACAGTCTAGCGGGTTTGGACCGTAGGCAGACCGTCGGGCTGGAGAGTATACTTGGCTGGCTTAGACAGGTAGTCAGGCTGGCGGACTGGACTGGTAGTCAGGCTGGCGGACTGGACTGGTAGTCAGGCTGGCGGACTGGACTGGTAGTCAGGCTGGTGGACTGGACTGGTAGTCAGGCTGGTGGACTGGTAGTCAGGCTGGTGGACTGGTAGTCAGACTAGCAGCGGGACCTGAGGGCTGAGGAAGAGTTTAGAACACAAAGCTACAACCTTGCACGGGCAGCTCCATTTTGGAGGAGGTGCCTTTTTTATGAGAGGTCCTCCGGCCATTGGCCGGGGACTCCTTAGGACGGCGCGCGCGGCCCCTTTAAGAGGGAGGGACCATGCGCGCGCCCTAAGCACAGTGCTAGGGAAGTTGCGCACTCCAGCAGCAGCAGGAGGGCCGGAAGAAGCAGGGCCCGGAGCGCGGCGGTAAGGGGGACGGCATCTCTGCCTGTCAGAGGGCAGAGACGCCGATGATACAGTACCCCCCCTTTACGCCCCCTCTTCTTTAGGTCAGAAAAATTTTTTTCAAGAAGAAGCGGGGCGTCGATGTTCTCCCTGGGCTCCCAAGTTCTCTCCTCTGGGCCAAACCCCTTCCAATCCACCAGAAAAAGGTTTTTCCTCTTACCCTCTTGGTGGCCAGAATGTTCTCTACCTCATAGACGTCCTCAGCAGAGACCGGAGCTGGGGAGGTACCTGGATTGTCGGAAATAGAATTAAGAACAACCGGTTTGAGGAGAGATATGTGGAAGGAGTTTGGAATCCGTAAGGTGGCCGGAAGTTTTAACTTGTAGGCCACTGGATTGATTTGCTTGAGGACTTCAAATGGACCGATGAACCATGGACCCAACTTATAGGAGGGTATTTTGAGATGAACATGTTTGGAGGAGAGCCAAACCTTGTCTCCCGGACGGAATTGAGGCGGATCCAGACTTCTCTTATCAGCATGTCTTTTCATCTGCTCGGAGGATTGAAGAAGCGCGGATCTAGTGTCCTCCCAAATGGTAGAAAATTCGCTGACCAGAGACTCCACGGCAGGATTGTCCACTGAAGTGGAGACGGGAAACAGAATCCGGGGGTGGTGACCGTAGACCACAAAGAACGGGGACTTGGAAGAAGATTCGCTCTCATGGTTATTATAGGAGAACTCGGCCCATGGTAGGAGCTCTACCCAATCGGTATGGTGAGCGTTGACGAAGTGCCGGAGGAAGCTGGTAAGGATCTGGTTGATACGTTCCACTTGTCCATTGGACTGAGGATGATAAGCCAAGGAGAAATCCAGAGAGACATCCAGCAGCTTACATGTAGCTCTCCAGAAGCGCAAAGTAAACTGGACCCCTCGATCAGACACAATGTGGAGGGGTAGGCCGTGGAGACGAAAGATATGATGGATGAAGTCCTTAGCCAGCACAGATGCAGACGGGAGACCAGGCAGAGGGATAAAGTGGGCCATTTTCGAAAAGCGGTCAGTGACCACCAAATGACAGTACAACCGGCAGAAACAGGGAGATCAGTAATAAAGTCCATAGCAATGTGTTGCCACGTGGCAGCAGGTACGGGAAAAGGCAGGAGACGGCTGGCTGGAAGACGTCTGGGAACCTTGTTGCGGGCACAGGATGAACAGGCCGTGACGAAGTCTACAACATCCTTGTGCAGGGAAGGCCACCAGTAATGCCCGGTAATGAGCAGGAAGGTCCTCCTCTGGCCAGCATGGCCGGCTAATTTAGATGAATGACCCCAGTGAAGAACCGCTACAAACGTCTTGCCGGGTGGGAGACGAGACAGGTCCAACGGAGCCACATTCATTACTTTGGAGGGATCGATGACATGCATAGGCTCCTCCTCTTGATCAGAAGACAGGAAGGATCGGGACAAAACGTCGGCTTTAACGTTCTTATCCGCAGGGCGGTAATGAAGGGTAAAGTTGAAACGGGCGAAGAACAAAGACCACCGGGCCTGACGTGGATTGAGTCTTTGGGCATTTTGTAGATATGCCAGGTTTTTGTGGTCAGTATAGATGACCACCGGGTGCAGAGTCCCCTCTAGCAGGTAACGCCACTCCTCCAGTGCCAATTTGATGGCTAGCAGTTCTCGGTCTCCTATGGAATAGTTGCGCTCGGACGAGGAGAAAAGCTTGGAGAAGAAGCCGCCGGTTACCATTCTCCTGGACGGAGATTTCTGGGTGAGCACAGCTCCGGCTCCGGAAGAGGAAGCATCAACCTCCAGAAAGAACTGTTTGTTGCAATCCGGACGGTGCAGCACTGGGGCAGAAGAGAAGGCTTGTTTTAAGGAGAGGAAGGCCTCCTCCACTTCGGACGTCCATTCCTTAGGATTAGCACCCTTACGGGTGAGCGCAGAGATGGGTGCAGTCCGGGAAGAGAAATGCGGGATGAATAGGCGGTAATAGTTACCGAAGCCCAGGAATCGTTAAATCGCCTTCAACCCCTCCGGTCGGGGCCACTTTAAGACGGCAGAGACCTTCTCGGGGTCCATCCGTAGACCGGTTTTAGAGATAATATAGCCCAGGAACGGAAGAGAGGTCTGCTCGAAGAGGCATTTCTCAAATTTTGCGTATAGGTGATTGTGCCTGAGCCTATGCGGGACCTGACGAACATCCCTCCGGTGTGTGGGTAGATCCGGAGAGAAGACCAAGATGTCATCCAGGTACACCACCACGCACGAATATAAGAGGTCACGGAAGATGTCATTAACTAGTTCTTGGAAGACGGCTGGAGCATTACAGAGACCGAAGGGCATCACACGGTATTCATAGTGGCCGTCCCTGGTATTGAATGCCGTTTTCCACTCGTCTCCTTGGCGGATCCGAACCAAGTTATACGCCCCACGAAGATCGAGCTTGGAGAAGATCTTCACACCTTTAAGGCGGTCGAACAGCTCTGAGATGAGTGGCAGGGGGTATTTATTTTTTATAGTAATTTGCTTAAGTCCCCTATAATCGATACAGGGGCGTAGTGAGCCGTCTTTCCTTTTTACGAAGAAGAATCCAGCTCCAGCCGGGGAGGTAGATTTCTGGATGAATCCCCTAGCCAGATTTTCTTCGATGTACTCCGACATGGCCCGGGTTTCGGCCAGCGACAAGGGGTAGATACGCCCACGGGGTGGAGTGGCACTGGGTACCAGGTCGATAGGGCAATCATATGGCCTATGGGGTGGCAGTGTCTCTGCCTCCTTCTTGTCGAAGACATCTGCATAGGACCAGTAAGGTGCCGGTAGACCAGGTAAATTAGCCGGAGTAGATGGAGGTCGAACCGGGCGAACCGGAACCAGGCAGGTCTCATGGCAATCCTGCCCCCAACGGAGCACCTCAGTGGATCGCCAATTCAGAAAGGGTTCATGTCTCTGTAGCCAGGGTAGACCTAGCAATAGGGAGTGAGAGAGTCCGGATACCACATGGAAGGAGATCCTCTCCGAGTGCAATGTGGCACCCCAGGGGGTCTGGTTGCCACAGTGGTAGTAATACCATGTCTGGGAGCAAAACAGGAGTTTCCTGGTCAGGGAACACACTACATGCAACACCTCCTGCTCCAGACCAGAAAGGGGAGGATCCTGCCCTATATAACTGGATCTGTAGACAGTGTTAGTCAGTCTGAGTGTAGTCAGTGTCAGGAGTCAGATAGGACACGAAGGAGCAAGGAGCTGAGAACTGGAGCTGGCAGAGCTCGTCCTAGCCAGAGCACACACCGAGAACCGGACACCGGAGTCCGAGGCTGTGGGACCCTTCAAGCCCAGCAGCAGAAACCGCACGGCAGGAGATTGTAGGTCTCCTGGCCAACAGAAGCCCGGAGGCTCAGCCACACGAAAGGACCAGTACCGCCACAGAGGAGCGAGGAATACACGGGATCCGAGTCGCCAGCCATACGGGTGAGCAGCACGTTACACTCAGGGACGTGGGCTACAACACGACTATAAGCGGGATAGCCAAAAGAGTACAGTCAGAACGGCAGGCCTACAACTCCACCTGGCCAGGGGAATTCTAGGATTGCTCCCAGACTGACCAGGCCCTCATCCCTAGCAAGTACTCCCGTTGGGCCTATATAATTACCACCAGTAAAGACCCTAGGACTGCACTGCAAAGACTCCGTGTTATTATTACTGATCCAGGCACTATCACCACCATCATGCATACACGCTGCCTGAAGCTACACTCTTCCTGTGGGGAGTCACATCACCTTGCTGCACATACCACCAGCTTCAGCGGACTGCTCCGCAGCGGCGGTTCCCAATAACCGCATTCCACAGGTGGCGTAGTCAGACTATACAAACAGATTCACATAAACTACCCTGGTTTGACCGCCCTGGGTCACAGACCGGGTCACTGCCACGGTGACTA
Organism: Phyllobates terribilis; assembly: GCF_046119375.1. Lineage (NCBI taxonomy): Eukaryota > Metazoa > Chordata > Amphibia > Anura > Dendrobatidae > Phyllobates > Phyllobates terribilis. The sequence goes on along the minus strand of NW_027362763.1, from coordinate 801,575,554 downwards.
CAACCCCCAGCATCTACAAGGCCCAGTTCCCAGGGGCGCGTCAGCAACATTCCCACCTGAAGGGTCACAGGCTCTGTGACGAGCACGATGGGCACCGGAAGGAGTCTTCCATCCACGGAAGCGACTGCCAATGGTTCAGCCAGAGGTTTGGTGGGAATCTGATACTTCTCTACAAGGGACTGAGAAATGAGATTCCCGGCGGCTCCGGAATCCAGGTGGGCGGTTTCAAAGAAGCGGTTCTCTCCACAGGAAATAGAAACGGATAGAGTCAAGAACGGAGAGGATTTACTCTTGCCTAGGACGACCTCTCCGAGTGGTCCTAGACACTGGATTTTCCCGGCTTCTCCGGGCAGGAACGGATCAGATTCTCCTTACTACCACAGTAGAAACAGCTCCCCTCGGCACGGAGTATTTCTTGGCGAGACTTGACCATCTTGGTCTGGTTGATCTGCATGGGTTTGGGCGAGCGTGCCTGGGGAGTTGCAGGGTGGGAGGCAGGTTTCTGGAAAACAGGAGCAAGATGAGGAAATCTTCTCTCCCGGGTAGTCTCCTTAGCTTGTTCCAAGAAACGGATGTCAATCCGTGCAGCTAGTGACACCAGGTCATCCAGGGTGGTAGGAATGTCCCGGCCGGCTAGCTCATTCTTTTTCCATCCGGAAAGACCCCCCCAGAAGGTGGACACCAGGGCCTCGTCATTCCAGGCAAGCTCAGAAGCAAGGGTACGGAACTGTATGGCAAACTGGCCCATGGTGAGAATCCCTTGGCGGAGTTGGAGCAATGAGGAGGCAGAAGTCCTTCGTCCAGGCTCATCGAAGACCTTCCGGAAGGCAGTGAGGAAATCCGGAAGATCGGACACCAGGGGATCCCCTCTCTCCCATAGAGGGTTTAGCCATGCCAATGCTTCCCCGGTGAGGTGAGACATGATGAATGCCACCTTGGCCCGGTCAGAGGGAAACTGATGTGCCAGTAGTTAAAAGTGCAACGTGCACTGGTTCAGAAAACCCTGACATAAGACGGGGTCACCCCCAAAACAAGGAGGCGCAGAGAGCCGGGGTCCTGAGCTGGATGCTATAGCACAGATAGGCAGAGGCGCTGCAGGAGCGGGTGTCGCTCGGCTCGAGGTGGACACTGGTGTGACAGGCAGCGTGTCCAGGCGAGAGTTGACAGACCGCAGGTAGGTCAGGATGGTTTCCTGTTGGGATCTCTGATGAGAAACCTCCTGGTACACGTCAGCAAGCGAAGGAGCCTGGGGGCCACTGGGTTCCATGGCCCATGCAAACTGTTACGGATCTGGGTGGTGGAACCTCTGTGCTGCGGTGCAAGGAGGGACCTGAGGGGCATGACTAGGTATCAACTCGGACTGACCAAGGTCGCACGGCGGCTCAATCGACTCCGTGAATCAAGGAAGGACCGAGCAGAGGGACCAGGTGCTACTCTGGGCCAGTCCTTGTATGAGAGCAGGTGACTTCCACGGGTCAGAAGGCAGGGACTGACCGGTACAGCGGATGAGCACGGCAGGCAGGCTGACAGGTGATCCGGGGAGACGGACTGGTAGACACCACGGGTAACTGGCAGGAGCCTCCAGGTAGGCTGGCTGGTAGTCACGGCAGGTAACTGGCAGGTAACTGGTAAGTTCTCCGGGTAGGCAGGCAAGCCTTGCCCATAGACAGATTGGCGGGTTTGGACCGTAGGCAGACCGTTGGGCTGGAGAGTGTACTTGGCTGGCGGAGACAGGTAGTCAGGCTGGCGGACTGGACAGGTAGTCAGGCTGGCGGACTGGACTAGTAGTCAGGCTGGCGGACTGGACTGGTAGTCAGGCTGGCGGACTGGTAGTCAGACTAGCAGCGAGACTTGAGGGCTGAAGCAGGGTTTATAACACAAAGCTACAACCTTGCAAGGGCTCCTCCATTTTGGAGGAGGTGCCTTTTATATGAGAGGTCCTCCCGCCATTGGCCGGGGACTCCTTAGGATGGCGCGCATGGCCCCTTTAAGGAGGAGGGAGCACGGGCGCGCCTTAAGCACAGTGCTAGGGAAGCTGCGTGTGCCGGCAGCAGCAGCAGGAGGGCCGGAAGATGACGGGCCCGGAGCGCGGCGGTAAGGGGGACGACGTCTCTGCCTGTAAGGGGGCAGAGACGCCGATGCTACAATAACGTCACATCCGCACAGACCTGCCAGGACGTAGCACAATCAGCAGATCTCATGCTCATGTACCAGTCTAATATATAGAACAGGACGTGATTCTTACTCACTTGGCTGCGCACACCTCACTCCATGGGCTGCACTTGATATTTTACACTTCTGTGCTGAATAGACACAGACATGGGTGCAGGAGTGTTTGGTTTCCACTGTCATCAGTGTTGTATGTGTGGCGCCCCTGAGGGTTCGACCGCCACAGGGATGCTGCACTTCTTTAATGGAGTGTGGTGTTCCTCCTCTGAGGTAAGACCAGTGTGATAGTTGTGACCCAAACCTTGCATCCAACACCACACTTCTCCACCATAGGGAGCTAATATGCACTAGGTGCTGCTCCCCTGGTTACAGGGAGACTGGGGAACCAAGAGTTAGGGGAACCAGTTAGTGGGTGAGGGTGGAGGACTTACAAGTTAGTTACACTTTAAATTTCATATTTAATAAAAAGCCATCTTTGGTCTTGGTCGTCGTCTTCGGCTGTACTGTGCTGTCAAATACTGTGTGTAATGTGACCTCCCTCCGGGAGCGCAGATCCTGTGTGGGCCTGCACCGGCAAGGGGCACAGCCCTCGTACCCCGGCCTTGGGACGAGGGGCAGGTTGTAGACCAGGAATGTCTCAACCCGGTCAATGACCAGGACCAAGAAGGCCCGGAGCTTAAGAGTGTGGCTCCACAGCAAATGGATCCCAGGCAGGATGCAGACGGAGCGGTGTACGCCACCTGTCCTCGCCATGCTGATATATTCAGAGGGACTCCGGCTGCAAGAGGGGTACCGGCCCCCGACACCCGACCTTGCTACTCTACGTCCTGGACGGGAAAGCCCGGTTAGGCCCAGAGGATCCCACAGGGTATCGGACGGAGCGGAGCTGCCACCCGTGCCCTTGTTCTGAGAGAAGTTCAGAGGGAGTCCCGGCCTATTTGCACACACACGGACAGGAAAGGATTCGGTCTGTAGTTCAGGAACACTCTGCAGTAGGGTCCCGACTGAATGCTGGACTTACTCGGAGGTTGTCGGACCCCCGTGCATGGGGACTGCAGGACTCCACGAGGAGCAGGGAGTCACCTTCCTTCTGCCATCTCTAAAGTGAGTAAAGCCTTGGAAGTTCACCCCTATGGCCTCCGGACTGTTTATTCTGCGCCACACCGCACGACGCGGCGCCAGTCTCCCTCTACTACTACCCCCATCCTCCTGTCCCTCTGCCGTGAGGCCACGCTCAGCCTGTGGGGAGTAGTAAGAACTCTGGCAGCCGTAAAACAAGGCCTCAGCGGACTGTAGCGGCGCTGGTAGCCCTTCACCAGGCACCACAGGTGGCGTAGTCGTCAATCAGCCACTTAACCCGGATGAGCCCACACCATCTCTTTTTAATGTGACGGGCCTGAGCACGGGTCGGGTCTGGGCCACGGCTGCACCTCATCTCTTCATCATAGGACCCGACACCGAGTCCCCCATCACCCAGGGTAAACACAGGCTTTTTCGAGTAAGAGGACGTCACATATGATTGTATGAGAAAGTGTGCCGGCTGCTCGTTACCTTATTGAACACAGTTACAGGGATGCACAGTGATGGCCGTACCCCATCTGCGTCAGTACAAGAGTCCCTGATGGGCGTTCTCTGGCCCGTGGATGAGCTTATATCTGGTAAATATTCAGCCAGTGGAGTCCAAATCTCCTAACTTGAGTGACTCTCAATGTCTTTGATAGGACAGGTTAACTCCTTCACGACATATGACATAGTTACGTCATAAGTTGTGTCAATGCATTTGATGCGGGCTCCAGCGCTGAGCATGCATCTTTTTCTGCAGATGATAGTTCATTTAATCAGCCATCATGTGCCTTTAACAGCTGCAGGTGGAGTGGAGAATTATATTGCCAGATCATTTTTCCATATAGTGAATAAGATAAATAAAAAAATTAAAAAACAATTGTGAAATTGCACTTTTTTTTGCAATTTCTTCCTGTTTCCAGTACATCACATGATAAAATAAATTATTTTTTTGAAAAGTACAACTCGTTCCTCAAAATACAAGCCCTCATACAGCTAAGTAGACAGAAAAATAAAAAAGTTATATGAGTCTTGGAAGAAGGGGAGAAAAAAACGAAAAAACCGCTCTAAAATGTACCTGAACCTTTTTGGTTATTACCTCCATGCTTTACACCAAACACTGGACTGAGTTACAGGGGTCTTTACTACTGACATCTCCTTCTGAATGCCCCTATTGTGCTGAATAAAATAAGAAAAAAGCACATTTTCTGTCGGACTGATGCTGCTTCTCTGCCCCGAGCGCCGTGTCCCCGGCAATCTTGCGTCATTGTGCCACATAAGCGCTGCAGTCAATCAGCGGCCGTCAGTCCTGTTAGATACCATTTAGGAAGGTCTTGCCCATGAAGTGATTGTCTCCACTCACATTGTTGGTCCATGTGTGGAATATCTGGACATTGGCTATACTGGGCGCGGGTGCGGTCTGTGGTGCAGAGAGCACAGGTCTGTATAATACGCTCGTCTGAACAAGGCCCAATAAAAATGGACTGTAAAGAACTGAAAATATTTTTAATGTTCTGCTCACATCACATTTCTATCAGAAAAACGCTATTTACATGGGCCTGGAGAAGAAGATTCCCATTGTTCTAGAATAAGACATAGAGGCGACTATGACCTTTACTACATAGGTGTAAGGGGTAAAAGGAACATTGTATTTACAGATGGGGAGAATATAAAGACTGAGAATATTGAATGTAATAATGTTCTCTATATTCCTGTTCAGTTATATTATATTCAGTGCTGGACCACCCATCTTTACATTCTGACCAATATCATTTGGCTCTTCTGATTTTCGGACACTTGGGTCCACATTATCTATAATAATATACATATCCTCAGGCACAGAGATGGCACTACTACTATATGGGGGCACGGAGCCAGGACTAATACTATTCAGAGTCAGAAGGGGGTCTTATTACTCTATACAAACAAAGAGGGGGCACTATTGCTACATGGAGCCACAGAGAGGGTACTAGTACTATATGAGGGCACAGAGAGGGCACTAGTACTATACGGGGGCACAAAGAGGACAATAGTACTATACAGGGGCACAGAGAGGGCACTAGCACCATGTGGGGGCACAGAGAGGGCACTAGTACTATATGGGGACACAGAGAGGGCACTAGTACTAGATGGGGGCACAGATAGGGCACTAATACTATACAGGAGCACAAAGAGGGCACTAGCACCATGTGGGGGCACAGAGAGGGCACTAGTACTATATAGGGACACAGAGAGGGCACTAGTACTATATAGGGGCACAAAGAGGGCACTAGTACTATACGGGAGCACAAAGAGGGCACTAGCACCATGTGGGAGCACAGAGAGGGCACTAATACTATATGGAGGCACAGAGAGGGCACTAGTACTATATGGGGGCATAGAGAGGGCATTAGTACTATATGGGGGCACAGAGAGGGCACTAGTACTATATGAGGGCACAGAGGGCACTAGTACTATATGGGGGCACAGAGAGAGCATTAGAACTATATGGGGGCACAGAGAGGGCACTAGTATTATATGGCAGCACAGAGAGGGTATTAGTACTATATGAGGGCACAGAGAGGGCACTAGTACTATATGGGGATGCAGAGGGGGCACTATTACTATATGGGGGCACAGGGAGGGCACTAGCATTATATAGGGGCACAGAGAGGGCACTAGTACTATATGGAAGCACAGAGAGGGCACTAATACTATAAGGAGACACAGAGAGGGCACTAGTACTATATGGGGGCATAGAGGGGACACTAGTACTATTTAGGGGCACTAGTACTATATGAAGGCAAAGAAAGGGCACTGGTACTATATGGGAGCACAGAGAGTGCACTAGTAATATATGGGGGCACAGAGAGGGCACTAGTTCTATATGGGGGCACAGAGAGGGCACTAGTACTATATGGGTGCACAGAGAGAGCACTAGTACTATATGAGGGCTCAGAGAGGGCACTAGTACTATATGGGGGTACAGAGAGGGCACTAGTACTACATGGAGGCACAGAGAGGGCACTAGTACTATATGGAGGCACAGAGAGGGCACTAGTACTGTATGGAGGCACAGAAAGGGCACTAGTACTTTATGGGTGCACAGAGGGGGCACTATTACTATATGGGTGCACAGAGAGAGCACTAGTACTATATGGGGGCACAGAGAGGGCACTAGTACTATATGGAGGCACAGAGAGGGCACTAGTACTATATGGAGGCACAGAGAGGGCACTAGTACTATATGGGGGCACAGAGAGGGCACTAGTACTTTATGGGCACGCAGAGGGGCACTATTACTATATGGGGGCACAGAGAGAGCAATAGTACTATATGGGGCCACAGAGAGGGCACTAGTACTATATTGGGGCACATGGAGGGCACTAGTACTGTATGGAGGCACAGAGGGCACTAGTACTATATGGGGGCACAGAGATGGCACTAGTGGAGAGCACTACTCCTATAGGGAGGTACAGACGGGCCATATTATTATATAGAATCACTGATGAGGTCACAGAGGAGACTTGATAAGATATTTAGTGTAAAGATGGGAGTAAAATGCGTGAAATGATAATGTGACAATGTAGCTTAATGTAACTTAATTGCACCACCAAACTGTTACAAAATAAACACACTATAAAAAGACTAAACATTACCACTATACTCCATCCTTATGGTGTTAGATCTCAGTTCTGCCAAGCATATAAGAGGTCTCACAGTCATACATAGTCATACAGTTATATTAAGTGACTTAATGTTCACCTTCTTTCTAGTTGGAGCCATTCACTTTTCTTATCTTTTCCATCTGGTCCAGACCACCATTACGACTTCTTCTAGCCTCAACTCATCTGTAGGGATTTCAACACAGACATGTTTGACTTCTCACATTTCCACCACCTTATCCATCTATTTTGATATCACTAATTCTTTACTGTTGCCCCATTTTCCCCATTACTGCACTTGCAGTGAAGCGCAGTGACCCAAAGTGCAAACAGTGCGTTTTTGGTGCGTTTTGTCTGCACAGAAATGGGCCAAAAATGCATTGTAAACCTTCTCCCATGGTTTCCTATGACATTTTGCAAGTTCTTTGATCAGAATTTATCCTGACTGAATTTCATGTGCAGAAAAAGAAGCAGCATGTCCATTCTTTTTGCGTTTTTGCCTGCATTTTTCCTATACAATGCACTGGAAAAACGCATGGCAAATCTGCAGGCAAAACCACATAAAAAAACACATGAAAACGCATCAAAACGCTGCGTATTTATCTCAGCGTTTTTGCTGCCAATAGATGCAGGAACGCTGCAGAAATTTTCCTGATCGTGCGCACATAGCCAATACATCAAAACTTACTAGAAATAGCAACTGAAAGAGATCTACACAGATAGTTCCACAGAAACCAACAGTGCCAGACAGATGGTGCCCCTAAAAGTAATTGTGCCCAACAGATGGTAATAGTGAACCTCAGAGTGAGTACCCTAAAGAGTAAAAGTGTCATACAAATGCACAAATGCACAAAGCATGGGAAACAAACAAGGAGAATTGGAACTACTAACGCAGGAAAAGAAAAATGATGTCATTGGAATCACTGAAACTTGGTGGGACGATGCACATGATTGGAACACAAGGCTAAAAGGATACAACTTATTTGCAAGAAACAGACTTGATAAACGAGGAGGAGGTGTCGCATTGTATGTTAGAAAAGCGTATATCTGCACAGAGATTGAAGCAGAGACTGGGAGTTTTGTGGAAACTGTTTGGGCAAGAATACAAGGAGAGAACAACAGAAAGGACACCATTGCAGGCATTTACTACAGGCCACCTGGGCAAACTGAAGATATGGATGAACTCTTTATGTATCAAATGACCAAGTTCTCCAAAAAATATGACGTAGTGGTCATGGGAGATTTCAACTATCCAGACATTTGTTGGGAATCTCTCTCAAGTAATGCTAACAGGTCAAGCAAATTCTTATCCTCTCTTGCTGACAACTTTATCTTCCAAAAGGTAGGAGAGAAAACAAGGGGATCTGCTACTTTGGATCTAATCCTTATAAACAGGGAGGAAATGATTGAGGAGGTAAAAGTGGCTGGGGCGCTAGGAGGCAGCGATCATGCTATTATAGAATTTTGGATAACTAGAGGAGGAAGACATGTGAAGACTGAAACTTCAAGGTTAGATTTCAGAAAGGCAGATTTTAAGCGACTCAGAAAGAGAATAGGAGGGATCCAATGGCTGGATATCCTTAAGGACAAAAATGTCCTGGAAGGATGGGAAATTTTTAATAATGAGATTCTCAAACCACAATCGTTAACAATCCCAAAAAGTAGGAAAAATGGGAAGCATTTAAGGAAACCAGGATGGATGAACACAGAAATTAAACACATGCTAAAATTAAAGAAAGAAATGTTTATCAAATGGAAAGAGGGAGGCATATCTAAAGAAGATTATAATGCAGTCTGCAGATCCTGCAGGGCACGTATCAGGTTAGCTAAAGCTGACAATGAATTAAGGCTTACAAGAGATGTCAAAAGCAATAAAAAAGGATTTTGGGGGTATGTCAAAAGTAAAAGAAAAGTCAAAGATGCTATAGGATTTTTACAGGATGAAAATGGTGAAATGGTAAGAAAGGATGTTGAGAAGGCAGAACTTTTTAATTCCTATTTTGCATCAGTTTTCTCTCAGAAAGAAAATGTAACATCAACTGATCTTCACTGTCCTATTAAAGGAATAGAAAAATCCACCTTATTTGTAAACAGAAAGATTGTGAGGGAATATTTAGCTAACATAAGTGAGTTCAAGTCTCCAGGTCCAGATGAATTACACCCCAGAGTACTGAAGGAGATCGTAGAAGAAATTTTAGAACCACTCTCCATAATCTTTGAAAATTCTTGGAGAACAGGAGAAGTCCCAGAAGACTGGAGAAGAGCAAATGTTGTTCCTATCTTCAAAAAGGGGAAGAAGGTGGACCCAGGGAACTATATGCCGGTGAGTCTGACTTCTATACCAGGAAAGATCTTTGAACAAATTATTAAACAACATGTATGTAAGTACCTGGATAAGAATGAAGTGATTAACCAGAGTCAGCATGGGTTTGCAACTAACAAGTCATGTCAGACTAACTTAATTTCCTTCTATGACAGAATCACTGACTGGGTAGACAGGGAAATGCTGTAGATATAGTATATCTTGACTTCAGCAAAGCATTTGACAAAGTATCTCACACCATCCTTATTGAAAAAATGACCAAGTATGGAATGGACAAGGCAACTGTTAGGTGGATTCATAACTGGCTTAGTGATCGGACTCAAAGAGTGGTCGTAAATGGCTTCACATCCAGTTGGATGAATGTCTCAAGTGGGGTACCACAGGGCTCTGTCCTGGGACCTGTATTGTTCAACATCTTTATCAATGATTTAGATGAAGGAATTGAGGGTAAACTGATTAAATTTGCTGATGACACAAAGCTAGGAGGGATAGCTAACACCAGAGAAGAGAGAGAGAGGATTCAAAAAGACCTACATAAACTGGAGCAGTGGACTGCAACTAACAGAATGTTTTTTTATCAGGGAAAAATGCAAAGTACAACATCTTGGCAATAAAAATGAAAAAAGCATATACAGAATGAGATGAATACAGCTAAGCAGCAGCACATGTGAAAAAGACTTAGGTATACTAATAGATCATAGACTGAACATGAGTCAACAGTGTGATGCAGCAGCAAAAAAGGCAAATACTATTCTGGGATGTATTAACAGAAGCATACAGTCTAGATCACGTGACGTCATTATCACACTTTACTCCTCTTTGGTCAGACCTCATCTGGAATACTGTGTCCAGTTTTGGGCACCACATTTTAAAAAAGACATTGACAAACTGGAGCAAGTTCAGAGAAGAGCGACCAGAATGGTGACCGGTCTGCAAACCATGTCCTATGAGGAACGGTTACAGAATTTGGGAATGTTTAGCTTGCAAAAAAGAAGACTGAGAGGAGACTTAATAGCTGTCTATAAATATCTCAAGGGCTGTCACATTGTAGAAGGATCATCTTTATTCTCATTTCACAAGGAAAGACTAGAAGCAATGGGATGAAACTGAATGGGAGGAGACAGATTAGATATTAGAAAAAACTTTTTGACAGTTATTGTGATCAATGAGTGGAACAGGCTGCCACGAGAGGTGGTGAGTTCCCCTTCAATGGACGTCTTCAAACAGAGGCTGGACAGACATCTATCTGAGATGATTTAGTGAATCCTGCTTTGAGCAGGGGGTTGGACCAGATGACCCAGGAGGTCCCTTCCAACTCTACCATTCTATGATTCTATGATCATTTGTGCCCTACACAATAATAGTCTTATCAGTTTCCTCAATTAATGCTCCATGGGGGAACTATAATGTGTGGGGGAAAGTGCTGTGGAGGCACCAAAATCTATGAGGAATCACTGTGGGTGGTTACTGTGAGAGGGAAATCATTGTTGGGGCCCTGTAGAGGTGGCACTGTGAAGGCATCATACTATGTAGAGGATTGCACTATGGGGCACCATACTCTGTGAAGGGGCACAGCGGGGGCAGGGGACACACTACATATTGTACAGCAGAGTAAAGATTCTCCTCTTAGCATTTTTTAGGAATACTTTTAGGCAAACTGGAGTATGTAATTTACAATATTTCAGATTTGCAACACTAAGGAATACACAATGTTACAAGCGTATGATTTATGCCCGGAAACATAACGATCTTATAACAATGACTGAGGCGATTCTAAACCGATAATGCCTTCTATGCTAAATATAATAATCAGAACGAGTGCAGTGGACTTTATTCATGGAGATTGCCGTTCACTGCTGGAGAGAGGTTCCAATATTTAAAGGGAAATTATCATTTTAAGTAACTTTTAAGAATAAGCTGCCATGTGTGTACATTTTGGAATATCACTATACCTGGTCATTTTTTTTTACTTTTATCCTGTATTTTCACCAGTTTTCGCCTCTACAGGAGAAGAATTCCTGTTTTTCTCTTTGGTTGCAGACAGCAGGGTCGGCTCCAGGCTTTCGTAGGCCCCGGGCGAAAGAGTCTCAGTGGGCCCCTTTAATACATACCAGGATTCATGGTGCAGATACGGCAGAGAAATATATATATATATATAGTACACGGCCAAAGATTTCACTTACTTCTTACATTACATGAGTGATATCTATTGTAAATTCTACAATAGCTCAGAAACCGGCGATAACTGGCAGCGCACAGTGCAGACTGGACAGTTTAGTCCTCCATACGGTATAATGACCCCATATAATCTCCCATACGGTATAATGGGAACTTCATAGTCCTCCATACAGTATAATGGGCCCCATATAATGCTACATACAGAATAATGAGAACAATACCGTATACTGCTTCATACAGAATAATTGGCCCCATATAATGCTCCATACAGAATAATGGACCTCATATATTGCTTCAAACAGAATAATGCACTCCAATTCAATGCTCCATGCAGAATAATGGGCCCCATATTGTGCTCCATACAGAATAATGGACCCCATATAATACTCCATAGAGAATAATGGACCCCATATAATTCTCCATACAGAATAATGAGCCCCATATAATGCTCTATAAAGAATAATAAAATAGTGGACCCCATATAATGCTCCATACAGAATAATAGACCCCATATAATGCTCCATACAGACTAATGCACCCCATATTATGCTCCATACAGAATAATGGACCCCATATAATGCTCCATAGAGAATAATCGACCCCATATAATTCTCCATACAGAATAATGAGCCCCATATAATGCTCAATAGAGAATAATAGAATAATGGACCCCATATAATGCTTCATACAGAATAATGGACCCCATACAGTGCTGGCCAAAAGTATTGGCACCCCTGCAATTCTGTCAGATAATACTCAATTTCTTCCTGAAAATGATTGCAATCACAAATTCTTTGGTATTATCTTCATTTAATTTGCTTGCAAGGAAAAAACACAAAAGAGAATGAAGCAAAAATCAAATCATTGATCATTTCACACAAAACTCCAAAAATGGGCCAGACAAAAGTATTGGCACCCTCAGCCTAATACTTTAGCCAAAATAACTGCGAACAACCGCTTCCGGTAACCATCTATGAGTTTCTTACAATGCTCTGCTGGAATTGTAGACCATTCTTCTTTGGCAAACTGCTCCAGGTCCCTGATATTTGAAGGGTGCCTTCTCCAAACTGCCATTTTGAGATCTCTCCACAGGTGTTCTATGGGATTCAGGTCTGGACTCATTGCTGGCCACCTTAGAAGTCTCCAGTGCTTTCTCTCAAACCATTTTATAGTGCTTTTGGAAGTGTGTTTTGGGTCATTGTCCTGCTGGAAGACCCATGACCTCTGAGGGAGACCCAGCTTTCTCACACTGGTCCCTACATTATGCTGCAAAATTTGTTGGTAGTCTTCAGACTTCATAATGCCATGCACACGGTCAAGCAGTCCAGTGCCAGAGGCAGCAAAGCAAACCCAAAACATCAGGGATCCTCCGCCATGTTTGACTGTAGGGACCGTGTTCTTTTCTTTGAATGCCTCTTTTTTTTTCCTGTACACTCTATGTTGATGCTTTTTGCCAAAAAGCTCTACTTTTGTCTCATCTGACCAGAGAACATTCTTCCAAAACATTTTAGGCTTTCTCAGGTAAGTTTTGGCAAACTCCAGCCTGGCTTTTTTATGTCTCAGGGTAAGAAGTGGGGTCTTCCTGGGTATCCTACCATACAGTCCCTTTTCATTCAGAGGCCGACGGATAGTACGGGTTGACACTGTTGTACCCTCGGACTGCAGGGCAGCTTGAACTTGTTTAGATGTTAGTCGAGGTTCTTTATCCACCATCCGCACAATCTTGCGTTGAAATCTCTCGTCAATTTTTCTTTTCCGTAGACATCTAGGGAGGTTAGCCACAGTGCCATGGGCTTTAAACTTCTTGATGACACTGCGCATGGAAGACACAGGAACATTCAGGCCTTTGGAGATGGACTTGTAGCCTTGAGATTGCTCATGCTTCCTCACAATTTGGTTTCTCAAGTCCTCAGACAGTTCTTTGGTCTTCTTTCTTTTCTCCATGCTCAATGTGGTACACACAAGGACACAGGAAAGAGGTTGAGTCAACTTTAATCCATGTTAACTGGCTGCAAGTGTGATTTAGTTATTGCCAACACCTGTTAGGTGCCACAGGTAAGTTACAGGTGCTGTTAATTACACGAATTAGAGAAGCATCACATGATTTTTCAAAGGGTGCCAATACTTTTGTCCACCCCCTTTTTTAGGTTTGGTGTGGAATTATATCCAATTTGGCTTTAGGACAATTCTTTTTGTGTTTTTTTCATTGAAGTCAAATTAAATGAAGAGAATAATACCAAAGAATTTCTGATTGCAATCATTTTCAGTGTCGTGAAAGCTCATCAAGAGAATGCCAAGAGTGTGCAAAGCAGTCATCAAAGCAAAAGGTGGCTACTTTAAAGAACCTAGAATAAAAGACATATTTTCAGTTGTTTCACACTTTTTTGTTAAGTATATAATTCCACATATGTTAATTCATAGTTTTGATGAATTCAGTGTGAATGTACAATTTTCTTTAAATGAGAAGGTATGTCTAAACTTTTGGTATGTACTGTAAGTCCCCTGCATAGTGCTTCGTATAGTACACACATCCCCCGCATAGTGCTCCGTACTGTATACACGACCTCCTCATAGTGCTCCGTACTGTACACATGGCCCCGCATAGTGCTCCGTACTGTATACACGACCTCCTCATAGTGCTCCGTACTGTACACATGGCCCCGCATAGAGCTTCGTACTGTATACATGGCTCCGCATAGTGCTCCGTACTGTACACATGGCTCCGCATAGAGCTTCGTACTGTATACATGGCTCCACATAGTGCTGAGTACTGTATACACGTCCCGGCATAGTGCTCCGTACTGTATACACGACCACCGCATAGTGCTCCGTACTGTATACATGGCCCCGCATAGTACTCCCTACTGAATACATGGCCCGCATAGTGCTTCCTACTGAATACATGGCCCCGCATAGTGCTCCCTACTGTATACGTGGCCCGGCATAGTGCTCCATACTGTATACATGAACCCGCATAGTGCTTCGTACTGTATACATGGCGCCGCATAGTGCTCCGTACTGTATACATGGCCCCGCATAGTGCTCCGTACTGTATACATGGCCCCGTATAGTGCTCCATACTGTATACATGGCCCAGCATAGTGCTCACTATTGTATACACGGCCTCGAATAGTGCTCCATACTGTATACATCAAACCGCATAGTGCTCCGTACTGTATACATGGCCCCGCATAGTGCTCCGCACTGTATACATGGCCCCACATAGTGCTCCGTACTGTATACATGGCCCCGTATAGTGCTCCATAATGTATACATAGCCCCACAGAGTGCTGCACACAGTATAAATGGCCCTGCATAGCGCTGCACTCAGTATACATGGCCCTGCAAAGAGCTCTGAACTATATACATGGCCCCGCATAGTGCTCCATACTGTATACATGGCCCCGCATAGTGCACCATACTGTATACATGGCCCCGCATAGTGCTCCGTACTGTATACATGGCCCCGCATAGTGCTCGGTACTGTATACATGGCCCCGCATAGTGCTCCGTACTGTAAACATGTCCCCCGCATAGTGTTTCGTACTGTATACATGGCCCAGCATAATGCTATGTACTACTATATACATGGCCCCGCAGAGTGCTCCGTACTGTATACATGGCTCCGCATAGTGCTCCGTAGTGTATACACGTCCCCGCATAGTGCTCCGCACTGAATACATGGCTCCGCATAGTGCTCCGTACTGTATATATGGCCTCGTATAGTGCTGCACATAGTATGAATGGCCCTGAATAGTGCTGCACTCAGTATACATGGCCCTGCATAGTGCTCCGTACTGTATACATGGCCCCGCATAGTGCTCCGTACTGTACACATGACCCCGCATAGTGCTCTGTACTGTATACATGGCCCCGCATAGCGCTCTGTACTGTATACATGGCCCAGCATAGTGCTCCGCACTGTATACATGGCCCCGCATAGTGATCTGTACTGTATGCATGTCCTCGCATAGTGCTACCTACAGTATACATGGTCCCGCATAGTGCTCCGTACTATATACATGGCCCCGCATAGTGCTGCACTCAGTATACATGGCCCCGCATAGTGCTACGTACTGTATACATGGCCCCGCATAGTGCTCGTACTGTATACATGGCCCCACATAGTGCTCGTACTGTATACATGGCCCCGCATAGTGCTACGTACTGTATACATGGCCCCGCATAGTGCTCCGTACTGTATACATGGCCCCGCATAGTGCTCGTACTGTATACATGTCCCTCCATAGTGCTTCGTACTGTATACATGGCCCCGCATAGTGCTCGTACTGTATACATGTCCCTCCATAGTGCTTCGTAATGTATACACGGCCCCCGCATTGGGCTCGGTACTACTATATACATGGCTCCGCATAGTGCTCCATACTGTATACATGGCCCCGCATAGTGCTCCGTACTGTATACATGTCCCTCCATAGTGCTTCGTACTGTATACATGGCCCCGCATAGTGCTCCGTAATGTATACACGGCCCCCGCATTGGGCTCGGTACTACTATATACATGGCTCCGCATAGTGCTCCGTACTGTATACATGGCCCCGCATAGTGCTCCGTACTGTATGCATGTCCTCGCATAGTGCTACCTACCGTATACATGGTCCCGCATAGTGCTCCGTATTATATATATGGCCACGCATAGAGCTCCATACTGTACATACTGTATAAATGGCCCTGCATAGTGCTGCACTCAGTATACATGGCCCCGCATAGTGCTCCGTACTGTATGCATGGCTCCGCATAGTGCTCCGTACTACTGTATACATGGCCCCGCATAGTGCTCCGTACTACTGTATACATGGCCCCGCATAGTGCTCCGTACTGTATACATGGCCCCGCATAGTGCTCCGTACTGTATACACGGCCCCCGCATTGTGCTCGGTACTACTTTATACATGGCCCTGCTTAGTGCTCCGTACTGTATACATGGCCCAGAATTGTACTCCGTACTGTATACATGGCCCCCATACTGCTCCCTACTGTATACATGGTCCCATATACTGCTCTGTTTTGTATATATGGCCCCGCATAGTGCTGCACACAGTATACATGGCCCCGCATAGTGCTCCGTACTGTATACATGTCCCCCGAATAGTGCTCCGTACTGTATACATGGCCCCGCATAGTGCTCCGTACTGTATACATGGCCCCGCATAGTGCTCCGTACTGTATCCACGGCCCCGCATAGTGCTTCGTACTCTGTATACGGCCCCCGCATAGTGCTCTGTACTGTAGACATGGCCCCCGCATAGTGCTCCGTATTCTATAGGTGGCCCTGCATAGTGCTCAGTACTGTATACATGGCCCTGCATAGTGCTCCATACTGTATACATGGACCCTGCATAGTGCTCCGTACTGTATACATGGTCCCGCATAGTGCTCCGTACCGTATACATGGCCCCGCATAGTGCTTCCTACTGTATACATGGCCCCGCATAATGCTCCGTACTACTATATACATGGCCCCGCATAGTGCTCCGTACTGTATACATGGCCCCGCATAGTGCTCCATATTGTATACACGGCCTCGCATAGTGCTCCGTACTCTATACATGGCCCTGCATAGTGCTCCGTAATGTACACATGGCACCCGCATAGTGCTCTGTACTGTATACATGGCACCCGCATAGTGCTCTGTACTGTATACACGGCCCTGAATAGTGCTCCGTACTGTATACATGTCCCCACATAGTGCTTCGTACTGTATACATGGCCCCGCATAGTGCTCAGCACTACTATATACATTGCCACGCATAGTGCTCCGTACTGTATACACAGCCCCCGGATTGTGCTCAATACTACAATATACATGGCCCTGCAAAGTGCTCCGTACTGTATGCATGGCCCCGCATATTGATCTGTTTTGTATATATGGCCCCGCATAGTGCTGCACACAGTATACATTGCCCCGCACAGTGCTCCATACGTATACATGGCCCCGCATACTGCTCCGTACTGTATCCACTGCCCCGCATAGTGCTCCGTACTCTATATACGGCCCCCGAATAGTGCTCTGTACTGTATACATGGCCCCCGCATAGTGCTCCGTACTCTATACATGGCCCTGCATAGTGCTCCGTACTGTATACACGGCCCCGCATAGTGCTCTGTACTGTATGCATGGCCCAGCATAGTACTCCGTACTGTATGCATGGCCTCGCATAGTGCTCCGTACTGTATGCATGGCCTCGCATCGTGCTCCGTACTGTATACATGGCCCCGCATAGCGCTCCGTACTGTATACACGGCCCAGCATAGTGCTCCGTACTGTATGCATGGCCCCGCATAGTGCTCCGTACTGTATACATTGCCCCGCATAGTGCTCCGTACTGTATACATGGCCCCGCATAGCGCTCCGTACTGTATACACGGCCCAGCATAGTGCTCCGTACTGTATGCATGGCCCAGCATAGTGCTCCGTACTGTATACATTGCCCCGCATAGTGCTCCGTACTGTATACATGGCCCCGCATAGTGCTCCGTACTGTATACTTGGCCCCGCATAGTGCTCCGTACTATATACATGTGCCCGCATAGTACTCCGTACTGTATACATGTCCAACGCATAGTGCTTCGTACTGTATACATGGCCCCGCATAATGCTCCATACTAATATATACATGGCCCCGCATAATGCTCCATACTACTATATACATGGCCCCGCATACTGCTCTGTTTTGTATATATGGCCCCGCATAGTGCTGCACACAGTATACATGGCCCCGCATAGTGCTCCGTACTGTAAAAATGGCCCCACATAGTGCTCCGTACTGTATACATGTCCCCCGCATAGTGCTCTCTACTGCATTCATGGCCCCGCATAGTGCTCCGTACTGTATACACGGCTCCGCATAGTGCTCCATATTGTATACACGGGCCCGCGTAGTGCTCCGAACTGTATACATGGCCCCCGCATAGTGCTCCGTACTCTATACGTGGCCCTGCATAGTGCTCCATACTGTATACATGGCCCCGCATATTGCTTCGTACTGTACAGATGGCTCCGCATAGTGCTCCGTACTGTATACATGGCCCCGCATAGTGCTGCACACAATATAAATGGCCCTGCATAGTGCTGCACTCAGTATACATGGCCCCTCATACTGCTCCATATTGTATACACGGGCCCGCATCGTGCTCTGTACTCTATATACGGCCCCCGCATATTACTCCGTACTGTATACATGTCCCCCGCATAGTGCTCTGTACTGTATACATGGCCCCGCAAAATGCTCCGTACTACTATATACATGGCCCCGCATAGTACTCCGTACTGTATACACGGCCCCTGCATGGTGCTCAGTAATACTGTATACATGGCCCCGCATAGTGCTCCGTACTGTATACATGGCTCCCGCATAGTGCTTTGTACTGTATACATGGCCCCGCATAGTGCTCCGTACTGTATACATGGCCCCGCATAGTGCTCCATACTGTATACATGGCCCAGCATAGTGCTCTGTACTGTATACATGGCCCCGCATAGTGCTCCGTACTCTATACACGGACCGCATAGTGCTTTGTACTGTATAGATGGCCCCGCATACTGCTGCACACAGTATAAATGGCCCCGCATAGTGCTCCCTACTGTATACATGGCCCCGCATAGTGCTCCCTACTCTATACATGGCCCCACATAGTGCTCCCTACTGTATACATGGCCCCGCATAGTGCTCCGTACTGTATACATGGCCCCGCATAGTGCTCCATACTGTATACACGGCCCAGCATAGTGCTTCGTACTCTATACATGGCCCCGCATACTGCTCTGTTTTGTATATATGGCCCCGCATAGTGCTGCACACAGTATCCATGGCCCCACATAGCGCTCCGTACTGTATACATGGCCCAGCATAGTGCTCCGTACTGTATACATGGCCCCGCATAGTGCTCCATACTGTATACATGGCCCAGCATAGTGCTCTGTACTGTATACATGGCCCCGCATAGTGCTCCGTACTCTATACACGGACCGCATAGTGCTCCGTACTGTATAGATGGCCCCGCATAGTGCTGCACACAGTATAAATGGCCCCGCATAGTGCTCCCTACTGTATACATGGCCCCGCATAGTGCTCCCTACTCTATACATGGCCCCACAAAGTGCTCCCTACTGTATACATGGCCCCGCATAGTGCTCCGTACTGTATACATGGCCCCGCATACTGCTCTGTTTTGTATATATGGCCCCGCATAGTGCTGCACACAGTATCCATGGCCCCACATAGTGCTCCGTACTGTATACATGGCCCCGCATAGTGCTCCGTACTGTATACATGGCCCCGCATAGTGCTCCATATTGTATACATGGTCCTGCATACTGCTCTGTTTTGTATATATGGCCCCGCATAGTGCTGCACACAGTATACATGGCTCCGCATAGTGCTCCGTACGCAAACATGACCCCGCATAGTGCCCCTACATATACATGGCCCCGCATAGTGCTCCTTACTGTATATATGGCCCCGCATAGTGCTCCTTACTCTATATACGGCCCCCGCATAGTGCTCTGTACTGCATACATGGCCCCCGCATAGTGCTCCGTACTGTATACATGGTCCCGCATAGTGCTCCATACTATATACATGGCCCCGCACAGTGCTCTGTACTGTATACATGGCCCCGCATAGTGCTCCATACTGTATACATGGCCCTGCATAGTGCTCTATACTATATACATGGCCATGCATAGTGCTCAGTACTGTATACATGGCCCCGCAAAGTACTCCGTACTGTATACATGTCCCCCTCACAGTGCTCCGTACTGTATACATGGCCCTGTATAGTGCTCCATACTGTACATACGACCCAGCATAGTGCTGCACTCAGTATTCATGGCTCCGCATAGTGCTCCGTACTGTATACATGTCACCCGCATAGTGCTTCATACTGTATACATGGCCCCGCATAATGTTCCGTACTACTATATACATGGCCCTGCATAGTTCTCCGTACTGTATACATGGCCCCGCATAGTGCTCCGTACTACTATATACATGGTCCCGCATAGTGCTCCATACTACTGTATACATGGCCCCGCATAGTACTCCATACTGTATACAAGGCTCCCGCATAGTGCTCAGTACTACTAAATACATGGTCCCGCATAGTGTTCTGTACTGTATACATGGCCCCGCATAGTGCTCCGTACAACTATATACATGGTCCCGCATAGTACTCCGTACTGTATACATGTCCCCCGCATAATGCTTCGTACTGTATACATGGCCCCGCATAGTGCTCCATCCTACTATATACATGGCCCCGCATAGTGCTCCGTATTGTATACACCGCCCAGCATAGTGTTCCGTACTACTGTATGCATGGCCCCGCATAGTGCTCCGTACTGTATACATGGCCCCCATAGTACTCCATACTGTATACATGGCCCCGCATACTGCTACCTACTGTATACATGGTCATGCATAGAGCTCCATACTGTATACATGGCCCCGCATAGTGCTCCGTACTGTATACATGGCCCCGCATAGTGCTCCGTACTGTATACATGCCCCGCATAGTGCTCCGTACTGTATTCATGGCCCCGCATAGTGCTCCGTACTACTGTATACATGGCCCAGCATAGTGCTACCTACTGTATACATGGTCCCGCATAGTGCTCCGTCCTGTATACATGACCACGCATAGTGCTCCTTACTGTATACATGCCCCGCATAGTGCTCCGTACTGTATTCATGGCCCCGCATAGTGCTCCGTACTACTGTATACATGGCCCCGCATAGTGCTACCTACTGTATACATGACCCCGCATAGTACTCCGTACTGTATACGTGTCCCCCACATTTTGCTTCGCACTGTATACATGCCCCGCATAGTGCTCCATCCTACTATATACATGGCCCCGCATAGTGCTCCGTATTGTATACACGGCCCGCGCATAGTGCTCCGTACTGTATACATGGCCCCGCATCGTGCTCCGTACTGTATACATGGCCCCGCATAGTACTTCGTACTGTATACATGGCCCCGCATAGTGCTCCGTACTGTATATATGGCCCCGCATAGTACTTCGTACTGTATACATGGCCCCGCATAGTACTCCATACTGTATACATGGTCCCGCATACTGCTACCTACTGTATACATGGTCCCGCATAGTACTCCGTACTGTATATGACGCGCCCCCTGGGCCGTGTGTGTGTGTGGATACCTGGAACCGGACCTTTTGTGGATGCTGGGGTTGTAGTCCTTGCGTGGCGGGGACCCGGTCCCGTGGCTCAGGATGGTCAACCCAAATGGCAGTCTATTTATAGGGTTTTGTGATTAAATGTCCGACTACGCCACCCGTGGATTGCGGTAAGAGTGAACCGCCGCTGCAGGGCCGACCGCTGAGGCTGGTGTTGTGGGTGCAGCTGAGGGTAGTATAACTCCCCACGGGATGAGTATAGCCTCAGGGCAGTAAATAGGGATGTTGGTGGTGATGGTGCGCGGGAGCAGCAGTAACCACACGGAGTCTGTCAAACAATTCAGGGTCTTTACTGTTGGTGGTATTAAGGGACCCGTCCGGAATACAGGTTAACAATGGAGGCCTGGTCAGTCTGAGAGCAACTGGGAGATCCCGCTGGTCAGGGGGAGTTTGTAGGCCTACCGTGCTGACTTCAATCTTTCATGGCTATCCCGCTGTAGTGTAGTGGTAGCCCACGTCTCTGAGTGTTGTTCTCACCCATATGACTGGCGACTCGGGCCTTCCGTACTTCTCACCCCTCCAGGGCAGTAGTGGTCCCTCTTGCGTGGCTGAGCCTCCAGCCTTCCTTGGGCCAGAGGACTTGAAGTCCCCTGTGTGGTGGTTTTCTGCTGCTGGGCTTATAACCCTCACAGCCTCGGACTCCAGTGTCCGGCTTTGTAAGTCTCTAGCCAGGATGAGCTCTTCCAGCTCCCCTCCTGGCCTCGTGTTCCTCCTCTGCCTACAGGGACTCCTCAGGCGGCTGCTGACCTGTCCCTATCTGCAACTTCTCTGGAACTTGTCCGGCACTTCTCTCACTAACCACGCCCCAGATCCAGTTTATAAAGGGCAGGTTTCTCCCCTCGCTGGACTGAGGCAGGAGGTGCTGCATGCTAATTGTCCCCAACCAGGGAACCTCCCACCTGCTCTCAGACATGACATTGCTGCCACTGTGGCGACCAGACCTGGGGTGCCACATTTAAATGTCCCCCGCACAGTGCTCCGTACTGTATATGTAATGCAGGTGCCGGGATGCAACGCACAGAGACACAAGGCGAGAACAGTAAGAGTTGAATATAAACAGTTTATATATATATATATATGTAACAGGTACGCTGAACAAGGGATTGCAACAAGGGTAATAAACAGTAATTTGAAGTATTAGCAAAATGCGAAGTCTCTCAAGGTAATGTGGTGCCCTCGATCATGAGAGACACCACGTGAGTTCCTTAACTGTGCATATGGCTCTAGCGGTGGTCACCGGTTATTCCCGCTAGGCCTTGAGTCTTTTTCCGGATAAATTCAATTAGATCGCGTTGAGCTTCTTTAGCCCCAACCGTTCCCCTCCCAACCTGAGTACCTAAACCCAATTGTCCCCGATACCGTGGGTGAACAGTAGAAGTGAAGGCCCTGTTCAAGTATTCAGCTCCTCTGCTTTCGCTGGCGTGACTTTCCTGAGGCAGCCGTCTCTCAAGTCCTCTCTGCTTGGCCGTTGGAGGCAATCTCTCGAGCCTTGGGTAGGGGGGTCCAGACCTCGTCTGTCGACGGGTGATGTCGGGTTCCGCGAACTCACTCAGCATCGCAAGCAGGTTCCGAGTCTCCTCAGCAGGCACAGCACTAGGGTCACATCTGTGAGGGATCCGGAGCTCTTCTACCGGTGCCCGGCTGTGGCACCTCACAGGCCTCTGGCTTAGGCCTGTCACGCGGGGCTTCCCAGCACGCAGGGAACACGTCTGCTCCTTTCTGCTGCTTGGCGCCAAAGACCCCTTAGGTTTGGCGAGCTGGCCTCTTATCTCTCGGAACTCCTTCTTGGAAGTCACCTGATCGGGTCCAGCGTCTAAATCTGCTCTCCCTTCAACTTCCCTTGCATATCTTTGTGGCGCACCTGAGGGTTCGACCGCCACAGGGATGCTGCACCTCTTTAACGGGGTGTAGTGTTCCTCCTTTGAGGTAAGAACAGTGCGATGGTCGGGACCCTACCTCCACATCCAACACCACACTTCTCCCACCAGAGGGGGCTAGTAAGCACTAGGTGCTGCCCCTACTGGGAATCGGGAGACTGGGGAACCAAGACATAGGGGAACCAACTAGTGGGTGAGGGTGGAGGATTCACATTTTAGTGACACTTTAAATTTCATATTTAATACACAGCCATCTTGGGTCTGGGTTCTTTGATCGTGACCTTCCTCCCTGAACGTGGATCCTGTGTGGACCTGCAGAGGATGGAGGCACGGCCCTCGTACCCTGGCCTTGGTTCGAGGGGCAGGTCGCAGATAATGAATGTCTCAGCCCGGTCAAGGACCATGACCAAGAAGACCCGGAGCTTAGGAGTGTAGCTCCACCGCAAATGGATCCCAGGGGGGTGCAGATGGAGTGGTATACGCCACCTGTCCTCGCCAACCTGATCTATTCAGAGGGATTCCGGCTGCAAGAGGGGAACCGGCCCCCGACACCTGACCTTGCCACTCTACGTCCTGGTCAGGGAAGTCCGGTAGGCCCTGAGGATCCCACCGGGTAACGGACGGAGCGGAGCTGCCACCCGTACCCTTTTTCTGAGTGAAGTTCAGAGGGAGACCCGGCCTATCTACACACACACAGACAGGAAAGGACCCGGTCTGAAGTCTAGGAACACTCTGGTGCGGGGTCCTGATTGAACACTGGACTTACTCGGAGGTTGTCGGACCCCCCCCGTCTCTGGTGACCGCAGAACTCCGCGAGGAGCAGGGAGAAGCCTTTCAACTGCAATCTCCACCGTGAATAAAAACCCTGGAAGTTAACCCCTATGGCCTCCGGACTCTTTATTCTGCATTACACCGCACTACGCAGCACCAGACCTCCTACACTACAACCCCCTCCATCCTGTCTCTCTGCCCTGAGGCCCTGCTCCGCCTGTGGGGATGAGTAACAACGACGGCTGCCATAACATCCTGCCTCAGCGGACTGCAGCAGCGCAGGTGGCCTTCACCAGGTGCCACAGGTGGCGTAGTCGAGATCAGC
Source organism: Phyllobates terribilis (assembly GCF_046119375.1). NCBI lineage: Eukaryota > Metazoa > Chordata > Amphibia > Anura > Dendrobatidae > Phyllobates > Phyllobates terribilis. Next base: position 801,550,980 of record NW_027362763.1, on the reverse strand, counting down.
CACTCAACCCGGATAAGCCCATACCATCCTTTTTTAATGTGACGGCCCTGGGCACGGAGTGGGTCCGGGCCACGGCTGCACCCCATCTACAACACAGGACCCGGCTCCGAGTCCCCCATCTCCCAGGGTAGGGCTTCCAGCGTCACTCATCTTGGTTACGCTTGACTGTGTCTGGCCAGCAGATGGCAGCCTCTCTCCATTTTTGAAACATCATGTAGGAATTCCCTTGCAAGCTCTCTCACCTTTGCTACATATACATGCCCCGCATAGTGCTCCGCACTGTATACATGGCCCCGCATAGTGCTCCGCACTACTGTATACATGGCCCCGCATAGTGCTACCTACTGCATACATGGTCCCGCATAGTGCTCCGTACTGTATACATGACCCTGCATAGTGCTCCATACTATATACACGGCCCTGCATAGTGCTCCATACTGTATACATGACCCCGCATAGTGCTCCGTACTGTATACACGGCCCCACATAGTGCTCCGTACTGTATACATGGCACCGCATAGTGCTCCATACTGTATACATGGCCCCACATAATGCTCCGTATTGTATACATGGCCCCGCATAGTGCTCCATACTGTATACACGACCAAGCATAGTGCTCCGTACTGTATACATGGCCCCGCATAGTACTCCGTACTGTATACATGTCCCCCTCATAGTGCTCCGTACCGTATACATGGCCCCGCGTAGTGCTACCTACTGTATACATGATCCCGCATAGTGCTCCGTACGGTATATATGGCCCCGCATAGTGCTCCATACTGTATACATGGCCCCACATAGTGCTCCGTACTGTATACATGGCCCCGCATAGTACTCCTTACTGTATACATGTGCCCCTCATAGTGCTTCGTACTGTATACATGGCCCCGCATAGTGCTCCGTACTACTATATACACGGCCCCCGCATTGTGCTCGGTACTACTATATACATGGCCCCGCATAGTGCTCCGTACTGTATACATGGCCCCGCATAGTGCTCCGTACTGTATACATGGCCCCGCATAGTGCTCCGTACTGTATACATGGCCCCGCATAGTGCTCCGTACTATATACATGTCCCCCTCATAGTACTCCGTACCGTATACATGGCCCCGCATAGTGCTACCTACTGTATACATGGTCCCGCATAGTGCTCCGTACTGTATATATGGCCCCGCATAGTGCTCCATATTGTGAACATGGCCCCGCATAGTGCTCCGTACTGTATACATGGCCCCGCATAGTACTCCGTACTGTATACATGTGCCCCTCATAGTGCTTCGTACTGTATACATGGCCCCGCATTGTGCTCGGTACTACTATATACATGGCCCCGCATAGTGCTCCGTACTGTATACATGGCCCCGCATAGTGCTCAGTACTGTATACATGGCCTTGCATAGTGCTCCATACTGTATACATGGTCCCGCATACTGCTCTGTTTTGTATATATGGCCCCGCATAGTGCTCCTTACTGTATCCACGGTCCAGCATAGTGCTTCATATTGTATACCCGGCACCGCATAGTGCTCCGTACTCTATAGGTTGCCCTGCATAGTTCTCCGTACTGTATACATGGCCTTGCATAGTGCTCCATACTGTATACATGGCCCCGCATAGTGCTCCATACTGTATACATGGCCCCGCATAGTGCTCCGTACTGTATACATGGCCCCGCATACTGCTTCGCACTGTATACATGCCCCGCATAGTGCTCCATCCTACTATATACTGTACATGGCCCCGCATAGTGCTCCGTATTGTATACACGGCCCGCGCATAGTGCTCCGTACTACTGTATACATGGCCAAGCATATTCCTCCGTACTGCATACATGGCCTCGCATAGTGCTTTGTACTGTATATGACGCGCCCCTGGGCCTGTGTCGCGCTGCGTTGCGCATACGGGCGCTTACCCGGAGCCGGATCTGTTGAGGGTTGTAGTCTCGTGGCGGTGACCCGGTCCGTGCCCAGGGAGTCAGCCTAAGTGGCGCTGTTTTAGCAGTGATGTTAGATGACTACGCCACCCGTTGAATGCAGCTTTAGAGCTGCTGCTGCAGGGCAGACCGCTGAGGCCGGTGGTAGGATTGTGCAGCGTGGTAGTATAACCCCCAACGGGAGGGGTATGGCCTCAGGGCAGCCGACGTGGATGATGGGGGTAGCAGGAACCACTCGGAGACGGTACGGTGAAGTTCAGGGTCTTTACTGGTAACAAAGATAGACCCTCCCGGAGTACTGGCTAGCGATTGGGGCCTGGTCAGTCCTTGAGCAGATGGGATCTCCCCTGGCCAGGCGGAGTTGTAGGCCTCTCAAACTAACGATACTCTTCTGGCTACCTTGCTAGAGGCGGGTATAAGTAGCCCACGTCCCTGAGTGTACCGTGTGGTGCTCACCCGTATGGCCGGTGACTCGGGGCCATCTAATGGCTTCCGCTCCACTATGGCGGTGCTGGTCCCACTCTTGTGACCGTGCCTTCGGGTTTCTGGGCCAGAGGACCTGCAATCCCCTGCCGGTCGGTTTCTGCTGCTGGGTAGAGATTAGTCCCCACAGCCTCGGACTCCGGGTCCGGTGATACTTCTCAGTCAGGGCGAGCTCTGCAGCTGCCAGCCCCTGACTCTTTGTAGCACTGCTCCCACAGAGCTCCTGTTGTTTCTTCCTATGCTGTTTCTCTGTCTCTACTTCTGTTCTTCTTCTACTCACTAACGCTGCCTCAGCCCCAGGTTTATATAGGGGAAGTTCTTCCCCTCCCAGGACTGGGCAGGAGGTGTGGCATGCATTGGATTCCTGACCAAGAGACCTCCCACCTGCTCTCAGACATAATATTGCATTACTGTGGAAACCAGACCCCTGGGGTGCCACATTCCCCCCTAGTGAAATTTAGTACTCCGGGACTAAACATATTTTTAGAAAAACATAACAAGATATAACAATAACAATACAATAAAGAAACACATAAAGGTGGTCACGGCATGTCCGTAACCGGGTGCAGTCTTTGAAGAAAGCAAGGTGTCCATTTCACCAAAACAGGGAGACGTAACCAGGTAGGGGTCTGTACTGCCCCGAGTCCTTAACAGTCTTTAGTCCGTCCTGGGTTACGCTCCAACTATATACAAAGGATTCCCGGTAAATCCACCAAAGACTCCTAAAAACAACTAGAAACACAAAATTACACACAAGCAACTATAGACAGGTAAACATTATAAAATAGCTTAAACATTTAGATCCTCCAACGTGCGGGTAACTGGCCTCTAGTGGCCCTAGTGGACCTACTGAGCTGACTGTCTGGCCCTGAACTACAGGGTGTAGGAGCTGTCAAGGGTAAACTGGGCAGCTGTTTACAGGCCCTCTGGCTCACTAGGGATATGGCAGGCTCACTGCAAGCAGAGGGTTGATCCTCCTGGTCTGCTGGTGTGAGGTCTTCTGCCTCCTGGACCGGCTGTTCTTCCAGCTCTACCTGTTGCTCCGTAGGTGCTTGGGATGCTGGTTGGAGGAAGGTGAGTACGGGTACCATAACTGCACCATTGACTTGAGGCCAAGACCGAGGGAAGTCTCCGAGCACAGTACTAACCATATCTTCCTTTTCCTCTACGGGTCGATGGTCTTCTTGTTCCTCTTCAGGGTTCCGTAGCTGTTCAGGACACTTTTTCAGGTGATCCCGGGATACAATAGCTATAGTCTCCCCTCCGTCTTTACTGATGGTACAGACCTTCGGGTTCTCGTGGCTTGAGGGCAGTACGGTGTACGGGTCCTTCTCCCACTGGTCGTCCAACTTGTGGAGCCGTCTTTTCCTCTTCAAGACCTGCTCTCCGGGTACCAGGGGAACAGCGGGAGCATACTGGTTGTAAGTTTTCTCTTGTCTTTCCCTAGCTTGACAGAGACTTCGCTCCACACTCTCCTGTAATTTCCGGTACTGCTGCTGCCTCTCTGTGTCCCAATCTGCTTCTGGTGAAGTGTCCTCGGGTGTCAGGACTCCCATTTCCAGGTCAACAGGTAACTTACCAGGTCTCGCCCTCATTAGGTAAGCCGGGGTACAGTTGGTGGAACCTACCGGGATGTGGTTGTATAGGTCCACCAGATCGGGCAGCTTCTCAGGCCACAGACTGCGTTCTTCCAGGGGCAACGTTTTCAGAAGATCCATTACCACCTGGTTCATTTTCTCACAAAGTCCATTAGTTTGCGGATGATAGGGTGTCGTCCTTATCTTCCGGCAGCCATACAGATTGCAGAATTCCTGGAAGATCTCTGCTTCAAAGGCAGGTCCCTGGTCCGTCAGCACTTGGTCCGGGTACCCGTGTGGACGGCAGAAGTGCTGCTGGAAGGCTCTAGCCGCTGTTTGAGCCGTTAAGTCCTTGACGGGGACGACAACCAAGAACCGGGAGTAATGATCCACGATGGTTAGCGCGTAGACGTAGCCACTTCTGCTTGGGGTCAGTTTTACATGATCCAAGGCTACCAGTTCCAACGGCTGCCGGGTGACGATGGACTGCAGGGGAGTCTTCTGGCTGGCACGGTCCTTCCTTCTTAGGTTGCACGGGCCACAGTCTCTGCACCACCTCTCGATGGTTCCCCTCATGCCTACCCAGTGGAACCGCCCGCGCAGCAGGAACTCCAGCTTCTTCCATCCGAAGTGTCCAGCCCCGTCGTGGTATGCCTCCATCACCATGGCTGCGTCTCTTCGTGGCACCACTACTTGCCAGATTAGTTCATGCGTCCGGGAGTTAACCATTCGGCGGCACAACTTCCCCTTATAAAGGAACAGTCGACTCTTCTCAGCCCACAGTTGCTTGGCTTCCTCCGGAGCGTCTGGGTCAAGGCGAGCCTCTGGCCGAGTCAGCATCTCCTTTACCAGCCGGACGGCAGGGTCACTGTCTTGCGTTTCCGCCCAGTTGTAGTGAGGCAAGGGGTTAAACGTAGCGGCTTGCTTACTCCTTACCCGGTGGGAACACTGGATAGTCCCATGACGGTGGAACGCGGGGAGTTCGACTTCTTCCAGTCCCTCTGGATCTTCTCCTTCGTCCGGTAGATTTGGCATCCTGGACAGGGCGTCCGCGTTAGTATTGGAGCGTCCTGCCCGGTATTTGATTGTGAACTCGTAGTTGGACAGACGAGCCATGCATCTCTGCTCTAAGGCACCGAGTCTTGCTGTGTCCAGGTGTGTCAACGGGTTGTTATCCGTGTACACGATGAACCGGGAGGAAGCGAGATAGTGCTTAAAGCGTTCGGTGACTGCCCACACCACTGCCAGGAACTCTAGCTTAAATGAGCTGTAATTCTCAGGGTTTCTCTCGGTGGGTCGCAGTTTTCGGCTGGCGTAAGCGATTACTCGTTCTTTCCCCTGCTGGATCTGGGACAGCACAGCTCCTAGCCCGATGTTACTTGCGTCAGTGTAGACGATAAAGGGCTGGCTGTAATCAGGGTACGCCAGGATTTCATCCCCCGTGAGGGCCATCTTCAGCTGGCGGAAGGACTCTTCTTCTAACTTCTCCCATCTGAAGGGCGGCTTCTGGTTCTTGGCCTTCCGGGACTGGCCTATCAGGAGGTCCTGCATAGGAGCTGCCTTTTTGCTGAAACCGGGGATGAATCTGCGGTAATAGCCTACCAACCCGAGGAACTGCCGCACTTCCTTTACACTGGAGGGACTTGGCCATTCCTTAATTGCGGTGATCTTATCAGGGTCGGGAGCCACTCCGTCAGCGCTCACCACGTGTCCCAGGTACTGCACCTTTGGCTTCAGGAGGTGACACTTAGAGGGTTTCACCTTCAGGCCGTAACTTGCCAGGGCTTCGAACACTTCCGCCAGATGTTTCAGGTGGTCCTCATAAGTCTTGGAATATACGATGACATCGTCCAGGTACAACAGGACCGTCTCGAAGTTTTTGTGTCCCAGACAGCACTCCATTAATCGTTGGAAGGTTCCTGGTGCGTTACAAAGTCCAAACGGCATGCAGGTAAACTCGCTAAGTCCCATCGGGGTGGTGAATGCGGTCTTCTCCCGGTCCGCCTCTGCTACAGGAACCTGCCTGTACCCGCAAGTGAGATCCAAGGTAGAGAAGAAGTTAGCAGATCTTAAAGCAGCCAAAGACTCCTCTATCCTTGGTAAAGGGTACGCATCTTTGTGTGTGATACGGTTAATTTTCCGGTAATCTACACACATCCTCATAGTGTTGTCTTTCTTTTTGACTAAAACTAGTGGGGCTGCCCAGGGGCTACAGCTATCCCGGATTACCCCAGCCTCCTTCATGTCTCTAAGCATCCCCTTGGCGTGTTGGTAATGTGCAGGGGGTACGGGTCGATACCTCTCTTTTATGGGAGGATGATCTCCCGTGGGGATGTGGTGTTCTACCCCCTTGACTCGCCCGAAGTCTAACGGGTGTTTACTAAACACTCTCTCATACTCTTGAACCACCCGGTAGACTCCCTGTTTCTGGTGGGAGGGAGTGGAGTCAGTTCCCAAGTGTAGTTGCTGACACCAATCCTCCTTTTCTTTCTTAGAGCCGTTACCTTCCTCCGGGTGAGATGGAGGCAAGGGTTCCACAGACTGTATAGAGTTTTGGTTGATGGTATATAATTTGGCTAGCGTGGCATACCGGGGTAGGTACACTTCCCTCTTCCCGATATTTATTATGCGAACGGGCACCCTCCCATGGCGTACATTGACCACCCCCCGTGCTGTCAAAATGGTGGGCCTACTGTCTGAGTAAACTGGTTCTACCATTGCCTGGTAATCTCTACCTCTCGGACCAATAGCTGCCCGGCACCAAATCATCATTTCACTTTTTGGGGGCATGGCAATAGGGAAAGGGTCACACATTCTTACGCTACCAATCTCACCGCCGGAGAGTTCCACCTGTTGCCGTCGCATCAGTGCCCGGATCTCTTTCTGGAGCACTCGCTGCTCGCCGGAGCTGGCGTTCTTGGCAACCTGTTGTAAAAGGAAAATCACCTCTGCAAGACAATTTTCAATTACATTAGTTCCTAGCGTTATCTTTGGGTGACTCTCGTGTTTGTCAATGTCTACAATGATCAGCCCCTGTGCTGCCAGTTCGACTCTACCAATTTTAATGGTCGCCTCTTTAAATCCGATCTGTGGCACGGGCTGACCATTGCTGGCGATGATACTCAAGTCGTCGTCAGGGTAGCGGGTTATATCCGAGTCATTCCAGTACTGCTTGAAGAGCACGTACGGGATGGTGGTGACCTGTGACCCGGTGTCCAGTAGGGCACTCATAGGGATGCCATCCAGTACCACAGGCAAGACTGGACGTCCTCCCACATATTTGTCGCGCCAGTTCGATGGGCCTGGTGATCTTTTTCCTGGGGGTTGGCCCTCTACCCCCAGGTTGTGCCAGTTTAAAGGACAGTACCTTGCCATATGTCCGGGTTGATTGCAGCGGCGGCAGATGGGTCGTCCGTCCTCGTTGTACCGGTCACTGGGTCTTCCTCTGGCCGGTGGGGTCCTCCTTGGTCGACGCCACGGGATGTCCTCCGGTCCGGATGCCAGCTGGATCTTCCCTGGAGTGGAAGCCTGTGAAGACTGCACAGTTCGGGTTAGCGCAGCAACGCTTTTAGCTAGCTCTTGGACCTGATGGTGCAGGTCTAGAGCCGGGTCATTGTTCAAAGCCTGCGCATCAGCCCCCACAGGCCCTGCCGACAAAGGCGCCGCCTCCTGATGGTAAGTGATAGCTGGGCACCTGTGGGTCACAACGCCATCCGGTGCCGGTTCTCGGAGCACCCGGATGGCTCTGTCCTTGAACTGTGCAAATCCCAGATGAGGGTCCTGTAAGGCCATTGCCCGCAACTGGGTTCGGTGGACATTGCAATATAGTCCCTCTATAAATTGTTCAGTCAACAGCCTGTCCTCGTCTCCCACGCCGTCAGGGTCGGTCTGCTTAACGGCTCTCAGGGCCTCTTGTAGGTTCAGGGCATAGTCCCTTATACTCTCATGTGCCCGCTGTTTGCACCCGAAGAATCTAAGCTTAATCTCGGCTGAGGTGCGGGTATCAAAGGTGTCCCTCAGCCGGGTTAGTATCCCTGCGACAGTCCTCCCCCCAGGTGGCCAGGACTTTACCTCCCTTCGGGCTGCCCGCTTAATTGGGCCACCAGGATGCTCACTTTTTGCTCTTCTGTGAGGGGGTACACCTGGAAGAGGCTATCCAGCTTTTCTCTAAAGTCCTGCAGGGTATGTGACTCCCCTGAGTACTGGGGTAGCCAGGCTGCCCCCGGGATATAGGGCATGGTGAAAGGCATGACCGCAACCGCAGTGGCGTTGGCGGGGGTTGGAGCGGTGAAGCTCTCCTCCGTATCCGACATCCTTCTCCCCCCTAGTGGACCGTGGCCTACCTTGCGATGATCCTCTTCCGTAGGCCGCGGCTCCGCAGTGGATCGTCAGGGTTGAGGACCTTCCGTCGCGCTCCTGTGACGTCGGCGTCTGCTGGGCTCCTTCCAGGACCTTACGCAACGTCCGGACGTGAGGCGGGGCTTCAGTTCTCGCGCGCTTTCGGAGTCCACGCCCCTCTTCTTCCCGCGCGGCGTCCTCAAGATGGCGTCCAATGGCGGGAAAACTCCACGGATGGCGGGAAGAAGGCTGAAGATGGCGCCGGATGGCGGGAATCTTCACCGATGGCGGGAAGAAGGCTGAAGATGGCGCCGGATGGCGGGAATCTTCACCACAGGTAAGTTTTGAAAGTCTCTTTTTCAGGCACGCAGTACCCGGTGGTTGCGGGCACGAAATCCTGCCGACTACGCCAAAAGTTGACGCGCCCCTGGGCCTGTGTCGCGCTGCGTTGCGCATGCGGGCGCTTACCCGGAGCCGGATCTGTTGAGGGTTGTAGTCTCGTGGCGGTGACCCGGTCCGTGTCCAGGGAGTCAGCCTAAGTGGCGCTGTTTTAGCAGTGATGTTAGATGACTACGCCACCCGTTGAATGCAGCTTTAGAGCTGCTGCTGCAGGGCAGACCGCTGAGGTCAGTGGTAGGATTGTGCAGCGTGGTAGTATAACCCCCAACGGGAGGGGTATGGCCTCAGGGCAGCCGACGTGGATGATGGGGGTAGCAGGAACCACTCGGAGACGGTACGGTGAAGTTCAGGGTCTTTACTGGTAACAAAGATAGACCCTCCCGGAGTACTGGCTAGCGATTGGGGCCTGGTCAGTCCTTGAGCAGATGGATCTCCCCTGGCCAGGCGGAGTTGTAGGCCTCTCAAACTAACGATACTCTTCTGGCTACCTTGCTAGAGGCGGGTATAAGTAGCCCACGTCCCTGAGTGTACCGTGTGGTGCTCACCCGTATGGCCGGTGACTCGGGGCCTTCTAATGGCTTCCGCTCCACTATGGCGGTGCTGGTCCCACTCTTGTGACCGTGCCTTCGGGTTTCTGGGCCAGAGGACCTGCAATCCCCTGCCGGTCGGTTTCTGCTGCTGGGTAGAGATTAGTCCCCACAGCCTCGGACTCCGGTTCCGGTGATACTTCTCAGTCAGGGCGAGCTCTGCAGCTGCCAGCCCCTGACTCTTTGTAGCACTGCTCCCACAGAGCTCCTGTTGTTTCTTCCTATGCTGTTTCTCTGTCTCTACTTCTGTTCTTCTTCTACTCACTAACGCTGCCTCAGCCCCAGGTTTATATAGGGGAAGTTCTTCCCCTCCCAGGACTGGGCAGGAGGTGTGGCATGCATTGGATTCCTGACCAAGAGACCTCCCACCTGCTCTCAGACATAATATTGCATTACTGTGGAAACCAGACCCCTGGGGTGCCACATATACATGGCCCCGCATAGTTCTCCGTACTGTATACATGGCCCCGCATAGTGCTCCATACTGTATACATGGCCCCGCATAGTGCTCCGTACTGTATACATGGCCCCGCATAGTGCTCCATACTGTATACATGGCCCCGCATAGTGCTCCGTACTGTATACATGGTACCGCATAGTGCTCCGTACTGTATACATGGCCCCTCATTGTGCTCCGTACTGTATACATGGCCCCGCATAGTGCTCTGTACTGTATACATGCCCCGCATAGTGCTCCATCCTACTATATACTGTACATGGCCTCGCATAGTGCTCCGTATTGTATACACGGCCCGCGCAAAGCGCTCCGTACTACTGTATACATGGCCCCGCATATTCCTCCGTACTGTATACAGGGCCCCGCATAGTACTTCATACTGTATACATGGCCCCGCATATTCCTCCGTACTGTATACATGGCCCCGCATAGTGCTTCGCACTGTATACATGCCCTGCATAGTGCTCCATACTGTATATATGGCCCCGCATAGTACTTCATACTGTATACATGGCCCCGCATATTCCTCCGTACTGTATACATGGCCCCGCATAGTGCTTCGCACTGTATACATGCCCTGCATAGTGCTCCGTACTGTATACATGGCCCCGCATAGTGTTCCGTACTACTGTATACACGGCCCGCGCATAGTGCTCCGTACTACTGTATACATGGCGCGCGCATAGTGCTCTGTACTGTATACATGGCCCCGCATATTCCTCCGTACTGTATGCATGTCCCCCGCATAGTGCTTCATACTGTATACATGGCCCCGCATAGTGCTTCATACTGTATACATGGCCCCGCATAATGCTCCGTACTACTATATATATGGTCCCGCATAGTGCTCCGTACGTATACATGGTCCCGCATAGTGCTTCGTACTGTATACATGGCCCCGCATATTCCTCCGTACTGTATACATGTCACCCGCATAGTGCTTCATACTGTATACATGGTCCCGCATAGTGCTCCGTACTACTGTATACACGGCCCACGCATAGTGCTCTGTACTGTATACATGGCCCCGCATATTCCTCCGTACTGTATGCATGTCCCCCGCATAGTGCTTCATACTGTATACATGGCCCCGCATAGTGCTTCATACTGTATACATGGCCCCGCATAATGCTCCGTACTACTATATATATGGTCCCGCATAGTGCTCCGTACGTATACATGGTCCCGCATAGTGCTTCGTACTGTATACATGGCCCCGCATATTCCTCCGTACTGTATACATGTCACCCGCATAGTGCTTCATACTGTATACATGGTCCCGCATAGTGCTCCGTACTACTGTATACATGGCCCCGCATAGTACTTCGTACTGTATACATGTCACCCGCATAGTGCTCCGTACTGTATACATGGCCCCGCATAGTGCTCCATACTACTGTATGCATGTCCCCCGCATAGTGCTTCGTACTGTATACATGGCCCCGCATAGTGCTCCTTACTGTATACAGAGTCCTGCATAGTGCTTCGTACTGTATACATGGCCCCGCATAGTGCTCCATACTGTATACATGGCCCCGCATAGTGCTTCGTACTGTATACATGGCCCTGCATAGTGCTCCATACTGTATACAGAGTCCTGCATAGTGCTCCGTACTGTATGCATGTCCCCCGCATAGTGCTCCGTACTGTATACATGGCCCCGCATAGTGCTCCATACTGTATACATGGCCCCGCATAGTGCTTCGTACTGTATACATGGCCCCGCATAGTGCTCCATACTACTGTATACATGTCATCCGCATAGTGCTTCATACTGTATACATGGCCCCGCATAGTGCTCCATACTACTGTATACATGTCATCCGCATAGTGCTTCATACTGTATACACGGCCCCGCATAGTGCTCCGCACTACTGTATGCATGTCCCCCGCATAGTGCTTCGTACTGTATATATGGCCCCGCATAGTGCTACCTACTATATACACTGTGTTCCAAATTATTATGCAAATAATATTTTCTCAGATTTTCCCAAATTAGATATATGAATTGCAGTCATTGTAATTTTCCAGTCAAATAACTATTAGAGTACAATTGAAAGGTTTTTGTATAAACTGCCTATGATAACAGTATATTTTTAAAAAAATAAAAAACTCAACTGCACTCAAAATGCATGTTCCAAATTATTATGTACAGCAGAGTTTTCAACCTTTTCATTTTAATAAAGAACAAAAAAATGGTCATTTTTGAAATTATAAGCATTAGCAGGTTATTACAAACTGAAATCAAACAGTTTTCAACTCAAAACTTTATTCTAGGTGATGTTACATTTGCACATAGGACCCCTTGTTCGAAAGAAGCTTCTGAACTCTCTCGTCCATTGAATTTGTCAGGTTTTGGATGGTTTCTGCTTTAATTGTTTTGCATGAGGACAGAATACCCTCCCAGAGCTGTTGCTTAGATGTGAACTGCCTCCCGCCATCATAGACACTCCTTTTGATGATGCTCCAGAGGTTCTCAATGGGGTTGAGGTCAGGGGAGCATGGGTGCCACACCATAAGTTTGTCCCCTTTTATGCCCATAGCAGCCAGAGATGCAGATGTGTTATGTGCAGCATGAGACTAATTCAATGCAGCTGGAGGTCACATGACCGCCTCCAGCTCTGCCATATATGGTGTCCTGCCTGGCTCAGCCTGCAGCCTGCAGCTGAAGCCTGGCACGAGACTCTGACTGTGAAAGTCAGTGAAGATCTCATGTAATGTAATATATGTCTATCAGAAAAATAAAAATTAATGTCCCATACAGGGACTAAGTAAAAATGTAAAAAAAAGTAAAAAAAAATGTTTTGAAACTGTTAAAAAAAAATTACAAAATAAATTAAAATAAATAAATAAAATATTAAACCGATAAATCTGTATATTTATGAAAAAATAAAAAAAGTACACATATTTGGTATTGCCGCGTCCGAAACAACCCGAGCTATAAAATTGTCACACTAATTAACTCCTTCTGTGCACACCGTAATAAAAATAAATAAAAAACGGATAAAAAAACTATGCTTTTTCCTCATATCGCCAAACAAAAAGTGGAAAAAAATGCGATCAAAAAGCAAAATGGAAATAAGAAAGGTACCGCTGAAAACGTCATCTTGTTCCGCAAAAAAAAAGCCACCATACAGCTCCATTAGCCGAAAAATAAAAAAGTTATAGCGCTCAGAATAAAGCAATGCAAAAAAAATATTTTTTCTATAAAATTGTTTTATTGTGTAAAAGCGCCAAAACATAAAAAAAATATACAGTAAGTGTAGTATCGCTGTAAACGTACTGACCCGAAGAATAACGCTGCCTGATCACTTTTACCACACGCAGAACGGCATAAAAAAAAACTCAAAAAACAATTCTTGAATTGTTGGTTTTTGTTAATTTTACCTCCCAAAAAACGGAATAGAAAGCGATCAAAAAATGTCCCGTACGCAAAAATTGTACCAATAAAAATGTCAACTCGTCCCGCAAAAAACAAGCCATCACATGACTCTGTCGGCCGAAATATGGAAAAATTATAGCTCTCAAAATATGGCGATGCAAAAACTAGATTTTGCAAAAAAAAAGCGTCTCTTAGTGTGTGACAGCTGTCAGTCATAAAAACCCAATATAAATCTGGTATCTCTGTAATCGAACCGACCCGAAGAATAAAGTAATCTAATCAGTTATATCACACTAGGAACGGCGTAAAAAAATAAATAAAACCAATTCTTCACCTGCTACTGATTTGTTTATTATGTCTCCCAAAGATCGCAGTATGGCTCGGCACACATTTATCCTGCGCTCTGCGCTGAGCACTTACGCCAGAGTTTCCGTGTAAATCTCTAAAATATGTGATTCAGCCGGAACCCATGACGGAAGATTCCCTGTAATGAGGCAGATATAGGCCACTGTGGATGCCGTCTGGCCTCTGATCCCACGGTGTCATTTGTTTTAGGCGTGCATAAAAGTGCGGTTGGCCACAGTTTTGTGCACTTCTGAAAAAAAGGACACCACTAAACAGAGGCCAGACGGAGTCCAGAGTAACTCTGCTGCCTCATTACAGTGAATGGATCCCGCAGGGGTTTCATCTGAATTACATCACTTGGAAATTTAGATGGAAACCCCGATGTAAGTGCTCAGCATAGAGCGCCGGATAAATGTTACGCAAAATGTTCCCAATAAAAGCTTCAACTCAGTCCTCAAAAAAGCTAGTCCCCACTCAGGTCCGTCATCTGTTAAAAATATAAGGGACTTCCAAGTTACTGGTAGCAGAAAGGCTTTGGAAAAGCGAAATGGCCCTTGCCCCCCAAAAGAAATTCAGAAAATTTTGTGCTCCCAAATCCAAATGCCTATTCTACAATAATTTGTTCTCCAATTGTCAAATAGCGCTCTGTCCCCCCCAGATCCCGCCGTATGGCTGAGTGGTACGATACAGCCACATATGGGGTATTGCCACTTTTAGAAGAAATTGTGTGACACATTTCGGCACCATTTTTACCCATTGCCCTATGTGAAAATGTAAAATCTGAGGGTAAAACATTTTTTTGTGGTAAAAATCTAATTATGATTTTATCACTGCCCAATGGTATAAATTTAAAAATTAAAAAATACTCTCTACTTCCCTAGATGAATTCCTTGAGAGGTGTAGTTTACAAAATGGGGTCACTTGTGGGGGTTTCTGCTGTTTCGGCATGTCAGCGACTCTTCAAATGTGACATGGTGTCTGCTGCCTATCCCAGCCAACATAGCGCTCCTTTCTCTTCTGAACCCTGCCGTACACCAAAGCAGTGGTTTTCCCCCACATATGGGGTATCAGCGTACTCAAGAGAAATTGTACAACAAATTTCATGGTGCAATTTATCCTGTTACCCTTATGATAATGCAAAATTAGGGAATGAAAAACATTTTTTGTGGGAAAACTGTGAAAATTTTATTTTTATGCCTCAATATTATAAACTTCTGTGAAGCAGCTGGGGGTTCAAGGTGCTCACCACACATCTAGATAAGTTCCCTAAGGGGTCTAGTTTCCAAAATGGTGTCACTTGTGGGGGGTTTCCACTGTTTAGGCACATCAGGGGCTCCCCAAATGCAACATGGCGTCCGCTAATTATTCAAACAAATTTTACATTCAAAAAGTCAAATGGCGCTCCTTCCCTTCCAAACCCTGCCGTGCGCCCAAACAGTGGTTTGCCTCCACATATGGGGCATCGGCGTGTTCAGGAGAAACTGCACAACAAATTTCATGGTGCAATTTATCCTATTACCCTTATAATAATGCAAAATTAAGGGATGAAAAGCGTTTTTGTGGGAAAAATGTGAAAATTTTATTTTTACAGCTCAATATTATAAACTTCTGTGAAGCACCTTGGGGGTTCAAGGTGCTCACCACACATCTAGATATGTTCCCTAAGGGGTCTAGTTTCCAAAATGGTGTCACTTGTGGGGGGTTTCCACTGTTTAGGAACATCAGGGGCTCCCAAAATGCAACATGGCGTCCGCTAATTATTCAAACAAATTTTACATTCAAAAAGTCAAATGGCGCTCCTTCCCTTCCAAACCCTGCCGTGTGCCCAAACAGTGGTTTGCCTCCACATATGGGGTATCGGCGTGTTCAGGAGAAACTGCACAACAAATTTCATGGTGCAATTTATCCTATTACCCTTATGATAATGCAAAATTAAGGGATGAAAAATGTTTTTGTGGGAAAAATGTGAAAATGTTATTTTTACAGCTCAATTTTATAAACTTCTGTGAAGCACCTTGGGGATCAAGGTGCTCACCACACATCTAGATATGTTCCCTAAGGAGTCTAGTTTCCAAAATGGTGTCACTTGTGGGGGGTTTCCACTGTTTAGGAACATCAGGGGCTCTCCAAACGCAACATGGCGTCTGCTAATTATTCAGACAAATTTTACATTCAAAAAGTCTAATGGCGCTCCTTCCCTTCCGAGCCCTGCTGTGCGCCCAAACAGTGGTTTTCCCTCACATATGGGGTATCAGCGCACTCAAGAGAAATTGCACAAAAAAATTTGGGGTCCAATTTTTCCTGTTACCCCTGTGAAAATAAAAAAAATTGGGTCTAAAGTAACATTTTTGTGAAAAAAGTTAAATGTTAATTTTTTTCTTCCACATTCCAAAAATTCCTGTGAAGCACCTGAAGGGTTAATAAAGTTCTTGAATGTGGTTTTGAGCACCTTGAGGGGTGCAGTTTTTAGAATGGTGTCACTTTTGGGTATTTTCTGTCATAAAGACCCCTCAAAGTGACTTCAAATATGATATGGTCCTTAAAAAAATGTTTTTGTAAATTTTGTTGGAAAAATGAGAAATCGATGGTCAACTTTTAACCCTTATAGCTCCCTAACAAAAAAAAATTTTGGTTCCAAAATTGTGCTGATGTAAAGTAGACATGTGGGAAATGTTATTTATTAACTATTTTGTGCGACATATCTCTCTGATTTAAGGGCATGAAAATTCAAAGTTTGAAAATTGCAAAATTTTCAAAAGTTTCGCCAAATTTCTGATTTTTTCACAAATAAACGCAAGTGATATCAAAGAAATTTTACCACTATCATGAAGTACAATATGTCACAAAAAAACAGTCTCAGAATCAGGGGGATCCGTTGAAGCGTTCCAGAGTAATCACTTCATAAAGTGACAGTGGTCAGAATTGAAAAAATTGGCCCGGCACGAAGGCAAAAACAGGCTCTGGTGCGAAGTGGTTAAAATGAAAAGGTTGAAAACTCTGCTGTGCATAATAATTTGGAATAAGCATTTTGAGTGCAATTTGAGTTTTTTATTTTTTGGAAAATATACTGTTATCATAGGCAGTTTGTACAAAAACCTTTCAATTGTACTCTAATAGTTATTTGACTAGAAAATTACAATGACTGCAATTCATATAGGTAATTTTGGAAAATCTGAGAAAATATTATTTGCATAATAATTTGGAACACAGTGTACATGGTCCCGCATAGTGCTCCGTACGGTATATGACGTGCCCCCTGGGCCGTGTGTGTGGGGGAATACCCGGAGCCGGGTCTCTGTGTGATGCTAGGGGTTGTAGTCTCCGTGGCGGTGACCCGGTCCCGTGGCTCAGGGTGGTCAAACCAGTGGCGGATCTGTTTACTTGGTTTGTAATGTTCAAGTGTCCTACTACGCCACCCGTTGATTGCGGTCACTGAGAACCGCCGCTGCGGGGCAGACCGCTGAGGCTGATGTTGTGTGTGCAGCAGAGGGTAGTATAACTCCCCATGGGAGGAGTATAGCCTCAGGGCAGCGAGTGTAGATGATGGGGGTGATGGTGCGTGGGAGCAACAGTAATGACTCAGAGTCCAGTGATGCAGTCCAGGGTCTTTACTCACAGTTTTACACTCCAAGCCACTTCTGCAGGTAACGGCTGCCCACGTCGTGCTGTGCTCACCAGGTGAGGGGCTCGGCCGACTCCCAGGTACCTTTGGAATGCTTTTCAGGACCCCCTTCGTGTGTCCTTTCTATGGCCTGTCGTACCCCACAATTGACCGCGTTTCTGTCCAGCTGCCTCGGGCCTTGGCGGGCAAACGTATGTTCCGTTTCCCTGGGTCCAATGTGGTGCCTTCCTAACGGGTGTAGTGAGGGGCCGTACACGTACAATGCCACGGCCTCCGGTTGCTAGCTGAGGGTAGTTGCTCTCCTCCACTAGATGAGGCATCCGGTTCCCTTTCTTGGCCTGACTCTGGTAGCGGCGGGCGTGCGGTGGCGGCTGGCCGGTCCGCACCCCTGGGGTCCCTTCACTCCATTTCTGGAGCCTCCTCCGTTCCTCTCCTCTCCTTTCCTCTTCTCCAGGACCAGGCCTTGAGACTTGGCCTGCCTGCGGAGCAGAGCCCATAGAGAGCCCCTGCTCCCAGCCTCCCTCTCTCTCTGCTCTCTCTCTCCTTCTCTCTCCGACTCTAAGATGGTGCCCACCATATATACTCCCCTATACAGTGCACCCGGGATCTACTCTCCCCACCCAGACACTACTGGGTTCCCCCTTTCTAGGTGTTCCCTCCCCCCACTCCAGCCAGGGACAGGGATAGTTGTGCTCACCCTTGGGAGCATTGTTGCCCTGTCCCCTGGAAATGTGGTGTAGTGCATGTGGGTGTTAGGGTCCTGAGCCACACTCCATCCTTACCTGGAAGTGAGATATCACACCTCTGGGTGAGCTGCAATTCCTCTGTAGCGACCGAACCCTCGGGGCGCTACATATACATGGCCCTGCATGGTACTCCGTACTACTATATACATGGCCCCACATAGTGCTCCGTACTGTATACACGGCCCGCGCATAGTGCTCCGTACTACTGTATACATGGCCCCGCATATTCCTCCGTACTGCATACATGGCCCCGCATAGTCCTTCATACTGTATATGTGACGCCCAGCTGCGCTTGGTATCACAGATCTGGAAGAGAGCATTGATGGATTCCTCCACAAGAGGCCCCCATAACCATACACACATCTCCACCTTCCAACTCAGACCAGCAGAGGGAGCCCGTTAGGGATATAAATAGGGAAGGTGGGGCCAGGCAGTTCTGTCTGGTTTAGATGTTGAGTCCAGATCAGTCTGAGAAGAGTTACCTCAGAGGACAGAGTCTGTTCCAGCTCCAGCAGTTGCTAGTTTGCAGTGGAGTTCATTCAGACCAAGACTCAGTGTAGCTCAGAGCAGCGAGCTTTAGGTGTGCCGGCGCCATAAGATCGGTGAAGCGTGGCAAGCTGCCATTAGTGTGTATAGCCTAGTGAGGGCCCGAGTAGGCCGAAGGCAAGTGGAGAGTTAGTACGTAGGGGGCAGAGGAGCTTAACTGGCTCACCCCGAAGCTTTACCAGACACTGGGTCCAAAGCTTCAGGTATCTCTATGACCCAGTAAGGCATAACCAGAATCCCTGGAGAACTACAAGTCCCAGGATCGCTAAAGTGCTGATACGTAACAGAGCCAGGAAACACATAGGCCCCGTAAGCTGGGAGCGTGCACTCCAAGAGAAGGCCCTACCACAAAGTCAGCCAGCGCAGGACAGAGACAAAGTTAGGCCTAGCTCCAGGCAGGTCAGAAACTTACTACGCAGAGGCAAGTAAAAGGAGGCCCGAAACCCGCTCATTGGGGAGGATCCTGACAGGCACCCTTCACCCTGCAGAGCTCCGGGACGTGCCTGAATTTCCATCAGTAAAAGGTAGTGAAGTGACTATCGTGTCTGTCCCTGTTCTTGCTCTGACCCGGCTGGGTCTCGCCTGTCCTGCATCCCCCTTCATACGCTGCCCTGAGGCCTAGCTCCACCTGTGGGGAGCAACACCATCAAGCTGCCTTATCACCAGCCTCAGTGGACTCCGCAGCGCTGGTGATTCTCACCAGAAACCACAGGTGGCGTCACGAACTCTTACAGAATTAACAAATATCCACCCTTTCAAAGAGCGACCCCAGGGTACGAGCCTGGGAGCCGACCACCGCGACATCCCCAAGGCCAGGCAAAGGTCCAGGTACCGAGTCATCCCCATCCCCTGGGCTAGTCATATACATGGCCCTGTATAGTGCTGCATACAGTATACATGGCCCCGCATAGTGCTCCGTACTGTGTACATGGCCCCGCATACTGCTGTTTTGTATACATGGCCTCGCATTGTGCTGCACACAGTATACATGGCCCCGCATAGTGCTCCGTACTGTATACACGGCCCGCGCATAGTGCTCCCTACTACTGTATACATGGCCCCGCATAGTACTCCGTACTGTATACATGGCCCCGCATAGAGCTTCATACTGTATACATGGCCCCGCATAGTGCTCCGTACTGTATACATGGCCCCGCATAGTACTCCATACTACTATATACATGGCCCCGCATCGTGCTCCGTACTGTATACATGGCCCTGCATAGTACTCCATACTACTATATACATGGCACCGCATTGTGCTGCACGCAGTATACATGGCCCCGCATAGAGCTCCATACTGTATACATGGCCCCGCATAGAGCTCCATACTGTATACATGGCCCCGCATAGAGCTCCATACTGCATACATGGCCCCGCATAGAGCTCCATACATGGCCCCGCATAGTGCTCTGTATTACTATATACATGGCCCCGCATCGTGCTCCGTACTGTATACATGGCCCCGCATAGAGCTCCATACTGTATACATGGCCCCGCATAGAGCTCCATACTGTATACATGGCCCCGCATAGTGCTCCGTACTGTATACATGGCCCTGTATAGTGCTCCATACTGTATACATGGTCCTGCATAGTGCTCCGTACTGTATACATGGCCCCGCATCGTGCTCCATACTGTATACATGGCCCCGCATAGAGCTGCACACAGTATACATGGCCCCGCATAGTGCTCCGTACTGTATACATGGCCCCGCATAGAGCTCCGTACTGTATACATGGCCCCGCATAGTGCTCTGTATTACTATATACATGGCCCCGCATCGTGCTCCGTACTGTATACATGGCCCTGCATAGTACTCCGTACTACTATATACAAGGCCCCGCATAGTACTCCGTACTGTATACACGACCCCCGCATAGTGCTCGGTACTACTATATACATGGCCCCGCATAGTGCTCCGTACTGTATACATGGCCCCGCATAGTGCTCCCCACTGTATACATGGTCCCGCATAGTGCTTCATACTGTATACACGGCCCCGCATAGTGCTCCATACTGTATACATGGCCCCGCATAGAGCTCCATACTGTATACATGGCCCCGCATAGGGCTCCGTACTGTATACATGGCCCCGCATAGTGCTCTCTACTGTATACATGGCCCCGCATCGTGCTCCGTACTGTATACATGGCCCTGCATAGTACTCCATACTGTATACACGGCCCCGCATAGTGCTCCATACTGTATACATGGCCCCGCATAGTGCTCCATACTGTATACACGGCCCCGCATAGGGCTCCGTACTGTATACATGGCCCCGCATAGTGCTCCCTACTGTATACATGGTCCCGCATAGAGCTCCATACTGTATACATGGCCCCGCATAGTGCTCCCCACTGTATACATGGCCCCGCATACTGCTGTTTTGTATACATGGCCCCGCATAGTGCTCCATACTGTATACATGGTCCCGCATAGAGCTCCATACTGTATACATGGCCCCGCATAGGGCTCCGTACTGTATACATGGCCCCGCATAGTGCTCCCCACTGTATACATGGCCCCGCATACTGCTGTTTTGTATACATGGCCCCGCATAGTGCTCCATACTGTATACATGGTCCCGCATAGAGCTCCATACTGTATACATGGCCCCGCATAGGGCTCCGTACTGTATACATGGCCCCGCATAGTGCTCCCTACTGTATGCATGGCCCCGCATCGTGCTCCGTACTGTATACATGGCCCTGCATAGTACTCCGTACTACTGTATACATGGTAGTAAACACTTCGGCCAGCGTAATAGAGGTCACGAGTATGGAGTGCGGAAGAACCGCAACTCACACCCCATAGTCGCAGGAAAAATCTGCCTACTCAAAATGAGTGTAAAAACACAAGAAAAAGCTGAGTGTACGGCATATATGAAAAACTTTATTAGTAAAAGTATAAATACATAATATTACATGTATAATAGATGGATGCAGATAGGGAGGCGATACGGATGCAAGAAAACACGTAACAAGTATCCACAGCTAAAAAATATAGCAGGATAATAAAAAGAGGGGGAGAAGGAAGAGCGACCCAAGGGTAACATATGTTAGTTGATGACAAAGTAGGAGAGGTATATGTAGAAGGATATCAATAATTCAAATAATACTGAATAAGTATCCCACTTTTCCTACAGTGGGGCAAGAGTAGTTATAATCCATGATAGAGGATACACTCACCAGTATAATCACCAAGGGACGCTCAAAGGGGGGGGCAGGGGGACAAGGCAGGAGCAGACCAGTGTGGGACCTACGGGCCTCGACGCGCGTTTCGCAAGTTCGCTTTGTCAAGAGGCGTCACAATGAAAGCACCGGCGTCTTTTTAAATATCCCTCCAGAAATTGGTCACATGTGCATGCATGTGACCGGAAGGAAATGGCCGCCGACCGGAAGGTGTGAGCGGCGCATGCGCAGGGATCGTCAGAACATCCCGCCCCCAGAACGCCCGTCATGACGTCGGCGCGAACCCGGAAGTGCTAAAGAGCAGAGTCCGGGGCAGCGCCGACACCATGGAGACAGACGCATGGGAAGCCAGGAGGGTGAGTAGCCCCGCGCATGCGCACCGCCCGACCAGGGAGCCGGGTATAGTTACCAAAGTACTAATGTCCACATATACATTGTGCCACCATACTCGGATACAATAAATCTCACATGGTACATATATAGGTAGGTACAGCTACAAAGATTGAAGTACATAGGGACAATAGGTGCTAATATAAAAACGTGAGGATGTCCATGGCACCAAAGCAGCCTGAGGGCAGTGTCCGTAGATGTCAATGATCATTCCATTTCCTTATCTTCAATCTTATCAACGGGAGGGAGTATATCACCAGAAAGCAGGCTTCACGGCAGGTATGAAGTCCACAAAGAGAAAGACACTATGTATTAAGTATAAGAAAACAAGAAGTTAAAAAATAAACATACTAATAAATATACACATTAAAACAACATGAGCCACAGAGGCTCACTGCCATGATGAAATATATACAGAAGGGGCCACAGGAGAGCAGCGATTAACAAATAGGCTGCATGGTAAATAGTATCCAGAAAGAGGATAATCATATGGTCATAATATCTAAATCTGTTCCTCCATAATACCCAATAGGGAATTGGAGGAACTGTCATTCCAAAGGAGGCGCAGGACAAAAAAGCACAATATATATCACAAAAAAGGTGAGAAGCCCAAACTTTCATTCAGACCCCGCGGTGCCAAGGTGTTAAGGGTGATGATCCATCTCGCCTCTTTTTGGGCCAGGAGGCGTTTAGCATTCCCCCCCCGGGAGCCAAGACACACCTTATCGATCCCCCGCACTCTGAGTGAGCGGGGGTCACAATTGTGAACAGCCTTAAAATGCCGTGGTAGTGTCTTCAGCTCCCGGGGATCCGTGGCCGTGCGAGCCGCGCCAATGTCCCGGACGTGTTCCCGAACCCTGATTCTGAGCTCCCTGCTGGTCAATCCTATATAAATTAATTGGCACCCGCATGTGGCCAAATAGACCACATGTGTGGTGCCACATGATATATGGTGACGAATGTCAAATTGGCGGGAGCCATCAGAGTTGGAGAAAGACGTGCAACGTAGGATGCAGTGGCCACAGGGGAATGAGCCCACCGTGGGACCGTGGGATCCAAAGAAATTGGGACGCGGGGGGACGTAGTGGCTGGAAACCAGAACATCCCCTAGCGTCCTAGATCGTCGTGGCGTCATGTGAGGGAAATCGCCTAGGCAGTCCCGAAGGGAGGGCGCCGTATGAAGTATACTCCAATGTCGAGAGAGGATCTGCCGCATAGCTCCCCACTCATGATTGAATGTGGATATGTAGCGGATCCTCTCAGGTATCCCATGTCTAGGCACAGGGGAGGGATGGATGAGATGGTCCCTGGGCGTGTCGCGGGCCCTCTTATAGCCACGGCCGATACATCGATTACTGTAGCCACGTTGTTTAAAGCGATCAGCCAGATCTGCAGCCT
This sequence comes from Phyllobates terribilis, assembly GCF_046119375.1. Taxonomy (NCBI): domain Eukaryota; kingdom Metazoa; phylum Chordata; class Amphibia; order Anura; family Dendrobatidae; genus Phyllobates; species Phyllobates terribilis. Next base: position 801,527,580 of record NW_027362763.1, on the reverse strand, counting down.
GTTTCTCAAAACTAGAGTTAGTGGAGCAGATACGCCTCATCCTGAGGAACTGTCCAACTGGAACGGCTCTGATGGTAGAGCAATCATCAGCCGATGAGGCATGAATCAGGGAATTTACTGCAGTAGGCTTCCTAAATACATCTGTCTGGATTCGACCATCCGGATCCACCTCAAGGGTGACATCCAGGAAGTCGATCCTTTTAGGATGATAGGTATAGGTAAGCCTAATTGCATAAGTATTGGAATTTAGTCGTGACATAAAATCGTCGAGCTCCTCCACCGTCCCCAGCCAGAAAAATAGAATGTCATCTATATATCTCACCCATGACACGACCCGGTCCGCGCCCTGCACTCCCCCGTCGCCAAAAATCTCTCTCTCCCAGGCTCCCAGGAAGAGGTTGGCGTACGAGGGGGCACAGGCCGCACCCATGGCCGTGCCACGCCTCTGGAGATATACCGTGTCATTGAAGAGAAAATAGTTGTGGCAGAGGACGAATTGGAGGAGCTCAAGGATAAATTCCCTGGAGGGTCCGTCCAGGTCAGAGCCCCCCAGGAAGAGGCGAACTGCGGAGAGGCCCAGATCATGGCTGATGCATGTGTATAAGCTCTCGACGTCGGCCGTGACCATAAGGGTATCATCTGTCACAAGGGCGCCGTCAACCCGTGTAAGGACGTCCGTCGTGTCCTTCACATAGTAAGGAAGAGTGCTTACAAGAGGGCGAAGATGGTAGTCTATATATTGACAGATGGGGCCACATAGCCCCTCAATTCCTGACACGATCGGACGTCCTGGTGGGCTGAGAGCGTCCTTGTGAATCTTGGGCAAGAGGTAAAAGGTCGCCGTCTTGGGGAAGCGGACCGTTAATGCCTCCACAGTTCGTTGGTCGATGATACCTATATTACAGGCCCGCCCAAGGATACCCTGAAGTGTGGCAGAGAAGGAGGCCGTGGGATTGTATGACAGTTTAGTGTAGGTCTGAATATCTCTTAATTGGCGCATTGCCTCTTTCTCATACATGGAGCAGGGCCAAAGAACGATGTTCCCTCCCTTGTCTGCCGGTTTAATGACAATGTCCGGCAGAGATTGTAGTTGATGGAGTGCCGTGCGCTGGTAATACGTGAGGTTGTCCCGGCGTCTCCGTGTAGGGAGGCGCCCCAAAGCTTCAGTTACCAAGCGCACAAAAATCTCAATTGCCGGACTCAGAGACAAGGGAGGGAACTTCGTTGATCTAGGGTGTCGAGATTGTAATCGTGTACCTGTACTAGGTGATTCTTCCTGCTCCAACAGTAGATCTTCGAGGTTTCGTAGGGCCTCCCTCTCTGTCACAGTCAGGGAACATCCCTCACCAGGTGCTCTAGAATGCAATTTATGTAAAATTAATTTCCGGGCAAACAGGTGGAGGTCCTTGAGGGCAGTGAAATAGTCAAAGGCATTCGTAGGTGAAAAGGATAGGCCTAAGCTCAAGACCTCCATCTGTGCCCGGGTAAGAGTATGTAAAGATAAATTAATGACACGGAGCCCTCCCTGGGACACACTCACCTGGTAAGGTGTGGTAGGTTTCCTCCTGTTGAAGGGTCTCGTCTTGATCCTCGAGATCTGCTGAACCTCAGAGACCCGTCGGGTGGTTAGGTTCTCAGAAGATGGCTGTTCACTTGTAGAAGCCGTTGAGGCTAGCGAGGAGGACCTGGAGCGCAAGGGACGGGCGTAATGAGATCTGACTCGAGATCTATCTTGGGGGATCCGCCACCTATATACACTCTTTGATTGTTTATCGTGAATGTCACGTTGTAGTTTTTTAAGTTTATTGGCGTGGATATCTTTCACCCATCTCTGGCACTCCAGGTCCATCTCGTCGTTCAGCTGTTTCAATTTAGTGGAATCCAATTCTTTTTTAAATTGCGTTTGAATCGACTCAATCTCCTTTTCCATTGTATCAAGAGATGAGTCATTCAGATCTTTCAACAGGCTAAGGAAACCAAAGGAGCAGGTGTTAGCTAGGTCCTCCCATTTGTCTTTAAAAGCCTCATGCTCAATGGGGAAGGAGGGGAAGATCTGCACCCGCAAGCCACGTGGAATCAGGGCCTTCTCAATGTATTTAGTCAGGAAGGCCCTGTTTCACCATGTGCGTGTCCTACGCCTCAGGAGTGACTTAAATTTAGTAATGCTGTCCTGTAGCCCCTGCTGTATCCCCAAGCCCCCATGTATACATGGCCCCGCATAGTACTCCATACTGTATACATGGCCCCGCATAGTGCTGCACACAGTATACATAGACCTGCATAGTGCTGCACTCAGTATACATGGCTCCGCATAGTGCTCCGTACTGTATACATGGCCATACATGTTCCCGCATAGTGCTCCGTACTGTATACATGGCCCCGTATAGTACTTCGTACTGTATACATGTCACCCGCATAGTGCTTTGTACTCTATACATGGCCCCGCATAGTGCTCCGTACTACTATATACATGGTCCCGCATAGTGCTCTGTATGTATACATGGTGCCGCATAGGACTCCGTACTATATACATGTCCCCCGCATAGTGCTTCGTACTGTATACATGGCCCTGCATAGTACTCCGTACTACTATATACATGGCCCCGCATAGTGCTCCGTACTGTATATGACTCGCCCCCTGGGCCGTGGGGCACGCGGATCCGGGCAACAGGGAAACGATGGGGGTAGTAGTGGCGGCCCGGTCCCGCGGCTCAGGGTGGTCAGACCAATGGTAGTCTGCTATGTACCGTTGATAATGTCCGACTACGCCACCCGTCGATTGCGGTTATTATGAACAGCCGCTGCAAGGTAATCCCCTGAGGCTGATGGTGTGTGCAGCTGAGATTGGATAACTCCCCACGGGAAGAGTGTACCCCAGGGCAGTGCAGTGGATGATGGGGGTGGTTGTGCAGGGAGTCCCAGTACCGGTAGTGCTGGAGGAGCGAGAAAGTACACAGACAACGTACTGCAATCCAATGTCTTTTACTCACAGTTCATGTGCTCCTGGTCACTTCGGCACCAGTAGTGACCGCCCGAGCCGTGCTGCGTCCACCAGGTGTGGGGCTCGGTCAACTCCCAGGCAGTTCAGAAGTATGGCTCAGGACCCCCTTCTGTCCTTTCTCTGGCCTGCCTCACCAGTGACCCACTTTTGTCCAGCTGCCGCGGATCTGCGCGGGTAAACGTGGGCCCCGTTCCCCGCTGTCCTATATGGTGCCTTCCTAGCAGGTTTGATGAGGTGTCGCACCAATAAATGATCACGACCTCCGGTCTTTGGCTGAGGGTAGTTTCTCCTCCACCAACTTGGGATCCGGTACCCTTAATCTGCCTGACCCTTCACCCGGTATTCTCGTGGGTTCTTAGGGTCCCTTCCACCTTCTTGTTCCTGAGCCCCTCTGTTTCTCTCTCTCTTCTCCTTCTTTCCTGTTCCTTCTTCTCCTCCTTCCTTTGGCCTCTTCTCCAGGCCCACTTCTCTTTCTTCTCTCAGACTCCGGCCTTTTCTCTAGGCCTGCCTCTGAGCAGAGCTCCTACAGAGCCTCTGCTCCCTGTCTTCTCTGACTGGACTTCACTTCTTCTACTCCCAGAACTAAGATGGTGCCCACCTTTTATACCTCCCTTTAGAAACATGAGCCCAGGTGACCAGCAACCAATGGGCTCCTACCTACGCTCAGGAACCGTCCCCTCCTGCTCCTACATCACTGGGTATTCCTCCCCCCTCCCCACTCCAGCCAGGGACATGGTCTGTCGTGCCTGCATTTCTGTCTAATGGGAGCACCGTTGAGCTGTCCCTCGGAAATGGGGTGAGTGTGCTGTATGCAGCTACCTGAGCCCTGGTCCATACTCCATCCTTACCTGGGAGTGGAATATCACACCTCTGGCAGAGGTGAAATACCCCTGTAGCGGCCGAACCCTCGGGGCGCTATATATACACGGCCCGCGCATAGTGCTACGTACAACTGTATACATGGCCCCGCATAGTGCTTCCTACTGCATACATTCCCCCGCATAGTACTCCATACTGTATACATGGCCCCGCATAGTGCTCCGTACTACTGTATACATGGCCCCGCATAGTGTTCCGTACTGCATAGATGGCCCCGCATTGTACTCCATACTGTATACATGGCCCCGCATAGTACTCCATACTGTATACATGGCCCCGCATAGTGCTCCGTACTGTATACACGGCCCAGCATAGTGCTCCGTACTGTATACATGGCCACCGCATAGTGCTCTGTACTGTATACACGGCCCCGCATAGTGCTCCGTACTGTATACATGGCCACCGCATAGTGCTCCGTACTGTATACACGGCCCCGCATAGTGTTCCGTACTGTATGCATGTCCCCCGCATAGTGCTCCGTACTGTATACATGTCCCCCTCATAGTGCTCCGTACTGTATACATGGCCCCGCATTGTGCTCCGTACTGTATGCACGGCCCCGTATAGTGCTCCGTACTGTATGCACGGCCCCGCATAGTGCTCCATACTGTACACATGTCCCCCTCATAGTGCTCCGTACTGTATACATGTCCCCCTCATAGTGCTCCGTACTGTATACATGGCCCCGCATAGTGCTCCGTACTGTATACACGGCCCCGCATAGTGCTCCGTACTGTATGCACGGCCCCGCATAGTGCTCCATACTGTATACACGGCCCCACATAGTGCTCCGTACTGTATACATGGCCCCGCATAGTACTCCGTACTATATACATGGCTCCACATAGTGCTCCATACTGTATACACGGCCCCGCATAGTGCTCAATATCGTATACATGGCCCCGCGTAGTGCTACCTACTGTATACATGGTCCCGCATAGTGCTCCGTACTGTATATATGGCCCCGCATAGTGCTCCATACTGTATACATGGCCCCGCATAGTGCTCCGTACTGTATACATGGCCCCGCATAGTACTCCGTACTGTATGCATGTGCCCCTCATAGGGCTTCGTACTGTATACATGGCGCCGCATAGTGCTCCGTACTACTATATATATGGCCCCGCATAGTGCTTCGTACTGTATACACGGCCCCCGCATTGTGCTCGGTACTACTATATACATGACCCCGCATAGTGTTCCGTACTGTATACATGGCCCCGCATAGTGCTCCGTACTGTATACATGGCCTCGCATAGTGCTCCATACTGTATATATTGCCCCGCATAGTGCTCCGTACTGTATACATGGTCCCGCATACTGCTCTGTTTTGTATATATGGCCCCGTATAGTACTGCATACAGTATACATGGCCCCGCATAGTGCTCCGTACGTATACATGGCCCCGCATAGTGCTCCGTACTGTATATATTGCCCCGCATAGTGCTCCGTACTGTATCTACGGCCCCGCATAGTGCTTCAGATTGTTTACCCGGCCCCGCATAGTGCTCCGCACTCTATATACGGCCCCCGCATAGTGCTTTGTACTGCATACATGGCCCCCGCATAGTGCTCCGTACTCTATACGTTGCCCTGCATAGTTCTCCAAACTGTATACATGGCCTCGCATAGTGCTCCATACTGTATACATGGCCCCGCATAGTGCTCCGTACTGTATACGTGGCCCTGCATAGTGCTCCGTACTGTATACATGGCCCCGCATAGTGCTTCATATTGTATACATGGCCCCGCATAGTGCTCCGTACTATATACATGGCCACGCATAGTGCTCCGTACTGTATACATGGCCCCACATAGTGCTCTGTACTGTATACATGGCCCCGCATAGTGCTCCATACTGTATACATGGCCCTGCATAGTGCTCCATACTGCATATATGGCCCCGCATAGTGCTGCACACAGTATACATAGACCTGCATAGTGCTGCACTCAGTATACATGGCTCCGCATAGTGCTCCGTACTGTATACATGGCCATACATGTTCCCGCATAGTGCTCCGTACTGTATACATGGCCCCGTATAGTACTACGTACTGTATACATGTCACCCGCATAGTGCTTTGTACTCTATACATGGCCCCGCATAGTGCTCCGTACTACTATATACATGGTCCCGCATAGTGCTCCGTATGTATACATGGTGCCGCATAGGACTCCGTACTATATACATGTCACCTGCATAGTGCTTCGTACTGTATACATGGCCCTGCATAGTACTCCGTACTACTATATACATGGCCCCGCATAGTGCTCCGTACTGTATATGACTCGCCCCCTGGGCCGTGGGGCACGCGGATCCGGGCAACAGGGAAACGATGGGGGTAGTAGTGGCGGCCCGGTCCCGCGGCTCAGGGTGGTCAGACCAATGGTAGTCTGCTATGTACCGTTGATAATGTCCGACTACGCCACCCGTCGATTGCGGTTATTATGAACAGCCGCTGCAAGGTAATCCCCTGAGGCTGATGGTGTGTGCAGCTGAGATTGGATAACTCCCCACGGGAAGAGTGTACCCCAGGGCAGTGCAGTGGATGATGGGGGTGGTGGTGGAGGGAGTCCCAGTACCGGTAGTGCTGGAGGAGCGAGAAAGTACACAGACAACGTACTGCAATCCAATGTCTTTTACTCACAGTTCATGTGCTCCGGGTCACTTCGGCACCAGTAGTGACCGCCCGAGCCGTGCTGCGTCCACTAGGTGTGGGGCTCGGTCAACTCCCAGGCAGTTCAGAAGTATGGCTCAGGACCCCCTTCTGTCCTTTCTCTGGCCTGCCTCACCAGTGACCCACTTTTGTCCAGCTGCCGCGGATCTGCGCAGGTAAACGTGGGCCCCGTTCCCCGCTGTTCTATATGGTTCCTTCCTAGCAGGTTTCATGAAGTGTCGCACCAATAAATGATCACGACCTCCGGTCTTTGGCTGAGGGTAGTTTCTCCTCCACCAACTTGGGATCCGGTACCCTTAATCTGCCTGACCCTTCAGCCGGTATTCTCGTGGGTTCTTAGCGTCCCTTCCACCTTCTTGTTCCTGAGCCCCTCTGTTTCTCTCTCTCTTCTCCTTCTTTCCTGTTCCTTCTTCTCCTCCTTTCTTTGGCCTCTTCTCCAGGCCCACTTCTCTTTCTCCTCTCAGACTCCGGCCTTTTCTCTAGGCCTGCCTCTGAGCAGAGCTCCTACAGAGCCTCTGCTCCCTGTCTTCTCTGACTGGACTTCACTTCTTCTACTCCCAGAACTAAGATGGTGCCCACCTTTTATACCTCCCTTTAGAAACATGAGCCCAGGTGACCAGCAACCAATGGGCTCCTACCTACGCTCAGGAACCGTCCCCTCCTGCTCCTACATCACTGGGTATTCCACCCCCCTCCCCACTCCAGCCAGGGACATGGTCTGTCGTGCCTGCATTTCTGTCTAATGGGAGCACCGTTGAGCTGTCCCTCGGAAATGGGGTGAGTGTGCTGTATGCAGCTACCTGAGCCCTGGTCCATACTCCATCCTTACCTGGGAGTGGAATATCACACCTCTGGCAGAGGTGCAATACCCCTGTAGCGGCCGAACCCTCGGGGCGCTATATATACACGGCCCGCGCATAGTGCTCCGTACAACTGTATACATGGCCCCGCATAGTGCTTCCTACTGCATACATTCCCCCGCATAGTACTCCATACTGTATACATGGCCCCGCATAGTGCTCCGTACTACTGTATACATGGCCCGCGCATAGTACTCCATACTGTATACATGGCCCCGCATAGTGCTCCGTACTGTATACATTGCCCCGCATAGTGCTCCGTACTGCATAGATGGCCCCGAATTGTACTCCATACTGTATACATGGCCCCGCATAGTGCTCCGTACTGTATACACGGCCCAGCATAGTGCTCCGTACTACTGTATACATGGCCCGCATAGTGCTCCGTACTGCATAGATGGCCCCGCATTGCACTCCATACTGTATACATGGCCCCGCATAGTACTCCATACTGTATACATGGCCCCGCATAGTGCTCCGTACTGCATACATGGCCCCGCATAGTACTCCATACTGTATACATGTTCCCGCATAGTGCTCCGTACTGTATACGTGGCCCGCGCATAGTGCTCCGTACTACTGTATACATGGCCCCGCATAGTGCTCCGTACTGTATACACGGCCCGCGCATAGTGCTCCGTACTACTGTATACACGGCCCGCGCATAGTGCTCCGTACTACTGTATACATGGCCCCGCATAGTGCTCCGTACTGCATACATGGCCCCGCATAGTGCTCCGTACTACTATATACATGGCCCCGCATAGTGCTCCGCACTGTATACACGGCCCGCGCATAGTGCTCCGTACTACTGTATACATGGCCCCGCATAGTGCTCCGTACTACTGTATACATGGCCCCGCATAGTGCTCCGTACTGCATACATGGCCCCGCATAGTACTCCATACTGTATACATGGCCCCGCATAGTGCTACCTACTGTATACATGGTCCCGCATAGTACTCCGTATTGTATACATGGCCCCGCATAGTGCTACCTACTGTATACATGGTCCCGCATAGTACTCCATACTGTATACATGGCCCCGCATAGTGCTCCGTACTGCATACATGGCCCCGCATAGTACTCCATACTGTATACATGGCCCCGCATAGTGCTACCTACTGTATACATGGTCCCGCATAGTACTCCGTATTGTATACATGGCCCCGCATAGTGCTTCCTACTGTATACATGGTCCCGCATAGTACTCCGTACTGTATACATGCCCCGCATAGTGCTCCGTACTGTATACATGCCCTGCATAGTGCTCCGTACTGTATACATGGCGCCGCATAGTGCTAAGTACTACTGTATACATGGCCCCGCATACTGCTACCTACTGTATACATGGTCCCACATAAATACTCCGTACTGTATGCATGTCACCCGCATAGTGCTCCGTTCTTTATACATGACCCCGCATAGTACTCCGTACTGTATACATGGCCCCTCATGGTGCTCCATCCTACTATATACATGGCACCGCATAGTGCTCCGTACTGCATACATGGCCCCGCATAGTGCTCCGTACTGTATACATGGCTCCACATAGTGCTCCGTACTGCATACATGGCCCCGCATAGTGCTCCGTACTGTATACATGGCCCCGCATAGTGCTCCTTACTGTATACACGGCCCCGCATAGTGCTCCGTACTGTATACATGGCCCCGCATATGCTCCGTACTGTATACATGGTCCCGCATAGTGCTCCGTACTGTATACATGGCCCCGCATAGTGCTCTGTACTGTATACATGGTCCCGCATAGTGCTCCGAACTGTATACATGGCCCCGCATAGTGCTCTGTACTGTATACATGGTCCCGCATAGTGCTCCGTACTGTATACATGGTCCCGCATAGTGCTCCGTACTGTATACATGGCCCTGCATAGTGCTCCGTACTGTATACATGGTCCCGCATAGTGCTCCGTACTGTATACATGGCCCCGCATATGCTCCGTACTGTATACATGGTCCCGCATAGTGCTCCGTACTGTATACATGCCCCCGCATATGCTCCGTACTGTATACATGGTCCCGCATAGTGCTCCGTACTGTATACATGGCCCCGCATATGCTCCGTACTGTATACATGGCCCGCATAGTACTCCATACTGTATACATGGTCCCGCATAGTGCTCCGTACTGTATACACGGCCCCGCATAGTACTCCGTATTGTATACATGTCCCCCGCATAGTGCTTCGTACTGTATATGACTCGCCCCCTGGGCCGTGGGGCACTCGGAACCAGGCAATAGGGAGAAGATGGGGGTAGTAGTGGCAACCCGGTCCGTGACTCAGTGTGGTGAGACCAGTGGTAGTCCTTTATAAGTTTTAAGTGATGTCCGACTACTCCTCCCGTGGATTGCGGTCAGCATAGGCGGATTATAATGAGGTCAATCCGGGCTACCGCCCGGGGCCCTGGGCTGCCATGGGGCCCGGGTCTCCCAGGGGCCTGTGGCCGGATTGACCTCATTATGTGTGACAGGAGGGCCCGTGAGTCGGAAGATGGAATCTGCTCTGCTGTGTCCAGCGGCGCTGCGAGGATGACTCACAAGCTGCTGACTGTGTAAGTGCAGGAGAGGAGGCTCCGCCACCTGCTCCGGCCTCCAGCAGAGCACAGAGCCAGCCTACAGCATGGCCACTGCTCTCCCTGCCCCCTACCCGGGACTGAATGTTACCTCTCCGCTCTCCCCCTCCTACCCTGCAATTACACCAGAGCTCTGCAGTCGGGCCTCAAGAGGAGGAGAGGCTGCCCCACAGAGAAGATGGAAGAACCTGCATAATGTACAGAAAGGGTAAGTCCATGTGCAGTGTGTGTGTGTGTTTTATATATATATATACATATATAGATATATATATATATATGTGTGTATGTATGTATATGTGTGTGTATGTATCTATATCTATGTATTTGTGGACCATAATAGGGGCTCACTCGCTGTCGTGGCCCAGGCTGCTTCCCCTGTGCAGGTCCGCTGGCACTTCACCTGACATGGCCGTGATCTGTGCGACTGTGTCTGGTATTAATGACACGGCAGGGGCGACACTGCGCCTATAATTGTGCTTGTGTATTGCCCCTGCCGCGCCATTACTACCAGACACAACCGCACAGTGCACGGCCATGTCAGGTGAAGTGCCGGCAATCAAGCAGCGCCAGAGGTCCTACACAGATGCTGTAGAAGCAGCCCAGGCCCCAACGGCGAGTGGGCCCCTCTGATGGTCCAGGGCCATGTCTGTGACATACCGGCGGCCCTGGACTGAGACATGCATGAGGAGCTGCTGGACAGGACAGTTTTATGTGTTTATAAGATATGTACGTATGCATGTGTCTGTGCGCATATCTGCGTACCGTGTGCATGTGTGCGCATATCGTGCGTGCGCACGTGTGCTGGCCTGGCCGCATCACAGCTAGAAGACACGGCCCTGTGCGCGCCAGTGTCTGCTAGCGTGACGTCATGCAGTGTGCCCTGCACTGCTTCTTACCACCATAGAGGAGCTGGACGACTGGAGCCGAGCAGGGGGACGGTGAGTGATGTGTCAGTGTGTGCAGATATCATTGTGTGATATGTCTGTTTATATGTATTTTTGTGTTTCAAATGTGTTTATGGCTAAGTGCCCACGATGCAGAAATGCTGCATATTTTTTCCGCTTCTCCCTGGCAGGAAAAATGCATGCAGATTTTACATGTGTTTTTCCCACCAGGTAGAAGTGACGCGCCCCTGGGCCTGTGTCGCGCTGCGTTGCGCACGCGGGAGCTTACCCGGAGCCGGATCTCTTGAGGGTTGTAGTCTCGTGGCGGTGACCCGGTCCGTGCCCAGGGAGTCAAACTGAGCGGCGATGTAACAGCGGTAGATGTAGGACGACTACGCCACCCGTTGAATGCAGCTATGGAGCTGCCGCTGCAGGACAGTCCGCTGAGGCCGGTGGATGGATGGTGCAGCGTAGATGGTATAACCCCCAACGGGAGGGGTATGGCCTCAGGGCAGCAGATGGATGATGGGGGTAGCAGGAACCACTCAGAGACGGTGCGGTGTAATTCAGGGTCTTTACTGGTAACAACGATAGACCCTCCCGGAGTACTTGCTAGTGAACGGGGCCTGGTCAGTCCTTGAGCAGATGGGATCTCCCCTGGCCAGGCGGAGTTGTAGGCCTCCCAAACTGACTGCACTCTTCTGGCTACCTTGCTAGAAGCGGATATAAGTAGCCCACGTCCCTGAGTGTACCGTGTGGTGCTCACCCGTATGGCCGGTGACTCGGGGCCTTCTAATGGCTTCCGCTCCACGATGGAGGTGCTGGTCCCACGCGTGTGACCGTGCCTTCGGGTTTCTGGGCCTGAGGACCTGAAATCCCCTGCCGGTCGGCTTCTGCTGCTGGGTAAGAGTTAGTCCCCACAGCCTCGGACGCCGGGTCCGGTAAGAAAGCTTCTCAGTCAGGGCGAGCTCTGCAGCTGCCAGCCCCTGACTTGTAGTAGTATTGCTCCCACTGAGCTTCTGCTGTTTCTTCCTGTGACTGTTTCTTGTCTCTACTCTCCTTGACTGACTAACTCTGCCTCAGCCCAGGGTTTTTACAGGGGAAGTTCTTCCCCTCCCAAGACTGGGCAGGAGGTGTGGCATGCACAGGATCCCTGACCAAAGGACCTCCCACCTGCTCTCAGACATAACATTACATTACTGTGGAAAACCAGACCCCTGGGGTGCCACATTCCCCCCTAGTGAAATTTAGTACTCCGGGACTAAACATATTTTAGAAAAAACATAACAAGATATAACAACAATAATAGTACAATAAGAAGAAACACATAAAGGTGGTCACGGCATGTCCGTAACCGGGTGTAGTCTTTGAAGAAAGCAAGGTGTCCATTTCACCAAAACAGGGAGACGTAACCAGGTAGGGGTCTGTCCTACCCCGAGTCCTTAACAGTCTCTAGTCCATCCTGGGTTACGCTCCAACTATGTACAAGGATTCCCGGTAAATCCACCAAGGATTCCTAAAAATAACTGGAAACACAAAATTATACACAAGCAACAATACACAGATAAACATAAATAAAACAATTTATACACTTCAAATCCTCCAGCGTGCGGGTAACTGGCCTCTAGTGGCCCTAGTGGACCTACGGAGCTGACTGTCTGGCCCTGAACTACAGGGTGTAGGAGCTGTCAAGGGTAAACTGGGCAGCTGTCTACCGGCTCTTTGTCTCACTAGGGGTACGGCAGGCTCACTATAAGCAGAGGGTTGATCCTCCTGTTCTGCTTGTGTGGAGTCTTCTGCCTCCTGGACCGGCTGTTCTTCCAGCTCTACCTGTTGCTCCGTAGGTGCTTGGGATGCTGGTTGGAGGAAGGTGAGTACGGGTACCACAACTGCACCATTGACTTGAGTCCAAGACCGAGGGAAGTCCCCGAGCACAGTACTAACCATATCTTCCCTTTCCTCTACGGGTCGATGGTCTTCTTGTTCCTCTTCAGGGTTCCTCAGTTGTTCGGGACACTTCTTCAGGTGGTCCCGGGATACAATGGCGGTGGTTTCCCCTCCGTCTTTACTGATGGTACAAACCTTCGGGTTCTCGTGGCTTGAGGGCAGTACGGTGTACGGGTCCTTCTCCCACTGGTCATCCAACTTGTGGAGCCGTCTCTTCCTCTTCAAGACCTGCTCTCCGGGTACCAGGGGAACAGCGGGAGCATACTGGTTGTAAGTTTTCTCTTGTCTTTCCCTAGCCTGACAGAGACTTCGCTCCACGCTCTCCTGTACTCTCCGGTACTGCTGCTGCCTCTCTGTGTCCCAGTCTGTTTCTGGTGAAGTGTCCTCGGGTGTCAGGACTCCCATTTCCAGGTCAACAGGTAACTTACCAGGTCTTGCCCTCATTAGGTAAGCCGGGGTACAGTTGGTGGAACCTACCGGGATGTGGTTGTATAGGTCCACCAGATCGGGCAACTTCTCAGGCCACAGACTGCGTTCTTCCAGGGGCAACGTTTTTAGAAGATCCATTACCACCTGGTTCATTTTCTCACAAAGTCCATTAGTTTGCGGATGGTAGGGTGTCGTCCTTATCTTCCGGCAGCCATACAGATTGCAGAATTCCTGGAAGACCTCCGCTTCAAAGGCAGGTCCCTGGTCCGTCAGCACTTGGTCCGGGTACCCGTGTGGACGGCAAAAGTGCTGCTGGAAGGCTCTAGCTGCTGTTTGAGCCGTTAAGTCCTTGACGGGGACGACAACCAGAAACCGGGAGTAATGATCCACGATGGTTAACGCGTAGACGTAGCCACTTCTGCTTGGGGTCAGTTTTACATGATCCAAGGCTACCAGTTCCAACGGTTGCCGGGTGACGATGGACTGCAGGGGAGTCTTCTGGCTGGCACGGTCCTTCCTTCTCAGGTTGCACGGGCCACAGTCTCTGCACCACTTCTCAATGGTTCCCCTCATGCCTACCCAGTGGAACCGCTCGCGCAGCAGGAACTCCAGCTTCTTCCACCCGAAGTGCCCAGCTCCGTCGTGGTATGCCTCCATCACCATGGCTGTGTCCCTTCGTGGCACCACTACTTGCCAGAGTAATTCATGCGTCCGGGAGTTAACCATTCTGCGGCACAACTTCCCTTTGTAAAGGAACAGTCGACTCTTCTCTGCCCATAGTTGTTTGGCTTCCTCCGGAGCGTCTGGTTCAAGGCGAGCCTCCGGCCGAGTCAGCATCTCCTTCACCAGTCGGACGGCAGGGTCGCTGTCTTGCGTTTCCGCCCAGTTGTAGTGGGGTAAGGGGTTCAACGTAGCAGTCTGCTTACTCCTTACCTGGTGGGAATACTGAATAGTCCCATGACGGTGGAACGCAGGGAGTTCAACTTCTTCCAGTCCCTCCGGATCTTCTCCTCCGTCCGGCAGGTTGGGCATCCTGGACAGGGCGTCCGCGTTGGTATTGGAGCGTCCTGCCCGGTATTTGATTGTGAACTCGTAGTTGGACAGACGGGCCATCCACCTCTGCTCCAGGGCACCGAGTCTTGCCGTGTCCAGGTGTGTCAACGGGTTGTTATCCGTGTACACAGTGAACCGGGAAGAAGCGAGGTAATGCTTAAAGCGCTCGGTGACTGCCCATACTACGGCCAGGAACTCCAGCTTAAATGAGCTGTAATTCTCGGGGTTCCTTTCGGTGGGTCGCAGTTTTCGGCTGGCGTAGGCGATTACTCGTTCCTTCCCCTGCTGGATCTGGGACAGTACGGCTCCTAGCCCGATGTTACTGGCGTCGGTGTAGAGGATAAAGGGCTGGCTATAATCCGGGTACGCCAGGATTTCGTCCCCCGTGAGGGCCATCTTCAGCTGGCGGAAGGACTCTTCTTCCAGCTCCTCCCATTTGAAGGGCGGCTTCTGGTTCTTGGCCTTCCGGGACTGGCCTATCAGGAGGTCCTGCATAGGTGCTGCCTTCTTGGTGAAACCGGGAATAAACCTTCGGTAGTAGCCTACCAACCCGAGGAACTGCCGCACTTCTTTTACGCTGGAGGGGCTTGGCCATTCCTTAATTGCGGTGATCTTATCAGGGTCGGGAGCCACTCCGTCAGCGCTCACCACGTGTCCCAGGTACTGCACCTTTGGTTTCAGGAGGTGACACTTGGAGGGTTTCACCTTTAGGCCGTAACTCGCCAGAGCTTCGAACACTTCCGCCAGGTGTTTCAGGTGGTCCTCATACGTCTTGGAATATACGATGACATCGTCCAGGTACAACAGGACCGTCTCGAAGTTTCTGTGGCCCAGACAACACTCCATTAGTCGTTGGAAGGTTCCTGGTGCGTTGCAGAGTCCGAACGGCATGCAGGTGAACTCGCTAAGTCCCATCGGGGTGGTGAATGCGGTCTTCTCCCGGTCCGCCTCTGCTACAGGAACCTGCCAGTACCCGCTAGTGAGATCCAAGGTAGAGAAGAAGTTAGCAGATCTTAAAGCAGCCAATGACTCCTCTATCCTTGGTAAGGGGTACGCATCCTTGTGTGTGATACGGTTGATTTTCCGGTAATCTACACACATCCTCATGGTGTTGTCTTTCTTTCGGACTAAGACTAGTGGAGCTGCCCAGGGGCTACAGCTATCCCTGATCACCCCAGCCTCCTTCATGTCTCTAAGCATCCCCTTGGCGTGTTGGTAGTGTGCAGGGGGTACGGGTCGATACCTCTCTTTTATGGGAGGATGGTCTCCCGTGGGGATGTGGTGTTCTACACCCTTGACTCGCCCGAAGTCTAACGGGTGTTTACTAAACACTCTCTCGTACTCTTGAACCACCCGATAGACTCCCTGTTTCTGATGTGAGGGAGTGGAGTCAGTACCCAAATGTAGTTGCTGACACCAGTCCTCCTTTGTTTTCTTAGAGCCGTTACCTTCCTCCGGGTGAGATGGAGGCAAGGGTTCCACAGATTGTATAGCATTTTGGTTAATGGTATATAATTTGGCTAGCGTGGCATACCGGGGCAGGTACACTTCCCTCTCCCCGATATTGATTATGCGAACGGGCACCCTCCCATGGCGTACATTGACCACCCCCCGTGCTGTCAAAATGGTGGGCCTACTGTCTGAGTAAACTGGTTCTACCATTGCCTGGTAATCTCTACCTCTCAGACCAATAGCTGCCCGGCACCAAATCATCATTTCACTTTTTGGGGGCATGGCAATAGGAAAAGGGTCACACATTCTTACGCTACCAATCTCACCGCCGGAGAGTTCCACCTGTTGCCGTCGCATCAGTGCCCGGATCTCTTTCTGGAGCACCCG
Source organism: Phyllobates terribilis (assembly GCF_046119375.1). Taxonomy (NCBI): domain Eukaryota; kingdom Metazoa; phylum Chordata; class Amphibia; order Anura; family Dendrobatidae; genus Phyllobates; species Phyllobates terribilis. The sequence goes on along the minus strand of NW_027362763.1, from coordinate 801,511,416 downwards.
CTGCTCGCCGGAGCTGGCGTTCTTGGCAACCTGCTGTAAAAGGAAAATCACCTCTGCAAGACAATTTTCAATTACATTAGTTCCTAGAGTTATTTTTGGGTGACTCTCATGTTTGTCAATATCTACAATTATCAGTCCCTGTGCTGCCAGTTCGACTCTACCGATTTTGATGGTCACCTCTTTAAATCCAATCTGTGGCACGGGCTGGCCATTGCTGGCGATGATACTCAAGTCGTCGTCAGGGTAGCGGGTAATATCCGAGTCATTCCAGTACTGCTTAAAGAGCACGTACGGGATGGTGGTGACCTGTGACCCGGTGTCCAGTAGGGCACTCATGGGAATGCCATCCAGTACCACAGGCAAGACTGGACGTCCTCCCACATATCTGTCGCGCCAGTTCGATGGGCCTGGTGATCTTTTTCCTGGGGGTTGGCCCTCTACCCCAGGTTGTGCCCGTTTAAAGAACAGTACCTTGCCATATGTCCAGGTTGATTGCAGCGGCGGCAGATGGGTCGTCCGTCCTCGCTGTATCGGTCACTGGGTCTTCCTCTGGCCGGTGGGGTCCTCCTTGGTCGACGCCACGGGATGTCCTCCGGTCCGGATGCCAGCTGGATCTTCCCTGGGGTGGAAGCCTGTAAAGACTGCACAGTTCGGGTTAGCGCAGCAACGCTCTTAGCTAGCTCTTGGACCTGATGGTGTAGGTCTGGAGCCGGGTCATTGTCCAAAGCCTGCGCATCAGCTCCCACAGGCCCTGCCGACAAGGGCGCCGCCTCCTGGTGGTAAGTGATAGCAGGGCGCTTGTGGGTCACAACGCCACCCGGTGCCGGTTCTCGGAGCACCCGGATGGCTCTGTCCTTGAACTGTGCAAAGCCCAGATGGGGATCCTGTAAGGCCATTGCCCGCAACTGGGTTCGGTGGGTATTACAATACAGTCCCTCTATAAACTGTTCGGTCAACAGCCTGTCCTCGTTTCCCACTCCATCAGGGTCGGTCTGCTTAATGGCCCTCAGGGCCTCTTGTAGGTTTAGTGCATAGTCCCTTATACTCTCATGCGCTCGCTGCTTGCACCCGTAGAATCTAAGCTTAATCTCGGCTGAGGTGCGGGTATCAAAGGTGTCCTTCAGCCGGGTTAGTATCCCTGCGACAGTCTTCCTCCCAGGTGGCCAGGATTTTACTTCCCTTTTGGCTGCCCCGGTTAGTTGGGCCACCAGGATGCTCACTTTTTGCTCTTCTGTGAGGGGGTACACCTGGAAGAGGCTATCCAGCTTTTCTCTAAAGTCATGCAGGGTATGTGACTCCCCTGAGTACTGGGGTAGCCAAGCTGCTCCCGGGATATAGGGCATGGTGAAGGGCATAACTGCAGCAGCGGTGGCGCTGGCGGGGGTTGAGGCAATGAAGCTCTCCTCCGCATCCGACATCTTCCTCCCCCCTAGTGGACCGTGGCCTACCTTGCGATGATCCTGTTCCGTAGGCCGCGGCTCCGCAGTGGATCGTCAGGGTTGAGGACCTTCCGTCGCGCTCCTGTGACGTCGGCGTCTGCTGGGCTCCTTCCAGGACCTTACGCAACGTCCGGACGTGAGGCGGGGCTTCTCGCGCGCTTTCGGAGTCCACGCCCCTCTTCTTCCCGCGCGGCGTCCTCAAGATGGCGTCCAATGGCGGGAAAACTCCACGGATGGCGGGAAGAAGGCAGAAGATGGCGCCGGATGGCGGGAAACTTCACCGATGGCGGGAAGAAGGCTGAAGATGGCGCCGGATGGCGGGAATCTTCACCACAGGTAAGTTTGAAAAGTCTCTTTTTCAGGCACGCAGTACCCGGTGGTTGCGGGCACGAAATCCTGCCGACTACGCCAAAGTTGACGCGCCCCTGGGCCTGTGTCGCGCTGCGTTGCGCACGCGGGAGCTTACCCGGAGCCGGATCTCTTGAGGGTTGTAGTCTCGTGGCGGTGACCCGGTCCGTGCCCAGGGAGTCAAACTGAGCGGCGATGTAACAGCGGTAGATGTAGGACGACTACGCCACCCGTTGAATGCAGCTATGGAGCTGCCGCTGCAGGACAGTCCGCTGAGGCCGGTGGATGGATGGTGCAGCGTAGATGGTATAACCCCCAACGGGAGGGGTATGGCCTCAGGGCAGCAGATGGATGATGGGGGTAGCAGGAACCACTCAGAGACGGTGCGGTGTAATTCAGGGTCTTTACTGGTAACAACGATAGACCCTCCCGGAGTACTTGCTAGTGAACGGGGCCTGGTCAGTCCTTGAGCAGATGGGATCTCCCCTGGCCAGGCGGAGTTGTAGGCCTCCCAAACTGACTGCACTCTTCTGGCTACCTTGCTAGAAGCGGATATAAGTAGCCCACGTCCCTGAGTGTACCGTGTGGTGCTCACCCGTATGGCCGGTGACTCGGGGCCTTCTAATGGCTTCCGCTCCACGATGGAGGTGCTGGTCCCACGCGTGTGACCGTGCCTTCGGGTTTCTGGGCCTGAGGACCTGAAATCCCCTGCCGGTCGGCTTCTGCTGCTGGGTAAGAGTTAGTCCCCACAGCCTCGGACGCCGGGTCCGGTAAGAAAGCTTCTCAGTCAGGGCGAGCTCTGCAGCTGCCAGCCCCTGACTTGTAGTAGTATTGCTCCCACTGAGCTTCTGCTGTTTCTTCCTGTGACTGTTTCTTGTCTCTACTCTCCTTGACTGACTAACTCTGCCTCAGCCCAGGGTTTTTACAGGGGAAGTTCTTCCCCTCCCAAGACTGGGCAGGAGGTGTGGCATGCACAGGATCCCTGACCAAAGGACCTCCCACCTGCTCTCAGACATAACATTACATTACTGTGGAAAACCAGACCCCTGGGGTGCCACAGAAGCGTTTGTCAAGCGTTTTTGCATGCATTTCCGCATGCGGGTTATCAAGCACTTTTCCAAGCGATTTTAGCATCACTTGGAAAAGTGCTTGATAACTTGGTCACACTATATAAATCCATGCAACCGGCATATATAGTGTGACCAAGTAATAGTTAAAAAAAAGAATAAGAATGGTAAAAAGTAAAGATTATACTTACCTTCTGATGGCCCCCGGTCTTCTCTCCGGTGCGTCCGGTGTGTTGAGCGGCTCACGGTCATGTGACGTCATGTGACGTCATTTAGTCATGTGACAGGTCATGCGACAGCCGATATCAGCTGTCGTGTGACCTGTCACATGACTAAATGACGTCATGGCAGGTCCTTTCATACCACCGCAACGCATACAACAGACCGGACGTATCGCTGAGGAGACCAGGGGCCATCGGAAGGTGAGTATAATCTTTATTTTTTTTATTTTAAATTCTTTTTTTTACAGGTACTATGGTACCCGGGTATGGATGAGAGCCTCCTTTTCTCCAGACCAGGGTACCATCCGCACATTGAATCGCTTCATATCCGCGTGTGCACATGTAGTCATGCGGATATTAAGCGATTCAATGCAAGTCAATGGCGGCAATTACGCTGCGCGTCCGCAAAATTAATGGACATGCTGCGTTTTTTCTGCAATGATAATCCGCATTGGAAACTTCCGCAGCATGTGCAAAGCACATGTGGATTATCATTGGGGAACATGGGGCACGTATTACCAAGCGTTTTTTCAGCGTTTTCGCTGCGGAAATTCCGTGGCAAAAACGCTTGAAAAACGCACAGTGGGCACGAAGCCTATGCGTGTATGTATCTTTGTATATGTTTGTTTGTGTGTGTGCGGCCTCCGGCTGTATCTGGGGGGGGGGCACCGTGCGTCCTTCGGCTGTATCTGGGGGGGGGCACCGTGCGTCCTCCGGCTGTATCTGGGGGGGGGCACCGTGCGTCCTCCGGCTGTATCTGGGGGGGGGCGCTGTGTGTCCTCCGGCTGTATCTGGGGGGGGCGCTGTGTGGACTCCGGATGTATCTTGGGGGGGCGCCGTGCGGCCTCCTGCTGTGTATAGGAGGATTATGTGAAAGCTCATATTATACAGTATGAGACCCTACATACATAGTGGGATGTCCGCATACTTAATTGTGCTCAATATTAAGTCATACAATTAATATAAAAAAATAATTATAATTAATACGTTAATATTGTGCAGAATTAATTTCACGTGAACTATCACATGATCTATCAAAGGGGGATCATGTGACAAGTCATGTGATACATCAGGTGTGTGTGTGTGTGTGGGGGGGGGCCCATGCCGTCTAAACTGCCCGGGGTCCTTGCTACTCTTAATCCACCCCTGCCGGGGTGCCATCATTCACAGGCAAAACAGGGCAATTCAATTTAAAATAGCAAGTCCCCCCAACGCGTTTCACCGCTTACTTGGCGTCATCAGGGGCAGGGACACAAACAATAATGGCCGCCGGCCGTCACCCCCCCCATACATAGCTTATGTAGGTGTAGACCCACCAATAAGATACTGAGTGATATATCTGCAATTACCAGTCCTGTTGATCGACAGTCCATGCCAATCCTAAAGCTGCTACGTATCACTATCATCCGTCACACACAAGCATCGTATTAGCAATGTTACTATGGAAATAACTTACCAATCCCAAAAGCTTGCGGTGCTACACAGCCCAATGACGAGTCCACTCGTCACCCAAAACCTCACCATGACGTCTGACACTTTGATAGGGCAACATTCACCGCAGTACAAGCCAATCCTAGGGCTGTGACATACCACTATTAGCCAATCACGAACAAGTACCGCCTCACGGACCGTTGTCATAGTAATGAACTACCAATCAGGTCAGTTTGCATTGCCGCATGGACCAATAGGAGCTGCGCTCGTCAGCCATCACGGCATAATGATGCGGAATAATGTGATACGGCAATTTCCTCTGTGAATACTCCGCCCCCCTGTGGACTCTCGGAGTTCCTACACACTCGTCATTATGATGCAACGCATTGTGATTGGATGAGAGCTCAGCCGAATCGCTGTATCTGAAACGACATAGAGCTATGCCACCGCCTATTTACACATTGCCGCGGCATCGAATGTATCATTGTACTTACATTCAATAGGAAACTTATCAGAACCGCCTGCGTTTAGCTTTGTATTATGAATTTAATGTTTATATTGTTATCTATAATAAATATGCTTAAGATTAAATGTTCAGCATCACGTAACCTATTTCTATCTTAGCTGCACTACATAATAAGCAAGACTTCTGGATGCACATAGATCCATTTTATATTACTAACTTAGTGGCACCTAAGGGTGAATAATCACTACTGTCACCTTCTTAAGAGGTTACTAACAGGATATTATTATTGGCTTGAAATTGTAGCATCCGAGCTCTATGATAATATAAGTATGAAAGCAGCAGCATATCGGCTTAGAATTTATATTCAGGATAATGCATTTTAATCATGGTCTAAAAAAGCCATAGTGGACAACCTTCCCTACACAGACTGATTGAGGAATAGTTGTCAGACTGTGATATTAATCATATAAACCTTTATATCAAACAGATCTGCTTCTCTCTGTTCTCAGATAGGACAAGGGAAATACAGAGCATAAATAATAGGGCCAAGTCACCCGCCCTTTCCCCCTTTAAAAGTAAAGAAATAAAAGATCATCATAATTGGCATCACAACGTCTGTAAGGTTTGTTAGGGATTGTGCAGTTGACGGCACAAACATCAGACCGCACTCAGACCAATATTAGTCTATGGGGTCGTGCCCACTATGCGTTTTTCAAGCATTTTTGCTGCGGAATTTCCACAGTGAAAACGCTTGGTAATATGTGCCCCCTGGTCCCCAATGATAATCCTCATGTGCTGTGCACATGCTGGGGAAATTTCTGCTGCGGATTATCATTGCGGAAAAATACGCAGCATGTCCATTAATTTTGCGGACATGCAGCGCAATTGCCGCCATTGACTTGCATTGAATAGCTTAATATCCACATGACTACATGTGCACGCGCGGATATTAAGCGTTTCAATGTGCGGATGGTACCCGGGTCTGAAGAAGAGGAGACTTTCATCCAGACCCGGGTACCATAGTACCTGTAAAAAAAAGAATTTAAAATAAAAAATAAACATATACTCACCTTCCGATGTCCCCGGTCTCCTGTATGATGCGTCCGGTCTCTTGTACGGCTCGCGATGGTCTAAAACAGTGGTCCCCAACCTTTTTTGCACCAGGGAGCGGCTTGAAGCAAGATCATTTTTCCATGGCCCAGCAAGGAGGGGGTGGGGTGGGCGGGGCTTTGGTCATATGGGGGCGGGGTAATGGAGGGATTTGGAGTTTAGTGCATACTTATCATATAGTGTAGACCAGGTCCCCGCCAGGAGCTATGCCAGGAGCCCCACATAATGTGCTGTGCCAGGAGCCGCATCACTGAGGCCCCATCACGCCCTGCAGCAGAACAGGGCAGCTGTCCTGACAGCTGCTGTTCAGCTGCATTTACTTCATCCCAGGGGCGGACACAGACTGTAGTGGGCCCCTGTGCAAGAAATTTTTGGGGGCCCCCCCGCCCTTCATAAGGCAACAAAGTTATGTAAACATAACCCCCCCCATGTGCATCTCTCACCCCCCCATGTGCAGCTCACCCCCCGTGCATCTCTCATCCCCCTCCGTGCATCTCTCACCCCCCTCCGTGCATCTCTCACCCCCCCGTGCATCTCTCATCCCCCCCGTGCATCTCTCATCCCCTTCCGTGCATCTCTCATCCCCCCCGTGCATCTCTCATCCCCCCGTGCATCTCTCATCCCCCCGTGCATCTCTCATCCACCCCCCGTGCATCTCTCATCCCCCCCGTGCATCTCTCATCCCCCCCGTGCATCTCTCATCCCCCCCGTGCATCTCTCACCCCCCCGTGCATCTGACGCACCCCCTGGGCCATATTCTTTAGGGGAATACCCGGAGCCGGATCAGATGGGGGTTGTAGTCTCCGAGTGGCTGTGACCCGGTCCGTGCCCAGGGTGTCAAGCTCAGAGTATGTGGCAGTCCTTACTGATGTTACTAAAGTTCTTTATGTTGACTACGCCACCCGTTGAATTGCGGTCACTACGGCCGCCGCTGCAGCAGGGTCCGCTGAGGCTGATGGTGTTGTTGCAGCTTTTGATAGTATAACCCCCAACGGGAGGGGTATAGCCTCAGGGGGTCAGGTGCAGAGGATGGGGTTGTGGTGGTGCAGCATAGATGGTAAGTAAAGACAGAGTCGGGTTGTGCAGTTTAGGGTATTTACTTACTGCTGATGTTCCGGTCACTCCAGCTTCAAGTGACCACCCGAGCCGTGCTGCGTCCACCAGGTCCTGGATTCAGCCAACCCCCAAGCAAGTCCAGAGCGTGTCCCTGAGCCCTCCTTCTTGTCCTTTCTTCTGGCCGTCCCCACTAGTGATCCACCTAGGTCCAGCTCCCTCGGGCCTTCTGTTGGGAGACCCTTGGCCTTGGGTTCCCTGACCCTACACGTGGTTTGCCTTCAGGGTGGATGTGGTGGGTGGCCGTGGCAGATCCTGCCCACGGCCTCCGGTCTCTGGCTAGGGTGTGTGACGCGCCCCCTGGGCCATATTCTTTATGGGAATATCCGGAGCCGGATCAGATGGGGGTTGTAGTCTCCGAGTGGCTATGACCCGGTCCGTGCCCAGGGTGTCAAACTCAGTTGTATGTGGCAGTCCTTACTGATGTTACTAAGTTCTTTTTGTCGACTACGCCACCCGTTGTATTGCGGTCACTATGGCCGCCGCTGCAGCAGGGTCCGCTGAGGCTGATGGTGTAGGTGCAGCTTTTGATGGTATAACCCCCAACGGGTGGGGTATAGCCTCAGGGGGTCAGGTGCAGAGGATGGGGGTTGTGGTGGTGCAGCATAGGTGTTAAAGGAAGACAGAGTCGGGTTATGCAGTTAAGGGTATTTACTCACTGCTGATGTTCCGGTCACTCCAGCTTCAAGTGACCTCCCGAGCCGTGCTGCATCCACCAGGTCCTGGATCCAGCCAACCCCCAAGCAAGTCCGGAGCGTGACCCTGAGCTCTCCTTCTGTCCTTTCTCTGGCCGTCCCCACTATTGATCCACCCAGGTCCAGCTCCCTCGGGCCTTCTGTTGGGAGACCCTTGGCCTCGGGTTCCCTGACCCTCCACGTGGTATGCCTTCGTGGTGGATGTGGTGGGTGACCGTGGCAAACGCTGCCCACGGTCTCCGGTCTCTGGCTGGGGTGTGTTTTTGCCCCCACCAGCTTGGGTTCCGGTACCCAGTGCCGACTCTTCACCCGGGGATTTAAGTTGGGTTCTTGGAGTCCTTTTCTGCTGTTTCCCCCTCTGGGTCTTTCTTGCTTTCTCCTCTCTCTCTCTCTGGGGCTGCTCTGCTCCTCTGCTCCTTACTCTGACAGACTGACCTGCCTGCAAAGACTGACTGACCCTGTTCTTTGTTGGTGCCCACCTTTTATACACCCTCTATGTGTGAGCTCAGGTGACCAGCACCCAATGAGCTCCTATCTTTACCCAGGCTGCTCCCCCTATCTGCCCCTACACTACTTGGGATGTACCACCCCCCTCCCACTCCAGCCAGGAACAGACTCGGTCGTACCTGCACATTTCTAAGTGGGAGTACCGTCGGCCTGTTCCTCGGAAATGGGATGTATGTAGTGCATGCAGCCTACCGAGCTCAGTTCCACACTCCATCCTTACCCGGGAGTGGAATACCACACCTCTGGGTTGAGGTGCAATACCCCTGTAGCAGCCGAATCCTCAGGGTGCTACATGTGCTTTAGCCCCCACCAGTTTGGGATCCGGTACCCAGTTGCCAACTCTTCACCCGGTGATGGACTTTGGGTTCTCAGAGTCCTTTTCTTTCACCCCCTCTGGGTCTTTCTTCCTTTCTCCTCTCTCACTCTCTGGGCCTGGGGCTGCTCTGCTTCTCTGCTCTCTTCCACTCCTCTGCAAAGACTGGCTGACTGACCCTCATCTTAGATGGTGCCCACCTTAAATACTCCCTCTATGTGTGAGCTCAGGTGACCAGCACCCAATGAGCTCCTATCCTTACCCAGGCTGCTCCCCCTATCTGCCCCTACACTTCTTGGGATGTTCCACCCCCCTCCCACTCCAGCCAAGGACAGACTCGGTCGTACCTGCACATTTCTAAGTGGGAGTACCGTTGGTCTGCCCTCCGGAAATGGGATGTGTGTAGTGCATGCAGCTCTCTGGACTCAGATCCACACTCCATCCTTACCCGGGAGTGGAATATCACACCTCTGGGTTGAGGTGCAATACCCCTGTAGCAGCCGAATCCTCAGGGTGCTACATTCCCCCCTGGTAAATCACAGCACGTCCTCGGGCTGTAAGATATAAACATCCACAACATACAATTTTTGCATAAACATATAAAACATCATATAAAACATTATATATATATATATCAATAAAACTTTTTCATATAAATAACATTCTCGTCGCCTCTGGCTCCTCCTCCGGTCACTGTGCAACGTGTGACCGGGTAAAATGCAACAGTTTCTCTAGAAAAACGGTTTTCCTATAAAACCGGTAGGGGGCGCTTTAGGACGCGCAACTATTTACAAGGGATATGGCCGCTCTCAGTCCTCGGCCAGGTATTAGGGAGGAATGACCGCTCTCAGTCCTCGGTCAGTGGGATTTAAGGGATAAACGGGTAAACAGTTCACACATGCTGGTCCCAACGGGGACTATATTATCAGCAACAGTTTCTTTGGTACCCCTACGGGTAACTATATACAGCTTCTACTCCGCTGTACTCAACGACGGCGTCCTCCTGCTCTTTCTTTGTGGTTACCTTTAGCTTCAGACCCGTCCGGGTCCTCTTGTTCTTCCTCCTCACACCGCAGCTCTTCCTCCGTCAGGCGATGCACATGGAGGGCGTAGGGTCCTTTGGCACACTTGTGCCGGGTAAAGGTGACCTCGTCCCCGATGTAAAGGTCACGACCTCTGTGTCCCTCCGGTAGGTGGGACTCAACGTCTCTCCTGGTCACGAAGACGTCGCCTGGGGTGCGGTGGTCTCGGATGAAGCCCCACCCATGCTGCATGTTAAACTTGATCACAGTCCCAGTGGTGCGGGGACTATGCGCTGCACGGGGGTCTCTCCTGGCCCGGCTCTTCTGCTCCGCGCTCCTTATTTGAGCTTGCTGTTCCCGGACCCGCCTCTCTCTCCGCTCCCTCTCGAAGACCTCGAGCTGCTGGCGGCAGCACTCAGCACGCTCCGCTGCGGCTGCCCGAGTCTCTTGAGTGAACCCCATGAGATCTTCTCCGGTGGGGTCCCACTCAAACTGGGCCTCTTCTAGCGGGGGCGAGATCCTTTTCACGGGCTTTGGAGCCGGGATCAGGGGTTCATCTAGTGGTCTCTCTTTCCGGAGTCGGGGATGGTGAAACTCCGGTGGCCATATGAAGGGCTGCCCATCCGGGCACGTATGTTGGGCGAACAGGTCTTCTCCCAGATGCGGCACTCTTGGTTTTATGGGCGCGGTGGTGGTAGCGGCGCCCGGGTTAACCAGGCCTTGCGGCCAGGCCTGGGGCACCTGGAAAGTGAAGGGCACCGTAAGGACGGCGGCGCCCTGGGCTACTTGGCCCTGCGACCAGGCCGGTGGCTCCGCGGAGGTAGGGGGCGCTGTTGGTATTGCGGCGCCCGGGGGTACTAGGCCTTGCGACCAGGCTGGTGGTACTTCCTGCTTGGTCACGCTCGGGGTCGAGGCGTGTGACGTCACAGGGGTCGCGGCTCCCGTTTGAGGCCTAGTCTGCGGCGGTGACGTTGCGGTTACGGGCACGGCAGGGGGTACTTCGGGCTTTGCGACGGGGAGCTGGGGCAGGCACGCGGTTTCCCGGTTTGGGGTAGAGACGTCCCCTTTACCTGCCTCCTTTCGTTCGGCTCCCTTCTCGGCGCCGTCTCCGGCCTTCAGTCCTCCTGCGCCATCCTCAGAGGCGGTCTGTCTCCTCGTCTTGGGTGGCGTGCTCCGCTGACGAGTCTCGGTCTGCTGGGCCATCTCACGGCTCCACTCCGCCAACGTCTCTCGCTGCACCCGGGCCATCCTCCTTGCGAGGCCCTCCAGTGCGGTCTGCGCACACTCCCGGTCTCGGGGGAACTGTGCGAGGACCTCCACTAGGCCTAGTGGGGTCGTTACTTCTAGCAGGCTCCTGACCAATGGGTCGGTGCTGCTCTGCTCTCCTCCCGTTGTCTCCAGCAGGCCTTCTGGAGTGGCGACCGGCAACAGGCTCCTGACCACTGGGTCGGTGCTGCCTGGAGTGGCGGCCCGCATCAGGCTCCTGACCACTGGGTCGGTGCTGCCTGGCTCTCCTTCTGCTGTTTCCGGCAGGCTCCTGGCCAGCGGGCCGGTGCTGCTCTGCTCTCCTTCCATCTCCGGGTAAGCTTCTTCTGGACTCAGCTCTAGGCTTCTTGTCTCCGGGTGCGCTCTCTCCAGACTGCTCCAGGCGACACCCATCTTTTCTCTCTTGTTCTCAGTCCTCCCACTTCGAGGGCGGTCCCGGGGCCACTTGGTGATTGTCAGCTCCAGGGGCAGTTCTTTCACGCTGACAGACACCTCTAGCATCACAGTCTCTGTTGGTGGGGGCGGTTTCCACTTTTGGCGCCATTTTCGGTCCTGGCCCACGATGGGAGGCGGCCTCTTGCCATCCTCTGGCACGCCCATAATGGCGTCCGCTCTTCCAAGGCGGGAAATCTTCGGAAATGGCGGGAATCGTCTCCCAGTGGCGGGAAACTCTGCAGATGGCGGGAAAAAGCTGTTAATAGCGGACAACCGGCGGGAATCGACCTGTGATGGAGTCCGATGGCGGGGACCCTCCGGAACCGGCAGGAGACTTCTTTTTGAGGTAAACTTGTTCTTTTCTTCAGGCACGCAGTACCCTGGTGTTGCGGGCACGTAATCCTGCCGACTACGCCAAAGTTGACGCACCCCCTGGGCCATATTCTTTAGGGGAATACCCGGAGCCGGATCAGATGGGGGTTGTAGTCTCCGAGTGGCTGTGACCCGGTCCGTGCCCAGGGTGTCAAGCTCAGAGTATGTGGCAGTCCTTACTGATGTTACTAAAGTTCTTTATGTCGACTACGCCACCCGTTGAATTGCGGTCACTACGGCCGCCGCTGCAGCAGGGTCCGCTGAGGCTGATGGTGTTGGTGCAGCTTTTGATAGTATAACCCCCAACGGGAGGGGTATAGCCTCAGGGGGTCAGGTGCAGAGGATGGGGGTTGTGGTGGTGCAGCATAGATGGTAAGTAAAGACAGAGTCGGGTTGTGCAGTTTAGGGTATTTACTTACTGCTGATGTTCCGGTCACTCCAGCTTCAAGTGACCACCCGAGCCGTGCTGCGTCCACCAGGTCCTGGATTCAGCCAACCCCCAAGCAAGTCCAGAGCGTGTCCCTGAGCCCTCCTTCTTGTCCTTTCTTCTGGCCGTCCCCACTAGTGATCCACCTAGGTCCAGCTCCCTCGGGCCTTCTGTTGGGAGACCCTTGGCCTTGGGTTCCCTGACCCTACACGTGGTTTGCCTTCAGGGTGGATGTGGTGGGTGGCCGTGGCAGATCCTGCCCACGGCCTCCGGTCTCTGGCTAGGGTGTGCTTTAGCCCCCACCAGTTTGGGATCTGGTACCCAGTTGCCAACTCTTCACCCGGTGATGGACTTTGGGTTCTCAGAGTCCTTTTCTTTCACCCCCTCTGGGTCTTTCTTCCTTTCTCCTCTCTCACTCTCTGGGCCTGGGGCTGCTCTGCTTCTCTGCTCTCTTCCACTCCTCTGCAAAGACTGGCTGACTGACCCTCATCTTAGATGGTGCCCACCTTAAATACTCCCTCTATGTGTGAGCTCAGGTGACCAGCACCCAATGAGCTCCTATCCTTACCCAGGCTGCTCCCCCTATCTGCCCCTACACTACTTGGGATGTTCCACCCCCCTCCCACTCCAGCCAAGGACAGACTCGGTCGTACCTGCACATTTCTAAGTGGGAGTACCGTTGGTCTGCCCTCCGGAAATGGGATGTGTGTAGTGCATGCAGCTCTCTGGACTCAGATCCACACTCCATCCTTACCCGGGAGTGGAATATCACACCTCTGGGTTGAGGTGCAATACCCCTGTAGCAGCCGAATCCTCAGGGTGCTACACATCTCTCATCTCTCCCCTCCCCCCATGTGCATCTCTCATCTCTCCCCTCCCCCCCATGTGCATCTCTCATATCTCCCCTCCCCCCTTGTGCATCTCTCCCCTCCCCCCATGTGCATCTCTCATCTCTCCCCTCCCCCCATGTGCATCTCTCATCTCTCCCCTCCCCCCCATGTGCATCTCTCATCTCTCCTCTCCCCCCCATGTGCATCTCTCATCTCTCCCCTCCCCCCCATGTGCATCACTCATCTCTCCCCTCCCCCCCATGTGCATCTCTCATCTCTCCCCTCCCCCCATGTGCATCTCTCATCTCTCCCCTCCCCCCCATGTGCATCTCTCATCTCTCCCCTCCCCCCCATGTGCATCTCTCATCTCTCCCCTCCCCCCCATGTGCATCTCTCATCTCTCCCCTCCCCCATGTGCATCTCCCATTCCCCCCACTCCTAGTTAATTGTATTTAAAAAAAAATAAAACTTGTTATACTTACCCCCATGCGATCCCTGCAGAATCCTGGCGCTCGTCCAAATCGCTGACACCAGGTTCTCCTGCCTTCCGGTCATGTGACGGCGCCGTCACATGACCGGAAGTCAGAGGAATTATGAGATGTCCTGGACCCGGCGCTTTGCATGGGGCCGGGGGCCCCATGAGGAGAGAGACGCACAAGAGGGGGGCTCCGAGGGGGCTCCTACCGGCCGGGCCCCATACTGGAGTCAGGGCAATCATGCCCTGATGGCGGCCCTGCTGGAGGCTGGAGGGGCCCCCTCTCCCTAGGGGCCCCGTTCAATGAACCGGCTGCACGGGCGGTAGTTCCGCCCCTGCTTCATCCTGCTTCAGGACCTGTGGTGACATCACAGTTATGTACCTTGATGTCATCACAGGTCCTCTACAGGTCTATCCTGCGGGAGTCTAGAACAGCGGGCAGCATCCACCCCACACAGTGTGCTCTGAGCCACCGCAGACCAGAGCACACTGTCAATGTTTAGTGATTGTCTGTGGCGGTGCCGCGGACCGGCTGAAAAACGGACCGGCGGTTGGGGACCTCTGGTCTAAAAGGACCTTCCATAACGTCATTTAGTCATATCACAGGTCACGCGACCGCAGACGTCGGCAGTCGCGTGACCTGTCACATGACTAAATGACGTCATGAAAGGTCCTTTTAGACCATCGCGAGCTGTACAAGAGACCGGACGCAGTGGAGAAAAGATCGGGGGCCATCGGAAGGTGAGTATAATGTTTTTTTTTTCAATCTTTTTTTCAACTATTAACTTGGTCACACTATATAAATCTATGCCGGTCGCATGGATTTATATAGTGTAACCAAGTTGTCAAGCACTTTTCCAAGTGATGCTAAAATCGCTTGGAAAAGCGCTTGATAACCCGCATGCAGAAATCCATGTGAAAAACGCTTGACAAACGCTTCTACCTGGCAGGAAAAACGCATGTATAATCCGCATGCGTTTTTCCTGCCAAAGGGATGTGGAAAAAATCTGCAGCATTTCTGCATCTTGGGCACTTAGCCTTAGGGGCCGTGCACATGTCCAATATTTTCCTTGGACAAAGCCGATACGAGAAGAAAAAAAAATTGCTGTACGCCCAGGCTTCATCTGATATTCAGATCGCACGAGGCCATGAAAGTCAATGAGTCTATAGAAATCATTGGACTGCACTCGGATGACATCTGAGTGCAGTCCAATTTCCGTGGACTGACAGAATGGAGATGATGGAGAATTTTTTTCTCTCCATCTTCTCTTGGATGAGAGAAAATATGTTGGTGTGACCCTAGCCTAAGTCTGATCTATGAAAATATAATTAACATGTATGGTAAATGCTGTTCAGAGAGAAACATAGAAAAACCATAAGTGAGTAAAAGAAATAAAATAAATAAACTAGAATTGCGTGATTACCTTCCTTGAAAAAAAGAAAATAAACAAAAACAAGAAAAAGAGCTTAAAGTTGGCACAAAAAAGTAAAAAATAAAAAAGTTCTCTTTACCTTGCCAACTCTTCTTCGTCTGTACACTTTCTGCGGTTCCCCAGTATGGTATGGAGCTAGGACCTCTGCCCATTGCACTGGGGGAAATTTCTCCCTGTCTGTTATCCTGTCAAAGACAGTCAGGAAAGCTGGAGGAGCTGATATACTGTATTAGGTAAACAGCAGCCATTCAGCAATTCACAAACATCAATTGAACATATGTCCATGTTTCTTAACCTACTGCAAATATATGTCTGGCATAATTAAGATTACATGTTGTGCTGTCACATTGGGCATATCAAGTGTTGACATAGGGGGGGCAATATTATTCACAAGCCAGATGCTGAAGCAGGATAAGACATCGGTTCCAGAGGCAACTGAGAAGAGGAGAGAAAAGCCATGAGAGTCCTTAGAGTCCATTAAAAAGGCACATATAGAAGTCCTTGTATTTAAGGAGTATAAATCTAACTCAATAAGTGGATTCTTTCAGATGAGGTAGTAGAAGTTGGGCACAGGACCCTCCAGGACCTGGTAATAGGTGGTCCCTGGTCTGTAGTGTCAAATAGGCAAAAACATAAGGTAAACAGATCATTCGATAACAGGAGCCAAGTCTAATGTCAAGGACCCCCCAGAGAGATTAGCGTAGGGTACACACAGCTTCACAGGCCCATTAGAATATTTATTACTAGTGTTGAGCATTCCGATACTGAAATAACGGGTATCGACCGATGTTCGCTGTATCGGAGTTCCGATACTGAGTTCCGATACTTTTACAATATTGAATACCGGAATCGGAAGTTCACATAATGCCTGCGCTCTGCAGTGTCTCTGAAGGATGACAAGCTGGATGGCAGCGCTCAGCTGCGATCCAGCCTGTCATCAGAATGCCTTCCCAGCGTGGGAGAATTCTCCTGCTCAAGCGCTGACATTACATTATCTCCCTTACATTACAATTAAATGGAATAGCAAGAATTAATATTTTTTTAAGACGTTAAAGCCATAGCCATGGTGGTTATGGCATTACAGTGGTTGCCCAAATCGATGGGAACAGTGCAAACAGTGAAACATAAAAAGCCGGCAATTCATCAGCGGCATATACCGGTACCCGACAATTTAGAACAGAAAGAATAGAGCTTCACACATAGATTAGATAGATAGAAACATGTCAGTCACATATATAAGAAGTACAGTGACAGTGTTGGTTACTGTACTTGTCATTTAGTGTAAAGGATTTATTTAAAAAAAATAATAGTGTTTTCATGCACCGTCTCTTTAAAAAAGCCGGCAATTCAGCAGCGGTACCCGACAATTTAGAATAGAAAGAATAGAGCATCACACATAGATTAGATAGATAGAAACATGTCAGTCACATATATAATAAGTACAGTGACAGTGTTGCTTACTGTACTTGTCATTTAGTGTTAAAATAAAGGATTTATTTAAAAAAAAATTGGCGTGAGGTTCCCCGTAATTTTAGTCTCTAGCGGAGGTGAAGCAGACGGCTGGGGCAGATGTTTGAAGCCTGGGAAGGGGGTAATACCCACGAAGCTTCCCAGGCTACTAATATCAGCCCCCAGCTGAATACCTAGCCTTTACTAGCTATTAAAATGGGGGACCCCCCAAAAAAATGACGTGGGGTCCCCCCTATTTTAATAGCTAGCAAAGGCTAAGCAGACAGCTGGGGGCTGATATTAATAGCCCAGGAAGGGTGCCATGAATATTGCCCCCCTCCCAGGCTAAAAAAACCAGCCGTCAGCCGCCCCAGAAATGGCGCATCCATAGGATTCGCCAATTCTGGCACTTAGCCTCGCTCTTCCCACTGTCCTGTAGCGGTGGCAGTGGGGTAATAGGGCTGGGGTTGATGTCAGCTTATAATGCCAGCTGACATTGTGTCACCCCAGGCCTGGATGCCACAAACATTTAAGGCTGTGTCTGAGAGCAGGAGGGAGGTTCTCTGGTCAGGGACCATTAGCATGCAGCACCTCCTGTCCCAGGCCAGAAGGGGGAGCAGGCTGCCCCTATAAAAGCTGGAACTGAGGGCAGGGTTAGATAGACCAGGACCCACTTCTGAAGCATCCAGAAGGGTTCCCAGAAGAGAGGGACAGGTTAGCCGCAGCTGAGGAGTCCAGGAGGCAAAGGAGGAACAGCAAGCCAGGGACAGAGGCGACGAGAGCCGGTCCTGGCAGAGTGAAAACTACACAACCAGACCCTGGGGTCCGAGGCTGTCAGGGTTGCAAGTCCTGCAGCAGATCACCTACCTGCGAGGGATTTCAGGTCCCTTGGCCTAAGAAGCCTGGAGGCTCCGCCACACAGAGGGACCAGTACAGCACGGAGAAGCTACAGGTACCTAAGGCCCGAGTCGCAAGCCATACAGGCGTAGTACACGGCCAGCTCAGGGACGTGGGCTATCACACCACTAAAGGGGGAGATAGTCAGCAAGGGCAGAGAGAGAACGGTAGGCCTACCCACTCACCCTGACCAGTGGAGCTCGCCCGAATGCCCTCAGACACCCAGGTCCATTCCTACCCTGTACTCCTGGTGGGTCAGTGATAATATCTGCAGTAAAAGACCCTGGACTGCATTATTGGACTCTGTGTGATTTTTGCTGCGCCTGCACCATCACCCCCAGCATCCTATTACACTGCCCTGAGGCTACACTCTTCCCGTGGGGAGTTATCCTATCCCTGTGCTGCATACCAACATCAGCCTCAGCGGTCTGCCTTGCAGCGGCGGTCCTCCCTGACCGCAATCCACGGGTGGCGTAGTTGGACTTTCAAAACCTACAAATACACTGCCACAGCATTTGGTCTGACCACCCTGAGCCACGGGACCGGGTTGCCACTACTACTCCCATCATTGCCCTGAAGCCCGGTTCCGAGTGCCCCAGGGCCCAGGGGGCGAGTCAGCTTTGGCGTAGTCGGCAGGATTGTGACCAACCCGCCACAAACGGGTATTGCTTGAATGAAAAAGACTGTACACGTACCTTAAAAAGAGGTTCCCGCCATCCAGAGCCATTTCCTGCCATCTTCAGTCGGTTCCTGCCATCTTCAGCCGTTTTCCCGCCATCGGACGCCATCTTCAGAACGCCACGCGGGAAGAAGAGGGGCGTGGACGTCAAAAACGCGAGAGACTTGAAGCCCCGCCCTACGCACCGACGCTGCGCAAGGTCCTGGAAGGAGAGAGAGCGACGCTGACGTCACCAGGACGCGACGCAAGGTCCTCGTCCGGAGCAGCACCAGCGGAGCCGCGGCCTACAGAAGAGGATCGTCGGAAGGTAGGCCACGCTTAACTAGGGGGGAGAAAGATGACAGACGCGGAGGGGCTTTCTACAACCAGCGGGGCTGCGGCAGCGGTGATGCCGTTCTCTATGCCATATATCCCCGGAGCAGCCTGGCTGCCCCAATACTCAGGGGAATCCCATACCTTAACTGACTTTAAGGAAAGACTGCACAGTTTATTTAAAGTTTATCCCCTGACAGAAGAACAGAAAGTGAGCATTCTGACGGGGCAGCTAACCGGTGCAACCCAGCGGGAAGTGAAATCATGGTCAGATGAGGAGAAAAGGACTGTAAAGAACATTCTGACCCGGCTGCGGAGTACCTTTGATACCCGTACCTCAGCAGAAATCAAAATGCGGTTCTGTGGCTGTAAGCAGCGGGCCCAGGATTTTATCAGAGACTATGCCTTGAACCTGCAAGAAGCCCTGAGAGCTATCAAACAAGCTGACCCTGGTAGCGTGCAGGACACTGATAAACTGTTGACTGACCAGTTCATAGAAGGTCTGCTGTTCAGCGCCCACAGGACTCAACTGCGCCTCATGGCCCTACAGAACTCCAATTTGACTTTTGTGCAGTTCAAGGATAGGGCCATCCGGGTGCTCAGAGAACCTGCACCAGGTGGCGCTGTAGCTTCCCGGCGCCCTGCCATCACTTACCACCAGGGGGCCGCGCCCTACCCCGCAGACCTTGTGGGGGCTGATGCACAGGCCCTAAATCCATCCCAGCCTGCAGCCCTGCACCATCAGGTCCAGGAGCTAACAAAGAGTGTGGCTGCATTTGACCAGGACCGTACAGTCGTTGCAGGTGGAACCGTCAAGACCCATTAAGCTGGCTTCCAGTCCGGAGGATGTCCCGTGGCGTTGACAAAGGAGGATCCCGCCGTTCAGAGGGAGGCCCGCCGACCGCTACACTGAGGATGGACAGCCGATTTGCCGCCATTGCAGTCAGCCAGGACACATAGCAAGGTACTGTACTTTAAATGGGTCCGACCTGGGGAAGAGGGCCAACCCCCAGGCATAAGGTCATCAGGCCCGTCTAATTGGCGTGATAAGTACGTGGGGGGATGCCCGGTCTTACCCGTAGTGCTGGACGGTATCCACATGAGTGCACTGCTGGACACCGGGTCTCAAGTGACTACCATCCCCTACGTACTTTTCAAGCGGTACTGGAGTGACGCTGACATAACCCGCTACCCAGATGATGACTTAAGCATCATTGCCAGAAATGGCCAACCCGTGACGCAGGTGGGGTTCAGAGAGATGACCATCAAGATTGGTAAGGTGGAACTGCCGGCACAGGGAGTGATTATTGTGGACATTGACCGTCGTGAAAGTCACCCTAAAATAACCTTGGGTATTAATGTGATTGAAAACTGTCTTTCAGAAGTAATTATGATTTTGCAGCAGGTGGCGATGAATGCGAGCTCCAGCCAACAGAGGGTCCTCCAGAAAGAGATAAGAGCCCTGATGAGACGGCAACAGGTAGAACTGTCTGGTGGTGAGATCAGTAGCGTGAGGATGAGCGACCCGTTCCCCATTGCCATGCCTCCCAAAAGTGAAATGATGATCTGGTGTCGGACAGCAATCGGGTTAAGAGGCAGAGACTACCAAGCCATGGTAGAACCCGTGTACTCAGTCAGCAGGCCCACCATTTTGACAGCCCTGGGGGTGGTTGATGTCCGTCACGGGAGGGTGCCCGTTCGCATTCTCAACATTGGGGAGAGACCCAGGTACGCTACACCTGCCAAACTGTTTGCTGTTCAGCACAAAGCTATCAGGGCCGTGGAACCGTTGCCTCCATCTCCACAGGCGGAGGGTAATGGCTCCCAAACAAAAAAGGAGGACTGGTGCCAGAAAATCCATGTGGGTGCTGACTCCACTCCCCTGCACCAAAAACAAGGAGTCTACCGGGTGGTTCAGGAGTACGAGAGAATTTTTAGTAAGCACCCGCTGGACTTCGGCAGAGTAAGAGGGATAGAACACCATATCCCCACGGGGAGCCACCCACCAATAAAAGAGAGACACAGGCCTGTACCCCCTGCACATTATCAGAACGCTAAAGGTATGCTGAGAGAAATGAAAGAAGCTGGGGTCATTAGAGATAGCTGTAGCCCCTGGGCAGCACCCTTAGTTTTGGTAAAAAAGAAAGACGGTACCATGAGAATGTGCGTGGACTATAGACAAATCAATCGTATCACCCATAAAGATGCGTACCCGTTACCTAGGATAGAGGAGTCTTTAGCAGCTCTAAAATCAGCTAATTTCTTCTCTACTTTGGACCTTACTAGCGGATACTGGCAGGTTCCTGTGGCAGAAGCTGACAAGGAGATGACCGCCTTCACCACCCCGATGGGATTGAGCGAGTTCAACTGTATGCCCTTCGGGCTCTGCAACGCACCAAGGACCTTCCAGAGGCTGATGGAATGCTGTCTAGGGCACCGAAACTTCGAGACGGTCCTCCTTTACCTGCACGACGTGATCGTCTATTCGAAGACTTACGAGGACCATCTAAAGCACCTGGCCGAGGTGTTCGAAGCCCTGGCAGGCTATGACCTGAAAGTGAAGCCTTCAAAGTGCCACCTGTTAAAACCAAAGGTCCAATACCTAGGACACGTTGTGAGTGCAGAGGGAGTAGCCCCCGACCCCGACAAAGTCACAGCCATCAAGAGCTGGCCAAGCCCCTCTAGCATCAAGGAAGTGAGGCAATTCCTTGGGTTGGTAGGCTACTACCGAAGGTTCATCCCCGGGTTCACAAAGATGGCAGCTCCAATGCAGGACCTCCTGATAGGCCAGTCTAAATCCAGAAGTCACAAGCCACCCTTCAAGTGGGACAAGCCGGAAGAGGAGTCCTTCCGCCAGTTGAAGATGGCCCTTACGGGGGATGAGATCCTGGCCTACCCCGATTATGGCCAGCCTTTTATCCTCCACACAGATGCCAGTAATGTGGGGCTGGGAGCCGTACTGTCACAGAACCAACAGGGCAGAGAAAGGGTGATCGCGTATGCCAGCCGGAAGCTGAGGCCCACTGAAAGAAACCCGGAGAATTACAGCTCCTTCAAGCTAGAATTCTTGGCAGTGGTGTGGGCCATCACAGAGCGGTTTAAGCATTACCTGGCCACCGCAAAATTCACTGTGTACACGGACAACAACCCGTTGACGCATCTGGACAATGCAAGACTAGGTGCCCTAGAACAGCGGTGGATGGCCCGGCTATCCAATTATGACTTCACAATCAAATACCGGGCAGGCAGAACCAACGCCAATGCTGACGCCCTATCAAGAATGCCCCACCTACCCGAAGGAGAGGAAGACTCAGAAGAGCTGGAGGAAGTAGAGCTCCCTGCGTTCCACCGGTATGGGGTCACTCAGTATTCTCACCGGGTAAGAGACAAAGACTTAACCACCGTCATGTTCAACCCCTTACCCCACCACGGCTGGGCTGCAACGCAAGATAGTGACCCTGCAGTTCGCCTGGTGAAAAACCTGTTAACCCAGGCAGACGCTAGCCCTGGCCTGGACGCTCCAGAGGAAGCCAAGCAGATATGGAAGGAGAAAAGCAGGCTATTCCTCTACGAGGGTAAGCTGTGCAGAAGGCTTGTCAACCACCGGACGCACAAGCTGACCTGGCAGATAGTGGTCCCAAGGCGAGATGCAGCAATGGTCCTGGAGGCCTACCATGACAGAGCGGGACACTTCGGGTGGAAGAAACTGGAGTTCCTACTGAGGGAGCGGTTCTACTGGGTCGGCATGAGAAGGGCCATCGAGAAGTGGAGCAGGGACTGCGGCCCATGTCACCTCAGGAGGAAGGACCGTGCCAGCCAGCAGACACCCTTGAGGCCCATCGTCACCAGGCAGCCTCTTGAGCTGGTAGCTCTGGACCATGTGAAATTGGCTCCAAGCCGGTCGGGCTACGTCTATGCCCTGACAATTGTGGACCATTACTCCCGGTTCCTGGTAGTGGTTCCTGTTAAAGACCTGAAAGCCCAAACAGCGGCCAGAGCCTTCCAGCAACACTTCTGCCGTCCACATGGGTATCCGGAACAGGTCTTGACAGATCAAGGTCCAGCGTTTGAGGCTGAAGTATTCCAGGAGTTCTGCAACCTCTACGGCTGTAGGAAGATTCGGACAACACCTTACCACCCGCAAACCAACGGGCTGTGTGAGAAAATGAACAATATCGTCATTGATCTCCTCAAGACGTTACACCTGGAAGAACGCAGCCTGTGGCCGGAGAAGCTGCCAGACCTGATTGACTTGTACAACCATATCCCAGTGAATGCTACAAATTGCACCCCGACTTACCTGATGCGAGCAAGACCAGGTAAGCTGCCGATAGACCTGGAGATGGGAGTCCTGACACCCGAGGACACCTCCCCAGACGCAGACTGGGATACGGAACGGCGGCTACAGTACAAGAAGGTACAGGAGAGTGTGGAGAGGAGTCTGGCTCAAGCGAGAGAAAAGCAAGAGAGGCTCTTCAACCAACACGCCCCTGCTGGTCCCCTGGAACCTGGTGAGCTGGTCCTGAAGTGGAAGAGAAGGCTACACAAGCTGGATGACCAGTGGGAGAGAGACCCGTACACAGTACTGCAGTCCGACCACGACAACCCGAAGGTATGTGTGATTACCAAGGATGGAGGAGAAACCACTAGCACCGTCTCCAGAGACCACCTAAAACGGTGCCCCGAGCAACTACAGAGTCCAAATGAAGATCAAGATGACCTTGAACCCGCAGAGGACAAGGAAGAGATGATCAGCACTGTTCTCGGAGAGTTCCCCCGGACCTGGACTCAGATAAATGGCGTAATAGTGGTACCCATCCTACACTTCCTTAAGCCTACCCAGCCGGGGCCTACAGGAGAGCAGGAAGAGCAGGAAGAGCAAGCATCCCCAGAGGCAGAAGAACCCACGCCAGCAGCCCAGGAGAGTCAACCCTCTGCTGACAGTGAGCCTGCCATACCTGCGGCAAGCCAAAGAACCTGCGGACAGCTGCCTGCCCTGCCTATGAACCTAGCTAGTAGCTGTACCCTCAATGATAGTGGTGAAAGCCAGGTTGGTCCACCACCAGACAGTGGGTTAAGGAGGTCAACCAGGAGCACTAGGGGTCAAACACCAGCTCGCTGGAGGATATAAGTACAAGATCTAAATGTACCATGTATATATTTAATATGATTGTTACCTGTAACTAATAGTGTTTTCTCCAGTTTTTCTAGATATATGGACTGACAGGTTATGAACTTTGGATAACCGGAACTACATTGTGAATAGTTGCACTTGGTGCCTTTTGCGAAGACGGCCATGGAAGAAAAACCTGTCTGGCGTGGCCCCGTGTGGTCTAAAGTGGATAGCTTCGCTTTGCAGCCACGCCCAGGGCCAACGCTTGGGGCTTGCTTTGGACAGGTCCCCGCACCGTTTAAGACTTCGCCTTACTGGGTGAAACGGACACCCGGTCACAGACCACACTGTGACCTAAAGAACTCAATATGTGGTGTTGTTTGTTGTTTTCTTCTCTGTTGTGTTTATGTTATAATTTATACCCTGTATTCGTGTTTCTTGTTTAGTCCCAGAGTACTAAGCTTTACTAGGGGGGAATGTGTCACCCCAGGCCTGGATGCCACAAACATTTAAGGCTGTGTCTGAGAGCAGGAGGGAGGTTCTCTGGTCAGGGACCATTAGCATGCAGCACCTCCTGTCCCAGGCCAGAAGGGGGAGCAGGCTGCCCCTATAAAAGCTGGAACTCAGTGCAGGGTTAGAGTGACCAGGACCCACTTCTGAAGCATCCAGAAGGGTTCTCAGAAGAGAGGGACAGGTCAGCCGCAGCTAAGGAGTCCAGGATGCAAAGGAGGAACAGCAAGCCAGGGACAGAGGCGACGAGAGCCGGTCCTGGCAGAGAGAGAACTACACAACCGGACACTGGGGTCCGAGGCTGTCAGGGTTGCAAATCCTGCAGCAGATCACCTATCTGCGAGGGATTTCAGGTCCCTTGGTCTAAGAAGCCTGGAGGCTCCGCCACACAGAGGGACAGGTACAGCACGGAGAAGCTACAGGTACCTAAGGCCCGAGTCGCAAGCCATACAGGCGTAGTACACGGCCAGCTCAGGGACGTGGGCTATCACACCACTAAAGGGGGAGATAGTCAGCAAGGGCGGAGAGAGAACGGTAGGCCTACCCACTCTCCCTGACCAGTGGAGCTCGTCCGAATGCCCTCAGACACCCAGGTCTATTCCTACCCTGTACTCCTGGTGGGTCAGTGATAATATCTGCAGTAAAAGACCCTGGACTGCATTATTGGACTCTGTGTGATTTCTGCTGCGCCTGCACCATCACCCCCAGTATCCTATTACACTGCCCTGAGGCTACACTCTTCCCGTGGGGAGTTATCCTATCCCTGTGTTGCACATCTACATCAGCCTCAGCGGTCTGCCTTGCAGCGGCGGTCCTCCCTGACAGATGAGCCGAAGTCAAGTCCAATGAACTCAGCTCACCTCATGCATGTCACTGACAGAGTGGGAAAATTCTCCTGCGCTCAGCGCTTCAGCAGGAGAATTCTCTCACGCTCACCGCATGCGCAGGAGAATTCTCCCACGCTGTCAGTGACGTGCATGAGGTGAGCTGAGTTCATTGTCGGCTCATCTGGATGCCGTCACAGCCAGACACTGAGGAGCGCAAGCATACCTGCGCTTCTCAGTCTCTGCGGCATGGCAAGCTGGATGGCAGCTTTCGGCTTCGGTCCAGCCTGTCATCTCGATGTAGCAGAGCTGGAGCTGCCCTGGGAACCATGGAAAGGTAAGGATGATGTTGCTTTATTATTTTACTTTTATTGCAGAAGACATTGGCTTCAGCTGGAATGGGCGATACGGTAAGTATGGTTTAATTTAGAACAATAAAGAATTGCGTGTTTATTTCAATTAAAGGACTTTATCCTGGGTCTTTGACTATGGGGTTAGTAATGGGGGTGTCTTATAGACGACTCTCCATTACTAACCTGGGCTTGATGTCAGCTGGCATTATAAGCTGACATCAACCCCAGCCCTATTACCCCACTGCCACCGCTACAGGGCAGTGGGAAGAGCGAGGCTAAGTGCCAGAATTGGTGCATCCTATGGATGCGCCATTTCTGGGGTGGCTGACGGCTGGTGTTTCTAGCCTGGGAGGGGGCCAATATTCATGGCACCCTTTCTGGGCTATTAATATCAGCCTCCAGCTGTCTGCCTAGCCTTTGCTAGCTATTAAAATAGGGGGACCCCACGTCATTTTTTTGGGGGGTCCCCCATTTTAATAGCTAGTAAAGGCTAGGTATTCAGCTGGGGGCAGATATTAGTAGCTTGGGAAGCTC
Organism: Phyllobates terribilis; assembly: GCF_046119375.1. Lineage (NCBI taxonomy): Eukaryota > Metazoa > Chordata > Amphibia > Anura > Dendrobatidae > Phyllobates > Phyllobates terribilis. Next base: position 801,485,775 of record NW_027362763.1, on the reverse strand, counting down.
CGTGGGTATTACCCCCTTCCCAGGCTTCAAACATCTGCCCCAGCCGTCTACTTAACCTCAGCTAGAGACTAAAATTACGGGGAACCCCACGCCAATTTTTTTTTTAATAAATCCTATATTTTAACACTAAATGACAAGTACAGTAACCAACACTGTCACTGTACTTATTATATATGTGACTGACATGTTTCTATCTATCTAACCTATGTGTGAAGCTCTATTCTTTCTGTTGTAAATTGTCGGGTACCGGTGTATGCGCTGATGAATTGCCGGCTTTTCATGTTTCACTGTGAGCACTGTTCCCATCGATTTGGGCAACCACCTCCCCCAATACATTCTACATTATTGTTAGTTGTTTTCCTTCATGTAGAATTAACCTGCAAGGAAAGAAAGGGTTTATTTTCATTCCGATATTTGTGTCCCATTGACTTGCATTGGTTTCCGGTATCGGAATCGGCGATATCCGATACTTTTTGAGTATCGGCCCAATCCAATCCGATCCGATATTTCCTGATATCGGAAGGTATCGCTCAACACTATTTATTACATATTTAAGAATTTTTGCTCTATTATTGCTGTGCTTGTGCTCCCTTTCCCTTTCTGTTTTCCCATCCTACTCTTTCCCGCAATGGTACTTAACAATTGAGAGTCAATGTTGTTTCAGCTGTGGTCCTCTATGAGCAAGTTTTAGAAGATTCTGTTGTTTGAAAAGAAGATGCATCTTTATCCTGATTGGTGAACTAGAGCTAATGAAGGGAATATTTCTGCATAAAAGCCCCAGTTTCGCCAAAGTCCGGGGTAGTCCGTGCACAGCAAGTCACCAGTGTCCTGCCAGCCCACCCTCTTTTTGTTGCGATGCCTATTAGTTGGCTAAAGCTGGCAAGACTTGGTCCAGTTTTGATAGTCACAGTTGATTATTTATTTGATTACTGACAGATTAATGTATTCCATGGTTTTTAATATTTATGGACTTATTAATTAATGTTTTAACCTTTAATAAACATGGTGAGTCTATTCTTTATCCAAACTAACCTAGTCTAGTCTTTTTTTATTAATAGGTTAAAGAGAACCTGTCACCAGGTTTTGGTCACCTAATTTGAAAGCAGCATAATGTAGGAAGAGAGACCCTGATGCCAGCGATGTCACTTTCTGGGCTGCTTGCTGTCGTTTTGATAAAATCACTGTTTTATCAACAGGAAATTATCACTAGTAGACTAGTAAACCTGCTGCCTGTTAGTCCTCCATATTTATGAGCTCTGTATAAATCTGCCCCACACCACTGATTGGCAGCTTTCTGCCTATGCACAGTGTACACAGAAATCTGCCAATCAGTGATGTGGGCGGGGTTATACATGGTTCAGCATTCTGAGCTATGCTAGATCTGCAGCAGAGAAAACAGTGATTTAAAAACAGCAGCAAGCAGGCCAGTAAATGAAATATCCCTGGAATTAGGGTCTCTGCCCCTTCATCATGCTGCTCTCAGATGGGGTAGCAGAAACCTGGTGACAAATTCATTTTTGTTGGGTTTTGTGCCACCATGCTTGTAGTACTGACAATTAGCTGGTAATGTAAAGTGCACGTGACTAGCCCAGGGGGATAAGGGGGAAACTCGGTACCCGGGCCTTTACCCTCTTGGGATGTCATGGCAGTCGGCTCCTGGGCCCGTACCCTGGGGTCACTCTTTAAAAGGGGTTTGTTAACAGTTTTTGTCTCGTGACGCCACCTGTGGTTTCCGGTAATGGGTACCGGCGCTGCGGCAGTCCTCTGGAGCAGATGTTAGGGCAGCTGGGTTGGTGCAGCTCTCCACAGGCAGGGCACAGCTCCAGGGCAGTGTAGGTGCAGATGGTGATGCTGGGCGTTGTAGTGCAGGGGCGGTAGCGTGGTATAAATAACTGATAGAAACAGTGGAGTGCAGTCATCCGAGTTTACTCACAGTTCTTTAGGTTCCTCGGGCACACTGTCCAGGTGTCAGCCTCCTGCGTCGCATTGCGTTTGCCACGCAGGGGTTCAGCACTCCCTCAAGTATATCAGAAGCATTTAACAGGACCCCCATTCTTTATGTTCCTTCCTTAGCCGACTTCCCGCACTGGGTCTTCTCCCCCTGCCCTGCGCCCCGCCACACAAAGTCCCGATCGGGTACTCTGAGATCCCTCTGGGCAACTTGTAGTTCCCGGACCTTACTTGGTGCCCTTCACGGCGGCTTAGGTGCGGTTGTGGTAACTGCACCATGGAAGTGCAGAAGCCTCCGGTTTTCCAGCCGAGACCTGGAGTACTCGGCTAGTCCAGGGACCGGTTCCCTTCTTACGGCCTGATCCTTCTGACGCCTAGCAGATTCGGGCGTACGGGTGCCGTCCTACACTCACCGTACCCCCTGGGATCCCTTCAGTTACCAGAGCCTTCCTCCCTGACTCCCCTCTCACTACTGGGCCTCTCTTACTAGGCCCCACTCCGGAGCAGAGCTCCTGAAGAGACTCTGCTCCCCTCCTCTTCTCCTCTCTCTCCTTACTCCTCACTGCACTAACTAAGATGGCTTCCCTTTATATATACAGTACAGACCAAAAGTTGGACACACCTTCTCATTTAAAGATTTTTCTCTATTTTCATGACTTTGAAAATTGTACATTCACACTGAAGGCATCAAAACTATGAATTAACACATGTGGAATTATATATACTTAACAAAAAAGTGTGAAACAACTGAAAATATGTCTTATATTCTAGGTTCTTCAAAGTAGCCACCTTTTGCTTTGATGACTGCTTTGCACACTCTTGGCATTCTCTTGATGAGCTTCAAGAGGTAGTCACCGGAAATGGTTTTCACTTCACAGGTGTGCCCTGTCAGGTTTAATAAGTGGGATTTCTTGCCTTATAAATGGGGTTGGGACCATCAGTTGTGTAGTGCAGAAGTCTGGTGGATACACAGCTGATATTCCTACTGAATAGACTGTTAGAATTTGTATTATGGCAAGAAAAAAGCAGCTAAGTAAAGAAAAACGAGTGGCCATCATTACTTTAAGAAATGAAGGTCAGTCAGTTCGAAAAATTGGGCAAGCTTTGAAAGTGTCCCCAAGTGCAGTTGCAAAAACCATCAAGAGCTACAAAGAAACTGGCTCACATGAGGACCGCCCCAGGAAAAGGAAGACCAAGAGTCACCTCTGCTTCTGAGGATAAGTTTATCCGAGTAATCAGCGTCAGAAATCGCAGGTTAACAGCAGCTTAGATTAGAGACCAGGTCAATGCCACACAGAGTTCTAGCAGCAGACACATCTCTACAACAACTGTTAAGAGGAGACTTTGTGCAGCAGGCCTTCATGGTAAAATAGCTGCTAGGAAACCACTGCTAAGGATAGTCAACAAGCAGAAGAGACTTGTTTGGGCTAAAGAACACAAGGAATGGACATTAGATCAGTGGAAATCTGTGCTTTGGTCTGATGAGTCCAAATTTGAGATCTTTGGTTCCAACCACCGTGTCTTAGTGAGACGCAGAATAGGTGAACGGATGGACTCTACATGCCTGCTTCCCACTGTGAAGCATGGAGGAGGAGATGTGATGGTGTGGGGGTGCTTTGCTGGTGACACTGTGGGGGATTTATTCAAAATTGAAGGCATACTGAACCAGCACGGCTATCACAGCATCTTGCAGCGGCATGCTATTCCATCCGGTTTGCGATTAGTTGGACCATAATTTATTTTTCAACAGGACAATGACCCCAAACACACCTCCAGGCTGTGTAAGGGCTATTTGACCAAGAAAGAGAGTGATAGGGTGCTACGCCAGATGACCTGGCCTCCACAGTCACCAGACCTGAACCCAATCGAGATGGTTTGGGTTGAGCTGGACCGCAGAGTGAAGGCAAAAGGGCCAACAAGTGCTAAGCATCTCTGGGAACTCCTTCAAGATTGTTGGAAGACCATTTCCGGTGACTACCTCTTGAAGCTCATCAAGAGAATGCCAAGAGTGTGCAAAGCAGTCATCAAAGCAAAAGGTGGCTACTTTGAAGAGCCTAGAATATAAGACATATTTTCAGTTGTTTCACACTTTTTTGTTAAGTATATAATTCCACATGTGTTAATTCATAGTTTTGATGCCTTCAGTGTGAATGTACAATTTTCATAGTCAAGAAAATACAGAAAAATCTTTAAATGAGAAGGTGTGTCCAAATTTTTGGTCTGTACTGTATATTCTCTAAGTGCTCCCCTGTCCTGCGTCCTCCACCCACACCCACTACTGGGTTCCCCCTCACTTCTGGTTCCCCCCACTCCAGCCAGGGACAGGGCAGCAAAAGAAGTGCATAATGCCCTTTCCAGCAGGCCCGGAGTAGTGTTGAGTACAGGTGTTGGGGTCCCGGGCAGTACTCCATCCTTACCTGAGAGAAGGAGATGCCACACCTCTCGGTCCTGCACTCACCGTACCCCCTGGGATCCCTTCAGTTACCGGAGCCTTCCTTCCTCATTCCTCTCTCACTACTGGGCCTCTCTTACTAGGCCCAACTCCGGAGCAGAGCTCCTGAAGAGACTCTGCTCCCCTCCCTCCTCTTCTCCTCTCTCTCCTTACTACTCACTGCACTAACTAACTAAGATGGCTTCCCTTTATATATATATCAGTGTCCTGCCAACCCACCCTCTTTTTGTTGCGATGCCTATAAGTTGGCTAAAGCTGGCAAGACTTGGTCCATTTTTGATAGTCACAGTTGATTATTTTTTTGATTACTGACAGATTAATGTATTCCATGGTTTTTAATATTTATGGACTTATTAATTAATGTTTTAACCTTTAACTCCTTAAGCCCCGGAGCATTTTCCGTTTTTGCATTTTCGTTTTTTGCTCCCCTTGTTCCCAGAGCCATAGCGTTTTTATTTTTTGGTCAATATGGCCATGTGAGGGCTTATTCTTTGCGGGACGAGTTGTACTTTTCAACGACATTACTAGTTTTACTTTATCATGTACGGGAAAACGGAAAAAAAAATTCCAATTGCGGTGAAATTGCAAAAAAAGTGCAATACCACAGTTTATTTATTTTTTTTACCACGTTCACTGAATATTAAAACTGACCTGCCATTCTGATTCTCCAGGTCATTACGAGTTCGTAGACACCAAACATGTATAGGTTCTTTTTTATTTAAGTGGTGAAAAAAAATTCCAAAATTTGGTAAAAAAAATAAATAAAAAAATAGCGCCATTTTCTAAGACCCGTAGCGTCTCCAGTTTTTGGGATCTGGGGCTGGGTGAGGGCTTATTTTTTGCGCACCAAGCTGAAGTTTTTATTGATAACATTTTGGGGTAGATACGATGCTTTGATCGCCCGTTATTGCATTTTATTGCAATGCAGCGGGGACCAAAAAACGTAATTCTGGCGTTTAGAATTTTTCTCTCGTTACGCCTGTTACCGATCGGATTAATTATTTTTTATATTGATAGATCGGGCGATTCTGAACACGTAGATACCAAATATGTCTATGTGGGTTGTTTTTTTTATTATTTTATTTTGAATGAGGCGAAAGGGGGGTGATTTAAACTTTTATATTTTTTTAATTTTTTTAATATTTTTAAAAACTTTTTTTTTTCACTTTTTGCATGCTTCAATAGTCTCCATAGGAGACTAGAAGCAGCAATTAACTGATCACCTCTGCATGCAGCAGAAATGGTCCTGTGCTATGAGCGCCGACCACTAGGTGGCGCTCATAGCGACCAGATCATGACAACCACAGGCGTCTGCTGCAGACCCTGGGTTGTCATGCCCACCCATCGGGGACCCGCGATCACGTGACGGGGTCGCCGGTGGGCGGGGCTTAGGACGCGCTTCCAGGAAGCGCGCGTTAAATGCCGCTGTCGGAGATTGACAGCGGCATTTAACTTGTTAACAGCCGCGGGTGGATCGCGATTCCACCCGCGGCTGTTGCGGGCACATGTCAGCTGTAAGAATCAGCTGACATGTGCTCGGTTCAGTGAGGGCTCAGTGCAGCAGCCCTCACTGAACAGGGGGGAGGCCAAATGTGCGTACTAAGACGTCATGCGTTGTTAAGGGGTTAATAAGCATGGTGAGTCTATTCTTTATCCAAACTAACCTAGTCTAGTCTTTTTTTATTAATAGGTTAAAGAGAACCTGTCACCAGGTTTTGGTCACCTAATTTGAAAGCAGCATAATGCAGGAAGAGAGACCCTGATGCCAGCGATGTCACTTTCTGGGCTGCTTGCTGTAATTTTGATAAAATCACTGTTTTATCAACAGGAAATTATCACTAGTAGACTAGTAAACCTGCTGTCTGTTAGTCCTCCATATTTATGAGTTCTGTATAAATCTGCCCCACACCACTGATTGGCAGCTTTCTGTCTATGCACAGAGTACACAGAAATCTGCCAATCAGTGATGTGAGTGGGGTTATACATGGTTCAGCATTCTGAGCTATGCTAGATCTGCAGCAGAGAAAACAGTGATTTAAAAACTGCAGCAAGCAGCCCAGTAAATGAAATATCTCTGGAATTAGGGTCTCGGCCCCTTCATCATGCTGATCTCAGATGGGGTAGAAGAAACCTGGTGACAAATTCATTTTAAGTTAATTGGTTGTATTTTTGTTGGGTTTTGTGCCACCATGCTTGTAGTACTGACAATTAGCTGGTAATGTAAAGTACACGTGACTAGCCCAGGGGGATAAGGGGGAGACTCGGTACCCGGGCCTTTACCCTCTTGGGATGTCACGGCAGTCGGCTCCCGGGCCCGTACCCTGGGGTCACTCTTTAAAAGGAGTTTGTTAACAGTTTTTGTCTCGTGACGCCACCTGTGGTTTCCGGTAATGGGTACCGGCGCTGCGGCAGTCCTCTGGAGCAGATGTTAGGGCAGCTGGGTTGGTGCAGCTTTCCACAGGCAGGGCACAGCTCCAGGGCAGTGTAGGTGCAGATGGTGATGCTGGGCGTTGTAGTGCAGGGGCGGTAGCGTGGTAGAAATAACTGACAGAAACAGTGGAGTGCAGTCATCCGAGTTTACTCACAGTTGTTTAGGTTCCTCGGTACACTGTCCAGGTGTCAGCCTCCCACGTCGCACTGCGTTTGCCAGGCAGGGGTTCAGCACTTCCTCAAGTATATCAGAAGCACTTAACAGGACCCCCTTTCTTTATGTTCCTTCCTTAGTTGACTTCCCGCGCTGGGTATTCTCCCTCCTGCCCTTCGCCCCGCCACACAAAGTCCCGATTGGGTACTCTGAATTCCCTCTGGGCAACTTGAAGTTCCCGGACCTTACTTGGTGCCCTTCACGGCGGCTTAGGTGCGGTTGTGGCAACTGCACCATGGGAGTGCAGAAGCCTCCGGTTTTCCAGCCGAGACCTGGAGTACTCGGCTAGTCCAGGGACCGGTTCTCTTCTTGCAGCCTGATCCCTCTGATGCCTGGCAGATTCGGGCGTAAGGGTGCCGTCCTGCACTCACCGTACCCCCTGGGATCCCTTCAGTTACCGGTGCCTTCCTCCCTGACTCCCCTCTCACTACTGGGCCTCTCTTACTAGGCCCCACTCCAGAGCAGAGCTCCTGAAGAGACTCTGCTCCCCTCCTCTTCTCCTCTCTCTCCTTACTCCTCACTGCACTAACTAACTAAGATGGCTTCCCTTTATATATATATTCTCTAAGTGCTCCCCTGGTCTGCGTCCTCCACCCACACCCACTACTGGGTTCCCCTTCACTTCTGGTTCCCCCCACTCCAGCTAGGGACAGGGCAGCAAAAGAAGTGCATAATGTCCTTCCAGCCGGCCTGGAGTAGTGTAGTGTTGAGTGCAGGTGTTGGGGTCCCGGGCAGTACTCCATCCTTACCTGAGAGAAGGAGATGCCACACCTCTGGGTGAGGTGCAGTACCTCTGTGGCGACTGAACCCTCAGGGGCGCCACATTCCCCCCCGACAAAACACAGCACGTCCGTGGGCTGGAACAGAGTAAAACACGGTATATTACAGACATACAATTTTTAGAATGCATTCGCACAGAAGATAACAAACAAACACTTTCTTCCCTTTATGGGGGGCACTTTTTCTTGAACGTTACTGGTAATAACGCGCCCCCGGGGCAATGGGGTACTCGGCATCCGGGCCTATGGATGCTGGTGGGGGATATGTCACAGTGGCTGGCCCGGTCCGTGGCCCAGGGCGGTCAACCAAAAAGGGGATTGGAACTTGGATAGAGATAAAAATAAAATAAATAGTTTGTGACGCCACCTGTGGTACCTGGTAAGGATTACCAGCGCTGCTGCAGACCTCCGGGGAGTGATGGGATGGCAGCTGGGATGTTTCTGCTTCCCACAGGTGGAGCGGGTCCCCGGGGCAGTGTGGAGTTTGATGGTGGTGATGCTGGGACTTGTAGTGCAGGCGGATGGCGTAGCAGGAGTAACTGACAGAGACAGGGGAATCGCTTCAATACCTTTACTGGTGCGGATGTCAGGTATGGTCCAGGGTACTCAGTAGGGTGGGTGCACTTCAGGACTTCTCTCCAGTGAGCGGGTATAAGGCCTCCTGGTCTGTGTCTCCCTCTCTGTATGCTCCTGGCCAGCCTGCAACTGGGCCTAGCTTATGTGTCGTGCTGTTCCTTCACCTGTCGCTCGGTAGTAGGACCTTCTGCTGGTAACCACTCTCCCTGGACGCTGGGGCCTTGTGATTCCTGGTCCTGTAATGGGTCTAGCTTCAGGTCTGCCAGGGACTTGTAGTTCTCCTGGAATGCCGGTGATCCCTACTGGGTATAAAAGTACCCTGTAGGCGCAGACCCGGTGTCCGGTTTGTATATCGGGGTGAGCCTATGATGCTCCTCTGCCCCCTACAATTCCTTTCTGCTCTCCTCTTGCCGTCGGCCACACTCGGGGCCCTCAGAACTCAGCAGCAGACGAGTTGCGTCTTCGCTGCTCTCAGCGTCAGCACGCTCTCAGACTCTCTCTCTGTCTGACTCCTTCTGGCTGGCTACCTGGCTTCACCCTCCATATATATATCCCTAACGGGCTCCCTCTGGTGGTATGAGGTGGAAGGGTGAAGGTGTTTGTATGTAGTGAGGGCCTCTTGTAGAGAAGTCTGTCCATGCACCCTTGGTCCTGTGGTACCTGTTGTAGCAGGGTGCCACATTCCCCCCCTAGCACAATTCAGTACTCCTGGACTGAAGCATTTTCTAACAGGTTAACAACGATAACAACAATCATAACAATTATAATAACATTAATTAAGTTACAGTAAGTCCCGTAACCTGGTGTCCATTTCACCGAAGAAAGAACATGAGGGACCCGCCTGAAAACCCTCAACATAGGCCCTGGTCGTGGCTACAGGGCATAAGTGATCCAGGTGCTGGACCACGTCTTCGGCCACGCCAAACGGGTTTTTGTTCTGTGGTCTAATAAGGGGGCACTTTTGATGAGTGCAACTATTTATATGGACAGTTTTTGGCTGCTCACAGTCCTCAGCTTACAAGTCTCTGTATACCCTTACGGGTAACTAAAGGCACATATTTAATTTCAGTTTACACAATAAACAATAACAGTAGCAATACCCACTGGGTAACTATTTACAATTTAGGCACTTCCTGCTTATTCCCTAAACCGGGCAGGGATTTGTCCTTGTGTGCTGCGTGTGGACCTTCGTAGCACTGGAGTGTCACTAGTGTCTGTGCATACCCTTTCTGTTAATCTAGCAGGTGTACGTGCTGGTAGATTATAGAACTGCCTTAATCTCTCTATGGGACTGGCAAGTACACGGTCCACTGGGCCTGCAGGCTCTGCTTCAACTGGTGCTTCTCTTCTTTCTGGGGACTCTTCCTGTTCCTGAGCAGGCTCTTCCGGGACACTTACAGGTTCTTCTGGTTGTTGATAGAAGTGTATCACCGGTACTATAACTGCTCCATCCAGTTGAGGCCAGTCTGCAGGGAAATCTCCTAGAACTGTGTGAAGCACCTCTTCCTTGGGTTCTTCCGGTGCTATAGGAGGTACTTCTTGCTCTGTTGTCTTCAGTAGACCTGGGCACACTTTCAGATGGTCTCTTGAGACTGTTGCAGTTGTTTTACCTCCATCTTTGCTAATCAGGCAGGTTTTACTGTTGTCAAACTTGGAGTTCAACACTGTGTAGGGCTCTCTTTCCCACTGGTCATCGAGCTTGTGACTTCTTCTCTTCCGCTTTAGCACTATCTCTCCAGGTGCCAAGGGTTCTGCTGGTGCAAGTTTATTGTACTGTTCTTGTTTTTCCCTTACTCTCCTGTACTGCTCTTGCCAATTTGTATCCCAGTCTTCAGTGGACATATCTGCTTCCGGTTCTACCACTCCGAGTTCCAAGTCCATGGGCAACTTTCCGGGTCTTGCTCTCATGAGGTACGCTGGAGTACAATTAGTAGAACTCACAGGTATGTGATTGTACAGATCTACCAGGTCAGGTAGTTTGTCTGGCCACTGATTTCTTTCTTCCAAGGGTAAGGTTTTCAGCAGGTCTATAACGATGTTGTTCATTTTCTCACACAACCCATTGGTCTGAGGGTGATACGGCGTAGTCCGGATCTTTTTGCATCCGTACAGGTGGCAGAACTCTTTAAACAGCTCGGCTTCAAAGGCAGGGCCTTGATCCATCAGCACTTTGTACGGGTATCCATGGGGCCTGCAGAAGTATGCTTGGAACGTTCTTGCTGCAGTTTCTGCTGTCATATCCTTGACAAGGGCTACCACCAGGAACCGGGAATAATGATCCACCATGGTCAGTGCATAGGAGTAGCCTGACCTGCTGGGTGACAGCTTGACGTGATCCAGAGCGACGATCTCCAGGGGCTGGGTTGTCTTGATGGACTGCAAGGGTGCTTTCTGGCTGCCGTAGTCTTTTCTTCTGAGGCTACAGGGCACACAATTCCGGCACCACCTGTCTATGGAGCTCCGCATTCCAACCCAGTAGAACCGGTCCTTCAGCAGGGTTTCCAGCTTCTTCCAGCCAAAGTGACCTGCTTGATCGTGGCAGGTCTCCAACACCATCTGGATATCCGTTCTGGGTACAACAATCTGCCACACCATTTCATGGGTCTTGGGGTTGACATATTTTCTGCACAGCTTCTCTCTATAGATGAACAGCGGGCTTCTCTCATTCCACAGTTGCTTGGCTTGTGGAGGAGCATCCTTCTCCAGGTGAGAACCTTCCTGGGTGATCAGTCTTTTGATAAGGCTGACAACCGGATCACTGTCCTGGGTCTCCTTCCAACTGTGGTGGGGTAGAGGATTCAGCGTCCTTCCCTGACGTCTTCTGGTGACGTGTTGCTTTTGGACCACTCTGCTTCGGTGGAAAGCAGGTAATTCAACTTCCTCAAAATCATCCACTTCATCCTCGGTGTCAGACTGGTGGGGCATCCTTGACAGGGCATCAGCATTGGTGTTCTTGTGACCTGCCCGGTACTTGATGGTGAACTGTTAATTTGACAGTCTGGCCACCCAACTCTGTTCCATGGCTCCCAACCTGGCTGTCTCCAGGTGTGTCAAGGGATTGTTGTCAGTAAAAGCTATAAACTTAGTTGATGCAAGGTAATGCTTGAACCTTTCGGTGATAGCCCAGACCAAGGCCAGGAACTCCAGCTTGAAGGAGCTGTAATTCTCCGGGTTCCTCTCAGTAGGGCGTAGCTTCCTGCTGGCATACGCAATTACCTTCTCTCTTCCATTCTGCTTCTGGGACAACACAGCTCCTAGTCCCTCATTGCTGGCGTCGGTGTACAGCAGGAAAGGCTGGCTGTAATCAGGGTAAGCCAGGATTTCTTCACCAGTCAGGATTTCCTTCATTACTGCAAAGGATTTGGCCTGTTCTTTGCCCCACTGGAATGGGGGACTCTTTCCTCTTTTGGACTGTCCTACGAGGAGGTCTTGTAGAGGTGCTACCTTTTTGGCATAGTCCTTTATGAACCTCCTGTAGTACCCGACCAGTCCCAGGAATTGCCGTACTTCTTTGATGCTTCTCGGTTCAGGCCACTTCTGGATGGCAGTAACTTTCTCCGGGTCTGGTGCTACTCCCTCTGAGCTGACTATGTGCCCCAGGTACTGAACCTTCTGTTGAGCAAGTGGCATTTAGAAGACTTTAGTTTCATCCCATACCGGGACTATGATTCAAATACCTCTGCCAGGTGCTTCAGATGGTCCTCATACGTCCTCGAGTACACGATAACGTCATCCAGGTACAGCAGCACTGTCTCGAAGTTCCGATGTCCCAAGCAACACTCCATCAGCCTCTGGAACGTTCCGGGTGCATTGCAGAGTCCAAACGGCATACTGTTGAACTCGACACAGTCCCATCGGGGTGGTGAAGGCCGTCTTCTCCCGGTCTTCCTGAGCAACAGAGATTTGCCAGTACCCGCTAGTGAGATCCAGTGTAGAGAAGTAATTGGCAGATTTTAGTGCAGCCAGGGATTCCTCTATACGGGGCAAAGGGTATGCATCTTTATGTGTTATGCGATTAATCTGTCTATAATCTACACACATCCTCATGCTACCGTCCTTTTTCCTGACCAGGACCAGGGGAGCTGCCCAAGGGCTACAGCTATCCCTTACTACCCCTGCCTTTTTCATGTCATGTAACATTTCCTTGGCTTTCTGATAATGTGCTGGTGGTATGGGTCGGTAACGCTCCTTAATGGGTGGATGGTTACCGGTGGGTATGTGGTGTTGTACCCCTTTAACCCTTCCAAAGCCAAGTGGGTGTTTACTAAACACTTGTTCATATTCTTGAACCACTCTGTGAACACCGTGTTTCTGATGGACAGGAGTGGCGTCAGTCCCAACATGGAGCTGTTGACACCAATCCTCCAGCTGAGCTTCGGAGTCATTGTCCTCCACTGTATCTGGTGGGGTCAAGGATTCCACTGTGTGTATGGCATCATTATTCACAGTATACAATCTAGCAACAGTGGCATACCTTGGCAATTTGACTTCCTCCTCCCCACAATTTAGGAGTCGTACGGGCACCCTCCCGTTGCGTACGCCAACTACCCCTCTAGCAGTTAGGAGTGTAGGTCTTTGCTCTGAGCTAATGGGCTCCACTACCGCCTGGTAGTTCTGTCCCTCGAGACCTATTGCTGCCCTACACCAAATCAGCATTTCACTCATCGAGGGAATCACAATGAGTATCGGGTCTGTCACCCATACATTACCAATCTCACCACCTGTTAGTTTTACCTGTTGCTGGTACAGGAGGGCTCGAATCTTTCTCTGGAGCACCTTCCTCTGCCCTGGTTTGGCCGTGTCAGCAATTTGTTGGAGCAAAAACACCACTTCTCCCAAACAGTTACCAACAATATTTGTACCAAGTATCATATACAAGTCTGTATCACCAGGGTTAGATTCCACTACAATCAGTCCTTGGTCCTTTAGTTCTGCTCTCCCCACCTTCACGGTCGCGTCCTTAACCCCTACTAGGTTAAGAGGAAGGCCGCTAGAGGCATACACAGAGAGGTTCACCCCTACTAGGTTAAGAGGAAGGCGGCTAGAGGCATACACAGAGAGGTTCGGGGTTGGCGGGTGGAGTTCATCTATGGACCAGTACCTTTTGTAGAGGACATCAGGTATGATGGTTACCTGTGAGCCGGTGTCTAGTAACGCAGGTGTTGCTATGCCGTCCAGCACGATGGACAGGAAAGGCCTTCCTCCTACGAACCGATGGTACCAGCTTGATGGGCCTGGTTGATTTACTCCTGGGTTTCGGCCCTCGGCCCCAGGGTTTGCCCGTTTAAAGGACAGCTCCGCGCTGTGTGGCCTGCCTTGTGGCAGCGGTAGCAAATGAAGTCTCCTGGAGGGCGACGTTGGTCGTTGGTCCTCCCACGGGGTGGCGTTGTCCTCCTCCGGGGTGACGTTGTCCTCCTACGGGGTGGCATAGTCCTCTTTCTTCTCCTCATCCAGGGGACATCCTCAGGGCTGTCGGCGAGTAGGATCCTTCCTTCCGGATCGGGCTCCGTCTGTAGCTGCAGGATGCTCAGGACAGTGGCCAGGGTTTTACTTAGCTGGTGCACTTCAGAGCGCAGGCTGTCCAGCTCGCTAGGGGGCACTGTTTCAGCCGTCAATGAAGGAGCAGTGGGAGCTGCGGGCACTGGGGTGGCCCCACCCTGGTAACACTGGATAGCAGTCCCTGATGTTTCCAGGTGCTGTAGAACCTTAATAGCCATGTCCATCAGGGTGTCAAAGGTGGCGTCTGGATGATCTAAAGCCCACCACCGTACAGTTGTGCTCTCCTCCTGGGACCTCAACCCCCGGATGAACTGTACCGTCAGCATTTTATTCTCATCTTGTATGCTGGCTTGACTAACCTGTTTCAGGGCCCGCAGGGCTTCTTGTAAGCGCCAGGCATAGTCCCGGATACTGTCCTCAGGTTTCTGGGTACAGTGGTAGAACCTCATCCGGAGATCTGGCTCAGTGCGGTTTCCAAAGACAGTTTGCAGTCTCTTTAAGATGATGGATACTGATTCCTGGTCTGCGGCTGGCCAGGTTTCAACTTCCCGCTCTGCGGCACCAGTCAATTGTCCCAGCACAACAGCGGCTCTTTAGCTTACCAGTCATAGAATACATGTCCAGTACACCGTATATTTTCCTTTTGAACCCAGACAGGGTGTCTGGTTTGCCATCATACTGGGGAAGCCATTTCGCTCCAGGGATATACAGCAGGGCCATGGGTATCAGCGGAGTCACGACCCCTGCTGGTGCGGCGGCCGCTCCGGCCTGTGCAGCGCCGGGTACAAGTTGGGCATCAGGAGCGGTAACCGGTGCTCAGGCGGCTTGCTGGTCGTCGGCCATGGTTGCGCCCCCCTAGTAAACCGTAGCCTATCTTCTTTACTTGGATCAGGTAGGCCGCAGCTCCACAGGCGACGGTCTTCTTCCAGGACCTTGCGTCTCCCTCGCGGCTGACGTCATAGCGTGCACTTGACAACGGTCTTCTTCTAGGACCTGACGCTTCCTGGTTCGGCGTCAAGGTGCGAGGCGGGGCCAGGGCTTGGCGTGCTTACAGCGGTTACGCCTCTCCGATTCTCGCGGTTACGCCCCTTTTCTTCCAGTGCGGCGACAGGAAAATGGCGGATAATGGCGGGAAACCTCGGGAATGGCGGGAAATCTTCACCACAGTAAGTGTTACAGTCTTTTAAGGCGCACAGTACCTGGTGGCAACGGGCACGGAATCCTGTTCGTGACGCCAGAAGTTGACACGCCCCCGGAACAATGGGGTACTCGGCATCCGGGCCTATGGATGCTGGTGGGGGGATATGTCACAGTGGTTGGCCCGGTCCGTGGCCCAGGGCGGTCAACCAAAAAGGGGATTGGAACTTGGATAGAGATA
Organism: Phyllobates terribilis; assembly: GCF_046119375.1. Classification (NCBI taxonomy): domain Eukaryota; kingdom Metazoa; phylum Chordata; class Amphibia; order Anura; family Dendrobatidae; genus Phyllobates; species Phyllobates terribilis. Next base: position 801,470,497 of record NW_027362763.1, on the reverse strand, counting down.
AAAATAAAATAAATAGTTTGTGACGCCACCTGTGGTACCTGGTAAGGATTACCAGCGCTGCTGCAGACCTCCAGGGGGTGATGGGATGGAACAGGCCCCCGGGGCAGTGTGGAGTTTGATGGTGGTGATGCTGGGACTTGTAGTGCAGGCGGATGGCGCAGCAGGAGTAACTGACAGAGACAAGGGATTCGCTTCAATACCTTTACTGGTGCGGATGTCAGGTACGGTCCAGGGTACTCAGTAGGGTGGGTGCATTTCAGGACTTCTCCCCAGTGAGCGGGTATAAGGCCTCCTGGTCCGTGTCTGCCTCTCTGTATGCTCCTGGCCAGCCTGCAACTGGGCCTAGCTTATGTGTCGTGCTGTTCCTTCACCTGTCGCTCGGTAGTAGGACCTTTTGCTGGTAACCACTCTCCCTGGATGCTGGGGCCTTGTGGTTCCTGGTCCTGTAATGGGTCTAGCTTCAGGTCTGCCAGGGACTTGTAGTTCTCCTGGAATGCTGGTGATCCCTACTGGGTATAAAAGGACCTTGTAGGCGCGGACCCGGTGTCCGATTTGTATATCGGGGTGAGCCTATGATGCTCCTCTGCCCCCTACAACTCCTCTCTCCTCTCCTCTTGCCATCGGCAACACTCGGGGCCCTCAGAACCCAGCAGCAGATGAGCTGCGTCTTCGCTGCTCTCAGCGTCAGCACGCTCTCAGACTCTCTCTCTGTCTGACTCCTTCTGGCTGGCTGCCTGGCTCCACCCTCCATATATATATATCCCTAACGGGATCCCTCTGGTGGTATGAGGTGGAAGGGTGGAGGTGTTTGTATGTAGTGAGGGCCTCTTGTGGAGAAGTCCGTCCATGCACCCTTGGTCCTGTGGTACCTGTTGTAGCAGGGTGCCACAGTTACATTTATCAAAAACATTATAAAACTTTTTAAATAACATTTTCCTATTCACTTATAAAACATTCTTCTCAAAGTTACAGTGAGTCCCATAACCAGGTGGCCATCTCACTGGTGAAGGTGCAATTTGAGCAGCATGAGGGACCCGTCTGAAAACCCTCAACGTAGGCCCTGGGCATGGCTACAGGGCATAAGTGATCCAGGTGTTGGACCACGTCTTCGGCCACGCCAAACGAGTTTTTGTTCAGTGGTCTTTTAATATAAAACCAATAGGGGGCACTTTAATAAGTGCAACTATGTACAACGGAAAGTTTTTCGGTTATTCACCGTCCATAACCTACAGTCTTTATACCCTCACGGGTAACTATAGGCACACATTATTTTCAGTTCACACAAAAACAAACAAGTTTTCTCTACTGTACCCTTACGGGTAACTATTGTACAATGTCCAGTCCCACCTATTGTTACTTAGTAGTGGTGTCCTCGTCTGGGGGGGGTACTCCTGGTTTTTGCCGACTGACCCAGCCGGGTCATCAGCCTCAGGCTGCAGGGGCATGTCCTCTTCCTTCTCGACCATACGATGTACTTGGAAGGCATACCACCCGCGTTCCCCGTGGTGTCTGGTGTAAGTGACACGGTCACCGGGATACAGGCTTCTGTTGGGATGGCCATGAGTATCACTGGAGTCACGACCCCTGCTGGTCGGGCGGCCGCTCCGGCCTGAGCAGCGCCGGGCGCGAGTTGAGCATCGGGAGTGTTAACCGGTGCTCCGGTGTCTTGCTGGTCGTCGGCCATGGCTGCGCCCCCCTAGTAAACCGTAGCCTACCTTCTTTGCGTTTATCAGGAAGGCCGCAGCTCTGCAGATCACAGTCTCCTTCCAGGACCTGACGCTTCCTGTTGCGGCGTCAGAGCGCGAGGCGGGGCTTGGGCGTCGCGTGCTACCAACGGTCATGCCTCTCTGGTTCCCGCGGTTACACCTCTCTTCTTCCCACGCGGCGACGCGGTAATGGCGGCGATGTTCACCACAGTACAAACACAGTTCAAATACGGCACACAGTACCCGGTGGCAATGGGCACGAAATCCTGTTCGTGATGCCAGGAAGAGATGACTAGCCCAGGGGGATATGGGGGAGACTCGGTACCCGGGCCTTTACCCTCTTGGGATGTCACGGTAGTCGGCTCCCGGGCCCGTACCCTGGGGGTCACTCTTTAAAAGGGGTTTTTTAACAGTTTTTGTCTCGTGACGACACCTGTGGTTTCCGGTAATGGGTACCGGCGCTGCGGCAGTCCTGTAGAGCAGATGTTAGGGCAGCTTGGTTGGTGCGGCTCTCCACAGGCAGGGCACAGCTCCAGGGCAGTGTAGGTGCAGATGGTGATGCTAGGCGTTGTAGTGCAGGGGCGGTAGCATGGTAGAAATAACTGACAGAAACAGTGGATTGCAGTCATCCGAGTTTACTCACAGTTCTTTAGGTTCCTCGGGTACACTGTACATGTGTCACCCCCCCGCGTCGCACTGTGTTTGCCAGGCAGGGGTTCAGCACTCCCTCACGTATATCAGAAGCACTTAACAGGACCCCCATTCTTTATGTTCCTTCCTTAGCCGACTTCCCACACTGGGTCTTCTCCCTCCTGCCCTGCGCCCCGCCACACAAAGTCCCGATCGGGTACTCTGAGATCCCTCTGGGCAACTTGTAGTTCCCGGACCTTACTTGGTGCCCTTCACGGCGGCTTAGGTGCGGTTGTGGCAACAGCACCATGGAAGTGCAGAAGCCTCCGGTTTTCCAGCCGAGACCTGGAGTACTCGGCTAGTCCAGGGATCGGTTCCCTTCTTGCGGTCAGATCCCTCTGACGCCTGGCAGATTCGGGCGTACGGGTGCCGTCCTACACTCACCGCACCCCCTGGGATCCCTTCAGTTACCAGAGCCTTCCTTCCTGACTCCCCTCTCACTACTGGGCCTCTCTTACTAGGCCCCACTCCGGAGCAGAGCTCCTGAAGAGACTCTGCTCCCCTCCTCTTCTCCTCTCTCTCCTTATTGCTCACAACACTAACTAACTAAGATGGCTTCCCTTTATATATACAGTACAGACCAAAAGTTTGGACACACCTTCTCATTTAAAGATTTTTCTGTATTTTCTTGACTATGAAAATTGTACATTCACACTGAAGGCATCAAAACTATGAATTAACACATGTGGAATTATATACTTAACAAAAAAGTGTGAAACAACTGAAAATATGTCTTATATTCTAGGTTCTTCAAAGTAGCCACCTTTTGCTTTGATGACTGCTTTGCACACTCTTGGCATTCTCTTGATGAGCTTCAAGAGGTAGTCACCGGAAATGGTCTTCCAACAATCTTGAAGGAGTTCCCAGAGATGCTTAGCACTAAGTCCATGGTTTTTAATATTTATGGACTTATTAATTAATGTTTTAACCTTTAATAAACATGGTGAGTCTATTCTTTATCCAAACTAACCTAGTCTAGTCTTTTTTTATTAATAGGTTAAAGAGAACCTGTCACCAGGTTTTAGTCACCTAATTTGAAAGCAGCATAATGCAGGAAGAGAGACCCTGATGCCAGCGATGTCACTTTCTGGGCTGCTTGCTGTCGTTTCGATAAAATCACTGTTTTATCAACAGGAAATTATCACTAGTAGACTAGTAAACCTGCTGCCTGTTAGTCCTCCATATTTATGAGCTCTGTATAAATCTGCCCCCCACCACTGATTGGCAGCTTTCTGCCTATGCACAGTGTACACGGAAATCTGCCAATCAGTGATGTGGGCGGGGTTATACATGGTTCAGCATTCTGAGCTATGCTAGATCTGCAGCAGAGAAAACAGTGATTTAAAAACTGAAGCAAGCAGCCCAGTAAATGAAATATCTCTGGAATTAGGGTATCGGCCCCTTCATCATGCTGCTCTCAGATGGGGTAGAACAAACCTGGTGACAAATTCATTTTAAGTTAATTGGTTGTATTTTTGTTGGGTTTTGTGCCACCATGCTTGTAGCACTGACAATTAGCTGGTAATATAAAGTGCAGGTACCACCAAGTTCCATCAGGAGATGACAGAAGACAACTGCTTATATTACAATGTGCTACATGACAGCAGGATGCTGATTTTGCTTGTATTATTTGGACATTAAGGTTGGGTGGGTGCAACCTAAATAAAGAGTGCCAGCCAAAAATGCACAGTTACAATATGTCAACAAGAAAGAAACAAAGGAGCCAAGGAAATAATAGGATATCTTTATTGTGAACTCTATCAAGAGAAAAGCAGAATAAATCCACAGATTAGAAAAATCAAAAAAAGCACAGCGATGTGTGCAAAATGGCCAATCCATGTCCCAAGTCATGGACATAAGGACAATCCACCCCATACTGAAAATACGGGTTCCCAGGAAAGAGACAAGAATAGTAAAAAATACTCAATAAGTACAAAAAACTCTTATATCAATGTAACAGAGGCAATATAGCACGAAAAGAGAATTACTAAGCATTGCAGAAAATGGCCAGCAATACAGTGCCTTGAAAAAGTATTCAGACCCCATGAACTTTTCCACATTTTTTCATGTTGCACCCACAAACCTAAATGTATTATATTCGGATTTTATTTGATATTAACACTAAGTAGCAAGTATTTGTGAAGTGTAAAGGAAATGATACATGGGTCTCAAAATATTTTAAAAATAATATCTCTAGTAACTGTGATATATGAGAAATAGGATTATAACATAAAAGATAAAAGTAATGATTTTTTAAATATATGGAAACCCTAGAATTACATTGGTAATGGGAGGAGCTGGTATTTTATAGTATGTTAAGTCTTTTAATGAATGCTTGGCATATTATTATATCTCTTGTATGTGGATAAAAAAAATGTATTATGAAATAAAAAAAACAGAACTAAAAGCCGCCATAAAGTTCTCTGCCGTTCCTCTGGATTCTAAACTGCCACCGATGATGCCCACATCAGTGTATAGGGCAGAGCAGGGCCATGAGCCGCTGCCTGGCTGGTGCCACCGTCACCTCTGACCTCAGCTGCACGCGACCAACTGCCGTTTACTTTCATCTGTCGGCTGAAGCGATCGGACTGAAGTCTACAGACAGGAAGATATTTTTTAAGAATGGCGTCTACTGGACACGGACAAGAGAGCGAGGAGAAGAATAGAGAAGCAAAGAGGAAGAGAGAAGAGGATAGTGATACCCCTGGATTAAATAAGATCATGAAGAAGAGGGGAAAGGCCAAAGACCATGGATTGGAGGATGAAGAGCCAACACCTGGTTGCAGCAGAGACCCCGGAACATCCAGCCCCTACCCCAGCCTTAACATGAGCAACTTTACCATCCATGATATCTTGGGTAGGGGCAGCTTTGGCAAAGTAAGTTTTTATATATATTTCTTTACCCATATTTGCTATTTTATCTCCATTCGTTATCTTCTGTAGGTTTTCGTTATCTTCTGTAGGTTTTCTTCCCTACAGCGGCTACAAATATATGTTTTTCTGAATATCATTTCTTGTCATGTGTGGCCGTTGAGGGACGTAAGATGCTGCGCTTCCAGCCTATTGGGATATGTGTATAGGGCTAGGGCTACACTTCCTTGTGACTGCCCTCTGCAGAGATCTTGACACCTTGACTTGGGGTCTGTTATGCTGATGCGCGCGATCACACAGCTATCCCACACACTGACATGCTGATCTGCACAACCCAGTGTGTCGTATGATGCTTCGAGCATCCCGCCCACAGGTACTGACAGGACTCACAGTTGGGGTGCCCGTAAGGACGTATTCGTACACGCCTACATAGGGCCCGATCTCGCACATGCGCGAGGTCCAGATGCCCTGTAGGCTTGATCCGGAAACACTCTCTCTCCTCCGCTGTCACGTGGCCAACCTCGGAGCACATGCGCCGGAGCAATATGGCAACCATATCGAACGGAGCTCACTACAGCCGGGACAAATCTGGGTAATTACACTTCGGGACATAAATATAAGACTGGGACAGCTGCCTAAACACCCCACCTTTCCCCTGATCAAGCCACAGTGGTAGCGGCGATACGCCTTTAGCCTACAGGTCTTATTTAAGGAGCCTATAAGGCTGGTATTGGGGGAATCATCTCCCTCCTATCTCCTGTTGGTAAATTGTGCATTTTGTCTATGATGAATACCGATAGCACTTTTTCTATTAAAGAAAAAGAAAAAGCTTTTGACTAAATATTGCTTGCACTAACTATCAGTGCCTTAAATAGGAGAGGTGCTCATTTATTTATTTATCTGGACCTATGTGGGTTTACACAAATATATTGGGTGTGTTTATTGGTGGTGCATACATTGTCTTGAGGTCTTGACCACTATTATATTTCAATGTGGTACACTGTTGGATTTAAGCTTTGTGCTTTTTAAATGTTTTTAATTTTTGCATGTCTGTCCGGTCTTGATGAATAATAAAATCATGTTGGTATATATTTAGTGCTCCCTGTCTTTCCATACATACCTTCTTTCCTTGTTGTGCGTTAGAAGGATTAAACTGAGCAACCCCTAAAGCCGGCTCAAATGGATACCGAAATAAAAAAGCAACTGACACTTAAAATAATTGGAGGAAAAGTGAGGTAGTGATAATCAGTGGCGACCGTTCATTCAGTTTACCACCGATAGCAGCTTGAACTGTTTTACATAAATCTCAGTGGTTTTTGTTTAGAATTATATACCTATGGTCAGCTGTATACACTAATGACGGGTGTATTTTTCCACTTGCTGCTTTTAGTTTTATTTTATCTCCTACTTTTGCGTGAGCGAGGGTACATTATTACTATATAGATTATTTCACATATTGTTTCATCTGATCATCATAGTTAGATGTAGTGCTGCTATAAATGGGTTTCCTGATTCATCGAAAGGCTGAGTGGGGGGACATGGTTTATTTTCATGTCATGGTTTACGGTATATATGCTGCTATCAGGATACAATATATACTTTGACCTCCATGTTTCAGTAAACTTTAAATCAGCTGCACATTGATATAAAACCAATAGTGACCAAACCAGCTCAATGTGCCAACCAGTGTATGTTCTATTTGTTCCCATATGGTGATGTTGGAATACCCCTTTAAGACCTCTCCATAGAGCAGTCATTGGGTAGACAGTGCATTATGCAGATAGCTTAGCTTTGCTCTGCTATAAGGTCCAGGTTACTAGCAGACTCACAAACCACTCAGTCCATGTGTTTCTTATGCAGTAGATAGCCCAGCTGTTTTCCACCTCCCATACACATTTTCTAAGCATTCCCTATTTCTTTCCTTAGGTGGTCCTGACATCAATCCCCAGCCGAAAGATCTATATGGCTGTAAAGATGGTCAAGAAAAAGAAGGTCAATGAAAACATCATTATGAGAGAGCGGCGGATACTCCTGGCCGCCAGAGACTGCCCATTCCTTTGTCACTTCTATGCCGCACAGCAGTCTCGTAAGCGCGCGTATTTCATCACGGAGTATCTGTCCGGTGGCAGCCTCGAGGCTTTGATTGAGATGTGCGGCTACTTGAACATCGACAACGTAAGGTGAGAAAGAGGAAACTATACCAAAAAGAGAGAAGAGGGGTGGAAATAAAAGCGAGGTTGGGATGTAGCTGGGAGAGGGCTGGCAGGACATGTAACCCAGGTGGGAAGAAGGTGCCAGCGATGACATTGATACTACACTCTGTTCTCTCCATCAGATTCTACACAGCAGAGATTGTATGTGGCCTCCAGTTCCTCCATGGACACAACATCGTCCACCGGTAAGCAGAACGTTCCTCCCTCTCTGTTTCCTTTACATTCTATAAATATTGCCCCCCACTTTCCAGGGCCCCTGTCTGTCTATTCTACCTGATCTTGCAGTGACCCATTTTCTATATCCTGTATCACTGGGCAGATTTCTTATTCTATTGTCTTATTTCATTGCAGAGATATTAAGCCAGAAAACATCATGTTGGATGCAGATGGCCACATCCGTATAATCGACCTGGGGCTCGCCCAAGCTGGCGTCACCTCCTCCAATAACATCACTGGAGTGACGGGCACTTTCCATTTCATGGCCCCTGAGGTGCTTCGCGAAAAAGGATATGGCACAGCAGTGGATTGGTGGAGCCTGGGGATTGTGGTATCCGAGATGGCTACTGGACGCTCCCCATTTTACACCGGCTCCGACAGCAAAATGGCTCACAGAGCTATGACCAAAGGAAAGCCTGAAATTCCATCTTGGCTTGATGCTGACTTGAAAGATCTCATCAAGAAGCTGCTGTGCAAAAATCCTCAGAAGCGATTGGGTGTGTGCGGGAACATCAGAGAGCATCCATTCTTTACCACCATCGGCTGGGAGGATCTGGAGAAAAGGAGAGCACAGCCACCATTCATACCATTCAGGCCAGTTCTGGAGAACCATCTTATGCAGTGGCCGGAGGAAAAGAAAGCCTTTAACCCCGTGGCCGGCTTTAATTACGTGTCACCAAGCTGGGCCCGGTAAGATAATTCTTCTCTAAAGATAAATCCCATCAAATGCTCTTCTCACCTTGTGGCCATTATCACCATCCTTGTCTTCTCCCACTGTTTCTGCCAATGACCATGTCTTTGTTATTCTTAGGTGGATGAGAATATCTGGCTTGTGAAAGAATCCAAGACCATCTGGTGAGTTACCGCTGTACACACAGGACACTTATCATTATATTTGTACATTATATCTGATGTTACACAGGGGAATGGTTCATTATAATGACCATTCCTCTAAGATAACAGAAGATCCAGGAGATATAAGTTGTTGAAATGTCTTTCTCTTATGTCTTGCAGGATAGCCCGTGCCAACTGCTCAGAACTTCTTGCCTCCTGACCCATACCTCATGTCTCTGCTGCTGTTTGTCACCTCGGCTGCCTGAAAACATCATCTCTCTCTATAACATCTTCATGCTGGACCATTGCCATCGTGTCGCTGCACCAGGCCCTTGACTTGGCATCCTCCAATTCTGGGCTGGCATTTGCCATCACTCCAGCCCGAAGATCTTCTGTGCCTCTGGGAGTGGCCTGTGCTTAGTGTCCATCTGGTGAGTTCAGGAACAGTAGTGTAATATAGGCTATTATCCCTGAACTCACCTAAGCACAGGCGTGGTAAGTATTTCACATCCACATCACTCACACTACATGATAGTTATAGATCCCACACTACATGATAGTTATAGGCCCCACACTACATGATAGTTATAGACCCCACACTACATGACAGTTATAGGCCCCACACTACACGATAGTTCTAGGTCCCCACTACATGATAGGTATAGGCACCCGCACAGACAGACATAGCACGTAGATAGAGATTTCGGCTTTTGATCCTGGGATTTAATCTGATCGCCACATTTGGGGTCAGGAAGGAATTTTTCCCCCTAATATGAGGATAATTGGCCCATTCCTCATGGGGGGGGTTTTTGCCTTCCTCTGGATCTACACGGCCTTAAATAGGTTTAGTAATATATCAATAAGTAAGAATCACACAAAAGTAGTGCAAAAAAAAAGTTTTAAATGACACAAAAAAAAAATTTTTTAGTCTAAATATATAACAATTACCGGTAATTAAAATATTTATAAGAAAAATCTCACTTTCACTACTTACAGGTTAGGTATGAGCCTTTGATCCTGGGATTTATCACGATCGCCATATTTGGGGTCAGGAAGGAATTTTTCCCCCGTGATGAGAACAATTGGCACATTTCTCACATGGGGTTTTCGCCTTCCTCTGGATCAACACGGCCTACAAATAGGTCTAGTAAAATAAAATAAATAAGTAGGTTCTCATATTTATAATGAAAAAATCTATGAAAAAAAAAATATATTTTTTGGCTTAAAAAAATAGTTTACCTAAATATATAAATATATTAGTCCAAAAATAGAAAATAATTAAATATTTAAATAAAAAAAATTGTATCACACATGAGCTATGATAGTTGTAAAAGTAATTCACATATGGTTAATTATAAATACATATATATATATAAATATTTTAAAATATAGGCAGGTTTACAGATAAGTCATGGCTGACACACATAACTTATGCAGTAGCTCAGTACAAAAATATGAAAAAGTTAAATAGTTTAATAAATGTTTCAGAAATGTATTTAATTCCACAGGTTCGGTATCAGCCTTTGATCCTGGGATTTATTCTGACCGCCATTTTTTATTTGGGGTCAGGAAGGAATTTTCCCCCCTGATATGAGGACAATTGGCTTATTCCTCACAGGGGGTTTTCGCCTTCCTCTGGATCAACACGGCCCATAAATAGGATTAGTCTGATAGATGAAAAATGTACACATATACATAAACGTAAAATATATAATATCCCCGTCTATAAATAAAATCTTTCTTTTACCCCCTACATCGTTGTTCTTGTCTTTATTTCATTGGACGTCCATGTAGTGAATGTGGGTTTAGCCCATGAGTCTTTATTCTCCAGCACTATGGATCTTGATGGGGTCGTCTAGTGTCATGTAAGGTTTCTCCATATGGGTCAGAGGTAAAGCCCCAATGTGCTGTGAAGAAAAACCAAATTGGTCCCTTCTGCACAAACCTCGTGCAGTAAGCGAGTACCCTGCAGCAAGTGCTGAATTTCCCTACAGCGCCTCCAAAGATGAAATGAAGTATTGCACGTGGTGGTCTGTAATCACTGGGCTGTCCATGGAAATCATGGATATGTTGAGTCCTCCAGAGCAGGAGACGCTGCTTGTTGGTCGTTTCCTTTCTGATTAATAGATGAGAATACAAAACGGGGTCCCTTCTATTTCCTCAGATTCCCATAAAATGGCATTTGGATATTGGGTTTTCTACACTGTTCAAGAACATTAAAGGTTCCGGTGCAACTTCAGTCACTGCTTAGTATAGAGTGAGCAGTAGCTGTAACCGCACCCTGGCACTGACTGACAGCCGGCTCAGCCGTGCATCTGTAGCACCCTGAGGATTCGGCTGCTACAGGGGTATTGCACCTCAACCCAGAGGTGTGATATTCCACTCCCGGGTAAGGATGGAGTGTGGAACTGAGCTCGGTAGGCTGCATGCACTACATACATCCCATTTCCGAGGAACAGGCCGACGGTACTCGCACTTAGAAATGTGCAGGTACGACCGAGTCTGTTCCTGGCTGGAGTGGGAGGGGGGTGGTACATCCCAAGTAGTGTAGGGGCAGATAGGGGGAGCAGCCTGGGTAAAGATAGGAGCTCATTGGGTGCTGGTCACCTGAGCTCACACATAGAGGGTGTATATAAGGTGGGCACCATCAAAGAACAGGGTCAGTCTGTCAGAGTGGAGTCAGTCAGTCTGTCAGAGTAAGAAGCAGAGGAGCAGAGCAGAGAAGCCTGAGCCAGAGTGAGAGAGGAGAAGAAAGAAAGACCCAGAGGGGGAAACAGAAAAGGAACTCTGAGAACCCAAAGTCCATCAGCGGGTGAAGAGTTGGCATCAGGGTACCGGAACCCAAGCTGGTGGGGGCAAAAACACACCCCAGCCAGAGACCGGAGGCCGTGGGCAGCGTCTGCCACGGCCACCCACCACATCCACCACGAAGGCATACCACGTGGAGGGTCAGGGAACCCAAGGCCAAGGGTCTCCCAACAGAAGGCCCGAGGGAGCTGGACCTGGGTGGATCAATAGTGGGGACGGCCAGAGAAAGGACAGAAGGAGAGCTCAGGGTCACGCTCCGGACTCGCTTGGGGGTTGGCTGGATCCAGGACCTGGTGGATGCAGCACGGCTCGGGAGGTCACTTGGAGCTGGAGTGACCGGAACATCAGCAGTGAGTAAATACCCTAAACTGCATAACCCGACTCTGTCTTCATTAAACACCTATGCTGCACCACCACAACCCCCATCCTCTGCACCTGACCCCCTGAGGCTATACCCCACCCGTTGGGGGTTATACCATCAATAGCTGCACCAACACCATCAGCCTCAGCGGACCCTGCTGCAGCGGCGGCCATAGTGACCGCAATACAACGGGTGGCGTAGTCGACATTAAGAACTTAATAACATCTGTAGGACTGCCACATACAACTGAGTTTGACACCCTGGGCACGGACCGGGTCACAGCCACTCGGAAGACTACAACTCCCATCTGATCCGGCTCCGGATATTCCCCCTAAAGAATATGGCCCAGGGGGCGCGTCACATCAGTACAGATCCGGCTGTCAGTCAGTGCAGATGCGCGGTTACAGGAGCATCGGTAGGCTCTTAGATCCAGGGCCAGGATGACGAGTGCACTGCCCCGAATTTCTAGTTAGCTTTTTCTTTTTTTTTTAATTAGAATAAACTTTTGTACAGGCACTCACACATACAGGGTTTGCCTGACACAGCCTCTTGTCATCTTGTAGATCCTCCACCTGCACCCTGGTCCTCCTTTTCGGCGCCAACTACAGAAGAGGATTTATCCATTCATGTGCAAAGTGACTGCACAGCATTGTGAGGAGGTAGAGGAAGGAGGCGGGTGGGCTAAGGCTGTAGGGGGCAACAAGACAGCCAGCCCAGAGGAGAGGGGAGACAAATGCAGCCCTTTCCCATCTGTGGCTGCTGTTCACACACAGGAGCTTCCTCCCTCTGCTGTAATGCCATTACCAGCTCAGCATTAGGGCCGGCTGTCAGTCATTGTCAGGGGTGCGGTTACAGCCGCCGTTCTCTATACACAGAATGGTGATTGAATGAAATACTGATAAAAAAATCACTCATGTCTGAACGAGCCCCTTACAGTATGTGCACATGTTAAGTATTTCTGCATCATTCCTGCATCTCTTGGCAGGAAAACACAGCCTCAAAAACGTTGCATTTTTGCCACAATTTTGCCACGTTTTAACTGCATTTTTTCAGTGCAAAAACGCAGGCAAAATCGCACAGAGAATTGACATGCTGCAGATTATTTTTTGCACCAAATCAGCAAGTCAAAAATATTCCCACAATCAGGAACCAGCAGCGCTTTGGACACAGAGTATTTTCGCTGCGTTTAAAACGCTGCGTTCTGATCACACAGGTAAATCCACATGTGTTCATTGAACACCTGCGAAGTTACTACACCCTATACATTCTATTGTGAAAATTAGTCTCTGCAACAGAAATTGACATCCCGCGGCTCATAAATCCATGCCACTGGTGAGTTTACGCTGCATCAAATAGAAGCACATTGGGCATGGGATTTCTATAAATCCCATCCATTGTGCTTCTAATGTACAATGCAGCGTTTTGGATGCTGCACAGTTGAGCTGTGTCCAAAATGCTCCAAATACTGATCGTGGGCACGAACCCTTCATGTATTTACAGCTGCCATTAAAAGACAGTCCCTGATAGTGGTTTACCATTGGGATTGCCCAAGCAAGGTTTTATAATCACATCGCCCCACTTGCCCTATCATCACACACAGTCCCCTCATACACTCACTGCAGTATAACCACCCCTGCTGTAACATAATTGCATATGCCACAGGTATTATTCATTATCTGTACTCATAGACATATACATCTTGCAGTAATATATCCCCTATGTAGTATAATAATCACCCCCACAGGCTTATATACACAGATACACCCCCGTAGTATTATTGCCCTGTTATATAATCACAACGCATGCAGTAATATCACTCCTCACAGTATTTTTACATATATCCCTTGTAGAATAGTAAATCCCCCTCTTATTGGAGCATACAGACAGCGGGTGAAATAACTATTGAACACAGAAAAACCAATGGGGACAAATGACCTGGGAGGGATATATACATAAATCAAATACAAAAGGGGAGAACCCCAACAGGTATCCCTCCCTAACAGGCCATAAAAGGTAACTTTTAATTAGTATAAGATTGAATAAGGGTATGGAAAGCGAAACTTTAAAAACCACATGCCTCCGGTTTGCTATTATATTTCATGTGCAATGAGCCATTGCTTCTATTGATCAGGTGATAGCACCCCGGGGTGCCATCATTCACAGGCAAAACAGGGCAATTCAATTTAAAATAGCAAGTCCCCCCAACGCGTTTCACCGTTTACTTGGCGTCATCAGGGGCAGGGACACAAACAATAATGGCCGCCGGCCGTCACCCCCCCCATACATAGCTTATGTAGGTGTAGACCCACCAATAAGATACTGAGTGATATATCTGCAATTACCAGTCCTGTTGATCGACAGTCCATGCCAATCCTAAAGCTGCTACGTATCACTATCATCCGTCACACACAAGCATCGTATTAGCAATGTTACTATGGAAATAACTTACCAATCCCAAAAGCTTTTGGTGCTACACAGCCCAATGACGAGTCCACTCGTCACCCAAAACCTCACCATGACGTCTGACACTTTGATAGGGCAACATTCACCGCAGTACAAGCCAATCCTAGGGCTGTGACATACCGCTATTAGCCAATCACGAACAAGTACCGCCTCACGGACCGTTGTCATAGTAATGAACTACCATTCAGGTCAGTCTGCATCGCCGCATGGACCAATAGGAGCTGCGCTCGTCAGCCATCACGGCATAATGATGCGGAATAATGTGATACGGCAATTTCCTCTGTGAATACTCCGCCCCCCTGTGGACTCTCGGAGTTCCTACACGCTCGTCATTATGATGCAACGCATTGTGATTGGATGAGAGCTCAGCCGAATCGCTGTATCTGAAACGACATAGAGCTATGCCACCGCCTATTTACACATTGCCGCGGCATCGAATGTATCATTGTACTTACATTCAATAGGAAACTTATCAGAACCGCCTGCGTTTAGCTTTGTATTATGAATTTAATGTTTATATTGTTATCTATAATAAATATGCTTAAGATTAAATGTTCAGCATCACGTAACCTATTTCTATCTTAGCTGTACTACATAATAAGCAAGACTTTTGGATGCACATACAGTGCCTACAAGTAGTATTCAACCCCCTGCAGATTTAGCTGGTTTGATAAGATGCAAATAAGTTAGAGCCTTCAAACTGCAAACGAGAGTAGGTTTTATGAACAGAAGCATAAATCTTACAAACCAAAAAGTTATGTTGCTCAGTTGAATTTTATTAAATTTTAAACATAAAAGTGTGGGTCAATTATTACACAACCCCTATGTTTAATATTTTGTGGAATAACCCTTGTTTGCAATTACAGCTAATAATCGTCTTTTATAAGACCTGATCAGGCCGGCACAGGTCTGTGGAGTTATCTTGGCCCACTCCTCCATGCAGATCTTCTCCAAGTTATCTAGGTTCTTTGGGTGTCTCATGTGGACTTTATTCTTGAGCTCCTTCCACAAGTTTTCAATTGGGTTAAGGTCAGGAGACTGACTAGGCCACTCCAACACCTTGACTTTTTCCCTATTGAACCAGGCCTTGGTTTTCTTGGCTGTGTGCTTTGGGTCGTTGTCTTGTTGGAAGATGAAATTACGACCCATCTTAAGATCCTTGATGGAGGAGCGGAGGTTCTTGGCCAAAATCTCCAGGTATGCCATGCTATCCATCTTCCCATGGATGCGGACCAGATGGCCAGGCCCCTTGGCAGAGAAACAGCCCCACAGCATGATGCTGCCACCACCATGCTTGACTGTAGGGATGGTATTCTTGGGGCCGTATGCAGTGCCATCCAGTCTCCAAATGTCACGTGTGTGGTTGGCACCAAAGATCTCGATCTTGGTCTCATCAGACCATAGAACCTTGAACCAGTCTGTCTCAGAGTCCTCCAAGTGATCATGAGCAAACTGTAGACGAGCCTTGACATGACGCTTTGAAAGTAAAGGTACCTTACGGGCTCGTCTGGAACGGAGACAATTGCGGTGGAGTACTTTACTTATGGTATTGACTGAAACCAATGTCCCCACTGCCATGAGATCTTCCCGGAGCTCCTTCCTTGTTGTCCTTGGGTTAGCCTTGACTCTTCGGACAAGCCTGGCCTTGGCACGGGAGGACACTTTCAAAGGCTGTCCTGGCCGTGGAAGGCTAACAGTAGTTCCATAAGCCTTCCACTTATGGATGATGCTCCCAACAGTGGAGACAGGTAGGCCCAACTCCTTGGAAAGGGTTTTGTACCCCTTGCCAGCCTTGTGACCCTCCACGATCTTGTCTCTGATGGCCTTGGAATGCTCCTTTGTCTTTCCCATGTTGACCATGTCTGAGTGCTGTTCACAAGTTTGGGGAGGGTCTTAAATTGTCAGAAAAGGCTGGCAAAAGAGATCTTTAATCCACACATGTGAAGCTCATTATTCTTGGTGCCTGAACTACTTCTTAATACTTTAGGGGGACCAAACAGAATTCTTGTGGTTTGAGGGGTTGAATAATAAATGACACTCTGAATTAACTTTTTACGTTTAAAAAAAAAAAAAAAAAAATTGGCTGCAGTGCATTTCCCACTTCCAGGCTGATCTACAGTACAAATGTCACAATGCCAAGTTAATTCCGCATGTGTCAACCAGCTAAATCTGCAGGGGGTTGAATACTACTTGTAGGCACTGTATATCCATTTTATATTACTAACTTAGTGGCACCTAAGGGTGAATAATCACTACTGTCACCTTCTTAAGAGGTTACTAACAGGATATTATTATTGGCTTGAAATTGTAGCATCCGAGCTCTATGATAATATAAGTATGAAAGCAGCAGCATATCGGCTTAGAATTTATATTCAGGATAATGCATTTTAATCATGGTCTAAAAAAGCCATAGTGGACAACCTTCCCTACACAAACTGATTGAGGAATAGTTGTCAGACTGTGATATTAATCATATAAACCTTTATATCAAACAGATCTGCTTCTCTCTGTTCTCAGATAGGACAAGGGAAATACAGAGCATAAATAATAGGGCCAAGTCACCCGCCCTTTCCCCCTTTAAAAGTAAAGAAATAAAAGATCATCATAATTGGCATCACAACGTCTGTAAGGTTTGTTAGGGATTGTGCAGTTGACGGCACAAACATCAGACCGCACTCAGACCAATATTAGTCTATGGGGTCGTGCCCACTATGCGTTTTTCAAGCATTTTTGCCGCGGAATTTCCACAGCGAAAACGCTTGGTAATACGTGCCCCATGGTCCCCAATGATAATCCTCATGTGCTGTGCACATGCTGGGGAAATTTCTGCTGCGGATTATCATTGCGGAAAAATACGCAGCATGTCCATTAATTTTGCAGACACGCAGCGTAATTGCCGCCATTGACTTGCATTGAATCGCTTAATATCCACATGACTACATGTGCACGCGCGGATATTAAGCGTTTCAATGTGCGGATGGTACCCGGGTCTGGAGAAGAGGAGACTTTCATCCAGACCCGGGTACCATAGTACCTGTAAAAAAAAGAATTTAAAATAAAAAATAAACATATACTCACCTTCCGATGTCCCCGGTCTCCTGTATGATGCGTCCGGTCTCTTGTACGGCTCGCGATGGTCTAAAAGGACCTTCCATGACGTCATTAAGTCATATGACAGGTCTCACAACCCCTGACGTCGGCAGTCGCGTGACCTGTCACATGACTAAATGACGTCATGAAAGGTCCTTTTAGACCATCGCGAGCTGTACAAGAGACCGGACGCAGTGGAGAAAAGATCGGGGGCCATCGGAAGGTGAGTATAATGTTTTTTTTTTCAATCTTTTTTTCAACTATTAACTTGGTCACACTATATAAATCTATGCCGGTCGCATGGATTTATATAGTGTAACCAAGTTGTCAAGCACTTTTCCAAGTGATGCTAAAATCGCTTGGAAAAGCGTTTGATAACCCGCATGCAGAAATCCATGTGAAAAACGCTTGACAAACGCTTCTACCTGGCAGGAAAAACGCATGTGAAATCCGCACGCGTTTTTCCTGCCAGAGGGATGTGGAAAAAATCTGCAGCATTTCTGCATCTTGGGCACTTAGCCTAAGGGGCCGTGCACATGTCCAATTTTTTCCTTGGACAAAGCCGATACGAGAAGAAAAAAAAATTGCTGTATGCCCAGGTTTGATCTGATATTCAGATCGCACGAGGCCATGAAAGTCAATGAGTCTGTAGAAATCATTGGACTGCACTCGGATGAAATCTGAGTGCAGTCCAATTTCCGTGGACTGACAGAATGGAGATGATGGAGAATTTTTTTCTCTCCATCTTCTCTTGGGTGAGAGAAAATATGTTGGTGTGACCCTAGCCTAAGTCTGATCTATGAAAATATAATTAACATGTATGGTAAATGCTGTTCAGAGAGAAACATAGAAAAACCATAAGTGAGTAAAAGAAATAAGATAAATAAACTAGAATTGCGTGATTACCTTCCTTGAAAAAAAGAAAATAAACAAAAACAAGAAAAAGAGCTTAAAGTTGTCACAAAAAAGTAAAAAATAAAAAAGTTCTCTTTACCTTGCCAACTCTTCTTCGTCTGTACACTTTCTGCAGTTCCCCAGTATGGTATGGAGCTAGGACCTCTGCCCATTGCACTGGGGGAAATTTCTCCCTGACTGTTATCCTGTCAAAGACAGTCAGGAAAGCTGGAGGAGCTGATATACTGTATTAGGTAAACAGCAGCCATTCAGCAATTCACAAACATCAATTCAACATATGTCTATGTTTCTTAACCAACTGCAAATATACAGTACAGACCAAAAGTTTGGACACATCTTCTCATTTAAAGATTTTTCTGTATTTTTATGACTATGAAAATTGTACATTCACACTGAAGGCATCAAAACTATGAATTAACACATGTGGAATTATATACTTAACAAAAAAGTGTGAAACAACTAAAAATATGTCTTATATTCTAGGTTCTTCAAAGTAGCCACCTTTTGCTTTGATGACTGCTTTGCACTCTCTTGGCATTCTCTTGATGAGCGTCAAGAGGTAGTCACCGGAAATGGTCTTCCAACAATCTTGAAGGAGTTCCCAGAGATGCTTAGCACTTGTTGGCCCTTTTGCCTTCACTCTGCGGTCCAGCTCATCCCAAACCATCTCGATTGGGTTCAGGTCTGGTGACTGTGGAGGCCAGGTCATCTGGCGTAGCACCCCATCACTCTCCTTCTTCGTCAAATAGCCCTTACACAGCCTGGAGGTGTGTTTGGGGTCATTGTCCTGTTGAAAAATAAATGATGATCCAACTAAACGCAAACCGGATGGAATAGCATGCCGCTGCAAGCTGCTGTGGTAGCCATGCTGGTTCAGTATGCCTTCAATTTTGAATAAATCCCCAACAGTGTCACCAGCAAAGCACCCCCACACCATCACACCTCCTCCTCCATGCTTCACGATGGGCACCAGGCATGTAGAGTCCATCCGTTCATCTTTTCTGCGTCGCACAAAGATCTCAAATTTGGACTCATCAGACCAAAGCACAGATTTCCACTGGTCTAATGTCCATTCCTTGTGTTCTTTAGCCCAAACAAGTCTCTTCTGCTTGTTGCCTGTCCTTAGCAGTGGTTTCCTAGCAGCTATTTTACCATGAAGGCCTGCTGCACAAAGTCTCCTCTTAACAGTTGTTGAAGAGATGTGTCTGCTGCTAGAACTCTGTGTGGCATTGACCTTGTCTCTAATCTAAGCTGCTGCTAACCTGCGATTTCTGAGGCTGGTGACTCGGATAAACTTATCCTCAGAAGCAGAGGTGACTCTTGGTCTTCCTTTCCTGGGGCGGTCCTCATGTGAGCCAGTTTCTTTGTAGCGCTTGATGGTTTTTGCAACTGCACTTGGGGACACTTTCAAAGTTTGCCCAATTTTTTGCACTGACTGACCTTCATTTCTTAAAGTAATGATGGCCACTCGTTTTTCTTTACTTAACTGCTTTTTTCTTGCCATAATACAAATTCTAACAGTCTATTCAGTAGAACTATCAGCTGTGTATCCACCAGACTTCTGCACAACACAACTGATGGTCCCAACTCCATTTATAAGGCAAGAAATCCCACTTATTAAACCTGACACCTGTGAAGTGAAAACCTTTTCCGGTGACTACCACTTGAAGCTCATCAAGAGAATGCCAAGAGTGTGCAAAGCAGTCATCAAAGCAAAAGGTGGCTACTTTGAAGAACCTAGAATATAAGACATATTTTCAGTTGTTTCACACTTTTTTGTTAAGTATATAATTCCACATGTGGTAATTCATAGTTTTGATGGCTTCAGTGTGAATGTACAATTTTCATAGTCATGAAAATACAGAAAAATCTTTAAATGAGAAGGTGTGTCCAAACTTTTGGTGTGTACTCAGGGCTGTATTTGCCCTTAGGCACTTGTAGGCACGTGCCTAGGGCGCTGGAATTCGGGGAGGGCGGCGCCTGAGCGTGTTTTTTTTTTGTTGTTGTTTTTTTTTTGGTTCGTGACCCGAGCCGGCTGGGTGGCTCCACCCCCCCCCCCAGCCATCGCACCCATAGGCGGATTATAATGAGGGCAATCCGGGGTGTCTATGGAGGGGATTGCCCTCATTATATGTGTGGCGCTGTGGCACATACTGGCAGACAGTGGTGGGGGGGCCCCCGGACCGCTCCCCCAGCAGCGGCGCACGGCCGCTGCTTCTTCTCCGGCCGGGCCAGCACTGCAGCAGTTAACTTCCCTGTGTGCTGGCTCGGCCGCGTCACTGCTAGGAGACAAGGCCCTGTGCGTGGCCGTGTCTCCTAGCTGTGACGTCACGCGGTGCTCGCCCGGCCTGCAGTGCTGCACCGGAGAGGACTGGAGCCGAGCCGGGGGATGGTGAGTCTGTGTGTGTGAGAGTGTGTGTGTGTATGAGAGAGTGAGTGTGTGAGAGAGTGTGTATGTGTGAGAGTGAGTGTGTGTATGTGTGATTGAGTGTGTGTGTGTGTGTGTGTGCAGGCAGATATCATTGTGTGATGTCTGTTTATATGTATTTTTGTGTTTCAAATGTGTTTATGCGTGTATGTATATGTCTGTATATGTTTGTGTGTGCGTGACTGAGTGCGGCCTCCCGCTTTCTCTGGGGGGGCGCTGTGCGGCCTCCCGCTGTGTATAGATGGCACTGTGCGGCCTCCTGCTGTGTATAGATAGCTATGTGCGGCCTCCCGCTGTGTATAGATGGCACCGTGCGGCCTCCCACTGTGTATAGATGGCTACGTGCGGCCTCCTGCTGCGTATAGATGGCTACGTGCGGCCTCCTGCTGTGTATAGATGGCTACGTGCGGCCTCCCGCTGTGTATAGATGGCTACATGTGGCCTCCTGCTGAGTGTAGATGGCACCGTGCGGCCTCCTGCTGTGTATAGATGGCGCCGTGCTGCCTCCCGCTATGTATAGATGGCGCCGTGCGGCCTCCTGCTGTGTATAGATGGCTACATGTGGCCTCCTGCTGTGTGTACATGGCGCCGTGCGGCCTCCTGCTGTGTATAGATGGCGCTGTGCGGCCTCCCGCCGTGTCTAGATGGCGCCGTGCGGCCTCCCGCCGTGTATAGATGGCTACGTGTGCTCAATATTGAGTCATGCAATTAATGTAAGGCTATGTGCCCACGATGCAGAAATGCTTTGGATTTTTTTTGAGCGTTTCTGCATCTCCCTGGCAGAAAAAACGCATGCGGATTTTACATGCGTTTTTCCTGCCAGGGACATGCGGATGTGAAGCGTTCTTCACTTGCAATTCCGCATGTGGGTTGACAAGCGATTTTAGCATCACTTGGAAAGTGGATAACAATCAGGTCACACTATATAAATCCATGCAACCGGCATGGATTTATATACTGTGACCGTAAAAGAATGGTAAAAAATAAATATATAATTACCTTTTGATGGCCTGCCAACGTCAGCGGTCGCGTGACCCGTCACATGACTAAATGACGTCATGGCAGATCCTTTTCAGACCATCGTGAGCTGCCAGCAAGCCAGGACGCATCGGATAAAGACACCGGGGGCCATCAGAAGGTAAGTATAATATTTATTTTTTATTTTATTCTGTTTTTACAGGTACTATGGTACCCGGGTCTGGAGGAGAGTCTCCTCTTCTCCAAACCTGAGTACCATCCGCACATTGAATCGCATGGATTCTGTATGTACAGATCCAGTGATGCGGATTACATGCGTTCCAATGCAAGTCAATGGCGGCGAAAACGCCAAGCTTCCGCAAAATAATTGGTAGTGCTGTGGATTTTTCCACAATGATAATCCGCAGCGGAAATCTCCGCAGCAAGTGCACAGCACATGCGGATTATCATTGGGAAACATGGCAGACCTTCTACCAAGCATTTTTTAAGCGTTTTCTGCAGAGGAATTGCTTAAAAAACGCATAGTGGGCACACAGCCTAAAAAAAATTATTATAATTAATATTGTGCCAAATTAATTGGCACATGATCTATCACAGGGGATCATGTGACATGTGATACATCAGGTGTGTGTGTGTGTGGGGGGGGGGGGGCCGCGCCTTCTAAACTGCCCGGGGCCCTTGCTACTCTTAATCCACCCCTGGCGGTCAGGGTTAACCGCCGGTGCAGTGCAGACCGCCGGGGCTGATATAGATGTGCAGCACTGGATTGTTCAACTCCCCACGGGAGGAGTATGGCCCCAGGGCAGAATATATAATGGATGATGGAGGGGATGATTCCGACCGCGATAGCCAGGAGACGGAGGCCTCTTCAACAGTTCAGGGTCTTTATTATAACAGGTAAAACGACCCAGAAACAGGCCCGGCTAGGAGGGGGCCTGGATGTCTGAGAACAAGTGGGAAGCTGGCCCTGGCCAGGGTGAGGGTGTAGGCCTACCGTGCTTTCTGCGCTCCTTCTGGCTATTTCCCTTCTGGTAGTGTAACAGCCCACGTTCCTGAGCTCACCGTGTCCTCTCGCCCGTATGGCTTGCAACGTGGGTCCCTTTCTACTCCCGGCCTGGTACGGCTTTGCTGGTCCCTTCTGCTGTGGCGGAGCCTCCGGGCTTCTTAGGCCAAGGAACATACAGTCCCCTGCGGACTGGTTTCTGCTGTGGGACGTGGAATCCTCACAGCCTCAGACACCAAAGTCTGGTAGAGTAGTCTCTTTGTCTGCCAGGACAGGCGTACTTCACCTCATGTCCCTGGCTTGTGGCTCTCCCACTGCCACACGGCCTCTTAGGCTGCAACACAACTGTCTGTCCCTGCTCTCGGACACCTCTTTCTTCAGACACAGGTTGTCCAGTTCTCCCTAATCCTGCCCCCAGTTCCAGCATTTATAGGGGCAGCTTGCCCCCCCTACTGGCCTGAGACAGAAGGTATTGCATGCTAATGTTCCCCTGACTAGAGAACCTCCCCCTTGCTCTCAGACACAGCTTTATTATATTTGTGGCATCCAGGCCAGGGTGACACATATACATGCCCCGCATAGTGCTCCGTACTGTATACACGGCCCCGCATAGTGCTCCGTACTGTATACATGGACCCGCATAGTGCTCCGTACTACTGTATACATGGCTCAGCATAGTGCTACCTACTGTATACATGGTCCCGCATAGTGCTCCGCACTTTATACATGACCCCGCATACTACTCCGTACTGTATACATGGCCCCGCATAGTGCTCGGTACTGTATACACGTCCCCCGCATAGTGCTCTGTACTACTATATACATGGCCCCGCATAGTGCTCCGTACTGTATACATGGCCACCACATAGTGCTCTGTACTGTATACACGGCCCTGCATAGTGCTCCATACTGTATACACGGCCCTGCATAGTGCTCCATACTGTATACATGGCCTCACATAGTATCCCATACTGTATACATGTCCCCCTCATAGTGCTCTGTACTGTATACATGGCCCCGCATAGTGCTACCTACTGTATACATGGTCCCGCATAGTGCTCCGTACTGTATACATGGCCACCGCATAGTGCTCTGTACTGTATACACGGCCCCGCATAGTGCTCCGTACTGTATACACGGCCCTGCATAGTGCTCCATACTGTATACACGGCCCAGCATAGTGCTCCGTGCTGTATACATGGCCTCGCATAGTATCCCGTACTGTATACATGTCCCCCTCATAGTGCTCTGTACTGTATACATGGCCCCGCATAGTGCTACCTACTGTATACATGGTCCCGCATAGTGCTCCGTACTGTATATATGGCCCCGCATAGTGCTCCATACTGTATACATGGCCCCACATAGTGCTCCGTACTGTATACATGGCCCCGCATAGTACTCCGTACTGTATACACGGCCCCTCATAGTGCTTCGTACTGTATACATGGCCCCACATAGTGCTCTGTACTACTATATACATGGCCCCGCATAGTGCTCCGTACTGTATACACGGCCCCC
The DNA here is from genome assembly GCF_046119375.1 of Phyllobates terribilis. NCBI lineage: Eukaryota > Metazoa > Chordata > Amphibia > Anura > Dendrobatidae > Phyllobates > Phyllobates terribilis. The sequence goes on along the minus strand of NW_027362763.1, from coordinate 801,446,400 downwards.
GTTTTTGTGCTCGGTACTACTATATACATGGCTCCGCATAGTGCTCCGTACTGTATACATGGCCCCGCATAGTGCTCCTTACTGTATACACGGCCCCGCATAGAGCTCCATACTGTATACACGGCCCTGCATAGTGCTCCATACTGTATATATGGCCCCGCTTAGTGCTGCACACAGTATACATGGCTCCCAAGTGCTCCGTACTGTATACATGGCCCCGCATAGTACTCCCTACTGTATACATGTTCCTCGAATAGTGCTTCATACTGTATACATGGCCTTGCATAGTGCTCCATCCTACTATATACAGTGCTGGCCAAAAGTATTGGCACCCCTGCAATTCTGTCAGATAATACTCAGTTTCTTCCTGAAAATGATTGCAATCACAAATTCTTTGGTATTATTATCTTCATTTAATTTGCTTGCAAGGAAAAAACACAAAAGAGCATGAAGCAAAAATCAAATCATTGATCATTTCACACAAAACTCCAAAAATGGGCCAGACAAAAGTATTGGCACCCTCAGCCTAATACTTGGTTGCACAACCTTTAGCCAAAATAACTGCGAACAACCGCTTCCGGTAACCATCAATGAGTTTCTTACAATGCTCTGCTGGAATTGTAGACCATTCTTCTTTGGCAAACTGCTCCATGTCCCTGATATTTGAAGGGTACCTTCTCCAAACTGCCATTTTGAGATCTCTCCACAGGTGTTCTATGGGATTCAGGTCTGGACTCATTGCTGGCCACCTTAGAAGTCTCCAGTGCTTTCTCTCAAACCATTTTATAGTGCTTTTGGAAGTGTGTTTTGGGTCATTGTCCTGCTGGAAGACCCATGACCTCTGAGGGAGACCCAGCTTTCTCACACTGGACCCTACATTATGCTGCAAAATTTGTTGGTAGTCTTCAGACTTCATAATGCCATGCACACGGTCAAGCAGTCCAGTGCCAGAGGCGACAAAGCAACCCCAAAACATCAGGGAACCACTGCCATGTTTGACTTTAGGGACCGTGTTCTTTTCTTTGAATGCCTCTTTTTTTTTCCTGTACACTCTATGTTGATGCTTTTTGCCAAAAAGCTCTACTTTTGTCTCATCTGACCAGAGAACATTCTTTCAAAACAATTTAGGCTTTCTCAGTTAAGTTTTGGCAAACTACAGCCTGGATTTTTTATGTCTCGGGGTAAGAAGTGGGGTCTTCCTGGGTATCCTACCATACAGTCCCTTTTCATTCATACGCCGATGGATAGTACGGGTTGACACTGTTGTACCCTCGGACTGCAGGGCAGCTTGAACTTGTTTGGATGTTAGTCGAGGTTCTTTATCCACCATCCGCACAATCTTGCGTTGAAATCTCTCGTCAATTTTTCTTTTCCATCCACATCTAGGGAGGTTAGCCACAGTGCCATGGGCTTTAAACTTCTTGATGACACTGCGCATGGAAGACACAGGAACATTCAGGTCTTTGAAGATGGACTTGTAGCCTTGAGATTGCTCATGCTTCCTCACAATTTGGTTTCTCAAGTCCTCAGACAGTTCTTTGGTCTTCTTTCTTTTCTCCATGCTCAATGTGGTACACACAAGGACACAGGACAGTGGTTGAGTCAACTTTAATCCATGTTAACTGGCTGCAAGTGTGATTTAGTTATTGCCAACACCTGTTAGGTGCCACAGGTAAGTTACAGGTGCTGTTAATTACACGAATTAGAGAAGCATCACATGATTTTTCAAAGGGTGCCAATACTTTTGTCCACCCCCTTTTTTAGGTTTGGTGTGGAATTGTATCCAATTTGGCTTTAGGACAATTATTTTTGTGTTTTTTCATTGAAGACAAATTAAATGAAGATAATAATACCAAAGAATTTGTGATTGCAATCATTTTCAGGAAGAAACTGAGTATTATCTGACAGAATTGCAGGGGTGCCAATACTTTTGGCCACCACTGTACATGGCTCTGCATAGTGCTCCATACTGTATATGACTCGCCCCCTGGGCCGCGTGGGGAACCCGGAACCGGGCCTCTGTTGGGATGCTGGGGGTGGTAGTCTCAGTGTGGCGGCGACCCGGTCCGTGGCTCAGGGTGGTCAAACCAGTGGCAGTCTTAGTGTAATAACAAATGTCCGACTACGCCACCCGTGGATTGCGGTCAGTGGGGACCGCCGCTGCGCTGCAGACCGCTGAGGCTGATGTTGTAAGCGCAGCCAAGTATGGGATAACTCCCCACGGGAGAAGTATTGCCTCAGGGCAGCTAGTGTGGATGATGGGAGTGATGGTGCGAGCGTCCCAGTACTAATGGTGCTGGTGCGGCGATGAAACACAGAGACGTGTGGTGCAGTTCAGGGTCTTTACTGATGGTATAAAGCAGACCCTCCCGGGAGTACTGGTTAGCAGTAGAGGCCTGGTCAGTCTGTGAGCAAGCAGGCTCTCCCCTGGCCAGGCGGAGTTGTAGGCCTCCCCGTCTATCTGCACTCTTTCCTGGCTACCTTGCTGTAAGCGGTTACAAGTAGCCCACGTCCCTGAGTATACCGTGTGGTGCTCACCCGTATGGCTGGTGACTTAGGGCCTTCTGTTAGCCTCCGCTCCTGGATGGCGGTGCCGGTCCCTCTCTTGTGACTGAGCCTCCGGGCTTCTATGGCCAGAGGACCTGGAATCCCCTGCCGGCTGGTTTCTGCTGCTGGGTGTATATCAGTCCCCACAGCCTCGGACTCCGGTGTCCGGTTGTAGTGTCCTCAGCCAGGGCGAGCTCTGCTCAGCTCCAGCCCTTGGTCTTCAGCTACTGTTCCTACAGAGCTCCTGCTGTATCTTTCCCTCTCCAAGCTCTAACTCCCTAATCCCGCCCCAGACCCAGTTTATAAGGGCAGATTCCTCCCCTCCCAGGTCTGGGCGGGCAGTGTTGCATGCTTAGGGCTCCTGACCAGAGAAACCTCCCACTTGCTCTCAGACATAATATTTCTATTACTCTGGCAACCAGACCCCTGGGGTGCCACATATACACGGCCCAGCATAGTGCTACCTACTGTATATATGGTCCTGCATAGTGATCCGTACTGTATACATGTCCCCCGCATAGTGCTTCGTACTGTATACATGGCCCCGCATAGTGCTCCATCCTACTTTATACATGGCCCCGCATAGTGCTCCGTACTGTATATGACGCGCCCCCTGGGCCTGTGTTGTGCAGGGGAGCCCGGAACCGGATCGCTGAGATGCTGGGGGTTGTAGTCTCCGTGTGGCGGTGACCCGGTCCGTGCCCAGGGTGGTCAAACCAGTGGCAGTCTATTTGTATTGTAATAAGTGTCCGACTACGCCACCCGTGGATTGCGGTCAGTGGGGACCGCCGCTGCGCTGCCGACCGCTGAGGCTGATGTTGGTTTCGCAGCTGAGTATGGGATAACTCCCCATGGGAGGAGTATTGCCTCAGGGCAGCTAATGTGGATGATGGTGGTAGTGATGGTGTGAGTGTCCCAGTACTGGTGGTGCTGGTGCGGCGATGAAACACAGAGACTTGTAATTGCAGTTTCCAAAGCTTTACTCACGGTTGTTATTCAGGTCAATGCTGCAGGCGATGACTGCCCAAGCCGTGCTGCGTCCACCAGGTGAGGGACTCGGTCAACTCCCAGGCAATTCCAGAGTGTGGTTCAGAGCTCCCCTCTCTTCCTTTCTACTGGCCGTCCCCACCAGTGACCCACCTTTGTCCAGCTTCCTCGGGCCTTCTGTTGGCGAAACCTCTCCCGGTTTCCCTGACCCTATGCGGTATGCCTTTCTGGTGGATGTAGTGAGGGGTCGCACCAAGATGTGGTCACAACCTCCGGTTTTGGCTGAGGATTAGTCGCCTCCACCAATTTGGGTTCCGGTACCCTATTCTGCCAACCCTTCACCCAGTATCTCCTCTGGGCATATGGGCTTCCTTCTGCCTTTGTGTCTCTGGGCCTTTCCCTGTGTTCTTTGCTTCCTTTCTCCTCTGTTCCAGTTCCTTTCTTTCTTTCCTTTCTGTTCCTCCTCCTCTCTCTCTCTGCTGCTTCTGGCCTCCACTCCAGGCCTGCCTCTGGAGCTGGGCCCAGACTGAGCCACAGCTCCCTGTCAGCCCTCTCTGGCTGAGCTCCTCTCCTTTTCTCCTCCTGACTGAACTGGCTCCTGTCCTAAGATGGTGCCCACCTTATATACCTTCTTCTAGCACCCGAGCCCAGGTGACTAGCAACCAATGGGCTCCTACCTATGCCCAGAAACCCACCCCTATCTGCTCCTACACCACTGGGTTTTCCACCCCCCTCCCCACTCCAGCCAGGAACAGAAGCTGTCGTGCCTGCACTCTGTCTAGTGAGAGCACCGTTGGTCTGTTCCTCGGAAATGGGGTGTGTGTGGTGCATGCAGCTTACTGAGTCCTGGTCCACACTCCATCCTTACCCGGGAGTGGAATATCACACCTCTGGACTGAGGTGCAATACCCCTGTAGCAGCCGAGGCCTCGGGGTGCTACATATACATGGCCCCGCATATTGCTCCGTACTGTATATGACGCGCCCCCTGGGCCGTGTTTCAGGGGATACCCGGAGCCGGATCAGATGGGGGTTGTAGTCTCCGAGTGGCGGCGACCCGGTCCGTGCCCAGGGTGTCAAACTCAGTGTGCGGCAGTCTTTGCAGATGTTGTTAGATGTTCTTAGTGTCGACTACGCCACCCGTTGATTTGCGGTCAAAAGGCCGCCGCTGCAGAAGGGTCCGCTGAGGCTGGTGGTGTGTGTGCAGCTGTGGTAGTATAACCCCCAACGGGAGGGGTATAGCCTCAGGGGGTCAGATGTAGAGGATGGTGGTTGTGAAGGTGCAGTAGAGTTAAGTAAGAAGACTCAGAGTCGGGCTGTGCAGTTCAGGGGTTTTACTTACTGATGTTCTTTTGGTCGCTCTGGCCTTGAGTGACCACCCGAGCCGTGCTGCGTCCACCAGGTCCTGGACTCGGCCAACCCCCAAGCAATTCTGGAGCGTGGTCCTGAGCTCCTTTCTGACTTCCCTTTCTACTGGCCGTCCCCACCAGGGATCCACTTATGTCCGGCTCCCTCGGGTCTCTTGTTGGTTGTACCTCTTCTGGGTCCCCTGACCCTATGCTCGGTGTGCCTTTCTAGTGGATTTGGTGAGGGTCGTGGCAAATCTTGACCACGACCTCCGGTTCCTGGCTAAGGTGTGCTTTGGCCTCTGCCAGCTTGGGATCCGGTACCCTTGTGCGCCAACCCTTCACCCTTTTGTCTGTATTCTGGGATCTTGGGGTTCTTTCTTCTTTCCTCTCTGGGCCTTCCTTTCTCCTCTCTCTCTCTCTCTCTCTCAGACTTGGCCTTGGAGCTGGGCCCAGCCGGAGCCACAACTCCCTGTCAGCCCTCCTGGCTGAGGTTCTCTGCTCTGCTCCTCTACAAAGACCCTGTTCTAAGATGGTGCCCACCTTATATACTCCCTCTATGTGTGAGCTCAGGTGACCAGCACCCAATGAGCTCCTAGCCTTACCCAGACTGCTCCCCCTATCTGCCCCTACACTACTGGGATGTTCCACCCCCCTCCCACTCCAGCCAGGGACAGACGCTGTCGTACCTGCACATGTATCTGGTGGGAGTACAGTAGTTCTGTCCCCCGGAAATGGGATGTATGTAGTGTATGCAGCCTACTGAGCTCAGTTCCACACTCCATCCTTACCCGGGAGTGGAATACCACACCCCTGGGTTGAGGCATAATACTCCTGTAGCAGCCGAATCCTCAGGGTGCTACATTCCCCCCTGGTAAATCACAGCACGTCCTTGGGCTGTAAGAGAATAAAAACATCCACAAACATACAATTTTTTTTCATAAAACATAAACATATAAAACATATAAACATCATCAGCAGCATAAAACTTTTCATTATAAATACTCTTGTACCTCCGGCCACGGTGCAACTTGTGACCGGGTAAAGTGCGACAGTCTCTTGTAGTTTCCTATAAAACCAGTAGGGGGCGCCTTAGAAAGCGCAACTATATACAGGGGGATGTGACCGCTCTCAGTCCTCGGCCAGGTATTAGGAAAGGATGACCGCACTCAGTCCTCGGTCAGTGGGAATAGGGACACACGGGTTGCAGTTCACACTTGTCCCAACAGGGAACATATTTTAACTATTAACAGTTCTTGTACCCCGACGGGTAACTATTTTACAGTCTCTCTTTACCGTACTCTAATGACGGCGTCCTCCTGCTCCTTCTTGCAAGTAGGCTTCAGACCCGCCCGGGTCCTCTTGCTCCTCCTCACACCGCAGCTCCTCCTCCGTCAGCCGGTGTACATGGAGGGCGTAGGGTCCTTTGGCACACTTGTGCCGGGTGAATGTGACCTCATCCCCTACGTATAGGTCACGACCTCTATGTCCCTCCGGCAGATGGCTTTCTACGTCTCTGCGGGTGACAAAGACGTCGCCGGGGGTGTGATGATCCCTGATGAAACCCCACCCGTGCTGCAATTGGAATTTAATCACAGTCCCGGTGGCACGGGGACCATGAGCTGCACGGGGGTTCCTCCGGGTCCGGCTCTTCTGCTCTGCGCTCTGTATCTGCAGCCGCTGCTCACGGACCCGCCTCTCTCTCCACTCCCGGTCGAAGACCTCTAACTGCTGTCGGCAGCACTCCGCACGCTCAGCTGCGGCCGCCCGAGTTTCTTGGATGAACCCCATGAGATCTCCTCCAGTGGGGTCCCACTCAAACTGCGCCTCCTCCAACGAGAGCGGGGTCCTCTTGACGGGCTTCGGAGCCGGAATCAGGGGCTCACACAGGGGCCTTTCCTTTTGGAGCTCAAGTTGGTAATACTCCGGTGGCCATATAAAGGGCTGCCCATCCGGGCAAGTGTGCTGGGCAAATAGGTCTTCACCCAGGTGCGGCACTCGAGATGTTGAGGGCGCGGTGGTGGTAGCGGCGCCCGGGTTGACCAGGCCTTGCGACCAGGCTTGGGGCACCCTGAAGGTAAAGGGCACCGTAAGGACGGCGGCGCCCGGGGTTACTCGGCCCTGCGACCAGGCCGGTGGTGTTTCCTGCTTGGCCGCGCTCAGGGTTGAGGCGCGTGACGTCACAGGGGTCGCGGCCGCGGCTTCTGCTTGAGGCCTAATCTGGAGCGGTGACGGTGCAGCGACGGGCACGGCAGGGGGAATTTCGGGCTCTGCGACGGGGAGCTGGGGCAGGCTCACGGTTTCTCGGCTCGGGGTAGTAACGTCCCCTTTACCTGCCTCCGTCTCTTCAGCTCCTTCCTCGGCGTCGTCTCCAGCCTTCACTCCTCCTGCACCATCCTCAGAGGCGGTCTGTCTCCTCGTCTCGGGTGGCGTGCTTCGCTGGCGGGTTCCAGCCTGCTGGGCCATCTCCCTGCTCCACTCCGTCAGCGTTTCTCGCTGCACCTGGGCCATCCTCCGTGCGAGGCCCTCCAGCGTGGTCTGTGCACACTCCCGGTCTCGGGGGAGCTGTGCCAGTATCTCCACCAGGCCTAGTGGGGTGGTCGCTTGCAGCAGGCTCCTGACCACAGGGTCGGTGCTGCCTGACTCTCCCTCCATCTCCGGGTGCGACTTCTCTGGACTCCTCTCCAGACTTCTCATCTCCGGGTGCGCTCTCTCCAGACTCCTCCAGGCTGCACCCATCTTCTCTCTTTTGTTCTGTCTCCGCCCACTTTGAGGGTGGTCCCGGGGCAACTTGGTGATTGTCAGTTCCAGGGGCAGTTCCCTCACGCTGATGGACACTTCTATCATCACAGTCTCTGTTGGTGGGGGCGGTTTCCGCTTTTGGCGCCATTCTTCGACCTGGCCCACGATGGGAGGTGGCCTCTTGCCACCCTCTGGCACGCCCATAATGGCGTCCGCTCTTCCAAGGCGGGAAATCTTCTTCTGATGGCGGGAAACGTCTCCCAGTGGCGGGAAACTCCGTGGATGGCGGGAAAAAGCTGCAAATGGCGGGCAACCGGCGGGAAACGACCTGTGATGGGGTCCGATGGCGGGGACCCTCCGGAACCGGCGGGAGACTTCGTTTTGAGGTAAATGTGAACTTTTCTTCAGGCACGCAGTACCCGGTTGTTGCGGGCACGTTATCCTGCCGACTACGCCAAAGTTGACGCGCCCCCTGGGCCGTGTTTCAGGGGATACCCGGAGCCGGATCAGATGGGGGTTGTAGTCTCCGAGTGGCGGCGACCCGGTCCGTGCCCAGGGTGTCAAACTCAGTGTACGGCAGTCTTTGCAGATGTTGTTAGATGTTCTTAGTGTCGACTACGCCACCCGTTGATTTGCGGTCAAAAGGCCGCCGCTGCAGAAGGGTCCGCTGAGGCTGGTGGTGTGTGTGCAGCTGTGGTAGTATAACCCCCAACGGGAGGGGTATAGCCTCAGGGGGTCAGATGTAGAGGATGGTGGTTGTGAAGGTGCAGTAGAGTTAAGTAAGAAGACTCAGAGTCGGGCTGTGCAGTTCAGGGGTTTTACTTACTGATGTTCTTTTGGTCGCTCTGGCCTTGAGTGACCACCCGAGCCGTGCTGCGTCCACCAGGTCCTGGACTCGGCCAACCCCCAAGCAATTCTGGAGCGTGGTCCTGAGCTCCTTTCTGACTTCCCTTTCTACTGGCCGTCCCCACCAGGGATCCACTTATGTCCGGCTCCCTCGGGTCTCTTGTTGGTTGTACCTCTTCTGGGTCCCCTGACCCTATGCTCGGTGTGCCTTTCTAGTGGATTTGGTGAGGGTCGTGGCAAATCTTGACCACGACCTCCAGTTCCTGGCTAAGGTGTGCTTTGGCCTCTGCCAGCTTGGGATCCGGTACCCTTGTGCGCCAACCCTTCACCCTTTTGTCTGTATTCTGGGATCTTGGGGTTCTTTCTTCTTTCCTCTCTGGGCCTTCCTTTCTCCTCTCTCTCTCTCTCTCTCTCAGACTTGGCCTTGGAGCTGGGCCCAGCCGGAGCCACAACTCCCTGTCAGCCCTCCTGGCTGAGGTTCTCTGCTCTGCTCCTCTACAAAGACCCTGTTCTAAGATGGTGCCCACCTTATATACTCCCTCTATGTGTGAGCTCAGGTGACCAGCACCCAATGAGCTCCTAGCCTTACCCAGACTGCTCCCCCTATCTGCCCCTACACTACTGGGATGTTCCACCCCCCTCCCACTCCAGCCAGGGACAGACGCTGTCGTACCTGCACATGTATCTGGTGGGAGTACAGTAGTTCTGTCCCCCGGAAATGGGATGTATGTAGTGTATGCAGCCTACTGAGCTCAGTTCCACACTCCATCCTTACCCGGGAGTGGAATACCACACCCCTGGGTTGAGGCGTAATACTCCTGTAGCAGCCGAATCCTCAGGGTGCTACATTCCCCCCTGGTAAATCACAGCACGTCCTTGGGCTGTAAGAGAATAAAAACATCCACAAACATACAATTTTTTTTTCATAAAACATAAACATATAAAACATATAAACATCATCAGCAGCATAAAACTTTTCATTATAAATACTCTTGTACCTCCGGCCACGGTGCAACTTGTGACCGGGTAAAGTGCGACAGTCTCTTGTAGTTTTCTATAAAACCAGTAGGGGGCGCCTTAGAAAGCGCAACTATATACAGGGGGATGTGACCGCTCTCAGTCCTCGGCCAGGTATTAGGAAAGGATGACCGCACTCAGTCCTCGGTCAGTGGGAATAGGGACACACGGGTTGCAGTTCACACTTGTCCCAACAGGGAACATATTTTAACTATTAACAGTTCTTGTACCCCGACGGGTAACTATTTTACAGTCTCTCTTTACCGTACTCTAATGACGGCGTCCTCCTGCTCCTTCTTGCAAGTAGGCTTCAGACCCGCCCGGGTCCTCTTGCTCCTCCTCACACCGCAGCTCCTCCTCCGTCAGCCGGTGTACATGGAGGGCGTAGGGTCCTTTGGCACACTTGTGCCGGGTGAATGTGACCTCATCCCCTACGTATAGGTCACGACCTCTATGTCCCTCCGGCAGATGGCTTTCTACGTCTCTGCGGGTGACAAAGACGTCGCCGGGGGTGTGATGATCCCTGATGAAACCCCACCCGTGCTGCAATTGGAATTTAATCACAGTCCCGGTGGCACGGGGACCATGAGCTGCACGGGGGTTCCTCCGGGTCCGGCTCTTCTGCTCTGCGCTCTGTATCTGCAGCCGCTGCTCACGGACCCGCCTCTCTCTCCGCTCCCGGTCGAAGACCTCTAACTGCTGTCGGCAGCACTCCGCACGCTCAGCTGCGGCCGCCCGAGTTTCTTGGATGAACCCCATGAGATCTCCTCCAGTGGGGTCCCACTCAAACTGCGCCTCCTCCAACGAGAGCGGGGTCCTCTTGACGGGCTTCGGAGCCGGAATCAGGGGCTCACACAGGGGCCTTTCCTTTTGGAGCTCAAGTTGGTAATACTCCGGTGGCCATATAAAGGGCTGCCCATCCGGGCAAGTGTGCTGGGCAAATAGGTCTTCACCCAGGTGCGGCACTCGAGATGTTGAGGGCGCGGTGGTGGTAGCGGCGCCCGGGTTGACCAGGCCTTGCGACCAGGCTTGGGGCACCCTGAAGGTAAAGGGCACCGTAAGGACGGCGGCGCCCGGGGTTACTCGGCCCTGCGACCAGGCCGGTGGTGTTTCCTGCTTGGCCGCGCTCAGGGTTGAGGCGCGTGACGTCACAGGGGTCGCGGCCGCGGCTTCTGCTTGAGGCCTAATCTGGAGCGGTGACGGTGCAGCGACGGGCACGGCAGGGGGAATTTCGGGCTCTGCGACGGGGAGCTGGGGCAGGCTCACGGTTTCTCGGCTCGGGGTAGTAACGTCCCCTTTACCTGCCTCCGTCTCTTCAGCTCCTTCCTCGGCGTCGTCTCCAGCCTTCACTCCTCCTGCACCATCCTCAGAGGCGGTCTGTCTCCTCGTCTCGGGTGGCGTGCTTCGCTGGCGGGTTCCAGCCTGCTGGGCCATCTCCCTGCTCCACTCCGTCAGCGTTTCTCGCTGCACCTGGGCCATCCTCCGTGCGAGGCCCTCCAGCGTGGTCTGTGCACACTCCCGGTCTCGGGGGAGCTGTGCCAGTATCTCCACCAGGCCTAGTGGGGTGGTCGCTTGCAGCAGGCTCCTGACCACAGGGTCGGTGCTGCCTGACTCTCCCTCCATCTCCGGGTGCGACTTCTCTGGACTCCTCTCCAGACTTCTCATCTCCGGGTGCGCTCTCTCCAGACTCCTCCAGGCTGCACCCATCTTCTCTCTTTTGTTCTGTCTCCGCCCACTTTGAGGGTGGTCCCGGGGCAACTTGGTGATTGTCAGTTCCAGGGGCAGTTCCCTCACGCTGATGGACACTTCTATCATCACAGTCTCTGTTGGTGGGGGCGGTTTCCGCTTTTGGCGCCATTCTTCGACCTGGCCCACGATGGGAGGTGGCCTCTTGCCACCCTCTGGCACGCCCATAATGGCGTCCGCTCTTCCAAGGCGGGAAATCTTCTTCTGATGGCGGGAAACGTCTCCCAGTGGCGGGAAACTCCGTGGATGGCGGGAAAAAGCTGCAAATGGCGGGCAACCGGCGGGAAACGACCTGTGATGGGGTCCGATGGCGGGGACCCTCCGGAACCGGCGGGAGACTTCGTTTTGAGGTAAATGTGAACTTTTCTTCAGGCACGCAGTACCCGGTTGTTGCGGGCACGTTATCCTGCCGACTACGCCAAAGTTGACGCGCCCCCTGGGCCGTGTTTCAGGGGATACCCGGAGCCGGATCAGATGGGGGTTGTAGTCTCCGAGTGGCGGCGACCCGGTCCGTGCCCAGGGTGTCAAACTCAGTGTACGGCAGTCTTTGCAGATGTTGTTAGATGTTCTTAGTGTCGACTACGCCACCCGTTGATTTGCGGTCAAAAGGCCGCCGCTGCAGAAGGGTCCGCTGAGGCTGGTGGTGTGTGTGCAGCTGTGGTAGTATAACCCCCAACGGGAGGGGTATAGCCTCAGGGGGTCAGATGTAGAGGATGGTGGTTGTGAAGGTGCAGTAGAGTTAAGTAAGAAGACTCAGAGTCGGGCTGTGCAGTTCAGGGGTTTTACTTACTGATGTTCTTTTGGTCGCTCTGGCCTTGAGTGACCACCCGAGCCGTGCTGCGTCCACCAGGTCCTGGACTCGGCCAACCCCCAAGCAATTCTGGAGCGTGGTCCTGAGCTCCTTTCTGACTTCCCTTTCTACTGGCCGTCCCCACCAGGGATCCACTTATGTCCGGCTCCCTCGGGTCTCTTGTTGGTTGTACCTCTTCTGGGTCCCCTGACCCTATGCTCGGTGTGCCTTTCTAGTGGATTTGGTGAGGGTCGTGGCAAATCTTGACCACGACCTCCGGTTCCTGGCTAAGGTGTGCTTTGGCCTCTGCCAGCTTGGGATCCGGTACCCTTGTGCGCCAACCCTTCACCCTTTTGTCTGTATTCTGGGATCTTGGGGTTCTTTCTTCTTTCCTCTCTGGGCCTTCCTTTCTCCTCTCTCTCTCTCTCTCAGACTTGGCCTTGGAGCTGGGCCCAGCCGGAGCCACAACTCCCTGTCAGCCCTCCTGGCTGAGGTTCTCTGCTCTGCTCCTCTACAAAGACCCTGTTCTAAGATGGTGCCCACCTTATATACTCCCTCTATGTGTGAGCTCAGGTGACCAGCACCCAATGAGCTCCTAGCCTTACCCAGACTGCTCCCCCTATCTGCCCCTACACTACTGGGATGTTCCACCCCCCTCCCACTCCAGCCAGGGACAGACGCTGTCGTACCTGCACATGTATCTGGTGGGAGTACAGTAGTTCTGTCCCCCGGAAATGGGATGTATGTAGTGTATGCAGCCTACTGAGCTCAGTTCCACACTCCATCCTTACCCGGGAGTGGAATACCACACCCCTGGGTTGAGGCGTAATACTCCTGTAGCAGCCGAATCCTCAGGGTGCTACATATACATGGCCCCACATAGTGCTTCGTACTGTATACTTGGCCTTGCATAGTGCTCCATCCTACTATATACATGGCCCCGCATAGTGCTCCGTACTGTATACATGGCCCCGCATAGTGCTCCGTACGTATACATGGCCTCGCATAGTGCTCCATACTGTATACATGGCCCCGCATAGTGCTCCGTACTCTATACATGGCCCCGCATAGTGCTCCGTACGTATACATGGCCCCGCATAGTACTCCCTACTGTATACATGTCCCTCGCATAGTGCTTCGTACTGTATACATGTCCTTGCATAGTGCTCCATCCTACTATATACATGGCCCCGCATAGTGCTAAGTACTGTATACACGGCCCAGCATAGTGCTCCGTACTACTATATACATGGCCCCGCATAGTACTCCATACTGTATACATGGCCCCGCATACTGCTACCTACTGTATACATGGTCCCGCATAGTACTCCGTACTGTATACATGTCCCCCGCATAGTGCTCCGTACTGTATACATGTCCCCCGCATAGTGCTCCGTACTGTATACATGGCCCCGCATAGTGCTCCATCCTACTATATACATGGCCCCGCATAGTGCTCCGTACTGTATACATGGCCACGCATAGTGCTCCGTACTACTATATACATGGCCCCGCATAGTGCTACCTACTGTATACATGGTCCCGCATAGTGCTCCGTACTGTATACATGACCCCGCATAGTACTCCGTATTGTATACATGGCCCCGCATACTGCTACCTACTGTATACATGCCCCGCATAGTGCTCCGTACTGTATACATGGCCCCGCATAGTGCTCCGTACTACTGTATACATGTCCCCGCATAGTGCTTCTTACTGTATATATGGCCCCGCATAGTGCTCCATCCTACTATATACATGGCCCCACATAGTGCTCCCTACTGTATACATGGTCCCGCATAGTGCACCATACTGTATACATGGCCCTGCATAGTACTCTGTACTACTATATACATGGCCCCACATAGTGCTCCGTACTGTATACACGGCCTGTGCATAGTGCTCCGTACTACTGTATACATGGCCCCGCATATTCCTCCGTACTGCATACATGGCCCCGCATAGTACTTCATACTGTATACATGGCCCCGCATAGTGCTACCTACTGTATACATGGCCCCGCATACTGCTGTTTTGTATACATGGCCCCGCATACTGCTGTTTTGTATACATTGCCCCGCATAGTGCTGCACACAGTATACATGGCCCAGCATAGAGCTCCATACTGTATACATGGCCCCGCATAGAGCTCCATACTGTATACATGGCCCCGCATACTGTTGTTTTGTATACATGGCCCCGCATAGTCCTGCACACAGTATACATGGCCCGGCATAGTGCTCCATACTGTATAAACGTCCCGCGCATAGTGCTCCGTACTACTGTATACATGGCCCCGCATAGTACTCCGTACTCTATACATGGCCCCGCATAGAGCTCCATACTGTATACATGTCCCCGCATAGTGCTCCGTACTGTATACATGGCCCCGCATAGTACTCCATACTACTATATACATGGCCCCGCATCGTGCTCCGTACTGTATACATGGCCCTGCATAGTACTCCATACTACTATATACATGGCCCCGCATCGTGCTCCGTACTGTATACATGGCCCTGCATAGTACTCCATACTACTGTTTACATGGTCCCGCATAGTACTCCATACTGTATATGTAATAGTGGGGAAAGGCGTAGCCTTCCCTTTGTACTGAGATAGTTAAAGGAAGTGTCCCTGAGGTCAGACCTCCCTAACTGTGGTAGACCAAGCTAAGGGGGTTAGCTTTAGTGGTCCAGTTAGTAGAGTAGAGGGGGAACTTAGTGCCCTTATCAAGCCTAGAGAGATATAGAGCTTGTTCCTGGTATAATTCCTTCTGGCCTGTAGTACCTGAAAACAGCCACAAGATGCCACTGTTCTGGGTGCAGATGTCAGGTTGAGTCTGCCAGCAAAGTTATAGACAGTGATGGGTTAAAATTCTGTGATGACAGCTCACTGAGGGTGGGCATATTAGGAAAGTCTCTGTTTAGTTTCCAGAATCAGGAAGTGATTCTTCAGTACGAGTTGAGACCTCAAGTTGTTCAGACAGCCTGATTATAGTGGCTGCTAGAGTAGACGGGAGCTCCGTACCCTCAAACAGTGGGATCCCAGTGTGCAAGTCTCCCCACACAAGAGCACGAGTCCTGTTCGCTCGCCGGAGAAACTCATCAAAGCGTAGTGAGGACACGGGGCACTTCTAGTCTGCAGGAAGCAGAGGAAGCTAAATAGGACTCCAAGCTAAGACGTGGGGGAGAGATATCGGATCCGGTCACTGTCAATGCAGAGGAGTCTCTTGGGCCAGGGATTATAGCCACAGAGATGCTCCGCTTAAAGAGGGAACCAGGGCTGAAGCAGTTAACAGCGCCTGTGAGAGAGATGATTGCCTGTCGGGCCTTATCCATTATATCTGACTGTAAATATTGTATATATTCCTCTTCCCCAAGTAAAGTCCAAGTTCTGGTTAAGAACCTCGTGTCCTCTGAAATTATTGCTGCCCTGGTCCCAGAAGAAAATTGCCTGGAGACAGCCGCGATCGGATGGCTTGAAGTAAGTGAAGAGCACTACATGCACAGCCACACTTCAGAGGGAGGACACGTATTGTCTGTAGGGTGCCATAGCGAGAGGGGGCTACAGCTCGCCCACGACTACCTCGCTGGGACACCTTACATTTGGCGTAGTCGGCAGGATGCGAGCTCCTCGCATGAAGAAAGCGGGGAAGAGCCGACGCAGAACACTGAGGAGAAAGTGTTGGAAGGCATGCGGCCCAAGATGGCGGCCCGAAGCATGGATTCCAAGATGGTGACGACGGCGGTAAAGTCTGGGAGAAGAACCGCCTATCGTGGGAGTGGACGGCGCTGGAGAGCGTGAAAAGATGTCCAGCCCCTGCGAATTTCGGCCCGAAGAGGGAGGGGCCCAGCGGTGAAGATGCGTCCCAGGATGAGACGTCCAGAGAGGAAGAGGGTGCGGCGTAAGGTGAAGCCCGGCCCAGTGAGTATCAGCGCGCACAGAGAGGGGGCGCGGCTGAAGGCAGAGCGGCCGAGAGTGACGAGTGACGCGGCGGTCACGTCAGAGGTCCGGCCGAGGAAGAGGCGGAGCTGGATGTGCAGGACGCGCGTCACCGGTAAGCGACCGGCGCCATTTTCTGTCCGGCACGTAAGGAGAAGGAGGTACGGCAGCGGACGTCCTGAGAGGATGGCAGCCCCAGAGCCTGACAACGTGCGCGAGAGAAGCGGTGAGGAGGAACCCCTGGAGATCACCACCCCAGGGGTCGCGACTGGAAGTCGTTTGCCGGCGGGCGCTGCCCGCAAACCGTTGCCCTTACCCCCAGTGGCTGTCCAGTGGGCCACTAGGCCTGATCCGGAGCTGGGCCTGCTAGTCCACGAGCTTCACATGTGGTTCTGGAGCCGGATGCCGGAGGAAACGTCCCCCTCGGGTGAGGGAGGAGAACATCCAGGTTGGGCCAGAGCAATAGCTGCAGCGAAGCTTACAGAAGGTGAGCGGTACCTGCCCCAGTAGCTTCTGTGGCAACAGAGGCCCCCAGGCCTTCAGGGGACGGTGCGGAAGGGAAGCCCCCTAAAAGAAAGGCCCCGCGGGAGAATTTCTGGTCGTTGGCCTTGGAGGCCCTACATTCCCCCTCGGCAGAGCGGTACGCCGAGCCCGGGAGTCCTAAGTGGGCTACCCGGGACCCCCCGATGACCGCGCGAGAACGGCGGCGATGGACCGATACCTTCCTGAGAGGCTGGCTGGAGGGGTCCAATGGGGCAAGAAGGGAGTCAGTGGAGGAAGCTCAGACCCGGGGGCGGGTCATAGAATTCCGTATCCGTGAGGGGTACGGGTTTCTGGAAGAGGAATGGACCGGGCATGAGGTGTTCGTGTCCCGCGAAGCGGTAAAGCGGGACTATCTGCCTGGCCATTTACACAACCTGCACGTGGGTGACATCGTGCACTTTGTAAAATGTGAGTGCAAAACGGGTGGTATGCGGCTGCGGTCACCCGCCCATATAAATGGGAAGACATCCTAGAGAAGGACCGACAGGTCTTCGAGAGGAGGGCCAAAAGAGAGGCTAAGCAGCGCTGGGCTAGGGAAGCCCCTAAAGGCTTTCTGTCCCCACCTAAGGCCAGTACTCCACCGACAGAGGAGCCTGGGAGGCGGCAGTGGGGAGATATTGTGAGCGACGAGGAGGAGGATGTCGCAAGCAGCAAGGAAGCCGATTTCCTTAGTGAGGTGCCGGAAAAGGAGTCGGCACCACAACACCCAGGAGGGGCTGAGGCAGTTGAGCAGGGGGCTGCCAGAGAGACTCAGGCTGGTGTTAGCCAGGAGGTCCATCATTTTTCTGTCACCAGCTACGGCCCTACCCAGGTCGGCTGTGGCAGTGCTACGTCCTCGGAAGATGACCCTGGGCCTAGCAGATACCCCGATCAGCCGTGGAAGTGGAGGAAGCCACCTTCATCTGCAGCATGGGCCGCCTTCATGAAGGAACGGGGGGAGACCCGGAAGAAGTAAGCTAACTAGTTAAGGGTACATTGACCTTTCATCTCTTCCTTTATCAGGACCCACCAGCGGTGGTCCAGTTTCTGGGACTTGTACCCAATGGGGACGGAGTGCCCCATGTTGAGTTAAAATGGAGGACTGTTCCCCTACCTCCCAGGCCAGGAAGGCCTTAAGCAGCACCCAAAAGTTGCGTGCCCGGGAGAGCTGCTCTTTTTGTTTTTACTTTTGTTTTCTTTTTGTTGCGCTTGTTGCGCCTTTTTCTGCTGGAATTTAAAATGCTGAGGCACACCTTGAGGATGGATATCCTCCAAATCAAAAAGACTTGCGGCCTAGCGGGAAGAACCGGTGACCCCCGCTAGGGCCAAGAAGAAAGAGACTCACATAGTGTTACCTGTGACTGTGTGCCTCAGAATGTAGCCCCAGGAGGGGATTGGGGTCTATTGAGGTGTTGACCTGACTTAAAACTGTGGACACTTCGTTTCCAGGGTCCTTACCAAGAAGGACCGGTGCCTCTGAAAAAACGTTGATAATGGACTGTCCTGAATTGCAGTTCCAGGGCCCTTAACCGAGAAGGGCCGGTCTTCCATCCAAGAAGATGACCTCAGGACTAGTCGTTTACTAAAAATGTTTTAGTAAAATTTAAGCTGTTGATTAATGTTTATTGCTTAGTGTGGTCAGGGGAATGTAATAATGGGGAAGGGCGTAGCCTTCCCTTGGTACTGAGATAGTTAAAGGAAGTGTCCCTGAGGTCAGACCTCCCTAACTGTGGTAGACCAAGCTAAGGGGGTTAGCTTTAGTGGTCCAGTTAGTAGAGTAGAGGGGGAACTTAGTGCCCTTATCAAGCCTAGAGAGATATAGAGCTTGTTCCTGGTATAATTCCTTCTGGGCTGTAGTACCTGAAAACAGCCACAAGATGCCACTGTTCTGGGTGCAGATGTCAGGTTGAGTCTGCCAGCAAAGTTATAGACAGTGATGGGTTAAAGTTCTGTGATGACAGCTCACTGAGGGTGGGCATATTAGGAAAGTCTCTGTTTAGTTTCCAGAATCAGGAAGTGATTCTTCAGTACGAGTTGAGACCTCAAATTGTTCAGACAGCCTGATTATAGTGGCTGCTAGGGTAGACGGGAGCTCCGTACCCTCAGACAGTGGGATCCCAGTGTGCAAGTCTCCCCACACAAGAGCACGAGTCCTGTTCGCTCGCCGGAGAAACTCATCAAAGCGTAGTAAGGACACGGGGCACTTCTAGTCTGCAGGAAGCAGAGGAAGCTAAATAGGACTCCAAGCTAAGACGTGGGGGAGAGATATCGGATCTGGTCACTGTCAATGCAGAGGAGTCTCTTGGGCCAGGGATTATAGCCACAGAGATGCTCCGCTTAAAGAGGGAACCAGGGCTGAAGCAGTTAACAGCGCCTGTGAGAGAGATGATTGCCTGTCGGGCCTTATCCATTATATCTGACTGTAAATATTGTATATATTCCTCTTCCCCAAGTAAAGTCCAAGTTCTGGTTAAGAACCTCATGTCCTCTGAAATTATTGCTGCCCTGGTCCCAGAAGAAAATTGCCTGGAGACAGCCGCGATCGGATGGCTTGAAGTAAGTGAAGACCACTACATACACAGCCACACTTCAGAGGGAGGACACGTATTGTCTGTAGGGTGCCATAGCGAGAGGGGGCTACAGCTCGCCCACGACTACCTCGCTGGGGCACCTTACATATACATGTCCCCACATACTGCTGTTTTGTATACATGGCCCCGCATAGTGCTGCACACAGTATACATCACTCCACAAAGTGATCCATACTGTATACACGGCCCCCGCATAGTGCTCCGTACTACTATATACATGGCCCCGCATAGTGCTCGGTACTGTATACACGTCCCCCGCATAATGCTCTGTACTACTATATACATGGCCCCGCATAGTGCTCCGTACTGTATACATGGCCCCGCATAGTGCTCTGTACTGTATACATGGCCACCGCATAGTGCTCCGTACTGTATGCACGGCCCCGCATAGTGCTCCGTAAAGTATACATGGCCCCGCATAGTGCTCCATGCTGTAAACATGGCCCCGCATAGTGCTCCGTACTGTATACATGGCCCCGCAAATGTGAAGCCCAGCTGTGCTTGGTATCACAGATCCTAGAAGGGCGTATTGAAGGATTCCTCCACAAGAGGCCCCCATAACCATTCACACATCTCCACCTTCCACCTCAGACCACCAGAGGGAGCCCGTTAGGGATAGATAAATAGAGAAGGTGGAGCAAAGCAGCAGTTAGTCTAGACTGGAGTCGACAGAGAGCAGAAGTCTGTTGAGAGAGTTCCTGCAGTAGAAGCCTGAGAGAGGTTAGTCTGCAGTGGAGTATGTTCTAGACTCAGTTGTAGCTCAGAGAAGTGAGCTTAGGTGTGCCGGCGCCATAAGATCGGTGAAGCGCGGCAAGCTGCCGTTAGTGTGAGTAGCCTAGGAGGGCCCTAGTAGGCCGAAGGCGAGTAGAGAGGGTTAGTTCATAGGGGCAGAGGAGCTTAACTAGCTCACCCCGTAGAAGAAGCAGTTACCGGACACCGGGTCCGAAGCTTACCGGGATCTCCATGACCCAGTAAGATAAACCGGAATCCCTGGAGAATTACAAGTCCCAGGATCGCTAAAGTGCTGATACGTACCAGAGCCAGGAGACACATAGGCCCCGTAGGTCGGGAGCGTGCACTCCAAGAGAAGGCCCTACCACAAGGTCAACCAGCGTAGGACAGAGACAAAGTTAGGCCTAGCTTCAGGCAGGTCAGAAACTTACTATGCAGAAGCAAGAAAGGAGGCCCAAAACCCGCTCATTGGGGAGGATCCGGACATACACCCTTCACCCTACAGTGCTCTGGGAAGTGCCTGAATTTCCATCAGTAAAAGGTACTGAAGTGACTATTGTGTCCATCCCTGTTCTTGCTCTGACTCGGCTGAGTCTCTCCGTCCTGCTTTCCCCGTCCATTCCCCGTCCATACCTGTGGGGAGCCATACCATCTAGCTGCCTTATCACCGGTCTCAGTGGACTGCGCAGCACTGGTGAATATCATCAGAAACCATAGCTGGCGTCACAAACTCTTTAATAAAACTTAACATCTATCAATGCCTTTTTAAAGAGAGACCCCAGAGTACGGGCCCGGGAGCCGACCACCGCGACCTCCTTAAGGCTAAAGGCCCGGGTAACCGAGTCATCCCCATCCCCTGGGCTAGTCATCTCTCCTGGGGCCATGAACAGGATCAGATGCCCGCTGCAGCGACAGAGTGTTGTGCCCGTTGCCACCGGGTACTGTGTGCCTTTATTCTGAACAGTGTACGTGAAGTTGTGGTGAAGGTTGCCGCCATTGTTGGGTCGCTGAGCGAGAAGAAGGACGTAATCGCGGGATTATAAGGGGCGTACCTGCAAAAGAGAGCGAAGTCCCGGACACGCCCCATGCTTTGACGTCAAACCAACAAGCACCAGGTCCTGTAAGGAGCGTCGCTGAACACACTGACGTAGGACGCAAGCGACGCAAGGTCCTGAAGACACCCGTCACCTGCGGAGCTGCGGCCTACCGGAAGAAAAACCAGAAGGTAGGCCACGGTTAACTAGGGGGGCGCCAAGATGTCCGACGAGCAGCAGAACGCCGACCTACCGGTCAACGTCCCTGAAGTTCAGCCCGCGCCCGATGATGAGCAGGCCGAAGCCTCCGCTCTACCAGCAGCGCCCATAACACCTGTAATACCTATGACTTTACCGTACATTCCTGGAGCAAAGTGGCTACCCCAGTACAACGGCAAACCAGATACCCTGTCTGGATTCAAACGGAAGATATGTGCTATCTTGGACATGTACTCCATGACAGGTAAACAAAGAGCCGCCGTTGTATTAGGATAACTGACCGGTGCTGTGGAACGGGAAGTGGAAACATGGTCGGCCGCAGACCAGGAGTCAGTGTCCGCAATATTCCAAAAACTACAGACTGTCTTTGAGGACCTTACTGAGGCGGACCTCCGGATGAGGTTCTACAGCTGTTCCCAACAACCAGAGGACAATGTTCGGGACTACGCCTGGCGTCTCCAAAGGGCCCTGAGGGCTCTGAACCAGGTTTGTCCAACCAGCGTTGAAAATGAGAACAAAATGCTGAAGGAACAGTTTGTCCGGGGACTGAGGTTTCCAGAGGAGAGCAGGACTGTGCGTTGGTGGTCCCTGGATCATCCAGATGCCACCTTTGACAATCTCAAGGACATGGCTATAAAAGGACTGCAGCTCCTGGAAACAAATGCCATCCAACGTTACCAGGGTGGGGCTAACCCAGAACCTGCAACACCCACCTTTTCCCCAGTGACTGCTGAAGCTAAGGTTCCAGTAACGTCCCCTAGAGAGCTGGACAGTCTGCGCTCTGAAGTGCGTCAGTTGAGCAAAACCCTGACCACTGTGCTGAGTGCTCTACAGCTGAGGACGGAGCCTGAGGAAGGAGGGAAGATCCTGCTAGCCGATAGCCCTGAGGATGTCCCCTGGATGCGAAGGAGGAGGAGGCCAACACCACCCTCGCCGAGGACCAGTGACCAGCGCCGTCCACCTAAGGACCCAGCCTGCTACCGCTGCCGCAAGACCGGACATATCATCCAGAATTGTCCTTTAAACGAGAAAACCCTGGGTCCGAGGGCCGACACCCAGGAGTAGACTCACCAGGCCCATCAGACTGGTACAACAGGTTCGTCGGAGGAAGACCTTTCCTGTCCATTGTGTTGGACGGGATCCTGACGCATGCCCTGCTGGACACAGGATCTCAGGTAACCATCATGCCTGAAGTCCTCTACAAGAGGTTCTGGTCCATGGACGATCTACGTCCGCCAGCTCCAAATTTGTCTGTATATGCTTCAAATGGACTCCCCCTTAACCTACTCGGGGTTAAAAATGTGACTGTAAAGGTGGGGAGAGTGGAGCTGAAAGACCAGGGATTAATTGTAGTGGAGACTAACCCTGATGACAGCAACCCGTATATGGTATTGGGCACTAACGTTGTTGGTAACTGTTTGGGAGAAGTTGTGTTCTTGCTCCAACAGATAGCCGACACTGCCAGACCGAGACAGAGGAGGGCACTGCAGAGGGAGATCCGCGTCCTGATGTATCAACAGCAAGTAAAGTTAACAGATGGTGAAATCGGTAACGTGCGGGTAACAGACCCCATACCCATTGTCATCCCCCCAATGAGTGAAATGCTCATCTGGTGTAGAGCTGCCATAGGTCTTAGAGGACAGAGCTATCAGGCGGTAGTAGAACCCCTTTGCTCCGAGCACAGACCCACGCTCTTAACTGCCAGGGGAGTGGTAGACGTACGTAATGGGAGGGTGCCCGTCCGTCTTCTCAACTTAGGGGAAGATGAGGTCAAACTGCCACGTTATGCCACTGTTGCCAAATTACATGCTGTCAATAATAACTGCATTTATGAGGCGGAGTCCTTAACTTCACCAGAAGAAGTGGAGGATAATGACCCTGCAACCCAGGTGGAGGATTGGTGTCAACAGCTCCATGTTGGGTCGGACACCACTCCTACCCATCAAAAACAGGGTGTACACCGGGTGGTTCAAGAGTACTCGCAGGTGTTCAGTAAACATCCACTAGACTTCAGGAGAGTTAAGGGGGTTCAACATCATATCCCCACAAGCAACCATTCCCCAATCAAAGAACTTTATAGGCCTATACCCCCAGCTCACTACCAGAAGGCAAAAGAAATGCTGCATGACATGAGGAAGGCGGGAGTGATAAGGGATCGTTGTAGTCCCTGGGCAGCTCCCCTAGTGCTGGTTAGGAAGAAGGACGGGAGCATGAGAATGTGTGTAGATTACCGTCAAGTAAATCGCATTACACATAAAGATGCATACCCTTTACCACGCATAGAGGAGTCCCTAGCTGCCTTAAAGTCTGCAAATTACTTTTCCACCCTTGACCTCACTAGTGGGTACTGGCAAGTAGCTGTGGCTGAGGAGGATCGGGAGAAGACGGCCTTCACCACCCCGATGGGACTCTACGAGTTCAATAGCATGCCGTTTGGACTCTGCAATGCCCCCGGAACGTTCCAGAGATTGATTGAGTGCTGCCGGGGACACCGCAACTTCGAGACTGTGTTACTTTACCTGGATGACGTAATTGTGTACTCCAGAACGTACGATTACCACTTGAAACACCTGGCAGAGGTATTTGAGTCATTGTCCCGGTACGGGATGAAGTTGAAGCCCTCAAAGTGCCACCTGCTCAAGAGGAAGGTACAGTACCTGGGGCACATTGTCAGTCCGGAAGGGGTAGCATCAAACCCGGAGAAAGTCACAGCCATCCAGAAGTGGCCGGAGCAGAAGAACCTCAAGGAGGTGCGTCAGTTCCTGGGACTAGTAGGATACTACCGGAGGTTCGTAAAGGACTACACTAAGAAAGCAGCTCCTCTGCAAGACCTCCTGGTAGGGCAGTCCCCCAAAGGCAAAAACCCCCCATTCCACTGGGGTAAGGAGCAAGTCGAGTCGTTTCAGGAGATGAAGGAGATCCTGACAGGTGATGAGATCCTAGCCTACCCTGACTACAGCCAACCGTTCCTGCTGTATACAGATGCCAGCATGAAGGCCTGGGTGCTGTTCTAAGTCAGAAGCACAAGAGAAAGTGATCGCATACGCAAGCAGGAAGCTCCGTCCGACTGAGAGGAACCCAGAGAACTATAGCAGCTTCAAGTTGGAGTTCCTAGCCTTGGTCTGGGCCATCACTGAAAGATTCAAGCACTATCTGGCTTCCAGCAAGTTCACTGCCTTTACTGATAACAACCCCTTGACCCACCTTGAAACAGCTAAGTTGGGGGCTCTGGAACAACGATGGATGGCTCGGCTGTCAACCTACCAATTTACAATTAAATTCCGGGCGTGCCGCAAGAACGCCAACGCCGACGCCTTGTCTAGGATGCCTCACCAGTCCGACACAGAAGAAGAAGTGGATGACTTGGAAGAGATTGAGCTACCTGCCTTTCATCGGAATGGGATGATCCATGAGCAGAGAGTCTCCAGGAAGCAGCGTGGAAAGACGTTAAACCCCCTGCCTCACCACAGCTGGAAAGAGACCCAGGACAGCGACCCGGTAGTCAGCCGCATTAAACAGCTGATAACCCAAGAAGGTGCCTCCCTGGAGAAGGATGCGTCTCTCCAAGCAAAGCAACTGTGGAACGAGAGAAGCCGGCTGTTTATCTACCGTGAGAAGCTGTGCCGGAGGTACGTCAATCCAAAACTCATGAGATGGTATGGCAGATAGTGGTCCCGAAGACAGACATCCAGATGGTATTAGAGGCTTACCACGATCAGGAGGGGCACTTTGGCTGGAAAAAGCTAGAGACCCTGCTGAAATGTCGATTCTACTGGGTAGGAATGCGCAGCTCCATTGAGAGGTGGTGCTGGGACTGTGGACCCTGCGGCCTAAGAAGGAAAGACTTCAGCAGCCAGAAGGCACCCCTGCAACCCATCGAGACGACTCGACCCCTTGAGATCGTGGCCCTGGACCATGTCAAGCTGTCCCCCAGCAGGTCAGGGTACTCGTATGCTCTGACCATGGTGGATCACTACTCACGTTTCCTGGTGGTCGCCCCTGTCAAAGACCTGACGGCAGAGACAGCAGCGAAGACGTTCGAAACGTATTTCTGCAGGCCCCATGGTTGCCCTGAGCAGGTTCTGACGGACCAAGGCCCGGCCTTTGAGGCTGAGTTGTTTAAGGAGTTCTGCTATTTGTACGGTTGTAAAAAAATCAGAACTACACCGTACCATCCACAAACCAACGGTCTCTGCGAAAACATGAACAACATCATCATCGACCTGCTAAAGACTATACCACTTGAGGAGAGAAACCAGTGGCCAGACCTACTACCTGACCTAGTGGATCTGTATAATCATATACCAGTGAGTTCCACCAATTGCACTCCGGCATATCTCATGCGGGCAAGGCCAGGAAAGCTGCCCATGGATTTGGAGCTTGGTGTAGTTGAACCTGAAGCTGATATGACCACTGAGGACTGGGACAAGACCAGACAAGAGCAGTACAGAAGGGTACAATCTTGTGTCAAGGACAGTCTTACTCGGGTGAGAGAAAAGCAGGAAGTTCAATACAACAAAAACGCACCCGCAGAACCTTTTACACCTGGTGAAACAGTACTAAAAAGGAAAAGACGTAACCACAAACTTGATGACCAGTGGGAAAAAGACCCCTACACTGTGTTACCGTCAAGGCTTGACAACAAAAAGACATGCATAATCAGTCGTGATGGAGGAAAAACATCAGCTACAGTGTCCAGGGACCACTTAAAGTTGTGTCCAGATTTACTGAAACCTCAGGAACAAGTGCCTTTCACAATCCCGGAAGAACCTAAAGAAGCGGTGATACACACTGACCTTGGAGACTTCCCAGCTGATTGGCCTCAGATAGGAGGTGCAGTAATTATTCCAGTACTCCAATTCTATGAACAGCCAGAAAACCCTCCACAGCAAGTTGTACCTGTAAGTGCTGCAGAAGAGCCAGCTCAAGAAGTATCCCCGGATGAAGGATCCCCGGCAGGAGCAGAGCAAGAGGGCCCAGCCAATGGTAGACTTGCCAGTCCAAGAGAGAGGTTAAGGCAGTTTTACAACATGGTTACACGTAGAACTGGCAGAGTGACTGAGGATACAGACACTGACACTCGACCAACCACAGCACTACGCAGATCAGTACGTAGCACGAGAGGTAAACCCCCTGCTAGGTACACTGAATAAAGTAGTCAAATCTCTGGGAGTGTAGATAGTTACCCCTGGGGTATTGTATATTAAATTGTAATGTACTGCATAATTGTTTATTTTCATGCATGCTTATCAATTTGTCCTTTTTCCTATTAATTCTTTATTGCATACATAATGAACTTCGTGGCTGAGGACTATGTGCAGCCCAAAAACTCTTATTGTATATAGTTGCGCTCCCTGAAGTGCCCTTTTAGGTGACCTCAGAAGGAAAACCTGTCTGGAGTGGCTCTCTTGGAGGTCCAACTCGGGATCTTCATGCCCTGCAGCCACCCCAGGGCCTACGTAGGGGGGTTTAGGACAGGTCCCTCCAAATCACCAAGTACTCTACCTTGTGGGATGGACATCCTTCTTGGGAACCTCGCCATAGGAGACTTGGATTCTGAGGACACTCTGTATTTGTTATTGTTATGTAACGTTTAAGATTCGTGCCTCCCATAAAGGGAAGATTGTTCTTGTATTGCTTATGTTTTCCAATGTTCCTGTTGTTTTAAAAAAAGTACTTCAGCCCGGGAGTGATGAGTTTAACTAGGGGGGAATGTGAAGCCCAGCTGTGCTTGGTATCACAGATCCTAGAAGGGTGTATTGAAGGATTCCTCCACAAGAGGCCCCCATAACCATTCACACATCTCCACCTTCCACCTCAGACCACCAGATGGAGCCCGTTAGGGATAGATAAATAGAGAAGGTGGAGCCAGGCAGCAGTTAGTCTAGACTGGAGTCGACAGAGAGCAGAAGTCTGTTGAGAGAGTTCCTGCAGTAGAAGCCTGAGAGAGGTTAGTCTGCAGTGGAGTATGTTCTAGACTCAGTTGTAGCTCAGAGAAGTGAGCTTAGGTGTGCCGGCGCCATAAGATTGGTGAAGCGCGGCAAGCTGCCGTTAGTGTGAGTAGCCTAGGAGGGCCCGAGTAGGCCGAAGGCGAGTAGAGAGAGTTAGTTCATAGGGGCAGAGGAGCTTAACTAGCTCACCCTGAAGAAGAAGCAGTTACCGGACACCGGGTCCGAAGCTTACCGGAATCTCCATGACCCAGTAAGATAAACCGGAATCCCTGGAGAACTACAAGTCCCAGGATCACTAAAGTGCTGATACGTACCAGAGCCAGGAGACACATAGGCCCCGTAGGTCGGGAGCGTGCACTCCAAGAGAAGGCCCTACCACAAGGTCAGCCAGCGCAGGACAGAGACAAAGTTAGGCCTAGCTTCAGGCAGGTCAGAAACTTACTACGCAGAAGCAAGAAACAGGAGGCCCAAAACCCGCTCATTGGGGAGGATCCGGACATACACCCTTCACCCTACAGAGCTCCGGGAAGTGCCTGAATTTCCATCAGTAAAAGGTACTGAAGAGACTATTGTGTCCGTCCCTGTTCTTGCTCTGACTCGGCTGAGTCTCTCCGTCCTGCTTTCCCCGTCCATACGCTGCCCTGAGGCCTAGCTCCACCTGTGGGGAGCCATACCATCTAGCTGCCTTATCACTGGCCTCAGTGGACTACGCAGCGCTGGTGAATATCATCAGAAACCATAGGTGGCGTCACGAACTCTTTAAT
Organism: Phyllobates terribilis; assembly: GCF_046119375.1. Taxonomy (NCBI): domain Eukaryota; kingdom Metazoa; phylum Chordata; class Amphibia; order Anura; family Dendrobatidae; genus Phyllobates; species Phyllobates terribilis. The sequence continues at coordinate 801,418,622 of NW_027362763.1, read as the reverse complement.
AAAACTTAACATCTATCAACGCCTTTTTTAAGAGTGACCCCAAAGAATGGGCCCGGGAGCCGACCACCGCGACCTCCTTAAGGCTAAAGGCCTGGGTAACCGAGTCATCCCCACCCCCTGGGCTAGTCACATAGTGCTCTGTACTGTATACATGGCCCCGAATAGTGCTCCGTCCTGTATACATGGCCCCGCATAGTGCTCCATACTGTATACACGGCCCCGCATAGTGCTCCGTACTGTATACACGGCCCCGCATAGTGCTCTGTACTGTATACATGGCCCCGCATAGTACTCAGTACTGTATACATGGCCCCGCATAGTACTCCGTACTGTATACATGTCCCCCTCATATTGCTCCGTACCGTATACATGGACCCGCGTAGTGCTACCTACTGTATACATGGTCCCGCATAGTGCTCCATACTGTATACATGGCCCAGCATAGTGCTCCTTACTGTATACATGGCCCTGCATAGTGCTCCGTACTGTATACATGGCCCTGCATCGTGCTTCGTACTGTATACATGGCCCCGCATAGTGCTCCGTACTACTATATACATGACCCCGCATAGTGCTCCGTACTGTATACACGGCCCCCGCATTGTGCTCGGTACTACTATATACATGGCCCCGCATAGTGCTCCGTACTGTATACATGGCCCCGCATCGTGCTCCGTACTGTATACACGGCCCCGCATAGAGCTCCATACTGTATACATGGCCCCGCATAGTGCTCCGTACTGTATACATGTCCCCCTCATAGTGCTCCGTACCGTATACATGGCCCCGCATAGTGCTACCTACTGTATACAAGGTCCCGCATAGTGCTCCGTACTGTATTTATGGCCCCGCATAGTGCCCCATACTGTGATCATGGCCCCGCATAGTGCTCCGTACTGTATACATGGACCCGCATAGTACTTCGTACTGTATACATCTGCCCCTCATAGTGCTCCGTACTGTATACGTGGCCCCGCATAGTACTCCGTACTGTATACATGGCCCCGCATAGTGCTCCGTACTGCATACATGGCCTTGCATAGTGCTCCATACTGTATACATGGCCTCGCATAGTGCTCCATACTGTATACATCGTCCCGCATACTGCTCTGTTTAGTATATATGGCTCCGCATACTACTGCATACAGTATACATGACCCCGCATAGTGCTCCGTACGTATACATGGCCCCGCATAGTGCATCGTACTGTATATATGGCCCCGCATAGTGCTCCGTACTGTATCCACAGCCACGCATAGTGCTTCATATGGTATACCCGGCCCCACATAGTGCTCCGTACTGTATACACGGCCCCCGCATTGTGCTCGGTACTACTATATACATGGCCCCGCATAGTGCTCCGTACTGTATACATGGCCCCGCATAGTGCTCCGTACTGTATACATGGCCTTGCATAGTGCTCCATATTATATTCTCCTTACATGGTATCCTGTTTTTGAGATATATGTGTAGTTTTTTCTCACTTGTACTATAGAGTACACTTTTAAGGATAATTATTAAAAGTTAATTTTTATTGGGTATTTTTTCTGTCTATGGTTCTCTGGTAAATATATATACCCTATTACCAATTTAGTTTGGTGAATATTTTTCTGGTTTTTCTTGAGAGTATTATGGCTGGATTTTTGTCGGGACCTTTAAACACTAACAGATGGTTGGACGAAGCTAAGGAAGTTTTTTCAGGGACTGAGTGTGGGGTCAATATTTCAACAGAGCCCAGTATTAAGAATGTCTTTGCGGATTTATTAGAAGTCTATAAAGAAAACATCAAGTCATGGTGGGAGGTCCAATCATTGGACAACTATATAAAACAAGGGATAGTGCCACGTGGCCTAAGGATTAACTTGTTACCAGCACATAGGAGCAGGTCAGTTTCACTTTTATCTAAGTGGGAGAAAGAATCTACAGCCTCATCTCTGAGGTTTATGCAAATCCTACTAGAGGAAGAAAAGGTCACTTTTGAGAAGTCTGCAGCCACCCTTAAAGAGCAGATAGATAGGGCCCTTAACTTTAAGTCCGCATTGGACTTCTCCACAAGAGAAGAAGCACTGAGGGTGTCAGTAGAAAAATATCAACTCGTTCTGAAAGATAGAAAACATAAACGATTCACTAGAGATTTGACTGATTTTAGGGAAAAACGAGCATATCCTGCCCTAAATAGTAAGGGTGGCCCAACGACGGACATCTCCTCCTCTGATCTGGAGTCCTCTGATACTGAACGTACTCCGAATGAAACCCCTAGACTGTCTAGTAGATCTAGGGGGCAAGGAAGGAGAGGGTTTGGTAGAAGATGGCAAAATCGAGGTTATTCAGGCCAGGGTCCATCTTTCTCCACATCACCATCTATGGGATTATCCTCTACTTCAACTCCCTCTTTTTTAGAGAACAGGGAAGCACGCTACCATTTGCGGGAAAGAATGGTGAATTACAATCGTTAGCCAATAAGATAATACCACATCGATTACATGCAGGTAATGATAGGAATGTGATCAATTTGTCCTCACACACTCTTACAGAGACTGAACGAAGGGTCTTAGGGACAGGACTGTCCTTTGTACCAACGACTCGCTTTGACCCTTTTTCGTGGGTTAAAGATATTCACCTATTCTTGAGGAAGTTGAGATGGAGAAAGTTTTTTGCACTCAATGACAAAAATAAATGTTTACAATTGGGCATCTCAATGGAGGATCTCCAGGATGTTCATCTCTTAGCTGAACTTGAAAACGAGGGCACTCGTGGATTGGGAGAGGGCCCTTTCTCGGATTTAAAACCTAAAAGTAGTAAAATGCCACCTGTAGGAGATATTGGTAGTATAGATATTTTTTCGTCGTTAGTCACGGAGGAAATCAGGAGAATAAATCCAAGGGCACATAGGGTGAACCCCAATTTTACATTTGGTGAACGGAGAGCATTACAGGATTTGAGTGGTGACACTTCCCTTATCATAAAACCCTCCGATAAGGGAGGGAACATAGTGCTTCTAGATTGTGATCAATATGTTTCTATGTGTATGAATATTCTTTCAGATACCATGACATATCAGGTATTACAGGGTGATCCTACATCTGCTTTTATGAGGACCTTATCTGACATTCTGCAACAAGCTAGACAAAATAATCTGATTTCATTGAGTGAACTGAATTTTCTGCTTCCAAAATTTCCTGTGATTGCAACTTTTTATGCCCTTCCTAAGGTTCATAAGGGCTATCCACCATTGAAAGGGAGGCCAATAGTTTCAGGTGTGGATGCATTGAGTCAAAACTCAAGCATCTATCTTGATCAGATGCTTAGATCTTTTGTTACAGCTCTCCCATCCTATCTGAGAGACACAACAGATTTATTAACAAAATTGGATGACATTACAGTTGATCCTGGTACTATTTTGGTTTCCATAGACGTGGAGGCATTGTATTCTAGTATCCACCATACGGCTGGTCTGATGGCAGTGGAGTCCTTTTTGAAAACAAGGGGAAACCACTTGATCCCACACAACAAATTCATTCTTCGGTTGCTTGATTATGTTCTTACGCATAATTTTTTTCTTTTTCATGGGAGATTCTACCACCAGCTTAGGGGCACAGCGATGGGGAGCCCCTGTGCCCCCACTTATGCTAATTTGCTCCTTGGCTGGTGGGAGAACAACATAGTCTTTGGGGACGAGGATGTCGTCGGGGGCCCCCACGTTCAATTTTGGGGCCGATACATTGACGACATCCTCGTCCTCTGGACTGGAGATGAGGAGTCCTTCATTGGGTTCATACAGCGCCTCAATGAAAATGATTTGGGCCTTAAATTTACTTATGAGATAGGAGGTAAGAAGATTGCCTTTTTGGATGTTATAATATCAATTGATGAATCTGGCTCATTGAGATCATCTATCTTTAGAAAACCATCAGCAGCAAATAGCCTATTAAAATGGGATAGTTATCATCCGGTTCCTTTGAAACAAGGGATCCCTAAAGGCCAGTTCTTAAGATTAAGGAGAAATTGCTCCTCTACCTCTGACTATTTTCATAAGGCTAGGGACCTTAAGGACCGTTTTTCTGATCGGGACTATCCAACAAGGGTGATCAATAGAGCATTTAATCATGCCTTTAAACAGGATAGATCTAAATTACTGGAGTCTCACTTCAGGCCCGAACAGACCTCCCTTACTAGGCTAATTGGAACATATGATGATCAACATCCTAGGATTATGACAATCCTGAGAAAATATTGGGGTATCTTGAGGACAGATCCGGATGTTTCCAAATGGATTGCAGACTATCCCTCTGTCACCTTTAGGAGAGGCAGATCTGTCAAAGATCACCTAGTACATAGTCACTTTGTGCCCCCCAAGAAGGAGGGGACCTGGTTGGATAGGAGGTCTACTGGTACTTTTAGATGTGGACAGTGCACTTATTGTCGTTATGTCTCCATCTCAGATACATTTGTGAGCTCTGTAACTGGACGCACCTATAGGAACAAACATTTTGCTAATTGTAAAACAATAGGTGTCGTCTATGTATGTACATGCACTTGCCCAAAAGACTATGTGGGAAAAACCAGAAGACAATTTAAAGTACGTATTGGTGATCACTTAGGTGACATCCGAAACAAGCGAGATACTCCTTTAGCGAAACACGTCAATACACACCATGGAGGTGATTTAAATTCTATTACATTTTGTTCTATTGAAGTGGTGAGTCCCTCAGTGCGACAGGGGGACTGGGATAAAAGAATTCTGCAGCGGGAGTCCAGATGGATTTTCTGGCTCGAATCTCTGAATCCCGGGCGTATTAATGAACAGTTAAGCTTTTCTAGCTTTGTATAGCCTTACTGTTGTTTCAATTAGCCTTACGGATAAAAATCCTGATCAGCCTTTTTTATATATCTACAGATAGTCCCGGTGTGTGTATTCACCATACTGGTGGACTGTAATACTGGCTTAGTTACTCACACATAAGTGGATAATATGCTACCTATTCCCCCCCCCCTTTTCTTTGGGGATGGATGCACATCTTTTTAATTATGGTGGAATATTCAGCTCATCTTGTGATTTTCCGGGTCTATTGTTTTGTGGTAGTGATTGTCTCTTGCATCTTCCTGTTGAACTGAGAGTAGCGGTATCCTCCATGCAGATAGTGAAACGCAGTCTGCGTTCCACCTGGTGGTTCCAGGAAGTGACGTAAAAAGCGGGAGGATACGTACTTTGCTTACGCATTCTTCGTACGATCCCTTAGCTAATACCCTGGGCTACGCAATCGGAAATGACGTATTACGTTGGGACCGGAAGTGATGTTAAACACGGTGGTACGCTAGTTTCTTAAAGCTTGCGTTTCGTAGTCAGGGTAACGCTGGGATTGATCACAGGTGAAATTAATCTCGTGGCACATGGCATTCCACAGATATATAGGGATGAATCCCACCATTGAACATGCGGTTGGACTCCGGTATACAAGTAGCTATTATGCGGGCATCTATTATGGCTCATCTCCTCTAATATTTCTTGTCCCCTGATGAGCCCCACATTGAGGAGGGGGTGAAACACGTAGGGAAGAAGGGACTAATCCTAAGGAATAACTTTACTGCTGATGATTTTACACCAGTCTGAGGGACCTTGAAAATTGATGCCTGGAGTGCTGTTACTATTTTGGGGAGTTCTGAATTGTGGATTGACTATATTCAGTTATGTATATAAAAAAGGACATCTAATGGACACCACTCAAGGCACTGTGTGAATCTCAGATGGACTAGAGATTAAGATAAGTGTATTACTATTTCTTATTTGGTCTGACTAGTACACATTTTTACCTATTCCAGTGGGTTGGGACAAAGGGATTAATTATAACCTTATTTGCGGATGACTTTACACCAGTCTGAGGAATCTTATAATATTGATGTCTGGAATATTGCTATTATAGCTTTGGGAAATTTTGTATTGTGGATTGACTACATTTAGTCATTGTACTAAAGGCCAACTAATTGATATCATTTATGGCATTGCTTGAATCCTAGTTTGACTGGGGATGAAAATATTCTTAATATTTTTTTCGGACTTGCTCTGACTGGTACACATGTCTATCTATTTATATTAGTGGGCTACTGTAAATCAAAAACCTTCTATTTGTGCAACTATATCTATTTTTGCCCACTCCCCACTGATATGGTATTGTTGTAATTTTTTATATTGAGCATGTCAATTATGACATGAATAGTCTACAATTGGTCCATTTATATGTATGTGTGTGGCATCTTTTGACTGTGTAGGGATACCTAGGGAAAGGAGAGGGACAGCCTCCGAGGAGCGGGGACACCATCTGAACCTTAGGGTGAAAAACACTCCGCTGTTAGGTAGGGAGAGCAATCTTATTAGGTGCTATCCAGGGTAAGTTTGTCTGAATTAATTGCTAATTTCATATTATATTCTCCTTACATGGTATCCTGTTTTTGAGATATATGTGTAGTTTTTTCTCACTTGTACTATAGAGTACACTTTTAAGGATAATTATTAAAAGTTAATTTTTATTGGGTATTTTTTCTGTCTATGGTTCTCTGGTAAATATATATACCCTATTACCAATTTAGTTTGGTGAATATTTTTCTGGTTTTTCTCCATACTGTATACATGGCCCCGCATAGTGCTCCGTACTGTATACATGGCTCCGCATACTACTGCATACAGTATACATGACCCCGCATAGTGCTCCGTACGTATACATGGCCCCGCATAGTGCTCCGTACTGTATATATGGCCCCGCATAGTGCTCCGTACTGTATCCACAGCCCCGCATAGTGCTTCATATGGTATACCCGACCCGCATAGTGCTCCGTACACTATATACGGCCCCCACATAGTGCTCTGTACTGCATAAATGGCCCCCGCATAGTGCTCCGTACGCTATACGTTGCCCTGCATAGTTGTCCGTACTGTATACATGGCCTCGCATAGTGCTCCATACTGTATACATGGCCCCGCATAGTTCTCCGTACTGTATACATGGCCACGCATAGTGCTCCGTACTGTATACATGGCCCTGCATAGTGCTCCATACTGTATTCATGGCCCTGCATAGTGCTCCATACTGTATATATGGCCCCGCATAGTGCTGCACACAGTATACATGGCTCCGCATAGTGCTCCGTACCGTATACATGACCATAAATGTTCCCGCATAGTGGTCCGTACTGTATACATGGCCCTGCATAGTACTTCGTACTGTATACATGTCACCCGCATAGTGCTTCATACTGTATACATGGCCCCGCATAGTGCTTCGTACTCTATACATGGCTCCCCATAGTGCTCCGTACTACTATATACATGGTCCCGCATAGTGCTCCGTATGTATACATGGCCCCGCATAGGACTCCATACTGTATACATGTCCCCCGCATAGTGCTCCGTACTGTATACATGGCCCCGCATAGTGCTCCGAACTACTGTATACATGGCACCGCATACTGCTGTTTTGTATACATGGCCCCGCATAGTGCTCCGTACTGTACACATGGCTCCGCCTAGTGCTCCATACTGTATACATGTCTCCGCATAGTACTCCGTACTGTATACATGTCCCGCATAGTGCTCCGTACTGTATACATGGCCCCGCATAGTGCTCCGTACTGTATACACGGCCCTGCATAGTGTTGCACACAGCATACATCACCCAAAGTGATCCATACTGTATACACGGCCCCTGCATAGTGCTCCGTACTGTATATATGGCCCCACATAGTGCTCTGTAATACTATATATATGGCCCCGTATAGTACTCCGTACTGTATATATGGCCCCACATAGTGCTCTGTAATACTATATATATGGCCCCACATAGTGCTCTGTACTGTATACAGGGCCACCCCATAGTGCTCCGTACTGTATACACGGCCCCGCATAGTGCTCCGTACCGTATACATGTCCCCCTCATAGTGCTCCATACCGTATACACGGCCACCGCATAGTGCTCTGTACTGTATACACGGCCCCGCATAGTGCTCCGTACTGTATACATGGCCCCAGATTAAAAAAATAAATACTCACCTCTGCCATTCCAACGCTGATCCCTACCTGTGGGCCCACGGACCATCATCTCACCCTTGTCAGCACACGCGCCTTCCCCCTTTCTCTAGCGCCGCGGCCACTCTCCTCTGCGCGCGCCCTCCCATCAGGCCACGCGCCCTCCCATCATGCCCAGACCATGGAGGCACAGGGAGGGCAGTAGTACTATATGGGGGCACAGAGAGGGCACTAGTACTATATAGGGGCACAGAGGTGGCACTAGTACTATATGGGGGAACAGAGAGGGCACTAGTACTATATTTGGGCTCAGAGAGGGCAGTAGTACTATATGGGGCACAGAGGGGGCACTAGTACTATATGGGGGCACAGAGGTGGCACTAGTACTATATGGGGGAACAGAGAGGGCACTAGTACTATATTGGGGCTCAGAGAGGGCACTAGTACTATATTGGGCCTCAGAGAGGGCACTAGTACTATATAGGGGCACAGAGGGGGCACTAGTACTATATGGGGGCACAGAGGTGGCACTAGTACTATATGGGGGAACAGAGAGGGCACTACTACTATATTGGGGCTCAGAGAGGGCACTAGTACTATATTGGGGCTCAGAGAGGGCACTAGTACTATATTGGGGCTCAGAGAGGGCACTAGTACTATATGGGGGAACAGAGGAGGCACTAGTACTATATGGGGGAACAGAGAGGCACTAGTATTATATGGGGGCACAGAGGGGGCACTATTACTATATGGGGGAACAGAGGGGGCACTAGTACTATATGGGGGCACAGAGGAGGCACTAGCACTATATTGGGGCTCAGAGAGGGCACTAGTACTATATTGGGGCTCAGAGAGGGCAGTAGCACTATATTGGGGCTCAGAGAGGGCACTAGTACTTTATGGGGGAACTGAGGGGGCACTAGTACTATATGGGGGCACAGAGGAGGCACTAGTACTATATGGGGGAACAGAGAGGCACTAGTATTATATGGGGGCACAGAGGGGGCACTATTACTATATGGGGGTTTTCCAGTCATGTAGGATCCCAAAGTTATTAAGAAGTAAACGAGTGAGTATGACACACGGTATTATCAGAACTACTTCTCACTAAATGTCCTTTTAGCACTCTAGTACTTTAGACTGGTACTTTCCACATTACTGATTCACAGTGAATATGTCCTGTTAGCACTGTAGCACCTTAGATTAGATTATTTCAGTCTATTGTTTCACAGTGACCATTTTCTGAATACTTGCACTTTAGCATTCTGCACTTCTCTTCTTTGCACTTTATACGTCCCTCAATGAATGCCATTATTTTGGCTTTTTAGCACTTTATATTAGTTATATTGTCTACACAACATCAGCACTTTTGCACTTTAAATTTACACAACTTAATATGTATTATTGGTGGAATTTCTACATAATGTGTACCATAATGATTATTAAACTCACTGTTATGTGTTATTTTGCACTTCTGGGTACCGATGTGTCCTTTAATATTCTATGGGCTCCTGTAGAATTTTAGAATAGTCCTATGGATTTTTTCTTCTGTGTCTGTCCTATTTAATAAAGAACCCCTTTTTTCACTTTCATTGTGTAGGGTGGTTTTATACACTCTTGTGTCACCATATTTAAAAAAAACTTTTTTATTCTCACTTTTTATTTGAATGGATTCACTTGAGGGGTATTTTTATGACACTGTAGGATTCACTTGAGATGTATGATTTCGGTGCATCATTTCCCTGTTTTTGAATATTTTCACTCATTGCACTTGATTTGGTGGCTGAATACTAATATGTGAAGAACATTAATAATGTTATGTGCTTTTATGTGTCCATATACATATGTGTGTGTGCACTTGTGTGTGCACATGCACATGTATGAATAAACATTTTTTTGCTTGTGTACACACATGCAGGCAATGTGTTTGAGAGGTATGATTTTGTGTGGTTAGGGACAGATGAATGGATGTATGAATGAGTTATATCAGATGATATTTACTCCCAATTGACAACTTCAGCATATGCATGTGTAAACTTGGAAAAAAAACAAAAAAACATTTATTTTCTTTTAGGGATTCAGTAAGTATCTATGTCCGTAGGTTTACATACCGTATATGCAGGTTTAGCTCTTACGAATCTATGCAGTGGTGTTTCCGTTTTGTGTGCCCAGACTCTGGGTTTGATTGTCTGGACATCTATATATATCTTTTGGATGGGATCTTTCCATATTAATATCTCCCTTTGGTTGGTTCCCTATGACCCCTACTACACTCTAACACATATTTTGTGTGTGGCGTCTGAATTTGCCTGTGTGATGCTGTTTCCCAGATGGTGCACATATATACTCTGTGCATGACTTCGGAATGTATGACTATACGGCCTACTATACGCAGCCCACTGAAAACCCCCCACTTACTATAAATAAAAACCACCACACTGTGACATTGGATATAATGGCCACAGCAGCCTCATTTATTATATAACAGCATAAACATAAATAACATTAATAAACATTAAATTAACTCTGAAAAAGGAGGAGGGGAATTGAAGGCTCCACCATTTTTGGAGAAAAACTGCAACAAACAGCTCCACCCTGCCACCCCTAGCCGCACCGCAACCGGCCAACGGGGACCCAGCTGACTGTTGCCCATCCAGAAATGTCCCGCTGAGACCTCGCTCAGTAGGGACCCGTTTTAAATTTTAACACCCGATTAACACCGAAGGGAGTCACCCATCCCTGCAGTGGGTTCCCCCGTCCTCCTTCGATGTAAGCAACCGCCTTCAAAACCCCCCTCCTTTTCCGCCATAGCGAGCAGGCATGACACCTTATGCCTGAGAGTTCCGCCATACCAAAAGTGCCTTTTCAACTCCCTCCATCAATGCTAATGCCCACATATCTATGCCAATATCATTCAAATGGACCCCATCAGACCACAGAAATTCCCTAGACGGAACTTCCAGATCCCGATGACGAACCACAACCCCCCCATGCAGAGCAATGAATCGGGAAACCTCCCTATTCACCTTGCTCCGAGCTTTATTTATCCTTTCGACTGACCAGGCGTGTCGCCATGCCAGGCGTGCGACGATGTCCGACCATACGAGCACTAATCCCGGATAGGTTTCCAAATGCCTCAGGCAGTCAAACGATGTCACGGATCAAGTCTCTAGACGTCCTAGAGCCCAAGTCATTCCCACCCGCATGCAAAACGAGTATATCCGGGGGCCTAAATTAGCATAAAAATGAAATTCGGGCATTACCCGGATCCACAGCAAATCCCTGATACCGATACACCGAACCATCGCAACCTCCTTCGTTGTGCCCAACTGGCGCCCCGCCTGTCTTACGTTGGCCCGACTGGAACCCCAATATACATAAGAGTGACCAAACACCCAGATCAACCGAGGGGGTCCTGAAACATAAAACAAAGGGGGGGGGGGGAATGTAAAAAAGAAAAGAAAATCGTTACCAAATAATAACGCTATCAAAAAATTGGGGGAAAATCTTATAACATATGAGGCCGGACATAAGACCGATACCTCGCCGACTCCCAGCGACCAATCTTTTTCACAGCTTTAACCCCCAAACCCCAGCGAACAGCCTCAGTGGCAGCCCCAATCCGAAACGGATGAGAACCAAACTCCAAACCATTCAGACCACAACTAGCTAAACCCCGCCTGAAGATGGTAATAAACTGATACACTGATAATGCAGATCCATCTTGATGTAACAAAAAGGCACCCGATGATGGACCTCTCACCTTCAGAAATGCAGAAACCCATCTCACAGGGCATTCAAACAAACCGTCCACAGCCCACAATTCCACCAAACAACCCTTACCGGCTGTATCGGTTTCTGACCGCCTCAAATAACACCGTACTGCCTCCTCCGAGAACACTACATCCTGTGATAACAGCCCACCATGACACTTAACATTTCTGCTCACCAATTCGCTTATCCTAAATGCCCCAAAAAACGCCAGAACAAAGGCCGCCCCAAATAGCCGACATTCATATTCAGAACTACACACACAGCTAAGGCAACGCAAAAGCTGACCCAGTATTTCAAACTATAGCGGGCGCCGCCAATCTCGTACCGGATAGCTCCTCCGAAATGCCTTCATCGCCTGGCGAACCAAGAAATCCTTGGTAAAGTCCCTCCAACCACTTAACTTAAAGAAGAAGGCCAAACCTGCTAACCTACCAGCTACAGCTGAGCCTGATAAACCCTCCTGAAATGCCCTGCCGATCATATACAACAATAAATAGGGACGGTCCGCTTCCGTCACCTGCTCACCTGCCGACTCCTCTAGCTCCTGCCAAAGACGCCACGCAGAAACATATCGAGACCAAGTACTGGGGTTAACAGAACACCTCACCAAATTCAACGCTGCACGGACACTAGATCCCACAACCACCGGAGCCAATCGGTCTCCAACTGCTCCGCGTCCGGCGCTAGTTCCCGAAAACGATCCCACTGGAAGCGAGACAATGCATCAGCTATTGAATTCTGAACACCCGGTACATGAACAGCACAAAACCAGACATTAAAATCCAAACACCTGAGCACTAGATGGCGCAAAAGAGACAGAACTGGCAATGAAACAGCTGACAAGTTTTTAATACAATGCACTACACTTAAGTTGTCACAGAAGAAACGCACTTTCTTGTTCCTCAGCTCAGAGCCCCAAACCTCCAAAGCCACCACAATAGGAAACATTTCCAGCAATGCCATGTTTCTTGTCAAACCTGCATCCTTCCATGATTCCGGCCACTCTCCCACACACCATTTTCCACCGAAATAGGCCCCAAAACCATAAGAACCTGACGCGTCTGTAAACAAAACCAGATCCACATTAGAAACGACTTGATCCATCCAAACCGACCTGCCATTATAAGATTGAAGAAAATCCGCCCAAATGGACAAATCCGCCTTGTGTTCCGAATTCAATCTTACAAAATGCAACGGATGTTTAATGCCTGCTGTCGCCTGAACCAACCTACGTGAAAAAACTCTTCCCATAGGTAAAATCCTGCACGCAAAATTTAACTTACCCAAAAAAGATTGCAGTTGGCGCAGGTGCAATTTCTTTGCCCGCAAAGCCTCTTGGACACAAGATTTCAGATCTAACAATTTGTCCTCTGGCAAGCGGCATTCCATCCTGATGGAATCCAATTCAATGCCCAAAAACTTCAAAACCGTGGAGGGGCCCTCCGTTTTCTCTGGGGCCAACGGAATGCCAAAGCGAGATGCTACCTGTTCAACCGTCGTAAGCAGCAAAGAACAAACTGAGGACCCAGCTGGCCCAATACACAAAAAGTCATCTAAATAGTGCAATATGGAGTCCAAGCCGGATTCCTCCCTAACTACCCATTCAATAAAACAACTAAATTTTTCAAAGTAGGAACACGAGATCGAACATCCCATCGGTAGACAACAATCCACGTAATAATGACCGTCCCAAAAACAACCAAGTAAATGAAAACTGTCTGGGTGCACAGGAAGCAGACGAAAAGCGGACTTAATGTCCGTTTTTGCCATGAGAGATCCTTTTCCCAGTCTCCGCCCCCAGTCCACGGCCTTGTCAAAAGAAACATACGATACTGATGCCAAATCTGGATCAATACCATCATTAACTGAACTACCATGAGGATAAGACAAGTGATGGATTAACCGAAACTTGTTAGGCTCCTTTTTGGGCACAACGCCCAGAGGAGAAACACATAAACACCGAACTTAATTTCCGTATCCTATTTTTCCTTAACAACTGCCGCATGCATCCGAGCCGAAATCAAATTCTTAGGCCGCACCGTACTTGGCACAACTGCTGACGGAATCCTGAAGCCAAAATTAAAACCATCCCTCAACAACACAGCTGCTTCCTTATCCGGATACCTACTTAGAAATGGAAGCATCCGATCTATTCTCACTGGTGTCCTCCCGTTTTGAAAAAGAGTCGCTTGATTTTTTCTTTCTTTCTTTTTAAAGCACTTGGAATGGCTGTGAGACCCTCCGCAGCCTGAACATTCGTGCTAAAACTTACAGTCTGTGCCAAAACGGCATTCCCGCTCATTAAACTGCCAGCACAGCCCCTTCCTGGAGCCTGACGAGGATGCCGCCGAATTGGCAGAACCCCCGCTACTTCCAGGAAAGGACTGCGAGGCCGACTTTGGTGCTGTCATCAATCGCAACCACAAGCTAATCTCCTTGTGGTCCCACCGTAAACTCGGACGGACTGCCTTTCTTTGCCTAAACTGTTCATCATACCTCAGCCAGGCCATCCCGCCATAAACACGGTATGCTTCACTAATCGAATCTAAATAACAAAATAATGCAGAACAGTTCTCCAGAGTTTTCTCCCCAATGACACTCGCTAGTGTGGTAAACGCCTGCAGCCAATTTTGAAAAGTGCGAGGAATCAGACGATAACGCCTGCGCTCCTCCTCATCCTTCTTACTCTCATCTGGATTTACCCTGCCCAAATTAAACTTCTCCAACGGTAGCAAAGAAAAAATTTCCACGTACTCACTTTTTCTCACACCTCCTGCTTTAAATGAGCTCCCAAGGGGCCATCAAAGCACATATAAACCTTGCCCCTTGCTCTGTCATCCAACCGCACTGTATCCACTGGAGTCGCCGCAGCCGCTGGTGCTGCAACCGTCTCATTAGCTGCAACTGGTGCGGGAATCCCTCCACTCACAACTGCCGGGGTCTCCGCAACCGCCCCTGAACCTCCAGCACCACCCTGCCAAACTCCGTTAGGACCTGCCGCAGGTGACAAAAAACCCCGCACCATGCTAAGAAATTCCGACACAACATCGCTCACCCGTTCACTACCCATCGCCCTGTCAGCCGCCAAGCCCCTCTGAAAATACCGCTTCCTCTGATCTACATCATCCGCATTCCCCCGAGGCACATTTAAACCATGTGACTTACTAGGCTGACTACGAGGAAGCCTCGAAACAGCTGTTTCGTGTCCTCCGCGGCGATCGTCCCCACTCTCTTCACTGCCAGATGAAATCTGGCCCTCTTCTTCAGAGGCAGAGTCAGGCTCGGGGACATCGCCAGGTAAACCCGACGGAGTCAACCCACCGCTAGACCTGGACCTCCTATCCACAATAGCATGCTGTCTGGGAGGAGGAGAGACTTCAGCTGCATGCCTGCAGCCCGCATCCCTAGCAGCAATCTGCCCTCTCCCATGGACATTGCACCGGTCCTCGGTGCTACCGACATCCCGAGTGGGCCGTCTCCTTGCCCCGCCGCACTGGTCTTCCCGATCTCCGCCGCCGGGGTCCTGCTGATCCTGACGCCTGGGCCCGGTACGGTTGCACCTGCCGTTCTTCTGTGTCAGCTCCAACTGACCGGTACTCCTTTGCTTTCCCCGCTGCATGGGCCCGGCGCGGCTGTGCCTGCCGCTCACCTGAAATAGCTCCGGCTGACCTATTCACCCTCCTGCCTCCTTCTGCTCCCTGGGTCCGGCATCCTTCAGGCTCAGCTCTCCTTCCCCTGGCTGCTCGCTGGGCCCGAAGTGGATGCCCCGGCCGTTCATATAATGTATCTCTCCCTCCTGCAGCAGCAGAGGCCCTGCTCTCCTGAGCAGCCCGCACTTCCTGGATAGTGGTGCCACATGACCGGGATGACCTCACAGGGGGGGCAGAGCCAACGATGTCACTCACCCCGGCCTCTGAATGATGCTGAGAGATTCTTCCAGAGCGGCGTGCGGCAGATGGGGGCTGGGGTTGTGCCTGTGATCCGGAGGGGTCCCTGGAGAGGCTTTGCAACCGGTGCCTGGTCCGGGGAGTCCCTTCCGGGCTGAGTCTCTCCGGTGGCCTGGACCTCCTTGCACCTCTCTGAGGTGATGCGGGTGCAGCCACCTCTCCGGCCGTCCCTTCAGTGTTCCATCGCTGCAGGTGATCCTGGAGCCACAGCTGTCCCCTGCTCTCAGCCAACGAACGGATCTCCTGGAAAAGAGCCTCCATTCCTCAGGACCCGACGTAGATTCAGGTTCGTTAACTTTTCCCGAATGGACTACCCCCACCACCCCTCACCTTATATACTCCCCACAGAGATACTTCCCACTAGCCAATCAGATAACCCCGTACTATCCCCCTGCCCCTATACTCCTTCCCTACAAATTCGCGCCCAAAACTGTATTCCTTACATTAACCCCTTACCACCCCAAATTACGGCCTAGCAGACCTCCTGAGTCATGCGGCCCTCCTCTTAAGGCCCCTATGGGGGGATGCAGTCCGGGCCATACTACCTCTGGAGTAGTCCAGGCAACACGCACTTTCATATGGACTCTCCTTCCTCTGACGTGTTGTCACACGTGGCGGGAATGGATGCACTATTTGGCATCTGGGGTTGACCGGGCAATACACGCTCTCCCTGATTGAACTTCGCTCTTCCCTCCTCTCGCATGTGACTGCACGGCGAGGAAGCGAGGTGCAACATGGAGCCCGCCCTGCAGGTGAGCTTGGCGTTTTTTACCGCAATCGATATCTGGTGTATAGGGATATATACTCCTCATTCTATAAAGGGTTAACATCTCCATGTAACATTCTCATGCAATCATTTTAAATAGCATTTGATGTGTAACGTAGTGGATTAGCTGTCCAATTACATAAATACCCAGTCTCTGTCTACTTAGTATACCCTTTTGAAGAAGCTTTGAAGCGAAACGCGCGTTAGAGGGTTTACTGCAGTGAATATGAATTGCTTGCTGTCCTTTGAGACTTATTTATGTTCAATAGCACTGTTTTAAGGATTTTTCAGTCTGCTGACTGTGTGGTTATATTGAGCACTTGTTCTGTTTATAGTTATACTTTTTTCTGAGTACCACTCCTCAGCATTCTG
This sequence comes from Phyllobates terribilis, assembly GCF_046119375.1. Lineage (NCBI taxonomy): Eukaryota > Metazoa > Chordata > Amphibia > Anura > Dendrobatidae > Phyllobates > Phyllobates terribilis. The sequence goes on along the minus strand of NW_027362763.1, from coordinate 801,401,746 downwards.
TCTCATCCTGTTGCCACTACCCTTATGGAGTGAATCCACGGGAATATAAAATCTTTTTCCTATATATTGATCTTTGTGAACAGTTTTATTGTGCGACCATAGTATTTCTATTTGATGAACACTAGGTGGATCACACATTGTGTACTTCTGGCACTATTACTTAGGTCTAAGAGTGAACTTTCACTATTTATATTACATATTTATACAGCCGGGTGGATCCCCCTTGATGTTCATTACTGTTCAGGGCATTTATATGTATATATTTGGATTCTCATCCTTTATATGTTTTTTCTTCATATTGGTCTTTAGTGGCTCCATGTACAATTTATATTTATATTAGTAACCTGTCCAACTTTCTAGGACAAGCATGCTAATTTGCATTCATCCACCATCTCTGTAGTATCACTTTTTTAATGTTGTCTAATTGATTGTTGAATAAAGATTGACTGATTTTTGTACATGGGAATTCTCTTTTTTGGCTTTTTGTATGAGAAGATAGTATATAAGAGTGGACACTGTCCTAATAAATTTGAGAAGGTTTGGAAGCTTTGGTGTGACCCACACCCTACTGATCCTACCTCTCAATTCAGTCTGGGAGATAATAGTTTTTCTTGTATTTCCCCTATAAACACCTGTGTAATGTGTATTGCTGTATTCTTTAAACTTAACTGACATGATGTGTATGGAGATGTATATAAAGAGCTAATAATAGATATGATGTTGTTTAATAATTATGTATTTTCATTCTGGAACCATTGTTATTCTTTTTTTCCTGTTATGCAATCTCTCAATTACTTGAATTAAAAAAAAGATAATCTTGGAGAGGTGACGTCTAAGAAGGAAAAGAGATTTAGACATGGTCTATTCCAACTTGGATGGAAGACACCCCTTGCCAGAAAAAGAGCGAAAACTAACACAGGACACAAGCAGAGGTGCACATGAATGAAAGTGATCAGAGAGACATCTGCGTTATCATTTTAAGACTACGCTAAACTCCTTTGTTTCATCAAATATTGGTGAACATCTCCTTTAATATTGGAAGTGGCTGGTGTGAATTGTCAACTCTGATCATGGACCTAAAGGAAGTTGTTCTTCATTTGTATCTGGATCCTCAATGAAATGTAAGACATGTTTAAATAATTCTGAAGCCCCCACTACTTTCTTACCAGAATGGTTTTATACCAGGGAGTGGAACTGATTCATTTGAGGAAAGTGTTTAACAATATTAGGAAACGGAGACCACCGCTCCATCATGGCATCAAAGGCCACAAAGACTTGTAACAGGGTGGTGTAGGCGTTCTTGTGGAGGGTACTCAAGATGTTTGGGTTCAGGGAGAATTTTATCAGGTGGATCAAACTATTATACCATTCACCCCAAGCCAGAGGTACAAAACGGTGATGCCCCCTCTCTTATCTTCTCACTGTATTTTCCTTGAGGAAATTAGCGGTTTTGGCAGCAGTGGAGAGGGGGAAAGATATTGATCTATGCAGATGATATTCTGCTGATTTTGTTAGAGATGGAAAAATCTTTCCTGTGGACCATAGAGGTGACCGTGTCTTTTGGTGCCCACTTTGGCTTGGATAGCAACTGTAGTATATGAGTTTTATTACCATTTGATGAAAAAATCAGAAAAGCGTGAAGAGATTTACAGACTTTAGTAAAAAGATGGCTTTGAATATTTAGGGATAAATATCACATGGGAGCTTGTGAGTTTTGTATCGCTTAACATTATATTGTTCATTAGGAAATTAAAATAGATGTTGATGTGGATGCTGCTGCCGATATCTAATGTGGATAGAATAACCCTGATTAAGATGATGGTCTCTCGCCTCTAGTTCGTTATGTCCTCAGCGTCTGCCCGGTATGGGTAAATGAGAACATTTTTAAATAAACAGAAACTTTTCTGAACGACCTGATTTGTTGGCGAGAGAGGGTGAGAATAAAAGTAACTATCTTCTGAAGTCTCAGACAGAAGGAGGCTTGGCCGTCCCTTATTTCCACAGATATTTCTGGGAAGCCCAATTACTTAAATTTCAGGAATTCTGATTTTGAAAGATTTTTACTAAATAAGAAAAAAGGGGATTTTGTAACATTTATGAATTTTTGAAATCAGGGATTTTGTTTCACGGGAATCTAGGAGATGACAAATGTTTTATTCTTGCAATTATACTTGATTATTTAAAGAAGATATTAAATATTAACACGTCAATTGGATAATATAAATATGTATATAGGATAATATAAATATATATAAAATTGTTAAGATACAGGGTTTTGGAAGAGAAAAGGTTGCATTTGGTTAAACATTTAATCCATGAAGATGAGTTGTTGCCATTTAATGTGATGAAGACACAGTTTAGCTTAAGTAAAGTGCACGATTTTAGATATTGTCAAATTCAACAAGCGATGAAGAGTATGAGGGAATCAAATTGAGGAATGGATTATTTTTTGATTGGTTGCCATTTAACAAAGAATCTATCTAATATTAATAAACTTATATATTTTATACAATATTCTATAATATAATAAATATAATATTAATAAAAAATTAACCGTGATTCCTTATATATTTAATGTTTAAGAAGAAGATTAGTTGAGAAAGTAAAGAGTAAATATTGCAGAGGCTCAATATATATAAAAACAAAAGTGGGATGTCAATTAATCAAACTATAAATTAATCCAATTGATCCATTAGTTCTATTATTTTCACCAGGTATTATACAGAATGGAGAAGATAGCTGACAATACTTGTAAGTTGTGTAAGAAACAAGGGCAGAATTGATACATTTATCATAGGGTATAAAGATATAGAGGGGAAACTGGGGACTTAGATCTCCATTGAGGTCAAATCAACAATTGTAACCTGCTCTCTGGAACGGAAGAGATGAAATGAGGAAGGAGAGTTCGTAAGTAGGCGACTTTATACAGCAAGAGTGGATTTGGTTAGGAAATGGATAGGGAAAAAAATTGAATACTACAGAATGGAAGAATTTTTTCAGAGAGTAATAAAATACAAGAGGGCGTGGCTTTGCTCCTCAGAGAATTTAAAAAATTGGGAGAAGATTTTGCAAAAAATGTAGCATAGAGCATTAAAACTTGGGGAGAGGGATAATCAATCGCCTATTTTTTTCGGGGTTTCTTTGTTTTTTTAAATCTTGTTTTTTGTCGACTTTTTTGATTATTATTTTTTTTCTGAACAATTCAAAAAAGGGCAGGAGTTAGGGAATTAGAAGGATTGTTGTTTTTTTCTGGATTTATGTTTTGTATTTCTGCAGTACGTTTTGTAGATTTAAATAAAGTTAAATAAAAAAACAAACAATCGCATCATTCCGATGATGTCACAATGACTGGACGATATAGAACGCCCCGTCATCCAGAGTTCCGCTGAGGGATTTTGTAGGCGTTTGTGGAGAGAGGAGTGTTGTAAGTGACTTTTGCAAATATGATGAGAAAAAAGCGATTTAAGCGCATTATAGTTCTCTCTGACACCGAGGACAGCAGTGATGATGACGATTTCCATCAGGTGAGCGTCATTTTTATATTTTTAAATAATGAGAATACATTTGGGATAAAAATCCCATTAAAAACAAATGGTGGAACCAAAAATAGAGCTCCAGGAAGAGGCATGATGGGGTGATAGTTTGGATCATGTTTCCAGAGTAATGACTGCCTTTAGTTGTGGTATTTGTGTCAACATGTCCATGTACAGGGTACATAATAATATTGTATGAAGACACGAAAATGTCACCACCGCCCCTATCCATATCCTAACCATAAGTGTCCCGCACACCCGTCCTACTCTGCACATGAAGTAAGCGCAGGCCAATGGTAACTATATTCATATAGACATCTACCTGTAAGTCAGTGGAAAATGGAGGAAGATTATAAATTACAGATGTTCATGCTCATAGATTCTATCTGACATGTTTGACAATTTTTCAGTATCATCCACGAAAGAAGCCAATACCGAGGTCTTCAGGCCAGGTTATCATCAGTGGCTTCAATTCGGGCCCGACTCCGAATTTACCAGGTACTGTGCTCCGATCCAGTAACAGCTCTGATATATTGATGTGTCATTATAGTCATTGGGTGCAGCTCATTGTGGTCAGGGCTTGGATTTATCTCTATTGTACGTCTAAGGTAATGAGTTCATATTAAACATTTCTTTTCAGCATTTGGTGAGGAATATTTATGCAGGCATTATAAAGTCAGACAGAAATGAGATTTGGGGATTTCTTCTCATGGTGGCCATGTACAGGGCAGGTTACTGTACCTGAATGTGGTGTTTTGCCCCATGTACATATAGGGTTACACTGGGTACATTATTAGGATTTTTTTCTTTGATGTCCTTCAGTCATTGTTATTACAATATTCTTATAAGAGATTTATGTTGTGTTGCCCCCACAGATCTGATTTTACCACCTTCAGATCCTGATCCGGACAGTACCACCTGGTAAGACCCACGTCTCCTCCATTGCTAGGTATATGATGGGGATTAATGATTAATGGTCAGCTCATTATTTGTTACCTTTATTTCACAGCTCCGATGCCATCATTATTAATGATGATGAGGATTCCAATAGAACAGGAACTTCCGCATATAATAGTAAGTGATCATTTCTAGATACAATCAGGGTAATGTTATTGTAGAAACAACATTGAATTTTCTGTACTGTCACAGATCAGTTACCAAATGTAACAATTAAAGGCAAATTATAAATGGGTCTGTGCATTTTTAAATTAAAGTTACATTAAAGGGGTAATCCTATTTTAGATAAGCTTTATTGGTGTGAGTCCTATGTCTGGGACACTTCCATAGTGGCAGAACAACATTTCTTTTCAGCATTTGATCAGGAACATTATTCATGCATTCGCTCTATAGTCGGTCAGGATTGGGATTCGGGGATTTCTTCTCATGGTGGCTATGCACAGTGCAGGTTACTTTAGCTGAATGTGGTCTATTTCCCAATCTACATATAGGGGTACACTGAATACTGTATTAGGATTTATTTCTTTGATGTTCCTCTGTCGTTGTTATTACAATATTCTAATAAGAGATTTATGTTGTGTTGCCCCCACAGATCTGATTTTACCACCTTCAGATATTGATCCGGACAGTACCACCTGGTAAGACTCACATCTCCTCCATTACTAGATACCTGATGGGGAATAATGATTAATGGTGGCTCATATTCTGTTACATTTATGTCACAGCTCCGATGATGACATCATTGTTATTACTGACGATGACGATTCCAATACTGGAGAATCTTCCACATATCATGGTAAGTCATCACTTCTAGATACAACCAGGGTTATGTTATTGTAGAAAGAACAATGTTTTTTTGTACTGTCAGTTTCCAAATCTAACAACTAAACGCAAATTACAGTTGGGTCTGTACCTTTAACCCCTTAGGGACTGGTCAATTTGTAGTCTACTTATGTCTTTTCCTCTCCTTCTTCCTTGAGACTTATCTGTTTTTATATTTCCATCCACATTAACATATAATGGTTTGCTTTTAGTGCAATGAGATGTTCTTCTCAATGGCACAATTCACATTACCATACAATGTATTGCAAAATGCAAAAAAATTCCAAGTAAAGGAAAACTGAAAAAAAAAAGCAACGGATTTTTTGGAGGGTTTTTGATTTTTAAGGTCTTCATTGCACAGTTAAATGAACCTGGAAATATGATTCTCCAGGCCAGTGTGATTATGTCCATACCAAACTTGCAAAGTTTTTCTTTTTAAGTGTGGAAAACAATTCTGATATTATTAATAAATATATTTGATTTTGTCGCCATTTTCTGAGATCTGTAACATTTTTATTTTGCTATTGATGGAGGCGTATGAGGGCTTGTTCTTTTATAAGGCGGCTCGATGTTTTTATTGATAATATTATGGGGTGGATGTGACATTTAAATTGCTTCTTATTGCATTTTTTGAGTAGTTGCAGAGAGAAAAAAACCCACAATTCTGGCATTTTGATTTAGATGTATTTTCACTTTACAGCATTTATTATGTTTTCTCTCTAGCATGGATCTGCATTCTGACCTGTCTGATTACAAATTTTCATTCTTCCATATTTCTGTACAGATAATTTACCATCTGATAGTGAGGAGAGCTCCGCTACAGAGGAGAGGTGAGTTATGCCGGATGCATCTACCTCTGTGGAAAACCATGAACTAGGTCAGATGTTTCCTTTGGATTTATTTCTGATTCCTTATCTTTCCCAGGACACCACTATGTAACATCCCCGGCTGTTTCCTGGAAGACATTATTTCTCCATCTTCCATCTACGTTACCCACTTTCAGGTAACAAAGGAGAAGCTGGTGGAGCGACTGTACCATCTATACAACAGGACAGTCTTCGAGAATAAGGTATCTTATTATCGGTATCTGGACGACACATGACTTATCCATTATCTCCACCTTCAAACAATCATTTCTATCATTCTAAGTTTCTGAAGAGCACCCTAACTCCCTTGTCATGGTTCTGAAATCTCAGGCAAAACTCACTTAGTTTGGTAAATGCCATCACCTTCTTCTTATCTGTGGGATGAGTGGAGACCTTACATGATCCATCATGCAGACATATAGAGATTAGCAAATTTTTGTAGTTCACAGGATTTTACATTTACATATAAAAACCAATTTGTTGACATCTGGACATTTTAGGAAAGGTTTATTTTTATTTTTGTTCTCACATGTTGGACTTCTCAGTAGACCCCATGTCCCATACAAGGAGACTAGTGCTGTAAATCACACAGTAGAGTTGGGTGCTTTGTTAGAATGGGGTCAAAGAGTTTACAGATTTAGTGGAATTTGTTTCCTCTATTTTAGCTCCCGAGGAAAATGGACGTAGTCTGGAATAAGAGGCTGACATCAGCATCCGGTCAATGCCGTCACAAGTTGGAGAACAACCACCGTTCCTCAGTTATTGAGCTTTCCGATAAGGTCTTGGATTCTTCCGGTAGGTTTCATATCACGTCCATCCTGCAGCTTTATGAGACAACCGCTATAGGTTGCAAAACTGCTACTTGTGATGTAATACATCTTATAAATTCATCGTACATGCTGTCATGGGAAAAACTAAGTACACCCTCTTTGGAATCTAATGTTTTACATATTAGGACAAAATCAAAAAAAGCATCAGGTCCTTAGAAGATCTTAAAAGTAAGAAAATACAATCTCAGAAAACAACATGATAAATAATATAGTGTAATTATTTATCTAACAAAAAGAAGGGCAAAATGCAAAAGCAGTGTGTGATAAATTAAGTACACCCTTGCTGCAGCTTCAAGTTATTATTGATAAAGATCATTCTAAAAGCTAGTGATTCATGGGGTGTACTTATTTTTCACTCTCTGCTTCTGCATTTTGAAGTAGTTATTGGTAAATAAGTAATGGCATGTTGTGACTTTTCATGTGTTTTTCATCTCAGGATGTATTTACCTAATTTGAAGACGTTTTAAGGACCAGATATTTTATATTATATCCCGAATCCTGATATGTAAAACCAAAGAGTTCAAGCCGGGTGTACTTAGATTTTCTTATGCCTGTATAAACTCTTTTTTAGTGCGACTACGATCCACACTTGCGCACGAGATGTGCCATGCTGCCTGTTGGATAATCGACGGTGAAGGCAGAGATAACCATGGCCCGTTATGGCAGACTTATACCAGAAGGGTAAATGACATCCATCCCGAGCTGCCGGAAGTGACGATGTGTCACAGCTATACCATCAGCTATAAGTACAACTACCAGTGCTCCCTGTGTGATAACAAGTAAGTAGATTTGATGATTCATCGCGTCATGAAACACAATCACCGTGCAGAGACGTCAGGGCGGTTCTGTTGGTATAAGGCTTTTATACTTTACTACTATCAGAGCGGACTGACGTCTGGGGACTGTAGGGCTTAGGATGCTACATGTTATATTTTCTGTGCTGGGGCCAGTCCTTAATATATTGGTTTCAATTTGTTCTTTTTAACATGATCCATGGTATTAACCAACGTTCATTCCAGTCTGGTAACCAATATTTCTCCTATCTTTGTAGACTTGGGCGTTTTCAAAGAATAGCTGATAATAAATCTTATTGCCGCCGGTGTGGAGGCCGATTACGTCAATTGTCCATCAGCTAAACATGTAACTATTCTTCAGAATATTTAGTCTCTAATTTTGTTTCTTTATAATTTAAAGTTCAGATACTTTTATATATTTTCCCCTGAGTAGCGAGACAATGAGTATTTGTGCTCATCACCAGCACCAGCGATTAGCAGCAAACATTCAGAATCCATCCTCATAGGTTACCATATTAATACTGGATACATTTCCATAACTTGCTGGATATGGAACGATTGATAATTTCCATCAATTATCTACAATGCTTTTGAAAACCTTTTATAATTTCAAGCTTAGTTGGATGTAATTATGTTTCTTTATATTTTCAGGTTCACTATTTGAACTATTTGAACATTGAGATTTGTCTAAATATCATCATCTCATCTACCTAAGATGAAGGTAAGAAAGAAGCCTCCACTATCATCAACAATCAGTATTAAGCTATTTTTAAAATATTGAGAATCTTAAGTCTCTAATTTAGTCTCTTATTGCCGTATATCATTTAAAGTGTAACTACTTTTATATATTTAGCTTTTCTTTCACCACGTAGGGAGACAATCAGCATACGTCTTCATCACGAGCAGCGAACAACAAACATTCAGAATCCACCTATCCTGATTCACACAAAGCTTCCAACATGTATTTTCCAGGTAAATATTTTGCTTTTCCTCCATGACTTCTCTTTAGTTTGTTTTATTTGATAACCGGTATATATTCAAAATTTTTAAAAAACATGTATTTTAATTGTTTTCAGATTAATGAGAAAGGCGTCTTATTGTTTCTATACAGGCATGAGACATCTTGTTAGAAAGAGGTGAAGACCTGCACCCACCTGCGCTGACAACATGATCAGAAGCAGTTTCCAAGACCTGGAGAATCTCTACATGTGTTTTTTCAGAGCTGCCCAGCAATGGATATGATGGATATGGTGTGGAACATTTGAACATTGTTTTTTTTTTACATTTAAATATAAAAAACATAAAAAAAATATATATATAATTCTTTCTAGTTTTGGATTTTTGTTCTGGAAAGCGATGGTTTTTGCTAAACATATTACAATCAATATAAACCTAAAGAACTTCAACTTGGGTTACTACAACTATCACTGTCATTCATCCCTCCTTTTCGAGTTACCTTGCTTGAATTGTATGTATTTTTTTATTATTTTCTAATAAATATATCTTTTAATCATGTGGGGATGTCATTCATTTTGGTTTATATTTATTTCATCAAAGTGTTTTCCCAGTTACTGCTATGTGGATCCAGTTTAGGATTTTTTCCTTGTTGTATATTACAATCAATACTGTCTACGTGTGTTATTCAGCCATCATCTGCCTCTAACAGCGAAGCTCCGTCTCCGTCTGTTAAATGCTGCTGTCAGTCTGTGACAGCAGCATTTAATGCGCTCCGGCAGGGGGGCTCACTATTCTAGGCGCCCAATGGCCCCCCGAGACGTTATCATGGCGCGTCAATGGGTTGCCATCATGGTCGGGAGTCTGCTGAAGACCCACATGCCGGTCATGATACAAAAGTTCAAATCACCTGTTTTCCCCCATTAAAAATGATGAAATATAAAAAAATACACATATTTGATATCACTGCGATCATCAAAGTCCATCTATCAATGTATAGAATAAATTATTCCAATCAGTAAATGGCAAGAAGAAAATCAAAACGCCAAAATAGCATTTTTTTCAGCCATCGCAACAGCACAAAAAAATGTAATCAAAACATCCTATCCACCCCAAAGTTATATCAGTAAAAACAATGTCCCGGAGTACAAGAAACCAGACCTCGCACAGACCCAAGTCCTGAAAAAAGAAAATGCTGCAGTGCATACAGCTTGAGGCTGATGTTGACGTTCCGGAAATGGAGGGTGAGGAGAAGGTGCAGGAACTGCTGTAGAAGGTGGGGGCAACCCTGATTGAACCAGGGCCCGCAATCCTCGGTGTCGGTAGCACATGTACCGTCCCTGGGTCGACTGGGTCCCAGCTTCCATAGTATTCACACAGTGTGCTGTCAGTGTACCGTCAGGGAAATGTAGTGTCCCTGGCCACAAGCACTTGTCCACGTGTCCGTGGTTAGGTGGACCTTCCCAGTAACTGCATTGTAAGGACACGGGTAATGTTATGGGACTCGTGCTTGTGTAAGGCGGGGACAGCACACCGGGAGAAATAGCGGCGGTTGGGGACCGAGTACCGAGGGACAGCCGCCATGAGGTTGCGGAAAGCTTCCATCTCCACAAGCCTAAAAGACAACATTTCCAGTGCAAGCAGTCTGGAAATGTGGCAGTTTAGTATTTTGGCCTGTATGCGAGTGCTTGCGTATTTGTGCTTGCGTTCCAAGAACTGGGGTAGGGACAAACACTTGGTTGCAAGTGCAGGTGGGAGGCATCTTCGCCTACATCATGGACAGGGGATTTGATAGAAGAAGATGCGCAATCAGCTGTAGATTTGGTGCAGGCTGAATAGGATACTATCCCCCGTAAGGATATAGATAATAGCCGTACTCAAAGGTAATTTGCAAAGGTGGAAACAGTTTATTCAAATATATACATTCACCACACCATTGAAAACCAACAAGGAGGAGCTTAAAGCGATATGCCATGACGTTTCGACCAAAAGTGGTCTTTTTCAAACATCAGTATAAGAGAAATATAAAAGCATTAATCGCATATAAAAGCACCTGAAGGGTTAATAAACTTCTGGAATGTGGTTTTGAGGGGTGCATTTTCTAGGAGGGTGTCACTTTCGGGTATTTTCTGTCACATAGGCCCTTCAGTCACTTCAAAGGTGATGTGGTTCCTTTCAAAAAAAAAAAAAAGTTTTATTGGAAAAATTAGAAATTGCTGATAAACCTTTAACCCTTCTAACTTTCTAACAAAAATAAATTGTTTAAAAAATTATGCAGAAGTAAAGTAGACATGTGGGAAATGTTAGGGAAATTAGGGAAACTATTTTGTGTGATATAACTCTCTGGTTTAAGAGCATAAAATTCAAAGTTTGAAAATTGCTGAAGTTTCAAAATTTTTCACCAAATTTCTGATATCTTCACAAATAGATGCAAAAAATATTGACCTAAATTTACCACTAACATAAAGTACAATATGTCACAAAAAAACATAGGGTTGGAGTATAATAATGACTTTGTGGAAGAGCAATGGAATAAAAACAAGCACAAAGATGTAAGGGGTAAAAAGAAGATTTTATTTATAGATGGGGATTATTTTATATTATAATATCATGTATGTGTAAATTATTCATCTATCAGACTAATCCTATTTATGGGCCGTGTTGATCCAGAGGAAGGCGAAAACCCCCTGTGAGGAATAGGCCAATTGTCCTCATATCAGGGGGGAAAATTCCTTCCTGACCCCAAACAAAGAATGGCGGTCAGAATAAATCCCAGGATCAAAGGCTGATACCGAACCTGTGAAATGTAAGTGCAAATTAAAAACAAACAGAAACAAATGATTTTTGCATGTGTGCACTAATTTATGTCTATATTTGGCTTAGCTAACATTTTTTTTCACTAATATTTTATTTCATACCTTATTCTTATACTCTCAAAGTATGTACTTACTTATTAACCTCTCACACTAAATGTATGTAGGGGCTGTGTTGATCCAGAGGAAGGCGAAAACCCCCTGTGAGGAATAAGCCAATTGTCCTCATATCAGGGGGGAAAATTCCTTCCTGACCCCAAATATGGCGATCAGAACGAATCCCAAGATCATAGGCCAATACCTGACCTGTGTAATGTACCTAACCTGTGTAATGTACCTAAGCTGTGTAATGTACCTGACCTGTGTAATGTACCTAAGCTGTGTAATGTACCTGACCTGTGTAATGTACCTAAGCTGTGTAATGTACCTGACCTGTGTAATGTACCCAACCTGTGTAATGTACCTAAGCTGTGTAATGTACCTGACCTGTGTAATGTACCTAACCTGTGTAATGTACCTAAGCTGTGTAATGTACATGACCTGTGTAATGTACCTAAGCTGTGTAATGTACCTGACCTGTGTAATGTACCTAAGCTGTGTAATGTACCTGACCTGTGTAATGTACCCAACCTGTGTAATGTACCTAAGCTGTGTAATTTTCTAAGTAACAAAAATTATTTACTAGTAGAGATGAGCGTTGTTCTACTCAAACTGTTCGCCAATCTCAAATTTGAGCTGTGTTGGGCGGTGTTCGAGCCGTTCGGCGAACACGAACGATTTGAGAAAAATTCGGCTGTTCGAGGTTATGTTCGATAACTGTTCGTGCACCAAAATCATAACTGGATTTTTTCTCAGTAATGATGAAAATTAATGTTAATACGCAGTTTGAGTGTACAGCGGGGTGGGGGGAGGGGCAGGGGATGGATCTCTGCAGGAATAATGAAGATCTCCATTTTTTTTTCTCTTTCCCGCATTTACAGTGGGGAGGTGCAATCTGTCAGCCTATCAGCAGCGCACACACGGAGCGAAGTGCTTTTTTTCACACAAGCAAGGGCATGTGTCATTGGCAGTGTATGTCACATGTCCTTGCCCTATAAGACCAAGCCATTTTCCCCGTCGCCACCATTTTCTCACTGCTGCAGCTGCGTGTTAGACGGCACCGCTGTTGCTGTGTGCGCTATACCTTGTTAATTTCAAGCCAATTTTCGCACAAATCTACAGATAGCTTGGGAGTAGGGAATAGTTGTGATTGCAGTCCTTTTAAGGACTAGGTTACAGCATTTCCTACGACTTTATCAGGCAGGTCTGTGCTCTTAAATAGATAGGTTGTGGGAGTAAAGACTAATTGTAATTGGAGTCCTTTTCAGGACTAGGTTACATCAGTTCCTATCAGTTTTTGCCAGGCAGGTCTGTGCCAGTGCTGTGCAAGTTTTTTTCACAGCATTTGGCTGAATCTAGCAAAGCTAATCCTTTTTGGCCTATTGCAGAGTGTGTTAGTCAGTGGAGTAGCCTATCTGTGTTGCAAGATATACCACCTGTGTATAGAATACCAATTTTTTTACTGCACCTAGTGAAGTAAAATCTTTTGGGCATAGCATCATTCTATTAGTCCATCTATACTGACCTCCATCAGGTTGCAAATTAAAAATAATTTTTATCTGCATCTAGCTCTGAAAAAATATTTGGGCTTCTAGCTGTGTGTGGGACTTGTTCTATTAGTCCATCTACACTGACCTCCATCAGGTTGTAAATTGAATATAATTTTTTTCTGCATCTAGCTCTGAAAAAATATTGGGCTTCTAGCTGTGTGTGAGACTTGTTGTATTAGTCCATCTATACTGACCTCCATCAGGTTGCAAACTGAATATATTTTTTTCTGCATCTACCTCTCAAAAAATATTGGGCTTCTAGCTGTGTGTGGGACTTGTTCTATTAATCCATCTATACAGACCTCCATAAGGTTGCAAACTGAATATAATTTTTTTCTGCATCTAGCTCTGAAAAAAATATTTGGCCTTCTAGCAGTGTGTGGGACTTTCTCTATTAGTCCATCTATACTGACCTCCATCAGGTTGCAAACTGAATATAATTTTTTTCTGCATCTAGCTCTGAAAAAATATTTGGCCTTCTAGCAGTGTGTGGGACTTTCTCTATTAGTCCATCTATACTGACCTCCATCAGGTTGCAAACTGAATATAATTTTTTTCTGCATCTAGCTCTGAAAAAATATTTGGCCTTCTAGCAGTGTGTGGGACTTTCTCTATTAGTCCATCTATACTGACCTCCATCAGGTTGCAAATTAAAAATAATTTTTATCTGCATCTAGCTCTGAAAAAATATTTGGGCTTCTAGCTGTGTGTGGGACTTGTTATATTACTCCATCTATACTGACCTCCATCAGGTTGCAAATTGAATATAATTTTTTTCTGCATCTAGCTCTGAAAAAATATTGGGCTTCTAGCTTTGTGTGGGACTTGTTGTATTAGTCCATCTATACTGACCTCCATCAGGTTGCAAACTGAATATATTTTTTTCTGCATCTATCTCTGAAAAAATATTGGGCTTCTAGCTGTGTGTGGGACTTGTTCTATTAATCCATCTATACTGACCTCCATCAGATTGCAAACTGAATATAATTTTTTTCTGCATCTAGCTCTGAAAAAATATTTGGCCTTCTAGCAGTGTGTGGGACTTTCTCTACTAGTCCATCTATACTGACCTCCATCAGGTTGCAAACTGAATATAATTTTTTTCTGCATCTAGCTCTGAAAAAATATTTGGCCTTCTAGCAGTGTGTGGGACTTTCTCTATTAGTCCATCTATACTGACCTCCATCAGGTTGCAAACTGAATATAATTTTTTTCTGCATCTAGCTCTGAAAAAATATTTGGCCTTCTAGCAGTGTGTGGGACTTTCTCTATTAGTCCATCTATACTGACCTCCATCAGGTTGCAAACTGAATATAATTTTTTTCTGCATCTAGCTCTGAAAAAATATTTGGCCTTCTAGCAGTGTGTGGGACTTTCTCTATTAGTCCATCTATACTGACCTCCATCAGGTTGCAAACTGAATATAATTTTTTTCTGCATCTAGCTCTGAAAAAATATTTGGCCTTCTAGCAGTGTGTGGGACTTTCTCTATTAGTCCATCTATACTGACCTCCATCAGGTTGCAAATTAAAAATAATTTTTATCTGCATCTAGCTCTGAAAAAATATTTGGGCTTCTAGCTGTGTGTGGGACTTGTTATATTACTCCATCTATACTGACCTCCATCAGGTTGCAAATTGAATATAATTTTTTCTGCATCTAGCTCTGAAAAAATATTGGGCTTCTAGCTGTGTGTGGGACTTGTTGTATTAGTCCATCTATACTGACCTCCATCAGGTTGCAAACTGAATATATTTTTTTCTGCATCTACCTCTGAAAAAATATTAGGCTTCTAGCTGTTTGTGGGACTTGTTCTATTAATCCACCTATACAGACCTCCATCAGGTTGCAAACAGGATATAATTTTTTTCTGCATCTAGCTCTGAAAAAATATTTGGCCTTCTAGCAGTGTGTGGGACTTACTCTATTAGTCCATCTATACTGACCTCCATCAGGTTGCAAATTGAATATAATTTTTTTCTGCATCTAACCCAGCCAATAGTCTTGGCCTAATACCACAGTTTGGCCACTAAGCTCTGCTCGGTTCCCATCCATTGTTTTTTTGTGCAAACAACTCCAGAGTTGTGAATTAGTTAACCACCAAAATGAGTGGAAAAAGGCCTGCTGCTGGTGGAAAGGGGAATAGGCGTGTTGAGAAGGGGAAAAAAGGTTGTGTCTGTGGGGTAGGTGTTAAAGCAACAGTAACATCTGCAGAAGAAAGACCATCTTCCAGCCAAACTAAAATGTCTACTTCTTTTAGCGGACAATGTGATAAGATCCCTTTCTTACGGCCACGCCAATCGCTACAAATTCCAGATGAGGCACAAAAACAGCAGGTGCTTCAACGGATATCAAGTGCTCCTTTAAGTGGGCTCTCCTCCACATCAACTTCAACATCACAAATACTCCAGTCCTCAAAGGTGTCACCCCAATCGCACTTGCTTCCTCACAGCTCCCAAATCTCCAGCTGCCCGTCTGAGTATGAGGTAGAACAGATGGTTGAGTCTGCAGAGCTGTTTACTCATACTATAGCCTGGGAATCAGAGGTCGACTCCAGCGCTTCTGTGAATCCAGACGAGGAAATGATCTGCACTGATGCCCAGAATCTTTATGAGTCGGATCCAGGACCAGACGCAGAAGGTTCTGACCATAATGTAGACCCTCATTCCCAAACTGTAACTCCTGTTGGTGGAGACAATGAGGAAGACGATGATGAGACTCAAATACCTGATTGGAGCGACAACTTTAGTTTTTTGTCAGGGCAGGAACAGTTTGGCTCTGAGGACGACGGGTGTGATAACGCACAGGGTGATGATGATGAGGTTGGAGATCCCACTTACTGTCAACCCACAGTCAGCCAAGAGATGAGGTCAGCAGAGGAGGTGGAGGAAGATGCTAGTGACGACGAGGTCAGGTTGCGCCTTCCTGGACAGAGACGTAGTACTGGAAGCACGTCAACAACTGCATCCTCAAACACAACTCTGCCTCTCACCACAAGTCGTGGTGGCTCTTCAGGTCGCATGGGTGCTAAGCCTTGCATAGCCTGGGCATTTTTTCAGATCGATAAAGATGACCCAACTCGTGTTATCTGTAACATTTGTCAGCAAAAGCTAAGTAGAGGCCAAAAAATACATAGTTTGAGTACTTCATGCATGAACCGGCACATGGACATGAAGCATAAGTTGCAGTGGGAAGCTCAGTGTGCTACAATGCGGCCTAGCCGGCCGGGCCAACCACCGTCTGCCATATCTTGTGCATCCGCGGCCTCTTCATCCTCTGTGACTGGGGGGACAGCAGTCACACCTGTTTTTGGGCGCAGACCTGCCACCTCTTTACCCGCAACAGCCAGCGTGATTGGCAGGTCATCATTTTCTTTGGAGGTGGTAACACCAGCTGGTGTTGAGCGCTGTCCGACATCGATAGCACCACCTTTGGATCAAGGCAACCTAACATGTCCGCCTGCATCTTCCTCACAGACTGGCAGTTTGCCGGGGACACCCTTATCAACCCCGTCTAAGCACAATAGCCAGCCCTCGGTCCCTCAGATGTGGACAAGTAAAAGACCATTTCCTCCTAGCCATGAGAAAGCTAAGAGGTTGAATTTCACCATCTGCAAGCTCTTGGCTACAGAAATGCTGCCTTTCCGCCTGGTGGACACAGAGGATTTTCGAGACCTTATGTCTGTCGCAGTGCCCCAGTACCAGATGCCCAGTCGGCACTACTTCTGTCGCACACAACATCACCGCTTCTTTGAGAAACTCTGTGTGTGACAGGGTGCATTTCACCACAGACACTTGGACGAGTAGGCATGGACAGGGGCGTTACATGTCTCTGACTGGGCACTGGGTAACTATGGTGACAGCAGAACAAGGGGCTGCTGTCCAAGTCTTGCCGTCCCCACGAGTTGTGCGTCAATCCTCTTTATGTCAAAGTGCCTCCACTGCTTCTGCCTCCTCAACCTCCTCTCGGTCTTCCACCTGCACCCAAAGCCTGTCTGGTCATGCCACAAGCTTTCTAACTGCGCAGAAGGGATCCTGCACACCTCCTTACTATGCTGGCAGTAGGGCTCAACGTCATCAGGTGGTTTTTACTTTGAAATGTCTGGGAAATGTGAGTCACACAGCTGAGGAGTTGTGGTCAGCTCTGGAGAACCAATTTCATAAATGGTTGTCTCCACTGGACCTGAAACCAGGGAAGGCCGTGTGCGACAATGCTGCAAACCTGGGTGCGGCCCTTCGCCGGGGCAATGTCACACACGTGCCTTGTATGGCTCACGTGTTGAACCTGGTTGTCCAGCAATTTTTAGCCCACTATCCCAGACTAGATGGCCTTCTGCAGAGGGCACAGTCGCTGTGTGCTCACTTCCGCCGTTCGCATCCCGCAGCTCAGCGACTTACATCTCTACAGAAGTCGTTGGGCCTGCCACTTCACCGGCTAAAATGCGATGTGCCTACCCGGTGGAATTCAACTCTGCACATGTTGCAGCGACTGTGGCAGCACCGACAAGCCCTGGTGCAATACGTTCTGACGTATAGCCTGGGCCAACGAGATCCAGACGTGGGGCAAATCACGCTGGAGGAGTGGTCTCAGATCAGGGACCTATGCACCCTTCTGCACAGTTTTGAAATGGCGACGAAGATGTTTAGTGCTGACGATGCCATTATCAGCATGACTATTCCGGTGATTTACATGCTGGAGCACATGTTAAACAGAATTCGGAGTCAGGTGGTGGCACAAGAGGAGGTGGAAGAAGTAGAGGAGGAGGAGTTGTATGCGGAAGGGCTAACATCTGCAAGGTCCAGACGGTCGGCAGCACCAAGGCGGCAGGCATGTGAGGGTGGGGGAGATGGTTTTACCAGGGCGCATGGTAGCAGCCAAACTAGTGAGGAAGGTGCAGGAGCCCAGGAAGAAGTGGAGGACGAACTGATGGAAGACTCATCAGATGAGGGAGACCTTGATCACATTTCTGTTGTGCAAGGTTGGGGGGAGAGGACAGAGGAAGGAAGCATGATTGTTACCTCGCCACCAACACAACAGGGACTTGGTGCTCCTGGATGCGCAACACACATGAGTGCCTTCTTGCTGCACTACCTGCAACATGACCCTCGAATTGGGAGAATTAGAAATAATCCTGACTACTGGGTTGCCACACTGTTAGATCCCCGGTACAAAAGTAAATTTGCAGAAATTATTCCTGCCATAGAAAGGGATGCACGCATGCAGGAGTATCAGCAGAGACTGTTGCAGAATCTTACATGTGCTTTTCCACAAAACACCAGTGGTGCACATAGTGAATCTCACAGTTCCAACTTGCCAACCGTGGGACCGTCAAGTGTTCAGCACTCAAACCATAACAGAACCACAGTATCTGCTGGTAACATCAATTTTGCGCAATCATTTCACCACTTTTTTAGCCCATCCTTTGCAAGGCCACAGGAGACAAGAAGTCTGACACATAGTCAACGCCTAGAGACGATGGTACAGGAGTATCTCCAAGTAAACATTGAAGCCATGACTGTGTCACTGGACCCTTGCTCTTTTTGGGCTTCCAATCTGGATAAATGGCCGGAGCTAGCCACTTACGCCTTGGAGATCTTGTCATGCCCCGCAGCCAGCGTTCTGTCTGAACGTGTGTTCAGCGCTGCTGGTGGTGTGCTGACAGATAAGAGCACGCGGCCCTCCACTGATAATGTAGACAGACTCACGTTCATAAAGATGAACAAATCATGGATCCGAAACGACTTTTCTACCCCTGTGTCATCCTGGGGAGAGTAAAAGATGGATGATTGGTTAAAATCACCCTACCAACCGTTTTAAGCTTTCAAATTACTAATCATGTTTATCTGTATCTTGACTGGAAAATAATTTGGGCTTTGTAGCAGTGTGCAGCACTGATTCTATTAGGCCATCTATAATAAGCTCCACCAGATTTAAAATTACTAATCATGTTTATCTGTATCTTGGCTGGAAAATAATTTGGGCTTTGTAGCAGTGTGCAGCACTGATCCTATTAGGCCATCTATACTAAGCTCCACCAGATTTAAAATTAATAATAATGAAAATAATTTTGGGGCTCCGAGATGCGCAAGACACATAAGTGCCTTCTTGCTGCACTACCTGCAGCATGACCCTCATATTGTCAGAATTTGAAGTAATCATGACTACTGGGTTGCCACACTCTTAGATCCCCCAAACTTTTCGATCAACCTTTTCATTTTAATAAAGACCAAAAAAATGGTCATTTTTGAAATTATAAGCATTAGCAGGTTATTAGAAACTGAAATCAAACAGTTTTCAACTCAAAACTTTATTCTAGGTGATGTTACATTTTCACATAGGACCCCTTGTTCGAAAGGAGCTTCTGAACTCTCTCGTCCATTGAATTTGTCAGGTTTTGGATGGTTTCTGCTTCAATTGTTTTGCATGAGGACAGAATACCCTCCCAGAGCTGTTGCTTAGATGTGAACTGCCTCCCGCCATCATAGACACTCCTTTTGATGATGCTCCAGAGGTTCTGAATGGGGTAGAGGTCAGGGGAGCATGGGGGTCACACCATAAGTTTGTCCCCTTTTATGCCCATATCAGCCAGAGATGCAGATGTTTTATGTGCAGCATGAGATGGTGCATTATCATGCAAAAAAATGATCTTGCTGTGAAATACACGGTTCTTCTTCTTGAACCATGGCAGAAGTGCTGTTTGAGAAAATCCACATACATTATGGAGTTCATCTTTAGCGCCTTCAGGGATCCTAAAGGGACCGACAATCTCTCTCCCCATGATTCCAGCCCAAAACATTACTCCACCTCCTCCTTGTTGGCACTGTAGCCGTGTTTGCGTGGGGTGTCCATCAACCAGCCATCCTCCACTCCATCCATCTGGACCATCGAGCGCTGCACGGCACTCATCCGTGAACAAAACAGTTTTGAAATCAGTCTTCATGTAATGTTTGGCCCACTGGAGCCGTTTCTGCTTGTGTGAAGTGGATAGAGGAGGTCGACAGGATGGCGTATGCACAGCTGCAAACCTCTGAAGGACCCTGCATCTTGTTGTTTGGGGGACGTTGGAGGCACCAGCAGCTTCAAAAACTTGTCTGCTGCTATGACAAGGCTTTTTTGCCGCTGCTCTTTTAACCTGACGTAATTGCCTGTAGGAAAGAGTCCTCAATTTGCCCTTATCAGCACGCACACATGTGTACTGTGAATCAGCTACATACTTCTTGATTGCCAAGACACTTCATCCTGATCATCGCACAATGTTGATTGTAGTCATGCCTTGACCTAAACACTCCACAATTTGTTGCTTCTCAGCAGCCGACACATCCTTTTTCTTTCCCATTTTGGCAGAAAATGTAGGCTGCTTAATAATGTGAGACAGCCTTCTTAAGTAGTCTTGCCTTTCATTGGACACACCTGCCAAACTAATTAGCACAGGTGTCTGCAATTGCTTACAGTGATATAAAGAGCCCTGACACACATCACCATCAATGAGTTTAACTGACAAACAAACAAATTCTTCCCTTATCACTCCTAAACACTTTTTGCATAATAATTTGGAACACAGTGTACATGTGCTTTTCCACAAAACACCAGTGGTTCACGTAGTGAATCTTATAGTTCTAACTTGCCAACCGTGGTCTGTATGGAGTTGTTCAATAAAGGGCCCAAAATTAAGATAACATAGATGGGAGAGGTCTCTATGAATAGGAATTCCTAAGTATTTGATACCCTGTGAGGGCCAGGCAAAGGGAAAGTTGGACTGGATGGAATCCTATATGGATTTGGGGAGGGAGACATCGAGGGCCTCAGTCTTCGCTGCATTGATTTTAAAATTTGACCATGTAACAAAGTGATCTATTTCAGCCATAACAGCATGGATGGATATATGTGATTGAGTGATATATACTAGGACATCATCAGCAAATAGAGAGCACTTGTACTCGGTGCCTCCCACCTCAATCCACCTAATATTGGGGTTATGGCGAATTGATGAGAGCAGGTGCTCCGTCACTAGGATGTATAAGTGAGGGGACAGAGAACATCCCTGCCTTGTCCCATTGGTGATTGTGAAAGGTGATGAAAATGTTCTGACGCGCCCCCTGGGCCTTGGGACACCTGGAGCCGGACCCTTTTTGGTGGATGCTGGTGGTTGTAGTCTCCGTGGCGGCGACCCGGTTCCGTGGCTCAGGACGGTCAAGCCAGTGGCGGAACTATTTATGTGGTTTTGATGTTTAAATGTCCGACTACGCCACCCGTGGATTGCGGTCAGAGTGAACCGCCGCTCCAGGGCAGACCGCTGAGGCTGGTGTTGTGGGTGCAGCAGAGCGTATCAATATGCAGCGACGGGGATAGTAGAAACAACTACACAAAAGTAGATATAGATACCAGCAGGTGTAGTGCTATAGAAACTTAAAACTTAACGTTTATTACCATTAGATAAAATATGTGCAAAATGCAAGGGCCTAAAAACACACAGTTTGACTGTCTGTGATATACAATAGCCAAGAGAACTTCCATATATTGTTACTTCCAGAGATATAAATATATGTCATATAAGCATACTGCATCTCTAACACAAACCAAGGAAGGAATGGCAATAGGAAAAATAATGGAGCCCACGGTACACTATATCAACTTATTGTACCCCAATATGTGGGAACATGAAAGCATTCGCCCTGAGACATGGGAACATGAAAACACTCGCCCTACCAATGGTGACCATTTTACTTTGTTATATATAGAAATGGAACATCCTCACCAATTTTGATGACTGTCCATGCTCTCAGATTTCAGAGGGGGCTCCATATGGTGGAGGTGAACCGAAATTCATGAGGTCACCAGCCAGATACCGCTCCCCAGATGCCGCTCCCAACGCGTTTCTTAGCCTTAGCTATTCATCAGGGGAAAAAGAGAAGAGGACATGCGGTATGCACGCTGCCCAAAGTCGCGCAGCTCATTCACCAGACAGCGCTACTTCATGCTCTATTAGATCCTCTTTTGAATCCTAATCGCGCTCTGTTCCTGATCGTGTCACTTCCGGTTCCGGTCACCTGACATCCGGTATGCGGAACGCAGATGCCGGCCGTGACACGCAAGCGTCACTTCCGGTGTGCGCGTCATAGACAAGGGAAAATCGCACATACCGGAGCGACGACTAGGGGGCACGCAGGGTCGCCAATTGACATCCTGCTTTGGATGGCACCATAGAGAAGTCTCATCCATGAATACCCCAAGCCAGGGCAAGTGTCCAGAACATATAATAGCTGGCACTTATCCTGGCAACATACCATATGTACCGCGGTATATATAACACGCGTCCATTCTACCCCAGTGGTTAAGAAGCTGGAGATGCTTCATAGGTCCAGAATCGCACAGTGAAGCTACGGCCCAGCCCCAAAAAGCGCACTTTTGACCCAAAATAGAAAATTGTGATAATATAAATGTAAAAGAAAAATGACAAGAACAAAAACAAAAAAATATATATAAAAATGGGGGAGGAGAGGGGTATGAAGGGATACGAGGGAGCATAAGGGGAGGATGGAGAGGGACCGCACCTCACAAAAGTGGAGAGCTAGAGGGATGTATGTAGGGGACCAGGGGACCTATAAATATCCCTATTCAGCACCTAGAGTAATATCCCTACCTAACAGTGGAGGTTGGCACCCTATAAACCTGCGCAAATGGCGCCCCCACTCCTCGACGGCTGTCCCTACACTCCTCTCCCTAATTTACCCTACATTTATAAGAACGGCCTGTAGGACAGCTGCTCATTGAGGCCGTAGGGAGCCATTGTCCGCATTCTAAAGATCCACTTCGTCTCTCTTTGCAGGATCAGTTTGTCCCAGTCGCCCCCTCTTGGTGGGGCCGTAACTTTGTCAATTCCCATGTAACGTATTATATCCCTACTGTTCGGGTGTACGTTATTCACGTGTTTTGCCAGGGGGGTATCTCTTTTCAGGGCGATATCTCTTTGGTGCTCCCCTACTCTTCTTCTCAATTCTCTCTTTGTCTTCCCTATATATTCCATTCCGCAGACACATTTAGCCATGTAGATAATTCCCTTAGATCTGCAGTTAATGAAATGTTTGACAACAAATGTTTTTCCGGTGACATTACTTATGAAGTCTTTCCCTTGCGTGATAACTTTACATGATACGCATCCACTGCATCTAAAACAGCCAGTTATGGAGCTTTTCAGCCTTTTGTTCCCCATATGGCCCATATAGTGACTGTGGACCAATCTGTCCCTAAGGGATCTGCCCTTTTTATATGTAATCATAGGTCTTAAGTCGACCACGTTACCAATATCCTCGTCCATTAGTAAAATCGGCCAATGTTTTTGTAATATCCTACGGACTGTGTGTGACTGATTAGTGAAAGTAGTAATGAGTCTGCAGAAAGTGTTGTCCTTATCCACATTTGGGGATGGGTGTAACAAGGAGGAGCGGTCCCTGGCCAGAGTCCCCCCATAGGCCTCAGCTATCACCTTCTTTGGGTAACCCCTCTCATAAAATCTTTGACAGAGATCGGTGGCCTGGGCTCTAAAAGTGGCATCGTCCGAACAGTTCCTCCGGACCCTCATGAATTGCCCCTTCGGTATGCCCCTCTTAAGGGGGGCTGGATGGTTGCTTTCCCACCTGAGGAGAGAATTCGAGGCAGTTGTTTTCCTGTATGTACTGGTCTCTATCTCCCCATCCTTTCCTATCCGTATCAAAATGTCCAGGAAGGGCAACTCCTGGGGGCCGAACTCAAAAGTGAAATGTAGGTTAAGGTCATTATGATTGAGCCTTTCTACGAGGTTTCCAAAGGATGTTTTATCCCCTTTCCACAGAACTAGGACGTCGTCGATATATCGAACCCATAGCAAAATATTTTCACCACCTTCAATGGGGATGTCTCCAAACACCACGGTTTCCTCCCACCAACCCAGGTATAAATTGGCATACGATGGGGCACAAGGGCTCCCCATCGCAGTACCCCTGAGCTGGTGGAAGTACTTCCCACCGAAGAGAAATACATTTTTTGTCAGGCAAAACTGAAGGGCCTTCATCACAAAGTGATTATGTCGCTCAAATTGTTTGCCTCTCCCCATAAGGAAAAAACGTATCGCCTCTAGACCCCTATCATGGGGAATTGAGGAGTATAATGACTCGACATCAATGCTGGCTAGAGTCACGTCTTTGTCAACTGTCATACCTTCTAGTTTGCGAAGCAGGTCATTGGTGTCACCGACAAATGAGTTCAAGCTTAAGACGAAGGGTTTAAGTACCTTCTCCAAATATATTCCCAAGTTTTGGGTTAGGTTGTTAATTCCCGATATTATGGGTCGTCCTTTCAGTGGATTCAGGCCCTTATGTACCTTTGGGAGACTATAGAAGGTGGACATAACTGGATGGGTTGGACAGATAAAGTCTCTCTCCTGTTTATTTAGGGTACCATCCCTCATGGCCTCATTTGCCAGTTCCTCCAAATCTTGGGAGAATCTTTTCGTGGGATCCGCCTTTAATGTGCTATAACACTCCTTAACATTTAGTATAGCACTGCACATCAAATAGTACTCACACAGACACAGATATTTCGTCCACTGACACTGATTTTTCAGAGTCAGAGGTCAGATCCAAATCACATCGTGGTAGACAGAGGGGTAGAGGTGGCGGTAGGATTCGTGGCAGAAACATTAGTAATAGGAGATCCCCCTCTGGGCTTTTTTTAGAGGAGGGCTATCCATTACGCAATCGCCTCAACCTGAGCACCCCCACACCGACATTATGAATCCCCAAATCATAAACCTATCATCGAGGAGCCTCACTTCCGTAGAACTGGAGGTCTTGAATAGGGGTCTGACTTTTGTACCGACAACAGACTACAATTCTTTTGAGATCATAAAGGACGTAAATTTGTTTGTGCGCAAGTTGAAGTGGCGCAAGCACTATATTAAGATTGATAAACAGGCATGCGCGGATCTGGGGGTTCGTGAAGAACTCCTACCTGATATTAGAACCCTTTTTCACCTCGGTGATGTGGATCCTAACCTTGAGGGGAATGGTCCATTCACCAATTTGAAACTGAAAAGTACCAAAATGCCACCCCCACAGAGTGATTTGAGCCCTATTGATGTATTTTTGAACATGGTGACTAAAGACTTGAGGGACCTGGAAAATGATTCCAGACGTTTCAGACACAATTTCACTCGTTGTGAGTTGCAGGCATTGAGGTCACTAGAAAATGATGAACATATCACCATAAAACCTTCAGATCAAGGGGGTAACGTGGTGATCATGGATACCAGTGAGTACTATTTGATGTGCAGTGCTATACTAAATGTTAAGGAGTGTTATAGCACATTAAAGGCGGATCCCACGAAAAGATTCTCCCAAGATTTGGAGGAACTGGCAAATGAGGCCATGAGGGATGGTACCCTAAATAAACAGGAGAGAGACTTTATCTGTCCAACCCATCCAGTTATGTCCACCTTCTATAGTCTCCCAAAGGTACATAAGGGCCTGAATCCACTGAAAGGACGACCCATAATATCGGGAATTAACAACCTAACCCAAAACTTGGGAATATATTTGGAGAAGGTACTTAAACCCTTCGTCTTAAGCTTGAACTCATTTGTCGGTGACACCAATGACCTGCTTCGCAAACTAGAAGGTATGACAGTTGACAAAGACGTGACTCTAGCCAGCATTGATGTCGAGTCATTATACTCCTCAATTCCCCATGATAGGGGTCTAGAGGCGATACGTTTTTTCCTTATGGGGAGAGGCAAACAATTTGAGCGACATAATCACTTTGTGATGAAGGCCCTTCAGTTTTGCCTGACAAAAAATGTATTTCTCTTCGGTGGGAAGTACTTCCACCAGCTCAGGGGTACTGCGATGGGGAGCCCTTGTGCCCCATCGTATGCCAATTTATACCTGGGTTGGTGGGAGGAAACCGTGGTGTTTGGAGACATCCCCATTGAAGGTGGTGAAAATATTTTGCTATGGGTTCGATATATCGACGACGTCCTAGTTCTGTGGAAAGGGGATAAAACATCCTTTGGAAACCTCGTAGAAAGGCTCAATCATAATGACCTTAACCTACATTTCACTTTTGAGTTCGGCCCCCAGGAGTTGCCCTTCCTGGACATTTTGATACGGATAGGAAAGGATGGGGAGATAGAGACCAGTACATACAGGAAAACAACTGCCTCGAATTCTCTCCTCAGGTGGGAAAGCAACCATCCAGCCCCCCTTAAGAGGGGCATACCGAAGGGGCAATTCATGAGGGTCCGGAGGAACTGTTCGGACGATGCCACTTTTAGAGCCCAGGCCACCGATCTCTGTCAAAGATTTTATGAGAGGGGTTACCCAAAGAAGGTGATAGCTGAGGCCTATGGGGGGACTCTGGCCAGGGACCGCTCCTCCTTGTTACACCCATCCCCAAATGTGGATAAGGACAACACTTTCTGCAGACTCATTACTACTTTCACTAATCAGTCACACACAGTCCGTAGGATATTACAAAAACATTGGCCGATTTTACTAATGGACGAGGATATTGGTAACGTGGTCGACTTAAGACCTATGATTACATATAAAAAGGGCAGATCCCTTAGGGACAGATTGGTCCACAGTCACTATATGGGCCATATGGGGAACAAAAGGCTGAAAAGCTCCATAACTGGCTGTTTTAGATGCAGTGGATGCGTATCATGTAAAGTTATCACGCAAGGGAAAGACTTCATAAGTAATGTCACCGGAAAAACATTTGTTGTCAAACATTTCATTAACTGCAGATCTAAGGGAATTATCTACATGGCTAAATGTGTCTGCGGAATGGAATATATAGGGAAGACAAAGAGAGAATTGAGAAGAAGAGTAGGGGAGCACCAAAGAGATATCGCCCTGAAAAGAGATACCCCCCTGGCAAAACACGTGAATAACGTACACCCGAACAGTAGGGATATAATACGTTACATGGGAATTGACAAAGTTACGGCCCCACCAAGAGGGGGCGACTGGGACAAACTGATCCTGCAAAGAGAGACGAAGTGGATCTTTAGAATGCGGACAATGGCTCCCTACGGCCTCAATGAGCAGCTGTCCTACAGGCCGTTCTTATAAATGTAGGGTGAATTAGGGAGAGGAGTGTAGGGACAGCCGTCGAGGAGTGGGGGCGCCATTTGCGCAGGTTTATAGGGTGCCAACCTCCACTGTTAGGTAGGGATATTACTCTAGGTGCTGAATAGGGATATTTATAGGTCCCCTGGTCCCCTGCATACATCCCTCTAGCTCTCCACTTTTGTGAGGTGCGGTCCCTCTCCATCCTCCCCTTATGCTCCCTCGTATCCCTTCATACCCCTCTCCTCCCCCATTTTTATATATATTTTTTTGTTTTTGTTCTTGTCATTTTTCTTTTACATTTATATTATCACAATTTTCTATTTTGGGTCAAAAGTGCGCTTTTTGGGGCTGGGCCGTAGCTTCACTGTGCGATTCTGGACCTATGAAGCATCTCCAGCTTCTTAACCACTGGGGTAGAATGGACGCGTGTTATATATACCGCGGTACATATGGTATGTTGCCAGGATAAGTGCCAGCTATTATATGTTCTGGACACTTGCCCTGGCTTGGGGTATTCATGGATGAGACTTCTCTATGGTGCCATCCAAAGCAGGATGTCAATTGGCGACCCTGCGTGCCCCCTAGTCGTCGCTCCGGTATGTGCAATTTTCCCTTGTCTATGACGCGCACACCGGAAGTGACGCTTGCGTGTCACGGCCGGCATCTACGTTCCGCATACCGGATGTCAGGTGACCGGAACCGGAAGTGACACGATCAGGAACAGAGCGCGATTAGGATTCAAAAGAGGATCTAATAGAGCATGAAGTAGCGCTGTCTGGTGAATGAGCTGCGCGACTTTGGGCAGCGTGCATACCGCATGTCCTCTTCTCTTTTTCCCCTGATGAATAGCTAAGGCTAAGAAACGCGTCGGGAGCGGCATCTGGGGAGCGGTATCTGGCTGGTGACCTCATGAATTTCGGTTCACCTCCACCATATGGAGCCCCCTCTGAAATCTGAGAGCATGGACAGTCATCAAAATTGGTGAGGATGTTCCATTTCTATATATAACAAAGTAAAATGGTCACCATTGGTAGGGCGAGTGTTTTCATGTTCCCATGTCTCAGGGCGAATGCTTTCATGTTCCCACATATTGGGGTACAATAAGTTGATATAGTGTACCGTGGGCTCCATTATTTTTCCTATTGCCATTCCTTCCTTGGTTTGTGTTAGAGATGCAGTATGCTTATATGACATATATTTATATCTCTGGAAGTAACAATATATGGAAGTTCTCTTGGCTATTGTATATCACAGACAGTCAAACTGTGTGTTTTTAGGCCCTTGCATTTTGCACATATTTTATCTAATGGTAATAAACGTTAAGTTTTAAGTTTCTATAGCACTACACCTGCTGGTATCTGCAGCAGAGCGTAGCATAACTCCCCATGGGAGGAGTATAGCCTCAGGGCAGTGTATGCGGAGGATGGGGGTGATGATGCAGGGCAGCAGCAGTAACGACACGGAGTCAGTGATGCAGTCCAGGGCCTTTACTCACAGTTCTTATTATCCAGACCACGTCTGCAGGTAACGGCTGCCCACGTCGTACTGTGCTCACCAGGAGAGGGGCTCAGACAACTCCCAGATAACTTTGGAGCGCTTCACAGGACCCCCTTTGTGTGTCCTTTGTCTGGCCTTTCTTACAAACCCTTCTGTCCCGCTGCCTCGGGCCTCCTCTTGGTAAACTTGGCGACAGTTTCCCTGACCCTATGTGGGGCCTTCCTAGCGGGTGTAGCGAGGGGCTGCGCCACATAAAATGTCACAGCCTCCTGTTTCTAGCTGAGGGTCGTTTCCTGCCTCCACTAGTTTCGGGGACCGGTCTCCCCCTTTGGCCTGACCCCTCCACGCAGGTGGATTCGGGCGTGCGGTGGTGACTCGCCCGTCCGCACCCCTGGGATCCCTTCGTTCCTCGTTCCTGGAGCCTTCTCGGCTCCTCTTCCTTCCTTCTCCCTCTTCCAGGCCTGGGCCTCTGTTACTAGGCCCGCCTCCGGAGCAGAGCTCATGCAGAGCCCCTGCTCCCTGCCACTTCTGCTCAGACTTCTCTGCACTGAACTAAGATGGTGCCCACCTTTTATACTCCCTTCTCAATGCACCCAGGAACTGCTTCCTCCCTGCTCCTGCACTACAGGGTTCCCCTTCCTCAGTGTTCCCTCCCCCCACTCCAGACAGGGACTGTCGTGCCCATCTCAGGGGCATATTGGTCGCCCTGCCCCACGGCAATGTGGTGTAATGCATGCAGGTGTCGGGTCCTGATCCACACTCCATCCTTACCTGAGAGTGAGATATCACACCTCTGGGTGAGGTGCAATACCTCTGTAGCAACCGAGTCCTCAGGGTAATACAGTTCCATTTATCTTCAGCCTAGGTGACGTATTGCGATACAGGGCCGTGATTTTGGCTATAAAAGGGTCCCCTAGACCCCTACCCCAAGCTTTTTAAGAGAATCATATATGGCGTGCCAGGAGACTCTATGGAATGCTTTCTCAGCATCCAACGAGAGTATCTAATTACAAATTTTTAACTGCATCTAGCCCAGGAAATACTTTGTGCCTAGTAGCAGTGTCTGCTAGTCAGCAGATTATCCCGGCTGTTAAGCAAGCTACACCACCTGTAGTTTGGACACTTAATTTTTTCAAAGGAAATGCTTCGGGACCACGGGATACTCAGTGAAGAGCATCAGGAGGCACCCCAAGGCATAGGGGCTGGGACTGGCAGTAGGATGCCTTGCGGTGGACAGCCGAGCTCGATCCTTATAAAAGCTTTTTAACTGCAGCAGCTTTAGTGGACGCTACTGGAGCTGGAATTACGCGGCTGCTGGCATGAGACTTGCCCTCCAATAGATCCTTGTAAATGGATTTAAAGTGTATTCATTCAAATTAGAGAGACAATTTAAATTAAAAAGCTTAGAGCTGCCTCCACCACAGGGGGGCTCGCTCGACCCACCAGCGGACAGGCACCAGTATTGGGAGAGGGGGGCTGGCCGTCAGGGTTCACCGCGGCTCTGGCACAAACCCGGCGACACGGAGGTGGCACGGGCAGGAGCGGACTGAACGTGTCGGCTTCTCACTTTTTGGATTTTAGAAGGGCATGACATGCCTATATCTGTGTCTCCCCCTCCTTTTACTCCTCCACCTCTTTTCTTTTCGCATGACTATATGTACTTGTCACTTTTCCATGTGTTAGTTGTGTCTTCTGAGCAGTTTGTCAGCTTTTGGACACCTTTGAAGGTGTTTTCTATGTGTTTCTATGTGTTTTTGTTTGCCTGCCATTGGTTTTAACGGTGTTCGAAGGTCTTCGACGAACAGTTCGACGAACAGTTCGGCGAACACACGGGTGTTCAAATAACAGAACCGAACTCGAACACTACGGGGGTGGCTCAACACTACACTACATCCTGTGATAACAGCCCGCCATGACATTAAACATTTCTGCTCACCAATTCGCTTATCCTAAATGCCCCAAAAAACGCCAGAACAAAGGCCGCCCCAAATAGCCGACATTCATATTCAGAACTAAACACACAGCTAAGGCAACGCAAAAGCTGACCCAGTATTTCAAACTATACCGGGCGCCGCCAATCTCGTACCGGATAGCTCCTCCGAAATGCCTTCATCGCCTGGCGAACCAAGAAATCCTTGGTAACGTCCCTCCAACCACTTAACTTAAAGAAGAAGGCCAAACCTGCTAACCTACCAGCTACAGCTGAGCCTGATAAACCCTCCTGAAATGCCCTGCCGATCATATACAACAATAAATAGGGACGGTCCGCTTCCGTCACCTGCTCACCTGCCGACTCCTCGAGCTCCTGCCAAAGACGCCACGCAGAAACATATCGAGACCAAGTACTGGGGTTAACAGAGCACCTCACCAAATTCAACGCTGCACGGACACTAGATCCCACAACCATCGGGGCCAATCGGTCTCCAACTGCTCCGCGTCCGGCGCTAGTTCCCGAAAACGATCCCACTGGAAGCAAGACAATGCATCAGCTATTGAATTCTGAACACCCGGTACATGAACAGCACAAAACCAGACATTAAAATCCAAACACCTGAGCACTAGATGGCGCAAAAGAGACAGAACTGGCAATGAAACAGCTGACAAGTTGTTAATACAATGCGCTACACTTAAGTTGTAACAGAAGAAACGCACTTTCTTGTTCCTCAGCTCAGAGCCCCAAACCTCCAAAGCCACCACAATAGGAAACATTTCCAGCAATGCCATGTTTCTTGTCAAACCTGCATCCTTCCATGATTCCGGCCACTCTCCCACACACCATTTTCCACCGAAATAGGCCCCAAAACCATAAGAACCTGACGCGTCTGTAAACAAAACCAGATCCACATTAGAAACGACTTGATCCATCCAAACCGACCTGCCATTATAAGATTGAAGAAAATCCGCCCAAATGGACAAATCCGCCTTGTGTTCTGAATTCAATCTTACAAAATGCAACGGATGTTTAATGCCTGCTGTCGCCTGAGCCAACCTACGTGAAAAAACTCTTCCCATAGGTAAAATCCTGCACGCAAAATTTAACTTACCCAAAAGAGAATGCAGTTGGCGCAGGCGCAATTTCTTTGCCCGCAAAGCCTCTTGGACACAAGACTTCAGATCTAACAATTTGTCCTCTGGCAAGCGCCATTCCATCCTGAGGGAATCCAATTCAATGCCCAAAAACTTCAAAACCGTGGAGGGGCCCTCCGTTTTCTCCGGGGCCAACGGAATGCCAAAGCGAGATGCTACCTGTTCAACCGTCGTAAGCTGCAAAGAACAAACTGAGGACCCAGCTGGCCCAATACACAAAAAGTCATCTAAATAGTGCAATACGGAGTCCAAGCCGGATTCCTCCCTAACTACCCATTCAATAAAACAACTAAACTTTTCAAAGTAGGAACACGAGATCGAACATCCCATCGGTAGACAACAATCCACGTAATAATGACCGTCCCAAAAACAACCAAGTAAATGAAAACTGTCTGGGTGCACAGGAAGCAGACGAAAAGCGGACTTAATGTCCGTTTTTACCATGAGAGATCCTGTTCCCAGCCTCCGCACCCAGTCCACGGCCTTGTCAAAAGAAACATACGATACTGATACCAAATCTGGATCAATACCATCATTAACTGAACTACCATGAGGATACGACAAGTGATGGATTAACCGAAACTTGTTAGGCTCCTTTTTGGGCACAACGCCCAGAGGAGAAACACATAAACACGGCAACGGAGGTTCCAAAAAAGGACCAGCCATGCGACCGAACTTAATTTCCTTATCCAATTTTTCCTTAACAACTGCAGCATGCATCCGAGCCGAAATCAAATTCTTAGGCCGCACCGTACGTGGCACAACTGCCGACGGAATCCTGAAGCCAAAATTAAAACCATCCCTCAACAACACAGCTGCTTCCTTATCCGGATACCTACTTAGAAACGGAAGCATCCGATCTATTCTCACTGGTGTCCTCCCTTTTTGAAAAAGAGTCGCTTGATTTTTTCTTTCCTTTCTTAAAGCACTTGGAATGGCTGTGAGACCCTCCGCAGCCTGAACATTCGTGCTTAAACTTACAGTCTGTGCCAAAACGGCATTCCCGCTCGTTAAACTGCCAGCACAGCCCCTTCCTGGAGCCTGACGAGGATGCCGCCGAATTGGCAGAACCCCAGCTACTCCCAGGAAAGGACTGCGAGGCTGACTTTGGTGCTGTCATCAATCGCAACCACAAACTAATCTCCTTGTGGTCCCACCGTAAACTCGGACGGACTGCCTTTCTTTGCCTAAACTGTTCATCATACCTCAGCCAGGCCGTCCCACCATAAACACGGTATGCTTCACTAATCGAATCTAAATAACAAAATAATGCAGAACAGTTCTCCAGAGCTTTCTCCCCAGTGACACTCGCTAGTGTGGTAAACGCCTGCAGCCAATTTTGAAAAGTGCGAGGAATCAGACGATAACGCCTGCGCTCCTCTTCATCCTTCTTATTCTCATCTGGATTTACCCTGTCTAAATTAAACTTCTCCAATAGTAGCAAAGAAAAAATTTCCACGTACTCATCCTTCCATATTTTTTCTCGCACCTCCTGCTTTAAATGAGCTCCCAAGGGGCCATCAAAGCACATATAAACCTCGCCCCTTGCTCTGTCATCCAACCGCACTGTATCCACTGGAGTCACCGCAGCCGCTGGTGCTGCAACCGTCTCATTAACTGCAACTGGTGCGGGAATCCCTCCACTCACAACTGCCGGGGTCTCCGCAACCGCCCCTGAACCTCCAGCACCACCCTGCCAAACTCCGCTAGGACCTGCCGCAGGTGACAAAAAACCCCGCACCATGCTAAGAAATTCCGACACAACATCGCTCACCCGTTCATTACCCATCGCCCTGTCAGCCGCCAAGCCCCTCTGAAAATACCGCTCCCTCTGATCTACATCATCCGCATTCCCCCGAGGCGCATTTAAACCATGTGACTTACCAGGACGATTACGAGGAAGCCTCGGAACAGCTGTTTCGTGTTCTCCGTGGCGATCGTCCCCACTCTCTTCACTGTCAGATGAAATCTGGCCTTCTTCTTCAGAGGCAGAGTCAGGCTTGGGGACATCCGACGGAGTCAACCCACCGCTAGACCTGGACCTCCTATCCACAATAGCGCGCTGTCTGGGAGGAGGAGAGACTTCAGCTGCATGCCTGCAGCCTGCATCCCTAGCAGCAATCTGCCCTCTCCCATGGACATTGCACCGGTCCTCGGTGCTACCGACATCCCGGGTGGGTCGTCTCCTGGCCCCACTGCACTGGTCTTCCCGATCTCCGCCGCCGGGGTCCTGCTGATCCTGACGCCTGGGCCCGGAGCGGTTGCACCTGCCGTTCTTCTGGGTCAGCTCCAACTAACCGATACTCATTTGCTTTCCCCGCTGCATGGGCCCGGCGCGGCTGTGCCTGCCGCTCACCTGAAATAGCTCCGGATGACCTATTCATCCTCCTGCCTCCTTCTGCTCCCTGGGTCCGGCATCCTTCAGGCTCAGCTCTCCTTCCCCTGGCTGCTCGCTGGGCCCGAAGTGGATGCCCCGGCCGTTCATATAATGTATCTCTCCCTCCTGCAGCAGCAGAGGCCCTGCTCTCCTGAGCAGCCCGCACTTCCTGGATAGTGGTGCCACATGACGGGGATGACCTCACAGGGAGGGGGGCGGAGCCAACGACGTCACTCACCCCGGCCTCTGGACCATGCTGACGCTGAGAGATTCTTCCAGAGCGGCGTGCGGCAGATGGGGGCTGGGGTTGTGCCTGTGATCCGGAGGGGTCCCTGGAGGGGCTTTGCAACCGGCGCCTGGTCCGGGGAATCCCTTCCGGGCTGAGTCTCTCCGGCGGCCGGGACCTCCTTGCACCTCTCTGAGGTGCTGCGGGTGCAGCCACCTCTCCGGCCGTCCCTTCAGTGTTCCATCGCTGCAGCTGATCCTGGAGCCACAGCTGTCCCCTGCTCTCAGCCAAGGAACGGATCTCCTGGAAAAGAGCCTCCATTCCTCAGGACCCGACGTAGATTCAGGTACGTTAACTTTTCCCGAATGGACTACCCCCACCATCCCTCACCTTATATACCGCCCACAGAGATACTTCCCAATCAGATAACCCCTTACTATCCCCCTGCCCCTTTACTCCTCCCCTACAAATTCGCGCCCAAAACTCTATTCCTTACATTAACCCCTTACCACCCCAAATTACGGCCTAGCAGACCTCCTGAGTCATGCGGCCCTCCCCTTAAGGCCCCTATGGGGGGATGCAGTTGGCCATACTACCTCTGGAGTAGTCCAGGCAACACGCATTTTCATATGGACTCTCCGTCCTCTGACGTGTTGTCACACGTGGTGGGAATGGATGCACTATTTGGCGTCTGGGGTTGACCGGGCGACACACGCTCTCCCTGATTGAACTTCGCTCCTCCCTCCTCTCGCATGTGACTGCACGGCGAGGAAGCGAGGTGCAACAGGGAGCCCGCCCTGCAGGTGAGCTTGGCGTTTTTTACCGCAATCGATATCTGGTGTATCATATAGATGATTTACTTCTTGTTTGGACAGGCTCTCCCCATCTTATCACAGATTTTGTCAAATATATCAATAAAAATAATTATAATCTTAAATTTACATCTCACACTGACAAAAAATCTATTAACTTTTTAGATGTAACACTTGAAGGTAATGATGATATGAAGCGAGTTTTGATCTCACCATTTAGGAAAAAAACATCAGGTAATAGCATTCTGCAAGCAAGCTCTTGCCATCCTCCCCACAATATTAAAAATATCCCAGTGGGAGAAATGATCAGGTTAAAGAGGAACTCCTCAACAGAAAAGAGTTATCAAGAGGCAGCCTCCAGCACTAAAAACAGACTAGCTTTAAGAGGATACTCTAAAGGCATTCTAAACAGAGCAGAAAAAATAGTAGCTAATATAGACAGAAAGGATTTATTGAAAAATCGATCCAAAAAAGAACCAAGCAGATTTAAAAATACGAAAAATACGGTTGTGTTTACTACACAATTTAGCCCACAGTTCAACAGTATTGTCAATATCATAAAAAAATATATACCCATGCTAAATCAGGACCCCACTCTAGTGAAAATCATGGACAATTGTTCCATAAAATATATTTCTAAAAAAGCTCCCACTATAGGTTCACTGGTTTCTCCGAGTCTTTTTTGTACAAAAAATTCTCATTTTCCATCAGAAACCTGGCTCACTTTAAAAGGGTTTTATAATTGTGGCCATAGTAGGTGCATTTCTTGCAAATACGCACACAAAAGTGTTTCCTTTCAGTCTGAAATCACCAAAAAAATATACAAAATCAGCACCTTCTTAAACTGCAATTCAGAAGGGGTTATATACCTTGCAGAATGTATTGCTTGTAAGCTACAGTATGTAGGCTGTACCACAGGACCTTTAAAAATACGCATCCGTCGTCATATGTCGGATGCATGTAATCCTAACAGCCTAAACAAATCGGCAGTTTCAAAACACTTTGCAAATGTTCACCATGGAGATCTAAATAACTTCAGATTTAAAGCAATAGAAAAAGTTTTTAAGCCGGAGAGAGGTGGTGACCACAGGAGAAAAATCCTGAACCGAGAATCATTCTGGATTTTTCTCTTGTGTACTAGATTTCCGCAAGGTTTGAATGTGAGACAGGATCTCATTTTACAATACACTTAGTCTCACGTATTCATGTTCGACAGTACTTTGATAATATATTTCCTTTGTGGTCATAATAGAATGCACTGTCTAACTGTTTAACTGCTTTATTGTTCAATGCTTATATTTATGACTTTTGCATCCTTTTTCCATAAAAGGGAAGGAAAAAAAGAAAGGAAAAAAAAAAAAAAAGGAAATTTTTTTTTTTGTTTTTTTTTATTTTTTTCAAACATATTTTTTTTTTCTTTTTTTTTAAATGGGACTACATATACTAACTATATTTATACTCTAATGGTGTTTAAACAGTCATGCTCACCAGACATAAAGGATGCTTAGTGATTATTATGATCATTATTATGTGTTTTACTGCTCCACGGCATAAAAGATCTTTTTGTTTTTGTTTCTGCATGTATCTCTCACTCATTTTGTTTTTCCACTAATTTTGTATTCCATTCTATTTCATGTCCAATTTTATGTAGTTTTTGTGCTTTTTTGCTGTAGTTAATTTTAGCTGCCAATAATGGGTTAATTCTCCTCTGGGCTGTGGTCCAACACCTGAAGCAATCACCAAGAAGTGTTTTTTATTTAACTTCAGCTAGTAGGCTTAGTTCTCACATTATTCCATGAATAAGGTTTAGCCGAAACGCGTTAGAATGTGCTGTACCTAAGAGCCGCTATATTGCTCATTCTGTAACTCATCCTTGGCTTTTATAATTTGAAATTAAAAGTGAAGTTTTAACAAGATATATACAACCCTGGTCCTGCTGGAGACATCTTTGCTTGCTTTCTCATTACTTGAACTTTGGTAGCCCGTGACCTGGGCGTCTCCGCTGCAAGACTTCGTTGGCACTGGATGAGTCTGGCTATTACATGGTGAGCTGACTTACGTCTTCCCTTTCCCTTTCCCCTTGTTTTTTCATTATTTATGTTCAATAGCACTGTTTTAAGGATTTTTCAGTCTGCTGACTGTGTGGTTATATTGAGCACTTGTTCTGTTTATAGTTATACTTTTTTCTGAGTACCACTCCTCAGCATTGTCTCATCCTGTTGCCACTACCCTTATGGAGTGAATCCACGGGAATATAAAATCTTTTTTCTATATATTGATCTTTGTGAACAGTTTTATTGTGCGACCATAGTATTTCTATTTGATGAACACTAGGTGGATCACACATTGTGTACTTCTGGCACTATTACTTAGGTCTAAGAGTGAACTTTCACTATTTATATTACATATTTATACAGCCGGGTGGATCCCCCTTGATGTTCATTACTGTTCAGGGCATTTATATGTATATATTTGGATTCTCATCCTTTATATGTTTTTTCTTCATATTGGTCTTTAGTGGCTCCATGTGCAGTTTATATTTATATTTGTAACCTGTCCTACTTTCTAGGACAAGCATGCTAATTTGCATTCATCCACCATCTCTGTAGTATCACTTTTTTAATGTTGTCTAATTGATTGTTGAATAAAGATTGACTGATTTTTGTACATGGGAATTCTCTTTTTTGGCTTTTTGTATGAGAAGATAGTATATAAGAGTGGACACTGTCCTAATAAATTTGAGAAGGTTTGGAAGCTTTGGTGTGACCCATACCCTACTCATCCTACCTCTCAATTCAGTCTGGGAGATAATAGTTTTCCTTGTATTTCCCCTATAAACACCTGTGTAATGTGTATTGCTGTATTCTTTAAACTTGACTGACATGATGTGTATGGAGATGTATATAAAGAGCTAATAACAGATATGATGTTGTTGAATAATTATGTATTTTCATTCTGGAACCATTGTTATTCTTTTTTTCCTGTTATGCAATCTCTCAATTACTTGAATTAAAAAAAAGATAATCTTGGAGAGGTGACGTCTAAGAAGGAAAAGAGATTTAGACATGGTCTATTCCAACTTGGATGGAAGACACCCCTTGCCAGAAAAAGAGCGAAAACTAACACAGGACACAAGCAGAGGTGCACATGAATGAAAGTGATCAGAGAGACATCTGCGTTTTCATTTTAAGACTACGCTAAACTCCTTTGTTTCATCAAATATTGGTGAACATCTCCTTTAATATTGGAAGTGGCTGGTGTGAATTGTCAACTCTGATCATGGACCTAAAGGAAGTTGTTCTTCATTTGTATCTGGATCCTCAATGAAATGTAAGACATGTTTAAATAATTCTGAAGCCCCCACTACTTTCTTACCAGAAAACCAAGCAATGTGAACTGAGGTCTAAGATGGTAGACATGCAAGAAATAGGAGCATGTTCACACTAGCAAAAAGAAGCAAAACCTACAAAAGACAAAAATATATCTCATACCCTACTATCATTATATATAAATGTAAAGCAAAGTTGCATAATAAATATAGGGTTCTTAGTGAACTATTTTTGATCAAAAAAAGTATACAAGCCGTCCCACCAGCGGCAAGGTGACCCTAAATTGGGACGGTACCTATACTGCCTATATTAAAAACCTTACTGTATATCAAAGTTGAAGTAATGCATATAAAAGGGTAGACAAATAGGACCGGGTCCCAACTCCAGACCACCTAAGCCCGTGGTAAGCTACATATATACCAATCAGCTCAACAAAGGGGATGCCACACCCTTAAATTGCACAGAATGCAAACAAGACAAAAAACCAAGCAATGTGAACTGAGGTCTAAGATGGTAGACATGCAAGAAATAGGAGCATGTTCACACTAGCAAAAAGAAGCAAAACCTACAAAAGACAAAAATATATCTCATACCCTACCATCATTATATATAAATGTAAAGCAAAGTTGCATAATAAATATAGGGTACTTAGTGAACTATTTTTGATCAAAAAAAGTATACAAGCCGTCCCACCAGCGGCAAGGTGACCCTAAATTGGGACGGTACCTATACTGCCTATATTAAAAAAAAAAAAGATAATCTTGGAGAGGTGACGTCTAAGAAGGAAAAGAGATTTAGACATGGTCTATTCCAACTTGGATGGAAGACACCCCTTGCCAGAAAAAGAGCGAAAACTAACACAGGACACAAGCAGAGGTGCACATGAATGAAAGTGATCAGAGAGACATCTGCGTTTTCATTTTAAGACTACGCTAAACTCCTTTGTTTCATCAAATATTGGTGAACATCTCCTTTAATATTAGAAGTGGCTGGTGTGAATTGTCAACTCTGATCATGGACCTAAAGGAAGTTGTTCTTCATTTGTATCTGGATCCTCAATGAAATGTAAGACATGTTTAAATAATTCTGAAGCCCCCACTACTTTCTTACCAGAAAACCAAGCAATGTGAACTGAGGTCTAAGATGGTAGACATGCAAGAAATAGGAGCATGTTCACACTAGCAAAAAGAAGCAAAACCTACAAAAGACAAAAATATATCTCATACCCTACCATCATTATATATAAATGTAAAGCAAAGTTGCATAATAAATATAGGGTTCTTAGTGAACTATTTTTGATCAAAAAAAGTATACAAGCCGTCCCACCAGCGGCAAGGTGACCCTAAATTGGGACGGTACCTATACTGCCTATATTAAAAACCTTACTGTATATCAAAGTTGAAGTAATGCATATAAAAGGGTAGACAAATAGGACCGGGTCCCAACTCCAGACCACCTAAGCCCGTGGTAAGCTACATATATACCAATCAGCTCAACAAAGGGGATGCCACACCCTTAAATTGCACAGAATGCAAACAAGACAAAAAACCAAGCAATGTGAACTGAGGTCTAAGATGGTAGACATGCAAGAAATAGGAGCATGTTCACACTAGCAAAAAGAAGCAAAACCTACAAAAGACAAAAATATATCTCATACCCTACCATCATTATATATAAATGTAAAGCAAAGTTGCATAATAAATATAGGGTACTTAGTGAACTATTTTTGATCAAAAAAAGTATACAAGCCGTCCCACCAGCGGCAAGGTGACCCTAAATTGGGACGGTACCTATACTGCCTATATTAAAAAAAAAAGATAATCTTGGAGAGGTGACGTCTAAGAAGGAAAAGAGATTTAGACATGGTCTATTCCAACTTGGATGGAAGACACCCCTTGCCAGAAAAAGAGCGAAAACTAACACAGGACACAAGCAGAGGTGCACATGAATGAAAGTGATCAGAGAGACATCTGCGTTTTCATTTTAAGACTACGCTAAACTCCTTTGTTTCATCAAATATTGGTGAACATCTCCTTTAATATTAGAAGTGGCTGGTGTGAATTGTCAACTCTGATCATGGACCTAAAGGAAGTTGTTCTTCATTTGTATCTGGATCCTCAATGAAATGTAAGACATGTTTAAATAATTCTGAAGCCCCCACTACTTTCTTACCAGAATGGTTTTATACCAGGGAGTGGAACTGATTCATTTGAGGAAAGTGTTTAACAATATTAGGAGAGGGAGACCACCGCTCCATCATGGCATCAAAGGCCACAAAGACTTGTAACAGGGTGGTGTAGGAGTTCTTGTGGAGGGTACTCAAGATGTTTGGGTTCAGGAAGAATTTTATCAGGTGGATCAAACTATTATGCCATTCACCCCAAGCCAGAGGTACAAAACGGTGATGCCCGCTCTCTTATCTTCTCACTGTATTTTCCTTGAGGAAATCAGTGGTTTTGGCAGCAGTGGAGAGGGGGAAAGATATTAATCTATGCAGATGATATTCTGCTGATTTTGTTAGAGATGGGGAAATCTTTCCTGTGGACCATAGAGGTGACCGTGTCTTTTGGTGCCCACTTTGGCTTGGATAGCAACTGTAGTATATGGGTTTTAATACCATATGATGAAAAAATCAGAAAAGCGTGAATAGATTTACAGACTTTAGTAAAAAGATGGCTTTGAATATTTAGGGATAAATATCACATGGGAGCTTGTGAGTTTTGTATCGCTTAACATTATATTGTTCATTAGGAAATTAAAATAGATGTGGATGTGGATGCTGCTGCCGATATCTAATGTGGATAGAATAACCCTGATTAAGATGATGGTCTCTCGCCTCTAGTTCGTTATGTCCTCAGCGTCTGCCCGGTATGGGTAAATGAGAACATTTTTAAATAAACAGAAACTCTTCTGAACGACCTGATTTGTTGGCAAGAGAGGGTGAGAATAAAAGTAACTATCTTCTGAAGTCTCAGACAGAAGGAGGCTTGGCCGTCCCTTATTTCCACAGATATTTCTGGGAAGCCCAATTACTTAAATTTCAGGAATTCTGATTTTGAAAGATTTTTACTAAATAAGAAAAAAGGGGATTTTGTAACATTTATGAATTTTTGAAATCAGGGATTTTGTTTCACGGGAATCTAGGAGATGACAAATGTTTTATTCTTGCAATTATACTTGATTATTTAAAGAAGATATTAAATATTAACACGTCAATTGGATACGCCTCATCATAGGATAATATAAATATATATAGGATAATATAAATATATATAAAATTGTTAAGATACAGGGTTTTGGAGGAGAAAAGGTTGCATTTGGTTAAACATTTAATCCATGAAGATGAGTTGTTGCCATTTAATGTGATGAAGACACAGTTTAGCTTAAGTAAAGTGCACGATTTTAGATATTGTCAAATTCAACAAGCGATGAAGAGTATGAAGGAATCAAATTGAGGAATGGAGTATTTTTTGATTGGTTGCCATTTAACAAAGAATCTATCTAATATTAATAAACTTATATATTTTATACAATATTCTATAATATAATAAATATAATATTAATAAAAAATTAACCGTGATTCCTTATATATTTAATGTTTAAGAAGAAGATTAGTTGAGAAAGTAAAGAGTAAATATTGCAGAGGCTCAATATATATAAAAACAAAAGTGGGATGTCAATTAATCAAACTATAAATTAATCCAATTGATCCATTAGTTCTATTATTTTCACCGGGTATTATACAGAATGGAGAAGATAGCTGACAATACTTGTAAGTTGTGTAAGAAACAAGGGCAGAATTGATACATTTATCATAGGGTATAAAGATATAGAGGGGAAACTGGGGACTTAGATCTCCATTGAGGTCAAATCAACAATTGTAACCTGCTCTCTGGAACGGAAGAGATGAAATGAGGAAGAAGAGTTCGTAAGTAGGCGACTTTATACAGCAAGAGTGGATTTGGTTAGGAAATGGATAGGGAAAAAAATTGAATACTACAGAATGGAAGAATTTTTTTCAGAGAGTAATAAAATACAAGAGGGCGTGGCTTTGCTCCTCAGAGAATTTAAAAAATTGGGAGAAGATTTTGCAAAAAATGTAGCATAGAGCATTAAAACTTTGGGGAGAGGGATAATCAATCTCCTATTTTTTTCGGGGTTTCTTTGTTTTTTTAAATCTTGTTTTTTGTCGACTTTTTTGATTATTATTTTTTTTCTGAACAATTCAAAAAAGGGCAGGAGTTAGGGAATTAGAAGGATTGTTGTTTTTTTCTGGATTTATGTTTTGTATTTCTGCAGTACGTTTTGTAGATTTAAATAAAGTTAAATAAAAAACAAACAATCTCATCATTCCGATGATGTCACAATGACTGGACGATATAGAACGCCCCGTCATCCAGAGTTCCGCTGAGGGATTTTGTAGGCGTTTGTGGAGAGAGGAGTGTTGTAAGTGACTTTTTGCAAATATCATGAGAAAAAAGCGATTTAAGCGCATTATAGTTCTCTCTGACACCGAGGACAGCAGTGATGATGACGATTTCCATCAGGTGAGCGTCATTTTTATATTTTTAAATAATGAGAATACATTTGGGATAAAAATCCCATTAAAAGCAAATGGTGGAACCAAAAATAGAGCTCCAGGAAGAGGCATGATGGGGTGATGGTTTGGATCATGTTTGCAGAGTAATGACTGCCTTTAGTTGTGGTATTTGTGTCAACATGTCCATGTACAGAGTACATAATAATATTGTATGAAGACACGAAAATGTCACCACCGCCCCTATCCATATCCTAACCATAAATGTCCCGCACACCCGTCCTACTCTGCACATGAAGTAAGCGCAGGCCAATGGTAACTATATTCATATAGGCATCTACGTGTAAGTCAGTGGAAAATGGAGGAAGATTATAAATTAGAGATGTTCATGCTCATAGATTCTATCTGACATGTTTGACAATTTTTCAGTATCATCCACGAAAGAAGCCAATACCGAGGTCTCCAGGCCAGGTTATCATCAGTGGCTTCAATTCGGGCCCGACTCCGAATTTACCAGGTACTGTGCTCCGATCCAGTAACAGCTCTGATATATTGATGTGTCATTATAGTCATTGGGTGCAGCTCATTGTGGTCAGGGCTTGGATTTATCTCTATTGTACGTCTAAGGTAATGAGTTCATATTAAACATTTCTTTTCAGCATTTGGTCAGGAATATTTATGCAGGCATTATAAAGTCAGACAGAAATGTGATTTGGGGATTTCTTCTCATGTTGGCCATGTACAGGGCAGGTTACTGTACCTGAATGTGGTGTTTTGCCCCATGTACATATAGGCGTACACTTGATGCATTATTAGGATTTTTTTCTTTGATGTCCTTCAGTCATTGTTATTACAATATTCTTATAAGAGATTTATGTTGTGTTGCCCCCACAGATCTGAATTTACCACCTTCAGATCCTGATCCGGACAGTACCACCTGGTAAGACCCACGTCTCCTCCATTGCT
Source organism: Phyllobates terribilis (assembly GCF_046119375.1). Lineage (NCBI taxonomy): Eukaryota > Metazoa > Chordata > Amphibia > Anura > Dendrobatidae > Phyllobates > Phyllobates terribilis. The sequence continues at coordinate 801,357,589 of NW_027362763.1, read as the reverse complement.
AGGTATATGATGGGGATTAATGATTAATGGTCAGCTCATTATTTGTTACCTTTATTTCACAGCTCCGATGCCATCATTATTAATGATGATGAGGATTCCAATAGAGCAGGAACTTCCGCATATAATAGTAAGTGATCATTTCTAGATACAATCAGGGTAATGTTATTGTAGAAAAAACATTGAATTTTCTGTACTGTCACAGATCAGTTACCAAATGTAACAATTAAAGGCAAATTATAAATGGGTCTGTGCATTTTTAAATTAAAGTTACATTAAAGGGGTAATCCTATTTTAGATAAGCTTTATTGGTGTGAGTCCTATGTCTGGGACACTTCCATAGTGGCAGAACAACATTTCTTTTCAGCATTTGGTCAGGAACATTATTCATGCATTCGCTCTATAGTCGGTCAGGATTGGGATTCGGGGATTTCTTCTCATGGTGGCCATGCACAGTGCAGGTTACTTTAGCTGAATGTGGTCTATTTCCCAATCTACATATAGGGGTACACTGAATACTGTATTAGGATTTATTTCTTTGATGTTCCTCTGTCGTTGTTATTACAATATTCTAATAAGAGATTTATGTTGTGTTGCCCCCACAGATCTGATTTTACCACCTTCAGATACTGATCCGGACAGTACCACCTGGTAAGACTCTCATCTCCTCCATTACTAGATACCTGATGGGGAATAATGATTAATGGCAGCTCATATTCTGTTACATTTATGTCACAGCTCCGATGATGACATCATTGTTATTACTGACGATGACGATTCCAATACTGGAGAATCTTCCACATATCATGGTAAGTCATCATTTCTAGATACAACCAGGGTTATGTTATTGTAGAAAGAACAATGCTTTTTTGTACTGTCAGTTTCCAAATCTAACAACTAAACGCAAATTACAGTTGGGTCTGTACCTTTAACCCCTTAGGGACTGGTCAATTTGTAGTCTACTTATGTCTTTTCCTCTCCTTCTTCCTTGAGACTTATCTGTTTTTATATTTCCATCCACATAGACATATAATGGGTTGTTTTTAGTGCAATGAGATGTTCTTCTCAATGGCACAATTCACATTACCATACAATGTATTGCAAAATGCAAAAAAATTCCAAGTAAGGGAAAACTGAAAAAAAAAACAACAGATTTTTTGGAGGGTTTTTGATTTTTAAGGTCTTCATTGCACAGTAAAATGAACCTGGAAATATGATTCTCCAGGCCAGTATGATTATGTCCATACCAAACTTGCAAAGTTTTTCTTTTTAAGTGTGAAAAACAATTCTGATATTATTAATAAATATATTTGATTTTGTCGCCATTTTCTGAGATCTGTAACATTTTTATTTTGCTATTGATGGAGGCGTATGAGGGCTTGTTCTTTTATAAGGCGGCTCGATGTTTTCATTGATAATATTATGGGGTGGATGTGACATTTAAATTGCTTCTTATTGCATTTTTTGAGTAGTTGCAGAGAAAAAAAACCCACAATTCTGGCATTTTGATTTAGATGTATTTTCACTTTACAGCATTTATTATGTTTTCTCTCTAGCATGGATCTGCATTCTGACCTGTCTGATTACAAATTTTCATTCTTCCATATTTCTGTACAGATAATTTACCATCTGATAGTGAGGAGAGCTCCGCTACAGAGGAGAGGTGAGTTATGCCGGATGCATCTACCTCTGTGGAAAACCATGAACTAGGTCAGATGTTTCCTTTGGATTTATTTCTGATTCCTTATCTTTCCCAGGACACCACTATGTAACATCCCCCGCTGTTTCCTGGAAGACATTATTTCTCCATCTTCCATCTACGTTACCCACTTTCAGGTAACAAAGGAGAAGCTGGTGGAGCAACTGTACCATCTATACAACAGGACAGTCTTCGAGAATAAGGTATCTTATTATCGGTATCTGGGCGACACATGACTTATCCATTATCTCCACCTTCAAACAATCATTTCTATCATTCTAAGTTTCTGAAGAGCACCCTAACTCCCTTGTCATGGTTCTGAAATCTCAGGCAAAACTCACTTAGTTTGGTAAATGCCATCACCTTCTTATCTGTGGGATGAGTGGAGACCTTACATGATCCATCATGCAGACATATAGAGATTAGCAACTTTTTGTAGTTCACAGGATTTTACATTTACATATAAAAACCAATTTGTTGACATCTGGACATTTTAGGAAAGGTTTATTTTTATTTTTGTTCTCACATGTTGGACTTCTCAGTAGACCCCATGTCCCATACAAGGAGACTAGTGCTGTAAATCACACAGGAGAGTTGGGTGCTTTGTTAGAATGGGGTCAAAGAGTTTACAGATTTAGTGGAATTTGTTTCCTCTATTTTAGCTCCCGAGGAAAATGGACGTAGTCTGGAATAAGAGGCTGACATCAGCATCCGGTCAATGCCGTCACAAGTTGGAGAACAACCACCGTTCCTCAGTTATTGAGCTTTCCGATAAGGTCTTGGATTCTTCCGGTAGGTTTCATATCACGTCCATCCTGCAGCTTTATGAGACAACCTCTATAGGTTGCAAAACTGCTACTTGTGATGTAATACATCTTATAAATTCATCGTACATGCTGTCATGGGAAAAACTAAGTACACCCTCTTTGGAATCTAATGTTTTACATATTAGGACAAAATCAAAAAAAGCATCAGGTCCTTAGAAGATCTTAAAAGTAAGAAAATACAATCTCAGAAAACAACATGATAAATAATATAGTGTAATTATTTATCTAACAAAAAGAAGGGCAAAATGCAAAAGCAGTGTGTGATAAATTAAGTACACCCTTGCTGCAGCTTCAAGTTATTATTGATAAAGATCATTCTAAAAGCTAGTGATTCATGGGGTGTACTTATTTTTCACTCTCTGCTTCTGCATTTTGAAGTAGTTATTGGTAAATAAGTAATGGCACGTTGTGACTTTTCATGTGTTTTTCATCTCAGGATGTATTTACCTAATTTGAAGAAGTTTTAAGGATCAGATATTTTATATTATATCCTGAATCCTGATATGTAAAACCAAAGAGTTCAAGCAGGGTGTACTTAGATTTTCTTATGCTTGTATAAACTCTTTTTTAGTGCGACTACGATCCACACTTGCGCACGAGATGTGCCATGCTGCCTGTTGGATAATCGACGGTGAAGGCAGAGATAACCATGGCCCGTTATGGCAGACTTATACCAGAAGGGTAAATGACATCCATCCCGAGCTGCCGGAAGTGACGATGTGTCACAGCTATACCATCAGCTATAAGTACAACTACCAGTGCTCCCTGTGTGATAACAAGTAAGTAGATTTGATGATTCATCGCGTCATGAAACACAATCACCGTGCAGAGACGTCAGGGCGGTTCTGTTGGTATAAGGCTTTTATACTTTACTACTATCAGAGCGGACTGACGTCTGGGGACTGTAGGGCTTAGGATGCTACATGTTATATTTTCTGTGCTGGGGCCAGTCCTTAATATATTGGTTTCAATTTGTTCTTTTTAACATGATCCATGGTATTAACCAACGTTCATTCCAGTCTGGTAACCAATATTTCTCTTATCTTTGTAGACTTGGGCGTTTTCAAAGAATAGCTGATAATAAATCTTATTGCCGCCGGTGTGGAGGCCGATTACGTCAATTGTCCATCAGCTAAACATGTAACTATTCTTCAGAATATTTAGTCTCTAATTTTGTTTCTTTATAATTTAAAGTTCAGATACTTTTATATATTTTCCCCTGAGTAGCGAGACAATGAGTATTTGTGCTCATCACCAGCACCAGCGATTAGCAGCAAACATTCAGAATCCATCCTCATAGGTTACCATATTAATACTGGATACATTTCCATAACTTGCTGGATATGGAACGATTGATAATTTCCATCAATTATCTACAATGCTTTTGAAAACCTTTTATAATTTCAAGCTTAGTTGGATGTAATTATGTTTCTTTATATTTTCAGGTTCACTATTTGAACTATTTGAACATTGAGATTTGTCTAAATATCATCATCTCATCTACCTAAGATGAAGGTAAGAAAGAAGCCTCCACTATCATCAACAATCAGTATTAAGCTATTTTTAAAATATTGAGAATCGTAAGTCTCTAATTTAGTCTCTTATTGCCGTATATCATTTAAAGTGTAACTACTTTTATATATTTTGCTTTTCTTTCACCACGTAGGGAGACAATCAGCATACGTCTTCATCACGAGCAGCGAACAACAAACATTCAGAATCCACCTATCCTGATTCACACAAAGCTTCCAACATGTATTTTCCAGGTAAATATTTTGTTTTTCCTCCATGACTTCTCTTTAGTTTGTTTTATTTGATAACCGGTATATATTCAAAATTTTTTAAAAAACATGTATTTTAATTGTTTTCAGATTAATGAGAAAGGCGTCTTATTGTTTCTATACAGGCATGAGACATCTTGTTAGAAAGAGGTGAAGACCTGCACCCACCTGCGCTGACATCATGATCAGAAGCAGTTTCCAAGACCTGGAGAATCTCTACATGTGTTTTTTCAGAGCTGCCCAGCAATGGATATGATGGATATGGTGTGGAACATTTGAACATTGTTTTTTTTTTTACATTTAAATATAAAAAACATAAAAAAAATATATATATAATTCTTTCTAGTTTTGGATTTTTGTTCTGGAAAGTGATGGTTTTTGCTAAACATATTACAATCAATATAAACCTAAAGAACTTCAACTTGGGTTACTACAACTATCACTGTCATTCATCCCTCCTTTTCGAGTTACCTTGCTTGAATTGTATGTATTTTTTTATTATTTTCTAATAAATATATCTTTTAATCATGTGGGGATGTCATTCATTTTGGTTTATATTTATTTCGTCAAAGTGTTTTCCCAGTTACTGCTATGTGGATCCAGTTTAGGATTTTTTCCTTGTTGTATATTACAATCAATACTGTCTACGTGTGTTATTCAGCCATCATCTGCCTCTAACAGCGGAGCTCCGTCTACGTCTGTTAAATGCTGCTGTCAGTCTGTGACAGCAGCATTTAATGCGCGCCGGCAGGGGGGCTCACTATTCTAGGCGCCCAATGGCACCCCGAGACGTTATCATGGCGCGTCAATGGGTTGCCATCATGGTCGGGAGTCTGCTGAAGACCCACATGCCGGTCATGATACAAAAGTTCAAATCACCTGTTTTCCCCCATTAAAAATGATGAAATATAAAAAAATACACATATTTGATATCCCTGCGATCATCAAAGTCCATCTATCAATGTATAGAATAAATTATTCCAATCAGTAAATGGCAAGAAGAAAATCAAAACGCCAAAATAGCATTTTTTCAGCCATCGCAACAGCACAAAAAAATGTAATCAAAACATCCTATCCACCCCAAAGTTATATCACTAAAAACAATGTCTCGGAGTACAAGAAACCAGACTTCGCACAGACCCAAGTCCTGAAAAAAGAAAATGCTGCAGTGCATACAGCTTGAGGCTGATGTTGACGTTCCGGAAATGGAGGGTGAGGAGAAGGTGCAGGAACTGCTGTAGAAGGTGGGGGCAACCCTGATTGAACCAGGGCCCGCAATCCTCGGTGTCGGTAGCACATGTACCGTCCCTGGGTCGACTGGGTCCCAGCTTCCATAGTATTCACACAGTGTGCTGTCAGTGTACCGTCAGGGAAATGTAGTGTCCCTGGCCACAAGCACTTGTCCACGTGTCCGTGGTTAGGTGGACCTTCCCAGTAACAGCATTGTGAGGACACGGGTAATGTTATGGGACTCGTGCTTGTGTAAGGCGGGGACAGCACACCGGGAGAAATAGCGGCGGTTGGGGACCGAGTACCGAGGGACAGCCGCCATGAGGTTGCGGAAAGCTTCCATCTCCACAAGCCTAGAAGACAACATTTCCAGTGCAAGCAGTCTGGAAATGTGGCAGTTTAGTATTTTGGCCTGTATGCGAGTGCTTGCGTATTTGTGCTTGCGTTCCAAGAACTGGGGTAGGGACAAACACTTGGTTGCAAGTGCAGGTGGGAGGCATCTTCGCCTACATCATGGACAGGGGATTTGATAGAAGAAGATGCGCAATCAGCTGTAGATTTGGTGCAGGCTGAATAGGATACTATCCCCCGTAAGGATATAGATAATAGCCGTACTCAAAGGTAATTTGCAAAGGTGGAAACAGTTTATTCAAATATATACATTCACCACACCATTGAAAACCAACAAGGAGGAGCTTAAAGCGATATGCCATGACGTTTCGACCAAAAGTGGTCTTTTTCAAACATCAGTATAAGAGAAATATAAAAGCATTAATAGCATATAAAAGCACCTGAAGGGTTAATAAACTTCTGGAATGTGGTTTTGAGGGGTGCATTTTCTAGGAGGGTGTCACTTTCGGGTATTTTCTGTCACGTAGGCCTTTCAGTCACTTCAAAGGTGATGTGGTTCCTTTCAAAAAAAAAAAAAGTTTTATTGGAAAAATTAGAAATTGCTGATAAACCTTTAACCCTTCTAACTTTCTAACAAAAATAAATTGTTTAAAAAATTCTGCAGAAGTAAAGTAGACATGTGGGAAATGTTAGGGAAATTAGGGAAACTATTTTGTGTGATATAACTCTCTGCTTTAAGAGCATAAAATTCAAAGTTTGAAAATTGCTGAAGTTTCAAAATTTTTCACCAAATTTCTGATATCTTCACAAATAGATGCAAAAAATATTGACCTAAATTTACCACTAACATAAAGTACAATATGTCACAAAAAAACATAGGGTTGGAGTATAATAATGACTTTGTGGAAGAGCAATGGAATAAAAACAAGCACAAAGATATAAGGGGTAAAAAGAAGATTTTATTTATAGATGGGGATTATTTTATATTATAATATCATGTATGTGTAAATTATTCATCTATCAGACTAATCCTATTTATGGGCCGTGTTGATCCAGAGGAAGGCGAAAACCCCCTGTGAGGAATAGGCCAATTGTCCTCATATCAGGGGGGAAAATTCCTTCATGACCCCAAATAAAGAATGGCGGTCAGAATAAATCCCAGGATCAAAGGCTGATACCGAACCTGTGAAATGTAAGTGCAAATTAAAAACAAACAGAAACAAATGATTTTTGCATGTGTGCACTAATTTATGTCTATATTTGGCTTAGCTAACATTTTTTTTCACTAATATTTTATTTCATACCTTATTCTTATACTCTCAAAGTATGTACCCACTTATTAACCTCTCACACTAAATGTATGTAGGGGCCGTGTTGATCCAGAGGAAGGCGAAAAACCCCTGTGAGGAATAAGCCAATTGTCCTCATATCAAGGGGGAAAATTCCTTCCTGACCCCAAATATGGCGATCAGAACGAATCCCAAGATCAAAGGCCAATACCTGACCTGTGTAATGTACCTAACCTGTGTAATGTACCTAAGCTGTGTAATGTACCTGACCTGTGTAATGTATCTAAGCTGTGTAATGTACCTGACCTGTGTAATGTACCTAAGCTGTGTAATGTACCTGACCTGTGTAATGTACCCAACCTGTGTAATGTACCTGAACTGTGTAATGTACCTAAGCTGTGTAATGTACCTAAGCTGTGTAATTTTCTAAGTAACAAAAATTATTTACTAGTAGAGATGAGCGTTGTTCTACTCGAACTGTTCGCCAATCTCAAATTCGAGCTGTTTTGGGCGGTGTTCGAGCCGTTCGGCGTACACGAACGATTTGAGAAAAATTCGGCTGTTCGAGGTTATGTTCGATAACTGTTCGTGCACCAAAATCATAACTGGATTTTTTCTCAGTAATGATGAAAATTAATGTTAATACGCAGTTTGAGTGTACAGCGGGGTGGGGGGAGGGGCAGGGGATGGATCTCTGCAGGAATAATGAAGATCTCCATTTTTTTTTCTCTTTCCCGCATTTACAGTGGGGAGGTGCAATCTGTCAGCCTATCAGCAGCGCACACACGGAGCGAAGTGCTTTTTTTCACACAAGCAAGGGCATGTGTCATTGGCAGTGTATGTAACATGTCCTTGCCCTATAAGACCAAGCCATTTTCCCCGTCGCCACCATTTTCTCACTGCTGCAGCTGCGTGTTAGACGGCACCGCTGTTGCTGTGTGCGCTATACCTTGTTAATTTCAAGCCAATTTTCGCACAAATCTACAGATAGCTTGGGAGTAGGGAATAGTTGTGATTGCAGTCCTTTTAAGGACTAGGTTACAGCATTTCCTACGACTTTTATCAGGCATGTCTGTGCTCTTAAATAGATAGGTTGTGGGAGTAAAGACTAATTGTAATTGGAGTCCTTTTCAGGACTAGGTTACATCAGTTCCTATCAGTTTTTGCCAGGCAGGTCTGTGCCAGTGCTGTGCAAGTTTTTTTCACAGCATTTGGCTGAATCTAGCAAAGCTAATCCTTTTTGGCCTATTGCAGAGTGTGTTAGTCAGTGGAGTAGCCTATCTGTGTTGCAAGATATACCACCTGTGTATAGAATACCAATTTTTTTACTGCACCTAGTGAAGTAAAATCTTTTGGGCATAGCATCATTCTATTAGTCCATCTATACTGACCTCCATCAGGTTGCAAATTGAATATAATTTTTTTCTGCATCTAGCTCTGAAAAAATATTGGGCTTCTAGCTGTGTGTGGGACTTGTTGTATTAGTCCATCTATACTGACCTCCATCAGGTTGCAAACTGAATATATTTTTTTCTGCATCTACCTCTGAAAAAATATTGGGCTTCTAGCTGTGTGTGGGACTTGTTCTATTAATCCATCTATACAGACCTCCATCAGGTTGCAAACTGAATATAATTTTTTTCTGCATCTAGCTCTGAAAAAATATTTGGCCTTCTAGCAGTGTGTGGGACTTTCTCTATTAGTCCATCAATACTGACCTCCATCAGGTTGCAAACTGAATATAATTTTTTTCTGCATCTAGCTCTGAAAAAATATTTGGCCTTCTAGCAGTGTGTGGGACTTTCTCTATTAGTCCATCTATACTGACCTCCATCAGGTTGCAAATTAAAAATAATTTTTATCTGCATCTAGCTCTGAAAAAATATTTGGGCTTCTAGCTGTGTGTGGGACTTGTTCTATTAGTCCATCTATACTGACCTCCATCAGGTTGCAAATTGAATATAATTTTTTTCTGCATCTAGCTCTGAAAAAATATTGGGCTTCTAGCTGTGTGTGGGACTTGTTGTATTAGTCCATCTATACCGACCTCCATCAGGTTGCAAACTGAATATATTTTTTTCTGCATCTACCTCTGAAAAAATATTGGGCTTCTAGCTGTGTGTGGGACTTGTTCTATTAATCCATCTATACAGACCTCCATCAGGTTGCAAACTGAATATAATTTTTTTATGCATCTAGCTCTGAAAAAAATATTTGGCCTTCTAGCAGTGTGTGGGACTTTCTCTATTAGTCCATCTATACTGACCTCCATCAGGTTGCAAACTGAATATAATTTTTTTCTGCATCTAGCTCTGAAAAAATATTTGGCCTTCTAGCAGTGTGTGGGACTTTCTCTATTAGTCCATCTATACTGACCTCCATCAGGTTGCAAACTGAATATAATTTTTTTCTGCATCTAGCTCTGAAAAAATATTTGGCCTTCTAGCAGTGTGTGGGACTTTTTCTATTAGTCCATCTATACTGACCTCCATCAGGTTGCAAATTAAAAATAATTTTTATCTGCATCTAGCTCTGAAAAAATATTTGGGCTTCTAGCTGTGTGTGGGACTTGTTCTATTAGTCCATCTATACTGACCTCCATCAGGTTGCAAATTGAATATAATTTTTTTCTGCATCTAACCCAGCCAATAGTTTTGGCCTAATACCACAGTTTGGCCACTCAGCTCTGCTCGGTTCCCATCCATTGTTTTTTTGTGCAAACAACTCCAGAGTTGTGAATTAGTTAACCACCAAAATGAGTGGAAAAAGGCCTGCTGCTGGTGGAAAGGGGAATAGGCGTGTTGGGAAGGGGAAAAAAGGTTGTGTCCGTGGGGTAGGTGTTAAAGCAACAGTAACATCTGCAGAAGAAAGACCATCTTCCAGCCAAACTAAAATGTCTACTTCTTTTAGCGGACAATGTGATAAGATCCCTTTCTTACGGCCACGCCAATCACTACAAATTCCAGATGAGGCACAAAAACAGCAGGTGATTCAACGGATATCAAGTGCTCCTTTAAGTGGGCTCTCCTCCACATCAACTTCAACATCACAAATACTCCAGTCCTCAAAGGTGTCACCCCAATCGCACTTGCTTCCTCACAGCTCCCAAATCTCCAGCTGCCCGTCTGAGTATGAGGTAGAACAGATGGTTGAGTCTGCAGAGCTGTTTACTCATACTATAGCCTGGGAATCAGAGGTCGACTCCAGCGCTTCTGTGAATCCAGACGAGGAAATGATCTGCACTGATGCCCAGAATCTTTATGAGTCGGATCCAGGACCAGACGCAGAAGGTTCTGACCATAATGTAGACCCTCATTCCCAAACTGTAACTCCTGTTGGTGGAGACAATGAGGAAGACGATGATGAGACTCAAATACCTGATTGGAGCGACAACTTTAGTTTTTTGTCAGGGCAGGAACAGGTTGGCTCTGAGGACGACGGGTGTGATAACGCACAGGGTGATGATGATGAGGTTGGAGATCCCACTTACTGTCAACCCACAGTCAGCCAAGAGATGAGGTCAGCAGAGGAGGTGGAGGAAGATGCTAGTGACGACAAGGTCAGGTTGCGCCTTCCTGGACAGAGACGTAGTACTGGAAGCACGTCAACAACTGCATCCTCAAACACAACTCTGCCTCTCACCACAAGTCGTGGTGGCTCTTCAGGTCGCATGGGTGCTAAGCCTTGCATAGCCTGGGCATTTTTTCAGATCGATAAAGATGACCCAACTCGTGTTATCTGTAACATTTGTCAGCAAAAGCTAAGTAGAGGCCAAAAAATACATAGTTTGAGTACTTCATGCATGAACCGGCACATGGACATGAAGCATAAGTTGCAGTGGGAAGCTCAGTGTGCTACAATGCGGCCTAGCCGGCCGGGCCAACCACCGTCTGCCATATCTTGTGCATCCGCGGCCTCTTCATCCTCTGTGACTGGGGGGACAGAAGTCACACCGGTTTTGGGGCGCAGACCTGCCACCTCTTTACCCGCAACAGCCAGCGTGATTGGCAGGTCATCATTTTCTTTGGAGGTGGTAACACCAGCTGGTGTTGAGCGCTGTCCGACATCGATAGCACCACCTTTGGATCAAGGCAACCTAACATGTCCGCCTGCATCTTCCTCACAGACCGGCAGTTTGCCGGGGACACCCTTATCAACCCCGTCTAAGCACAATAGCCAGCCCTCGGTCCCTCAGATGTGGACAAGTAAAAGACCATTTCCTCCTAGCCATGAGAAAGCTAAGAGGTTGAATTTCACCATCTGCAAGCTCTTGGCTACAGAAATGCTGCCTTTCCGTCTGGTGGACACAGAGGATTTTCGAGACCTTATGTCCGTCGCAGTGCCCCAGTACCAGATGCCCAGTCGGCACTACTTCTGTCGCACACAACATCACCGCTTCTTTGAGAAACTCTGTGTGTGACAGGGTGCATTTCACCACAGACACTTGGACGAGTAGGCATGGACAGGGGCGTTACATGTCTCTGACTGGGCACTGGGTAACTATGGTGACAGCAGGACAAGGGGCTGCTGTCCAAGTCTTGTCGTCCCCACGAGTTGTGCGTCAATCCTCTTTATGTCAAAGTTCCTCCACTGCTTCTGCCTCCTCAACCTCCTCTCGGTCTTCCACCTGCACCCAAAGCCTGTCTGGTCATGCCACAAGCTTTCTAACTGCGCAGAAGGGATCCTGCACACCTCCTTACTATGCTGGCAGTAGGGCTCAACGTCATCAGGTGGTTTTTACTTTGAAATGTCTGGGAAATGTGAGTCACACAGCTGAGGAGTTGTGGTCAGCTCTGGAGAACCAATTTCATGAATGGTTGTCTCCACTGGACCTGAAACCAGGGAAGGCCGTGTGCGACAATGCTGCAAACCTGGGTGCGGCCCTTCGCCGGGGCAATGTCACACACGTGCCTTGTATGGCTCACGTGTTGAACCTGGTTGTCCAGCAATTTTTAGCCCACTATCCCAGACTAGATGGCCTTCTGCAGAGGGCACGGTCGCTGTGTGCTCACTTCCGCCGTTCGCATCCCGCAGCTCAGCGACTTACATCTCTACAGAAGTCGTTGGGCCTGCCACTTCACCGGCTAAAATGCGATGTGCCTACCCGGTGGAATTCAACTCTGCACATGTTGCAGCGACTGTGGCAGCACCGACAAGCCCTTGTGCAATACGTTCTGACGTATAGCCTGGGCCAACGAGATCCAGAGGTGGGGCAAATCACGCTGGAGGAGTGGTCTCAGATCAGGGACCTATGCACCCTTCTGCACAGTTTTGAAATGGCGACGAAGATGTTTAGTGCTGACGATGCCATTATCAGCATGACTATTCCGGTGATTTACATGCTGGAGCACATGTTAAACAGAATTCGGAGTCAGGTGGTGGCACAAGAGGAGGTGGAGGAAGTAGAGGAGGAGGAGTTGTATGCGGAAGGGCTAACATCTGCAAGGTCCAGACGGTCGGCAGCACCAAGGCGGCAGGCATGTGAGGGTGGGGGAGATGGTTTTACCAGGGCGCATGGTAGCAGCCAAACTAGTGAGGAAGGTGCAGGAGCCCAGGAAGAAGTGGAGGACGAACTGATGGAAGACTCATCAGATGAGGGAGACCTTGATCACATTTCTGTTGTGCGAGGTTGGGGGGAGAGGACAGAGGAAGGAAGCATGATTGTTACCTCGCCACCAACACAACAGGGACTTGGTGCTCCTGGATGCGCAACACACATGAGTGCCTTCTTGCTGCACTACCTGCAACATGACCCTCGAATTGGGAGAATTAGAAATAATCCTGACTACTGGGTTGCCACACTGTTAGATCCCCGGTACAAAAGTAAATTTGCAGAAATTATTCCTGCCATAGAAAGGGATGCACGCATGCAGGAGTATCAGCAGAGACTGTTGCAGAATCTTACATGTGCTTTTCCACAAAACACCAGTGGTGCACATAGTGAATCTCACAGTTCCAACTTGCCAACCGTGGGACCGTCAAGTGTTCAGCACTCAAACCATAACAGAACCACAGTATCTGCTGGTAACATCAATTTTGCGCAATCATTTCACCACTTTTTTAGCCCATCCTTTGCAAGGCCACAGGAGACAAGAAGTCTGACACATAGTCAACGCCAAGAGACGATGGTACAGGAGTATCTCCAAGTAAACATTGAAGCCATGACTGTGTCACTGGACCCTTGCTCTTTTTGGGCTTCCAATCTGGATAAATGGCCGGAGCTAGCCACTTACGCCTTGGAGATCTTGTCATGCCCCGCAGCCAGCGTTCTGTCTGAACGTGTGTTCAGCGCTGCTGGTGGTGTGCTGACAGATAAGCGCACGCGGCTCTCCACTGATAATGTAGACAGACTCACGTTCATAAAGATGAACAAATCATGGATCCGAAACGACTTTTCTACCCCTGTGTCATCCTGGGGAGAGTAAAAGATGGATGATTGGTTAAAATCACCCTACCAACCGTTTTAAGCTTTCAAATTACTAATGATGTTTATCTGTATCTTGACTGGAAAATAATTTGGGCTTTGTAGCAGTGTGCAGCACTGATTCTATTAGGCCATCTATAATAAGCTCCACCAGATTTAAAATTACTAATCATGTTTATCTGTATCTTGGCTGGAAAATAATTTGGGCTTTGTAGCAGTGTGCAGCACTGATCCTATTAGGCCATCTATACTAAGCTCCACCAGATTTAAAATTAATAATAATTTTTAGCTGCATCTAGCCCGGAAAATAATTTTGGGGCTCCGAGATGCGCAAGACACATAAGTGCCTTCTTGCTGCACTACCTGCAACATGACCCTCATATTGTCAGAATTTGAAGTAATCATGACTACTGGGTTGCCACACTCTTAGATCCCCCAAACTTTTCGATCAACCTTTTCATTTTTATAAAGACCAAAAAAATGGTCATTTTTGAAATTATAAGCATTAGCAGGTTATTAGAAACTGAAATCAAACAGTTTTCAACTCAAAACTTTATTCTAGGTGATGTTACATTTTCACATAGGACCCCTTGTTCGAAAGGAGCTTCTGAACTTTCTCGTCCATTGAATTTGTCAGGTTTTGGATGGTTTCTGCTTCAATCGTTTTGCATGAGGACAGAATACCCTCCCAGAGCTGTTGCTTAGATGTGAACTGCCTCCCGCCATCATAGACACTCCTTTTAATGATGCTCCAAAGGTTCTGAATGGGGTAGAGGTCAGGGGAGCATGGGGGTCACACCATAAGTTTGTCCCCTTTTATGCCCATATCAGCCAGAGATGCAGATGTTTTATGTGCAGCATGAGATGGTGCATTATCATGCAAAAAAATGATCTTGCTGTTAAATACACGGTTCTTCTTCTTGAACCATGGCAGGAAGTGCTGTTTGAGAAAATCCACATACATTATGGAGTTCATCTTTAGCGCCTTCAGGGATCCTAAAGGGGCCGACAATCTCTCTCCCCATGATTCCAACCCAAAACATTATTCCACCTCCTCCTTGTTGGCACTGTAGCCGTGTTTGCGTGGGTTGTCCATCAACCAGCCATCCTCCACTCCATCCATCTGGACCATCGAGCGCTGCACGGCACTCATCTGTGAACAAAACAGTTTTGAAATCAGTCTTCATGTAATGTTTGGCCCACTGGAGCCGTTTCTGCTTGTGTGAAGTGGATAGAGGAGGTCGACAGGATGGCGTATGCACAGCTGCAAACCTCTGAAGGACCCTGCATCTTGTTGTTCGGGGGACGTTGGAGGCACCAGCAGCTTCAAAAACTTGTCTGCTGCTATGACAAGGCTTTTTTGCCGCTGCTCTTTTAACCTGACGTAATTGCCTGTAGGAAAGAGTCCTCAATTTGCCCTTATCAGCACGCACACGTGTGTACTGTGAATCAGCTACATACTTCTTGATTGCCAAGACACTTCATCCTGATCATCGCACAATGTTGATTGTAGTCATGCCTTGACCTAAACACTCCACAATTTGTTGCTTCTCAGCAGCCGACACATCCTTTTTCTTTCCCATTTTGGCAGAAAATGTAGGCTGCTTAATAATGTGAGACAGCCTTCTTAAGTAGTCTTGCCTTTCATTGGACACACCTGCCAAACTAATTAGCACAGGTGTCTGCAATTGCTTACAGTGATATAAAGAGCCCTGACACACATCACCATCAATGAGTTTAACTGACAAACAAACAAATTCTTCCCTTATCACTCCTAAACACTTTTTGCATAATAATTTGGAACACAGTGTACATGTGCTTTTCCACAAAACACCAGTGGTTCACGTAGTGAATCTTACAGTTCTAACTTGCCAACCGTGGTCTGTATGGAGTTGTTCAATAAAGGGCCCAAAATTAAGATAACATAGATGGGAGAGGTCTCTATGAATAGGAATTCCTAAGTATTTGATACCCTGTGAGGGCCAGGCAAAGGGAAAGTTGGACTGGATGGAATCCTATATGGATTTGGGGAGGGAGACATCGAGGTCCTCAGTCTTCGCTGCATTGATTTTAAAATTTGACCATGTAACAAAGTGATCTATTTCAGCCATAACAGCATGGATGGATATATGTGATTGAGTGATATATACTAGGACATCATCAGCAAATAGAGAGCACTTGTACTCGGTGCCTCCCACCTCAATCCACCTAATATTGGGGTTATGGCGAATTGATGAGAGCAGGTGCTCCGTCACTAGGATGTATAAGAGAGGGGACAGAGAACATCCCTGCCTTGTCCCATTGGTGATTGTGAAAGGTGATGAAAATGTTCTGACGCGCCCCCTGGGCCTTGGGACACCCGGAGCCGGACCCTTTTTGGTGGATGCTGGTGGTTGTAGTCTCCGTGGCGGCGACCCGGTTCCGTGGCTCAGGGCGGTCAAACCAGTGGCGGAACTATTTATGTGGTTTTGATGTTTAAATGTCCGACTACGCCACCCGTGGATTGCGGTCTGAGTGAACCGCCGCTCCAGGGCAGACCGCTGAGGCTGGTGTTGTGGGTGCAGCAGAGCGTAGCATAACTCCCCACGGGAGGAGTATAGCCTCAGGGCAGTGTATGCGGAGGATGGGGGTGATGGTGCAGGGCAGCAGCAGTGACGACACGGAGTCAGTGATGCAGTCCAGGGCCTTTACTCACAGTTCTTATTATCCAGACCACGTCTGCAGGTAACGGCTGCCCACGTCGTACTGTGCTCACCAGGTGAGGGGCTCAGACAACTCCCAGATAACTTTGGAGCGCTTCACAGGACCCCCTTTGTGTGTCCTTTGTCTGGCCTTTCTTACCAACCCTTCTGTCCGGCTGCCTCGGGCCTCCTCTTGGTAAACTTGGCACCAGTTTCCCTGACCCTATGTGGTGCCTTCCTAGCGGGTGTAGCGAGGGGCTGCGCCACATAAAATGTCACAGCCTCCTGTTTCTAGCTGAGGGTCGTTTCCTGCCTCCACTTGTTTCGGGGATCGGTCTCCCCCTTTGGCCTGACCCCTCCACGCAGGTGGATTCGGGCGTGCGGTGGTGACTCGCCCGTCCGCACCCCTGGGATCCCTTCGTTCCTCGTTCCTGGAGCCTTCTCCGCTCCTCTTCCTTCCTTCTCCCTCTTCCAGGCCTGGGCCTCTGTTACTAGGCCCGCCTCCGGAGCAGAGCTCATGCAGAGCCCCTGCTCCCTGCCACTTCTGCTCAGACTTCTCTGCACTGAACTAAGATGGTGCCCACCTTTTATACTCCCTTCTCAATGCACCCAGGAACTGCTTCCTCCCTGCTCCTGCACTACAGGGTTCCCCTTCCTCAGTGTTCCCTCCCCCCACTCCAGCCAGGGACAGGGACTGTCGTGCCCATCTCAGGGGCATATTGGTCGCCCTGCCCCACGGCAATGTGGTGTAATGCATGCAGGTGTCGGGTCCTGATCCACACTCCATCCTTACCTGAGAGTGAGATATCACACCTCTGGGTGAGGTGCAATACCTCTGCAGCAACCGAGCCCTCAGGGTAATACAGTTCCATTTATCTTCAGCCTAGGTGACGTATTGCGATACAGGGCCGTGATTTTGGCTATAAAAGGGTCCCCTAGACCCCTACCCCAAGCTTTTTAAGAAAATCATATATGGCGTGCCAGGAGACTCTATGGAATGCTTTCTCAGCATCCAACGAGAGTATCTAATTACAAATTTTTAACTGCATCTAGCCCAGAAAATACTTTGTGCCTAGTAGCAGTGTCTGCTAGTCAGCGGATTATCCCGGCTGTTAAGCAAGCTACACCACCTGTAGTTTTGACACTTAATTTTTTCAAAGGAAATGCTTCGGGACCACGGGATACTCAGTGAAGAGCATCAGGAGGCACCCCAAGGCATAGGGGCTGGGACTGGCAGTAGGATGCCTTGCGGTGGACAGCCGAGCTCGATCCTTATAAAAGCTTTTTAACTGCAGCAGCTTTAGTGGACGCTACTGGAGCTGGAATTACGCGGCTGCTGGCATGAGACTTGCCCTCCAATAGATCCTTGTAAATGGATTTAAAGTGTATTCATTCAAATTAGAGAGACAATTTAAATTAAAAAGCTTAGAGCTGCCTCCACCACAGGGGGGCTCGCTCGACTCACCAGCGGACAGGCACCAGTATTGGGAGAGGGGGGCTGGCCGTCAGGGTTCACCGCGGCTCTGGCACAAACCCGGCGACACGGAGGTGGCACGGGCAGGAGCGGACTGAACTTGTCGGCTTCTCACTTTTTGGATTTTAGAAGGGCATGACATGCCTATATCTGTGTCTCCCCCTCCTTTTACTCCACCTCTTTTCTTTTCGCATGACTATATGTACTTGTCACTTTTCCATGTGTTAGTTGTGTCTTCTGAGCAGTTTGTCAGCTTTTGGACACCTTTGAAGGTGTTTTCTATGTGTTTCTATGTGTTTTTGTTTGCCTGCCATTGGTTTTAACGGTGCTCGAAGCTGTTCGACGAACCGAACCGAACTCGAACACTACTGGGGTGGCTGAACACTATTTACTAGTACTAATTATCATTTATATTTGAATAAACTAATTTTTCTTTTTAACTAAGAAAATGTTATTTTATTTTTTATAATTTCTTTTCTTCTGTGTGAATCTACTTATTAATTTATGATACTAAACCTATGTAATGCCGTGTAGATGCAGAGGAAGGCGAAAACCCCTATGAAAAATGGGCCAATTATCCTCATATTAGGGGGAAAAATTCCTTCCTGACCCCGAATATGGCGATCAGATTAAATCCCGATCAAAAGCCGAACTATGTCCTACATCTATGTGCCAAAATTACTGTGTGCACTGTGTGTGCCTATACTAATCATGTAGTGTGTGTAACTATACTGATCATGTAGTGTGTGTGCCTATACTGATCATGTAGTGTGTGCCCCTATACTGATCATGCAGTGTGTGTGCCTATACTGATCATGTAGTGTGTGTAACTACACTGATCATGCAGTGTGTGCCTATACTGATCATGTAGTGTGTGTGCCTATACTGATCATGTAGTGTGTGTAACTATACTGATCATGCAGTGTGTGCCCCTATACTGATCATGTAGTGTGTGTGCCTATACTGATCATGTAGTGTGTGTAGCTATACTGATCATGTAGTGTGTGTGCCTATACTGATCATGTAGTGTGTGCCCCTATACTGATCATGTAGTGTGTGTGCCTATACTAATCATGTAGTGTGTGTGCCTATACTTATCATGCAGTGTGTGTGCCTATACTTATCATGCAGTGTGTGTGCCTATACTGATCATGTAGTGTGTGTGCCTATACTGATCATGTAGTGTGTGTGCCTATACTAATCATGTAGTGTGTGTAGCTATACTGATCATGCAGTGTGTGTGCCTATACTGATCATGTAGTGTGTGTGCCTATACTGATCATGTAGTGTGTGTGCCTATACTGATCATGCAGTGTCTGACTATACTGATCATGTAGTGTGTGTGCCTATACTTATCATGCAGTGTGTGGGCCTATACTGATCATGTAGTGTGTGTGCCTATACTGATCATGCAGTGTCTGACTATACTGATCATGTAGTGTGTGTGCCTATACTAATCATGCAGTGTCTGACTATACTGATCATGTAGTGTGTGTAGCTATACTGATCATGTAGTGTGTGTGCCTATACTAATCAGGTAGTGTGTGTAGCTATACTGATCAAGTAGTGTGTGTGCCTATACTTATCATGCAGTATCTGACTATACTGATCATGCAGTGCGTGCCCCTATACTGATCATGCAGTGTGTGCCCCTATACTGATCATGCAGTGTGTGCCCCTATACTGATCATGCAGTGTGTGCCCCTATACTGATCATGTAGTGTGTGTGCCTATATTGATCATGCAGTGTGTGCCCCTATACTGATCATGCAGTGTGTGTGCCTATACTGATCATGTAGTGTGTGTGCCTATACTGATCATGTAGTGTGTGTGCCTATACTGATCATGCAGTGTGTGCCCCTATACTGATCATGCAGTGTGTGCCCCTATACTGATCATGTAGTGTGTGTGCCTATACTAATCATGTAGTGTGTGTGAATATACTGATCATGTAGTGTGTGTGCCTATACTGATCATGCAGTGTGTGTGCCTATACTGATCATGTAGTGTGTGTGCCTATACTGATCATGCAGTGTGTGCCCCTATACTGATCATGTAGTGTGTGTGCCTATACTGATCATGTAGTGTGTGTAGCTATACTGATCATGCAGTGTGTGCCCCTATACTGATCATGTAGTGTGTGCCCCTATACTGATCATGTAGTGTGTGCCCCTATACTGATCATGTAGTGTGTGTGCCTATACTGATCATGTAGTGTGTGCCTATACTGATCATGCAGTGTGTGCCTATACTGATCATGTAGTGTGTGTGCCTATACTGATCATGTAGTGTGTGTGCCTATATTTATCATGCAGTGTCTGCCTATACTGATCATGTAGTGTGTGTAGCTATACTGATCCTGTAGTGTGTGTGCCTATACTGATCATGTAGTGTGTGCCCCTATACTGATCATGTAGTGTGTGTGCCTATACTGATCATGTAGTGTGTGTGCCTATATTTATCATGCAGTGTGTGTGCCTATACTGATCATGTAGTGTGTGCCCCTATACTGATCATGTAGTGTGTGTGCCTATACTGATCATGTAGTGTGTGTGCCTATACTGATCCTGTAGTGTGTGTGCCTATACTGATCATGTGGTGTGTGCCCCTATACTGATCATGTAGTGTGTGTAGCTATACTGATCATGCAGTGTGTGTGCCTATACTGATCATGTAGTGTGTGTGCCTATATTTATCATGCAGTGTCTGCCTATACTGATCATGTAGTGTGTGTGCCTATACTGATCATGTAGTGTGTGTGCCCCTATACTGATCATGTAGTGTGTGTGCCTATACTGATCATGTAGTGTGTGTGCCTATATTGATCATGCAGTGTCTGCCTATACTAATCATGTAGTGTGTGTGCCTATACTGATCATGTAGTGTGTGTGCCTATACTGATCATGTAGTGTGTGTGCCTATACTGATCATGCAGTGTGTGCCCCTATACTGATCCTGTAGTGTGTGTGCCTATACTGATCATGTAGTGTGTGCCCCTATACTAATCATGTAGTGTGTGTAGCTATACTGATCATGCAGTGTGTGTGCCTATACTGATCATGTAGTGTGTGTGCCTATATTGATCATGCAGTGTCTGCCTATACTGATCATGTAGTGTGTGTAGCTATACTGATCATGTAGTGTGTGCCCCTATACTGATCATGTAGTGTGTCTGCCTATACTTATCATGTAGTGTGTGTGCCTATACTGATCATGTAGTGTGTGTGCCTATACTGATCATGTAGTGTGTGTGCCTATACTGATCATGCAGTGTGTGCCTATACTGATCATGCAGTGTCTGCCTATACTGATCATGTAGTGTGTGTGCCCCTATACTGATCATGTAGTGTGTGTGCCTATACTGATCATGTAGTGTGTGTGCCTATACTGATCATGTAGTGTGTGTGCCTATACTGATCATGTAGTGTGTGCCCCTATACTGATCATGTAGTGTGTGTGCCTATACTGATCATGTAGTGTGTGTGCGTATACTTATCATGTAGTGTGTGCCCCTATACTAATCATGTAGTGTGTGTAGCTATACTGATCATGTAGTGTGTGTGACTATACTGATCATGTAGTGTGTGTGCCTATACTTATCATGTAGTGTGTGTGCCTATACTGATCATGTAGTGTGTGTGCCTATACTGATCATGTAGTGTGTGTGCCTATACTGATCATGTAGTGTGTGTGCCTATACTGATCATGCAGTGTGTGCCCCTATACTGATCATGTAGTGTGTGTGCCTATACTGATCATGTAGTGTGTGTGCCTATACTTATCATGTAGTGTGTGTGCCTATACTGATCATGCAGTGTGTGTGCCTATACTGATCATGTAGTGTGTGTGCCTATACTGATCATGTAGTGTGTGTGCCTATACTGATCATGCAGTGTGTGTAGCTATACTGATCATGTAGTGTGTGTGCCTATACTGATCATGTAGTGTGTGTGCCTATACTGATCATGTAGTGTGTGTGCCTATACTGATCATGTAGTGTGTGTGCCTATACTGATCATGCAGTGTGTGTAGCTATACTGATCATGTAGTGTGTGTGCCTATACTGATCATGTAGTGTGTGTGCCTATACTGATCATGTAGTGTGTGCCTATACTGATCATGTAGTGTGTGTGCCTATACTGATCATGCAGTGTGTGTGCCTATACTGATCATGTAGTGTGTGTGCCTATACTGATCATGTAGTGTGTGTGCCTATACTGATCATGTAGTGTGTGTGCCTATACTGATCATGTAGTGTGTGTGCCTATACTTATCATGTAGTGTGTGTGCCTATACTGATCATGTAGTGTGTGTGCCTATACTGATCATGTAGTGTGTGCCCCTATACTGATCATGCAGTGTGTGTGCCTATACTGATCATGCAGTGTGTGTGCCTATACTGATCATGCAGTGTGTGCCCCTATACTGATCATGCAGTGTGTGTGCCTATACTGATCATGTAGTGTGTGTGCCTATACTTATCATGTAGTGTGTGTGCCTATACTGATCATGTAGTGTGTGTGCCTATACTGATCATGTAGTGTGTGCCCCTATACTGATCATGCAGTGTGTGTGCCTATACTGATCATGTAGTGTGTGTGCCTATACTGATCATGTAGTGTGTGTGCCTATACTTATCATGTAGTGTGTGTGCCTATACTGATCATGCAGTGTGTGTGCCTATACTGATCATGTAGTGTGTGCCCCTATACTGATCATGCAGTGTGTGTAGCTATACTGATCATGTAGTGTGTGCCCCTATACTGATCATGCAGTGTGTGCCCCTATACTGATCATGTAGTGTGTGTGCCTATACTGATCATGTAGTGTGTGTGCCTATACTTATCATGCAGTGTGTGTGCCTATACTGATCATGTAGTGTGTGTGCCTATACTGATCATGTAGTGTGTGCCTATACTGATCATGCAGTGTGTGTGCCTATACTTATCATGCAGTGTGTGTGCCTATACTGATCATGTAGTGTCTGCCTATACTGATCATGCAGTGTCTGCCTATACTGATCATGTAGTGTGTGCCCCTATACTGATCATGTAGTGTGTGTGCCTATACTGATCATGTAGTGTGTGCCCCTATACTGATCATGTAGTGTGTGTGCCTATACTGATCATGTAGTGTGTGTAGCTATACTGATCATGCAGTGTGTGTGCCTATACTGATCATGTAGTGTGTGTAGCTATACTGATCATGTAGTGTGTGTAGCTATACTGATCATGTAGTGTGTGTAGCTATACTGATCATGTAGTGTGTGTGCCTATACTGATCATGTAGTGTGTGTGCCTATACTGATCATGCAGTGTGTGTGCCTATACTGATCATGTAGTGTATGTAGCTATACTGATCATGCACTGTGTGTGCCTATACTTATCATGCAGTGTCTGCCTATACTGATCATGTAGTGTGTGTGCCTATACTAATCATGTAGTGTGTGCCCCTATACTGATCATGTAGTGTGTGTGCCTATACTGATCATGTAGTGTGTGTAGCTATACTGATCATGCAGTGTGTGTGCCTATACTGATCATGTAGTGTGTGTGCCCCTATACTGATCATGCACTGTGTGTGCCTATACTGATCATGTAGTGTGTGTGCCTATACTGATCATGCAGTGTGTGTGCCTATACTGATCATGTAGTGTGTGTAGCTATACTGATCATGCAGTGTGTGTGCCTATACTGATCATGTAGTGTGTGTAGCTATACTGATCATGTAGTGTGTGTAGCTATACTGATCATGTAGTGTGTGTAGCTATACTGATCATGTAGTGTGTGTGCCTATACTGATCATGTAGTGTGTGTGCCTATACTGATCATGCAGTGTGTGTGCCTATACTGATCATGTAGTGTGTGTAGCTATACTGATCATGCACTGTGTGTGCCTATACTTATCATGCAGTGTCTGCCTATACTGATCATGTAGTGTGTGTGCCTATACTAATCATGTAGTGTGTGCCCCTATACTGATCATGTAGTGTGTGTGCCTATACTGATCATGTAGTGTGTGTAACTATACTGATCATGCAGTGTGTGTGCCTATACTGATCATGTAGTGTGTGTGCCCCTATACTGATCATGCACTGTGTGTGCCTATACTTATCATGCAGTGTCTGCCTATACTGATCATGTAGTGTGTGTGCCTATACTGATCATGCAGTGTGTGCCCCTATACTGATCATGTAGTGTGTGTGCCCCTATACTGATCATGTAGTGTGTGTGCCTATACTGATCATGTAGTGTGTGTGCCTATACTGATAATGTAGTGTGTGTGCCTATACTGATCATGCAGTGTGTGTGCCTATACTGATGATGCAGTGTGTGTGCCTATACTGATCATGTAGTGTGTGTGCCTATACTGATCATGCAGTGTGTGTGCCTATACTGATGATGCAGTGTGTGTGCCTATACTGATCATGTAGTGTGTGTGCCTATACTGATCATGCAGTGTGTGTGCCTATACTGATGATGCAGTGTGTGTGCCTATACTTATCATGTAGTGTGTGTGCCTATACTGATCATGTAGTGTGTGTAGCTATACTGATCATGCACTGTGTGTGCCTATACTTATCATGCAGTGTCTGCCTATACTGATCATGTAGTGTGTGTGCCTATACTGATCATGTAGTGTGTGTGCCTATACTGATCATGTAGTGTGTGTAGCTATACTGATCATGTAGTGTGTGTGCCTATACTGATCATGTAGTGTGTGTGCCTATACTGATCATGTAGTGTGTGTGCCTATACTGATCATGTAGTGTGTGTGCCTATACTGATCATGCAGTGTGTGTGCCTATACTGATCATGCACTGTGTGTGCCTATACTTATCATGCAGTGTCTGCCTATACTGATCATGTAGTGTGTGTGCCCCTATACTTATCATGCAGTGTGTGTGCCTATACTAATCATGTAGTGTGTGTGCCTATACTGATCATGCAGTGTCTGCCTATACTGATCATGTAGTGTGTGTGCCTATACTGATCATGTAGTGTGTGTGCCTATACTGATCATGTAGTGTGTGTAGCTATACTGATCATGTAGTGTGTGTGCCTGTACTGATCATGCAGTGTGTGTAGCTATACTAATCATGTAGTGTGTGTGCCTATACTGATCATGTAGTGTGTGTGCCTATATTGATCATGCAGTGTGTATGCCTATACTGATCATGTAGTGTGTGTGCCTATACTTATCATGCAGTGTGTGTGCCTATACTTCTCATGCAGTGTGTGCCTATACTGATCATGTAGTGTGTGTGCCTATACTGATCATGTAGTGTGTGTGCCTATACTTATCATGTAGTGTGTGTGCCTATACTGATCATGCAGTGTGTGCCCCTATACTGATCATGTAGTGTGTGTGCCTATACTGATCATGCACTGTGTGTGCCTATACTGATCATGTAGTGTGTCTGCCTATACTGATCATGTAGTGTGTGTGCCTATACTGATCATGCAGTGTGTGTGCCTATACTGATCATGCAGTGTGTGTGCCTGTACTGATCATGCAGTGTGTGTAGCTATACTGATCATGTAGTGTGTGTGCCTATACTGATCATGCAGTGTGTGTGCCTATACTGATCATGCAGTGTGTGCCTATACTGATCATGCAGTGTGTGCCTATACTGATCATGTAGTGTGTGTAGCTATACTGATCATGTAGTGTGTGTGCCTATACTGATCATGTAGTGTGTGTGCCTATACTGATCATGTAGTGTGTGTGCCTATACTGATCATGCAGTGTGTGTGCCCCTATACTGATCATGCAGTGTGTGCCCCTATACTTATCATGTAGTGTGTGTGCCTATACTGATCATGCAGTGTGTGTGCCTATACTGATCATGTAGTGTGTGCCTATACTGATCATGTAGTGTGTCTGCCTATACTGATCATGCAGTGTGTGTGCCCCTATACTGATCATGCAGTGTGTGCCCCTATACTTATCATGTAGTGTGTGTGCCTATACTGATCATGCAGTGTGTGTGCCTATACTGATCATGTAGTGTGTGTGCCTATACTGATCATGTAGTGTGTGTGCCTATACTGATCATGCAGTGTGTGCCCCTATACTTATCATGTAGTGTGTGTGCCTATACTGATCATGCAGTGTGTGTGCCTATACTGATCATGTAGTGTGTGTGCCTATGCTGATCATGTAGTGTGTGTGCCTATACTGATCATGTAGTGTGTGTGCCTATGCTGATCATGTAGTGTGTGTGCCTATACTGATCATGTAGTGTGTGTGCCTATACTTATCATGCAGTGTGTGCCTATACTGATCATGTAGTGTGTGTGCCTATACTGATCATGCAGTGTGTGTGCCTATACTGATCATGCAGTGTGTGTGCCTATACTGATCATGTAGTGTGTGTGCCTATATTGATCATGCAGTGTCTGCCTATACTGATCATGTAGTGTGTGTGCCTATACTGATCATGTAGTGTGTGTGCCTATACTTATCATGCAGTGTGTGCCTATACTGATCATGTAGTGTGTGTGCCTATACTGATCATGTAGTGTGTGTGCCTATACTTATCATGCAGTGTGTGCCTATGCTGATCATGTAGTGTGTGTGCCTATACTGATCATGCAGTGTGTGTGCCTATACTGATCATGCAGTGTGTGTGCCTATACTGATCATGTAGTGTGTGTGCCTATATTGATCATGCAGTGTCTGCCTATACTGATCATGTAGTGTGTGTGCCTATACTGATCATGTAGTGTGTGTGCCTATACTGATCATGCAGTGTGTGTGCCTATACTGATCATGTAGTGTGTGCCTATACTGATCATGTAGTGTGTGCCTATACTGATCATGTAGTGTGTGTGCCTATATTGATCATGTAGTGTGTGTGCCTATACTGATCATGTAGTGTGTGTGCCTATATTGATCATGTAGTGTGTGCCCCTATACTGATCATGTAGTGTGTGTGCCTATATTGATCATGTAGTGTGTGTGCCTATACTGATCATGCAGTGTGTGTGCCTATACTGATCATGTAGTGTGTGTGCCTATACTGATCATGCAGTGTGTGTGCCTATACTGATCATCTAGTGTGTGTGCCTATACTGATCATGCAGTGTGTGTGCCTATACTTATCATGTAGTGTGTGTGCCTATACTGATCATGTAGTGTGTGTGCCTATACTGATCATGCAGTGTGTGCCCCTATACTGATCATGTAGTGTGTGTGCCTATACTGATCATGCAGTGTGTGTGCCTATACTGATCATGTAGTGTGTGTGCCTATACTGATCATGTAGTGTGTGTGCCTATACTTATCATGTAGTGTGTGTTCCTATACTTATCATGTAGTGTGTGTGCCTATACTTATCATGTAGTGTGTGTGCCTATACTGATCATGTAGTGTGTGTGCCTATACTGATCATGTAGTGTGTGTGCCTATACTTATCATGTAGTGTGTGTGCCTATACTGATCATGTAGTGTGTGTGCCTATACTGATCATGTAGTGTGTGTGCCTATACTGATCATGTAGTGTGTGTGCCTATACTGATCATGCAGTGTCTGACTATACTGATCATGTAGTGTGTGTGCCTATATTGATCATGCAGTGTGTGCCTATACTGATCATGTAGTGTGTGTGCCTATACTGATCATGTAGTGTGTGTGCCTATACTGATCATGCAGTGTGTGTGCCTATACTTATCATGTAGTGTGTGTGCCTATACTGATCATGCAGTGTGTGTGCCTATACTGATCATGTAGTGTGTGTGCCTATACTAATCATGTAGTGTGTGTGCCTATACTGATCATGTAGTGTGTGTGCCTATACTGATCATGTAGTGTGTGTAGCTATACTGATCATGTAGTGTGTGTGCCTGTACTGATCATGCAGTGTGTGTAGCTATACTGATCATGTAGTGTGTGTGCCTATATTGATCATGCAGTGTGTATGCCTATACTGATCATGTAGTGTGTGTGCCTATATTGATCATGCAGTGTGTATGCCTATACTGATCATGTAGTGTGTGTGCCTATACTGATCATGTAGTGTGTGTGCCTATACTTCTCATGCAGTGTGTGCCTATACTGATCATGTAGTGTGTGTGCCTATACTGATCATGTAGTGTGTGTAACTATACTGATCATGCAGTGTGTGCCCCTATACTGATCATGTAGTGTGTGTGCCTATACTGATCATGTAGTGTGTGTAGCTATACTGATCATGTAGTGTGTGTGCCTATACTGATCATGTAGTGTGTGCCCCTATACTGATCATGTAGTGTGTGTGCCTATACTAATCATGTAGTGTGTGTGCCTATACTTATCATGCAGTGTGTGTGCCTATACTTATCATGCAGTGTGTGTGCCTATACTGATCATGTAGTGTGTGTGCCTATACTGATCATGTAGTGTGTGTGCCTATACTAATCATGTAGTGTGTGTAGCTATACTGATCATGCAGTGTGTGTGCCTATACTGATCATGTAGTGTGTGTGCCTATACTGATCATGTAGTGTGTGTGCCTATACTGATCATGCAGTGTCTGACTATACTGATCATGTAGTGTGTGTGCCTATACTTATCATGCAGTGTGTGGGCCTATACTGATCATGTAGTGTGTGTGCCTATACTGATCATGCAGTGTCTGACTATACTGATCATGTAGTGTGTGTGCCTATACTAATCATGCAGTGTCTGACTATACTGATCATGTAGTGTGTGTAGCTATACTGATCATGTAGTGTGTGTAGCTATACTGATCATGTAGTGTGTGTGCCTATACTAATCAGGTAGTGTGTGTAGCTATACTGATCAAGTAGTGTGTGTGCCTATACTTATCATGCAGTGTGTGCCCCTATACTGATCATGCAGTGTGTGCCCCTATACTGATCATGTAGTGTGTGTGCCTATACTGATCATGTAGTGTGTGTGCCTATATTGATCATGCAGTGTGTGCCCCTATACTGATCATGCAGTGTGTGTGCCTATACTGATCATGTAGTGTGTGTGCCTATACTGATCATGTAGTGTGTGTGCCTATACTGATCATGCAGTGTGTGCCCCTATACTGATCATGCAGTGTGTGCCCCTATACTGATCATGTAGTGTGTGTGCCTATACTAATCATGTAGTGTGTGTGAATATACTGATCATGTAGTGTGTGTGCCTATACTGATCATGCAGTGTGTGTGCCTATACTGATCATGTAGTGTGTGTGCCTATACTGATCATGCAGTGTGTGCCCCTATACTGATCATGTAGTGTGTGTGCCTATACTGATCATGTAGTGTGTGTAGCTATACTGATCATGCAGTGTGTGCCCCTATACTGATCATGTAGTGTGTGCCCCTATACTGATCATGTAGTGTGTGCCCCTATACTGATCATGTAGTGTGTGTGCCTATACTGATCATGTAGTGTGTGCCTATACTGATCATGCAGTGTGTGCCTATACTGATCATGTAGTGTGTGTGCCTATATTTATCATGCAGTGTCTGCCTATACTGATCATGTAGTGTGTGTAGCTATACTGATCCTGTAGTGTGTGTGCCTATACTGATCATGTAGTGTGTGCCCCTATACTGATCATGTAGTGTGTGTGCCTATACTGATCATGTAGTGTGTGTGCCTATATTTATCATGCAGTGTGTGTGCCTATACTGATCATGTAGTGTGTGCCCCTATACTGATCATGTAGTGTGTGTGCCTATACTGCTCATGTAGTGTGTGTGCCTATACTGATCATGTAGTGTGTGTGCCTATACTGATCCTGTAGTGTGTGTGCCTATACTGATCATGTGGTGTGTGCCCCTATACTGATCATGTAGTGTGTGTAGCTATACTGATCATGCAGTGTGTGTGCCTATACTGATCATGTAGTGTGTGTGCCTATATTTATCATGCAGTGTCTGCCTATACTGATCATGTAGTGTGTGTGCCTATACTGATCATGTAGTGTGTGTGCCCCTATACTGATCATGTAGTGTGTGTGCCTATACTGATCATGTAGTGTGTGTGCCTATATTGATCATGCAGTGTCTGCCTATACTAATCATGTAGTGTGTGTGCCTATACTGATCATGTAGTGTGTGTGCCTATACTGATCATGTAGTGTGTGTGCCTATACTGATCATGCAGTGTGTGCCCCTATACTGATCCTGTAGTGTGTGTGCCTATACTGATCATGTAGTGTGTGCCCCTATACTAATCATGTAGTGTGTGTAGCTATACTGATCATGCAGTGTGTGTGATTATACTGATCATGTAGTGTGTGTGCCTATATTGATCATGCAGTGTCTGCCTATACTGATCATGCAGTGTCTGCCTATACTTATCATGCAGTGTGTGTAGCTATACTGATCATGTAGTGTGTGTGCCTATACTGATCATGCAGTGTGTGCCTATACTGATCATGCAGTGTCTGCCTATACTTATCATGCAGTGTGTGTGCCTATACTGATCATGTAGTGTGTGTGCCTATACTGATCATGTAGTGTGTGCCTATACTGATCATGCAGTGTGTGTGCCTATACTTATCATGCAGTGTGTGTGCCTATATTTATCATGCAGTGTCTGCCTATACTGATCATGTAGTGTCTGCCTATACTGATCATGCAGTGTCTGCCTATACTGATCATGTAGTGTGTGCCCCTATACTGATCATGTAGTGTGTGTGCCTATACTGATCATGTAGTGTGTGCCCCTATACTGATCATGTAGTGTGTGTGCCTATACTGATCATGTAGTGTGTGTAGCTATACTGATCATGCAGTGTGTGTGCCTATACTGATCATGTAGTGTGTGTAGCTATACTGATCATGTAGTGTGTGTAGCTATACTGATCATGTAGTGTGTGTAGCTATACTGATCATGTAGTGTGTGTGCCTATACTGATCATGTAGTGTGTGTGCCTATACTGATCATGCAGTGTGTGTGCCTATACTGATCATGTAGTGTGTGTAGCTATACTGATCATGCACTGTGTGTGCCTATACTTATCATGCAGTGTCTGCCTATACTGATCATGTAGTGTGTGTGCCTATACTAATCATGTAGTGTGTGCCCCTATACTGATCATGTAGTGTGTGTGCCTATACTGATCATGTAGTGTGTGTAGCTATACTGATCATGCAGTGTGTGTGCCTATACTGATCATGTAGTGTGTGTGCCCCTATACTGATCATGCACTGTGTGTGCCTATACTGATCATGTAATGTGTGTGCCTATACTGATCATGCAGTGTGTGTGCCTATACTGATCATGTAGTGTGTGTAGCTATACTGATCATGCAGTGTGTGTGCCTATACTGATCATGTAGTGTGTGTAGCTATACTGATCATGTAGTGTGTGTAGCTATACTGATCATGTAGTGTGTGTAGCTATACTGATCATGTAGTGTGTGTGCCTATACTGATCATGTAGTGTGTGTGCCTATACTGATCATGCAGTGTGTGTGCCTATACTGATCATGTAGTGTGTGTAGCTATACTGATCATGCACTGTGTGTGCCTATACTTATCATGCAGTGTCTGCCTATACTGATCATGTAGTGTGTGTGCCTATACTAATCATGTAGTGTGTGCCCCTATACTGATCATGTAGTGTGTGTGCCTATACTGATCATGTAGTGTGTGTAGCTATACTGATCATGCAGTGTGTGTGCCTATACTGATCATGTAGTGTGTGTGCCCCTATACTGATCATGCACTGTGTGTGCCTATACTTATCATGCAGTGTCTGCCTATACTGATCATGTAGTGTGTGTGCCTATACTGATCATGCAGTGTGTGCCCCTATACTGATCATGTAGTGTGTGTGCCCCTATACTGATCATGTAGTGTGTGTGCCTATACTGATCATGTAGTGTGTGTGCCTATACTGATCATGTAGTGTGTGTGCCTATACTGATCATGCAGTGTGTGTGCCTATACTGATGATGCAGTGTGTGTGCCTATACTGATCATGTAGTGTGTGTGCCTATACTGATCATGCAGTGTGTGTGCCTATACTGATGATGCAGTGTGTGTGCCTATACTGATCATGTAGTGTGTGTGCCTATACTGATCATGCAGTGTGTGTGCCTATACTGATGATGCAGTGTGTGTGCCTATACTGATCATGTAGTGTGTGTGCCTATACTGATCATGTAGTGTGTGCCCCTATACTGATCATGCAGTGTGTGTGCCTATACTGATCATGCAGTGTGTGTGCCTATACTGATCATGCAGTGTGTGCCCCTATACTGATCATGCAGTGTGTGTAGCTATACTGATCATGTAGTGTGTGTGCCTATACTGATCATGCAGTGTGTGTAGCTATACTGATCATGCAGTGTGTGTGCCTATACTGATCATGCAGTGTGTGCCCCTATACTGATCATGCAGTGTGTGTAGCTATACTGATCATGCACTGTGTGTGCCTATACTTATCATGCAGTGTCTGCCTATACTGATCATGTAGTGTGTGTAGCTATACTGATCATGTAGTGTGTGTGCCTATACTGATCATGTAGTGTGTGTGCCTATACTGATCATGTAGTGTGTGTGCCTATACTGATCATGTAGTGTGTGTGCCTATACTGATCATGCAGTGTGTGTGCCTATACTGATCATGCACTGTGTGTGCCTATACTTATCATGCAGTGTCTGCCTATACTGATCATGTAGTGTGTGTGCCCCTATACTTATCATGCAGTGTGTGTGCCTATACTAATCATGTAGTGTGTGTGCCTATACTGATCATGCAGTGTCTGCCTATACTGATCATGTAGTGTGTGTGCCTATACTGATCATGTAGTGTGTGTGCCTATACTGATCATGTAGTGTGTGTGCCTATACTGATCATGTAGTGTGTGTAGCTATACTGATCATGTAGTGTGTGTGCCTGTACTGATCATGCAGTGTGTGTAGCTATACTGATCATGTAGTGTGTGTGCCTATATTGATCATGCAGTGTGTATGCCTATACTGATCATGTAGTGTGTGTGCCTATATTGATCATGCAGTGTGTGTGCCTATACTGATCATGTAGTGTGTGCCTATACTGATCATGTAGTGTGTGTGCCTATACTTATCATGCAGTGTGTGTGCCTATACTTCTCATGCAGTGTGTGCCTATACTGATCATGTAGTGTGTGTGCCTATACTGATCATGTAGTGTGTGTGCCTATACTTATCATGTAGTGTGTGTGCCTATACTGATCATGCAGTGTGTGCCCCTACAGTCATGGCCAAAAGTTTTGAGAATGACACCAAAATTATATTTTCACATGATCTGCTGGCCTCTGGTTTTTATTAGTGTTTGTCTGATGTTTATATCACATACAGAAATATAATTGCAATCATATTATGGGTACCAATAGGTTATATTGACAGTTAGAATGAGTTAATGCAGCAAGTCAATATTTGTAGTGTTGCCCCTTCTTCTTCAAGACCTCTGTAATTCTCCCTGGCATGCTCTCAATCAACTTTTGGACCAAATCCTGACTGATAGCAGTCCATTCTTGCATAATCAATGCTTGCATTTTTCCAGAATTTGTTGGTTTTTGTTTGTCCACCCGTCTCTTGATGATTGACCACAAGGTCTCAATGGGATTAAGATCTGGGGAGTTTCCAGGCCATGGACCCAAAATCTCTATGTTTTGTTCCATGAGCCATTTTGTTATCACCTTTGTTTTATGGCAAGGTGCTCCATCATGCTGGAAAAGGCATTTTTGGGCGCCAAACTGCTCTTGGACAGTTGGCAGAAGTTGCTCTTAGAGGACATTCTGGTACTATTCTTTATTCATGGCTGTGTTTTTAGGCAAGACTGTGAGTGAGCCGATTCCCTTGGCTGAGAAGCAACCCCACACATGAATGGTTTCAGGATGCTTTACTGTTGGCATGAGACAAGACTGGTGGTAGCGCTCACCCCTTCTTCTCCGAATAAGCTGTTTTCCAGATGTCCCAAACAATCGAAAAGGGGATTCATCAGAGAAAATGACTTTGCCCCAGTCCTCAGCAGTCCACTCCCTGTACCTTTTGCAGAATATCAGTCAGTCCCTGATGTTTTTTCTGGAGAGAAGTGGCTTCTTTGCTGCCCTCCTTGAAACCAGCCCTTGCTCAAAGAGTCTCCGCCTCACAGTGTGTGCAGAAGCACTCACACCAGCCTGCTGCCATTCCTGAGCAAGCTCGGCACTGCTGGTAGTCCGATCCCGCAGCTGAAACAGTTTTAAGATACAGTCCTGGCGCTTGCTGGTCTTTCTTGGGCGCCCTGGAGCCTTTTTGACAACAATGGAAGCTCTCTCCTTGAAGCTCTTGATGATGCGATAGATTGTTGACTGAGGTGCAATCTTTGTAGCTGCGATACTCTTCCCTGTTAGGCCATTCTTGCGCAGTGCAATGATGGCTGCACATGTTTCTTTAGAGATAACCATGGTTAACTGAAGAGAAACAATGATACCAAGAACCAGCCTCCTTTTAAAGTGTCCAGTGATGTCATTCTTACTTAATCATGACTGATTGATCGCCAGCCCTGTCCTCATCAACACCCACACCTGTGTTAATGGATAAATCACTAAAACGATGTTGGCTGCTCCTTTTAAGGCAGGACTGCAATGATGTTGAAATGTGTTTTGGGGGTTAAAGTTCATTTTCTGGGCAAAAATTGACTTTGCAAGTACAGTAATTGCTGTTAAGCTGATCACTCTTTGACATTCAGGAGTATATGCAAATTGCCATTACAAAAAATGAAGCAGTAAACTTTGGAAAAATTACTATTTGTCTCATTCTCAATACTTTTGGCCATGACTGTATACTGATCATGTAGTGTGTGTGCCTATACTGATCATGCACTGTGTGTGCCTATACTGATCATGTAGTGTGTCTGCCTATACTGATCATGTAGTGTGTGTGCCTATACTGATCATGCAGTGTGTGTGCCTATACTGATCATGCAGTGTGTGTGCCTGTACTGATCATGCAGTGTGTGTAGCTATACTGATCATGTAGTGTGTGTGCCTATACTGATCATGCAGTGTGTGTGCCTATACTGATCATGCAGTGTGTGCCTATACTGATCATGCAGTGTGTGCCTATACTGATCATGTAGTGTGTGTAGCTATACTGATCATGTAGTGTGTGTGCCTATACTGATCATGTAGTGTGTGTGCCTATACTGATCATGTAGTGTGTGTGCCTATACTGATCATGCAGTGTGTGTGCCCCTATACTGATCATGCAGTGTGTGCCCCTATACTTATCATGTAGTGTGTGTGCCTATACTGATCATGCAGTGTGTGTGCCTATACTGATCATGTAGTGTGTGCCTATACTGATCATGTAGTGTGTCTGCCTATACTGATCATGCAGTGTGTGTGCCCCTATACTGATCATGCAGTGTGTGCCCCTATACTTATCATGTAGTGTGTGTGCCTATACTGATCATGCAGTGTGTGTGCCTATACTGATCATGTAGTGTGTGTGCCTATACTGATCATGTAGTGTGTGTGCCTATACTGATCATGCAGTGTGTGCCCCTATACTTATCATGTAGTGTGTGTGCCTATACTGATCATGCAGTGTGTGTGCCTATACTGATCATGTAGTGTGTGTGCCTATGCTGATCATGTAGTGTGTGTGCATATACTGATCATGTAGTGTGTGTGCCTATGCTGATCATGTAGTGTGTGTGCCTATACTGATCATGTAGTGTGTGTGCCTATACTTATCATGCAGTGTGTGCCTATACTGATCATGCAGTGTGTGTGCCTATACTGATCATGCAGTGTGTGTGCCTATACTGATCATGTAGTGTGTGTGCCTATATTGATCATGCAGTGTCTGCCTATACTGATCATGTAGTGTGTGTGCCTATACTGATCATGTAGTGTGTGTGCCTATACTGATCATGCAGTGTGTGTGCCTATACTGATCATGTAGTGTGTGCCTATACTGATCATGTAGTGTGTGCCTATACTGATCATGTAGTGTGTGTGCCTATATTGATCATGTAGTGTGTGTGCCTATACTGATCATGTAGTGTGTGTGCCTATATTGATCATGTAGTGTGTGCCCCTATACTGATCATGTAGTGTGTGTGCCTATACTGATCATGTAGTGTGTGACCCTATACTGATCATGTAGTGTGTGTGCCTATATTGATCATGTAGTGTGTGTGCCTATACTGATCATGTAGTGTGTGTGCCTATACTGATCATGTAGTGTGTGTGCCTATACTGATCATGCAGTGTGTGTGCCTATACTGATCATCTAGTGTGTGTGCCTATACTGATCATGCAGTGTGTGTGCCTATACTTATCATGTAGTGTGTGTGCCTATACTGATCATGTAGTGTGTGTGCCTATACTGATCATGCAGTGTGTGCCCCTATACTGATCATGTAGTGTGTGTGCCTATACTGATCATGCAGTGTGTGTGCCTATACTTATCATGTAGTGTGTGTGCCTAAACTTATCATGTAGTGTGTGTGCCTATACTGATCATGTAGTGTGTGTGCCTATACTGATCATGTAGTGTGTGTGCCTATACTTATCATGTAGTGTGTGTGCCTATACTGATCATGTAGTGTGTGTGCCTATACTGATCATGTAGTGTGTGTGCCTATACTGATCATGTAGTGTGTGTGCCTATACTGATCATGTAGTGTGTGTGCCTATACTGATCATGCAGTGTGTGTGCCTATACTTATCATGTAGTGTGTGTGCCTATACTGATCATGCAGTGTGTGTGCCTATACTGATCATGTAGTGTGTGTGCCTATACTAATCATGTAGTGTGTGTGCCTATACTGATCATGTAGTGTGTGTGCCTATACTGATCATGTAGTGTGTGTAGCTATACTGATCATGTAGTGTGTGTGCCTGTACTGATCATGCAGTGTGTGTAGCTATACTGATCATGTAGTGTGTGTGCCTATATTGATCATGCAGTGTGTATGCCTATACTGATCATGTAGTGTGTGTGCCTATATTGATCATGCAGTGTGTATGCCTATACTGATCATGTAGTGTGTGTGCCTATACTGATCATGTATTGTGTGTGCCTATACTTCTCATGCAGTGTGTGCCTATACTGATCATGTAGTGTGTGTGCCTATACTGATCATGTAGTGTGTGTAACTATACTGATCATGCAGTGTGTGCCCCTATACTGATCATGTAGTGTGTGTGCCTATACTGATCATGTAGTGTGTGTAGCTATACTGATCATGTAGTGTGTGTGCCTATACTGATCATGTAGTGTGTGCCCCTATACTGATCATGTAGTGTGTGTGCCTATACTAATCATGTAGTGTGTGTGCCTATACTTATCATGCAGTGTGTGTGCCTATACTTATCATGCAGTGTGTGTGCCTATACTGATCATGTAGTGTGTGTGCCTATACTGATCATGTAGTGTGTGTGCCTATACTAATCATGTAGTGTGTGTAGCTATACTGATCATGCAGTGTGTGTGCCTATACTGATCATGTAGTGTGTGTGCCTATACTGATCATGTAGTGTGTGTGCCTATACTGATCATGCAGTGTCTGACTATACTGATCATGTAGTGTGTGTGCCTATACTTATCATGCAGTGTGTGGGCCTATACTGATCATGTAGTGTGTGTGCCTATACTGATCATGCAGTGTCTGACTATACTGATCATGTAGTGTGTGTGCCTATACTAATCATGCAGTGTCTGACTATACTGATCATGTAGTGTGTGTAGCTATACTGATCATGTAGTGTGTGTAGCTATACTGATCATGTAGTGTGTGTGCCTATACTAATCAGGTAGTGTGTGTAGCTATACTGATCAAGTAGTGTGTGTGCCTATACTTATCATGCAGTGTGTGCCCCTATACTGATCATGCAGTGTGTGCCCCTATACTGATCATGTAGTGTGTGTGCCTATACTGATCATGTAGTGTGTGTGCCTATATTGATCATGCAGTGTGTGCCCCTATACTGATCATGCAGTGTGTGCCCCTATACTGATCATGTAGTGTGTGTGCCTATACTGATCATGTAGTGTGTGTGCCTATATTGATCATGCAGTGTGTGCCCCTATACTGATCATGCAGTGTGTGCCCCTATACTGATCATGTAGTGTGTGTGCCTATACTGATCATGTAGTGTGTGTGCCTATATTGATCATGCAGTGTGTGCCCCTATACTTATCATGCAGTGTGTGCCCCTATACTGATCATGCAGTGTGTGCCCCTATACTGATCATGCAGTGTGTGTGCCTATACTGATCATGTAGTGTGTGTGCCTATACTGATCATGTAGTGTGTGTGCCTATACTGATCATGCAGTGTGTGCCCCTATACTGATCATGCAGTGTGTGCCCCTATACTGATCATGTAGTGTGTGTGAATATACTGATCATGTAGTGTGTGTGCCTATACTGATCATGCAGTGTGTGTGCCTATACTGATCATGTAGTGTGTGTGCCTATACTGATCATGCAGTGTGTGCCCCTATACTGATCATGTAGTGTGTGTGCCTATACTGATCATGTAGTGTGTGTAGCTATACTGATCATGCAGTGTGTGCCCCTATACTGATCATGTAGTGTGTGCCCCTATACTGATCATGTAGTGTGTGCCCCTATACTGATCATGTAGTGTGTGTGCCTATACTGATCATGTAGTGTGTGCCTATACTGATCATGCAGTGTGTGCCTATACTGATCATGTAGTGTGTGTGCCTATACTGATCATGTAGTGTGTGTGCCTATATTTATCATGCAGTGTCTGCCTATACTGATCATGTAGTGTGTGTAGCTATACTGATCCTGTAGTGTGTGTGCCTATACTGATCATGCAGTGTGTGTGCCTATACTGATCATGTAGTGTGTGTGCCTATACTGATCATGTAGTGTGTGTGCCTATACTTATCATGTAGTGTGTGCCACTATACTGATCATGCAGTGTGTGTGCCTATACTTATCATGCAGTGTGTGTGCCTATACTGATCATGTAGTGTGTGTGCCTATACTGATCATGTAGTGTGTCTGCCTATACTGATCATGTAGTGTGTGTGCCTATACTGATCATGTAGTGTGTGTGCCTATACTGATCATGTAGTGTGTGCCCCTATACTGATCATGCAGTGTGTGTGCCTATACTGATCATGCAGTGTGTGTGCCTATACTGATCATGCAGTGTGTGCCCCTATACTGATCATGCAGTGTGTGTGCCTATACTGATCATGTAGTGTGTGTGCCTATACTTATCATGTAGTGTGTGTGCCTATACTGATCATGTAGTGTGTGTGCCTATACTGATCATGTAGTGTGTGCCCCTATACTGATCATGCAGTGTGTGTGCCTATACTGATCATGTAGTGTGTGTGCCTATACTGATCATGTAGTGTGTGTGCCTATACTTATTATGTAGTGTGTGTGCCTATACTGATCATGCAGTGTGTGTGCCTATACTTATCATGCAGTGTGTGCCTATACTGATCATGTAGTGTGTGCCCCTATACTGATCATGCAGTGTGTGCCTATACTGATCATGTAGTGTGTGCCCCTATACTGATCATGCAGTGTGTGTAGCTATACTGATCATGTAGTGTGTGCCCCTATACTGATCATGCAGTGTGTGCCCCTATACTGATCATGTAGTGTGTGTGCCTATACTGATCATGTAGTGTGTGTGCCTATACTTATCATGCAGTGTGTGTGCCTATACTGATCATGTAGTGTGTGTGCCTATACTGATCATGTAGTGTCTGCCTATACTGATCATGCAGTGTCTGCCTATACTGATCATGTAGTGTGTGCCCCTATACTGATCATGTAGTGTGTGTGCCTATACTGATCATGTAGTGTGTGTGCCTATACTGATCATGTAGTGTGTGTGCCTATACTGATCATGTAGTGTGTGTGCCTATACTGATCATGTAGTGTGTGTGCCTATACTGATCATGCAGTGTGTGCCCCTATACTGATCATGTAGTGTGTGTGCCTATACTGATCATGTAGTGTGTGCCCCTATACTGATCATGTAGTGTGTGTGCCTATACTGATCATGTAGTGTGTGTAGCTATACTGATCATGCAGTGTGTGTGCCTATACTGATCATGTAGTGTGTGTAGCTATACTGATCATGTAGTGTGTGTAGCTATACTGATCATGTAGTGTGTGTAGCTATACTGATCATGTAGTGTGTGTAGCTATACTGATCATGCACTGTGTGTGCCTATACTTATCATGCAGTGTCTGCCTATACTGATCATGTAGTGTGTGTGCCTATACTGATCATGTAGTGTGTGTAGCTATACTGATCATGCAGTGTGTGTGCCTATACTGATCATGTAGTGTGTGTGCCCCTATACTGATCATGCACTGTGTGTGCCTATACTGATCATGTAGTGTGTGTGCCTATACTGATCATGCAGTGTGTGTGCCTATACTGATCATGTAGTGTGTGTAGCTATACAGATCATGCAGTGTGTGTGCCTATACTGATCATGTAGTGTGTGTAGCTATACTGATCATGTAGTGTGTGTAGCTATACTGATCATGTAGTGTGTGTAGCTATACTGATCATGTAGTGTGTGTGCCTATACTGATCATGTAGTGTGTGTGCCTATACTGATCATGCAGTGTGTGTGCCTATACTGATCATGTAGTGTGTGTAGCTATACTGATCTTGCACTGTGTGTGCCTATACTTATCATGCAGTGTCTGCCTATACTGATCATGTAGTGTGTGTGCCTATACTGATCATGTAGTGTGTGCCCCTATACTGATCATGTAGTGTGTGTGCCTATACTGATCATGTAGTGTGTGTAGCTATACTGATCATGCAGTGTGTGTGCCTATACTGATCATGTAGTGTGTGTGCCCCTATACTGATCATGCACTGTGTGTGCCTATACTTATCATGCAGTGTCTGCCTATACTGATCATGTAGTGTGTGTGCCTATACTAATCATGTAGTGTGTGCCCCTATACTGATCATGTAGTGTGTGTGCCTATACTGATCATGTAGTGTGTGTAGCTATACTGATCATGCAGTGTGTGTGCCTATACTGATCATGTAGTGTGTGTGCCCCTATACTGATCATGCACTGTGTGTGCCTATACTTATCATGCAGTGTCTGCCTATACTGATCATGTAGTGTGTGTGCCTATACTGATCATGCAGTGTGTGCCCCTATACTGATCATGTAGTGTGTGTGCCCCTATACTGATCATGTAGTGTGTGTGCCTATACTGATCATGTAGTGTGTGTGCCTATACTGATCATGTAGTGTGTGTGCCTATACTGATCATGCAGTGTGTGTGCCTATACTGATGATGCAGTCTGTGTGCGTATACTGATCATGTAGTGTGTGTGCCTATACTGATCATGCAGTGTGTGTGCCTATACTGATGATGCAGTGTGTGTGCCTATACTGATCATGTAGTGTGTGTGCCTATACTGATCATGCAGTGTGTGTGCCTATACTGATCATGTAGTGTGTGTGCCTATACTTATCATGTAGTGTGTGTGCCTATACTGATCATGTAGTGTGTGTGCCTATACTGATCATGCAGTGTGTGTGCCTATACTGATCATGTAGTGTGTGTGCCTATACTGATGATGCAGTGTGTGTGCCTATACTTATCATGTAGTGTGTGTGCCTATACTGATCATGTAGTGTGTGTAGCTATACTGATCATGCACTGTGTGTGCCTATACTTATCATGCAGTGTCTGCCTATACTGATCATGTAGTGTGTGTAGCTATACTGATCATGTAGTGTGTGTGCCTATACTGATCATGTAGTGTGTGTGCCTATACTGATCATGTAGTGTGTGTGCCTATACTGATCATGTAGTGTGTGTGCCTATACTGATCATGTAGTGTGTGTAGCTATACTGATCATGCAGTGTGTGTGCCTATACTGATCATGTAGTGTGTGTAGCTATACTGATCATGCACTGTGTGTGCCTATACTTATCATGCAGTGTCTGCCTATACTGATCATGTAGTGTGTGTGCCCCTATACTTATCATGCAGTGTGTGTGCCTATACTGATCATGTAGTGTGTGTGCCTATACTAATCATGTAGTGTGTGTGCCTATACTAATCATGTAGTGTGTGTGCCTATACTGATCATGCAGTGTCTGCCTATACTGATCATGTAGTGTGTGTGCCTATACTGATCATGTAGTGTGTGTGCCTATACTGATCATGTAGTGTGTGTGCCTATACTGATCATGTAGTGTGTGTAGCTATACTGATCATGTAGTGTGTGTGCCTGTACTGATCATGCAGTGTGTGTAGCTATACTGATCATGTAGTGTGTGTACCTATATTGATCATGCAGTGTGTATGCCTATACTGATCATGTAGTGTGTGTGCCTATATTGATCATGCAGTGTGTATGCCTATACTGATCATGTAGTGTGTGTGCCTATACTTATCATGCAGTGTGTGTGCCTATACTTCTCATGCAGTGTGTGCCTATACTGATCATGTAGTGTGTGTGCCTATACTGATCATGTAGTGTGTGTGCCTATACTTATCATGTAGTGTGTGTGCCTATACTGATCATGCAGTGTGTGCCCCTATACTGATCATGTAGTGTGTGTGCCTATACTGATCATGCACTGTGTGTGCCTATACTGATCATGTAGTGTGTCTGCCTATACTGATCATGTAGTGTGTGTGCCTATACTGATCATGCAGTGTGTGTGCCTATACTGATCATGCAGTGTGTGTGCCTGTACTGATCATGCAGTGTGTGTAGCTATACTGATCATGTAGTGTGTGTGCCTATACTGATCATGCAGTGTGTGTGCCTATACTGATCATGCAGTGTGTGCCTATACTGATCATGCAGTGTGTGTAGCTATACTGATCATGTAGTGTGTGTAGCTATACTGATCATGTAGTGTGTGTGCCTATACTGATCATGTAGTGTGTGTGCCTATACTGATCATGTAGTGTGTGTGCCTATACTGATCATGCAGTGTGTGTGCCCCTATACTGATCATGCAGTGTGTGCCCCTATACTTATCATGTAGTGTGTGTGCCTATACTGATCATGCAGTGTGTGTGCCTATACTGATCATGTAGTGTGTGCCTATACTGATCATGTAGTGTGTCTGCCTATACTGATCATGCAGTGTGTGTGCCCCTATACTGATCATGCAGTGTGTGCCCCTATACTTATCATGTAGTGTGTGTGCCTATACTGATCATGCAGTGTGTGTGCCTATACTGATCATGTAGTGTGTGTGCCTATACTGATCATGTAGTGTGTGTGCCTATACTGATCATGCAGTGTGTGCCCCTATACTTATCATGTAGTGTGTGTGCCTATACTGATCATGCAGTGTGTGTGCCTATACTGATCATGTAGTGTGTGTGCCTATGCTGATCATGTAGTGTGTGTGCCTATACTGATCATGTAGTGTGTGTGCCTATGCTGATCATGTAGTGTGTGTGCCTATACTGATCATGTAGTGTGTGTGCCTATACTTATCATGCAGTG
Organism: Phyllobates terribilis; assembly: GCF_046119375.1. NCBI lineage: Eukaryota > Metazoa > Chordata > Amphibia > Anura > Dendrobatidae > Phyllobates > Phyllobates terribilis. Next base: position 801,314,383 of record NW_027362763.1, on the reverse strand, counting down.
TGTGCCTATACTGATCATGCAGTGTGTGTGCCTATACTGATCATGCAGTGTGTGTGCCTATACTGATCATGTAGTGTGTGTGCCTATATTGATCATGCAGTGTCTGCCTATACTGATCATGTAGTGTGTGTGCCTATACTGATCATGTAGTGTGTGTGCCTATACTGATCATGCAGTGTGTGTGCCTATACTGATCATGTAGTGTGTGCCTATACTGATCATGTAGTGTGTGCCTATACTGATCATGTAGTGTGTGTGCCTATATTGATCATGTAGTGTGTGTGCCTATACTGATCATGTAGTGTGTGTGCCTATACTGATCATGCAGTGTGTGTGCCTATACTGATCATGTAGTGTGTGCCTATACTGATCATGTAGTGTGTGCCTATACTGATCATGTAGTGTGTGTGCCTATATTGATCATGTAGTGTGTGCCCCTATACTGATCATGTAGTGTGTGTGCCTATACTGATCATGCAGTGTGTGTGCCTATACTGATCATGCAGTGTGTGTGCCTATACTGATCATGTAGTGTGTGTGCCTATACTGATCATGTAGTGTGTGTGCCTATACTGATCATGCAGTGTGTGTGCCTATACTGATCATCTAGTGTGTGTGCCTATACTGATCATGCAGTGTGTGTGCCTATACTTATCATGTAGTGTGTGTGCCTATACTGATCATGTAGTGTGTGTGCCTATACTGATCATGCAGTGTGTGCCCCTATACTGATCATGTAGTGTGTGTGCCTATACTGATCATGCAGTGTGTGTGCCTATACTTATCATGTAGTGTGTGTGCCTATACTTATCATGTAGTGTGTGTGCCTATACTGATCATGTAGTGTGTGTGCCTATACTGATCATGTAGTGTGTGTGCCTATACTGATCATGTAGTGTGTGTGCCTATACTGATCATGCAGTGTCTGACTATACTGATCATGTAGTGTGTGTGCCTATATTGATCATGCAGTGTGTGCCTATACTTATCATGTAGTGTGTGTAGCTATACTGATCATGTAGTGTGTGTGCCTATACTGATCATGTAGTGTGTGTGCCTATACTGATCATGCAGTGTGTGTGCCTATACTTATCATGTAGTGTGTGTGCCTATACTGATCATGCAGTGTGTGTGCCTATACTAATCATGTAGTGTGTGTGCCTATACTGATCATGTAGTGTGTGTGCCTATACTGATCATGTAGTGTGTGTAGCTATACTGATCATGTAGTGTGTGTGCCTGTACTGATCATGCAGTGTGTGTAGCTATACTGATCATGTAGTGTGTGTGCCTATATTGATCATGCAGTGTGTATGCCTATACTGATCATGTAGTGTGTGTGCCTATATTGATCATGCAGTGTGTATGCCTATACTGATCATGTAGTGTGTGTGCCTATACTGATCATGTAGTGTGTGTGCCTATACTTCTCATGCAGTGTGTGCCTATACTGATCATGTAGTGTGTGTGCCTATACTGATCATGTAGTGTGTGTGCCTATACTTATCATGCAGTGTGTGTGCCTATACTTCTCATGCAGTGTGTGCCTATACTGATCATGTAGTGTGTGTGCCTATACTGATCATGTAGTGTGTGTGCCTATACTTATCATGTAGTGTGTGTGCCTATACTGATCATGTAGTGTGTCTGCCTATACTGATCATGTAGTGTGTGTGCCTATACTGATCATGCACTGTGTGTGCCTATACTGATCATGTAGTGTGTGTGCCTATACTGATCATGCAGTGTGTGCCTATACTTATCATGCAGTGTCTGCCTATACTGATCATGTAGTGTGTGTGCCTATACTGATCATGTAGTGTGTGTGCCTATACTTATTATGCAGTGTCTGCCTATACTGATCATGTAGTGTGTGCCTATACTGATCATGTAGTGTGTGTGCCTATATTGATCATGCAGTGTGTGCCCCTATACTGATCATGCAGTGTGTGTGCCTATACTGATCATGTAGTGTGTGTGCCTATACTGATCATGTAGTGTGTGTGCCTATACTGATCATGTAGTGTGTGTGCCTATACTTATCATGTAGTGTGTGTGCCTATACTGATCATGTAGTGTGTGCCCCTATACTGATCATGTAGTGTGTGCGCCTATACTGATCATGTAGTGTGTGTGCCTATACTGATCATGTAGTGTGTGTGCCTATATTGATCATGCAGTGTGTGCCCCTATACTGATCATGCAGTGTGTGCCCCTATACTGATCATGCAGTGTGTGCCCCTATACTGATCATGTAGTGTGTGCCCCTATACTGATCATGTAGTGTGTGTGCCCCTATACTGATCATGCAGTGTGTGTGCCTATATTTATCATGCAGTGTGTGTGCCTATACTGATCATGTAGTGTGTGTGCCTATACTGATCATGCAGTGTGTGCCTATATTGATCATGCAGTGTGTGTGTGACGCGCCCCCTGGGACATATTCCTTTTTGAGGGGAATACCCGGCACCGGATCAGATGGGGGGGTTGTAGTCTCCGAGCGGCTGTGACCCGGTCCCGTGCCCAGGGCGTCAAGCTCAGTGTTATGTGGCAGCTTTACAGATGTTACTAAAGTTCTTTTGTGTCGACTACGCCACCCGTTGTGATGCGGTCACTGTGGCCGCCGCTGCAGCAGGGTCCGCTGAGGCTGATGGTGGGTGCGCAGCTTGGTGAGATAACCCCCAACGGGAGGGGTATAGCCTCAGGGGGACAGGCGCAGAGGATGGGGGTTGTGGTGGTGCGGTGCAGCCGGCAATGAAGACAGACTCGGGTTGTGCAGTTAAGGGTGTTTACTTACTGCAGATGTTGTACTGGTCACTCCAGCTGCTAGTGACCACCCGAGCCGTGCTGCGTCCACCAGGTCCTGGATCCAGCCAACCCCCAAACAAGTCCGGAGCGTGGCCCTGAGCTCTCCCTCTGTCCTTTCTTCAGCCGTCCCCACCAGGGATTCACCTAGGTCCAGCTCCCTCGGGCCTTCTTTTGGGACACCCTTGGCCCTGGGTTCCCTGACCCTTCATGTGGTGTGCCTTCGGGGTGAATGTAGTGGGTGACCGTGACAGACACTGCCCACGGTCTCCGGTCTCTGGCTGGGGAATGTCTTTACCCCCACCAGCTTGGGTTCCGGTACCCTGATGCTGACTCCTCACCCGGTGTTCTAATTTGGGTTCTTGGGTCCCTTCAGTCTTCCCCCTCTGGGTCTTTCTCTTTCTTTCTCCTCTCTCTCTCTCCAGGGCTGCTGTTTCCTTCTCTCTCCTCTCCAACTGACTTGTTCTCAGCGTCTGACCCTGATCTAAGTTGGTGCCCTCCTTATATATCCCTCTATGTGTGAGCTCAGGTGACCAGCACCCAATGAGCTCCTATCACTACCCAGACTGCTCCCCCTATCTGCCCCTACACTACATGGGATGTACCACCCCCCTCCCACTCCAGCCAGGAACAGGCTCGGTTGTACCTGCACATTTCTAAGTGGGAGTACCGTCGGCCTGCTCCTCTGGAATGGGATGTATGTAGTGCATGCAGTCTATCTGAGCTCAGTTCCACACTCCATCCTTACCCGGGAGTGGAATATCACACCTCTGGGTTGAGGTGCAATACCCCTGTAGCAGCCGAATCCTCAGGGTGCTACATTCCCCCCTGGTAAATCACAGCACGTCCTCGGGCTGTAAGACATAAAACACCAAAACATACAAATTTTTCATATAAACATATAAAACATATAAGACATTATATATATAACATATCTTATCAGATAAAACTTTCTCGTAGACTTCTCTTGTCTCTGGTTCCTCCTCCGGACACTGTGCAACGTGTGTCCGGGAAAAGTGCGACAGTCTCTTAGAAAATCTGGTTTTCTATAAAACCGGTAGGGGGCGCTTTAGGACGCGCAACTATATACAGGGAAGTTGGAAGTTGGCCGCTCTCAGTCCTCGGCCAGTTAGAGGAAAGGGAATGGCTGCTCACAGTCCTCAGCCTGTAGGATGAAGGGGTTAACGGGTAAACAGTTCACTGGTCCCAACGGGGACTATTTTAGCAGCAACAGTTTCAGTTTCTATATACCCCGATTGGGTAACTTATTTACAGCTCCTGCTCTGCCGCACTCAATGGCGTCTTCCTCCTGCTCTTTCTTGATATGACGTTTCTTCAGACCCGTCCGGGTCCTCTGGCTCCTCCTCCCCGTACCGCAACTCCTCCTCCGTCAAGCGGTGTACGTGGAGGGCGTAAGGTCCTTTGGCACACTTGTGCCGGGTGAAAGTGACCTCGTCTCCGACGTAGAGGTCACGGCCTTTGTGACCTTCCGGCAGGTGGGACTCGACGTCTCTGCGGGTCACAAAAACGTCACCGCGGTTGTTACGGTCCCGAATAAAGCCCCACCCATGCTGCGGGTTGAACTTTATCACTGTCCCGATGGTGCGGGGACAATGCGCTGCACGGGGGTTCCTCCTAGTCCGGCTCTTCTGCTCCGCGCTCTGGATTTGGGCCTGTTGTTCTCTGACCCGCCTCTCCTCCCGTTCTCTCTTAAACTCTGCCAGCTGTTGACGGCAACACTCTGTACGTTCAGCTGCGGCTGCCCGAGTTTCTCCGGTGAACCCCATCAAATCTTCTCCCGTGGGGTCCCACACGAATTGGGCTTCTGCTAGAGGAGGCGAGACCCGAGCCACGGGCTTCGGAGCCGGGATTAGGGGCTCACACAAGGGCCCTAGTCTTTGCTGCCGCTCCAGCTCAGGGTACCCTTCGGGCCAGATGAAGGGCCGCCCGTCCGGCCATGTGAGCTGGCTGAAGAGGTCCTCCCCCAGGTGTGGCACCCTAGGTATTGCGGGCGCGGGCGCGGTGGTGGTGGCGCCCGGGTTGCCCAGGCCTTGCGGCCAGGCCTGGGGCACCTGGAAGGTGAAGGGCACCGTTAGGACGGCGGCGCCCTGGGCTACCTGGCCTTGCGGCCAGGCCGGAGGCTCCGCGGAGGTAGGGGGCGCTGTTGGTGGTGCGGCGCCCGGGGGTACTAGGCCTTGCGACCAGGCTGGTGGTAATTCCTGCTTTGTCACGCTCCGGGTCGGTGCGTGTGACGTCACAGGGGTCGCGGCGGCGGCTTCCGGTCGGGGCCTAGTCCATGGCGATGACCTGGCGGCTACGGGCACAGCAGGGGGACTTTCGGGCTCTGCGACGGGGAGCTGGGGCAGGTAAGCGGTGTCACGGCTTGGGGTATAGGCGTCCCCTTTACCTGCCTCCATGCGTTCGGCTCCCTCCTCGGCGCCGTCTCCGGCCTTGGGTCCTCCCGCGCCATCCTCAGAGGCGGTCTGCTTCCTCTTCCAGGGTAGCGTGCTCCGTTGACTGGTCTCTGGTTGCTGGGCCATCTCCCGGCTCCACTCCGCCAGTATCTCGCGCTGTACCCGGGCCATCCTCCTTGCGAGGCCCTCCAGGGCAGTTTGTGCACACTCCCGGTCTCGGGGGAGCTGCGCCAGGATCTCCGCTAGACCTAGCGGGGTTGTGGACTCTAGCAGGCTCCTGACCATCGGGTCGGTGCTGCTCTGCTCGGCTTCCGGCAGGCTCCTGGCCAGCGGGCCGGTGCTGCTCTGCCCTCCTTCCTCGGTCTCTAGCAGACTCCTGGCCAGCGGGCCGGTGCTGTTCTGCTTTCTCTCCATCTCCGGGTGAGCTTTTCTGCTGCTCCTCTCCAGGCTTCCTGCCTCCGGGTGCGCTCGCTCCAGACTGCTCCAAGCGACACCCATCTTTGTTCTTCTCTTTCGTCTCCTCCCACTTCGAGGGCGGTCCCGGGGCAACTCGGTGACTGTCAGCTCCAGGGGGAGTTCTTTCACGCTGACAGACACCTCTAGCATCACAGTCTCTGTTGGTGGGGGCGGTTTCCACTTTTGGCGCCATTTTCTGTCCTGGCCCACGATGGGAGGTGGCCTCTTGCCCTCCTTTGGCACGCCCATAATGGCGTCCGCTGCTCTTCCAAGGCGGGAAATCTGCGGTTTTGGCGGGAAGCGTCGCCCAGTGGCGGGAAACTCTGCAGATGGCGGGAACAAGTTGGAAATGGCGGACAATCGGCGGGAAACGACTGGTGATGGAGTCCGATGGCGTGGACCCTCCGGAACCGGCAGGAGTCTTCTTTCTGAGGTAAACTTGCACTTTTCTTCAGGCACGCAGTACCCGGGTGTTGCGGGCACGTAATCCTGCCGACTACGCCAAAGTTGACGCGCCCCCTGGGACATATTCCTTTTTGAGGGGAATACCCGGCACCGGATCAGATGGGGGGGTTGTAGTCTCCGAGCGGCTGTGACCCGGTCCCGTGCCCAGGGCGTCAAGCTCAGTGTTATGTGGCAGCTTTACAGATGTTACTAAAGTTCTTTTGTGTCGACTACGCCACCCGTTGTGATGCGGTCACTGTGGCCGCCGCTGCAGCAGGGTCCGCTGAGGCTGATGGTGGGTGCGCAGCTTGGTGAGATAACCCCCAACGGGAGGGGTATAGCCTCAGGGGGACAGGCGCAGAGGATGGGGGTTGTGGTGGTGCGGTGCAGCCGGCAATGAAGACAGACTCGGGTTGTGCAGTTAAGGGTGTTTACTTACTGCAGATGTTGTACTGGTCACTCCAGCTGCTAGTGACCACCCGAGCCGTGCTGCGTCCACCAGGTCCTGGATCCAGCCAACCCCCAAACAAGTCCGGAGCGTGGCCCTGAGCTCTCCCTCTGTCCTTTCTTCAGCCGTCCCCACCAGGGATTCACCTAGGTCCAGCTCCCTCGGGCCTTCTTTTGGGACACCCTTGGCCCTGGGTTCCCTGACCCTTCATGTGGTGTGCCTTCGGGGTGAATGTAGTGGGTGACCGTGACAGACACTGCCCACGGTCTCCGGTCTCTGGCTGGGGAATGTCTTTACCCCCACCAGCTTGGGTTCCGGTACCCTGATGCTGACTCCTCACCCGGTGTTCTAATTTGGGTTCTTGGGTCCCTTCAGTCTTCCCCCTCTGGGTCTTTCTCTTTCTTTCTCCTCTCTCTCTCTCCAGGGCTGCTGTTTCCTTCTCTCTCCTCTCCAACTGACTTGTTCTCAGCGTCTGACCCTGATCTAAGTTGGTGCCCTCCTTATATATCCCTCTATGTGTGAGCTCAGGTGACCAGCACCCAATGAGCTCCTATCACTACCCAGACTGCTCCCCCTATCTGCCCCTACACTACATGGGATGTACCACCCCCCTCCCACTCCAGCCAGGAACAGGCTCGGTTGTACCTGCACATTTCTAAGTGGGAGTACCGTCGGCCTGCTCCTCTGGAATGGGATGTATGTAGTGCATGCAGTCTATCTGAGCTCAGTTCCACACTCCATCCTTACCCGGGAGTGGAATATCACACCTCTGGGTTGAGGTGCAATACCCCTGTAGCAGCCGAATCCTCAGGGTGCTACATGTGCCTATACTTATCATGTAGTGTGTGCCCCTATACTGATCATGCAGTGTGTGTGCCTATACTTATCATGTAGTGTGTGTAGCTATACTGATCATGTAGTGTGTGTGCCTATACTGATCATGTAGTGTGTGTGCCAATACTGATCATGTAGTGTGTGTGCCTATACTTATCATGTAGTGTGTGTAGCTATACTGATCATGCAGTGTGTGTGCCTATACTGATCATGTAGTGTGTGTGCCTATACTGATCATGCAGTGTGTGCCCCTATACTGATCATGTAGTGTGTGTGCCTATACTGATCATGTAGTGTGTGTGCCTATACTTATCATGCAGTGTGTGCCTATACTGATCATGTAGTGTGTCTGCCTATACTGATCATGTAGTGTGTGTGCCTATACTGATCATGTAGTGTGTGTGCCTATACTGATCATGTAGTGTGTGTGCCTATACTTATCATGTAGTGTGTGCCCCTATACTGATCATGCAGTGTGTGTGCCTATACTTATCATGTAGTGTGTGTGCCTATACTGATCATGTAGTGTGTGTGCCTATACTGATCATGTAGTGTGTGTGCCAATACTGATCATCTAGTGTGTGTGCCTATACTTATCATGTAGTGTGTGTAGCTATACTGATCATGCAGTGTGTGTGCCTATACTGATCATGTAGTGTGTGTGCCTATACTGATCATGTAGTGTGTGTGCCTATATTGATCATGCAGTGTGTGCCTATACTTATCATGTAGTGTGTGTGCCTGTACTGATCATGCAGTGTGTGTGCCTATACTGATCATGCAGTGTGTGTAGCTATACTGATCATGCAGTGTGTGTGCCTATACTGATCATGTAGTGTGTGTGCCTATATTGATCATGCAGTGTGTGTGCCTATACTGATCATGCAGTGTGTGTGCCTGTACTGATCATGCAGTGTGTGTAGCTATACTGATCATGTAGTGTGTGTGCCTATACTGATCATGCAGTGTGTGTGCCTATACTGATCATGCAGTGTGTGCCTATACTGATCATGCAGTGTGTGCCTATACTGATCATGCAGTGTGTGTAGCTATACTGATCATGTAGTGTGTGTGCCTATACTGATCATGTAGTGTGTGTGCCTATACTGATCATGTAGTGTGTGTGCCTATACTGATCATGCAGTGTGTGTGCCCCTATACTGATCATGCAGTGTGTGCCCCTATACTTATCATGTAGTGTGTGTGCCTATACTGATCATGCAGTGTGTGTGCCTATACTGATCATGTAGTGTGTGCCTATACTGATCATGTAGTGTGTGTGCCTATACTGATCATGTAGTATGTGCCTATACTGATCATGTAGTGTGTCTGCCTATACTGATCATGCAGTGTGTGTGCCCCTATACTGATCATGCAGTGTGTGCCCCTATACTTATCATGTAGTGTGTGCCCCTATACTGATCATGTAGTGTGTGTGCCTATACTGATCATGTAGTGTGTGTGCCTATACTGATCATGCAGTGTGTGCCCCTATACTTATCATGTAGTGTGTGTGCCTATACTGATCATGCAGTGTGTGTGCCTATACTGATCATGTAGTGTGTGTGCCTATGCTGATCATGTAGTGTGTGTGCCTATACTGATCATGTAGTGTGTGTGCCTATGCTGATCATGTAGTGTGTGTGCCTATACTGATCATGTAGTGTGTGTGCCTATACTGATCATGCAGTGTGTGTGCCTATACTGATCATGCAGTGTGTGTGCCTATACTGATCATGTAGTGTGTGTGCCTATATTGATCATGCAGTGTCTGCCTATACTGATCATGTAGTGTGTGTGCCTATACTGATCATGTAGTGTGTGTGCCTATACTGATCATGCAGTGTGTGTGCCTATACTGATCATGTAGTGTGTGTGCCTATATTGATCATGTAGTGTGTGTGCCTATACTGATCATGTAGTGTGTGTGCCTATACTGATCATGTAGTGTGTGCCCCTATACTGATCATGTAGTGTGTGTGCCTATATTGATCATGTAGTGTGTGTGCCTATACTGATCATGCAGTGTGTGTGCCTATACTGATCATGTAGTGTGTGTGCCTATACTGATCATGTAGTGTGTGTGCCTATACTGATCATGCAGTGTGTGTGCCTATACTGATCATCTAGTGTGTGTGCCTATACTGATCATGCAGTGTGTGTGCCTATACTTATCATGTAGTGTGTGTGCCTATACTGATCATGTAGTGTGTGTGCCTATACTGATCATGCAGTGTGTGCCCCTATACTGATCATGTAGTGTGTGTGCCTATACTGATCATGCAGTGTGTGTGCCTATACTTATCATGTAGTGTGTGTGCCTATACTTATCATGTAGTGTGTGTGCCTATACTGATCATGTAGTGTGTGTGCCTATACTGATCATGTAGTGTGTGTGCCTATACTGATCATGTAGTGTGTGTGCCTATACTGATCATGCAGTGTCTGACTATACTGATCATGTAGTGTGTGTGCCTATATTGATCATGCAGTGTGTGCCTATACTTATCATGTAGTGTGTGTAGCTATACTGATCATGTAGTGTGTGTGCCTATACTGATCATGTAGTGTGTGTGCCTATACTGATCATGCAGTGTGTGTGCCTATACTTATCATGTACTGTGTGTGCCTATACTGATCATGCAGTGTGTGTGCCTATACTGATCATGTAGTGTGTGCCTATACTAATCATGTAGTGTGTGTGCCTATACTGATCATGCAGTGTGTGCCCCTATACTGATCATGTAGTGTGTGTGCCTATACTGATCATGTAGTGTGTGTGCCTATACTTATCATGTAGTGTGTGTGCCTATACTTATCATGTATTGTGTGTAGCTATACTTATCATGTAGTGTGTGTGCCTATACTTAACATGTAGTGTGTGTGCCTATACTTATCATGTATTGTGTGTAGCTATACTGATCATGTAGTGTGTGCCTATACTGATCATGTAGTGTGTGTGCCTATACTGATCATGTAGTGTGTGTGCCTATACTGATCATGTAGTGTGTGTGCCTATATTGATGATGTAGTGTGTGTAGCTATACTGATCATGTAGTGTGTGTGCCTATACTGATCATGTAGTGTGTGTGCCCATACTGATCATGTAGTGTGTGTGCCTATACTGATCATGTAGTGTGTGTGCCTATACTTATCATGCAGTGTGTGTGCCTATACTTATCATGTAGTGTGTGTGTCTATACTGATCATGTAGTGTGTGTGCCTATACTAATCATGTAGTGTGTGTGCCTATACTGATCATGTAGTGTGTGTAGCTATACTAATCATGTAGTGTGTGTGCCTATACTGATCATGTAGTGTGTGTGCCTATACTTATCATGTAGTGTGTGTAGCTATACTGATCATGTAGTGTGTGCCTATACTGATCATGTAGTGTGTGTGCCTACACTGATCATGTAGTGTGTGTGCCTATACTGATCATGTAGTGTGTGTGCCTATACTGATGATGTAGTGTGTGTAGCTATACTGATCATGTAGTGTGTGTGCCTATACTGATCATGTAGTGTGTGTGCCCATACTGATCATGTAGTGTGTGTGCCTATACTTATCATGCAGTGTGTGTGCCTATACTTATCATGTAGTGTGTGTGTCTATACTGATCATGTAGTGTGTGTGCCTATACTGATCATGTAGTGTGTGCCCCTATACTGATCATGCAGTGTGTGCCCCTATACTGATCATGTACTGTGTGTGCCTATACTGATTATGCAGTGTGTGTCCCTATACTGATCATGTAGTGTGTGTGCCTATACTGATCATGTAGTGTGTGTGCCTATACTGATCATGCAGTGTGTGCCCCTATACTGATCATGCAGTGTGTGTGCCTATACTAATCATGTAGTGTGTGCCTATACTGATCATGCAGTGTGTGCCCCTATACTGATCATGTAGTGTGTGTGCCTATACTGATCATGTAGTGTGTGTGTGACGCGCCCCTGGGCCTGTGTCGCGCTGCGTTGCGCACGCGGGAGCTTACCCGGAGCCGGATCTCTTGAGGGTTGTAGTCTCGTGGCGGCGACCCGGTCCGCGCCCAGGGAGTCAAACTGAGCGGCGATGTACTAGCAGTAGATGGTTGGTGACTACGCCACCCGTTGAATGCAGCTATGGAGCTGCCGCTGCAGGGCAGACCGCTGAGGCCGGTGGAAGGATGGTGCAGCGTGGATGGTATAACCCCCAACGGGAGGGGTATGGCCTCAGGGCAGCCGACGTGGATGATGGGGGTAGCAGGAACCACTCAGAGACGGTGCGGTGTAGTTCAGGGTCTTTACTGGTGACAAAGATAGACCCTCCCGGAGTACTTGCTAGTGATAGGGGCCTGGTCAGTCCTTGAGCAGATGGGATCTCCCCTGGCCAGGCGGAGTTGTAGGCCTTCCCAACTAACTGTACTCTTCTGGCTACCTTGCTAGAGGCGGGAATAAGTAGCCCACGTCCCTGAGTGTACCGTGTGGTGCTCACCCGTATGGCCGGTGACTCGGGGCCTTCTAATGGCTTCCGCTCCACGATGGCGGTGCTGGTCCCACGCGTGTGACCGTGCCTTCGGGCTTCTGGGCCAGAGGACCTGAAATCCTCTGCCGGACGGTTTCTGCTGCTGGGTAGGAGTTAGTCCCCACAGCCTCGGACTCCGGGTCCGGTAAGAAATCTTCTCAGTCAGGGCGAGCTCTGTAGCTGCCAGCCCCTGACTCGTTGTAACACTGCTCCCCACAGAGCTCCTGATGTTTCTTGCTATGCTGCTTCTCTTCTCTACTCTTGTTCTGTCTTCTTTCTCTCTCACCCTGCCTCAGCCCCGGGTTTATATAGGGGAAATCCTTCCCCTCCCAAGACTGGGCAGGAGGTGTGGCATGCACAGGATCCCTGACCAAAGGACCTCCCACCTGCTCTCAGACGTAATATCTCTATCACTGTGGCAACCAGACCCCTGGGGTGTCACATTCCCCCCTAGTGAAATTTAGTACTCCGGGACTAAACATATTTTTTTTTTTAGAAAAACATAACAAGGTATAACAATAACAATACATTAAGAAAAACACATAAGATGGTTACGGCGTGTCCGCAACCGGGTGCAGTTTTGAAAAGCAAGGTGTCCATTTCACCAAAACAGGGAGACGTAACCAGGTAGGGGCCTGTCCTGCCCCGAGTCCTTAACAGTCTTTAGTCCATCCTGGGTTACGCTCCAACTATGTACAAGGATTCCCGGTAAATCCACCAAGGACTCCTAAAAAGAACTAGAAACACAAAATTATACACGAGCAACTATAAACAAGTAAACATTATAAGATAGCTTAAACATTTAGATCCTCCAACGTGCGGGTAACTGGCCTCTAGTGGCCCTAGTGGACCTACGGAGCTGACTGTCTGGCCCTGAACTACAGGGTGTAGGAGCTGTCAAGGGTAAACTGGGCAGCTGTCTATGGGCCCTCTGGCTCACTAGGGGTATGGCAGGCTCACTATAAGCAGAGGGTTGATTTTCCGGGTCTGCTTGTGTAGAGTCTTCTGCCTCCTGGACCGGCTGTTCTTCCAGCTCTACCGGTTGCTCCGTAGGTTCTTGGGATGATGGTTGGAGGAAGGTGAGTACGGGTACCACAACTGCACCATTGACTTGAGTCCAAGACCGAGGGAAGTCCCCGAGCACGGTACTAACCATATCTTCCCTTTCCTCTACGGGTCGATGGTCTTCTTGTTCCTCTTCAGGGTTCCTCAGTTGTTCGGGACACTTCTTCAGGTGGTCCCGGGATACAATGGCTGTGGTTTCCCCTCCGTCTTTACTGATGGTACAGACCTTCGGGTTTTCGTGGCTTGAGGGCAGTACGGTGTACGGGTCCTTCTCCCACTGGTCGTCCAACTTGTGGAGCCGTCTCTTCCTCTTCAAGACCTGCTCTCCGGGTACCAGGGGAACAGCGGGAGCATACTGGTTGTAAGTTTTCTCTTGTCTTTCCCTAGCCTGACAGAGACTTCGCTCCACGCTCTCCTGTACTCTCCGGTACTGCTGCTGCCTCTCTGTGTCCCAGTCTGTTTCTGGTGAAGTGTCCTCGGGTGTCAGGACTCCCATTTCCAGGTCAACAGGTAACTTACCAGGTCTCGCCCTCATTAGGTAAGCCGGGGTACAGTTGGTGGAACCTACCGGGATGTGGTTGTATAGGTCCACCAGATCGGGCACCTTTTCAGGCCACAGACTGCGTTCTTCCAGGGGCAATGTTTTTAGAAGATCCATTACCACCTGGTTCATTTTTTCACAAAGTCCATTAGTCTGCGGATGGTAGGGTGTCGTCCTTATCTTCCGGCAGCCATACAGATTGCAGAATTCCTGGAAGACCTCCGCTTCAAAGGCAGGTCCCTGGTCCGTCAGCACTTGGTCCAGGTACCCGTGTGGACGGCAAAAGTGCTGCTGGAAGGCTCTAGCTGCTGTTTGAGCCGTTAAGTCCTTGACGGGGACGACAACCAGAAACCGGGAGTAATGATCCACGATGGTTAACGCGTAGACGTAGCCACTTCTGCTTGGGGTCAGTTTTACATGATCCAAGGCTACCAGTTCCAACGGTTGCCGGGTGACGATGGACTGCAGGGGAGTCTTCTGGCTGGCGCGGTCCTTCCTTCTCAGGTTGCACGGGCCACAGTCTCTGCACCACTTCTCAATGGTTCCCCTCATGCCTACCCAGTGGAATCGCTCGCGCAGCAGGAACTCCAGCTTCTTCCACCCGAAGTGTCCAGCTCCGTCGTGGTATGCCTCCATCACCATGGCTGCGTCTCTTCGTGGCACCACTACTTGCCAGAGTAATTCATGCGTCCGGGAGTTAACCATTCTGCGGCACAACTTCCCTTTGTAAAGGAACAGTCGACTCTTCTCTGCCCATAGTTGTTTGGCTTCCTCCGGAGCGTCTGGTTCAAGGCGAGTCTCCGGCCGAGTCAGCATCTCCTTCACCAGTCGGACGGCAGGGTCGCTGTCTTGCGTTTCCGCCCAGTTGTAGTGAGGTAAGGGGTTCAACGTAGCAGCCTGCTAACTCCTTACCCGGTGGGAATACTGGATAGTCCCATGACGGTGGAACGCAGGGAGTTCAATTTCTTCCAGTCCCTCCGGATCTTCTCCTTCGTCCGGCAGGTTGGGCATCCTGGACAGGGCGTCCGCGTTAGTATTGGAGCGCCCTGCCCGGTATTTGATTATGAACTCGTAGTTGGACAGACGGGCCATCCACCTCTGCTCCAGGGCACCGAGTCTTGCCGTGTCCAGGTGTGTCAACGGGTTGTTATCCGTGTACACGGTGAACCGGGAAGAAGCAAGGTAATGCTTAAAGCGCTCAGTGACTGCCCATACCACGGCCAGGAACTCTAGCTTAAATGAGCTATAATTCTCGGGGTTCCTTTCGGTGGGTCGCAGTTTTCGGCTGGCGTAGGCGATTACTCGTTCTTTCCCCTGCTGGATCTGGGACAGTACGGCTCCTAGCCCGATGTTACTGGCGTCGGTGTAGAGGATGAAGGGCTGGCTATAATCCGGGTACGCCAAGATTTCATCCCCCGTGAGGGCCATCTTCAGCTGGCGGAAGGACTCTTCTTCTAGCTCTTCCCATTTGAAGGGCGGCTTCTGGTTCTTGGCCTTCCGGGACTGGCCTATCAGGAGGTCCTGCATAGGCGCTGCCTTTTTGGTGAAACCGGGAATAAACCTTCGGTAGTAGCCTACCAACCCGAGGAACTGCCGCACTTCTTTTACGCTGGAGGGGCTTGGCCATCCCTTAATTGCGGTGATCTTATCGGGGTCGGGAGCCACTCCGTCAGCGCTCACCACGTGTCCCAGGTACTGCACCTTTGGTTTCAGGAGGTGACACTTGGAGGGTTTCACCTTTAGGCCGTAACTCGCCAGAGCTTCGAACACCTCCGCCAGGTGTTTCAGGTGGTCCTCATAAGTTTTGGAGTATACGATGACATCGTCCAGGTACAACAGGACCGTCTCGAAGTTTCTGTGGCCCAGACAGCACTCCATTAATCGTTGGAAGGTTCCTGGGGCGTTGCAGAGTCCGAACGGCATGCAGGTGAACTCACTAAGTCCCATTGGGGTGGTGAATGCGGTCTTCTCCCGGTCCGCCTCTGCTACAGGAACCTGCCAGTACCCGCTAGTGAGATCCACGGTAGAGAAGAAGTTAGCAGATCTTAAAGCAGCCAATGACTCCTCTATCCTTGGTAAGGGGTACGCATCCTTGTGTGTGATACGGTTGATTTTCCGGTAATCTACACACATCCTCATGGTGTTGTCTTTCTTTTTGACTAAAACTAGCGGGGCTGCCCAGGGGCTACAGCTATCCCGGATTACCCCAGCCTCCTTCATGTCTCTAAGCATCCCCTTGGCGTGTTGGTAATGTGCAGGGGGTACGGGTCGATACCTCTCTTTTATGGGAGGATGATCTCCCGTGGGGATGCGGTGTTCTACCCCCTTGACTCGCCCGAAGTCTAACGGGTGTTTACTAAACACTCTCTCATACTCTTGAACCACCCGGTAGACTCCCTGTTTCTGGTGGGAGGGAGTGGAGTCAGTTCCCAAGTGTAGTTGCTGACACCAATCCTCCATTACTTTCTTAGAGCCGTTACCTTCCTCCGGGTGAGATGGAGGCAAGGGTTCCACAGACTGTATAGAGTTTTGGTTGATGGTATATAATTTTGCTAGCGTGGCATACCGGGGCAGGTACACTTCCCTCTCCCCGATATTGATTATGCGAACGGGCACCCTCCCATGGCGTACATTGACCACCCCCCGTGCTGTCAAAATGGTGGGCCTACTGTCTGAGTAAACTGGTTCTACCATTGCCTGGTAATCTCTACCTCTCAGACCAATAGCTGCCCGGCACCAAATCATCATTTCGCTTTTTGGGGGCATGGCAATAGGGAAAGGGTCACACATTCTTACGCTACCAATCTCACCGCCGGAGAGTTCCACCTGTTGCCGTCGCATCAGTGCCCGGATCTCTTTCTGGAGCACTCGCTGCTCGCCGGAGCTGGCGTTCTTGGCAACCTGCTGTAGAAGGAAAATCACCTCTGCAAGACAATTCTCAATTACATTAGTTCCTAGAGTTATTTTTGGGTGGCTCTCATGTTTGTCAATGTCTACAATGATCAGTCCCTGTGCTGCCAGTTCGACTCTACCGATTTTGATGGTCACCTCTTTAAATCCGATCTGTGGCACGGGCTGGCCATTGCTGGCGATGATACTCAAGTCGTCGTCAGGGTAGCGGGTAATATCCGAGTCATTCCAGTACTGCTTAAAGAGCACGTACGGGATAGTTGTGACCTGTGACCCGGTGTCCAGTAGGGCACTCATGGGAATGCCATCCAGTACCACAGGCAAGACTGGACGTCCTCCCACATATCTGTCTCGCCAGTTCGATGGGCCTGGTGATCTTTTTCCTGGGGGTTGGCCCTCTACCCCAGGTTGTGCCCGTTTAAAGAACAGTACCTTTCCATATGTCCGGGTTGATTGCAGCGGCGGCAGATGGGTCGTCCGTCCTCGCTGTATCGGTCACTGGGTCTTCCTCTGGCCGGTGGGGTCCTCCTTGGTCGACGCCACGGGATGTCCTCCGGTCCGGATGCCAGCTGGATCTTCCCTGGGGTGGAAACCTGTAAAGACTGCACAGTTCGGGTTAGCGCAGCAACGCTCTTAGCTAGCTCTTGGACCTGATGGCGTAGGTCTGGAGCCGGGTCATTGTCCAAAGCCTGCGCATCAGCTCCCACAGGCCCTGCCGACAAGGGCGCCGCCTCCTGGTGGTAAGTGATAGCTGGGCGCCTGTGGGTCACAACGCCACCCGGTGCCGGTTCTCGGAGCACCCGGATGGCTCTGTCCTTGAACTGTGCAAAGTCCAGATGGGGATCCTGTAAGGCCATTGCCCGCAACTGGGTTCGGTGGGCATTGCAATATAAACCCTCTATAAATTGTTCAGTCAACAGCCTGTCCTCGTTTCCCACCCCATCAGGGTCGGTCTGCTTTATGGCCCTCAGGGCCTCTTGTAGGTTTAGTGCATAGTCCCTTATACTCTCATGCGCTCGCTGCTTGCACCCGTAGAATCTAAGCTTAATCTCGGCTGAGGTGCGGGTATCAAAGGTGTCCTTCAGCCGGGTTAGTATCCCTGCGACAGTCTTCCTCCCAGGTGGCCAGGATTTTACTTCCCTTTTGGCTGCCCCGGTTAGTTGGGCCACCAGGATGCTCACTTTTTGCTCTTCTGTGAGGGGGTACACCTGGAAGAGGCTATCCAGCTTTTCTCTAAAGTCATGCAGGGTATGTGACTCCCCTGAGTACTGGGGTAGCCAAGCTGCTCCCGGGATATAGGGCATGGTGAAGGGCATAACTGCAGCAGCGGTGGCGCTGGCGGGGGTTGAGGCAGTGAAGCTCTCCTCCGTATCCGACATCTTCCTCCCCCCTAGTGGACCGTGGCCTACCTTGCAATGATCCTGTTCCGTAGGCCGCGGCTCCGCAGTGGATCGTCAGGGTTGAGGACCTTCCGTCGCGCTCCGGTGACGTCGGCGTCTGCTGGGCTCCTTCCAGGACCTTACGCAACGTCCGGACGTGAGGCGGAGCTTCAGTTCTCGCGCGCTTTCGGAGTCCACGCCCCTCTTCTTCCCGCGCGGCGTCCTCAAGATGGCGTCCAATGGCGGGAAAACTCCACGGATGGCGGGAAGAAGTTCGAAGATGGCGCCGGATGGCGGGAAAACTTCGCGGATGGCGGGAAGAAGGTAGAAGATGGCGCCGGATGGCGGGAATCTTCACCACTGGTAAGTTTGAACAGTCTTTGCTTTTCAGGCACGCAGTACCCGGTGGTTGCGGGCACGAAATCCTGCCGACTACGCCAAAGTTGACGCGACCCTGGGCCTGTGTCGCGCTGCGTTGCGCACGCGGGAGCTTACCCGGAGCCGGATCTCTTGAGGGTTGTAGTCTCGTGGCGGCGACCCGGTCCGCGCCCAGGGAGTCAAACTGAGCGGCGATGTACTAGCAGTAGATGGTTGGTGACTACGCCACCCGTTGAATGCAGCTATGGAGCTGCCGCTGCAGGGCAGACCGCTGAGGCCGGTGGAAGGATGGTGCAGCGTGGATGGTATAACCCCCAACGGGAGGGGTATGGCCTCAGGGCAGCCGACGTGGATGATGGGGGTAGCAGGAACCACTCAGAGACGGTGCGGTGTAGTTCAGGGTCTTTACTGGTGACAAAGATAGACCCTCCCGGAGTACTTGCTAGTGATAGGGGCCTGGTCAGTCCTTGTGCAGATGGGATCTCCCCTGGCCAGGCGGAGTTGTAGGCCTTCCCAACTAACTGTACTCTTCTGGCTACCTTGCTAGAGGCGGGAATAAGTAGCCCACGTCCCTGAGTGTACCGTGTGGTGCTCACCCGTATGGCCGGTGACTCGGGGCCTTCTAATGGCTTCCGCTCCACGATGGCGGTGCTGGTCCCACGCGTGTGACCGTGCCTTCGGGCTTCTGGGCCAGAGGACCTGAAATCCTCTGCCGGACGGTTTCTGCTGCTGGGTAGGAGTTAGTCCCCACAGCCTCGGACTCCGGGTCCGGTAAGAAATCTTCTCAGTCAGGGCGAGCTCTGTAGCTGCCAGCCCCTGACTCGTTGTAACACTGCTCCCCACAGAGCTCCTGATGTTTCTTGCTATGCTGCTTCTCTTCTCTACTCTTGTTCTGTCTTCTTTCTCTCTCACCCTGCCTCAGCCCCGGGTTTATATAGGGGAAGTCCTTCCTCTCCCAAGACTGGGCAGGAGGTGTGGCATGCACAGGATCCCTGACCAAAGGACCTCCCACCTGCTCTCAGACATAATATCTCTATCACTGTGGCAACCAGACCCCTGGGGTGTCACATGTGCCTATACTGATCATGTAGTGTGTGTGCCTATACTAATCATGCAGTGTGTGTGCCTATACTGATCATGCAGTGTGTGTGCCTATACTGATCATGTAGTGTGTGTGCCTATACTGATCATGTAGTGTGTGTGCCTATACTTATCATGTAGTGTGTGTGCCTATACTGATCATGTAGTGTGTGTGCCTATACTTATCATGTAGTGTGTGTGCCTATACTGATCATGCAGTGTGTGTGCCTATACTGATCATGCAGTGTGTGCCCCTATACTGATCATGCAGTGTGTGTGCCTATACTGATCATGCAGTGTGTGTGCCTATACTGATCATGTAGTGTGTGTGCCTATACTGATCATGTAGTGTGTGTGCCAATACTGATCATGCAGTGTGTGCCCCTATACTGATCATGCAGTGTGTGCCCCTATACTGATCATGCAGTGTGTGTGCCTATACTGATCATGCAGTGTGTGCCCCTATACTGATCATGCAGTGTGTGTGCCTATACTGATCATGCAGTGTGTGTGCCTATACTGATCATGTAGTGTGTGTGCCTATACTGATCATGTAGTGTGTGTGCCTATACTGATCATGCAGTGTGTGCCTATACTGATCATGCAGTGTGTGCCCCTATATTGATCATGCAGTGTGTGTGCCTATACTGATCATGCAGTGTGTGCCCCTATACTGATCATGTAGTGTGTGTGCCTATACTGATCATGTAGTGTGTGTGCCTATACTGATCATGCAGTGTGTGCCCCTATATTGATCATGCAGTGTGTGCCCCTATAATGATCATGTAGTGTGTGTGCCTATACTGATCATGTAGTGTGTGTGCCTATACTGATCATGCAGTGTGTGCCCCTATATTGATCATGCAGTGTGTGCCCCCATACTTATCATGCAGTGTGTGTGCCTATACTAATCATGTAGTGTGTGCCTATACTGATCATGTAGTGTGTGTGCCTATACTGATCATGTAGTGTGTGTGCCTATACTGATCATGCAGTGTGTGCCCCTATACTGATCATGCAGTGTGTGCCCCTATATTGATCATGCAGTGTGTGCCCCTATACTGATCATGAAGTGTGTGTGCCTATACTGATCATGCAGTGTGTGCCCCTATACTGATCATGCAGTGTGTGCCCCTATACTGATCATGTAGTGTGTGTGCCTATACTGATCATGTAGTGTGTGTGCCTATACTGATCATGCAGTGTGTGCCCCTATATTGATCATGCAGTGTGTGCCCCTATACTGATCATGTAGTGTGTGTGCCTATACTGATCATGCAGTGTGTGCCCCTATACTGATCATGTAGTGTGTGTGCCTATACTAATCATATAGTGTGTGTGCCTATACTGATCATGCAGTGTGTGCCCCTATACTGATCATGCAGTGTGTGTGCCTATACTGATCATGCAGTGTGTGTGCCTATACTGATCATGTAGTGTGTGCCTATACTGATCATGTAGTGTGTGTAGCTATACTGATCATGTAGTGTGTGTGCCTATACTGATCATGTAGTGTGTGTGCCTATACTGATCATGCAGTGTGTGCCCCTATACTGATCATGCAGTGTGTGCCCCTATACTGATCATGCAGTGTGTGTGCCTATACTGATCATGCAGTGTGTGTGCCTATACTGATCATGCAGTGTGTGCCCCTATACTGATCATGCAGTGTGTGTGCCTATACTGATCATGCAGTGTGTGTGCCTATACTGATCATGCAGTGTGTGCCCCTATACTGATCATGCAGTGTGTGTGCCTATACTGATCATGCAGTGTGTGTGCCTATACTGATCATGTAGTGTGTGTGCCTATACTGATCATGTAGTGTGTGTGCCAATACTGATCATGCAGTGTGTGCCCCTATACTGATCATGCAGTGTGTGTGCCTATACTGATCATGCAGTGTGTGCCCCTATACTGATCATGCAGTGTGTGTGCCTATACTGATCATGCAGTGTGTGCCCCTATATTGATCATGCAGTGTGTGCCCCTATACTGATCATGTAGTGTGTGTGCCTATACTGATCATGTAGTGTGTGTGCCTATACTGATCATGCAGTGTGTGCCCCTATATTGATCATGCAGTGTGTGCCCCTATACTGATCATGTAGTGTGTGTGCCTATACTTATCATGCAGTGTCTGCCGATACTGATCATGTAGTGTGTGTGCCTATACTGATCATGTAGTGTGTGTGCCTATACTTATCATGCAGTGTCTGCCTATACTGATCATGCAGTGTGTGTGCCTATACTGATCATGCAGTGTGTGCCTATACTGATCATGTAGTGTGTGTGCCTATACTAATCATGTAGTGTGTGTGCCTATACTGATCATGCAGTGTGTGTAGCTATAGTGATCATGTAGTGTGTGCCCCTATACTGATCATGTAGTGTGTGTGCCTATACTGATCATGCAGTGTGTGCCCCTATACTGATCATGTAGTGTGTGCCCCTATACTGATCATGCAGTGTGTGTGCCTATACTGATCATGTAGTGTGTGTGCCTATACTGATCATGTAGTGTGTGTGCCTATGCTGATCATGCAGTGTGTGTGCCTATACTGATCATGCAGTGTGTGTGCCTATACTGATCATGTAGTGTGTGTGCCTATACTGATCATGTAGTGTGTGTGCCTATACTGATCATGTAGTGTGTGTGCCTATACTGATCATGTAGTGTGTGTGCCTATACTGATCATGTAGTGTGTGCCTATACTGAACATGTAGTGTGTCTGCCTATACTGATCATGCAGTGTCTGCCTATACTTATCATGCAGTGTGTGCCCCTAAACTGATCATGTAGTGTGTGTGCCTATACTAATCATGTAGTGTGTGCCTATACTTATCATGCAGTGTCTGCCTATACTGATCATGTAGTGTGTGCCCCTATACTGATCATGTAGTGTGTGCCCCTATACTGATCATGCAGTGTGTGTAGCTATACTTATCATGCAGTGTGTGCCCCTATACTGATCATGCAGTGTGTGTGCCTATACTGATCATGTAGTGTGTGTGCCTATGCTGATCATGCAGTGTGTGTGCCTATACTGATCTTGCAGTGTGTGTGCCTATACTGATCATGTAGTGTGTGTGCCTATACTGATCATGTAGTGTGTGTGCCTATACTGATCATGTAGTGTGTGTGCCTATACTGATCATGTAGTGTGTGTGCCTATACTGATCATGTAGTGTGTGTGCCTATACTGATCATGCAGTGTGTGTAGCTATACTGATCATGCAGTGTGTGCCCCTATACTGATCATGCAGTGTGTGTGCCTATACTGATCATGTAGTGTGTGTGCCTATGCTGATCATGCAGTGTGTGTGCCTATACTGATCTTGCAGTGTGTGTGCCTATACTGATCATGTAGTGTGTGTGCCTATACTGATCATGTAGTGTGTGTGCCTATACTGATCATGTAGTGTGTGTGCCTATACTGATCATGTAGTGTGTGCCTATACTGAACATGTAGTGTGTCTGCCTATACTGATCATGCAGTGTCTGCCTATACTTATCATGCAGTGTGTGCCCCTAAACTGATCATGTAGTGTGTGTGCCTATACTAATCATGTAGTGTGTGCCTATACTTATCATGCAGTGTCTGCCTATACTGATCATGTAGTGTGTGCCCCTATACTGATCATGTAGTGTGTGCCCCTATACTGATCATGCAGTGTGTGTAGCTATACTTATCATGCAGTGTCTGCCTATACTGATCATGTAGTGTGTGTAGCTATACTTATCATGCAGTGTCTGACTATACTGATCATGCAGTGTCTGACTATACTGATCATGTAGTGTGTGTGCCTATACTGATCATGTAGTGTGTGTGCCTATACTGATCATGTAGTGTGTGTGCCTATACTGATCATGTAGTGTGTGCCCCTATACTGATCATGCAGTGTGTGCCCCTATACTGATCATGTAGTGTGTGTGCCTATACTGATCATGTAGTTTGTGTGCCTATATTGATCATGTAGTGTCTGCCTATACTGATCATGTAGTGTGTGTGCCTATACTGATCATGTAGTGTGTGCCCCTATACTGATCATGTAGTGTGTGTGCCTATACTTATCATGTAGTGTGTGTGCCTATACTGATCATGCAGTGTGTGCCCCTATACTGATCATGTAGTGTGTGTGCCTATACTTATCATGTAGTGTGTGTGCCTATACTGATCATGTAGTGTGTGTGCCTATACTGATCATGTAGTGTGTGTGCCTATACTGATCATGTAGTGTGTGTGCCTATACTTATCATGCAGTGTGTGTAGCTATACTGATCATGCAGTGTGTGTAGCTATACTGATCATGTAGTGTGTGTGCCTATACTGATCATGCAGTGTGTGTGTGCCTATACTTATCATGCAGTGTGTGTGCCTATACTGATCAGGTAGTGTGTGTAGCTGTACTGATCATGTAGTGTCTGCCTATACTGATCAGGTAGTGTGTGTAGCTATACTTATCATGTAGTGTGTGCCCCTATACTTATCATGCAGTGTGTGCCCCTATACTGATCATGTAGTGTGTGTGCCTATACTGATCATGTAGTGTGTGTGCCTATACTGATCATGTAGTGTGTGTGCCTATACTAATCATGTAGTGTGTGTGCCTATACTGATCATGTAGTGTGTGTGCCTATATTGATCATGCAGTGTGTGCCCCTATACTGATCATGCAGTGTGTGCCCCTATACTGATCATGTAGTGTGTGTGCCTATACTGATCATGTAGTGTGTGTGCCTATACTTATCATGTAGTGTGTGTGCCTATACTGATCATGTAGTGTGTGTGCCTATACTGATCATGTAGTGTCTGCCTATACTGATCATGTAGTGTGTGTAGCTATACTGATCATGTAGTGTGTGTGCCTATACTGATCATGTAGTGTGTGTGTGACGCGCCCCTGGGCCTGCTGTGTCGCGCAGCGTCTCGCACACGGGGGCTTACCCGGAACCGGATCAGATGAGGGTTGTAGTCTCCGAGTGGCGGGGACCCGGTCCGTGCCCAGGGAGTCAAGCTCAGTGTGTGGCAGTCTTGATAGATGTTATTTGAGTGTCGACTACACCACCCGTTGATTTGCAGCTATGGAGCTGCCGCTGCAGGGCAGACCGCTGAGGCCGGTGTAGAATTGTGCAGCGCGATAGTGTAACCCCCAACGGGAGGGGTTTGGCCTCAGGGCAGCCGACGTGGAAGATGGGGTAGCAGGAACCACTCAGAGACGGTGCGGTGTAATTCAGGGTCTTTACTGGTAACAACGATAGACCCTCCCGGAGTACTTGCTAGCGATCGGGGCCTGGTCAGTCCTTGAGCAGATGGTATCTCCCCTGGCCAGGCGGAGTTGTAGGCCTTCCCAACTAACTGTACTCTTCTGGCTACCTTGCTAGAGGCGGGTAAAAGTAGCCCACGTCCCTGAGTGTACCGTGTGGTGCTCACCCGTATGGCCAGTGACTCGGGGCCTTCTAATGGCTTCCGCTCCACGATGGCGGTGCTGGTCCCACGCTTGTGACCGTGCCTTCGGGTTTCTGGGCCAGAGGACCTGCAATCCTCTGCCGGTCGGTTTCTGCTGCTGGGTAGAGATTAGTCCCCACAGCCTCGGACTCCGGGTCCGGTGATACTTCTCAGTCAGGGCGAGCTCTGCAGCTGCCAGCCCCTGACTCTTTGTAACACTGCTCCCACAGAGCTCCTGTTGTTTCTTCCTATGCTGCTTCTCTGTCTCTACTTCTGTTCTTCTTCTACTCCCTAACCCTGCCTCAGCCCCGGGTTTATATAGGGGAAGTTCTTCCCCTCCCAAGACTGGGCAGGAGGTGTGGCATGCACAGGATCCCTGACCAAAGGACCTCCCACCTGCTCTCAGACATAACATTACATTACTGTGGAAACCAGACCCCTGGGGTGCCACATATACATAGCCCCAGATTAAAAAAATAAATACCTCTGCCATTCCAACGCTGATCCCTACCTGTGGGCCCACGGACCATCATCTCACCCTTGTCAGCGCACGCGCCTTCCCCCTTTCTCTAGTGCCGCGGCCACTCTCCTCTGCCACTACCCTCCCATCAGGCCCAGACCATGGAGGCACAGGGAGGGCAGTAGTACTATATGGGGACACTGAGAGGGCACTAGCACTATATTGGGGCTCAGAGAGGGCACTAGTACTATATGGGGGCACAGAGGGGGCACTAGTACTATATGGGGGCACAGAGGTGGCACTAGTATTATATGGGAGAAAAGAGAGGGCACTAGTACTATATTGGGGCTCAGAGAGGGCACTAGCACTATATTGGGGCTCAGAGAGGGCACTAGTACTATATGGGGGACCAGAGGAGGCACTAGTACTATATGGGGGAACAGAGAGGCACTAGTATTATATGGGGGCACAGAGGGGGCACTATTACTATATGGGGGTTTTCCAGACATGTAGGATCCCAAAGTTATTAAGAAGTAAACGAGTGAGTATGACACACGGTATTATCAGAACTACTTCTCACTAAATGTCCTTTTAGCACTCTAGCACTTTAGACTGGTACTTTCCACATTACTGATTCACAGTGAATATGTCCTGTTAGCACTGTAGCACCTTAGATTAGATTATTTCAGTCTATTGTTTCACAGTGACCATTTTCTGAATACTTGCAGTTTAGCATTCTGCACTTCTCTTCTTTGCACTTTATACGTCCCTCAATGAATGCCATTATTTTGGCTTTTTAGCACTTTATATTAGTTATATTGTCTACACAACATCAGCACTTTTGCACTTTAAATTTACACAACTTAATATGTATTATTGGTGGAATTTCTACATAATGTGTACCATAATGATTATTAAACTCACTGTTATGTATTATTTTGCACTTCTGGGTACCGATGTGTCCTTTAATATTCTATGGGCTCCTGTAGAATTTTATAATAGTCCTATGGATTTTTTCTTCTGTGTCTGTCCTATTTAATAAAGAACCCCTTTTTTCACTTTCATTGTGTAGGGTGGCTTTATACACTCTTGTGTCACCATATTTAAAAAAAAACATTTTTTATTCTCACTTTTTATTTGAATGGATTCACTTGAGGGGTATTTTTATGACACTGTAGGATTCACTTGAGATGTATGATTTCGGTGCATCATTTCCCTGTTTTTGAATATTTTCACTCATTGCACTTGATTTGGTGGCTGAATACTAATATGTGAAGAACATTAATAATGTTATGTGTTTTTATGTGTCCATATACATATGTGTGTGTGTGTGTGCACATGCACATGTATGAATA
The DNA here is from genome assembly GCF_046119375.1 of Phyllobates terribilis. NCBI lineage: Eukaryota > Metazoa > Chordata > Amphibia > Anura > Dendrobatidae > Phyllobates > Phyllobates terribilis. The sequence continues at coordinate 801,287,858 of NW_027362763.1, read as the reverse complement.
AACATTTTTTTGCTTGTGTACACACATGCAGGCAATGTGTTTGAGAGGTATGATTTTGTGTGGTTAGGGACAGATGAATGGATGTATGAATGAGTTATATCAGATGATATTTACTCCCAATTGACAACTTCAGCATATGCATGTGTAAACTTGGAAAAAAAACAAAAAAACATTTATTTTCTTTTAGGGATTCAGTAAGTATCTATGTCCATAGGTTTACATACCGTATATGCAGGTTTAGCTCTTACGAATCTATGCAGTGGTGTTTCCGTTTTGTGTGCCCAGACTCTGGGTTTGATTGTCTGGACATCTATATATATCTTTTGGATGGGATCTTTCCATATTAATATCTCCCTTTGGTTGGTTCCCTATGACCCCTACTACACTCTAACACATATTTTGTGTGTGGCGTCTGAATTTGCCTGTGTGATGCTGTTTCCCAGATGGTGCACATATATACTCTGTGCATGACTTCGGAATGTATGACTATACGGCCTACTATACGCAGCCCACTGAAAACCCCCCACTTACTATAAATAAAAACCACCACACTGTGACATTGGATATAATGGCCACAGCAGCCTCATTTATTATATAACAGCATGTAAACATAAATAACATTAATTAACATTAAATTAACTCTGAAAAAGGAGGAGGGGAATTGAAGGCTCCACCATTTTTGGAGAAAAACTGCAACAAACAGCTCCACCATGCCACCCCAGCCGCACCACAACCGGCCCAGGGGGACCCAGCTGACTGTTGCCCATACATTTTGAAAAACTGCAACAAACAGCTCCACCATGCCACCCCTAGCCGCACCGCAACCGGCCCACGGGGACCCAGCTGACTGTTGCCCATCCAGAAATGTCCCGCTGAGACCTCGCTCAGTAGGGACCCGTTTTAAATTTTAACACCCGCTTAACACCGATGGGAGTCACTCTTGCCTGCAGTGGGTTCCCCCGTCCTCCTTCGATGTAAGCAACCGCCTTCAAAACCCCCCTCCTTTTCCGCCATAGCGAGCAGGCATGACATCTTATGCCTGAGAGTCCCGCCATATCAAAAGTGCCTTTTCAACTCCCTCCATCAATGCTAATGCCCACATATCTATGCCAATATCATTCAAATGGACCCCATCAAACAGCAGAAATTCCCTAGACGGAACTTCCAGATCCCGATGACGAACCACAACCCCCCCATGCAGAGCAATGAACCGGGAAACCTCCCTATTCACCTTGCTCCGAGCTTTATTTATCCTTTCGACTGACCTGGCGTGTCGCCATGCCAGGCGTGCAACGATGTCCGACCATAAGAGCACTAATCCCGGATAGGTTTCCAAATGCCTCAGGCAGTCAAACGACGTCACGGATCAAGTCTCTAGACGTCCTGGAGCCCAAGTCATTCCCACCCGCATGCAAAACGAGTATATCCGGGGGCCTAAATTAGCATAAAAATGAAATTCGGGCATTACCCGGATCCACAGCAAATCCCTGACACCGATTCACCGAACCATCGCAGCCTCCTTCGTTGTGCCCAACTGGCGCCCCGCCGGTATTGCGTTGGCCCGAAGGGAACCCCAATATACATACGAGTGACCTAACACCCAGATCAACCGAGGGGGTCCTGAAACATAAAACAAAGGGGGGGGGAATGTAAAAAAGAAAAGAAAATCGTTACCAAATAATAACGCTATCAAAAAATTGGGGGAAAATCTTATAACATATGAGGCCGGACATAAGACCGATACCTCGCCGACTCCGAGCAACCAATGTTTTTTACAGCTTTAACCCCCAAACCCCAGCGAGCAGCCTCAGTGGCAGCCCCAATCCGAAACGAATGAGAACCAAACTCCAAACCATTCAGACCACAACTAGCTAAATCCCGCCTGAAGATGTTAATAAACTGATACACCGATAAAGCAGATCCGTCTTGATGTAACTAAAAGGCACCCTATGATGGACCTCTCACCTCCAGAAATGCAGAAACCCATCTCACAGGGCATTCAAACAAACCGTCCACAGCCCACAATTCCACCAAACAACCCTTACCGGCTGTATCGGTTTTTGACCGCCTCAAATAACACCGTACTGCCTCCTCCGAGCACACTACATCCTGTGATAACAGCCCGCCATGACACTTAACATTTCTGCTCACCAATTCGCTTATCCTAAATGCCCCAAAAAACGCCAGAACAAAGGCCGCCCCAAATAGCCGACATTCATATTCAGAACTAAACACACAGCTAAGGCAACGCAAAAGCTGACCCAGTATTTCAAACTATACCGGGCGCCGCCAATCTCGTACCGGATAGCTCCTCTGAAATGCCTTCATCGCCTGGCGAACCAAGAAATCCTTGGTAAAGTCCCTCCAACCACTTAACTTAAAGAACAAGGCCAAACCTGCTAACCTACCAGCTACAGCTGAGCCTGATAAACCCTCCTGAAATGCCCTGCCGATCATATACAACAATAAATAGGGACGGTCCGCTTCCGTCACCTGCTCACCTGCCGACTCCTCTAGCTCCTGCCAAAGACGCCACGCAGAAACATATCGAGACCAAGTACTGGGGTTAACAGAACACCTCACCAAATTCAACGCTGCACGGACACTAGATCCCACAACCACCGGGGCCAATCGGTCTCCAACTGCTAGTTCCCGAAAACGATCCCACTGGAAGCGAGACAATGCATCAGCTATTGAATTCTGAACACCCGGTACATGAACAGCACAAAACCAGACATTAATATCCAAACACCTGAGCACTAGATGGCGCAAAAGAGACAGAACTGGCAATGAAACAGCTGACAAGTTGTTAATACAATGCACTACACTTAAGTTGTCACAGAAGAAAAGCACTTTCTTGTTCCTCAGCTCAGAGCCCCAAACCTCCAAAGCCACCACAATAGGAAACATTTCCAGCAATGCCATGTTTCTTGTCAAACCTGCATCCTTCCATGATTCCGGCCACTCTCCCACACACCATTTTCCACCGAAATAGGCCCCAAAACCATAAGAACCTGACGTGTCTGTAAACATAACCAGATCCACATTAGAAACGACTTGATCCATCCAAACCGACCTGCCATTATAAGATTGAAGAAAATCCGCCCAAATGGACAAATCCGCCTTGTGTTCCGAATTCAATCTTACAAAATGCAACGGATGTTTAATGCCTGCTGTCGCCTGAGCCAACCTACGTGAAAAAACTCTTCCCATAGGTAAAATCCTGCACGCAAAATTTAACTTACCCAAAAGAGATTGCAGTTGGCGCAGGCGCAATTTCTTTGCCCGCAAAGCCTCTTGGACACAAGACTTCAGATCTAACAACTTGTCCTCTGGCAAGCGCCATTCCATCCTGACGGAATCCAATTCAATGCCCAAAAACTTCAAAACCGTGGAGGGGCCCTCCGTTTTCTCCGGGGCCAACGGAATGCCAAAGCGAGATGCTACCTGTTCAACCGTTGTAAGCAGCAAAGAACAAACTGAGAACCAACTGGCCCAATACACAAAAAGTCATCTAAATAGTGCAATACGGAGTCCAAGCCGGATTCCTCCCTAACTACCCATTCAATAAAACAACTAAACTTTTCAAAGTAGGAACACGAGATAGAACATCCCATCGGTAGACAACAATCCACGTAATAATGACCATCCCAAAAACAACCAAGTAAATGAAAACTGTCTGGGTGCACAGGAAGCAGACGAAAAGCGGACTTAATGTCCGTTTTTACCATGAGAGATCTTTTTCCCAGCCTCCGCACCCAGTCCACGGCCTTGTCAAAAGAAACATACGATACTGATGCCAAATCTGGATCAATACCATCATTAACTGAACTACCATGAGGATACGACAAGTGATGGATTAACCGAAACTTGTTAGGCTCCTTTTTGGGCACAACGCCCAGAGGAGAAACAAATAAACACGGCAACGGAGGTTCCAAAAAAGGACCAGCCATGCGACCGAACTTAATTTCCTTATCCAATTTTTCCTTAACAACTGCCGCATGCATCCGAGCCGAAATCAAATTCTTAGGCCGCACCGTACGTGGCACAACTTCCGACGGAATCCTGAAGCCAAAATTAAAACCATCCCTCAACAACACAGCTGCTTCCTTATCCAGATACCTGCTTAGAAACGGAAGCATCCGATCTATTCTCACTGTTGTCCTCCCTTTTTGAAAAAGAGTCGCTTGATTTTTTCTTTCCTTTCTTAAAGCACTTGGAATGGCTGTGAGACGCTCCGCAGCCTGAACATTCGTGCTTAAACTTACAGTCTGTGCCAAAACGGCATTCCCGCTCGTTAAACTGCCAGCACAACCCCTTCCTGGAGCCTGAAGAGGATGCCGCCGAATTGGCAGAACCCCCGCTACTCCCAGGAAAGGACTGCGAGGCCGACTTTGGTGCTGTCATCAATCGCAACCACAAACTAATCTCCTTGTGGTCCCACCGTAAACTCGGACGGACTGCCTTTCTTTGCCTAAACTGTTCATCATACCTCAGCCAGGCCGTCCCGCCATAAACACGGTATGCTTCACTAATCGAATCTAAATAACAAAATAATGCAGAACAGTTCTCCAGAGCTTTCTCCCCAATGACACTCGCTAGTGTGGTAAACGCCTGCAGCCAATTTTGAAAAGTGCGAGGAATCAGACGATAACGCCTGCGCTCCTCCTCATCCTTCTTACTCTCATCTGGATTTATCCTGTCCTAATTAAACATCTCCAACGGTACAAAGAAAAAATTTCCACGTACTCATCCTTCCATATTTTTTCTCGCACCTCCTGCTTTAAATGAGCTCCCAAGGGGCCATCAAAGCACATATAAACCTCGCCCCTCGCTCTGTCATCCAACCGCACTGTATCCACTGGAGTCGCCGCAGCCGCTGGTGCTGCAACCGTCTCATTAGCTGCAACTGGTGCGGGAATCCCTGCACTCACAACTGCCGGGGTCTCCGCAACCGCCCCTGAACCTCCAGTACCACCCTGCCAAACTCCGCTAGGACCTGCCGCAGGTGACAAAAAACCCCGCACCATGCTAAGAAATTCCGACACAACATCGCTCACCCGTTCACTACCCATCGTCCTGTCAGCCGCGAAGCCCCTCTGAAAATACCGCTCCCTCTGATCTACATTATCCGCATTCCCCCGAGGCGCATTTAAACCATGTGACTTACCAGGCCGACTACGAGGAAGCCTCGGAACAGCCGTTTCGTGTCCTCCGCGGCGATCGTCCCCACTCTCTTCACTGCCAGATGAAATCTGGCCCTCTTCTTCAGAGGCAGAGTTAGGCTCGGGGACATCCGACGGAGTCAACCCACCGCTAGACCTGGACCTCCTATCCGCAATAGCGCGCTGTCTGGGAGGAGGAGAGACTTCAGCTGCATGCCTGCAGCCCGCATCCCTAGCAGCAATCTGCCCTCTCCCATGGACATTGCACCGGTCCTTGGTGCTACCGACATCCCGGGTGGGTCGTCTCCTGACCCCCCCGCACTGGTCTTTCCGATCTCCGCCGCTGGGGTCCTGCTGATCCTGACGCCTGGGCCCGGTGCAATTGCATCTGCCGTTCTTCTGGGTCAGCTCCAACTGACCGGTACTCCTTTGCTTTCCCCGCTGCATGGGCCCGGCGCGGCTGTGCCTGCCGCTCACCTGAAATTGCTCCCGCTGACCTGTTCACCCTCCTGCCTCCTTCTGCTCCCTGGGTCCGGCATCCTTCAGGCTCAGCTCTCCTTCCCCTGGCTGCTCGCTGGGCCCGAAGTGGATGCCCCGGACGTTCATATAATGTAATTCTCCCTCCTGCAGCAGCAGAGGCCCTGCTCTCCTGAGCAGCCCGCACTTCCTGGATAGTGGTGCCACATGACCGGGATGACCTCACGGGGGGGAGGAGCCAACGACGTCACTCACCCCGGCCTCTGGACGATGCTGACGCTGAGAGATTCTTCCAGAGCGGCGTGCGGCAGATGGGGGCTGGGGTTGAGCCTGTGATCCGGAGGGGTCACTGGGGGGGCTTTACAACCGGCGCCTGTTCCGGGGAGTCCCTTCGGGGCTGAGTTTCTCCGGCAGCCTGGACCTCCTTGCACCTCTCTGAGGTGATGCGGGTGCAGCCACCTCTCCGGCCGTCCCTTCAGTGTTCCATCGCTGCAGCTGATCCTGGAGCCACAGCTGTCCCCTGCTCTCAGCCAAGAACGGATCTCCTGGAAAAGAGCTTCCATTCCTCAGGACCCGACGTAGATTCAGGTACCTTAACTTTTCCCGAATGGACTACCCCCACCTCCCCTCACCTTATATACCCCCCACAGAGATACTTCCCACTACCCAATCAGATAACCCCGTACTATCCCCCTGCCCCTATACTCCTCCCCTACAAATTCGCGCTCAAAACTCTATTCCTTACATTAACCCCTTACCACCCCAAATTACGGCCTAGCAGACCTCCTGAGTCATGCGGCCCTCCCCTTAAGGCCCCTATGGGGGTATGCAGTCCGGGCCATACTACCTCTGGAGTAGTCCAGGCAACACGCACTTTCATATGGACTCTCCTTACTCTGACGTGTTGTCACACGTGGTGGGAATGGATGCACTATTTGGCATCTGGGGTTGACCGGGCAACACACGCTCTCCCTGATTGAACTTCGCTCCTCCCTCCTCTCGCATGTGACTGCACGGCGAGGAAGCGAGGTGCAACAGGGAGCCCGCTCTGCAGGTGAGCTTGGCGTTTTTTACCGCAATCGATATCTGGTGTATAGGGCTATATACTCCTCATTCTATAAAGGGTTAACATCTCCATGTAACATTGTCATGCAATCATTTTAAATAGCATTTGATGTGTAAGGTAGTGGATTAGCTGTCCAATTACATAAATACCCAGTCTCTGTCTACTCAGTATACCCTTTTGAAGAAGCTTTGAAGCGAAACGCGCGTTAGAGGGTTTACTGCAGTGAATATGAATTGCTTGCTGTCCTTTGAGACTTATTTATGTTCAATAGCACTGTTTTAAGGATTTTTCAGTCTGCTGACTGTGTGGTTATATTGAGCACTTGTTCTGTTTATAGTTATACTTTTTTCTGAGTACCACTCCTCAGCATTCTGTCTCATCCTGTTGCCACTACCCTTATGGAGTGAATCCATGGGAATATAAAATCTTTTTTCTATATATTGATCTTTGTGAACAGTTTTATTGTGCGACCATAGTATTTCTATTTGATGAACACTAGGTGGATCACACATTGTGTACTTCTGGCACTATTACTTAGGTCTAAGAGTGAACTTTCACTATTTATATTACATATTTATACAGCCGGGTGGATCCCCCTTGATGTTCATTACTGTTCACGGCATTTATATGTATATATTTGGATTCTCATCCTTTATATGTTTTTTCTTCATATTGGTCTTTAGTGGCTCCATGTGCAATTTATATTTATATTTGTAACCTGTCCTACTTTCTAGGACAAGCATGCTAATTTGCATTCATCCACCATCTCTGTAGTATCATTTTTTTAATGTTGTCTAATTGATTGTTGAATAAAGATTGACTGATTTTTGTACATGGGAATTCTCTTTTTTGGCTTTTTGTATGAGAAGATAGTATATAAGAGTGGACACTGTCCTAATAAATTTGAGAAGGTTTGGAAGCTTTGGTGTGACCCATACCCTACTGATCCTACCTCTCAATTCAGTCTGGGAGATAATAGTTTTCCTTGTATTTCCCCTATAAACACCTGTGTAATGTGTATTGCTGTATTCTTTAAACTTGACTGACATGATGTGTATGGAGATGTATATAAAGAGCTAATAACAGAAATGATGTTGTTGAATAATTATGTATTTTCATTCTGGAACCATTGTTATTCTTTTTTTCCTGTTATGAAGTTGACGCGCCCCCTGGGCCTGTGAGGAACCCGGAAGCGGGCCTTTTTAGGATGAATGCTGGGGGTTGTAGTCCTCGTGGCGATGACCCTGTCCGTGCCCAGGGTGGTCAAATCAGAGTCAGGGTTATTGGTATGATGATAGTCCGACTACGCCACCCGTGGATTGCGGTCAGTGGGGACCGCCGCTGCATGGCAGACCGCTGAGGCCGGTGTTATGTGTGCAGCTAAGAATGGGATGACTCCCCTCGGGAGGAGTACAGCCTCAGGACAGTTAGTGTGAATGATGGGAGTGATGGTGCACGAGTGCAGCAGGAATAACTCAGAGTCCGTGCAGTGCAGTTCAGGGTCTTTACTGGTGTTATAAGGCAGACCCTCCCGGGAGTACTGGTTAGCAGTAGGGGCCTGGTCAGTCTGTGATCAAGTAGGAACTCCCCTGGCCAGGTGGAGTTGTAGGCCTCCCCGTCTATCTGCACGCTTTCCTGGCTACCTTGCTGTATGCGGGTAGAAGTAGCCCACGTTCCTGAGTATACCGTGTGGTGCTCACCCGTATGGCCGGTGACTTGGGGCCTTCTGTTAGCCTCCGCTCCACGACGGCGGTGCTGGTCCCTTGCTTGTGACCGTGCCTCCGTGGCTTCTATGGCCAGAGGACCTGGAATCCCCTGCCGGATGGATTCTGCTGCTGGACTTGGATGTCCTCACAGCTTTGGACTCCGTGTCCGGTCTTAATGTCTTCAGCCAGGGCGAGCTATCTAGCTTCCAGCCCCTGGCACTCGCTCCTGCGCCTACAGAGCTCCTTGCTGACACTTTCCCTGTGTCTGGAACTGTCTGCAGGCTCTGACTGACCTAATCCCGCCCCAGACCCAGTTTATAAGGGCAGATTCCTCCCCTCCCAGGTCTGGGCGGGCGGTGTTGCATGCTTAGGGTTCCTGACCAGAGTAACCTCCCACTTGCTCTCAGACGTAATATTCCTATTACTGTGGCAACCAGACCCCTGGGGTGCCACATTCCCCCCTAGTAAAATTTAGTACTCCGGGACACATTTTTAAAGAAACATAAATGCAGGGTATAACAATAACAAGTCAACATGAAAAAAGTACATTTTGTGGTCACGGAGTTTCCGTAACCGGGTGTCCATATCACCCAAGGTGAAGTTTGTGAAACAAGAGGGCGTCCATGTCACCCAAGGTGCAGTCTTAAGCGAGGTAGGGGACCTGTCCAAAGAAAACACCTTGCGTTGGCCTTGGGCGTGGCTGCAAGGCTGAAGCTAGCTACTTTGGGCCGCAAGGAGGCCACACCAGACAGGTTTTCTCTTCCACGGCCGTCTTCGCAAGAGGCACAATGTGCAACTATCTACAAGAATTGTTCCGGTTATCCAGCGTCCATAACCTGTTAGTCCATAGAAATCTGCAGGGTAACTGAGAAACATAATTAATAACAGGCAACAACAAAAACCGTAAACATTTTCAAGAAACAGGTAAATTTACAGTGCATTACTTTATATTCTCCAGCAAGCGGGCATCTGACCTCTAGTGACTCTAGTGGACCTACGGAGCTCACTAACTGGTCCTGCACTACAGGGTGTAGGAGGTGTTATGGGTAAGCTGGACAGCTGTCTGCGTACTCTTTGGCTCACTAAGGGCACGGCAGGCTCACTACTAGCAGAGGGTTGATCCTCCTGCGCTACTGGTGTGGACTCTTCTAACTCCTGGGCCGGCTGCTCTTCCAGCTCTACCTGGTCTTCTGTAGGCACTTGAGAGGCTGGCTGGAAAAAGGTGAGGACGGGCACCACGATAGCGTTGTTTACTTCTGTCCAGGACCGGGGAAAGTCTCCGAGTACCGTGCTGATCATTTCCTCCTTTTCCTCTACGGGTTGAGGGTCTTCCTGATCTTCATCCGTGCTTTGCAACTTCTCGGGGCACTTTTTCAGGTGGTCTCTGGAGACAGTGGCTGTGGTCTCTCCTCCATCCTTGCTGATGACGTACACCTTTGGATTATTGTGGCTTGAGGGAAGTACGGTGTACGGGTCCTTTTCCCACTGGTCGTCCAACTTATGGAGCCGCCTTTTTCTTTTCAAGACCTGCTCTCCAGGTACCAGGGGAACAGCGGGAGCATGTGGGTTATAAGTCCTCTCCTGCCTTTCTCTTGATTGACAGAGACTTCGCTCGACGCTCTCCTGTACTTTCCGGTACTGCTGCTGCCGTTCTGTATCCCAGTCTGCCTCTGGCGAGGTGTCCTCGGGTGTCAGGACTCCCATATCCAGGTCAACAGGCAGCTTACCAGGTCTTGCTCGCATTAGGTAAGCCGGGGTACAGTTGGTGGAACCTACCGGGATGTGGTTATACAGGTCCACCAGATCGGGCAGTTTCTCAGACCACACACTGCGTTCTTCCAGGGGCAATGTTTTTAGCAGATCTATCACCACCTGGTTCATCTTCTCGCCGAGTCCATTGGTTTGGGGGTGATAGGGTGTTGTTCTTATCTTCTTTCAGCCATACAGGTTGCAGAACTCCTGGAAGACCTCCACTTCGAAGGCTGGTCCTTGGTCCGTCAGCACTTGGTCCGGGTACCCGTGTGGGTGGCAGAAGTGCAGCTGGAAGGCTCTGGCTGCTGTCTCAGCAGTCAAGTCTTTGGCAGGGACCACCACCAGGAATCGGGAGTAGTGATCCACGATGGTTAGGGCGTAGACATACCCGCTTCTGCTTGGAGCCAGTTTAACATGGTCCAGAGCGACCAGTTCCAGCGGCTGCCTGGTGAGGATGGGCTGCAGGGGAGTCCTCTGGCTGGCACGGTCCCTCCTTCTTAGATTGCATGGGCCACAGTCTCTACACCATCTCTCAATGGCTCCTCTCATGCCTATCCAGTAGAACCGTTCACGCAGCAGGAACTCCAGCTTCTTCCATCCGAAGTGCCCTGCCCCATTGTGGTAGGCCTCCAGCACCATAGCTGCATCCCGTCTCGGTACCACAACCTGCCTGATCAGTTCATGTGTCCGGGAATTTACCATTCTGCGGCACAACTTCTCCTTGTAGAGAAACAGTCTGCTTTTTTCCGTCCACAGTTGCTTGGTCTCTTCCGGAGCATCTGGGTCCAGGCGGGCGTCAGCCTGGGTCAGCATCTCCTTCACCAGACGGACTGCGGGGTCACTGTCTTGCGTCTCCGCCCAGTTGTAGTGGGGTAAGGGGTTGAACGTAGCGGATCGCTGACCCCTCACACGGTGGGAACACTGGGTAATCCCATGACGGTGGAACGCAGGGAGTTCGACCTCTTCCAGTTCTTCTGGATCTTCCCCTCCGTCCGGTAGGTTTGGCATCCTGGACAGGGCGTCCGCGTTGGTATTGGAGCGTCCTGCCCTGTACTTGATTGTGAACTCATAATTGGACAGGCGGGCCATCCATCTCTGTTCCAGGGCACCCAGTCTTGCAGTGTCCAGGTGTGTCAACGGGTTGTTGTCCGTGTACACGGTGAACCTGGAAGAGGCAAGGTAATACTTAAAACGTTCGGTTACCGCCCACACCACTGCCAGGAACTCTAGCTTGAACGAGCTGTAATTCTCAGGATTTCTTTCCGTGGGTCGCAGTTTTCGGCTGGCATAAGCAATTACCCATTCTCTCCCCTGCTGGATCTGGGACAATACGGCTCCTAGCCCGATGTTGCTTGCGTCCGTGTGGAGGATAAAGGGCTGGCTGTAATCAGGGTACGCCAGGATTTCATCCCCCGTGAGGGCCATCTTCAGCTGGCGGAATGACTCCTCTTCCAGCTTTTCCCATCTGAAGGGTGGCTTCTGGTTTTTGGCCTTCCTGGAATGGCCTATCAGGAGGTCCTGCATAGGAGCTGCCTTCTTGGTAAAACCGGGAATGAATCTTCGGTAGTAGCCTACCAACCCGAGGAACTGCCGCACTTCCTTTATGCTGGATGGTCTTGGCCAGTCCTTAATCACGTTGATCTTGTCAGGGTCGGGGGCTACTCCGTCAGCACTCACCACGTGTCCCAGGTACTGTACCTTTGCTACAGTAGATGACACTTTGAGGGTTTTACCTTTAGGCCATAGTTTGCCAGGGCTTCAAACACTTCTGCCAGGTGTTCCAGATGGTCCTCATAGGTCTTGGAATAGACGATGACATCGTCCAGGTATAATAGGACCGTCTCGAAGTTCCGGTGTCCCAGACAGCATTCCATCAACCGTTGGAAGGGTCCTGGTGCGTTGCAGAGCCCGAACGGCATACAGTTAAATTCGCTGAGTCCCGTCGGGGTGGTGAATGCGGTCTTCTCCCGGTCTGCCTCTGCTACAGGAACCTGAATGTATGAAGGAATCAAATTGAGGAATGGATTATTTTTTGATTGGTTGCCATTTAAAAAAGAATCTATCTAATATTAATAAACTTATATATTTTATAGAATATTCTATTATATAATATTAATAAAAAATTAACCGTGATTCCTTATATATTTAATCTTTAAGAAGAAGATTAGTTGAGAAAGTAAAGAGTAAATATTGCAGAGGCTCAATATATATAAAAACAAAAGTGGGATGTCAATTAATCAAAGTATAAATTAATCCAATTGATCCATTAGTTCTATTATTTTCACCGGGTATTATACAGAATGAAGAAGATAGCTGACAATACTTGTAAGTTGTGTAAGAAACAAGGGCAGAATTGATACATTTATCATAGGGTATAAAGATATAGAGGGGAAACTGGGGACTTAGATCTCCATTGAGGTCAAATCAACAATTGTAACCTGCTCTCTGGAACGGAAGAGATGAAATGAGGAAGAAGAGTTCGTAAGTAGGCGACTTTATACAGCAAGAGTGGATTTGGTTAGGAAATGGATAGGGAAAAAAATTGAATACTACAGAATGGAAGAATTTTTTTCAGAGAGTAATAAAATACAAGAGGGCGTGGCTTTGCTCCTCAGAGAATTAAAAAAATTGGGAGAAGATTTTGCAAAAAATGTAGCATAGAGCATTAAAACTTGGGGTAGAGGGATAATCAATCGCCTATTTTTTTCGGGGTTTCTTTGTTTTTTTAAATCTTGTTTTTTGTCGACTTTTTTGATTATTATTTTTTTTCTGAACAATTCAGAAAAGGGCAGGAGTTAGGGAATTAGAAGGATTGTTGTTTTTTTCTGGATTTATTTTTTGTATTTCTGCAGTACATTTTGTAGATTTAAATAAAGTTAAATAAAAAAACAAACAATCGCATCATTTCGATGATGCCACAATGACTGGACGATATAGAACGCCCCGTCATCCAGAGTTCCGCTGAGGGATTTTGTAGGCGTTTGAGGAGAGAGGAGTGTTGTAAGTGATTTTTGCAAATATGATGAGAAAAAAGCGATTTAAGCGCATTATAGTTCTCTCTGACACCGAGGACAGCAGTGATGATGACGATTTCCATCAGGTGAGCGTCATTTTTATATTTTTAAATAATGAGAATACATTTGGGATAAAAATCCCATTAAAAACAAATGGTGGCACAAAATAGAGCTCCAGGAAGAGGCATGATGGGGTGATAGTTTGGATCATGTTTCCAGAGTAATGACTGCCTTTAGTTGTGGTATTTGTGTCAACATGTCCATGTACAGGGTACATAATAATATTGTATGAAGACACGAAAATGTCACCACCGCCCCTATCCATATCCTAACCATAAGTGTCCCGCATACCCGTCCTACTCTGCACATGAAGTAAGCGCAGGCCAATGGTAACTATATTCATATAGGCATCTACCTGTAAGTCAGTGGAAAATGGAGGAAGATTATAAATTAGAGATGTTCATGCTCATAGATTCTATCTGACATGTTTGACAATTTTTCAGTATCATCCACGAAAGAAGCCAATACCGAGGTCTCCAGGCCAGGTTATCATCAGTGGCTTCAATTCGGGCCCGACTCCGAATTTACCAGGTACTGTGCTCCGATCCACTAACAGCTCTGATATATTGATGTGTCATTATAGTCATTGGGTGCAGCTCATTGTGGTCAGGGCTTGGATTTATCTCTATTGTACGTCTAAGGTAACGAGTTCATATTAAACATTTCTTTTCAGCATTTGGTCAGGAATATTTATGCAGGCATTATAAAGTCAGACAGAAATGAGATTTGGGGATTTCTTCTCATGGTGGCCATATACAGGGCAGGTTACTGTACCTGAATGTGGTGTTTTGCCCCATGTACATATAGGGGTACACTTGATGCATTATTAGGATTTATGTCTTTTGACAATATTCTAATAAGAGATTTATGTTGTGTTGCCCCCACAGATCTGATTTTACCACCTTCAGATCCTGATCCGGACAGTACCACCTGGTAAGACCCACGTCTCCTCCATTACTAGGTGTAACGGGTCTGGGAGGCGGAACCTCTGAGCTACTATACAAGGGGGCGGCCCTTGTAAGGGAGCGGGTGGCAGTCTCTGGATGAACGGACAGGGAGTTACGGCAAGTGATCAGGGCAGTCTCTGGGTAAAGGGTAGGTACGACCTGTGATGGCAGAGCCTCCGGGTAGGCTAGCAGGCAGACAGTAGATGTGTGCTCCCAGGTGAGCAAGCGAGAGTCTCTGGAATAGCAGGTGGTCACGGCACGTGACGGCGGAGCCTCCGGGCTGGCAAGCAGGCAGGTAACGGAGAAGCGCTCCCAGGTGAGCGGGCAAGAGTCTGAAGTAGCTGATGGTCACAGCACGTGACAACGGAGCCTCCGGGCTGGCAAGCAGGCAGGTAACGGAGAAGCGCTCCCAGGTGAGCGGGCAAGCTGGTCCATAGACAGACTGACCGGAGTTGTAAGGCAGACCGTCGGACCTCAGGCAAGCAGGCAGGTAGCTGATGTGCGCTCCCAGGTGAGCGGGCAGGCTGGTCCTTAAGACAGACTGACAGGAGTAGAAAGGCAGACCGTCGGACCTCAGACTGGCAGACAGGTAACAAGTATTCAGGCAGGAATCAGGCAGGTAACTGGCAGGTAACTGGCAGGTAACTGGCAACGGGACCTGAGGGCTGAAGCACAGGTGAGACACAGGTGCAAACAACATTGCTCGGGCACCTCCATTTTGGAGGAGGTGCCTTATATATGATGAAGTCCTCCGGCCATTGGCCGGGGACTCCTTAGGACGGCGCGCGCGGCCCCTTTAAGAGGAGGGGAGCGCGCGCGCGCCCTAAGCACAGGGGCCGGGAAGGAGCGCGCGCTGAGAGCAGAGCGGGAGGAGGACGCCGGGAAGGAGCGCGCGCTGACAGCAGAGCGGGGAGAGGACGCCGGGCACGGAGCAGAGCGGTGAGGGGAGCAGCGTCCCTGCCTAGCAGAGGGCAGGGACGCCAGCGCTACACTAGGTATATGATGGGGATTAATGATTAATAGTCAGCTCATTATTTGTTACCTTTATTTCACAGCTCCGATGCCATCATTATTAATTATGATGAGGATTCCAATAGAGCAGGAACTTCCGCATATAATAGTAAGTGATCATTTCTAGATACAGTCAGGATAATGTTATTGTAGAAACAACATTGAATTTTCTGTACTGTCACAGATCAGTTACAAAATGTAACAATTAAAGGCAAATTATAAATGGGTCTGTGCATTTTTAAATTAAAGTTACATTAAAGGGGTAATCCTATTTTAGATAAGCTTTATTGGTGTGAGTCCTATGTCTGGGACACTTCCATAGTGGCAGAACAACATTTCTTTTCAGCATTTGATCAGGAACATTATTCATGCATTCGCTCTATAGTCGGTCAGGATTGGGATTCGGGGATTTCTTCTCATGGTGGCCATGCACAGTGCAGGTTACTTTAGCTGAATGTGGTCTATTTCCCAATCTACATATAGGGGTACACTGAATACTGTATTAGGATTTATTTCTTTGATGTTCCTCTGTCGTTGTTATTACAATATTCTAATAAGAGATTTATGTTGTGTTGCCCCCACAGATCTGATTTTACCACCTTCAGATATTGATCCGGACAGTACCACCTGGTAAGACTCACATCTCCTCCATTACTAGATACCTGATGGGGAATAATGATTAATGGTGGCTCATATTCTGTTACATTTATGTCACAGCTCCGATGATGACATCATTGTTATCACTGACGATGACGATTCCAATACTGGAGAATCTTCCACATATCATGGTAAGTCATCATTTCTAGATACAACCAGGGTTATGTTATTGTAGAAAGAACAATGTTTTTTTGTACTGTCAGTTTCCAAATCTAACAACTAAACGCAAATTACAGTTGGGTCTGTACCTTTAACCCCTTAGGGACTGGTCAATTTGTAGTCTACTTATGTCTTTTCCTCTCCTTCTTCCTTGAGACTTATCTGTTTTTATATTTCCATCCACATTAACATATAATGGGTTGCTTTTAGTGCAATGAGATGTTCTTCTCAATGGCACAATTCACATTACCATACAATGTATTGCAAAATGCAAAAAAATTTTTTTTGATTTTTAAGGTCTTCATTGCACAGTAAAATGAACCTGGAAATATGATTCTCCAGGCCAGTATGATTATGTCCATACCAAACTTGCAAAGTTTTTCTTTTTAAGTGTGAAAAACAATTCTGATATTATTAATAAATATATTTGATTTTGTCGCCATTTTCTGAGATCTGTAACATTTTTATTTTGCTATTGATGGAGGCGTATGAGGGCTTGTTCTTTTATAAGGCGGCTCGATGTTTTTATTGATAATATTATGGGGTGGATGTGACATTTAAATTGCTTCTTATTGCATTTTTTGAGTAGTTGCAGAGAGAAAAAAACCCACAATTCTGGCATTTTGATTTAGATGTATTTTCACTTTACAGCATTTATTATGTTTTCTCTCTAGCATGGATCTGCATTCTGACCTGTCTGATTACAAATTTTCATTCTTCCATATTTCTGTACAGATAATTTACCATCTGATAGTGAGGAGAGCTCCGCTACAGAGGAGAGGTGAGTTATGCCGGATGCATCTACCTCTGTGGAAAACCATGAACTAGGTCAGATGTTTCCTTTGGATTTATTTCTGATTCCTTATCTTTCCCAGGACACCACTATGTAACATCCCCGGCTGTTTCCTGGAAGACATTATTTCTCCATCTTCCATCTACGTTACCCACTTTCAGGTAACAAAGGAGAAGCTGGTGGAGCGACTGTACCATCTATACAACAGGACAGTCTTCGAGAATAAGGTATCTTATTATCGGTATCTGGGCGACACATGACTTATCCATTATCTCCACCTTCAAACAATCATTTCTATCATTCTAAGTTTCTGAAGAGCACCCTAACTCCCTTGTCATGGTTCTGAAATCTCAGGCAAAACTCACTTAGTTTGGTAAATGCCATCACCTTCTTCTTATCTCTGGGATGAGTGGAGACCTTACATGATCCATCATGCAGACATATAGAGATTAGCAACTTTTTGTAGTTCACAGGATTTTACATTTACATATAAAAACCAATTTGTTGATATCTGGACATTTTAGGAAAGGTTTATTTTTATTTTTTTTCTAACATGTTGGACTTCTCAGTAGACCCCATGTCCCATACAAGGAGACTAGTGCTGTAAATCACACAGGAGAGTTGGGTGCTTTGTTAGAATGGGGTCAAAGAGTTTACAGATTTAGTGGAATTTGTTTCCTCTATTTTAGCTCCCGAGGAAAATGGACATAGTCTGGAATAAGAGGCTGACATCAGCATCCGGTCAATGCCGTCACAAGTTGGAGAACAACCACCGTTCCTCAGTTATTGAGCTTTCCGATAAGGTCTTGGATTCTTCCGGTAGGTTTCATATCACGTCCATCCTGCAGCTTTATGAGACAACCTCTATAGGTTGCAAAACTGCTACTTGTGATGTAATACATCTTATAAATTCATCGTACATGCTGTCATGGGAAAAACTAAGTACACCCTCTTTGGAATCTAATGTTTTACATATTAGGACAAAATCAAAAAAGCATCAGGTCCTTAGAAGATCTTAAAAGTAAGAAAATACAATCTCAGAAAACAACATGATAAATAATATAGTGTAATTATTTATCTAACAAAAAGAAGGGCAAAATGCAAAAGCAGTGTGTGATAAATTAAGTACACCCTTGCTGCAGCTTCAAGTTATTATTGATAAAGATCATTCTAAAAGCTAGTGATTCATGGGGTGTACTTATTTTTCACTCTCTGCTTCTGCATTTTGAAGTAGTTATTGGTAAATAAGTAATGGCACGTTGTGACTTTTCATGTGTTTTTCATCTCAGGATGTATTTACCTAATTTGAAGACGTTTTAAGGACCAGATATTTTATATTATATCCTGAATCCTGATATGTAAAACCAAAGAGTTCAAGCAGGGTGTACTTAGATTTTCTTATGCCTGTATAAACTCTTTTTTAGTGCGACTACGATCCACACTTGCGCACGAGATGTGCCATGCTGCCTGTTGGATAATCGACGGTGAAGGCAGAGATAACCATGGCCCGTTATGGCAGACTTATACCAGAAGGGTAAATGACATCCATCCCGAGCTGCCGGAAGTGACGATGTATCACAGCTATACCATCAGCTATAAGTACAACTACCAGTGCTCCCTGTGTGATAACAAGTAAGTAGATTTGATGATTCATCGCGTCATGAAACACAATCACCGTGCAGAGACGTCAGGGCGGTTCTGTTGGTATAAGGCTTTTATACTTTACTACTATCAGAGCGGACTGACGTCTGGGGACTGTAGGGCTTAGGATGCTTCATGTTATATTTTCTGTGCTGGGGCCAGTCCTTAATATATTGGTTTCAATTTGTTCTTTTTAACATGATCCATGGTATTAACCAACGTTCATTCCAGTCTGGTAACCAATATTTCTCTTATCTTTGTAGACTTGGGCGTTTTCAAAGAATAGCTGATAATAAATCTTATTGCCGCCGGTGTGGAGGCCGATTACGTCAATTGTCCATCAGCTAAACATGTAACTATTCGTCAGAATATTTAGTCTCTAATTTTGTTTCTTTATAATTTAAAGTTCAGATACTTTTATATATTTTCCCCTGAGTAGCGAGACAATGAGTATTTGTGCTCATCACCAGCACCAGCGATTAGCAGCAAACATTCAGAATCCATCCTCATAGGTTACCATATTAATACTGGATACATTTCCATAACTTGCTGGATATGGAACGATTGATAATTTCCATCAATTATCTACAATGCTTTTGAAAACCTTTTATAATTTCAAGCTTAGTTGGATGTAATTATGTTTCTTTATATTTTCAGGTTCACTATTTGAACTATTTGAGCATTGAGATTTGTCTAAATATCATCATCTCATCTACCTAAGATGAAGGTAAGAAAGAAGCCTCCACTATCATCAACAATCAGTAATAAGCTATTTTTAAAATATTGAGAATCTTAAGTCTCTAATTTAGTCTCTTATTGCCGTATATCATTTAAAGTGTAACTACTTTTATATATTTTGCTTTTCTTTCACCACGTAGGGAGACAATCAGCATACGTCTTCATCACGAGCAGCTAACAACAAACATTCAGAATCCACCTATCCTGATTCACACAAAGCTTCCAACATGTATTTTCCAGTTAAATATTTTGTTTTTCCTCCATGACTTCTCTTTAGTTTGTTTTATTTGATAACCGGTATATATTCAAAATTTTTAAAAAAACATGTATTTTAATTGTTTTCAGATTAATGAGAAAGGCGTCTTATTGTTTCTATACAGGCATGAGACATCTTGTTAGAAAGAGGTGAAGACCTGCACCCACCTGCGCTGACAACATGATCAGAAGCAGTTTCCAAGACCTGGAGAATCTCTACATGTGTTTTTTCAGAGCTGCCCAGCAATGGATATGATGGATATGGTGTGGAACATTTGAACATTGTTTTTTTTTTTTTACATTTAAATATAAAAAACATAAAAAAAATATATATATATACAATTCTTTCTAGTTTTGGATTTTTGTTCTGGAAAGCGATGGTTTTTGCTAAACATATTACAATCAATATAAACCTAAAGAACTTCAACTTGGGGTACTACAACTATCACTGTCATTCATCCCTCCTTTTCGAGTTACCTTGCTTGAATTGTATGTATTTTTTTATTATTTTCTAATAAATATATCTTTTAATCATGTGGGGATGTCATTCATTTTGGTTTATATTTATTTCGTCAAAGTGTTTTCTCAGTTACTGCTATGTGGATCCAGTTTAGGATTTTTTCCTTGTTGTATATTACAATCAATACTGTCTACGTGTGTTATTCAGCCATCATCTGCCTCTAACAGCGAAGCTCCGTCTATGTCTGTTACATGCTGCTGTCAGTCTGTGACAGCAGCATTTAATGTGCGCCGGCAGGGGGGCACACTATTCTAGGCGCCCAATGGCCCCCCGAGACGTTATCATGGCGCGTCAATGGGTTGCCATCATGGTCGAGAGTCTGCTGAAGACCCACATGCCGGTCATGATACAAAAGTTCAAATCACCTGTTTTCCCCCATTAAAAATGATGAAATATAAAAAATACACATATTTGATATCACTGCGATCATCAAAGTCCATCTATCAATGTATAGAGTAAATTATTCCAATCAGTAAACGGCGAGAAAAAAATGAAAACGCCAAAATAGCATTTTTTCAGCCATCGCAATAGCACAAAAATATGTAAACAAAACATCCTATCCACCCCAAAGTTATATCAGTAAAAACAATGTCTCGGAGTACAAGAAACCAGACCTCGCACAGACCCAAGTCCTGAAAAAAGAAAATGCTGCAGTGCATACAGCTTGAGACTGATGTTGACGTTCCGGAAATGGAGGGTGAGGAGAAGGTGCAGGAACTGCTGTAGAAGGTAGGGGCAACCCTGATTGAACCAGGGCCCGCAATCCTTGGTGTCGGTAGCACATGTACCGTCCCTGGGTCGACTGGGTCCCAGCTTCCATAATATTCACCCAGTGTGCTGTCAGTGTACCGTCTTGTCCACGTGTCTGTGGTTAGGTGGACCTTCCCAGTAACTGCATTGTGAGGACATGGGTAATATTATGGGACTCGTGCTTGTGTAAGGCGGGGACAGCACACCGTGAGAAATAGCGGCGGTTGGGGACCGAGTACCGAGGGACAGCCGCCATGAGGTTGCGGAAAGCTTCCATCTCCACAAGCCTAAAAGGCAACATTTCCAGTGCAAGCAGTCTGGAAATGTGGCAGTTTAGTATTTTGGCCT
Organism: Phyllobates terribilis; assembly: GCF_046119375.1. Taxonomy (NCBI): domain Eukaryota; kingdom Metazoa; phylum Chordata; class Amphibia; order Anura; family Dendrobatidae; genus Phyllobates; species Phyllobates terribilis. Next base: position 801,266,799 of record NW_027362763.1, on the reverse strand, counting down.
GTAGGCGAGTGGTTGCGTATTTGTGCTTGCGTTCCAAGGACTGGGGTAGGGACAAACACTTGGTTGCTGACCATGGTTGCAAGTGCAGGTGGGAGGCATCTTCACCTGCATCATGGACAGGGGATTTGATAGAAGAAGATGCGCACTCAGCTGTAGATTTGGTGCAGGCTGAATAGGATACTATCCTCAGGTAAGGAAATAGATAACAGCCGTACTCAAAGGTAATTTGCAAAGTGGAAACAGTTTATTCAAATATATACATTCACCACACCGTTGAAAACCAACAAGGAGGAGCTTAAATCGATATGGCGTGATGTTTCGACCAAAAGTGGTCTTTTTCAAACATCGGTATAAGAGAAATATAGAAGCATTAATCGCATATAAAAATTATACAAAATGTGTGCTATACAGTATAATACATGAGATACAATATTAACATATGTACAGAGATGACTATAATTATAAAAGTGTTAATTCAGCAAGAATAAATAGGGGAGAGAGTGAAAAGGGGAGGTGGGGGTATGCCCTGAAGTTCCCCGAAAAAACGTGTAATAGATGGTGTGATGGATAAGGGTACGAGCTCCAGACCTAAAACTGGCTCCAAAGTGGTGGTCGGTATGTCATGAAGGGCATCTTTTCTGTACTTGTTCTCAGGTCATGATGTCACGGTTTACTATTTAATGCTGGAGGCTCATCAGTATATCAGATCTGTTCTTCACACACTGTTTTTAATTGTTTTGGCTATGGTATTTATTATATATGTGCCTATATGTACTTAATAAAGATTTTCTTCATTTTTTATCCTTAAATCCTCCCTGTTTCTCCTGTTTTTCTTAACAGGGAGAAATGTAAAGTCCTACATCTGGGCAAGAAAAATGAAAAAAAAAAAAACATATACAGAATGGTAGGAATAGGGCTAAGCAACAGCACATGTGAAAAATACTTGGGTATACTAATAGATCACAGACAGAACATGAGTCAACAGTGTGATGCAGCAGCAAAAAAGACAAACACAATTCTGGGTTGCATTAACAGAAGCATACAGACTGGATCACGTGAAGTAATTATCCCCCTCTACTCCTCTTTGGTCAGACATCATCTGGAATACTGTGTTCAGTTCTGGGTACCACATTTTAAAAAAGACATTGAAAAACTGGAGCAAGTTCAGAGAAGAGCTACCAGGATGGTGACAGGTCTACAAACAATGTCCTATGAGGAACTGTTAGAGGATTTGTGAATGTTTAGCTTGCAAAAGAGAAGACTGAGAGGAGACTTAATAGCGGTCTGTACGGACGTCAGAGTGTAGAGAGATCATCTTTATTCTCATTTGCACAAAGAAAGACTAGAAGCAATGAATGAAACTGAAAGGGAGAAGATACAGATTAGATATTAGAAAAAACCTTTTGACAGTGAGGGTGATCAATTAGTGGAAAAGGCTGCCACGAGATGTGGTGAGTTCTCCTTCAATGGAAGTTTTCAAACGGAGGCTGGACAGACATCTGTCTGAGATGGTATAGCGAATCCTGCATTGAGCAGGGGGCTGGACACAATGACCCTGGAGGTCCCTTCCAATTCTAACATTGTATGATTCTAAGAGATGGATGGAAAGCAAGCAGGTGGAGAGGTGTATATAAATGACTAGCCCCACCATGAAGCACTGAGCAGTGGAACTTGGTCTGAACAATCATCCTGTGCTGACAGAGTCACTTTAAACTGCTGCAACATGGCTAACTTTTATTACAGCAGTTAGTCTTGGGTGTCGGTTGTATAGCAGCACAGCTGGCACCCACAATATAGTATAGAGCGCGCTCAGGTTCTGAACCCACTCTATTAACAGTGCACCCAACCGCTATACAAGTACGATAGATGTGGCAAATTACAGATGGGCAGAGTGAGCCCCCCTGGTGCCATAGTTCCCAGCTCTTGCCTGGGTTCATCGGGGGCTGGCACTGGGTATGATCGGGCACAAATATAAAATTGGTGGTAGTCCAACTGATTGCTAAGACATCTCTGTAATACCCGTCACTGTGACTACTGAATACACAGTGTGCAGGTCATTGCCCTTTTGCCTCACCTTTAGTGAAAGGTTTTTGATATTATTATTAACCTCATCTTGTTTTTACTTTTTTTTTTGTCTTCACCTCCCCTCCCCAACTTTGTTCAAAGGGCCATCGCTTTTTTGGGGGTGGAGGCTTTTAGTGCGGGACGGGATATTTTTTTTCTGACATTATCATTTATTATATAATGTATCAAAACACAGAGATAAACACATCAATTCTGCCCATCTTTTGTGAATAAAAATTTACAGTAGAATTATCTTTATTCTGCTACTCTGTACGATTATAATGATGCCAGATTTGCCATAGTTTTTTGTGCTTTACTGCTTTTACAAACAAAATTGTTTGCACATTTTTTTTAATGTGGTTGTCCACTATGTGACAACCCCTTGTTAATAGGCCCAAGGAAAAAATAAGAGAATATACAGTATACCAACGATGCTCCACCATGCGCAGCACTGTGTCTCCCGCTTGGACACAATGTGAACATTGCAGCCAATCATCACCCACTGCACTGATTGGCTGCAGCACACATGGGACTCAAGTATTGAGGTCTGACGTCAGACTGAGAGGTATAATTTTTTTCTCTCATCTCCCAGGATCCATTATTAGGGCGTTGTCCAGGAGAGGACAACCCTTTGATTTGTGTTGCAATTTTCTGAGACACATAACATTTATTTTTTCCATTGATTGAGGTGTGCGAGGGGTTGTTATGGCAGGGCTTCACAGAAGCACAATGATGGTAAATATATGGGCTTTCAGTAGGCCACAGATACCATGACAACTCATTGGCATCTTGTAGTTGTGTCACGAATTGGGGGTCAGTGGGGTGACAGAGGGCGTCAGTGCTATGGTGGATTTTGACAACTGCATCTAAGGAGTTAAACAGCTGCCAAAGAATTTAGCTCTTAGAAGATAGAAGTGGGTGACAACTGTATAACGCTGCCAGTCCACCATGCTCAGCTTCCGAGCCTGATTTCTACACTAACAAAAAAAAAGGCACCCATGGGCTCACCATGTTGTGGGCCGAAGGGACCAAGTGTGCGAGAGCACTGGCAGCGGAAGATAGCAGGATTGACAGAGGCATCTAAATGATTAACAGCAGCGATAGGAGAACTGTTCTAGGTACATGCTGACTATGTAACACAGCCAGCCTCTGCCACGTATGAAGCAAAAATGTACGTCAAGGGTCGTTAAGGAAGCAAAAAGATGTCAAATGTACATTGCAAGCTCCCATCTCTGTCTGAAGGTCAGAAAGTTAGTGCAAATATAAAATAGATGTTATAGACCTGATGAGGCTGGAGTACTTACATATACAAATTAGCATTTTATGAGTCCAGCTGAAGAGTGAGAGCCATGATTCAAAGTGTATGTAATCTATGCCCAGCCTGGCTGACAACTGTATCTTGTATTGAGCAGTGTAAAATTTCATCAGAAAAGAGTTATATTGCCATACTGACAAAATAAGTACACCACCCTCATTGGGTCTAAGAAATCCATTTATTAATATATGCAGTTTTAATTGTGAAACATGTCTGTTAGTTGAGACAAAGATCTCAGGAACAGATTTACTTCAGGCTCATACGTGACTAGGACGGTCTGCCATTACAATTACATGACAGGGACACCTTTATTACATTCTTGGAGAACCCTTTTAAGTATAACCCCTTTCCAACATGTGAGATGTATTTCACACATTGGGTACAGGTATATGGAGCGAGGTCAGATGATTGGCCTGCCCCATATCTTGCAGAGGCCGGTTGTGTTATATAGTCAACATCAGCAGTAGCTCCGATTGCTATTTAATCCCTTCAATGCCATTGTATATCTCTGACAGCAGCAGTTAAAGGGGTTTTCCCACAAACAAAAAGGTCATTTTAATCAATAGATCTGTGAATAGTAATAGATTCCACAATAAGATAATCTTATAAATGTGCCCCTGCTATGTACTGTGTAATGGCTGTGTCTGACCGTACAGGAACATGGTCTGACCATACCACAAACTCATAAAAGGTAAACAGTCTCAGGAAAACAATCAAAATGCCAAATTTTCACATTTTTCAGTGAACCCCCCTCCTGCCCCAGCCACCACCAAAAAAAGCAATAAAATGCAAAGCGTTGTATTTACCCCAAAATAGTTATCAGTAGTGCATGGTGAGCTGTAGCATTTACTATCAATGAAAAAAAGAACGTTAGAGGTCTTCGGAAACGGCGACTTAGGCCAAATTCAGAATTTGCTTTTCAGCAGTTAAATAAAAAAAAAAAAGAAAATATTTATACAAGTTTATGAATTTCCACATTTTTTTTATAGTAAAACAAATAAAAAAAATACAAAACACAAGTTTGGTATTACTTGTACAATCCCAAAGAATCATATCGTCAGGTCAGGTCTAGTGTTGAGCGAGCATGCTCGACACTGCTCGGTACTCGCCCGAGCATCTCAATACTCAGGATGCTCAGCGAGCACCGAGCATTTTCGGGATTCCTCGGGTGGGAGCTCGGGTCTCCGCCCTGCATGTTTGGCGCTCTTTACTGAGCCAATGAACATGCAGGGATTGCCAGCCAGTCACTGTAATGCCGCAGCCATGGGTGTTGTGGGCATTACAGTGATTGGCTGGCCGCACAGAGTCACCTCGAGTATTTAAAACCGGGCGCCGCCGTCTTGGACACAGTTGCTCCGGATCATACAGTGTAGGAAGAGTGCTGCTGAGCTAGGGAGAGATTTGTACTGCGAAATAGGTAGTGTAAGGTCTCTAAAGCCTGCAAAATCAAACAAACAGTCCTTCTGAGGACTAATATCCATCCCAGATATCAGGCAGGCAGGCAGGCAGGCTGTAGGAGATGCAGTGGTTATACCAACAAACACTGCATTACAGTCCTGTGTGGTGCTGCTCAAATTGCTAGACTTAGCCCCAGGTCTCAGGGGCCAGGAAAAATCCTTTTTTTTTCATCTAAATCCTCTTTTTTTTCTTTTTTCCTCAGTCAGACTGTACAAATACCCGTCTTATTAGCCTTTTGGTATTTCCCCCTCCCGAAAAAAAAATAATTAAGTGTGTCTGTGAGTGTTCAGACACAAATATATCTGTTTAAAAGAGTCTGGTTTCGGCCAGATAACTAGAACTGTGGTTTTGCAGTTCCATGGTTCAAATCTCTGTATTATCCACTTTTATGCCTTTTTTCCATGAAAAAAACAGTTTGAGTGTCTCGCTGACTGTTCAGACACAAATATATCTGCTTAAAAAAGTCTGGTATACGCCAGGAAATTAGAACTGTGGTTTTCCTCTTCCACGGTTCAAATCTGGGTGTTATCCACCTTTTTTACATAAAAAAAAACAGTTTGAGTGTCTCGCTGACTGTTCAGACACAAATATATCTGTTTAAATGATTCTGGTGTAGGCCAGAGAAATAGAGCTGTTGTTTTCCTCTTCCACGGTTCTAATCTCCTTTTTATTACCCTTTTGCCATTGATAGTGCGAGAGTAAGCTATTTTACTTCATTTACAATAGTCAAGGCGCATAGCAAGGGACGTGGAACTGGACGTTCTGGTGATGGTGCGTGCAGAGGACGGGGCCATGGCCAAGGTGAAAATGTGCCACAACCAACAGCCACATCTTCTCTCTTCCAGTTCTTGACCGAATTACTAGGGAAGCACAGAACAACACCACTATTGCCAACTGATCAGTGTGAACAGGTTATTAATTGGATAGCAGATAATACTTCTAGTCACCTGGGCACCACCACCCCCGGTCTGTCTTCCACACGGTCAAGTCTTAGTAGCCGTGAGTCTCGACCGCATACTCCTCCTCACCCTGATGCTCCTTCCTCCCACCATGCAGAGTGTCGTCGGACAGCAACTGATCCCACAGTTGGACACTCTGAAGAGCTGTTCAATGGTCCATTTCCATATTTGGGCCCCTCGCCTGCTCCGCTTGAAGTGGTGGAAGAGGAGATCCCTTGTAGTGATGGCCAAATATTTGAACAGCCACGGCCACAGGAAGGCGACGCTGGCAATTTGTCACAAGAGGTGGATGATGACGAGACACAATTGCCACGAAGTGAGGAGGAGGACCGTGGTGCGGAAGTGGAAGAGGAGAAGGTGTTGGATGATCTACCAACGTGGCAAGAGGACACGCAGAGCGAGCCCGGCAGCACACAGGGGGAGGGAGGCAGAGTACCCCAACAGGCAGGCAGGAAGAAGCAGTGTGGAGGCCACAGACAGAAGGCGGGCAACCGTTCCCCGTAACACCAACACGAGGGACGGTGCCAGTACAACCGGTAGGTCTTCCAGAGTCTGGAATTTTTTTAAAGACTCTGCTGATAACCCCAAAAAGGCCATTTGTACCACCTGCCAGGCCAGCATCAGCAGGGGTGACAAAACTACCAGCCTGACCACCACCAGCATGATCAGGCACTAGTGTTGAGCGAGCACTAAAATGCTCGGGTGCTCGAAGCTCGGGCCGAGCTCACCGTGATGCTCGGGTGCTCGACCCGAGCAACGAGCCCAATGTTAGTCTATGGGAGACCCGAGCATTTTTGCGGCGGCACCCCCGCAGTCTGTAGAAAGCCTAAAAAGTGCCCAAAACTATAGTGACAGTGCTCAAATGACATTGGGACAACATGGGGATCGCCCCAGGAAGCATTTATAACCCCCAGGTCACTGCTGTCAACAACAAGGTCAGAGGTATTAAGACTTGTGTATAAGGTAAAATAAATAACCAAAAAGAAAAATACTCCTCCACACCTTGGGCTATGTTCACAAGTAGCATTTTTTATGCGTTTTTGCACTTTTGTATTGCTTTCAACCGTGACAAATGCATTCACCGGGAATGTCATTTTAACATTTTACAACCTTATCTGGCCATGTGCTGTGTGACACATGCATACAGTGGTGAAAAGACATGGGAACAGCATGGGGAAGACCCCTGGAAGCATCTCTGACACCCAGGTCACTGTCTAAAAGTGTGCCCATCAGAAGTGATCCTTGCTGCATCAGAAGATGCAGACTTGCAACTATCCCCTTGCAAGTCCTTGTCTATCTCTGATGGATATTAGTCCTCAGAAGGACTGTTTGTTTGATTTTACAGGCTTTAGAGACCCTACACTACCTATTTTGCAGTATAAATCTCTCCCTAGCTCAGCAGCACTCTCCCTACACTGTCTGATCCGGAGCGACTGTGTCCAAGATGGCGGCGCCCGGTTTTAAATACTCGAGGTGACGCTGTGCGGCCAGCCAATCACTGTAATGCCCATAACCAACATGGCTGCGGCATTACAGTGACTGGCTGGCAATCCCTGCATGCTCATTGGCTCTGTAAAGAGCGCCAAACATGCAGGGCGGTGACCTGGGCTCCCGCCCGAGTAACCCGGAAATGCTTGGGCGAGTACCGAGCAGTGTCGAGCATGCTCGCTCAACACTAATAGAAACATGTCAGTCACATATATAATAAGTGCAGTGACAGTGTTGGTTACTGTACTTGTCATTTAGTGTTAAAATAAAGGATTTATTAAAAAAAAATTTTGGCGTGGGGTTCCCCATAATTTTAGTCTCTAGCGGAGGTTAAGCAGACGGCTGGGGCAGATGTTTAAAGCCTGGGAAGGGGGTAATATCCACGGAGCTTCCCAGGCTACTAATATCAGCCCCCAGCTGAATACCTAGCCTTTACGAACTATTAAAATGGGTGACCCCCAAAAAAATGACGTGGGGTCCCCATTATTTTAATAGCTAGCAAAGGCTAGGCAGACAGCTGGGGGATGATATTAATAGCACAGGAAGGGTGCCATGAATATTGGCCCCCTCCCAGGCTAGAAACACCAGCCGTCAGCCGCCCCAGAAATGGCACATCCATAGGATGCGCCAATTCTGGCACTTAGCCTCGCTCTTCCCACTGCCCTGTAGCGGTGGCAGTGGGGTAATAGGGTTGGGGTTGATGTCAGCTTATAATGCCAGCTGACATCAAGCCCAGGTTACTAATGGAGAGACATCTATAAGACACCCCCATTACTAACCCCATAGTGAAAATTAAAAAAACCCCACAAACACGCAGAATAAAGTCCTTTAATTGAAATAAAGACACAATTCTTTAATGTTCTAAATTAAAATCTACTTACCGTCACGCCCATTCCTGCTGAAGCCAATGATCTCCTGCAATAAAAATAAAATAATAAACCAACCTCATCCTTACCTTTCCATGGTTCCCAGGACGGCTTCAGCTCTGCTACATTGATATGACAGGCTGGATCGCAGCAGAACGCTGCCATCCATCATGCCATGCTGCAGACACTGAGAAGCTCCTCAGTGAAGCTCCTCAGTGTCTGGCTGTGATGGCATCCAGGTGAGCCGAGTTCATGTCCAATGAACTCATCTCACCTCATGCACGTCACTGACAACGTGGGAGAATTCTCCAGCGCATCGGTGCCGGCAAATGACGTCACCGCTTGAGCAGGGAATTCTCTCACGCTGGGATGCCATTGATATGGCAGGCTGGATGGTAGCAGAACGCTGCCATCCAGCATGCCATCCTTCAGAGACACTGCAGAACGCAAGCATGCCTAGTGCTCCGTACTCTATACGTGGCCCTGCATAGTGCTCTGGACTGTATACATGGCCCACGCATAGTGCTCCGTACTCTATAAGTGGCCATGCATAGTGCTCCGTACTGTATACATGGCCCCGCATAGTGCTCCGTACTGTATACATGGACCCGCATAGTGCTCCATACTGTATACATGGCCCTGCATAGTATTGCACACAGTATGAATGGTTCTGCATAGTGCTGCACTCAGAATACATGGCCTCGCATAGTGCTCCGTACAGTATACATGGCCCTGCATAATTTTGCACACAGTCTGAATGGTCCTGCATAGTGCTGCACTCAGTATACATGGTCCGCATAGTGCTCTGTACTGTATACAAGGCCCTGCATAGTGCTCCGTACTGTATACATGGCCCTGCATAGTGCTCCGTGCTGTATGCATGTCCCCGCATAGTGCTCCATACTGTATACATGGCCCTGCATAATATTGCACACAGTATAAATGGCCCTGCATAGTGCTGCACTCAGTATGAATGGTCCTGCATAGTGCTGTACTCAGTATACATGGCCCCGAATACTGCTCCGTACTGTATACTTGGCCCCGCATAGTGCTCCGTACTGTATACATGGCCCCCCATAGTGCTCTGTACTGTATGCATGTCCCCCTCATAGTGCTTCGTACTGTATATATGGCCCCGTATTGTGCTCCGTACTACTATATACATGGCCCACGCATAGTGCTCTGTACGGCATACATGGCCTCCGCATAGTGCTCCGTACTGTATACGTGGGCAAGCATAGTTATCCGTACTGTATACATGGCCCCGCATAGTGGTCCATACTGTATACATGGCCCCGCATAGTGCTCCGTACTGTATACATGACCCCGCATAGTGCTCCATATTGTAAACATGGCCCCGCATAGTGCTCCGTACTATATATGACGCGCCCTGGGCCTATGTGATGTAGCGTTGCGCACGCAGGGACTACCCGGAGCCGGATCTGATAGGGGTAGTAGTCTCGTGGCGGTGACCCGGTCCGTGCCCAGGGAGTCAGACTAAGTGGCGGTATATTAGCAGTAGATGTAGGACGACTACGCCACCCGTTGAATGCAGCTATGGAGCTGCCGCTGCAGGGCAGACCGCTGAGGCCGGTGGAAGGATGGTGCAGCGTGGATGGTATAACCCCCAACGGGAGGGGTATGGCCTCAGGGCAGCCGACGTGGATGATGGGGGTAGCAGGAACCACTCAGAGACGATGCGGTGTAGTTCAGGGTCTTTACTGGTGACAAAGATAGACCCTCCCGGAGTACTTGCTAGCGATCGGGGCCTGGTCAGTCCTTGAGCAGATGGGATCTCCCCTGGCCAGGCGGAGTTGTAGGCCTTCCCAACTAACTGTACTCTTCTGGCTACCTTGCTAGAGGCGGGTAAAAGTAGCCCACGTCCCTGAGTGTACCGTGTGGTGCTCACCCGTATGGCCGGTGACTCGGGGCCTTCTAATGGCTTCCGCTCCAGGACGGCGGTGCTGGTCCCACGCGTGTGACCGTGCCTTCGGGTTTCTGGGCCAGAGGACCTGAAATCCCCTGCCGGTCGGTTTCTGCTGCTGGGTAAAGATTAGTCTCCACAGCCTCGGACTCCGGGTCCGGTGATAACTTCTCAGTCAGGGCGAGCTCTGCAGCTGCCAGCCCCTGACTCCTTGTAGCACTGCTCCCACAGAGCTCCTGTTGTTTCTTCCTATGGCTGCTTCTCTTCTTCTCTCTACTCTTCTCTCTAACCCTGCCTCAGCCCCAGGGTTATATAGGGGAAGTCCTTCCCCTCCCAGGACTGGGCAGGAGGTGTGGCATGCATAGGATTCCTGACCAAGAGACCTCCCACCTGCTCTCAGACATAACATTGCTGTTACTGTGGAAACCAGACCCCTGGGGTGCCACATTCCCCCCTAGTGAAATTTAGTACTCCGGGACTAAACATATTTTAGAAAAACATAACTAATACAAACAGAAACGGTACAATAAAAAAAAAACATATTAGAATGGTCACGGCGTGTCCGCAACCGGGTGCAGTTTTTGAAGAAAAGCAAGGTGTCCATTTCACCAAAACAGGGAGACGTAACCAGGTAGGGGTCTGTCCTGCCCCGAGTCCTTAACAGTCTTTAGTCCGTCCTGGGTTACGCTCCAACTATACACAAAGGATTCCCGGTAAATCCACCAAAGACTCCTATAAATAACTAGAAACACAAAATTATTTACAAGTAACAGACAGGTGACCACAAATAAAACAATTTAAACACTTCAAATCCTCCAACGTGCGGGTAACTGGCCTTTAGTGGCCCTAGTGGACCTACGGAGCTGACTGTCTGGCCCTGAACTACAGGGTGTAGGAGCTGTTAAGGGTAAACTGGGCAGCTGTCTACGGGCTCTTTGGCTCACTAGGGGTATGGCAGGCTCACTATAAGCAGAGGGTTGATCCTCCTGATCTGCTTGTGTGGAGTCTTCTGCCTCCTGGACCGGCTGTTCTTCCAGCTCTACCTGTGTCTCCGTAGGCACTTGGGATGCTGGTTGGAGGAACGTGAGGACGGGTACCACAACTGCACCATTGACTTGAGTCCAAGACCGAGGGAAGTCTCCGAGCACAGTACTAACCATATCTTCCCTTTCCTCTACGGGTCGAGGGTCCTCTTTTTCCTCTTCAGGGTTCCGTAGCTGTTCGGGACACTTCTTCAGGTGATCCCGGGATACAATGGTTGTGGTTTCCCCTCCGTCTTTGCTGATGGTACAGACTTTCGGGTTTGTCGTGGCTTGAGGGCAGTACAGTGTACGGGTCCTTCTCCCACTGGTCGTCCAACTTGTGGAGCCGTCTTTTCCTCTTCAAGACCTGCTCTCCGGGCACCAGGGGAACAGCGGGAGCATACTGGTTGTAAGTTTTCTCTTGTCTTTCCCTAGCTTGACAGAGACTTCGCTCCACGCTCTCCTGTACTTTCCGGTACTGCTGCTGCCTCTCTGTATCCCAGTCTGCTTCTGGTGAAGTGTCCTCGGGTGTCAGGACTCCCATCTCCAGGTCAACAGGTAGCTTACCAGGTCTTGCCCTCATCAGGTAAGCCGGGGTACAGTTGGTGGAACCTACCGGGATGTGGTTGTATAGGTCCACTAGGTCGGGCAGCCTCTCGGGCCACAGACTGCGTTCTTCCAGGGGCAATGTTTTCAGAAGATCTATCACCACCTGGTTCATTTTCTCACAAAGTCCATTAGTTTGCGGATGATAGGGTGTCGTCCTTATCTTCCGGCAGCCATACAGAGTGCAGAATTCTTGGAAGACCTCCGCTTCAAAGGCAGGTCCCTGGTCCGTCAACACTTGGTCCGGGTACCCGTGTGGACGGCAGAAATGCTGCTGGAAGGCTCTAGCTGCTGTTCGAGCTGTTAAGTCCTTGACGGGGACGACAACCAAAAACCGGGAGTAGTGATCCACGATGGTTAGCGCGTAGACGTAGCCACTTCTGCTTGGGGTCAGTTTTACGTGATCCAAGGCTACCAGTTCCAATGGCTGCCGGGTGACGATGGACTGCAGGGGAGTCTTCTGGCTGGCACGGTCCTTCCTTCTTAGGTTGCACGGGCCACAGTCTCTGCACCACCTCTCGATGGTTCCTCTCATGCCTACCCAATGGAACCGCCCGCGCAGCAGGAACTCCAGCTTCTTCCATCCGAAGTGCCCAGCCCCGTCGTGGTATGCTTCCATCACCATGGCTGCGTCTCTTCTTGGCACCACTACTTGCCAGATCAGTTCATGCGTCCGGGAGTTAACCATTCTGCGGCACAACTTCCCCTTGTAAAGGAACAGTCGACTCTTCTCTGCCCACAGTTGCTTGGCTTCCTCCGGAGCGTCTGGGTCAAGGCGAGCTTCTGGCTGAGTCAGCATCTCCTTCACCAGCCGGACGGCAGGGTCACTGTCTTGCGTTTCCGCCCAGTTGTAGTGAGGTAAGGGGTTGAACGTAGCGGCTTGCTTACCCCTTACACGGTAGGAATACTGGATAGTCCCATGACGGTGGAACGCAGGGAGTTCGACCTCTTCCAAATCTTCTGAATCCTCACCCTCGTCCGGTAGGTTTGGCATCCTGGACAGGGCGTCCGCGTTGGTATTGGAGCGTCCTGCCCGGTATTTGATTGTAAACTCATAGTTGGACAAGCGGGCCATCCATCTCTGCTCTAGGGCACCGAGTCTTGCTGTGTCCAGGTGTGTCAACGGGTTGTTATCCGTGTACACGGTGAACCGGGAAGAAGCGAGGTAGTGCTTAAAGCGTTCGGTGACTGCCCACACCACTGCCAGGAACTCTAGCTTAAATGAGCTGTAATTTTCAGGGTTTCTTTCGGTGGGTCGCAGTTTTCGGCTGGCGTAAGCAATTACCCGTTCTTTCCCCTGCTGGATCTGGGACAGTACGGCTCCTAGCCCGATGTTACTGGCGTCGGTGTAGAGGATAAAGGGCTGGCTATAATCAGGGTACGCCTGGATTTCATCCCCCGTGAGGGCCATCTTCAGCTGGCGGAAAGACTCTTCTTCTAGCTTCTCCCATCTGAAGGGTGGCTTCTGGTTCTTGGCCTTCCTGGACTGGCCTATCAGGAGGTCCTGCATAGGAGCTGCCTTTTTGGTGAAACCGGGAATAAACCTTCGGTAGTAGCCTACCAACCCGAGGAACTGCCTCACTTCCTTTACGCTGGAGGGGCTTGGCCATTCCTTAATTGCGGTGATCTTATCAGGGTCGGGAGCCACTCCGTCAGCACTCACCACGTGTCCCAGGTACTGCACCTTTGGCTTCAGGAGGTGACACTTAGAGGGTTTCACCTTCAGGCCGTAACTTGCCAGGGCTTCGAACACTTCCGCCAGGTGTTTCAGGTGGTCCTCATAAGTCTTGGAATATACGATGACATCGTCCAGGTACAACAGGACCGTCTTGAAGTTTCTGTGTCCCAGACAGCACTCCATTAATCGTTGGAAGGTTCCTGGTGCATTGCAGAGTCCGAACGGCATACAAGTAAACTCGCTAAGTCCCATCGGGGTGGTGAATGCGGTCTTCTCCCGGTCCGCCTCTGCTACAGGAACCTGCCAGTACCCGCTAGTGAGATCCAAGGTAGAGAAGAAGTTAGCAGATTTTAAAGCAGCCAAAGACTCCTCTATCCTTGGTAAGGGGTACGCATCCTTGTGTGTGATACGGTTGATTTTCCGGTAATCTACACACATTCTCATGGTGTTGTCTTTCTTTTTGACCAAGACTAGTGGAGCTGCCCAGGGGCTACAGCTATCTCTGATTACCCCAGCCTCCTTCATGTCTCTAAGCATCCCCTTGGCGTGTTGGTAGTGTGCAGGGGGTATGGGTCGGTACCTCTCTTTTATGGGAGGATGGTCTCCCGTGGGGATGTGGTGTTCTACCCCCTTGACTCGCCCGAAGTCTAACGGGTGTTTACTAAACACTCTCTCGTACTCTTGAACCACCCGGTAGACTCCCTGTTTCTGGTGGGAAGGAGTGGAGTCAGTACCCAAATGTAGTTGCTGACACCAATCCTCCATTATTTTCTTAGAGCCGTTACCTTCCTCCGGAGAAGATGGAGGCAAGGGTTCTACGGACTGTATGGAATTCTGATTGATGGTATACAATTTGGCTAGCGTGGCATACCGGGGCAGGTACACTTCCCTCTTCCCGATATTTATTATGCGAACGGGCACCCTCCCATGGCGTACATTGACCACCCCCCGTGCTGTCAAAATGGTGGGCCTACTGTCTGAGTAAACTGGTTCTACCATTGCCTGGTAATCTCTACCTCTCAGACCAATAGCTGCCCGGCACCAAATCATCATTTCACTTTTCGGGGGCATGGCAATAGGGAAAGGGTCACACATTCTTACGCTACCAATCTCACCACCGGAGAGTTCCACCTGTTGCCGTCGCATCAGTGCCCGGATCTCTTTCTGGAGCACTCGCTGCTGGCCGGAGCTGGCGTTCTTGGCAACCTGCTGTAAAATGAAAATCACCTCTGCAAGACAATTTTCAATCACATTGGTTCCTAGAGTTATCTTAGGGTGACTCTCGCGCTTGTCAATGTCCACAATGATCAGTCCCTGTGCTGCCAGCTCGACTCTACCGATTTTAATGGTCACCTCTTTAAATCCGATCTGTGGCACGGGCTGACCATTGCTGGCGATGATACTCAAGTCGTCGTCAGGGTAGCGGGTTATATCCGAGTCATTCCAGTACTGCTTGAAGAGCACGTACGGGATGGTGGTGACCTGTGACCCGGTGTCCAGTAGGGCACTCATAGGAATGCCATCCAGTACCACAGGCAAGACTGGACGTCCTCCCACATATTTGTCACGCCAGTTTGATGGGCCTGATGATCTTTTTCCTAGGGGTTGGCCCTCTACCCTAGGTTGTGCCAGTTTAAAGGACAGTACCTTGCCATATGTCCGGGTTGATTGCAGCGGCGGCAGATAGGTTGTCCGCCCTCGTTGTATCGGTCGCTGGGTCTTCCTCTGGCCGGTGGGGTCCTCCTTGGTCGACGCCACGGGATGTCCTCCGGTCCGGATGCCAGCTGGATCTTCCCTGGAGTAGAAACCTGTAAAGACTGCACAGTTCGGGTTAGCGCAGCAACGCTTTTAGCTAGCTCTTGGACCTGATGGTGCAGGTCTGGAGCCGGGTCATTGTTCAAAGCCTGCGCATCAGCTCCCACAGGCCCTGCCGACAAGGGCGCCGCCTCCTGGTGGTAAGTGGTAGTGGGGCGTCTGTGAGTCACAACGCCACCTGGTGCCGGTTCTCGGAGCACCCGGATGGCTCTGTCCTTGAACTGTGCAAATCCCAGATGAGGGTCCTGTAAGGCCATTGCCCGCAACTGGGTTCGGTGGGCATTGCAATATAAACCCTCTATAAATTGTTCAGTCAACAGCCGGTCCTCGTCTCTCACGCCGTCAGGGTCGGTCTGCTTAATGGCTCTTAGGGCCTCTTGTAGGTTTAGTGCATAGTCCCTTATACTCTCTTGTGCTCGCTGCTTGCACCCGTAGAATCTAAGCTTGATCTCGGCTGAGGTGCGGGTATCAAAGGTGCCCTTCAGCCGGGTTAGTATCCCTGCGACAGTCCTCCCCCCAGGTGGCCAGGACTTTACCTCCCTTTGGGCTGCCCCAGTTAATTGGGCCACCAGGATGCTCACTTTTTGCTCTTCTGTGAGGGGGTACACCTGGAAGAGGCTATCCAGCTTTTCTCTAAAGTCATGCAGGGTATGTGACTCCCCTGAGTACTGGGGTAGCCAGGCCGCTCCCGGGATATACGGCATGGTGAAAGGCATGACTGCGGCAGCGGTGGCGCTGGCGGGGGTTGAGGCAGTGAAGCTTTCCTCCGTATCCGACATCTTCCTCCCCCCTAGTGGACTGTGGCCTACATTGCGATGATCCTCTTCCGTAGGCCGCGGCTCCGCAGTGGATCGTCAGGGTTGAGGACCTTCCGTCGCGCTCCTGTGACGTCGGCGTCCGCTGGGCTCCTTCCAGGACCTTACGCAACGTCCGGACGTGAGGCGGGGCTTCAGTTCTCGCGCGCTTTCGGAGTCCACGCCCCTCTTCTTCCCGCGCGGCGTCTTCAAGATGGCGTCCAACGGCGGGAAAACTCCACGGATGGCGGGAAGAAGGCAGAAGATGGCGCCGGATGGCGGAAAAACTTCGCGGATGGCGGGAAGAAGGTAGAAGATGGCGCCGGATGGCGGGAATCTTCACCACTGGTAAGTTTGAACAGTCTTTTTCAGGCACGCAGTACCCGGTGGTTGCGGGCACGAAATCCTGCCGACTACGCCAAAAGTTGACGCGCCCTGGGCCTATGTGATGTAGCGTTGCGCACGCAGGGACTACCCGGAGCCGGATCTGATAGGGGTAGTAGTCTCGTGGCGGTGACCCGGTCCGTGCCCAGGGAGTCAGACTAAGTGGAGGTATATTAGCAGTAGATGTAGGACGACTACGCCACCCGTTGAATGCAGCTATGGAGCTGCCGCTGCAGGGCAGACCGCTGAGGCCGGTGGAAGGATGGTGCAGCGTGGATGGTATAACCCCCAACGGGAGGGGTATGGCCTCAGGGCAGCCGACTTGGATGATGGGGGTAGCAGGAACCACTCAGAGACGATGCGGTGTAGTTCAGGGTCTTTACTGGTGACAAAGATAGACCCTCCCGGAGTACTTGCTAGTGATCGGGGCCTGGTCAGTCCTTGAGCAGATGGGATCTCCCCTGGCCAGGCGGAGTTGTAGGCCTTCCCAAATAACTGTACTCTTCTGGCTACCTTGCTAGAGGCGGGTAAAAGTAGCCCACGTCCCTGAGTGTACCGTGTGGTGCTCACCCGTATGGCCGGTGACTCGGGGCCTTCTAATGGCTTCCGCTCCAGGACGGCGGTGCTGGTCCCACGCGTGTGACCGTGCCTTCGGGTTTCTGGGCCAGAGGACCTGAAATCCCCTGCCGGTCGGTTTCTGCTGCTGGGTAAAGATTAGTCCCCACAGCCTCGGACTCCGGGTCCGGTGATAACTTCTCAGTCAGGGCGAGCTCTGCAACTGCCAGCCCCTGACTCCTTGTAGCACTGCTCCCACAGAGCTCCTGTTGTTTCTTCCTATGGCTGCTTCTCTTCTTCTCTCTACTCTTCTCTCTAACCCTGCCTCAGCCCCAGGTTTATATATGGGAAGTCCTTCCCCTCCCAGGACTGGGCAGGAGGTGTGGCATGCATAGGATTCCTGACCAAGAGACCTCCCACCTGCTCTCAGACATAACATTGCTGTTACTGTGGAAACCAGACCCCTGGAGTGCCACATATACATGGCCACGCATAGTTCTCCATACTGTATACATGGCCCCACATAGTGCTCTGTATTGTATACATGGCCCCGCATAGTGCTCCGCACTGTATACATAGCCCTGCATAGTGCTCCATACTATATATATGGCCCCGCATAGTGCTGCACATAGTATACATAGATCTGCATAGTGCTGCACTCAATATACATGGCCCTGCATAGTACTCAGTATGTATACATGTCCCCGCATAGTACTCTGTACTGTATACATGTCCCCCGCATAGTGCTTCGTACTGTTTACATGGCCCCGCATAGTGCTCCATCCTACTATATACATGGCCCCGCATAGTGCTCCCTACTGTATACACAGCCCCGCATAGTGCTCCGTACTACTATATACATGGCCCCGCATAGTGCCCCATACTGAATACACGGCCCGCGCATAGTGCTCCGTACTACTGTATACATGGCCCCGCATAGTACTCCATACTGTATACATGGCCCCGCATTCTGCTGCCTACTGTATACATGGTCCCGCATAGTACTCCATACTGTATACATGTGCCCCGCATAGTGCTTCGTACTGTATATGTGGCGCCCCTGAGGGTTCGGTCGCCACAGAGGTACTGCACCTCACCCAAAGGTGTGGTGTCTCCCTTTCTCTCAGGTAAGGAGGGAGTGCTGCACGGAACCCCAACACCTGCATCCAACACTACACTACCCCAGGCCAGCAGGAGGGGCAAGACGCAATGTATGTTTCTGCTGAGTCCTGACCCTGGCTGGAGTGGGGGGAACCCAAAGGCAGGGGGAACCAGTAGTCGGTGTGGGTGTAGGAGGTAGTTCATGGGAGCACTCATACAGTAAAGATATAAAATAGGGAAGCCATCTTAGGGTGGCAGAACAGTGAGACTAGTAGTTGGAGAGCAGTTGGGAGCAGAGTCTCTCTAGGAGCTCTGCTCCACTACAAGGGCCCAGGACTGAGACTCAGGAGGGGAGCAGGGAGTAAGCTCCGTTCTACAGAAGGGATCCTAGGGGAGTACGGCGAGTGCAGGAGGCACCCGTACACCCCGAACCTGCCAAGTGTCAGGAGGATCTAGGCCGCAAGAAGGGGACCGGCCCCTGCCCCAGTCATGCAGCTTCAAGCCTCGGCTGGAAAATACCGTAGGCTTCTGACTTCTATAGCAGGAGCCAAACTCTTACTTCAATCCCAGTAAGGTCGAGCAGGTCTGAGCAACTCCGACGGACAGGGGGGACCTCGCAGCACCCGATTAGGATTCACAGTGAGAAGCGCAGGGCAGGAGGGAGTAAAGACCCAGCGTGAAGTCGGTCTAGGAAGGTACATATGAAAGTGGGGTTCTGCCAGATGCACCCGAGCTGCCTGAGGAAGGACTGAACCCCTGCCCGGTGAACGCAGTGCGACGCGGGAGGCTTGCACCAGTACTGTGCACCTGAGGAACTTGAACAAAACTGTGAGTAAACTCGGATGACTGCACTGAACTGCCTCCGCTCCTTCATTTCGCCGGTACCATTTCCCTCCCTGCACTACAACGCCCAGCGCACCTCTTCCATTTTCTCCTACACTGCCTTGAGGCCTGCTCCACCTGTGGGGAGCCGTTCCATCTTAAGCTGCCCTATCATCTGCCTCAGAGGACTGCCGCAGCGCTGGTGATCCTCACCAGACACCACAGGTGGCGTCACGACAATTTTCCCCAACCAATAATTTCCCTTTTCAGCGACTGCCCTGGGCCAAGGACCGGGCCAGCCACCGTGATAATCCCCTGCAAGCAGCCAGAGGCCCGGCTGCCGAGTACCCCACGGCCCTGGGGGCGAGTCAGCTTTCTGGCATCACGAACAGGATGCGCGACCAGCCCGTACCGTCGGGTGAAGTGTGCCTAAAGAACTGTGTTATATTACTGAATGTGGCACCCGCCTCAGAAGAACGGGGGCCATTATGTGCGTGATCAAAGACAACAATATGGAACCTCCCCTCATGGGCCGGGTCCCAGAATGGCGCCAAAAGCATACCCTGCCCCTTGCAACTATGACTGTCCGCATAGATGTGTCCGTCAAGGCAGGAAGGCCGTCACAGGGAATGACCGACAGCAAATCGCCATGGGACCACCCCCAAAAGAGGAGAGGAGGAGGAGAAAAGGAATGGAGACAGGGTGTGGTCTCAGTCCATCTAGCCAGACCGCATCCGGCAGCCGAGATGGAAGGGAGCAAAAGCCAAGCCTGTCAGGACTGCGAATATTTTTAATTACATTTTGGCCATTTTTGCCCTCTTTCAAGATGGTGTCGTTTGTCTCATGTGCCCCTTGTCTTCCTGCTTCATAACTCCACCCCAGCCTCTAATCAGTGCTAGAGTATCCTGCCTGTGACCTGTTCCTGGTGGTTTCCTAGTTCCCTGCTCTGCCGTGCAGCCTTGTGTGGATCTTCTGTTACCTGCTCTCAGAGATTCTGCTGCATTCAGTTGTTACCTGTATTCCTCCTTCTCCTTTCTGCTCCTGCTGCTACCTCAGAGCCTCAGTCTTCACCTGCATTCTGCTAACAAGTAAGCTGGTTTCTGCTCTGACTCACCTGCATTAGATAGCTGCAGAGCACGGGACTGTGCTGCACTATCAGGGACTTCCTACCCAGGCCTCCCTGGATTATCTAATATATATATTTTATGAACTTCCTTGCATG
Source organism: Phyllobates terribilis (assembly GCF_046119375.1). NCBI lineage: Eukaryota > Metazoa > Chordata > Amphibia > Anura > Dendrobatidae > Phyllobates > Phyllobates terribilis. The sequence continues at coordinate 801,246,726 of NW_027362763.1, read as the reverse complement.
GACTTGATAAGGACTTCCTTGTTTTCTACCATCCTCTAGTGTGAACTGTGCTTTACAGATTGCTTTGCTGTTTGCATTTAGAGCACGGGACTGTGCTGCATTATCTGGGACTTCCTTCCCGGGCCTCCCTGGATTATCTAATATATATTGTTTGGACTTCCTTGCATCTATATATATATTTGTGTATGGACTTGATAAAGACTTCCTTGTTTTCTAACATCCTCTAGTGTGAACTGCACTTTACAGACTGCTCTGCTGATTGCATTTTCCCCTGAGTGTTTATGGACTTTGAGTTTTCGTCTGCACTTGTTTGAAACACCGTGGGTTTATAATATACACTTTGACACCTATAAGCTGTGTTCTGTTGTATCTTTGTTCCACGCAAAAAGACTCCTGTGGTATCCATTATAATTATTACAAAGCCTCTACCTCTGGCCTGCCGCTGCACCAAGCCACCTCCTCTACCATGGAGGAAGATATGGAGAAGCTATCCCTGGAGGATGTGGAGTTCCTCGAGAGCGAGCTCCTCGAGCTGGGCCAGCAAGAGGAGCAAACCCAGCAGGCAGCGGTCGCCCGGTGGAAAAGTGAGCTGCTGGAGAAACTGGCAGCCCTCCGGAAAGTGAGACCAGATGCCAGCAGCCGCACACCAGCCCAGGCGGAGATCGCAGGAGACCAGGAGGCTGTGTGGAACACAGGAGCAGGTAGGAAAGAATCCCCAGCCCCGGGTGCTGCCGACCTGCTCCTGAGCCTCCTGCCCCAGCCCCTGCCATATGCTACCGCACTCTGGCCGGAACCATTATGCAGCCTGGAACCTCCACCCCTGGGCGCGGAACCCGAAAACCCCCCACCAAGGGCCTTCCTGGAACCCCCGCCTCTGAGCGCTGCACCGGAAGGTTCCCCATACAGCGTCCTGCCGGAACCTCTAATCCTGGGCGCTGGAGCTACGGGTCTGTTGCTAGGAGCCCTCCCGCCACCTCCGCGTCCGATGCTGGAGTGGATCTACGGCGCGCCGGTCTTCGACTGGTCCGCCCGTTTCGAGGATCAGCAGCCGTGCCCGCTCCTCCCAATGCCAGCACCCCCGGTTGCCTGCCCCGGCGGAGAGGAGTTATGCTGGGACAACCGGGGGGGAGATCTGATGGGGCTCACCTATGAAACAGAGTCCGCCACCCTGCAGAGGAAGGAGTTCTGCAGGCGGGAGCTCCGACAATTGGAGAGGGAGCGATGCGCGCGGAAAGCGCGCAGTGAACTCCTGGAGGCCCGTGACAAGGCCTCCAAGGCACAAGTCCGCCAGGTGGAGACAGCCAACCCCAGCCGCTGTGAGGAAGGCCTCATTGTCAAGTTTAACCTCAAGGCTGGGTGGGGCTTCATCCGTAGTCACGAGTTCAACAGGGACATTTTAGTCAACCGGCGGGATGTGGACCCTGAGCTGGAAGAAGGCCATCCCGACCAGAACCTGTATCCGGGAGACCGAGTCACGTTCACCCGGCATCATGGTGAGCGTGGCTGGTATGCCCTGCTAGTGTACCATGCCAACAAGGATGCACCGCTGCAGGAAGTCCCTCGTGACCTGGCTGGGTCAGGGAAGAATGAAGAGTACCCCAGGAGGGGTCCCCAGTACTAGGCTTAGTACTGGGACTGCACCGAACTGTGTATAGTCACCCGTCCGGTTGCTGAGTTTAGGATATTGTTGTTATAATATGTTTTCTTAGGTACCCGTAAGGGTATAGAGACAATAGGGAAGAGGACAGTGATCTCCCTACAAACTTTCCATTGTAAATAAGTTTAGCACTTCTTAAAGTGCACCCTATTGGTTTTATAAGCGCAATCTTTACCGCAGAACAAAAACCCGTTTGGCGTGGCGGAAGACGAGGTCCAGTATCTGGATCATCTATGCCCTGCAGCCACGCCCAGGGCCTACGTTGAGGGTTTGCGGACGGGTCCCTCATTCTGCTGCTGTTGCACTTTGGTGCAGGAACTTTCGTGAAAATGTTTTATATATGAAAAATGCTCTTATAATGTTTTACAATGCAACGTTTAAAATGATGTGCCTCCCATAAAGGGAAGAATGCTTTACAGTCTTCTATGCGAATGCATTCAAAAATTTTGTATGTCTAGTATCCATGTTTTTGCTTTGTTCCAGCCCGCGGACGTGCTGTGTTTTACCGGGGGGGAATGTGGCGCCCCTGAGGGTTCGGTCGCCACAGAGGTACTGCACCTCACCCAGAGGTGTGGTGTCTCCCTTTCTCTCAGGTAAGAAGGGACTGCTGTACGGAACCCCAACACCTGCATCCAACACTACACTACTCCAGGCCAGCTGAAGGGGCAAGACGCAATGTATGTTTCTGCTGAGCCCTGACCCTGGCTGGAGTGGGGGGAACCCAAAGGCAGGGGGAACCAGTAGTGGGTGTGGGTGGAGGAGGTAGTTCATGGGAGCACTCATACAGTAAAGATATAACATAGGGAAGCCATCTTAGGGTGGCAGAACAGTGAGACTAGTAGTTGGAGAGCAGTTGGGAGCAGAGTCTCTCTAGGAGCTCTGCTCCACTACAAGGGCCCAGGACTGAGGCCCAGGAGGGGAGCAGGGAGTAAGCTCCGTTCTACAGAAGAGATCCTAGGGGAGTACGGTGAGTGCAGGCGGCACCCGTACACCTGAACCTGCCAAGTGTCAGGAGGATCTAGGCCGCAAGACGGGGACCGACCCCTGGCCCTGTCGTGCAGCTTCAAGCCTCGGCTGGAAAATGCCGGAGGCTTCTGACTTCTATAGCAGGAGCCAAACTCTCACTTCAATCCCAGTAAGGTCGAGCAGGTCTGAGCAACTCCGACGGACAGGAGGGACCTCGCAACGCCCGAATAGGATTCACAGTGAGAAGCGCAGGGCAGGAGGGAGTAAAGACCCAGCGTGAAGTCGGTCTAGGAAGGTACATATGAAAGTGGGGTTCTGCCAGGTGCACCCGAGCTGCCTGAGGAAGGACTGAACCCCTGCCCGGTGAACGCAGTGCGACGTGGGAGGCTTGCAACAGTACTGTGCACCTGAGGAACTTGAACAGAACTGTGAGTAAACTCGGATGACTGCACTGAACTGCCTCCGCTCCTTCATTTCGCTGGTACCATTTCCCTCCCTGCACTACAACGCCCAACGCACCTCTTCCATTTTCTCCTACACTGCCCTGAGGCCTGCTCCACCTGTGGGGAGCCGTACCATCTTAAGCTGCCCTATCATCTGCCTCAGAGCACTGCCGCAGCGCTGGTGATCCTCACCAGACACCACAGGTGGCGTCACGACAATTTTCCCCAACCAATAATTTCCCTTTTCAGCGACCGGCCTGGGCCACGGACCGGGCCAGTCCCCGTGAAAATCCCCTGCAAGCAGTCAGAGGTCCAGCTGCCGAGTACCCACGGCCCTGGGGGCGAGTCATATACATGCCCCGCATAGTGCTCCGTACTGTATACATGGCCCCGCATAGTGCTTCGTTCTACTGTATACATGGCCCCACATAGTGCTCCGTACTGTATACGTGACCCCGCATAGTACTCCGTACTGTATACATGCCCCGCATAGTGCTCCATCCTAATATATACATGGCCCCGCATAGTGCTGCGTACTGTATACACGGCCCGAGCATAGTGCTCTGTACTACTGTATACATGGCCTCGCATATTCCTCCGTACTGCATACATGGCCCTGCATAGTACTCCATACTGTATACATGGCCCCGCATGCTGCTGTTTTGTATACATGGCCCCTCATACTGCTGTTTTGTATACATAGCCCCGCATAGTGCTGCACACAGTATACATCGCCCCGCAAAGTGATCCATACTGTGTACACGGCCCCCGCATAGTGCTCACTACTACTATAAATGTGGCGCCCCTGAGAGTTCAGTCGCCACAGGGGTACTGCACCTCAGATTGAGGTGTGGTATCTCCTCTCCGAGGTAAGGATGGAGCACCTCTCAGGACCCCACCTCATCACTCAACACTACACCACTCCTGTCCTGTAGGGGGCCTAAATGCACCAGGGTGCTGCTCCAGTCCGGGATAGAGGAGATGGGGGGAACCAAAGATAGGGGGAACCATGTAGTGGGTGAGGGTGGAGGACACACTTTTAGGTTACACTTATTCATTCATATTTAAACTACGGCCATCTTAGGTTCAAGGTCTTTGATTGTGGTCTTCTTCGCTGAACGTGGTTTTCCGGTGGAACCTGCAGCTGATTGAAGATACATGGTCCTCGTGCTCTGGCCTTGAGGCGAGGAGCGGGTTAGAGTTAACGGTTGTCTCTACCCGGTCAAGGTCCCTTCCTAAGAAGGCCTGGAGGGGAGTAGAGGAGAAAAGCTCCATAGGCAAAAGGATCCCAAGTGGGGTACAGATGGAGCGGTATACGCCACCTGTCCTCTTTATTCTGGCCAAGCCAGAGGGACTCCTGCTGCAAGAGGGGACCGGCCCCCGATATCTTACTTCGCTACTTCACGTCTTAGTCGGAGAAGCTCCGGAGGATTAGTGGATCCCACCGGGTAACGGACGGAGCGGCATACGCCACCCGTTCCCTTTTTCTGTGTATAGCCAGAGGGAGACCCAGCCTATCACACGCACCACATATGGACAGGAGAGGACCTAGTGAGAAAGTCTAGGAACACTCTAGTGCAGGGGTCCTGATTCTTGCACCCGAACTACCCAGAGTGTGTTGAACCCCCTTTCTGGTGGCCGCAGCGCGCCGTGCGGAGCGAGGAGAAGCCTTGCAGCTGACGCCTAACAACATGAGTAAAGCTTGGAAGACTGCATCCCTGCCTCCGGTACCTTATTTCAGCACGACACCACGCCACCCACTACGACTCCCCTCATCCGTCCTTCTCCGCCCTGAGGCCCTGCTCCGCCTGTGGGGAGTAGTACCATCTGCTGCTGCCACGACATCATCCCACCTCAGAGGACTGCCGCAGTGCTGGTTGCGAATCACCAGGCACCACAGGTGGCGTAGTCATTGAATCCACTCGATTACCACCAACCCTCATAGCCCATTAAATCTTTTATGTGACGGCCCTGGGCACGGAAAGGGTCCAGGCCATGACTGCAACCCTCAACATCTGACTCGGCTCCGAGTACCCCCATCTCTCAGGGTAGGGCTGTGAGCGTCACATATACATGGCCCCGCATAGTGATCCGTACTGTATACATGGCCCCGCATAGTGCTCTGTAATACTATATACATGGCCCCGCATAGTGCTCTGTACTGTACACACGGCCACCGCATAGTGCTCCGTACTGTATACACGGCCCCGCATAGTGCTCTGTACTGTATACACAGCCCCGCATAGTGCTCCATACTGTATACACGGCCAAGCATAGTGCTCCGTACTGTATACATGGTCCCAGATTAAAAAAATAAATACTCACCTCTGCCATTCCAATGCTAATCCCTACCTGTGGGTCCACGGACCATCATCTCACCCTTGTGAGCGCACGCGCCATCCCCCTTTCTCTAGCGCCGCGGCCACTCTCCTCTGCGCGCGCCCTCCCATCAGGCCACGCGCCCTTCCATCAGGCCCAGGCCATGGAGGCACCGGGAGGGCAGTAGTACTATATGGGGGCACTGAGAGGGCACTAGCACTATATTGGGGCTCAGAGAGGGAACTAGTACTATATGGGGGAACAGAGGGGGCACTAGTACTATATGGGGGAACAGAGGGGGCACTAGTACTATATGGGGGCACAGAGGGGGCACTAGTACTATATGGGGGTTTTCCAGACATGTAGAATCCCAAAGTTATTAAGAAGTAAACGAGTGAGTATGACACACGGTATTATCAGAACTACTTCTCACTAAATGTCCTTTTAGCACTCTAGCACTTTAGATTGGTACTTTCCACATTACTGACTCACAGTGAATATGTCCTGTTAGCACTGTAGCACCTTAGATTAGATTATTTCAATTTATTGTTTCACATTGACCATTTTCTAAATACTTGCACTTTAGCATTCTGCACTTCTCTTCTTTGCACTTTATACGTCCCTCAATGAATGCCATTATTTTGGCTTTTTAGCACTTTATATTAGTTACTAGCTATTGAACCCATTCTACGCCCGGGTGGCGAGCCTTTTTATTGGTATATGATCTCCCATGCTGCTATGTGCTGCCCCCCTCCTTGTATTTGTGCTGCCCCCACCATCCAATCCTGGTATGCGTGATACCCCTCACCCCCAATCCTGGTATGCGTGGCACCCCTCACCCCAATCCTGGTATACATGGCACCCCTCACCCCCAATCCTGGTATGCGTGGCACCCCTCACCCCCAATCCTGGTATACGTGGCACACCTCATCCCTATCCTGGTGTGTATGGTATCCCTCATCCTGGTATGCATGGCACCCTATCCCTCACTCCCAATCCCGGTATGCGTGGCACCCCTCACCCCCAATCCCGGTATGCGTGGCACCACTCATCCCGGTATGCATGGCACCCCTCACCCCCAATCCCGGTATGCGTGGCACCCCTCACCCCCAATCCTAGTATGCGTGGCACTCCTCACCCCCAATCCCGGTATGCGTGGCACCCCTCACCCCCAATCCCGTTATGCTTGGCACCCCTCACCCCCAATCGCAGTATGCGTGGCACCCCTCATCCCTATCCTGGTATGCATGGCATCCCTCATCACTATCCTGGTGTGTATGATATCTCTCATCCTGGTATGCATGGTACCCCATCCCTCATCCCGGTATGCGTGGCACCCCTCATCCCCAATCCCGGCATGCGTGGCACCCCTCATCCCCAATCCCGGCATGCGTGGCACCCCTCATCCCCAATCCCGGCATGCGTGGCACCCCTCATCCCCAATCCCGGCATGCGTGGCACCCCTCATCCCCAATCCTTGTATGTGTGTCACCCCTCTTCCCCAATCCTGGTATGCGTGGCACCCCTCATCCCCAATCCCGGTATGTTTGACACCCCTCATCCCCAATCCCGGTATGTGTGGCACCCCTCATCCCCAATCCCGGTGTGTGGGTCACCCCTCATCCCCAATCCCGGTATGCGTGGCACCCCTCATCCCCAATCCCGGTATGCGTGGCACCCCTCATCCCCAATCCCGGTATGCGTGGCACCCCTCATCCCCAATCCTGGTATGTGTGGCACCCCTTACCGCCCAATTCTGGTATGTGGGGTACCCCTCACCCCCAATCCTGGTATGTGTGGTACCCCTCACCCCCCAATCCTGGTATGTGTGGTACCCCTCACCCCCAATCCTGGTATGCGTGGTACCCCTCACCCCCAATCCTGGTATGTGTGGTACCCCTCACCCCACAATCCTGTTATGTGTGGCCCCCTCATCCCTTTCACACTGTACACACATACAAGAAAAATAAACAGTTACACTCACCTTTCTTCCCTGTGTTCCAGCGCTGCTGCGTCCTCTTCTGTCAGAGGCCGGGGGAGGAGTGCGGCGCTGGAGCACCGCGCTGTCCGGCACTATTTTGCTGAAGACACACTGTGTCTTCAGTAAAATGGCACCGGATAGCGCAATGCACACGCGCCGGTCCGACGCTTTCACTCCGACCCTGGTCTCCAGCGAAGAGAGGCGCCGCGGCAACGCTCCTCCTGGTCAGGTAAGTATGTAAGTATGGCGCCGGAGATCGCGGTATGCGTTCAGTGTCTACGCATCCCACGATCTCCGGCGCCATATACTCCTCTTACCTGTAACGGCTGGATGCGTGCTCATCTCTGGAGCAGGACTACGCGTCACTCATGCGCAGTCTATCGAGGCTTCAGACAGAGACACGCATCCCCGGTTATATTATAGACTAGCTATTGAACCACCCGTTCTACGCCCGGGTGGCGAGCATTTTTATTGGTATATGGTCTCCCATGCTGGTATGTGCTGCCCCCATCCTGTCCCCACCATCCAATCCCGGTATGCGTGGCTCCCCTCATCCCCGATCCTGGTATGCGTGGCTCCCCTCATCACCGATCCCAGTATGCGTGGCTCCCCTCATCCCCGATCCCGGTATGCGTGGCTCCCCTCATCCCCGATCCCCGGTATGCGCGGCTCCCCTCATCCCCGATCCCGGTATGCGTTTCTCCCCTCATCCCCGATCCCGATATGCGTGGCTCCTCTCATCCCCGATCCCGGTATGCATGGCTCCCCTCATCCACATTTCTGGTATGCGTGGCTCCCCTCATCCCCATTTCCGGTATGCGTGGCTCCCTTCATCCCCATTTCCGGTATGCGTGGCTCCCCTCATCCCCATTTCTGGTATGCGTGGCTCCCCTCATCCCCATTTCCGGCATGCGTGGCTCCCCTCATCCCCATTTCCGGTATGCGTGGCTCCCCTCATCCCCAATCCTGGTATGCGTGGCACCCCTCACCCTATCCTGGTGCGTATGGTATCCCTCATCCTGGTATGCATGGCACCCTATCCCTCACTCCCAATCCCGGTATGCGTGGCACCCCTCATCCCCAATCCCGGTATGCGTGGCACCCCTCACCCCCCAAATCTCGGTATGCGTGGCACCCCTCACCTCCCAATCCTGGTATGTGCGGCCTCCTCAACCCCCAATCCTGGTATGTGTGGCCTCCTCAGTCCCCCATTCCTGGTATGTGTGGCCTCCACAATCCCCCATTCCTGGTATGTGTGGCCTCCTCAATCCAAGTATCCTGGTATGTGTGGCCTCCTCAATCCCCTAATCCCTGGTATGTGTGGCCTCCACAATCCCCCATCCCTGGTATGTGTGGCCTCCTCAATCCCCCATCCCTGGTATGTGTGGCCCCCTCAATCCCCTAATCCCTGGTATGTGTGGCCTCCTCAATCCCCCATCCCTGCTGTGTGTGGCCTCCTCAATCCCCCATCCCTGGTATGTGTGGCCTCCTCAATCCCCTAATCCCTGGTATGTGTTGCCTCCTCAATCCCCCATCCCTGGTATGTGTGGCCCCCTAAATCCCCTAATCCCTGGTATGTGTGGCTTCCTCATCCCCCATTCCTGGTATGTGTGGCCTCCTCAATCCCCCATCCCTGGTATGTGTGGCCTCCTCAATCCCCCATTCCTGGTATGTGTTGCCTCCTCAATCCTCCATTCCTGGTATGTGTGGCCTCCACAATCCCCCATTCCTGGTATGTGTGGCCTCCACAATCCCCCATTCCTGGTATGTGTGGCCTCTTCAATCCCCCATCCCTGGTATGTGTTGCATCCTCAATCCCCCATTTCTGGTATGTGTGGCCTCCACAATCCCCCATCCCTGGTATGTGTGGCCTCCTCAATCCCCCATCCCTGGTATGTGTTGCATCCTCAATCCCCCATTTCTGGTATGTGTGGCCTCCTCAATCCCCCATTCCTGGTATGTGTGGCCCTCTCATCCCCCAATCACTGCACATAAAACAATAAACACTTATACTCACCTTCCTTCCTCACCTCTGCTCCAGCGCTGAGTCCTGTCTGCAGCAGCTCATGTCGGCATCTGAGCTGCGCGCGCTCTCAGACACAGAGGTGAGCTGCTGCCACACATTCACTCCTCTCCACGCCGGGACTATGGGCGTGGAGAAGCGTGAATATGCTTTCTCTTTAGCGGCGGCCACTGACAGCAGGAGCCGGGGCTCAGCGCTCCTCCGTGGCCGCTACTAAAGAGAATGAATATTCCGTCTTCTCCACGCCCATGGGAGTGGCCTCAGAGGGAATATTCATGTCCCTTTAGCAGCGGGCACACGTGGTTGTATGCTCCGCTGCTCCACTGCCGCAACCCGCTCCTCTGCCGCCGCAACCTCCTACTCACCTATCCTCCTCGTTCCCACGCTGCTTGGGGCCCTCAAGGGCCCCCTCCGGCCACGGGCCGGGCCCCATAGCAGTGGCCGCCTTACCTGTAACGGCTGGATGCGGGTCTTCTGTCTGGAGCCAGACTGCGCGTCACGCATGCGCAGTCTATCGAGGCTTCGGACAGAGACCCGCTTCTGCCGTTATATTATAGATATTGTCTACACAACATCAGCACTTTTGCACTTTAAATTTACACAACTTAATATGTATTATTGGTGGAATTTCTACATAATGTGTACCATAATGATTATTAAACTCACTGTTATGTATTATTTTGCACTTCTGGGTACCGATGTGTCCTTTAATATTCTATGGACTCTTGTAGAATTTTATAATAGTCCTATGGATTTTTTCTTCTGTGTCTGTCCTATTTAATAAAGAACCCCTTTTTTCACTTTCATTGTGTAGGGTGGTTTTATACACTCTTGTGTCACCATATTTTAAAAAAACTTTTTTATTATCACTTTTTATTTGAATGGATTCACTTGAGGGGTATTTTTATGACACTGTAGGATTCACTTGAGATGTATGATTTCGGTGCATCATTTCCCTGTTTTTGAATATTTTCACTCATTACACTTGATTTGGTGGCTGAATACTAATATGTGAAGAACATTAATAATGTTATGTGTTTTTATGTGTCCATATACATACAGTACAGACCAAAAGTTTGGATGCACCTTCTCATTTAAAGATTTTTCTGTATTTTCATGACTATGAAAATTGTACATTCACACTGAAGGCATCAAAACTATGAATTACCACATGTGGAATTATATACTGAAAATATGTCTGATATTCTAGGTTCTTCAAAGTAGCCACTTTTTGCTTTGATGACTGCTTTGCACACACTTGGCATTCTCTTGATGAGCTTCAAGAGGTAGTCACCGGAAATGGTTTTCACTTCACAGGTGTGCCCTGTAAGGTTTAATAAGTGGGATTTCTTGCCTTATAAATGGGGTTGGGACCATTAGTTGTGTTGTGCAAAAGTCTGGTGGATACACAGCTGATAGTCCTACTGAATAGACTGTTAGCTGCTTTTTTCTTGCCATAATACAAATTCTAAGTAAAGAAAAATGAGTGGCCATAATTACTTTAAGAAATGAAGGTCAGTCAGTGCGAAAAATTGGGAAAACTTTGAAAGTGTCCCCAAGTGCAGTTGCAAAAACCATCAAGCGCTACAAAGAAACTGGCTCACATGAGGACCACCCCAGGAAAGGAAGACCAAGAGTCACCTCTGCTTCTGAGGATAAGTTTATCCGAGTCACCAGCCTCAGAAATCGCAGGTTAACAGCAGCTCAGATTAGAGACCAGGTCAATGCCACACAGAGTTCTAGCAGCAGACACATCTCTTCAACAACTGTTAAGAGGAGACTTTGTGCAGCAGGCCTTCATGGTAAAATAGCTGCTAGGAAACCACTGCTAAGGACAGGCAACAAGCAGAAGAGACTTGTTTGGGCTAAAGAACACAAGGAATGGACATTGGACCAGTGGAAATCTGTGCTTTGGTCTGATGAGTCCAAATTTGAGATCTTTGGTTCCAACCACCGTGTCTTTGTGAGACGCAGAAAAGGAGAACGGATGGACTCTACATGCCTGGTTCCCACCGTGAAGCATGGAGGAGGAGGTGTGATGGTGTGGGGGTGCTTTGCTGGTGACACTGTTGGGGATTTATTCAAAATTGAAGGCATACTGAACCAACATGGCTACCACAGCATCTTGCAGCGGCATGCTATTCCATCCGGTTTGCGTTTAGTTGGACCATCATTTATTTTTCAACAGGACAATGACCCCAAACACACCTCCAGGCTGTGTAAGGGCTATTTGACCAAGAAAGAGAGTGATGGGGTGCTACGCCAGATGACCTGGCCTCCACAGTCACCAGACCTGAAGCCAATCAAGATGGTTTGGGGTGAGCTGGACCGCAGAATGAAGGCAAACGGGCCAACAAGTGTTAAGCATCTCTGGGAACTCCTTCAAGATAGTTGGAAGACCATTTCCGGTGACTACCCCTTGAAGCTCATCAAGAGAATGCCAAGAGTGTGCAAAGCAGTCATCAAAGCAAAAGGTGGCTACTTTGAAGAACCTAGAATATAAGACGTATTTTCAGTTGTTTCACACTTTTTTGCTAAGTATATAATTCCACATGTGTTAATTCATAGTTTTGATGCCTTCAGTGTGAATGTACAATTTTGATAGTGATGAAAATACAGAAAAATCTTTAAATGAGAAGGTGTGTTCAAACTTTTGGTCTGTACTGTATGTGTGTGTGCACATGCACATGTTGGAATAAACATTTTTTTGCTTGTGTACACACATGCAGGCAATGTGTTTGAGAGGTATGATTTTGTGTGGTTAGGGACAGATGAATGGATGTATGAATGAGTTATATGAGATGATATTTACTCCCAGTTGACAACTTCAGCATATGCATGTGTAAACTTGGAAAAAAAACAAAAAAACATTTATTTTCTTTTAGGGATTCAGTAAGTATCTATGTCCATAGGTTTACATACCGTATATGCAGGTTTAGCTCTTACGAATCTATGCAGTGGTGTTTCCGTTTTGTGTGCCCAGACTCTGGGTTTGATTGTCTGGACATCAATATATATCTTTTGGATGGGATCTTTCCATATTAATATCTCCCTTTGGTTGGTTCCCTATGACCCCTACTACACTCTAACACATATTTTGTGTGTGGCGTCTGAATTTGCCTGTGTGATGCTGTTTCCCAGATGGTGCACATATATACTCTGTGCATGACTTCGGAATGTATGACTATACGGCCTACTATACGCAGCCCACTGAAAAACCCCCACTTACTATAAATAAAAACCACCACACTGTGACATTGGATATAATGGCCACAGCAGCCTCATTTATTATATAACAGCATGTAAACATAAATAAAATTAATTAACATTAAATTAACTCTGAAAAAGGAGGAGGGGAATTGAAGGCTCCACCATTTTTGGAGAAAAACTGCAACAAACAGCTCCACCATGCCACCCCCAGCCGCACCACAACCGGCCCAGGGGGACCCAGCTGACTGTTGCCCATACATTTTGAAAAACTGCAACAAACAGCTCCACCATGCCACCCCTAGCCGCACCGCAACCGGCCCACGGGGACCCAGCTGACTGTTGCCCATCCAGAAATGTCCCGCTGAGACCTCGCTCAATAGGGACCCGTTTTAAATTTTAACACCCGCTTAACACCGATAGGAGTCACCCATCCCTGCAGTGGGTTCCCCCGTCCTCCTTCGATGTAAGCAACCTCCTTCAAAACCCCCCTACTTTTCCACGATAGCGAGCAGGCATGACACCTTAAGCCTGAGAGTCCCGCCATACCAAAAGTGCCTTTTCAACTCCCTCCATCAATGCTAATGCCCACATATCTATGCCAATATCATTCAAATGGACCCCATCAGACCGCAGAAATTCCCTAGACGGAACTTCCAGATACTGATGACGAACCACAACCCCCCCCATGCAGAACAAGAATCGGGAAACCTCCCTATTCACCTTGCTCCGAGCTTTATTTATCCTTTCGACTGACCTGGCGTGTCGCCATGCCAGGCGTGCGACAATGTCCGACCATACGAGCACTAATCCCGGTTAGGTTTCCAAAAGCCTCAAGCAGTCAAATGACGTCACGGATCAAGTCTCTAGACGTCCTGGAGCCCAAGTAATTCCCACCCGCATGCAAAACGAGTATATCCAGGGGCCTAAATTAGCATAAAAATGAAATTCGGGCATTACCCAGATCCACAGCAAATCCCTGATACCGATACACCGAACCATCGCAACCTCCTTCGTTGTGCCCAACTGGCGCCCTGCCGGTCTTGCGTTGGCCCGAATGGAACCCCAATATACATACGAGTGACCTAACACCCAGATCAACCGAGGGGGTCCTGAAACATAAAACAAAGGGGGGGGGGGAATGTAAAAAAGAAAGGAAAATCGTTACCAAATAATAACGCTATCAAAAAATTGGGGGAAAATCGTATAAAATATGAGGCCGGACATAAGACCGATACCTCGCCGACTCCCAGCGACCAATCTTTTTCACAGCTTTAACCCCCAAACCCCAGCGAGCAGCCTCAGTGGCAGCCCCAATCCGAAACGAATGAGAACCAAACTCCAAACCATTCAGACCACAACTAGCTAAACCCCGCCTGAAGATGGTAATAAACTGATACACCGATAATGCAGATCCATCTTGATGTAACAAAAAGGCACCCGATGATGGACCTCTCACCTCCAGAAATGCAGAAACCCATCTCACAGGGCATTCAAACAAACCGTCCACAGCCCACAATTCCACCAAACAACCCTTACCAGCTGTATCGGTTTTTGACCCCCTCAAATAACACCGTACTGCCTCCTCCAAGCACTCTACATCCTGTGATAACAGCCCGCCATGACATTTAACATTTCTACTCACCAATTCGCTTATCCTAAATTCCCCAAAAAACGCCAGAACAAAGGCCGCCCCAAATAGCCGACATTCATATTCAGAACTACACACACAGCTAAGGCAACACAAAAGCTGACCCAGTATTTCAAACTATACCGGGCGCCGCCAATCTCGTACCGGATAGCTCCTCCGAAATGCCTTCATCGCCTGGTGAACCAAGAAATCCTTGGTAAAGTCCCTCCAACCACTTAACTTAAAGAAGAAGGCCAAACCTGCTAACCTACCAGCTACAGCTGAGCCTGATAGACCCTCCTGAAATGCCCTGCCGATCATATACAACAATAAATAGGGACGGTCCGCTTCCGTCACCTGCTCACCTGCCGACTCCTCTAGCTCCTGCCAAAGGCGCCACGCAGAAACATATCGAGACCAAGTACTGGGGTTAACAGAACACCTCAACAAATTCAACGCTGCATGGACACTAGATCCCACAACCACCGGGGCCAATCGGTCTCCAACTGCTCCGCGTCCGGCGCTAGTTCCCGAAAACAATCCCACTGGAAGCGAGACAATGCATCAGCTATTGAATTCTGAACACCCGGTACATGAACAGCACAAAACCAGACATTAAAATCCAAACACCTGAGCACTAGATGGCGCAAAAGAGACAGAACTGGCAATGAAACAGCTGACAAGTTGTTAATACAATGCACTACACTTAAGTTGTCACAGAAGAAATGCACTTTCTTGTTCCTCAGCTCAGAGCCCCAAACCTCCAAAGCCACCACAATAGGAAACATTTCCAGCAATGCCATGTTTCTTGTCAAACCTGCATCCTTCCATGATTCCGGCCACTCTCCCACACACCATTTTCCACCGAAATAGGCCCCAAAACCATAAGAACCTGACGCGTCTGTAAACAAAACCAGATCCACATTAGAAACGACTTGATCCATCCAAACCGACCTGCCATTATAAGATTGAAGAAAATCCGCCCAAATGGACAAATCCGCCTTGTGTTCCGAATTCAATCTTACAAAATGCAACAGATGTTTAATGCCTGCTGTCGCCTGAGCCAACCTACGTGAAAAAACTCTTCCCATAGGTAAAATCCTGCACGCAAAATTTAACTTACCCAAAAGAGATTGCAGTTGGCGCAGGTGCAATTTCTTTGCCCGCAAAGCCTCTTGGACACAAGACTTCAGATCTAACAACTTGTCCTCTGGCAAGCGGCATTCCATCCTGACGGAATCCAATTCAATGCCCAAAAACTTCAAAACCGTGGAGGGGCCCTCCGTTTTCTCCAGGGCCAACGGAATGCCAAAGAGAGATGCTACCTGTTCAACCGTCGTAAGCAGCAAAGAACAAACTGAGGACCAAGCTGGCCCAATACACAAAAAGTCATCTAAATAGTGCCATACGGAGTCCAAGCCGGATTCCTCCCTAACTACCCATTCAATAAAACAACTAAACTTTTCAAAGTAGGAACACGAGATCGAACATCCCATCGGTAGACAACAATCCACGTAATAATGACCGTCCCAAAAACAACCAAGTAAATGAAAACTGTCTTGGTGCACAGGAAGCAGACGAAAAGTGGACTTAATGTCCGTTTTTGCCATGAGAGATCCTTTTCCCAGCCTCCACACCCAGTCCACGGCCTTGTCAAAAGAAACATACGATACTGATGCCAAATCTGGATCAATACCATCATTAACTGAACTACCATGAGGATACCACAAGTGATGGATTAGCCGAAACTTGTTAGGCTCCTTTTTGGGCACAACGCTCAGAGGAGAAACACAAACATGGCAACGGAGGTTGCAAAAAAGGACCAGCCATGCGACCAAACTTAATTTCCTTATCCAATTTTTCCTTAACAACTGCCGCATGCATCCGAGCCGAAATCAAATTCTTAGGCCGCACCGTACTTTGGCACAACTGCCGACGGAATCCTGAAGCCAAAATTAAAACCATCCCTCAACAACACAGCTGCTTCCTTATCCGGATACCTACTTAGAAACGGAAGCATCCGATCTATTCTCACTGGTGTACTCCCTTTTTGAAAAAGAGTCGCTTGATTTTTTCTTTCCTTTCTTAAAGCACTTGGAATGGCTGTGAGACCCTCCGCAGCCTGAACATTCGTGCTTAAACTTACAGTCTGTGCCAAAACGGCATTCCCGCTCGTTAAACTGCCAGCACAGCCCCTTCCTGGAGCCTGAATTGGCAGAACCCCCGCTACTCCCAGGAAAGGACTGCGAGGTTGACTTTGGTGCTGTCATCAATCGCAACCACAAACTAATCTCCTTGCGGTCCCACCGTAAACTCGGACGGACTGCCTTTCTTTGCCTAAACTGTTCATCATACCTCAGCCAGGCCGTCCCACCATAAACACGGTATGCTTCACTAATCGAATCTAAATAACAAAATAATGCAGAGCAGTTCTCCCCAGTGACACTCGCTAGTGTGTTAAACGCCTGCAGCCAATTTTGAAAAGTGCGAGGAATCAGACGATAACGCCTGCGCTCCTCCTCATCCTTCTTACTCTCATCTGGATTTACCCTGTCCAAATTAAACTTCTCCAACGGTAGCAAAGAAAAAATTTCCACGTACTCATCCTTCCATATTTTTTCTCGCACCTCCTGCTTTAAATGAGCTCCCAAGGGGCCATCAAAGCACATATAAACCTCGCCTCTCGCTCTGTCATCCAACCGCACTGTATCCACTGGAGTCGCCGCAGTCGCTGGTGCTGCAACCGTCTCATTAGCTGCAACTGGTGCGGGAATCCCTCCACTCACAACTGCCGGGGTCTCCGCAACCGCCCCTGAACCTCCAGCACCACCCTGCCAAACTCCGCTAGGACCTGCCGCAGGTGACAAAAAACCCCGCACCATGCTAAGAAATTCCGACACAACATCGCTCACCCGTTCACTACCCATCGCCCTGTCAGCTGCCAAGCCCCTCTGAAAATACCGGTCCCTCTGATCTACATCATCCGCATTCCCCCGAGGCGCATTTAAACCATGTGACTTACCAGGCCGACTATGAGGAAACCTCGGAACAGCCGTTTCGTGTCCTCCGCGGCGATCGTCCCCACTCTCTTCACTGCCAGATGAAATCTGGCCCTCTTCTTCAGAGGCAGATTCAGGCTCGGGGACATCGCCAGGTAAACCCGACGGAGTCAACCCACCTCTAGACCTGGACCTCCTATCCACAATAGCGCGCTGTCTGGGAGGAGGAGAGACTTCAGCTACATGCTGTTACAACTCTCCTGTTAGGTTTTTTTTAGTTTGCTGGTCACATGGCCATTTTGCCTTTTTAATCCGGCTCCGCCCTCCTGGCTTTGCTGGACTTCATTTGTATTTACTACTGTTGAGCTAGCTTGTTGCTCTGTTGCCATTCTCTGTTAGTTTTGCTAGGTCTTCTGACCCCTATGCCTTTTTGTTGTGTGTTTGTTTTTGACTGCAACTATTTCTGCTAGGAGGTGTCCAACTTTTCCCAGTCCCTAGATCTTGTAGGGATCCCTCCCTCACATCTATAGGTCTGCGTTCAGACTAGCCGAGGACTTTAGCGGGTCTGATCGCAGGATCAGGTTCCCCGTTACATCGTAGGGATCTAGTTTAGTTCTATTGTAGGGACAGATCTCCTCTGGAGGTGACCAAGCTCCAACAACACGTGAGTAGCTGTTCTGGAGCGCATTTTGTGGAACCTAAGGTACGTCTGCCTGATCTATTTTTTGGTGAACAACAAGATTTTTTTCTTTTAAAAATGCTTGTCTATTATATTTTCGTTTGAGACCCGGATCCTCTGGTGATGAATCACAGCGCATAGGGATCATACTGTCACTTTTGCGCAAAGATCCTCAGGGATGGGCCTTCTCTCTCCAACCTAGTGATCCGTGCTTTAGATCAGTGGATAGTTTTTTTTCTGCTTTGGGTTTGTTGTACGATGATCCTGATCGTGTCTCATCTGCTGAGTCTGAATTAAGACGTTTGAGGCAGGGATCAGGTAATGTGGAAAAATATTGTTCTCACTTCCGTCGGTGGTCTGCCCAGGTGGGGTGGAACGATTCTGCTTTGAAAAGCTTGTTTCTTGCAGGGCTATGTGAAAGGGTAAAGGATTTACTGATTGCTTATCCCACACCTGGAAACTTGCAGGAGGCAATGCAATTAGCTATACGGGTGGACAGGAGACTGCGTGAAAGGGTTAATGAGAGCAAATCCTCTGCTATGTCAGCTTCGAGTCCTGAGAGGTTCTGTGCTGACAATGGAGAGCCGATGGAAATTGGGGCGATGGCACCCGCTCTCAGGAAAAAGACCGCCGACTTTCTGAAGGCTTGTGTTTCTATTGCGGAAATTCTGGTCATTTTATTAAGAGCTGTGTGCTTCGTAAGAAGAAAGAAAAAAAAATGGTCAGTCATGCTCGTATTGCCTGTTTAAATTCTAAGGGAGTATTCCTATCTGCCACTACTGCTGCTCAGGATGAATTAATTGAATTTCGGGTATTTGTGGATTGTGGATCTACTCTGAATGTGATTGATGGGGGATTCTTGGAAAAACTTAGATTAGAACCTAAAACTTTGTCATCCCCTATTGCTGTGGTTTCTGTCGATGGCTCTCCCTTGAAGAGTGTTACTCACAAGGTCTGTGAATTTCCCCTCACTATTAATGGTATTCATCAAGAGAATTTGGATTTGGTGGTATTGGATAATTTGCCTTCTCCAGTAATATTGGGGTTACCCTGGTTAAAATTGCACAATCCTGTACTGGATTGGTCTACCAATGAAATTAAGTCCTGGAGCCCTAAGTGTTATGACAAGTGTTGTAACGGGCGCATTGCTGCTGTGGATAGAGGGGAATTGCCTGTACCTATTCAGGATTTTTGGAGAGTTTTTTCTGAGGAGGAGTCGCAGGTTTTGCCTCCCCATAGAGACTATGATTGTACCATTGAATTTGTCCCTGGCGCGACTCTTCCTAAGAGTCGTTTATTTAATCTTACTATTCCTGAAAGAAAGGCTTTGGAAGAATACATACAGACAAGCTTGGCCGCCGGTCACATTAGGCCTTCCAAGTCTCCTGTGGCTGTTGGATTTTTTTTTGTAAAAAAAAAAAGATGGCGGTTTACGTCCTTGTCTGGACTTTCGTGAGATTAATAAAATTACTGTACGCAATCCTTACCCACTGCCATTGATTCCTGATTTATTTAACCAGTTAGTGGGGGCCAAGTGGTTCTCTAAAATTGATCTCCGGGGGGCATACAATTTGTTGCGCATGAAGGAGGGTGATGAATTGAAGACTGCTTTTAACACTCCTGTGGGTCATTTTGAGAATCTGGTTATGCCTTTTGGTCTCACCAATGCTCCAGCATTTTTTCAGAATCTTATTAATGATATCCTTAGACCTTTAATCGGCAAAAATGTGGTTGTGTATTTGGATGACATTTTGATTTATTCGCCGGATCTGGAGTCTCATTGGCGGAGCGTACGTGAGGTATTACAGTTATTAATGGACAATTCGCTTTTTGCTAAGCTGGAGAAATGTGAGTTCGCTGTACAGAGAATTAGTTTTTTGGGCTACATTATCTCCAGTGAAGGTTTTGAGATGGACCCGGTTAAAGTTCAAGCTGTGCAGGAATGGCCTAGGCCTATTGGTTTGAAATCGATACAGAGGTTTTTGGGTTTCACCAATTATTACAGAAAATTCATAAAAAATGTTTCTATTATTGTCAAACCGCTGACCGATCTCACCAGGAAAGGTGCTAATGCGGTTCAGTGGACTTCTGAGGCCATTGAAGCTTTTGTGTTTCTAAAGGAGAGGTTCACCTCTGCTCCCATCCTTATGCAGCCTGATGTGACTAAGCCGTTTTTGGTTGAGGTTGATGCTTCTTCGGTGGGGGTTGGTGCGGTGTTGTCTCAGGAAAACAAGGATGGAGCACATCCCTGTGCCTTTTTTTCAAAAAAATTTTCCGAGACTGAACTTAAATACGATATTGGTAATCGGGAATTGCTGGCGATTAAACTCGCATTTGAACACTGGCGTCATCTCTTGGAAGGTGCTGAATTTCCCATTCAGGTTTTCACTGATCATAAAAATCTGATCTATCTTGATGCTGCCAAGTGCTTGAATGCCCGTCAGGCTAGGTGGGCACTTTTTTTCTCGCGGTTTAACTTTTCCGTTACTTACATCCCGGGTACCAAGAATGTTAAAGCGGATGCTTTGTCTCGCAGCTTTTCTCCCATGGTCTGTGTTGAGGAGGAAGAGGAGACCATTTTACAAGAAGGTGTTGTGATTGCTGCTTTGGACTCCGTTTTGGAGGATGAGATTCTTAAAGCACAGGAGAATGCCCCATCTAACACTCCCCATGGGAGGTTGTTTGTGCCTAGGACCTTTAGGAGAGATTTGTTTGTTGAGTGTCATGAGTCTCGGTTGGCAGGTCATCCAGGAATTTCTGAGACCAAGAGACTTGTGGGTCGCATTTTTGGTGGCCTGGATGGCAGAAGGAAGTCATTAAGTGGGTGCGCCAATGTACTGTGTGTGCAAGATCCAAGTCTTCGCATGCTCCTGCTGAGGGGTTGCTTTGCCCTCTGGAGGTTCCTAGTGCACCTTGGACACATCTGGCTATGGACTTTATTACTGACCTTCCTCCCTCTGAAGGTTTCACGGTCATCTGGGTGGTCGTGGACCGTTTTAGCAAGATGTGTCACTTGGTTCCCTTCATCAAACTGCCTTGCGCTAAGACACTCGCCAAGGCCTTTGTCAAGGAAATTGTCAGACTACATGGTGTTCCTACTGACATTGTTTCTGATAGGGGACCTCAGTTCGTGGCTCGTTTTTGGCGTGCCTTTTGTGACAGGTTGGGAGTTCATTTGTCGTTTTCATCCGGATATCATCCTGAGTCTAATGGCCAGACAGAAAGGAAGAACCAGGATGTTGAGCAGTTCTTGCGTTGTTTTGTGGCAGACAATCAAGAGGGGTGGTCTGAGTTTCTGCCACTTGCTGAATTTGCTCTTAACAACCATACATCCTCTTCTGCTGGGTGTTCGCCTTTTTTTTGTTGTTCTGGGAGACATCCGTCTTTTGGGTCATTTTCCAAATTGGTTTCGGCTGTGCCTGAGGAGGAGAGTTTTTCCGGTGATTTGGAGAGAGTTTGGACGGATGTGCGTGGTAATCTTCAGGAGGCTAACAAGAAATCTAAGAGGTACTTTGATAGGAAACGGCAAGAGGTTTTGTTTGCTGTTGGTGACATGGTTTGGTTGTCCTCTAAGAATCTGCGATTGAGGATTCCTTCTAAAAAATTGGGTCCCAAGTTCGTAGGGCCCTTTAAGGTACTTCAGATAGTTAACCAATCTGTTGTTAGGCTGGAGGTTCCTACGTCCTGGAGGATTAATCCGGTGTTTCATGTTTCTCTGTTGAAAAAAGCTGATGTGTCGGATGGTGACGCCTCTACCACTGTTCCTCCGGTGGTGGAGGACGGGGAATATGAAATTTCCCGCATCCTAAATTCTAGACGGTATAGAGGGAGTTTGCAGTATCTCGTCGCTTGGAAGGGTTTCGGACCTGAGGATAACTCATGGGTGAGGGCGGATGATGTTTCTGCTCCCAGACTTGTCCGAGCGTTTCACAGGAGGTTTCCTGGTAAGCCTGGGCCTAGGGGATCCGGAGGATCCTCTTAGAAGAGGGGGTACTGTTACAACTCTCCTGTTAGTTTTTTTTTAGTTTGCTGGTCACATGACCATTTTGCCTATTTAATCCGGCTCCGCCCTCCTGGCTTTGCTGGACTTCATTTGTATTTACTACTGTTGAGCTAGCTTGTTGCTCTGTTGCCGTTCTCTGTTAGTTTTGCTAGGTCTTCTGACCCCTATGCCTTTTTGTTGTGTGTTTGTCTTTGACTGCTACTATTTCTGCTAGGAGGTGTCCAACTTTTCCCAGTCCCTAGATCTTGTAGGGATCCCTCCCTCACATCTATAGGTCTGCGTTCAGACTAGCCGAGGACTTTAGCGGGTCTGATCGCAGGATCAGGTTCCCCGTTACATCGTAGGGATCTAGTTTAGTTCTATTGTAGGGACAGATCTCCTCTCTTTCCTTAGTCTCTGTAGCAGATCATAACACATGCCTGCCGCCCGCATCCCTAGCAGCAATCTGCCCTCTCCCATGGACATTGCACCGGTCCTCGGTGCTACCGACATCCCGGGTGGGTCGTCTCCTGGCCCCCCCGCACTGGTCTTCCCGATCTCCGCCGCCGGGGTCCTGCTGATCCTGACGCCTGGGCCCAGTGCCGTTGCACCTGTCGTTCTTCTGGGTCAGCTCCAACTGACCAGTTTCTTCCTTGCTTTCCCCGCTGCATGGGCCCGGCGCGGCTGTGCCTGCCGCTCACCTGAAATAGCTCCGGCTGACCTATTCACCCTCCTGCCTCCTTCTGCTCCCTGGGTCCGGCATCCTTCAGGCTCAGCTCTCCTTCCCCTGGCTGCTCGCTGGGCCCGAAGTGGATGCCCCGGCCGTTCATATAATGTATCTCTCCCTACTGCAGCAGCAGAGGCCCTGCTCTCCTGAGCAGCCCGCACTTCCTGGATAGTGGTACCACATGACCGGGATGACCTCACAGGGGGGTGGCGGAGCCAACTTTGTCACTCACCCCGGCCTCTGGACGATGCTGATGCTGAGAGATTCTTCCAGAGCGGCGTGCGGCAGATGTGGGCTGGGGTTGTGTCTGTGATCCAGAGGGGTCCCTGGAGGGGCTTTGCAACCGGCGCCTGTTCCGGGGAGTCCCTTCCGGGCTGAGTCTCTCCGGCGGCCTGGACCTCCTTGCACCTCTCTGAGGTGCTGCGGGTGCAGCCACCTCTCCGGCCGTCCCTTCAGTGTTCCATCGCTGCAGCTGATCCTGGAGCCACAGCTGTCCCCTGCTCTCAGCCAAGGAACGGATCTCCTGGAAAAGAGCCTCCATTCCTCAGGACCCGACGTAGATTCAGGTACGTTAACTTTTACCGAATGGACTACCCCCACCACCCCTCACCTTATATACCCCCCACAGAGATACTTCCCACTAGCCAATCAGATAACCCCGTACTATCCCCCTGCCCCTATACTCCTCCCCTACAAATTTGCGCCCAAAACTCTATTCCTTACATTAACCCCTTACCACCCCAAATTACGGCCTAGCAGACCTCCTGAGTCATGCGGCCCTCCCCTTAAGGCCCCTATGGGGGGATGCAGTCCGGGCCATACTACCTCTGGAGTAGTCTAGGCAACACGCACTTTCATATCTACTCTCCTTCCTCTGATGTGTTGTCACACGTGGTGGGAATGGATGCCCTATTTGGCGTCTGGGGCTGACCGGGCAACACACGCTCTCCCTGATTGAACTTCGCTCCTCCCTCCTCTCGCATGTGACTGCACGGCGAGGAAACGAGGTGCAACAGGGAGCCCGCCCTGCAGGTGAGCTTGGCGTTTTTTACCGCAATCGATATCTGGTGTATAGGGCTATATACTCCTCATTCTATAAAGGGTTAACATCTCCATGTAACATTCTCATGCAATCATTTTAAATAGCATTTGATGTGTAACGTAGTGGATTAGCTGTCCAATTACATAAATACCCAGTCTCTGTCTACTCAGTATACCCTTTTGAAGAAGCTTTGAAGCGAAACGCGCGTTAGAGGGTTTACTGCAGTGAATATGAATTGCTTGCTGTCCTTTGAGACATATTTATTTTCAATAGCACTGTTTTAAGGATTTTTCAGTCTGCTGACTATGTGGTTATATTGAGCACTTGTTCTGTTTATAGTTATACTTTTTTCTGAGTACCACTCCTCAGCATTCTGTCTCATCCTGTTGCCACTACCCTTATGGAGTGAATCCACGGGAATATAAAATCTTTTTTCTATATATTGATCTTTGTGAACAGTTTTATTGTGCGACCATAGTATTTCTATTTGATGAACACTAGGTGGATCACACATTGTGTACTTCTGGCACTATTACTTAGGTCTAAGAGTGAACTTTCACTATTTATATTACATATTTATACAGCCGGGTGGATCCCCCTTGATGTTCATTACTGTTCAGGGCATTTATATGTATATATTTGGATTCTCATCCTTTATATGTTTTTTCTTCATATTGGTCTTTAGTGGCTCCATGTGCAATTTATATTTATATTTGTAACCTGTCCAACTTTCTAGGACAAGCATGCTAATTTGCATTCATCCACCATCTCTGTAGTATCACTTTTTTAATGTTGTCTAATTGATTGTTGAATAAAGATTGACTGATTTTTGTACATGGGAATTCTCTTTTTTGGCTTTTTGTATGAGAAGATAGTATATAAGAGTGGACACTGTCCTAATAAATTTGAGAAGGTTTGGAAGCTTTGGTGTGACCCATATCCTACTGATCCTACCTCTCAATTCAGTCTGGGAGATAATAGTTTTTCTTGTATTTCCCCTATAAACACCTGTGTAATGTGTATTGTTGTATTCTTTAAACTTGACTGACATGATGTGTATGGAGATGTATATAAAGAGCTAATAACAGATATGATGTTGTTGAATAATTATGTATTTTCACTCTGGAACCATTGTTATTCTTTTTTTCCTGTTATGCAATCTCTCAATTACTTGAATTAAAAAAAAAGATAATCTTGGAGAGGTGACGTCTAAGAAGGAAAAGAGATTTAGACATGGTCTATTCCAACTTGGATGGAAGACAGAAAAAGAGCGAAAACTAACACAGGACACAAGCAGAGGTGCACATGAATGAAAGTGATCTGAGAGACATCTGCGTTTTAATTTTAAGACTACGCTAAACTCCTTTGTTTCATCAAATATTGGTGAACATCTCCTTTAATATTGGAAGTGGCTGGTGTGAATTGTCAACTCTGATCATGGACCTAAAGGAAGTTGTTCTTCATTTGTATCTGGATCCTCAATGAAATGTAAGACATGTTTAAATAATTCTGAAGCCCCCACTACTTTCTTACCAGAATGGTTTTATACCAGGGAGTGGAACTGATTCATTTGAGGAAAGTGTTTAACAATATTAGGAGACGGAGACCACCGCTCCATCATGGCAACAAAGGCCACAAAGACTTGTAACAGGGTGGTGTAGGAGTTCTTGTGGAGGGTACTCAAGATGTTTGGGTTCAGGGAGAATTTTATCAGGTGGATCAAACTATTATACCATTCACCCCAAGCCAGAGGTACAAAACGGTGATGCCCCCTCTCTTATCTTCTCACTGTATTTTCCTTGAGGAAATTAGTGGTTTTGGCAGCAGTGGAGAGGGGGAAAGATATTGATCTATGCAGATGATATTCTGCTGATTTTGTTAGAGATGGGGAAATCTTTCCTGTGGACCATAGAGGTGACCGTGTCTTTTGGTGCCCACTTTGGCTTGAATAGCAACTGTAGTATATGGGTTTTATTTGATGAAAAAATCAGAAAAGCGTGAAGAGATTTACAGACTTTAGTAAAAAGATGGCTTTGAATATTTAGGGATAAATATCACATGGGAGCTTGTGAGTTTTGTATCGCTTAACATTATATTGTTCATTAGGAAATTAAAATAGATGTTGATGTGGATGCTGCTGCCGATATCTAATGTGGATAGAATAACCCTGATTAAGATGATGGTCTCTCGCCTCTAGTTCGTTATGTCCTCAGCGTCTGCCCGGTATGGGTAAATGAGAACATTTTTAAATAAACAGAAACTCTTCTGAACGACCTGATTTGTTGGCGAGAGAGGGTGAGAATAAAAGTAACTATCTTCTGAAGTCTCAGACAGAAGGAGGCTTGGCCGTCCCTTATTTCCACAGGTATTTCTGGGAAGCCCAATTACTTAAATTTCAGGAATTCTGATTTTGAAAGATTTTTACTAAATAAGAAAAAAAGGGATTTTATAACATTTATGAATTTTTGAAATCAGGGATTTTTTTTCAGGGGAATCTAGGAGATGACAAATGTTTTATTCTTGCAATTATACTTGATTATTTAAAGAAGATATTAAATATTAACACGTCAATTGGATACACCTCATCATAGGATAATATAAATATATATAAAATTGTTAAGATACAGGGTTTTGGAAGAGAAAAGGTTGCATTTGGTTAAACATTTAATCCATGAAGATGAGTTGTTGCCATTTAATGTGATGAAGACACAGTTTAGCTTAAGTAAAGTGCACGATTTTAGATATTGTCAAATTCAACAAGCGATGAAGAGTATGAAGGAATCAAATTGAGGAATGGATTATTTTTTGATTGGTTGCCATTTAACAAAGAATCTATCTAATATTAATAAACTTATATATTTTCTACAATATTCTATAATATAATAAATATAATATTAATAAAAAATTAACCGTGATTCCTTATATATTTAATGTTTAAGAAGAAGATTAGTTGAGAAAGTAAAGAGTAAATATTGCAGAGGCTCAATATATATAAAAACAAAAGTGGGATGTCAATTAATCAAACTATAAATTAATCCAATTGATCCATTGGTTCTATTATTTTCACCAGGTATTATACAGAATGGAGAAGATAGCTGACAATACTTGTAAGTTGTGTAAGAAACAAGGGCAGAATTGATACATTTATCATAGGGTATAAAGATATAGAGGGGAAACTGGGGACTTAGATCTCCATTGAGGTCAAATCAACAATTGTAACCTGCTCTCTGGAACGAAAGAGATGAAATGAGGAAGAAGAGTTTGTAAGTAGGCGACTTTATACAGCAAGAGTGGATTTGGTTAGGAAATGGATAGGGAAAAAAATTGAATACTACAGAATGGAAGAATTTTTTTCAGAGAGTAATAAAATACAAGAGGGCGTGGCTTTGCTCCTCAGAGAATTCAAAAAATTGGGAGAAGATTTTGCAAAAAATGTAGCGTAGAGCATTAAAACTTGGGGGAGAGGGATAATCAATCACCTATTTTTTTCGGGGTTTCTTTGTTTTTTTAAATCTTGTTTTTTGTCGACTTTTTTGATTATTATTTTTTTTCTGAACAATTCAAAAAAGGGCAGGAGTTAGGGAATTAGAAGGATTGTTGTTTTTTTCTGGATTTATGTTTTGTATTTCTGCAGTACGTTTTGTAGATTTAAATAAAGTTAAATAAAAAAACAAACAATCGCATCATTCCGATGATGTCACAATGACTGGACGATATAGAACGCCCCGTCATCCAGAGTTCCGCTGAGGGATTTTGTAGGCGTTTGAGGAGAGAGGAGTGTTGTAAGTGATTTTTGCAAATATGATGAGAAAAAAGCGATTTAAGCGCATTATAGTTCTCTCTGACACCGAGGACAGCAGTGATGATGACGATTTCCATCAGGTGAGCGTCATTTTTATATTTTTAAATAATGAGAATACATTTGCGATAAAAATCCCATTAAAAACAAATGGTGGAACCAAAAATAGAGCTCCAGGAAGAGGCATGATGGGGTGATAGTTTGGATCATGTTTGCAGAGTAATG
The DNA here is from genome assembly GCF_046119375.1 of Phyllobates terribilis. Taxonomy (NCBI): domain Eukaryota; kingdom Metazoa; phylum Chordata; class Amphibia; order Anura; family Dendrobatidae; genus Phyllobates; species Phyllobates terribilis. Next base: position 801,219,047 of record NW_027362763.1, on the reverse strand, counting down.
ACTGCCTTTAGTTGTGGTATTTGTGTCAACATGTCCATGTACAGGGTACATAATAATATTGTATGAAGACATGTAAATGTCACCACCGCCCCCATCCATATCCTAACCATAAATGTCCCGCACACCCGTCCTACTCTGCACATGAAGTAAGCGCAGGCCAATGGTAACTATATTCATATAGGCATCTACCTGGGGTTTGTAGAATGTAAGCTTGCGAGCAGGGACCTCACTACTGATGTAACTGTTTAAACTGTCTCCCCTTGTATTGAATTTATTGTTTGTACATGTCCCCGCTTAATTGTAAAGTGCTGCGGAATATGTTGGCGCTATATAAATAAAAATTATTATTATTATTATTATTATACCTGTAAGTCAGTGGAAAATGGAGGAAGATTATAAATTAGAGATGTTCATGCTCATAGATTCTATCTGACATGTTTGATCATTTTTCAGTATCATCCACGAAAGAAGCCAATACCGAGGTCTCCAGGCCAGGTTATCATCAGTGGCTTCAATTCGGGCCCGACTCCGAATTTACCAGGTACTGTGCTCCGATCCAGTAACAGCTCTGATATATTGATGTGTCATTATAGTCATTGGGTGCAGCTCACTGTGGTCAGGGCTTGGATTTATCTCTATTATACGTCTAAGGTAATGAGTTCATATTAAACATTTCTTTTCAGCATTTGGTCAGGAATATTTATGCAGGCATTATAAAGTCAGACAGAAATGAGATTTGGGGATTTCTTCTCATGGTGGCCATGTACAGGGCAGGTTACTGTACCTGAATGTGGTGTTTTGCCCCTTGTACATATAGGGGTACACTGGATACATTATTAGGATTTATTTCTTTTGACAATATTCTAATAAGAGATTTATGTTGTGTTGCCCCCACAGATCTGATTTTACCACCTTCAGATCCTGATCCGGACAGTACCACCTGGTAAGACCCACGTCTCCTCCATTACTAGGTATATGATGGGGATTAATGATTAATGGTCAGCTCATTATTTGTTACCTTTATTTCACAGCTCCGATGCCATCATTATTAATGATGATGAGGATTCCAATAGAGCAGGAACTTCCGCATATAATAGTAAGTGATCATTTCTAGATACAATCAGGGTAATGTTATTGTAGAAACAACATTGAATTTTCTGTACTGTCACAGATCAGTTACCAAATGTAACAATTAAAGGCAAATTATAAATGGGTCTGTGCATTTTTAAATTAAAGATACATTAAAGGGGTAGTCCTATTTTAGATAAGCTTTATTGGTGTGAGTCCTATGTCTGGGACACTTCCATAGTGGCAGAACAACATTTCTTTTCAGCATTTGGTCAGGAACATTATTCATGCATTCGCTCTATAGTCGGTCAGGATTGGGATTCGGGGATTTCTTCTCATGGTGGCTATGCACAGTGCAGGTTACTTTAGCTGAATGTGGTCTATTTCCCAATCTACATATAGGGGTACACTGAATACTGTATTAGGATTTATTTCTTTGATGTTCCTCTGTCGTTGTTATTACAATATTTAATAAGAGATTTATGTTGTGTTGCCCCCACAGATCTGATTTTACCACCTTCAGATACTGATCCGGACAGTACCACCTGGTAAGACTCACATCTCCTCCATTACTAGATACCTGATGGGGAATAATGATTAATGGTGGCTCATATTCTGTTACATTTATGTCACAGCTCCGATGATGACATCATTGTTATTACTGACGATGACGATTCCAATACTGGAGAATCTTCCACATATCATGGTAAGTCATCATTTCTAGATACAACCAGGGTTTTGTTATTGTAGAAAGAACAATGTTTTTTTGTACTGTCAGTTTCCAAATCTAACAACTAAACGCAAATTACAGTTGGGTCTGTACCTTTAACCCCTTAGGGACTGGTCAATTTGTAGTCTACTTATGTCTTTTCCTCTCCTTCTTCCTTGAGACTTATCTGTTTTAATATTTTCATCCACATTAACATATAATGGGTTGCTTTTAGTGCAATGAGATGTTCTTCTCAATGGCACAATTCACATTACCATACAATGTATTGCAAAATGCAAAAAAATTCCAAGTAAGGGAAAACTGAAAAAAAAAATGGATTTTTTGGAGGGTTTTTGATTTTTAAGGTCTTCATTGCACAGTACAATGAACCTGGAAATATGATTCTCCAGGCCAGTATGATTATGTCCATACCAAACTTGCAAAGTTTTTCTTTTTAAGTGTGAAAAACAATTCTGATATTATTAATAAGTATATTTGATTTTGTCGCCATTTTCTGAGATCTGTAACATTTTTATTTTGCTATTGATGGAGGCGTATGAGGGCTTGTTCTTTTATAAGGCGGCTCGATGTTTTTATTGATAATATTATGGGGTGGATGTGACATTTAAATTGCTTCTTATTGCATTTTTTGAGTAGTTGCAGAGAGAAAAAAACCCACAATTCTAGCATTTTGATTTAGATGTGTTTTCACTTTACAGCATTTATTATGTTTTCTCTCTAGCATGGATCTGCATTCTGACCTGTCTGATTACAAATTTTCATTCTTCCATATTTCTGTACAGATAATTCACCATCTGATAGTGAGGAGAGCTCCGCTACAGAGGAGAGGTGAGTTATGCCGGATGCATCTACCTCTGTGGAAAACCATGAACTAGGTCAGATGTTTCCTTTGGATTTATTTCTGATTCCTTATCTTTCCCAGGACACCACTATGTAGCATCCCCGGCTGTTTCCTGGAAGACATTATTTCTCCATCTTCCATCTACGTTACCCACTTTCAGGTAACAAAGGAGAAGCTGGTGGAGCGACTGTACCATCTATACAACAGGACAGTCTTCGAGAATAAGGTATTTTATTATCGGTATCTGGGCGACACATGACTTATCCATTATCTCCACCTTCAAACAATCATTTCTATCATTCTAAGTTTCTGAAGAGCACCCTAACTCCCTTGTCATGGTTCTGAAATCTCAGGCAAAACTCACTTAGTTTGGTAAATGCCATCACCTCCTTCTTATCTGTGGGATGAGTGGAGACCTTACATGATCCATCATGCAGACATATAGAGATTAGCAACTTTTTGTAGTTCACAGGATTTTACATTTACATATAAAAACCAATTTGTTGACATCTGGACATTTTAGGAAAGGTTTATTTTTATTTTTGTTCTCACATGTTGGACTTCTCAGTAGACCCCATGTCCCATACAAGGAGACTAGTTCTGTAAATCACACAGGAGAGTTGGGTGCTTTGTTAGAATGGGGTCAAAGAGTTTACAGATTTAGTGGAATTTGTTTCCTCTATTTTAGCTCCCGAGGAAAATGGACGTAGTCTGGAATAAGAGGCTGACATCAGCATCCGGTCAATGCCGTCACAAGTTGGAGAACACCCACCGTTCCTCAGTTATTGAGCTTTCCGATAAGGTCTTGGATTCTGCCGGTAGGTTTCATATCACGTCCATCCTGCAGCTTTATGAGACAACCTCTATAGGTTGCAAAACTGCTACTTGTGATGTAATACATCTTATAAATTCATCGTACATGCTGTCATGGGAAAAACTAAGTACACCCTCTTTGGAATCTAATGTTTTACATATTAGGACAAAATCAAAAAAGCATCAGGTCCTTAGAAGATCTTAAAAGTAAGAAAATACAATCTCAGAAAACAACATGATAAATAATATAGTGTAATTATGCAAAAGCAGTGTGTGATAAATTAAGTACACCCTTACTGCAGCTTCAAGTTATTATTGATAAAGATCATTCTAAAAGCTAGTGATTCATGGGGTGTACTTATTTTTCACTCTCTGCTTCTGCATTTTGAAGTAGTTATTGGTAAATAAGTAATGGCATGTTGTGACTTTTCATGTGTTTTTCATCTCAGGATGTATTTACCTAATTTGAAGACGTTTTAAGGATCAGATATTTTATATTATATCCTGAATCCTGATATGTAAAACCAAAGAGTTCAAGCAGGGTGTACTTAGATTTTCTTATGCCTGTATAAACTCTTTTTTAGTGCGACTACGATCCACACTTGCGCACGAGATGTGCCATGCTGCCTGTTGGATAATCGACGGTGAAGGCAGAGATAACCATGGCCCGTTATGGCAGACTTATACCAGAAGGGTAAATGACATCCATCCCGAGCTGCCGGAAGTGACGATGTGTCACAGCTATACCATCAGCTATAAGTACAACTACCAGTGCTCCCTGTGTGATAACAAGTAAGTAGATTTGATGATTCATCGCGTCATGAAACACAATCACCGTGCAGAGACGTCAGGGCGGTTCTGTTGGTATAAGGCTTTTATACTTTACTACTATCAGAGCGGACTGACGTCTGGGGACTGTAGGGCTTAGGATGCTACATGTTATATTTTCTGTGCTGGGGCCAGTCCTTAATATATTGGTTTCAATTTGTTCTTTTTAACATGATCCATGGTATTAACCAACGTTCATTCCAGTCTGGTAACCAATATTTCTCTTATCTTTGTAGACTTGGGCGTTTTCAAAGAATAGCTGATAATAAATCTTATTGCCGCCGGTGTGGAGGCCGATTACGTCAATTGTCCATCAGCTAAACATGTAACTATTCCTCAGAATATTTAGTCTCTAATTTTGTTTCTTTATAATTTAAAGTTCAGATACTTTTATATATTTTCCCCTGAGTAGCGAGACAATGAGTATTTGTGCTCATCACCAGCACCAGCGATTAGCAGCAAACATTCAGAATCCATCCTCATAGGTTACCATATTAATACTGGATACATTTCCATAACTTGCTGGATATGGAACGATTGATAATTTCCATCAATTATCTACAATGCTTTTGAAAACCTTTTATAATTTCAAGCTTAGTTGGATGTAATTATGCTTCTTTATATTTTCAGGTTCACTATTTGAACTATTTGAACATTGAGATTTGTCTAAATATCATCATCTCATCTACCTAAGATGAAGGTAAGAAAGAAGCCTCCACTATCATCAACAATCAGTAATAAGCTATTTTTAAAATATTGAGAATCTTAAGTCTCTAATTTAGTCTCTTATTGCCGTATATCATTTAAAGTGTAACTACTTTTATATATTTTGCTTTTCTTTCACCACGTAGGGAGACAATCAGCATACGTCTTCATCACGAGCAGCTAACAACAAACATTCAGAATCCACCTATCCTGATTCACACAAAGCTTCCAACATGTATTTTCCAGGTAAATATTTTGTTTTTCCTCCATGACTTCTCTTTAGTTTGTTTTATTTGATAACCGGTATACAGTACAGACCAAAAGTTTGGACACACCTTCTCATTTAAAGATTTTTCTGTATTTTCATGACTTTGAAAATTGTACATTCACACTGAAGGCATCAAAACTATGAATTACCACATGTTGAATTATATACTTAACAAAAAAGTGTGAAACAACTGAAAATATGTCTTATATTCTAGGTTCTTCAAAGTAGCCACCGTTTGCTTTCATGACTGTTTTGCACACTCTTGGCTTTCTCTTGATGAAGTTCAAGAGGTAGTCACCGGAAATGGTTTTCACTTCACAGGTGTGCCCTGTCAGGTTTAATAAGTGTTATTTCTTGCCTTATAAATGTGGTTGGGACCATCAGTTGTGTTGTGCAGAAGTCAGGTGGATACACAGCTGATAGTCCTACTGAATAGACTGTTAGAATTTGAATTATGGCAAGAAAAAAGCAGCTAAGTAAAGAAAAACGAGTGGCCATCATTACTTTAAGAAATGAAGGTCAGTCAGTCCGAAAAATTGGGAAAACTTTAAAAGTGTCCCCAAGTGCAGTTGCAAAAACCATCAAGCGCTACAAAGAAACTGGCTCACATGAGGACCGCCCCAGGAAAGGATGACCAAGAGTCACCTCTGCTTCTGAGGATAAGTTTTTCCGAGTCACCAGCCTCAGAAATCGCAGGTTAACAGCAGCTCAGATTAGAGACCAGGTCAATGCCACACAGAGTTCTAGTAGCAGACACATCTCTACAACAACTGTTAAGAGGAGACTTTGTGCAGTAGGCCTTCATGGTAAAATAGCTGCTAGGAAACCACTGCTAAGGAAAGGCAACAAGCAGAATAGACTTGTTTGGGCTAAAGAACACAAGGAATGGACATTAGACCAGTGGAAATCTGTACTTTGGTCTGATGAGTCCAAATTTGAGATCTTTGGTTCCAACCGCCGTGTCTTTGACTCTACGTGCCTGGTTCCCACCGTGAAGCATGGAGGAGGAGGTGTGATGGTGTGGGGGGGGGCTTTGCTGGTGACACTGTTGGGGATTTATTCAAAATTGAAGGCATACTGAACCAGCATGGCTACCACAGCATCTTGCAGCGGCATGCTATTCCATCAGGTTTGCGTTTAGTTGGGCTATCATTTATTTCTCAACAGGACAATGACTCCAAACACACCTTCAGGCTATGTAAGGGCTATTTGACCAAGAAGGAGAGTGATGGGGTGCTACGCCAGATGACCTGGCCTCCACAGTCCCAGTCCTGAACCCAATTGAGATGGTTTGGGGTGAGCTGGACCGCAGAGTGAAGGCAAAAGGGCCAACAAGTGCTAAGCATCTCTGGGAACTCCTTCAAGATTGTTGGAAGACCATTTCCAGTGACTAACTCTTGAAGCTCATCAAGAGAATGCCAAGAGTGTGCAAAGCAGTCATCAAAGAAAAAGGTGGCTACTTTGAAGAACCTAGAATATAAGACATATTTTCAGTTGTTTCATACTTTTTTGTTAAGTATATAATTCCACATGTGTTAATTCATAGTTTTGATGGATTCAGTGTGAATGTACAATTTTCATAGTCATGAAAACACAGAAAAATCTTTAAATGAGAAGGTGTGTCCAAACTTTTGGTCTTTACTGTATATTCAAAATTTTTAAAAAAACATGTATTTTAATTGTTTTCAGATTAATGAGAAAGGCGTCTTATTGTTTCTATACAGGCATGAGAGATCTTGTTAGAAAGAGGTGAAGACCTGCACCCACCTGCACTGATAACATGATCAGAAGCAGTTTCCAAGACCTGGAGAATCTCTACATGTGTTTTTTCAGAGCTGCCCAGCAATGGATATGATGGATATGGTGTGGAACATTTGAACATTGTTTTTTTTTTACATTTAAATATAAAAAACATAAAAAAATATATATATATAATTCTTTCTAGTTTTGGATTTTTGTTCTGGAAAGCGATGGTTTTTGCTAAACATATTACAATCAATATAAACCTAAAGAACTTCAACTTGGGTTACTACAACTATCACTGTCATTCATCCCTCCTTTTCGAGTTACCTTGCTTGAATTGTATGTATTTTTTTATTATTTTCTAATAAATATATCTTTTAATCATGTGGGGATGTCATTCATTTTGGTTTATATTTATTTCGTCAAAGTGTTTTCTCAGTTACTGCTATGTGGATCCAGTTTAGGATTTTTTCCTTGTTGTATATTACAATCAATACTGTCTACGTGTGTTATTCAGCCATCATCTGCCTCTAACAGCGGAGCTCCGTCTACGTCTGTTAAATGCTGCTGTCAGTCTGTGACAGCAGCATTTAATGCGCGCCGGCAGGGGGGCTCACTATTCTAGGCGCCCAATGGCCCCCCGAGACGTTATCATGGCGCGTCAATGGGTTGCCATCATGGTCAGGAGTCTGCTGAAGACCCACATGCCGGTCATGATACAAAAGTTCAAATCACCTGTTTTCCCCCATTAAAAATGATGAAATATAAAAAAATACACATATTTGATATCACTGCGATCATCAAAGTCCATCTATCAATGTATAGAATAAATTATTCCAATCAGTAAATGGCAAGAAGAAAATCAAAACGCCAAAATAGCATTTTTTCAGCCATCACAACAGCACAAAAAAATGTAATCAAAACATCCTATCCACCCCAAAGTTATATCAGTAAAAACAATGTCTCGGAGTACAAGAAACCAGACTTCGCACAGACCCAAGTCCTGAAAAAAGAAAATGCTGTAGTGCATACAGCTTGAGGCTGATGTTGACGTTCCGGAAATGGAGGGTGAGGAGAAGGTGCAGGAACTGCTGTAGAAGGTGGGGGCAACCCTGATTGAACCAGGGCCCGCAATCCTCGGTGTCGGTAGCACATGTTCCATCCCTGGGTTGACTGGGTCCCGGCTTCCATAATATTCACCCAGTGTGCCGTCAGGGAAATGTAGTGTCCCTGGCCACAAGCACTTGTCCACGTGTCCGTGGTTAGGTGGACCTTCCCAGTAACTGCATTGTGAGGGCACGGGTAATGTTATGGGACACGTGCTCGTGTAAGGCGGGGACAGCATACCGGGAGAAATAGCGGCAGTTGGGGACCAAGTACCGAGGGACAGCCGCCATGAGGTTGTGGAAAGCTTCCGTCTCCACAAGCCTAAAAGACAACATTTCCAGTGCAAGCAGTCTGGAAATGTGGCAGTTTAGTATTTTGGCCTGTATGTGAGTGGTTGCGTATTTGTGCTTGCGTTCCAAGGACTGGGATAGGGACAAACACTTGGTTGCAAGTGCAGGTGGGAGGCATCTTCGCCTGCATCATGGACAGGGGATTTGATAGAAGAAGATGCGCAATCATCTGTAGATTTGGTGCAGGCTGAATAGGATACTATCCCCTGTAAGGATATAGATAACAGCCGTACTCAAAGGTAATTTGCAAAGGTGGAAACAGTTTATTCAAATATATACATTCACCACACCGTTGAAAACCAACAAGGAGGAGCTTAAAGCGATATGCCATGACGTTTCGACCAAAAGTGGTCTTTTTCAAACATCGGTATAAGAGAAATATAGAAGCATTAATCGCATATAAAAGCACCTAAGGGTTAATAAACTTCTGGAATGTGGTTTTGAGCACCTTGAGGGGTGCAGTTTTTAGGAGGGTGTCACTTTCGGGTATTTTCTGTCACATAGGCCTTTCAGTCACTTCAAAGGTGATGTGGTTCCTTTCAAAAAAATTAAAAGTTTTATTGGAAAAATTAGAAATTGCTGATAAACCTTTAACCCTTCTAACTTTCTAACAAAAATAAATTGTTTAAAAAATTATGCAGAAGTAAAGTAGACATGTGGGAAATGTTAGGGAAATTAGGGAAACTATTTTGTGTGATATAACTCTCTGGTTTAAGAGCATAAAATTCAAAGTTTGAAAATTGCTGAAGTTTCAAAATTTTTCACCAAATTTCTGATATCTTCACAAATAGATGCAAAAAATATTGACCTAAATTTACCACTAACATAAAGTACAATATGTCACAAAAAAACATAGGGTTGGAGTATAATAATGACTTTGTGGAAGAGCAATGGAATAAAAACAAGCACAAAGATATAAGGGGTAAAAAGAAGATTTTATTTATAGATGGGGATTATTTTATATTATAATATCATGTATGTGTAAATTATTCATCTATCAGACTAATCCTATTTATGGGCCGTGTTGATCCAGAGGAAGGTGAAAACCCCCTGTGAGGAATAGGCCAATTGTCCTCATATCAGGGGGGAAAATTCCTTCCTGACCCCAAATAAAGAATGGCGGTCAGAATAAATCCCAGGATCAAAGGCTGATACCGAACCTGTGAAATGTAAGTGCAAATTAAAAACAAACAGAAACAAATGATTTTTGCATGTGTGCACTAATTTATGTCTATATTTGGCTTAGCTAACATTTTTTTTCACTAATATTTTATTTCATACCTTATTTTTATACTCTCAAAGTATGTACCCACTTATTAACCTCTCACACTAAATGTATGTAGGGGCCGTGTTGATCCAGAGGAAGGCGAAAACCCCCTGTGAGGAATAAGCCAATTGTCCTCATATCAGGGGGAAAATTCCTTCCTGACCCCAAATATGGCGATCAGAACGAATCCCAAGATCAAAGGCCAATACCTGACCTGTGTAATGTACCTAACCTGTGTAATGTACCTAAGCTGTGTAATGTACCTGACCTGTGTAATGTATCTAAGCTGTGTAATGTACATGACCTGTGTAATGTACCTAAGCTGTGTAATGTACCTGACCTGTGTAATGTACCTGACCTGTGTAATGTACCTAACCTGTGTAATGTACCTAAGCTGTGTAATGTACCTGAACTGTGTAATGTACCTAAGCTGTGTAATGTACCTAAGCTGTGTAATGTACCTGACCTCTGTAATGTACCTAACCTGTGTAATGTACCTAAGCTGTGTGTAGCGTCGGCGTCCCTGCCTCCTGCTAGGCAGGGACGCTGTTCCCCTCACCTCTCCGCTCCGTGCCCGGCGTCTTCCTCCCGCTCTGCTAGCAGCGCGCGCTCCTTCCCGGCCACGGTGCTTAGGGCGCGCGCGCGCTCCCCCTCTCTTAAAGGGGCCGCGCGCGCCGTCCTAAGGAGTCCCCGGCCAATGGCCGGAGGACTTCACCATATATAAGGCACCTCCTCCAAAATGTAGGTGCCCGAGCAATGTTGTAGCACAGTTCATCACTCTGCTTCAGCCCTCAGGTCCCGTTTCCAGTTACCTGCCAGTTTCCTGCCAGCTTCCTGTCTGATACCTGCCTGTCTCGTGTCAACCTGCTACTATTCCTGCGGTCCGACAGTCTGCCTACCAGCCCTGCCAGTCTGTCTATGGATCCGTCTGCCCGCTCACCTGGGAGCGCACATCTGCTACCTGCCTGCTAGCCTACCTGGAGGCTCCGCCGTCACGTGCTGTGACCACCAGCCTGTCCAGAGACTCTTGCCCGCTCACCTGGGAGCGCTCACCTTCTACCTGTCTGCTAGCCTACCTGGAGGCTTCGCCGTCACGTGCTGTGACCACCTGCCTGTCCAGAGACTCTTGCCCGCTCACCTGGGAGCGCTCACCTTCTACCTGTCTGCTAGCCTACCTGGAGGCTCCGCCGTCACGTGCTGTGACCACCTGCCTGTCCAGAGACTCTTGCCCGCTCACCTGGGAGCGTCCACCTGCTACCAGCCTGCTTGCCTACCTGGAGGCTCTGCCGTCACTTGCCGTGACCACCCGCTTGTCAAGAGACTGTCCCGGTCACTTGCCGTGACCTCCTGCCCGTTTACCCAGAGACTGCCCCGGTCACTTGCCGTGACCACCTGCCCGTTTACCCAGAGACGGTCCCGGTCACTTGCCGTGACCACCTGCCCGTTTACCCAGAGACTGTCCCGGTCACTTGCCGTGACCACCTGCCCATTTACCCAGAGACTGTCCCAGTCACTTGCCGTGACCACCTGCCCGTTTTCCCAGAGACTGTCCCTGTCACTTGCTGTGACTACCTGCCCGTCTTCCCTGGGCGCCACCCGCTTTCTTACAAGGGCCGCCCCCTTGTATAGTTGCTCAGAGGTTCCGCCTCCCAGACCCGTTACAGTTTGCTCGGGCCATGGAACCCGGTGGCACCCAAGCTCCCTCGCTCTCGGACCTATGTCATGAACTGTCCCGTCAGAGGTCCCAACAGGAGTCCATCCTGGGTCACCTGCGGAATGTCAACTCTCGCCTGGACACTCTGACTGCTCCACCAGCAACCACCGCTAGCGTCATGACCCGCAACCCGGCAGCACCGCTGCCCACCAATACCGTGGTATCCTGCCCCGGACCCCGGCTTTCTGCACCTCCTCGCTTCGGAGGCGACCCCGCTCAAGCTCGGGGCTTCATAAACCAGTGCACCCTGCACTTTGAACTCCTGTCCCACCAGTTTATCTCCGACCGGGCCAAAGTTGCCTTCATCATGTCTCATCTCACGTGGGAGGCACTGGCTTGGCTAAATCCTCTATGGGAGAGAGGAGACCTCCTGGTGTCCGACCTGCCAGCCTTTCTCACGGCTTTCCGGAAAGTCTTCGACGAACCCGGACGGAAGACCTCATCCGCATCGTCTCTTCTACACCTCCGTCAAGGAGATCTCACCGTGGGCCAATATGCCATACGGTTCCGTACCCTTGCTTCGGAGCTGGCCTGGGATAACGACGCTCTGGTGTCTGTCTTCTGGGAGGGTCTGTCCGGCCTTATAAAGATGAACTCGCCGGTCGGGACATTCCTACCACTCTCGACGACTTGATAACACTTGCCACCCGGATTGACATCGGGTTCCAGGAGCGCGCCAAAGAGGTCACCCGTGAGAGGAGGTTTCCACGTCTAGCCCCTACTTTCCAGAAACCCGTCACTCCCTCCGTTACTCCCCAGGCACACTCACCTGAGCCTATGCAGGTCGACCAGACCAAGATGGTCAAAACCTGTCAAGACTCACGCCGTGCCGAGGGGAGCTGCTTCTACTGTGGCAGTAAGGAGCACCGGATCCGTTCCTGCCCTGAGAGATCGGGAAACGCCTGTGTCTAGGGTCGCTCAGAGAGGTCGCCCTAGACAAAAGTAAACCCTCTCCATCCCTGATGCTGTCAGTCTCTATCACCTGCGGAGAGAACCGCTATTTCAAACTGGCTCAACTTGACTCAGGAGCTGCTGGTAATCTCATCTCTCAATCCCTGGTAGAGAGGTACCGCATTCCTACCAAACCTCTGGCCGTACCTTTATCTGTCGCCGCCGTGGATGGGGGCCTCTTACCACATCCTATCCAACTCATCACAGAATCCATAACTCTGCAGGTGGGAATGCTGCATTCTGAGAGCATCTCCTTTCATGTTCTACCTGGACTCTCTCACGCACTATTGCTGGGTCTACCTTAGCTCCAGAAACATGCACCCGTGCTTGACTGGCAGACCGGAGAGGTCCTTCGCTGGGGACAGGAATGCCGTAAGACTTGTCTAGTTCCCCCTTCATCCTGCTCGTCCTTCTCCTACCCCAGTCAATCTACCCGGTCTACCGGCTCCCTATTGGTCTTATGCGGATGTTTTCAATAAAAAAGAAGCAGAGACATTACCCCCTCATAGACCATATGACTGTCCAATCGACCTGATACCCGGCTCTACTCCTCCCCGTGGGCGTATCTACCCTTTGTCCGCAGCAGAGACCCGGTCCATGTCTGAATATATTGAGGAGAATCTGGCCCGGGGATTTATCCGGAAATCTACCTCCCCGGCGGGAGCAGGCTTCTTCTTCGTCAAAAAGAAGGACGGCTCACTCCGTCCATGTATAGATTACAGAGGCCTTAACCAGATTACAGTGAAGAATAAATACCCCCTCCCGCTCATTCCTGAATTATTTGACCGCCTGAGGGGGGCTAGAATCTTCACCAAACTGGACCTCCGTGGGGCGTATAACCTGGTCCGTATCCGTCAGGGGGATGAATGGAAGACGGCATTCAACACCCGGGACGGCCACTATGAATATCTGGTAATGCCCTTTGGTCTCTGTAACGCTCCTGCCGTCTTTCAAGAGTTGGTCAATGACATCTTCCGGGACCTTCTCTACTCCTGCGTAGTGGTGTACCTGGACGACATCTTGGTCTTCTCTCCGGATCTCCAGACTCACCGGAGGGATGTTCGTCAGGTCCTGCTCAGGCTCAGGCAGAACCACCTCTACGCTAAATATGAGAAGTGCCTCTTTGAGCAGACCTCGCTTCCGTTTTTGGGCTACATAATTTCTCAGACCGGCCTACGAATGGATCCTGAGAATCTGTCTGCCATCGAGAAGTGGCCTCGACCAGAGGGGTTGAAGGCTATTCAGCGGTTCCTGGGCTTCGCCAACTATTACCGCCTCTTTATACCGCACTTCTCTTCCCGGACTGCCCCAATTTCCGCGCTCACCCGTAAGGGCACTAATCCCAGAGAATGGCCGCCCGCAGCAGAGGAAGCCTTTCTTTCCTTAAAACAGGCTTTCTCTTCCGCCCCGGTGCTGCATCGCCCGGACGGCAACAAGCAGTTCTTCCTGGAAGTTGACGCCTCCTCCTCTGGAGCCGGAGCGGTACTTACCCAAAAATCGTCTTCCGGGAGAATGGTAACTTGCGGCTTCTTCTCCAAACTCTTCTCCTCTTCTGAGCGCAACTATTCTATTGGAGACCGAGAGTTATTGGCCATTAAGCTGGCTTTGGAGGAGTGGCGTTACCTGCTCGAGGGGGCTCTTCACCCGGTAATAATTTACACTGACCACAAGAACTTGGCTTACCTCCAGAGTGCCCAGAGACTTAACCCGCGCCAAGCCCGGTGGTCCTTGTTTTTTGCTCGCTTTGATTTTGTTCTTCATTTTCGCCCGGCTGACAAAAACATCAAAGCGGACGCCTTGTCCCGATCCTTTCTGGTGTCTGATCTCGAGGAGGAACCTAAACATATCATCGATCCCGCCAGAGTAATGCAGGTGGCTCCCGTGAGTCTAAATCGTCTCCCTCCCGGTAAGACGTTCGTCACTGTATCTGATCGGGAGAAGATCCTACACTGGGGTCACTCGTCTAAACTTGCTGGCCACGCCGGTCAGAAAAAGACCCTCCAGCTTATTACCCGGCACTACTGGTGGCCTACCCTGCACAAAGGCGTAATAGACTTTGTTTCTGCCTGTGTGTCCTGCGCCCGCAACAAGGTTCCGAGACACCTGCCAGCCGGTCGCCTCCTTCCGCTTCCTGTACCTGCTGCCCCCTGGCAGCATATAGCTATGGACTTCATAACAGACCTCCCTGTCTCTGCCGGTTGTACAGTCATTTGGGTGGACCCTGACCGCTTTTCCAAAATGGCCCATTTCAATCCCCTGCCAGGCCTCCCGTATGCACCCGAGCTGGCTAAAGACTTTATCCGCCACATCTTCCGTCTTCATGGCCTGCCTCTCCACATCGTGTCGGATCGTGGGGTTCAGTTCACCTCACGCTTCTGGAGAGCCACATGTAAACTGCTAGACGTCACCTTGGACTTCTCCTCCGCTTACCATCCACAGTCCAATGGTCAAGTGGAGCGGATCAATCAGATCCTGACCAGTAGAGATGAGCGTTGTTCTACTCGAACTGTTCGCCAATCTCAAATTCGAGCTGTTTTGGGCGGTGTTCGAGCCGTTCGGCGAACACGAACGATTTGAGAAAAATTCGGCTGTTCGAGGTTATGTTCGATAACTGTTCGTGCACCAAAATCATAACTGGATTTTTTCTCAGTAATGATGAAAATTAATGTTAATACGCAGTTTGAGTGTACAGCGGGGTGGGGGGAGGGGCATGGGATGGATCTCTGCAGGAATAATGAAGATCTCCATTTTTTTTTCTCTTTCCTGCATTTGCAGTGGGGAGGTGCAGTCTGTCAGCCTATCAGCAGCGCACACACGGAGCGAACTGCTGTTTTTCACACAAGCAAGGGCATGTGTCATTGGCAGTGTATGTCACATGTCCTTGCCCTATAAGACCAAGCCATTTTCCCCGTCGCCACCATTTTCTCACTGCTGCAGCTGCGTGTTAGACGGCACCGCTGTTGCTGTGTGCACTATACCTTGTTAATTTCAAGCCAATTTTCGCACAAATCTACAGATAGCTTGGGAGTAGGGAATAGTTGTGATTGCAGTCCTTTTAAGGACTAGGTTACAGCATTTCCTACGACTTTTATCAGGCAGGTCTGTGCTCTTAAATAGATAGATTGTGGGAGTAAAGACTAATTGTAATTGCAGTCCTTTTCAGGACTAGGTTACATCAGTTCCTATCAGTTTTTGCCAGGCAGGTCTGTGCCAGTGCTGTGCAAGTTTTTTTCACAGCATTTGGCTGAATCTAGCAAAGCTAATCCTTTTTGGCCTATTGCAGAGTGTGTTAGTCAGTGGAGTAGCCTATCTGTGTTGCAAGATATACCACCTGTGTATAGAATACCAATTTTTTTACTGCACCTAGTGAAGTAAAATCTTTTGGGCATAGCATCATTCTATTAGTCCATCTATACTGACCTCCATCAGGTTGCAAATTGAATATCATTTTTTTCTGCATCTAGCTCTGAAAAAATATTTGGGCTTCTAGCAGTGTGTGGGACTTGTTCTATTAGTCCATCTATACTGACCTCCATCAGGTTGCAAACTGAATATAATTTTTTTCTGCATCTAGCTCTGAAAAAATATTTGGCCTTCTAGCAGTGTGTGGGACTTTCTCTATTAGTCCATCTATATTGACCTCCATCAGGTTGCAAATTAAAAATAATTTTTATCTGCATCTAGATCTGAAAAAATATTTGGCCTTCTAGCAGTGTGTGGGACTTTCTCTATTAGTCCATCTATACTGACCTCCATCAGGTTGCAAATTAAAAATAATTTTTATCTGCATCTACCTCTGAAAAAATATTTGGCCTTCTAGCAGTGTGTGGGACTTTCTCTATTAGTCCATCTATACTGACCTCCATCAGGTTGCAAACTGAATATATTTTTTTTCTGCATCTACCTCTGAAAAAATATTGGGCTTCTAGCTGAGTGTGGGACTTGTTCTATTAATCCATCTATACAGACCTCCATCAGGTTGCAAACTGAATATATTTTTTTTCTGCATCTACCTCTGAAAAAATATTGGGCTTCTAGCTGTGTGTGGGACTTGTTCTATTAATCCATCTATACAGACCTCCATCAGGTTGCAAACTGAATATAATTTTTTTCTGCATCTAGCTCTGAAAAAATAGTTGGCCTTCTAGCAGTGTGTGGGACTTTCTCTATTAGTCCATCTATACTGACCTCCATCAGGTTGCAAATTAAAAATAATTTTTATCTGCATCTACCTCTGAAAAAATATTTGGGCTTCTAGCTGTGTGTGGGACTTGTTCTATTAGTCCATCTATACTGACCTCCATCAGGTTGCAAACTGAATATAATTTTTTTCTGTATCTAGCTCTGAAAAAATATTTGGCCTTCTAGTAGTGTGTGGGACTTTCTCTATTAGTCCATCTATACTGACCTCCATCAGGTTGCAAATTAAAAATAATTTTTATCTGCATCTAGCTCTGAAAAAATATTTGGCCTTCTAGGAGTGTGTGGGACTTTCTCTATTAGTCCATCTATACTGACCTCCATCAGGTTGCAAATTAAAAATAATTTTTATCTGCATCTACCTCTGAAAAAATATTTGGGCTTCTAGCTGTGTGTGGGACTTGTTCTATTAGTCCATCTATACTGACCTCCATCAGGTTGCAAACTGAATATAATTTTTTTCTGCATCTAGCTCTGAAAAAATATTTGGCCTTCTAGCAGTGTGTGGGACTTTCTCTATTAGTCCATCTATACTGACCTCCATCAGGTTGCAAATTAAAAATAATTTTTATCTGCATCTAGCTTTGAAAAAATATTTTGCCTTCTAGCAGTGTGTGGGACTTTCTCTATTAGTCCATCTATACTGACCTCCATCAGGTTGCAAATTAAAAATAATTTTTATCTGCATCTAGCTCTGAAAAAATATTTGGCCTTCTAGCAGTGTGTGGGACTTTCTCTATTAGTCCATCTATACTGACCTCCATCAGGTTGCAAATTAAAAATAATTTTTATCTGCATCTACCTCTGAAAAAATATTTGGGCTTCTAGCTGTGTGTGGGACTTGTTCTATTAGTCCATCTATACTGACCTCCATCAGGTTGCAAACTGAATATAATTTTTTTCTGCATATAGCTCTGAAAAAATATTTGGCCTTCTAGCAGTGTGTGGGACTTTCTCTATTAGTCCATCTATACTGACCTCCATCAGGTTGCAAATTAAAAATAATTTTTATCTGCATCTAGATCTGAAAAAATATTTGGCCTTCTAGCAGTGTGTGGGACTTTCTCTATTAGTCCATCTATACTGACCTCCATCAGGTTGCAAATTAAAAATAATTTTTATCTGCATCTACCTCTGAAAAAATATTTGGCCTTCTAGCAGTGTGTGGGACTTTCTCTATTAGTCCATCTATACTGACCTCCATCAGGTTGCAAACTGAATATATTTTTTTTCTGCATCTACCTCTGAAAAAATATTGGGCTTCTAGCTGTGTGTGGGACTTGTTCTATTAATCCATCTATACAGACCTCCATCAGGTTGCAAACTGAATATATTTTTTTTCTGCATCTACCTCTGAAAAAATATTGGGCTTCTAGCTGTGTGTGGGACTTGTTCTATTAATCCATCTATACAGACCTCCATCAGGTTGCAAACTGAATATAATTTTTTTCTGCATCTAGCTCTGAAAAAATAGTTGGCCTTCTAGCAGTGTGTGGGACTTTCTCTATTAGTCCATCTATACTGACCTCCATCAGGTTGCAAATTAAAAATAATTTTTATCTGCATCTACCTCTGAAAAAATATTTGGGCTTCTAGCTGTGTGTGTGACTTGTTCTATTAGTCCATCTATACTGACCTCCATCAGGTTGCAAACTGAATATAATTTTTTTCTGTATCTAGCTCTGAAAAAATATTTGGCCTTCTAGTAGTGTGTGGGACTTTCTCTATTAGTCCATCTATACTGACCTCCATCAGGTTGCAAATTAAAAATAATTTTTATCTGCATCTAGCTCTGAAAAAATATTTGGCCTTCTAGCAGTGTGTGGGACTTTCTCTATTAGTCCATCTATACTGACCTCCATCAGGTTGCAAATTAAAAATAATTTTTATCTGCATCTACCTCTGAAAAAATATTTGGGCTTCTAGCTGTGTGTGGGACTTGTTCTATTAGTCCATCTATACTGACCTCCATCAGGTTGCAAACTGAATATAATTTTTTTCTGCATCTAGCTCTGAAAAAATATTTGGCCTTCTAGCAGTGTGTGGGACTTTCTCTATTAGTCCATCTATACTGACCTCCATCAGGTTGCAAATTAAAAATAATTTTTATCTGCATCTAGCTTTGAAAAAATATTTTGCCTTCTAGCAGTGTGTGGGACTTTCTCTATTAGTCCATCTATACTGACCTCCATCAGGTTGCAAATTAAAAATAATTTTTATCTGCATCTAGCTCTGAAAAAATATTTGGCCTTCTAGCAGTGTGTGGGACTTTCTCTATTAGTCCATCTATACTGACCTCCATCAGGTTGCAAATTAAAAATAATTTTTATCTGCATCTACCTCTGAAAAAATATTTGGGCTTCTAGCTGTGTGTGGGACTTGTTCTATTAGTCCATCTATACTGACCTCCATCAGGTTGCAAACTGAATATAATTTTTTTCTGCATATAGCTCTGAAAAAATATTTGGCCTTCTAGCAGTGTGTGGGACTTTCTCTATTAGTCCATCTATACTGACCTCCATCAGGTTGCAAATTAAAAATAATTTTTTTTCTGCATCTACCTCTGAAAAAATATTGGGCTTCTAGCTGTGTGTGGGACTTGTTCTATTAATCCATCTATACAGACCTCCATCAGGTTGCAAACTGAATAGAATTTTTTTCTGCATCTACCTCTGAAAAAATATTTGGGCTTCTAGCTGTGTGTGGGACTTGTTCTATTAGTCCATCTATACTGACCTCCATCAGGTTGCAAACTGAATATAATTTTTTTCTGCATCTAGCTCTGAAAAAATATTTGGCCTTCTAGCAGTGTGTGGGACTTGTTCTATTAGTCCACCTATACTGACCTCCATTAGGTTGCAAATTCAAAATAATTTTTTGTCTGCATCTAGCTCTGAAAAAATATTTGGCCTTCTAGCAGTGTGTGGGACTTTCTCTATTAGTCCATCTATACTGACCTCCATCAGGTTGCAAACTGAATATATTTTTTTTCTGCATCTACCTCTGAAAAAATATTTGGGCTTCTAGCTGTGTGTGGGACTTGTTCTATTAGTCCATCTATACTGACCTCCATCAGGTTGCAAATCGAATATAATTTTGTCCTCCATCTAACCCAGCCAATAGTTTTGGCCTAATACCACAGTTTGGCCACTCAGCTCTGCTCGGTTACCATCCATTGTTTTTTTGTGCAAACAACTCCAGAGTTGTGAATTAGTTAACCACCAAAATGAGTGGAAAAAGGCCTACTGCTGGTGGAAAGGGGAATAGGCGTGTTGGGAAGGGGAAAAAATGTTGTGTCCGTGGGGTAGGTGTTAAAGCAACAGTAACATCTGCAGAAGAAAGACCATCTTCCAGCCAAACTAAAATGTCTACTTCTTTTAGCGGACAATGTGATAAGATCCCTTTCTTACGGCCACGCCAATCGCTACAAATTCCAGATGAGGCACAAAAACAGCAGGTGCTTCAACGGATATCAAGTGCTCCTTTAAGTGGGCTCTCCTCCACATCAACTTCAACATCACAAATACTCCAGTCCTCAAAGGTGTCACCCCAATCGCACTTGCTTCCTCACAGCTCCCAAATCTCCAGCTGCCAGTCTGAGTATGAGGTAGAACAGATGGTTGAGTCTGCAGAGCTGTTTACTCATACTATAGCCTGGGAATCAGAGGTCGACTCCAGCGCTTCTGTGAATCCAGACGAGGAAATGATCTGCACTGATGCCCAGAATCTTTATGAGTCGGATCCAGGACCAGACGCAGAAGGTTCTGACCATAATGTAGACCCTCATTCCCAAACTGTAACTCCTGTTGGTGGAGACAATGAGGAAGACGATGATTAGACTCAAATACCTGATTGGAGCGACAACTTTAGTTTTTTGTCAGGGCAGGAACAGGTTGGCTCTGAGGACGACGGGTGTGATAACGCACAGGGTGATGATGATGAGGTTGGAGATCCCACTTACTGTCAACCCACAGTCAGCCAAGAGATGAGGTCAGCAGAGGAGGTGGAGGAAGATGCTAGTGACGACGAGGTCAGGTTGCGCCTTCCTGGACAGAGACGTAGTACTGGAAGCACGTCAACAACTGCATCCTCAAACACAACTCTGCCTCTCACCACAAGTCGTGGTGGCTCTTCAGGTCGCATGGGTGCTAAGCCTTGCATAGCCTGGGCATTTTTTCAGATCGATAAAGATGACCCAACTCGTGTTATCTGTAACATTTGTCAGCAAAAGCTAAGTAGAGGCCAAAAAATACATAGTTTGAGTACTTCATGCATGAACCGGCACATGGACATGAAGCATAAGTTGCAGTGGGAAGCTCAGTGTGCTACAATGCGGCCTAGCCGGCCGGGCCAACCACCGTCTGCCATATCTTGTGCATCCGCGGCCTCTTCATCCTCTGTGACTGGGGGGACAGCAGTCACACCTGTTTTGGGGCGCAGACCTGCCACCTCTTTACCCGCAACAGCCAGCGTGATTGGCAGGTCATCATTTTCTTTGGAGGTGGTAACACCAGCTGGTGTTGAGCGCTGTCCGACATCGATAGCACCACCTTTGGATCAAGGCAACCTAACATGTCCGCCTGCATCTTCCTCACAGACCGGCAGTTTGCCGGGGACACCCTTATCAACCCCGTCTAAGCACAATAGCCAGCCCTCGGTCCCTCAGATGTGGACAAGTAAAAGACCATTTCCTCCTAGCCATGAGAAAGCTAAGAGGTTGAATTTCACCATCTGCAAGCTCTTGGCTTCAGAAATGCTGCCTTTCCGCCTGGTGGACACAGAGGATTTTCGAGACCTTATGTCCGTCGCAGTGCCCCAGTACCAGATGCCCAGTCGGCACTACTTCTCAAAGAAAGGTGTGCCTGCGCTCCACCAGCATGTCGCACACAACATCACCGCTTCTTTGAGAAACTCTGTGTGTGACAGGGTGCATTTCACCACAGACACTTGGATGAGTAGACATGGACAGGGGCGTTACATGTCGCTGACTGGGCACTGGGTAACTATGGTGACAGCAGGACAAGGGGCTGCTGTCCAAGTCTTGCCGTCCCGAGTTGTGCGTCAATCCTCTTTATGTCAAAGTTCCTCCACTGCTTCTGCCTCCTCAACCTCCTCTCGGTCTTCCACCTGCACCCAAAGCCTGTCTGGTCATGCCACAAGCTTTCTAACTGCGCAGAAGGGATCCTGCACACCTCCTTACTATGCTGGCAGTAGGGCTCAACGTCATCAGGCGGTTTTTACTTTGAAATGTCTGGGAAATGTGAGTCACACAGCTGAGGAGTTGTGGTCAGCTCTGGAGAACCAATTTCATGAATGGTTGTCTCCACTGGACCTGAAACCAGGGAAGGCCGTGTGCGACAATGCTGCAAACCTGGGTGCGGCCCTTCGCCGGGGCAATGTCACACACGTGCCTTGTATGGCTCACTTGTTGAACCTGGTTGTCCAGCAATTTCTAGCCCACTATCCCAGACTAGATGGCCTTCTGCAGAGGGCACGGTCGCTGTGTGCTCACTTCCGCCGTTCGCATCCCGCAGCTCAGCGACTTACATCTCTACAGAAGTCGTTGGGCCTGCCACTTCACCGGCTAAAATGCGATGTGCCTACCCGGTGGAATTCAACTCTGCACATGTTGCAGCGACTGTGGCAGCACCGACAAGCCCTGGTGCAATACGTTCTGACGTATAGCCTGGGCCAACGAGATCCAGAGGTGGGGCAAATCACGCTGGAGGAGTGGTCTCAGATCAGGGACCTATGCACCCTTCTGCACAGTTTTGAAATGGCGACGAAGATGTTTAGTGCTGACGATGCCATTATCAGCATGACTATTCCGGTGATTTACATGCTGGAGCACATGTTAAACAGAATTCGGAGTCAGGTGGTGGCACAAGAGGAGGTGGAGGAAGTAGAGGAGGAGGAGTTGTATGAGGAAGGGCTAACATCTGCAAGGTCCAGACGGTCGGCAGCACCAAGGCGGCAGGCATGTGAGGGTGGGGGAGATGGTAGCAGCCAAACTAGTGAGGAAGGTGCAGGAGCCCAGGAAGAAGTGGAGGACGAACTGATGGAAGACTCATCAGATGAGGGAGACCTTGATCACATTTCTGTTGTGCGAGGTTGGGGGGAGAGGACAGAGGAAGGAAGCATGATTGTTACCTCGCCACCAACACAACAGGGACTTGGTGCTCCTGGATGCGCAACACACATGAGTGCCTTCTTGCTGCACTACCTGCAACATGACCCTCGAATTGTGAGAATTAGAAATAATCCTGACTACTGGGTTGCCACACTGTTAGATCCCCGGTACAAAAGTAAATTTGCAGAAATTATTCCTGCCCTAGAAAGGGATGCACGCATGCAGGAGTATCAGCAGAGACTGTTGCAGAATCTTACATGTGCTTTTCCACAAAACACCAGTGGTGCACGTAGTGAATCTCACAGTTCCAACTTGCCAACCGTGGGACCGTCAAGTGTTCAGCACTCAAACCGTAACAGAACCACAGTATCTGCTGGTAACATCAATTTTGCAGAATCATTTCACCACTTTTTTAGCCCATCCTTTGCAAGGCCACAGGAGACAAGAAGTCTGACACATAGTCAACGCCTAGAGACGATGGTACAGGAGTATCTCCAAGTAAACATTGAAGCCATGACTGTGTCACTGGACCCTTGCTCTTTTTGGGCTTCCAATCTGGATAAATGGCCGGAGCTAGCCACTTACGCCTTGGAGATCTTGTCATGCCCCGCAGCCAGCGTTCTGTCTGAACGTGTGTTCAGCGCTGCTGGTGGTGTGCTGACAGATAAGCGCACGCGGCTCTCCACTGATAATGTAGACAGACTCACGTTCATAAAGATGAACAAATCATGGATCCGAAACGACTTTTCTACCCCTGTGTCATCCTGGGGAGAGTAAAAGCTTGATGATTGGTTAAAATCACCCTACCAACCGTTTTAAGCTTTCAAATTACTAATCATGTTTATCTGTATCTTGGCTGGAAAATAATTTGGGCTTTGTAGCAGTGTGCAGCACTGATTCTATTAGGCCATCTATAATAAGCTCCACCAGATTTAAAATTACTAATCATGTTTATCTGTATCTTGGCTGGAAAATAATTTGGGCTTTGTAGCAGTGTGCAGCACTGATCCTATTAGGCCATCTATACTAAGCTCCACCAGATTTAAAATTAATAATAATTTTTAGCTGCATCTAGCCCGGAAAATAATTTTGGGGCTCCGAGATGCGCAAGACACATAAGTGCCTTCTTGCTGCACTACCTGCAACATGACCCTCATATTGTCAGAATTCGAAGTAATCATGACTACTGGGTTGCCACACTCTTAGATCCCCCAAACTTTTCGATCAACCTTTTCATTTTAATAAAGACCAAAAAAATGGTGATTTTTGAAATTATAAGCATTAGCAGGTTATTAGAAACTGAAATCAAACAGTTTTCAACTCAAAACTTTATTCTAGGTGATGTTACATTTTCACATAGGACCCCTTGTTCGAAAGGAGCTTCTGAACTCTCTTGTCCATTGAATTTGTCAGGTTGTGGATGGTTTCTGCTTCAATTGTTTTGCATGAGGACAGAATACCCTCCCAGAGCTGTTGCTTAGATGTGAACTGCCTCCCGCCATCATAGACACTCCTTTTGATGATGCTCCAGAGGTTCTGAATGGGGTAGAGGTCAGGGGAGCATGGGGGTCACACCATAAGTTTGTCCCCTTTTATGCCCATATCAGCCAGAGATGCAGATGTTTTATGTGCAGCATGAGATGGTGCATTATCATGCAAAAAAATGATCTTGCTGTGAAATACACGGTTCTTCTTCTTGAACCATGGCAGGAAGTGCTGTTTGAGAAAATCCACATACATTATGGAGTTCATCTTTAGCGCCTTCAGGGATCCTAAAGGGGCCGACAATCTCTCTCCCCATGATTCCAGCCCAAAACATTACTCCACCTCCTCCTTGTTGGCGCTGTAGCCGTGTTTGCGTGGGGTGTCCATCAACCAGCCATCCTCCACTCCATCCATCTGGACCATCGAGCGCTGCACGGCACTCATCCGTGAACAAAACAGTTTTGAAATCAGTCTTCATGTAATGTTTAGCCCACTGGAGCAGTTTCTGCTTGTGTGAAGTGGATAGAGGAGGTCGACAGGATGGCGTATGCACAGCTGCAAACCTCTGAAGGACCCTGCATCTTGTTGTTCGGGGGACGTTGGAGGCACCAGCAGCTTCAAAAACTTGTCTGCTGCTATGACAAGGCTTTTTTGCCGCTGCTCTTTTAACCTGACGTAATTGCCTGTAGGAAAGAGTCCTCAATTTGCCCTTATCAGCACGCACACGTGTGTACTGTGAATCAGCTACATACTTCTTGATTGCCAAGACACTTCATCCTGATCATCGCACAATGTTGATTGTAGTCATGCCTTGACCTAAACACTCCACAATTTGTTGCTTCTCAGCAGCCGACACATCCTTTTTCTTTCCCATTTTGGCAGAAAATGTAGGCTGCTTAATAATGTGAGACAGCCTTCTTAAGTAGTCTTGCCTTTCATTGGACACACCTGCCAAACTAATTAGCACAGGTGTCTGCAATTGCTTACAGTGATATAAAGAGCCCTGACACACATCACCATCAATGAGTTTAACTGACAAACAAACAAATTCTTCCCTTATCACTCCTAAACACTTTTTGCATAATAATTTGGAACACAGTGTACATGTGCTTTTCCACAAAACACCAGTGGTTCACGTACTGAATCTTACAGTTCTAACTTGCCAACCGTGGTCTGTATGGAGTTGTTCAATAAAGGGCCCAAAATTAAGATAACATAGATGGGAGAGGTCTCTATGAATAGGAATTCCTAAGTATTTGATACCCTGTGAGGGCCAGGCAAAGGGAAAGTTGGACTGGATGGAATCCTATATGGATTTGTGGAGGGAGACATCGAGGGCCTCAGACTTCGCTGCATTGATTTTAAAATTTGACCATGTAACAAAGTGATCTATTTCAGCCATAACAGCATGGATGGATATATGTGATTGAGTGATATATACTAGGACATCATCAGCAAATAGAGAGCACTTGTACTCGGTGCCTCCCACCTCAATCCACCTAATATTGGGGTTATGGCGAATTAATGGGAGCAGGTGCTCCGTCACTAGGATGTATAAGAGAGGGGACAGAGGACATCCCTGCCTTGTCCCATTGGTGATTGTGAGAGGTGATGAAAATGTTCTGATGCACCCCCTGGGCCTTGGGACACCCAGAGCCGGACCCTTTTTGGTGGATGCTGGTGGTTGTAGTCTTCGTGGCGGTGACCCGGTTCCGTGGCTCAGGGTGGTCAAACCAGTGGCGGAACTATTTATGTGGTTTTGATGTTTAAATGTCCGACTACGCCACCCGTGGATTGCGGTCAGAGTGAACCGCCGCTGCAGGGCAGACCGCTGAGGCTGGTGTTGTGGGTGCAGCAGAGCGTAGCATAACTCCCCACGGGAGGAGTATAGCCTCAGGGCAGTGTATGCGGAGGATGGGGGTGATGGTGCAGGGCAGCAGCAGTAACGACACGGAGTCAGTGATGCAGTCCAGGGCCTTTACTCACAGTTCTTATTATCCAGACCACGTCTGCAGGTAACGGCTGCCCACGTTGTACTGTGCTCACCAGGTGAGGGGCTCAGACGACTCCCAGATAACTTTGGAGCGCTTCACAGGACCCCCTTTGTGTGTCCTTTGTCTGGCCTTTCTTACCAACCCTTCTGTCCGGCTGCCTCGGGCCTCCTCTTGGTAAACTTGGCGCCAGTTTCCCTGACCCTATGTGGTGCCTTCCTAGCGGGTGTAGCGAGGGGCTGCGCCACATAAAATGTCAGAGCCTCCGGTTTCTAGCTGAGGGTCGTTTCCTGCCTCCACTAGTTTCGGGGATCGGTCTCCCCCTTTGGCCTGACCCCTCCACGCAGGTGGATTCGGGCGTGCGGTGGCGACTCGCCCGTCCGCACCCCTGGGATCCCTTCATTCCTCGTTCCTGGAGCCTTCTCCGCTCCTCTTCCTTCCTTCTCCCTCTTCCAGGCCTGGGCCTCTGTTACTAGGCCCGCCTCCGGAGCAGAGCTCATGCAGAGCCCCTGCTCCCTGCCACTTCTGCTCAGACTTCTCTGCACTGAACTAAGATGGTGCCCACCTTTTATACTCCCCTCTCAATGCACCCAGGAACTGCTTCCTCCCTGCTCCTGCACTACAGGGTTCCCCTTCCTCAGTGTTCCCTCCCCCCACTCCAGCCAGGGACAGGGACTGTCGTGCCCATCTCAGAGGCATATTGGTCGCCCTGCCCCACGGCAATGTGGTGTAATGCATGCAGGTGTCGGGTCCTGATCCACACTCCATCCTTACCTGAGAGTGAGATATCACACCTCTGGGTGAGGTGCAATACCTCTGTAGCAACCGAGCCCTCAGGGTGCTACAGTTCCATTTATCTTCAGCCTAGGTGACGTATTGTGATACAGGGCCGTGATTTTGGCTATAAAAGGGTCCCCTAGACCCCTACCCCAAGCTTTTTAAGAGAATCATATATGGCGTGCCAGGAGACTCTATGGAATGCTTTCTCAGCATCCAAAGAGAGTATCTAATTACAAATTTTTAACTGCATCTAGCCCAGGAAATACTTTGTGCCTAGTAGCAGTGTCTGCTAGTCAGCGGATTATCCCGGCTGTTAAGCAAGCTACACCACCTGTAGTTTGGACACTTAATTTTTTCAAAGGAAATGCTTCGGGACCACGGGATACTCAGTGAAGAGCATCAGGAGGCACCCCAAGGCATAGGGGCTGGGACTGGCAGTAGGATGCCTTGCGGTGGACAGCCGAGCTCGATCCTTATAAAAGCTTTTTAACTGCAGCAGCTTTAGTGGACACTACTGGAGCTGGAATTACGCGGCTGCTGGCATGAGACTTGCCCTCCAATAGATCCTTGTAAATGGATTTAAAGTGTATTCATTCAAATTAGAGAGACAATTTAAATTAAAAAGCTTAGAGCTGCCTCCACCACAGGGGGGCTCGCTCGACCCACCAGCGGACAGGCACCAGTATTGGGAGAGGGGGGCTGGCCGTCAGGGTTCACCGCGGCTCTGGCACAAACCCGGCGACACGGAGGTGGCACGGGCAGGAGCGGACTGAACGTGTCGGCTTCTCACTTTTTGGATTTTAGAAGGGCATGACATGCCTATATCTGTGTCTCCCCCTCCTTTTACTCCTCCACCTCTTTTCTTTTCGCATGACTATATGTACTTGTCACTTTTCCATGTGTTAGTTGTGTCTGCTGAGCAGTTTGTCAGCTTTTGGACACCTTTGAAGGTGTTTTCTATGTGTTTCTATGTGTTTTTGTTTGCCTGCCATTGGTTTTAACGGTGTTCGAAGGTGTTCGACGAACAGTTCGACGAACAGTTCGGCGAACACACGGGTGTTCAACGAACCGAATCGAACTCGAACACTACGGGGGTGGCTCAACACTACTGACCAGTTACCTCCGGCACTTCGTTAATGCCCACCATTCAGACTGGGTGGATCTTCTGCCATTGGCCGAATTCTCTTACAACAATCACGAGAGCGAATCTTCCTCCAAATCCCCGTTTTTTGTAGTCTTTGGTCAGCATCCTCGGATCCCATTTCCCGTTTCCACCTCGGTGGATAATCCGGCTGCGGAATCTCTCGTTAGCGAATTTTCCTCCATTTGGGAGAGTACCCGATCCGCACTCCTTCAGTCGTCCGAGCGGATGAAAAAACACGCTGACAAAAAACGCCTGGATCCTCCACAATTCCGTCCTGGAGATAAAGTCTGGCTCTCGTCCAAGTATGTCCGGCTCAAGATTCCCTCCTACAAGTTAGGGCCTCGGTTCATCGGCCCACTGGAGGTTATCAAACAGATCAACCCGGTGGCCTATAAATTGAAACTCCCGGCCAACTTGCGGATCCCTAACTCCTTCCATGTATCTCTCCTCAAACCCGTGGTACTTAACTCTTTTTCCATTTCTACAGGTACGCCTCCTGCTCCGGTTTCTGCTGAAGACGAGTTTGAGGTAGAGAACATTCTGGCCACCAAAAGGGTAAGAGGAAAGACCTTTTTTCTGGTAGATTGGAAGGGGTTTGGTCCTGAGGAGAGAACGTGGGAGCCCCGGGAGAACATCCATGCCCAGCTCATCCTTGCTAAATTTCTGTCTGGCCTAAAAAAGGGGGGGCCTAAAGGGGAGGGTACTGTACCGTCGGCGTCCCTGCCTCCTGCTAGGCAGGGACGCTGTTCCCCTCACCTCTCCGCTCCGTGCCCGGTGTCTTCCTCCCGCTCTGCTAGCAGCGCGCGCTCCTTGCCGGCCACGGTGCTTAGGGCGCGCGCGCGCTCCCCCTCTCTTAAAGGGGCCGCGCGCGCCGTCCTAAGGAGTCCCCGGCCAATGGCCGGAGGACTTCACCATATATAAGGCACCTCCTCCAAAATGAAGGTGCCCGAGCAATGTTGTAGCACAGTTCATCACTCTGCTTCAGCTCTCAGGTCCCGTTTCCAGTTACCTGCCAGTTTCCTGCCAGCTTCCTGTCTGATACCTGCCTGTCTCGTGTCAACCTGCTACTATTCCTGCGGTCCGACAGTCTGCCTACCAGCCCTGCCAGTCTGTCTATGGATCCGTCTGCCCGCTCACCTGGGAGCGCACATCTGCTACCTGCCCGCTAGTCTACCTGGAGGCTCCGCCGTCACGTGCTGTGACCACCAGCCTGTCCAGAGACTCTTGCCCGCTCACCTGGGAGCGCTCACCTTCTACCTGTCTGCTAGCCTACCTGGAGGCTCCGCCGTCACGTGCTGTGACCACCTGCCTGTCCAGAGACTCTTGCCCGCTCACCTGGGAGCGCTCACCTTCTACCTGTCTGCTAGCCTACCTGGAGGCTCCGCCGTCACGTGCTGTGACCACCTGCCTGTCCAGAGACTCTTGCCCGCTCACCTGGGAGCGCTCACCTTCTACCTGTCTGCTAGCCTACCTGGAGGCTCCGCCGTCACGTGCTGTGACCACCTGCCTGTCCAGAGACTCTTGCCCGCTCACCTGGGAGCGTCCACCTGCTACCAGCCTGCTTGCCTACCTGGAGGCTCTGCTGTCACTTGCCGTGACCACCCGCCTGTCAAGAGACTGTCCCGGTCACTTGCCGTGACCACCTGCCCGTTTACCCAGAGACTGCCCCGGTCACTTGCCGTGACCACCTGCCCGTTTACCCAGAGACGGTCCCGGTCACTTGCCGTGACCACCTGCCCGTTTACCCAGAGACTGTCCCGGTCACTTGCCGTGACCACCTACCCATTTACCCAGAGACTGTCCCGGTCACTTGCCGTGACCACCTGCCCGTTTTCCCAGAGACTGTCCCTGTCACTTGCTGTGACTACCTGCCCGTCTTCCCTGGGCGCCACCCGCTTTCTTACAAGGGCCGCCCCCTTGTATAGTTGCTCAGAGGTTCCGCCTCCCAGACCCGTTACACTGTGTAATGTACCTGACCTGTGTAATATACCTAAGCTGTGTAATTTTCTAAGTAACAAAAATTATTTACTAGTACTAATTATCATTTATATTTGAATAAACTAATTTTTCTTTTTAACTAAGAAAATGTTATTTTATTTTTTATAATTTCTTTTCTTCTGTGTGAATCTACTTATTAATTTATGATACTAAACCTATGTAAGGCCGTGTAGATCCAGAGGAAGGCGAAAACCCCTATGAAGAATGGGCCAATTATCCTCATATTAGGGGGAAAAATTCCTTCCTGACCCCGAATATGGCGATCAGATTAAATCCCGAACTATGTCCTACATCTATGTGCACAAATTACTGTGTGCACTGTGTGTGCCTATACTAATCATGTAGTGTGTGCCCCTATACTGATCATGCAGTGTGTGTGCCTATACTGATCATGCAGTGTGTGTGCCTATACTAATCATGTAGTGTGTGTGCCTATACTAATCATGTAGTGTGTGTGCCTATACTGATCATGTAGTGTGTGTGCCTATACTGATCATGCAGTGTGTGTGCCTATACTGATCATGTAGTGTGTGTGCCTATACTGATCATGCAGTGTGTGTGCCTATACTGATCATGTAGTGTGTGTGCCTATACTAATCATGTAGTGTGTGTGCCTATACTGATCATGTAGTGTGTGTGCCTATACTGATCATGCAGTGTGTGTGCCTATACTGATCATGTAGTGTGTGTGCCTATACTGATCATGCAGTGTGTGTGCCTATACTGATCATGTAGTGTGTGTGCCTATACTGATCATGTAGTGTGTGTAGCTATACTGATCATGTAGTGTGTGTAGCTATACTGATCATGTAGTGTGTGTGCCTATATTGATCATGTAGTGTGTGTGCCTATACTGATTATGCAGTGTGTGTGCCTATACTGATCATGTAGTGTGTGTAGCTATACTGATCATGTAGTGTGTGTGCCTATACTTATCATGTAGTGTGTGTGCCTATACTTATCATGTAGTGTGTGTGCCTATACTTATCATGCAGTGTGTGTGCCTATACTGATCATGCAGTGTGTGTGCCTATACTGATCATGTAGTGTGTGTAGCTATACTGATCATGTAGTGTGTGTAGCTATACTGATCATGTAGTGTGTGTGCCTATATTGATCATGTAGTGTGTGTGCCTATACTGATTATGCAGTGTGTGTGCCTATACTGATCATGTAGTGTGTGTAGCTATACTGATCATGTAGTGTGTGTGCCTATACTTATCATGTAGTGTGTGTGCCTATACTTATCATGTAGTGTGTGTGCCTATACTTATCATGCAGTGTGTGTGCCTATACTGATCATGCAGTGTGTGTGCCTATACTGATCATGTAGTGTGTGCCCCTATACTGATCATGCAGTGTGTGTGCCTATACTGATCATGTAGTGTGTCTGCCTATACTGATCATGTAGTGTGTGTGCCTATACTGATCATGTAGTGTGTGTGCCTATATTGATCATGTAGTGTGTGTGCCTATACTGATTATGCAGTGTGTGTGCCTATACTGATCATGTAGTGTGTGTAGCTATACTGATCATGTAGTGTGTGTGCCTATACTAATCATGTAGTGTGTGTAGCTATACTGATCATGTAGTGTGTGTGCCTATACTGATCATGTAGTGTGTGTGCCTATACTGATCATGTAGTGTGTGTGCCTATACTTATCATGCTGTGTGTGCCTATACTGATCATGTAGTGTGTGTGCCTATACTGATCATGTAGTGTGTGTGCCTATACTGATCATGTAGTGTGTGCCCCTATACTGATCATGTAGTGTGTGTGCCTATACTGATCATGTAGTGTGTGCCCCTATACTGATCATGCAGTGTGTGTGCCTATACTGATCATGTAGTGTGTCTGCCTATACTGATCATGTAGTGTGTGTGCCTATACTGATCATGTAGTGTGTGTGCCTATACTTATCATGCAGTGTGTGTGCCTATACTAATCATGTAGTGTGTGTGCCTATACTGATCATGCAGTGTGTGCCCCTATACTGATCATGCAGTGTGTGCCCCTATACTGATCATGCAGTGTGTGTGCCTATACTGATCATGTAGTGTGTGTGCCTATACTGATCATGTAGTGTGTGTGCCCCTATACTGATCATGCAGTGTGTGCCCCTATACTGATCATGTAGTGTGTGTGCCTATACTTATCATGCAGTGTGTGCCTATACTTATCATGCAGTGTGTGCCCCTATACTGATCATGTAGTGTGTCTGCCTATACTGATCATGCACTGTGTGTGCCTATACTTATCATGCAGTGTGTGTGCCTATACTTATCATGTAGTGTGTGTGCCTATACTGATCATGCAGTGTGTGTGCCTATACTGATCATGTAGTGTGTGTGCCTATACTGATCATGCAGTGTCTGCCTATACTGATCATGCACTGTGTGTGCCTATACTTATCATGCAGTGTGTGTGCCTATACTGATCATGTAGTGTGTGTGTGACGCGCCCCCTGGGCCAGTGTTGTTTGGGGGAATACCCGGAGCCGGATCAGATGGGGGTTGTAGTCTCCGAGTGGCTGTGACCCGGTCCGTGCCCAGGGTGTCAAGCTCAGTGTGTGGCAGTCCTATGATGTTACTGGATGTTCGTTATGTCGACTACGCCACCCGTTGAATTGCGGTCACTACGGCCGCCGCTGCAGCAGGGTCCGCTGAGGCTGATGGTGTTTGTGCAGCTTCGGTAGTATAACCCCCAACGGGAGGGGTATGGCCTCAGGGGGTCAGGTGCAGAGGATGGTGGTTGTGGAGGTGCAGTGAAGATGGTAATGAGAGTCAGAGTCGGGTTGTGCAGTTCAGGGTTTTTACTTACTGCTGTTTTTGTACCGGTCACTCCGGCCTTGAGTGACCACCCGAGCCGTGCTGCGTCCACCAGGTCCTGGACTCGGCCAACCCCCAAGTAGTTCCGGAGCGTGGTTCTGAGCTCCCTTTCTGTCCTGTCCTCGTCTCTGGCCTTCCCCACCAGGGATCCACCTAAGTCCGGCTCCCTCGGGCCTCTTGTTGGTAAACCCTTGTCTCTGGGTTCCCTGACCCTATGCGTGGTCTGCCTTCCGGGTGGATATGGTGAGTGGCCGTGGCAGATTCTGCCCACGGCCTCCGGTCTCTGGCTGAGGATTAGTGCCCTCCACCAGCTTGGGATCCGGTACCCTTGTGCCAACTCTTCACCCTTTGATTTAGTTTGGGCTCTCAGAGTTCCTTCTTTCTCCCCCTCTGGGTCCTTCTTTCTCCTCTCTCTTGGCCTGGGGCTGCTCTGCTCTTCTGCTTTCTTCCTCTACTCACTCCACAAAAGACTGACAGACTGCCTGACTGACCCTGATCTTAGATGGTTCCCACCTTATATACTCCCTCTATGTGTGAGCTCAGGTGACCAGCACCCAATGAGCTCCTATCTTTACCCAGACTGCTCCCCCTATCTGCCCCTACACTACTGGGATGTTCCACCCCCCTCCCACTCCAGCCAAGGACAGACTCGGTCGTACCTGCACATTTCTAAGTGGGAGTACCGTTGGCCTGCCCTCCGGAAATGGGATGTGTGTAGTGCATGCAGCCTACTGAGCTCAGTTCCACACTCCATCCTTACCCGGGAGTGGAATATCACACCTCTGGCTGAGGTGCAATACCCCTGTAGCAGCCGAATCCTCAGGGTGCTACATGTGCCTATACTGATCATGCAGTGTGTGCCCCTATACTGATCATGGATCATGCAGTGTGTGCCCCTATACTGATCATGCAGTGTGTGTGCCTATACTGATCATGTAGTGTGTGTGCCTATACTGATCATGTAGTGTGTGCCTATACTGATCATGTAGTGTGTGTGCCTATACTGATCATGCAGTGTGTGCCCCTACACTGATCATGCAGTGTGTGCCCCTATACTGATCATGTAGTGTGGGTGATGTGATGGGTGCGATACTTACCAGGCCTGTGCTAAGGTGAGTTCAGGGATAATGGCCGCTCCGTGTACATTCTGTTGCTCCGCTGCCCCAGGATGATTTTTCCTGAACTCACCAGATGGAAACTTAACACAGGCCGCTCCTGGGGTAGAAGATCTTCGGGCTGGAGGGATGTCAAATTCGCGCCCAGGATTGGAGGAGGCCAGGTCAAGGGTCTGGGGCAGCAAAACAATGGCAGTGGTCCGGCATGAAGATGTTATAGAGAGAGCTGATGTTGAAGGGCAGCCAAGGTGACGAACAGCAGCAGAGACGAGGTACGGGTCAGGAGGCATGGAGTTCTGGGCAGTTGGCACGGACTCATCCTGCAAGACATAAGAGGAAGACATGAAATCTTCTGTCTACCGCATCTTCTGTTATTAGGGGAATGGTCTTTATAATGAACCATTCCGCTATGTAACATCTGATACAATGTACTGATATAATAGGTGTCCTGTCTGTACAGCGGTCACTCACCAGATGGTCATGGAATCTTTCACAGTCCAGATCTTTTCATCCACCAAAGAAAAACAGAGACATAAAGCCATTAGCAGAAAATGTAAAAAAAGACAAGATGGATGATGATTACCACAATGTGAGAACACCTAATGGGGGTTATCCCCAGATGAAAAGATCCTTACCGGGCCCAGTTTGATGACACGTACGTAAATCCGGGTGAAGGACTGTATGCTCCGGCCACTGCAGATGATGGTTCTCCAGAATTGGCCTGAATGGTGTAAATGGCGGCTCTGCACTCCTTTTCTCCAGTTCCTCCCAGGCAATGGTGGTAAAAAACGGATGTTCTCGCTCACACCCAGGCGCGTCTGAGGGTCTTTGCGCAGCAGCTTCTTGATGAGATGTTTCACGTCAGCATCAAGCCAAGATGGAAATTTTGGCTTTTCGTTGATGATAGCTTTGAAAGCCGTTTGCTTGACGGGGCCGTTGTAAAATGGGAATCGTCCTGCTGCCATCCTGGATACCACGATCCCCAGGCTCCACCAGTCCACTGCTGCACCGTATGGTTTTCTACGAAACACCTCAGGGGCCATGTAGTGGAAAGTGCCCATCACTCCAGACATGTTTTTGGAGGAGGTGACGCCATCTTGGGCAAGTCCTAGATCGATTATACGGATGTGGCCATCTGCATCCAACATGATGTTTTCCGGCTTTATGTCTCTGCAATGAAAGAAGAAAATAAAATTAGAAATCTGTCCAGTGATACAAGTGATGGAAAATGGATCACTACAAGACCAGGTAGAATAGGGGGCAGGACAGCAGGAATGCTGAGGGCCATATCTCCAGAATGTAAAGGAGACAGAGAGAAGGAGGAACGTTCTGCTTACCGGTGGACGATGTTGTGTCCATGGAGAAACTGGAGGCCTCATACAATCTCTGCTGTGTAGAATCTGACGGAGAGAACAGAGTGTAGTATCAATGTCATCAAACCCTTCTCTAGCAATTCCCAAATATCCTGGCACCCCACTGCCTGCATCCAGCACCCTAAACATATGCCCTGCCAGTGCTTCCTTAGCTACACCCAGACCTCAGTTTTTTTCCATCCCTTAGTTCTCCTTTAGGTACATTTTCCGTTTTCTCACCTCACATTGCCGATGTTCAGGCAGTCGCACATCCTGATCAAGTCCTCCAGGCTGCTACCGAACAGATACTCCGTGATGAAATATGCCCTCTGCAGAGACTGGTGTGCAGCATAGAGGTGGCATAAGAATGGGCAGTCTCTGGCCACCAGGAGTATCCGCCGCTCTCGCATAATGGTGTCCTCATTGTCCTCTTTTATGGTAATCATTGATGTTACGGCTGGGGACTGATGCCAGGACCACCTGAAAAAGACAAATGAAGAATACTTGGAAGGTGTCTGCAGGAAGTGGAAGGGATCTGGATTTTCTACTAAGGCACATGATAAAACTGAGTGGTTTCTCAATCTGCTGGTAACCAGGACCATGTAGAGGAGAAAATCTATGCGCATAATGCACTGCCTACTCCAGGGATGGGCTATGGAAAGGTGATAAAAAATAGTCAGCATTTTTATTTCATAAATCAATAATACACATGAAAATAAGCAATGTGTAATAAATCTAATCACAGAAATCTGCTTTTTTTCTCTACCAGGACTGATTTTTCATTTTCTAAAATTCTCAATTTTCGCTTAAAATCTGTATTCAGTGATAAAAGATTGTTGCATTACTGAGAAAGGAGGCGACAGTTGGTACTGATAATATTCTATGTAGAAGAGAAGTGGAAGGAGGAGGGAGGAATTCTGCCTTTAGCTCCTCCCTCTTCCCCTTTACATAGAATATTATCAGCACCAACTGTCATCTCCTATCTCAGTAACGTAACAATCTGTCTTCACTAAATACAGATTTTACACGAAAATAGAGACTTTGAAAATGAAAAATCAATCTTGGTGGAGAAAGAAGCAGATTTCTCAAATAATATTTATTATGTTGCTTATTTTCATGTGTGCTGTTAATGAAATAAAAATTAAAACAACAGCGACTCTTTAAAGGGTTTTCCACTGTTACCATATGGGAATAAACATAACAAGCATTAGTGGAGGCTTTGAGTTGGCATTAGTGTGGTCTGAATATCATTGTCTATTAAGGTTTAATAAAAAAACAGAGAGCAACGTATGTACAATATGGCCGCCTGATAGGAGCCAATATTGATGATGACATGGAAAAAAACAATGTCCCCTGCTCCCTACAGCTGTGACCCCTGAGATCAACCATCCAGTGTAGAAGAATACCACGTTATAGCAGCACTAGACCTAACTATGGAGATGACTTATGTCATCTCACAGAACACTACAATGTGCAACAACAAAGCATGACATGGCTGATAACAGAGAACAATACATGAGGATATAATAAAAACTTCAGGTTTAATATGAATATAAAATATGTAGGACTTACTTTGCCAAAGGCGCCCCTACCCAAGACCTGGTGGATGTCGAAGCGGCTGATGTTAAGCCTGGCATAGGGGCTGGATGATCCAGGGTCTCCGCTGCATCCAGGTGTTGACTCCTCCAATCCATTGTTGGCTTCTCTCCTCTTCTTCGTGATCTTCTTGAATCCGGTCACGCTGTCCTCTTCTCTCTTCCTCTTCTTCTCCTCGCTCTGTTCTCCATGTCTAGTAGACGCCATTTGCAAAAATATCTTCCAAAATCTTCCAAACCGCAAACCTCCGTCCGATCGCTTCAGCCGACAGATGAAAGTAAACGGCAGTTGGTCGTGTGCAGGTGAGGTCAGAGGTGATGGAACCTCAGGTGGCACCTGCCAGGCAGCAGGTCATGGACCTGCTCTGCTCTATACACTGATGTGGGCATCATGGGTGACAGTTTAGAGTCCAGAGGAACGGCAGAGAACTTCATTTCGACTTCTAGTGTTTTTTTTTTATTATTATTCTATTAATCCCTTCATGCAGGAGGCAGGCGACGCCAGTAGAAACTTCAACTGGATGTGCGTCCCTATATGACTATGGGAATGCATTATACTAATATACAGTATATGACTATGGGGGTGCATTACACTAATATATATGACTATGGGGCGGCATTATACTAATATATATTTATTTATTATTTATTATTATAGCGCCATTTATTCCATGGCACTTTACATGTGATAGGAATATACATAGCAAAAACATTTACATAATCTTAACAAAACGAGTCAGCGACTGGTACAGGAGGAGCGAGGACCCTGCCCGCGAGGGCTCACATTCTACAAGAGATGGGTGAGGATACAGTAGGTGAGGGTAGAGGAGGTCATGCAGTAATGTGGTGGAGTGATGGTTACTGCAGGTTGTAGGCTTGTCGGAAGAGGTAGGTCTTCATGTTTCTTTTGAAGGCTTCCATGGTAGGCGAGAGTCTGATATGTTGGGGTACAGAGTTCCAGAGTAGGGGGGATGCACGGGAGAAATCTTGTATGCGATTGTGGGAAGAGGAGATAAGAGGGGAGTAGAGAAGGAGATCTCATGAGGATCGGAGGTTGCGTGCATGTAAGTAACGGGAGACTAGGTCACAGATGTATGGAGGAGACAGGTTGTGGACGGCTTTGTATGCCATGGTTAGGGTTTTGAACTGGAGTCTCTGGGCAATGGGGAGCCAGTCATATATATGACTATGGAGGTGCATTATTCTAATGAATATGACTATGGAGGTGCACTATACTACTATGTATGACTACAGGGGTGCATTATACTAATATATATGACTATGCGGGTGCATTATACCAATATATATGACTATGCGGGTGCATAATACTACTATGTATGTGTAGCGCCCCGAGGGTTCGGCCGCTACAGGGGTATTGCACCTCAGACCAGAGGTGTGATATTCCACTCCCAGGTAAGGATGGAGTATGGACCAGGGCTCAGTTAGCTGCATACAGCACACACACCCCATTTCCGAGGGACAGCTCAACGGTGCTCCCACTAGACATAAGTGCAGGCACGACCGACTATGTCCCTGCCTGGAGTGGGGAGGGGGGGTGGAACACCCAGTGCTGTAGGGGCAGATAGGGGTTGGTTCCTGAGCGTAGGAAGGAGCTCATTGGTTGCTGGTCACCTGGGCTCATGGTCAGAGGGAGGTATAAAAGGTGGGCACCATCTTAGATCTAGGTTCGTTCTGTCCAGAGAGGAGAAGACAGGGAGTAGAGGCTCTGTAGGAGCTCTACTCCAGAAGGGCCTAGTGAGAGGCCGAGGAGGAGGTGAAGGGAAGCTGAGATTTTGGCTCATCTCAGCTCCAAGAGAAAGGAACAGAAAGGAACAGAAACAGAAAGGAACTGCAAAGAAAGAGAGAGAGAAACAGAAGGGCTCAGGAACAAGAAGGTGGAAGGGACCCTAAGAACCCACGAGAATCCAGGGTGAAGGGTCTGGCAGATTAAGGGTACCGGATCCCAAGTTGGTGGAGGAGAAACTACCCTCAGCCAAAGACCGGTCGTCGTGATCATCTATTGGTGCGACACCTCATCAAACCTGCTAGGAAGGCACCATATAGGACAGCGGAGGACGGGGCCCACGTTTAACCGCACGAGTCCGCGGCAGCTGGATAAAAGTGGGTCACTGGTGAGGCAGGCCAGAGAAAGGATTAAAGGGGGTCCTGTGCCATGCTCCTGAACTGCCTGGGAGTTGACCGAGCCCCTCACCTGGTGGACGCAGCACGGCTCGGGCGGTCACTGCCGACGGAAGTGACCCGGAACAAACGAACTGTGAGTAGAGACCCTGGACTGTAACTTGTTGTCCGTGTGCTCCTTCGTTCCT
Organism: Phyllobates terribilis; assembly: GCF_046119375.1. Classification (NCBI taxonomy): domain Eukaryota; kingdom Metazoa; phylum Chordata; class Amphibia; order Anura; family Dendrobatidae; genus Phyllobates; species Phyllobates terribilis. Next base: position 801,179,715 of record NW_027362763.1, on the reverse strand, counting down.
CCGGCACTACCGGTACTGGGACCTTCACCACCATCACTCCAACCATCCACTACACTGCCCTGGGGCCGCACTCTTCCCGTGGGGAGTCACACTACCCTAGCTGCACACCTCATCAGCCCCAGCGGTCTGCATGCAGCGGCGGTTCCTAATAACCGCAATCCACAGGTGGCGTAGTCGGACATTATCTGAAGCACGTAGCAGACTACCATTGGCCTGACCACCCTGAGCCGCGGGACCGGGCCGCCACTACTACTTCCCCCATCGTTCCCCTATCGCCCGGATCCGCGTGCCCCACGGCCCAGGGGGCTAGTCCTATGACTATGGTGGTGCATTATACTAATATATATGACTATAGGGGTGCATTTTACTACTATATATGATTATGGGATGCATTATACTAATACAGTATATATGATTATAGGGTGCATTATACTAATATATATGACTATGTGGGAGCATTATATTACTATATATGACTATGGTGGTGCATTATACTACTATGTATGAATATGTGGAAGCATTATACTACTATTTATGACTATGGGGTGAATTATATTACTGTATATGACTATGGGGGTGCATTATACTGCCAAAGTATAACTACAGGGTGAATTATACTGCTTTATATGACTATGGGGGTTCATTATACTACTATATTTGACTATGGAGTGAATTATACTACTATATATGACTATGGGGGTGCAATATACTACTATGAATGACTATGGGGTGCATTATAATAGTATGTATGACTATGATGGTGCATTATACTACTATATATGACTATATATGACTATGGGGGTGCATTATCCTATTATGAATGACTATAGGCATTCATTATACTACTATATATGACTATGGGGGTGCAATATACTACTATGAATGACTATGGGGTGCATTATACTAGTATGTATGACTATGATGGTGCATTATACTACTATATATGACTATATATGACTATGGGGGTGCATTATCCTACTATGAATGACTATAGGCATGCATTATACTACTATATATGACTATGGGGTGCATTAGTAGGACAATGATCCAAAACACACCAGCAAGTCCACCTCTAAATGGCTTAAGAAAAACAAAATTAAGACTTTGGAGTGGCCTAGTCAAAGTCCTGACCTTAATCCGATTGAGATGCTGAGGCATGACTTTAAAAAGGCGGTTCATGCTCGGAAACTCTCCAGTGTGGGTGAATTACAAAACTTTTGCGAAGATGAGTGGGCCAAGATTCCTCCAGAGAAATCCTCATTGTAAAAGACTCATTGCCAGTTATCGCAAACTCTTGATTGCAGTTGTTGCTGCTAAGGGGGGCCCAACCAGTTATTTGGTTTAGGGGGCAATCACTTTTTCACACAGGGCCTTGTAGGTTTAGATTTCTATTTCTCTTAATAATAAAAACCTTCATTTAAAAACTGCATTTTGTTATCTTTGTCTAATATCTAAATTTGTTTTGTGATCTAAAACATTTAAGTGTGACAAACATGCAAAAGAATAAGAAATCAGGAAGGGGGCAAACACTTTTTCACATCCCTGTATCACTGTATATACCAGGATGGGGCCCAGGATGAGGGACATATATACCAGGATGGAGGGCGCGTATATACAATATATATATATATATATATATATATATATATACACTGGTGCCCAATAGAGAAAGGGAAAGGGGATAATATACTTTACCAAACAGCCAACACCAGACCGGACAGGAGTCATTGGCAGTTATATGTACAGTGTGGATGGAGTCTTATAGCACTATTGTACTGTGTATGTGGTTACTGTGTGCGGGGGACACATGATGGAGCAGTCCCTTATATAGAGGTCCTGACTGGCACTGGTATAAGGCACTCTGGTTGGTGCAGTTCTGCCATTTGCACCATGTAATGAGCATGTGGCCGGCTGTAGATGGTGATGTTATGTAGTCACAGTAGTATTATTACATGTGTACTAAGCATGAAGGGTGTTATATGTGCTCTGACACAGAATATACTATGTATGAAGACAGGAATATGGTGAGATTGGGGAAGTATATAATAAAGCCATCAGTGATGTATATAATACAGGTTGTACCGTTACCAATGGCCGATCACATGTGATATACAGTAATCCCACCACAACCCCAGGGAAGGACGGGTCACTGCTGTGCTTTTTACCTTATTATAACTCAGCTCTGGGGTCACTGAAATCTTCTTTCTCTTTATAGTGTCGCTTTTATTAATATTATTTACATATAACCCAAACAAAACAATAAAACCCCCATGAATGAGTGACCCCATTATTAATGCTCCTTTGTGCATTTGTATCACGTTCACAGGCACTGAATACACTGTATGATTTACTGCTGCAGTCAGCCATTAGTTATATACAGGTAGATTGTCACCGTAATTGTAATTCAGGTCCTGTCTCTCTCCATCTATAAATATATAGACTCCCAACATGTTTCGCCGGCTCTCAGGCATCATCAGGGGGATGGGGCATAAAGGAGTAATCTGTTGCCGCTCACTTCCACATTAGGAGGTTTGCAGTGCAGATGACTAATGACTGTTACGGATCCAGGTGGTGGAAACTCTGTGCTGCGGTGCAAGGAGGGACCAGAGGGGCGTGACTAGGTATCAACTCGGACTGACCAAGGTCGCACGGCGGCTCAATCGACTCCGTGATCCAGGGAAAGACCGAGCAGAGGGACCAGGTGTTACTCTGGGCCAGTCCTTGTATGAGAGCAGGTGACTTCCACGGGTCAGAAGGCAGGGACTGACCTGTACAGCGGATGAGCACGGCAGGCAGGCTGACGGGTGATCCGGGTAGACGGACTGGTAGACACCACGGGTAACTGGCAAGAGCCTCCAGGTAGGCTGGCTGGTAGGCACAGCAGGTAACTGGCAGGTAACTGGTACGTTCTCCGGGTAGGCAGGCAAGCCTGGCCCATAGACAGTCTAGCGGGTTTGGACCGTAGGCAGACCATCGGGCTGGAGAGTGTACTTGGCTGGCTTAGACAGGTAGTCAGGCTGGCGGACTGGACTGGTAGTCAGGCTGGCGGACTGGACTGGTATTCAGGCTGGCGGACTGGACTGGTAGTCAGGCTGGTGGATTGGACTGGTAGTCAGGCTGGTGGACTGGTAGTCAGACTAGCAGTGGGACCTGAGGGCTGAAGAAGAGTTTAGAACACAAAGCTGCAACCTTGCACGGGCACCTCCATTTTGGAGGAGGTGCCTTTTATATGAGAGGTCCTCCGGCCATTGGCCGGGGACTCCTTAGGACGGCGCGCGCGGCCCCTTTAAGAGGGAGGGACCATGCGCGCGCCCTAAGCACAGTGCTAGGGAAGCTGCGCACTCCAGCAGCAGCAGGAGGGCCAGAAGACGCAAGGCCCGGAGCGCGGCGGTAAGGGGAACGGCATCTCTGCCTGTCAGAGGGCAGAGACGCCAATGATACAGTACCCCCCCTTTACGCCCCCTCTTCTTTAGGTCCAAAAAATTTTTTTCAAGAAGAAGCGGGGCGTCGATGTTCTCCCTGGGTTCCCAAGTTCTCTCCTCTGGGCCAAACCCCTTCCAATCCACCAGAAAAAAGGTTTTTCCTCTTACCCTCTTGGTGGCCAGAATGTTCTCTACCTCATAGACGTCCTCAGCGGAGACCGGAGCTGGGGAGGTACCTGGATTGTCGGAAATAGAATTAAGAACAACCGGTTTGAGGAGAAATACGTGGAAGGAGTTTGGAATCCGTAAGGTGGCCGGGAGTTTTAACTTGTAGGCCACTGGATTGATTTGCTTGAGAACTTCAAATGGACCGATGAACCATGGACCCAACTTATAAAAAGGTATTTTGAGATGAACATGTTTGGAGGAGAGCCAAACCTTGTCTCCCGGACGGAATTGAGGCGGATCCAGACGTCTCTTATCAGCATGTCTTTTCATCTGCTCGGAGGATTGAAGAAGTGCGGATCTAGTGTCCTCCCAAATGGTGGAAAATTCGCTGACCAGAGACTCCACGGCAGGATTGTCCACTGAAGTGGAGACGGGAAACAGAATCCGGGGGTGTTGACCGTAGACCACAAAGAACGGGGACTTGGAAGAAGATTCGCTCTAATGGTTATTATAGGAGAACTCGGCCCATGGTAGGAGCTCTACCCAATCGGTATGGTGAGCGTTGACGAAGTACCGGAGGAAGCTGGTAAGGATCTGGTTGATACGTTCCACTTGTCCATTGGACTGAGGATGATAAGCCAAGGAGAAATCCAGAGAGACATCCAGCAGCTTACACGCAGCTCTCCAGAAGCGCGAAGTAAACTGGACCCCTCGATCAGACACAATGTGGAGGGGTAAGCCGTGGAGACGAAAGATATGATGGATGAAGTCCTTAGCCAGCACAGATGTAGACGGGAGACCAGGCAGAGGGATAAAGTGGGCCATTTTAGAAAAACAGTCAGCGTCCACCAAATGACAGTACAATCGGCAGAAACAGGGAGATCAGAAATAAAGTTGCTTGTGTGATCTGTCCTGAAAACTGCATTATATCTCCATGCAATGCTCTGCAGCCTATCAATTTCTGGTATATATTTTTTCACTCCTCTAGTTTATTCCATGATACTTAAAGGTCATCACACTTACTTTAAGAGTTTATGATCCATGCCGAGTTTACTAGTCTGTTTTTTTTTTTTTGTTTTTTTTTTCCCTGCACTTTATGGTCTCCTGTTGTCTTTTAAGTTAGTGATTGATTGTTAATGAGTTAAATCTGTGCAGATCTAAGCAGATACGTCCCTATATATTGAGACTTCGTTAAGGGGCAGCATTTATGCGGGGGCATTTATGCATATAGCATTTATGCATACTTTATCGAAGTGCCATAATTTAGCAAAGTGCCCTGGCAGTTAGAAAATGGCAGTTGGACAGGGCAGGAGACAGGTAAGACATGCAAGACAAACCAACAAACTTGCTTACAGATCATCTTTTTGGCAAACAGTATTCACCATTTGTATCTGTGCCATTTATTTTCTGGTTGCTACAATCATCCACATTCACCGTTCTCCCACAAATGCGGCACACTTCATCCATATTAATCCCTCACTCCTCTCTTCTCCTATGTACAGTTGTCATGCTCTCTTCACAATGTTATACCACGCAGATCCATTCATTCCCACCATACAACGCAGGAAACGCTCTCACAAATCACTCAATCATCTGCTCACTCTCTGTATCTTCCTTCTATTAGTCGCAGGTGATATTTCTCCCAACCCAGGACCCTCCAGTAATAATAACACTAACTCTTTCCCTGTTACATTCAGAAACCCTGCTAATCTCATTAATATTCCCTGCATATCTTCTGTCTCATTCAACTGTGCCCTTTGGAATGCACGCTCAGCTTGTAATAAACTCTCTTACATCCATGACTTTTTCCTCTCTAATTCCCTCAACCTTCTGGCTCTCACTGAAACCTGGATCCAGCAGTCGGACACCACCGCCGCTGCAGCTCTCTCCTATGGTGGCCTACATTTCTCTCATACCCCGCGACCTGACAACAGATCAGGTGGAGGTGTTGGTCTGCTTCTTTCAACAAAATGTACTTTTCAGGTTATCCCCCCTGTACCCTCCCTTATCTTCCCGTCCTTTGAGGCCCACACAGTCAGACTCTACCGGCCCTTCTCCCTGCGAGTGGCGGTTGTCTATCGCCCCCCAGGTCCCCCCCGTCAATTCCTGGATCACTTTGCTGCCTGGCTTACAAATTTTCTATCCTGCGACATCCCCACGATAATCATGGGAGACTTTAACATCCCAATTGGCGATCCTCTTTCCCCATCTGCCACGCATCTTTTATCATTAACCTCCTCCTTCGGCCTTTCACAGCTTGCTAATTCTCCTACACATGAGGACGGGAACACATTGGACCTGATCTTCTCCCGGCTTTGCTCAGTACATGACTTTACTAACTCTCCCCTTCCACTCTCTGACCATAATCTTCTTTCATTCTCTGTCAAGAACTGTGACTCTGCTCAAGACACTCCCACCGTCCACACTTATAGAAATTTACGCGCCATTAACACCCAGAAATTTATAAAAAGGTTGCAATCATCATTGGCCCCAATCTCCTCCCTCTCATGTCCCGACTCTGCATTGAAGCATTATAACAAAATAATGCTATGCGCCCTGGATGAAGCCGCACCTCCTACACAAAGAACAATTCGGCATAGACGGCGACAACCCTGGCACACGCCTCAAACACGTCTTCTCCAGAGGTACTCCAGGTGCGCTGAACGGCTGTGGAGAAAATCAAATCTGCCCGAAGATTTCCTCCACTATAAATTTATGCTGAAAACATATAACTCTGCCCTTCACCTCTCCAAACAAACCTACTTTAACAACCTCATCATCTCACTTTCCAATAATCCTAAACGACTCTTTGACACGTTTCATTCTCTCCTCAATCAAACAGCACAGGCCCCGACCACCGACCTCAGCGCTGACGATCTGGCTAACTATTTCAAAGAAAAAATTGACCATATCCGACAGGAAATTTTCTCCCAATCCCCAAATGTTATGCATGCTCCCCCCCGCCACATTGTATCTTGCTCATTTTCTGACTTCGAACCAGTCACGGAAGATGAAGTGATCAGGCTCCTTGCATCTTCTCGCCCTACCACCTGCACCAGCGACCCTATTCCCTCACATCTCCTTCAGTCCCTTGCTCCAGCTGTCACCTCTCACCTAACTAAAATTTTCAACCTTTCCCTCTCATCTGGTATCTTTCCCTCTTCTTGTAAACACGCCAGCATACAACCATTACTTAAAAAAACATCCCTCGACCAGAACTGCACGGCCAACTACAGACCTGTTTCCAATCTTCCCTTTATCTCTAAACTCCTGGAACGCCTGGTCCACTCCCGTCTAATTCGCTATCTCTCAGACAACTCTCTTCTTGACCCTTTACAATCTGGTTTCCGCTCTTTACATTGTACTGAAACTGCCCTCACTAAAGTCTCTAATGATCTACTAACAGCTAAATCTAATGGTCACTACTCCCTGCTGATTCTCCTGGATCTCTCTGCAGCATTCGACACTGTGGATCATCAGCTCCTCCTCACTATGCTCCGCACTATTGGCCTCAAGGACACGGTTCTCTCCTGGTTCTCCTCTTATCTCTCTGACCGCTCCTTCTCTGTGTCTTTTGCCGGCTCCTCCTCCTCCCTACTTCCTCTTACTGTCGGGGTTCCTCAAGGATCAGTCCTAGGCCCCCTTCTTTTCTCCTTATACACCGCTCCTATTGGACAAACAATCAGTAGATTCGGTTTTCAGTACCATCTCTATGCTGATGACACCCAATTATACACCTCTGCTCCGGACATCACCCCTGCATTACTACAAAAGACCAGTGATTGTCTTTCTGCTGTGTCTAACATTATGTCCTCCCTCTACCTAAAACTGAATCTGTCAAAAACTGAACTACTCATCTTTCCTCCCTCCATTAATCTACCTGTGCCCGATATTGCCATCTCCGTTTGTGGCTCAACCATTACTCCCCAGCCACAAGCCCGCTGTCTTGGGGTCATTTTTGATTCAGATCTTTCTTTCACTCCTCACATCAAATCACTCGCTCGTTCATGTCATCTACACCTCAAAAACATCTCAAGAATCAGGACTTTTCTCACCTTTGACTCGGCAAAAACTCTTACTGTCGCTCTTATTCATTCTCGTCTTGACTATTGCAACGCTCTACTAATCGGTCTCCCTCTTACTAAACTCTCCCCTCTCCAATCCGTCCTGAACGCAGCAGCCAGGATCATATTCCTCGCCAACCGCTACACCGATGCCTCTTCCCTGTGCCAGTCATTGCATTGGTTGCCCATCCAATATAGAGTTCGTTTTAAACTTATCACGCTTACCCACAAAGCGCTCCATGCTTCAGTACCCCCCTACATCTCCTCCCTTGTCTCAGTCTACCACCCTACACGTGCCCTCCGTTCTGCAAATGACTTGAAACTAAAATCCTCCATAATCCGAACTTCCCACTCCCGTCTCCAAGATTTCTCGCGTGCTGCGCCAATTCTCTGGAATGTACTACCCAGGACAGTTCGATTAATTCCCAATACCCACAGTTTCAAGCGAACCCTAAAAACACATTTCTTTAGACTGGCGTATCACCTAAACACACTCTGTCCATCCCAGCTTTCCCCCATATTAAAATCTTCTTCAACTTCGGCTTCAAACCAACCATGCACATAAAAGCCTTTGTCAGGACTTCACACATACTGGCTGGCGACCAGTCCATGTATTATTATTTATCCTATTCAGTATATCAAGGCTGCATTATACAATATATGTACTTTTTACCTTTTGTGTCTCCCCCACTTCCTCATAGACTGTAAGCTCGCGAGCAGGGCCCTCACTCCGTTCGATATGAGATATGCTTATTCTGTATTGTCTGTATAAGTCCCCCCTAAAATTTGTAAAGTGCTGCGGAATATGTTGGCGCTATAAAAATAAACTATTATTATTATTATTATTATTATTATTATAAAGTCCATAGCAATGTGTTGCCACGGGGCAGCAGGTACGGGAAAAGGCAGGAGACGGCCGGCTGGAAGACGTCTGGGAACCTTGTTGCGGGCACAGGATGAACAGGCCGTGACGAAGTCTACAACATCCTTGCGCAGTGAAGACCACCAGTAATGCCGGGTAATGAGCAGGAAGGTCCTCCTCTGGCCAGCATGGCCGGCTAATTTAGATGAATGACCCCAGTGAAGAACCGCTACAAACGTCTTACCGTATGGGAGACGAGACAAGTCCAACGGAGCCACATTCATTACTTTGGAGGGATCGATGACATGCATAGGCTCCTCCTCTTGATCAGAAGACAGGAAGGATCGGGACAAAGCGTCGGCTTTAACGTTCTTATCCGCAGGGCGGTAATGAAGGGTAAAGTTGAAACGGGCGAAGAACAAAGACCACCGGGCCTGACGTGGATTGAGTCTTTGGGCATTTTGTAGATATGCCAAGTTTTTGTGGTCAGTATAGATGACCACCGGGTGCAGAGCCCCCTCTAGCAGGTAACACCTCTCCTCCAGCGCCAATTTGATGGCTAGCAGTTCTCGGTCACCTATGGAATAGTTGCGCTCGGACGAGGAGAAAAGCTTGGAGAAGAAGCCGCCGGTTACCATTCTCCTGGACGGAGATTTCTGGGTGAGCACAGCTCCGGCTCCGGAAGAGGAAGCATCAAGCTCCAGAAGGAACTGTTTGTTGCAATCCAGATGGTGCAGCACTGGGGCAGAAGAGAAGGCTTGTTTTAAGGAGAGGAAGGCCTCCTCCGCTTCGGACGTCCATTCCTTAGGATTAGCACCCTTACGGGTGAGTGCAGAGATGGGTGCAGTCCGGGAAGAGAAATGCGGGATGAATAGGCGGTAATAGTTAGCGAAGCCCAGGAATCGCTGAATTGCCTTCAACCCCTCCGGTCGGGGCCACTTTAAGACGGCACAGACCTTCTCGGGGTCCATCCGTAGACCGGTTTTAGAGATAATATAGCCCAGGAACGGAAGAGAGGTCTGCTCGAAGAGGCATTTCTCAAATTTTGCGTATAAGTGATTCTGCCTGAGCCTATGCAGGACCTGACGAACATCCCTCCGGTGTGTGGGTAGATCCGGAGAGAAGACCAAGATGTCATCCAGGTACACCACCACGCACGAATATAAGAGCTCACGGAAGATGTCATTAACTAGTTCTTGGAAGACGGCTGGAGCATTACAGAGACCGAAGGGCATCACACGGTATTCATAGTGACCGTCCCTGGTATTGAATGCCGTTTTCCACTCGTCTCCTTGGCGGATCCGGACCAAGTTATACGCCCCACGAAGATCGAGCTTGGAGAAGATCTTCGCACCTTTAAGGCGGTCGAACAGCTCTGAGATGAGTGGCAGGGGGTATTTATTTTTGATAATAATTTGCTTAAGTCCCCTATAATCGATACAGGGGCGTAGTGAGCCGTCTTTCTTTTTTACGAAGAAGAATCCAGCTCCAACCGGGGAGGTAGATTTCTGGATGAATCCCCTAGCCAGATTTTCTTCGATGTACTCCGACATGGCCCGGGTTTCGGCCAGCGACAAGGGGTAGATACGCCCACGGGGTGGAGTGGCACTGGGTACCAGGTCGATAGGGCAATCATATGGCCTATGGGTGCCGGTAGACCAGGTAAATTGGCCGGAGTAGACGGAGGTCGAACCGGGCGAACCAGAACCAGGCAGGTCTCATGGCAATCCTGCCCCCAACGGAGCACCTCAGTGGTTCGCCAATTCAGAACGGGTTCATGTCTCTGTAGCCAGGGTAGACCTAGCAATAGGGAGTGAGAGAGTCCGGATAGCACATAGAAGGAGATCCTCTCCGAGTGCAATGTGGCACCCCAGGGGGTCTGGTTGCCACAGTGGTAGTAATACCATGTCTGGGAGCAAAACAGGAGTTTCCTGGTCAGGGAACACACTACATGCAACACCTCCTGCTCCAGACCAGAAAGGGGAGGATCCTGCCCTATATAACTGGATCTGGAGGCGGGGTTAGTCAGTCTGAGTGTAGTCAGTGTCAGGAGTCAGATAGGACACGAAGGAGCAAGGAGCTGAGGACTGGAGCTGGCAGAGCTCGTCCTAGCCAGAGCACACACCGAGAACCGGACACCGGAGTCCGAGGCTGTGGGACCCTTCAAGTCCAGTAGCAGAAACCGCACGGCAGGAGATTGTAGGTCTCCTGGCCAACAGAAGCCCGAAGGCTCAGCCACACGAAAGGACCAGTACCGCCACAGAGGAGCGAGGAATACATGGGATCCGAGTCGCCAGCCATACGGGTGAGCAGCACGTTACACTCAGGGACGTGGGCTACAACACGACTATAAGCGGGATAGCCAAAAGAGTACAGTCAGAACGGCAGGCCTACAACTCCACCTGGCCAGGGGAATTCTAGGATTGCTCCCAGACTGACCAGGCCCTCATCCCTAGCAAGTACTCCCGTTGGGCCTATATAATTACCACCTGTAAAGACCCTAGGACTGCAATGCAAAGACTCCGTGTTGTTATTACTGATCCAGGCACTATCACCACCATCATGCATACACGCTGCCTGAAGCTAAACTCTTCCTGTGGGGAGTCACATCACCTTGCTGCACATACCACCAGCTTCAGGGGACTGCTCCGCAGCGGCGGTTCCCAATAACCGCATTCCACAGGTGGCGTAGTCGGACTATACAAACAGATTCACATAAACTACACTGGTTTGACCGCCCTGGGTCACAGACCGGGTCACTACCACGGTGACTACAACCAACAGCATCTACAAGGCCCGGTTCCCAGGGGGCGCGTCAGCAACATTCCCACCTGAAGGGTCACAGGCTCTGTGACGAGCACGATGGTCACCGGAAGGAGTGTTCCATCCACGGAAGCGACTGCCAATGGTTCAGCCAGAGGTTTGGTGGGAATCTGATACTTCTCTACAAGGGACTGAGAAATGAAATTCCCGGCGGCTCCGGAATCCAGGTGGGCGGTTTCAAAGAAGCGGTTCTCTCCACAGGAAATAGAAACGGATAGAGTCAAGAACGGAGAGGATTTACTCTTGCCTAGGACAACCTCTCCGAGTGGTCCTAGATAGTGTTGAGCCACCCCCGTAGTGTTCGAGTTCGGTTCGGTTCGTCGAACACCCGTGTGTTCGCTGAACTGTTCGTCGAACTGTTCGTCGAACATCTTCGAACACCGTTAAAACCAATGGCAGGCAAACAAAAACACATAGAAACACATAGAAAACACCTTCAAAGGTGTCCAAAAGCTGACAAACTGCTCAGAAGACACAACTAACACATGGAAAAGTGACAAGTACATATAGTCATGCGAAAAGAAAAGAGGTGGAGGAGTAAAAGGAGGGGGAGACACAGATATAGGCATGTCATGCCCTTCTAAAATCCAAAAAGTGAGAAGCCGAGACGGCCAGTCCGCTCCTGCCCGTGCCACCTCCGTGTCGCCGGGTTTGTGCCAGAGCCGCGGTGAACCCTGACGGCCAGCCCCCCTCTCCCAATACTGGTGCCTGTCCGCTGGTGGGTCGAGAGAGCCCCCCTGTGGTGGAGGCAGCTCTAAGCTTTTTAATTTAAATTGTCCCTCTAATTTGAATGAATACACTTTAAATCCATTTACAAGGATCTATTGGAGGGCAAGTCTCATGCCAGCAGCCGCGTAATTCCAGCTCCAGTAGCGTCCACTAAAGCTGCTGCAGTTAAAAAGCTTTTATAAGGATCGAGCTCGGCTGTCCACCGCAAGGCATCCTAGTGCCAGTCCCAGCCCCTATGCCTTGGGGTGCCTCCTGATGCTCTTCACTAAGTATCCCGTGGTCCCGAAGCATTTTCTTTGAAAAAATTAAGTGTCCAAACTACAGGTGGTGTAGCTTGCTTAACAGCCGGGATAATCCGCTGACTAGCAGACACTGCTACTAGGCACAAAGTATTTCCTGGGCTAGATGCAGTTAAAAATTTGTAAGTAGATACTCTCGTTGGATGCTGAGAAAGCATCCATAGAGTCTCCTGGCACGCCATATATGATTCTCTTAAAAAGCTTGGGGTAGGGGTCTAGGGGACCCTTTTATAGCCAAAATCACGGCCCTGTATCACAATACGTCACCTAGGCTGAAGATAAATGGAACTGTAGCACCGAGGGCTCGGTTGCTACAGACGTATTGCACCTCACCCAGAGGTGTGATATCTCACTCTCAGATAAGGATGGAGTGTGGATCAGGACCCGACACCTGCATGCATTACACCACATTGCCGTGGGGCAGGGCGACCAATATGCCCCTGAGATGGGCACGACAGTCCCTGTCCCTGGCTGGAGTGGGGGGAGGGAACACTGAGGAAGGGGAACCCTGCAGTGCAGGAGCAGGGAGGAAGGAGTTCCTGGGTGCATTGAGAAGGGAGTATAAAAGGTGGGCACCACCTTAGTTCAGTGCAGAGAAGTCTGAGCAGAAGTGGCAGGGAGCAGGGGCTCTGCATGAGCTCTGCTCCGGAGGCGGGCCTAGTAACAGAGGCCCAGGCCTGCAAGAGGGAGAAGGAAGGAAGAGGAGCGGAGAAGGCTCCAGGAACGAGGAATGAAGGGATCCCAGGGGTGCGGACGGGCGAGTCGCCACCGCACGCCCGAATCCACCTGCGTGGAGGGGTCAGGCCAAAGGGGGAGACCGGTCCCCGAACTAGTGGAGGCAGGAAACGACCCTCAGCTAGAAACCGGAGGCTCTGACATTTTATGTGGCGCAGCCCCTTGCTCCACCCGCTAGGAAGGCACCACATAGGGTCAGGGAAACTGGCGCCAAGTTTACCAAGAGCAGGCCCGAGGCAGCCGGACAGAAGTGTTGGTAAGAAAGGCCAGACAAAGGACACACAAAGGGGGTCCTGTGAAGCGCTCCAAAGTTATCTGGGAGTTGTCTGAGCCCCTCACCTGGTGAGCACAGTACGACGTGGGCAGCCGTTACCTGCAGACGTGGTCTGGATAATAACTGTGAGTAAAGGCCCTGAACTGCATCACTGACTCCGTGTCGTTACTGCTGCTGCCCTGCACCATCACCCCCATCCTCCGCATACACTGCCCTGAGGCTATACTCCTCCCGTGGGGAGTTATGCTACGCTCTGCTGCACCCACAACACCAGCCTTAGCGGTCTGCCCTGTAGCGGCGGTTCACTCTGACCGCAATCCACGGGTGGCGTAGTCGGACATTTAAACATCAAAACCACATAAATAGTTCCGCCACTGGTTTGACCGCCCTGAGCCACGGAACCGGATCGCCGCCATGAAGACTACAACCATCAGCATCCACCAAAAAGGGTCCGGCTCCGGGTGTCCCAAGGCCCAGGGGGTGCGTCAGAACATTTTCATCACCTTTCACAATCACCAATGGGACAAGGCAGGGATGTCCTCTGTCCCCTCTCTTATACATCCTAGTGACGGAGCACCTGCTCTCATCAATTCGCCATAACCCCAATATTAGGTGGATTGAGGTGGGAGGCACCGAGTACAAGTGCTCTCTATTTGCTGATGATGTCCTAGTATATATCACTCAATCACATATATCCATCCATGCTGTTATGGCTGAAATAGATCACTTTGTTACATGGTAAAATTTTAAAATCAATGCAGCGAAGTCTGAGGCCCTCGATGTCTCCCTCCCTAAATCCATATAGGATTCCATCCAGTCCAACTTTCCCTTTGCCTGGCCCTCACAGGGTATCAAATACTTAGGAATTCCTATTCATAGAGACCTCTCCCATCTATGTTATCTTAATTTTGGGCCCTTTATTGAACAATTCCATACAGACCACGGTTGGCAAGTTAGAACTGTAAGATTCACTACGTGAACCACTGGTGTTTTGTGGAAAAGCACATGTACACCGCGTTCCAAATTATTATGCAAAAAGTGTTTAGGAGTGATAAGGGAAGAATTTGTTTGTTTGTCAGTTAAACTCATTGATGGTGATGTGTGTCAGGGCTCTTTATATCACTGTAAGCAATTGCAGACACCTGTGCTAATTAGTTTGGCAGGTGTGTCCAATGAAAGGCAAGACTACTTAAGAAGGCTCTCTCACATTATTAAGCAGCCTACATTTTCTGCCAAAATGGGAAAGAAAAAGGATGTGTCGGCTGCTGAGAAGCAACAAATTGTGGAGTGTTTAGGTCAAGGCATGACTACAATCAACATTGTGCGATGATCAGGATGAAGTGTCTTGGCAATCAAGAAGTATGTAGCTGATTCACAGTACACACGTGTGCGTGCTGATAAGGGCAAATTGAGGACTCTTTCCTACAGGCAATTACGTCAGGTTGAAAGAGCAGCGGCAAAAAAGCCTTGTCATAGCAGCAGACAAGTTTTTGAAGCTGCTTGTGCCTCCAACGTCCCCCGAACAACAAGATGCAGGGTCCTTCAGAGGTTTGCAGCTGTGCATACGCCATCCTGTCGACCTCCTCTATCCACTTCACACAAGCAGAAACGGCTCCAGTGGGCCAAACATTACATGAAGACTGATTTCAAAACTGTTTTGTTCACGGATGAGTGCCGTGCAGCGCTCGATGGTCCAGATGAATGGAGTGGAGGATGGCTGGTTGATGGACACCCCACGCAAACACGGCTACAGCGCCAACAAGGAGGAGGTGGAGTAATGTTTTGGGCTGGAATCATGGGGAGAGAGATTGTCGGCCCCTTTAGGATCCCTGAAGGCGCTAAAGATGAACTCCATAATGTATGTGGATTTTCTCAAACAGCACTTCCTGCCATGGTTCAAGAAGAAGAACCGTGTATTTCACAGCAAGATCATTTTTCTGCATGATAATGCACCATCTCATGCTGCACATAAAACATCTGCATCTCTGGCTGATATGGGCATAAAAGGGGACAAACTTATGGTGTGAACCCCATGCTCCCCTGACCTCTACCCCATTCAGAACCTTTGGAGCATCATTAAAAGGAGTGTCTATGATGGCGGGAGGCAGTTCACATCTAAGCAACAGCTCTGGGAGGGTATTCTGTCCTCATGCAAAACAATTGAAGCAGAAACCATCCAAAACCTGACAAATTCAATGGACGAGAGAGTTCAGAAGCTCCTTTCGAACAAGGGGTCCTATGTGAAAATGTAACATCACCTAGAATAAAGTTTTGAGTTGAAAACTGTTTGATTTCAGTTTCTAACAACCTGCTAATGCTTATAATTTCAAAAATGACCATTTTTTTGGTCTTTATTAAAATGAAAAGGTTGATCGAAAAGTTTGGGGGATCTAAGAGTGTGGCAACCCAGTAGTCATGATTACTTCGAATTCTGACAATATGAGGGTCATGCTGCAGGTAGTGCAGCAAGAAGGCACTTATGTGTCTTGCGCATCTCGGAGCCCCAAAATTATTTTCCGGGCTAGATGCAGCTAAAAATTATTTTTAATTTTAAATCTGGTGGAGCTTATTATAGATGGCCTAATAGGATCAGTGCTGCACACTGCTACAAAGCCCAAATTATTTTCCAGTCAAGATACAGATAAACATGATTAGTAATTTGAAAGCTTAAAACGGTTGGTAGGGTGATTTTAACCAATCATCAAGCTTTTACTCTCCCCAGGACGACACAGGGGTAGAAAAGTCGTTTCGGATCCATGATTTGTTCATCTTTATGAACGTGAGTCTGTCTACATTATCAGTGGAGAGCCGCGTGCGCTTATCTGTCAGCACACCACCAGCAGCGCTGAACACACGTTCAGACAGAACGCTGGCTGCGGGGCATGACAAGATCTCCAAGGCGTAAGTGGCTAGCTCCGGCCATTTATCCAGATTGGAAGCCCAAAAAGAGCAAGGGTCCAGTGACACAGTCGTGGCTTCAATGTTTACTTGGAGATACTCCTGTACCATCGTCTCTAGGCGTTGACTATGTGTCAGACTTCTTGTCTCCTGTGGCCTTGCAAAGGATGGGCTAAAAAAGTGGTGAAATGATTCCGCAAAATTGATGTTACCAGCAGATACTGTGGTTCTGTTACGGTTTGAGTGCTGAACACTTGACGGTCCCACGGTTGGCAAGTTGGAACTGTGAGATTCACTACGTGCACCACTGGTATTTTGTGGAAAAGCACATGTAAGATTCTGCAACAGTCTCTGCTGATATTCCTGCATGCGTGCATCCCTTTCTATGGCAGGAATAATTTCTGCAAATTTACTTTTGTACCGGGGATCTAACAGTGTGGCAACCCAGTAGTCAGGATTATTTCTAATTCTCACAATTCGAGGGTCATGTTGCAGGTAGTGCAGCAAGAAGGCACTCATGTGTGTTGCGCATCCAGGAGCACCAAGTCCCTGTTGTGTTGGTGGCGAGGTAACAATCATGCTTCCTTCCTCTGTCCTCTCCCCCCAACCTCGCACAACAGAAATGTGATCAAGGTCTCCCTCATCTGATGAGTCTTCCATCAGTTCGTCCTCCACTTCTTCCTGGGCTCCTGCACCTTCCTCACTAGTTTGGCTGCTACCATGCGCCCTGGTAAAATCATCTCCCCCACCCTCACATGCCTGCCGCCCTGGTGCTGCCGACCGTCTGGACCTTGCAGATGTTAGCCCTTCCGCATACAACTCCTCCTCCTCTACTTCCTCCACCTCCTCTTGTGCCACCACCTGACTCCGAATTCTGTTTAACATGTGCTCCAGCATGTAAATCACCGGAATAGTCATGCTGATAATGGCATCGTCAGCACTAAACATCTTCGTCGCCATTTCAAAACTGTGCAGAAGGGTGCATAGGTCCCTGATCTGAGACCACTCCTCCAGCGTGATTTGCCCCACCTCTGAATCTCGTTGGCCCAGGCTATACGTCAGAACGTATTGCACCAGGGCTTGTCGGTGCTGCCACAGTCGCTGCAACATGTGCAGAGTTGAATTCCACCGGTAGGCACATCGCATTTTAGCCGGTGAAGTGGCAGGCCCAACGACTTCTGTAGAGATGTAAGTCGCTGAGCTGCGGGATGCGAACGGCGGAAGTGAGCACACAGCGACCGTGCCCTCTGCAGAAGGCCATCTAGTCTGGGATAGTGGGCTAAAAATTGCTGGACAACCAGGTTCAACACGTGAGCCATACAAGGCACGTGTGTGACATTGCCCCGGCGAAGGGCCGCACCCAGGTTTGCAGCATTGTCGCACACGGCCTTCCCTGGTTTCAGGTCCAGTGGAGACAACCATTCATGAAATTGGTTCTCCAGAGCTGACCACAACTCCTCAGCTGTGTGACTCACATTTCCCAGACATTTCAATGTAAAAACCGCCTGATGACGTTGAGCCCTACTGCCAGCATAGTAAGGAGGTGTGCAGGATCCCTTCTGCGCAGTTAGAAAGCTTGTGGCATGACCAGACAGGCTTTGGGTGCAGGTGGAAGACCGAGAGGAGGTTGAGGAGGCAGAAGCAGTGGAGGAAAAATGACATAAAGAGGATTGACGCACAACTCGTGGGGACGGCAAGACTTGGACAGCAGCCCCTTGTCCTGCTGTCACCATAGTTACCCAGTGCCCAGTCAGCGACATGTAACGCCCCTGTCCATGCCTACTCGTCCAAGTGTCTGTGGTGAAATGCACCCTGTCACACACAGAGTTTCTCAAAGAAGCGGTGATGTTGTGTGCGACATGCTGGTGGAGCGCAGGCACACCTTTCTTTGAGAAGTAGTGCCGACTGGGCATCTGGTACTGGGGCACTGCGACGGACATAAGGTCTCGAAAATCCTCTGTGTCCACCAGGCGGAAAGGCAGCATTTCTGTAGCCAAGAGCTTGCAGATGGTGAAATTCAACCTCTTAGCTTTCTCATGGCTAGGAGGAAATGGTCTTTTACTTGTCCACATCTGAGGGACCGAGGGCTGGCTATTGTGCTTAGACGGGGTTGATAAGGGTGTCCCCGGCAAACTGCCGGTCTGTGAGGAAGATGCAGGTGGACATGTTAGGTTGCCTTGATCCAAAGGTGGTGCTATCGATGTCGGACAGCGCTCAAGACCAGCTGGTGTTACCACCTCCAAAGAAAATGATGACCTGCCAATCACGCTGGCTGTTGCGGGTAAAGAGGTGGCAGGTCTGCGCCCCAAAACAGGTGTGACTGCTGTCCCCCCAGTCACAGAGGATGAAGAGGCCGCGGATGCACAAGATATGGCAGACGGTGGTTGGCCCGGCCGGCTAGACCGCATTGTAGCACACTGAGCTTCCCACTGCAACTTATGCTTCATGTCCATGTGCCGGTTCATGCATGAAGTACTCAAACTATGTATTTTTTGGCCTCTACTTAGCTTTTGCTGACAAATGTTACAGATAACACGAGTTGGGTCATCTTTATCGATCTGAAAAAATGCCCAGGCTATGCAAGGCTTAGCACCCATGCGACCTGAAGAGCCACCACGACTTGTGGTGAGAGGCAGAGTTGTGTTTGAGGATGCAGTTGTTGACGTGCTTCCAGTACTACGTCTCTGTCCAGGAAGGCGCAACCTGACCTCGTCGTCACTAGCATCTTCCTCCACCTCCTCTGCTGACCTCATCTCTTGGCTGACTGTGGGTTGACAGTAAGTGGGATCTCCGACCTCATCATCATCACCCTGTGCGTTATCACACCCGTCGTCCTCAGAGCCAACCTGTTCCTGCCCTGACAAAAAACTAAAGTTGTCGCTCCAATCAGGTATTTGAGTCTTATCATCGTCTTCCTCATTGTCTCCACCAACAGGAGTTACAGTTTGGGAATGAGGGTCTACATTATGGTCAGAACCTTCTGCGTCTGGTCCTGGATCCGACTCATAAAGATTCTGGGCATCAGTGCAGATCATTTCCTCGTCTGGATTCACAGAAGCGCTGGAGTCGACCTCTGATTCCCAGGCTATAGTATGAGTAAACAGCTCTGCAGACTCAACCATCTGTTCTACCTCATACTCAGACGGGCAGCTGGAGATTTGGGAGCTGTGAGGAAGCAAGTGCGATTTGGGTGACACCTTTGAGGACTGGAGTATTTGTGATGTTGAAGTTGATGTGGAGGAGAGCCCACTTAAAGGAGCACTTGATATCCGTTGAAGCACCTGCTGTTTTTGTGCCTCATCTGGAATTTGTAGCGATTGGCGTGGCCGTAAGAAAGGGATCTTATCACATTGTCCGCTAAAAGAAGTAGACATTTTAGTTTGGCTGGAAGATGGTCTTTCTTCTGCACCTACCCCACGGACACAACCTTTTTTCCCCTTCCCAACACGCCTATTCCCCTTTCCACCAGCAGCAGGCCTTTTTCCACTCATTTTGGTGGTTAACTAATTCACAACTCTGGAGTTGTTTGCACAAAAAAACAATGGATGGTAACCGAGCAGAGCTGAGTGGCCAAACTGTGGTATTAGGCCAAAACTATTGGCTGGGTTAGATGCAGAAAAAAATTATTTTTAATTTGCAACCTGATGGAGGTCAGTATAGATGGACTAATAGACCAAGTCCCACACACCGCTAGAAGCCCAAATATTTTTTCAGAGCTAGATGCAGAAAATTTTTTTATTCAATTTGCAACCTGATGGAGGTCAGTATAGATGGACTAATAGACCAAGTCCCACACACTGCTAGAAGCCCAAATATTTTTTCAGAGCTAGATGCAGAAAAAAATTATTTTTAATTTGCAACCTGATGGAGGTCAGTATAGATGGACTAATAGACCAAGTCCCACACACCGCTAGAAGCCCAAATATTTTTTCAGAGCTAGATGCAGAAAAAAATTATTTTTAATTTGCAACCTGATGGAGGTCAGTATAGATGGACTAATAGACCAAGTCCCACACACCGCTAGAAGCCCAAATATTTTTTCAGAGCTAGATGCAGAAAAAAATTATATTCAATTTGCAACCTGCTGGAGGTCAGTATAGAAGGACTAATAGAACAAGTCCCACACACTGCTAGAAGCCCAAATATTTTTTCAGAGCTAAATGAAGAAAAAAATTATTTTTAATTTGCAACCTGATGGAGGTCAGTATAGATGGACTAATAGACCAAGTCCCACACACTGCTAGAAGCCCAAATATTTTTTCAGAGCTAGATGCAGAAAAAAATTATTTTTAATTTGCAACCTGATGGAGGTCAGTATAGATGGACTAATAGACCAAGTCCCACACACTGCTAGAAGCCCAAATATTTTTTCAGAGCTAGATGCAGAAAAAAATTATTTTTAATTTGCAACCTGATGGAGGTCAGTATAGATGGACTAATAGACCAAGTCCCACACACCGCTAGAAGCCCAAATATTTTTTCAGAGCTAGATGCAGAAAAAAATTATATTCAATTTGCAACCTGCTGGACGTCAGTATAGAAGGACTAATAGAACAAGTCCCACACACTGCTAGAAGCCCAAATATTTTTTCAGAGCTAGATGCAGAAAATTTTTTTATTCAATTTGCAACCTGATGGAGGTCAGTATAGATGGACTAATAGACCAAGTCCCACACACTGCTAGAAGCCCAAATATTTTTTCAGAGCTAGATGCAGAAAAAAATTATTTTTAATTTGCAACCTGATGGAGGTCAGTATAGATGGACTAATAGACCAAGTCCCACACACTGCTAGAAGCCCAAATATTTTTTCAGAGCTAGATGCAGAAAAAAATTATTTTTAATTTGCAACCTGATGGAGGTCAGTATAGATGGACTAATAGACCAAGTCCCACACACCGCTAGAAGCCCAAATATTTTTTCAGAGTTAGATGCAGAAAAAAATTATTTTTAATTTGCAACCTGATGGAGGTCAGTATAGATGGACTAATAGACCAAGTCCCACACACCGCTAGAAGCCCAAATATTTTTTCAGAGCTAGATGCAGAAAAAAATTATATTCAATTTGCAACTGCTGGAGGTCAGTATAGAAGGACTAATAGAACAAGTCCCACACACTGCTAGAAGCCCAAATATTTTTTCAGAGCTAAATGAAGAAAAAAATTATTTTTAATTTGCAACCTGATGGAGGTCAGTATAGATGGACTAATAGACCAAGTCCCACACACTGCTAGAAGCCCAAATATTTTTTCAGAGCTAGATGCAGAAAAAAATTATTTTTAATTTGCAACCTGATGGAGGTCAGTATAGATGGACTAATAGACCAAGTCCCACACACTGCTAGAAGCCCAAATATTTTTTCAGAGCTAGATGCAGAAAAAAATTATTTTTAATTTGCAACCTGATGGAGGTCAGTATAGATGGACTAATAGACCAAGTCCCACACACCGCTAGAAGCCCAAATATTTTTTCAGAGCTAGATGCAGAAAAAAATTATATTCAATTTGCAACCTGCTGGACGTCAGTATAGAAGGACTAATAGAACAAGTCCCACACACTGCTAGAAGCCCAAATATTTTTTCAGAGCTAGATGCAGAAAATTTTTTTATTCAATTTGCAACCTGATGGAGGTCAGTATAGATGGACTAATAGACCAAGTCCCACACACCGCTAGAAGCCCAAATATTTTTTCAGAGCTAGATGCAGAAAATTTTTTTATTCAATTTGCAACCTGATGGAGGTCAGTATAGATGGACTAATAGACCAAGTCCCACACACTGCTAGAAGCCCAAATATTTTTTCAGAGCTAGATGCAGAAAAAAATTATTTTTAATTTGCAACCTGATGGAGGTCAGTATAGATGGACTAATAGACCAAGTCCCACACACTGCTAGAAGCCCAAATATTTTTTCAGAGCTAGATGCAGAAAAAAATTATTTTTAATTTGCAACCTGATGGAGGTCAGTATAGATGGACTAATAGAACAAGTCCCACACGCTGCTAGAAGCCATAATATTTTTTCAGAGATAAATGAAGAAAAAAATTATTTTTAATTTGCAACCTGATGGAGGTCAGTATAGATGGACTAATAGACCAAGTCCCACACACTGCTAGAAGCCCAAATATTTTTTCAGAGCTAGATGCAGAAAAAAATTATTTTTAATTTGCAACCTGATGGAGGTCAGTATAGATGGACTAATAGACCAAGTCCCACACACCGCTAGAAGCCCAAATATTTTTTCAGAGCTAGATGCAGAAAAAAATTATATTCAATTTGCAACCTGCTGGAGGTCAGTATAGAAGGACTAATAGAACAAGTCCCACACACTGCTGGAAGCCCAAATATTTTTTCAGAGCTAAATGAAGAAAAAAATTATTTTTAATTTGCAACCTGATGGAGGTCAGTATAGATGGACTAATAGACCAAGTCCCACACACTGCTAGAAGCCCAAATATTTTTTCAGAGCTAGATGCAGAAAAAAATTATATTCAGTTTGCAACCTGATGGAGGTCAGTATAGATGGACTAATAGAATGATGCTATGCCCAAAAGATTTTACTTCACTAGGTGCAGTAAAAAAATTGGTATTCTATACACAGGTGGTATATCTTGCAACACAGATAGGCTACTCCACTGACTAACACACTCTGCAATAGGCCAAAAAGGATTAGCTTTGCTAGATTCAGCCAAATGCTGTGAAAAAAACTTGCACAGCACTGGCACAGACCTGCCTGGCAAAAACTGATAGGAACTGATGTAACCTAGTCCTGAAAAGGACTCCAATTACAATTAGTCTTTACTCCCACAATCTATCTATTTAAGAGCACAGACCTGCCTGATAAAAGTCGTAGGAAATGCTGTAACCTAGTCCTTAAAAGGACTGCAATCACAACTATTCCCTACTCCCAAGCTATCTGTATATTTGTGCGAAAATTGGCTTGAAATTAACAAGGTATAGCGCACACAGCAACAGCGGTGCCGTCTAACACGCAGCTGCAGCAGTGAGAAAATGGTGGCGACGGGGAAAATGGCTTGGTCTTATAGGGCAAGGACATGTGACATACACTGCCAATCACACATGCCCTTGCTTGTGTGAAAAAAAGCACTTCGCTCCGTGTGTGCGCTGCTGATAGGCTGACAGATTGCACCTCCCCACTGCAAATGCGAGAAAGAGAAAAAAAAATGGAGATCTTCATTGTTCCTGCAGAGATCCATCCCCTGCCCCTCCCCCCGCCCCGCTGTACACTCAAACTGCGTATTAACATTAATTTTCATCATTACTGAGAAAAAATCCAGTTATGATTTTGGTGCACGAACAGTTATCGAACATAACCTCGAACAGCCGAATTTTTCTCAAATTGTTCGTGTTCGCCGACCGGCTCGAACACCGCCCAAAACAGCTCGAATTTGAGATTGGCGAACAGTTCGAGTAGAACAACGCTCATCTCTAGTCCTAGACACTGGAGTTTCCCGGCTTCTCCGGGCAGGAACGGATCAGATGCTCCTTACTACCACAGTAGAAACAGCTCCCCTCGGCACGGCATATTTCTTGGCGAGACTTGACCATCTTGGTCTGGTTGATCTGCATGTTTTTGGGCGAGCGTGCCTGGGGAGTTGCAGGGTGGGAGGCAGGTTTCTGGAAAACCGGAGCAAGACGAGGAAATCTTCTCTACCAGTTGTCTCCTTAGCTCGTTCCAGGAAACGGATGTCAATCCGTGCAGCTAGTGACACCAGGTCATCCAGGGTGGTAGGAATGTCCCGGCAGGCTAGCTCGTTCTTTTTCCATCCGGAAAGACCCCCCCAGAAGGTGGACACCAGGGCCTCGTCATTCCAGGCAAGCTCAGAAGCAAGGGTACGGAACTGTATGGCATACTGGCCCATGGTGAGACTCACTTGGCGGAGTCGGAGCAATGAGGAGGCAGTATAAATCCTTCATCCAGGCTCATGGAAGACCTTCCGGAAGGCAGTGAGGAAATCCGGAAGATCGGACACCAGGGGATCCCCTCTCTCCCATAGAGGGTTTAGCCATGCCAATGCTTCTCCGGTGAGGTGAGACATGATGAATGCCACCTTGGCCCGGTCGGAGGGAAACTGATGTGCCAGTAGTTAAAAGTGCAACGTGCACTGGTTCAGAAAACCCCGACATAAGACGGGGTCACCCCCAAAACAAGGAGGCGCAGAGAGCCGGGGTCCTGAGCTGGATGCTATAGCACAGGTAGGCAGAGGCGCCACAGGAGCGGGTGTCGCTTGGCTCGAGGCGGACACTGGTGTGACAGGCAGCGTGTCCAGGCGAAAGTTGACAGACCGCAGGTAGGTCAGGATGGTTTCCTGTTGGGATCTCTGACGAGAAACCTCCTGGTACACGTCAGCAAGCGAAGGAGCCTGGGGGCCACTGGGTTCCATGACCCGTGCAAACTGTTACGGATCTGGGTGGTGGAACCTCTGTACAGTGGTGCAAGGAGGGACCAGAGGGGCATGACTAGGTATCAATTCGGACTGACCAAGGTCGCACGGCGGCTCAATCGACTCCGTGAACCAAGGAAGGACCGAGCAGAGGGACCAGGTGCTACTCTGGGCCAGTCCTTGTATGAGAGCAGGTGACTTCCACGGGTCAGAAGGTAGGGACTGACCGGTACAGCGGATGAGCACGGCAGGCAGGTTGACAGGTGATCCGGGTAGACGGACTGGTAGACACCACGGGTAACTGGCAGGAGCCTCCAGGTAGGCTGGCTGTTAGGCACGGCAGGTAACTGGCAGGTAATTGGTATGTTCTCTGGGTAGGCAGGCAAGCCTTGCCCATAGACAGACTGGCGGGTTTGGACCGTAGGCAGACCATCGGGCTGGAGAGTGTACTTGGCTGGCGGAGACAGGTAGTCAGGCTGGCGGACTGGACTGGTAGTCAGGCTGGCAGACTGGACTGGTAGTCAGGCTGGCGGACAGGACTGGTAGTCAGGCTGGCGGACTGGTAGTCAGACTAGCAGCGGGACCTGAGGGCTGAAGCAGGGTTTAGAACACAAAGCTACAACCTTGCACGGGCACCTCCATTTTGGAGGAGGTGCCTTTTATATGAGAGGTCCTCCCGCCATTGGCCGGGGACTCCTTAGGATGTTTATTCTGCGCCACACCGCACGACGCGGCGCCAGTCTCCCTCTACTACTACCCCCATCCTCCTGTCCCTCTGCCCTGAGGCCACGCTCCGCCTGTGGGGAGTAGTAAGAACTCTGGCAGCCGTAAAACCAGGCCTCAGCGGACTGTAGCGGCGCTGGTGGCCCTTCACCAGGCACCACAGGTGACGTAGTCGTTAATCAGCCACTCAACCCGGATGAGCCCACACCATCTCTTTTTAATGTGACGGCCCTGAGCACGGGTCGGGTCCGGGCCACGGCTGCACCCCATCTCTTCATCATAGGACCCGACACCGAGTCCCCCATCACCCAGGGTAAACACAGGCTTTTTCGAGTAAGAGGATGTCACATATGATTGTATGAGAAAGTGTGCCGGCTGCTCGTTACCTTATTGAACACAGTTACAGGGATGCACAGTGATGGCCGTACCCCATCTGCTTCAGTACAAGTGTCCCTGATGGGCGTTCTCTGGCCCCTGGATGAGCTTATAACTGGTAAATATTCAGACAGTGGAGTCCAACTCTCCTAACTTGAGTGACTCTCAATGTCTTTGATAGGACAGGTTAACTCCTTCACGACATATGACATAGTTACGTCATAAGTTGTGTCACTGCATTTGATGCGGGCTCCAGCGCTGAGCATGCATCTTTTTCTGCAGATGATAGTTCATTTAATCAGCCATCATGTGCCTTTAACAGCAGCAGGTGGAGAGGAGAATTATATTGCCAGATCATTTTTCCATATAGTGAATAAGATAAATAAAAAAATGAAAAAACAATTGTGAAATTGCACTTTTTTTTGCAATTTCTTCCTGTTTCCAGTACATCACATGATAAAATAAATTATTTTTTTGAAAAGTACAACTCGTTCCTCAAAATACAAGCCCTCATACGGATAAGTAGACAGAAAAATAAAAAAGTTATATGAGTCTTGGAAGAAGGGGAGAAAAAAACGAAAAAAAACGCTCTAAAATGTACCTGAACCTTTTTGGTTATTACCTCCATGCTTTACACCAAACACTGGACTGAGTTACAGGGGTCTTTACTACTGACATCTCCTTCTGAATGCCCCTATTGTGCTGAATAAAATAAGAAAAAAGCACATTTTCTGTCGGACTGATACTGCTTCTCTGCCCCGAGCGCCGTGTCCCCGGCAATCTTGTGTCATTGTGCCACATAAGCGCTGCAGTCAATCAGCGGCTGTCAGTCCTGTTAGATGCGATTTAGGAAGGTCTTGCCCATGAAGTGACTGTCTCCACTCACATTGTTGGTCCATGTGTGGAATATCTGGACATTGGCTATACTGGGCGCGGGTGCGGTCTGTGGTGCAGAGAGCACAGGTCTGTATAATACGCTCGTCTGAACGAGGCCCAATAAAAATGGATTGTAAAGAACTGAAAATATTTTTAATGTTCTGCTCACATCACATTTGTATCAGAAAAACGCTATTTACATGGGCCTGGAGAAGAAGATTCCCATTGTTCTAGAATAAGACATAGAGGCGACTATGACCTTTACTACATAGGTGTAAGGGGTAAAAGGAACATTGTATTTACAGATGGGGAGAATATAAAGACTGAGAATATTGAATGTAATAATGTTCTCTATATTCCTGTTCAGTTATATTATATTCAGTGCCGGACCACCCATCTTTACATTCTGACCAATATCATTTGGCTCTTCTGATTTTCGGACACTTGGGTCCACATTATCTATAACAATATACATATCCTCAGGCACAGAGATGGCACTATTACTATATGGGGGCACGGAGCCAGGACTAATACTATTCAGAGTCACAAGGGGGTCTTATTACTCTATACAAACAAAGAGGGGGCACTATTGCTACATGGAGCCACAGAGAGGGTACTAGTACTATATGAGGGCACAGAGAGGGCACTAGTACTATACGGGGGCACAAAGAGGACAATAGTACTATACAGGGGCACAGAGAGGGCACTAGCACCATGTGGGGGCACAGAGAGAGCACTAGTACTATATGAGGGCTCAGAGAGGGCACTAGTACTATATGGGGGTACAGAGAGGGCAATAGTACTACATGGAGGCACAGAGAGGGCACTAGTACTATATGGAGGCACAGAGAGGGCACTAGTACTGTATGGAGGCACAGAAAGGGCACTAGTACTTTATGGGTGCACAGAGGGGGCACTATTACTATATGGGTGCACAGAGAGAGCACTAGTACTATATGGGGGCACAGGGAGGGCACTAGTACTATATGGAGGCACAGAGAGGGCACTAGTACTATATGGAGGCACAGAGAGGGCACTAGTATTATATGGGGGCACAGAGAGGGCACTAGTACTTTATGGGTACGCAGAGGGGCACTATTACTATATGGGGGCACAGAGAGAGCAATAGTACTATATGGGGGCACAGAGAGGGCACTAATACTATATGGGGGCACAGAGAGGGCACTAGTACTGTATGGAGGCACAAAGGGCACTAGTACTATATGGGGGCACAGAGAGGGCACTAGTACTGTATGGAGGCACAGAGAGAGCAATAGTACTATATGGGGCCACAGAGAGGGCACTAGTACTGTATGGAGGCACAGAGGGCACTAGTACTATATGGGGGCACAGAGATGGCACTAGTACTATATGAGGGCACAGAGAGGGCACTAGTACTGTATGGAGGCACAGAGGGCACTAGTACTATATGGGGGCACAGAGATGGCACTAGTGGAGAGCACTACTCCTATAGGGAGGTACACACGGGCCATATTATTATATAGAATCACTGATGAGGTCACAGAGGAGACTTGATAAGATATTTAGTGTAAAGATGGGAGTAAAATGCGTGAAATGATAATGTAACAATGTAGCTTAAGGTAACTTAATTGCCCCACCAAACTGTTACAAAATAAACACACTATAAAAAGACTAAACATTACCACTATACTCCATCCTTATGGTGTTAGATCTCAGTTCTGCCAAGCATATAAGAGGTCTCACAGTCATACATAGTCATACAGTTATATTAAGTGACTTAATGTTCACCTTCTTTCTAGTTGGAGCCATTCACTTTTCTTATCTTTTCCATCTGGTCCAGACCACCATTACGACTTCTTCTAGCCTCAACTCATCTGTAGGGATTTCAACACAGACATGTTTGACTTCTCACATTTCCACCACCTTATCCATCTATTTTGATATCACTAATTCTTTACTGTTGCCCCATTTTCCCCATTACTGCACTTGCAGTGAAGCGCAGTGACCCAAAGTGCACACAGTGCGTTTTTGGTGCATTTTGTCTGCACAGAAATGGGCCAAAAATGCATTGTAAACCTTCTCCCATGGTTTCCTATGACATTTTGCAAGTTCTTTGATCAGAATTTATCCTGACTGAATTTCATGTGCAGAAAAAGAAGCAGCATGTCCATTCTTTTTGCGTTTTTGCCTGCATTTTTTCTATACAATGCACTGGAAAAACGCATGGCAAATCTGCAGGCAAAACCACATAAAAAAACACATGAAAACGCATCAAAACGCTGCGTATTTATTTCAGCGTTTTTGCTACCAATAGATGCAGGAACGCTGCAGAAATTTTCCTGATCGTGCGCACATAGCCAATACATCAAAACTTACTAGAAATAGCAACTGAAAGAGATCTACACAGATAGTTCCACAGAAACCAACAGTGCCAGACAGATGGTGCCCCTAAAAGTAATTGTGCCCAACAGATGGTAATAGTGAACCTCAGAGTGAGTACCCTAAAGAGTAAAAGTGTCATACAAATGCACAAATGCACAAGGCATGGGAAACAAACAAGGAGAATTGGAACTACTAACGCAGGAAAAGAAAAATGATGTCATTGGAATCACTGAAACTTGGTGGGACGATACACATGATTGGAACACAAGGCTAAAAGGATACAACTTATTTGCAAGAAACAGACTTGATAAATGAGGAGGAGGTGTCGCATTGTATGTGCAACGGGTCTGGGAGGCGGAACCTCTGAGCAACTATACAAGTAGGCGGTCCTTGTAAGGAAGCTGGTGACTCCCAGGGAAGACGGGCAGGTAGTCACGGCAAGTGACAGGGACAGTCTCTGGGTAGAAGGGCAGGTAGTCACGGCAAGTGACAGGGACAGTCTGTGGGTAGAAGGGCAGGTAGTCACGGCAAGTGACAGGGACAGTCTCTGAGTAGAAGGACGGGTACTCACGGCAAGTGACAGCGACAGTCTCTGGGTAGAAGGACAGCAGGCAGGTGGCTGGTGAGCGCTCCCAGGTGAGCGGGCGAGAGCCTTTGGACAGGCAGGTGGTCACGGCAAGTGACGGCAGAGCCTCCAGGTAAGCTAGCAGGCAGGTAGCAGGTGAGCGCTCCCAGGTGAGCAGGCAAGAGTCTCTGGACAGGCAGGTGGTCACGGCAAGTGACGACGGAGCCTCCAGGTAGGCTAGCAGGCAGGTAGCAGATGAGCGCTCCCAGGTGAGCGGGCAGGCTGGTCCATAGACAGACTGACAGGTGTCGGAAGGCAGACCGTCGGACCGCAGGCTTGCAAGCAGGTAAACGGATAACAGGCGGGTATCAAGCAGGAATCTGGCAGGTGACTGGCAGGTAACAAGCAGGAATCTGGCAGGTGACTGGCAGGTAACTGGTAACGGGACCTGAGGGCTGATGCAGAGTGAAGGCTTTGCAACAACATTGCTCGGGCACCTCCATTTTGGAGGAGGTGCCTTATATATGGGAGGTCCTCCGGCAATTGGCCGGGGACTCCTTAGGACGGCGCGCGCGGTCGCTTTAAGAGAGGGGGAGCGCGCGCGCCCCCTAAGCACACTGCCGGGGAAGGAGCGCGTGCCGGAAGCAGCGGGGAGAGAAGCGCTGGAGGACGCCGCGCCAGGAGCGGGGAGGTGAGAGGGACGGCGTCTCTGCCTACTACGGGGCAGAGACGCCGATGCTACAGTACCCCCCCTTTAGGCCCCCTCTTTTTTTGGCCAGAAATAAATTTTTCAAGGAGAAGCGGGGCGTTGATGTTCTCCCTGGGTTCCGAAGTTCTCTCCTCAGGACCAAACCCCTTCCAATCTACCAGAAAAAAAGGTCTTTCCTCTTACCCTCTTGGAGGCCAGAATACTCTCTACCTCAAAGACGTCATCAGCGGAAACCGGAGCAGGAGGGGTACCTGGATTATTGGAAAAAAGTTAAAGTCAACGGGTTTGAGGAGAGATACGTGGAAGGAGTTGGGAATCCGTAGGGTGGCCGGGAGTTTTAATTTGTAGGCCACAGGGTTAATTTGCCTGAGGACTTCGAAGGGACCGATGAATCGAGGGCCCAACTTGAAGGAGGGTACTTTGAGCCGCACATGTTTGGACGAGAGCCAAACCTTGTCTCCCGGACGGAATTGAGGCGGATCCAGACGTCTCTTATCAGCATATCTCTTCATCCGCTCAGAGGACAGAAGAAGAGCGGACCTGGTACTCTCCCAAATAGTAGAAAATTCGCTGACAAGAGACTCCGCAGCAGGGTTGTCCACAGAAAAGGAGACAGGGAGCGGAATCCGGAGGTGCTGGCCATAGACAATAAAGAACGGGGACTTGGAAGAGGATTCGCTCTCGTGGTTATTATAAGAGAACTCGGCCCAAGGAAGGAGGTCCACCCAATCAGAATGGTGGGCATTAACAAAGTGCCGGAGATAGCTGGTAAGGATCTGATTGATCCGCTCCACTTGACCATTGGACTGAGGGTGGTAAGCGGAGGAGAAGTCCAGGGTGACGTCCAGCAGTTTACATGTGGCTCTCCAGAAGCGTGAGGTAAACTGAACCCCTCGATCCGACACGATGTGGAGGGGTAGGCCATGGAGACGGAAGATATGGCGAATAAAGTCTTTAGCCAGCTCAGGTGCAGACGGAAGACCAGGCAGGGGAATGAAGTGGGCCATTTTAGAGAAGCGGTCCGCGACCACCCAAATGACAGTACACCCGGCAGAGACAGGAAGATCGGTAATGAAGTCCATAGCGATGTGTTGCCACGGGGCAACAGGTATGGGAAGCGGCAGGAGATGACCAGCTGGTAAGTGTCTGGGAATTTTGTTGCGGCCACAAGATGAACAGGCAGAGACGAAGTCTACCACATCCTTACGCAGGGTAGACCACCAGTAATACCGGGAAATGAGTAGGAAGGTCTTCTTTTGGCCGGCATGGCCAGCTAGTTTAGAAGAATGACCCCAGCGAAGAATCCTATCACGGTCTGGAGGTGCCACGAACGTCTTGCCGGGTGGAAGACGAGTCAAATCCAAGGGGGCCACATTCATCACCTTGGAGGGGTCGATAATGTGCATAGGCTCCTCCTCTTGGTCGGAGGACAGGAAAGATCGGGACAAGGCATCAGCTTTGACATTTTTGTCCGCCGGGCGGAAATGAAGGATGAAATCGAAGCGGGCAAAGAACAAAGACCACCGGGCTTGACGTGGATTAAGTCTCTGGGCATTTTGGAGATATGCCAGGTTCTTGTGATCCGTATAGATGATCTCCGGGTATAGAGCCCCTTCAAGCAGGTAACTCCACTCCTCCAGTGCCAATTTAACGGCAAGCAGTTCTCGGTCTCCTATGGAGTAATTGCGCTCAGAGGAGGAGAAGATTTTAGAGAAAAAGCCGCAGGTTACCATTCTCCCGGAGGAAGACTTCTGGGTGAGCACCGCTCCGGCTCCAGAGGAGGAGGCATCAACCTCCAGGTAGAACTGTTTGTTGCAGTCCGGACGGTGCAGCACAGGGGCAGAGGAGAAGGCTTGTTTCAGGGAAAGGAAGGCCTCCTCAGCTTCGGATGACCATACCTTGGGATTTGCTCCCTTACGGGTGAGCGCAGATATGGGCGCAGTCCGTGACGAGAAGTGAGGAATGAAGAGACGATAGTAATTAGCGAAGCCCAGGAATCGCTGTATCGCCTTCAAGCCCTCCGGACGGGGCCACTTTAGGACAGCAGAGAGCTTCTCGGGATCCATTCGCAAGCCTGTCTGGGAGATAACATAGCCCAGGAAAGAAAGAGAGGTCTGCTCAAAAAGGCACTTCTCGTATTTAGCATAGAGGTGGTTCTGCCTGAGCCTAAGCAGGACCTGACGAACATCCCTCCGGTGTGTGGGAAGATCCGGAGAGAAGACCAAGATGTCGTCCAGGTATACCACCACGCAGGAGTAAAGAAGGTCACGGAAGATGTCGTTGACCAGTTCTTGGAAGACGGCGGGAGCATTGCAGAAACCGAAGGGCTTCACACGGTACTCATTGTGTCCGTCCCGGGTATTAAATGCTGTTTTCCACTCGTCTCCCTGACGGATACGGACCAGGTTATACGCTCCACGTAGATCCAGCTTGGAGAAGATCCTGGCGCCTTTAAGACGATCAAATAACTCAGAGATGAGCGGAAGGGGGTATTTATTTTTAACCGTGATCTGATTGAGTCCTCTATAGTCAATACAGGGGCGTAGAGAGCCGTCTTTCTTTTTGACATAGAAGAATCCGGCTCCAGCCGGGGAGGTAGATTTCTGGATAAATCCCCTAGCCAGACTCTCTTCAATGTACTCAGACATGGCCCGGGTCTCGGCTGCAGACAACGGGTAGATACGCCCACGGGGAGGAGTGGTGCCAGGTACCAGGTCGATCGGGCAGTCATATGGACTATGGGGTGGCAACGTCTCTGCTTCCTTCTTACCGAAGACGTCCGCATAGGGCCAGTAAGGAGCCGGGAGACCTGGTAAATTAGCTGGAGTAGGCGGAGGGCGAGCTGGGCGGACCGGAACCAGGCAGGTCCTATGGCAGTCTGGACCCCATCGGAGTACTTCACCGGATCGCCAGTTCAATACGGGTTTGTGTGTCTGGAGCCAAGGTAGACCTAGCAACAGGGAGTGAGAAAGTCCAGACAACACATGGAATGAAATTTCCTCAGAGTGCAGCAGTCCCACCTGCAGGGTTATGGGTTCAGTGACGAGCAAGATGGTCTCCGAGAGAAGTCTTCCATCCACGGAGGCGACTGATAATGGTTCAGCCAGGGACTTGGTGGGAATACGGTATCTCTCTACCAGAGACTGGGAGATGAGGTTTCCAGCAGCTCCAGAATCCAGGTGGGCAAGTTCAAAGTGACGGTTCTCTCCCCAAGCAATAGAGACCGGTAAAGTCAGAGACGGAGAGGGCTTACTTTTGTCTAGGACGACCTCTCCGAGCGGTCCTAGACACTGGCGTTTCCCGGCTTCTCCAGGCAGGAACGGATGAAGTGCTCCATACTGCCACAATAGAAACAGCTTCCCTCGGCTCGGCGAGATTCTTGGCGAGATCTGACCATCTTGGTCTGGTTGATCTGCATAGGTTCAGGCGAGGGCACCCGCGGAGTGACTGATTGAGAGGCAGGTCTCAGGGAAGTAGGAGCAGAGCAAGAAAAGTCTTTCTCCCAGGTAGTCTCTTTGGCACGTTCTTGGAACCGGATGCCAATCCAGGTAGCTTGTGACACCAGGTCATCCAGAGTGGTAGGAATGTCCCGACCAGCTAACTCGTCCTTAATCCGACCGGAAAGACCCTCCCAGAAGACGGACACCAGAGCCTCATTTTCCCAGGCAAGCTCAGAAGTGAGGGTGCGGAACCGTATGGCATATTGGCCCACGGTGAGACTCCCTTGGCGGAGACGTAGCAGAGAGGAGGCAGAAGAGGTTTTCCGTCCAGGTTCATCGAAGACTTTCCGGAAAGCAGCGAGGAAAGACGGCAGGTCGGACACCAGGGGATCCCCTCTCTCCCACAGGGGATTTAGCCATGCCAGTGCCTCCCCAGTAAGATGGGACATGATGAAGGCCACCTTGGCCCGGTCAGAGATGAACTGGTATGCCAATAGCTCAAAGTGCAGGGTGCACTGGTTTATGAAACCCCGAGCTAAAGTAGGTTCGCCGGCAAAGCGTGGAGGTACCAGAAGCCGAGGTCCATAGTCGGGTACCATGAAGGGACTGGATTGCGGTACCGCAGGAATGGGCACGGCTGGACCAGAGGTAGACATAGACAAGTCACACAATGCGCCTAGACGAGAGTTAACGGACCGTAGATAGGACAGTACCACCTCCTGCTGAGTTTTCTGACGTAAGACTTCCTGGTGCAGATCGGAGATCTGGGGGCCACCGGGTTCTATGGCCCGAGCAAACTGTAACGGGTCTGGGAGGCGGAACCTCTGAGCAACTATACAAGGGGGCGGTCCTTGTAAGGAAGGGGTGACTCCCAGGGAAGACGGGCAGGTAGTCACGGCAAGTGACAGGGACAGTCTCTGGGTAGAAGGGCAGGTAGTCACGGCAAGTGACAGGGACAGTCTGTGGGTAGAAGGGCAGGTAGTCACGGCAAGTGACAGGGACAGTCTCTGGGTAGAAGGACAGCAGGCAGGTGGCTGGTGAGCACTCCCAGGTGAGCGGGCGAGCGTCTTTGGACAGGCAGGTGGTCACGGCAAGTGACGGCAGAGCCTCCAGGTAGGCTAGCAGGCAGGTAGCAGGTGAGCGCTCCCAGGTGAGCAGGCAAGAGTCTCTGGACAGGCAGGTGGTCACGGCAAGTGACGGCGGAGCCTCCAGGTAGGCTAGCAGGCAGGTAGCAGATGAGCGCTCCCAGGTGAGCAGGCAAGAGTCTCTGGACAGGCAGGTGGTCACGGCAAGTGACGGCGGAGCTTCCAGGTAGGCTAGCAGGCAGGTAGCAGATGAGCGCTCCCAGGTGAGCGGGCAGGCTGGTCCATAGACAGACTGACAGGTGTCGGAAGGCAGACCGTCGGACCGCTGGCTTGCAAGCAGGTAAACGGATATCAGGCGGGTATCAAGCAGGAATCTGGCAGGTGACTGGCAGGAAACAGGCAGGAATATGGCAGGTGACTGGCAGGTAACTGGTAACGGGACCTGAGGGCTGAAGCAGAGTGAAGGCTTTGCAACAACATTGCTTGGGCACCTCCATTTTGGAGGAGGTGCCTTAAATATGGGAGGTCCTCCGGCAATTGGCCGGGGACTCCTTAGGACGGCGCGCGCGGTCCCTTTAAGAGAGGGGGAGCGCGCGCGCGCCCTAAGCACACTGCCGGGGAAGGAGCGCGTGCCGGAAGCAGCGGGGAGAGAAGCGCTGGAGGACGCCGCGCCAGGAGCGGAGAGGTGAGAGGGACGGCGTCTCTGCCTAGTACGGGGCAGAGACGCCGATGCTACAGTATGTTAGAAAAGCGTATAGCTGCACAGAGATTGAAGCAGAGACTGGGAGTTTTGTGGAAACTGTTTGGGCAAGAATACAAGGAGAGAACAACAGAAAGGACACCATTGTAGGCATTTACTACAGGCCACCTGGGCAAACTGAAGATATGGATGAACTCTTTATGTATCAAATGACCAAGTTCTCCAAAAAATATGACGTAGTGGTCATGGGAGATTTCAACTATCCAGACATTTGTTGGGAATCTCTCTCAAGTAATGCTAACAGGTCAAGCAAATTCTTATCCTCTCTTGCTGACAACTTTATCTTCCAAAAGGTAGGAGAGAAAACAAAGGGATCTGCTACTTTGGATCTAATCCTTATAAACAGGGAGGAAATGATTGAGGAGGTAAAAGTGGCTGGGGCGCTAGGAGGCAGCGATCATGCTATTATAGAATTTTGGATAACTAGAGGAGGAAGACATGTGAAGACTGAAACTTCAAGGTCAGATTTCAGAAAGGCAGATTTTAAGCGACTCAGAAAGAGAATAGGAGGGATCCAATGGCTGGATATCCTTAAGGACAAAAATGTCCTGGAAGGATGGGAAATTTTTAAAAATGAGATTCTCAAAGCACAATCGTTAACAATCCCAAAAAGTAGGAAAAATGGGAAGCATTTAAGGAAACCAGGATGGATGAACACAGAAATTAAACACATGCTAAAAATAAAGAAAGAAATGTTTATCAA
Organism: Phyllobates terribilis; assembly: GCF_046119375.1. Lineage (NCBI taxonomy): Eukaryota > Metazoa > Chordata > Amphibia > Anura > Dendrobatidae > Phyllobates > Phyllobates terribilis. The sequence continues at coordinate 801,143,439 of NW_027362763.1, read as the reverse complement.
ATGGAAAGAGGGAGGCATATCTAAAGAAGATTATAATGCAGTCTGCAGATCCTGCAGGGCACATATCAGGTTAGCTAAAGCTGACAATGAATTAAGGCTTACAAGAGATGTCAAAAGCAATAAAAAAGGATTTTGGGGGTATGTGAAAAGTAAAAGAAAAGTCAAAGATGCTATAGGATTTTTACAGGATGAAAATGGTGAAATGGTAAGAAAGGATGTTGAGAAGGCAGAACTTTTTAATTCCTATTTTGCATCAGTTTTCTCTCAGAAAGAAAATGTAACATCAACTGATCTTCACTGTCCTATTATAGGAATAGAAGAATCCACCTTATTTGTAAACAGAAAGATTGTGAGGGAATATTTAGCTAACATAAATGAGTTCAAGTCTCCAGGTCCAGATGAATTACACCCCAGAGTACTGAAGGAGATCGTAGAAGAAATTTTAGAACCACTCTCCATAATCTTTGAAAATTCTTGGAGAACAGGAGAAGTCCCAGAAGACTGGAGAAGAGCAAATGTTGTTCCTATCTTCAAAAAGGGGAAGAAGGTGGACCCAGGGAACTATATGCCGGTGAGTCTGACTTCTATACCAGGAAAGATCTTTGAACAAATTATTAAACAACATGTATGTAAGTACCTGGATAAGAATGAAGTGATTAACCAGAGTCAGCATGGGTTTGTAACTAACAAGTCATGTCAGACTAACTTAATTTCCTTCTATGACAGAATCACTGACTGGGTGGATCAGGGAAATGCTGTAGATATAGTATATCTTGACTTCAGCAAAGCATTTGACAAAGTATCTCACACCATCCTTATTGAAAAAATGACCAAGTATGGAATGGACAAGGCAACTGTTAGGTGGATTCATAACTGGCTTAGTGATCGGACTCAAAGAGTGGTCGTAAATGGCTTCACATCCAGTTGGATGAATGTCTCAAGTGGGGTACCACAGGGCTCTGTCCTGGGACCTGTATTGTTCAACATCTTTATCAATGATTTAGATGAAGGAATTGAGGGTAAACTGATTAAATTTGCTGATGACACAAAGCTAGGAGGGATAGCTAACACCAGAGAAGAGAGAGAGAGGATTCAAAAAGACCTACATAAACTGGAGCAGTGGGCTGCAACTAACAGAATGTTTTTTTATCAGGGAAAAATGCAAAGTACAACATCTTGGCAATAAAAATGAAAAAAGCATATACAGAATGAGAGGAATACAGCTAAGCAACAGCACATGTGAAAAAGACTTAGGTATACTAATAGATCATAGACTGAACATGAGTCAACATTGTGATGCAGCAGCAAAAAAGGCAAATACTATTCTGCGATGTATTAACAGAAGCATAGAGTCTAGATCACGTGAAGTCATTTTCACACTTTACTCCTCTGTAACATACCTGGCGGCGTCCTTGCATAGTGGTCCATCTCCCACTGTGCAAGAGCGCGCACTTGATCTCCAGTCCAGTTTGCTAGCCTGGCTTCCCCCCATGCTGTCTGTTTGCCTCTGTGTCTGCTGCTTAAGGGCGGCGCCCGATCACTTCCTGCTTTTTGTACCTGCTGCAGACACACCCCTTGTGCGTCCTCAGCCTATTGCTGTCTGCCATCTGGTATTTAACCCAGCTGCTCCAATGAATCCCTGCCTGAGCATTGTGTTCTGTCAGTTGGCCTTTGGTCACTGATATGCCAGGTCCCGTTTATGTTTCCTGCCTTCGGTATCAGTTCCCGTGTCTGAACTGTGTCCTGTCTGTATTGTCTTCTGGCCTGTTGTCTTCTGCCTATCCTGGAGGCTGTATTTCCAGGCCTGTGTGAACCCGCTCCTGTATCTTGCTGCTGTGTCTGTTCTTGTCTGAATACTCTCCTAGCCTGTTTTGTTTTTCTCTATGTCCGTACTTTCCCTTTTTCTGCAGAGTCTGAACTCGTACCTAACTCCTGCTCGTTGTCACTGTACTTCCGTTTGTGAGTTTGTGGTCCACTCGCTACTTCTCTGCAAGTACCCTGTGGGTATCTGGTTCTGCCTTTCCCTTCTAGTCTGTTCCGTGTGTACAGAGCCCTGTCCCCACCACGTCTGCGGTTTTCGCTTTGCTCAGCTCTGTCCACCGCGTCTGCGGTTTTCGCTTTGCTCAGCTCTGTCCACCGCGTCTGCGGTTTTCGCTTTGCTCAGCTCTGTCCACCGCGTCTGCGGTTTTCGCTTTGCTCAGCTCTGTCCACCGCGTCTGTGGTTTTTGCTTTGCTCAGCTCTGTCCACCGCATCTGCGGTTTTCGCTTTGCTCAGCTCTGTCCACCGCATCTGCGTTTTTCGCTTTGCTCAGCTTTGTCCACCACGTCTGCGGTTTTCGCTTTGCTCAGCTCTGTCCACCGCGTCTGCGGTTTTCGCTTTGCTCAGCTCTGTACACCGCGTCTGCGGTTTTCGCTTTGCTCAGCTCTGTCCACCGCGTCTGCGGTTTTCGCTTTGCTCAGCTCTGTCCACCGAGTCTGCAGTTTTCGCTTTGCTCAGCTCTGTCCACCGCATCTGCGGTTTTCGCTTTGCTCAGCTCTGTCCACCGCGTCTGCGGTTTTCGCTTTGCTCAGCTCTGTCCACCGTGTCTGCGGTTTTCGCTTTGCTCAGCTCTGTCCACCGCGTCTGCGGTTTCGAATTTGTCTCCCAGTCTGTACTGGACCCTACCCAGCCTGCGCTCTAGTCTGCCTGTTCCTGTATTTCCCGGTGTGGGTCAACAGCGGTGTCCGGAGTCTGACCTGGAGTAGACCCTGGTTCCTCTGCTCGGTTCCTCCCTGGTGCACTGGCGTCGTATGCCGTCGTGCGACCTTGGTCGGATCGGGCAGATACTTAGTTACGCCCCTCCAGGCACTCTCCGGTTCATTGCACAGTGGAATCACTACATAAACACGCACACGCCAGTCAGTCCGGGTGTGTGCATTACATCCTCTTTGGTCAGACCTCATCTGGAATACTGTGTCCAGTTTTGGGCACCACATTTAAAAAAAGACATTGACAAACTGGAGCAAGTTCAGAGAAGAGCGACCAGAATGGTGACCGGTCTGCAAACTATGTCCTATAAGGATCGGTTACAGAATTTGGGAATGTTTAGCTTGCAAAAAAGAAGACTGAGAGGAGACTTAATAGCTGTCTACAAATATCTCAAGGGCTGTCACATTATAGAAGGATCATCTTTATTCTCATTTGCACAAGGAAAGACTAGAAGCAATGAGATGAAACTGAATGGGAGGAGACAGATTGGATATTAGAAAAAACTTTTTGACAGTTATTGTGATCAATGAGTGGAACAGGCTGCCACGAGAGGTGGTGAGTTCCCCTTCAATGGACGTCTTCAAACAGAGGCTGGACAGACATCTATCTGAGATGATTTAGTGAATCCTGCTTTGAGCAGGGGGTTGGACCAGATGACCCAGGAGGTCCCTTCCAACTCTACCATTCTATGATTCTATGATCATTTGTACCGTACACAATAATAGTCTTATCAAATTACTCAATAATGCTCCATGGGGGAACTATAATGTTTGGGGGAAAGTGCTGTGGAGGCACCAAAATCTATGAGGAATCACTGAGGGTGGTTACTGTGAGAGGGAAATCATTGTTGGGGCCCTGTAGAGGTGGCACTGTGAAGGCATCATACTATGTAGAGGATTGCAATATTGGGCACCATACTCTGTGAAGGGGCACAGCGGGGGCAGGGGACACACTACATATTGTACAGCAGAGTAAAGATTCTCCTCTTAGCATTTTTTAGGAATATTTTTAGCCAAACTGGAGTATGTAATTTACAATATTTCAGATTTGCAACACTAAGGAATACACAATGTTACAAGCGTATGATTTATGCCCGGAAACATAACGATCTTATAACAATGACTGAGGCGATTCTAAACCGATATTGCCTTGTATGCTAAATATAATAATCAGAACGAGTGCAGTGGACTTTATTCATGGAGATTGCCGTTCCCTGCTGGAGAGAGGTTCCAATATTTAAAGGGAAATTATCATTTTAAGTAACTTTTAAGAATAAGCTGCCATGTGTGTACATTTTGGAATATCACTATACCTGGTCATTTTTTTTTACTTTTATCCTGTATTTTCACCAGTTTTCGCCTCTACAGGAGAAGAATTCCTGCTTTTTCTCTTTGGTTGCAGACAGCAGGGTCGGCTCCAGGCTTTCGTAAGCCCCATGGTGCAGATACGGCAGAGAAATATATATATATAGTACAAGGCCAAAGATTTCACTTACTTCTTACATTACATGAGTGATATCTATTGTAAATTCTACAATAGCTCAGAAACCGGCGATAACTGGCAGCGCACAGTGCAGACTGGACAGTTTAGTCCTCCATACGGTATACTGACCCCATATAATCTCCCATACGGTATAATGGGAACTTCATAGTCCTCCATACAGTATAATGGGCCCCATATAATGCTACATACAGAATAATGAGAACAATACCGTATACTGCTTCATACAGAATAATTGGCCCCATATAATGCTCCATACAGAATAATGGACCTCATATATTGCTTCAAACAGAATAATGCACTCCAATTCAATGCTCCATGCAGAATAATGGGCCCCATATTGTGCTCCATACAGAATAATGGACCCCATATAATACTCCCTAGAGAATAATGGACCCCATATAATTCTCCATACAGAATAATGAGCCCCATATAATGCTCTATAGAGAATAATAGAATAATGGACCCCATATAATGCTCCATACAGAATAATGGACCCCATATAATGCTCCATACAGAATAATGCACTCCATATTATGCTCCATACAGAATAATGGACCCCATATAATGCTCCATACAGAATAATGGACCCCATATAATGCTCCATACAGACTAATGCACCCCATATTATGCTCCATACAGAATAATGGACCCCATATAATGCTCCATAGAGAATAATCGACCCCATATAATTCTCCATACAGAATAATGAGCCCCATATAATGCTCTATAGAGAATAATAGAATAATGGACCCCATATAATGCTTCATACAGAATAATGGACCCCATACAGTGCTGCAATTCTGTCAGATAATACTCAGTTTCTTCCTGAAAATGATTGCAATCACAAATTCTTTGGTATTATTATCTTCATTTAATTTGCTTGCAAGGAAAAAACACAAAAGAGAATGAAGCAAAAATCAAATCATTGATCATTTCACACAAAACTCCAAAAATGGGCCAGACAAAAGTATTGGCACCCTCAGCCTAATACTTTAGCCAAAATAACTGCGAACAACCGCTTCCGGTAACTATCAATGAGTTTCTTACAATGCTCTGCTGGAATTGTAGACCATTCTTCTTTGGCAAACTGCTCCAGGTCCCTGATATTTGAAGGGTGCCTTCTCCAAACTGCCATTTTGAGATCTCTCCACAGGTGTTCTATGGGATTCAGGTCTGGACTCATTGCTGGCCACCTTAGAAGTCTCCAGTGCTTTCTCTCAAACCATTTTATAGTGCTTTTGGAAGTGTGTTTTGGGTCATTGTCCTGCTGGAAGACCCATGACCTCTGAGGGAGACCCAGCTTTCTCACACTGGGCCCTACATTATGCTGCAAAATTTGTTGGTAGTCTTCAGACTTCATAATGCCATGCACACGGTCAAGCAGTCCAGTGCCAGAGGCAGCAAAGCAACCCCAAAACATCAGGGATCCTCCGCCATGTTTGACTGTAGGGACCGTGTTCTTTTCTTTGAATGCCTCTTTTTTTTTCCTGTACACTCTATGTTGATGCTTTTTGCCAAAAAGCTCTACTTTTGTCTCATCTGACCAGAGAACATTCTTCCAAAACGTTTTAGGCTTTCTCAGGTAAGTTTTGGCAAACTCCAGCCTGGCTTTCTTATGTCTCAGGGTAAGAAGTGGGGTCTTCCTGGGTATCCTACCATACAGTCCCTTTTCATTCAGACGCCGACGGATAGTACAGGTTGACACTGTTGTACCCTCGGACTGCAGGGCAGCTTGATCTTGTTTAGATGTTAGTCGAGGTTCTTTATCCACCATCCGCACAATCTTGCGTTGAAATCTCTCGTCAATTTTTCTTTTCCGTAGACATCTAGGGAGGTTAGCCACAGTGCCATGGGTTTTAAACTTCTTGATGACACTGTGCACGGAAGACACAGGAACATTCAGGTCTTTGGAGATGGACTTGTAGCCTTGAGATTGCTCATGCTTCCTCACAATTTGGTTTCTCAAGTCCTCAGACAGTTCTTTGGTCTTCTTTCTTTTCTCCATGCTCAATGTGGTACACACAAGGACAGAGGACAGAGGTTGAGTCAACTTTAATCCATGTTAACTGGCTGCAAGTGTGATTTAGTTATTGCCAACACCTGTTAGGTGCCACAGGTAAGTTACAGGTGCTGTTAATTACACGAATTAGAGAAGCATCACATGATTTTTCAAAGGGTGCCAATACTTTTGTCCACCCCCTTTTTTAGGTTTGGTGTGGAATTATATCCAATTTGGCTTTAGGACAATTCTTTTTGTGTTTTTTTCATTGAAGTCAAATTAAATGAAGAGAATAATACCAAAGAATTTCTGATTGCAATCATTTTCAGTGTCGTGAAAGCTCATCAAGAGAATGCCAAGAGTGTGCAAAGCAGTCATCAAAGCAAAAGGTGGCTACTTTGAAGAACCTAGAATATAAGACATATTTTCAGTTGTTTCACACTTTTTTGTTAAGTATATAATTCCACATATGTTAATTCATTGTTTTGATGAATTCAGGGTGAATGTACAATTTTCTTTAAATGAGAAGGTATGTCTAAACTTTTGGTATGTACTGTAAGTCCCCTGCATAGTGCTTCGTATTGTACACACATCCCCCGCATAGTGCTCCGTACTGTATACACGACCTCCTCATAGTGCTCCGTACTGTACACATGGCCCCGCATAGTGCTCCGTACTGTATACACGACCTCCTCATAGTGCTCCGTACTGTACACATGGCCCCGCATAGTGCTCCGTACTGTATACACGACCTCCTCATATTGCTCTGTACTGTATACATGGCCCCGCATAGTGCTCCGTACTGTATACATGGCTCCGCATAGTGCTCCGTACTGTATACATGGCCCCGCATAGTGCTCCGCACTACTATATACATGGTCCCGCATAGTGCTCCGTACTGTATACACGACCACCGCATAGTGCTCCGTACTGTATACATGTCCCTCCATAGTGCTTCGTATTGTAAACACATCCCCCGCATAGTGCTCCGTACTGTATACACGACCTCCTCATAGTGCTCCGTACTGTACACATGGCCCCGCATAGAGCTTCGTACTGTATACATGGCTCCGCATAGTGCTCCGTAGTGTATAAACGTCCGCGCATAGTGCTCCACACTGTATACACGACCACCGCATAGTGCTCCGTACTGTATACATGGCCCCGCATAGTGCTCCGTACTGTATTCATGGCCCCGCATAGTGCTTCCTACTGAATACGTGGCCCCGCATAGTGCTCACTATTGTATACACGGCCTCGCATAGTGCACCATACTGTATACATGAACCCGCATAGTGCTCCGTACTGTATACATGGCCCCGCATAGTGCTCCGTACTGTATACACGTCCCCGCATAGTGCTCCGTAGTGTATAAACGTCCCCGCATAGTGCTCCACACTGTATACACGACCACCGCATAGTGCTCCGTACTGTATACATGGCTCCGCATAGTGCTCCGTACTGTATACATGGCCCCGCATAGTGCTCCGCACTACTATATACATGGTCCCGCATAGTGCTCCGTACTGTATACACGACCACCGCATAGTGCTCCGTACTGTATACATGTCCCTCCATAGTGCTTCGTATTGTAAACACATCCCCCGCATAGTGCTCCGTACTGTATACACGACCTCCTCATAGTGCTCCGTACTGTACACATGGCCCCGCATAGAGCTTCGTACTGTATACATGGCTCCGCATAGTGCTCCGTAGTGTATAAACGTCCGCGCATAGTGCTCCACACTGTATACACGACCACCGCATAGTGCTCCGTACTGTATACATGGCCCCGCATAGTGCTCCGTACTGTATTCATGGCCCCGCATAGTGCTTCCTACTGAATACGTGGCCCCGCATAGTGCTCACTATTGTATACACGGCCTCGCATAGTGCACCATACTGTATACATGAACCCGCATAGTGCTCCGTACTGTATACATGGCCCCGCATAGTGCTCCGTACTGTATTCATGGCCCCGCATAGTGCTCCGTACTGTATACATGGCCCCGCATAGTGCTTCCTACTGAATATATGGCCCCGCATAGTGCTCACTATGTATACACGGCCTCGCATAGTGCACTATACTGTATACATGAACCCGCATAGTGCTCCGTACTGTATACATGGCCCGCATAGTGCTTCCTACTACATACATGGCCCCGCATAGAGCTCCCTACTGTATACGTGGCCCCGCATAGTGCTCACTATTGTATACACGGCCTCGCATAGTGCTCCATACTGTATACATGAACCCGCATAGTGCTCCGTACTGTATACATGGCCCCGCATAGTGCTCCGTACTGTATACATGGCCCCGTATAGTGCTCCATACTGTATACATAGCCCCGCAGAGTGCTGCACACAGTATAAATGGCCCTGCATAGTGCTGCACTCAGTATACATGGCCCCGCATAGTGCTCCATACTGTATACATTGCCCCGCATAGTGCTCCGTACTGTATACATGGCCCCGCATAGTGCTCCGTACTGTAAACATGTCCCCCGCATAGAGTTTTGTACTGTATACATGGCCCAGCATAATGCTCCGCACTACTATATACATGGCCCCGCATAGTGCTCCGTACTGTATACACGGCCCGTGCAATGTGCTCGGTACTACTATATACATGGCCCCGCATAGTGCTCCGTACTGTATACATGGCTCCGCATAGTGCTCCGTAGTGTATACACGTCCCCGCATAGTGCTCCGTACAACATACATGGCCCCGCAAAGTGCTCCGTACTGTATACATGGCCCCGCATAGTACTTCGTACTGCATACATGTCCCCCGCATAGTGCTTCGTACTGTATACATGGCCCCGCATAATGCTCCGTACTACTATATACATGGCCCCATATAGTGCTCCGTACTGTATACACGGCCCCTGCAATGTGCTTGGTACTACTATATACGTGGCCCCGCATAGTGCTCCGTACTGTATACGTGGCCCCGCATCCTGCTCTGTTTTGTATATATTGCCCCGCACAGTGCTCCATATTATATACACTGCCCCGCATAGTGCTCCGTACTGAATACATGGCTCCGCATAGTGCTGCGTACTTTATATATGGCCTCGTATAGTGCTGCACATAGTATGAATGGTCCTGCATAGTGCTGCACTCAGTATACATGGCCCTGCATAGTGCTCCGTACTGTATACATGGCCCTGCATAGTGTTCCGTACTGCAGGGGTCGACAAAGTTGTTCAGAATCTAGGAGCCAGCCAAAAAATGTAGGAGCCAGAATTTTTTTTGTTGACAAACTGTACGGCCTTTGTATGTACTTACACAGGTAGCGGCCCCCCGGCCACAGCGATCCTTCCCCCCAGGGCCGGCTCCAGGTTTTTCTGGGCCCCGGGCGAAAGAGTCTCAGTGGGCCCTTTTAACACATACACGATTCATGATGCACAGATACGGCGGAGAAATATATATATATATATATATATATATATATTTATTTATTTCACATGGCCCAGCCTGCCCCCTCATCCTTCACATACGCAGACATATGCGCGCGCACACACGGTACGCAGACATATGCGTGCGCACACACGGTACGCAGACATATGCGCGCGCACACACGGTACGCAGACATATGCGCGCGCACACACGGTACGCAGACATATGCGCGCGCACAAACGGTACGCAGACATATGCGCGCGCACACACGGTACGCAGACATATGCGCGCGCACACACAGTACGCAGACATATGTACACATACAGACATACACATAGATAAAACAGACAAATATATATACACAGTCATATACACTGACATTCACATACATGCACTCACACAGACCCATTACTAATATTTTTAATATGGGGATTGGGGAAGCCTCACTCACCTGTCCCCGGTCCAGTGTCCTGTCCAGCAGCTCCTCGGGTATGGGGCAGTGCAGGGCCCCCGGCGTGTCACAGACTTCATGGCCCTGGAACATCAGAGGGGCCCACTTGCGGTCGGGTCCGGGCCCCTCCCGCCCATCTGTGCAGGACCTCCGCTCCGACGATGTTTGATTGCCGGCACTTCCCCCCAGACATGACCGCGCGCTGTGTCTGCTAGTAATGACGCGGCAGGAGCGACACACAAGCACAATTAAAGGTGCAGTGCCGTCGACCCTGCCGCGTCATTACTAGCAGACACAGCCGGACAGCGCGCGGCCATGTCTGGGGGGAGTGCCGGCAATCAAGCAGAGCCTGCGTACCTGAACAGGTGCCGAGGAAGCGGCCAGGGCCCGGACAGTGAGTGGGCGGGCGGGTGTGTGGGCTAGGCGCCAGACAACATTTTCTAGGCGCCACTGGCGACCAGGCGCCTGGGTTTGTCGAGCCCTGCCGTACTGTATACATGGCCCCGCATAGTGCTCCGTACTGTATACATGGCCCCGCATAGTGCTGCACACAGTATAAATGGCCCTGCATAGTGCTGCACTCAGTGTACATGGCCCCGAATAGCGCTCTGTACTGTATACATGGCCCAGCATAGTGCTCCGTACTGTATACATGGCCCCGCATAGTGCTCCGTACTGTATACATGGCCCCGCATAGTGCTCCCTACTGTATACATGGCCACCGCATAGTGCTCCGTACTGTATACATGGCCCCGCATAGTGCTGCACACACTATAAATGGCCCTGCATAGTGCTGCACTCAGTATACATGGCCCCGCATAGTGCTCCGTACTGTATACATGGCACCGCAGAGTGCTCGTACTGTATACATGTCCCTCCATAGTGCTTCGTACTGTATACATGGCCCCGCATAGTGCTCCGTACTGTATACACGGCCCCCGCATTGTGCTCGGTACTACTATATACAAGGCCCTGCTTAGAGCTCTGTACTGTATACATGGCCCCGCATAGTGCTCCGTACTGTATGCATGTCCTCGCATAGTGCTCTGTACTGTATACATGGTCCCGCATAGTGCTCCGTATTATATATATGGCCCCGCATAGTGCTGCACTCAGTATACATGGCCCTGCATAGTGCTCCATACTGTATACATGGCTCCGCATAGTGCTCCGTACTACTGTATACATGGCCCCGCATAGTGCTGCACACACTATAAATGGCCCTGCATAGTGCTGCACTCAGTATACATGGCCCCGCATAGTGCTCCGTACTACTGTATACATGGCCCCTCATAGTGCTCCGTACTGTATACATGGCCCCGCATAGTGCTCGTACCGTATACATGTCCCTCCATAGTGCTTCGTACTGTATACATGGCCCCGCATAGTGCTTCGTACTGTATACACAGCCCCCGCATTGTGCTCGGTACTACTTTAAACATGGCCCTGCTTAGTGCTCCGTACTGTATACATGGCCCAGAATCATACTCCGTACTGCATACCTGGCCCCGCATAGTGCTCTCTACTGTATACATGGTCCCGCATAGTGCTCCGTACTGTATACATGGTCCCATATACTGCTCTGTTTTGTATATATGGCCCCGCATAGTGCTGCACACAGTATACATGGCCCCGCATAGTGCTCCGTACTGTATACATGTCCCCCGAATAGTGCTCCGTACTGTAATCATGGCCCCGCATAGTGCTCCGTACTGTATCCACGGCCCCGCATAGTGCTTCGTACTCTGTATACGGCCCCCGCATAGTGCTCTGTACTGTATACATAGCCCCCGCATAGTGCTCAGTACTCTATAGGTGGCCCTGCATAGTGCTCCGTACTGTATACATGGCCCCGCATAGTGCTCCATACTGTATACATGGACCCCGCATAGTGCTCCGTACTGTATACATGGCCCAGCATAGTGCTCCGTATTGTAGGCATGGCCCCGCATAGTGCTCCGTACTGTATGCATGGTCCCGCATAGTGCTCCATACTGTATACATGGCCCTGCATAGTGCTTTATACTGTATACATGGCCCCGCATAATGCTCCGTACTACTATATACATGGCCCCGCATAGTGCTCCGTACTATATACATTGCCCCGCACACTGCTCTGTTTTTGTATACATGGCCCCGCAGAGTGCTGCACACAGTATAAATGGCCCCGCATAGTGCTCCGTACTGTATACATGGCCCGGCATAGTGCTCCGTACTGTATACATATCCCCCGCATAGTGCTCTGTACTGTATTCATGGCCCCGCATAGTGCTCTGTACTGTATACACGGCCTCGCGTAGTGCTCTATATTGTATACACGGGCCCGCATAGTGCTCCGAACTCTATATACTGCCCCACATAGTGCTCCATACTGTATACATGGGCCTGCATAGTGCTGCACTCAGTATACATGGCCCCGCATACTGCTCCATATTGTATACATGGGCCCGCATCGTGCTCCGTACTCTATATAGGACGCCAGAAAAGTGCTCTGTACTGTATACATGTACTCCGCATAGTGCTCTGTACCATATACATGTTCCCCGCATAGTGCTCCGTACTATATACATGGCCCGGTATAGTGCTCCATACTGTATACATGGCCAGCATAGTGCTGCACACAGTATAAATGGCCCTGCATATTGCTGCACTCAGTATACATGGCCCTGCATAGTGCTCCGTACTGTATACATGGCGCCGCATAATGCTCCGTACTGTATACATGCCCCCGCATAGTGCTCCGTACTGTATACATGGCCCCGCATAGTGCTCTCTACTGTATACATGGCCCCACATAGTGCTCCCTACTGTATACATGGCCCCGCATAGTGCTCCATACTGTATACATGGCCCCGCATAGTGCTCCGTACTGTATACACGGCCCGCATAGTGCTCCGTTCTGTTACACAGCCCGGCATAGTGCTCCATATTGTATACACGGCCTCGCATAGTGCTCCGTACTCTATACATGGCCCACGCATAGTGCTCCGTACTGTATACATGGCCCTGAATAGTGCTCCGTACTGTATACATGGCCCCGTATAGTGCTCTGTACTGTATACACGGCCCTGAATAGTGCTCTGTACTGTATACATGTCCCCCCATAGTGCTTCGTACTGTATACAAGGCCCCGCATATTGCTCCGTACTACTATATACATGGCCCCGCATAGTGCTCCGTACTGTATACACAGCCCAAGCATTGTGCTCGATACTACTATATACATGGCCCTGCAAAGTGCTCCGTACTGTATACATGGCCCCGCATATTGATCCGTACTGTATACATGGCCCCACATAGTGCTGCACACAGTATAAATGGCCCAGCATAGTGCTCCCTACTGTATACATGGCCCCCCATAGTGCTCCCTACTCTATACATGGCCCTACATAGTGCTCCCTACTGTATACATGGCCCCACATAGTGCTCCGTACTGTAGGCATGGCCCCGCATAGTGCTCCGTACTGTATACATGGTCCCGCATAGTGCTCCGTACTGTATACATGGCCCCGCATAGTGCTTCGTACTGTATACATGGCCCCGCATAATGCTCCGTACTACTATATACATGACCCCGCATAGTGCTCCGTACTCTATATAGGACCCCAGAAAAGTGCTCTGTACTGTATACATGTCCCCCGCTTAGTGCTCCGTACCATATACATGTTCCCCGCAAAGTGCTCCGTACTATATACATGGCCCGGTATAGTGCTCCGTACTGTATACATGGCGCCGCATAGTGCTCCCTACTGTATACATGGCCCCGCATAGTGCTCCGTACTGTATACATGGCCAAGCATAGTGCTCTCTACTGTATACATGGCCCCACATAGTGCTCCCTACTGTATACATGGCCCCGCATAGTGCTCTGTACTGTATATATGGCCCCGCATAGTGCTCCATACTGTATACATGGCCCCGCATAGTACTCCGTACTGTATACATGGCCCCGCATAGTGCTCCGTACTGTATACAAGGCCCGCATAGTGCTCCATATTGTATACACGGCCTCGCATAATGCTACGTACTCTATACATGGCCCACTCATAGTGCTCCGTACTGTATACATGGCCCCGAATAGTGCTCCGTACTGTATACATGGCCCCACATAGTACTCCCTACTGTATACATGGCCCCGCATAGTGCTCCATACTGTATACATAGCCCCGCATAGTACTCCGTACTGTATACATGGCCCCGCATAGTGCTCCTTACTGTATACACGGCCCGCATAGTGCTCCGTTCTGTTACACAGCCCGGCATAGTGCTCCATATTGTATACACGGCCTCGCATAGTGCTCCGTACTCTATACATGGCCCTGAATAGTGCTCGGTACTGTATACATGGCCCCGTATAGTGCTCTGTACTGTATACACGGCCCTGAATAGTGGTCTGTACTGTATACATGTCCCCCCATATTGCTTCGTACTGTATACAAGGCCCCGCATAGTGTTCCGTACTACTATATACATGGCCCCGCATAGTGCTCCGTACTGTATACACAGCCCCCGCATTGTGCTCGATACTACTATATACATGGCCCTGCAAAGTGCTCCGTACTGTATACATGGCCCCGCATATTGATCCGTACTGTATACATGGCCCCACATAGTGCTCCCTACTGTATACATGGCCCCGTATAGTGCTCCATATTGCATACATGGCCTCGCATAGTGCTCCTTACTGTATATATGGCCCCGCATAGTGCTCCGTACGTATACATGGCCCCGCATAGTGCTTCGTACTGTATACATGGCCCCGCATAATGCTCTGTACTACTATATGCATGGCCCCGCATAGTGCTCCATACTATACACATTGCCCCGCACACTGCTCTGTTTTGTATACATGGCCCCGCAGAGTGCTGCACACAGTATACATGGCCCCGCATAGTGCTCCGTACTGTATACATGGCCCCGCATAGTGCTCCGTACTGTATACATGGCCTCGCATAGTGCTCCGTACTGTATACATGGCCCCGCATAGTGCTCCGTACTGTATACATGGCCCTGAATAGTGTTCCGTACTGTACACATGGCCCCGTATAGTGCTCTGTACTGTATACACGGCCCTGAATAGTGCTCTGTACTGTATACATGTCCCCCCATAGTGCTTCGTACTGTATACAAGGCCCCGCATAGTGCTCCGTACTACTATATACATGGCCCCGCATAGTGCTCCGTACTGTATACACAGCCCAAGCATTGTGCTCGATACTACTATATACATGGCCCTGCAAAGTGCTCCGTACTGTATACACGGCCCGCGCATAGTGCTCCGTACTGTATACATGGCACCGCATAGTGCTCCCTACTCTATACATGGCCCCACATAGTGCTCCCTACTGTATACATGGCCCCACATAGTGCTCCGTACTGTAGGCATGGCCCCGCATAGTGCTCCGTACTGTATGCATGGTCCCGCATAGTGCTCCGTACTGTATACATGGCCCCGCATAGTGTTCCGTACTACTGTATACATGGCCCCGCATAGTGCTCCGTACTGTATACATGGCCCCGCATAGTGCTTCGTACTGTATACATGGCCACGCATAATGCTCCGTACTACTGTATACATGGCCCCTCATAGTGCTCCGTACTGTATACATGGCCCCGCATAGTGCTCGTACCGTATACATGTCCCTCCATAGTGCTTCGTACTGTATACATGGCCCCGCATAGTGCTTCGTACTGTATACACAGCCCCCGCATTGTGCTCGGTACTACTTTAAACATGGCCCTGCTTAGTGCTCCGTACTGTATACATGGCCCAGAATCATACTCCGTACTGCATACCTGGCCCCGCATAGTGCTCTCTACTGTATACATGGTCCCGCATAGTGCTCCGTACTGTATACATGGTCCCATATACTGCTCTGTTTTGTATATATGGCCCCGCATAATGCTGCACACAGTATACATGGCCTCGCATAGTGCTCCGTACTGTATACATGTCCCCCGAATAGTGCTCCGTACTGTAATCATGGCCCCGCATAGTGCTCCGTACTGTATCCACGGCCCCGCATAGTGCTTCGTACTCTGTATACGGCCCCCGCATAGTGCTCTGTACTGTATACATAGCCCCCGCATAGTGCTCAGTACTCTATAGGTGGCCCTGCATAGTGCTCCGTACTGTATACATGGCCCCGCATAGTGCTCCATACTGTATACATGGACCCCGCATAGTGCTCCGTACTGTATACATGGCCCAGCATAGTGCTCCGTATTGTAGGCATGGCCCCGCATAGTGCTCCGTACTGTATGCATGGTCCCGCATAGTGCTCCATACTGTATACATGGCCCTGCATAGTGCTTTATACTGTATACATGGCCCCGCATAATGCTCCGTACTACTATATACATGGCCCCGCATAGTGCTCCGTACTATATACATTGCCCCGCACACTGCTCTGTTTTTGTATACATGGCCCCGCAGAGTGCTGCACACAGTATATATGGCCCCGCATAGTGCTCCGTACTGTAATCATGGCCCCGCATAGTGCTCCGTACTGTATCCACGGCCCCGCATAGTGCTTCGTACTCTGTATACGGCCCCCGCATAGTGCTCTGTACTGTATACATAGCCCCCGCATAGTGCTCAGTACTCTATAGGTGGCCCTGCATAGTGCTCCGTACTGTATACATGGCCCCGCATAGTGCTCCATACTGTATACATGGACCCCGCATAATGCTCCGTACTGTATACATGGCCCAGCATAGTGCTCCGTATTGTAGGCATGGCCCCGCATAGTGCTCCGTACTGTATGCATGGTCCCGCATAGTGCTCCATACTGTATACATGGCCCTGCATAGTGCTTTATACTGTATACATGGCCCCGCATAATGCTCCGTACTACTATATACATGGCCCCGCATAGTGCTCCGTACTATATACATTGCCCCGCACACTGCTCTGTTTTTGTATACATGGCCCCGCAGAGTGCTGCACACAGTATATATGGCCCCGCATAGTGCTCCGTACTGTATACATGGCCCGGCATAGTGCTCCGTACTGTATACATATCCCCCGCATAGTGCTCTGTACTGTATACATGGCCCTGCATAGTGCTGCACTCAGTATACATGGCCCCGCATACTGCTCCATATTGTATACATGGGCCCGCATCGTGCTCCGTACTCTATATAGGACGCCAGAAAAGTGCTCTGTACTGTATACATGTACTCCGCATAGTGCTCCGTACCATATACATGTTCCCCGCATAGTGCTCCGTACCATATACATGTTCCCCGCATAGTGCTCCGTACTATATACATGGCCCGGTATAGTGCTCCATACTGTATACATGGCCAGCATAGTGCTGCACACAGTATAAATGGCCCTGCATATTGCTGCACTCAGTATACATGGCCCTGCATAGTGCTCCGTACTGTATACATGGCGCCGCATAATGCTCCGTACTGTATACATGCCCCCGCATAGTGCTCCGTACTGTATACATGGCCCCGCATAGTGCTCTCTACTGTATACATGGCCCCACATAGTGCTCCCTACTGTATACATGGCCCCGCATAGTGCTCCATACTGTATACATGGCCCCGCATAGTGCTCCGTACTGTATACACGGCCCGCATAGTGCTCCGTTCTGTTACACAGCCCGGCATAGTGCTCCATATTGTATACACGGCCTCGAATAGTGCTCCGTACTCTATACATGGCCCACGCATAGTGCTCCGTACTGTATACATGGCCCTGAATAGTGCTCCGTACTGTATACATGGCCCCGTATAGTGCTCTGTACTGTATACACGGCCCTGAATAGTGCTCTGTACTGTATACATGTCCCCCCATAGTGCTTCGTACTGCATACAAGGCCCCGCATAGTGCTCCGTACTACTATATACATGGCCCCGCATAGTGCTCCGTACTGTATACACAGCCCAAGCATTGTGCTCGATACTACTATATGCATGGCCCTGCAAAGTGCTCCGTACTGTATACATGGCCCCGCATATTGATCCGTACTGTATACATGGCCCCACATAGTGCTGCACACAGTATAAATGGCCCAGCATAGTGCTCCCTACTGTATACATGGCACCCCATAGTGCTCCCTACTCTATACATGGCCCTACATAGTGCTCCCTACTGTATACATGGCCCCACATAGTGCTCCGTACTGTAGGCATGGCCCCGCATAGTGCTCCGTACTGTATACATGGTCCCGCATAGTGCTCCGTACTGTATACATGGCCCCGCATAGTGCTTCGTACTGTATACATGGCCCCGCATAATGCTCCGTACTACTATATACATGACCCCGCATAGTGCTCCGTACTCTATATAGGACCCCAGAAAAGTGCTCTGTACTGTATACATGTCCCCCGCTTAGTGCTCCGTACCATATACATGTTCCCCGCAAAGTGCTCCGTACTATATACATGGCCCGGTATAGTGCTCCCTACTGTATACATGGCCCCGCATAGTGCTCCGTACTGTATACATGGCCAAGCATAGTGCTCTCTACTGTATACATGGCCCCACATAGTGCTCCCTACTGTATACATGGCCCCGCATAGTGCTCCGTACTGCATATATGGCCCCGCATAGTGCTCCATACTGTATACATGGCCCCGCATAGTACTCCGTACTGTATACATGGCCCCGCATAGTGCTCCGTACTGTATACAAGGCCCGCATAGTGCTCCATATTGTATACACGGCCTCGCATAATGCTACGTACTCTATACATGGCCCACTCATAGTGCTCCGTACTGTATACATGGCCCCGAATAGTGCTCCGTACTGTATACATGGCCCCACATAGTGCTCCCTACTGTATACATGGCCCCGCATAGTGCTCCATACTGTATACATGGCCCCGCATAGTACTCCGTACTGTATACATGGCCCCGCATAGTGCTCCTTACTGTATACACGGCCCGCATAGTGCTCCGTT
The DNA here is from genome assembly GCF_046119375.1 of Phyllobates terribilis. Classification (NCBI taxonomy): domain Eukaryota; kingdom Metazoa; phylum Chordata; class Amphibia; order Anura; family Dendrobatidae; genus Phyllobates; species Phyllobates terribilis. The sequence goes on along the minus strand of NW_027362763.1, from coordinate 801,124,417 downwards.
CTGTTACACAGCCCGGCATAGTGCTCCATATTGTATACACGGCCTCGCATAGTGCTCCGTACTCTATACATGGCCCTGAATAGTGCTCGGTACTGTATACATGGCCCCGTATAGTGCTCTGTACTGTATACACGGCCCTGAATAGTGGTCTGTACTGTATACATGTCCCCCCATATTGCTTCGTACTGTATACAAGGCCCCGCATAGTGTTCCGTACTACTATATACATGGCCCCGCATAGTGCTCCGTACTGTATACACAGCCCCCGCATTGTGCTCGATACTACTATATACATGGCCCTGCAAAGTGCTCCGTACTGTATACATGGCCCCGCATATTGATCCGTACTGTATACATGGCCCCACATAGTGCTCCCTACTGTATACATGGTCCCGCATATTGCTCTGTTTTGTATATATGGCCCCGCATAGTGCTGCACACAGTATACATGGCCCCGTACAGTGCTCCATACGTATACATGGCTCCGCATAGTGCTCCGTACTGTATCCACTGCCCCGCATAGTGCTCCGTACTCTATATACGGCCCCCGAATAGTGCTCTGTACTGTATACATGGCCCCCGCATAGTGCTCCCTACTGTATACATGGCCCTGCATAGTGCTCCGTACTGTATACATGGCCCCGCATAGTGCTCCGCACTGTATACATGGCCCCGTATAGTGCTCCATATTGCATACATGGCCTCGCATAGTGCTCCTTACTGTATATATGGCCCCGCATAGTGCTCCGTACGTATACATGGCCCCGCATAGTGCTTCGTACTGTATACATGGCCCCGCATAGTGCTCCGTACTGTATACATGGCCCTGAATAGTGCTCCGTACTGTACACATGGCCCCGTATAGTGCTCTGTACTGTATACACGGCCCTGAATAGTGCTCTGTACTGTATACATGTCCCCCCATAGTGCTTCGTACTGTATACAAGGCCCCGCATAGTGCTCCGTACTACTATATACATGGCCCCGCATAGTGCTCCGTACTGTATACACAGCCCAAGCATTGTGCTCGATACTACTATATACATGGCCCTGCATAGTGCTCCGTACTGTATACATGGCCCCGCATAGTGCTCCGCACTGTATACATGGCCCCGTATAGTGCTCCATATTGCATACATGGCCTCGCATAGTGCTCCTTACTGTATATATGGCCCCGCATAGTGCTCCGTACGTATACATGGCCCCGCATAGTGCTTCGTACTGTATACATGGCCCCGCATAATGCTCCGTACTACTATATGCATGGCCCCGCATAGTGCTCCATACTATACACATTGCCCCGCACACTGCTCTGTTTTGTATACATGGCCCCGCAGAGTGCTGCACACAGTATACATGGCCCCGCATAGTGCTCCGTACTGTATACATGGCCCCGCATAGTGCTCCGTACTGTATACATGGCCTCGCATAGTGCTCCGTACTGTATACATGGCCCCGCATAGTGCTCCGTACTGTATACATGGCCCTGAATAGTGCTCCGTACTGTATACATGGCCTCGCATAGTGCTCCGTACTGTATACATGGCCCCGCATAGTGCTCTGTACTGTATACACGGCCCTGAATAGTGCTCTGTACTGTATACATGTCCCCCCATAGTGCTTCGTACTGTATACAAGGCCCCGCATAGTGCTCCGTACTACTATATACATGGCCCCGCATAGTGCTCCGTACTGTATACACAGCCCAAGCATTGTGCTCGATACTACTATATACATGGCCCTGCAAAGTGCTCCGTACTGTATACACGGCCCGCGCATAGTGCTCCGTACTGTATACATGGCCCCGCATAGTGCTCCCTACTCTATACATGGCCCCACATAGTGCTCCCTACTGTATACATGGCCCCACATAGTGCTCCGTACTGTAGGCATGGCCCCGCATAGTGCTCCGTACTGTATGCATGGTCCCGCATAGTGCTCCGTACTGTATACATGGCCCCGCATAGTGCTCCGTACTACTGTATACATGGCCCCGCATAGTGCTCCGTACTGTATACATGGCCCCGCATAGTGCTTCGTACTGTATACATGGCCACGCATAATGCTCCGTACTACTATATACATGGCCCCGCATAGTGATCTGTACTGTATACATGTCCCCCGCTTAGTGCTCCGTGCCATATACATGTTCCCCGCATAGTGCTCCGTACTATATACATGGCCCGGTATAGTGCTCCATACTGTATACATGGCCAGCATAGTGCTGCACTCAGTATACACGGCCCTGCATACTACTCCCTACTGTATACATGGCCACCGCATAGTGCTCCGTACTGTATACATGGCCCCGCATAGTGCTCTCTACTGTATACATGGCCCTGCATAGTGCTCCGTACTGAATACATGGCCAACGCATAGTGCTCCGTACTGTATACATGGCCCCGCATAGTGCTCTCTACTGTATACACGACCCCGCATAGTGCTCCGTACTGTATACATGGCCCTGCATAGTGCTCCGTACTGTATACATGGCGCCGCATAGTGCTCCCTACTGTATACATGGCCACCGCATAGTGCTCCGTACGGTATACATGGCCCCGCATAGTGCTCCCTACTGTATACATGGCCCTGCATAGTGCTCCGTACTGTATACATGGCGCCGCATAGTGCTCCCTACTGTATACATGGCCACCGCATAGTGCTCCGTACTGTATACATGGCCCCGCATAGTGCTCTCTACTGTATACATGGCCCTGCATAGTGCTCCGTACTGTATACATGGCCCTGCATAGTGCTCCGTACTGTATACATGGCGCCGCATAGTGCTCCCTACTGTATACATGGCCACCGCATAGTGCTCCCTACTGTATACATGGCCCCGCATAGTGCTCCCTACTCTATACATGGCCCCACATAGTGCTCCGTACTGTAGGCATGGCCCCGCATAGTGCTCCGTACTGTAGGCATGGCCCCGCATAGTGCTCCCTACTGTATACATGGCCCCGCATAGTGCTCCCTACTCTATACATGGCCCCACATAGTGCTCCCTACTGTATACATGGCCCCACATAGTGCTCCGTACTGTAGGCATGGCCCCGCATAGTGCTCCGTACTGTATACATGGCCCCGCATAGTGCTTCGTACTGTATACATGGCCCCGCATAATGCTCCGTACTACTATATACATGGCCCCGCATAGTGCTCCGTACTATATACATGCCCCGCATAGTGCTCTGTGCTGTAGTCATGGCCCCGCATAGTGCTCTGTACTGTATACACGGCCTCGCATAGTGCTCCATATTGTATACAGGGGCCCGCATAGTGCTCCGTACTCTATATACTGCCCCCGCATAGTGCTCTGTACTGTATACATGGCCCCCGCATAGTGCTCTGTACTGTATACATGGCCCCACATAGTGCTCCATACTGTATACATGGCCCTGCATAGTGCTCCGTACTGTATACATGGCCCCACATAGTGCTCCATACTGTATACATGGCCCTGCATAGTGCTCCATACTGTATACATGGGCCCACATAGTGCTCCATACTGTATACATGGCCCTGCATAGTGCTCCATACTGTATACATGGCCCTGCATAGTGCTGCACTCAGTATACATGGCCCCGCATATTGCTCCATATTGTATACATGGGCCCGCATGGTGCTCCGTACTCTATATAGGACCCCAGAAAAGTGCTCTGTACTGTATACATGGCCCCGCATAGTGCTCCGTACCATATACATGTTCCCCGCATAGTGCTCCGTACTATATACATGGCCCGGTATAGTGCTCCATACTGTATACATGGCCAGCATAGTGCTGCACACAGTATAAATGGCCCTGCATATTGCTGCACTCAGTATACATGGCCCTGCATAGTGCTCTGTACTGTATACATGGCGCCGCATAGTGCTACCTACTGCATACATGGCCCCGCATAGTGCTCCGTACTGTATACATGGCCCCGCATAGTGCTCCGTACTGTATACATGGCCCCGCATAGTGCTCCCTACTGTATACATGGCCCCACATAGTGCTCCCTACTGTATACATGGCCCTGCATAGTGCTCCATACTGTATACATGGCCCCGCATAGTGCTCCCTACTGTATACATGGCCCCGCATAGTGCTCCGTACTGTATACATGGCCCCGCATAGTGCTCTCTACTGTATACATGGCCCCACATAGTGCTCCCTACTGTATACATGGCCCCGCATAGTGCTCCATACTGTATACATGGCCCCGCATAGTGCTCCCTACTGTATACATGGCCCCGCATAGTGCTCCCTACTGTATACATGGCCCCGCATAGTGCTCCGTACTGAATACATGGCCCCGCATAGTGCTCCATACTGTATACATGGCCCCGCATAGTGCTCCGTACTGTATACATGGCCCCGCATAGTGCTCCATACTGTATATGACGCGCCCCCTGGGCCATATTCTTTAGGGGAATACCCGGAGCCGGATCAGATGGGGGTTGTAGTCTCCGAGTGGCTGTGACCCGGTCCGTGCCCAGGGTGTCAAACTCAGTTGTATGTGGCAGTCCTTACTGATGTTACTAAGTTCTTTTTTTTTGTCGACTACGCCACCCGTTGTATTGCGGTCACTATGGCCGCCGCTGCAGCAGGGTCCGCTGAGGCTGATGGTGTAGGTGCAGCTTTTGATGGTATAACCCCCAACGGGTGGGGTATAGCCTCAGGGGGTCAGGTGCAGAGGATGGGGGTTGTGGTGGTGCAGCATAGGTGTTAAAGGAAGACAGAGTCAGGTTATGCAGTTAAGGGTATTTACTCACTGCTGATGTTCCGGTCACTCCAGCTTCAAGTGACCTCCCGAGCCGTGCTGCATCCACCAGGTCCTGGATCCAGCCAACCCCCAAGCAAGTCCGGAGCGTGACCCTGAGCTCTCCTTCTGTCCTTTCTCTGGCCGTCCCCACTATTGATCCACCCAGGTCCAGCTCCCTCGGGCCTTCTGTTGGGAGACCCTTGGCCTCGGGTTCCCTGACCCTCCACGTGGTATGCCTTCGTGGTGGATGTGGTGGGTGACCGTGGCAAACGCTGCCCACGGTCTCCGGTCTCTGGCTGGGATGTGTTTTTGCCCCCACCAGCTTGGGTTCCGGTACCCAGTGCCGACTCTTCACCCGGGGATTGAATTTGGGTTCTCAGAGTCCTTTCTTCTTCCCTCTCTGGGTCTTTCCTTCTCTGCTCCACTCTCTCTCTGCAGGCTCATCTGGACCTCTGCTTCTTACTGGCTCTGACAGACTGACTGTCCTCTCACAGACTGACCCTGATCTAAGATGGTTCCCACCTTATATACTCCCTCTATGTGTGAGCTCAGGTGACCAGCACCCAATGAGCTCCTATCTTTACCCAGGCTGCTCCCCCTATCTGCCCCTACACTACTGGGATGTACCACCCCCCTCCCACTCCAGCCAGGAACAGACTCGGTCGTACCTGCACATTTCTAAGTGGGAGTACCGTTGGTCTGTTCCTCGGAAATGGGATGTGTGTAGTGCATGCAGCCTACCGAGCTCAGTTCCACACTCCATCCTTACCCGGGAGTGGAATATCACACCTCTGGGTTGAGGTGCAATACCCCTGTAGCAGCCGAATCCTCAGGGTGCTACATTCCCCCCTGGTAAATCACAGCACGTCCTCGGGCTGTAAGAACAAAACACCACAAAACATACAAATTTTTGCATAAACATATAAAACATCATACAAAACATTATATATATATATATATATCAATAAAACTTTTCATATAAAACATTCTTGTAGACTTTTCCTCGCTTCTAGCTCCTCCTCCGGTCACTGTGCAACGCGTGACCGGGTAAAGTGCGACAGTCTTTTCTTGAAAAAAAAAATGGTTTTCCTATAAAACCGGTAGGGGGCGCTTTAGGACGCGCAACTATTTACAAGGGATATGGCCGCTCTCAGTCCTCGGCCAGGTATTAGGGAGGAATGACCGCTCTCAGTCCTCGGTCAGTGGGATTGGGGACACACGGGGTTAACAGTTTAGTTCTCTGGTCCCAACGGGGACTATATTAGCAGCAACGGTTCACTGTGCCCCGACGGGCAACTATATACAGCTTCTGCTCCGCTGTACTTAACGACGACGTCCTCCTGCTCTTTCTTTGTGGTTACCTTTAGCTTCAGACCCGTCCGGGTCCTCTTGTTCTTCCTCCTCACACCGCAGCTCTTCCTCCGTCAGGCGATGCACATGGAGGGCGTAGGGTCCTTTGGCACACTTGTGCCGGGTGAAGGTGACCTCGTCCCCGCTGTAAAGGTCACGACCTCTGTGTCCCTCCGGTAGGTGGGACTCAACGTCTCTCCTGGTCACGAAGACGTCGCCTGGGGTGCGGTGGTCTCGGATGAAGCCCCACCCATGCTGCATGTTAAACTTGATCACAGTCCCGGTGGAAGGGGGACCATGAGCTGCACGGGGGTCTCTCCTGGCCCGGCTCTTCTGCTCCGCGCTCCTTACTTGAGCTTGCTGTTCCCGGACCCGCCTTTCTCTCCGCTCCCTCTCGAAGACCTCGAGTTGTTGGCGGCAGCACTCAGCACGCTCCGCTGCAGCTGCCCGAGTCTCCTGAGTGAACCCCATGAGATCTTCTCCGGTGGGGTCCCACTCAAACTGGGCCTCTTCTAGCGGGGGCGAGATCCTCTTTACGGGCTTTGGAGCCGGGATCAGGGGTGCACACATGGCCCCAGCCTTCCTCTGCCGTTCCAGTTCATGATATTCCTGGGGCCAGATGAAAGGCTGCCCATCCGGGCACGTGTGTTGGGTAAACAGGTCCTCTCCCAGATGCGGCACTCTTGGTCTTATGGGCGCGGTGGTGTTAGCGCCCGGGTTGCCCGGGCCTTGCGGCCAGGCCTGGGGTATCTGGAAGGTGAAGGGCACCGTAAGGACGGCGGCACCCTGGGCTACTTGGCCCTGCGACCAGGCCGGGGGCTCCGCGGAGGTAGGGGGCGCTGTTGGTATTGCGGCGCCCGGGGGTACTAGGCCTTGCGACCAGGCTGGTGGTACTTCCTGCTTGGTCACGCTCGGGGTCGAGGCGTGTGACGTCACAGGGGTCGCGGCTCCCGTTTGAGGCCTAGTCTGCGGCGGTGACGTTGCAGCGACGGGCACGGCAGGGGATACTTCGGGCTCTGCGACGGGGAGCTGGGGCAGGTACGCGGTTTCCCGGTTTGGGGTATAGACATCCCCTTTACCTGCCTCCACTCGTTCGGCTCCCTTCTCGGCGCCGTCTCCGGCCTTCAGTCCTCCTGCGCCATCCTCAGAGGCGGTCTGTCTCCTCGTCTTGGGTGGCGTGCTCCGCTGACGGGTCTCGGTCTGCTGGGCCATCTCACGGCTCCACTCCGCCAACGTCTCTCGCTGCACCCGGGCCATCCTCCTTGCGAGGCCCTCCAGAGCGGTCTGTGCACACTCCCGGTCTCGGGGGAGCTGTGCTAGGACCTCCACTAGGCCTAGTGGGGTCGTTGCTTCCAGCAGGCTCCTGACCAACGGGTCGGTGCTGCTCTGCTCTCCTTCCACTGTTTCCAGCAGGCTCCTGGCCAGCGGGCCGGTGCTGCTCTGCTCTCCCTCCTCTGTTTCTAGCAGGCTCCTGGCCAACGGGCCGGTGCTGCTCTGCTTTCTCGCCATCTCCGGGTAAGCTCCTCCGATACTCTTCTCCAGGCTTCTTGCCTCCGGGTGCGCTCGCTCCAGACTGCTCCAGGCGGCACCCATCTTCGTTCTTTTCTTTCGTCTCCTCCCACTTCGAGGGCGGTCCCGGGGCCACTGGGTGACTGTCAGCTCCAGGGGCGGTTCTTTCACGCTGACAGACACCTCTAGCATCACAGTCTCTGTTGGTGGGGGCGGTTTCCACTTTTGGCGCCATTTTCGGTCCTGGCCCACGATGGGAGGTGGCCTCTCGCCACCCTCTGGCACGCCCATAATGGCGTCCGCTCTGGCAAGGCGGGAAATCCTTGGAAATGGCGGGAACCGCTTCCCAGTGGCGGGAAACTCTGCAGATGGCGGGAAAAAGCTGTTAATGGCGGACAACCGGCGGGAATCGACTGGTGATGGGGTCCGATGGCGGGGACCCTCCGGAACCGGCAGGAGACTTCTTTTTGAGGTAAACTCATTCTTTTCTTCAGGCACGCAGTACCCGGGTGTTGCGGGCACGTAATCCTGCCGACTACGCCAAAGTTGACGCGCCCCCTGGGCCATATTCTTTAGGGGAATACCCGGAGCCGGATCAGATGGGGGTTGTAGTCTCCGAGTGGCTGTGACCCGGTCCGTGCCCAGGGTGTCAAACTCAGTTGTATGTGGCAGTCCTTACTGATGTTACTAAGTTTTTTTTTTTTGTCGACTACGCCACCCGTTGTATTGCGGTCACTATGGCCGCCGCTGCAGCAGGGTCCGCTGAGGCTGATGGTGTAGGTGCAGCTTTTGATGGTATAACCCCCAACGGGTGGGGTATAGCCTCAGGGGGTCAGGTGCAGAGGATGGGGGTTGTGGTGGTGCAGCATAGGTGTTAAAGGAAGACAGAGTCGGGTTATGCAGTTAAGGGTATTTACTCACTGCTGATGTTCCGGTCACTCCAGCTTCAAGTGACCTCCCGAGCCGTGCTGCATCCACCAGGTCCTGGATCCAGCCAACCCCCAAGCGAGTCCGGAGCGTGACCCTGAGCTCTCCTTCTGTCCTTTCTCTGGCCGTCCCCACTAGTGATCCACCCAGGTCCAGCTCCCTCGGGCCTTCTGTTGGGAGACCCTTGGCCTTGGGTTCCCTGACCCTCCACGTGGTATGCCTTCGTGGTGGATGTGGTGGGTGGCCGTGGCAGACGCTGCCCACGGCCTCCGGTCTCTGGCTGGGGTGTGTTTTTGCCCCCACCAGCTTGGGTTCCGGTACCCTGATGCCAACTCTTCACCCGCTGATGGACTTTGGGTTCTCAGAGTTCCTTTTCTGTTTCCCCCTCTGGGTCTTTCTGGCTTTCTCCTCTCTCTCTCTGGGGCTTCTCTGCTCCTCTTCCTCTGACTTCTCTGCAAAGACTCACAGACTGACTGACTGTGGCTGACTGACCCTGTTCTTTGATGGTGCCCACCTTATATACACCCTCTATGTGTGAGCTCAGGTGACCAGCACCCAATGAGCTCCTATCTTTACCCAGGCTGCTCCCCCTATCTGCCCCTACACTACTTGGGATGTACCACCCCCCTCCCACTCCAGCCAGGAACAGACTCGGTCGTACCTGCACATTTCTAAGTGGGAGTACCGTCGGTCTGCTCCTCGGAAATGGGATGTATGTAGTGCATGCAGCCTACCGAGCTCAGTTCCACACTCCATCCTTACCCGGGAGTGGAATATCACACCTCTGGGTTGAGGTGCAATACCCCTGTAGCAGCCGAATCCTCAGGGTGCTACATATACATGGCCCTGCATAGTGCTCTGTACTGTATACATGGCCCCGCATAGTGCTCCGTACAACTATATACATGGTCCCGCATAGTGCTCCATACTGTATACATGGCCTCGCATAGTGCTCCGTACTGTATACAGAGTCCCGCATAGTACTCCGTACTGTATACATGTCCCCCGCATAGTGCTTCGTACTGTATACATGGTCCCGCATAGTGCTCCATCCTACTATATACATGGCCCCGCATAGTGCTCCGTACTGTATACACGGCCCAGCATAGTGCTCCGTACTACTGTATACATGGCCCCGCATAGTGCTCCATACTGCATACATGGCCCCGCATAGTGCTCCGTACTGTATACAGATTCCTGCATAGTGCTCCGTACTGTATACATGGCCTCGCATAGTGCTTCGTACTGTATACATATCCCGCGCATAGTGCTCCGTACTGTATACATGGCCCTGCATAGTGCTCCGTACTGTATACATGGCCTCGCATAGTGCTTCGCACTGTATACATGGCCTTGCATAGTGCTTCGTACTGTATACATGGCCCCGCATAGTGCTCCATATTGTATACACGGCCCCGCATAGTGCTCCGTACTGTATACACAGCCCAGCATAGTGCTCCGTACTACTGTATACATGGCCCCGCATAGTGCTCCGTACTGTAAACATGGCCCTGCATAGTACTCCGTACTACTATATACATGGCCCCACATAGGGCTCTGTACTGTATACACAGCCCACGCATAGTGCTCCGTACTACTGTATGCATGGCCCCGCATAGTACTCCATACTGTATACATGGCCCCGCATACTGCTACCTACTGTATACATGGCCCTGCATAGTGCTGCACTCAGTATACATGGCCTTGCATAGTGCTCCGAACTATATACATGGCCCCGCATAGTGCTCCATACTGTATACATGGCCCCGCATAGAGCTCTGTACTGTATACATTGCCCCGCATAGTGCTCCGTACTGTATACATGGCCCCGCATAGTGCTCCGTACTGTATACATGTCCCCCGCATAGTGTTTCGTACTGTATACATGGCCCAGCATAATGCTCCGTACTACTATATACATGGCCACACATAGTGCTCCGTACTTTATACACGGCCCGTGCAATGTGCTCGGTACTACTATATACATGGCCCCGCATAGTGCTCTGTACTGTATACATGGCCCCGCATAGTACTCCGTACTGTATACATGGCCCCGCATAGTACTCAGTACTGCATACATGTCCCCGCATAGTACTCCGTACTGTATACATGGCCTCCATAGTGCTCCATACTGTATACATGGCCCCGCATTGTGCTCCGTACTGCATACATGGCCCCGCATAGTACTCCGTACTGTATACATGGTCCCGCATAGTGCTCCGTACTGTATACATGGCCCCGCATAGTGCTCCGTACCGTATGCATGGTCCCGCATAGTGCTCCGTACCGTATACACGGCCACCGCATAGTACTCCGTACTGTATACATGGCCCCGCATAGTACTCAGTACTGCATACATGTCCCCCGCATTGTGGTTCGTACTGTATACATGGCCCCGCATAATGCTCCGTACTACTATATACATGGCCCCGCATAGTGCTCCGTACTGTATACACGGCCCCTGCAATGTGCTTGGTACTACTATATACATGGCCCACATAGTGCTCCGTACTGTATACGTGGCCCCGCATCCTGCTCTGTGTTGTATACATTGCCCCGCATAGTGCTCCATATTGTTTACACGGCCCCGCATAGTGCTCCGTACTGTATACATGGCTCCGCATAGTGCTCCGTACTGTATATATGGCCTCGTATAGTGCTGCACATAGTATGAATAGCCCTGCATAGTGCTGCACTCAGTATACATGGCCCTGCATAGTGCTGCACTCAGTATACATGGCTCCGCACAGTGCTCCGTACTGTATACATGGCCCCGCATAGTGCTGCACAAAGTATAAATGGCCCTGCATAGTGCTGCACTCAGTGTACATGGCCCCGCATAGCGCTCCGTACTGTATACATGGCCCAGCATAGTGCTCCGTACTGTATACATGGCCCCGCATAGTGCTCCGTACTGTATGCATGTCCTCGCATAGTGCTACCTACTGTATACATGGTCCCGCATAGTGCTCCGTACTATATATATGGCCCCGCATAGTGCTCCATACTGTATACACGGCCCCCGCATTGTGCTCGGTACTACTATATACATGGCCCTGCTTAGTGCTCCGTACTGTATACATGGCCCAGAATCGTACTCCGTACTGTATACATGGCCCCGCATAGTGCTCCCTACTGTATACATGGTCCCGCATAGTGCTCCGTGCTACTATATACATGGCCCCGCATAGTGCTCCATACGTATACATGGCCCCGCATAGTGCTCCGTACTGTATCCACGGCCCGCATAGTGCTCCGTACTCTGTATACGGCCCCCGCATAGTTCTCCGTACTGTATACATGGCCCTGCATAGTGCTCCGTACTGTATATATGGCCCCGCATAGTGCTCTGTACTGTTTACATGGCCCCGCATAGTGCTCCATAATGTATATATGCACTCAGTATACATGGCTCCGCATAGTGCTCCGTACTGTATACATGGCCACACATGGTCCCGCATAGTGCTCCGTACTGTATACATGGCCCCGCATAGTGCTTCATACTGTATACATGGCCCCGCATAGTGCTCCGTACTGTATACATGGCCCCGCATAGTGCTCCGTACTACTATATACATGGTCCCGCATAGTACTCCGTACTGTATACATGTCCCCCGCATAATGCTTCGTACTGTATACATGGCCCCGCATAGTGCTCTGTACTACTGTATACATGGCCCTGCATAGTGCTACCTACTGTTTTCAAGGTCCCGCATAGTGCTCCGTACTGTATACACAGCCCATGCATAGTGCTCCGTACTACTGTATGCAGGGCCCCGCATAGTGATCCGTACTGTATACATGGCCCCCAGAGTACTCCATAATGTATACATGGCCCCCCATACTGCTACCTACTGTATACATGGTCCCGCATAGTACTCCATACTGTATACATGTCCCCCGCCTAGTGCTCCGTACTGTATACATGCCCCGCATAGTGCTCCGTACTGTATTCATGGCCCCGCATAGTGCTCCGTACTACTGTATACATGGCCCCGCATAGTGCTACCTACTGTATACATTGTCCCGCATAGTGCTCCGTACTGTATACATGACCCCGCATAGTACACCGTACTGTATACATGTCCCCCACATTTTGCTTTGCACTGTAGACATGCCCCGCATAGTGCTCCATCCTACTATATACATGGCCCCGCATAGTGCTCCGAATTGTATACACGGCCCGCGCATAGTGCTCCGTACTACTGTATACATGGCACCGCATAGTGCTACCTACTGTATTCATGGTCTCGCATAGTGCTCCGTACTGTATACATGACCCCGCATAGTGCTCCGTACTGTATACATGACCCCGCATAGTGCTCCATACTGTATACACAGCCCCGCATAGTGCTCCGTACTGTATACATGGTCCCGCATAGTGCTCTGTACTTTATACATGGCCCCGCCTAGTGCTCCGTACTGTATTCATGGCCCCACATAGTGCTCCGTACTGTATACACAGACCACGCATAGTGCTCCGTACTACTGTATGCATGGCCCCGCATAGTGCTCCGTACTGTATACATGGCCCCCAGAGTACTCCATACTGTATACATGGCCCCCCATACTACTACCTACTGTATACATGGTCCCGCATAGTACTCCGTACTGTATACATGTCCCCCGCATAGTGCTCCGTACTGTATACATGCCCCGCATAGTTCTCCGCACTGTATTCATGGCCCCGCATAGTGCTCTGTACTACTGTATACATGGCCCCGCATAGTGCTACCTACTGTATACATGGTCCCGCATAGTGCTCCGTACTACTGTATACATGGTCCCGCATAGAGCTCCGTACTGTATACATGACCCCGCATAGTACTCCGTTCTGTATACATGTCCCCCACATTTTGCTTCGTACAGTATACATGCCCCGCATAGTACTCCGTACTGTATACATGTCCCCCACATTTTGCTTCGCACTGTATACATGGCCCCGCATAGTGCTCCATCCTACTATATACATGGCCCCGCATAGTGCTCCGTATTGTATACACGGCCCGCGCATAGTGCTCCGTACTACTGTATACATGGCCCCGCATAGTGCTACCTACTGTATACATGGCCACCGCATAGTGCTCCGTACTGTATACATGGCCTCCATAGTACTCCATACTGTATACATGGCCCCGCATAGTGCTACCTACTGTAAACATGGTCCCGCATAGTGCTCCGTACTGTATACATGGCCTCCATAGTACTCCATACTGTATACATGGCCCCGCATAGTGCTCCGTACTGTATACATGTCCCCCGCATAGTGCTCCGTACTGTATACATGTCTCCCGCATAGTGCTACCTACTGTATACATGGTCCCGCATAGTACTCCATACTGTATACATGTCCCCCGCATAGTGCTCCGTACGGTATACATGCCCCTCATAGTGCTCCGTACTGTATTCATGGCCCCGCATAGTGCTCCGTACTACTGTATACATGGCCCCGCATAGTGCTACCTACTGTGTACATGGCCCCGCATAGTGCTACCTACTGTATACACGGCCCCGCATAGTACTCCGTACTGTATACATGTCCCCCACATTTTGCTTCGCACTGTATACATGGCCCCGCATAGTGCTCCATCCTACTATATACATGGCCCCGCATAGTGCTCCGTATTGTATACACGGCCCGCGCATAGTGCTCCGTACTACTGTATACATCGCCCCGCATAGTGCTACCTACTGTATACATGGTCCCGCATAGTGCTCCGTACTGTATACATGGCCCTGCATAGTGCTCCGTACTGTATACATGGCCTCCATAGTACTCCATACTGTATACATGGCCCCGCATAGTGCTCCGTACTGTATACATGTCCCCCGCATAGTGCTCCGTACTGTATACATGTCTCCCGCATAGTGCTACCTACTGTATACATGGTCCCGCATAGTACTCCATACTGTATACATGTCCCCCGCATAGTGCTCCGTACGGTATACATGCCCCTCATAGTGCTCCGTACTGTATTCATGGCCCCGCATAGTGCTCCGTACTACTGTATACATGGCCCCGCATAGTGCTACCTACTGTGTACATGGACCCGCATAGTGCTCCGTCCAGTATACATGACCCCGCATAGTACTCCATACTGTATTCATGTCCCCCACATTTTGCTTCGCACTGTATACATGCCCCGCATAGTGCTCCATCCAACTATATACATGGCCCCGCATAGTGCTCCGCATTGTATACATGGCCCCGCATCGTGCTCCGTACGGTATACATGGCCCCGCAGAGTGCTCCGTACTACTATATACATGGTCCCGCATAGTGCTTCGTACTGTATACATGGCCCCGCAGAGTGCTCCGTACTACTATATACATGGTCCCGCATAGTGCTCCGTACTGAATATATGGCCCCCGCATAGTGCTCCATCCTACTATATACATGGTCCTGCATAGTGCTTCGTACTGTATACATGGCCCCGCATAGCGCTCCGTACTACTATATACATGGTCCCGCATAGTGCTCCGTACTGTATACATGGCCCCGCATAGTACTTCGTACTGTATACATGTCACCCGCATAGTGCTTCATACTGTATACATGGCCACGCATAGTGCTCCGTACTACTATATACATGGCCCCGCATAGTGCTCCATAAGTATACATGGCCCCGCATAGTACTCCGTACTGTATACATGTCCCCCGCATAGTGCTTCGTACTGTATACATGGCCGCAGATAGTGCTCCATCCTACTATATACATGGCCCCGCATAGTGCTACATATTGTATACATGGCCCTGCATAGTACTCCGTACTGTATACATGGCCCCGCATAGTGCTCTGTATGTATACATGGCCCCGCATAGTACTCCATACTGTATAAATGGCCCCGCATAGTACTCCATACTGTATACATGGTCCCGCATACTGCTACCTACTGTATACTTGTTCCCGCATAGTACTCCGTACTGTATATGACGCGCCCCCTGGGCCGTGTGTGTGTGTGGATACCCGGAACCGGACCTTTTGTGGATGCTGGGGGTTGTAGTCCTTACGTGGCAGGGACCCGGTCCCGTGGCTCAGGATGGTCAACCCAAATGGCAGTCTATTTATAGGGTTTTGTGATTAAATGTCCGACTACGCCACCCGTGGATTGCGGTCAGAGTGAACCGCCGCTGCAGGGCCGACCGCTGAGGCTAGTGTTGTGGGTGCAGCTGAGGGTAGTATAACTCCCCACGGGATGAGTATAGCCTCAGGGCAGTAAATAGGTGCGCGGGAGCAGCAGTAACCACACGGAGTCTGTCAAACAATTCAGGGTCTTTACTGTTGGTGGTGTTAAGGGACCCGTTCGGAATACAGGTTAACAATGGAGGCCTGGTCAGTCTGAGAGTAACTGGGAGATCCCGCTGGTCAGGGGGAGTTTGTAGGCCTACCGTGCTGACTTCACTCATTCTTGGCTATCCCGCTGTAGTGTAGTGGTAGCCCACGTCTCTGATTGTTGTTCTCACCCGTATGACTGGCGACTCGGGCCTTCCGTACTTCTCACCCCTCCAGGGCAGTAGTGGTCCCTCTTGCGTGGCTGAGCCTCCAGGCTTCCTTGGGTGCGTGGTTGTTTTCTGCTGCTGGGCTTATAACCATCACAGCCTCGGACTCCAGTGTCCGGCTTTGTAAGTCTCTAGCCAGGATGAGCTCTTCTAGCTCCCATCCTGGCCTCGTGTTCCTCCTCTGCCTACAGTGACTCCTCAGCCTGCTGCTGACCTGTCCCTATCTGCAACTTCTCTGGAACTTGTCTGGCACTTCTCTCACTAACCCCGCCCCAGTTTCTCCCCTCTCTGGACTGAGGCAGGAGGTGCTGCATGCTAATTGTCCCCAACCAGGGAACCTCCCACCTGCTCTCAGACATGACATTGCTGCCACTGTGGCGACCAGACCTGGGGTGCCACATTTACATGTCCCCCGCACAGTGCTCCGTACTGTATATGTAATGCAGGTGCCGGGATGCAACGCACAGAGACACAAGGCGAGAACAGTAAGAGTTGAATATAAACAGTTTATATGTATATATGTAACAGGTACGCTGAACAAGGGATTGCAACAAGGGTAATAAACGGTAATTTGAAGTATTAGCAAAATGCGAAGTCTCTCAAGGTAATGTGGTGCCCTCGATCATGAGAGACACCACGTGAGTTCCTTAACTGTGCATATGGCTCTAGGCCTTGAGTCTTTTTCCGGATAAATTCAATTAGATCACGTTGAGCTTCTTTAGCCCCAACCGTTCCCCTCCCAACCTGAGTACCTAAACCCAATTGTCCCCGATACCGTGGGTGAACAGTAGAAGTGACGGCCCTGTTCACGTATGCAGCTCCTCTGCTTTCGCTGACGTGACTTTCCTGGGGCAGCCGTCTCTCAAGTCCTCTCTGCTTGGCCGTTGGAGGCAATCTCTCGAGCCTTGGGTAGGGGGGTCCAGACCTCGTCTGTCGGCGGGCGATGTCGGGTTCCGCGAACTCACTCAGCACCGCAAGCAGGTTCCGAGTCTCCTCAGCAGGCACATCACTCACATCTGTGAGGGATCCGGAGCTCTTATACCGGGGCCCAGCTGTGGCACGTCACAGGCCTCTGGCTTAGGCCTGTCACGCGGGGCTTCCCAGCACGCAGGGAACACGTCTGCTCCTTTCTGCTGCTTGGCGCCAAAGACCCCTCAGGTTTGGCGCGCTGGCCTCTTATCTCTCGGAACTCCTTCCTGGAAGTCACCTGATCGGGTCCAGCGTCTAAATCTGCTCTCCCTTCAACTCCCTTGCATATCTTGGTTCCGCTTGACTGTGTCTGGCCAGCAGATGGCAGCCTCTCTCCATTTTTGAAACATCATGTAGGAGTTCCCTTGCAAGCTCTCTCGCCTTTGTTACATTCCTCCCTCCTTTTTGCTCGCCAGTCCTCGTGCGAGTGGACTTCTCGCATAATTGATGCCTCTTTCCAGGCAGTGCAAGTTCAGACAGGAGTTGGGCACACTCCTGCATTTTCTGCTGGATTTGAGACCAGATAAACTCTTCTTGAGCATACCGGTTAGGAGGAATTCCGGCATTAGCCCGCTCAGTTCTGCGGGGCTCCTCTTGCGGAGGTGACTCCGGGAAATCCGATGAATCAATTACTAGGGATTGCAAGTCATTTCTCGACTCATTCTGGGTTCCACTCGGGGTTGGCCTCAATGGTTCTGACGGGCCCAACTGCATTGTGGCCCATCCTTCTTCATCCCCCAAGGTTCCTGCATGTGGCACTTCAGCCAATACGTTTGAAGGCCCAACTTCGTTACAGACTTCTGCTTCAGAGGAGCAAGGTCGCAGCATATTGCGGTGCAACACCCTGGGTGTCGCGGCGTCATCCCCTTCGGGCCTAACCTCGTAGACGGGGTTGTCTGGGTGAACCTTCTTCACCACCCGATATGGTATCGCCTCCCAACGATGGTCCAGTTTACTCCCACATCGTTTGGCCCTTACCAGTACTCGGTCTCCTGGCTGAAGTGATCCGCCTGCGGTCGGGGGCCGATCTGCATGCTCTACTTACTGAATCTTCTGAGCAACCAGTCTTCTCACTGTATGGAGCTGACGCTGGTGTTCTCGAATCCAGGTACTTGGGCTACTGCCCGGGCCGGAGTCTTCTGAGTCTAGCTCCAGTTCAGTAATTTCTCGCCCACTTCTTCCAAACAGCAACATGCAAGGGGTGTAGCCGGTAGTCGCATGAACTCAATTATTATACACCCACACCAGCTCGGACACAAATTCGGGCCACTTCATCTTTTTGTCCATTTCCAGCGTTCGCAACATTTGCAACAGGGTTCGGTTGAAGCGCTCGCATGCGCCGTTCCCTTGAGGGTGGTAGGGTGTTGTTCGAGATCGGTCGATCCCATAGATGCGGTATAGCTCATCCATCACTCATCCTTGGAAGCAGGCCCCCTCGTCAGAATGTATTCGCTTCGGGCACCCATAAAGCCGGATGAAATCCTGACAGATGTCCTTAGCTGCGGCTTCTGCTCTCTGATCTTTAGTAGACGTCACTACTGCGAACTTGGTGAAGTGATCAGTCATGACTAAACAGTGTCCGTAACCATTGTATAAAGTTCCTATCATCAGTTAGTCAATCATCAAGACTTCCAAGGAGGCAGAAGTTCGGATAGTCTGAATGGGAGCTCTTTGTTCCGGGGGCTTGTTCAACTCACACTGACATGTTCGGCAGACCCCCTCGACTTCTTGCCACAGTTGAGGCCAATACACCAGCCATTGCAACCACCGAAAGGTCTTTTCTACACCGAAGTGAGCACCTCTTCTATGAGCTTCTTGGGCTTGCTGCGTTACTAGCGCTCCTGGAACTACCACCTGCCAGGTAGCATCAAACTCTCGAGGCAGCTGGATTCTTCGCCATAGCAAGCCATCCTTCAGGAAGAGCCTCTCCCACTGGCCTAGGATTTGTAGGGTAGTTGGAAGTGAAGAGGCTCTGGCTTCCTGGTCGGGTCTTTGCCTAAGGGCGACCCATTCTCTCAGCTTTGCTAACTCTGGGTCGGACTGCTGCAGATGTATCCATTCGTCTCTTGAACGGCCCAGAATTTGAGTGGGCCTCGGCTCCTCTCTGGTCTCCTGGGCGTCGACCACAACAGCGGCGAACTGGCTGAAATCCGGGATCTCGTCGCCTTCGAGCTCCTCATCTCTGTCCCTGTTCGGCCCTGCCTGAGTGACCCGGGACAGGACATCTGCATGAGTGTTCAGGGCCTTGGACCGATAGGCGATTTTATATTGGTATTTGGACATCCTTGCGACGCACCGCTGTTCTAACGTGCCCAGTTTGGCGTTCTCCAAGTGGGCCAAAGGGTTGTTATCTGTCCGCACTTGCACTTCTGACCCTGACAAGTACTCAGCAAATTTCTCGGTCATGGCCCACACCAGTGCCAGTAGCTCAGCCTTAAACGAACTGTAGTTGTCCGGATTCTTCTCCGTGTCTCGGAGTGACCTGCTGGCATACGAGATCACTCGCTCTTTTCCTCCTTGTACTTGAGCCAGCACTGCTCCCAGTCCATGCAAGCTTCCATCAGTGTACAACATAAAAGGCTGCAAAAAGTCAGCGTAGGCCAGGATTGGGGCATCCGTTAGATCCATTTTTAATGCTCAGAATGCCTCTTCTTGTCGGGGTCCCCACTGAATGGGCTGCCGCTTGGCTCCCCCAGCCATTCCTCTCAGCAATTCATTGAGCGGGATCGCAATCTTAGCGAAGTCTTTAATGAATCTGCGGTAGTATCCAGCGAGCCCCAGGAACGCCCTCAGTTCCCTTAGATTGACGGGCGTGGGCCACTTCTGCACGGCAGCTACTTTCTCCGCATTGGGGTGCACTCCTGCACTGGACACAGTGTGCCCCACATATTCAATTCCTCCTTTGAAGAGACGACACTTACTAAGCTTAATTTTCAGGCCGTGCCTTTGAAGCCGTTCTAACACTTGTTCCACTCGGCGGAGATGATCTTCAAACGTAGCGGAATAGATAATTATATCGTCCAGATATATTAAAGTGGCTTCAAAGCTGAGGTCCCCCAAGCATCTCTCCATCAGCAGTTGGAAGGTTCCTGACGCATTTGTTAGCCCTAACGGCATCCGATTGAACTCAAACAGGCCCATAGGGAGAACAAAAGCTGTCTTCGGACGATCCTTCTCAGCTACTGGGACCTGCCAATAGCCACTGGCCAGGTCGAGGGAAGAGAAGAATTTGGCACTCCCTAGTGCAGATAGAGACTCTTCAATTCGGGGGAGTGGATAGGAGTCCCGTACTGTACAGGCATTCAGCTTTCGATAGTCTATGCAGAATCTCAGGGTAGCAGCCTTCTTCAGGACCAGCACGATCGGAGCCGCCCAAGGACTCTGACTTTCACGGATCACACCGTTCCGCAACATGTGGGCCAACAGCGCTTTCACCTCCTGGTACATTTGTGGCGGGATTCGCCAATATCTCTCTCTGATGGGAGCAGTATTTCCGGTGGGTATTTCGTGCTGAATGTCCCGAGTGCACCCGAAATCATCTTCATGCTGTGCAAACACTCCCTGATATCGCTTAGAAGTTGTTCGATCTGCCTTACTTGTCCAGCAGAAAACTCAGTCAGATTAGCCTCCATTTCCTCCAAGAGGTGGCGCCCAGCCAACGGTTCTCTTCCATTCTCTTTGCTATTGAGGGAAACCTCCAGGGTCCATGGCTTTCCTTCCACAGGTGCCAGCCCTATAGCGTCAGCTCTAGTAAGGGCTTCTGGCATTATACACACTTGCACCACCTCTTGTCGGGGCAACAACTGTAAACTTGTGCCACTTAAATTGATGCAACGCACGGGTACTCTACCGTGCCGCACGGTGGCCAGGGTCCGAGCAACCAGGAGTCCAGAGGGAGCTTCCTCTCCCTCCATTGGTTCAATTTGAATGTCCACGCCCTCTAAGGACACATGTGCCAGCACCGGTAGAGTGAGTACAGTCTGTCCCACTGGCAGTGTCATTGTGGCTTCGGGTGGTATCGATACCTTACCAAGGTACTGAGAGGTAGCGGGCAATTTTTGAATCTGACTGACCCGCACGAGATTCTGGAATACTCTCTTGTTAGCTGGGTCTTGAGTGGCACGGGTCCAGTTGTTTTTGTTACAGCCCTCAGCCAGGAACTGTTTGACCTCTTTCAGCACATTCATGCCCAGGGTTACAATGGGCCCATTGCCTCCGGGCCCTGTGGTCAGTACGATCCCTTTCCGACCGAGGTCCTTTCCACATGCCCGAACGGACATCCATACTACTCCCGCTACTGGGATAGGTAGTTGATTAGCCGCCACCAGTTTGACAGTGGGTTCCCAGCAGGAACGAGCGACTTCAGGAAAGTGACTTTGGAAATACGTCTCAGGCATAGTGGTCACTTGAGACCCAGTGTCCATTAAACAGCGGATCCACTGCCCATTGAATTCAGCCCAGATAATGGGCCTCTCGGAGACAATGTATTCAGAGCTCCCTCTTCCACTCTCTGAAGCTCGAGACCCCACGGTATGCTCCACAACCGTGGGGCATTTTAGTTTAACGGCTGTCTCCTCCTCCTCCTTTCTCGGTTTGGACAGTCTTTGGAGATATGATCCCTACCTCCGCAGGTCCAGCACTCTGGTCCTCGTTCTACTGATAGGTCGGGTACATGCTGTGCTGGGGCCGGGTAGGAACGCTTTTCTCGCTCTGGTCTCTGTCCGCGTTGGGCAGTACGGTCCGTCGACAAGGGGGCAGTAGGGGTCTTTCTAATAGCATTCAACTCACCCGAATGTCTCGAATTTCCAGACGTGTTTCCCGTACTCAATCAGGCTCTTTGTTGGTGAATTCAGGGGCAATTGCCTCATGACTTCTAACTGTGGCTTTGAGAACAGGAACTTCTCTCTCCAGGACTCTAGCTTCAGGCCCTACCTCCAGGAAGCCCAGATCAGGGCTCAGTCGCAGCCGCTCCTTCAGGATCTGCCTCAGGGAAGTGTCTCTCAAGCCAGCAATCAGTTGGACACGCAAAACCTCATCCAGTGGTCCCAGTCCTCGGTTCCCATCTCGAACTTTCTTGGTGATATGAGCCGTCACTTCCTGTAATGCATTAACATACTGATTTACTGTCTCATTTTCCCCTTGGACCCGCTGAAGCAACCGTAAGCGCAAGTGTCCCAAATCTGTAGTGTCACCGTGCATGTCATCTAGAATTTTTATCACTTTGTCCACGGTGTCACAGTCCCCAGGTGGGCGGTACATCACAGTCTGCTGGGCCTCTCCATCAAGGGTTAGGAGGGCCAGCTCCGCCTGGGCTAGGGGATCGAGGGGATACATACGTAGCATACTTCTCAGTCTTTCTACCCAGTCCCACAGTGACATGCCATCCCCCATAAACTTGGGTAGATGGCTGAGCATAGCCCCCAAAGATATATGGCTCCGGACGGACCCAGTCACAGGCTGCTCCGCCATCTCTGCGTCTGAATGTTGCATCCTGCCAACTACGCCAAATGTAATGCAGATGCCGGGATGCAATGCACAGAGACACAAGGCGAGAACAGTAAGAGTTGAATATAAACAGTTTATATATATATGTAACAGGTACGCTGAACAAGGGATTGCAACAAAGCTAATAAACAGTAATTTGAAGTATTAGCAAAATGCGAAGTCTCTGAAGGTAATGTGGTGCCCTCGATCATGGGAGACACCACGTGAGTTCCTTAACTGTGCATATGGCTCTAGCGGGGGTCACCGGTTATTCCCGCTAGGCCGTGAGTAGAGATGAGCATTGTTCTACTCGAACTGTTCGCCAATCTCAAATTCGAGCTGTTTTGGGCGGTGTTCGAGCCGTTCGGCGAACACGAACAATTTGAGAAAAATTCGGCTGTTCGAGGTTATGTTCGATAACTGTTCGTGCACCAAAATCATAACTGGATTTTTTCTCAGTAATGATGAAAATTAATGTTAATACGCAGTTTGAGTGTACAGCGGGGTGGGGGGAGGGGCAGGGGATGGATCTGACGCGCCCCCTGGGCCATATTCTTTAGGGGGAATATCCGGAGCCGGATCAGATGGGAGTTGTAGTCTTCCGAGTGGCTGTGACCCGGTCCGTGCCCAGGGTGTCAAACTCAGTTGTATGTGGCAGTCCTACAGATGTTAATAAGTTCTTAATGTCGACTACGCCACCCGTTGTATTGCGGTCACTATGGCCGCCGCTGCAGCAGGGTCCGCTGAGGCTGATGGTGTAGGTGCAGCTTTTGATGGTATAACCCCCAACGGGTGGGGTATAGCCTCAGGGGGTCAGGTGCAGAGGATGGAGGTTGTGGTGGTGCAGCATAGGTGTTAAAGGAAGACAGAGTCGGGTTATGCAGTTTAGGGTATTTACTCACTGCTGATGTTCCGGTCACTCCAGCTTCAAGTGACCTCCCGAGCCGTGCTGCATCCACCAGGTCCTGGATCCAGCCAACCCCCAAGCGAGTCCGGAGCGTGACCCTGAGCTCTCCTTCTGTCCTTTCTCTGGCCGTCCCCACTAGTGATCCACCCAGGTCCAGCTCCCTCGGGCCTTCTGTTGGGAGACCCTTGGCCTTGGGTTCCCTGACCCTCCACGTGGTATGCCTTCGTGGTGGATGTGGTGGGTGGCCGTGGCAGACGCTGCCCACGGCCTCCGGTCTCTGGCTGGGGTGTGTTTTTGCCCCCACCAGCTTGGGTTCCGGTACCCTGATGCCAACTCTTCACCCGCTGATGGACTTTGGGTTCTCAGAGTTCCTTTTCTGTTTCCCCCTCTGGGTCTTTCTGGCTTTCTCCTCTCTCTCTCTGGGGCTTCTCTGCTCCTCTTCCTCTGACTTCTCTGCAAAGACTCACAGACTGACTGACTGTGGCTGACTGACCCTGTTCTTTGATGGTGCCCACCTTATATACACCCTCTATGTGTGAGCTCAGGTGACCAGCACCCAATGAGCTCCTATCTTTACCCAGGCTGCTCCCCCTATCTGCCCCTACACTACTTGGGATGTACCACCCCCCTCCCACTCCAGCCAGGAACAGACTCGGTCGTACCTGCACATTTCTAAGTGGGAGTACCGTCGGTCTGCTCCTCGGAAATGGGATGTATGTAGTGCATGCAGCCTACCGAGCTCAGTTCCACACTCCATCCTTACCCGGGAGTGGAATATCACACCTCTGGGTTGAGGTGCAATACCCCTGTAGCAGCCGAATCCTCAGGGTGCTACATTCCCCCCTGGTAAATCACAGCACGTCCTCGGGCTGTAAGACATAACACCAAAACATACAAATTTTTGCATAAACATATAAAACATATAAAACATATAAAACATTATATATATATATTTCAATTTAAAACATTCTCGTCGCCTCTGGCTCCTCCTCCGGTCACTGTGCAACGTGTGACCGGGTAAAGTGCGACAGTCTCTCTGGAAAACTGGTTTTCCTATAAAACCGGTAGGGGGCGCTTTAGGACGCGCAACTATATACAAGGATATGGCCGCTCTCAGTCCTCGGCCAGGTATTAGGGAGGAATGACCGCTCTCAGTCCTCGGTCAGTGGGATTTAAGGGAAATACGGGTAAACAGTTCACACATGCTGGTCCCAACGGGGACTATATTAGCAACAACAGTTTCAGTTTCAGTTTACGGTTTCAGTTTACTGTGCCCCGACGGGCAACTATATACAGCTTCTGCTTCGCTGTCCTTAGCGACGGCGTCCTCCTGCTCTTGCTTTATGGTTACCTTTGGCTCTAGTTTCAGACCCGTCCGGGTCCTCTTGTTCTTCCTCCTCACACCGCAGCTCTTCCTCCGTCAGGCGATGCACATGGAGGGCGTAAGGACCTTTGGCACACTTGTGCCGGGTGAAGGTGACCTCGTCCCCGATGTAAAGGTCACGACCTCTGTGTCCCTCCGGTAGGTGGGACTCAACGTCTCTCCTGGTTACGAAGACGTCGCCTAGGGTGTGGTGGTCTCGGATGAAGCCCCACCCATGCTGCAGGTTAAACTTTATCACAGTCCCGGTGGTGCGGGGACTATGCGCTGCACGGGGGTCTCTCCTGGCCCGGCTCTTCTGCTCCGCGCTCTTTACTTGAGCTTGCTGTTCCCGGACCCGCCTCTCTCTCCGCTCCCTCTCGAAGTCCTCGAGCTGTTGGCGGCAGCACTCAGCACGCTCCGCTGCAGCTGCCCGAGTCTCTTGAGTGAACCCCATAAGATCTTCTCCGGTGGGGTCCCACTCAAACTGTGCTTCCGCTAGCGGGGGCGAGATCCTCTTTACGGGCTTTGGAGCCGGGATCAGGGGTTCATCCAGGGGTCTCTCTCTCCGGAGTCGGGGATGGTGGAACTCCGGTGGCCATATAAATGGCTGCCCATCCGGGCACGTATGCTGGGCGTACAGGTCCTCTCCCAGATGCGGCACTCTTGGTCTTATGGGC
This sequence comes from Phyllobates terribilis, assembly GCF_046119375.1. Classification (NCBI taxonomy): domain Eukaryota; kingdom Metazoa; phylum Chordata; class Amphibia; order Anura; family Dendrobatidae; genus Phyllobates; species Phyllobates terribilis. The sequence continues at coordinate 801,098,978 of NW_027362763.1, read as the reverse complement.
GCGGTGGTGGTGGCGCCCGGGTTGCCCGGGCCTTGCGGCCAGGCCTGGGGTATCTGGAAGGTAAAGGGCACCGTAAGGACGGCGGCGCCCTGGGCTACTTGGCCCTGCGACCAGGCCAGGGGCTCCGCGGAGGTAGGGGGCGCTGTTGGTATTGCGGCGCCCGGGGGTACTAGGCCTTGCGACCAGGCTGGTGGTACTTCCTGCTTGGTCACGCTCGGGGTCGAGGCGTGTGACGTCACAGGGGTCGCGGCTCCCGTTTGAGGCCTAGTCTGCGGCGGTGACGTTGCAGCGACTGGCACGGAGGATAGACTTCGGGCTCTGCGACGGGGAGCTGGGGCAGGTACGCGGTTTCCCGGTCTGGGGTATAGACGTCCCCTTTACCTGCCTCCACTCGTTCGGCTCCCTTCTCGGCGCCGTCTCCGGCCTTCAGTCCTCCCGCGCCATCCTCAGAGGCGGTCTGTCTCCTCGTCTCGGGTGGCATGCTCCGCTGACAGGTCTCGGTCTGCTGGGCCATCTCACGGCTCCACTCCGCCAACGTCTCTCGCTGCACCCGGGCCATCCTCCTTGCGAGGCCCTCCAGAGCGGTCTGTGCACACTCCCGGTCTCGGGGGAGCTGTGCTAGGACCTCCACTAGGCCTAGTGGGGTCGTTGTTTCCAGCAGGCTCCTGACCAACGGGTCGGTGCTGCTCTGCTCTCCTACAGTCGTCTCCAGCAGGCTCCTGGCCAGCGGGCCGGTGCTGCTCTGCTTTCTCGCCATCTCCGGGTAAGCTCCTCCGATATTCTTCTCCAGGCTTCTTGCCTCCGGGTGCGCTCGCTCTAGACTGCTCCAGGCGGCACCCATCTTTGTTCTCTCCTTTCGTCTCCTCCCACCTCGAGAGCGGTCCCGGGGCCACTTGGTGACTGTCAGCTCCAGGGGTAGTTCTTTCACGCTGACAGACACCTCTAGCATCACAGTCTCTGTTGGTGGGGGCGGTTTCCACTTTTGGCGCCATTTTCGGTCCTGGCCCACGATGGGAGGTGGCCTCTCGCCACCCTCTGGCACGCCCATAATGGCGTCCGCTCTTCCAAGGCGGGAAACCTTTGGAAATGGCGGGAATCGCTTCCCAGTGGCGGGAAACTCTGCAGATGGCGGGAAAACGCGGTTAATGGCGGACAACCGGCTGGAATCGACTGGTGATGGGGTCCGATGGCGGGGACCCTCCGGAACCGGCAGGAGACTTCTTTTTGAGGTAAACTCGTTCTTTTCTTCAGGCACGCAGTACCCGGTTGTTGCGGGCACGTAATCCTGCCGACTACGCCAAAGTTGACGCGCCCCTTGGGCCATATTCTTTAGGGGGAATATCCGGAGCCGGATCAGATGGGAGTTGTAGTCTTCCGAGTGGCTGTGACCCGGTCCGTGCCCAGGGTGTCAAACTCAGTTGTATGTGGCAGTCCTACAGATGTTAATAAGTTCTTAATGTCGACTACGCCACCCGTTGTATTGCGGTCACTATGGCCGCCGCTGCAGCAGGGTCCGCTGAGGCTGATGGTGTAGGTGCAGCTTTTGATGGTATAACCCCCAACGGGTGGGGTATAGCCTCAGGGGGTCAGGTGCAGAGGATGGGGGTTGTGGTGGTGCAGCATAGGTGTTAAAGGAAGACAGAGTCGGGTTATGCAGTTTAGGGTATTTACTCACTGCTGATGTTCCGGTCACTCCAGCTTCAAGTGACCTCCCGAGCCGTGCTGCATCCACCAGGTCCTGGATCCAGCCAACCCCCAAGCGAGTCCGGAGCGTGACCCTGAGCTCTCCTTCTGTCCTTTCTCTGGCCGTCCCCACTAGTGATCCACCCAGGTCCAGCTCCCTCGGGCCTTCTGTTGGGAGACCCTTGGCCTTGGGTTCCCTGACCCTCCACGTGGTATGCCTTCGTGGTGGATGTGGTGGGTGGCCGTGGCAGACGCTGCCCACGGCCTCCGGTCTCTGGCTGGGGTGTGTTTTTGCCCCCACCAGCTTGGGTTCCGGTACCCTGATGCCAACTCTTCACCCGCTGATGGACTTTGGGTTCTCAGAGTTCCTTTTCTGTTTCCCCCTCTGGGTCTTTCTGGCTTTCTCCTCTCTCTCTGGGGCTTCTCTGCTCCTCTTCCTCTGACTTCTCTGCAAAGACTCACAGACTGACTGACTGTGGCTGACTGACCCTGTTCTTTGATGGTGCCCACCTTATATACACCCTCTATGTGTGAGCTCAGGTGACCAGCACCCAATGAGCTCCTATCTTTACCCAGGCTGCTCCCCCTATCTGCCCCTACACTACTTGGGATGTACCACCCCCCTCCCACTCCAGCCAGGAACAGACTCGGTCGTACCTGCACATTTCTAAGTGGGAGTACCGTCGGTCTGCTCCTCGGAAATGGGATGTATGTAGTGCATGCAGCCTACCGAGCTCAGTTCCACACTCCATCCTTACCCGGGAGTGGAATATCACACCTCTGGGTTGAGGTGCAATACCCCTGTAGCAGCCGAATCCTCAGGGTGCTACAGATCTCTGCAGGAACAATGAAGATCTCCATTTTTTTTTCTCTTTCCCGCATTTACAGTGGGGAGGTGCAATCTGTCAGCCTATCAGCAGCGCACACACGGAGCGAAGTGCTTTTTTTCACACAAGCAAGGGCATGTGTCATTGGCAGTGTATGTCACATGTCCTTGCCCTATAAGACCAAGCCATTTTCCCCGTCGCCACCATTTTCTCACTGCTGCAGCTGCGTGTTAGACGGCACCGCTGTTGCTGTGTGCGCTATACCTTGTTAATTTCAAGCCAATTTTCGCACAAATATACAGATAGCTTGGGAGTAGGGAATAGTTGTGATTGCAGTCCTTTTAAGGACTAGGTTACAGCATTTCCTATGACTTTTATCAGGCAGGTCTGTGCTCTTAAATAGATAGGTTGTGGGAGTAAAGACTAATTGTAATTGGAGTCCTTTTCAGGACTAGGTTACATCAGTTCCTATCAGTTTTTGCCAGGCAGGTCTGTGCCAGTGCTGTGCAAGTTTTTTTCACAGCATTTGGCTGAATCTAGCAAAGCTAATCCTTTTTGGCCTATTGCAGAGTGTGTTAGTCAGTGGAGTAGCCTATCTGTGTTGCAAGATATACCACCTGTGTATAGAATACCAATTTTTTTACTGCACCTAGTGAAGTAAAATCTTTTGGGCATAGCATCATTCTATTAGTCCATCTATACTGACCTCCATCAGGTTGCAAACTGAATCTAATTTTTTTCTGCATCTAGCTCTGAAAAAATATTTGGCCTTCTAGCAGTGTGTCGGACTTTCTCTATTAGTCCATCTATACTGACCTCCATCAGGTTGCAAATTAAAAATAATTTTTATCTGCATCTACAGTACCTCTGAAAAAATATTTGGGCTTCTAGCTGTGTGTGGGACTTGTTGTATTAGTCCATCTATACTGACCTCCATCAGGTTGCAAACTGAATATATTTTTTTCTGCATCTACCTCTGAAAAAATATTGGGCTTCTAGCTGTGTGTGGGACTTGTTGTATTAGTCCATCTATACTGACCTCCATCAGGTTGCAAACTGAATATATTTTTTTCTGCATCTACCTCTGAAAAAATATTGGGCTTCTAGCTGTGTGTGGGTCTTGTTCTATTAATCCATCTATACAGACCTCCATCAGGTTGCAAACTGAATATAATTTTTTTCTGCATCTAGCTCTGAAAAAATATTTGGCCTTCTAGCAGTGTGTGGGACTTGTTCTATTAGTCCACCTATACTGACCTCCATCAGGTTGCAAATTCAAAATAATTTTTTGTATGCATCTAGCTCTGAAAAAATATTTGGCCTTCTAGCAGTGTGTGGGACTTTCTCTATTAGTCCATCTATACTGACCTCCATCAGGTTGCAAACTGAATCTAATTTTTTTCTGCATCTAGCTCTGAAAAAATATTTGGCCTTCTAGCAGTGTGTCGGACTTTCTCTATTAGTCCATCTATACTGACCTCCATCAGGTTGCAAATTAAAAATAATTTTTATCTGCATCTACAGTACCTCTGAAAAAATATTTGGGCTTCTAGCTGTGTGTGGGACTTGTTGTATTAGTCCATCTATACTGACCTCCATCAGGTTGCAAACTGAATATATTTTTTTCTGCATCTACCTCTGAAAAAATATTGGGCTTCTAGCTGTGTGTGGGTCTTGTTCTATTAATCCATCTATACAGACCTCCATCAGGTTGCAAATTGAATATAATTTTTTTCTGCATCTAACCCAGCCAATAGTTTTGGCCTAATACCACAGTTTGGCCACTCAGCTCTGCTCGGTTACCATCCATTGTTTTTTTGTGCAAACAACTCCAGAGTTGTGAATTAGTTAACCACCAAAATGAGTGGAAAAAGGCCTGCTGCTGGTGGAAAGGGGAATAGGCGTGTTGGGAAGGGGAAAAAAGGTTGTGTCCGTGGGGTAGGTGTTAAAGCAACAGTAACATCTGCAGAAGAAAGACCATCTTCCAGCCAAACTAAAATGTCTACTTCTTTTAGCGGACAATGTGATAAGATCCCTTTCTTACGGCCACGCCAATCGCTACAAATTCCAGATGAGGCACAAAAACAGCAGGTGCTTCAACGGATATCAAGTGCTCCTTTAAGTGGGCTCTCCTCCACATCAACTTCAACATCACAAATACTCCAGTCCTCAAAGGTGTCACCCAAATCGCACTTGCTTCCTCACAGCTCCCAAATCTCCAGCTGCCCGTCTGAGTATGAGGTAGAACAGATGGTTGAGTCTGCAGAGCTGTTTACTCATACTATAGCCTGGGAATCAGAGGTCGACTCCAGCGCTTCTGTGAATCCAGACGAGGAAATGATCTGCACTGATGCCCAGAATCTTTATGAGTCGGATCCAGGACCAGACGCAGAAGGTTCTGACCATAATGTAGACCCTCATTCCCAAACTGTAACTCCTGTTGGTGGAGACAATGAGGAAGACGATGATAAGACTCAAATACCTGATTGGAGCGACAACTTTAGTTTTTTGTCAGGGCAGGAACAGGTTGGCTCTGAGGACGACGGGTGTGATAACACACAGGGTGATGATGATGAGGTTGGAGATCCCACTTACTGTCAACCCACAGTCAGCCAAGAGATGAGGTCAGCAGAGGAGGTGGAGGAAGATGCTAGTGACGACGAGGTCAGGTTGCGCCTTCCTGGACAGAGACGTAGTACTGGAAGCACGTCAAGAACTGCATCCTCAAACACAACTCTGCCTCTCACCACAAGTCGTGGTGGCTCTTCAGGTCGCATGGGTGCTAAGCCTTGCATAGCCTGGGCATTTTTTCAGATCGATAAAGATGACCCAACTCGTGTTATCTGTAACATTTGTCAGCAAAAGCTAAGTAGAGGCCAAAAAATACATAGTTTGAGTACTTCATGCATGAACCGGCACATGGACATGAAGCATAAGTTGCAGTGGGAAGCTCAGTGTGCTACAATGCGGTCTAGCCGGCCGGGCCAACCACCGTCTGCCATATCTTGTGCATCCGCGGCCTCTTCATCCTCTGTGACTGGGGGGACAGCAGTCACACCTGTTTTGGGGCGCAGACCTGCCACCTCTTTACCCGCAACAGCCAGCGTGATTGGCAGGTCATCATTTTCTTTGGAGGTGGTAACACCAGCTGGTGTTGAGCGCTGTCCGACATCGATAGCACCACCTTTGGATCAAGGCAACCTAACATGTCCGCCTGCATCTTCCTCACAGACCGGCAGTTTGCCGGGGACACCCTTATCAACCCCGTCTAAGCACAATAGCCAGCCCTCGGTCCCTCAGATGTGGACAAGTAAAAGACCATTTCCTCCTAGCCATGAGAAAGCTAAGAGGTTGAATTTCACCATCTGCAAGCTCTTGGCTACAGAAATGCTGCCTTTCCGCCTGGTGGACACAGAGGATTTTCGAGACCTTATGTCCGTCGCAGTGCCCCAGTACCAGATGCCCAGTCGGCACTACTTCTCAAAGAAAGGTGTGCCTGCGCTCCACCAGCATGTCGCACACAACATCACCGCTTCTTTGAGAAACTCTGTGTGTGACAGGGTGCATTTCACCACAGACACTTGGACGAGTAGGCATGGACAGGGGCGTTACATGTCGCTGACTGGGCACTGGGTAACTATGGTGACAGCAGGACAAGGGGCTGCTGTCCAAGTCTTGCCGTCCCCACGAGTTGTGCGTCAATCCTCTTTATGTCAAAGTTCCTCCACTGCTTCTGCCTCCTCAACCTCCTCTCGGTCTTCCACCTGCATCCAAAGCCTGTCTGGTCATGCCACAAGCTTTCTAACTGCGCAGAAGGGATCCTGCACACCTCCTTACTATGCTGGCAGTAGGGCTCAACGTCATCAGGCGGTTTTTACATTGAAATGTCTGGGAAATGTGAGTCACACAGCTGAGGAGTTGTGGTCAGCTCTGGAGAACCAATTTCATGAATGGTTGTCTCCACTGGACCTGAAACCAGGGAAGGCCGTGTGCAACAATGCTGCAAACCTGGGTGCGGCCCTTCGCCGGGGCAATGTCACACACGTGCCTTGTATGGCTCACGTGTTGAACCTGGTTGTCCAGCAATTTTTAGCCCACTATCCCAGACTAGATGGCCTTCTGCAGAGGGCACGGTCGCTGTGTGCTCACTTCCGCCGTTCGCATCCCGCAGCTCAGCGACTTACATCTCTACAGAAGTCGTTGGGCCTGCCACTTCACCGGCTAAAATGCGATGTGCCTACCCGGTGGAATTCAACTCTGCACATGTTGCAGCGACTGTGGCAGCACCGACAAGCCCTGGTGCAATACGTTCTGACGTATAGCCTGGGCCAACGAGATTCAGAGGTGGGGCAAATCACGCTGGAGGAGTGGTCTCAGATCAGGGACCTATGCACCCTTCTGCACAGTTTTGAAATGGCGACGAAGATGTTTAGTGCTGACGATGCCATTATCAGCATGACTATTCCGGTGATTTACATGCTGGAGCACATGTTAAACAGAATTCGGAGTCAGGTGGTGGCACAAGAGGAGGTGGAGAAAGTAGAGGAGGAGGAGTTGTATGCGGAAGGGCTAACATCTGCAAGGTCCAGAAGGTCGGCAGCACCAAGGCGGCAGGCATGTGAGGGTGGGGGAGATGGTTTTACCAGGGCGCATGGTAGCAGCCAAACTAGTGAGGAAGGTGCAGGAGCCCAGGAAGAAGTGGAGGACGAACTGATGGAAGACTCATCAGATGAGGGAGACCTTGATCACATTTCTGTTGTGCGAGGTTGGTGTTAGAACCTTGCTGTTAGGTTTTTTTTCCTTTGCTGGTCACATGACCTTGTTGGCCTATTTAATCCTGCTCCGCCCTTCTGGCTTTGCTGGACTTCATTGTATATCTACTTTCTAGCTAGCCTGTGCTCAGTATCTAACTCTGTTAGTTTGCTTGGTCTACGGACCTCTATGTTCTATCTATTTTGTTTGTTCGTCTGTCTGCTACTATTTCTGTTAGGAGGTGTCCCATATTCCTCCCAGTCCTTAGTACTTGTAGGGATTCCCTCCCCACATCTATAGGTCTCCGTACAGACTAGCTTAGGACTTTAGCAGGTCTGATCGCAGGATCAGGTTCCCTGTTACATCGTAGGGATTAAGCTGAGTTCTATCGTAGGGACAGATCTCCTCTCTTTCCTTAGCTTTGGTAGCAGAACATAACAGTAAGTCCAGCCAGCAAATTCTCTAAGGAAAGATTTTTCTGTTCCATCATGGTGTCGGTTCAGGATTTGGCTCATCGCCTGCAGGGACTCTCTCTGGAGGTGGCCGAGCTCCGTCAGCACGTGAGTAACTGTCCTGGAGCACATTTCTTGGAGCCTAAGGTATGTTTGCCGGATTTATTTTTTGGTGAACACCGAGAATTTTTTTCATTTAAAAATGCTTGCTTATTGTATTTTCGTTTGAGACCTAAGTCCTCTGGGGATGAATCCCAGCGCGTAGGGTTCATAATGTCACTTTTGCGCAAAGAGCCTCAGGAGTGGGCCTTTTCTTTGCAACCTAGTGATTCATGCTTCAGATCAGTGGATAGTTTTTTTTCTGCTTTGGGACTATTATATGATGATCCTGACCGTGTCGCATCAGCTGAGACTGAGTTGAGACGTTTAAAACAAGGATCAGGTAATGTAGAAAAATATTGTACACATTTTCGTCGTTGGTCCACTCAAACAGGGTGGAACGATTCTGCTCTGAAAAGTCTATTTCTTGCTGGGCTCAGTGAAAGGGTTAAAGACCTGCTAATTGCTTATCCTACACCTGAGGATTTGCAACAGGCTATGCAATTAGCTATACGGGTGGATAGAAGACTGCATGCTAGGGTTAATGAGAGCAAATCCTCTGCTATGTCAGTTTCTGGTTATGATAATGTGTGTACTAACAGTGGTGAACCGATGGAGATTGGATCGGTGGCACCTCGCTCTCAAGAAAAAGACCGTCGTTTTTCGGAAGGCTTGTGTTTCTATTGCGGAAAATCTGGTCATTTGATTAAAGGCTGTGAGCTTCGTATGAAGAAAGAAAAAAAAATGGTCAGTCATGCCCGTATTGCCTGTTTAAATTCCAAGGGTATATTTTTAGCTGCTTCCACGATTGCTCAGGAAAAATTAATGGAATTTCGGGTGTTTGTTGATTGCGGGTCTACACTGAATGTAATTGATGGGGGATTCGTGGAAAAACTCAATTTAAAACCTGAACCTTTATCATCCCCCATTGCTGTGGTTTCTGTGGATGGCTCCCCTTTGAAGAATATTACTCTCAAGGTCAGTGAATTTCCTCTCACTATTAATGGTGTTCACCATGAGAAATTGGATTTGGTAGTGTTGAATAACTTGCCTTCTCCAGTAATATTGGGTTTGCCCTGGTTAAAATTTCACAATCCTGTACTGGATTGGTCTACCAGTGAAATTAAATCCTGGAGCCATAAATGTTATGACAAGTGTTGTAACGGGCGTATTGCAGCTTTGGATAGGGGAGAATTGCCTGTTCCTATTCAGGATTTTTGGAGAGTTTTTTCTGAGAAAGAATCGCAGGTTTTGCCTCCCCATAGAGACTATGATTGTTCTATTGAATTTGTCCCTGGAGCGACTCTTCCTAAAAGTCGTTTATTTAACCTTACTATTCCTGAGAGGAAGGCTTTGGAGGAATACATACAGACAAGTTTGGCCGCCGGTCACATTAGGCCCTCTAAGTCTCCTGTGGCGGTTGGATTTTTTTTTGTAAAAAAAAAGGACGGCGGTTTACGTCCTTGTCTGGATTTTCGTGAGATTAACAAAATTACGGTACGCAATCCTTACCCACTGCCATTGATTCCTGATCTGTTTAACCAGTTATTGGGGGCCAAGTGGTTCTCTAAAATTGACCTTAAGGGGGCATACAATCTGTTGCGCATGAAGGAGGGTGATGAATGGAAGACTGCTTTTAACACTCCTGTGGGTCATTTTGAGAATCTGGTTATGCCTTTTGGTCTTACTAATGCTCCTGCATTTTTTCAGAATCTGATTAATGACATCCTTAGGCCTTTGATCGGTAAAAATGTGGTTGTGTATTTGGATGACATTTTGATTTATTCGCCAGATCTGGAGTCTCATTGGCGGAGTGTGCGTGAGGTATTACAGTTATTAATGGACAATTCGCTTTTTGCTAAACTGGAGAAATGTGAGTTCGCTGTACAGAGAATTAGTTTTTTGGGCTACATTATCTCCAGCAAAGGTTTTGAGATGGATCCGGTTAAGGTTCAGGCTGTGCAGGAATGGCCTAGGCCTATTGGTTTGAAATCAATACAGAGGTTTTTGGGTTTCGCCAATTACTATAGAAAATTCATAAAAAATTTTTCTAGTATTGTCAAACCTCTGACTGATCTCACCAGGAAAGGTGCTGATGCGGTTCAGTGGTCTTCTGAGGCCATTGAAGCTTTTGTGTATCTCAAGGAGAGGTTCACCTCTGCTCCCATCCTTATGCAGCCTGATGTTACTAGGCCGTTTTTGGTTGAGGTTGATGCTTCCTCTGTGGGGGTTGGCGCAGTATTGTCTCAGGATAACGGGGATGGATTACATCCCTGTGCCTTTTTTTCAAAAAAATTTTCGGAGACTGAATTGAATTACGATATTGGTAATCGGGAATTATTGGCTATTAAACTCGCATTTGAACACTGGCGCCACTTCTTGGAAGGTGCGGAATTTCCCGTTCAGGTTCTTACGGATCATAAAAATCTGATATATCTTGATGCTGCCAAGCGCCTGAATGCCCGTCAGGCTAGGTGGGCACTGTTTTTCTCGCGGTTTAATTTCTCCGTTACTTACATCCCTGGTACTAAGAATGTTAAGGCGGATGCCTTGTCTCGCAGTTTTTCTCCCATAGTCGGTGCTGAGAAAGAGGAAAACATTTTACAAGAAGGTGTTGTGATAGCTGCTTTAGACTCTGTTTTGGAAGATGAGATTCTTAAAGCTCAGGAGAATGCCCCATCTAACACTCCTCATGGGAGGTTGTTTGTGCCTGGGACCTTTAGGAGAGATTTGTTTGTTGAGTGTCACGAATCTCGGTTGGCAGGTCATCCCGGAATCTCTGAGACCAAGAGACTGGTGGGTCGCAGTTTTTGGTGGCCTGGATGGCAGAAGGAAGTCATTAAGTGGGTGCGCCAATGTACTATATGTGCTAGATCTAAGTCCTCACATACTCCTGCTGCGGGGTTGCTTTGTCCTTTGGAGGTCCCCAGTGCTCCTTGGACACATTTGGCTATGGACTTTATAACTGACCTTCCCCCCTCTGAGGGTTTTACTGTCATCTGGGTGGTCGTGGACCGTTTTAGCAAGATGTGTCACTTGGTTCCCTTCGTCAAACTGCCCTGCGCTAAAACTCTCGCTAAGGCCTTTGTCAAGGAAATTGTCAGACTTCATGGCGTTCCTACTGACATTGTTTCTGATAGGGGTCCTCAGTTCGTGGCTCGTTTTTGGCGTGCCTTTTGTGACAGGTTGGGAATTCATTTGTCGTTTTCGTCCGGATATCATCCTGAATCTAATGGCCAGACAGAAAGGAAAAACCAGGATGTTGAGCAGTTCTTGCGTTGTTTTGTGGCAGACAATCAAGAGGGGTGGTCTGAGTTTCTGCCACTTGCCGAATTTGCTCTGAACAATCATACATCTTCTTCTGCTGGTTGTTCGCCTTTTTTTTGTTGTTCTGGGAGACATCCGTCGTTTGGGTCGTTCTCCAAGTTGGGATCTGCCGTGCCTGAGGAGGAGAATTTTTCCGGTGATTTGGAAAGAGTTTGGACGGATGTGCGTGGTAATCTTCAGGAGGCCAACAGAAAATCTAAAGACTACTTTGATAGGAAACGACAGGAGGTTTTGTTCGCTGTTGGTGACATGGTTTGGTTGTCCTCTAGGAATCTGCGGTTGAGGATTCCTTCTAAGAAATTGGGTCCCAAGTTTGTAGGGCCCTTTAAGGTGCTTCAGGTTGTCAACCAATCTGCTGTTAGGTTGGAGGTTCCTACCTCCTGGAGAATTAATCCGGTCTTTCATGTCTCTCTGTTAAAAAAAGCTGTTGTGTCGGATGGTGACGCCTCTGCCTCTGTTCCTCCGGTGGTGGAGGACGGGGAATATGAAATTTCTCGCATCCTTGACTCTAGACGGTATAGAGGTAGTTTGCAGTATCTTGTGGCCTGGAAAGGTTTCGGACCCGAGGATAACTCTTGGGTGAGGTCAGATGATGTTTCCGCGTCCAGACTTATCAGAGCGTTTCACAGGAGATTTCCTGATAAGCCTGGTCCTAGGGGATCCGGAGGATCCTCTTAGAAGGGGGGGTACTGTTAGAACCTTGCTGTTAGGTTTTTTTTCCTTTGCTGGTCACATGACCTTGTTGGCCTATTTAATCCTGCTCCGCCCTTCTGGCTTTGCTGGACTTCATTGTATATCTACTTTCTAGCTAGCCTGTGCTCAGTATCTAACTCTGTTAGTTTGCTTGGTCTACGGACCTCTATGTTCTATCTATTTTGTTTGTTCGTCTGTCTGCTACTATTTCTGTTAGGAGGTGTCCCATATTCCTCCCAGTCCTTAGTACTTGTAGGGATTCCCTCCCCACATCTATAGGTCTCCGTACAGACTAGCTTAGGACTTTAGCAGGTCTGATCGCAGGATCAGGTTCCCTGTTACATCGTAGGGATTAAGCTGAGTTCTATCGTAGGGACAGATCTCCTCTCTTTCCTTAGCTTTGGTAGCAGAACATAACAGTTGGGGGGAGAGGACAGAGGAAGGAAGCATGATTGTTACCTCGCCACCAACACAACAGGGACTTGGTGCTCCTGGATGCGCAACACACATGAGTGCCTTCTTGCTGCACTACCTGCAACATGACCCTCGAATTGTGAGAATTAGAAATAATCCTGACTACTGGGTTGCCACACTGTTAGATCCCCGGTACAAAAGTAAATTTGCAGAAATTATTCCTGCCATAGAAAGGGATGCACGCATGCAGGAGTATCAGCAGAGACTGTTGCAGAATCTTACATGTGCTTTTCCACAAAATACCAGTGGTGCACGTAGTGAATCTCACAGTTCCAACTTGCCAACCGTGGGACCGTCAAGTGTTCAGCACTCAAACCGTAACAGAACCACAGTATCTGCTGGTAACATCAATTTTGCGGAATCATTTCACCACTTTTTTAGCCCATCCTTTGCAAGGCCACAGGAGACAAGAAGTCTGACACATAGTCAACGCCTAGAGACGATGGTACAGGAGTATCTCCAAGTAAACATTGAAGCCACGACTGTGTCACTGGACCCTTGCTCTTTTTGGGCTTCCAATCTGGATAAATGGCCGGAGCTAGCCACTTACGCCTTGGAGATCTTGTCATGCCCCGCAGCCAGCGTTCTGTCTGAACGTGTGTTCAGCGCTGCTGGTGGTGTGCTGACAGATAAGTGCACGCGGCTCTCCACTGATAATGTAGACAGACTCACGTTCATAAAGATGAACAAATCATGGATCCGAAACGACTTTTCTACCCCTGTGTCATCCTGGGGAGAGTAAAAGCTTGATGATTGGTTAAAATCACCCTACCAACCGTTTTAAGCTTTCAAATTACTAATCATGTTTATCTGTATCTTGACTGGAAAATAATTTGGGCTTTGTAGCAGTGTGCAGCACTGATCCTATTAGGCCATCTATAATAAGCTCCACCAGATTTAAAATTAAAAATAATTTTTAGCTGCATCTAGCCCGGAAAATAATTTTGGGGCTCCGAGATGCGCAAGACACATAAGTGCCTTCTTGCTGCACTACCTGCAGCATGACCCTCATATTGTCAGAATTCGAAGTAATCATGACTACTGGGTTGCCACACTCTTAGATCCCCCAAACTTTTCGATCAACCTTTTCATTTTAATAAAGACCAAAAAAATGGTCATTTTTGAAATTATAAGCATTAGCAGGTTGTTAGAAACTGAAATCAAACAGTTTTCAACTCAAAACTTTATTGTAGGTGATGTTACATTTTCACATAGGACCCCTTGTTCGAAAGGAGCTTCTGAACTCTCTCGTCCATTGAATTTGTCAGGTTTTGGATGGTTTCTGCTTCAATTGTTTTGCATGAGGACAGAATACCCTCCCAGAGCTGTTGCTTAGATGTGAACTGCCTCCCGCCATCATAGACACTCCTTTTAATGATGCTCCAAAGGTTCTGAATGGGGTAGAGGTCAGGGGAGCATGGGGGTCACACCATAAGTTTGTCCCCTTTTATGCCCATATCAGCCAGAGATGCAGATGTTTTATGTGCAGCATGAGATGGTGCATTATCATGCAGAAAAATGATCTTGCTGTGAAATACACGGTTCTACTTCTTGAACCATGGCAGGAAGTGCTGTTTGAGAAAATCCACATACATTATGGAGTTCATCTTTAGCGCCTTCAGGGATCCTAAAGGGGCCGACAATCTCTCTCCCCATGATTCCAGCCCAAAACATTACTCCACCTCCTCCTTGTTGGCGCTGTAGCCGTGTTTGCGTGGGGTGTCCATCAACCAGCCATCCTCCACTCCATCCATCTGGACCATCGAGCGCTGCACGGCACTCATCCGTGAACAAAACAGTTTTGAAATCAGTCTTCATGTAATGTTTGGCCCACTGGAGCCGTTTCTGCTTGTGTGAAGTGGATAGAGGAGGTCGACAGGATGGCGTATGCACAGCTGCAAACCTCTGAAGGACCCTGCATCTTGTTGTTCGGGGGACGTTGGAGGCACAAACAGCTTCAAAAACTTGTCTGCTGCTATGACAAGGCTTTTTTGCCGCTGCTCTTTCAACCTGACGTAATTGCCTGTAGGAAAGAGTCCTCAATTTGCCCTTATCAGCACGCACACGTGTGTACTGTGAATCAGCTACATACTTCTTGATTGCCAAGACACTTCATCCTGATCATCGCACAATGTTGATTGTAGTCATGCCTTGACCTAAACACTCCACAATTTGTTGCTTCTCAGCAGCCGACACATCCTTTTTCTTTCCCATTTTGGCAGAAAATGTAGGCTGCTTAATAATGTGAGAGAGCCTTCTTAAGTAGTCTTGCCTTTCATTGGACACACCTGCCAAACTAATTAGCACAGGTGTCTGCAATTGCTTACAGTGATATAAAGAGCCCTGACACACATCACCATCAATGAGTTTAACTGACAAACAAACAAATTCTTCCCTTATCACTCCTAAACACTTTTTGCATAATAATTTGGAACGCAGTGTACATGTGCTTTTCCACAAAACACCAGTGGTTCACGTAGTGAATCTTACAGTTCTAACTTGCCAACCGTGGTCTGTATGGAATTGTTCAATAAAGGGCCCAAAATTAAGATAACATAGATGGGAGAGGTCTCTATGAATAGGAATTCCTAAGTATTTGATACCCTGTGAGGGCCAGGCAAAGGGAAAGTTGGACTGGATGGAATCCTATATGGATTTGGGGAGGGAGATATCGAGGGCCTCAGACTTCGCTGCATTGATTTTAAAATTTTACCATGTAACAAAGTGATCTATTTCAGCCATAACAGCAGGGATGGATATATGTGATTGAGTGATATATACTAGGACATCATCAGCAAATAGAGAGCACTTGTACTCGGTGCCTCCCACCTCAATCCACCTAATATTGGGGTTATGGCGAATTGATGAGAGCAGGTGCTCCGTCACTAGGATGTATAAGAGAGGGGACAAAGGACATCCCTGCCTTGTCCCATTGGTGATTGTGAAAGGTGATGAAAATGTTCTGACGCACCCCCTGGGCCTTGGGACACCCGGAGCCGGACCCTTTTTGGTGGATGCTGGTGGTTGTAGTCTTCGTGGCGGCGACCCGGTTCCATGGCTCAGGGCGGTCAAACCAGTGGTGGAACTATTTATGTGGTTTTGATGTTTAAAAGTCCGACTACGCCACCCGTGGATTGCGGTCAGAGTGAACCGCCGCTACAGGGCAGACCGCTGAGGCTAGTGTTGTGGGTGCAGCAGAGCGTAGCATAACTCCCCACGGGAGGAGTATAGCCTCAGGGCAGTGTATGCGGAGGATGGGGGTGATGGTGCAGGGCAGCAGCAGTAACGACACGGAGTCAGTGATGCAGTCCAGGGCCTTTACTCACAGTTCTTATTATCCAGACCACGTCTGCAGGTAACGGCTGCCCACGTCGTACTGTGCTCACCAGGTGAGGGGCTCAGACAACTCCCAGATAACTTTGGAGCACTTCACAGGACCCCCTTTGTGTGTCCTTTGTCTGGCCTTTCTTACCAACACTTCTGTCCGGCTGCCTCGGGCCTCCTCTTGGTAAACTTGGCGCCAGTTTCCCTGACCCTATGTGGTGCCTTCCTAGCGGGTGTAGCGAGGGGCTGCGCCACATAAAATGTCAGAGCCTCCGGTTTCTAGCTGAGGGTCGTTTCCTGCCTCCACTAGTTCGGGGACCGGTCTCCCCCTTTGGCCTGACCCCTCCACGCAGGTGGATTCGGGCGTGCGGTGGCGACTCGCCCGTCCGCACCCCTGGAATCCCTTCATTCCTCGTTCCTGGAGCCTTCTCTGCTCCTCTTCCTTCCTTCTCCCTCTTCCAGGCCTGGGCCTCTGTTACTAGGCCCGCCTCCGGAGCAGAGCTCATGCAGAGCCCCTGCTCCCTGCCACTTCTGCTCAGACTTCTCTGCACTGAACTAAGATGGTGCCCACCTTTTATACTCCCTTCTCAATGCACCCAGGAACTGCTTCCTCCCTGCTCCTGCACTACAGGGTTCCCCTTCCTCAGTGTTCCCTCCCCCCACTCCAGCCAGGGACAGGGACTGTCGTGCCCATCTCAGGGGCATATTGGTCGCCCTGCCCCACGGCAATGTGGTGTAATGCATGCAGGTGTCGGGTCCTGATCCACACTCCATCCTTACCTGAGAGTGAGATATCACACCTCTGGGTGAGGTGCAATACGTCTGTAGCAACCGAGCCCTCAGGGTGCTACAGTTCCATTTATCTTCAGCCTAGGTGACGTATTGCGATACAGGGCCGTGATTTTGGCTATAAAAGGGTCCCCTAGACCCCTACCCCAAGCTTTTTAAGAGAATCATATATGGCGTGCCAGGAGACTCTATGGAATGCTTTCTCAGCATCCAACGAGAGTATCTAATTACAAATTTTTAACTGCATCTAGCCCAGGAAATACTTTGTGCCTAGTAGCAGTGTCTGCTAGTCAGCGGATTATCCCGGCTGTTAAGCAAGCTACACCACCTGTAGTTTAGACACTTAATTTTTTCAAAGGAAATGCTTCGGGACCATGGGATACTTAGTGAAGAGCATCAGGAGGCACCCCAAGGCATAGGGGCTGGGACTGGCAGTAGGATGCCTTGCGGTGGACAGCCGAACTCGATCCTTATAAAAGCCTTTTAACTGCAGCAGCTTTAGTGGACACTACTGGAGCTGGAATTACCGCGGCTGCTGGCATGAGACTTGCCCTCCAATAGATCCTTGTAAATGGATTTAAAGTGTATTCATTCAAATTAGAGAGACAATTTAAATTAAAAAGCTTAGAGCTGCCTCCACCACAGGGGGGCTCGCTCGACCCACCAGCGGACAGGCACCAGTATTGGGAGAGGGGGGCTGGCCGTCAGGGTTCACCGCGGCTCTGGCACAAACCCGGCGACACGGAGGTGGCACGGGCAGGAGCGGACTGGCGGTGTCGGCTTCTCACTTTTTGGATTTTAGAAGGGCATGACATGCCTATATCTGTGTCTCCCCCTCCTTTTACTCCTCCACCTCTTTTATTTTCGCATGACTATATGTACTTGTCACTTTTCCATGTGTTAGTTATGTCTTCTGAGCAGTTTGTCAGCTTTTGGACACCTTTGAAGGTGTTTCCTATGTGTTTCTATGTGTTTTTGTTTGCCTGCCATTGGTTTTAACGGTGTTCGAAGGTGTTCGATGAACAGTTCGACGAACAGTTCGGCGAACACACGGGTGTTCGACGAACCGAACCGAACCGAACTCGAACACTACGGGGGTGGCTCAACACTAGCCGTGAGTCTTTTTCCGGATAAATTCAATTAGATCACGTTGAGCTTCTTTAGCCCCAAACGTTCCCCTCCCAACCTGAGTACCTAAACCCAATTGTCCCCGGTACCGTGGGTGAACAGTAGAAGTGACGGCCCTGTTCACGTATGCCGCTCCTCTGCTTTCCTTGGCGTGACTTTCCTGGGGCAGCCGTCTCTCAAGTCCTCTCTGCTTGGCCGTTGGAGGCAGTCTCTCAAGCCTTGGATATCGGGGTCCAGACCTAGTCTGTCGGGTTCCGCGAACTTACTCAGCATCGCAAGCAGGTTCCGAGTTTCCTCAGCAGGCACAGCACTAGGGTCACATCTGTGAGGGATCCGGAGCTCTTCTACTAGTGCCCGACTGTGGCACCTCACAGGCCTCTGGCTTAGGCCTGTCACGCTGGGCTTCCCAGCACGCAGGTAACACGTCTGCTCCTTTCTGCTGCTTGGCGCCAAAGACCCCTCAGGTTTGGCGAGCTGGCCTCTTATCTCTCGGAACTCTTTCTTGGAAGTCACCTGATCGGGTCCAGCGTCTAAATCTTCTCTCCCTTCAACTTCCCTTGCATATCTTTGTGGCGCACCTGAGGGTTCGACCGCCACAGGGATGCTGCACCTCTTTAACGGGGTGTAGTGTTCCTCCTTTGAGGTAAGAACAGTGCGATGGTCGGGACCCTACCTCCACATCCAACACCACACTTCTCCCACCAGAGGGGGCTAGTAAGCACTAGGTGCTGCCCCTACTGGGAATCGGGAGACTGGGGAACCAAGAGATAGGGGAACCAACTAGTGGGTGAGGGTGGAGGATTCACATTTTAGTGACACTTTGAATTTCATATTTAATACACAGCCATCTTGGGTCTGGGTTCTTTGATCGTGACCTTCCTCCCTGAACGTGGATCCTGTGTGGACCTGCAGAGGATGGAGGCACGGCCCTCGTACACTGGCCTTGGGTCGAGGGACAGGTTGCAGATAATGAATGTCTCAGCCCGGTCAAGGACCATGACCAAGAAGACCCGGAGCTTAGGAGTGTAGCTCCACCGCAAATGGATCCCAGGGGGATGCAGATGGAGCGGTATACGCCACCTGTCCTCGCCAACCTGATCTATTCAGAGGGATTCTAGCTGCAAGAGGGGAACCGGCCCCCGACACCTGACCTTGCCACTCTACGTCCTGGTGAGGGAAGTCCGGTAGGCCCTGAGGATCCCACCGGGTAACGGACGGAGCTGCCACTCGTACCATTTTTCTGAGTGAAGTTCAGAGGGAGACCCGGCCTATCTACACACACACAGACAGGAAAGGACCCGGTCTGAAGTCTAGGAACACTCTGGTGCGGGGTCCTGATTGAACACTGGACTTACTCGGAGGTTGTCGGACCCCCCCGTCTCTGGTGACCGCAGAACTCCGCGAGGAGCAGGGAGAAGCCTTTCAACTGCAATCTCCACCGTGAATAAAAACACTGGAAGTTCACCCCTATGGCCTCCGGACTCTTTATTCTGCATTACACCGCACTACGCAGCACCAGACCTCCTACACTACAACCCTCTCCATCCTGTCTCTCTGCCCTGAGGCCCTGCTCCGCCTGTGGGGAGTAGTAACGACGGCTGCCATAACATCCTGCCTCAGCGGACTGCAGCAGCGCTGGTGGCCTTCACCAGGTGCCACAGGTGGCGTAGTCGAGATCAGCCACTCAACCCGGATAAGCCCATACCATCCTTTTTTAATGTGACGGCCCTGGGCACGGAGCGGGTCCGGGCCACGGCTGCACCCCATCTACAACGCAGGACCCGGCTCCAAGTCCCCCATCTCCGAGGGTAGGGCTTTCGGCGTCACACATCTTGGTTCCGCTTGACTGTGTCAGGCCAGCAGATGGCAGCCTCTCTCCATTTTTGAAACATCATGTAGGAATTCCCTTGCAAGCTCTCTCGCCTTTGCTACATATACTTGCCCCGCATAGTGCTCCGTACTGTATACATGGCCTCGCATAGTGCTCCGTACTACTGTATACATGACCCCGCATCGTGCTACCTACTGCATACATGGTCCCGCATAGTGCTCCGTACTGTATACATGACCCTGCATAGTACTCCGTACTGTATACATGTCCCCCACATAGTGCTTCGCACTGTATACATCCCCCGCATAGTGCTCCATCCTACTATACACATGGCCCCGCATAGTGCTCCGTATTGTATACACGGCCCGCGCATAGTGCTCCATACTACTGTATACATGGCCCTGCATATTCCTCCGTACTGCATACATGGCCCCGCATAGTACTTCGTACTGTATACATGCCACCCGCATAGTGCTTCGTACTGTATACATGGTCCCGCATAGTGCTCCATACTATATACATGGTCCCGCATAATGCTCCGTACTGTATACATGGTCCCGCATAGTGCTCCGTATGTATGCATGGCCCCGCATAGTACTCCATACTGTATACATGTCCCCCGCATAGTGCTTCGTACTGTATATATGGCCCCGCATAGTGCTCCATTCTACTATATACATGGCACAGCATAGTGCTCCGTACTGTATACACGGCACCGCATAGTGCTCCGTACTACTGTATACATGTCCCCCGCATAGTGCTTCGTACTGCATATATGGCCCCGCATGGTGCTCCATCCTACTATATACATGGCCCCGCATAGTGCTACCTACTGTATACATGGTCCCGCATAGTGCTCCGTACCGTATACATGGCCCCGCATTGTGCTCGGTACTACTATATACATGGCCCCGAATAGTGCTCCGTACTGTATACATGGCCCCGCATAGTGCTCCGTACTGTATACATTACCTTGCATAGTGCTCCAGACTGTATACATGTTGCCGCATACTGCTCTGTTTTGTATATATGGCCCCGCATAGTACTGCATACAGTATACATGGCCCCGCATAGTGCTCCGTACGTATACATGACTCCACATAGTGCTCCGTACGTATACATGGCCCTGCATAGTGCTCCATACTGTATATATGGCCCCGCAAAGTGCTCCTTACTGTATCCACGGCCCCGCATAGTGCTTCATATTGTATACCCGGCACCGCATAGTGCACCATACTCTATACGTTGCCCTGCATAGTTCTCCGTACTGTATACATGGCCTCGCATAGTGCTCCATACTGTATACATGGCCCCGCATAGTGCTCCATACCGTATACATGGCCCCACATAGTGCTCCGTACTGTATACATGGCCCCGCATATTCCTCTGTGCTGCATACATGGCCTCGCATAGTACTTCGTACTGTATACATGTCACCCGCATAGTGCTCCATACCGTATACATGGCCCCGCATAGTGCTCCATACCGTATACATGGCCCCGCATAGTGCTCCATACCGTATACATGGCCCCGCATAGTGCTCCGTACTGTATACATGGCCCCGCATATTCCTCTGTGCTGCATACATGGCCTCGCATAGTACTTCGTACTGTATACATGTCACCCGCATAGTGCTCCATACCGTATACATGGCCCCGCATAGTGCTTCGTACTGTATACATGGCCCCGCATAGTGCTCCGTACTGTATACATGGCCCCGCATAGTGCTCCATACCGTATACATGGCCCCGCATAGTGCTCCGTACTGTATACATGGCCCCGCATATTCCTCTGTGCTGCATACATGGCCTCGCATAGTGCTTCGTACTGTATACATGGCCCCGCATAGTTCTCCTACTGTATACATGGCCTCGCATAGTGCTCCATACTGTATACATGGCCTCGAATAGTGCTCCATACTGTATACATGGCCCCGCATAGTGCTCCTTACTGTATACATGGCCCCGCATAGTGCTTCGCACTTTATACATGCCCCGCATAGTGCTCCATCCTACTATATACTGTACATGGCCCCACATAGTGCTCCGTATTGTATACACGGCCCGCGCGTAGTGCTCCGTACTACTGTATACATGGCCCCGCATATTCCTCCGTACTGTATACATGTCACCCGCATAGTGCTTCATACTGTATACATGGCCCCGCATACTGCTACCTACTGTATACATGGTCCCGCATAGTGCTCCGTACTACTGTATGCATGTCCCCCGCATAGTGCTTCGTACTGTATATATGGCCCCGCATAGTGCTACCTACTATATACACTGTGTTCCAAATTACTATGCAAATAATATTTTCTCAGATTTTCCCAAATTACCTATATGAATTGCAGTCATTGTAATTTTCCAGTCAAATAACTATTAGAGTACAATTGAAAGGTTTTTGTACAAACTGCCTATGATAACAGTATATTTTTAAAAAAATTAAAAACTCAAACTGCACTCAAAATGCATGTTCCAAATTATTATGCACAGCAGAGTTTTCAACCTTTTCATTTTAATAAAGAACAAAAAAATGGTCATTTTTGAAATTATAAGCATTAGCAGGTTATTACAAACTGAAATCAAACAGTTTTCAACTCAAAACTTTATTCTAGGTGATGTTACATTTGCACATAGGACCCCTTTATTCGAAAAAAGCTTCTGAACTTTCTCGTCCATTGAATTTGTCAGGTTTTGGATGGTTTCTGCTTTAATTGTTTTGCATGAGGACAGAATACCCTCCCAGAGCTGTTGCTTAGATGTGAACTGCCTCCCGCCATCATAGACACTCCTTTTGATGATGCTCCTGAGGTTCTCAATGGGGTTGAGGTCATGGGGAGCATGGGTGCCACATCATAAGTTTGTCCCCTTTTATGCCCATAGCCGCCAGAGTTGCAGAGGTGTTATGTGCAGCATGAGACGGGGCATTATCATGCATGCATGCGTTTCTGTCCAGCTGCCTCGGGCCTTGGCGGGCAAACGTATGTTCCGTTTCCCTGGGTCCAATGTGGTGCCTTCCTAGCGGGTGTAGTGAGGGGCCGTGCACGTACAATGCCACAGCCTCCGGTTGCTAGCTGAGGGTAGTTGCTCTCCTCCACTAGATGAGGGATCCGGTTCCCTTTCTTGGCCTGACTCTGGTAGCGGCGGGGGTGCGGTGGCGGCTGGCCGGTCCGCACCCCTGGGGTCCCTTCACTCCACTCCTGGAGCCTCCTCCGTTCCTCTCCTCTCCTTTCCTCTCCTCCAGGACCAGGCCTTGAGACTTGGCCTGCCTGCGGAGCAGAGCCCATAGAGAGCCCCTGCTCCCAGCCTCCCTCTCTCTCTGCTCTCTCTCTTCTTCTCTCTCCGACTCTAAGATGGTGCCCACCATATATACTCCCCTATACAGTGCACCCGGGATCTACTCTCCCCACCCAGACACTACTGGGTTCCCCCTTTCTAGGTGTTCCCTCCCCCCACTCCAGCCAGGGACAGGAACAGTTGTGCTCACCCTTGGGAGCATTGTCGCCCTGTCCCCTGGAAATGTGGTGTAGTGCATGTGGGTGTTAGGGTCCTGAGCCACACTCCATCCTTACCTGGAAGTGAGATATCACACCTCTGGGTGAGCTGCAATACCTCTGTAGCGACCGAACCCTAGGGGCAGTTCAGTCTGGTTTAGATGTTGAGTCCAGATCAGTCTGAGAAGAGTTACCTCAGAGGACAGAGCCTGTTCCAGCTCCTGCAGTTGCTAGTCTGCAGTGGAGCTCATTCAGACCAAGAGTCAGTGTAGCTCAGAGCAGCGAGCTTTAGGTGTGCCGGCGCCATAAGATCGGTGAAGCGCGGCAAGCTGCCGTTAGTGTGTATAGCCTAGTGAGGGCCCGAGTAGGCCGAAGGCAAGTGGAGAGTTAGTACGTAGGGGGCAGAGGAGCTTAACTGGCTCACCCCGAAGCTTTACCAGACACTGGGTCCAAAGCTTCAGGTATCTATATGACCCAGTAAGGCATAACCGGAATCCCTGGAGAACTACAAGTCCCAGGATCGCTAAAGTGCTGATACGTAACAGAGCCAGGAGACACATAGGCCCCGTAAGCTGGGAGCGTGCACTCCAAGAGAAGGCCCTACCACAAAGTCAGCCAGCGCAGGACAGAGACAAAGTTAGGCCTAGCTCCAGGCAGGTCAGAAACTTACTACGCAGAGGCAAGTAACAGGAGGCCCTACACCCACTCATTGGGGAGGATCCTGACATGCACCCTTCACCCTGCAGTGCTCCGGGACGTGCCTGAATTTCCATCAGTAAAAGGTAGTGAAGTGACTATCGTGTCTGTCCCTGTTCTTGCTCTGACCCGGCTGGGTCTCGCCTGTCCTGCATCCCCCTTCATACGCTGCCCTGAGGCCTAGCTCCACCTGTGGAGAGCAACACCATCAAGCTGCCTTATCACCAGCCTCAGTGGACTCCGCAGTGCTGGTGATTCTCACCAGAAACCACAGGTGGCGTCACGAACTCTTATAGAATTAACAAATATCCACCCTTTCAAAGAGAGGGCCAGGGAGCCGACCACCGCGACATACCCAAGGCCAGGCAAAGGCCCAGGTACCGAGTCATCCCCATCCCCTGGGCTAGTCATATACATGGCCCCGCATAGTGCTGCATACAGTATACATGGCCCCGCATAGTGCTCCGTACTGTATACATGGCCCCGCATACTGCTGTTTTGTATACATGGCCCCGCATTGTGCTGCACGCAGTATACATGGCCCCGCATAGAGCTCCATACTGTATACATGGCCCCGCATAGAGCTCCATACTGTATACATTGCCCAGCATACTGCTGTTTTGTATACATGGCCCCGCATAGTGCTGCACACAGTATACATGGCCCCGCATAGTGCTCCGTACTGTATACATGGCCCCGCATAGAGCTCCGTACTGTATACATGGCCCCGCATCGTGCTCCGTACTGTATACATGGCCCTGCAAAGTACTCCGTACTACTATATACACGACCCCCGCATAGTGCTCCGTACTACTATATACATGGCCCCGCATAGTGCTCCCTACTGTATACATGGCCCCGCATACTGCTGTTTTGTATACATGGCCCCGCATAGTGCTGCACACAGTATACATGGCCCCGCATAGAGCTCCATACTGTATACATGGCCCCGCATAGTGCTCCGTATTGTATACATGGACCCGCATATTGCTCCCTACTGTATGCATGGCCCCGCATCATGCTCCGTACTGTATATGACGCGCCCCCTGGGACATATTCCTTTTTGAGGGGAATACCCGGCACCGGATCAGATGGGGGGTTGTAGTCTCCGAGCGGCTGTGACCCGGCCCGTGCCCAGGGCGTCAAGCTCAGTGTGATGTGGCAGTCCTACAGATGTTATTAAGAGTTCTTTTGTGTCGACTACGCCACCCGTTGTGATGCGGTCACTGTGGCCGCCGCTGCAGCAGGGTCCGCTGAGGCTGATGGTGGGTGCGCAGCTTGGTGGGATAACCCCCAACGGGAGGGGTATAGCCTCAGAGGGGACAGGTGCAGAGGATGGGGGTTGTGGTGGTGTAGTGCAGACGGCAGTGAAGACAGAGTCGGGTTGTGCAGTTAAGGGTGTTTACTTACTGCAGATGTTGTACTGGTCACTCCAGCTGCGAGTGACCACCCGAGCCGTGCTGCGTCCACCAGGTCCTGGATCCAGCCAACCCCCAAACAAGTCCGGAGCGTGGCCCTGAGCTCTCTTTCTGTCCCGTTCTCTGGCCGTCCCCACCAGTAATCCACCTAGGTCCAGCTCCCTCGGGCCTTCTGTTGGGACACCCTTGGCCCTGGGTTCCCTGACCCTTCATGTGGTGTGCCTTCGGGGTGGATGTGATGGGTGACCGTGGCAAACGCTGCCCACGGTCTCCGGTCTCTGGCTGGGGAATGTTTTTACCCCCACCAGCTTGGGTTCCGGTACCCTGATGCCGACTCTTCACCCGGGGATTTTAGTTGGGATCTCGGAGTCCTTCTCTTCTGTGCTCTGGGTCTCTCTCTTTTCTCCTCTCTCACTCTGGGTCTTTGTCTTTCTTCTCTCCTCTGCTCCTGACTTGTTCTCTGCAACTCACTGACTCTCTGCATCTGACCCTGTTCTTAGTTGGTGCCCACCTTATATACACCCTCTATGTGTGAGCTCAGGTGACCAGCACCCAATGAGCTCCTATCTTTACCCAGGCTGCTCCCCCTATCTGCCCCTACACTACTTGGGATGTACCACCCCCCTCCCACTCCAGCCAGGAACAGACTCGGTCGTACCTGCACATTTCTAAGTGGGAGTACCGTCGGTCTGCTCCTCGGAAATGGGATGTGTGTAGTGCATGCAGCCTACCGAGCTCAGTTCCACACTCCATCCTTACCCGGGAGTGGAATATCACACCTCTGGGTTGAGGTGCAATACCCCTGTAGCAGCCGAATCCTCAGGGTGCTACATTCCCCCCTGGTAAATCACAGCACGTCCTCGGGCTGTAAGACAAAACACCAAAACATACATTTTTTTTTTTTTTTTTCATAAACATAATAAAACATATAAAACATTATATATATAAAACTTTTCATATAAACATTCTCGTCGTCTCTTGTTTCAGGTTCCTCCTCCGGACACTGTGCAACGTGTGTCCGGGAAAAGTGCGACAGTCTCTTAGAAAAACTGGTTTTCCTATAAAACCGGTAGGGGCGCTTTAGGAAGCGCAACTATATACAGGGGAAGTTGGCCGCTCTCAGTCCTCGGCCAGGTAAAGGGAAGGGAATGGCTGCTCACAGTCCTCAGCCTGGTATGGATACGGAATAACGGGTAAATAGTTCACTCATGCTGGTCCCAACGGGGACTATATATATATGTATCAACAGTTTCTTTGGTACCCGGTCGGGTAACTATTTACATCACTGCTCTGCCGCACTCAACGGCGTCTTCCTCCTGCTCTTTGCTTATAGCTGGTTGTTACTTCAGACCCGTCCGGGTCCTCTTGCTCCTCCTCCTCGCACTGCAACTCCTCCTCCGTCAGGCGGTGTACGTGGAGGGCGTAAGGTCCTTTGGCACACTTGTGCCGGGTAAAGGTGACCTCGTCTCCGATGTAGAGGTCACGACCTCTGTGCCCCTCCGGCAGATGGGACTCCACGTCTCTGCGCGTGACAAAGACGTCGCCGGGGGTGTTGTTGTCTCTAATGAAGCCCCACCCATGCTGCAGGTTAAACTTTATTACAGTCCCGGTGGTACGGGGACTGTGCGCTGCACGGGGGTCCCTCCTTGTCCGGCTCTTTTGCTCGGCGCTCCTTATTTGGGCCTGTTGTTCCCGGACCCGCCTCTCTCTCCGCTCCCTCGCAAACTCCTCGAGCTGTTGGCGGCAGCACTCAGCACGCTCCGCTGCAGCTGCCCTGGTTTCCTGAGTGAACCCCATTAGATCTTCTCCGGTGGGGTCCCACTCAAACTGCGCTTCCGCTAGCGGGGGCGAGATCCTTATTACGGGCTTCGGAGCCGGAATCAGGGGTGCACACATGGCCCCAACCCTCCTCTGGTGCTCCAGTTCGTAATACTTCTGGGGCCAGATGAAAGGCTGCCCGTCCGGCCACGTGTGCTGGGCAAACAAGTCCTCTCCCAGACGCGGCACCCTTGGTTTTACGGGTGCGGGCGCGGTGGTGGTGGCGCCCGGGTTGCCCAGGCCTTGCGGCCAGGCCTGGGGCACCTGGAAGGTGAAGGGCACCGTTAGGACGGCGGCGCCCTGGGCTACCTGGCCTTGCGACCAGGCCGGAGGCTCCGCGGAGGTAGGGGGCGCTGTTGGTGATGCGGCGCCCGGGAATTCTAGGCCCTGCGACCAGGCTGGTGGTACTTCCTGCTTGGTCACGCTCGGGGTCGAGGCGTGTGACGTCACAGGGGTCGCGGCGGCGGCTTCCGGTTGGGGCCTAGTCTGCGTCGGTGACATGGCGTTTTCGGGCACAGCAGGGGGACTTTCGGGCTCTGCGACGGGGAGCTGGGGCAGGTAAGCGGTGTCACGGCTTGGGGTATAGGCGTCCCCTTTACCTGCCTCCATGCGTTCGGCTCCCTCCTCGGCGCCGTCTCCGGCCTTGGGTCCTCCCGCGCCATCCTCAGAGGCGGTCTGCTTCCTCATCTCGGCTGGCGTGCTCCGAGTCTTGGTTTGCTGGGCCATCTCCCGGCTCCACTCCGCCAATATCTCGCGCTGTACCCGGGCCATCCTCCGTGCGAGGCCCTCCAGGGCAGTCTGTGCACACTCCCGGTCTCGGGGGAGCTGTGCAAGGACCTCCACTAGGCCTAGTGGGGTCGTGGTGTCCAGCAGGCTCCTGACCAACGGGTCGGTGCTGCTCTGCTCTTCTTCCAGCAGGCTCCTGGCCAGCGGGCCGGTGCTGCTCTGCTCTCTGGACATCTCCGGGTGAGCTTCTCTGCTACTCCTTGTTAGACTTCTTGCCTCCGGGTGCGCCCGCTCCAGTCTGCTCCAGGCGGCACCCATCTTCGCTCTTTTCTTTCGTCTCCTCCCACTTCGAGGGCGGTCCCGGGGCATCTCGGTGACTGTCAGCTCCAGGGGTAGTTCTTTCACGCTGACAGACACCTCCAGCATCACAGTCTCTGTTGGTGGGGGCGGTTTCCACTTTTGGCGCCATTTTCTGTCCTGGCCCACGATGGGAGGCGGCCTCCTGCCCTCCTTTGGCACGCCCATAATGGCGTCCGCTGCTCTTCCAAGGCGGGAAATCTTCGGATTTGGCGGGAAGCGTCGCCCAGTGGCGGGAAACTCTGCAGATGGCGGGAACAAGCTGGAAATGGCGGACAATCGGCGGGAAACGACCTGTGATGGGGTCCGATGGCGTGGACCCTCCGGAACCGGCGGGAGACTTCTTTCTGAGGTAAACTTGCACTTTTCTTCAGGCACGCAGTACCCGGGTGTTGCGGGCACGTAATCCTGCCGACTACGCCAAAGTTGACGCGCCCCCTGGGACATATTCCTTTTTGAGGGGAATACCCGGCACCGGATCAGATGGGGGGTTGTAGTCTCCGAGCGGCTGTGACCCGGCCCGTGCCCAGGGCGTCAAGCTCAGTGTGATGTGGCAGTCCTACAGATGTTATTAAGAGTTCTTTTGTGTCGACTACGCCACCCGTTGTGATGCGGTCACTGTGGCCGCCGCTGCAGCAGGGTCCGCTGAGGCTGATGGTGGGTGCGCAGCTTGGTGGGATAACCCCCAACGGGAGGGGTATAGCCTCAGAGGGGACAGGTGCAGAGGATGGGGGTTGTGGTGGTGTAGTGCAGACGGCAGTGAAGACAGAGTCGGGTTGTGCAGTTAAGGGTGTTTATTACTGCAGATGTTGTACTGGTCACTCCAGCTGCGAGTGACCACCCGAGCCGTGCTGCGTCCACCAGGTCCTGGATCCAGCCAACCCCCAAACAAGTCCGGAGCGTGGCCCTGAGCTCTCTTTCTGTCCCGTTCTCTGGCCGTCCCCACCAGTAATCCACCTAGGTCCAGCTCCCTCGGGCCTTCTGTTGGGACACCCTTGGCCCTGGGTTCCCTGACCCTTCATGTGGTGTGCCTTCGGGGTGGATGTGATGGGTGACCGTGGCAAACGCTGCCCACGGTCTCCGGTCTCTGGCTGGGGAATGTTTTTACCCCCACCAGCTTGGGTTCCGGTACCCTGATGCCGACTCTTCACCCGGGGATTTTAGTTGGGATCTCGGAGTCCTTCTCTTCTGTGCTCTGGGTCTCTCTCTTTTCTCCTCTCTCACTCTGGGTCTTTGTCTTTCTTCTCTCCTCTGCTCCTGACTTGTTCTCTGCAACTCACTGACTCTCTGCATCTGACCCTGTTCTTAGTTGGTGCCCACCTTATATACACCCTCTATGTGTGAGCTCAGGTGACCAGCACCCAATGAGCTCCTATCTTTACCCAGGCTGCTCCCCCTATCTGCCCCTACACTACTTGGGATGTACCACCCCCCTCCCACTCCAGCCAGGAACAGACTCGGTCGTACCTGCACATTTCTAAGTGGGAGTACCGTCGGTCTGCTCCTCGGAAATGGGATGTGTGTAGTGCATGCAGCCTACCGAGCTCAGTTCCACACTCCATCCTTACCCGGGAGTGGAATATCACACCTCTGGGTTGAGGTGCAATACCCCTGTAGCAGCCGAATCCTCAGGGTGCTACATATACATGGCCCTGCATAGTACTCCGTACAACTATATACATGGCCCCGCATAGTACTCCGTACTGTATACACGGCGCACGCATAGTGCTCCGTACTACTGTATATATGGCCCCGCATAGTACTCCATACTGTATACATGGCCCCGCATACTGCTGTTTTGTATACATAGCCCCGCATAGTGCTGCACACAGTATACATCACCCCACAAAGTGATCCATACTGTATACACGGCCCCCGCATAGTGCTCCGTACTACTATATACATGGCCCCGCATAGTGCTCTGTACTACTATATACATGACCCCGCATAGTGCTCTGTACTGTATACATGGCCCCGCCTAGTGCTCTGTACTTTAAACATGGCCACCGCATAGTGCTCCGTACTGTATACACGGCCCCGCATAGTGCTCCGTACTGTATACACAGCCCCGCATAGTGCTGCATACTGTATACACGGCCCCTCATAGTGCTACGTACTGTATACATGGTCCCGCATACTACTCTGTACTGTATACATGTCCCCCTCATAGTGCTCAATATCGTATACATGACCCATCATAGTGCTACCTACTGTATACATGGTCCCGCATAGTGCTCCGTACTGTATATATGGCCCCGCATAGTGCTCCATACTGTATACATGGCCCCGCATAGTGCTCCGTACTGTATACATGGCCCCGCATAGTACTCCGTACTGTATACATGTGCCCCTCATAGTGCTTCGTACTGTATACATGGCCCCGCATAGTGCTCCGTACTGTATATATGGCCCCGCATAGTGCTCCATACTGTATACATGGCCCCGCATAGTGCTCCGTACTGTATACATGGCCCCGCATAGTACTCCGTACTGTATACATGTGCCCCTCATAGTGCTTCGTACTGTATACATGTCCCCCGCATAGTGCTTCGTACTGTATACATGGCCCTGCATAGTGCTCCGTACTACTGTATACATGGCCCCGCATAGTGCTCCGTACTGTATATGACTCGCCCCCTGGGCCGTGGGGCACGCGGATCCGGGCAACAGGGAAACGATGGGGGAAGTAGTGGCGGCCCGGTCCCGCGGCTCAGTGTGGTCAGACCAATGGTAGTCTGCTATGTACCGTTGATAATGTCCGACTACGCCACCCGTGGATTGCGGTTATTGTGAACCGCCGCTGCAAGGTAATCCCCTGAGGCTGATGGTGTGTGCAGCTGATATTGGATAACTCCCCACGGGAAGAGTGTACCCCAGGGCAGTGCAGTGGATGATGGGGGTGGTGGTGCAGGGAGTCCCAGTACCGGTAGTGCTGGAGGAGCGAGAAAGTACACAGACAACATACTGCAATCCAATGTCTTTTACTCACAGTTCATGTGCTCCGGGTCACTTCGGCACCAGTAGTGACCGCCCGAGCCGTGCTGCGTCCACCAGGTGTGGGGCTCGGTCAACTCCCAGGCAGTTCAGAAGTATGGCTCAGGACCCCCTTCTGTCCTTTCTCTGGCCTGCCTCACCAGTGACCCACTTTTGTCCACCTGCCGCGGATCTGCGCGGGTAAACGTGGGCCCCGTTCCCCGCTATCCTATATGGTGCCTTCCTAGCAGGTTTGATGAGGTGTCGCACCAATAAATGATCACGACCTCCGGTCTTTGGCTGAGGGTAGTTTCTCCTCCACCAACTTGGGATCCGGTACCCTTAATCTGCCTGACCCTTCACCCAGTATTCTCGTGGGTTCTAAGGGTCCCTTCCACCTTCTTGTTCCTGAGCCTCTCTGTTTCTCTCTCTCTTCTCCTTCTTTCCTGTTCCTTCTTCTCCTCCTTCCTTTGGCCTCTTCTCCAGGCCCACTTCTCTTTCTCCTCTCAGACTCCGGCCTTTTCTCTAGGCCTGCCTCTGAGCAGAACTCCTACAGAGCCTCTGCTCCCTGTCTTCTCTGACTGGACTTCACTTCTTCTACTCCCAGAACTAAGATGGTGCCCACCTTTTATACCTCCATTTAGAAACATGAGCCCAGGTGACCAGCAACCAATGGGCTCCTACCTACGCTCAGGAACCGTCCCCTCCTGCTCCTACATCACTGGGTATTCCTCCCCCCTCCCCACTCCAGCCAGGGACATGGTCTGTCGTGCCTGCATCTCTGTCTAATGGGAGCACCGTTGAGCTGTCCCTCGGAAATGGGGTGAGTGTGCTGTATGCAGCTATCTGAGTCCTGGTCCATACTCCATCCTTACCTGGGAGTGGAATATCACACCTCTGGCAGAGGTGCAATACCCCTGCAGCGGCCGAACCCTCGGGGCGCTACATATACACGGCCCGCGCATAGTGCTCCGTACTACTGTATACATGGCCCCGCATAGTGCTCCATACTGTATACACGGCCCGCGCATAGTGCTCCGTACTACTGTATACACGGCCCGCGCATAGTTCTCCGTACTACTGTATACATGGCCCCGCATAGTGCTCCGTACTGCATACATGGCCCCGCATAGTACTCCATACTGTATACATGGCCCCGCATAGTGCTCCATACTGTATACACGGCCCGCGCATAGTGCTCCGTACTACTGTATACATGGCCCCGCATAGTGCTCCGTACTGCATACATGGCCCCGCATAGTACTCCATACTGTATACATGGCCCCGCATAGTGCTACCTACTGTATACATGGTCCCGCATAGTACTCCGTACTGTATACATGTCACCCGCATAGTGCTTCGTACTGTATATATGCCCCTCACAGTGCTTCTTACTGTATACATGGCCCCGCATAGTGCTAAGTACTACTGTATACATGGCCCCGCATAGTGCTACCTACTGTATAAATGGTCCCGCATAGTGCTCCGTACTTTATACATGACCCTGCATAGTACTCTGTACTGTATACATGGCCCCTCATGGTGCTCCATCCTACTATATACATGGCACCGCATAGTGCTCCGTACTGTATACACGGCCTGCGCATAGTGCTCTGTACTACTGTATACATGGCCCCGCATAGTGCTCCGTACTGCATACATGGCCCCGCATAGTGCTCCGTACTGTATACACGGCCAGCGCATAGTGCTCCGTACTACTGTAAACATGGCCCCGCATAGTGCTCCGTACTGCATACATGGCCCCGCATAGTGCTCCGTACTGTATACATGGCCCCGCATAGTGCTCCGTACTGTATACATTGCCCCGCATAGCGCTCCGTAGTGCATACATGGCCCCGCATAGTACTCCATACTGTATACATGGTCCCGCATAGTGCTCCGTACTGTATACACGGCCCCGCATAGTACTCCGTATTGTATACATGTCCCCGCATAGTACTCCGTACTGTATACATGGTCCCGCATAGTGATCCGTACTGTATACACGGCCCCGCATAGTACTCCGTATTGTATACATGTCCCCCGCATAGATCTTCGTACTGTATATGACTCTCCCCCTGGGTCGTGGGGCACTCGGAACCGGGCAATAGGGAGACAATGGGGGTAGTAGTGACAACCCGGTCCGTGACTCAGGGTGGTCAGACCAGTGGTAGTCCTTTATAGGTTTTAAGTGATGTCCGACTACGCCACCCGTGGATTGCGGTCAGGGTTAACCGCTGCTGCAGTGCAGACCGCCGGGGCTGATATAGATGTGCAGCACTGGATTGCTCAACTCCCCACGGGAGGAGTATGGCCCCAGGGCAGAATATATAATGGATGATGGAGGGGATGATTCCGACCGCGATAGCCAGGAGACGGAGGCCTCTTCAACAGTTCAGGGTCTTTATTATAACAGGTAAAACGACCCAGAAACAGGCCCGGCTAGGAGGGGGCCTGGATGTCTGAGAACAAGTGGGAAGCTGGCCCTGGCCAGGGTGAGGGTGTAGGCCTACCGTGCTTTCTGCGCTCCTTCTGGCTATTTCCCTTCTGGTAGTGTAACAGCCCACGTTCCTGAGCTCACCGTGTCCTCTCGCCCGTATGGCTTGCAACGTGGGTCCCTTTCTACTCCTGGCCTGGTACGGCTTTGCTGGTCCCTTCTGCTGTGGCGGAGCCTCCGGGCTTCTTAGGCCAAGGAACATACAGTCCCCTGCGGACTGGTTTCTGCTGTGGGACGTGGAATCCTCACAGCCTCAGACACCAAAGTCTGGTAGAGTAGTCTCTTTGTCTGCCAGGACAGGCGTACTTCACCTCTTGTCCCTGGCTTGTGGCTCTCCCACTGCCACACGGCCTCTTAGGCTGCAACACAACTGTCTGTCCCTGCTCTCGGACACCTCTTTCTTCAGACACAGGTTGTCCAGTTCTCCCTATCCCTGCCCCCAGTTCCAGCATTTATAGGGGCAGCTTGCTCCCCCTACTGGCCTGAGACAGGAGGTATAGCATGCTAATGTTCCCCTGACTAGAGAACCTGCTCTCAGACACAGCTTTATTATATTTGTGGCATCCAGGCCAGGGTGACACATATACATGCCCCGCATAGTGCTCCGTACTGTATACATAGCCCCGCATAGTG
The DNA here is from genome assembly GCF_046119375.1 of Phyllobates terribilis. NCBI lineage: Eukaryota > Metazoa > Chordata > Amphibia > Anura > Dendrobatidae > Phyllobates > Phyllobates terribilis. Next base: position 801,064,985 of record NW_027362763.1, on the reverse strand, counting down.
CTCCATAGTACTGTATACATGGCTCCGCATAGTGCTACCTATTGTATACATGGTCCTGCATAGTGCTCAGTACTTTATACATGACCTCGCATACTACTCCGTACTGTATACATGTCCCCCGCATAGTGCTCCGTACTGTATACATGGCCCCGCATAGTGCTCCATAGTACTGTATACATGGCTCCGCATAGTGCTCCGTACTGTATTCATGGCCCCGCATAGTGCTCCGTACTACTGTATACATGGCCCCGCATAGTGCTCCGTACTGTATTCATGGCCCCGCATAGTGCTCCGTACTACTGTATACATGGCTCCGCATAGTGCTACCTACTGTATATGACGCGCCCCCTGGGACATATTCCTTTTTGAGGGGAATACCCGGCACCGGATCAGATGGGGGGTTGTAGTCTCCGAGCGGCTGTGACCCGGCCCCGTGCCCAGGGCGTCAAGCTCAGTGTTATGTGGCAGTCCTACAGATGTTATTAAGAGTTCTTTTGTGTCGACTACGCCACCCGTTGTGATGCGGTCACTGTGGCCGCCGCTGCAGCAGGGTCCGCTGAGGCTGATGATGCAGGTGCAGCTTGTGATGATAACCCCCAACGGGAGGGGTATAGCCTCAGGGGGGACAGGTGCAGAGGATGGGGGTTGTGGTGGTGCAGCATAGATGTTAAAGGAAGACAGAGTCGGGTTATGCAGTTAAGGGTGTTTACTTACTGCAGATGTTGTACTGGTCACTCCAGCTCCGAGTGACCACCCGAGCCGTGCTGCGTCCACCAGGTCCTGGATCCAGCCAACCCCCAAACAAGTCCGGAGCGTGGCCCTGAGCTCTCCTTCTGTCCCGTTCTCTGGCCGTCCCCACCAGTGATCCACCTAGGTCCAGCTCCCTCGGGCCTTCTGTTGGGACACCCTTGGCCTTGGGTTCCCTGACCCTTCATGTGGTGTGCCTTCGGGGTGGATGTAGTGGGTGACCGTGGCAAACGCTGCCCACGGTTTCCGGTCTCTGGCTGGGGAATGTTTTTACCCCCACCAGCTTGGGTTCCGGTACCCTGATGCCGACTCTTCACCCGGTGCTTTGAGTTGGGATCTCAGAGTCCTTCTCTTCTGTGCTCTGGGTCTCTCTCTTTTCTCCTCTCTCACTCTGGGTCTTTGTCTTTCTTCTCTCCTCTGCTCCTGACTTGTTCTCTGCAGCTGACTGACTCTCTGCATCTGATCCTCTGCATCTGACCCTGATCTTAGTTGGTGCCCACCTTATATACACCCTCTATGTGTGAGCTCAGGTGACCAGCACCCAATGAGCTCCTATCTTTACCCAGGCTGCTCCCCCTATCTGCCCCTACACTACTTGGGAAGTACCACCCCCCTCCCACTCCAGCCAGGAACAGACTCGGTCGTACCTGCACATTTCTAAGTGGGAGTACCGTCGGCCTGTTCCTCGGAAATGGGATGTGTGTAGTGCATGCAGCCTACCGAGCTCAGTTCCACACTCCATCCTTACCCGGGAGTGGAATATCACACCTCTGGGTTGAGGTGCAATACTCCTGTAGCAGCCAAATCCTCAGGGTGCTACATTCCCCCCTGGTAAATCACAGCACGTCCTCGGGCTGTAAGACATAAATAACACCAAAACATACAAAATTTTTTTTTTTTTCATATAAACATAATAAAACATATAAAACATTATATATATAAAACTTTTCATATAAACATTCTCGTCGTCTCTTGTTTCAGGTTCCTCCTCCGGACACTGTGCAACGTGTGTCCGGGAAAAGTGCGACAGTCTCTCAGAAAAACTGGTTTTCCTATAAAACCGGTAGGGGGCGCTTTAGGAAGCGCAACTATATACAGGGGAAGTTGGCCGCTCTCAGTCCTCGGCCAGGTAAGGAGGGAAAGGGAATGGCTGCTCACAGTCCTCAGCCTGTGGGATTAAGGGGTAACCGGGTAAACAGTTCACACTTGCTGGTCCCAACGGGGACTATATTAGCAGCAACAGTTTCAGTTTCTTTATACCCCCATTGGGTAACTTATTTACAGCACCTGCTCTGCCGCACTCAACGGCGTCTTCCTCCTGCTCTTTGCTTATAGCTGGTGGTAACTTCAGACCCGTCCGGGTCCTCTTGCTCCTCCTCCTCGCACCGCAACTCCTCCTCCGTCAGGCGGTGTACGTGGAGGGCGTAAGGTCCTTTGGCACACTTGTGCCGGGTAAAGGTGACCTCGTCCCCGATATAAAGGTCACGACCTCTGTGCCCCTCCGGCAGATGGGACTCCACGTCTCTGCGCGTGACAAAGACGTCGCCGGGGGTGTTGTTGTCTCGAATGAAGCCCCACCCATGCTGCTGGTTGAACTTGATCACAGTCCCGGTGGTACGGGGACTGTGCGCTGCACGGGGGTCCCTCCTGGTCCGGCTCTTTTGCTCGGCGCTCCTTATTTGGGCCTGTTGTTCCCGGACCCGCCTCTCTCTCCGCTCCCTCGCAAACTCCTCGAGCTGTTGGCGGCAGCACTCCGCACGCTCTGCTGCAGCTGCCCTAGTTTCCTGAGTGAACCCCATTAGATCTTCTCCGGTGGGGTCCCACTCAAACTGCGCTTCTGCTAGCGGGGACGAGATCCTTATCACGGGCTTCGGAGCCGGAATCAGGGGTGCACACATGGCCCCAACCCTCCTCTGGTGCTCCAGTTCGTAATACTTCTGGGGCCAGACGAAAGGCTGCCCGTCCGGCCACGTGTGCTGGGCAAACAAGTCCTCTCCCAGACGCGGCACCCTTGGTTTTATGGGTGCGGGCGCGGTGGTGGTGGCGCCCGGGTTGCCCAGGCCTTGCGGCCAGGCCTGGGGCACCTGGAAGGTGAAGGGCACCGTTAATACGGCGGCGCCCTGGGCTACCTGGCCTTGCGACCAGGCCGGAGGCTCCGCAGAGGTAGGGGGCGCTGTTGGTGTTGCGGCGCCCGGGAATTCTAGGCCCTGCGACCAGGCTGGTGGTACTTCCTGCTTGGTCACGCTCGGGGTCGAGGCGTGTGACGTCACAGGGGTCGCGGCGGCGGCTTCCGGTTGGGGCCTAGTCTGCGTCGGTGACATGGCGTTTTCGGGCACAGCAGGGGGACTTTCGGGCTTTGCGACGGGGAGCTGGGGCAGGTAAGCGGTGTCACGGCTTGGGGTATAGGCGTCCCCTTTACCTGCCTCCATGCGTTCGGCTCCCTCCTCGGCGCCGTCTCCGGCCTTGGGTCCTCCCGCGCCATCCTCAGAGGCGGTCTCCTTCCTCATCTCGGCTGGCGTGCTCCGGGTCTTGGTTTCAGCTTGCGTCTTGGTTTCAGCTTGCTGGGCCATCTCCCGGCTCCATTCCGCCAATATCTCGCGCTGTACCCGGGCCATCCTCCGTGCGAGGCCCTCCAGAGCGGTCTGTGCACACTCCCGGTCTCGGGGGAGCTGTGCTAGGACCTCCACTAGGCCTAGTGGGGTCGTTGTTTCCAGCAGGCTCCTGACCAACGGGTCGGTGCTGCTCTGCTCTTCTTCCAGCAGGCTCCTGGCCAGCGGGCCGGTGCTGCTCTGCTCTCTGGACATCTCCGGGTGAGCTTCTCTGCTACTCCTCTCCAGACTTCTTGTCTCCGGGTGCGCTCGCTCCAGACTGCTCCAGGCGGCACCCATCTTTGTTCTCTCCTTTCGTCTCCTCCCACTTCGAGGGCGGTCCCGGGGCAACTCGGTGACTGTCAGCTCCAGGGGTAGTTCTTTCACGCTGACAGACACCTCCAGCATCACAGTCTCTGTTGGTGGGGGCGGTTTCCACTTTTGGCGCCATTTTCTGTCCTGGCCCACGATGGGAGGCGGCCTCCTGCCCCCCTTTGGCACGCCCATAATGGCGTCCGCTGCTCTTCCAAGGCGGGAAATCTGCGGTTTTGGCGGGAAGCGTCGCCCAGTGGCGGGAAACTCTGCAGATGGCGGGAACAAGTTGGAAATGGCGGACAATCGGCGGGAAACGACTGGTGATGGAGTCCGATGGCGTGGACCCTCCGGAACCGGCGGGAGACTTCTTTCTGAGGTAAACTTGCACTTTTCTTCAGGCACGCAGTACCCGGGTGTTGCGGGCACGTAATCCTGCCGACTACGCCAAAGCTGACGCGCCCCCTGGGACATATTCCTTTTTGAGGGGAATACCCGGCACCGGATCAGATGGGGGGTTGTAGTCTCCGAGCGGCTGTGACCCGGCCCCGTGCCCAGGGCGTCAAGCTCAGTGTTATGTGGCAGTCCTACAGATGTTATTAAGAGTTCTTTTGTGTCGACTACGCCACCCGTTGTGATGCGGTCACTGTGGCCGCCGCTGCAGCAGGGTCCGCTGAGGCTGATGATGCAGGTGCAGCTTGTGATGATAACCCCCAACGGGAGGGGTATAGCCTCAGGGGGGACAGGTGCAGAGGATGGGGGTTGTGGTGGTGCAGCATAGATGTTAAAGGAAGACAGAGTCGGGTTATGCAGTTAAGGGTGTTTACTTACTGCAGATGTTGTACTGGTCACTCCAGCTCCGAGTGACCACCCGAGCCGTGCTGCGTCCACCAGGTCCTGGATCCAGCCAACCCCCAAACAAGTCCGGAGCGTGGCCCTGAGCTCTCCTTCTGTCCCGTTCTCTGGCCGTCCCCACCAGTGATCCACCTAGGTCCAGCTCCCTCGGGCCTTCTGTTGGGACACCCTTGGCCTTGGGTTCCCTGACCCTTCATGTGGTGTGCCTTCGGGGTGGATGTAGTGGGTGACCGTGGCAAACGCTGCCCACGGTTTCCGGTCTCTGGCTGGGGAATGTTTTTACCCCCACCAGCTTGGGTTCCGGTACCCTGATGCCGACTCTTCACCCGGTGCTTTGAGTTGGGATCTCAGAGTCCTTCTCTTCTGTGCTCTGGGTCTCTCTCTTTTCTCCTCTCTCACTCTGGGTCTTTGTCTTTCTTCTCTCCTCTGCTCCTGACTTGTTCTCTGCAGCTGACTGACTCTCTGCATCTGATCCTCTGCATCTGACCCTGATCTTAGTTGGTGCCCACCTTATATACACCCTCTATGTGTGAGCTCAGGTGACCAGCACCCAATGAGCTCCTATCTTTACCCAGGCTGCTCCCCCTATCTGCCCCTACACTACTTGGGAAGTACCACCCCCCTCCCACTCCAGCCAGGAACAGACTCGGTCGTACCTGCACATTTCTAAGTGGGAGTACCGTCGGCCTGTTCCTCGGAAATGGGATGTGTGTAGTGCATGCAGCCTACCGAGCTCAGTTCCACACTCCATCCTTACCCGGGAGTGGAATATCACACCTCTGGGTTGAGGTGCAATACTCCTGTAGCAGCCGAATCCTCAGGGTGCTACATATACATGGTCCCGCATAGTACTCCGTACTTTATACATGACCCCGCATACTACTCCGTACTGTATACATGGCCCCGCATAGTGCTCTGTACTGTATACACAGCCCCGCATAGTGCTCCGTACTGTATACACGGCGCCGCATAGTGCTTCATACTGTATACACGGCTCAGCATAGTGCTCCGTGCTGTATACATTGCCCCGCATAGTACTCCGTACTTTATACATGTCCCCCTCATAGTGCTCCGTACCATATACTTGGCCCCACATAGTGCTACCTACTGTATACATGGTCCCGCATAGTGCTCCGTACTGTATACATGGCCCCGCATAGTACTCCGTACTGTATACACGGCCCCTCATAGTGCTTCGTACTGTATACATGGCCCCGCATAGTGCTCCGTACTACTATATACATGGCCCCGCATAGTGCTCCGTACTGTATACACGGCCCCCGCATTGTGCTCGGTACTACTATATACATGGCCCCGCATAGAGCTCCGTACTGTATACATGGCCCCGCATAGTGCTCCGTACTGTATACACGGCCCCGCATAGAGCTCCGTACTGTATACACGGCCAAGCATAGTGCTCCATACTGTATACATGGCCCCGCATAATGCTCCGAACTGTATACATGTACCCCTCATAGTGCTCCGTACCGTATACATGGCCCCGCATAGTGCTACCTACTGTATACTTGGTCCCGCATAGTGCTCCATACTGTATATATGGCCCCGCACTGTGCTCCATACTGTGAACATGGCCCCGCATAGTGTTCCGTACTGTATACATGGCCCCGCTTAGTGCTTCGTACTGTATACAAGGCCCCGCATAGTGCTCCGTACTACTATTTACATGGCCCCGCATAGTGCTCCGTAATGTAAACACGGCCCACGCATTGTGCTCGGTACTACTATATACATGGGCCCGCATAGTGCTCCGTACTATATACATGGCCTCGCATAGTGCTCCATACTGTATACATGGCCTCGCATAGTGCTCCATACAGTATACATGGCCTCGCATAGTGCTCCGTACTGTATATATGGCCCCGCATAGTGCTCCGTACTGTATCCACAGCCCGCATAGTGCTTCATATGGGATACCCGGCCCCGCATAGTGCTCCGTACTCTATATACGGCCCCCACATAGTGCTCTGTACTGCATACATGGCCCCCGCATAGTGCTCCGTACTCTATACGTTGCCCTGCATAGTTCTCTGTACTGTATACATGGCCTCGCATAGTGCTCCATACTGTATACATGACCCCGCATAGTGCTCCGAACTGTATACATGGCCCCGCATAGTGCTTCGTACTGTATACATGGCCCTGCATATTGCTCCGTACGTATACATGGCCCCGCATAGTAGTCCCTACTGTATACATGTCCCTCGCATAGTGCTTCTTACTGTATACATGGCCTTGCATAGTGCTCCATCCTACTATATACATGGCTCTGCTTGGTGCTCCGTACTGTATACACGGCCCAGCATAGTGCTCCGTACTACTGTATACATGGCCCCGCATAGTGCTACCTACTGTATACATGGGTCCCGCATAGTGCTCCGTACTGTATACATGTCCCCCGCATAGTGCTTCGTACTGTATACATGGCCTTGCATAGTGCTTCATCCTACTATATACATGGCCCCGCATAGTGCTCCGTACTGTATACATGGCCCCGCATAGTGCTCCGTATGTATACATGGCCCGGCATAGTGCTCCATACGTATACATAGCCTCGCATAGTGCTCCATACTGTATACATGGCCCCGCATAGTGCTCCATACTCTATACATGGCCCCGCATAGTGCTCTGTACGTATACATGGCCCCGCATAGTACTCCCTACTGTATACATGTCCCTCGCATAGTGCTTCGTACTGTATGCATGGCCTTGCATCGTGCTCCATCCTACTATATACATGGCCCCGCATAGTGCTCCGTACTGTATACACGGCCCAGCATAGTGCTCCGTACTACTGTATACATGTCCCCCGCATAGTGCTTCGTACTGTATATATGGCCCCGCATAGTGCTCCATCCTACTGTGACGCTCGCAAGCCCTGCCCTGGGAAGATGGAGTACTCTGAGCTGGCCCAGCATAGTGCTCCGTGCTACTATATACATGGCCCCACATAGTGCTCCGTACTGTAGACATGGCCCCGCATAGTACTCCATACTGTATACATGGCCCCAAATACTGCTACCTACTGTATACATGGTCCCGCATAGTACTCCGTACTGTATACATATCGCCCGCATAGTGCTCCGTACTGCAGACATGGCCCCGCATAGTACTCCATACTGTATACATGGCCCCAAATACTGCTACCTACTGTATACATGGTCCCGCATAGTACTCCGTACTGTATACATATCGCCCGCATAGTGCTCCGTACTGTATACATGGCCCCGCATACTGCTCCATCCTACTATATACATGGCCCCGCATAGTGCTCTGTACTGTATACATGGCCACGCATAGTGCTCTGTACTACTGTATACATGGCCCCGCATAGTGCTACTTACTGTACACATGACCCCGCATAGTGCTCCGTACTGTATACATGGCCACGCATAGTGCTCTGTACTACTGTATACATGGCCCCGCATAGTGCTACTTACTGTACACATGACCCCGCATAGTACTCCGTATTGTATACTTGGCCCCGCATAGTGCTCCGTACGTATACATGGCCCCGCATAGTGCTCCATCCTACTATATACATGATCCCGCATAGTGCTCCGTACTGTATACAAGGCCCCGCATAGTGCTCCGTACTACTGTATACATGTCCCCCGCATAGTGCTTCGTACTGTATATATGGCCCCGCATAGTGCTCCATCCTACTGTGACGCTCGCAAGCCCTGCCCTGGGAAGATGGAGTACTCTGAGCTGGGTCAGATGTTGAGAATGGGGATGCAGTCGTGGCCTCGACCCGTTCCGTGCCCAGGGCCGTCACATTGAAAATGATGTTAGGGCTTTCCGGGTTGAGTGGTAATTGTCGACTACGCCACCTGTGGTGTCTGGTGATGCGCCACCAGCGCCGCTTACAGTCCGCTGAGGCCCGATGTCATGGCGGCTAAAGTTCTCGCTGCTCCCCCCACACAGTAGTGTTGGAGTGCGGGCACCTTATCACGTGGTATGGCGCGTAATGAACAGTCCGGAGGCCATAGGGATGAATTTCCAAGGCTTTACTCACAGTTCTCATAAGCAGCGCAAGGCTTCTCCCTGCTCCTCGCGGAGTCCTGCGGCCACCAGGGACGGGGGTCCGACTACCTCCGAGGAAGTCCAGTGTGAGGCAGCATCCCTACACCAGAGTGTTCCTGCACTACAGACTTTACCCCTTCCCGTCTGTGCGTGTGTAGAGAGGCCGGGTCTCCCTCTGAGCTCCTCTCAGGTGTATGGCTCGGGTGGCAATTCCTCTGCATCCCAAGCCCGGCGGGATCCTCAGGGCCTAACCGGGCTTTCCCGACCTGGACATAGAGTACGAGGTCGGGTGTCGGGGGCCGGTACCCCTCTTGCAGCCGGAATCCCTCTGAATAGATCAGGTAGAAGAGGACAGGTGGCGTACTCCGCTCTGTCTGCATCCTCCCCGGGACCCATTTGCTAGGGAGCCACACTCTAAAGCTCCCGGGCCTTCTTGATCCTGGTCCTTGGCCGGGTTGAGACATTCCTTGTCTGCAACCTCCCTCTCGTCCCATAGATCGGGGTACGAGGGCTGTGTCCCATGCCGGTGGAGGCCCACACAGGATCTGTGCTCCCGGAGGGAAGTCACTTAACACACAGTATTTTGACAGCACAGTGCGACCACTTAGAAGGACAGGTCCACACAGAACCAAAAGGACCAGCAAGAGACCAAAAAGAACCAAGATCAAAGATGGCATTCTATTAAATATGAAATTAGAAGTGTCACAAACTAACTGTTCCTCCACCCACACCCACTAACTGGTTCCTACCACTTTGTGTTCCCCAGTCTCCCTGTAACCAGGGGAGCAGCACTAGTGCATAATAGCTCCCTCTGGGGGAAATGTGGTGTTGGATGCAAAAACTAGGTAACTACCATCGCACCGGACTTACCTCAGAGGAGGAACACCACACTCCATTAAAGAAGTGCAGCATTCCTGTGGCGGTCGAACCCTCACGGGCGCCACACTACTATATACATGGCCCCACATAGTGCTCCCTACTGTATACATGGTCCCGCATAGTGCACCATACTGTATACATGGCCCTGCATAGTACTCCGTACTACTATATACATGGCCTCACATAGTGCTCCGTACTGAATACACGGCCTGTGCATAGTGCTCCGTACTACTGTATACATGGCCCCGCATATTCCTCCGTACTGCATACATGGCCCCGCATAGTACTTCATACTGTATACATGGCCCCGCATACTGCTATTTTGTATACATGGCCCCACATACTGCTGTTTTGTATACATGGCCCCGCATAGTGCTGCACACAGTATACATTGCCCAGCATAGAGCTCCATACTGTATACATGGCCCCGCATACTGTTGTTTTGTATACATGGCCTGCATAGTGCTGCACACAGTATACATGGCCCCGCATAGTGCTCCGTACTGTATACACGGCCCGCGCATAGTGCTCCGTACTACTGTATACATGGCCCCGCATAGTACTCCGTACTGTATACATGGCCCCGCATAGAGCTCCATATTGTATACATGGCCCCGCATAGTGCTCCATACTGTATACATGGCCCCGCATAGTGCTCCATACTGTATACATGGCCCCGCATAGTACTCTGTACTACTATATACATGGCCAAGCATCGTGCTCCGCACCGTATACATGGCCCTGCATAGTACTCCATACTACTATATACATGGCCCTGCATAGAGCTCCATACTGTATACATGGCCCCACATAGTGCTCCGTACTGTATACATGGCCCCGCATAGTGCTCCGTACTGTATACACGGCCCGCATAGTACTCCATACTACTATATACATGGCCCCGCATCGTGCTCCGTACTGTATACATGGCCCTGCATGGTACTCCATACTACTATATACATGGCCCCGCATAGTACTCCGTACTGTATACACGGCCCGCACATAGTGCTCCGTACTACTGTTTACATGGTCCCGCATAGTACTCCATACTGTATACATGGCCCCACATACTGCTGTTTTGTATACATGGCCCCGCATAGTGCTGCACACAGTATACATCACTCCGCAAAGTGATCCATACTGTATACACGGCCCCCGCATAGTGCTCCGTACTACTATATACATGGCCCCGCATAGTGCTCGGTACTGTATACACGTCCCCCGCATAATGCTCTGTACTACTATATACATGGCCCCGCATAGTGCTCCGTACTGTATACATGGCCCCGCATAGTGCTCTGTAATACTATATACATGGCCCCGCATAGTGCTCTGTACTGTATACATGGCCACCGCATAGTGCTCCGTACTGTATACACGGCCCCGCATAGTGCTCCGTACTGTATACATGGCCCCGCATAGTGCTCCATGCTGTAAACATGGCCCCGCATAGTGCTCCGTACTGTATACATGGCCCCGCAAATGTGAAGCCCAGCTGTGCTTGGTATCACAGATCCTAGAAGGGTGTATTGAAGGATTCCTCCACAAGAGGCCCCCATAACCATTCACACATCTCCACCTTCCACCTCAGACCACCAGAGGGAGCCCGTTAGGGATAGATAGATAAATAGAGAAGGTGGAGCCAGGCAGCAGTTAGTCTAGACTGGAGTCGACAGAGAGCAGAAGTCTGTTGAGAGAGTTCCTGCAGTAGAAGCCTGAGAGAGGTTAGTCTGCAGTGGAGTATGTTCTAGTCTCAGTTGTAGCTCAGAGAAGTGAGCTTAGGTGTGCCGGCGCCATAAGATCGGTGAAGCGCGGCAAGCTGCCGTTAGTGTGAGTAGCCTAGGAGGGCCCGAGTAGGCCGAAGGCGAGTAGAGAGAGTTAGTTCATAGGGGCAGAGGAGCTTAACTAGCTCACCCCGAAGAAGAAGCAGTTACCGGACACCGGGTCCGAAGCTTACCGGGATCTCCATGACCCAGTAAGATAAACTGGAATCCCTGGAGAACTACAAGTTACAGGATCGCTAAAGTGCTGATACGTACCAGAGCCAGGAGACACATAGGCCCCGTAGGTCGGGAGCGTGCACTCCAAGAGAAGGCCCTACCACAAGGTCAGCCAGCGCAGGACAGAGACAAAGTTAGGCCTAGCTTCAGGCACGTCAGAAACTTACTATGCAGAAGCAAGAAACAGGAGGCCCAAAACCCGCTCATTGGGGAGGATCCGGACATACACCCTTCACCCTACAGTGCTCTGGGAAGTGCCTGAATTTCCATCAGTAAAAGGTACTGAAGTGACTATTGTGTCCGTCCCTGTTCTTGCTCTGACTCGGCTGAGTCTCTCCGTCCTGCTTTCCCCGTCCATACGCTGCCCTGAGGCCTAGCTCCACCTGTGGGGAGCCATACCATCTAGCTGCCTTATCACTGGCCTCAGTGGACTGCGCAGCGCTGGTGAATATCATCAGAAACCATAGGTGGCGTCACGAACTCTTTAATAAAACTTAACATCTATCAACGCCTTTTTAAAGAGAGACCCCAGAGAATGGGCCCGAGAGCCGACCACCGCGACCTTCTTAAGGCTAAAAGCCCCGGTAACCGAGTCATCCCCATCCCCTGGGCTAGTCACATAGTGCTCTGTACTGTATACATGGCCCCGAATAGTGCTCCGTACTGTATACATGGCCCCGCATAGTGCTCCGTACTGTATACATGGCCCCGCATAGTGCTCCGTACTGTATACATGGCCCCGCATAGTACTCCGTACTGTATACATCTGCCCCTCATAGTGCTTCGTACTGTATACATGGCCCCGCATAGTGCTCCGTACTGTATACATGGCCCCGCATAGTACTCCGTACTGTATACACGGCCCCCGCATTGTGCTCAGTACTGTATACATGGCCCCGCATAGTACTCCGTACTGTATACATCTGCCCCTCATAGTGCTTCGTACTGTATACATGGCCCCGCATAGTGCTCTGTACTACTATTTACATGGCCCCGCATAGTGCTCCGTACTGTATACACGGCCCCCGCATTGTGCTCGGTACTACTACACTGTGTTCCAAATTATTATGCAAATAATATTTTCTCAGATTTTCCCAAATTACCTATATGAATTGCAGTCATTGTAATTTTCCAGTCAAATAACTATTAGCTATTAGCTATTACTGCTAAAACTCTTACTGACGCTCTTATTCACTCTCGTCTGGACTACTACAACTCTCTCCTGATCGGTCTCCCTCTTACCAAAATTTCCCCTCTCCAATCTGTCCTGAATGCGGCAGCCAGGTTCGTATTTCTAACCAGCCGCTTCACCGATGCCTCCACCTTGTGCCAGTCATTACACTGGTTACCCATTCGTACAGGGTCCAATATAAACTCATTGCTCTCACCCACAAAGCTCTCCACAGTTCTGCACCACCTTATATTTACTCTCTCATCTCAGTCTATCGTCCTACACGTGCCCTCCATTCCACAAATGACCTAAGACTAACATCCCCATAATCCGAACCTCGCACCTCCGTCTCCAAGACTTCTCTCGTACTGCACCAGTTCTCTGGAATGCTCTACCCCAGACGATCCGATTGATGCCTAGCCCCGATGTCTTCAAGCTCGCTTTAAAAACCCATCTCTTTAAACAAGCCTACCACCTCAAATACCCAGTAAACTAACTTTCCCCTGTTCCCTCCTAAATACTATTCAGAATCTGCTCCCTACTGTTCATCTGTCTCTACACCCTCCATGCACACGATAACTGCACTCGGTAATTGAGTATTGCACTTGAACATACAGGCTGATGACCGGATCATACAGCCTTATATGACCATCCCGACTTATTATAATTGCCTGACCTGAAATAACAAGCACTTTCCACCTATTGTGTCCCCCCATTTCCTTGTAGAATGTAAGCTTGCGAGCAGGGACCTCACTCCTGATGTAACTGTTAAACTGTCTCACCTTGTATTGAATTTATTGTTTGTACATGTCCCCGCTTAATTGTAAAGTGCTGCGGAATATGTTGGCGCTATATAAATAAAAAATATTATTATAATTATTAGAGTACAATTGAAAGGTTTTTGTACAAACTGCCTATGATAACAGTATATTTTTAAAAAAATTAAAAACTCAAACTGCACTCGAAATGCATGTTCCAAATTATTATGTACAGCAGAGTTTTCAACCTTTTCATTTTAATAAAGAACAAAAAAATGGTCATTTTTGAAATTATAAGCATTAGCAGGTTATTACAAACTGAAATCAAACAGTTTTCAACTCAAAACTTTATTCTAGGTGATGTTACATTTGCACATAGGACCGCTTGTTCGAAAGGAGCTTCTGAACTCTCTCGTCCATTGAATTTGTCAGGTTTTGGATGGTTTCTGCTTTAATTGTTTTGCATGAGGACAGAATACCCTCCCAGAGCTGTTGCTTAGATGTGAACTGCCTCCCGCCATCATAGTCACTCCTTTTGATGATGCTCCTGAGGTTCTCAATGGGGTTGAGGTCAGGGGAGCATGGGTGCCACACCATAAGTTTGTCCCCTTTTATGCCCATAGCGGCCAGAGATGCAGATGTGTTATGTGCAGCATAGTGCTCCCTACTGTATACATGGTCCCGCATAGTGCTCCGTACTGTATACATGGCCCTGCATAGTGCTCCATACTGTATATATGGCCCCGCATAGTGCTGCACACAGTATACATGGCTCCGCATAGTTCTCCGTACCGTATACATGACCATAAATGTTCCCGCATAGTGCTCCGTACTGTATACATGGCCCTGCATAGTACTTCGTACTGTATACATGTCACCCGCATAGTGCTTCGTACTCTATACATGGCTCCGCATAGTGCTCCGTACTACTATATACATGGTCCAACATAGTGCTCCATATGTATACATGGCCCTGCATAGGACTCCGTACTGTATACATATCCCCCGCATAGTGCTCCGTACTGTATACATGGCCCTGCATAGTGCTCCGAACTACTGTATACATGGCCCCGAATACTGCTGTTTTGTATACATGGCCCCGCATAGTGGTGCACACAGTATACATGGCACCGCATAGAGCTCCGTACTGTATACATGGCTCCGCCTTGTTCTCCGTACTGTATACATGTCCCCGCATAGTACTCCGTACTGTATACATGTCCCGCATAGTGCTTCGTACTGTTTACATGGCCCCGCATAGTGCTCCATCCTACTATATACATGGCCCCGCATAGTGCTCCGTACTGTATACACGGCCCTGCATAGTGCTCCATACTACTTTATACATGGCCCCGCATAGTGCTGCACACAGTATACATCACCCAAAGTGATTCATACTGTATACACGGGCCCCTGCATAGTGCACCATACTGTATATATGGCCCCACATAGTGCTCTGTAATACTATACATATGGCCCCTTATAGTACTCTGTACTGTATATATGGCCCCACATAGTGCTCTGTAATACTATATATATGGCCCCGCATAGTGCTCTGTACTGTATACACGGCCACCGCATAGTGCTCCGTACTGTATACATGGCCCCGCATAGTGCTCCGTACCGTATACATGTCCCCCTCATAGTGCTCTGTACCGTATACACGGCCACCGCATAGTGCTCCGTACTGTATACACGGCCCCGCATAGTGCTCCGTACTGTGTACACGGCCCCGCATAGTGCTCCGTACTGTATACATGGCCCCGCATAGTGCTCCGTACTGTATACATGGCCCCGCATAGTGCTCCGTACTGTATATACGGCCCCGCATAGTGCTCCGTACTGTATACATGGCCCCAGATTAAAAAAATAAATACTCACCTCTGCCATTCCAACGCTGATCCCTACCTGTGGGCCCACGGACCATCAACTCACCCTTGTCAGCGCACGCGCCTTCCCCCTTTCTCTAGCGCCGCGGCCACTCTCCTCTGTGCGCGCCCTCCCATCAGGCCACGCACCCTCCCATCAGGCCCAGACTATGGAGGCACAGGGAGGGCAGTAGTACTATATGGGGGCACTGAGAGGGCACTAGCACTATATTGGGGCTCAGAGAGGGCACTAGCACTATATGGGGGCACAGAGGGGGCACTAGTACTATATGGGGGCACAGAGGTGGCACTAGTATTATATGGGAGAAAAGAGAGGGCACTAGTACTATATTGGGGCTCAGAGAGGGCACTAGCACTATATTGGGGCTCAGAGAGGGCACTAGTACTATATGGGGGACCAGAGGGGGCACTAGTACTATATGGGGGCACAGAGGAGGCACTAGTACTATATGGGGGAACAGAGAGGCACTAGTATTATATGGGGGCACAGAGGGGGCACTATTACTATATGGGGGTTTTCCAGTCATGTAGGATCCCAAAGTTATTAAGAAGTAAACGAGTGAGTATGACACACGGTATTATCAGAACTACTTCTCACTAAATGTCCTTTTAGCACTCTAGCACTTTAGATTGGTACTTTCCACATTACTGATTCATAGTGAATATGTCCTGTTAGCACTGTAGCACCTTAGATTAGATTATTTCAGTCTATTGTTTCACAGTGACCATTTTCTGAATACTTGCACTTTAGCATTCTGCACTTCTCTTCTTTGCACTTTATACGTCCCTCAATGAATGCCATTATTTTGGCTTTTTAGCACTTTATATTAGTTATATTGTCTACACAACATCAGCACTTTTGCACTTTAAATTTACACAACTTAATATGTATTATTGGTGGAATTTCTACATAATGTGTACCATAATGATTATTAAACTCACTGTTATGTATTATTTTGCACTTCTGGGTACCGATGTGTCCTTTAATATTCTATGGGCTCCTGTAGAATTTTAGAATAGTCCTATGGATTTTTTCTTCTGTGTCTGTCCTATTTAATAAAGAACCCCTTTTTTCACTTTCATTGTGTAGGGTGGCTTTATACACTCTTGTGTCACCATATTTAAAAAAAACCTTTTTTATTCTCACTTTTTATTTGAATGGATTCACTTGAGGGGTATTTTTATGACACTGTAGGATTCACTTGAGATGTATGATTTCGGTGCATCATTTCCCTGTTTTTGAATATTTTCACTCATTGCACTTGATTTGGTGGCTGAATACTAATATGTGAAGAACATTAATAATGTTATGTGTTTTTATGTGTCCATATACATATGTGTGTGTGCACTTGTGTGTGCACATGCACATGTATGAATAAACATTTTTTTGCTTGTGTACACACATGCAGGCAATGTGTTTGAGAGGTATGATTTTGTGTGGTTAGGGACAGATGAATGGATGTATGAATGAGTTATATCAGATGATATTTACTCCCAATTGACAACTTCAGCATATGCATGTGTAAACTTGGAAAAAAAACAAAAAAACATTTATTTTCTTTTAGGGATTCAGTAAGTATCTATGTCCATAGGTTTACATACCGTATATGCAGGTTTAGCTCTTACGAATCTATGCAGTGGTGTTTCCGTTTTGTGTGCCCAGACTCTGGGTTTGATTGTCTGGACATCAATATATATCTTTTGGATGGGATCTTTCCATATTAATATCTCCCTTTGGTTGGTTCCCTATGACCCCTACTACACTCTAACACATATTTTGTGTGTGGCGTTTGAATTTGCCTGTGTGATGCTGTTTCCCAGATGGTGCACATATATACTCTGTGCATGACTTCGGAATGTATGACTATACGGCCTACTATACGCAGCCCACTGAAACCCCCCACTTACTATAAATAAAAACCACCACACTGTGACATTGGATATAATGGCCACAGCAGCCTCATTTATTATATAACAGCATAAACATAAATAACATTAATTAACATTAAATTAACTCTGAAAAAGGAGGAGGGGAATTGAAGGCTCCACCATTTTTGGAGAAAAACTGCAACAAACAGCTCCACCATGCCACCATCAGCCGCACCACAACCGGCCCAGGGGGACCCAGCTGACTGTTGCCCATACATTTTGAAAAACTGCAACAAACAGCTCCACCATGCCACCCCTAGCCGCACCACAACCGGCCCAGGGGGACCCAGCTGACTGTTGCCCATACATTTTGAAAAACTGCAACAAACAGCTCCACCATGCCACCCCTAGCCGCACCGCAACCGGCCCACGGGGACCCAGCTGACTGTTGCCCATACATTTTGAAAAACTGCAACAAACAGCTCCACCATGCCACCCCTAGCCGCACCGCAACCGGCCCACGGGGACCCAGCTGACTGTTGCCCATCCAGAAATGTCCCGCTGAGACCTCACTCAGTAGGGACCCGTTTTAAATTTTAACACCCGCTTAACACCGATGGGAGTCACTCTTGCCTGCAGTGGGTTCCACCGTCCTCCTTCGATGTAAGCAACTGCCTTCAAAACCCCCCTCCTTTTCCGCCATAGCGAGCAGGCATGACACCTTATGCCTGAGAGTCCCGCCATATCAAAAGTGCCTTTTCAACTCCCTCCATCAATGCTAATGCCCACATATCTATGCCAATATCATTCAAATGGACCCCATCAGACCACAGAAATTCCCTAGACGGAACTTCCAGATCCCGATGACGAACCACAACCCCCCCATGCAGAGCAATGAATCGGGAAACCTCCCTATTCACCTTGCTCCGAGCTTTATTTATCCTTTCGACTGACCTGGCGTGTCGCCTTGCCAGGCGTGCAACGATGTCCGACCATACGAGCACTAATCCCGGATAGGTTTCCAAATGCCTCAGGCAGTCAAACGACGTCACGGATCAAGTCTCTAGACGTCCTGGAGCCCAAGTCATTCCCACCCGCATGCAAAACGAGTATATCCGGGGGCCTAAATTAGCATAAAAATGAAATTCGGGCATTACCCGGATCCACAGCAAATCCCTGACACCGATACACCGAACCATCGCAGCCTCCTTCGTTGTGCCCAACTGGCGCCCCGCCGGTATTGCGTTGGCCCGAATGGAACCCCAATATACATACGAGTGACCTAACACCCAGATCAACCGAGGGGGTCCTGAAACATAAAACAAAGGGGGGGGGGAATGTAAAAAAGAAAAGAAAATCGTTACCAAATAATAACGCTATCAAAAAATTGGGGGAAAATCTTATAACATATGAGGCCGGACATAAGACCGATACCTCGCCGACTCCCAGCAACCAATCTTTTTTACAGCTTTAACCCCCAAACCCCAGCGAGCAGCCTCAGTGGCAGCCCCAATCCGAAACGAATGAGAACCAAACTCCAAACCATTCAGACCACAACTAGCTAAACCCCGCCTGAAGATGGTAATAAACTGATACACCGATAATGCAGATCCGTCTTGATGTAACTAAAAGGCACCCTATGATGGACCTCTCACCTCCAGAAATGCAGAAACCCATCTCACAGGGCATTCAAACAAACCGTCCACAGCCCACAATTCCACCAAACAACCCTTACCGGCTGTATCGGTTTTTGACCGCCTCAAATAACACCGTACTGCCTCCTCCGAGCACACTACATCCTGTGATAACAGCCCGCCATGACACTTAACATTTCTGCTCACCAATTCGCTTATCCTAAATGCCCCAAAAAACGCCAGAACAAAGGCCGCCCCAAATAGCCGACATTGATATTCAGAACTAAACACACAGCTAAGGCAACGCAAAAGCTGACCCAGTATTTCAAACTATACTGGGCGCCACCAATCTCGTACCGGATAGCTCCTCTGAAATGCCTTCATCGCCTGGCGAACCAAGAAATCCTTGGTAAAGTCCCTCCAACCACTTAACTTAAAGAAGAAGGCCAAACCTGCTAACCTACCAGCTACAGCTGAGCCTGATAAACCCTCCTGAAATGCCCTGCCGATCATACACAACAATAAATAGGGACGGTCCGCTTCCGTCACCTGCTCACCTGCCGACTCCTCTAGCTCCTGCCAAAGACGCCACGCAGAAACATATCGAGACCAAGTACTGGGGTTAACAGAACACCTCACCAAATTCAACGCTGCACGGACACTAGATCCCACAACCACCGGGGCCAATCGGTCTCCAACTGCTAGTTCCCGAAAACGATCCCACTGGAAGCGAGACAATGCATCAGCTATTGAATTCTGAACACCCGGTACATGAACAGCACAAAACCAGACATTAATATCCAAACACCTGAGCACTAGATGGCGCAAAAGAGACAGAACTGGCAATGAAACAGCTGACAAGTTGTTAATACAATGCACTACACTTAAGTTGTCACAGAAGAAAAGCACTTTCTTGTTCCTCAGCTCAGAGCCCCAAACCTCCAAAGCCACCACAATAGGAAACATTTCCAGCAATGCCATGTTTATTGTCAAACCTGCATCCTTCCATGATTCCGGCCACTCTCCCACACACCATTTTCCACCGAAATAGGCCCCAAAACCATAAGAACCTGACGTGTCTGTAAACATAACCAGATCCACATTAAAACGACTTGATCCATCCAAACCGACCTGCCATTATAAGATTGAAGAAAATCCGCCCAAATGGACAAATCCGCCTTATGTTCCGAATTCAATCTTACAAAATGCAACGGATGTTTAATGCCTGCTGTCGCCTGAGCCAACCTACGTGAAAAAACTCTTCCCATAGGTAAAATCCTGCACGCAAAATTTAACTTACCCAAAAGAGATTGCAGTTGGCGCAGGCGCAATTTCTTTGCCCGCAAAGCCTCTTGGACACAAGACTTCAGATCTAACAACTTGTCCTCTGGCAAGCGCCATTCCATCCTGACGGAATCCAATTCAATGCCCAAAAACTTCAAAACCGTGGAGGGGCCCTCCGTTTTCTCCGGGGCCAACGGAATGCCAAAGCGAGATGCTACCTGTTCAACCGTCGTAAGCAGCAAAGAACAAACTGAGGACCAGCTGGCCCAATACACAAAAAGTCATCTAAATAGTGCAATACGGAGTCCAAGCCGGATTCCTCCCTAACTACCCATTCAATAAAACAACTAAACTTTTCAAAGTAGGAACACGAGATAGAACATCCCATCGGTAGACAACAATCCACGTAATAATGACCATCCCAAAAACAACCAAGTAAATGAAAACTGTCTGGGTGCACAGGAAGCAGACGAAAAGCGGACTTAATGTCCGTTTTTACCATGAGAGATCCTTTTCCCAGCCTCCGCACCCAGTCCACGGCCTTGTCAAAAGAAACATACGATACTGATGCCAAATATGGATCAATACCATCATTAACTGAACTACCATGAGGATACGACAAGTGATGGATTAACCGAAACTTGTTAGGCTCCTTTTTGGGCACAACGCCCAGAGGAGAAACAAATAAACACGGCAACGGAGGTTCCAAAAAAGGACCAGCCATGCGACCGAACTTAATTTCCTTATCCAATTTTTCCTTAACAACTGCCGCATGCATCCGAGCCGAAATCAAATTCTTAGGCCGCACCGTACGTGGCACAACTTCCGACGGAATCCTGAAGCCAAAATTAAAACCATCCCTCAACAACACAGCTGCTTCCTTATCCGGATACCTACTTAGAAACGGAAGCATCCGATCTATTCTCACTGTTGTCCTCCCTTTTTGAAAAAGAGTCGCTTGATTTTTTCTTTCCTTTCTTAAAGCACTTGGAATGGCTGTGAGACGCTCCGCAGCCTGAACATTCGTGCTTAAACTTACAGTCTGTGCCAAAACGGCATTCCCGCTCGTTAAACTGCCAGCACAGCCCCTTCCTGGAGCCTGAAGAGGATGCCGCCGAATTGGCAGAACCCCCGCTACTCCCAGGAAAGGACTGCGAGGCCGACTTTGGTGCTGTCATCAATCGCAACCACAAACTAATCTCCTTGTGGTCCCACCGTAAACTCGGACGGACTGCCTTTCTTTGCCTAAACTGTTCATCATACCTAAGCCAGGCCGTCCCGCCATAAACACGGTATGCTTCACTAATCGAATCTAAATAACAAAATAATGCAGAACAGTTCTCCAGAGCTTTCTCCCCAATGACACTTGCTAGTGTGGTAAACGCCTGCAGCCAATTTTGAAAAGTGCGAGGAATCAGACGATAACGCCTGTGCTCCTCCTCATCCTTCTTACTCTCATCTGGATTTACCCTGTCCTAATTAAACATCTCCAACGGTAGCAAAGAAAAAATTTCCACGTACTCATCCTTCCATATTTTTTCTCGCACCTCCTGCTTTAAATGAGCTCCCAAGGGGCCATCAAAGCACATATAAACCTCGCCCCTCGCTCTGTCATCCAACCGCACTGTATCCACTGGAGTCGCCGCAGCCGCTGGTGCTGCAACCGTCTCATTAGCTGCAACTGGTGCGGGAATCCCTGCACTCACAACTGCCGGGGTCTCCGCAACCGCCCCTGAACCTCCAGTACCACCCTGCCAAACTCCGCTAGGACCTGCCGCAGGTGACAAAAAACCCCGCACCATGCTAAGAAATTCCGACACAACATCGCTCACCCGTTCACTACCCATCGTCCTGTCAGCAGCGAAGCCCCTCTGAAAATACCGCTCCCTCTGATCTACATTATCCGCATTCCCCTGAGGCGCATTTAAACCATGTGACTTACCAGGCCGACTACGAGGAAGCCTCGGAACAGCCGTTTCGTGTCCTCCGCGGCGATCGTCCCCACTCTCTTCACTGCCAGATGAAATCTGGCCCTCTTCTTCAGAGGCAGAGTTAGGCTCGGGGACATCCGACGGAGTCAACCCACCGCTAGACCTGGACCTCCTATCCACAATAGCGCGCTGTCTGGGAGGAGGAGAGACTTCAGCTGCATGCCTGCAGCCCGCATCCCTAGCAGCAATCTGCCCTCTCCCATGGACATTGCACCGGTCCTTGGTGCTACCGACATCCCGGGTGGGTCGTCTCCTGACCCCCCCCCCGCACTGGTCTTTCCGATCTCCGCCGCTGGGGTCCTGCTGATCCTGACGCCTGGGCCCGGTGCGATTGCACCTGCCGTTCTTCTGGGTGAACTCCAACTGACCGGTACTCCTTTGCTTTCCCCGCTGCATGGGCCCGGCGCGGCTGTGCCTGCCGCTCACCTGAAATTGCTCCCGCTGACCTGTTCACCCTCCTGCCTCCTTCTGCTCCCTGGGTCCGGCATCCTTCAGGCTCAGCTCTCCTTCCCCTGGCTGCTCGCTGGGCCCGAAGTGGATGCCCCGGCCGTTCATATAATGTAATTCTCCCTCCTGCAGCAGCAGAGGCCCTGCTCTCCTGAGCAGCCCGCACTTCCTGGATAGTGGTGCCACATGACCGGGATGACCTCACGGGGGGGGCGGAGCCAACGACGTCACTCACCCCGGCCTCTGGACGATGCTGACGCTGAGAGATTCTTCCAGAGCGGCATGCGGCAGATGGGGGCTGGGGTTGAGCCTGTGATCTGGAGGGGTCCCTGGGGGGGCTTTGCAACCGGCGCCTGGTCCGGGGAGTCCCTTCCGGGCTGAGTTTCTCCGGCAGCCTGGACCTCCTTGCACCTCTCTGAGGTGATGCGGGTGCAGCCACCTCTCCGGCCGTCCCTTCAGTGTTCCATCGCTGCAGCTGATCCTGGAGCCACAGCTGTCCCCTGCTCTCAGCCAAGAACGGATCTCCTGGAAAAGAGCTTCCATTCCTCAGGACCCGACGTAGATTCAGGTACCTTAACTTTTCCCGAATGGACTACCCCCACCTCTCCACACCTTATATACCCCCCACAGAGATACTTCCCACTAGCCAATCAGATAACCCCGTACTATCCCCCTGCCCCTATACTCCTCCCCTACAAATTCGCACTCAAAACTCTATTCCTTACATTAACCCCTTACCACCCCAAATTACGGCCTAGCAGACCTCCTGAGTCATGTGGCCCTCCCCTTAAGGCCCCTATGGGGGTATGCAGTCCGGGCCATACTACCTCTGGAGTAGTCCAGGCAACACGCACTTTCATATGGACTCTCCTTACTCTGACGTGTTGTCACACGTGGTGGGAATGGATGCACTATTTGGCGTCTGGGGTTGACCGGGCAACACACGCTCTCCCTGATTGAACTTCGCTCCTCCCTCCTCTCGCATGTGACTGCACGGCGAGGAAGCGAGGTGCAACAGGGAGCCCGCTCTGCAGGTGAGCTTGGCGTTTTTTACCGCAATCGATATCTGGTGTATAGGGCTATATACTCCTCATTCTATAAAGGGTTAACATCTCCATGTAACATTGTCATGCAATCATTTTAAATAGCATTTGATGTGTAAGGTAGTGGATTAGCTGTCCAATTACATAAATACCCAGTCTCTGTCTACTCAGTATACCCTTTTGAAGAAGCTTTGAAGCGAAACGCGCGTTAGAGGGTTTACTGCATTGAATATGAATTGCTTGCTGTCCTTTGAGACTTATTTATGTTCAATAGCACTGTTTTAAGGATTTTTCAGTCTGCTGACTATGTGGTTATATTGAGCACTTGTTCTGTTTATAGTTATACTTTTTTCTGAGAACCACTCCTCAGCATTGTCTCATCCTGTTGCCACTACCCTTATGGAGTGAATCCACGGGAATATAAAATCTTTTTTCTATATATTGATCTTTGTGAACAGTTTTATTGTGCGACCATAGTATTTCTATTTGATGAACACTAGGTGGATCACACATTGTGTTCTTCTGGCACTATTACTTAGGTCTAAGAGTGAACTTTCACTATTTATATTACATATTTATACAGCCGGGTGGATCCCCCTTGATGTTCATTACTGTTCAGGGCATTTATATGTATATATTTGGATTCTCATCCTTTATATGTTTCTTCTTCATATTGGTCTTTAGTGGCTCCATGTGCAGTTTATATTTATATTTGTAACCTGTCCTACTTTCTAGGACAAGCATGCTAATTTGCATTCATCCACCATCTCTGTAGTATCACTTTTTTAATGTTGTCTAATTGATTGTTGAATAAAGATTGACTGATTTTTGTACATGGGAATTCTCTTTTTTGGCTTTTTGTATGAGAAGATAGTATATAAGAGTGGACACTGTCCTAATAAATTTGAGAAGGTTTGGAAGCTTTGGTGTGACCCATACCCTACTCATCCTACCTCTCAATTCAGTCTGGGAGATAATAGTTTTCCTTGTATTTCCCCTATAAACACCTGTGTAATGTGTATTGCTGTATTCTTTAAACTTGACTGACATGATGTGTATGGAGATGTATATAAAGAGCTAATAACAGATATGATGTTGTTGAATAATTATGTATTTTCATTCTGGAACCATTGTTATTCTTTTTTTCCTGTTATGAAGTTGACGCGCCCCCTGGGCCTGTGAGGAACCCGGAAGCGGGCCTTTTTAGGATGAATGCTGGGGGTTGTAGTCCTCGTGGCGATGACCCGGTCCGTGCCCAGGGTGGTCAAATCAGAGTCAGGGTTATTGGTATGATGATAGTCCGACTACGCCACCCGTGGATTGCGGTCAGTGGGGAGCACCGCTGCATGGCAGACCGCTGAGGCCGGTGTTATGTGTGCAGCTAAGAATGGGATGACTCCCCACGGGAGGAGTACAGCCTCAGGACAGTTAGTGTGAATGATGGGAGTGATGGTGCACGAGTGCAGCAGGAATAACTCAGAGTCCGTGCAGTGCAGTTCAGGGTCTTTACTGGTGTTATAAGGCAGACCCTCCCGGGAGTACTGGTTAGCAGTAGGGGCCTGGTCAGTCTGTGATCAAGTAGGAACTCCCCTGGCCAGGTGGAGTTGTAGGCCTCCCCGTCTATCTGCACTCTTTCCTGGCTACCTTGCTGTATGCGGGTAGAAGTAGCCCACGTTCCTGAGTATACCGTGTGGTGCTCACCCGTATGGCCGGTGACTTGGGGCCTTCTGTTAGCCTCCGCTCCACGACGGCGGTGCTGGTCCCTTGCTTGTGACCATGCCTCTGGGCTTCTATGGCCAGAGGACCTGGAATCCCCTGCCGGTTGGATTCTGCTGCTGGACTTGGATGTCCTCACAGCTTTGGACTCCGTGTCCGGTCTTAATGTCTTCAGCCCGGGCGAGCTATCTAACTTCCAGCCCCTGGCACTCGCTCCTGCGCCTACAGAGCTCCTTGCTGACACTTTCCCTGTGTCTGGAACTGTCTGCAGGCTCTGACTGACCTAATCCCGCCCCAGACCCAGTTTATAAGGGCAGATTCCTCCCCTCCCAGGTCTGGGCGGGCGGTGTTGCATGCTTAGGGTTCCTGACCAGAGTAACCTCCCACTTGCTCTCAGACGTAATATTCCTATTACTGTGGCAACCAGACCCCTGGGGTGCCACATTCCCCCCTAGTAAAATTTAGTACTCCGGGACACATTTTTAAAGAAACATAAATGCAGGGTATAACAATAACAAGTCAACATGAAAAAAGTACATTTTGTGCTCACGGAGTTTCCGTAACCGGGTGTCCATATCACCCAAGGTGAAGTTTGTGAAACAAGAGGGCGTCCATGTCACCCAAGGTGCAGTCTTAAGCGAGGTAGGGGACCTGTCCAAAGAAAACACCTTGCGTTGGCCTTGGGCGTGGCTGCAAGGCTGAAGCTAGCTACTTTGGGCCGCAAGGAGGCCACACCAGACAGGTTTTCTCTTCCACGGCCGTCTTCGCAAGAGGCACAATGTGCAACTATCTACAAGAATTGTTCCGGTTATCCAGCGTCCATAACCTGTTAGTCCATAGAAATCTGCAGGGTAACTGAGACACATAATTAATAACAGGCAACAACAAAAACCGTAAACATTTTCAAGAAACACGTAAATTTACAGTGCATTACTTTATATTCTCCAGCAAGCGGGCATCTGACCTCTAGTGACTCTAGTGGACCTACGGAGCTCACTAACTGGTCCTGCACTACAGGGTGTAGGAGGTGTTATGGGTAAGCTGGACAGCTGTCTGCGTACTCTTTGGCTCACTAAGGGCACGGCAGGCTCACTACTAGCAGAGGGTTGATCCTCCTGCGCTGCTGGTGTGGACTCTTATAACTCCTGGGCCGGCTGCTCTTCCAGCTCTACCTGGTCTTCTGTAGGCACTTGAGAGGCTGGCTGGAAAAAGGTGAGGACGGGCACCACGATAGCGTTGTTTACTTGTGTCCAGGACCGGGGAAAGTCTCCGAGTACGGTGCTGATCATTTCCTCCTTTTCCTCTACGGGTTGAGGGTCTTCCTGATCTTCATCCGTGCTTTGCAACTTCTCGGGGCACTTTTTCAGGTGGTCTCTGGAGACAGTGGCTGTGGTCTCTCCTCCATCCTTGCTGATGACGTACACCTTTGGATTATTGTGGCTTGAGGGCAGTACGGTGTACGGGTCCTTTTCCCACTGGTCGTCCAACTTATGGAGCCGCCTTTTTCTTTTCAAGACCTGCTCTCCAGGTACCAAGGGAACAGCGGGAGCATGTGGGTTATAAGTCCTCTCCTGCCTTTCTCTTGATTGACAGAGACTTCGCTCGACGCTCTCCTGTACTTTCCGGTACTGCTGCTGCCGTTCTGTATCCCAGTCTGCCTTTGGCGAGGTGTCCTCGGGTGTCAGGACTCCCATATCCAGGTCAACAGGCAGCTTACCAGGTCTTGCTCGCATTAGGTAAGCCGGGGTACAGTTGGTGGAACCTACCGGGATGTGGTTATACAGGTCCACCAGATCGGGCAGTTTCTCAGGCCACACACTGCGTTCTTCCAGGGGCAATGTTTTTAGCAGATCTATCACCACCTGGTTCATCTTCTCGCTGAGTCCATTGGTTTGGGGGTGATAGGGTGTTGTTCTTATCTTCTTTCAGCCATACAGGTTGCAGAACTCCTGGAAGACCTCCGCTTCGAAGGCTGGTCCTTGGTCCGTCAGCACTTGGTCCGGGTACCCGTGTGGGTGGCAGAAATGCAGCTGGAAGGCTCTGGCTGCTGTCTCAGCCGTCAAGTCTTTGGCAGGGACCACCACCAGGAATCGGGAGTAGTGATCCACGATGGTTAGGGCGTAGACATACCCGCTTCTGCTTGGAGCCAGTTTAACATGGTCCAGAGCGACCAGTTCCAGCGGCTGCCTGGTGAGGATGGGCTGCAGGGGAGTCCTCTGGCTGGCACGGTCCCTCCTTCTTAGATTGCACGGGCCACAGTCTCTACACCATCTCTCAATGGCTCCTCTCATGCCTATCCAGTAGAACCGTTCACGCAGCAGGAACTCCAGCTTCTTCCATCCGAAGTGCCCTGCCCCATTGTGGTAGGCCTCCAGCACCATAGCTGCATCCCGTCTCGGTACCACAACCTGCCTGATCAGTTCATGTGTCCGGGAATTTACCA
Organism: Phyllobates terribilis; assembly: GCF_046119375.1. Taxonomy (NCBI): domain Eukaryota; kingdom Metazoa; phylum Chordata; class Amphibia; order Anura; family Dendrobatidae; genus Phyllobates; species Phyllobates terribilis. The sequence continues at coordinate 801,037,315 of NW_027362763.1, read as the reverse complement.
TTCTGCGGCACAACTTCTCCTTGTAGAGAAACAGTCTGCTTTTTTCCGTCCACAGTTGCTTGGTCTCTTCCGGAGCATCTGGGTCCAGGCGGGCGTCAGCCTGGGTCAGCATCTCCTTCACCAGACGGACTGCGGGGTCACTGTCTTGCGTCTCCGCCCAGTTGTAGTGGGGTAAGGGGTTGAACGTAGCGGATCGCTGGCCCCTCACACGGTGGGAACACTGGGTAATCCCATGACGGTGGAACGCAGGGAGTTCGACCTCTTCCAGTTCTTCTGGATCTTCCCCTCCGTCCGGTAGGTTTGGCATCCTGGACAGGGCGTCCGCGTTGGTATTGGAGCGTCCTGCCCTGTATTTGATTGTGAACTCATAATTGGACAGGCGGGCCATCCATCTCTGCTCCAGGGCACCCAGTCTTGCAGTGTCCAGGTGTGTCAACGGGTTGTTGTCCGTGTACACGGTGAACCTGGAAGAGGCAAGGTAATACTTAAAACGTTCGGTTACCGCCCACACCACTGCCAGGAACTCTAGCTTGAACGAGCTGTAATTCTCAGGATTTCTTTCCGTGGGTCGCAGTTTTCGGCTGGCATAAGCAATTACCCATTCTTTCCCCTGCTGGATCTGGGACAGTACGGCTCCTAGCCCGATGTTGCTTGCGTCCGTGTGGAGGATAAAGGGCTGGCTGTAATCAGGGTACGCCAGGATTTCATCCCCCGTGAGGGCCATCTTCAGCTGGCGGAATGACTCCTCTTCCAGCTTTTCCCATCTGAAGGGTGGCTTCTGGTTTTTGGCCTTCCTGGACTGGCCTATCAGGAGGTCCTGCATAGGAGCTGCCTTCTTGGTAAAACCGGGAATGAATCTTCGGTAGTAGCCTACCAACCCGAGGAACTGTCGCACTTCCTTTATGCTGGATGGTCTTGGCCAGTCCTTAATCACGGTGATCTTGTCAGGGTCGGGGCTACTCCGTCAGCACTCACCACGTGTACCAGGTACTGTACCTTTGCTTCAGTAGATGACACTTTGAGGGTTTTACCTTTAGGCCATAGTTTGCCAGGGCTTCAAACACTTCTGCCAGGTGTTCCAGATGGTCCTCATAGGTCTTGGAATAGACGATGAGATCGTCCAGGTATAATAGGACCGTCTCGAAGTTCCGGTGTCCCAGACAGCATTCCATCAAACGTTGGAAGGTTCCTGGTGCGTTGCAGAGCCCGAACGGCATACAGTTAAATTCGCTGAGTCCCGTCGGGGTGGTGAATGCGGTCTTCTCCCGGTCTGCCTCTGCTACAGGAACCTGCCAGTACCCGCTAGTGAGATCCAAAGTAGAGAAGAAGTTAGCAGATTTTAATGCAGCTAAGGACTCTTCTATCCTTGGTAACGGGTTCGCATCTTTATGTGTGATACGGTTGACCTTCCTGTAGTCTACACACATTCTCATGGTGTTGTCTTTCTTTTTCACTAAGACTAGTGGAGCTGCCCAGGGGCTACAGCTGTCCCTAATTACCCCACCCTCCTTCATGTCTTTTAGCATCCCCTTGGCGTGTTGATAGTGTGCAGGGGGTACGGGTCGGTATCTCTCCTTTATGGGAGGATAGTCTCCCGTGGGGATGTGATGTTCTACCCCCTTTACTCGCCCGAAGTCCAGCGGGTGTTTACTAAACACTCTCTCTTACTCTTGAACCACCCGATAGACTCCCTGTTTTTGGTGTGAGGGAGTGGAGTCAGTACCCAAATGCAGTTGCTGACACCAGTCCTCCATTGGTTTCTTAGAGCCTTTACCTTCCTCTGGTTGAGATGGAGGCAAGGGTTCCACGGCCTGTACAGAGTTCTGGTTGATGGTGAACAATTTGGCTAGCGTGGCATACTGGGGCAGGTATACTTCTCTCTCCCCGATATTTATGATGTGGACGGGCACACTCCCATGGCGTACATCGACTACCCCCCGTGCTGTCAAAATGGTGGGCCTACTGTCTGAGTAGACGGGTTCTACCATTGCTTGGTAGTCTCTACCTCTTAGACCAATAGCTGCCCGGCACCAAATCATCATCTCACTTTTCGGGGGCATGGCAATAGGGAACGGGTCACACATTCTCACGCTACCAATCTCACCACCAGATAGTTCCACCTGTTGCCGTTTCATCAGTGCCCGGATCTCTTTTTGGAGGACACGCTGCTGACTGGAACTGGCGTTCTTGGCAACCTGTTGCAAAATAAGAATCACCTCTGCAAGACAGTTTTCGATTACATTAGTACCTAGGGTTATTTTTGGGTGACTCTCGCGACGGTCAATGTCCACAATGATCAGTCCTTGTGCCGGCAGTTCAACCTTACCGACCTTGATGGTCACCTCTTTAAATCCTATCTGTGGCACGGGCTGACCATTGCTGGCGATAATGCTCAGGTCGTCATCTGGGTAGCGGGTTATGTCCGAGTCATTCCAGTACCGCTTGAAGAGCACGTACGGGATGGTAGTCTGTGACCCAGTGTCTAGTAGGGCACTCATAGGAATGCCATCCAGTACCACAGGCAAGACCGGACGTCCCCCTACGTATTTGTCACGCCAGCTCGATGGGCCTGATGATTTTATGCCTGGGTGTTGGCCCTCTACCCCAGGTTGTGCCCGTTTAAATGACAGTACCTTGCCATATGTCCAGGTTGATTGCAGCGGCGGCAGATGGGTTGTCCGTCCTCGTTGTATCGGTCGCTGGGTCTTCCTCTGGCCGGTGGGGTCCTCCTCAGTCGGCGCCACGGGAAGTCCTCCGGATGCCAGCTGGATCTTTCCTGGAGAAGAGACCTGTAAAGACTGCACTATTCTGGTTAGCGCGGCAACGCTCTTAGTCAGCTCTTGGACCTGATGGTGCAGGTCTGTAGCCGGGTTATTGTTCAAAGCCTGCGCATCAGCTCCCACAGGCCCGCGTCCTGGTGATAAGTGATAGCAGGACGCCTGTGGGTCACAGCGCCACCTGGTGCCGGTTCTCGGAGCACCCGGATGGCTCTGAACTGTGCAAAGTCCAGGTCAGGGTCCTGTAAGGCCATTGCCCGCAACTGGGTTCGGTGGGCATTGCACAGTAGACCCTCAATAAATTGTTCGGTCAACAGCTTGTCTTCATTCCCCACGCTGTCAGGGTCTGCCTGCTTAATGGCTCTCAGGGCCTCTTATAGGTTTAGAGCATAGTCTCTTATACTTTCATGTGCCCTTTGTTTGCACCCGTAAAATCTGAGCTTTATTTCGGCTGAGGTGCGGGTATCAAATGTGTCTTTCAGCCGGGCTAGTATTTCTCTGACAGTCCTCTTCTTCCTAGGTGGCCAGGACTTTACCTCCCTTTGGGCTGCCCCGATTAACTGGGCCACCAGGATGCTCACTTTTTGCTCTTCCGTGAGGGGGTATACCTGGAAGAGGCTATCCAGTCTTTCCCTAAAGTCACTTAGGGTATGTGACTCCCCTGAGTACTGGGGTAGCCAGGTTGCCCCCGGGATATAGCGCATGGTGAATGGCATGACTGTAGCAGCGGTTGCGCTGGCGGCCGGTGTGGCGGTGGAGCTCCCCTCGATGTCCGACATCCTCTTTCCCCCCTAGTGGACCGTGGCCTAACTTGCGATGCTCTTCTTCCATAGGCCGCGGCTCCGCAGTCGATCGTCGGGGTCGAGGACCTTGCGTCGCGCTCCTGTGACGTCAGCGTCGCTCTTCCTCCCTTCCAGGACCTTACGCAGCGTCAGTGCGTGGGGCGGAGCTTCGGATCTCAGGCGCTTTCGGCGTCCACACCCCTCTTCTTCCCGTGTGGCGTCCTGAAGATGGCGTCCGATGGCGGGAAGCAGCTGTGGATGGCGGGAAGACGGCAGAAGACGGCGGGAAACGACCCAAGATGGCGTCCGATGGCGGAAAACAACTCCGGACGGCGGGAAACTTCTCTCTGGTAAGTGCAAAAGTCTTTTTTCAGGCACGCAATACCCGTTGGGGCGGGTTGGTTTGAATCCTGCCGACTACGCCAAAGTTGACGCGCTCCCTGGGTCTGTGGGGAACCCGGAAGCGGGCCTTTTTAGGATGAATGCTGGGGGTTGTAGTCCTCGTGGTGATGACCCGGTCCATGCCCAGGGTGGTCAAATCAGAGGCAGAGTTATTGGTATGATGATAGTCCGACTACGCCACCCGTGGATTGCGGTCAGTGGGGACCGCCGCTGCAAGGCAGACCGCTGAGGCCGGTGTTATGTGTGCAGCTAAGAATGGGATGACTCTCCACGGGTGGAGTACAGCCTCAGTACAGTTAGTGTGAATGATGGGAGTGATGGTGCACGAGTGCAGCAGGAATAACTCTGAGTCCGTGCAGTGCAGTTCAGGGTCTTTACTGGTGTTATAAGGCAGACCCTCCCGGGAGTACTGGTTAGCAGTAGGGGCCTGGTCAGTCTGTGAGCAAGTAGGATCTCCCCTGGCCAGGTGGAGTTGTAGGCCTCCCCATCTATCTGCACTCTTTCCTGGCTACCTTGCTGTATGCGGGTAGAAGTAGCCCACGTCCCTGATTATACCGTGTGGTGCTCACCCGTATGGCCGGTGACTTGGGGCCTTCTGTTAGCCTCCGCTCCACGACGGCGGTGCTGGTCCCTTGCTTGTGACCGTGCCTCCGGGCTTCTATGGCCAGAGGACCTGGAATCCCCTGCCGGTTGGATTCTGCTGCTGGACCTGGATGTCCCCACAGCTTCGGACTCCATGTCCGGTCTTAATGTCTTCAGCCAGGGCGAGCTATCTAGCTTCCAGCCCCTGGCACTCGCTCCTGCTCCTACAGAGCTCCTTGCTGACACTTTCCCTGTGTCTGGAACTGTCTGCAGGCTCTGACTGACCTAATCCCGCCCCAGTCCCAGTTTATAAGGGCAGATTCCTCCCCTCCCAGGTCTGGGCGGGCGGTGTTGCATGCTTAGGGTTCCTGACCAGAGAAACCTCCCACTTGCTCTCAGACGTAATATTCCTATTACTGTGGCAACCAGACCCCTGGGGTGCCACACAATCTCTCAATTACTTGAATTTAAAAAAAAAGATAATCTTGGAGAGGTGACGTCTAAGAAGGAAAAGAGATTTAGACATGGTCTATTCCAACTTGGATAGAAGACACCCCTTGCCAGAAAAAGAGCGAAAACTAACACAGGACACAAGCAGAGGTGCACATGAATGAAAGTGCTCAGAGAGACATCTGCGTTTTAATTTTAAGACTACGCTAAACTCCTTTGTTTCATCAAATATTGGTGAACATCTCCTTTAATATTGGAAGTGGCTGGTGTGAATTGTCAACTCTGATCATGGACCTAAAGGAAGTTGTTCTTCATTTGTATCTGGATCCTCAGTGAAATGTAAGACATGTTTAAATAATTCTGAAGCCCCCACTACTTTCTTACCAGAATGGTTTTATACCAGGGAGTGGAACTGATTCATTTGAGGAAACTGTTTAACAATATTAGGAGATGGAGACCACCGCTCCATCATGGCATCAAAGGCCACAAAGACTTGTAACAGGGTGGTGTAGGAGTTCTTGTGGAGGGTACTCAAGATGTTTGGGTTCAGGGAGAATTTTATCAGGTGGATCAAACTATTATACCATTCACCCCAAGCCAGAGGTACAAAACGGTGATGCCCCCTCTCTTATCTTCTCACTGTATTTTCCTTGAGGAAATTAGCGGTATTGGCAGCAGTGGAGAGGGGGAAAGATATTGATCTATGCAGATGATATTCTGCTGATTTTGTTAGAGATGGGGAAATCTCTCCTGTGGACCATAGAGGTGACCGTGTCTTTTGGTGCCCACTTTGGCTTGGATAGCAACTGTAGTATATGGGTTTTATTACCATTTGATGAAAAAATCAGAAAAGTGTGAAGAGATTTACAGACTTTAGTAAAAAGATGGCTTTGAATATTTAGGGATAAATATCACATGGGAGCTTGTGAGTTTTGTATCGCTTAACATTATATTGTTCATTAGGAAATTAAAATAGATGTGGATGTGGATGCTGTTGCCGATATCTAATGTGGATAGAATAACCCTGATTAAGATGATGGTCTCTCGCCTCTAGTTCGTTATGTCCTCAGTGTCTGCCCGGTATGGGTAAATGAGAACATTTTTAAATAAACAGAAACTTTTCTGAACAACCTGATTTGTTGGCGAGAGAGGGTGAGAATAAAAGTAACTATCTTCTGAAGTCTCAGACAGAAGGAGGCTTGGCCGTCCCTTATTTCCACAGATATTTCTGGGAAGCCCAATTACTTAAATTTCAGGAATTCTGATTTTGAAAGATTTTTACTAAATAAGAAAAAAAGGGATTTTGTAACATTTATGAATTTTTGAAATCAGGGATTTTCTTTCACGGGAATCTAGGAGATGACAACTGTTTTATTCTTGCAATTATACTTGATTATTTAAAGAAGATATTAAATATTAACACGTCAATTGGATAATATAAATATATATAGGATAATATAAATATATATAAAATTGTTAAGATACAGGGTTTTGGAAGAGAAAAGGTTGCATTTGGTTAAACATTTAATCCATGAAGATGAGTTGTTGCCATTTAATGTGATGAAGACACAGTTTAGCTTAAGTAAAGTGCACGATTTTAGATATTGTCAAATTCAACAAGCGATGAAGAGTATGAAGGAATCAAATTGAGGAATGGATTATTTTTTGATTGGTTGCCATTTAATAAAGAATCTATCTAATATTAATAAACTTATATATTTTATACAATATTCTATTATATAATATTAATAAAAAATTAACCGTGATTCCTTATATATTTAATCTTTAAGAAGAAGATTAGTTGAGAAAGTAAAGAGTAAATATTGCAGAGGCTCAATATATATAAAAACAAAAGTGGGATGTCAATTAATCAAACTATAAATTAATCCAATTGATCCATTAGTTCTATTATTTTCACCAGGTATTATACAGAATGGAGAAGATAGCTGACAATACTTGTAAGTTGTGCAAGAAACAAGGGCAGAATTGATACATTTATCATAGGGTATAAAGATATAGAGGGGAAACTCGGGACTTATATCTCCATTGAGGTCAAATCAACAATTGTAACCTGCTCTCTGGAACGGAAGAGATGAAATGAGGAAGAAGAGTTTGTAAGTAGGCGACTTTATACAGCAAGAGTGGATTTGGTTAGGAAATGGATAGGGAAAAAAATTGAATACTACAGAATGGAAGAATTTTTTTCAGAGAGTAATAAAATACAAGAGGGCGTGGCTTTGCTCCTCAGAGAATTAAAAAAATTGGGAGAAGATTTTGCAAAAAATGTAGCATAGAGCATTAAAACTTGGGGTAGAGGGATAATCAATCGCCTATTTTTTTCGGGGTTTCTTTGTTTTTTTAAATCTTGTTTTTTGTCGACTTTTTTGATTATTATTTTTTTTCTGAACAATTCAAAAAAGGGCAGGAGTTAGGGAATTAGAAGGATTGTTGTTTTTTTCTAGATTTATTTTTTGTATTTCTGCAGTACGTTTTGTAGATTTAAATAAAGTTAAATAAAAAAACAAACAATCGCATCATTCCGATGATGTCACAATGACTGGACGATATAGAACGCCCCGTCATCCAGAGTTCCGCTGAGGGATTTTGTAGGCGTTTGTGGAGAGAGGAGTGTTGTAAGTGATTTTTGCAAATATGATGAGAAAAAAGCGATTTAAGAGCATTATAGTTCTCTCTGACACCGAGGACAGCAGTGATGATGACGATTTCCATCAGGTGAGCGTCATTTTTATATTTTTAAATAATGAGAATACATTTGCGATAAAAATCCCATTTAAAACAAATGGTGGCACCAAAAATAGAGCTCCAGGAAGAGGCATGATGGGGCGATAGTTTGGATGATGTTTGCAGAGTAATGACTGCCTTTAGTTGTGGTATTTGTGTCAACATGTCCATGTACAGGGTACATAATAATATTGTATGAAGACACGAAAATGTCACCACCGCCCCTATCCATATCCTAACCATAAGTGTCCCGCACACCCGTCCTACTCTGCACATGAAGTAAGCGCAGGCCAATGGTAACTATATTCATATAGACATCTACCTGTAAGTCAGTGGAAAATGGAGGAAGATTATAAATTACAGATGTTCATGCTCATAGATTCTATCTGACATGTTTGACAATTTTTCAGTATCATCCACGAAAGAAGCCAATACCGAGGTCTCCAGGCCAGGTTATCATCAGTGGCTTCAATTCGGGCCCGACTCCGAATTTACCAGGTACTGTGCTCCGATCCAGTAACAGCTCTGATATATTGATGTGTCATTATAGTCATTGGGTGCAGCTCATTGTGGTCAGGGCTTGGATTTATCTCTATTGTACATCTAAGGTAATGAGTTCATATTAAACATTTCTTTTCAGCATTTGGTCAGGAATATTTATGCAGGCATTATAAAGTCAGACAGAAATGAGATTTGGGGATTTCTTCTCATGGTGGCCATATACAGGGCAGGTTACTGTACCTGAATGTGGTGTTTTGCCCCATGTACATATAGGGGTACACTTGATGCATTATTAGGATTTATGTCTTTTGACAATATTCTAATAAGAGATTTATGTTGTGTTGCCCCCACAGATCTGATTTTACCACCTTCAGATCCTGATCCGGACAGTACCACCTGGTAAGACCCACGTCTCCTCCATTACTAGGTATATGATGGGGATTAATGATTAATGGTCAGCTCATTATTTGTTACCTTTATTTTACAGCTCCGATGCCATCATTATTAATTATGATGAGGATTCCAATAGAGCAGGAACTTCCGCATATAATAGTAAGTGATCATTTCTAGATACAATCAGGGTAATGTTATTGTAGAAACAACATTGAATTTTCTGTACTGTCACAGATCAGTTACAAAATGTAACAATTAAAGGCAAATTATAAATGGGTCTGTGCATTTTTAAATTAAAGTTACATTAAAGGGGTAATCCTATTTTAGATAAGCTTTATTGGTGTGAGTCCTATGTCTGGGACACTTCCATAGTGGCAGAACAACATTTCTTTTCAGCATTTGGTCAGGAACATTATTCATGCATTCGCTCTATAGTCGGTCAGGATTGGGATTCGGGGATTTCTTCTCATGGTGGCTATGCACAGTGCAGGTTACTTTAGCTGAATGTGGTCTATTTCCCAATCTACATATAGGGGTACACTGAATACTGTATTAGGATTTATTTCTTTGATGTTCCTCTGTCGTTGTTATTACAATATTCTAATAAGAGATTTATGTTGTGTTGCCTCCACAGATCTGATTTTACCACCTTCAGATACTGATCCGGACAGTACCACCTGGTAAGACTCACATCTCCTCCATTACTAGATACCTGATGGGGATTAATGATTAATGGTGGCTCATATTCTGTTACATTTATGTCACAGCTCCGATGATGACATCATTGTTATTACTGACGATGACGATTCCAATACTGGAGAATCTTCCACATATCATGGTAAGTCATCATTTCTAGATACAACCAGGGTTATGTTATTGTAGAAAGAACAATGTTTTTTTGTACTGTCAGTTTCCAAATCTAACAACTAAACGCAAATTACAGTTGGGTCTGTACCTTTAACCCCTTAGGGACTGGTCAATTTGTAGTCTACTTATGTCTTTTCCTCTCCTTCTTCCTTGAGACTTATCTGTTTTTATATTTCCATCCACATTAACATATAATGGGTTGTTTTTAGTGCAATGAGATGTTCTTCTCAATGGCACAATTCACATTACCATACAATGTATTGCAAAATGCAAAAAAATTTCAAGTAAGGGAAAACTGAAAAAAAAAAATGGATTTTTTTTTTGGTTTTTTGACTTTTAAGGTCTTCATTGCACAGTAAAATGAACCTGGAAATATGATTCTCCAGGCCAGTATGATTATGTCCATACCAAACTTGCAAAGTTTTTCTTTTTAAGTGTGAAAAACAATTCTGATATTATTAATAAATATATTTGATTTTGTCGCCATTTTCTGAGATCTGTAACATTTTTATTTTGCTATTGATGGAGGCGTATGAGGGCTTGTTCTTTTATAAGGCGGCTCGATGTTTTTATTGATAATATTATGGGGTGGATGTGACATTTAAATTGCTTCTTATTGCATTTTTTGAGTAGTTGCAGAGAGAAAAAAACCCACAATTCTGGCATTTTGATTTAGATGTATTTTCACTTTACAGCATTTATTATGTTTTCTCTCTAGCATGGATCTGCATTCTGACCTGTCTGATTACAAATTTTCATTCTTCCATATTTCTGTACAGATAATTTACCATCTGATAGTGAGGAGAGCTCCGCTACAGAGGAGAGGTGAGTTATGCCGGATGCATCTACCTCTGTGGAAAACCATGAACTAGGTCAGATGTTTCCTTTGGATTTATTTCTGATTCCTTATTTTTCCCAGGATACCACTATGTAACATCCCCGGCTGTTTCCTGGAAGACATTATTTCTCCATCTTCCATCTACGTTACCCACTTTCAAGTAACAAAGGAGAAGCTGGTGGAGCGACTGTACCATCTATACAACAGGACAGTCTTCGAGAATAAGGTATCTTATTATCGGTATCTGGGCGACACATGACTTATCCATTATCTCCACCTTCAAACAATCATTTCTATCATTCTAAGTTTCTGAAGAGCACCCTAACTCCCTTGTCATGGTTCTGAAATCTCAGGCAAAACTCACTTAGTTTGGTAAATGCCATCACCTTCTTCTTATCTGTGGGATGAGTGGAGACCTTACATGATCCATCATGCAGACATATAGAGATTAGCAACTTTTTGTAGTTCACAGGATTTTACATTTACATATAAAAACCAATTTGTTGATATCTGGACATTTTAGGAAAGGTTTATTTTTATTTTTGTTCTCACATGTTGGACTTCTCAGTAGACCCCATGTCCCATACAAGGAGACTAGTGCTGTAAATCACACAGGAGAGTTGGGTGCTTTGTTAGAATGGGGTCAAAGAGTTTACAGATTTAGTGGAATTTGTTTCCTCTATTTTAGCTCCCGAGGAAAATGGACGTAGTCTGGAATAAGAGGCTGACATCAGCATCCGGTCAATGCCGTCACAAGTTGGAGAACAACCACCGTTCCTCAGTTATTGAGCTTTCCGATAAGGTCTTGGATTCTTCCGGTAGGTTTCATATCACGTCCATCCTGCAGCTTTATGAGACAACCTCTATAGGTTGCAAAACTGCTACTTGTGATGTAATACATCTTATAAATTCATCGTACATGCTGTCATGGGAAAAACTAAGTACACCCTCTTTGGAATCTAATGTTTTACATATTAGGACAAAATCAAAAAAGCATCAGGTCCTTAGAAGATCTTAAAAGTAAGAAAATACAATCTCAGAAAACAACATGATAAATAATATAGTGTAATTATGCAAAAGCAGTGTGTGATAAATTAAGTACACCCTTACTGCAGCTTCAAGTTATTATTGATAAAGATCATTCTAAAAGCTAGTGATTCATGGGGTGTACTTATTTTTCACTCTCTGCTTCTGCATTTTGAAGTAGTTATTGGTAAATAAGTAATGGCACGTTGTGACTTTTCATGTGTTTTTCATCTCAGGATGTATTTACCTAATTTGAAGACGTTTTAAGGATCAGATATTTTATATTATATCCTGAATCCTGATATGTAAAACCAAAGAGTTCAAGCAGGGTGTACTTAGATTTTCTTATGCCTGTATAAACTCTTTTTTAGTGCGACTACGATCCACACTTGCGCACGAGATGTGCCATGCTGCCTGTTGGATAATCGACGGTGAAGGCAGAGATAACCATGGCCCGTTATGGCAGACTTATACCAGAAGGGTAAATGACATCCATCCCGAGCTGCCGGAAGTGACGATGTGTCACAGCTATACCATCAGCTATAAGTACAACTACCAGTGCTCCCTGTGTGATAACAAGTAAGTAGATTTGATGATTCATCGCGTCATGAAACACAATCACCGTGCAGAGACGTCAGGGCGGTTCTGTTGGTATAAGGCTTTTATACTTTACTACTATCAGAGCGGACTGACGTCTGGGGACTGTAGGGCTTAGGATGCTACATGTTATATTTTCTGTGCTGGGGCCAGTCCTTAATATATTGGTTTCAATTTGTTCTTTTTAACATGATCCATGGTATTAACCAACGTTCATTCCAGTCTGGTAACCAATATTTCTCTTATCTTTGTAGACTTGGGCGTTTTCAAAGAATAGCTGATAATAAATCTTATTGCCGCCGGTGTGGAGGCCGATTACGTCAATTGTCCATCAGCTAAACATGTAACTATTCTTCAGAATATTTAGTCTCTAATGTTGTTTCTTTATAATTTAAAGTTCAGATACTTTTATATATTTTCCCCTGAGTAGCGAGACAATGAGTATTTGTGCTCATCACCAGCACCAGCGATTAGCAGCAAACATTCAGAATCCATCCTCATAGGTTACCATATTAATACTGGATACATTTCCATAACTTGCTGGATATGGAACGATTGATAATTTCCATCAATTATCTACAATGCTTTTGAAAACCTTTTATAATTTCAAGCTTAGTTGGATGTAATTATGTTTCTTTATATTTTCAGGTTCACTATTTGAACTATTTGAACATTAAGATTTGTCTAAATATCATCATCTCATCTACCTAAGATGAAGGTAAGAAAGAAGCCTCCACTATCATCAACAATCAGTAATAAGCTATTTTTAAAATATTGAGAATCTTAAGTCTCTAATTTAGTCTCTTATTGCCGTATATCATTTAAAGTGTAACTACTTTTATATATTTTGCTTTTCTTTCACCACGTAGGGAGACAATCAGCATACGTCTTCATCACGAGCAGCTAACAACAAACATTCAGAATCCACCTATCCTGATTCACACAAAGCTTCCAACATGTATTTTCCAGGTAAATATTTTGTTTTTCCTCCATGACTTCTCTTTAGTTTGTTTTATTTGATAACCGGTATATATTCAAAATTTTTAAAAAACATGTATTTTAATTGTTTTCAGATTAATGAGAAAGGCGTCTTATTGTTTCTATACAGGCATGAGACATCTTGTTAGAAAGAGGTGAAGACCTGCACCCACCTGCGCTGACAACATGATCAGAAGCAGTTTCCAAGACCTGGAGAATCTCTACATGTGTTTTTTCAGAGCTGCCCAGCAATGGATATGATGGATATGGTGTGGAACATTTGAACATTGTTTTTTTTTTTACATTTAAATATAAAAAACATAAAAAAATATATATATATAATTCTTTCTAGTTTTGGATTTTTGTTCTGGAAAGCGATGGTTTTTGCTAAACATATTACAATCAATATAAACCTAAAGAACTTCAACTTGGGTTACTACAACTATCACTGTCATTCATCCCTCCTTTTCGAGTTACCTTGCTTGAATTGTATGTATTTTTTTATTATTTTCTAATAAATATATCTTTTAATCATGTGGGGATGTCATTCATTTTGGTTTATATTTATTTCGTCAAAGTGTTTTCCCAGTTACTGCTATGTGGATCCAGTTTAGGATTTTTTCCTTGTTGTATATTACAATCAATACTGTCTACGTGTGTTATTCAGCCATCATCTGCCTCTAACAGCGAAGCTCCGTCTACGTCTGTTAAATGCTGCTGTCAGTCTGTGACAGCAGCATTTAATGTGCACCGGCAGGGGGGCACACTATTCTAGGCGCCCAATGGCCCCCCGAGATGTTATCATGGCGCGTCAATGGGTTGCCATCATGGTCGGGAGTCTGCTGAAGACCCACATGCCGGTCATGATACAAAAGTTCAAATCACCTGTTTTCCCCCATTAAAAATGATGAAATATAAAAAAATACACATATTTGATATCACTGCGATCATCAAAGTCCATCTATCAATGTATAGAATAAATTATTCCAATCAGTAAATGGCAAGAAGAAAATCAAAACGCCAAAATAGCATTTTTTCAGCCATTGCAACAGCACAAAAAAATGTAATCAAAACATCCTATCCACCCCAAAGTTATATCACTAAAAACAATGTCTCGGAGTACAAGAAACCAGACCCCGCACAGACCCAAGTCCTGAAAAAAGAAAATGCTGCAGTGCATACAGCTTGAGGCTGATGTTGACGTTCCGGAAATGGAGGGTGAGGAGAAGGTGCAGTAACTGCTGTAGAAGCTGCGGGCAACCCTGATTGAACCAGGGCCCGCAATCCTCGGTGTCGGTAGCACATGTTCCGTCCCTGGGTTGACTGGGTCCCGGCTTCCATAATATTTACCCAGTGTGCCGTCAGGGAAATGTAGTGTCCCTGGCCACAAGCACTTGTCCACGTGTCCGTGGTTAGGTGGACCTTCCCAGTAACTGCATTGTGAGGGCACGGGTAATGTTATGGGACACGTGCTCGTGTAAGGCGGGGACAGCATACCGGGAGAAATAGCGGCAGTTGGGGACCAAGTAGCGAGGGACAGCCGCCATGAGGTTGCGGAAAGCTTCCGTCTCCACAAGCCTAAAAGACAACATTTCCAGTGCAAGCAGTCTGGAAATGTGGCAGTTTAGTATTTTGGCCTGTATGTGAGTGGTTGCGTATTTGTGCTTGCGTTCCAAGGACTGGGGTAGGGACAAACACTTGGTTGCAAGTGCAGGTGGGAGGCAACTTCGCCTGCATCATGGATAGGGGATTTGATAGAAGAAGATGCGCAATCAGCTGTAGATTTGGTGCAGGCTGAATAGGATACTATCCCCCGTAAGGATATAGATAACAGCCGTACTCAAAGGTAATTTGCAAAGGTGGAAACAGTTTATTCAAATATATACATTCACCACACCGTTGAAAACCAACAAGGAGGAGCTTAAAGCGATATGCCATGACGTTTCGACCAAAAGTGGTCTTTTTCAAACATCGGTATAAGAGAAATATAGAAGCATTAATCACATATAAAAGCACCTGAAGAGTTAATAAACTTCTGGAATGTGGTTTTGAGCACCTTGAGGGGTGCAGTTTTTAGGAGGGTGTCACTTTCGGGTATTTTCTGTCACATAGGCCTTTCAGTCACTTCAAAGGTGATGTGGTTCCTTTCAAAAAAATTAAAAGTTTTATTGGTAAAATTAGAAATTGCTGATAAACCTTTAACCCTTCTAACTTTCTAACAAAAATAAATTGTTTAAAAAATTATGCAGAAGTAAAGTAGACATGTGGGAAATGTTAGGGAAATTAGGGAAACTATTTTGTGTGATATAACTCTCTGGTTTAAGAGCATAAAATTCAAAGTTGAAAATTGCAGAAGTTTCAAAATTTTTCACCAAATTTCTGATATCTTCACAAATAGATGCAAAAAATATTGACCTAAATTTACCACTAACATAAAGTACAATATGTCACAAAAAAACATAGGGTTGGCGTATAATAATGACTTTGTGGAAGAGCAATGGAATAAAAACAAGCACAAAGATATAAGGGGTAAAAAGAAGATTTTATTTATAGATGGGGATTATTTTATATTATAATATCATGTATGTGTAAATTATTCATCTATCAGACTAATCCTATTTATGGGCCGTGTTGATCCAGAGGAAGGTGAAAACCCCCTGTGAGGAATAGGCTAATTGTCCTCATATCAGGGGGGAAAATTCCTTCCTGACCCCAAATAAAGAATGGCGGTCAGAATAAATCCCAGGATCAAAGGCTGATACCGAACCTGTGAAATGTAAGTGCAAATTAAAAACAAACAGAAACAAATGATTTTTGCATGTGTGCACTAATTTATGTCTATATTTGGCTTAGCTAACATTTTTTTTAACTAATATTTTATTTCATACCTTATTCTTATACTCTCAAAGTATGTACCTACTTATTAACCTCTCACACTAAATGTATGTAGGGGCCGTGTTGATCCAGAGGAAGGCGAAAACCCCCTGTGAGGAATAAGCCAATTGTCCTCATATCAGGGGGGAAAATTCCTTCCTGACCCCAAATATGGCGATCAGAACGAATCCCAAGATCAAAGGCCAATACCTCACCTGTGTAATGTACCTAACCTGTGTAATGTACCTAAGCTGTGTAATGTACCTGACCTGTGTAATGTACCTAAGCTGTGTAATGTACCTGACCTGTGTAATGTATCTAAGCTGTGTAATGTACATGACCTGTGTAATGTACCTAAGCTGTGTAATGTACCTAAGCTGTGTAATGTACATGACCTGTGTAATGTACCTAACCTGTGTAATGTACCTGACCTGTGTAATATACCTAAGCTGTGTAATTTTCTAAGTAACAAAAATTATTTGCTAGTACTAATTATCATTTATATTTGAATAAACTAATTTTTCTTTTTAACTAAGAAAATGTTATTTTATTTTTTATAATTTCTTTTCTTCTGTGTGAATCTACTTATTAATTTATGATACTAAACCTATGTAAGGCCGTGTAGATCCAGAGGAAGGCGAAAACACCTATGAAGAATGGGCCAATTATCCTCATATTAGGGGGAAAAATTCCTTCCTGACCCCGAATATGGCGATCAGATTAAATCCCGATCAAAAGCCGAACTATGTCCTACATCTATGTGCCAAAATTACTGTGTGCACTGTGTGTGCCTATACTAATCATGTAGTGTGTGTGCCTATACTAATCATGTAGTGTGTGTGCCTATACTTATCATGCAGTGTCTGCCTATACTGATCATGTAGTGTGTGTGCCTATACTGATCATGTAGTGTGTGTGCCTATACTGATCATGTAGTGTGTGTGCCTATACTTATCATGCAGTGTCTGCCTATACTGATCATGTAGTGTGTGTGCCTATACTGATCATGCAGTGTGTGTGCCTATACTGATCATGTAGTGTGTGTGCCTATACTGATCATGTAGTGTGTGTGCCTATACTTATCATGCAGTGTGTGCCCCTATACTGATCATGTAGTGTGTGTGCCTATACTGATCATGTAGTGTGTGTGCCTATACTGATCATGTAGTGTGTGTGCCTATACTGATCATGTAGTGTGTGTGCCTATACTTATCATGCAGTGTGTGCCCCTATACTGATCATGTAGTGTGTGTGCCTATACTGATCATGCAGTGTGTGTGCCTATACTGATCATGTAGTGTGTGTGCCTATACTGATCATGCAGTGTGTGCCCCTATACTGATCATGTAGTGTGGGTGATGTGATGGGTGTGATACTTACCAGGCCTGTGCTAAGGTGAGTTCAGGGATAATGGCCGCTCCGTGTACATTCTGTTGCTCCGCTGCCCCAGGATGATTTTTCCTGAACTCACCAGATGGAAACTTAACACAGGCCGCTCCTGGGGTAGAGGATCTTCGGGCTGTAGGGATGTCAAATTCCAGCCCAGGATTGGAGGAGGCCAGGTCAAGGGTCTGGGGCAGCAAAACAATGGCAGTGGTCCAGCATGAAGATGTTATAGAGAGAGCTGATGTTGAAGGGCAGCCGAGGTGACGTACAGCAGCAGAGACGAGGTACGGGTCAGGAGGCATGGAGTTCTGGGCAGTTGGCACGGACTCATCCTGCAAGACATAAGAGGAAGACATGAAATATTCTGTCTACCGCATCTTCTGTTATTAGGGGAATGGTCTTTATAATGAACCATTCCGCTATGTAACATCTGATACAATGTACTGATATAATAGGTGTCCTGTGTGTACAGCGGTCACTCACCAGATGGTCATGGAATCTTTCACAGTCCAGATCTTTTCATCCACCTAAGAAAAACAGAGACATAAAGCCATTAGCAGAAAATGTAAAAAAAGACAAGATGGATGATGATTACCACAATGTGAGAACACCTAATGGGAGTTATCCCCAGATGAAAAGATCCTTACCGGGCCCAGTTTGATGACACGTACGTAAATCCGGCCACGGGTGAAGGACTGTATGCTCCGGCCACTGCAGATGATGGTTCTCCAGAACTGGCCTGAATGGTGTAAATGGCGTCTCTGCACTCCTTTTCTCCAGTTCCTCCCAGCCAATGGTGGTAAAAAACGGATGTTCTCGCTCACACCCAGGCGCATCTGAGGGTCTTTGCACAGCAGCTTCTTGATGAGATGTTTCACGTCAGTATCAAGCCAAGATGGAAATTTTGGCTTTTTGCTGATGATAGCTTTGAAAGCCGTTGGCTTGACGGGGCCGTTGTAAAATGGGAATCGTCCTGCTGCCATCCTGGATACCACGATCCCCAGGCTCCACCAGTCCACTGCTGCACCGTATGGTTTTCTACGAAACACCTCAGGGGCCATGTAGTGGAAAGTGCCCGTCACTCCAGACATGTTTTTGGGGGAGGTGACTCCATCTTGGGCAAGTCCTAGATCGATTATACGGATGTGGCCATCTGCATTCAACATGATGTTTTCCGGCTTTATGTCTCTGCAATGAAAGAAGAAAATAAAATTAGAAATCTGTCCAGTGATACAAGAGATGGAAAATGGATCACTACAAGACCAGGTAGAATAGGGGGCAGGACAGCAGGAATGCTGAGGGCCATATCTACAGAATGTAAAGGAGACAGAGAGAAGGAGGAACGTTCTGCTTACCGGTGGACGATGTTGTGTCCATGGAGGAACTGGAGGCCTCATACAATCTCTGCTGTGTAGAATCTGACGGAGAGAACAGAGTGTAGTATCAATGACATCAAACCCTTCTCTAGCAATTCCCAAATATCCTGGCACCCCACTGCCTGCATCCAGCACCCTAAACATATGCCCTGCCAGTGCTTCCTTAGCTACACCCAGACCTCGGTTTTTTTCCATCTCCTTAGTTCTCCTTTAGATACATTTTCCGTTTTCTCACCTCACATTGCCGATGTTCAGGCAGTCGCACATCCTGATCAATTCCTCCAGGCTGCCACCGAACAGATACTCCGTGATGAAATATGCCCTCTGCAGAGACTGGTGTGCAGCATAGAGGCGGCATAAGAATGGGCAGTCTCTGGCCACCAGGAGTATCCGCCGCTCTCGCATAATGGTGTCCTCATTGTCCTCTTTTTTGGTAATCATTGATGTTACGGCCGGGGACTGATGCCAGGACCACCTGAAAAAGACAAGTGAAGAATACTTGGAAGGTGTCTGCAGGAAGTGGAAGGGATCTGGATTTTCTACTAAGGCACATGATAAAACTGAGTGGTTTCTCAATCTGCTGGTAACCAGGACCATGTAGAGGAGCAAATCTCTGCGCATAATGCACTGCCTACTCCAGGGATGGGCTATGGAAAGGTGATAAAAAATAGTCAGCATTTTTATTTCATAAATCAATAATACACATGAAAAAAAGCAGTGTGTAATAAATCTAATCACAGAAATCTGCTTTTTTTCTCTACCAGGACTGATTTTTCATTTTCTAAAATTCTCAATTTTCGCTTAAAATCTGTATTCAGTGATAAAAGATTGCTGCATTACTGAGAAAGGTGGCGACAGTTGGTACTGATAATATTCTATGTAGAAGAGAAGTGGAAGGAGGAGGGAGGAATTCTGCCTTTAGCTCCTCCCTCTTCCCCTTTACATAGAATATTATCAGCACCAACTGTCATCTCCTATCTCAGTAACGTAACAATCTGTCTTCACTAAATACAGATTTTACACGAAAATAGAGACTTTGAAAATGAAAAATCAATCTTGGTGGAGAAAGAAGCAGATTTCTCAAATAATATTTATTATGTTGCTTATTTTCATGTGTGCTGTTAATGAAATAAAAATTAAAACAACAGCGACTCTTTAAAGGGTTTTCCACTGTTACCATATGGGAATAAACATAACAAGCATTAGTGGAGGCTTTGAGTTGGCATTAGTGTGGTCTGAATATCATTGTCTATTAAGGTTTAATAAAAAAACAGAGAGCAACGTATGTACAATATGGCCGCCTGATAGGAGCCAATATTGATGATGACATGGAAAAAAACAATGTCCCCTGCTCCCTACAGCTGTGACCCCTGAGATCAACCATCCAGTGTAGAAGAATACCACGTTATAGCAGCACTAGACCTAACTATGGAGATGACTTATGTCATCTCACAGAACACTACAATGTGCAACAACAAAGCATGACATGGCTGATAACAGAGAACAATACATGAGGATATAATAAAAACTTCAGGTTTAAAATGAATATAAAATATGTAGGACTTACTTTGCCAAAGGCGCCCCTACCCAAGACCTGGTGGATGTCGAAGCGGCTGATGTTAAGCCTGGCATAGGGGCTGGATGATCCAGGGTCTCCGCTGCATCCAGGTGTTGACTCCTCCAATCCATTGTTGGCTTCTCTCCTCTTCTTCGTGATCTTCTTGAATCCGGTCACGCTGTCCTCTTCTCTCTTCCTCTTCTTCTCCTCGCTCTGTTCTCCATGTCTAGTAGACGCCATTTGCAAAAATATCTTCCAAAATCTTCCAAACCGCAAACCTCCGTCCGATCGCTTCAGCCGACAGATGAAAGTAAACGGCAGTTGGTCGTGTGCAGGTGAGGTCAGAGGTGATGGAACCTCAGGTGGCACCTGCCAGGCAGCAGGTCATGGACCTGCTCTGCTCTATACACTGATGTGGGCATCATGGGTGACAGTTTAGAGTCCAGAGGAACGGCAGAGAACTTCATTTCGACTTCTAGTGTTTTTTTATTATTATTATTCTATTAATCCCTTCATGCAGGAGGCAGGCGACGCCAGTAGAAACTTCAACTGGATGTGCGTCCCTATATGACTATGGGAATGCATTATACTAATATACAGTATATGACTATGGGGGTGCATTACACTAATATATATGACTATGGGGGTTCATTATACTACTATATTTGACTATGGAGTGAATTATACTACTATATATGACTATGGGGGTGCAATATACTACTATGAATGACTATGGGGTGCATTATACTAGTATGTATGACTATGATGGTGCATTATACTACTATATATGACTATATATGACTATGGGGGTGCATTATCCTACTATGAATGACTATAGGCATGCATTATACTACTATATATGACTATGGGGTGCATTAGTAGGACAATGATCCAAAACACACCAGCAAGTCCACCTCTAAATGGCTTAAGAAAAACAAAATTAAGACTTTGGAGTGGCCTAGTCAAAGTCCTGACCTTAATCCGATTGAGATGCTGAGGCATGACTTTAAAAAGGCGGTTCATGCTCGGAAACTCTCCAGTGTGGGTGAATTACAAAACTTTTGCGAAGATGAGTGGGCCAAGATTCCTCCAGAGAAATCCTCATTGTAAAAGACTCATTGCCAGTTATCGCAAACTCTTGATTGCAGTTGTTGCTGCTAAGGGTGGCCCAACCAGTTATTTGGTTTAGGGGGCAATCACTTTTTCACACAGGGCCTTGTAGGTTTAGATTTCTATTTCTCTTAATAATAAAAACCTTCATTTAAAAACTGCATTTTGTTATATTTGTCGAATATCTAAATTTGTTTTGTGATCTGAAACATTTAAGTGTGACAAACATGCAAAAGAATAAGAAATCAGGAAGGGGGCAAACACTTTTTCACATCCCTGTATCACTGAATATACCAGGATGGGGCCCAGGATGAGGGACATATATACCAGGATGGAGGGCGCGTATATACAATATATATATATATATATATATATATATATATATATATATATATACACTGGTGCCCAATAGAGAAAGGGAAAGGGGATAATATACTTTACCAAACAGCCAACACCAGACCGGACAGGTGTCATTGGCAGTTATATGTACAGTGTGGATGGAGTCTTATAGCACTATTGTACTGTGTATGTGGTTACTGTGTGCGGGGGACACATGATGGAGCAGTCCCTTATATAGAGGTCCTGACTGGCACTGGTATAAGGCACTCTGGTTGGTGCTGTTCTGCCATTTGCACCATGTAATGAGCATGTGGCCGGCTGTAGATGGTGATGTTATGTAGTCACAGTAGTATTATTACATGTGTACTAAGCATGAAGGGTGTTATATGTGCTCTGACACAGAATATACTATGTATGAAGACAGGAATATGGTGATATTGGGGAAGTATATAATAAAGCCATCAGTGATATATATAATACAGGTTGTACCGTTACCAATGGCCGATCACATGTGATATACAGTAATCCCACCACAACCCCAGGGAAGGACGGGTCACTGCTGTGCCTTTTACCTTATTATAACTCAGCTCTGGGGTCACTGAAATCTTCTTTCTCTTTATAGTGTCGCTTTTATTAATATTATTTACATATAACCCAAACAAAACAATAAAACCCCCATGAATGAGTGACCCCATTATTAATGCTCCTTTGTGCATTTGTATCACATTCACAGGCACTGAATACACTGTATGATTTACTGCTGCAGTCAGCCATTAGTTATATACAGGTAGATTGTCACCGTAATTGTAATTCAGGTCCTGTCTCACTCCATCTATAAATATATAGACTCCCAACATGTTTCGCCGGCTCTCAGGCATCATCAGGGGGATGGTGCATAAAGGAGTAATCTGTTGCCGCTCACTTCCACATTAGGAGGTTTGCAGTGCAGATGACTAATGACTGTTACGGATCCGGGTGGTGGAAACTCTGTGCTGCGGTGCAAGGAGGGACCAGAGGGGCATGACTAGGTATCAACTCGGACTGACCAAGGTCGCACGGCGGCTCAATCGACTCCGTGAACCAGGGAAGGACCGAGCAGAGGGACCAGGTGTTACTCTGGGCCAGTCCTTGTATGAGAGCAGGTGACTTCCACGGGTCAGAAGGCAGGGACTGACCTGTACAGCGGACGAGCACGGCAGGCAGGCTGACGGGTGATCCGGGTAGACGGACTGGTAGACACCATGGGTAACTGGCAAGAGCCTCCAGGTAGGCTGGCTGGTAGGCAGGTAACTGGCAGGTAACTGGTACGTTCTCCAGGTAGGCAGGCAAGCCTGGCCCATAGACAGTCTAGCGGGTTTGGACCGTAGGCAGACCGTCGGGCTGGAGAGTATACTTGGCTGGCTTAGACAGGTAGTCAGGCTGGCGGACTGGACTGGTAGTCAGGCTGGCGGACTGGACTGGTAGTCAGGCTGGCGGACTGGACTGGTAGTCAGGCTGGTGGACTGGACTGGTAGTCAGGCTGGTGGACTGGTAGTCAGACTAGCAGCGGGACCTGAGGGCTGAGGAAGAGTTTAGAACACAAAGCTACAACCTTGCACGGGCAGCTCCATTTTGGAGGAGGTGCCTTTCTTATGAGAGGTCCTCCGGCCATTGGCCGGGGACTCCTTAGGACGGCGCGCGCGGCCCCTTTAAGAGGGAGGGACCATGCGCGCGCCCTAAGCACAGTGCTAGGGAAGCTGCGCACTCCAGCAGCAGCAGGAGGGCCGGAAGAAGCAGGGCCCGGAGCGCGGCGGTAAGGGGGACGGCATCTCTGCCTGTCAGAGGGCAGAGACGCCGATGATACAGTACCCCCCCTTTACGCCCCCTCTTCTTTAGGTCAGAAAAAAAATTTTCAAGAAGAAGCGGGGCGTCGATGTTCTCCCTGGGCTCCCAAGTTCTCTCCTCTGGGCCAAACCCCTTCCAATCCACCAGAAAAAGGTTTTTCCTCTTACCCTCTTGGTGGCCAGAATGTTCTCTACCTCATAGACGTCCTCAGCGGAGACCGGAGCTGGGGAGGTACCTGGATTGTCGGAAATAGAATTAAGAACAACTGGTTTGAGGAGAGATATGTGGAAGGAGTTTGGAATCCGTAAGGTGGCCGGGAGTTTTAACTTGTAGGCCACTGGATTGATTTGCTTGAGGACTTCAAATGGACCGATGAACCATGGACCCAACTTATAGGAGGGTATTTTGAGATGAACATGTTTGGAGGAGAGCCAAACCTTGTCTCCCGGACGGAATTGAGGCGGATCCAGACTTCTCTTATCAGCATGTCTTTTCATCTGCTCGGAGGATTGAAGAAGCGCGGATCTAGTGTCCTCCCAAATGGTGGAAAATTCGCTGACCAGAGACTCCACGGCAGGATTGTCCACTGAAGTGGAGACGGGAAACAGAATCCGGGGGTGGTGACTGTAGACCACAAAGAACGGGGACTTGGAAGAAGATTCGCTCTCATGGTTATTATAGGAGAACTCGGCCCATGGTAGGAGCTCTACCCAATCGGTATGGTGAGCGTTGACGAAGTGCCGGAGGAAGCTGGTAAGGATCTGGTTGATACGTTCCACTTGTCCATTGGACTGAGGATGATAAGCCAAGGAGAAATCCAGAGAGACATCCAGCAGCTTACACGTAGCTCTCCAGAAGCGCAAAGTAAACTGGACCCCTCGATCAGACACAATGTGGAGGGGTAGGCCGTGGAGACGAAAGATATGATGGATGAAGTCCTTAGCCAGCACAGATGCAGACGGGAGACCAGGCAGAGGGATAAAGTGGGCCATTTTCGAAAAGCGGTCAGTGACCACCAAATGACAGTACAACCGAAACAGGGAGATCAGTAATAAAGTCCATAGCAATGTGTTGCCACGTGGCAGCAGGTACGGGAAAAGGCAGGAGACGGCTGGCTGGAAGACGTCTGGAAACCTTGTTGCGGGCACAGGATGAACAGGCCGTGACGAAGTCTACAACATCCTTGTGCAGGGAAGGCCACCAGTAATGCCCGGTAATGAGCAGGAAGGTCCTCCTCTGGCCAGCATGGCCAGCTAATTTAGATGAATGACCCCAGTGAAGAACCGCTACAAACGTCTTGCCGGGTGGGAGACGAGACAGGTCCAACGGAGCCACATTCATTACTTTGGAGGGATCGATGACATGCATAGGCTCCTCCTCTTGATCAGAAGACAGGAAGGATCGGGACAAAACGTCGGCTTTAACGTTCTTATCCGCAGGGCGGTAATGAAGGGTAAAGTTGAAACGGGCGAAGAACAAAGA
Source organism: Phyllobates terribilis (assembly GCF_046119375.1). Taxonomy (NCBI): domain Eukaryota; kingdom Metazoa; phylum Chordata; class Amphibia; order Anura; family Dendrobatidae; genus Phyllobates; species Phyllobates terribilis. The sequence continues at coordinate 801,012,431 of NW_027362763.1, read as the reverse complement.
CCACTGGGCCTGACGTGGATTGAGTCTTTGGGCATTTTGTAGATATGCCAGGTTTTTGTGGTCAGTATAGATGACCACCGGGTGCAGAGTCCCCTCTAGCAGGTAACGCCACTCCTCCAGCGCCAATTTGATGGCTAGCAGTTCTCGGTCTCCTATGGAATAGTTGCGCTCGGACGAGGAGAAAAGCTTGGAGAAGAAGCCGCCGGTTACCATTCTCCTGGACGGAGATTTCTGGGTGAGCACAGCTCCGGCTCCGGAAGAGGAAGCATCAACCTCCAGAAAGAACTGTTTGTTGCAATCCGGACGGTGCAGCACTGGGGACAGAAGAGAAGGCTTGTTTTAAGGAGAGGAAGGCCTCCTCCACTTCGGACGTCCATTCCTTAGGATTAGCACCCTTACGGGTGAGCGCAGAGATGGGTGCAGTCCGGGAAGAGAAATGCGGGATGAATAGGCGGTAATAGTTACCGAAGCCCAGGAATCGTTAAATCGCCTTCAACCCCTCCGGTCGGGGCCACTTTAAGACGGCAGAGACCTTCTCTGGGTCCATCCGTAGACCGGTTTTAGAGATAATATAGCCCAGGAACGGAAGAGAGGTCTGCTCGAAGAGGCATTTCTCAAATTTTGCGTATAGGTGATTGTGCCTGAGCCTATGCGGGACCTGACGAACATCCCTCCGGTGTGTGGGTAGATCCGGAGAGAAGACCAAGATGTCATCCAGGTACACCACCACGCACGAATATAAGAGGTCACGGAAGATGTCATTAACTAGTTCTTGGAAGACGGCTGGAGCATTACAGAGACCGAAGGGCATCACACGGTATTCATAGTGGCCGTCCCTGGTATTGAATGCCGTTTTCCACTCGTCTCCTTGGCGGATCCGAACCAAGTTATACGCCCCACGAAGATCGAGCTTGGAGAAGATCTTCACACCTTTAAGGCGGTCGAACAGCTCTGAGATGAGTGGCAGGGGGTATTTATTTTTTATAGTAATTTGCTTAAGTCCCCTATAATCGATACAGGGGTGTAGTGAGCCATCTTTCCTTTTTACGAAGAAGAATCCAGCTCCAGCCGGGGAGGTAGATTTCTGGATGAATCCCCTAGCCAGATTTTCTTCGATGTACTCCGACATGGCCCGGGTTTCGGCCAGCGACAAGGGGTAGATACGCCCACGGGGTGGAGTGGCACTGGGTACCAGGTCGATAGGGCAATCATATGGCCTATGGGGTGGCAGTGTCTCTGCCTCCTTCTTGTCGAAGACATCTGCATAGGACCAGTAAGGTGCCGGTAGACCAGGTAAATTAGCCGGAGTAGATGGAGGTCGAACCGGGCGAACCGGAACCAGGCAGGTCTCATGGCAATCCTGCCCCCAACGGAGCACCTCAGTGGATCGCCAATTCAGAAAGGGTTCATGTCTCTGTAGCCAGGGTAGACCTAGCAATAGGGAGTGAGAGAGTCTGGATACCACATGGAAGGAGATCCTCTCCGAGTGCAATGTGGCACCCCAGGGGGTCTGGTTGCCACAGTGGTAGTAATACCATGTCTGGGAGCAAAACAGGAGTTTTCTGGTCAGGGAACACACTACATGCAACACCTCCTGCTCCAGACCAGAAAGGGGAGGATCCTGCCCTATATAACTGGATCTGGAGGCAGTGTTAGTCAGTCTGAGTGTAGTCAGTGTCAGGAGTCAGATAGGACACGAAGGAGCAAGGAGCTGAGAACTGGAGCTGGCAGAGCTCGTCCTAGCCAGAGCACACACCGAGAACCGGACACCGGAGTCCGAGGCTGTGGGACCCTTCAAGCCCAGCAGCAGAAACCGCACGGCAGGAGATTGTAGGTCTCCTGGCCAACAGAAGCCCGGAGGCTCAGCCACACGAAAGGACCAGTACCGCCACAGAGGAGCGAGGAATACACGGGATCCGAGTCGCCAGCCATACGGGTGAGCAGCACGTTACACTCAGGGACGTGGGCTACAACATGACTATAAGCGGGATAGCCAAAAGAGTACAGTCAGAACGGCAGGCCTACAACTCCACCTGGCCAGGGGAATTCTAGGATTGCTCCCAGACTGACCAGGCCCTCATCCCTAGCAAGTACTCCCGTTGGGCCTATATAATTACCACCAGTAAAGACCCTAGGACTGCACTGCAAAGACTCCGTGTTATTATTACTGATCCAGGCACTATCACCACCATCATGCATACACGCTGCCTGAAGCTACACTCTTCCTGTGGGGAGTCACATCACCTTGCTGCACATACCACCAGCTTCAGCGGACTGCTCCGCAGCGGCGGTTCCCAATAACCGCATTCCACAGGTGGCGTAGTCGGACTATACAAACAGATTCACATAAACTACCCTGGTTTGACCGCCCTGGGTCACAGACCGGGTCACTGCCACGGTGACTACAACCCCCAGCATCTACAAGGCCCAGTTCCCAGGGGGCGCGTCAGCAACATTCCCACCTGAAGGGTCACAGGCTCTGTGACGAGCACGATGGGCACCGGAAGGAGTCTTCCATCCACGGAAGCGACTGCCAATGGTTCAGCCAGAGGTTTGGTGGGAATCTGATACTTCTCTACAAGGGACTGAGAAATGAGATTCCCGGCGGCTCCGGAATCCAGGTGGGCGGTTTCAAAGAAGCGGTTCTCTCCACAGGAAATAGAAACGGATAGAGTCAAGAACGGAGAGGATTTACTCTTGCCTAGGACGACCTCTCCGAGTGGTCCTAGACACTGGATTTTCCCGGCTTCTCCGGGCAGGAACGGATCAGATGCTCCTTACTACCACAGTAGAAACAGCTCCCCTCGGCACGGAGTATTTCTTGGCGAGACTTGACCATCTTGGTCTGGTTGATCTGCATGGGTTTGGGCGAGCGTGCCTGGGGAGTTGCAGGGTGGGAGGCAGGTTTCTGGAAAACAGGAGCAAGATGAGGAAATCTTCTCTCCCGGGTAGTCTCCTTAGCTTGTTCCAGGAAACGGATGTCAATCCGTGCAACTAGTGACACCAGGTCATCCAGGGTGGTAGGAATGTCCCGGCCGGCTAGCTCATTCTTTTTCCATCCGGAAAGACCCCCCCAGAAGGTGGACACCAGGGCCTCGTCATTCCAGGCAAGCTCAGAAGCAAGGGTACGGAACTGTATGGCATACTGGCCCATGGTGAGACTCCCTTGGCGGAGTTGGAGCAATGAGGAGGCAGTAGAAGTCCTTCGTCCAGGCTCATCGAAGACCTTCCGGAAGGCAGTGAGGAAATCCGGAAGATCGGACACCAGGGGATCCCCTCTCTCCCATAGAGGGTTTAGCCATGCCAATGCTTCCCCGGTGAGGTGAGACATGATGAATGCCACCTTGGCCCGGTCAGAGGGAAACTGATGTGCCAGTAGTTAAAAGTGCAACGTGCACTGGTTCAGAAAACCCCGACATAAGACGGGGTCACCCCCAAAACAAGGAGGCGCAGAGAGCCGGGGTCCTGAGCTGGATGCTATAGCACAGGTAGGCAGAGGCGCCGCAGGAGCGGGTGTCGCTCGGCTCGAGGTGGACACTGGTGTGACAGGCAGCGTGTCCAGGCGAGAGTTGACAGACCGCAGGTAGGTCAGGATGGTTTCCTGTTGGGATCTCTGATGAGAAACCTCCTGGTACACGTCAGCAAGCGAAGGAGCCTGGGGGCCACTGGGTTCCATGGCCCATGCAAACTGTTACGGATCTGGGTGGTGGAACCTCTGTGCTGCGGTGCAAGGAGGGACCTGAGGGGCATGACTAGGTATCAACTCGGACTGACCAAGGTCGCACGGCGGCTCAATCGACTCCGTGAATCAAGGAAGGACCGAGCAGAGGGACCAGGTGCTACTCTGGACCAGTCCTTGTATGAGAGCAGGTGACTTCCACGGGTCAGAAGGCAGGGACTGACCGGTACAGCGGATGAGCACGGCAGGCAGGCTGACAGGTGATCCGGGGAGACGGACTGGTAGACACCACGGGTAACTGGCAGGAGCCTCCAGGTAGGCTGGCTGGTAGTCACGGCAGGTAACTGGCAGGTAACTGGTAAGTTCTCCGGGTAGGCAGGCAAGCCTTGCCCATAGACAGATTGGCGGGTTTGGACCGTAGGCAGACCGTTGGGCTGGAGAGTGTACTTGGCTGGCGGAGACAGGTAGTCAGGCTGGCGGACTGGACAGGTAGTCAGGCTGGCGGACTGGACTAGTAGTCAGGCTGGCGGACTGGACTGGTAGTCAGGCTGGCGGACTGGTAGTCAGACTAGCAGCGAGACCTGAGGGCTGAAGCAGGGTTTATAACACAAAGCTACAACCTTGCACGGGCTCCTCCATTTTGGAGGTGGTGCCTTTTATATGAGAGGTCCTCCCGCCATTGGCCGGGGACTCCTTAGGATGGCGCGCATGGCCCCTTTAAGGAGGAGGGAGCACGGGCGCGCCTTAAGCACAGTGCTAGGGAAGCTGCGTGTGCCGGCAGCAGCAGCAGGAGGGCCGGAAGATGACGGGCCCGGAGCGCGGCGGTAAGGGGGACGACGTCTCTGCCTGTAAGGGGGCAGAGACGCCGATGCTACAATAACGTCACATCCGCACAGACCTGCCAGGACGTAGCACAATCAGCAGATCTCATGCTCATGTACCAGTCTAATATATAGAACAGGACGTGATTCTTACTCACTTGGCTGCGCACACCTCACTCCACGGGCTGCACTTGATATTTTACACTTCTGTGCTGAATAGACACAGACATGGGTGCAGGAGTGTTTGGTTTCCACTGTCGTCAGTGTTGTATGTGTGGCGCCCCTGAGGGTTCGACCGCCACAGGGATGCTGCACTTCTTTAATGGAGTGTGGTGTTCCTCCTCTGAGGTAAGACCAGTGTGATAGTTGTGACCCAAACCTTGCATCCAACACCACACTTCTCCACCATAGGGAGCTAATATGCACTAGGTGCTGCTCCCCTGGTTACAGGGAGACTGGGGAACCAAGAGTTAGGGGAACCAGTTAGTGGGTGAGGGTGGAGGACTTACAAGTTAGTTACACTTTAAATTTCATATTTAATAAAAAGCCATCTTTGGTCTTGGTCGTCGTCTTCGGCTGTACTGTGCTGTCAAATACTGTGTGTAATGTGACCTCCCTCCGGGAGCGCAGATCCTGTGTGGGCCTGCACCGGCAAGGGGCACAGCCCTCGTACCCCGGCCTTGGGACGAGGGGCAGGTTGTAGACCAGGAATGTCTCAACCCGGTCAATGACCAGGACCAAGAAGGCCCGGAGCTTAAGAGTGTGGCTCCACAGCAAATGGATCCCAGGCAGGATGCAGACGGAGCGGTGTACGCCACCTGTCCTCGCCATGCTGATATATTCAGAGGGACTCCGGCTGCAAGAGGGGTACCGGCCCCCGACACCCGACCTTGCTACTCTACGTCCTGGACGGGAAAGCCCGGTTAGGCCCAGAGGATCCCACAGGGTATCGGACGGAGCGGAGCTGCCACCCGTGCCCTTGTTCTGAGAGAAGTTCAGAGGGAGTCCCGGCCTATTTGCACACACACGGACAGGAAAGGATTCGGTCTGTAGTTCAGGAACACTCTGCAGTAGGGTCCCGACTGAATGCTGGACTTACTCGGAGGTTGTCAGACCCCCGTGCATGGTGACTGCAGGACTCCACAAAGAGCAGGGAGTCACCTTCCTTCTGCCATCTCTAAAGTGAGTAAAGCCTTGGAAGTTCACCCCTATGGCCTCCGGACTGTTTATTCTGCGCCACACCGCACGACGCGGCGCCAGTCTCCCTCTACTACTACCCCCATCCTCCTGTCCCTCTGCCGTGAGGCCACGCTCAGCCTGTGGGGAGTAGTAAGAACTCTGGCAGCCGTAAAACAAGGCCTCAGCGGACTGTAGCGGCACTGGTAGCCCTTCACCAGGCACCACAGGTGGCGTAGTCGTTAATCAGCCACTTAACCCGGATGAGCCCACACCATCTCTTTTTAATGTGACGGGCCTGAGCACGGGTCGGGTCTGGGCCACGGCTGCACCTCATCTCTTCATCATAGGACCTGACACCGAGTCCCCCATCACCCAGGGTAAACACAGGCTTTTTCGAGTAAGAGGACGTCACATATGATTGTATGAGAAAGTGTGCCGGCTGCTCGTTACCTTATTGAACACAGTTACAGGGATGCACAGTGATGGCCGTACCCCATCTGCGTCAGTACAAGAGTCCCTGATGGGCGTTCTCTGGCCCCTGGATGAGCTTATATCTGGTAAATATTCAGCCAGTGGAGTCCAACTCTCCTAACTTGAGTGACTCTCAATGTCTTTGATAGGACAGGTTAACTCCTTCACGACACATGACATAGTTACGTCATAAGTTGTGTCACTGCATTTGATGTGGGCTCCAGCGCTGAGCATGCATCTTTTTCTGCAGATGATAGTTCATTTAATCAGCCATCATGTGCCTTTAACAGCCGCAGGTGGAGCGGAGAATTATATTTCCAGATCATTTTTCCATATAGTGAATAAGATAAATAAAAAAATTAAAAAACAATTGTGAAATTGCACTTTTTTTTGCAATTTCTTCCTGTTTCCAGTACATCACATGATAAAATAAATTATTTTTTTGAAAAGTACAACTCGTTCCTCAAAATACAAGCCCTCATATGGCTAAGTAGACAGAAAAATAAAAAAGTTATATGAGTCTTGGAAGAAGGGGAGAAAAAAACTAAAAAACTGCTCAAAAATGTACCTGAACCTTTTTGGTTATTACCTCCATGCTTTACACCAAACACTGGACTGAGTTACAGGGGTCTTTACTACTGACATCTCCTTCTGAATGCCCCTATTGTGCTGAATAAAATAAGAAAAAAGCACATTTTCTGTCGGACTGATGCTGCTTCTCTGCCCCGAGCGCCGTGTCCCCGGCAATCTTGTGTCATTGTGCCACATAAGCGCTGCAGTCAATCAGCGGCTGTCAGTCCTGTTAGATGCGATTTAGGAAGGTCTTGCCCATGAAGTGATTGTCTCCACTCACATTGTTGGTCCATGTGTGGAATAGCTGGACATTGGCTATACTGGGCGCGGGTGCGGTCTGTGGTGCAGAGAGCACAGGTCGGTATAATACGCTCGTCTGAACGAGGCCCAATAAAAATGGATTGTAAAGAACTGAAAATATTTTTAATGTTCTGCTCACATCACATTTGTATCAGAAAAACGCTATTTACATGGGCCTGGAGAAGAAGATTCCCATTGTTCTAGAATAAGACATAGAGGCGACTATGACCTTTACTACATAGGTGTAAGGGGTAAAAGGAACATTGTATTTACAGATGGGGAGAATATAAAGACTGAGAATATTGAATGTAATAATGTTCTCTATATTCCTGTTCAGTTATATTATATTCAGTGCCGGACCACCCATCTTTACATTCTGACCAATATCATTTGGCTCTTCTGATTTTCGGACACTTGGGTCCACATTATCTATAACAATATACATATCCTCAGGCACAGAGATGGCACTATTACTATATGGGGGCACAGAGCCAGGACTAATACTATTCAGAGTCACAAAGGGGTCTTATTACTCTATACAAACAAAGAGGGGGCACTATTGCTACATGGAGCCACAGAGAGGGTACTAGTACTATATGAGGGCACAGAGAGGGCACTAGTACTATACGGGGGCACAAAGAGGACAATAGTACTATACAGGGGCACAGAGAGGGCACTAGCACCATGTGGGGGCACAGAGAGAGCACTAGTACTATATTGGGGCACAGAGAGGGCACTAGTACTGTATGGAGGCACAGAGGGCACTAGCACCATGTGGGGGCACAGAGAGGGCACTAGTACTATATTGGGGCACAGAGAGGGCACTAGTACTGTATGGAGGCACAGAGGGCACTAGTACTATACGGGGGCACAGAGATGGCACTAGTGGAGAGCACTACTCCTATAGGGAGGTACAGAGGGCCATATTATTATATAGAATCACTGATGAGGTCACAGAGGAGACTTGATAAGATATTTAGTGTAAAGATGGGAGTAAAATGCGTGAAATGATAATGTGACAATGTAGCTTAAGGTAACTTAATTGCACCACCAAACTGTTACAAAATAAACACACTATAAAAAGACTAAACATTACCACTATACTCCATCCTTATGGTGTTAGATCTCAGTTCTGCCAAGCATATAAGAGGTCTCACAGTCATACATAGTCATACAGTTATATTAAGTGACTTAATGTTCACCTTCTTTCTAGTTGGAGCCATTCACTTTTCTTATCTTTTCCATCTGGTCCAGACCACCATTACGACTTCTTCTAGCCTCAACTCATCTGTAGGGATTTCAACACAGACATGTTTGACTTCTCACATTTCCACCACCTTATCCATCTATTTTGATATCACTAATTCTTTACTGTTGCCCCATTTTCCCCATTACTGCACTTGCAGTGAAGCGCAGTGACCCAAAGTGCACACAGTGCGTTTTTGGTGCGTTTTGTCTGCACAGAAATGGGCCAAAAATGCATTGTAAACCTTCTCCCATGGTTTCCTATGACATTTTGCAAGTTCTTTGATCAGAATTTATCCTGACTGAATTTCATGTGCAGAAAAAGAAGCAGCATGTCCATTCTTTTTGCGTTTTCGCCTGCATTTTTCCTATACAATGCACTGGAAAAACGCATGGCAAATCTGCAGGCAAAACCACATAAAAAAACACATGAAAACGCATCAAAACGCTGCGTATTTATCTCAGCGTTTTTGCTGCCAATAGATGCAGGAACGCTGCAGAAATTTTCCTGATCGTGCGCACATAGCCAATACATTAAAACTTACTAGAAATAGCAACTGAAAGAGATCTACACAGATAGTGCCACAGAAACCAACAGTGCCAGACAGATGGTGCCCCTAAAAGTAATTGTGCCCAACAGATGGTAATAGTGAACCTCAGAGTGAGTACCCTAAAGAGTAAAAGTGTCGTACAAATGCACAAATGCACAAAGCATGGGAAACGAACAAGGAGAATTGGAACTACTAACGCAGGAAAAGAAAAATGATGTCATTGGAATCACTGAAACTTGGTGGGACGATACACATGATTGGAACACAAGGCTAAAAGGATACAACTTATTTGCAAGAAACAGACTTGATAAACGAGGAGGAGGTGTCGCATTGTATGTTAGAAAAGCGTATATCTGCACAGAGATTGAAGCAGAGACTGGGAGTTCCGTGGAAACTGTTTGGGCAAGAATACAAGGAGAGAAGAACAGAAAGGACACCATTGTAGGCATTTACTACAGGCCACCTGGGCAAACTGAAGATATGGATGAACTCTTTATGTATCAAATGACCAAGTTCTCCAAAAAATATGACGTAGTGGTCATGGGAGATTTCAACTATCCAGACATTTGTTGGGAATCTCTCTCAAGTAATGCTAACAGGTCAAGCAAATTCTTATCCTCTCTTGCTGACAACTTTATCTTCCAAAAGGTAGGAGAGAAAACAAGGGGATCTGCTACTTTGGATCTAATCCTTATAAACAGGGAGGAAATGATTGAGGAGGTAAAAGTGGCTGGGGCGCTAGGAGGCAGCGATCATGCTATTATAGAATTTTGGATAACTAGAGGAGGAAGACATGTGAAGACTGAAACTTCAAGGTTAGATTTCAGAAAGGCAGATTTTAAGCGACTCAGAAAGAGAATAGGAGGGATCCAATGGCTGGATATCTTTAAGGACAAAAATGTCCTGGAAGGATGGGAAATTTTTAAAAATGAGATTCTCAAACCACAATCGTTAACAATCCCAAAAAGTAGGAAAAATGGGAAGCATTTAAGGAAACCAGGATGGATGAACACAGAAATTAAACACATGCTAAAAATAAAGAAAGAAATGTTTATCAAATGGAAAGAGGGAGGCATATCTAAAGAAGATTATAATGCAGTCTGCAGATCCTGCAGGGCACGTATCAGGTTAGCTAAAGCTGACAATGAATTAAGGCTTACAAGAGATGTCAAAAGCAATAAAAAAGGATTTTGGGGGTATGTCAAAAGTAAAAGAAAAGTCAAAGATGCTATAGGATTTTTACAGGATGAAAATGGTGAAATGGTAAGAAAGGATGTTGAGAAGGCAGAACTTTTTAATTCCTATTTTGCATCAGTTTTCTCTCAGAAAGAAAATGTAACATCAACTGATCTTCACTGTCCTATTAAAGGAATAGAAGAATCCACCTTATTTGAAAACAGAAAGATTGTGAGGGAATATTTAGCTAACATAAGTGAGTTCAAGTCTCCAGGTCCAGATGAATTACACCCCAGAGTACTGAAGGAGATCGTAGAAGAAATTTTAGAACCACTCTCCATAATCTTTGAAAATTCTTGGAGAACAGGAGAAGTCCCAGAAGACTGGAGAAGAGCAAATGTTGTTCCTATCTTCAAAAAGGGGAAGAAGGTGGACCCAGGGAACTATATGCCGGTGAGTCTGACTTCTATACCAGGAAAGATCTTTGAACAAATTATTAAACAACATGTATGTAAGTACCGGGATAAGAATGAAGTGATTAACCAGAGTCAGCATGGGTTTGCAACTAACAAGTCATGTCAGACTAACTTAATTTCCTTCTATGACAGAATCACTGACTGGGTGGACAGGGAAATGCTGTAGATATAGTATATCTTGACTTCAGCAAAGCATTTGACAAAGTATCTCACACCATCCTTATTGAAAAAATGACCAAGTATGGAATGGACAAGGCAACTGTTAGGTGGATTCATAACTGGCTTAGTGATCGGACTCAAAGAGTGGTCGTAAATGGCTTCACATCCAGTTGGATGAATGTCTCAAGTGGGGTACCACAGGGCTCTGTCCTGGGACCTGTATTGTTCAACATCTTTATCAATGATTTAGATGAAGGAATTGAGGGTAAACTGATTAAATTTGCTGATGACACAAAGCTAGGAGGGATAGCTAACACCAGAGAAGAGAGAGAGAGGATTCAAAAAGACCTACATAAACTGGAGCAGTGGGCTGCAACTAACAGAATGTTTTTTTATCAGGGAAAAATGCAAAGTACAACATCTTAGCAATAAAAATGAAAAAAGCATATACAGAATGGGAGGAATACAGCTAAGCAACAGCACAAGTAAAAAAGACTTAGGTATACTAATAGATCATAGACTGAACATGAGTCAACAGTGTGATGCAGCAGCAAAAAAGGCAAATACTATTCTGGGATGTATTAACAGAAGCATAGAGTCTAGATCACGTGACGTCATTATCACACTTTACTCCTCTTTGGTCAGACCTCATCTGGAATACTGTGTCCAGTTTTGGGCACCACATTTTAAAAAAGACATTGACAAACTGGAGCAAGTTCAGAGAAGAGCGACCAGAATGGTGACCGGTCTGCAAACCATGTCCTATGAGGAACGGTTACAGAATTTGGAATGTTTAGCTTGCAAAAAAGAAGACTGAGAGGAGACTTAATAGCTGTCTACAAATATCTCAAGGGCTGTCACATTGTAGAAGGATCATCTTTATTCTCATTTGCACAAGGAAAGACTAGAAGCAATGGAATGAAACTGAATGGGAGGAGACAGATTAGATATTAGAAAAAACTTTTTGACAGTTATTGTGATCAATGAGTGGAACAGGCTGCCACGAGAGGTGGTGAGTTCCCCTTCAATGGACGTCTTCAAACAGAGGCTGGACAGACATCTATCTGAGATGATTTAGTGAATCCTGCTTTGAGCAGGGGGTTCGACCAGATGACCCAGGAGGTCCCTTCCAACTCTACCATTCTATGATTCTATGATCATTTGTGCCCTACACAATAATGGTCTTATCAGTTTCCTCAATAATGCTCCATGGGGGAACTATAATGTGTGGGGGAAAGTGCTGTGGAGGCACCAAAATCTATGAGGAATCACTGTGGGTGGTTACTGTGAGACGGAAATGATTGTTGGGGCCCTGTAGAGGTGGCACTGTGAAGGCATCACACTATGTAGAGGATTGCACTATGGGGCACCATACTCTGCGAAGGGGCACAGCAGGGGCAGGGGACACACTACATATTGTACAGCAGAGTAAAAATTCTCCTCTTAGCATTTTTTAGGAATATTTTTAGCCAAACTGGAGTATGTAATTTACAATATTTCAGATTTGCAACACTAAGGAATACACAATGTTACAAGCGTATGATTTATGCCCGGAAACATAGCGATCTTATAACAATGACTGAGGCGATTCTAAACCGATATTGCCTTGTATGCTAAATATAATAATCAGAACGAGTGCAGTGGACTTTATTCATGGAGATTGCCGTTCCCTGCTGGAGAGAGGTTCCAATATTTAAAGGGAAATTATCATTTTAAGTAACTTTTAAGAATAAGCTGCCATGTGTGTACATTTTGGAATATCACTATACCTGGTCATTTTTTTTTACTTTTATCCTGTATTTTCACCAGTTTTCGCCTCTACAGGAGAAGAATTCCTGCTTTTTCTCTTTGGTTGCAGACAGCAGGGTCGGCTCCAGGCTTTCGTAGGCCCCGGCGAAAGAGTCTCAGTGGGCCCCTTTAATAAATACCAGGATTCATGGTGCAGATACGGCAGAGAAATATATATATATATAGTACAAGGCCAAAGATTTCACTTACTTCTTACATTACATGAGTGATATCTATTGTAAATTCTACAATAGCTCAGAAACCGGCGATAACTGGCAGCGCACAGTGCAGACCGGACAGTATAGTCCTCCATACAGTATAATGGGCCCTATATAATGCTACATACAGAATAATGAGAACAATACCGTATACTGCTTCATACAGAATAATTGGCCCCATATAATGCTCCATACAGAATAATGGACCTCATATATTGCTTCAAACAGAATAATGCACTCCAATTCAATGCTCCATGCAGAATAATTGGCCCCATATTGTGCTCCATACAGAATAATGGACCCCATATAATACTCCATAGAGAATAATGGACCCCATATAATTCTCCATACAGAATAATGAGCCCCATATAATGCTCTATAGAGAATAATAAAATAGTGGATCCCATATAATGCTCCATACAGAATAATGGACCCCATATAATGCTCCATACAGACTAATGCACCCCATATTATGCTCCATACAGAATAATGGACCCCATATAATGCTCCATAGAGAATAATCGACCCCATATAATTCTCCATACAGAATAATGAGCCCCATATAATGCTCAATAGAGAATAATAGAATAATGGACCCCATATAATGCTTCATACAGAATAATGGACCCCATACAGTGCTGGCCAAAAGTATTGGCACCCCTGCAATTCTGTCAGATAATACTCAATTTCTTCCTGAAAATGATTGCAATCACAAATTCTTTGGTATTATCTTCATTTAATTTGCTTGCAAGGAAAAAACACAAAAGAGAATGAAGCAAAAATCAAATCATTGATCATTTCACACAAAACTCCAAAAATGGGCCAGACAAAAGTATTGGCACCCTCAGCCTAATACTTTAGCCAAAATAACTGCGAACAACCGCTTCCGGTAACCATCAATGAGTTTCTTACAATGCTCTGCTGGAATTGTAGACCATTCTTCTTTGGCAAACTGCTCCAGGTCCCTGATATTTGAAGGGTGCCTTCTCCAAACTGCCATTTTGAGATCTCTCCACAGGTGTTCTATGGGATTCAGGTCTGGACTCATTGCTGGCCACCTTAGAAGTCTCCAGTGCTTTCTCTCAAACCATTTTATAGTGCTTTTGGAAGTGTGTTTTGGGTCATTGTCCTGCTGGAAGACCCATGACCTCTGAGGGAGACCCAGCTTTCTCACACTGGTCCCTACATTATGCTGCAAAATTTGTTGGTAGTCTTCAGACTTCATAATGCCATGCACACGGTCAAGCAGTCCAGTGCCAGAGGCAGCAAAGCAACCCCAAAACATCAGGGATCCTCCGCCATGTTTGACTGTAGGGACCGTGTTCTTTTCTTTGAATGCCTCTTTTTTTTTCCTGTACACTCTATGTTGATGCTTTTTGCCAAAAAGCTCTACTTTTGTCTCATCTGACCAGAGAACATTCTTCCAAAACATTTTAGGCTTTCTCAGGTAAGTTTTGGCAAACTCCAGCCTGGCTTTTTTATGTCTCAGGGTAGAAGTGGGGTCTTCCTGGGTATCCTACCATACAGTCCCTTTTCATTCAGAGGCCGACGGATAGTACGGGTTGACACTGTTGTACCCTCGGACTGCAGGGCAGCTTGAACTTGCTTAGATGTTAGTCGAGGTTCTTTATCCACCATCCGCACAATCTTGCGTTGAAATCTCTCGTCAATTTTTCTTTTCCGTAGACATCTAGGGAGGTTAGCCACAGTGCCATGGGCTTTAAACTTCTTGATGACACTGTGCACGGAAGACACAGGAACATTCAGGTCTTTGGAGATGGACTTGTAGCCTTGAGATTGCTCATGCTTCCTCACAATTTGGTTTCTCAAGTCCTCAGACAGTTCTTTGGTCTTCTTTCTTTTCTCCATGCTCAATGTGGTACACACAAGGACACAGGAAAGAGGTTGAGTCAACTTTAATCCATGTTAACTGGCTGCAAGTGTGATTTAGTTATTGCCAACACCTGTTAGGTGCCACAGGTAAGTTACAGGTGCTGTTAATTACACGAATTAGAGAAGCATCACATGATTTTTCAAAGGGTGCCAATACTTTTGTCCACCCCCTTTTTTAGGTTTGGTGTGGAATTGTATCCAATTTGGCTTTAGGACAATTCTTTTTGTGTTTTTTTCATTGAAGTCAAATTAAATGAAGAGAATAATACCAAAGAATTTCTGATTGCAATCATTTTCAGTGTCGTGAAAGCTCATCAAGAGAATGCCAAGAGTGTGCAAAGCAGTCATCAAAGCAAAAGGTGGCTACTTTGAAGAACCTAGAATAAAAGACATATTTTCAGTTGTTTCACACTTTTTTGTTAAGTATATAATTCCACATATGTTAATTCATAGTTTTGATGAATTCAGTGTGAATGTACAATTTTCTTTAAATGAGAAGGTATGTCTAAACTTTTGGTATGTACTGTAAGTCCCCTGCATAGTGCTTCGTATAGTACACACATCCCCCGCATAGTGCTCCGTACTGTATACACGACCTCCTCATAGTGCTCCGTACTGTACACATGGCCCCGCATAGAGCTTCGTACTGTATACATGGCTCCGCATAGTGCTCCGTACTGTACACATGGCTCCGCATAGAGCTTCGTACTGTATACATGGCTCCGCATAGTGCTGAGTACTGTATACACGTCCCGGCATAGTGCTCCGTACTGTATACACGACCACCGCATAGTGCTCCCTACTGAATACATGGCCCGCATAGTGCTCCCTACTGTATACGTGGCCCCGCATAGTGCTCCCTACTGTATACATGGCCCCGCATAGTGCTTCGTACAGTATACATGGCCCCGCATAGTGCTCCGTACTGTATACATGGCCCCGCATAGTGCTCCGTACTGTATACATGGCCCCGTATAGTGCTCCATACTGTATACATGGCCCAGCATAGTGCTCACTATTGTATACACGGCCTCGAATAGTGCTCCATACTGTATACATCAACCCGCATAGTGCTCCGTACTGTATACATGGCCCCGCATAGTGCTCCGCACTGTACACATGGCCCCACATAGTGCTCCGTACTGTATACATGGCCCCGTATAGTGCTCCATAATGTATACATAGCCCCACAGAGTGCTGCACACAGTATAAATGGCCCTGCATAGTGCTGCACTCAGTATACATGGCCCTACAAAGAGCTCTGAACTATATACATGGCCCCCCATAGTGCTCCATACTGTATACATGGCCCCGCATAGTGCACCATACTGTATACATGGCCCCGCATAGTGCTCCGTACTGTATACATGGCCCCGCATAGTGCTCGGTACTGTATACATGGCCCCGCATAGTACTCCGTACTGTAAACATGTCCCCCGCATAGTGTTTCGTACTGTATACATGGCCCAGCATAATGCTCTGTACTACTATATACATGGCCCCGCAGAGTGCTCCGTACTGTATACATGGCTCCGCATAGTACTCCGTAGTGTATACACGTCCCCGCATAGTGCACCGTACTGCATACATGGCCCCGCATAGTACTCCGTACTGTATACATGGCCCCGCATAGTGCTTCGTACTGTATACATGGCCCCGCATATTGCTCCGTACTACTATATACATGGCCCCGTATAGTGCTCCGCACTGTATACTCGGCCCCCGCATAGTGCTCGGTACTGTATACATGGCCCCGCATCCTGCTCTGTTTTGTATATATGGCCCCGCATAGTGCTGCACACAGTATACATTGCCCCGCATAGTGCTCCATATTGTATACACGGCCCCGCATAGTGCTCCGCACTGAATACATGGCTCCGCATAGTGCTCCGTACTGTATATATGGCCTCGTATAGTGCTGCACATAGTATGAATGGCCCTGAATAGCGCTGCACTCAGTATACATGGCCCTGCATAGTGCTCCGTACTGTATACATGGCCCCGCATAGTGCTCCGTACTGTACACATGGCCCCGCATAGTGCTCCGTACTGTATACATGGCCCCGCATAGCGCTCTGTACTGTATACATGGCCCAGCATAGTGCTCCGTACTGTATACATGGCCCCGCATAGTGATCTGTACTGTATGCATGTCCTCGCATAGTGCTACCTACAGTATACATGGTCCCGCATAGTGCTCCGTACTATATATATGGCCCCGCATAGAGCTCCATACTGTACATACTGTATACATGGCCCCGCATAGTGCTGCACACACTATAAATGGCCCTGCATAGTGCTGCACTCAGTATACATGGCCCCGCATAGTTCTACGTACTGTATACATGGCCCCGCATAGTGCTCCATACTGTATACATGGCCCCGCATAGTGCTCGTACTGTATACATGGCCCCACATAGTGCTCGTACTGTATACATGGCCCCGCATAGTGCTACGTACTGTATACATGGCCCCGCATAGTGCTCCGTACTGTATACATGGCCCCGCATAGTGCTAGTACTGTATACATGTCCCTCCATAGTGCTTCGTACTGTATACATGGCCCCGCATAGTGCTCCGTAATGTATACACGGCCCCCGCATTGGGCTCGGTACTACTATATACATGGCCCTGCTTAGTGCTCCGTACTGTATACATGGCCCCGCATAGTGCTCCATACTGTATGCATGTCCTCGCATAGTGCTACCTACCGTATACATGGTCCCGCATAGTGCTTCATACTGTATACATGGCCCCGCATAATGCTCCGTACTGTACATACTGTATACATGGCCCCGCATAGTGCTGCACATACTATAAATGGCCCTGCATAGTGCTGCACTCAGTATACATGGCCCCGCATAGTGCTCCGTACTGTATGCATGGCTCCGCATAGTGCTCCGTACTACTGTATACATGGCCCCGCATAGTGCTCCGTACTACTGTATACATGGCTCCGCATAGTGTTGCACACACTATAAATGGCCCTGCATAGTGCTGCACTCAGTATACATGGCCCCGCATAGTGCTCCGTACTGTATACATGGCTCCGCATAGTGCTCCGTACTACTGTATACATGGCCCCGCATAGTGCTCCGTACTACTGTATACATGGCCCCGCATAGTGCTCCGTACTGTATACATGGCCCCGCATAGTGCTCCGTACTGTATACACGGCCCCCGCATTGTGCTCGGTACTACTTTATACATGGCCCTGCTTAGTGCTCCGTACTGTATATGACGCGCCCTGGGCCTATGTGATGTAGCGTTGCGCACGCAGGGACTACCCGGAGCCGGATCTGATAGGGGTAGTAGTCTCGTGGCGGTGACCCGGTCCGTGCCCAGGGAGTCAGACTAAGTGGCGGTATATTAGCAGTAGATGTTGGATGACTACGCCACCCGTTGAATGCAGCTATGGAGCTGCCGCTGCAGGGCAGACCGCTGAGGCCGGTGGAAGGATGGTGCAGCGTGGATGGTATAACCCCCAACGGGAGGGGTATGGCCTCAGGGCAGCCGACGTGAATGATGGGGGTAGCAGGAACCACTCAGAGACGATGCGGTGTAGTTCAGGGTCTTTACTGGTGACAAAGATAGACCCTCCCGGAGTACTTGCTAGCGATCGGGGCCTGGTCAGTCCTTGAGCAGATGGGATCTCCCCTGGCCAGGCGGAGTTGTAGGCCTTCCCGACTAACTGTACTCTTTTGGCTACCTTGCTAGAGGCGGGTAAAAGTAGCCCACGTCCCTGAGTGTACCGTGTGGTGCTCACCCGTATGGCCGGTGACTCGGGGCCTTCTAACGGCTTCCGCTCCACGACGGCGGTGCTGGTCCCACGCGTGTGACCGTGCCTTCGGGTTTCTGGGCCAGAGAACCTGAAATCCCCTGCCGGTCGGTTTCTGCTGCTGGGTAAGATTAGTCCCCACAGCCTCGGACTCCGGGTCCGGTGATAACTTCTCAGTCAGGGCGAGCTCTGCAGCTGCCAGCCCCTGACTCCTTGTAACACTGCTCCCACAGAGCTCCTGTTGTTGTTCTTCCTATGCTGCTTCTCTTCTTCTCTCTACTCTTCAACAACCCTAACCCTGCCTCAGCCCTAAGTTTATATAGGGGAAGTTCTTCCCCTCCCAGGATTGGGCAGGAGGTGTGGCATGCATAAGATTCCTGACCAAGAGACCTCCCACCTGCTCTCAGACATAATATTGCATTACTGTGGAAACCAGACCCCTGGGGTGCCACATTCCCCCCTAGTGAAATTTAGTACTCCGGGACTAAACATACTTTTGTAAACATAACAAGGTAAAAACAATAACAATACAATACATTAAATGGTCACGGCGTGTCCGCAACCGGGTGCAGTCTTTGAAGGAAACAAAGGTGTCCATTTAACCAAAACAGGGAGACGTAACCAGGTAGGGGTCTGTCCTGCCCCGAGTCCTTAACAGTCTTTAGTCCATCCTAGGTTACGCTCCACTAACTGTACAAGGATTCCCGGTAAATCCACCAAGGACTCCTAAAAATAACTAGAAACACATAATTATTTACAAGTAACAGACAGGTGACCACAAATAAACAATTTAAACACTTCAAATCCTCCAACGTGCGGGTAACTGGCCTTTAGTGGCCCTAGTGGACCTACGGAGCTGACTGTCTGGCCCTGAACTACAGGGTGTAGGAGCTGTCAAGGGTAAACTGGGCAGCTGTCTACGGGCTCTTTGACTCACTAGGGGTATGGCAGGCTCACTATAAGCAGAGGGTTGATCCTCCTGATCTGCTTGTGTGGAGTCTTCTGCCTCCTGGTTCGGCTGTTCTTCCAGCAATACCGGTTGCTCCGTAAGTACTTGGGATGCCGGTTGGAGGAACGTGAGGACGGGTACCACAACTGCACCATTGACTTGAGTCCAGGACCGAGGGAAGTCTCCGAGCACAGTACTAACCATATCTTCCTTTTCCTCTACGGGTCGAGGGTCTTCTTGTTCCTCTTCAGGGTTCCGTAGCTGTTCGGGACACTTCTTCAGGTGATCCCGGGATACAATGGTTGTGGTTTCCCCCCCGTCCTTGCTGATGGTACAGACCTTCGGGTTGTCGTGGCTTGAGGGCAGTACGGTGTACGGGTCCTTCTCCCACTGGTCGTCCAACTTGTGGAGCCATCTTTTCCTCTTCAAGACCTGCTCTCCGGGCACCAGGGGAACAGCGGGAGCATATTGGTTGTAAGTTTTCTCTTGTCTTTCCCTAGCTTGACAGAGACTTCGCTCCACGCTCTCCTGTACTTTCCGGTACTGCTGCTGCCTCTCTGTATCCCAGTCTGCTTCTGGTGAAGTGTCCTCGGGTGTCAGGACTCCCATCTCCAGGTCAACAGGTAGCTTACCAGGTCTTGCCCTCATCAGGTAAGCCGGGGTACAGTTGGTGGAACCTACCGGGATGTGGTTGTATAGGTCCACTAGGTCGGGCAGCTTCTCGGGCCACAGACTGCGTTCTTCCAGGGGCAATGTTTTCAGAAGATCTATTACCACCTGGTTCATTTTCTCACAAAGTCCATTAGTTTGCGGGTGATAGGGTGTCGTCCTTATCTTCCGGCAGCCATACAGAGTGCAGAATTCTTGGAAGACCTCCGCTTCAAAGGCAGGCCCCTGGTCCGTCAACACTTGGTCCGGGTACTCGTGTGGACGGCAGAAATGCTGCTGGAAGGCTCTAGCTGCTGTTCGAGCTGTTAAGTCCTTGACGGGGACGACAACCAAGAACCGGGAGTAGTGATTCACGATGGTTAGCGCGTAGATGTAGCCACTTCTGCTTGGGGTCAGTTTTACATGATCCAAGGCTACCAGTTCCAACGGCTGCCGGGTGATGATGGACTGAAGGGGGGTCTTCTGGCTGACACGGTCCTTCCTTCTCAGGTTGCATGGGCCACAGTCTCTGCACCACCTCTCGATGGTTCCTCTCATGCCTACCCAATGGAACCGCCCACGCAGCAGGAACTCCAGCTTCTTCCATCCGAAGTGCCCAGCCCCGTCGTGGTATGCCTCCATCACCATAGCTGCGTCCCTTCTTGGCACCTGTTATGCACACGCCCGGGCTAAGCGGCGTGTGCGTGTGATTGGTAGTGATTCCACTGGACCGTGCCGGAGAGTGAATGCCTGGAGGGGCGTGACTAAGTATTCACCCGATCCGACCAGGGTCGCACGACGGCATACGACGCCAGTGCACCAAGGAGGAACCGAGCAGAGGGACCAGGTGCTACTCCAGGACAGACCCCGGACACGGCTGTTGACCCACACAGGGAAATACAGGAACAGGCTGGTAGGCTGGCACACAGACTGGAGGGTATAGGCAGGCACGACTGGTATGCAGGCAGGCGGGTATGCAGGCAGGGGGGTAAAGGCAAGCACAGCTAGAGTGCAGACAGGGAGGCACTAGCAGGTAGGAACACAGGCGGGATAGGACCCAGTACACACCGGGACTCAGGAACAATACAGGCAGAGGGTTACAGGCAAGCACAGCTAGAGTGCAGACAAGGCTGAGCAGGGAGGACAGGGCTCTGTTCACACGGAACAGACAGGAAGGGAAAGACAGAGCCAGATACTCACACAGTACTTGCAGAGAAAACAAGCAGGAGTTAGGTACGAGTTCAGACTCTGCAGAAAAAGGAAGGGAACGGACATAGAGGCAAAACAGGTAAAGGACAGGAGAGTGTTCAGACTGGAACTGAGTGTACGGAGGAGACCGACACTGCAGCGGGATACAGGAGCGGGTCAGGGAATACGGCCCCCAGAGAGGCGGAACGAACAGGCAAGGAGCGTGTTCAGACAGGACAGACCAGAAACAGGAGCGGGTCTAGGAAATCGGCCACTAGAAGGCGGAACGAACAGGCAAGGAGCGTGTTCAGACAGGACAGACAAGAGAACACAGAAAGGACTCAGTTCGGACACGGGAACTAATACCGCAAAGCAGGAGACATACAGGACTTAGTTCAGACACGGGAACTAATACCGCAAAGCAGGAGACATACAGGACACAGTTCAGACACGGGAGCTGATACCGCAAAGCAGGAGACATACAGGACTCAGTTCAGACATGGGAACTGATACAAAAAGCAGGAGACATACAGGACTCAGTTCAGACACGGGAACTGATACAAGAAGCAGGAGACATACAGGACTCAGTTCAGACACGGGAACTGATACAAAAAGCAGGAGACATACAGGACTCAGTTCAGACACGGGAACTAATACCGAAAAGCAGGAGACATACAGGACTAGTTCAGACAGGCCTGGAAATACAGCCTCCAGGAAAGGCAGACAAGGAAACAAAGACGGGACCTGGCACCTTCAGAGTGCAAGCACACACTGAAGGAAAACACTATGCTCAGGCAGGGATAGAAGGGAGCTGCTGAGCTATATACCAAGTGTCAGACAGCAATAGGCTGAGGACGCACAAGGGGTGTGACCCACAGCAGGTACAAAAAGCAGGAAGTGATCGGGCGCCGCCCTTAAGCAGCAGAGACAGACACAAACAGACAGCATGGAGGGAAGCCAGAGAGACATTCCGGACAGGAGATCAAGTGCGCGCTCCTGCACAGTGGGAAATGGACCACTATGCAAGGACGCCGCCAGGTATGTTACAGTACCTCCCCCCTTACGCCCCCTCTTCTTCAGACCTGCCAGAATCTTCCGCAGGGAATTCGAGGACCAGTCGTTCACTGGGTTGGAGGGGGACAGAGACTTGAGGGTAATCTCTGCTTCGAGGTACATCTTGTCAAGCTCACAGGAAAAAATAGACGGGTTATCAGGTACATAATGAGGAAAAGTCACTGTCTCTTTGTTATCTGGTGGTACCCCGGAGGATTCAGGAAACAACTGGAGGTCCTCCGCCGGGTCAGAAGAGTGCAGAGGCTCAGAGAAAACAACTGCTTCAGAGTACACTAGGTCGGACTCACTGGAGGAAGCAGGCGAGGTATCGGGTACCGAATATAGGAAAGTCTCTGTCCATTCACCACCAGGTGGCACCCCGAAGGGTTCTGAACACAACTGGAGGTCCTCCGCCTGGTCGGAGGGGTGTAGAGACTCGGGAGTAACCTCTGCTTCGGAGTACACTAGGTTGGACTCACTGGAGGAAGCAGGCGAGGTATCGGGTACCGAGTATAGGAAAGTCTCTGTCCATTCACCACCAGGTGGCACCCCGAAGGGTTCTGAACACAACTGGAGGTCCTCCGCCTGGTCGGAGGGGTGTAGAGACTCGGGAGTAACTTCTGCTTCGGAGTACACTAGGTTGGACTCACTGGACGAAGCGAGCGAGGTATCAGGTACAGAGTATAGGAGAGTCTCTGTCCTTTCGTTACCAGGTAGCACCCCGAAGGGTTCAGGAGACAACTGGAGATCCTCCGCCTGGTCGGAGGGGTGTAGAGACTCGGAGGTAACTACCACTTTGGGGTACCCATTGTCAGGCTCACAGGACGAAGCGGACAAAGTATTGAGTACCGGGTGTAGAGAAGTCTCTCTCCATTTGTCATCGAGTGGTATCCCGGAGGATTCAGGAGGCAACAGGGGATCCTCCGCCAGGTAGTAGAGGTGCACAGACTCAGAGGTAACCACAGCTTTGGAGCATCCTTGGACATGCACACCGGTTAAAGAGAGAGAAGCATCTGATGCCGGGTGCAGGAAGTTCTCCTGTGTGGAGTCTGGATGGGCAGAAGTCTCTTCGGGCAGGAGAACTGGTGCACTACACACGCACATTACCCATTGGGGTTTCTCCGGGATACAGGGAGATGAAGCTTCAGTAGGGACTTCAAGGTTGGGGACAGGAGGTCTCAGGGAGGACAGACCCTGGCGTGACGGCTTGCCTCTACGTCTAGCACGTCTGGACTGCCTCTTGAGTTTGAGAGAAGTATTCCGGAAAGCGTAGTCACCCTGTGAGGATTCTGGGTGGGCAGTAGTCTCATTGGGCTGGAGGACTATTGCGCTACCCACACACATTACCCATCGGGGCTGCTCCGGGATATTGGGAGGTGAAGCTTCAGCAGGAGCCTCCGGGTTAGGATCATCGAAGACCATTAGAAAGGCCACCAGGAAGGCCATTAGGTCCCGGAGGATCGGATCCTGTGATTCATATAGGGGGTTGATCCATTCCAAGGCATCACCCGCCAGGTAAGACATCATAAAGGCCACTTTAGCCCAATCGGAAGGAAAGTAGAGAGGGTAGGCCTTAAAGTGTAGCATGCATTGCTCCACAAATGCACGACACTGTCTTGGATCCCCATAGTAACGTGGCGGATCCGCAGGAACGAGAGCTGATAGATCCATCTGGACGGTGCGTAATTTCGCCTGGAACTCAGCTAAGAGAAAAAAAAAATATTTATTTATTTTAATGCATATATTCGCTGGAAAACTTCTCAGAGGGCGAAGGCCGTGGGGCTCAACGGGAACCATGGCCTGAGCATGCTGGCCTGAGCATGCTGTTATGCACACGCCCGGGCTAAGCGGCGTGTGCGTGTGATTGGTAGTGATTCCACTGGACCGTGCCGGAGAGTGAATGCCTGGAGGGGCGTGACTAAGTATTCACCCGATCCGACCAGGGTCGCACGACGGCATACGACGCCAGTGCACCAAGGAGGAACCGAGCAGAGGGACCAGGTGCTACTCCAGGACAGACCCCGGACACGGCTGTTGACCCACACAGGGAAATACAGGAACAGGCTGGTAGGCTGGCACACAGACTGGAGGGTATAGGCAGGCACGACTGGTATGCAGGCAGGCGGGTATGCAGGCAGGGGGGTAAAGGCAAGCACAGCTAGAGTGCAGACAGGGAGGCACTAGCAGGTAGGAACACAGGCGGGATAGGACCCAGTACACACCGGGACTCAGGAACAATACAGGCAGAGGGTTACAGGCAAGCACAGCTAGAGTGCAGACAAGGCTGAGCAGGGAGGACAGGGCTCTGTTCACACGGAACAGACAGGAAGGGAAAGACAGAGCCAGATACTCACACAGTACTTGCAGAGAAAACAAGCAGGAGTTAGGTACGAGTTCAGACTCTGCAGAAAAAGGAAGGGAACGGACATAGAGGCAAAACAGGTAAAGGACAGGAGAGTGTTCAGACTGGAACTGAGTGTACGGAGGAGACCGACACTGCAGCGGGATACAGGAGCGGGTCAGGGAATACGGCCCCCAGAGAGGCGGAACGAACAGGCAAGGAGCGTGTTCAGACAGGACAGACCAGAAACAGGAGCGGGTCTAGGAAATCGGCCACTAGAAGGCGGAACGAACAGGCAAGGAGCGTGTTCAGACAGGACAGACAAGAGAACACAGAAAGGACTCAGTTCGGACACGGGAACTAATACCGCAAAGCAGGAGACATACAGGACTTAGTTCAGACACGGGAACTAATACCGCAAAGCAGGAGACATACAGGACACAGTTCAGACACGGGAGCTGATACCGCAAAGCAGGAGACATACAGGACTCAGTTCAGACACGGGAACTGATACAAAAAGCAGGAGACATACAGGACTCAGTTCAGACACGGGAACTGATACAAGAAGCAGGAGACATACAGGACTCAGTTCAGACACGGGAACTGATACAAAAAGCAGGAGACATACAGGACTCAGTTCAGACACGGGAACTAATACCGAAAAGCAGGAGACATACAGGACTAGTTCAGACAGGCCTGGAAATACAGCCTCCAGGAAAGGCAGACAAGGAAACAAAGACGGGACCTGGCACCTTCAGAGTGCAAGCACACACTGAAGGAAAACACTATGCTCAGGCAGGGATAGAAGGGAGCTGCTGAGCTATATACCAAGTGTCAGACAGCAATAGGCTGAGGACGCACAAGGGGTGTGACCCACAGCAGGTACAAAAAGCAGGAAGTGATCGGGCGCCGCCCTTAAGCAGCAGAGACAGACACAAACAGACAGCATGGAGGGAAGCCAGAGAGACATTCCGGACAGGAGATCAAGTGCGCGCTCCTGCACAGTGGGAAATGGACCACTATGCAAGGACGCCGCCAGGTATGTTACAGCACCACTACTTGCCAGATCAGTTCATGCGTCCGGGAGTTAACCATTCTGCGGCACAACTTCCCCTTGTAAAGGAACAGTCGACTCTTCTCTGCCCACAGTTGTTTGGCTTCCTCCGGAGCATCTGGGTCAAGGCGAGCTTCTGGCTGAGTCAGCATCTCCTTCACTAGCCGGACGGCAGGGTCGCTGTCTTGCGTTTCCGCCCAGTTGTAGTGAGGTAAGGGGTTGAACGTAGCGGCTTGCTTACCCCTTACATGGTGGGAATACTGGATAGTCCCATGACGGTGGAACGCAGGGAGTTCGACCTCTTCCAATTCTTCTGAATCCTCACCCTCATCCGGTAGGTCTGGCATCCTGGACAGGGCGTCCGCGTTGGTATTGGAGCGTCCTGCCCGGTATTTGATTGTAAACTCATAGTTGGACAAGCGGGCCATCCATCTCTGCTCTAGGGCACCGAGTCTTGCAGTGTCCAGGTGTGTCAACGGGTTGTTATCCGTGTACACGGTGAACCGGGAAGAAGCGAGGTAGTGCTTAAAGCGTTCGGTGACTGCCCACACCACTGCCAGGAACTCTAGCTTAAATGAGCTGTAATTCTCAGGATTTCTTTCGGTGGGTCGCAGTTTTCGG
This sequence comes from Phyllobates terribilis, assembly GCF_046119375.1. Taxonomy (NCBI): domain Eukaryota; kingdom Metazoa; phylum Chordata; class Amphibia; order Anura; family Dendrobatidae; genus Phyllobates; species Phyllobates terribilis. The sequence continues at coordinate 800,986,270 of NW_027362763.1, read as the reverse complement.
CTGGCGTAAGCAATTACCCGTTCTTTCCCCTGCTGGATCTGGGACAGTACGGCTCCTAGCCCGATGTTACTGGCGTCGGTATAGAGGATAAAGGGCTGGCTAAAATCAGGGTACGCCAGGATTTCATCCCCCGTGAGGGCCATCTTCAGCTGGCGGAAAGACTCTTCTTCTAGCTTCTCCCATCTGAAGGGCGGCTTCTGGTTCTTGGCCTTCCTGGACTGGCCTATCAGGAGGTCCTGCATAGGAGCTGCCTTTTTGGTGAAACCGGGAATAAACCTTCGGTAGTAGCCTACCAACCCGAGGAACTGCCTCACTTCCTTTACGCTGGAGGGGCTTGGCCATTCCTTAATCGCGGTGATCTTATCAGGGTCGGGAGCCACTCCGTCAGCACTCACCACGTGTCCCAGGTACTGCACCTTTGGCTTCAGGAGGTGACACTTAGAGGGTTTCACCTTCAGGCCGTAACTTGCCAGGGCTTCGAACACTTCCGCCAGGTGTTTCAGGTGGTCCTCATAAGTCTTGGAATATACGATGACATCGTCCAGGTACAACAGGACCGTCTCGAAGTTTCTGTGTCCCAGACAGCACTCCATTAATCGTTGGAAGGTTCCTGGTGCATTGCAGAGTCCGAACGGCATACAAGTAAACTCGCTAAGTCCCATCGGGGTGGTGAATGCGGTCTTCTCCCGGTCCGCCTCTGCTACAGGAACCTGCCAGTACCCGCTAGTGAGATCCAAGGTAGAGAAGAAGTTAGCAGATCTTAAAGCAGCCAAAGACTCCTCTATCCTTGGTAAGGGGTACGCATCCTTGTGTGTGATACGGTTGATTTTCCGGTAATCTACACACATCCTCATGGTGTTGTCTTTCTTTTTGACTAAGACTAGTGGCGCTGCCCAGGGGCTACAGCTATCCCTGATTACCCCAGCCTCCCTCATGTCTCTAAGCATCCCCTTGACGTGTTGGTAATGTGCAGGGGGTACGGGTCGATACCTCTCTTTTATGGGAGGATGATCTCCCGTGGGGATGTGGTGTTCTACCCCCTTGACTCGCCCGAAGTCTAACGGGTGTTTACTAAACACTCTCTCATACTCTTGAACCACCCGGTAGACTCCCTGTTTCTGGTGGGAGGGAGTGGAGTCAGTTCCCAAATGTAGTTGCTGACACCAATCCTCCATTACTTTCTTAGAGCCGTTACCTTCCTCCGGGTGAGATGGAGGCAAGGGTTCCACAGACTGTATAGAGTTTTGGTTGATGGTATATAATTTGGCTAGCGTGGCATACCGGGGTAGGTATACTTCCCTCTTCCCGATATTTATTATGCGAACGGTCACCCTCCCATGGCGTACATTAACCACCCCCCGGGCTGTCAAAATGGTGGGCCTACTGTCTGAATAGACTGGTTCTACCATTGCCTGGTAATCTCTACCTCTCAGACCAATAGCTGCCTGGCACCAAATCATCATTTCACTTTTCGGGGGCATGGCAATAGGGAAAGGGTCACACATTCTTACGCTACCAATCTCACCACCGGAGAGTTCCACCTGTTGCCGTCGCATCAGTGCCCGGATTTCTTTCTGGAGCACTCGCTGCTCACCGGAGCTGGCGTTCTTGGCAACCTGCTGTAAAATGAAAATCACCTCTGCAAGACAATTTTCAATCACATTAGTTCCTAACGTTATCTTTGGGTGACTCTCGCGCTTGTCAATGTCTACAATGATCAGTCCCTGTGCTGCCAGTTCGACTCGACCGATTTTAATGGTCATCTCTTTAAATCCGATCTGCGGCACGGGTTGACCATTGCTGGCGATGATACTCAAATAGTCGTCAGGGTAGCGGGTTATATCCGAGTCATTCCAGTACTGCTTGAAGAGCACGTACGGGATGGTGGTGACCTGTGACCCGGTGTCCAGTAGGGCACTCATAGGGATGCCATCCAGTACCACAGGCAAGACTGGACGTCCTCCCACATATTTGTCGCGCCAGTTCGATGGGCCTGGTGATCTTTTTCCTGGGGGTTGGCCCTCTACCCCAGGTTGTGCCAGTTTAAAGGACAGTACCTTGCCATATGTCCGGGTTGATTGCAGCGGCGGCAGATGGGTCGTCCGTCCTCGTTGTATCGGTCGCTGGGTCTTCCTCTGGCCGGTGGGGTCCTCCTTGGTCGACGTCACGGGATGTCCTCCGGTCCAGATGCCAGCTGGATCTTCCCTGGAGTAGAAACCTGTAAAGACTGCACAGTTCGGGTTAGCGCAGCAACGCTTTTAGCTAGCTCTTGGACCTGATGGTGCAGGTCTAGAGCCGGGTCATTGTTCAAAGCCTGCGCATCAGCTCCCACAGGCCCTGCCGACAAGGGCGCCGCCTCCTGGTGGTAAGTGGTAGTGGGGCGTCTGTGGGCCACAACACCACCTGGTGCCGGTTCTCGGAGCACCCGGATGGCTCTGTCCTTGAACTGTGCAAATCCCAGATGAGGGTCCTGTAAGGCCATTGCCGCAACTGAGTTCGGTGGGCATTGCAATATAAACCCTCTATAAATTGTTCAGTCAACAGCCAGTCCTCGTCTCCCACGCCGTCAGGGTCGGTCTGCTTAATGGCTCTCAGGGCCTCTTGTAGGTTTAGTGCATAGTCCCTTATACTCTCTTGTGCTCGCTGCTTGCACCCGTAGAATCTAAGCTTGATCTCGGCTGAGGTGCGGGTATCAAAGGTGTCCTTCAGCCGGGTTAGTATCCCTGCGACAGTCCTCCCCCCAGGTGGCCAGGACTTTACCTCCCTTTGGGCTGCCCCAGTTAGTTGGGCCACCAGGATGCTCACTTTTTGCTCTTCTGTGAGGGGGTACACCTGGAAGAGGCTATCCAGCTTTTCTCTAAAGTCATGCAGGGTATGTGACTCCCCTGAGTACTGGGGTAGCCAGGCCGCTCCCGGGATATAGGGCATGGTGAAAGGCATGACTGCAGCAGCGGTGGCGCTGGCGGGGGTTGAGGCAGTGAAGCTCTCCTCCGTATCCGACATCTTCCTCCCCCCTAGTGGACCGTGCCCTACCTTGCGATGATCCTCTTCCGTAGGCCGCGGCTCCGCAGTGGATCGTCAGGGTTGAGGACCTTCCGTCGCGCTCCTGTGACGTCGGCGTCTGCTGGGCTCCTTCCAGGACCTTACGCAACGTCCAGACGTGAGGCGGGGCTTCAGTTCTCGCGCGCTTTCGGAGTCCACGCCCCTCTTCTTCCCGCGCGGCGTCCAACGGCGGGAAAACTCCACGGATGGCGGGAAGAAGGCAGAAGATGGCGCCGGATGGCGGGAATCTTCACCGATGGCGGGAAGAAGGCTGAAGATGGCGCCGGATGGCGGGAATCTTCAGCACTGGTAAGTTTTAAAAGTCTCTTTTTCAGGCACGCAGTACCCGGTGGTTACGGGCACGATATCCTGCCGACTACGCCAAAAGTTGACGCGCCCTGGGCCTATGTGATGTAGCGTTGCGCACGCAGGGACTACCCGGAGCCGGATCTGATAGGGGTAGTAGTCTCGTGGCGGTGACCCGGTCCGTGCCCAGGGAGTCAGACTAAGTGGCGGTATATTAGCAGTAGATGTTGGATGACTACGCCACCCGTTGAATGCAGCTATGGAGCTGCCGCTGCAGGGCAGACCGCTGAGGCCGGTGGAAGGATGGTGCAGCGTGGATGGTATAACCCCCAACGGGAGGGGTATGGCCTCAGGGCAGCCGACGTGAATGATGGGGGTAGCAGGAACCACTCAGAGACGATGCGGTGTAGTTCAGGGTCTTTACTGGTGACAAAGATAGACCCTCCCGGAGTACTTGCTAGCGATCGGGGCCTGGTCAGTCCTTGAGCAGATGGGATCTCCCCTGGCCAGGCGGAGTTGTAGGCCTTCCCGACTAACTGTACTCTTCTGGCTACCTTGCTAGAGGCGGGTAAAAGTAGCCCACGTCCCTGAGTGTACCATGTGGTGCTCACCCGTATGGCCGGTGACTCGGGGCCTTCTAACGGCTTCCGCTCCACGACGGCGGTGCTGGTCCCACGCGTGTGACCGTGCCTTCGGGTTTCTGGGCCAGAGGACCTGAAATCCCCTGCCGGTCGGTTTCTGCTGCTGGGTAAGATTAGTCCCCACAGCCTCGGACTCCGGGTCCGGTGATAACTTCTCAGTCAGGGCGAGCTCTGCAGCTGCCAGCACCTGACTCCTTGTAACACTGCTCCCACAGAGCTCCTGTTGTTGTTCTTCCTATGCTGCTTCTCTTCTTCTCTCTACTCTTCAACAACCCTAACCCTGCCTCAGCCCTAAGTTTATATAGGGGAAGTTCTTCCCCTCCCAGGACTGGGCAGGAGGTGTGGCATGCATAAGATTCCTGACCAAGAGACCTCCCACCTGCTCTCAGACATAATATTGCATTACTGTGGAAACCAGACCCCTGGGGTGCCACATATACATGGCCCAGAATCGTACTCCGTACTGTATACATGGCCCCCATAGTGCTCCCTACTGTATACATGGTCCCATATACTGCTCTGTTTTGTATATATGGCCCCGCATAGTGCTGCACACAGTATACATGGCCCCGCATAGTGCTCCGTACTGTATACATGTCCCCCGAATAGTGCTCCGTACTGTAATCATGGCCCCGCATAGTGCTCCGTACTGTATCCACGGCCCCGCATAGTGCTTCGTACTCTGTATACGGCCCCTGCATAGTGCTCTGTACTGTATACATGGCCCCCGCATAGTGCTCCGTATTCTATAGGTGGCCCTGCATAGTGCTCAGTACTGTATACATGGCCCTGCATAGTGCTCCATACTGTATACATGGACCCTGCATCGTGCTCCGTACTGTATGCATGGCCCCGCATAGTGCTCCGTACTGTATGCATGGTCTCGCATAGTGCTCCGTACCGTATACATGGCCCCGCATAGTGCTCCATACTGTATACATGCCCCCCGCATAGTGCTTCCTACTGTATACATGGCCCCGCATAATGCTCCGTACTACTATATACATGGCCTCGCATAGTGCTCCGTACTATATACATTGCCCCGCACACTGCTCTGTTTTGTATACATGGCCCCGCAGACTGCTGCACACAGTATACATGGCCCCGCATAGTGCTCCGTACTGTATACATGGCCCCGCATAGTGCTCCGTACTGTATACATATCCCCCGCATAGTGCTCTGTACTGCATACACGGCCTCGCATAGTGTTCCATATTGTATACACGGGCCCGCATAGTGCTCCGTACTCTATATACTGCCCCCGCATAGTGCTCTGTACTGTATACATGGCCCCCGCATAGTGCTCCATACTGTATACATGGCCCTGCATAGTGCTGCACTCAGTATACATGGCCCCGCATACTGCTCCATATTGTATACATGGCCCCCATCGTGCTCCGTACTCTATATAGGACCCCAGAAAAGTGCTCTGTACTATATACATGTCCCCGGCATAGTGCTCCGTACTATATACATGGCCCGGTATAGTGCTCCATACTGTATACATGGCCCTGCATAGTGCTGCACTCAGTATACATGGCCCTGCATAGTGCTCCGTACTGTATACATGGCGCCGCATAGTGCTCGGTACTGTATACATGGCCCCGCATAGTGCTCCGTACTGTATACATGGCCCCGCATAGTGCTCTCTACTGTATACATGGCCCCACATAGTGGTCCCTACTGTATACATGGCCCCGCATAGTGCTCCATACTGTATACATGGCCCCGCATAGTGCTCCGTACTGTATACATGGCCCCGCATAGTGCTACGTACTGTATACATGGCCCCGCATAGTGCTCCATATTGTATACACGGCCTCGCATAGTGCTCCGTACTCTATACATGGCCCTGCATAGTGCTCCGTAATGTACACATGGCACCAGCATAGTGCTCTGTACTGTATACATGGCACCCGCATAGTGCTCTGTACTGTATACACGGCCCTGAATAGTGCTCCGTACTGTATACATGTCCCCACATAGTGCTTCGTACTGTATACATGGCCCCGCATAGTGCTCCGTACTACTATATACATGGCCACGCATAGTGCTCCGTACTGTATACACAGCCCCCGGATTGTGCTCAATACTACAATATACATGGCCCTGCAAAGTGCTCCATACTGTATGCATGGCCCCGCATATTGATCTGTTTTGTATATATGGCCCCGCATAGTGCTGCACACAGTATACATTGCCCCGCACAGTGCTCCATACGTATACATGGCCCCGCATAGTGCTGCACACAGTATACATTGCCCCGCACAGTGCTCCATACGTATACATGGCCCCGCATAGTGCTCCGTACTGTATCCACTGCCCCGCATAGTGCTCCGTACTCTATATACGGCCCCCGAATAGTGCTCTGTACTGTATACACGGCCCTGCATAGTGCTCCGTACTGTATACACGGCCCCGCATAGTGCTCCGTACTGTATGCATGGCCTCGCATAGTGCTCCGTACTGTATGCATGGCCTCGCATCGTGCTCCGTACTGTATACATGGCCCCGCATAGCGCTCCGTACTGTATACACGGCCCAGCATAGTGCTCCGTACTGTATGCATGGCCCAGCATAGTGCTCCGTACTGTATACATGGCCCCGCATAGTGCTCCGTACTGTATACATGGCCCCGCATAGTGCTCCGTACTGTATACTTGGCCCCGCATAGTGCTCCGTACTATATACATGTCCCCGCATAGTACTCCGTACTGTATACATGTCCAACGCATAGTGCTTCGTACTGTATACATGGCCCCGCATAATGCTCCATACTAATATATACATGGCCCCGCATAATGCTCCATACTACTATATACATGGCCCCGCATACTGCTCTGTTTTGTATATATGGCCCTGCATAGTGCTGCACACAGTATACATGGCCCCGCATAGTGCTCCGTACTGTAAAAATGGCCCCGCATAGTGCTCCGTACTGTATACATGTCCCCCGCATAGTGCTCTCTACTGCATTCATGGCCCCGCATAGTGCTCCGTACTGTATACACGGCTCCGCATAGTGCTCCATATTGTATACACGGGCCCGCGTAGTGCTCCGAACTGTATACATGGCCCCCGCATAGTGCTCCGTACTCTATACATGGCCCTGCATAGTACTCCTTACTGTATACATGGCCACCGCATAGTGCTCCATACTGTATACATGGCCCCACATAGTGCTCCATACTGTATACATGGCCCCGCATATTGCTTCGTACTGTACAGATGGCTCCGCATAGTGCTCCGTACTGTATACATGGCCCCGCATAGTGCTGCACACAATATAAATGGCACTGCATAGTGCTGCACTCAGTATACATGGCCCCTCATACTGCTCCATATTGTATACACGGGCCCGCATCGTGCTCTGTACTCTATATACGGCCCCCGCATAGTGCTCCGTACTACTGTATACATGGCCCCGCACAGTGCTCTGTACAGTATACATGGCCCCACATAGAGCTCCATACTGTATACATGGCCCCGCATAGTGCTACCTACTGTATGCATGGTCATGCATAGTGCACCGTACTGTATACATGGCCCCGCATATTACTCCGTACTGTATACTTGTCCCCCGCATAGTGCTCTGTACTGTATACATGGTCCCGCATAATGCTCCGTACTACTATATACATGGCCCCGCATAGTACTCCGTACTGTATACACGGCCCCTGCATTGTGCTCAGTAATACTGTATACATGGCCCCGCATAGTGCTCCGTACTGTATACATGGCTCCCGCATAGTGCTTTGTACTGTATACATGGCCCCGCATAGTGCTCCATACTGTATACATGGCCCCGCATAGTGCTCCATACTGTATACATGGCCCAGCATAGTGCTCTGTACTGTATACATGGCCCCGCATAGTGCTCCGTACTCTATACACGGACCGCATAGTGCTCCGTACTGTATAGATGGCCCCGCATAGTGCTGCACACAGTATAAATGGCCCCGCATAGTGCTCCCTACTGTAAACATGGCCCCGCATAGTGCTCCCGACTCTATACATGGCCCCACATAGTGCTCCCTACTGTATACATGGCCCCGCATAGTGCTCCGTACTGTATACATGGCCCCGCATAATGCTCCGTACTGTATACACGGCCCAGCATAGTGCTTCATACTGTATACATGGCCCCGCATACTGCTCTGTTTTGTATATATGGCCCCGCATAGTGCTGCACACAGTATCCATGGCCCCACATAGCGCTCCGTACTGTATACATGGCCCAGCATAGTGCTCCCTACTGTATACATGGCCCCACATAGTGCTCCGTACTGTATACACGGCCCAGCATAGTGCTCCATATTGTATACACGGGCCCGCATATTGCTCCGTACTCTATATGCGGCCCCCGCATACTGCTATGTACTGTATACATGGCTCCCGTATAGTGCTCCGTACTGTATATATGGCCCCGCATAGTGCTCCGTACGCAAACATGACCCCGCATAGTGCACCTACGTATACATGGCCCCGCATAGTGCTCCGTACTGTATATATGGCCCCGCATAGTGCTCCGTACTGTATCCACGGCCCCGCATAGTGCTTCATATTGTATACCCAGCCCCGCATAGTGCTCCGTACTCTATATACGGCCCCCGCATAGTGCTCCGTATTGTATACATGTCCCCTCATAGTGCTTCGTACTGTATACCTGGCCCCGCATAGTGCTCCGTACTGTATACACGGCCCCCGCATTGTGCTCGGTACTACTATATACATGGCCCCGCATAGTGCTCCGTACTGTATACATGGCCCCGCATAGTGCTCCGTACTGTATACATGGCCCCGCATAGTGCTCCATATTGTATACATGGTCCTGCATACTGCTCTGTTTTGTATATATGGCCCCGCATAGTACTGCACACAGTATACATGGCTCCGCATAGTGCTCCGTACGCAAACATGACCCCGCATAGTTCCCCTACATATACATGGCCCCGCATAGTGCTCCTTACTGTATATATGGCCCCGCATAGTGCTCCTTACTCTATATACGGCCCCCGCATAGTGCTCTGTACTGCATACATGGCCCCCACATAGTGCTCCGTACTCTATACGTGGCCCTGCATAGTTCTCCCTACTGTATACATGGCTTCGTATAGTGCTCCGTACTGTATACATGGTCCCGCATAGTGCTCCATACTGTATACATAGCCCCGCACAGTGCTCTGTACTGTATACATGGCCCCGCATAGTGCTCCATACTGTATACATGGCCCTGCATAGTGCTCTATACTATATACATGGCCATGCATAGTGCTCAGTACTGTATACATGGCCCCGCATAGTGCTCTATACTATATACATGGCCATGCATAGTGCTCAGTACTGTATACATGGCCCCGCAAAGTACTCCGTACTGTATACATGTCCCCCTCATAGTGCTCCGTACTGTATACATGGCCCTGTATAGTGCTCCATACTGTACATACGACCCAGCATAGTGCTGCACTCAGTATTCATGGCTCCGCATAGTGCTCCGTACTGTATACATGTCACCCGCATAGTGCTTCATACTGTATACATGGCCCCGCATAATGCTCCGTACTACTATATACATGGCCCTGCATAGTTCTCCGTACTGTATACATGGCCCCGCATAGTGCTCCGTACTACTATATACATGGTCCCGCATAGTGCTCCATACTACTGTATACATGGCCCCGCATAGTACTCCATACTGTATACAAGGCTCCCGCATAGTGCTCAGTACTACTATATACATGGTCCCGCATAGTGCTCCATACTACTGTATACATGGCCCCGCATAGTACTCCATACTGTATACATGGTCCCGCATAGTGTTCTGTACTGTATACATGGCCCCGCATAGTGCTCCGTACAACTATATATGTGGCACCCCAGGGGTCTGGTTTTCCACAGTAATGTAATGTTATGTCTGAGAGCAGGTGGGAGGTCCTTTGGTCAGGGATCCTGTGCATGCCACACCTCCTGCCCAGTCTTGGGAGGGGAAGAACTTCCCCTGTATAAACCCGGGGCTGAGGCAGGGAGAGTCAGACAAGGAGAGTGGAGACAAGAAGCAGCATAGGAAACAGGAGAGTTCCAAGGAGTCAGGGGCTGGCAGCTGCAGCGCTCGCCCTGACTAAGAAGATTGTTTACCGGACCCGGAGTCCGAGGCTGTGGGGACTAACTTCTACCCAGCAGCAGAATCCGTCAGGCAGGGGATTTCAGGTCCTCTGGCCCAGAAGCCCGAAGGCACGGTCACACGCGTGGGACCAGCACCGCCATCGTGGAGCGGAAGCCATTAGAAGGCCCCGAGTCACCGGCCATACGGGTGAGCACCACACGGTACACTCAGGGACGTGGGCTACTTACATCAGCTTCTAGCAAGGTAGCCAGAAGAGTACAGTCAGTTTGTGAGGCCTACAACTCCGCCTGGCCAGGGGAGATCCCATCTGCTCAAAGACTGACCAGGCCCCGTTTGCTAGCAAGTACTCCGGGAGGGTCTATCGTTGTTACCAGTAAAGACCCTGAACTACACCGTACCGTCTCTGAGTGGTTCCTGCTACCCCCATCATCCACGTTGGCTGCCCTGAGGCCATACCCCTCCCGTTGGGGGTTATACTATCACGCTGCACAATCCTACCACCGGCCTCAGCGGTCTGCCCTGCAGCAGCAGCTCCCTGGCTGCACTCAACGGGTGGCGTAGTCATCAACTATTTACTACTAATAGACTGCCGTCTAGTTTGACTCCCTGGGCACGGACCGGGTCACCGCCACGAGACTACAACCCTCCACTGATCCGGCTCCGGGTAGGCTCCCGCATGCGCAACGCAGCGCGACACAGGCCCAGGGGCGCGTCAACTTTGGCGTAGTCGGCAGGATTTCGTGCCCGCAACCACCGGGTACTGCGTGCCTGAAAAGCAAAGACTGTTCAAACTTACCAGTGGTGAAGATTCCCGCTATCCGTGGAGGTTTCCCGCCATCCGGCGCCATCTTCTACCTTCTTCCCGCCATCCGCGAAGTTTTCCCGCCATCCGGCGCCATCTTCGACCTTCTTCCCGCCATCCGTGGAGTTTTCCCGCCATTGGACGCCATCTTGAGGACGCCGCGCGGGAAGAAGAGGGGCGTGGACTCCGAAAGCGCGCGAGAACTGAAGCCCCGCCTCACGTCCGGACGTTGCGTAAGGTCCTGGAAGGAGCCCAGCAGACGCCGACGTCACAGGAGCGCGACGGAAGGTCCTCAACCCTGACGATCCACTGCGGAGCCGCGGCCTACGGAAGAGGATCATCGCAAGGTAGGCCACGGTCCACTAGGGGGGAGGAAGATGTCGGATACGGAGGAGAGCTTCACTGCCCCAACCCCCGCCAGCGCTACCGCTGCTGCAGTTATGCCCTTCACCATGCCCTATATCCCGGGAGCAGCTTGGCTACCCCAGTACTCAGGGGAGTCACATACCCTGCATGACTTTAGAGAAAAGCTGGATAGCCTCTTCCAGGTGTACCCCCTCACAGAAGAGCAAAAAGTGAGCATCCTGGTGGCCCAACTAACCGGGGCAGCCAAAAGGGAAGTAAAATCCTGGCCACCTGGGAGGAAGACTGTCGCAGGGATACTAACCCGGCTGAAGGACACCTTTGATACCCGCACCTCAGCCGAGATTAAGCTTAGATTCTACGGGTGCAAGCAGCGAGCGCATGAGAGTATAAGGGACTATGCACTAAACCTACAAGAGGCCCTGAGGGCCATAAAGCAGACCGACCCTGATGGGGTGGGAAACGAGGACAGGCTGTTGACTGAACAATTTATAGAGGGTTTATATTGCAATGCCCACCGAACCCAGTTGCGGGCAATGGCCTTACAGGATCCCCATCTGGACTTTGCACAGTTCAAGGACAGAGCCATCCGGGTGCTCCGAGAACCGGCACCAGGTGGCGTTGGGACCCACAGACGCCCCACTACCACTTACTACCAGGAGGCGGCGCCCTTGTCAGCAGGGCCTGTGGGAGCTGATGCGCAGGCTTTGGACAATGACCCGGCTCCAGACCTACACCATCAGGTCCAAGAGCTAGCTAAGAGCGTTGCTGCGCTAACCCGAACTGTGCAGTCTTTACAGGTTTCCACCCCAGGGAAGATCCAGCTGGCATCCGGACCGGAGGACATCCCGTGGCGTCGACCAAGGAGGACCCCACCGGCCAGAGGAAGACCCAGTGACCGATACAGCGAGGACGGACGACCCATCTGCCGCCGCTGCAATCAACCCGGACATATGGAAAGGTACTGTTCTTTAAACGGGCACAACCTGGGGTAGAGGGCCAACCCCCAGGAAAAAGATCACCAGGCCCATCGAACTGGCGCGACAGATATGTGGGAGGACGTCCAGTCTTGCCTGTGGTACTGGATGGCATTCCCATGAGTGCCCTACTGGATACCGGGTCACAGGTCACCACCATCCCATACGTGCTCTTCAAGCAGTACTGGAATGACTCGGATATTACCCACTACCCTGACGACGACTTGAGTATCATCGCCAGCAATGGCCAGCCCGTGCCACAGATAGTATTTAAGGAGGTGGCCCTCAAAATCGGTAGAGTCGAACTGGCCGCACAGGGACTGATCATTGTAGATATTGATAAACATGAGAGTCACCCAAAAATAACTCTAGGAACTAACGTAATTGAAAATTGTCTTGCAGAGGTGATTTTCCTTTTACAGCAGGTTGCCAAGAACGCCAGCTCCGGCGAGCAGCGGGTGCTCCAGAAAGAGATCCGGGCACTGATGCAACGGCAACAAGTGGAACTCTCCGGCGGTGAGATTGGTAGCGTAAGAATGTGTGACCCTTTTCCTATTGCCATGCCCCCAAAAAGTGAAATGATGATTTGGTGCCGGGCAGCTATTGGTCTGAGAGGAAGAGATTACCAGGCAATGGTAGAACCAGTTTACTCAGACAGTAGGCCCACCATTTTGACAGCACGGGGGGTGGTCAATGTACACCATGGGAGGGTGCCCATTCGCATAATAAATATCGGGGAGAGGGAAGTGTACCTGCCCCGGTATGCCACGCTAGCCAAATTATATACCACTAATCAAAATTCTATACAATCTGTGGAACCCTTGCCTCCATCTCACCCGGAGGAAGGTAACGGCTCTAAGAAAGACATGGAGGACTGGTGTCAGCAACTACATTTGGGTACTGATTCCACTCCCTCACATCAGAAACAAGGAGTCTATCGGGTGGTTCAAGAGTATGAGAGAGTGTTTAGTAAACACCCGTTAGACTTCGGGCGAGTCAAGGGGGTAGAACACCGCATCCCCACGGGAGATCATCCTCCCATAAAAGAGAGGTATCGACCCGTACCCCCTGCACATTACCAACACGCCAAGGGGATGCTTAGAGACATGAAGGAGGCTGGGGTAATCCGGGATAGCTGTAGCCCCTGGGCAGCCCCACTAGTTTTAGTCAAAAAGAAAGACAACACCATGAGGATGTGTGTAGATTACCGGAAAATCAACCGTATCACACACAAGGATGCGTACCCCTTACCAAGGATAGAGGAGTCATTGGCTGCTTTAAGATCTGCTAACTTCTTCTCTACCTTGGATCTCACTAGCGGGTACTGGCAGGTTCCTGTAGCAGAGGCGGACCGGGAGAAGACCGCATTCACCACCCCGATGGGACTTAGTGAGTTCACCTGCATGCCGTTCGGACTCTGCAACGCCCCAGGAACCTTCCAACGATTAATGGAGTGCTGTCTGGGCCACAGAAACTTCGAGACGGTCCTGTTGTACCTGGACGATGTCATCGTATACTCCAAAACTTATGAGGACCACCTGAAACACCTGGCGGAGGTGTTCGAAGCTCTGGCGAGTTACGGCCTAAAGGTGAAACCCTCCAAGTGTCACCTCCTGAAACCAAAGGTGCAATACCTGGGACACGTGGTGAGCGCTGACGGAGTGGCTCCCGACCCCGATAAGATCACCGCAATTAAGGGATGGCCAAGCCCCTCCAGCGTAAAAGAAGTGCGGCAGTTCCTAGGGTTGGTAGGCTACTACCGAAGGTTTATTCCCGGTTTCACCAAAAAGGCAGCGCCTATGCAGGACCTCCTGATAGGCCAGTCCCGGAAGGCCAAGAACCAGAAGCCGCCCTTCAAATGGGAAGAGCTAGAAGAAGAGTCCTTCCGCCAGCTGAAGATGGCCCTCACGGGGGATGAAATCTTGGCGTACCCAGACTATAGCCAGCCCTTCATCCTCTACACCGACGCCAGTAACATCGGGCTAGGAGCCGTACTATCCCAGATTCAGCAGGGGAGAGAACGAGTGATCTCCTATGCCAGCCGAAAACTGCGACCCACCGAAAGGAACCCCGAGAATTACAGCTCATTTAAGCTAGAGTTCCTGGCCGTGGTATGGGCAGTCACCGAGCGCTTTAGGCATTACCTCGCTTCTTCCCGGTTCACCGTATACACGGATAACAACCCGTTGATACACCTGGACACGGCAAGACTCGGTGCCCTGGAGCAGAGGTGGATGGCCCGTCTGTCCAACTACGAGTTCACAATCAAATACCGGGCAGGACGCTCCAATACTAACGCGGATGCCCTGTCCAGGATGCCCAACCTGCCGGACGAAGGAGAAGATCCGGAGGGACTGGAAGAAGTTGAACTCCCTGCGTTCCACCGTCATGGGACTATCCAGTATTCCCACCGGGTAAGGGGTAAACAGGCTGCTACGTTGAACCCCTTACCCCACTACAACTGGGCGGAAACGCAAGACAGCGACCCTGCCGTCCGACTGGTGAAGGAGATGCTGACTCGGCCGGAGGCTCGACTTGAACCAGACGCTCCGGAGGAAGCCAAACAACTATGGGCGGAGAAGAGTCGACTATTCCTTTACAAGGGGAAGTTGTGCCGCAGAATGGTCAACTCCCGGACGCATGAACTACTCTGGCAAGTAGTGGTGCCACGAAGAGACGCAGCCATGGTGATGGAGGCATACCACCACGGAGCTGGACACTTCGGGTGGAAAAAGCTGGAGTTCCTGCTGCGCGAGCGGTTCCACTGGGTAGGCATGAGGGGAACCATCGAGAAGTGGTGCAGAGACTGTGGCCCGTGCAATCTGAGAAGGAAGGACCGGGCCAGCCAGAAGACTCCCCTGCAGTCCATCGTCACCCGGCAACCGTTGGAACTGGTAGCCTTGGATCATGTAAAACTGACCCCAAGCAGAAGTGGCTACGTCTACGCGTTAACCATCGTGGATCATTACTCCCGGTTCTTGGTTGTCGTCCCCGTCAAGGACTTAACGGCTCAAACAGCAGCTAGAGCCTTCCAGCAGCACTTCTGCCGTCCACACGGGTACCCGGACCAAGTGCTGACGGACCAGGGACCTGCCTTTGAAGCGGAGGTCTTCCAGGAATTCTGCAATCTGTATGGCTGCCGGAAGATAAGGACGACACCCTACCATCCGCAAACTAATGGACTTTGTGAAAAAATGAACCAGGTGGTAATGGATCTGCTAAAAACATTGCCCCTGGAAGAACGCAGTTTGTGGCCTGAGAAGTTGCCCGATCTGGTGGACCTATACAACCACATCCCGGTAGGTTCCACCAACTGTACCCCGGCTTACCTAATGAGGGCGAGACCTGGTAAGTTACCTGTTGACCTGGAAATGGGAGTCCTGACACCTGAGGACACTTCACCAGAAACAGACTGGGACACAGAGAGGCAGCAGCAGTACCGGAGAGTACAAGAGAGCGTGGAGCGAAGTCTCTGTCAGGCTAGGGAAAGACAAGAGAAGACTTACAACCAGTATGCTCCCGCTGTTCCCCTGGTACCCGGAGAGCAGGTCTTGAAGAGGAAAAGACGGCTCCACAAGTTGGATGACCAGTGGGAGGAGGACCCGTACACCGTACTGCCCTCAAGCCACGAGAACCCGAAGGTCTGTACCATCAGTAAAGACGGAGGGGAAACCACAGCCATTGTATCCCGGGACCACCCGAACAACTGAGGAACCCTGAAGAGGAACAAGAAGACCATCGACCCGTGGAAGAAAGGGAAGATATGGTTAGTACCGTGCTCGGGGACTTCCCTCAGTCTTGGACTCAAGTCAATGGTGCAGTTGTGGTACCCGTACTCACCTTCCTCCAACCATCATCCCAAGAACCTACGGAGCAACGGGTAGAGCTGGAAGAACAGCCGGTCCAGGAGGCAGAAGACTCCACACAAGCAGAACAGGAGAATCAACCCTTTGCTTATAGTGAGCCTGCCGTACCCCTAGTGAGACAAAGAGCCGGTAGACAGCTGCCCAGTTTACCCTTGACAGCTCCTACACCCTGTAGTTCAGGGCCAGACAGTCAGCTCCGTAGGTCCACTCGGGCCACTAGAGGCCAGTTACCCGCACGCTGGAGAATTTAAAGTGTATAAATTGTTTTATTTATGTTTTTCTGTGTATTGTTGCTTGTGAATAATTTTGTGTTTCCAGTTGTTTTTAGGAAACCTTGGTGGATTTACCGGGAATCCTTGTATATAGTTGGAGCGTAACCCAGGATGGACTAGAGACTGTTAAGGACTCGGGGTAGGACAGACCCCTACCTGGTTACGTCTCCCTGTGTTGGTGAAATGGACACCTTTGCTTTTCTTCAAAGACTGCACCCGGTTGCGGACACGCCGCAACCATCTTATGTGTTTTTCTTATTGTGTTGTTATTGTTATACTTTGTTATGTTTTTCTAAATGTGTTTAGTCCCGGAGTACTAAATTTCACTAGGGGGGAATGTGGCACCCCAGGGGTCTGGTTTTCCACAGTAATGTAATGTTATGTCTGAGAGCAGGTGGGAGGTCCTTTGGTCAGGGATCCTGTGCATGCCACACCTCCTGCCCAGTCTTGGGAGGGGAAGAACTTCCCCTGTATAAACCCGGGGCTGAGGCAGGGAGAGTCAGACAAGGAGAGTGGAGACAAGAAGCAGCATAGGAAACAGGAGAGTTCCAAGGAGTCAGGGGCTGGCAGCTGCAGCGCTCGCCCTGACTAAGAAGATTGTTTACCGGACCCGGAGTCCGAGGCTGTGGGGACTAACTTCTACCCAGCAGCAGAATCCGTCAGGCAGGGGATTTCAGGTCCTCTGGCCCAGAAGCCCGAAGGCACGGTCACACGCGTGGGACCAGCACCGCCATCGTGGAGCGGAAGCCATTAGAAGGCCCCGAGTCACCGGCCATACGGGTGAGCACCACACGGTACACTCAGGGACGTGGGCTACTTACATCAGCTTCTAGCAAGGTAGCCAGAAGAGTACAGTCAGTTTGTGAGGCCTACAACTCCGCCTGGCCAGGGGAGATCCCATCTGCTCAAAGACTGACCAGGCCCCGTTTGCTAGCAAGTACTCCGGGAGGGTCTATCGTTGTTACCAGTAAAGACCCTGAACTACACCGTACCGTCTCTGAGTGGTTCCTGCTACCCCCATCATCCACGTTGGCTGCCCTGAGGCCATACCCCTCCCGTTGGGGGTTATACTATCACGCTGCACAATCCTACCACCGGCCTCAGCGGTCTGCCCTGCAGCAGCAGCTCCCTGGCTGCACTCAACGGGTGGCGTAGTCATCAACTATTTACTACTAATAGACTGCCGTCTAGTTTGACTCCCTGGGCACGGACCGGGTCACCGCCACGAGACTACAACCCTCCACTGATCCGGCTCCGGGTAGGCTCCCGCATGCGCAACGCAGCGCAACACAGGCCCAGGGGCGCGTCATATACATGGTCCCGCATAGTACTCCGTACTGTATACATGTCCCCCGCATAGTGCTCCGTCCTGTATACATGACCCCGCATAGTACTCCGTACTGTATACATGTCCCCCACATTTTGCTTCGCACTGTATACATGCCCCGCATAGTGCTCCATCCTACTATATACATGGCCCCGCATAGTGCTCCGTATTGTATACACGGCCCGCGCATAGTGCTCCGTACTGTATACATGGCCCCGCATCGTGCTTCGTACTGTATACATGGCCCCGCATAGTACTTCGTACTGTATACATGGCCCCGCATAGTGCTCCGTACTGTATATATGGCCCCGCATAGTACTTCGTACTGTATACATGGCCCCGCATAGTACTCCATACTGTATACATGGTCCCGCATACTGCTACCTACTGTATACATGGTCCCGCATAGTACTCCGTACTGTATATGACGCGCCCCCTGGGCCGTGTGTGTGTGTGGATACCTGGAACCGGACCTTTTGTGGATGCTGGGGGTTGTAGTCCTTGCGTGGCGGGGACCCGGTCCCGTGGCTCAGGATGGTCAACCCAAATGGCAGTCTATTTATAGGGTTTTGTGATTAAATGTCCGACTACGCCACCCGTGGATTGCGGTCAGAGTGAACCGCCGCTGCAGGGCCGACCGCTGAGGCTAGTGTTGTGGGTGCAGCTGAGGGTAGTATAACTCCCCACGGGATGAGTATAGCCTCAGGGCAGTAAATAGGGATGTTGGTGGTGATGGTGCGCGGGAGCAGCAGTAACCACACGGAGTCTGTCAAACAATTCAGGGTCTTTACTGTTGGTGGTATTAAGGGACCCGTCCGGAATACAGGTTAACAATGGAGGCCTGGTCAGTCTGAGAGCATGGGGGAGATCCCGCTGGTCAGGGGGAGTTTGTAGGCCTACCGTGCTGACTTCAATCTTTCATGGCTATCCCGCTGTAGTGTAGTGGTAGCCCACGTCTCTGAGTGTTGTTCTCACCCATATGACTGGCGACTCGGGCCTTCCGTACTTCTCACCCCTCCAGGGCAGTAGTGGTCCCTCTTGCGTGGCTGAGCCTCCAGCCTTCCTTGGGCCAGAGGACTTGAAGTCCCCTGTGTGGTGGTTTTCTGCTGCTGGGCTTATAACCCTCACAGCCTCGGACTTCAGTGTCCGGCTTTGTAAATCTCTAGCCAGGATGAGCTCTTCCAGCTCCCCTCCTGGCCTCGTGTTCCTCCTCTGCCTACAGGGACTCCTCAGCCGGCTGCTGACCTGTCCCTATCTGCAACTTCTCTGGAACTTGTCCGGCACTTCTCTCACTAACCACGCCCCAGATCCAGTTTATAAAGGGCAGGTTTCTCCCCTCCCTGGACTGAGGCAGGAGGTGCTGCATGCTAATTGTCCCCAACCAGGGAACCTCCCACCTGCTCTCAGACATGACATTGCTGCCACTGTGGCGACCAGACCTGGGGTGCCACATTTAAATGTCCCCCGCACAGTGTTCCGTACTGTATATGTAATGCAGGTGCCGGGATGCAACGCACAGAGACACAAGGCGAGAACAGTAAGAGTTGAATATAAACAGTTTATATATATATATATATGTAACAGGTACGCTGAACAAGGGATTGCAACAAGGGTAATAAACAGTAATTTGAAGTATTAGCAAAATGCGAAGTCTCTCAAGGTAATGTGGTGCCCTCGATCATGAGAGACACCACGTGAGTTCCTTAACTGTGAATATGGCTCTAGCAGTGGTCACCGGTTATTCCCGCTAGGCCTTGAGTCTTTTTCCGGATAAATTCAATTAGATCGCGTTGAGCTTCTTTAGCCCCAACCGTTCCCCTCCCAACCTGAGTACCTAAACCCAATTGTCCCCGATACCGTGGGTGAACAGTAGAAGTGAAGGCCCTGTTCAAGTATTCAGCTCCTCTGCTTTCGCTGGCGTGACTTTCCTGAGGCAGCCGTCTCTCAAGTCCTCTCTGCTTGGCCGTTGGAGGCAATCTCTCGAGCCTTGGGTAGGGGGGTCCAGACCTCGTCTGTCGGCGGGTGATGTCGGGTTCCGCGAACTCACTCAGCACCGCAAGCAGGTTCCGAGTCTCCTCAGCATGCAAAGCACTCGGGTCACATCTGTGAGGGATCTGGAGCTCTTCTACCGGTGCCCGGCTGTGGCACGTCACAGGTCTCTGGCTTAGGCCTGTCACGCGGGGCTTCCCAGCACGCAGGGAACACGTCTGCTCCTTTCTGCTGCTTGGCGCCAAAGACCCCTCAGGTTTGGCGCACTGGCCTCTTATCTCTCGGAACTCCTTCCTGGAAGTCACCTGATCGGGTCCAGCGTCTAAATCTGCTCTCCCTTCAACTTCCCTTGCATATCTTGGTTCCGCTTGACTGTGTCTGGCCAGCAGATGGCAGCCTCTCTCCATTTTTGAAACATCATGTAGGAGTTCCCTTGCAAGCTCTCTCGCCTTTGCTACATTCCTCCCTCCTTTTTGCTCGCCAGTCCTCGTGCGAGTGGACTTCTCGCATAATTGATGCCTCTTTCCAGGCAGTGCAAGTTCAGACAGGAGTTGGGCACACTCCTGCATTTTCTGCTGGATTTGAGACCAGATAAACTCTTCTTGAGCATACCGGTTAGGAGGAATTCCGGCATTAGCCCGCTCAGTTCTGCGGGGCTCCTCTTGCGGAGGTGACTCCGGGAGATCCGATGAATCAATTACTAGGGATTGCAAGTCATTTCTCGACTCATTCTGGGTTCCACTCGGGATTGGCCTCAATGGTTCTGACGGGCCCAACTGCATTGTGGCCCATCCTTCTTCATCCCCCAAGGTTCCTGCATGTGGCACTTCAGCCAATACGTTTGAAGGCCCAACTTCGTTACAGACTTCTGCTTCAGAGGAGCAAGGTCGCAGCATATTGCGGTGCAACACCCTGGGTGTTGCGGCGTCTTCCCCTTCGGGCCTAACCTCGTAGACGGGGTTGTCTGGGTGAACCTTCTTCACCACCCGATATGGTATCGCCTCCCAACGATGGTCAAGTTTACTCCCAAATCGTTTGGCCCTTACCAGTACTCGGTCTCCTGGCTGAAATGATCCGCCTGCGGTCGGGGGCCGATCTGCATGCTCTACTTACTGAAACTTCTGAGCAACCAGTCTTCTCACTGTATGGAGCTGACGCTGGTGTTCTCAAATCCAGGTACTTGGGCTACTGCCCGGGCCGGAGTCTTCTGAGTCTAGCTCCAGTTCAGTAATTTCTCGCCCACTTCTTCCAAACAGCAACATGCAAGGGGTGTAGCCGGTAGTCGCATGAACTCAATTATTATACACCCACACCATCTCTGACACAAATTCGGGCCACTTCATCTTTTTGTCCGCTTCCAGCGTTCGCAACATTTGCAACAGGGTTCGGTTGAAGCGCTCGCATGCGCCGTTCCCTTGAGGGTGGTAGGGTGTTGTTCGAGATCGGTCGATCCCATAGATGCAGTATAGCTTATCCATCACTCATCCTTGGAAGCAGGCCCCCTGGTCAGAATGTATTCGCTTCGGGCACCCATAAAGCCAGATAAAATCCTGACAGATGGCCTTAGCTGCGGCTTCTGCTGTCTGGTATTTAGTAGGCGTCACTACTGCGAACTTGGTGAAGTGATCAGTCATGACTAAACAGTGTCCCTAACCATTGTATGAAGTTCCTATCATCAGGTAGTCAATCATCAAGACTTCCAAGGGGCCAGAAGTTCGGATAGTCTGAATGGGAGCTCTTTGTTCCGGGGGCTTGTTCAACTCACACTGACGACATGTTCGGCAGACCCCCTCGACGTCTTGCCGCAGTTGAGGCCAATACACCAGCTGTTGCAACCACCAAAAGGTCTTTTCTACACCGAAGTGAGCACCTCTTCTATGAGCTTCTTCGGCTGGCGGCATTACTAGCGCTCCTGGAACTACCACCTGCCAGGTAACATCAAACTCTCGAGGCAGCTGGATTCTTCGCCATAGCAAGCCGTCCTTCAGGAAGAGCCTCTTCCACTGGCCTAGGATTTGTAGGGTAGTTGGAAGTGAAGAGGCTCTGACTTCCTGGTCGGGTCTTTGCCTAAGGGCGACCCATTCTCTCAGCTTTGCTAACTCTGGGTCAGACTGCTGCAGATGTATCCATTCGTCTCTTGAACGGACCAGAATTTGAGTGGGCCTCGGCTCCTCTCTGGTCTCCTGGGCGTCGACCACAACAGCGGCGAACTGGCTGAAATCCGGGATCTCGTCGCCTTCGAGCTCCTCAACTCTGTCCCTCTTCGGCCCTGCCTGAGTGACCCGGGACTGGGCATCTGCATGAGTGTTCAGGGCCATGGACGGATAGGCGATTTTATATTGCTATTTGGACATCCTTGCGACCCACCGCTGTTCTAACGTGCCCAGTTTGGCGTTCTCCAAGTGGGCCAAAGGGTTGTTATCTGTCCGCACTTGCACTTCTGACCCTGACAAGTACTCAGCAAATTTCTCGGTCATGGCCCACACCAGTGCCAGTAGCTCCAGCTTAAACGAACTGTAGTTGTCCGGATTCTTCTCCGTGTCTCAGAGTGACCTGCTGGCATACGAGATCGCTCACTCTTTTCCTCCTTGTACTTGAGCCAGCACTGCTCCCAATCCATGCAAGCTTCCATCAGTGTACAACATAAAAGGCGCAAAAAGTCAGTGTAGGCCAGGATTGGGGCATCCGTTAGCGCCATTTTTAATGCTCAGAATGCCTCTTCTTGTCAGGGTCCCCACTGAATGGGCTGCCGCTTGGCTCCCCCAGCCATTCCTCTCAGCAATTCATTGAGCGGGATCGCAATCTTAGCGAAGTCTTTAATGAATCTGCGGTAGTATCCAGCGAGCCCCAGGTACGCCCTCAGTTCCCTTAGATTGATGGGCGTGGGCCACTTCTGCACGGCAGCTACTTTCTCCGCACTGGGGTGCACTCCTGCACTGGACACAGTGTGCCCCAGATATTCAATTTCTCATTTGAAGAGACGACACTTACTAGGCTTAATTTTCAGGCCGTGACTTTGAAGCCGTTCTAACACTTGTTCCAATCGGCGGAGATGATCTTCAAACGTAGCGGAATAGATAATTATATCGTCCAGATATATTAAAGTGGCTTCAAAGCTGAGGTCCCCCAAGCATCTCTCCATCAGCAGTTGGAAGATTCCTGACGCATTTGTTAGCCTGAAAGGCATCCGATTGAACTCAAACAGGCCCATAGGGAGAACAAAAGCTGTCTTCGGACGATCCTTCTCAGCTACTGGGACCTGCCAATAGCCACTGGCCAGGTCGAGGGAAGAGAAGAATTTGGCACTCCCTAGTGCAGATAGAGACTCTTCAATTCGGGGGAGTGGATAGGAGTCCAGTACTGTACAGGCATTCAGCTTTCGATAGCCTATGCAGAATCTCAGGGTACCAGCCTTCTTCCGGACCAGCACGATCGGAGCCACCCAAGGACTCTGACTTTCAAGGATCACACCTTTCTGTAACATGTGGGCCAACAGCTCTTTCACCTCCTGGTACATTTGTGGCGGCATCCGCCAATATCTCTCTCTGATGGGAGCAGTATTTCCGGTGGATATTTCGTGCTGAATGTCCCGAGTGCACCCGAAATCATCTTCATGCTGTGCAAACACTCCCTGATATCGCTGTAGAAGTTGTTCGATCTGCCTTACTTGTCCAGCAGAAAACTCAGTCAGATTAGCCTCCATTTCCTTCAAGAGGTGGCGCCCAGCCAACGGTTCTCTTCCATTCTCTTGGCTATTGAGGGACACCTCCAGGGTCCATGGCTTTCCTTCCACAGGTACCAGCCCTATAGCGTCAGCTCTAGTAAGGGCTTCTGGCATTATACACACTCGCGCCACCTCTTGTCGGGGCAACAACTGTAAACTTGTGCCACTTAAATTGATGCAACGCACGGGTACTCTACCGTGCCGCACAGTGGCCAGGGTCGGAGCAACCAGGAGTCCAGAGGGAGCTTCCTCTCCCTCCATTGGTTCAATTTGAATGCCACACCCTCTAAGGACA
This sequence comes from Phyllobates terribilis, assembly GCF_046119375.1. Taxonomy (NCBI): domain Eukaryota; kingdom Metazoa; phylum Chordata; class Amphibia; order Anura; family Dendrobatidae; genus Phyllobates; species Phyllobates terribilis. The sequence continues at coordinate 800,962,542 of NW_027362763.1, read as the reverse complement.
CATGTGCCAGCACCGGTAGAGTGAGTACAGTCTGTCCCACTGGCAGTGTCATTGTGGCTTCGGGTGGTATTGATACCTTACCAAGGTACTGAGAGGTAGCGGGCAATTTTTGAATCTGACTAACCCGCACGAGATGCTGAAATACTCTCTTGTTAGCTGGGTCTCGAGTGGCACGGGTCCAGTTGTTTTTGTTACAGCCCTCAGCCAGGAACTGTTCGACCTCTTTCAGCACATTCATGCCCAGGGTTACAATGGGCCCATTGCCTCCGGGCCCTGTGGTCAGTACGATCCCTTTCCGACCGAGGTCCTTTCCACATGCCCGAACGGACATCCATACTACTCCCGCTACTGGGATAGGTAGTTGATTAGCCGCCACCAGTTTGACAGTGGGTTCCCGGCAGGAACGAGCGACTTCAGGAAAGTGACTTTGGAAATACGTCTCAGGCATAGTGGTCACTTGAGACCCAGTGTACATTAAACAGGGGATCCACTGCCCATTGAGTTCAGCCCAGATAATGGGCCTCTCGGAGACAATGTCTTCAGAGCTCCCTCTTCCACTCTCTGAAGCTCGAGACCCCACGGTATGCTCCACAACCGTGGGGCATTTTAGTTTAACGGCTGTCTCCTCCTCCTCCTTTCTCGGTTTGGACAGTCTTTGGAGATATGATCTCTACCTCCGCAGGTCCAGCACTCTGGTCCTCGTTCTACCGATAGGTCGGGTACATGCTGTGCTGGGGCCGGGTAGGAACGCTTTTCTCGCTCTGGTCTCCGTCCGTGTTGGGCAGTACGGTCCGTCGGCAAGGGGGCAGTAGGGGTCTTTCTAATAGCATTCAACTCACCCGAATGTCTCGAATTTCCTGACGTGTTTCCCGCACTCAATCAGGCTCTTTGTTGGTGAATTCAGGGGCAATTGCCTCATGACTTCTAACTGTGGCTTTGAGAACAGGAACTTCTCTCTCCAGGACTCTAGCTTCAGCCCCTACCTCCAGGAAGCCCAGATCAGGGCTCAGTCGCAGCCGCTCCTTCAGGATCTGCCTCAGGCAAGTGTCTCTCAAGCCAGCAATCAGTTGGTCACACAACACCTCATCTAATGGTCCCAGTCCTCGGTTCCCATCTCGAACTTTCTTGGTGATATGGGCCGTCACTTCCTGTAATCCATTAACATACTGATTTACTGTCTCATTTTCCCCTTGGACCCGCTGAAACAACTGTAAGCGCAAGTGTCCCAAATCTGTAGTGTCACCGTGCATGTCCTCTAGAATTTTTATCACTTTGTCCACGGTGTCACGGTCCCCAGGTGGGCGGTACATCACAGTCTGCCGGGCCTCTCCATCAAGAGTTAGGAGGGCCAGCTCCGCCTGGGCTAGGGGATCGAGGAGATACATACGTAGCATACTTCTCAGTCTTTCTACCCAGTCCCACAGTGACATGCCATCCCCCATAAACTTGGGTAGATGGCTGAGCATAGCCCCCAAAGATATATGGCTCCGGCCGGACCCAGTCACAGGCTGCTCCGCCATCTCTGCGTCTGAATGTTGCATCCTGCCGACTACGCCAAATGTAATGCAGGTGCCGGGATGCAACGCACAGAGACACAAGGCGAGAACAGTAAGAGTTGAATATAAACAGTTTATATATATATGTAACAGGTACGCTGAACAAGGGATTGCAACAAGGCTAATAAACAGTAATTTGAAGTATTAGCAAAATGCGAAGTCTCTCAAGGTAATGTGGTGCCCTCGATCATGTGAGACACCACGTGAGTTTCTTAACTGTGCATATGGCTCTAGCGGGGGTCACCGGTTATTCCCGCTAGGCCGTGAGTCTTTTTCCAGATAAATTCAATTAGATCACGTTGAGCTTCTTTAGCCCCAACCGTTCCCCTCCCAACCTGAGTACCTAAACCCAATTGTCCCCGGTACCGTGGGTGAACAGTAGAAGTGACGGCCATGTTCACGTATGCAGCTCCTCTGCTTTCCTTGGCGTGACTTTTCTGGGGCAGCCGTCTCTCAAGTCCTCTCTGCTTGGCCGTTGGAGGCAGTCTCTCAAGCCTTGGGTAGGGGGGTCCAGACCTCGTCTGTCGGCGGGTGACGTCGGGTTCCGCGAACTCACTCAGCATCGCAAGCAGGTTCCGAGTCTCCTCAGCAGGCACAGCACTAGGGTCACATCTGTGAGGGATCCGGAGCTCTTCTACCGGTGCCCGGCTGTGGCACCTCACAGGCCTCTGGTTTAGGCCTGTCACGCGGGGCTTCCCAGCACGCAGGGAACACGTCTGCTCCTTTCTGCTGCTTGGCGCCAAAGACCCCTTAGGTTTGGCGAGCTGGCCTCTTATCTCTCGGAACTCCGTCTTGGAAGTCACCTGATCGGGTCCAGCGTCTAAATCTGCTCTCCCTTCAACTTCCCTTGCATATCTTTGTGGCGCACCTGAGGGTTCGACCGCCACAGGGATGCTGCACCTCTTTAACGGGGTGTAGTGTTCCTCCTTTGAGGTAAGAACAGTGCGATGGTCGGGACCCTACCTCCACATCCAACACCACACTTCTCCCACCAGAGGGGGCTAGTAAGCACTAGGTGCTGCCCCTACTGGGAATCGGGAGACTGGGGAACCAAGACATAGGGGAACCAACTAGTGGGTGAGGGTGGAGGATTCACATTTTAGTGACACTTTAAATTTCATATTTAATACACAGCCATCTTGGGTCTGGGTTCTTTGATCGTGACCTTCCTCCCTGAACGTGGATCCTGTGTGGACCTGCAGAGGATGGAGGCACGGCCCTCGTACCCTGGCCTTGGGTCGAGGGGCAGGTCGCAGATAATAAATGTCTCAGCCCGGTCAAGGACCATGACCAAGAAGACCCGGAGCTTAGGAGTGTAGCTCCACCGCAAATGGATCCCAGGGGGGTGCAGATGGAGTGGTATACGCCACCTGTCCTCGCCAACCTGATCTATTCAGAGGGATTCCGGCTGCAAGAGGGGAACCGGCCCCCGACACCTGACCTTGCCACTCTACGTCCTGGTCAGAGAAGTCCGGTAGGCCCTGAGGATCCCACCGGGTAACCAGCTGCCACCCGTACCCTTTTTCTGAGTGAAGTTCAGAGGGAGACCCGGCCTATCTACACACACACAGACAGGAAAGGACCCGGTCTGAAGTCTAGGAACACTCTGGTGCGGGGTCCTGATTGAACACTGGACTTTCTCGGAGGTTGTCGGACCGCCCCCGTCTCTGGTGACCGCAGAACTCCGCGAGGAGCAGGGAGAAGCCTTTCAACTGCAATCTCCACCGTGAATAAAAACCCTGGAAGCTAACCCCTATGGCCTCCGGACTCTTTATTCTGCATTACACCGCACTACGCAGCACCAGACCTCCTACACTACAACCCCCTCCATCCTGTCTCTCTGCACTGAGGCCCTGCTCCGCCTGTGGGGATGAGTAACAACGACGGCTGCCATAACATCCTGGCTCAGCGGACTGCAGCAGCGCAGGTGGCCTTCACCAGGTGCCACAGGTGGCGTAGTCGAGATCAGCCACTCAACCCGGATAAGCCCATACCATCCTTTTTTAATGTGACGGCCCTGGGCACGGAGTGGGTCCGGGCCACGGCTGCACCCCATCTACAACACAGGACCCGGCTCCGAGTCCCCCATCTCCCAGGGTAGGGCTTCCAGCGTCACTCATCTTGGTTCCGCTTGACTGTGTCTGGCCAGCAGATGGCAGCCTCTCTCCATTTTTGAAACATCATGTAGGAATTCCCTTGCAAGCTCTCTCACCTTTGCTACATATACATGCCCCGCGTAGTGCTCCGCACTGTATACATGGCCCCGCATAGTGCTCCGCACTACTGTATACATGGCCCCGCATAGTGCTACCTACTGCATACATGGTCCCGCATAGTGCTCCGTACTGTATACATGACCCTGCATAGTGCTCCGTACTATATACACGGCCCTGCATAGTGCTCCATACTGTATACATGACCCCGCATAGTGCTCCGTACTGTATACACGGCCCCACATAGTGCTCCGTACTGTATACATGGCACCGCATAGTGCTCCATACTGTATACATGGCCCCACATAGTGCTCCGTATTGTATACATGGACCCGCATAGTGCTCCATACTGTATACACGACCAAGCATAGTGCTCCGTACTGTATACATGGCCCCGCATAGTACTCCGTACTGTATACATGTCCCCCTCATAGTGCTCCATACCGTATACATGGCCCCGCGTAGTGCTACCTACTGAATACATGATCCCGCATAGTGCTCCGTACGGTATATATGGCCCCGCATAGTGCTCCATACTGTATACATGGCCCCACATAGTGCTCCGTACTGTATGCATGGCCCCGCATAGTACTCCTTACTGTATACATGTGCCCCTCATAGTGCTTCGTACTGTATACATGGCCCCGCATAGTGCTCCGTACTACTATATACACGGCCCCCGCATTGTGCTCGGTACTACTATATACATGGCCCCGCATAGTGCTCCGTACTGTATACATGGCCCCGCATAGTGCTCCGTACTGTATACACGGCCCCGCATAGTGCTCCGTACTGTATACATGGCCCCGCATAGTGCTCCGTACTATATACATGTCCCCCTCATAGTACTCCGTACCCTATACATGGCCCCGCATAGTGCTACCTACTGTGTACATGGTCCCGCATATTGCTCTGTACTGTATATATGGCCCCGCATAGTGCTCCATATTGTGAACATGGCCCCGCATAGTGCTCCGTACTGTATACATGGCCCCGCATAGTACTCCGTACTGTATACATGTGCCCCTCATAGTGCTTCGTACTGTATACATGGCCCCGCATTGTGCTCGGTACTACTATATACAGTACAGACCAAAAGTTTGGACACACCTTCTCATTTAAAGATTTTTCTGTATTTTCATGACTATGAAAATTGTACATTCACACTGAAGGCATCAAAACTATGAATTAACACATGTGGAATTATATACTTAACAAAAAAGTGCAAAACAACTGAAAATATGTCTTATATTCTAGGTTCTTCAAAGTAGCCACCTTTTGCTTTGATGACTGCTTTGCGCACTCTTGGCATTCTCTTGATGAGCTTCAAGAGGTAGTCACCAGAAATGGTCTTCCAACAATCTTGAAGGAGTTCCCAGAGATGCTTAGCACTTGTTGGCCCTTTTGCCTTCACTCTGTAGTCCAGCTCACCCCAAATCATCTCGATTGGGTTCAGGTCTGGTGACTGTGGAGGCCAGGTCATCTGGCGTAGCACCCCATCACTCTACTCCTTGGTCAAATAGCCCTTACACAGCCTGGAGGTGTGTTTGGGGTCATTGTCCTGTTGAAAAAGAAATGATGGTCCAACTAAACACAAACCGGATGGAAAAGCATGCCACTGCAAGATGCTGTGGTAGCCATGCTGGTTCAGTATGCCTTCAAGTTTGAATAAATCCCCAACAGTGTCACAAGCAAAGCACCCCCACACCATCACACCTCCTCCTCCATGCTTCACGGTGGGAACCAGGCATGTAGAGTCCATTCGTTCACCTTTTCTGCATCGCACAAAGACATGGTGGTTGGAACCAAAGATCTCAAATTTGGACTCATCAGACCAAAGCACAGATTTCCACTGGTCTAATGTCCATTCCTTGTGTTCTTTAGCCCAAACAAGTCTCTTCTGCTTGTTGCCTGTGACGCGCCCCCTGGGCCATGTTCAGGGGATACCCGGAGCCGGATCTAGATAGGGGTAGTAGTCCTTGTGGCGGTGACCCGGTCCGTGCCCAGGGTGTCAAACTAAGTGGCAGTCTATGGCAGTAGATGTTAACTTGATCGACTACGCCACCCGTTGAGTGCGGCTTTGAAGCCGCCGCTGCAGAACAGTCCGCTGAGGTCGGTGGTATGGGTGCAGCGATGATGGTATATCCCCCAACAGGAGGGGTATGGCCTCAGGGCAGCTGGTGTGGATGATGGGGGTAGTTATGGTGTAGTAAGAAGAGTCAGAGACACGAGATGCAGTTTCGGGGTTTTTACTTACGGGTGTTCCTCGGTCACTCTGGCCTTGAGTGACCACCCGAGCCGTGCTGCGTCCACCAGGTCCTGGACTCGGCTAACCCCCAGGCAGTTCCGGAGCGTGGTCCTGAGCTCCCTTCTGACTCTCTCTCTCTCTCTGGCCGTTCCCACCAGGGATCCACCTATGGCCGGCTCCCTCGGGTCTCTTGGTGGTTGCACCTTCTCTGGGTTCCCTGACCCTATTCTCGGTGTGCCTTTATGGTGGATTTGGTGAGGGTCGTGGCAAATCTTGACCATGACCTCCGGTTCCTGGCTGAGGATAAGTGGCCTCCACCAGTTCGGGTTCCGGTACCCGTGTCCGCCAACCCTTCACCCTTATGGCTTAATTCTGGGATCTCAGGGTTCCCTCTTGTCTTCCACTCTAGGCCTTTCTTTCTCCTCTCTCTTCTGCAGGCTTTGCCCTGGAGCTGGGCCCGGACGGAGCCACAGCTCCCTGTCAGCCCTCCTGGCTGAGCTCTTCTGCTCTGCTCCTCTGAGCTGACTGCCTGACAAGACCCTGTCCTAAGATGGTGCCCACCTTATATACTCCCTCTATGTGTGAGCCCAGGTGACCAGCACCCAATGAGCTCCTAGCTTTACCCAGAGTACTCCCCCTATCTGCCCCTACACTACTGGGATGTTCCACCCCCCTTCCCACTCCAGCCAGGGACAGACGCTGTCGTACCTGCACATTAACTTGGTGGGAGTACCGTAGTTCTGTCCCCCGGAAATGGGATGTATGTAGTGCATGCAGCCTACTGAGCTCAGTTCCACACTCCATCCTTACCCGGGAGTGGAATACCACACCTCTGGGTTGAGGTGCAATACCCCTGTAGCAGCCGAATCCTCAGGGTGCCACATTCCCCCCTGGTAAATCACAGCACGTCCTCGGGCTGTGAAAGAATAAAACATTCCAAAAACATACAATTTTTTTTCAAAACATCATAAACACATAAAACACTAAATATATTATCAGCAGCATAAAACTTTTCATTGTGAACATTCTTGTTCCTCCGGCCACGGTGCAACTTGTGACCGGGTAAAGTGCAACAGTCTCTTTTAGCAAAAACACAGTTCTTTATAAAACCAGTAGGGGGCGCTTTAGGAAGCGCAACTATGTACAAGGGGATGGCCGCTCTCAGTCCTCGGCCAGTGGGGATTAGGAGTGGCTGTTCACAGTCCTCAGCCTGTTAATGGATAGGGGACACACGGGTTTCAGTTCACACTTGTCCCAACGGGGAACATATTTTAACTATTAACAGTTCTTGTACCCCGACGGGTAACTATTTTACAGTTCTCTTTACCGTACTTTAGTAACGGCGTCCTCCTAATGCTTCCTCCCTGCACTCTTCAGACCCGTCCGGGTCCTCTTGCTCCTCCTCACACCGCAGCTCTTCCTCTGTCAATCGGTGTACATGAAGGGCATAGGGTCCTTTGGCACACTGATGCCGGGTAAAGGTGACCTCGTCACCCAGGTATAGGTCACGTCCTCTATGTCCCTCCGGTAGGTGGGACTCGACATCTCTTCTGGTCACGAAGACGTCGCCGGGGGTGCGGTGATCCCTGATGAAGCCCCAACCGTGCTGCAGTTGGAATTTAATTACAGTCCCGGTGGCACGGGGACCGTGGGCTGCACGGGGGTTCCGTCGGGTCCGACTCTTCTGTTCTGCACTCTTTACTTGCAGCCGCTCCTCACGGACCCGCCTCTCTCTCCGTTCCCGCTCGAAGACCTCTAATTGCTGCCGGCAGCACTCCGCACGCTCAGCTGCGGCCGCCCGGGTCTCTTGGGTAAACCCGATGAGGTCTCCTCCAGTGGGGTCCCACTCGAACTGCGCCTCCTCCAACGAGAGTGGGGTGATCTTGGCGGGCGCCGGAGCCGGGATCAGGGGCTCACACAAAGGCCTTTCCTTCCGGAGTTGGGGATGGTAGTACTCCGGTGGCCACACAAAGGGCTGCCCATCCCGGCAAGTGTGCTGGGCAAACAAATCTTCACCCAGGTGCGGCACTGTGGAAGTTGAGGGCGCGGTGGTGGTAGCGGCGCCCGGGTTCACCAGGCCTTGCGAACAGGCTTGGGGCACCCTAAAGGTAAAGGGCACCGTGAAGACGGCGGCGCCCGGGGGTACTTGACCCTGCGACCAGGCCGGTGGCTCCGTGGAGGTAGAGGGCGCTGTTGGAACTGCGGCGCCCGGGGGCGCTCGGCCCTGCGACCAGGCCGGTGGCGTCTCCTGCTTGGCCGCGCTCAGGGTTGAGGCGCGTGACGTCACAGGGGGCGTGGCCGCGGCTCCTGCTTGAGGCCTAGTCTGGAGCGGTGGCGGTGCAGCGACGGGCACGGTAGGGGGAATTTCGGGCTCTGCGACGGGGATCTGGGGCAGGCTTACGGTTTCTGGGCTTGGGGTGGTGACGTCCCCTTTACCTGCCTCCGTCTCTTCAGCTCCTTCCTCGGCGTCGTCTCCGGCCTTCATTCCTCCTGCACCATCCTCAGAGGCGGTCTGACTCCTCGTCTCGGGTGGCGTGCTCCGCTGGCGGGTTCCAGCCTGCAGGGCCATCTCTCTGCTCCATTCCGTCAGCGTTTCTCGCTGCACCTGGGCCATCCTCCGTGCGAGGCGCTCCAGCGCGGTCTGTGCACACTCCCGGTCTCGGGGGAGCTGTGCCAGGATCTCCACCAGGCCTAGTGGGGTGGTGGCTTGCAACCGGCTCCTGACCACAGGGTCGGTGCTGCCTGACTCTCCCTCCATCTCCGGGTGCGACTTCTCCAGACTCCTCTCCAGACTCCTCTCCAGACTCCTCCAGGCTGCACCCATCTTCTCTCTTTTGTTCTATATCCGCCCACATTGAGGGTGGTCCCGGGGCAACTTGGTGATTGTCAGTTCCAGGGGCAGTTCCCTCACGCTGATGGACATCTCTATCATTACAGTCTCTGCTGGTGGGGGCGGTTTCCGCTTTTGGAGCCATTCTTGGACCTGGCCCACGATGGGAGGTGGCCTCTTGCCACCCTCTGGCACGCCCAAAATGGCGTCCGCTCTGCCAGGGCGGGAAATCTTCTCAGATGGCGGGAATCATCTCCCAGTGGCGGGAAACTCCGTGGATGGCGGGAAAAGACTGCAGATGGCGGGCAAACGGCAGGAAACGATCCGTGATGGCGTCCGATGGCGGGGACCCTCCGGAACCGGCGGGAGACTTCTTTTCGAGGTAAATGTGAACTTTTCTTCAGGCACGCAGTACCCGGTAGTTGCGGGCACGTTATCCTGCCGACTACGCCAAAAGTTGACGCGCCCCCTGGGCCATGTTCAGGGGATACCCGGAGCCGGATCTAGATAGGGGTAGTAGTCCTTGTGGCGGTGACCCGGTCCGTGCCCAGGGTGTCAAACTAAGTGGCAGTCTATGGCAGTAGATGTTAACTTGATCGACTACGCCACCTGTTGAGTGCGGCTTTGAAGCCGTCGCTGCAGAACAGTCCGCTGAGGCCGGTGGTATGGGTGCAGCGATGATGGTATAACCCCCAACGGGAGGGGTATGGCCTCAGGGCAGCTGGTGTGGATGATGGGGGTAGTTATGGTGTAGTAAGAAGAGTCAGAGACACGAGATGCAGTTTCGGGGTTTTTACTTACGGGTGTTCCTCGGTCACTCTGGCCTTGAGTGACCACCCGAGCCGTGCTGCGTCCACCAGGTCCTGGACTCGGCTAACCCCCAGGCAGTTCCGGAGCGTGGTCCTGAGCTCCCTTCTGACTCTCTCTCTCTCTCTGGCCGTTCCCACCAGGGATCCACCTATGGCCGGCTCCCTCGGGTCTCTTGGTGGTTGCACCTTCTCTGGGTTCCCTGACCCTATTCTCGGTGTGCCTTTATGGTGGATTTGGTGAGGGTCGTGGCAAATCTTGACCACGACCTCCGGTTCCTGGCTGAGGATAAGTGGCCTCCACCAGTTCGGGTTCCGGTACCCGTGTCCGCCAACCCTTCACCCTTATGGCTTAATTCTGGGATCTCAGGGTTCCCTCTTGTCTTCCACTCTGGGCCTTTCTTTCTCCTCTCTCTTCTGCAGGCTTTGCCCTGGAGCTGGGCCCGGACGGAGCCACAGCTCCCTGTCAGCCCTCCTGGCTGAGCTCTTCTGCTCTGCTCCTCTGAGCTGACTGCCTGACAAGACCCTGTCCTAAGATGGTGCCCACCTTATATACTCCCTCTATGTGTGAGCCCAGGTGACCAGCACCCAATGAGCTCCTAGCTTTACCCAGAGTACTCCCCCTATCTGCCCCTACACTACTGGGATGTTCCACCCCCCTTCCCACTCCAGCCAGGGACAGACGCTGTCGTACCTGCACATTAACTTGGTGGGAGTACCGTAGTTCTGTCCCCCGGAAATGGGATGTATGTAGTGCATGCAGCCTACTGAGCTCAGTTCCACACTCCATCCTTACCCGGGAGTGGAATACCACACCTCTGGGTTGAGGTGCAATACCCCTGTAGCAGCCGAATCCTCAGGGTGCCACACCTGTCCTTAGCAGTGGTTTCCTAGCAGCTATTTTACCATGAAGGCCTGCTGCACAAAGTCTCCTCTTAACAGTTGTTGTAGAGATGTGTCTGCTGCTAGAACTCTGTGTGGCATTGACCTGGTCTCTAATCTGAGCTGCTGTTAACCTGCAATTTCTGAGGCTGGTGACTCGACTAAACTTATCCTCAGAAGCAGAGGTGACTCTTGGTCTTCCTTTCCTGGGGCGGTCCTCATGTCAGCCAGTTTCTTTGTAGCGCTTGATGGTTTTTGCAACTGCACTTGGGGACACTTTTAAAGTTTTCCCAATTTTTCGGACTGACTGACCTTCATTTCTTAAAGTAATGATGGCCACTCGTTTTTCTTTACTTAGCTGCTTTTTTCTTGCCATAATACAAATTCTAACAGTCTATTCAGTAGGACTATCAGCTGTGCATCCACCTGACTTCTGCACAACACAACTGATGGTCCCAACCCCATTTATAAGGCAAGAAATCCCACTTATTAAACCTCACAGGGCACACCTGTGAAGTGAAAAACATTTCCGGTGACTACCTCTTGAAGCTCATCAAGAGAATGCCAAGAGTGTGCAAAGCAGTCATCAAAGCAAAAGGTGGCTACTTTGAAGAACCTAGAATATAAGACATATTTTCAGTTGTTTCACACTTTTTTGTTAAGTATATAATTCCACATGTGTTAATTCATAGTTTTGATGCCTTCAGTGTGAATGTACAATTTTCATAGTCATGAAAATACAGAAAAATCTTTAAATGAGAAGGTGTGTCCAAACTTTTGGTCTGTACTGTACATGGCCCCGCATAGTGCTCCGTACTGTATACATGGCCCCGCATAGTGCTCAGTACTGTATACATGGCCTTGCATAGTGCTCCATACTGTATACATGGTCCCGCATACTGCTCTGTTTTGTATATATGGCCCCCATAGTGCTCCTTACTGTATCCACAGTCCCGCATAGTGCTTCATATTGTATACCCGGCACGGCATAGTGCTCCGTACTCTATACGTTGCCCTGCATAGTTCTCCGTACTGTATACATGGCCTTGCATAGTGCTCCATACTGTATACATGGCCCCGCATAGTGCTCCGTACTGTATACATGGCCCCGCATACTGCTTCGCACTGTATACATGCCCCGCATAGTGCTCCATCCTACTATATACTGTACATGGCCCCGCATAGTGCTCCGTATTGTATACACGGCCCCGCATAGTGCTCCATACTACTGTATACATGTCATCCGCATAGTGCTTCATACTGTATACATGGCCCCGCATAGTGCTCCATACTACTGTATACATGTCATCCGCATAGTGCTTCATACTGTATACATGGCCCCGCATAGTGCTCCATACTACTGTATACATGTCATCCGCATAGTGCTTCATACTGTATACATGGCCCCGCATAGTGCTCCATACTACTGTATACATGTCATCCGCATAGTGCTTCATACTGTATACATGGCCCCGCATAGTGCTCCATACTACTGTATACATGTCATCCGCATAGTGCTTCATACTGTATACACGGCCCCGCATAGTGCTCCGCACTACTGTATGCATGTCCCCCGCATAGTGCTTCGTACTGTATATATGGCCCCGCATAGTGCTACCTACTATATACACTGTGTTCCAAATTATTATGCAAATAATATTTTCTCAGATTTTCCCAAATTACCTATATGAATTGCAGTCATTGTAATTTTCCAGTCAAATAACTATTGGAGTACAATTGAAAGGTTTTTGTATAAACTGCCTATGATAACAATATATTTTTAAAAAAATAAAAAACTCAACTGCACTCAAAATGCATGTTCCAAATTATTATGTACAGCAGAGTTTTCAACCTTTTCATTTTAATAAAGAACAAAAAAATGGTCATTTTTGAAATTATAAGCATTAGCAGGTTATTACAAACTGAAATCAAACAGTTTTCAACTCAAAACTTTATTCTAGGTGATGTTACATTTGCACATAGGACCCCTTGTTCGAAAGGAGCTTCTGAACTCTCTCGTCTATTGAATTTGTCAGGTTTTGGATGGTTTCTGCTTTAATTGTTTTGCATGAGGACAGAATACCCTCCCAGAGCTGTTGCTTAGATGTGAACTGCCTCCCGCCATCATAGACACTCCTTTTGATGATGCTCCTGAGGTTCTCAATGGGGTTGAGGTCAGGGGAGCATGGGTGCCACACCATAAGTTTGTCCCCTTTTATGCCCATAGCAGCCAGAGATGCAGATGTGTTATGCGCAGCATGAGACTAATTCAATGCAGCTGGAGGTCACATGACCGCCTCCAGCTCTGCAATATATGGTGTCCTGCCTGGCTCAGCCTGCAGCCTGCAGCTGAAGCCTGGCACGAGACTCTGACTGTGAAAGTCAGTGAAGATCTCATGTAATGTAATATATGTCTATCAGAAAAATAAAAATTAATGTCCCATACAGGGACTAAGTAAAAATGTAAAAAAAAGTAAAAAAAAATGTTTTGAAACTGTTAAAAAAACATTGCAAAATAAATTAAAATAAATAAATAAAATATTAAACCGATAAATCTGTATATTTATGCAAAAATAAAAAAAAGTACACATATTTGGTATTGCCGCGTCCGAAACAACCCGAGCTATAAAATTGTCACACTAATTAACTCCTTCTGTGCACACCGTAATAAAAATAAATAAAAAACGGATAAAAAAACTATGCTTTTTCCTCATATCGCCAAACAAAAAGTGGAAAAAAATGCGATCAAAAAGCAAAATGGAAATAAGAAAGGTACCGCTGAAAACGTCATCTCGTTCCGCAAAAAAAAAGCCACCATACAGCTCCATCAGCCGAAAATAAAAAAGTTATAGCGCTCAGAATAAAGCAATGCAAAAAAAATATTTTTTCTATAAAATTGTTTTATTGTGTAAAAGCGCCAAAACATAAAAAAAATATACAGTAAGTGTAGTATCGCTGTAAACGTACTGACCCGAAGAATAACGCTGCCTGATCACTTTTACCACACGCAGAACGGCATAAAAAAAAACTCAAAAAACAATTCTTGAATTGTTGGTTTTTGTTAATTTTACCTCCCAAAAAACGGAATAGAAAGCGATCAAAAAATGTCCCGTACGCAAAAATTGTACCAATAAAAATGTCAACTCGTCCCGCAAAAAACAAGCCATCACATGACTCTGTCGGCCGAAATATGGAAAAATTATAGCTCTCAAAATATGGCGATGCAAAAACTAGATTTTGCAAAAAAAAAGCGTCTCTTAGTGTGTGACAGCTGTCAGTCATAAAAACCCGATATAAATCTGGTATCTCTGTAATCGAACCGACCCGAAGAATAAAGTAATCTAATCAGTTATATCACACTAGGAACGGCGTAAAAAAATAAATAAAACCAATTCTTCACCTGCTACTGATTTGTTTATTATGTCTCCCAAAGATCGCAGTATGGCTCGGCACACATTTATCCTGCGCTCTGCGCTGAGCACTTACGCCAGAGTTTCCGTGTAAATCTCTAAAATATGTGATTCAGCCGGAACCCATGACGGAAGATTCCCTGTAATGAGGCAGATATAGGCCACTGTGGATGCCGTCTGGCCTGTGATCCCACGGTGTCATTTGTTTTAGGCGTGCATAAAAGTGCGGTTGGCCACAGTTTTGTGCACTTCTGAAAAAAAGGACACCACTAAACAGAGGCCAGACGGAGTCCAGAGTAACTCTGCTGCCTCATTACAGTGAATGGATCCCGCAGGGGTTTCATCTGAATTACATCACTTGGAAATTTAGATGGAAACCCCGATGTAAGTGCTCAGCATAGAGCGCCGGATAAATGTTACGCAAAATGTTCCCAATAAAAGCTTCAACTCAGTCCTCAAAAAAAGCTAGTCCCCACTCAGGTCCGTCATCTGTTAAAAATATAAGGGACTTCCAAGTTACTGGTAGCAGAAAGGCTTTGGAAAAGCGAAATGGCCCTTGCCCCCCAAAAGAAATTCTGAAAATTTTGTGCTCCCAAATCCAAATGCCTATTCTACAATAATTTGTTCTCCAATTGTCAAATAGCGCTCTGTCCCCCCCAGATCCCGCCGTATGGCTGAGTGGTACGATACAGCCACATATGGGGTATTGCCACTTTTAGAAGAAATTGTGTGACACATTTCGGCACCATTTTTACCCATTGCCCTGTGTGAAAATGTAAAATCTGAGGGTAAAACATTTTTTTGTGGTAAAAATCTAATTATGCTTTTATCACTGCCCAATGGTATAAATTTAAAAATTAAAAAATACTCACTACTTCCCTAGATGTATTCCTTGAGAGGTGTAGTTTACAAAATGGGGTCACTTGTGGGGGTTTCTGCTGTTTCGGCATGTCAGCGACTTCAAATGTGACATGGTGTCTGCTGCCTATCCCAGCCAACATAGCGCTCCTTTCTCTTCTGAACCCTGCCGTACACCAAAGCAGTGGTTTTCCCCCACATATGGGGTATCAGCGTACTCAAGAGAAATTGTACAACAAATTTCATGGTGCAATTTATCCTGTTACCCTTATGATAATGCAAAATTAGGGAATGAAAAACATTTTTTGTGGGAAAACTGTGAAAATTTTATTTTTATGCCTCAATATTATAAACTTCTGTGAAGCAGCTGGGGGTGCAAGGTGCTCACCACACATCTAGATAAGTTCCCTAAGGGGTCTAGTTTCCAAAATGGTGTCACTTGTGGGGGGTTTCCACTGTTTAGGCACATCAGGGGCTCCCCAAATGCAACATGGCGTCCGCTAATTATTCAAACAAATTTTACATTCAAAAAGTCAAATGGCGCTCCTTCCCTTTCAAACGTTGCCGTGCGCCCAAACAGTGGTTTGCCTCCACATATGGGGTATCGGCGTGTTCAGGAGAAATTGCACAACAAATTTCATGGTGCAATTTATCCTATTACCCTTATGATAATGCAAAATTAAGGGATGAAATACGTTTTTGTGGGAAAAATGTGAAAATTTTATTTTTACAGCTGATTATTATAAACCTCTGTGAAGCACCTTGGGGTTCAAGGTGCTCACCACACATCTAGATAAGTTCCCTAAGGGGTCTAGTTTCCAAAATGGTGTCACTTGTGGGGGGTTTCCACTGTTTAGGCACATCAGGGGCTCCCCAAATGCAACATGGCGTCCGCTAATTATTCAAACAAATTTTACATTCAAAAAGTCAAATGGCGCTCCTTCCCTTCCAAACCCTGCCGTGCGCCCAAACAGTGGTTTGCCTCCACATATGGGGCATCGGCATGTTCAGGAGAAACTGCACAACAAATTTCATGGTGCAATTTATCCTATTACCCTTATGATAATGCAAAATTAAGGGATGAAAAGCGTTTTTGTGGGAAAAATGTGAAAATTTTATTTTTACAGCTCAATATTATAAACTTCTGTGAAGCACCTTGGGGGTTCAAGGTGCTCACCACACATCTAGATATGTTCCCTAAGGGGTCTAGTTTCCAAAATGGTGTCACTTGTGGGGGGTTTCCACTGTTTAGGAACATCAGGGGCTCTCAAAATGCAACATGGCGTCCGCTAATTATTCAAACAAATTTTACATTCAAAAAGTCAAATGGCGCTCCTTCCCTTCCAAACCCTGCCGTGTGCCCAAACAGTGGTTTGCCTCCACATATGGGGTATCGGCGTGTTCAGGAGAAACTGCACAACAAATTTCATGGTGTAATTTATCCTATTACCCTTATGATAATGCAAAATTAAGGGATGAAAAATGTTTTTGTGGGAAAAATGTGAAAATGTTATTTTTACAGCTCAATTTTATAAACTTCTGTGAAGCACCTTGGGGATCAAGGTGCTCACCACACATCTAGATATGTTCCCTAAGGAGTCTAGTTTCCAAAATGGTGTCACTTGTGGGGGGTTTCCACTGTTTAGGAACATCAGGGGCTCTCCAAACGCAACATGGCGTCTGCTAATTATTCAGACAAATTTTACATTCAAAAAGTCTAATGGCGCTCCTTCCCTTCCGAGCCCTGCTGTGCGCCCAAACAGTGGTTTTCCCTCACATATGGGGTATCAGCGCACTCAAGAGAAATTGCACAAAAAAATTTGGGGTCCAATTTTTCCTGTTACCCCTGTGAAAATAAAAAAAATTGGGTCTAAAGTAACATTTTTGTGAAAAAAGTTAAATGTTAATTTTTTTCTTCCACATTCCAAAAATTCCTGTGAAGCACCTGAAGGGTTAATAAAGTTCTTGAATGTGGTTTTGAGCACCTTGAGGGGTGCAGTTTTTAGAATGGTGTCACTTTTGGGTATTTTCTGTCATAAAGACCCCTCAAAGTGACTTCAAATATGATATGGTCCTTAAAAAAATGTTTTTGTAAATTTTGTTGGAAAAATGAGAAATCGATGGTCAACTTTTAACCCTTATAGCTCCCTAACAAAAAAAAATTTTGATTCCAAAATTGTGCTGATGTAAAGTAGACATGTGGGAAATGTTATTTATTAACTATTTTGTGCGACATATCTCTCTGATTTAAGGGCATAAAAATTCAAAGTTTGAAAATTGCAAAATTTTCAAAATTTTCGCCAAATTTCCGATTTTTTCACAAATAAACGCAAGTGATATCAAAGAAATTTTACCACTATCATGAAGTACAATATGTCACGAAAAAACAATCTCAGAATCAGGGGGATCCGTTGAAGCGTTCCAGAGTAATTACTTCATAAAGTGACAGTGGTCAGAATTGAAAAAATTGGCCCGGCACGAAGGCAAAAACAGGCTCTGGTGCGAAGTGGTTAAAGTGAAAAGGTTGAAAACTCTGCTGTGCATAATAATTTGGAATAAGCATTTTGAGTGCAATTTGAGTTTTTTATTTTTTGGAAAATATACTGTTATCATAGGCAGTTTGTACAAAAACCTTTCAATTGTACTCTAATAGTTATTTGACTGGAAAATTACAATGACTGCAATTCATATAGGTAATTTTGGAAAATCTGAGAAAATATTATTTGCATAATAATTTGGAACACAGTGTACATGGTCCCGCATAGTGCTCCGTACTGTATATGACGTGCCCCCTGGGCCGTGTGTGTGGGGGAATACCCGGAGCCGGGTCTCTGTGTGATGCTAGGGGTTGTAGTCTCCGTGGCGGTGACCCGGTCCCGTGGCTCAGGGTGGTCAAACCAGTGGCGGATCTGTTTACTTGGTTTGTAATGTTCAAGTGTCCTACTACGCCACCCGTTGATTGCGGTCACTGAGAACTGCCGCTGTGGGGCAGACCGCTGAGGCTGATGTTGTGTGCGCAGCAGAGGGTAGTATAACTCCCCATGGGAGGAGTATAGCCTCAGGGCAGCGAGTGTAGATGATGGGGGTGATGGTGCGTGGGAGCAACAGTAATGACTCAGAGTCCAGTGATGCAGTCCAGGGTCTTTACTCACAGTTTTACACTCCAAGCCACTTCTGCAGGTAACGGCTGCCCACGTCGTGCTGTGCTCACCAGGTGAGGGGCTCGGCCAACTCCCAGGTACCTTTGGAATGCTTTTCAGGACCCCCTTCGTGTGTCCTTTCTCTGGCCTGTCGTACCCCACAATTGACCGCGTTTCTGTCCAGCTGCCTCGGGCCTTGGCGGGCAAACGTATGTTCCGTTTCCCTGGGTCCAATGTGGTGCCTTCCTAACGGGTGTAGTGAGGGGCCGTGCACGTACAATGCCACGGCCTCCGGTTGCTAGCTGAGGGTAGTTGCTCTCCTCCACTAGATGAGGGATCTGGTTCCCTTTCTTGGCCTGACTCTGGTAGCGGCGGGCGTGTGGTGGCGGCTGGCCAGTCCGCACCCCTGGGGTCCCTTCACTCCACTTCTGGAGCCTCCTCCGTTCCTCCGTACTACTGTATACATGGCCCCGCATATTCCTCCGTACTGCATACATGGCCCCGCATAGTCCTTCATACTGTATATGTGACGCCCAGCTGCGCTTGGTATCACAGATCTGGAAGAGTGCATTGATGGATTCCTCCACAAGAGGCCCCCATAACCATACACACATCTCCACCTTCCAACTCAGACCAGCAGAGGGAGCCCGTTAGGGATATAAATAGGGAAGGTGGGGCCAGGCAGTTCTGTCTGGTTTAGATGTTGAGTCCAGATCAGTCTGAGAAGAGTTACCTCAGAGGACAGAGTCTGTTCCAGCTCCAGCAGTTGCTAGTTTGCAGTGGAGTTCATTCAGACCAAGACTCAGTGTAGCTCAGAGCAGCGAGCTTTAGGTGTGCCGGCGCCATAAGATCGGTGAAGCGTGGCAAGCTGCCATTAGTGTGTATAGCCTAGTGAGGGCCCGAGTAGGCCGAAGGCAAGTGGAGAGTTAGTACGTAGGGGGCAGAGGAGCTTAACTGGCTCACCCCGAAGCTTTACCAGACACTGGGTCCAAAGCTTCAGGTATCTCTATGACCCAGTAAGGCATAACCGGAATCCCTGGAGAACTACAAGTCCCAGGATCGCTAAAGTGCTGATACGTAACAGAGCCAGGAAACACATAGGCCCCGTAAGCTGGGAGCGTGCACTCCAAGAGAAGGCCCTACCACAAAGTCAGCCAGCGCAGGACAGAGACAAAGTTAGGCCTAGCTCCAGGCAGGTCAGAAACTTACTACGCAGAGGCAAGTAAAAGGAGGCCCGAAACCCGCTCATTGGGGAGGATCCTGACAGGCACCCTTCACCCTGCAGCGCTCCGGGACGTGCCTGAATTTTCATCAGTAAAAGGTAGTGAAGTGACTATCGTGTCTGTCCCTGTTCTTGCTCTGACCCGGCTGGGTCTCGCCTGTCCTGCATCCCCCTTCATACGCTGCCCTGAGGCCTAGCTCCACCTGTGGGGAGCAACACCATGAAGCTGCCTTATCACCAGCCTCAGTGGACTCCGCAGCGCTGGTGATTCTCACCAGAAACCACAGGTGGCGTCACGAACTCTTATAGAATTAACAAATATCCACCCTTTCAAAGAGCGACCCCAGGGTACGAGCCTGGGAGCCGACCACCGCGACATCCCCAAGGCCAGGCAAAGGTCCAGGTACCGAGTCATCCCCATCCCCTGGGCTAGTCATATACATGGCCCTGTATAGTGCTGCATACAGTATACATGGCCCCGCATAGTGCTCCGTACTGTGTACATAGCCCCGCATACTGCTGTTTTGTATACATGGCCTCGCATTGTGCTGCACACAGTATACATGGCCCCGCATAGAGCTCCATACTGTATACATGGCCCCGCATAGTGCTCCGTACTGTATACATGGCCCCGCATAGTGCTCCGTACTACTATATACATGGCACCGCATTGTGCTGCACGCAGTATACATGGCCCCGCATAGAGCTCCATACTGTATACATGGCCCCGCATAGAGCTCCATACTGTATACATGGTCCCGCATAGAGCTCAATACTGTATACATGGCCCCGCATAGTGCTCTGTATTACTATATACATGGCCCCGCATCGTGCTCCGTACTGTATACATGGCCCCGCATAGAGCTCCATACTGTATACATGGCCCCGCATAGAGCTCCATACTGTATACATGGCCCCGCATAGTGCTCCGTACTGTATACATGGCCCTGTATAGTGCTCCATACTGTATACATGGCCCCGCATAGTGCTCCGTACTGTATACATGGCCCTGCATAGTGCTCCGTACTGTATACATGGCCCCGCATCGTGCTCCATACTGTATACATGGCCCCGCATAGAGCTGCACACAGTATACATGGCCCCGCATAGTGCTCCGTACTGTATACATGGCCCCGCATAGAGCTCCGTACTGTATACATGGCCTCGCATAGTGCTCCGTACTGTATACATGGCCCCGCATAGTGCTCTGTATTACTATATACATGGCCCCGCATCGTGCTCCGTACTGTATACATGGCCCTGCATAGTACTCCGTACTACTATATACAAGGCCCCGCATAGTACTCCGTACTGTATACACGACCCCCGCATAGTGCTCGGTACTACTATATACATGGCCCCGCATAGTGCTCCGTACTGTATACATGGCCCCGCATAGTGCTCCATACTGTACACATGGCCAAGCATAGAGCTCCATACTGTATACATGGCCCCGCATAGGGCTCCGTACTGTATACATGGCCCCGCATAGTGCTCCCTACTGTATGCATGGCCCCGCATCGTGCTCCGTACTGTATACATGGCCCCGCATAGTGCTCCCTACTGTATGCATGGCCCCGCATCGTGCTCCGTACTGTATACATGGCCCTGCATAGTACTCCGTACTACTGTATACATGGTAGTAAACACTTCGGCCAGCGTAATAGAGGTCACGAGTATGGAGTGCGGAAGAACCGCAACTCACACCCCATAGTCGCAGGAAAAATCTGCCTACTCAAAATGAGTGTAAAAACACAAGAAAAAGCTGAGTGTACGGCATATATGAAAAACTTTATTAGTAAAAGTATAAATACATAATATTACATGTATAATAGATGGATGCAGATAGGGAGGCGATACGGATGCAAGAAAACACGTAACAAGTATCCACAGCTAAAAAATATAGCAGGATAATAAAAAGAGGGGGAGAAGGAAGAGCGACCCAAGGGTAACATATGTTAGTTGATGCCATAGTAGGAGAGGTATATGTAGAAGGATATCAATAATTCAAATAATACTGAATAAGTATCCCACTTTTCCTACAGTGGGGCAAGAGTAGTTATAATCCATGATAGAGGATACACTCACCAGTATAATCACCAAGGGACGCTCAAAGGGGGGGCAGGGGGACAAGGCAGGAGCAGACCAGTGTGGGACCTGCGGGCCTCGACGCGCGTTTTGCAAGTTCGCTTTGTCAAGAGGCGTCACAATGAAAGCACCGGCGTCTTTTTAAATATCCCTCCAGAAATTGGTCACATGTGCATGCATGTGACCGGAAGGAAATGGCCGCCGACCGGAAGGCGTGAGCGGCGCATGCGCAGGGATCGTCAGAACATCCCGCCCCCAGAACGCCCGTCATGACGTCGGCGCGAACCCGGAAGTGCTAAAGAGCAGAGTCCGGGGCAGCGCCGACACCATGGAGACAGACGCATGGGAAGCCAGGAGGGTGAGTAGCCCCGCGCATGCGCACCGCCCGACCAGGGAGCCGGGTATAGTTACCAAAGTACTAATGTCCACATATACATTGTGCCACCATACTCGGATACAATAAATCTCACATGGTACATATATTGGTAGGTACAGCTACAAAGATTGAAGTACATAGGGACAATAGGTGCTAATATAAAAACGTGAGGATGTCCATGGCACCAAAGCAGCCTGAGGGCAGTGTCCGTAGATGTCAATGATCATTCCATTTCCTTATCTTCAATCTTATCAACGGGAGGGAGTATATCACCAGAAAGCAGGCTTCACGGCAGGTATGAAGTCCACAAAGAGAAAGACACTATGTATTAAGTATAAGAAAAAAAGAAGTTAAAAAATAAACATACTAATAAATATATACATTAAAACAACATGAGCCACAGAGGCTCACTGCCATGATGAAATATATACAGAAGGGGCCACAGGAGAGCATGCAGCGATTAACAAATAGGCTGCATGGTTAATAGTATCCAGAAAGAGGATAATCATATGGTCATAATATCTAAATTTGTTCCTCCATAATACCCAATAGGGAATTGGAGGAACCGTCATTCCAAAGGAGGCGCAGGACAAAAAAGCACGATATATATCACAAAAAAGGTGAGAAGCCCAAACTTTCATTCAGACCCCGCGGTGCCAAGGTGTTAAGGGTGATGATCCATCTCGCCTCTTTTTGGGCCAGGAGGCGTTTAGCATTCCCCCCCCCGGGAGCCAAGACACACCTTATCGATCCCCCGCACTCTGAGTGAGCGGGGGTCACAATTGTGAACAGCCTTAAAATGCCGTGGTAGTGTCTTCAGCTCCCGGGGATCCGTGGCCGTGCGAGCCGCGCCAATGTCCCGGACGTGTTCCCGAACCCTGATTCTGAGCTCCCTGCTGGTCAATCCTATATAAATTAATTGGCACCCGCATGTGGCCAAATAGACCACATGTGTGGTGCCACATGATATATGGTGACGAATGTCAAATTGGCGGGAGCCATCAGAGTTGGAGAAAGACGTGCAACGTAGGACGCAGTGGCCACAGGGGAATGAGCCCACCGTGGGACCGCGGGATCCAAAGAAATTGGGACGCGGGGGGACGTAGTGGCTGGAAACCAGAACATCCCCTAGCGTCCTAGATCGTCGTGGCGTCATGTGAGGGAAATCGCCTAGGCAGTCCCGAAGGGAGGGCTCCGTATGAAGTATACTCCAATGTCGAGAGAGGATCTGCCGCATAGCTCCCCACTCATGATTGAATGTGGATATGTAGCGGATCCTCTCAGGTATCCCATGTCTAGGCACAGGGGAGGGATGGATGAGATGGTCCCTGGGCGTGTCGCGGGCCCTCTTATAGCCACGGCCGATACATCGATTACTGTAGCCACGTTGTTTAAAGCGATCAGCCAGATCTGCAGCCTGTTTCTCAAAACTAGAGTTAGTGGAGCAGATACGCCTCATCCTGAGGAACTGTCCAACTGGAACGGCTCTGATGGTAGCAATCTTGAGCCGATGAGGCATGAATCAGGGAATTTACTGCAGTAGGCTTCCTAAATACATCTGTCTGGATTCGACTATCCGGATCCACCTCAAGGGTGACATCCAGGAAGTCGATCCTTTTAGGATGATAGGTATAGGTAAGCCTAATTGCATAAGTATTGGAATTTAGTCGTGACATAAAATCGTCGAGCTCCTCCACCGTCCCCAGCCAGAAAAATAGAATGTCATCTATATATCTCACCCATGACACGACCCGGTCCGCGCCCTGCACTCCCCCGTCGCCAAAAATCTCTCTCTCCCGGGCTCCCAGGAAGAGGTTGGCGTACGAGGGGGCACAGGCCGCACCCATGGCCGTGCCACGCCTCTGGAGATATACCGTGTCATTGAAGAGAAAATAGTTGTGGCAGAGGACGAATTGGAGGAGCTCAAGGATAAATTCCCTGGAGGGTCCGTCCAGGTCAGAGCCCCCCAGGAAGAGGCGAACTGCGGAGAGGCCCAGATCATGGCTGATGCATGTGTATAAGCTCTCGACGTCGGCCGTGACCATAAGGGTATCATCTGTCACAAGGGCGCCGTCAACCCGTGTAAGGACGTCCGTCGTGTCCTTCACATAGGAAGGAAGAGTGCTTACAAGAGGGCGAAGATGGTAGTCTATATATTGACAGATGGGGCCACATAGCCCCTCAATTCCTGACACGATCGGACGTCCTGGTGGGCTGAGAGCGTCCTTGTGAATCTTGGGCAAGAGGTAAAAGGTCGCCGTATTGGGGAAGCGGACCGTTAATGCCTCCACAGTTCGTTGGTCGATGATACCTATATTACAGGCCCGCCCAAGGATACCCTGAAGTGTGGCAGAGAAGGAGGCCGTGGGATTGTATGACAGTTTAGTGTAGGTCTGAATGTCTCTTAATTGGCGCATTGCCTCTTTCTCATACATGGAGCAGGGCCAAAGAACGATGTTCCCTCCCTTGTCTGCCGGTTTAATAACAATGTCCGGCAGAGATTGTAGTTGATGGAGTGCCGTGCGCTGGTAATACGTGAGGTTGTCCCGGCGTCTCCGTGTAGGGAGGCGCCCCAAAGCTTCAGTTACCAAGCGCACAAAAATCTCAATTGCCGGACTCAGAGACAAGGGAGGGAACTTCGTTGATCTAGGGTGTCGAGATTGTAATCGTGTACCTGTACTAGGTGATTCTTCCTGCTCCAACAGTAGATCTTCGAGGTTTCGTAGGGCCTCCCTCTCTGTCACAGTCAGGGAACATCCCTCACCAGGTGCTCTAGAATGCAATTTATGTAAAATTAATTTCCGGGCAAACAGGTGGAGGTCCTTGAGGGCAGTGAAATAGTCAAAGGCATTCGTAGGTGAAAAGGATAGGCCTAAGCTCAAGACCTCCATCTGTGCCCGGGTAAGAGTATGTGAAGATAAATTAATGACACGGAGCCCTCCCTGGGACACACTCACCTGGTAAGGTGTGGTAGGTTTCCTCCTGTTGAAGGGTCTCGTCTTGATCCTCGAGATCTGCTGAACCTCAGAGACCCGTCGGGTGGTTAGGTTCTCAGAGGATGGCTGTTCACTTGTAGAAGCCGTTGAGGCTAGCGAGGAGGACCTGGAGCGCAAGGGACGGGCGTAATGAGATCTGACTCGAGATCTATCTTGGGGGATCCGCCACCTATATACACTCTTTGATTGTTTATCGTGAATGTCACATTGTAGTTTTTTAAGTTTATTGGCGTGGATATCTTTCACCCATCTCTGGCACTCCAGGTCCATCTCGTCGTTCAGCTGTTTCAATTTAGTGGAATCCAATTCTTTTTTAAATTGCGTTTGAATCGACTCAATCTCCTTTTCCATTGTATCAAGAGATGAGTCATTCAGATCTTTCAACAGGCTAAGGAAACCAAAGGAGCAGGTGTTAGCTAGGTCCTCCCATTTGTCTTTAAAAGCCTCATCCTCAATGGGGAAGGAGGGGAAGATCTGCACCCGCAAGCCACGTGGAATCAGGGCCTTCTCAATGTATTTAGTCAGGAAGGCCCTGTTCCACCATGTGCGTGTCCTACGCCTCAGGAGTGACTTAAATTTAGTAATGCTGTCCTGTAGCCCCTGCTGTATCCCCAAGCCCCCATGTATACATGGCCCCGCATAGTACTCCATACTGTATACATGGCCCCGCATACTGCTGTTTTGTATACATGGCCCCGCATAGTGCTGCACACAGTATACATGGCCCCGCATAGTGCTCCGTACTGTATACATGGCCCCGCATAGAGCTCCGTACTGTATACATGGCCCCGCATACTGCTGTTTTGTATACATAGCCCCGCATAGTGCTGCACACAGTATACATCACCCCGCAAAGTGATCCATACTGCATACACGGCACCCCGCATAGTGCTCCGTACTACTATATACATGGCCCCGCAAAGTGCTCGGTACTGTATACACGTCCCCCGCATAGTGCTCTGTACTACTATATACATGGCCCCCAAAGTGCTCCGTACTGTATACATGGCCACCGCATAGTGCTCTGTACTGTATACACGGCCCCGCATAGTGCTCCGTACTGTATACATGGCCACCGCATAGTGCTCCGTACTGTATACACGGCCCCGCATAGTGCTCCGTACTGTATGCACGGCCCCGCATAGTGCTCCATACTGTATACACGGCCCCACATAGTGCTCCGTACTGTATACATGGCCCCGCATAGTACTCCGTACTGTATACATGTGCCCCTCATAGTGCTCAATAACGTATACATGGCCCCGCGTAGTGCTACCTACTGTATACATGGTCCCGCATAGTGCTCCGTATTACTGTATACATGGCCCCGCATAGTGCTACCTACTGTATACATGGTCCCGCATAGTGCTCCGTACTGTATATATGGCCCCGCATAGTGCTCCATACTGTATACATGGCCCCGCATAGTGCTCCGTACTGTATACATGGTCCCGCATAGTGCTCCGTACTGTATACATGTGCCCCTCATAGTGCTTCGCACTGTATACATGGCGCCGCATAGTACTCCGTACTGTATACATGTGCCCCTCATAGTGCTTCGTACTGTATACATGGCGCCGCATAGTGCTCCGTACTACTATATATATGGCCCCGCATAGTGCTCCGTACTACTATATATATGGCCCCGCATAGTGCTTCGTACTGTATACACGGCCCCCGCATTGTGCTCGGTACTACTATATACATGACCCCGCATAGTGTTCCGTACTGTATACATGGCCCTGCATAGTGCTCCGTACTGTATACATGGCCTCGCATAGTGCTCCATACTGTATATATTGCCCCGCATAGTGCTCCATACTGTATACATGGTCCCGCATACTGCTCTGTTTTGTATATATGGCCCCGTATAGTACTGCATACAGTATACATGGCCCCGCATAGTGCTCCGTACGTATACATGGCCCCGCATAGTGCTCCGTACTGTATATATTGCCCCGCATAGTGCTCCGTACTGTATCCACGGCCCCGCATAGTGCTTCAGATTGTTTACCCGGCCCCGCATAGTGCTCCGCACTCTATATACGGCCCCCGCATAGTGCTTTGTACTGCATACATGGCCCCCGCATAGTGCTCCGTACTCTATACGTTGCCCTGCATAGTTCTTCAAACTGTATACATGGCCTCGCATAGTGCTCCATACTGTATACATGGCCCCGCATAGTGCTCCGTACTGTATACGTGGCCCTGCATAGTGCTCCATACTGTATACATGGCCCCGCATAGTTCTTCATATTGTATACATGGCCCCGCATAGTGCTCCGTACTATATACATGGCCACGCATAGTGCTCCGTAGTGTATACAAGGCCCCACATAGTGCTCTGTACTGTATACATGGCCCCGCATAGTGCTCCATACTGTATACATGGCCCTGCATAGTGCTCCATACTGCATATATGGCCCCGCATAGTGCTGCACACAGTATACATAGACCTGCATAGTGCTGCACTCAGTACACATGGCTCCGCATAGTGCTCCGTACTGTATACATGGCCATACATGTTCTCGCATAGTGCTCCGTACTGTATACATGGCCCCGTATAGTACTTCGTACTGTATACATGTCACCCGCATAGTGCTTTGTACTCTATACATGGCCCCGCATAGTGCTCCGTACTACTATATACATGGTCCCGCATAGTGCTCCGTATGTATACATGGTGCCGCATAGGACTCCGTACTATATACATGTCCCCCGCATAGTGCTTCGTACTGTATACATGGCCCTGCATAGTACTCCGTACTACTATATACATGGCCCCGCATAGTGCTCCGTACTGTATATGACTCGCCCCCTGGGCCGTGGGGCACGCGGATCCGGGCAACAGGGAAACGATGGGGGTAGTAGTGGCGGCCCGGTCCCGCGGCTCAGGGTGGTCAGACCAATGGTAGTCTGCTATGTACCGTTGATAATGTCCGACTACGCCACCCGTCGATGGCGGTTATTATGAACAGCCGCTGCAAGGTAATCCCCTGAGGCTGATGGTGTGTGCAGCTGAGATTGGATAACTCCCCACGGGAAGAGTGTACCCCAGGGCAGTGCAGTGGATGATGGGGGTGGTTGTGCAGGGAGTCCCAGTACCGGTAGTGCTGGAGGAGCGAGAAAGTACACAGACAACGTACTGCAATCCAATGTCTTGTACTCACAGTTCATGTGCTCCTGGTCACTTCGGCACCAGTAGTGACCGCCCGAGCCGTGCTGCGTCCACCAGGTGTGGGGCTCGGTCAACTCCCAGGCAGTTCAGAAGTATGGCTCAGGACCCCCTTCTGTCCTTTCTCTGGCCTGCCTCACCAGTGACCCACTTTTGTCCAGCTGCCGCGGATCTGCGCGGGTAAACGTGGGCCCCGTTCCCCGCTGTCCTATATGGTGCCTTCCTAGCAGGTTTGATGAGGTGTCGGACCAATAAATGATCACGACCTCCGGTCTTTGGCTGAGGGTAGTTTCTCCTCCACCAACTTGGGATCCGGTACCCTTAATCTGCCTGACCCTTCACCCGGTATTCTCGTGGGTTCTTAGGGTCCCTTCCACCTTCTTGTTCCTGAGCCCCTCTGTTTCTCTCTCTCTTCTCCTTCTTTCCTGTTCCTTCTTCTCCTCCTTTCTTTGGCCTCTTCTCCAGGCCCACTTCTCTTTCTCCTCTCAGACTCCGGCCTTTTCTCTAGGCCTGCCTCTGAGCAGAGCTCCTACAGAGCCTCTGCTCCCTGTCTTCTCTGACTGGACTTCACTTCTTCTACTCCCAGAACTAAGATGGTGCCCACCTTTTATACCTCCCTTTAGAAACATGAGCCCAGGTGACCAGCAACCAATGGGCTCCTACCTACGCTCAGGAACCGTCCCCTCCTGCTCCTACATCACTGGGTATTCCTCCCCCCTCCCCACTCCAGCCAGGGACATGGTCTGTCGTGCCTGCATTTCTGTCTAATGGGAGCACCGTTGAGCTGTCCCTCGGAAATGGGGTGAGTGTGCTGTATGCAGCTACCTGAGCCCTGGTCCATACTCCATCCTTACCTGGGAGTGGAATATCACACCTCTGGCAGAGGTGCAATACCCCTGTAGCGGCCGAACCCTCGGGGCGCTATATATACACGGCCCGCGCATAGTGCTCCGTACAACTGTATACATGGCCCCGCATAGTGCTTCCTACTGCATACATTCCCCCACATAGTACTCCATACTGTATACATGGCCCCGCATAGTGCTCCGTACTACTGTATACATGGCCCCGCATAGTGCTCCGTACTGCATAGATGGCCCCGCATTGTACTCCATAGTGTATACATGGCCCCGCATAGTACTCCATACTGTATACATGGCCCCGCATAGTGCTCCGTACTGTATACACGGCCCAGCATAGTGCTCCGTACTACTGTATACATGGCCCCGCATAGTGCTCCGTACTGCATAGATGGCCCCGCATTGTACTCCATACTGTATACATGGCCCCGCATAGTACTCCATACTGTATACATGGCCCCGCATAGTGCTCCGTACTGCATACATGGCCCCGCATAGTACTCCATACTGTATACATGGCCCCGCATAGTGCTCCGTACTGTATACGTGGCCCGCGCATAGTGCTCCGTACTACTGTATACATGGCCCCGCATAGTGCTCCGTACTGTATACACGGCCCGCGCATAGTGCTCCGTACTACTGTATACACGGCCCGCGCATAGTGCTCCGTACTACTGTATACATGGCCCCGCATAGTGCTCCGTACTGCATACATGGCCCCGCATAGTGCTCCGTACTACTATATACATGGCCCCGCATAGTGCTCCGCACTGTATACACGGCCCGCGCATAGTGCTCCGTACTACTGTATACATGGCCCCGCATAGTGCTCCGTACTGCATACATGGCCCCGCATAGTACTCCATACTGTATACATGGCCCCGCATAGTGCTACCTACTGTATACATGGTCCCGCATAGTACTCCGTATTGTATACATGGCCCCGCATAGTGCTACCTACTGTATACATGGTCCCGCATAGTACTCCATACTGTATACATGGCCCCGCATAGTGCTCCGTACTGTATACATGCCCTGCATAGTGCTCCGTACTGTATACATGGCGCCGCATAGTGCTAAGTACTACTGTATACATGGCCCCGCATAGTGCTACCTACTGTATACATGGTCCCACATAAATACTCCGTACTGTATGCATGTCACCCGCATAGTGCTCCGTTCTTTATACATGACCCCGCATAGTACTCCGTACTGTATACATGGCCCCTCATGGTGCTCCATCCTACTATATACATGGCCCCGCATAGTGCTCCGTACTGTATACATGGCTCCGCATAGTGCTCCGTACTGCATACATGGCCCCGCATAGTGCTCCGTACTGTATACATGGCCCCGCATAGTGCTCCGTACTGTATACACGGCCCCGCATAGTGCTCCGTACTGTATACATGGCCCCGCATATGCTCCGTACTGTATACATGGTCCCGCATAGTGCTCCGTACTGTATACATGGCCCCGCATAGTGCTCCGTACTGTATACATGGTCCCGCATAGTGCTCCGTACTGTATACATGGTCCCGCATAGTGCTCCGTACTGTATACATGGCCCCGCATATGCTCCGTACTGTATACATGGTCCCGCATAGTGCTCCGTACTGTATACATGGCCCCGCATATGCTCCGTACTGTATACATGGTCCCGCATAGTGCTCAGTACTGTATACATGGCCCCGCATATGCTCCGTACTGTATACATGGCCCCGCATATGCTCCGTACTGTATACATGGCCCTGCATAGTACTCCATACTGTATACATGGTCCCGCATAGTGCTCCGTACTGTATACACGGCCCCGCATAGTACTCCGTATTGTATACATGTCCCCCGCATAGTGCTTCGTACTGTATATGACTCGCCCCCTGGGCCGTGGGGCACTCGGAACCAGGCAATAGGGAGAAGATGGGGGTAGTAGTGGCAACCCGGTCCGTGACTCAGTGTGGTGAGACCAGTGGTAGTCCTTTGTAAGTTTTAAGTGATGTCCGACTACTCCTCCCGTGGATTGCGGTCAGCATAGGCGGATTATAATGAGGTCAATCCGGGCTACCGCCCGGGGCCCTGGGCTGCCATGGGGCCCGGGGCTCCCAGGGGCCTGTGGCCGGATTGACCTCATTATAATGTGTGACAGGAGGGCCCGTGAGTCGGAAGATGGAATCTGCTCTGCTGTGTCCAGCGGCGCTGCGAGGATGACTCACAAGCTGCTGACTGTGTAAGTGCAGGAGAGGAGGCTCCGCCACCTGCTCCGGCCTCCAGCAGAGCACAGAGCCAGCCTACAGCATGGCCACTGCTCTCCCTGCCCCCTACCCGGGACTGAATGTTACCTCTCCGGTCTCCCCCTCCTACCCTGCAATTACACCAGAGCTCTGCAGTCGGGCCTCAAGAGGAGGAGAGGCTGCCCCACAGAGAAGATGGAAGAACCTGCATAATGTACAGAAAGGGTAAGTCCATGTGCAGTGTGTGTGTGTGTTTTATATATATATATATACATATATAGATATATATATATATATATATACAGTGCCTACAAGTAGTATTCAACCCCCTGCAGATTTAGCTGGTTGACACATGCGGAATTAACTTGGCATTGTGACATTTGTACTGTAGATCAGCCTGGAAGTGGGAAATGCACTGCAGCAAATATTGTTTTTTTTTTTTTTTTTTTGTTTGTTTTAAAACGTGAAAAGTTAATTCAGAGTGTCATTTATTATTCAACCCCTCAAACCACAAGAATTCTGTTTGGTCCCCCTAAAGTATTAAGAAGTAGTTCAGGCACCAAGAATAATGAGCTTCACATGTGTGGATTAAAGATCTCTTTTGCCAGCCTTTTCTGACTATTTAAGACCCCCCCCAAACTTGTGAACAGCACTCAGACATGGTCAACATGGGAAAGACAAAGGAGCATTCCAAGGCCATCAGAGACAAGATCGTGGAGGGTCACAAGGCTGGCAAGGGGTACAAAACCCTTTCCAAGGAGTTGGGCCTACCTGTCTCCACTGTTGGGAGCATCATCCGTAAGTGGAAGGCTTATGGAACTACTGTTAGCCTTCCACGGCCTGGACAGCCTTTGAAAGTGTCCTCCCGTGCCGGGGCCAGGCTTGTCCGAAGAGTCAAGGCTAACCCAAGGACAACAAGGAAGGAGCTCCGGGAAGATCTCATGGCAGTGGGGACATTGGTTTCAGTCAATACCATAAGTAACGTACTCCACCGCAATGGTCTCCGTTCCAGACGAGCCCGTAAGGTACCTTTACTTTCAAAGCGTCATGTCAAGGCTCGTCTACAGTTTGCTCATGATCACTTGGAGGACTCTGAGACAGACTGGTTCAAGGTTCTATGGTCTGATGAGACCAAGATCGAGATCTTTGGTGCCAACCACACACGTGACGTTTGGAGACTGGATGGCACTGCATACGACCCCAAGAATACCATCCCTACAGTCAAGCATGGTGGTGGCAGCATCATGCTGTGGGGCTGTTTCTCAGCCAAGGGGCCTGGCCATCTGGTCCGCATCCATGGGAAGATGGATAGCACGGCCTACCTGGAGATTTTGGCCAAGAACCTGCGCTCCTCCATCAAGGATCTTAAGATGGGTCGTAATTTCATCTTCCAACAAGACAACGACCCAAAGCACACAGCCAAGAAAACCAAGGCATGGTTCAAGAGGGAAAAAGTCAAGGTGTTGGAGTGGCCTAGTCAGTCTCCTGACCTTAACCCAATTGAAAACTTGTGGAAGGAGCTCAAGAATAAAGTCCACATGAGACACCCAAAGAACCTAGATAACTTGGAGAAGATCTGCATGGAGGAGTGGGCCAAGATAACTCCACAGACCTGTGCCGGCCTGATCAGGTCTTATAAAAGACGATTATTAGCTGTAATTGCAAACAAGGGTTATTCCACAAAATATTAAACATAGGGGTTGTATAATAATTGACCCACACTTTTATGTTTAAAATTTAATAAAATTCAACTGAGCAACATAACTTTTTGGTTTGTAAGATTTATGCTTCTGTTCATAAAACCTACTCTCGTTTGCAGTTTGAAGGCTCTAACTTATTTTCATCTTATCAAACCAGCTAAATCTGCAGGGGGTTGAATACTACTTGTAGGCACTGTATATGTGTGTATGTATGTATATGTGTGTGTATGTATCTATATCTATGTATTTGTGGACCATAATAGGGGCTCACTCGCTGTCGTGGCCCAGGCTGCTTCCCCTGTGCAGGACCGCTGGCACTTCACCTGACATGGCCGTGATGTGTGCGGCTGTGTCTGGTATTAATGACACGGCAGGGGCGACACTGCGCCTATAATTGTGCTTGTGTATTGCCCCTGCCGCGCCATTACTACCAGACACAACCGCACAGCGCACGGCCATGTCAGGTGAAGTGCCGGCAATCAAGCAGCGCCAGAGGTCCTACACAGATGCTGTAGAAGCAGCCCAGGCCCCAACGGCGAGTGGGCCCCTCTGATGGTCCAGGGCCATGTCTGTGACATACCGGCGGCCCTGCACTGAGACATGCATGAGGAGCTGCTGGACAGGACAGTTTTATGTGTTTATAAGATATGTACGTATGCATGTGTCTGTGCGCATATCTGCGTACCGTGTGCATGTGTGCGCATATCGTGCGTGCGCACGTGTGCTGGCCTGGCCGCATCACAGCTAGAAGACACGGCCCTGTGCGCGCCAGTGTCTGCTAGCGTGACGTCATGCAGTGTGCCCTGCACTGCTTCTTACCACCATAGAGGAGCTGGACGACTGGAGCCGAGCAGGGGGACGGTGAGTGATGTGTCAGTGTGTGCAGATATCATTGTGTGATATGTCTGTTTATATGTATTTTTGTGTTTCAAATGTGTTTATGGCTAAGTGCCCACGATGCAGAAATGCTGCATATTTTTTCCGCTTCTCCCTGGCAGGAAAAATGCATGCAGATTTTACATGCGTTTTTCCCACCAGGTAGAAGCGTTTGTCAAGCGTTTTTGCATGCATTTCCGCATGCGGGTTATCAAGCACTTTTCCAAGCGATTTTAGCATCACTTGGAAAAGTGCTTGATAACTTGGTCACACTATATAAATCCATGCAACCGGCATATATAGTGTGACCAAGTAATAGTTAAAAAAAAGAATAAGAATGGTAAAAAGTAAAGATTATACTTACCTTCTGATGGCCCCCGGTCTTCTCTCCGGTGCGTCCGGTGTGTTGAGCGGCTCACGGTCATGTGACGTCATGTGACGTCATTTAGTCATGTGACAGGTCATGCGACAGCCGATATCAGCTGTCGTGTGACCTGTCACATGACTAAATGACGTCATGGCAGGTCCTTTCATACCACCGCAACGCATACAACAGACCGGACGTATCGCTGAGGAGACCAGGGGCCATCGGAAGGTGAGTATAATCTTTATTTTTTTTATTTTAAATTCTTTTTTTTACAGGTACTATGGTACCCGGGTATGGATGAGAGCCTCCTTTTCTCCAGACCAGGGTACCATCCGCACATTGAATCGCTTCATATCCGCGTGTGCACATGTAGTCATGCGGATATTAAGCGATTCAATGCAAGTCAATGGCGGCAATTACGCTGCGCGTCCGCAAAATTAATGGACATGCTGCGTTTTTTCTGCAATGATAATCCGCATTGGAAACTTCCGCAGCATGTGCAAAGCACATGCGGATTATCATTGGGGAACATGGGGCACGTATTACCAAGCGTTTTTTCAGCGTTTTCGCTGCGGAAATTCCGTGGCAAAAACGCTTGAAAAACGCACAGTGGGCACGAAGCCTATGCGTGTATGTATCTTTGTATATGTTTGTTTGTGTGTGTGCGGCCTTCGGCTGTATCTGGGGGGGGGGCACCGTGCGTCCTTCGGCTGTATCTGGGGGGGGGCACCGTGCGTCCTCCGGCTGTATCTGGGGGGGGGCACCGTGCGTCCTCCGGCTGTATCTGGGGGGGGCGCTGTGTGTCCTCCGGCTGTATCTGGGGGGGGCGCTGTGTGGCCTCCGGCTGTATCTTGGGGGGGCGCCGTGCGGCCTCCTGCTGTGTATAGGAGGATTATGTGAAAGCTCATATTATACAGTATGAGACCCTACATACATAGTGGGATGTCCGCATACTTAATTGTGCTCAATATTAAGTCATACAATTAATATAAAAAAATAATTATAATTAATACGTTAATATTGTGCAGAATTAATTTCACGTGAACTATCACATGATCTATCAAAGGGGGATCATGTGACAAGTCATGTGATACATCAGGTGTGTGTGTGTGGGGGGGGGGGCCCATGCCGTCTAAACTGCCCGGGGCCCTTGCTACTCTTAATCCACCCCTGCCAGGGTGCCATCATTCACAGGCAAAACAGGGCAATTCAATTTAAAATAGCAAGTCCCCCCAACGCGTTTCACCGCTTTCTTGGCGTCATCAGGGGCAGGGACACAAACAATAATGGCCGTCGGCCGTCACCCCCCCCCATACATAGCTTATGTAGGTGTAGACCCACCAATAAGATACTGAGTGATATATCTGCAATTACCAGTCCTGTTGATCGACAGTCCATGCCAATCCTAAAGCTGCTACGTATCACTATCATCCGTCACACACAAGCATCGTATTAGCAATGTTACTATGGAAATAACTTACCAATCCCAAAAGCTTGTGGTGCTACACAGCCCAATGACGAGTCCACTCGTCACCCAAAATGTCACCATGACGTCTGACACTCTGATAGGGCAACATTCACCGCAGTACAAGCCAATCCTAGGGCTGTGACATACCACTATTAGCCAATCACGAACAAGTACCGCCTCACGGACCGTTGTCATAGTAATGAACTACCAATCAGGTCAGTCTGCATTGCCGCATGGACCAATAGGAGCTGCGCTCGTCAGCCATCACGGCATAATGATGCGGAATAATGTGATACGGCAATTTCCTCTGTGAATACTCCGCCCCCCTGTGGACTCTCGGAGTTCCTACACGCTCGTCATTATGATGCAACGCATTGTGATTGGATGAGAGCTCAGCCGAATCGCTGTATCTGAAACGACATAGAGCTATGCCACCGCCTATTTACACATTGCCGCGGCATCGAATGTATCATTGTACTTACATTCAATAGGAAACTTATCAGAACCGCCTGTGTTTAGCTTTGTATTATGAATTTAATGTTTATATTGTTATCTATAATAAATATGCTTAAGATTAAATGTTCAGCATCACGTAACCTATTTCTATCTTAGCTGTACTACATAATAAGCAAGACTTTTGGATGCACATACAGTGCCTACAAGTAGTATTCAACCCCCTGCAGATTTAGCTGGTTTGATAAGATGCAAATAAGTTAGAGCCTTCAAACTGCAAACGAGAGTAGGTTTTATGAACAGAAGCATAAATCTTACAAACCAAAAAGTTATGTTGCTCAGTTGAATTTTATTAAATTTTAAACATAAAAGTGTGGGTCAATTATTATACAACCCCTATGTTTAATATTTTGTGGAATAACCCTTGTTTGCAATTACAGCTAATAATCGTCTTTTATAAGACCTGATCAGGCCGGCACAGGTCTGTGGAGTTATCTTGGCCCACTCCTCCATGCAGATCTTCTCCAAGTTATCTAGGTTCTTTGGGTGTCTCATGTGGACTTTATTCTTGAGCTCCTTCCACAAGTTTTCAATTGGGTTAAGGTCAGGAGACTGACTAGGCCACTCCAACACCTTGACTTTTTCCCTATTGAACCAGGCCTTGGTTTTCTTGGCTGTGTGCTTTGGGTCGTTGTCTTGTTGGAAGATGAAATTACGACCCATCTTAAGATCCTTGATGGAGGAGCGGAGGTTCTTGGCCAAAATCTCCAGGTATGCCATGCTATCCATCTTCCCATGGATGCGGACCAGATGGCCAGGCCCCTTGGCAGAGAAACAGCCCCACAGCATGATGCTGCCACCACCATGCTTGACTGTAGGGATGGTATTCTTGGGGTCGTATGCAGTGCCATCCAGTCTCCAAATGTCACGTGTGTGGTTGGCACCAAAGATCTCGATCTTGGTCTCATCAGACCATAGAACCTTGAACCAGTCTGTCTCAGAGTCCTCCAAGTGATCATGAGCAAACTGTAGACGAGCCTTGACATGACGCTTTGAAAGTAAAGGTACCTTACGGGCTCGTCTGGAACGGAGACAATTGCGGTGGAGTACTTTACTTATGGTATTGACTGAAACCAATGTCCCCACTGCCATGAGATCTTCCCGGAGCTCCTTCCTTGTTGTCCTTGGGTTAGCCTTGACTCTTCGGACAAGCCTGGCCTTGGCACGGGAGGACACTTTCAAAGGCTGTCCTGGCCGTGGAAGGCTAACAGTAGTTCCATAAGCCTTCCACTTATGGATGATGCTCCCAACAGTGGAGACAGGTAGGCCCAACTCCTTGGAAAGGGTTTTGTACCCCTTGCCAGCCTTGTGACCCTCCACGATCTTGTCTCTGATGGCCTTGGAATGCTCCTTTGTCTTTCCCATGTTGACCATGTCTGAGTGCTGTTCACAAGTTTGGGGAGGGTCTTAAATTGTCAGAAAAGGCTGGCAAAAGAGATCTTTAATCCACACATGTGAAGCTCATTATTCTTGGTGCCTGAACTACTTCTTAATACTTTAGGGGGACCAAACAGAATTCTTGTGGTTTGAGGGGTTGAATAATAAATGACACTCTGAATTAACTTTTTACGTTTTAAAAAAAAAAAAAAAAAATTGGCTGCAGTGCATTTCCCACTTCCAGGCTGATCTACAGTACAAATGTCACAATGCCAAGTTAATTCCGCATGTGTCAACCAGCTAAATCTGCAGGGGGTTGAATACTACTTGTAGGCACTGTATATCCATTTTATATTACTAACTTAGTGGCACCTAAGGGTGAATAATCACTACTGTCACCTTCTTAAGAGGTTACTAACAGGATATTATTATTGGCTTGAAATTGTAGCATCCGAGCTCTATGATAATATAAGTATGAAAGCAGCAGCATATCGGCTTAGAATTTATATTCAGGATAATGCATTTTAATCATGGTCTAAAAAAGCCATAGTGGACAACCTTCCCTACACAGACTGATTGAGGAATAGTTGTCAGACTGTGATATTAATCATATAAACCTTTATATCAAACAGATCTGCTTCTCTCTGTTCTCAGATAGGACAAGGGAAATACAGAGCATAAATAATAGGGCCAAGTCACCCGCCCTTTCCCCCTTTAAAAGTAAAGAAATAAAAGATCATCATAATTGGCATCACAACGTCTGTAAGGTTTGTTAGGGATTGTGCAGTTGACGGCACAAACATCAGACCGCACTCAGACCAATATTAGTCTATGGGGTCGTGCCCACTATGCATTTTTCAAGCATTTTTGCTGCGGAATTTCCACAGTGAAAACGCTTGGTAATATGTGCCCCCTGGTCCCCAATGATAATCCTCATGTGCTGTGCACATGCTGGGGAAATTTCTGCTGCGGATTATCATTGCGGAAAAATACGCAGCATGTCCATTAATTTTGCGGACATGCAGCGCAATTGCCGCCATTGACTTGCATTGAATCGCTTAATATCCACATGACTACATGTGCACGCGCGGATATTAAGCGTTTCAATGTGCGGATGGTACCCGGGTCTGGAGAAGAGGAGACTTTCATCCAGACCCGGGTACCATAGTACCTGTAAAAAAAAGAATTTAAAATAAAAAATAAACATATACTCACCTTCCGATGTCCCCGGTCTCCTGTATGATGCGTCCGGTCTCTTGTACGGCTCGCGATGGTCTAAAACAGTGGTCCCCAACCTTTTTTGCACCAGGGAGCGGCTTGAAGCAAGATCATTTTTCCATGGCCCAGCAAGGAGGGGGTGGGGTGGGCGGGGCTTTGGTCATATGGGGGCGGGGTAATGGAGGGATTTGGAGTTTAGTGCATACTTATCATATAGTGTAGACCAGGTCCCCGCCAGGAGCTATGCCAGGAGCCCCACATAATGTGCTGTGCCAGGAGCCGCATCACTGAGGCCCCATCACGCCCTGCAGCAGGACAGGGCAGCTGTCCTGACAGCTGCTGTTCAGCTGCATTTACTTCATCCCAGGGGCGGACACAGACTGTAGTGGGCCCCTGTGCAAGAAATTTTTGGGCCCCCCCCCCACCCTTCATAAGGCAACAAAGTTATGTAAACATAACCCCCCCCATGTGCATCTCTCACCCCCCCATGTGCAGCTCACCCCCCGTGCATCTCTCATCCCCCTCCGTGCATCTCTCATCCCCCCCGTGCATCTCTCATCCCCCTCCGTGCATCTCTCACCCCCCCGTGCATCTCTCACCCCCCCGTGCATCTCTCATCCCCCCCGTG
Source organism: Phyllobates terribilis (assembly GCF_046119375.1). Classification (NCBI taxonomy): domain Eukaryota; kingdom Metazoa; phylum Chordata; class Amphibia; order Anura; family Dendrobatidae; genus Phyllobates; species Phyllobates terribilis. The sequence continues at coordinate 800,923,504 of NW_027362763.1, read as the reverse complement.
CATCTCTCATCCCCCCCGTGCATCTCTCATCCCCCTCCGTGCATCTCTCACCCCCCCGTGCATCTCTCATCCACCCCCCGTGCATCTCTCATCCCCCCCGTGCATCTCTCATCCCCCCCGTGCATCTCTCATCCACCCCCCGTGCATCTCTCACCCCCCCCGTGCATCTCTCATCCCCCCCGTGCATCTCTCATCTCTCCCCTCCCCCCCATGTGCATCTCTCATTTCTCCCCTCCCCCCATGTGCATCTCTCATCTCTCCCCTCCCCCCCATGTGCATCTCTCATATCTCCCCTCCCCCCATGTGCATCTCTCATCTCTCCCCTCCCCCCCATGTGCATCTCTCATATCTCCCCTCCCCCCATGTGCATCTCTCATCTCTCCCCTCCCCCCATGTGCATCTCTCATCTCTCCCCTCCCCCCCATGTGCATCTCTCATTTCTCCCCTCCCCCCATGTGCATCTCTCATCTCTCCCCTCCCCCCCATGTGCATCTCTCATATCTCCCCTCCCCCCATGTGCATCTCTCCCCTGCCCCCCATGTGCATCTCTCATCTCTCCCCTCCCCCCCATGTGCATCTCTCATCTCTCCCCTCCCCCATGTGCATCTCCCATTCCCCCCTCTCCTAATTAATTGTATTTAAAAAAAAATAAAACTTGTTATACTTACCCCCATGCGATCCCTGCAGAATCCTGGCGCTCGTCCAAATCGCTGACACCAGGTTCTCCTGCCTTCCGGTCATGTGACGGCGCCGTCACATGACCGGAAGTCAGAGGAATTATGAGATGTCCTGGACCCGGCGCTTTGCATGGGGCCGGGGGCCCCATGAGGAGAGAGACGCACAAGAGGGGGGCTCCGAGGGGGCTCCTACCGGCCGGGCCCCATACTGGAGTCAGGGCAGTCATGCCCTGATGGCGGCCCTGCTGGAGGCTGGAGGGGCCCCCTCTCCCTCGGGGCCCCGTTCAATGAACCGGCTGCACGGGCGGTAGTTCCGCCCCTGCTTCATCCTGCTTCAGGACCTGTGGTGACATCACAGTTATGTACCTTGATGTCATCACAGGTCCTCTACAGGTCTATCCTGCGGGAGTCTAGAACAGCGGGCAGCATCCACCCCACACAGTGTGCTCTAAGCCACCGCAGACCAGAGCACACTGTCAATGTTTAGTGATTGTCTGTGGCGGTGCCGCGGACCGGCTGAAAAACGGACCGGCGGTTGGGGACCTCTGGTCTAAAAGGACCTTCCATAACGTCATTTAGTCATATCACAGGTCACGCGACCGCAGACGTCGGCAGTCGCGTGACCTGTCACATGACTAAATTACGTCATGAAAGGTCCTTTTAGACCATCGCGAGCTGTACAAGAGACCGGACGCAGTGGAGAAAAGATCGGGGGCCATCGGAAGGTGAGTATAATGGTTTTTTTTTCAATCTTTTTTTCAACTATTAACTTGGTCACACTATATAAATCTATGCCGGTCGCATGGATTTATATAGTGTAACCAAGTTGTCAAGCACTTTTCCAAGTGATGCTAAAATCGCTTGGAAAAGCGCTTGATAACCCGCATGCAGAAATCCATGTGAAAAACGCTTGACAAACGCTTCTACCTGGCAGGAAAAACGCATGTATAATCCGCATGCGTTTTTCCTGCCAAAGGGATGTGGAAAAAATCTGCAGCATTTCTGCATCTTGGGCACTTAGCCTTAGGGGCCGTGCACATGTCCAATATTTTCCTTGGACAAAGCCGATACGAGAAGAAAAAAAAATTGCTGTACGCCCAGGCTTCATCTGATATTCAGATCGCACGAGGCCATGAAAGTCAATGAGTCTGTAGAAATCATTGGACTGCACTCGGATGACATCTGAGTGCAGTCCAATTTCCGTGGACTGACAGAATGGAGATGATGGAGAATTTTTTTCTCTCCATCTTCTCTTGGATGAGAGAAAATATGTTGGTGTGACCCTAGCCTAAGTCTGATCTATGAAAATATAATTAACATGTATGGTAAATGCTGTTCAGAGAGAAACATAGAAAAACCATAAGTGAGTAAAAGAAATAAAATAAATAAACTAGAATTGCGTGATTACCTTCCTTGAAAAAAAGAAAATAAACAAAAACAAGAAAAAGAGCTTAAAGTTGGCACAAAAAAGTAAAAAATAAAAAAGTTCTCTTTACCTTGCCAACTCTTCTTCGTCTGTACACTTTCTGCGGTTCCCCAGTATGGTATGGAGCTAGGACCTCTGCCCATTGCACTGGGGGAAATTTCTCCCTGTCTGTTATCCTGTCAAAGACAGTCAGGAAAGCTGTAGGAGCTGATATACTGTATTAGGTAAACAGCAGCCATTCAGCAATTCACAAACATCAATTGAACATATGTCCATGTTTCTTAACCTACTGCAAATATATGTCTGGCATAATTAAGAATACATGTTGTGCTGTCACATTGGGCATATCAAGTGTTGACATAGGGGGGGCAATATTATTCACAAGCCAGATGCTGAAGCAGGATAAGACATCGGTTCCAGAGGCAACTGAGAAGAGGAGAGAAAAGCCATGAGAGTCCTTAGAGTTCATTAAAAAGGCACATATAGAAGTCCTTGTATTTAAGGAGTATAAATCTAACTCAATAAGTGGATTCTTTCAGATGAGGTAGTAGAAGTTGGGCACAGGACCCTCCAGGACCTGGTAATAGGTGGTCCCTGGTCTGTAGTGTCAAATAGGCAAAAACATAAGGTAAACAGATCATTCGATAACAGGAGCCAAGTCTAATGTCAAGGACCCCCCAGAGAGATTAGCGTAGGGGACACACAGCTTCACAGGCCCATTAGAATATTTATTACTAGTGTTGAGCATTCCGATACTGAAATAACGGGTATCAACCGATGTTCGCTGTATCGGAGTTCCGATACTGAGTTCCGATACTTTTACAATATCGAATACCGGAATCGGAAGTTCACATAATGCCTGCGCTCTGCAGTGTCTCTGAAGGATGACAAGCTGGATGGCAGCGCTCAGCTGCGATCCAGCCTGTCATCAGAATGCCATCCCAGCGTGGGAGATTTCTCCTGCTCAAGCGCTGACATTACATTATCTCCCTTACATTACAATTAAATGGAATAGCAAGAATTAATATTTTTTTAAGACGTTAAAGCCATAGCCATGGTGGTTATGGCATTACAGTGGTTGCCCAAATCGATGGGAACAGTGCAAACAGTGAAACATAAAAAGCCGGCAATTCATCAGCGGCATATACCGGTACCCGACAATTTAGAACAGAAAGAATAGAGCTTCACACATAGATTAGATAGATAGAAACATGTCAGTCACATATATAAGAAGTACAGTGACAGTGTTGGTTACTGTACTTGTCATTTAGTGTAAAGGATTTATTTAAAAAAAATAATAGTGTTTTCATGCACCGTCTCTTTAAAAAAGCCGGCAATTCAGCAGCGGTACCCGACAATTTAGAATAGAAAGAATAGAGCATCACACATAGAATAGATAGATATAAACATGTCAGTCACATATATAATAAGTACAGTGACAGTGTTGCTTACTGTACTTGTCATTTAGTGTTAAAATAAAGGATTTATTTAAAAAAAAATTGGCGTGAGGTTCCCCGTAATTTTAGTCTCTAGCGGAGGTGAAGCAGACGGCTGGGGCAGATGTTTGAAGCCTGGGAAGGGGGTAATACCCACGAAGCTTCCCAGGCTACTAATATCAGCCCCCAGCTGAATACCTAGCCTTTACTAGCTATTAAAATGGGGGACCCCCCAAAAAAATGACGTGGGGTCCCCCCTATTTTAATAGCTAGCAAAGGCTAAGCAGACAGCTGGGGGCTGATATTAATAGCCCAGGAAGGGTGCCATGAATATTGCCCCCCTCCCAGGCTAAAAAAACCAGCCGTCAGCCGCAACAGAAATGGCGCATCCATAGGATTCGCCAATTCTGGCACTTAGCCTCGCTCTTCCCACTGTCCTGTAGCGGTGGCAGTGGGGTAATAGGGCTGGGGTTGATGTCAGCTTATAATGCCAGCTGACATTGTGTCACCCCAGGCCTGGATGCCACAAACATTTAAGGCTGTGTCTGAGAGCAGGAGGGAGGTTCTCTGGTCAGGGACCATTAGCATGCAGCACCTCCTGTCCCAGGCCAGTAGGGGGAGCAGGCTGCCCCTATAAAAGCTGGAACTGAGGGCAGGGTTAGATAGACCAGGACCCACTTCTGAAGCATCCAGAAGGGTTCCCAGAAGAGAGGGACAGGTTACCCGCAGCTGAGGAGTCCAGGAGGCAAAGGAGGAACAGCAAGCCAGGGACAGAGGCGACGAGAGCCGGTCCTGGCAGAGTGAAAACTACACAACCAGACCCTGGGGTCCGAGGCTGTCAGGGTTGCAAGTCCTGCAGCAGATCACCTACCTGCGAGGGATTTCAGGTCCCTTGGCCTAAGAAGCCTGGAGGCTCCGCCACACAGAGGGACCAGTACAGCACGGAGAAGCTACAGGTACCTAAGGCCCGAGTCGCAAGCCATACAGGCGTAGTACACGGCCAGCTCAGGGACGTGGGCTATCACACCACTAAAGGGGGAGATAGTCAGCAAGGGCAGAGAGAGAACGGTAGGCCTACCCACTCACCCTGACCAGTGGAGCTCGCCCGAATGCCCTCAGACACCCAGGTCCATTCCTACCCTGTACTCCTGGTGGGTCAGTGATAATATCTGCAGTAAAAGACCCTGGACTGCATTATTGGACTCTGTGTGATTTTTGCTGCGCCTGCACCATCACCCCCAGCATCCTATTACACTGCCCTGAGGCTACACTCTTCCCGTGGGGAGTTATCCTATCCCTGTGCTGCATACCAACATCAGCCTCAGCGGTCTGCCTTGCAGCGGCGGTCCTCCCTGACCGCAATCCACGGGTGGCGTAGTTGGACTTTCAAAACCTACAAATACACTGCCACAGCATTTGGTCTGACCACCCTGAGCCACGGGACCGGGTTGCCACTACTACTCCCATCATTGCCCTGAAGCCCGGTTCCGAGTGCCCCAGGGCCCAGGGGGCGAGTCAGCTTTGGCGTAGTCGGCAGGATTGTGACCAACCCGCCACAAACGGGTATTGCTTGAATGAAAAAGACTGTACACGTACCTTAAAAAGAGGTTCCCGCCATCCGGAGCCATTTCCTGCCATCTTCAGTCGGTTCCCGCCATCTTCAGCCGTTTTCCCGCCATCGGACGCCATCTTCAGAACGCCACGCGGGAAGAAGAGGGGCGTGGACGTCAAAAACGCGAGAGACTTGAAGCCCCGCCCTACGCTGCGCAAGGTCCTGGAAGGAGAGAGAGCGACGCTGACGTCACCAGGACGCGACGCAAGGTCCTCGTCCGGAGCAGCACCAGCGGAGCCGCGGCCTACAGAAGAGGATCGTCGGAAGGTAGGCCACGCTTAACTAGGGGGGAGAAAGATGACAGACGCGGAGGGGCTTTCTACAACCAGCGGGGCTGCGGCAGCGGTGATGCCGTTCTCTATGCCATATATCCCCGGAGCAGCCTGGCTGCCCCAATACTCAGGGGAATCCCATACCTTAACTGACTTTAAGGAAAGACTGCACAGTTTATTTAAAGTTTATCCCCTGACAGAAGAACAGAAAGTGAGCATTCTGACGGGGCAGCTAACCGGTGCAGCCCAGCGGGAAGTGAAATCATGGTCAGATGAGAAAAGGACTGTAAAGAACATTCTGACCCGGCTGCGGAGTACCTTTGATACCCGTACCTCAGCAGAAATCAAAATGCGGTTCTATGGCTGTAAGCAGCGGGCCCAGGATAGTATCAGAGACTATGCCTTGAACCTGCAAGAAGCCCTGAGAGCTATCAAACAAGCTGACCCTGGTAGCGTGCAGGACACTGATAAACTGTTGACTGACCAGTTCATAGAAGGTCTGCTGTCTAGCGCCCACAGGACTCAACTGCGCCTCATGGCCCTACAGAACTCCAATTTGACTTTTGTGCAGTTCAAGGATAGGGCCATCCGGGTGCTCAGAGAACCTGCACCAGGTGGCGCTGTAGCTTCCCGGCGCCCTGCCATCACTTACCACCAGGGGGCCGCGCCCTACCCCGCAGACCTTGTGGGGGCTGATGCACAGGCCCTAAATCCATCCCAGCCTGCAGCCCTGCACCATCAGGTCCAGGAGCTAACAAAGAGTGTGGCTGCATTTGACCAGGACCGTACAGTCGTTGCAGGTGGAACCGTCAAGACCCATCAAGCTGGCTTCCAGTCCGGAGGATGTCCCGTGGCGTTGACAAAGGAGGATCCCGCCGTTCAGAGGGAGGCCCGCCGACCGCTACACTGAGGATGGACAGCCGATTTGCCGCCATTGCAGTCAGCCAGGACACATAGCAAGGTACTGTACTTTAAATGGGTCCGACCTGGGGAAGAGGGCCAACCCCCAGGCATAAGGTCATCAGGCCCGTCTAATTGGCGTGATAAGTACGTGGGGGGACGCCCGGTCTTACCCGTAGTGCTGGACGGTATCCACATGAGTGCACTGCTGGACACCGGGTCTCAAGTGACTACCATCCCCTACGTACTTTTCAAGCTGTACTGGAGTGACGCTGACATAACCCGCTACCCAGATGATGACTTAAGCATCATTGCCAGCAATGGCCAACCCGTGCCGCAGGTGGGGTTCAGAGAGATGACCATCAAGATTGGTAAGGTGGAACTGCCGGCACAGGGAGTGATTATTGTGGACATTGACCGTCGTGAAAGTCACCCTAAAATAACCTTGGGTATTAATGTGATTGAAAACTGTCTTTCAGAAGTAATTATGATTTTGCAGCAGGTGGCGATGAATGCGAGCTCCAGCCAACAGAGGGTCCTCCAGAAAGAGATAAGAGCCCTGATGAGACGGCAACAGGTAGAACTGTCTGGTGGTGAGATCAGTAGCGTGAGGATGAGCGACCCGTTCCCCATTGCCATGCCTCCCAAAAGTGAAATGATGATCTGGTGTCGGACAGCAATCGGGTTGAGAGGCAGAGACTACCAAGCCATGGTAGAACCCGTGTACTCAGTCAGCAGGCCCACCATTTTGACAGCCCTGGGGGTGGTTGATGTCCGTCACGGGAGGGTGCCCATTCGCATTCTCAACATTGGGGAGAGACCCAGGTACGCTACACCTGCCAAACTGTTTGCTGTTCAGCACAAAGCTATCAGGGCCATGGAACCGTTGCCTCCATCTCCACAGGCGGAGGGTAATGGCTCCCAGACACAAAAGGAGGACTGGTGCCAGAAAATCCATGTGGGTGCTGACTCCACTCCCCTGCACCAAAAACAAGGAGTCTACCGGGTGGTTCAGGAGTACGAGAGAATTTTTAGTAAGCACCCGCTGGACTTCGGCAGAGTAAGAGGGATAGAACACCATATCCCCACGGGGAGCCACCCACCAATAAAAGAGAGACACAGGCCTGTACCCCCTGCACATTATCAGAACGCCAAGGGTATGCTGAGAGAAATGAAAGAAGCTGGGGTCATTAGAGATAGCTGTAGCCCCTGGGCAGCACCCTTAGTTTTGGTAAAAAAGAAAGACGGTACCATGAGAATGTGCGTGGACTATAGACAAATCAATCGTATCACCCATAAAGATGTGTACCCGTTACCTAGGATAGAGGAGTCTTTAGCAGCTCTAAAATCAGCTAATTTCTTCTCTACTTTGGACCTTACTAGCGGATACTGGCAGGTTCCTGTGGCAGAAGCTGACAAGGAGATGACCGCCTTCACCACCCCGATGGGATTGAGCGAGTTCAACTGTATGCCCTTCGGGCTCTGCAACGCACCAAGGACCTTCCAGAGGCTGATGGAATGCTGTCTAGGGCACCGAAACTTCGAGACGGTCCTCCTTTACCTCCACGACGTGATCGTCTATTCGAAGACTTACGAGGACCATCTAAAGCACCTGGCCGAGGTGTTCGAAGCCCTGGCAGGCTATGACCTGAAAGTCAAGCCTTCAAAGTGCCACCTGTTAAAACCAAAGGTCCAATACCTAGGACACGTTGTGAGTGCAGAGGGAGTAGCCCCCGACCCTGACAAAGTCACAGCCATCAAGAGCTGGCCAAGCCCCTCTAGCATCAAGGAAGTGAGGCAATTCCTCGGGTTGGTAGGCTACTACCGAAGGTTCATCCCCGGGTTCACAAAGATGGCAGCTCCAATGTAGGACCTCCTGATAGGCCAGTCTAAATCCAGAAGTCACAAGCCACCCTTCAAGTGGGACAAGCCGGAAGAGGAGTCCTTCCGCCAGTTGAAGATGGCCCTTACGGGGGATGAGATCCTGGCCTACCCCGATTATGGCCAGCCTTTTATCCTCCACACAGATGCCAGTAATGTGGGGCTGGGAGCCGTACTGTCACAGAACCAACAGGGCAGAGAAAGGGTGATCGCGTATGCCAGCCGGAAGCTGAGGCCCACTGAAAGAAACCCGGAGAATTACAGCTCCTTCAAGCTAGAATTCTTGGCAGTGGTGTGGGCCATCACAGAGCGGTTTAAGCATTACCTGGCCACCGCAAAGTTCACTGTGTACACGGACAACAACCCGTTGACGCATCTGGACAATGCAAGACTAGGTGCCCTAGAACAGCGGTGGATGGCCCGGCTATCCAATTATGACTTCACAATCAAATACCGGGCAGGCAGAACCAACGCCAATGCTGACGCCCTATCAAGAATGCCCCACCTACCCGAAGGAGAGGAAGACTCAGAAGAGCTGGAGGAAGTAGAGCTCCCTGCGTTCCACCGGTATGGGGTCACTCAGTATTCTCACCGGGTAAGAGACAAAGACTTAACCACCGTCATGTTCAACCCCTTACCCCACCACGGCTGGGCTGCAACGCAAGATAGTGACCCTGCAGTTCGCCTGGTGAAAAACCTGTTAACCCAGGCAGACGCTAGCCCTGGCCCGGACGCTCCAGAGGAAGCCAAGCAGATATGGAAGGAGAAAAGCAGGCTATTCCTCTACGAGGGTAAGCTGTGCAGAAGGCTTGTCAACCACCGGACGCACAAGCTGACCTGGCAGATAGTGGTCCCAAGGCGAGATGCAGCAATGGTCCTGGAGGCCTACCATGACAGAGCGGGACACTTCGGGTGGAAGAAACTGGAGTTCCTACTGAGGGAGCGGTTCTACTGGGTCGGCATGAGAAGGGCCATCAAGAAGTGGAGCAGGGACTGCGGCCCATGTCACCTCAGGAGGAAGGACCATGCCAGCCAGCAGACACCCTTGAGGCCCATCGTCACCAGGCAGCCTCTTGAGCTGGTAGCTCTGGACCATGTGAAATTGGCTCCAAGCCGGTCGGGCTACGTCTATGCCCTGACAATTGTGGACCATTACTCCCGGTTCCTGGTAGTGGTTCCTGTTAAAGACCTGAAAGCCCAAACAGCGGCCAGAGCCTTCCAGCAACACTTCTGCCGTCCACATGGGTATCCGGAACAGGTCTTGACAGATCAAGGTCCAGCGTTTGAGGCTGAAGTATTCCAGGAGTTCTGCAACCTCTACGGCTGTAGGAAGATTCGGACAACGCCTTACCACCCGCAAACCAACGGGCTGTGTGAGAAAATGAACAATATCGTCATTGATCTCCTCAACACGTTACACTTGGAAGAACGCAGCCTGTGGCCGGAGAAGCTGCCAGACCTGATTGACTTGTACAACCATATCCCAGTGAATGCTACAAATTGCACCCCGGCTTACCTGATGCGAGCAAGACCAGGTAAGCTGCCGATAGACCTGGAGATGGGAGTCCTGACACCCGAGGACACCTCCCCAGACGCAGACTGGGATACGGAACGGCGACTACAGTACAAGAAGGTACAGGAGAGTGTGGAGAGGAGTCTGGCTCAAGCGAGAGAAAAGCAAGAGAGGCTCTTCAACCAACATGCCCCTGCTGGTCCCCTGGAACCTGGTGAGCTGGTCCTGAAGTGGAAGAGAAGGCTACACAAGCTGGATGACCAGTGGGAGAGAGACCCGTACACAGTACTGCAGTCCGACCACGACAACCCGAAGGTATGTGTGATTACCAAGGATGGAGGAGAAACCACTAGCACCGTCTCCAGAGATCACCTAAAACGGTGCCCCGAGCAACTACAGAGTCCAAATGAAGATCAAGATGACCTTGAACCCGCAGAGGACAAGGAAGAGATGATCAGCACTGTTCTCGGAGAGTTCCCCCGGACCTGCACTCAGATAAATGGCGTGATAGTGGTACCCATCCTACACTTCCTTCAGCCTACCCAGCCGGGGCCTACAGGAGAGCAGGAAGAGCAGGAAGAGCAAGCATCCCCAGAGGCAGAAGAACCCACGCCAGCAGCCCAGGAGAGTCAACCCTCTGCTGACAGTGAGCCTGCCATACCTGCGGCAAGCCAAAGAACCTGCGGACAGCTGCCTGCCCTGCCTATGAACCTAGCTAGTAGCTGTACACTCAATGATAGTGGGGAAAGCCAGGTTGGTCCACCACCAGACAGTGGGTTAAGGAGGTCAACCAGGAGCACTAGGGGTCAAACACCAGCTCGCTGGAGGATATAAGTACAAGATCTAAATGTACCATGTATATATTTAATATGATTGTTACCTGTAACTAATAGTGTTTTCTCCAGTTTTTCTAGATATATGGACTGACAGGTTATGAACTTTGGATAACCGGAACTACATTGTGAATAGTTGCACTTGGTGCCTTTTGCGAAGACGGCCATGGAAGAAAAACCTGTCTGGCGTGGCCCCGTGTGGTCTAAAGTGGATAGCTTCGCTTTGCAGCCATGCCCAGGGCCAACGCTTGGGGCTTGCTTTGGACAGGTCCCCGCACCGTTTAAGACTTCGCCTTACTGGGTGAAACGGACACCCGGTCACAGACCACACTGTGACCTAAAGAACTCAATATGTGGTGTTGTTTGTTGTTTTCTTCTCTGTTGTGTTTATGTTATAATTTATACCCTGTATTCGTGTTTCTTGTTTAGTCCCAGAGTACTAAGCTTTACTAGGGGGGAATGTGTCACCCCAGGCCTGGATGCCACAAACATTTAAGGCTGTGTCTGAGAGCAGGAGGGAGGTTCTCTGGTCAGGGACCATTAGCATGCAGCACCACCTGTCCCAGGCCAGAAGGGGGAGCAGGCTGCCCCTATAAAAGCTGGAACTCAGTGCAGGGTTAGAGTGACCAGGACCCACTTCTGAAGCATCCAGAAGGGTTCTCAGAAGAGAGGGACAGGTCAGCCGCAGCTAAGGAGTCCAGGATGCAAAGGAGGAACAGCAAGCCAGGGACAGAGGCGACGAGAGCCGGTCCTGGCAGAGAGAGAACTACACAACCGGACACTGGGGTCCGAGGCTGTCAGGGTTGCAAGTCCTGCAGCAGATCACCTATCTGCGAGGGATTTCAGGTCCCTTGGTCTAAGAAGCCTGGAGGCTCCGCCACACAGAGGGACAGGTACAGCACGGAGAAGCTACAGGTACCTAAGGCCCGAGTCGCAAGCCATACAGGCGTAGTACACGGCCAGCTCAGGGACGTGGGCTATCACACCACTAAAGGGGGAGATAGTCAGCAAGGGCGGAGAGAGAACGGTAGGCCTACCCACTCTCCCTGACCAGTGGAGCTCGCCCGAATGCCCTCAGACACCCAGGTCTATTCCTACCCTGTACTCCTGGTGGGTCAGTGATAATATCTGCAGTAAAAGACCCTGGACTGCATTATTGGACTCTGTGTGATTTCTGCTGCGCCTGCACCATCACCCCCAGTATCCTATTACACTGCCCTGAGGCTACACTCTTCCCGTGGGGAGTTATCCTATCCCTGTGTTGCACATCTACATCAGCCTCAGCGGTCTGCCTTGCAGCGGCGGTCCTCCCTGACAGATGAGCCGAAGTCAAGTCCAATGAACTCAGCTCACCTCATGCATGTCACTGACAGAGTGGGAAAATTCTCCTGCGCTCAGCGCTTCAGCAGGAGAATTCTCTCACGCTCACCGCATGCGCAGGAGAATTCTCCCACGCTGTCAGTGACGTGCATGAGGTGAGCTGAGTTCATTGTCAGCTCATCTGGATGCCGTCACAGCCAGACACTGAGGAGCGCAAGCTTACCTGCGCTTCTCAGTCTCTGCGGCATGGCAAGCTGGATGGCAGCTTTCGGCTTCGGTCCAGCCTGTCATCTCGATGTAGCAGAGCTGGAGCTGTCCTGGGAACCATGGAAAGGTAAGGATGATGTTGCTTTATTATTTTACTTTTATTGCAGAAGACATTGGCTTCAGCTGGAATGGGCGATACGGTAAGTATGGTTTAATTTAGAACAATAAAGAATTGCGTGTTTATTTCAATTAAAGGACTTTATCCTGGGTGTTTGTGTTTTTTTGTATCTTTGACTATGGGGTTAGTAATGGGGGTGTCTTATAGACGACTCTCCATTACTAACCTGGGCTTGATGTCAGCTGGCATTATAAGCTGACATCAACCCCAGCCCTATTACCCCACTGCCACCGCTACAGGGCAGTGGGAAGAGCGAGGCTAAGTGCCAGAATTGGTGCATCCTATGGATGCGCCATTTCTGGGGTGGCTGACGGCTGGTGTTTCTAGCCTGGGAGGGGGCCAATATTCATGGCACCCTTTCTGGGCTATTAATATCAGCCCCCAGCTGTCTGCCTAGCCTTTGCTAGCTATTAAAATAGGGGGACCCCACGTCATTTTTTTGGGGGGTCCCCCATTTTAATAGCTAGTAAAGGCTAGGTATTCAGCTGGGGGCAGATATTAGTAGCTTGGGAAGCTCCGTGGGTATTACCCCCTTCCCAGGCTTCAAACATCTGCCCCAGCCGTCTACTTAACCTTAGCTAGAGACTAAAATTACGGGGAACCCCACGCCAATTTTTTTTTTAATAAATCCTATATTTTAACACTAAATGACAAGTACAGTAACCAACACTGTCACTGTACTTATTATATATGTGACTGACATGTTTCTATCTATCTAATCTATGTGTGAAGCTCTATTCTTTCTGTTCTAAATTGTCGGGTACCGGTGTATGCGCTGATGAATTGCCGGCTTTTCATGTTTCACTGTGAGCACTGTTCCTATCGATTTGGGCAACCACCTCCCCCAATACATTCTACATTATTGTTAGTTGTTTTCCTTCATGTAGAATTAACCTGCAAGGAAAGAAAGGGTTTATTTTCATTCCGATATTTGTGTCCCATTGACTTGCATTGGTTTCCGGTATCGGAATCGGCGATATCCGATACTTTTTGAGTATCGGCCCAATCCAATCCGATCCGATATTTCCTGATATCGGAAGGTATCGCTCAACACTATTTATTACATATTTAAGAATTTTTGCTCTATTATTGCTGTGCTTGTGCTCCCTTTCCCTTTCTGTTTTCCCATCCTACTCTTTCCCGCAATGGTACTTAACAATTGAGAGTCAATGTTGTTTCAGCTGTGGTCCTCTATGAGCAAGTTTTAGAAGATTCTGTTGTTTGAAAAGAAGATGCATCTTTATCCTGATTGGTGAACTAGAGCTAATGAAGGGAATATTTCTGCATAAAAGCCCCAGTTTCGCCAAAGTCCGGGGTAGTCCGTGCACAGCAAGTCACCAGTGTCCTGCCAGCCCACCCTCTTTTTGTTGCGATGCCTATTAGTTGGCTAAAGCTGGCAAGACTTGGTCCAGTTTTGATAGTCACAGTTGATTATTTATTTGATTACTGACAGATTAATGTATTCCATGGTTTTTAATATTTATGGACTTATTAATTAATGTTTTAACCTTTAATAAACATGGTGAGTCTATTCTTTATCCAAACTAACCTAGTCTAGTCTTTTTTTATTAATAGGTTAAAGAGAACCTGTCACCAGGTTTTGGTCACCTAATTTGAAAGCAGCATAATGCAGGAAGAGAGACCCTGATGCCAGCGATGTCACTTTCTGGGCTGCTTGCTGTCGTTTTGATAAAATCACTGTTTTATCAACAGGAAATTATCACTAGTAGACTAGTAAACCTGCTGCCTGTTAGTCCTCCATATTTATGAGCTCTGTATAAATCTGCCCCACACCACTGATTGGCAGCTTTCTGCCTATGCACAGTGTACACAGAAATCTGCCAATCAGTGATGTGGGCGGGGTTATACATGGTTCAGCATTCTGAGCTATGCTAGATCTGCAGCAGAGAAAACAGTGATTTAAAAACTGCAGCAAGCAGGCCAGTAAATGAAATATCCCTGGAATTAGGGTCTCTGCCCCTTCATCATGCTGCTCTCAGATGGGGTAGCAGAAACCTGGTGACAAATTCATTTTTGTTGGGTTTTGTGCCACCATGCTTGTAGTACTGACAATTAGCTGGTAATGTAAAGTGCACGTGACTAGCCCAGGGGGATAAGGGGGAAACTCGGTACCCGGGCCTTTACCCTCTTGGGATGTCATGGCAGTCGGCTCCCGGGCCCGTACCCTGGGGTCACTCTTTAAAAGGGGTTTGTTAACAGTTTTTGTCTCGTGACGCCACCTGTGGTTTCCGGTAATGGGTACCGGCGCTGCGTCAGTCCTCTGGAGCAGATGTTAGGGCAGCTGGGTTGGTGCAGCTCTCCACAGGCAGGGCACAGCTCCAGGGCAGTGTAGGTGCAGATGGTGATGCTGGGCGTTGTAGTGCAGGGGCGGTAGCGTGGTATAAATAACTGATAGAAACAGTGGAGTGCAGTCATCCGAGTTTACTCACAGTTCTTTAGGTTCCTCGGGCACACTGTCCAGGTGTCAGCCTCCTGCGTCGCATTGCGTTTGCCACGCAGGGGTTCAGCACTCCCTCAAGTATATCAGAAGCATTTAACAGGACCCCCATTCTTTATGTTCCTTCCTTAGCCGACTTCCCGCACTGGGTCTTCTCCCTCCTGCCCTGCGCCCCGCCACACAAAGTCCCGATCGGGTACTCTGAGATCCCTCTGGGCAACTTGTAGTTCCCGGACCTTACTTGGTGCCCTTCACGGCGGCTTAGGTGCGGTTGTGGCAACTGCACCATGGAAGTGCAGAAGCCTCCGGTTTTCCAGCCGAGACCTGGAGTACTCGGCTAGTCCAGGGACCGGTTCCCTTCTTGCGGTCTGATCCTTCTGACGCCTAGCAGATTCGGGCGTACGGGTGCCGTCCTACACTCACCGTACCCCCTGGGATCCCTTCAGTTACCAGAGCCTTCCTCCCTGACTCCCCTCTCACTACTGGGCCTCTCTTACTAGGCCCCACTCCGGAGCAGAGCTCCTGAAGAGACTCTGCTCCCCTCCTCTTCTCCTCTCTCTCCTTACTCCTCACTGCACTAACTAAGATGGCTTCCCTTTATATATACAGTACAGACCAAAAGTTGGACACACCTTCTCATTTAAAGATTTTTCTCTATTTTCATGACTTTGAAAATTGTACATTCACACTGAAGGCATCAAAACTATGAATTAACACATGTGGAATTATATACTTAACAAAAAAGTGTGAAACAACTGAAAATATGTCTTATATTCTAGGTTCTTCAAAGTAGCCACCTTTTGCTTTGATGACTGCTTTGCACACTCTTGGCATTCTCTTGATGAGCTTCAAGAGGTAGTCACCGGAAATGGTTTTCACTTCACAGGTGTGCCCTGTCAGGTTTAATAAATGGGATTTCTTGCCTTATAAATGGGGTTGGGACCATCAGTTGTGTTGTGCAGAAGTCTGGTGGATACACAGCTGATATTCCTACTGAATAGACTGTTAGAATTTGTATTATGGCAAGAAAAAAGCAGCTAAGTAAAGAAAAACGAGTGGCCATCATTACTTTAAGAAATGAAGGTCAGTCAGTTCGAAAAATTGGGCAAGCTTTGAAAGTGTCCCCAAGTGCAGTTGCAAAAACCATCAAGAGCTACAAAGAAACTGGCTCACATGAGGACCGCCCCAGGAAAAGGAAGACCAAGAGTCACCTCTGCTTCTGAGGATAAGTTTATCCGAGTAATCAGCGTCAGAAATCGCAGGTTAACAGCAGCTTAGATTAGAGACCAGGTCAATGCTACACAGAGTTCTAGCAGCAGACACATCTCTACAACAACTGTTAAGAGGAGACTTTGTGCAGCAGGCCTTCATGGTAAAATAGCTGCTAGGAAACCACTGCTAAGGATAGTCAACAAGCAGAAGAGACTTGTTTGGGCTAAAGAACACAAGGAATGGACATTAGATCAGTGGAAATCTGTGCTTTGGTCTGATGAGTCCAAATTTGAGATCTTTGGTTCCAACCACCGTGTCTTAGTGAGACGCAGAATAGGTGAACGGATGGACTCTACATGCCTGCTTCCCACTGTGAAGCATGGAGGAGGAGATGTGATGGTGTGGGGGTGCTTTGCTGGTGACACTGTGGGGGATTTATTCAAAATTGAAGGCATACTGAACCAGCACGGCTATCACAGCATCTTGCAGCGGCATGCTATTCCATCCGGTTTGCGATTAGTTGGACCATCATTTATTTTTCAACAGGACAATGACCCCAAACACACCTCCAGGCTGTGTAAGGGCTATTTGACCAAGAAAGAGAGTGATAGGGTGCTACGCCAGATGACCTGGCCTCCACAGTCACCAGACCTGAACCCAATCGAGATGGTTTGGGTTGAGCTGGACCGCAGAGTGAAGGCAAAAGGGCCAACAAGTGCTAAGCATCTCTGGGAACTCCTTCAAGATTGTTGGAAGACCATTTCCGGTGACTACCTCTTGAAGCTCATCAAGAGAATGCCAAGAGTGTGCAAAGCAGTCATCAAAGCAAAAGGTGGCTACTTTGAAGAGCCTAGAATATAAGACATATTTTCAGTTGTTTCACACTTTTTTGTTAAGTATATAATTCCACATGTGTTAATTCATAGTTTTGATGCCTTCAGTGTGAATGTACAATTTTCATAGTCAAGAAAATACAGAAAAATCTTTAAATGAGAAGGTGTGTCCAAATTTTTGGTCTGTACTGTATATTCTCTAAGTGCTCCCCTGTCCTGCGTCCTCCACCCACACCCACTACTGGGTTCCCCCTCACTTCTGGTTCCCCCCACTCCAGCCAGGGACAGGGCAGCAAAAGAAGTGCATAATGCCCTTTCCAGCAGGCCCGGAGTAGTGTTGAGTACAGGTGTTGGGGTCCCGGGCAGTGCTCCATCCTTACCTGAGAGAAGGAGATGCCACACCTCTCGGTCCTGCACTCACCGTACCCCCTGGGATCCCTTCAGTTACCGGAGCCTTCCTTCCTCATTCCTCTCTCACTACTGGGCCTCTCTTACTAGGCCCAACTCCGGAGCAGAGCTCCTGAAGAGACTCTGCTCCCCTCCCTCCTCTTCTCCTCTCTCTCCTTACTACTCACTGCACTAACTAACTAAGATGGCTTCCCTTTATATATATATCAGTGTCCTGCCAACCCACCCTCTTTTTGTTGCGATGCCTATAAGTTGGCTAAAGCTGGCAAGACTTGGTCCATTTTGATAGTCACAGTTGATTATTTATTTGATTACTGACAGATTAATGTATTCCATGGTTTTTAATATTTATGGACTTATTAATTAATGTTTTAACCTTTAACCCCTTAAGCCCCGGAGCATTTTCCGTTTTTGCATTTTCGTTTTTTGCTCCCCTTGTTCCCAGAGCCATAGCGTTTTTATTTTTTGGTCAATATGGCCATGTGAGGGCTTATTCTTTGCAGGACGAGTTGTACTTTTCAACGACATTACTAGTTTTACCATATCATGTACGGGAAAACGGAAAAAAAAATTCCAATTGCGGTGAAATTGCAAAAAAAGTGCAATACCACAGTTTATTTATTTTTTTTACCACGTTCACTGAATGCTAAAACTGACCTGCCATTCTGATTCTCCAGGTCATTACGAGTTCGTAGACACCAAACATGTATAGGTTCTTTTTTATTTAAGTGGTGAAAAAAAATTCCAAAATTTGGTTAAAAAAATAAATAAAAAAATAGCGCCATTTTCTAAGACCCGTAGCGTCTCCAGTTTTTGGGATCTGGGGCTGGGTGAGGGCTTATTTTTTGCGCACCAAGCTGAAGTTTTTATTGATAACATTTTGGGGTAGATACGATGCTTTGATCGCCCGTTATTGCATTTTATTGCAATGCTGCCGGGACCAAAAAACGTAATTCTGGCGTTTAGAATTTTTCTCTCGTTACGCCTGCTACCGATCGGATTAATTATTTTTTATATTGATAGATCGGGCGATTCTGAACACGTAGATACCAAATATGTCTATGTGGGTTGTTTTTTTTATTATTTTATTTTGAATGAGGCGAAAGGGGGGTGATTTAAACTTTTATATTTTTTTAATTTTTTTTATATTTTTAAAAACTTTTTTTTTTCACTTTTTGCATGCTTCAATAGTCTCCATAGGAGACTAGAAGCAGCAATTAACTGATCACCTCTGCATGCAGCAGAAATGGTCCTGTGCTATGAGCGCCGACCACTAGGTGGCGCTCATAGCGACCAGATCATGACAACCACAGGCGTCTGCTGCAGACCCTGGGTTGTCATGCCCACCCATCGGGGACCCGCGATCACGTGACGGGGTCGCCGGTGGGCGGGGCTTAGGACGCGCTTCCAGGAAGCGCGCGTTAAATGCCGCTGTCGGAGATTGACAGCGGCATTTAACATGTTAACAGCCGCGGGTGGATCGCGATTCCACACGCGGCTGTTGCGGGCACATGTCAGCTGTAAGAATCAGCTGACATGTGCTCGGTTCAGTGAGGGCTCAGTGCAGCAGCCCTCACTGAACAGGGGGGAGGCCAAATGTGCGTACTAAGACGTCATGCGTTGTTAAGGGGTTAATAAACATGGTGAGTCTATTCTTTATCCAAACTAACCTAGTCTAGTCTTTTTTTATTAATAGGTTAAAGAGAACCTGTCACCAGGTTTTGGTCACCTAATTTGAAAGCAGCATAATGCAGGAAGAGAGACCCTGATGCCAGCGATGTCACTTTCTGGGCTGCTTGCTGTCATTTTGATAAAATCACTGTTTTATCAACAGGAAATTATCACTAGTAGACTAGTAAACCTGCTGTCTGTTAGTCCTCCATATTTATGAGTTCTGTATAAATCTGCCCCACACCACTGATTGGCAGCTTTCTGTCTATGCACAGAGTACACAGAAATCTGCCAATCAGTGATGTGGGTGGGGTTATACATGGTTCAGCATTCTGAGCTATGCTAGATCTGCAGCAGAGAAAACAGTGATTTAAAAACTGCAGCAAGCAGCCCAGTAAATGAAATATCTCTGGAATTAGGGTCTCGGCCCCTTCATCATGCTGATCTCAGATGGGGTAGAAGAAACCTGGTGACAAATTCATTTTAAGTTAATTGGTTGTATTTTTGTTGGGTTTTGTGCCACCATGCTTGTAGTACTGACAATTAGCTGGTAATGTAAAGTACACGTGACTAGTCCATGGGGATATGGGGGAGACTCGGTACCCGGGCCTTTACCCTCTTGGGATGTCACGGCAGTCGGCTCCCGGGCCCGTACCCTGGGGTCACTCTTTAAAAGGGGTTTGTTAACAGTTTTTGTCTCGTGACGCCACCTGTGGTTTCCGGTAATGGGTACCGGCGCTGCGGCAGTCCTCTGGAGCAGATGTTAGGGCAGCTGGGTTGGTGCAGCTCTCCACAGGCAGGGCACAGCTCCAGGGCAGTGTAGGTGCAGATGTTGATGCTGGGCGTTGTAGTGCAGGGGCGGTAGCGTGGTAGAAATAACTGACAGAAACAGTGGAGTGCAGTCATCCGATTTTACTCACAGTTGTTTAGGTTCCTCGGTACACTGTCCACGTGTCAGCCTCTCGCGTCGCACTGCGTTTGCCAGGCAGGGGTTCAGCACTCCCTCAAGTATATCAGAAGCACTTAACAGGACCCCCTTTCTTTATGTTCCTTCCTTAGTTGACTTCCCGCGCTGGGTATTCTCCCTCCTGCCCTTCGCCCCGCCACACAAAGTCCCGATTGGGTACTCTGAATTCCCTCTGGGCAACTTGAAGTTCCCGGACCTTACTTGGTGCCCTTCACGGCGGCTTAGGTGCGGTTGTGGCAACTGCACCATGGGAGTGCAGAAGCCTCCGGTTTTCCAGCCGAGACCTGGAGTACTCGGCTAGTCCAGGGACCGGTTCTCTTCTTGCAGCCTGATCCCTCTGATGCCTGGCAGATTCGGGCGTAAGGGTGCCGTCCTGCACTCACCGTACCCCCTGGGATCCCTTCAGTTACCGGTGCCTTCCTCCCTGACTCCCCTCTCACTACTGGGCCTCTCTTACTAGGCCCCACTCCAGAGCAGAGCTCCTGAAGAGACTCTGCTCCCCTCCTCTTCTCCTCTCTCTCCTTACTCCTCACTGCACTAACTAACTAAGATGGCTTCCCTTTATATATATATTCTCTAAGTGCTCCCCTGGTCTGCGTCCTCCACCCACACCCACTACTGGGTTCCCCTTCACTTCTGGTTCCCCCCACTCCAGCTAGGGACAGGGCAGCAAAAGAAGTGCATAATGTCCTTCCAGCCGGCCTGGAGTAGTGTAGTGTTGAGTGCAGGTGTTGGGGTCCCGGGCAGTACTCCATCCTTACCTGAGAGAAGGAGATGCCACACCTCTGGGTGAGGTGCAGTACCTCTGTGGCGACTGAACCCTCACGGTATATTACAGACATACAATTTTTAGAATGCATTCGCACAGAAGATAACAAACAAACACTTTCTTCCCTTTATGGGGGGCACTTTTTCTTGAACGTTACTGGTAATAACGCGCCCCCGGGGCAATGGGGTACTCGGCATCCGGGCCTATGGATGCTGGTGGGGGATATGTCACAGTGGCTGGCCCGGTCCGTGGCCCAGGGCGGTCAACCAAAAAGGGGATTGGAACTTGGATAGAGATAAAAATAAAATAAATAGTTTGTGACGCCACCTGTGGTACCTGGTAAGGATTACCAGCGCTGCTGCAGACCTCCGGGGGGTGATGGGATGGCAGCTGGGATGTTTCTGCTTCCCACAGGTGGAGCGGGTCCCCGGGGCAGTGTGGAGTTTGATGGTGGTGATGCTGGGACTTGTAGTGCAGGCGGATGGCGCAGCAGGAGTAACTGACAGAGACAAGGGATTCGCTTCAATACCTTTACTGGTGCGGATGTCAGGTACGGTCCAGGGTACTCAGTTGGGTGGGTGCACTTCAGGACTTCTCTCCAGTGAGCGGGTATAAGGCCTCCTGGTCCGTGTCTGCCTCTCTGTATGCTCCTGGCCAGCCTGCAACTGGGCCTAGCTTATGTGTCGTGCTGTTCCTTCACCTGTCGCTCGGTAGTAGGACCTTTTGCTGGTAACCACTCTCCCTGGATGCTGGGGCCTTGTGGTTCCTGGTCCTGTAATGGGTCTAGCTTCAGGTCTGCCAGGGACTTGTAGTTCTCCTGGAATGCCGGTGATCCCTACTGGGTATAAAAGGACCTTGTAGGCGCGGACCCGGTGTCCGATTTGTATATCGGGGTGAGCCTATGATGCTCCTCTGCCCCCTACAACTCCTCTCTCCTCTCCTCTTGCCATCGGCAACACTCGGGGCCCTCAGAACCCAGCAGCAGATGAGCTGCGTCTTCGCTGCTCTCAGCGTCAGCACGCTCTCAGACTCTCTCTCTGTCTGACTCCTTCTGGCTGGCTGCCTGGCTCCACCCTCCATATATATATATCCCTAACGGGATCCCTCTGGTGGTATGAGGTGGAAGGGTGGAGGTGTTTGTATGTAGTGAGGGCCTCTTGTGGAGAAGTCCGTCCATGCACCCTTGGTCCTATGGTACCTGTTGTAGCAGGGTGCCACAGTTACATTTATCAAAAACATTATAAAACTTTTTAAATAACATTTTCCTATTCACTTATAAAACATTCTTCTCAAAGTTACAGTGAGTCCCATAACCAGGTGTCCATCTCACTGGTGAAGGTGCAATTTGAGCAGCATGAGGGACCCGTCTGAAAACCCTCAACGTAGGCCCTGGGCATGGCTACAGGGCATAAGTGATCCAGGTGTTGGACCACGTCTTCGGCCACGCCAAAAGAGTTTTTGTTCAGTGGTCTTTTAATATAAAACCAATAGGGGGCACTTTAATAAGTGCAACTATGTACAACGGAAAGTTTTTCGGTTATTCACCGTCCATAACCTACAGTCTTTATACCCTCACGGGTAACTATAGGCACACATTATTTTCAGTTCACACAAAAACAAACAAATTTTCTCTACTGTACCCTTACGGGTAACTATTGTACAATGTCCAGTCCCACCTATTGTTACTTAGTAGTGGTGTCCTCGCCTGGGGGGGGGTACTCCTGGTTTTTGCCGACTGACCCAGCCGGGTCATCAGCCTCAGGCTGCAGGGGCATGTCCTCTTCCTTCTCGACCATACGATGTACTTGGAAGGCATACCACCCGCGTTCCCCGTGGTGTCTGGTGTAAGTGACACGGTCACCGGGATACAGGCTTCTGTTGGGATGGCCATGAGTATCACTGGAGTCACGACCCCTGCTGGTGGGGCGGCCGCTCCGGCCTGAGCAGCGCCGGGCGCGAGTTGAGCATCGGGAGTGTTAACCGGTGCTCCGGTGTCTTGCTGGTCGTCGGCCATGGCTGCGCCCCCCTAGTAAACCGTAGCCTACCTTCTTTGCGTTTATCAGGAAGGCCGCAGCTCTGCAGATCACGGTCTCCTTCCAGGACCTGACGCTTCCTGTTGCGGCGTCAGAGCGCGAGGCGGGGCTTGGGCGTCGCGTGCTACCAACGGTCATGCCTCTCTGGTTCCCGCGGTTACACCCCTCTTCTTCCCACGCGGCGACGCGGTAATGGCGGCGATGTTCACCACAGTACAAACACAGTTCAAATACGGCACACAGTACCCGGTGGCAATGGGCACGAAATCCTGTTCGTGATGCCAGGAAGAGATGACTAGCCCAGGGGGATATGGGGGAGACTCGGTACCCGGGCCTTTACCCTCTTGGGATGTCACGGTAGTCGGCTCCCGGGCCCGTACCCTGGGGGTCACTCTTTAAAAGGGGTTTGTTAACAGTTTTTGTCTCGTGACGACACCTGTGGTTTCCGGTAATGGGTACCGGCGCTGCGGCAGTCCTGTAGAGCAGATGTTAGGGCAGCTGGGTTGGTGCGGCTCTCCACAGGCAGGGCACAGCTCCAGGGCAGTGTAGGTGCAGATGGTGATGCTGGGCGTTGTAGTGCAGGGGCGGTAGCATGGTAGAAATAACTGACAGAAACAGTGGATTGCAGTCATCCGAGTTTACTCACAGTTCTTTAGGTTCCTCGGGTACACTGTACATGTGTCACCCCCCCGCGTCGCACTGTGTTTGCCAGGCAGGGGTTCAGCACTCCCTCACGTATATCAGAAGCACTTAACAGGACCCCCATTCTTTATGTTCCTTCCTTAGCCGACTTCCCACACTGGGTCTTCTCCCTCCTGCCCTGCGCCCCGCCACACAAAGTCCCGATCGGGTACTCTGAGATCCCTCTGGGCAACTTGTAGTTCCCGGACCTTACTTGGTGCCCTTCACGGCGGCTTAGGTGCGGTTGTGGCAACAGCACCATGGAAGTGCAGAAGCCTCCGGTTTTCCAGCCGAGACCTGGAGTACTCGGCTAGTCCAGGGATCGGTTCCCTTCTTGCGGTCAGATCCCTCTGACGCCTGGCAGATTCGGGCGTACGGGTGCCGTCCTACACTCACCGCACCCCCTGGGATCCCTTCAGTTACCAGAGCCTTCCTTCCTGACTCCCCTCTCACTACTGGGCCTCTCTTACTAGGCCCCACTCCAGAGCAGAGCTCCTGAAGAGACTCTGCTCCCCTCCTCTTCTCCTCTCTCTCCTTATTGCTCACAACACTAACTAACTAAGATGGCTTCCCTTTATATATACAGTACAGACCAAAAGTTTGGACACACCTTCTCATTTAAAGATTTTTCTGTATTTTCTTGACTATGAAAATTGTACATTCACACTGAAGGCATCAAAACTATGAATTAACACATGTGGAATTATATACTTAACAAAAAAGTGTGAAACAACTGAAAATATGTCTTATATTCTAGGTTCTTCAAAGTAGCCACCTTTTGCTTTGATGACTGCTTTGCACACTCTTGGCATTCTCTTGATGAGCTTCAAGAGGTAGTCACCGGAAATGGTCTTCCAACAATCTTGAAGGAGTTCCCAGAGATGCTTAGCACTAAGTCCATGGTTTTTAATATTTATGGACTTATTAATTAATGTTTTAACCTTTAATAAACATGGTGAGTCTATTCTTTATCCAAACTAACCTAGTCTAGTCTTTTTTTATTAATAGGTTAAAGAGAACCTGTCACCAGGTTTTGGTCACCTAATTTGAAAGCAGCATAATGCAGGAAGAGAGACCATGATGCCAGCGATGTCACTTTCTGGGCTGCTTGCTGTCGTTTTGATAAAATCGCTGTTTTATCAACAGGAAATTATCACTAGTAGACTAGTAAACCTGCTGCCTGTTAGTCCTCCATATTTATGAGCTCTGTATAAATCTGCCCCCCACCACTGATTGGCAGCTTTCTGCCTATGCACAGTGTACACGGAAATCTGCCAATCAGTGATGTGGGCAGGGTTATACATGGTTCAGCATTCTGAGCTATGCTAGATCTGCAGCAGAGAAAACAGTGATTTAAAAACTGCAGCAAGCAGCCCAGTAAATGAAATATCTCTGGAATTAGGGTCTCTGCCCCTTCATCATGCTGCTCTCAGATGGAGTAGAACAAACCTGGTGACAAAATCATTTTAAGTTAATTGGTTGTATTTTTGTTGGGTTTTGTGCCACCATGCTTGTAGTACTGACAATTAGCTGGTAATATAAAGTGCAGGTACCACCAAGTTCCATCAGGAGATGACAGAAGACAACTGCTTATATTACAATGTGCTACATGACAGCAGGATGCTGATTTTGCTTGTATTATTTGGACATTAAGGTTGGGTGGGTGCAACCTAAATAAAGAGTGCCAGCCAAAAATGCACAGTTACAATATGTCAACAAGAAAGAAACAAAGGAGCCAAGGAAATAATAGGATATCTTTATTGTGAACTCTATCAAGAGAAAAGCAGAATAAATCCACAGATTAGAAAAATCAAAAAAAGCACAGCGATGTGTGCAAAATGGCCAATCCATGTCCCAAGTCATGGACATAAGGACAATCCACCCCATACTGAAAATACGGGTTCTCAGGAAAGAGACAAGAATAGTAAAAAATACTCAATAAGTACAAAAAACTCTTATATCAATGTAACAGAGGCAATATAGCACGAAAAGAGAATTACTAAGCATTGCAGAAAATGGCCAGCAATACAGTGCCTTGAAAAAGTATTCAGACCCCATGAACTTTTCCACATTTTTTCATGTTGCACCCACAAACCTAAATGTATTATATTCGGATTTTATTTGATATTAACACTAAGTAGCAAGTATTTGTGAAGTGTAAAGGAAATGATACATGGGTCTCAAAATATTTTAAAAATAATATCTCTAGTAACTGTGATATATGAGAAATAGGATTATAACATAAAAGATAAAAGTAATGATTTTTTAAATATATGGAAACCCTAGAATTACATTGGTAATGGGAAGAGCTGGTATTTTATAGTATGTTAAGTCTTTTAATGAATGCTTGGCATATTATTATATCTCTTGTATGTGGATAAAAAAAATGTATTATGAAATAAAAAAAACAGAACTAAAAGCCGCCATAAAGTTCTCTGCCGTTCCTCTGGATTCTAAACTGCCACCGATGATGCCCACATCAGTGTATAGGGCAGAGCAGGGCCATGAGCCGCTGCCTGGCTGGTGCCACCGTCACCTCTGACCTCAGCTGCACGCGACCAACTGCCGTTTACTTTCATCTGTCGGCTGAAGCGATCGGACTGAAGTCTACAGACAGGAAGATATTTTTTAAGAATGGCGTCTACTGGACACGGACAAGAGAGCGAGGAGAAGAATAGAGAAGCAAAGAGGAAGAGAGAAGAGGATAGTGATACCCCTGGATTAAATAAGATCATGAAGAAGAGGGGAAAGGCCAAAGACCATGGATTGGAGGATGAAGAGCCAACACCTGGTTGCAGCAGAGACCCCGGAACATCCAGCCCCTACCCCAGCCTTAACATGAGCAACTTTACCATCCATGATATCTTGGGTAGGGGCAGCTTTGGCAAAGTAAGTTTTTATATATATTTCTTTACCCATATTTGCTATTTTATCTCCATTCGTTATCTTCTGTAGGTTTTCTTCCCTACAGCGGCTACAAATATATGTTTTTCTGAATATCATTTCTTGTCATGTGTGGCCGTTGAGGGACGTAAGATGCTGCGCTTCCAGCCTATTGGGATATGTGTATAGGGCTAGGGCTACACTTCCTTGTGACTGCCCTCTGCAGAGATCTTGACACCTTGACTTGGGGTCTGTTATGCTGATGCGCGCGATCACACAGCTATCCCACACACTGACATGCTGATCTGCACAACCCAGTGTGTCGTATGATGCTTCGAGCATCCCGCCCACAGGTACTGACAGGACTCACAGTTGGGGTGCCCGTAAGGACGTATTCGTACACGCCTACATAGGGCCCGATCTCGCACATGCGCGAGGTCCAGATGCCCTGTAGGCTTGATCCGGAAACACTCTCTCTCCTCCGCTGTCACGTGGCCAGCCTCGGAGCGCATGCGCCAGAGCAATATGGCAACCATATCGAACGGAGCTCACTACAGCCGGGACAAATCTGGGTAATTACACTTCGGGACATAAATATAAGACTGGGACAGCTGCCTAAACACCCCACCTTTCCCCTGATCAAGCCACAGTGGTAGCGGCGATACGCCTTTAGCCTACAGGTCTTATTTAAGGAGCCTATAAGGCTGGTATTGGGGGAATCATCTCCCTCCTATCTCCTGTTGGTAAATTGTGCATTTTGTCTATGATGAATACCGATAGCACTTTTTCTATTAAAGAAAAAGAAAAAGCTTTTGACTAAATATTGCTTGCACTAACTATCAGTGCCTTAAATAGGAGAGGTGCTCATTTATTTATTTATCTGGACCTATGTGGGTTTACACAAATATATTGGGTGTGTTTATTGGTGGTGCATACATTGTCTTGAGGTCTTGACCACTATTATATTTCAATGTGGTACACTGTTGGATTTAAGCTTTGTGCTTTTTAAATGTTTTTAATTTTTGCATGTCTGTCCGGTCTTGATGAATAATAAAATCATGTTGGTATATATTTAGTGCTCCCTGTCTTTCCATACATACCTTCTTTCCTTGTTGTGCGTTAGAAGGATTAAACTGAGCAACCCCTAAAGCCGGCTCAAATGGATACCGAAATAAAAAAGCAACTGACACTTAAAATAATTGGAGGAAAAGTGAGGTAGTGATAATCAGTGGCGACCGATCATTCAGTTTACCACCGATAGCAGCTTGAACTGTTTTACATAAATCTCAGTGGTTTTTGTTTAGAATTATATACCTATGGTCAGCTGTATACACTAATAACGGGTGTATTTTTCCACTTGCTGCTTTTAGTTTTATTTTATCTCCTACTTTTGCGTGAGCGAGGGTACATTATTACTATATAGATTATTTCACATATTGTTTCATCTGATCATCATAGTTAGATGTAGTGCTGCTATAAATGGGTTTCCTGATTCATCGAAAGGCTGAGTGGGGGGACATGGTTTATTTTCATGTCATGGTTTACGGTATATATGCTGCTATCAGGATACAATATATACTTTGACCTCCATGTTTCAGTAAACTTTAAATCAGCTGCACATTGATATAAAACCAATAGTGACCAAACCAGCTCAATGTGCCAACCAGTGTATGTTCTATTTGTTCCCATATGGTGATGTTGGAATACCCCTTTAAGACCTCTCCATAGAGCAGTCATTGGGTAGACAGTGCATTATGCAGATAGCTTAGCTTTGCTCTGCTATAAGGTCCAGGTTACTAGCAGACTCACAAACCACTCAGTCCATGTGTTTCTTATGCAGTAGATAGCCCAGCTGTTTTCCACCTCCCATGCACATTTTCTAAGCATTCCCTATTTCTTTCCTTAGGTGGTCCTGACATCAATCCCCAGCCGAAAGATCTATATGGCTGTAAAGATGGTCAAGAAAAAGAAGGTCAATGAAAACATCATTATGAGAGAGCGGCGGATACTCCTGGCCGCCAGAGACTGCCCATTTCTTTGTCACTTCTATGCCGCACAGCAGTCTCGTAAGCGCGCGTATTTCATCACGGAGTATCTGTCCGGTGGCAGCCTCGAGGCTTTGATTGAGATGTGCGGCTACTTGAACATCGACAACGTAAGGTGAGAAAGAGGAAACTATACCAAAAAGAGATAAGAGGGGTGGAAATAAAAGCGAGGTTGGGATGTAGCTGGGAGAGGGCTGGCAGGACATGTAACCCAGGTGGGAAGAAGGTGCCAGCGATGACATTGATACTACACTCTGTTCTCTCCATCAGATTCTACACAGCAGAGATTGTATGTGGCCTCCAGTTCCTCCATGGACACAACATCGTCCACCGGTAAGCAGAACGTTCCTCCCTCTCTGTTTCCTTTACAGTCTATAAATATTGCCCCCCACTTTCCAGGGCCCCTGTCTGTCTATTCTACCTGATCTTGCAGTGACCCATTTTCTATATCCTGTATCACTGGGCAGATTTCTTATTCTATTGTCTTATTTCATTGCAGAGATATTAAGCCAGAAAACATCATGTTGGATGCAGATGGCCACATCCGTATAATCGACCTGGGGCTCGCCCAAGATGGCGTCACCTCCTCCAATAACATCACTGGAGTGACGGGCACTTTCCATTTCATGGCCCCTGAGGTGCTTCGCGAAAAAGGATATGGCACAGCAGTGGATTGGTGGAGCCTGGGGATTGTGGTATCCGAGATGGCTACTGGACGCTCCCCATTTTACACCGGCTCCGACAGCAAAATGGCTCACAGAGCTATGACCAAAGGAAAGCCTGAAATTCCATCTTGGCTTGATGCTGACTTGAAAGATCTCATCAAGAAGCTGCTGTGCAAAAATCCTCAGAAGCGATTGGGTGTGTGCGGGAACATCAGAGAGCATCCATTCTTTACCACCATCGGCTGGGAGGATCTGGAGAAAAGGAGAGCACAGCCACCATTCATACCATTCAGGCCAGTTCTGGAGAACCATCTTATGCAGTGGCCGGAGGAAAAGAAAGCCTTTAACCCCGTGGCCGGCTTTAATTACGTGTCACCAAGCTGGGCCCGGTAAGATAATTCTTCTCTAAAGATAAATCCCATCAAATGCTCTTCTCACCTTGTGGCCATTATCACCATCCTTGTCTTCTCCCACTGTTTCTGCCAATGACCATGTGTTTGTTATTCTTAGGTGGATGAGAATATCTGGCTTGTGAAAGAATCCAAGACCATCTGGTGAGTTACCGCTGTACACACAGGACACTTATCATTATATTTGTACATTATATCTGATGTTACACAGGGGAATGGTTCATTATAATGACCATTCCTCTAAGATAACAGAAGATCCAGGAGATATAAGTTGTTGAAATGTCTTTCTCTTATGTCTTGCAGGATAGCCCGTGCCAACTGCTCAGAACTTCTTGCCTCCTGACCCGTACCTCGTCTCTGCTGCTGTTTGTCACCTCGGCTGCCTGAAAACATCATCTCTCTCTATAACATCTTCATGCTGGACCATTGCCATCGTGTCGCTGCACCAGGCCCTTGACTTGGCATCCTCCAATCCTGGGCTGGCATTTGCCATCACTCCAGCCCGAAGATCTTCTGTGCCTCTGGGAGTGGCCTGTGCTTAGTGTCCATCTGGTGAGTTCAGGAACAGTAGTGTAATATAGGCTATTATCCCTGAACTCACCTAAGCACAGGCGTGGTAAGTATTTCACATCCACATCACTCACACTACATGATAGTTATAGATCCCACACTACATGATAGTTATAGACCCCACACTACATGACAGTTATAGGCCCCACACTACACGATAGTTCTAGGTCCCCACTACATGATAGGTATAGGCACCCGCACAGACAGACATAGCATGTAGATAGAGATTTCGGCTTTTGATCCTGGGATTTAATCTGATCGCCACATTTGGGGTCAGGAAGGAATTTTTCCCCCTAATATGAGGATAATTGGCCCATTCCTCATGGGGGGGGTTTTCGCCTTCCTCTGGATCTACACGGCCTTAAATAGGTTTAGTAATATATCAATAAGTAAGAATCACACAAAAGTAGTGCAAAAAAAAAGTTTTAAATGACACAAAAAAAAAATTTTTTAGTCTAAATATATAACAATTACCGGTAATTAAAATATTTATAAGAAAAATCTCACTTTCACTACTTACAGGTTAGGTATGAGCCTTTGATCCTGGGATTTATCATGATCGCCATATGTGGGGTCAGGAAGGAATTTTTCCCCCGTGATGAGAACAATTGGCACATTTCTCACATGGGGTTTTCGCCTTCCTCTGGATCAACACGGCCTACAAATAGGTCTAGTAAAATAAAATAAATAAGTAGGTTCTCATATTTATAATGAAAAAATCTATGAAAAAAAATATATATTTTTTGGCTTAAAAAAATAGTTTACCTAAATATATAAATATATTAGTCCAAAAATAGAAAATAATTAAATATTTAAATAAAAAAAATTGTATCACACATGAGCTATGATAGTTGTAAAAGTAATTCACATATGGTTAATTATAAATACATATATATATATAAATATTTTAAAATATAGGCAGGTTTACAGATAAGTCATGGCTGACACACATAACTTATGCAGTAGCTCAGTACAAAAATATGAAAAAGTTAAATAGTTTAATAAATGTTTCAGAAATGTATTTAATTCCACAGGTTTGGTATCAGCCTTTGATCCTGGGATTTATTCTGACCGCCATTTTTTATTTGGGGTCAGGAAGGAATTTTCCCCCCTGATATGAGGACAATTGGCTTATTCCTCACAGGGGGTTTTCGCCTTCCTCTGGATCAACACGGCCCATAAATAGGATTAGTCTGATAGATGAAAAATGTACACATATACATAAACGTAAAATATATAATATCCCCGTCTATAAATAAAATCTTTCTTTTACCCCCTACATCGTTGTTCTTGTCATTATTTCATTGGACGTCCATGTAGTGAATGTGGGTTTAGCCCCTGAGTCTTTATTCTCCAGCACTATGGATCTTGATGGGGTCGTCTAGTGTCATGTAAGGTTTCTCCATATGGGTCAGAGGTAAAGCCCCAATGTGCTGTGAAGAAAAACCAAATTGGTCCCTTCTGCACAAACCTCGTGCAGTAAGCGAGCACCCGGCAGCAAGTGCTGAATTTCCCTACAGCGCCTCCAAAGATGAAATGAAGTATTGCACGTGGTGGTCTGTAATCACTGGGCTGTCCATGGAAATCATGGATATGTTGAGTCCTCCAGAGCAGGAGACGCTGCTTGTTGGTCGTTTCCTTTCTGATTAATAGATGAGAATACAAAACGGGGTCCCTTCTATTTCCTCAGATTCCCATAAAATGGCATTTGGATATTGGGTTTTCTACACTGTTCAAGAACATTAAAGGTTCCGGTGCAACTTCAGTCACTGCTTAGTATAGAGTGAGCAGTAGCTGTAACCGCACCCTGGCACTGACTGACAGCCGGCTCAGCCGTGCATCAGTACAGATCCGGCTGTCAGTCAATGCAGATGCGCGGTTACAGGAGGGTCGGTAGGCTCTTAGATCCAGGGCCAGGATGACGAGTGCACTGCCCCGAATTTCTAGTTAGCTTTTTCTTTTTTTTTTAATTAGAATAAACTTTTGTACAGGCACTCACACATACAGGGTTTGCCTGACACAGCCTCTTGTCATCTTGTAGATCCTCCACCTGCACCCTGGTCCTCCTTTTTGGCGCCAACTACAGAAGAGGATTTATCCATTCATGTGCAAAGTGACTGCACAGCATTGTGAGGAGGTAGAGGAAGGAGGCGGGTGGGCTAAGGCTGTAGGGGGCAACAAGACAGCCAGCCCAGAGGAGAGGGGAGACAAATGCAGCCCTTTCCCATCTGTGGCTGCTGTTCACACACAGGAGCTTCCTCCCTCTGCTGTAATGCCATTACCAGCTCAGCATTAGGGCCGGCTGTCAGTCATTGTCAGGGGTGCGGTTACAGCCGCCGTTCTCTATACACAGAATGGTGATTGAATGAAATACTGATAAAAAAATCACTCATGTCTGAACGAGCCCCTTACAGTATGTGCACATGTTAAGTATTTCTGCATCATTCCTGCATCTCTTGGCAGGAAAACACAGCCTCAAAAACGTTGCATTTTTGCCACAATTTTGCCACGTTTTAACTGCGTTTTTTCAGTGCAAAAACGCAGGCAAAATCGCACAGAGAATTGACATGCTGCAGATTATTTTTTGCACCAAATCAGCAAGTCAAAAATATTCCCACAATCAGGAACCAGCAGCGCTTTGGACACAGAGTATTTTCGCTGCGTTTAAAACGCTGCATTCTGATCACACAGGTAAATCCACATGTGTTCATTGAACACCTGCGAAGTTACTACACCCTATACATTCTATTGTGAAAATTAGTCTCTGCAACAGAAATTGACATCCCGCGGCTCATAAATCCATGCCACTGGTGAGTTTACGCTGCATCAAATAGAAGCACATTGGGCATGGGATTTCTATAAATCCCATCCATTGTGCTTCTAATGTACAATGCAGCGTTTTGGATGCTGCACAGTTGAGCTGTGTCCAAAATGCTCCAAATACTGATCGTGGGCACGAACCCTTCATGTATTTGCAGCTGCCATTAAAAGACAGTCCCTGATAGTGGTTTAACATTGGGATTGCCCAAGCAAGGTTTTATAATCACATCGCCCCACTTGCCCTATCATCACACACAGTCCCCTCATACACTCACTGCAGTATAACCACCCCTGCTGTAACATAATTGCATATGCCACAGGTATTATTCATTATCTGTACTCATAGACATATACATCTTGCAGTAATATATCCCCTATGTAGTATAATAATCACCCCCACAGGCTTATATACACAGATACACCCCCGTAGTATTATTGCCCCGTTATATAATCACAACGCTTGCACTAATATCACTCCTCACAGTATTTTTACATATATCTCTTGTAGAATAGTAAATCCCCCTCTTATTGGAGTATACAGACAGCGGGTGAAATAACTATTGAACACAGAAAAACCAATGGGACAAATGACCTGGGAGGGATATATACATAAATCAAATACAAAAGGGGAGAACCCCAACAGGTATCCCTCCCTAACAGGCCATAAAAGGTAACTTTTAATTAGTATTAGATTGAATAAGGGTATGGAAAGCGAAACTTTAAAAACCACATGCCTCCGGTTTGCTATTATATCTCATGTGCAATGAGCCATTGCTTCTATTGATCAGGTGATAGCACCCCGGGGTGCCATCATTCACAGGCAAAACAGGGCAATTCAATTTAAAATAGCAAGTCCCCCCAACGCGTTTCACCGCTTACTTGGCGTCATCAGGGGCAGGGACACAAACAATAATGGCCGTCGGCCGTCACCCCCCCCCATACATAGCTTATGTAGGTGTAGACCCACCAATAAGATACTGAGTGATATATCTGCAATTACCAGTCCTGTTGATCGACAGTCCATGCCAATCCTAAAGCTGCTACGTATCACTATCATCCGTCACACACAAGCATCGTATTAGCAATGTTACTATGGAAATAACTTACCAATCCCAAAAGCTTGTGGTGCTACACAGCCCAATGACGAGTCCACTCGTCACCCAAAATGTCACCATGACGTCTGACACTCTGATAGGGCAACATTCACCGCAGTACAAGCCAATCCTAGGGCTGTGACATACCACTATTAGCCAATCACGAACAAGTACCGCCTCACGGACCGTTGTCATAGTAATGAACTACCAATCAGGTCAGTCTGCATTGCCGCATGGACCAATAGGAGCTGCGCTCGTCAGCCATCACGGCATAATGATGCGGAATAATGTGATACGGCAATTTCCTCTGTGAATACTCCGCCCCCCTGTGGACTCTCGGAGTTCCTACACGCTCGTCATTATGATGCAACGCATTGTGATTGGATGAGAGCTCAGCCGAATCGCTGTATCTGAAACGACATAGAGCTATGCCACCGCCTATTTACACATTGCCGCGGCATCGAATGTATCATTGTACTTACATTCAATAGGAAACTTATCAGAACCGCCTGCGTTTAGCTTTGTATTATGAATTTAATGTTTATATTGTTATCTATAATAAATATGCTTAAGATTAAATGTTCAGCATCACGTAACCTATTTCTATCTTAGCTGTACTACATAATAAGCAAGACTTTTGGATGCACATACAGTGCCTACAAGTAGTATTCAACCCCCTGCAGATTTAGCTGGTTTGATAAGATGCAAATAAGTTAGAGCCTTCAAACTGCAAA
Organism: Phyllobates terribilis; assembly: GCF_046119375.1. NCBI lineage: Eukaryota > Metazoa > Chordata > Amphibia > Anura > Dendrobatidae > Phyllobates > Phyllobates terribilis. Next base: position 800,888,996 of record NW_027362763.1, on the reverse strand, counting down.
CGAGAGTAGGTTTTATGAACAGAAGCATAAATCTTACAAACCAAAAAGTTATGTTGCTCAGTTGAATTTTATTAAATTTTAAACATAAAAGTGTGGGTCAATTATTATACAACCCCTATGTTTAATATTTTGTGGAATAACCCTTGTTTGCAATTACAGCTAATAATCGTCTTTTATAAGACCTGATCAGGCCGGCACAGGTCTGTGGAGTTATCTTGGCCCACTCCTCCATGCAGATCTTCTCCAAGTTATCTAGGTTCTTTGGGTGTCTCATGTGGACTTTATTCTTGAGCTCCTTCCACAAGTTTTCAATTGGGTTAAGGTCAGGAGACTGACTAGGCCACTCCAACACCTTGACTTTTTCCCTATTGAACCAGGCCTTGGTTTTCTTGGCTGTGTGCTTTGGGTCGTTGTCTTGTTGGAAGATGAAATTACGACCCATCTTAAGATCCTTGATGGAGGAGCGGAGGTTCTTGGCCAAAATCTCCAGGTATGCCATGCTATCCATCTTCCCATGGATGCGGACCAGATGGCCAGGCCCCTTGGCAGAGAAACAGCCCCACAGCATGATGCTGCCACCACCATGCTTGACTGTAGGGATGGTATTCTTGGGGTCGTATGCAGTGCCATCCAGTCTCCAAATGTCACGTGTGTGGTTGGCACCAAAGATCTCGATCTTGGTCTCATCAGACCATAGAACCTTGAACCAGTCTGTCTCAGAGTCCTCCAAGTGATCATGAGCAAACTGTAGACGAGCCTTGACATGACGCTTTGAAAGTAAAGGTACCTTACGGGCTCGTCTGGAACGGAGACAATTGCGGTGGAGTACTTTACTTATGGTATTGACTGAAACCAATGTCCCCACTGCCATGAGATCTTCCCGGAGCTCCTTCCTTGTTGTCCTTGGGTTAGCCTTGACTCTTCGGACAAGCCTGGCCTTGGCACGGGAGGACACTTTCAAAGGCTGTCCTGGCCGTGGAAGGCTAACAGTAGTTCCATAAGCCTTCCACTTATGGATGATGCTCCCAACAGTGGAGACAGGTAGGCCCAACTCCTTGGAAAGGGTTTTGTACCCCTTGCCAGCCTTGTGACCCTCCACGATCTTGTCTCTGATGGCCTTGGAATGCTCCTTTGTCTTTCCCATGTTGACCATGTCTGAGTGCTGTTCACAAGTTTGGGGAGGGTCTTAAATTGTCAGAAAAGGCTGGCAAAAGAGATCTTTAATCCACACATGTGAAGCTCATTATTCTTGGTGCCTGAACTACTTCTTAATACTTTAGGGGGACCAAACAGAATTCTTGTGGTTTGAGGGGTTGAATAATAAATGACACTCTGAATTAACTTTTTACGTTTTAAAAAAAAAAAAAAAAAATTGGCTGCAGTGCATTTCCCACTTCCAGGCTGATCTACAGTACAAATGTCACAATGCCAAGTTAATTCCGCATGTGTCAACCAGCTAAATCTGCAGGGGGTTGAATACTACTTGTAGGCACTGTATATCCATTTTATATTACTAACTTAGTGGCACCTAAGGGTGAATAATCACTACTGTCACCTTCTTAAGAGGTTACTAACAGGATATTATTATTGGCTTGAAATTGTAGCATCCGAGCTCTATGATAATATAAGTATGAAAGCAGCAGCATATCGGCTTAGAATTTATATTCAGGATAATGCATTTTAATCACGGTCTAAAAAAGCCATAGTGGACAACCTTCCCTACACAGACTGATTGAGGAATAGTTGTCAGACTGTGATATTAATCATATAAACCTTTATATCAAACAGATCTGCTTCTCTCTGTTCTCAGATAGGACAAGGGAAATACAGAGCATAAATAATAGGGCCAAGTCACCCGCCCTTTCCCCCTTTAAAAGTAAAGAAATAAAAGATCATCATAATTGGCATCACAACGTCTGTAAGGTTTGTTAGGGATTGTGCAGTTGACGGCACAAACATCAGACCGCACTCAGACCAATATTAGTCTATGGGGTCGTGCCCACTATGCGTTTTTCAAGCATTTTTGCTGCGGAATTTCCACAGTGAAAACGCTTGGTAATACGTGCCCCATGGTCCCCAATGATAATCCGCATGTGCTGTGCACATGCTGGGGAAATTTCTGCTGCGGATTATCATTGCGGAAAAATACGCAGCATGTCCATTAATTTTGCAGACACGCAGCGTAATTGCCGCCATTGACTTGCATTGAATCGCTTAATATCCACATGACTACATGTGCACGCGCGGATATTAAGCGTTTCAATGTGCGGATGGTACCCGGGTCTGGAGAAGAGGAGACTTTCATCCAGACCCGGGTACCATAGTACCTGTAAAAAAAAGAATTTAAAATAAAAAATAAACATATACTCACCTTCCGATGTCCCCCGGTCTCATGTATGATGCGTCCGGTCTCTTGTACGGCTCGCGATGGTCTAAAAGGACCTTCCATGACGTCATTAAGTCATTTGACAGGTCTCACGACCCCTGACGTCGGCAGTCGCGTGACCTGTCACATGACTAAATGACGTCATGAAAGGTCCTTTTAGACCATCGCGAGCTGTACAAGAGACCGGACGCAGTGGAGAAAAGATCGGGGGCCATCGGAAGGTGAGTATAATGTTTTTTTTTTCAATCTTTTTTTCAACTATTAACTTGGTCACACTATATAAATCTATGCCGGTCGCATGGATTTATATAGTGTAACCAAGTTGTCAAGCACTTTTCCAAGTGATGCTAAAATCGCTTGGAAAAGCGTTTGATAACCCGCATGCAGAAATCCATGTGAAAAACGCTTGACAAACGCTTCTACCTGGCAGGAAAAACGCATGTGAAATCCGCATGCGTTTTTCCTGCCAGAGGGATGTGGAAAAAATCTGCAGCATTTCTGCATCGTGGGCACTTAGCCTAAGGGGCCGTGCACATGTCCAATTTTTTCCTTGGACAAAGCCGATACGAGAAGAAAAAAAAATTGCTGTATGCCCAGGTTTGATCTGATATTCAGATCGCACAGGCCATGAAAGTCAATGAGTCTGTAGAAATCATTGGACTGCACTCGGATGAAATCTGAGTGCAGTCCAATTTCCGTGGACTGACAGAATGGAGATGATGGAGAATTTTTTTCTCTCCATCTTCTCTTGGATGAGAGAAAATATGTTGGTGTGACCCTAGCCTAAGTCTGATCTATGAAAATATAATTAACATGTATGGTAAATGCTGTTCAGAGAGAAACATAGAAAAACCATAAGTGAGTAAAAGAAATAAGATAAATAAACTAGAATTGCGTGATTACCTTCCTTGAAAAAAAGAAAATAAACAAAAACAAGAAAAAGAGCTTAAAGTTGTCACAAAAAAGTAAAAAATAAAAAAGTTCTCTTTACCTTGCCAACTCTTCTTCGTCTGTACTCTTTCTGCAGTTCCCCAGTATGGTATGGAGCTAGGACCTCTGCCCATTGCACTGGGGGAAATTTCTCCCTGACTGTTATCCTGTCAAAGACAGTCAGGAAAGCTGGAGGAGCTGATATACTGTATTAGGTAAACAGCAGCCATTCAGCAATTCACAAACATCAATTCAACATATGTCTATGTTTCTTAACCAACTGCAAATATACAGTACAGACCAAAAGTTTGGACACATCTTCTCATTTAAAGATTTTTCTGTATTTTTATGACTATGAAAATTGTACATTCACACTGAAGGCATCAAAACTATGAATTAACACATGTGGAATTATATACTTAACAAAAAAGTGTGAAACAACTGAAAATATGTCTTATATTCTAGGTTCTTCAAAGTAGCCACCTTTTGCTTTGATGACTGCTTTGCACTCTCTTGGCATTCTCTTGATGAGCGTCAAGAGGTAGTCACCGGAAATGGTCTTCCAACAATCTTGAAGGAGTTCCCAGAGATGCTTAGCACTTGTTAGCCCTTTTGCCTTCACTCTGCGGTCCAGCTCATCCCAAACCATCTCGACTGGGTTCAGGTCTGGTGACTGTGGAGGCCAGGTCATCTGGCGTAGCACCCCATCACTCTCCTTCTTCGTCAAATAGCCCTTACACAGCCTGGAGGTGTGTTTGGGGTCATTGTCCTGTTGAAAAATAAATGATGATCCAACTAAACGCAAACCGGATGGAATAGCATGCCGCTGCAAGCTGCTGTGGTAGCCATGCTGGTTCAGTATGCCTTCAATTTTGAATAAATCCCCAACAGTGTCACCAGCAAAGCACCCCCACACCATCACACCTCCTCCTCCATGCTTCACGGTGGGAACCAGGCATGTAGAGTCCATCCGTTCACCTTTTCTGCGTCGCACAAAGACATGGTGGTTGGAACCAAAGATCTCAAATTTGGACTCATCAGACCAAAGCACAGATTTCCACTGGTCTAATGTCCATTCCTTGTGTTCTTTAGCCCAAACAAGTCTCTTCTGCTTGTTGCCTGTCCTTAGCAGTGGTTTCCTAGCAGCTATTTTACCATGAAGGCCTGCTGCACAAAGTCTCCTCTTAACAGTTGTTGAAGAGATGTGTCTGCTGCTAGAACTCTGTGTGGCATTGACCTTGTCTCTAATCTAAGCTGCTGCTAACCTGCGATTTCTGAGGCTGGTGACTCGGATAAACTTATCCTCAGAAGCAGAGGTGACTCTTGGTCTTCCTTTCCTGGGGCGGTCCTCATGTGAGCCAGTTTCTTTGTAGCGCTTGATGGTTTTTGCAACTGCACTTGGGGACACTTTCAAAGTTTGCCCAATTTTTTGCACTGACTGACCTTCATTTCTTAAAGTAATGATGGCCACTCGTTTTTCTTTACTTAACTGCTTTTTTCTTGCCATAATACAAATTCTAACAGTCTATTCAGTAGAACTATCAGCTGTGTATCCACCAGACTTCTGCACAACACAACTGATGGTCCCAACCCCATTTATAAGGCAAGAAATCCCACTTATTAAACCTGACACCCGTGAAGTGAAAACCTTTTCCGGTGACTACCACTTGAAGCTCATCAAGAGAATGCCAAGAGTGTGCAAAGCAGTCATCAAAGCAAAAGGTGGCTACTTTGAAGAACCTAGAATATAAGACATATTTTCAGTTGTTTCACACTTTTTTGTTAAGTATATAATTCCACATGTGGTAATTCATAGTTTTGATGGCTTCAGTGTGAATGTACAATTTTCATAGTCATGAAAATACAGAAAAATCTTTAAATGAGAAGGTGTGTCCAAACTTTTGGTGTGTACTCAGGGCTGTATTTGCCCTTAGGCACTTGTAGGCACGTGCCTAGGGCGCTGGAATTCGGGGAGGGCGGCGCCTGAGCGTGTTTTTTTTTTGTTGTTGTTTTTTTTTTGGTTCGTGACCCGAGCCGGCTGGGTGGCTCCACCCCCCCCCCAGCCATCGCACCCATAGGCGGATTATAATGAGGGCAATCCGGGATGTCTATGGAGGGGATTGCCCTCATTATATGTGCGGCGCTGCGGCACATACTGGCAGACAGTGGCGGGGGGGCCCCCGGACCGCTCCCCCAGCAGCGGCGCACGGCCGCTGCTTCTTCTCCGGCCGGGCCAGCACTGCAGCAGTTAACTTCCCTGTGTGCTGGCTCGGCCGCGTCACTGCTAGGAGACAAGGCCCTGTGCGTGGCCGTGTCTCCTAGCTGTGACGTCACGCGGTGCTCGCCCGGCCTGCAGTGCTGCACCGGAGAGGACTGGAGCCGAGCCGGGGGATGGTGAGTCTGTGTGTGTGAGAGTGTGTGTGTGTATGAGAGAGTGAGTGTGTGAGAGAGTGTGTATGTGTGAGAGTGAGTGTGTGTATGTGTGATTGAGTGTGTGTGTGTGTGTGTGTGTGCAGGCAGATATCATTGTGTGATGTCTGTTTATATGTATTTTTGTGTTTCAAATGTGTTTATGCGTGTATGTATATGTCTGTATATGTTTGTGTGTGCGTGACTGAGTGCGGCCTCCCGCTTTCTCTGGGGGGGCGCTGTGCGGCCTCCCGCTGTGTATAGATGGCACTGTGCGGCCTCCTGCTGTGTATAGATAGCTATGTGCGGCCTCCCGCTGTGTATAGATGGCACCGTGCGGCCTCCCACTGTGTATAGATGGCTACGTGCGGCCTCCTGCTGCGTATAGATGGCTACGTGCGGCCTCCTGCTGTGTATAGATGGCTACGTGCGGCCTCCCGCTGTGTATAGATGGCTACATGTGGCCTCCTGCTGAGTGTAGATGGCGCCGTGCGGCCTCCTGCTGTGTATAGATGGCGCCGTGCGGCCTCCCGCTGTGTATAGATGGCGCCGTGCGGCCTCCTGCTGTGTATAGATGGCTACATGTGGCCTCCTGCTGTGTGTAGATGGCGCCGTGCGGCCTCCTGCTGTGTATAGATGGCGCTGTGCGGCCTCCCGCCGTGTCTAGATGGCGCCGTGCGGCCTCCCGCCGTGTATAGATGGCTACGTGTGCTCAATATTGAGTCATGCAATTAATGTAAGGCTATGTGCCCACGATGCAGAAATGCTTTGGATTTTTTTTGAGCGTTTCTGCATCTCCCTGGCAGAAAAAACGCATGCGGATTTTACATGCGTTTTTCCTGCCAGGGACATGCGGATGTGAAGCGTTCTTCACTTGCAATTCCGCATGTGGGTTGACAAGCGATTTTAGCATCACTTGGAAAGTGGATAACAATCGGGTCACACTATATAAATCCATGCAACCGGCATGGATTTATATACTGTGACCGTAAAAGAATGGTAAAAAATAAATATATAATTACCTTTTGATGGCCTGCCAACGTCAGCGGTCGCGTGACCCGTCACATGACTAAATGACGTCATGGCAGATCCTTTTCAGACCATCGTGAGCTGCCAGCAAGCCAGGACGCATCGGATAAAGACACCGGGGGCCATCAGAAGGTAAGTATAATATTTATTTTTTATTTTATTCTGTTTTTACAGGTACTATGGTACCCGGGTCTGGAGGAGAGTCTCCTCTTCTCCAAACCTGAGTACCATCCGCACATTGAATCGCATGGATTCTGCATGTACAGATCCAGTGATGCGGATTACATGCGTTCCAATGCAAGTCAATGGCGGCGAAAAAGCCGAGCTTCCGCAAAATAATTGGTAGTGCTGTGGATTTTTCCACAATGATAATCCGCAGCGGAAATCTCCGCAGCAAGTGCACAGCACATGCGGATTATCATTGGGAAACATGGCAGACCTTCTACCAAGCATTTTTAAAGCGTTTTCTGCAGAGGAATTGCTTAAAAAACGCATAGTGGGCACACAGCCTAAAAAAAATTATTATAATTAATATTGTGCCAAATTAATTGGCACATGATCTATCACAGGGGATCATGTGACATGTGATACATCAGGTGTGTGTGTGTGTGTGTGTGTGTGTTGGGGGGGGGGGGGGGTCCGCGCCTTCTAAACTGCCCGGGGCCCTTGCTACTCTTAATCCACCCCTGGCGGTCAGGGTTAACCGCCGGTGCAGTGCAGACCGCCGGGGCTGATATAGATGTGCAGCACTGGATTGTTCAACTCCCCACGGGAGGAGTATGGCCCCAGGGCAGAATATATAATGGATGATGGAGGGGATGATTCCGACCGCGATAGCCAGGAGACGGAGGCCTCTTCAACAGTTCAGGGTCTTTATTATAACAGGTAAAACGACCCAGAAACAGGCCCGGCTAGGAGGGGGCCTGGATGTCTGAGAACAAGTGGGAAGCTGGCCCTGGCCAGGGTGAGGGTGTAGGCCTACCGTGCTTTCTGCGCTCCTTCTGGCTATTTCCCTTCTGGTAGTGTAACAGCCCACGTTCCTGAGCTCACCGTGTCCTCTCGCCCGTATGGCTTGCAACGTGGGTCCCTTTCTACTCCTGGCCTGGTACGGCTTTGCTGGTCCCTTCTGCTGTGGCGGAGCCTCCGGGCTTCTTAGGCCAAGGAACATACAATCCCCTGCGGACTGGTTTCTGCTGTGGGACGTGGAATCCTCACAGCCTCAGACACCAAAGTCTGGTAGAGTAGTCTCTTTGTCTGCCAGGACAGGCGTACTTCACCTCATGTCCCTGGCTTGTGGCTCTCCCACTGCCACACGGCCTCTTAGGCTGCAACACAACTGTCTGTCCCTGCTCTCGGACACCTCTTTCTTCAGACACAGGTTGTCCAGTTCTCCCTAATCCTGCCCCCAGTTCCAGCATTTATAGGGGCAGCTTGCCCCCCCTACTGGCCTGAGACAGAAGGTATTGCATGCTAATGTTCCCCTGACTAGAGAACCTCCCCCTTGCTCTCAGACACAGCTTTATTATATTTGTGGCATCCAGGCCAGGGTGACACATATACATGCCCCGCATAGTGCTCCGTACTGTATACACGGCCCCGCATAGTGCTCCGTACTGTATACATGGTCCCGCATAGTGCTCCGTACTACTGTATACATGGCTCAGCATAGTGCTACCTACTGTATACATGGTCCCGCATAGTGCTCCGCACTTTATACATGACCCCGCATACTACTCCGTACTGTATACATGGCCCCGCATAGTGCTCGGTACTGTATACACGTCCCCCGCATAGTGCTCTGTACTACTATATACATGGCCCCGCATAGTGCTCCGTACTGTATACATGGCCACCACATAGTGCTCTGTACTGTATACACGGCCCTGCATAGTGCTCCATACTGTATACACGGCCCTGCATAGTGCTCCATACTGTATACATGGCCTCGCATAGCATCCCGTACTGTATACATGTCCCCCTCATAGTGCTCTGTACTGTATACATGGCCCCGCATAGTGCTACCTACTGTATACATGGTCCCGCATAGTGCTCCGTACTGTATACATGGCCACCGCATAGTGCTCTGTACTGTATACACGGCCCCGCATAGTGCTCCGTACTGTATACACGGCCCTGCATAGTGCTCCATACTGTATACACGGCCCAGCATAGTGCTCAGTGCTGTATACATGGCCTCGCATAGTATCCCGTACTGTATACATGTCCCCCTCATAGTGCTCTGTACTGTATACATGGCCCCGCATAGTGCTACCTACTGTATACATGGTCCCGCATAGTGCTCCGTACTGTATATATGGCCCCGCATAGTGCTCCATACTGTATACATGGCCCCACATAGTGCTCCGTACTGTATACATGGCCCCGCATAGTACTCCGTACTGTATACACGGCCCCTCATAGTGCTTCGTACTGTATACATGGCCCCACATAGTGCTCTGTACTACTATATACATGGCCCCGCATAGTGCTCCGTACTGTATACACGGCCCCCGTTTTTGTGCTCGGTACTACTATATACATGGCTCCGCATAGTGCTCCGTACTGTATACACGGCCCCCGTTTTTGTGCTCGGTACTACTATATACATGGCTCCGCATAGTGCTCCGTACTGTATACATGGCCCCGCATAGTGCTCCTTACTGTATACACGGCCCCGCATAGAGCTCCATACTGTATACACGGCCCTGCATAGTGCTCCATACTGTATATATGGCCCCGCTTAGTGCTGCACACAGTATACATGGCTCCCAAGTGCTCCGTACTGTATACATGGCCCCGCATAGTACTCCCTACTGTATACATGTCCCTCGAATAGTGCTTCGTACTGTATACATGGCCTTGCATAGTGCTCCATCCTACTATATACAGTGCTGGCCAAAAGTATTGGCACCCCTGCAATTCTGTCAGATAATACTCAGTTTCTTCCTGAAAATGATTGCAATCACAAATTCTTTGGTATTATTATCTTCATTTAATTTGCTTGCAAGGAAAAAACACAAAAGAGCATGAAGCAAAAATCAAATCATTGATCATTTCACACAAAACTCCAAAAATGGGCCAGACAAAAGTATTGGCACCCTCAGCCTAATACTTGGTTGCACAACCTTTAGCCAAAATAACTGCGAACAACCGCTTCCGGTAACCATCAATGAGTTTCTTACAATACTCTGCTGGAATTGTAGACCATTCTTCTTTGGCAAACTGCTCCAGGTCCCTGATATTTGAAGGGTACCTTCTCCAAACTGCCATTTTGAGATCTCTCCACAGGTGTTCTATGGGATTCAGGTCTGGACTCATTGCTGGCCACCGAAGAAGTCTCCAGTGCTTTCTCTCAAACCATTTTATAGTGCTTTTGGAAGTGTGTTTTGGGTCATTGTCCTGCTGGAAGACCCATGACCTCTGAGGGAGACCCAGCTTTCTCACACTGGACCCTACATTATGCTGCAAAATTTGTTGGTAGTCTTCAGACTTCATAATGCCATGCACACGGTCAAGCAGTCCAGTGCCAGAGGCAACAAAGCAACCCCAAAACATCAGGGAACCACTGCCATGTTTGACTTTAGGGACCGTGTTCTTTTCTTTGAATGCCTCTTTTTTTTTCCTGTACACTCTATGTTGATGCTTTTTGCCAAAAAGCTCTACTTTTGTCTCATCTGACCAGAGAACATTCTTTCAAAACAATTTAGGCTTTCTCAGTTAAGTTTTGGCAAACTACAGCCTGGATTTTTTATGTCTCGGGGTAAGAAGTGGGGTCTTCCTGGGTATCCTACCATACAGTCCCTTTTCATTCATACGCCGATGGATAGTACGGGTTGACACTGTTGTACCCTCGGACTGCAGGGCAGCTTGAACTTGTTTGGATGTTAGTCGAGGTTCTTTATCCACCATCCGCACAATCTTGCGTTGAAATCTCTCGTCAATTTTTCTTTTCCGTCCACATCTAGGGAGGTTAGCCACAGTGCCATGGGCTTTAAACTTCTTGATGACACTGCGCATGCAAGACACAGGAACATTCAGGTCTTTGAAGATGGACTTGTAGCCTTGAGATTGCTCATGCTTCCTCACAATTTGGTTTCTCAAGTCCTCAGACAGTTCTTTGGTCTTCTTTCTTTTCTCCATGCTCAATGTGGTACACACAAGGACACAGGACAGAGGTTGAGTCAACTTTAATCCATGTTAACTGGCTGCAAGTGTGATTTAGTTATTGCCAACACCTGTTAGGTGCCACAGGTAAGTTACAGGTGCTGTTAATTACACGAATTAGAGAAGCATCACATGATTTTTCAAAGGGTGCCAATACTTTTGTCCACCCCCTTTTTTAGGTTTGGTGTGGAATTGTATCCAATTTGGCTTTAGGACAATTATTTTTGTGTTTTTTCATTGAAGACAAATTAAATGAAGATAATAATACCAAAGAATTTGTGATTGCAATCATTTTCAGGAAGAAACTGAGTATTATCTGACAGAATTGCAGGGGTGCCAATACTTTTGGCCACCACTGTACATGGCTCTGCATAGTGCTCCGTACTGTATATGACTCGCCCCCTGGGCCGCGTGGGGAACCCGGAACCGGGCCTCTGTTGGGATGCTGGGGGTGGTAGTCTCAGTGTGGCGGTGACCCGGTCCGTGGCTCAGGGTGGTCAAACCAGTGGCAGTCTTAGTGTAATAACAAATGTCCGACTACGCCACCCGTGGATTGCGGTCAGTGGGGACCGCCGCTGCGCTGCAGACCGCTGAGGCTGATGTTGTAAGCGCAGCCAAGTATGGGATAACTCCCCACGGGAGAAGTATTGCCTCAGGGCAGCTAGTGTGGATGATGGGAGTGATGGTGCGAGCGTCCCAGTACTAATGGTGCTGGTGCGGCGATGAAACACAGAGACGTGTGGTGCAGTTCAGGGTCTTTACTGATGGTATAAAGCAGACCCTCCCGGGAGTACTGGTTAGCAGTAGAGGCCTGGTCAGTCTGTGAGCAAGCAGGCTCTCCCCTGGCCAGGCGGAGTTGTAGGCCTCCCCGTCTATCTGCACTCTTTCCTGGCTACCTTGCTGTAAGCGGTTACAAGTAGCCCACGTCCCTGAGTATACCGTGTGGTGCTCACCCGTATGGCTGGTGACTTGGGGCCTTCTGTTAGCCTCCGCTCCTGGATGGCGGTGCCAGTCCCTCTCTTGTGACTGAGCCTCCGGGCTTCTATGGCCAGAGGACCTGGAATCCCCTGCCGGCTGGTTTCTGCTGCTGGGTGTATATCAGTCCCCACAGCCTCGGACTCCGGTGTCCGGTTGTAGTGTCCTCAGCCAGGGCGAGCTCTGCTCAGCTCCAGCCCTTGGTCTTCAGCTACTGTTCCTACAGAGCTCCTGCTGTATCTTTCCCTCTCCAAGCTCTAACTCCCTAATCCCGCCCCAGACCCAGTTTATAAGGGCAGATTCCTCCCCTCCCAGGTCTGGGCGGGCAGTGTTGCATGCTTAGGGCTCCTGACCAGAGAAACCTCCCACTTGCTCTCAGACATAATATTTCTATTACTCTGGCAACCAGACCCCTGGGGTGCCACATATACACGGCCCAGCATAGTGCTACCTACTGTATACATGGTCCCGCATAGTGATCCGTACTGTATACATGTCCCCCGCATAGTGCTTCGTACTGTATACATGGCCCCGCATAGTGCTCCATCCTACTTTATACATGGCCCCGCATAGTGCTCCGTACTGTATATGACGCGCCCCCTGGGCCTGTGTTGTGCAGGGGAACCCGGAACCGGATCGCTGAGATGCTGGGGGTTGTAGTCTCCATGTGGCGGTGACCTGGTCCGTGCCCAGGGTGGTCAAACCAGTGGCAGTCTATTTGTATTGTAATAAGTGTCCGACTACGCCACCCGTGGATTGCGGTCAGTGGGGACCGCCGCTGCGCTGCCGACCGCTGAGGCTGATGTTGGTTGCGCAGCTGAGTATGGGATAACTCCCCATGGGAGGAGTATTGCCTCAGGGCAGCTAATGTGGATGATGGTGGTAGTGATGGTGTGAGTGTCCCAGTACTGGTGGTGCTGGTGCGGCGATGAAACACAGAGACTTGTAATTGCAGTTTCCAAAGCTTTACTCACGGTTGTTATTCAGGTCAATGCTGCAGGCGATGACTGCCCAAGCCGTGCTGCGTCCACCAGGTGAGGGACTCGGTCAACTCCCAGGCAATTCCAGAGTGTGGTTCAGAGCTCCCCTCTCTTCCTTTCTACTGGCCGTCCCCACCAGTGACCCACCTTTGTCCAGCTTCCTCGGGCCTTCTGTTGGCGAAACCTCTCCCGGTTTCCCTGACCCTATGCGGTATGCCTTTCTGGTGGATGTAGTGAGGGGTCGCACCAAGATGTGGTCACAACCTCCGGTTTTGGCTGAGGATTAGTCGCCTCCACCAATTTGGGTTCCGGTACCCTATTCTGCCAACCCTTCACCCAGTATCTCCTCTGGGCATATGGGGTTCCTTCTGCCTTCGTGTCTCTGGGCCTTTCCCTGTGTTCTTTGCTTCCTTTCTCCTCTGTTCCAGTTCCTTTCTTTCTTTCCTTTCTGTTCCTCCTCCTCTCTCTCTCTGCTGCTTCTGGCCTCCACTCCAGGCCTGCCTCTGGAGCTGGGCCCAGACTGAGCCACAGCTCCCTGTCAGCCCTCTCTGGCTGAGCTCCTCTCCTTTTCTCCTCCTGACTGAACTGGCTCCTGTCCTAAGATGGTGCCCACCTTATATACCTTCTTCTAACACCCGAGCCCAGGTGACTAGCAACCAATGGGCTCCTACCTATGCCCAGAAACCCACCCCTATCTCCTCCTACACCACTGGGTTTTCCACCCCCCTCCCCACTCCAGCCAGGAACAGAAGCTGTCGTGCCTGCACTCTGTCTAGTGGGAGCACCGTTGGTCTGTTCCTCGGAAATGGGGTGTGTGTGGTGCATGCAGCTTACTGAGTCCTGGTCCACACTCCATCCTTACCCGGGAGTGGAATATCACACATCTGGACTGAGGTGCAATACCCCTGTAGCAGCCGAGGCCTCGGGGTGCTACATATACATGGCCCCGCATATTGCTCCGTACTGTATACATGGCCCCACATAGTGCTTCGTACTGTATACTTGGCCTTGCATAGTGCTCCATCCTACTATATACATGGCCCCGCATAGTGCTCCGTACTGTATACATGGCCCCGCATAGTGCTCAGTACGTATACATGGCCTCGCATAGTGCTCCATACTGTATACATGGCCCCGCATAGTGCTCCGTACTCTATACATGGCCCCGCATAGTGCTCCGTACGTATACATGGCCCCGCATAGTACTCCCTACTGTATACATGTCCCTCGCATAGTGCTTCGTACTGTATACATGTCCTTGCATAGTGCTCCATCCTACTATATACATGGCCCCGCATAGTGCTAAGTACTGTATACACGGCCCAGCATAGTGCTCCGTACTACTATATACATGGCCCCGCATATTACTCCATACTGTATACATGGCCCCGCATACTGCTACCTACTGTATACATGGTCCCGCATAGTACTCCGTACTGTATACATGTCCCCCGCATAGTGCTCCGTACTGTATACATGGCCCCGCATAGTGCTCCATCCTACTATATACATGGCCCCGCATAGTGCTCCGTACTGTATACATGGCCACGCATAGTGCTCCGTACTACTGTATACATGTCCCCGCATAGTGCTACCTACTGTATACATGATCCCGCATAGTGCTCCGTACTGTATACATGACCCCGCATAGTACTCCGTATTGTATACATGGCCCTGCATACTGCTACCTACTGTATACATGCCCCGCATAGTGCTCCGTACTGTATACATGGCCCCGCATAGTGCTCCGTACTACTGTATACATGTCCCCGCATAGTGCTTCGTACTGTATATATGGCCCCGCATAGTGCTCCATCCTACTATATACATGGCCCCACATAGTGCTCCCTACTGTATACATGGTCCCGCATAGTGCACCATACTGTATACATGGCCCTGCATAGTACTCTGTACTACTATATACATGGCCCCACATAGTGCTCCGTACTGTATACACGGCCTGTGCATAGTGCTCCGTACTACTGTATACATGGCCCCGCATATTCCTCCGTACTGCATACATGGCCCCGCATAGTACTTCATACTGTATACATGGCCCCGCATAGTGCTACCTACTGTATACATGGCCCCGCATACTGGTGTTTTGTATACATGGCCCAGCATAGAGCTCCATACTGTATACATGGCCCCGCATAGAGCTCCATACTGTATACATGGCCCCGCATACTGTTGTTTTGTATACATGGCCCCGCATAGTGCTGCACACAGTATACATGGCCCGGCATAGTGCTCCATACTGTATACACGTCCCGCGCATAGTGCTCCGTACTACTGTATACATGGCCCCGCATAGTACTCCGTACTGTATACATGGCCCCGCATAGAGCTCCATACTGTATACATGGCCCTGCATAGTGCTCCGTACTGTATACATGGCCCCGCATAGTACTCCATACTACTATATACATGGCCCAGCATCGTGCTCCGTACTGTATACATGGCCCTGCATAGTACTCCATACTACTATATACATGGCCCCGCATCGTGCTCCGTACTGTATACATGGCCCTGCATAGTACTCCATACTACTGTTTACATGGTCCCGCATAGTACTCCATACTGTATATGTAATAGTGGGGAAAGGCGTAGCCTTCCCTTTGTACTGAGATAGTTAAAGGAAGTGTCCCTGAGGTCAGACCTCCCTAACTGTGGTAGACCAAGCTAAGGGGGTTAGCTTTAGTGGTCCAGTTAGTAGAGTAGAGGGGGAACTTAGTGCCCTTATCAAGCCTAGAGAGATATAGAGCTTGTTCCTGGTATAATTCCTTCTGGCCTGTAGTACCTGAAAACAGCCACAAGATGCCACTGTTCTGGGTGCAGATGTCAGGTTGAGTCTGCCAGCAAAGTTATAGACAGTGATGGGTTAAAATTCTGTGATGACAGCTCACTGAGGGTGGGCATATTAGGAAAGTCTCTGTTTAGTTTCCAGAATCAGGAAGTGATTCTTCAGTACGAGTTGAGACCTCAAGTTGTTCAGACAGCCTGATTATAGTGGCTGCTAGAGTAGACGGGAGCTCCGTACCCTCAAACAGTGGGATCCCAGTGTGCAAGTCTCCCCACACAAGAGCACGAGTCCTGTTCGCTCGCCGGAGAAACTCATCAAAGCGTAGTGAGGACACGGGGCACTTCTAGTCTGCAGGAAGCAGAGGAAGCTAAATAGGACTCCAAGCTAAGATGTGGGGGAGAGATATCGGATCCGGTCACTGTCAATGCAGAGGAGTCTCTTGGGCCAGGGATTATAGCCACAGAGATGCTCCGCTTAAAGAGGGAACCAGGGCTGAAGCAGTTAACAGCGCCTGTGAGAGAGATGATTGCCTGTCGGGCCTTATCCATTATATCTGACTGTAAATATTGTATATATTCCTCTTCCCCAAGTAAAGTCCAAGTTCTGGTTAAGAACCTCGTGTCCTCTGAAATTATTGCTGCCCTGGTCCCAGAAGAAAATTGCCTGGAGACAGCCGCGATCGGATGGCTTGAAGTAAGTGAAGAGCACTACATGCACAGCCACACTTCAGAGGGAGGACACGTATTGTCTGTAGGGTGCCATAGCGAGAGGGGGCTACAGCTCGCCCACGACTACCTCGCTGGGACACCTTACATTTGGCGTAGTCGGCAGGATGCGAGCTCCTCGCATGAAGAAAGCGGGGAAGAGCCGACGCAGAACACTGAGGAGAAAGTGTTGGAAGGCATGCGGCCCAAGATGGCGGCCCGAAGCATGGATTCCAAGATGGTGACGACGGCGGTAAAGTCTGGGAGAAGAACCGCCTATCGTAGGAGTGGACGGCGCTGGAGAGCGCGAAAAGATGTCCAGCCCCTGCGAATTCCGGCCCGAAGAGGGAGGGGCCCAGCGGTGAAGATGCGTCCCAGGATGAGACGTCCAGAGAGGAAGAGGGTGCGGCGTAAGGTGAAGCCCGGCCCCGTGAGTATCAGCGCGCACAGAGAGGGGGCGCGGCTGAAGGCGGAGCGGCCGAGAGTGACGAGTGACGCGGCGGTCACGTCAGAGGTCCGGCCGAGGAAGAGGCGGAGCTGGATGTGCAGGACGCGCGTCACCGGTAAGCGACCGGCGCCATTTTCTGTCCGGCACGTAAGGAGAAGGAGGTACGGCAGCGGACGTCCTGAGAGGATGGCAGCCCCAGAGCCTGACAACGTGCGCGAGACAAGCGGTGAGGAGGAACCCCTGGAGATCACCACCCCAGGGGTCTCGACTGGAAGTCGTTTGCCGGCGGGCGCTGCCCGCGAACCGTTGCCCTTACCCCCAGTGGCTGTCCAGTGGGCCACTAGGCCTGATCCGGAGCTGTGCCTGCTAGTCCACCAGCTTCACATGTGGTGCTGGAGCCGGATGCCGGAGGAAACGTCCCCCTCGGGTGAGGGAAGAGAACATCCAGGTGGGGCCAGAGCAATAGCTGCAGCGAAGCTTACAGAAGGTGAGCGGTACCTGCCCCAGTAGCTTCTGTGGCAACAGAGGCCCCCAGGCCTTCAGGGGACGGTGCGGAAGGGAAGCCCCCTAAAAGAAAGGCCCCGCGGGAGAATTTCTGGTCGTTGGCCTTGGAGGCCCTACATTCCCCCTCGGCAGAGCGGTACGCCGAGCCCGGGAGTCCTAAGTGGGCTACCCGGGACCCCCCGATGACCGCGCGAGAACAGCGGCGATGGACCGATACCTTCCTGAGAGGCTGGCTGGAGGGGTCCAATGCGGCAAGAAGGGAGTCAGTGGAGGAAGCTCAGACCCGGGGGCGGGTCATAGAATTCCGTATCCGTGAGGGGTACGGGTTTCTGGAAGAGGAATGGACCGGGCATGAGGTGTTCGTGTCCCGCGAAGCGGTAAAGCGGGACTATCTGCCTGGCCATTTACACAACCTGCACGTGGGGGACATCGTGCACTTTGTAAAATGTGAGTGCAAAACGGGTGGTATGCGGCTGCGGTCACCCGCCCATATAAATGGGAAGACGTCCTAGAGAAGGACCGACAGGTCTTCGAGAGGAGGGCCAAAAGAGAGGCTAAGCAGCGCTGGGCTAGGGAAGCCCCTAAAGGCTTTCTGTCCCCACCTAAGGCCAGTACTCCACCGACAGAGGAGCCTGGGAGGCGGCAGTGGGGAGATATTGTGAGCGACGAGGAGGAGGATGTCGCAAGCAGCAAGGAAGCCGATTTCCTGAGTGAGGTGCCGGAAAAGAAGTCGGCACCACAACACCCAGGAGGGGCTGAGGCAGTTGAGCAGGGGGCTGCCAGAGAGACTCAGGCTGGTGTTAGCCAGGAGGTCCATCATTTTTCTGTCACCAGCTACGGCCCTACCCAGGTCGGCTGTGGCAGTGCTACGTCCTCGGAAGAGGACCCTGGGCCTAGCAGATACCCCGATCAGCCGTGGAAGTGGAGGAAGCCACCTTCATCTGCAGCATGGGCCGCCTTCATGAAGGAACGGGGGGAGGCCCGGAAGAAGTAAGCTAACTAGTTAAGGGTACGTTGACCTTTCATCTCTTCCTTTATCAGGACCCACCAGCGGTGGTCCAGTTTCTGGGACTTGTACCCAATGGGGACGGAGTGCCCCATGTTGAGTTAAAATGGAGGACTGTTCCCCTACCTCCCAGGCCAGGAAGGCCTTAAGCAGCACCCAAAAGTTGCGTGCCCGGGAGAGCTGCTCTTTTTGTTTTTACTTTTGTTTTCTTTTTGTTGCGCTTGTTGCGCCTTTTTCTGCTGGAATTTAAAATGCTGAGGCACACCTTGAGGATGGATATCCTCCAAATCAAAAAGACTTGCGGCCTAGCGGGAAGAACCGGTGACCCCCGCTAGGGCCAAGAAGAAAGAGACTCACAGGGTGTTACCTGTGACTGTGTGCCTCAGAATGTAGCCCCAGGAGGGGATTGGGGTCTATTGAGGTGTTGACCTGACTTAAAACTGTGGACACTTCGTTTCCAGGGTCCTTACCAAGAAGGACCGGTGCCTCTGAAAAAAAGTTGATAATGGACTGTCCTGAATTGCAGTTCCAGGGCCCTTAACCGAGAAGGGCCGGTCTTCCATCCAAGAAGATGACCTCAGGACTAGTCGTTTACTAAAAATGTTTTAGTAAAATTTAAGCTGTTGATTAATGTTTATTGCTTAGTGTGGTCAGGGACGACCAACATTAAAGTGTCGGGGAATGTAATAATGGGGAAGGGCGTAGCCTTCCCTTGGTACTGAGATAGTTAAAGGAAGTGTCCCTGAGGTCAGACCTCCCTAACTGTGGTAGACCAAGCTAAGGGGGTTAGCTTTAGTGGTCCAGTTAGTAGAGTAGAGGGGGAACTTAGTGCCCTTATCAAGCCTAGAGAGATATAGAGCTTGTTCCTGGTATAATTCCTTCTGGGCTGTAGTACCTGAAAACAGCCACAAGATGCCACTGTTCTGGGTGCAGATGTCAGGTTGAGTCTGCCAGCAAAGTTATAGACAGTGATGGGTTAAAGTTCTGTGATGACAGCTCACTGAGGGTGGGCATATTAGGAAAGTCTCTGTTTAGTTTCCAGAATCAGGAAGTGATTCTTCAGTACGAGTTGAGACCTCAAGTTGTTCAGACAGCCTGATTATAGTGGCTGCTAGGGTAGACGGGAGCTCCGTACCCTCAGACAGTGGGATCCCAGTGTGCAAGTCTCCCCACACAAGATCACGAATCCTGTTCGCTCGCCGGAGAAACTCATCAAAGTGTAGTGAGGACACGGGGCACTTCTAGTCTGCAGGAAGCAGAGGAAGCTAAATAGGACTCCAAGCTAAGACGTGGGGGAGAGATATCGGATCTGGTCACTGTCAATGCAGAGGAGTCTCTTGGGCCAGGGATTATAGCCACAGAGATGCTCCGCTTAAAGAGGGAACCAGGGCTGAAGCAGTTAACAGCGCCTGTGAGAGAGATGATTGCCTGTCGAGCCTTATCCATTATATCTGACTGTAAATATTGTATATATTCCTCTTCCCCAAGTAAAGTCCAAGTTCTGGTTAAGAACCTCATGTCCTCTGAAATTATTGCTGCCCTGGTCCCAGAAGAAAATTGCCTGGAGACAGCCGCGATCGGATGGCTTGAAGTAAGTGAAGAGCACTACATACACAGCCACACTTCAGAGGGAGGACACGTATTGTCTGTAGGGTGCCATAGCGAGAGGGGGCTACAGCTCGCCCACGACTACCTCGCTGGGGCACCTTACATATACATGGCCCCACATACTGCTGTTTTGTATACATGGCCCCGCATAGTGCTGCACACAGTATACATCACTCCGCAAAGTGATCCATACTGTATACACGGCCCCCGCATAGTGCTCCGTACTACTATATACATGGCCCCGCATAGTGCTCGGTACTGTATACACGTCCCCCGCATAATGCTCTGTACTACTATATACATGGCCCCGCATAGTGCTCCGTACTGTATACATGGCCCCGCATAGTGCTCTGTACTGTATACATGGCCACCGCATAGTGCTCCGTACTGTATGCACGGCCCCGCATAGTGCTCCGTACAGTATACATGGCCCCGCATAGTGCTCCATGCTGTAAACATGGCCCCGCATAGTGCTCCGTACTGTATACATGGCCCCGCAAATGTGAAGCCCAGCTGTGCTTGGTATCACAGATCCTAGAAGGGCGTATTGAAGGATTCCTCCACAAGAGGCCCCCATAACCATTCACACATCTCCACCTTCCACCTCAGACCACCAGAGGGAGCCCGTTAGGGATAGATAAATAGAGAAGGTGGAGCAAAGCAGCAGTTAGTCTAGACTGGAGTCGACAGAGAGCAGAAGTCTGTTGAGAGAGTTCCTGCAGTAGAAGCCTGAGAGAGGTTAGTCTGTAGTGGAGTATGTTCTAGACTCAGTTGTAGCTCAGAGAAGTGAGCTTAGGTGTGCCGGCGCCATAAGATCGGTGAAGCGCGGCAAGCTGCCGTTAGTGTGAGTAGCCTAGGAGGGCCCTAGTAGGCCGAAGGCGAGTAGAGAGGGTTAGTTCATAGGGGCAGAGGAGCTTAACTAGCTCACCCCGTAGAAGAAGCAGTTACCGGACACCGGGTCCGAAGCTTACCGGGATCTCCATGACCCAGTAAGATAAACCGGAATCCCTGGAGAATTACAAGTCCCAGGATCGCTAAAGTGCTGATACGTACCAGAGCCAGGAGACACATAGGCCCCGTAGGTCGGGAGCGTGCACTCCAAGAGAAGGCCCTACCACAAGGTCAACCAGCGTAGGACAGAGACAAAGTTAGGCCTAGCTTCAGGCAGGTCAGAAACTTACTATGCAGAAGCAAGAAACAGGAGGCCCAAAACCCGCTCATTGGGGAGGATCCGGACATACACCCTTCACCCTACAGTGCTCCGGGAAGTGCCTGAATTTCCATCAGTAAAAGGTACTGAAGTGACTATTGTGTCCATCCCTGTTCTTGCTCTGACTCGGCTGAGTCTCTCCGTCCTGCTTTCCCCGTCCA
The DNA here is from genome assembly GCF_046119375.1 of Phyllobates terribilis. Lineage (NCBI taxonomy): Eukaryota > Metazoa > Chordata > Amphibia > Anura > Dendrobatidae > Phyllobates > Phyllobates terribilis. Next base: position 800,867,679 of record NW_027362763.1, on the reverse strand, counting down.
TTCCCCGTCCATACCTGTGGGGAGCCATACCATCTAGCTGCCTTATCACCGTCCTCAGTGGACTGCGCAGCACTGGTGAATATCATCAGAAACCATAGGTGGCGTCACAAACTCTTTAATAAAACTTAACATCTATCAATGCCTTTTTAAAGAGAGACCCCAGAGTACGGGCCCGGGAGCCGACCACCGCGACCTCCTTAAGGCTAAAGGCCCGGGTAACCGAGTCATCCCCATCCCCTGGGCTAGTCATCTCTCCTGGGGTCATGAACAGGATCAGATGCCCGCTGCAGCGACAGAGTGTTGTGCCCGTTGCCACCGGGTACTGTGTGCCTTTATTCTGAACTGTGTACGTGAAGTTGTGGTGAAGGTTGCCGCCATTGTGCGACGTAATCGCGGGATAATAAGGGGCGTACCTGCAAAAGAGCGCGAAGTCCCGGACACGCCCCATGCTTTGACGTCAAACCAACAAGCGCCAGGTCCTGTAAGGAGCGTCGCTGAACACACTGACGTAGGACGCAAGCGACGCAAGGTCCTGAAGACACCCGTCACCTGCGGAGCTGCGGCCTACCGGAAGAAAAACCAGAAGGTAGGCCACGGTTAACTAGGGGGGCGCCAAGATGTCCGACGAGCAGCAGAACGCCGACCTACCGGTCAACGTCCCTGAAGTTCAGCCCGCGCCCGATGATGAGCAGGCCGAAGCCTCCGCTCTACCAGCAGCGCCCATAACACCTGTAATACCTATGACTTTACCGTACATTCCTGGAGCAAAGTGGCTACCCCAGTACAACGGCAAACCAGATACCCTGTCTGGATTCAAACGGAAGATATGTGCTATCTTGGACATGTACTCCATGACAGGTAAACAAAGAGCCGCCGTTGTATTAGGACAACTGACCGGTGCTGTGGAACGGGAAGTGGAAACATGGTCGGCCGCAGACCAGGAGTCAGTGTCCGCAATATTCCAAAAACTACAGACTGTCTTTGAGGACCTTACTGAGGCGGACCTCCGGATGAGGTTCTACAGCTGTTCCCAACAACCAGAGGACAATGTTCGGGACTACGCCTGGCGTCTCCAAAGGGCCCTGAGGGCTCTGAACCAGGTTTGTCCAACCAGCGTTGAAAATGAGAACAAAATGCTGAAGGAACAGTTTGTCCGGGGACTGAGGTTTCCAGAGGAGAGCAGGACTGTGCGTTGGTGGTCCCTGGATCATCCAGATGCCACCTTTGACAATCTCAAGGACATGGCTATAAAAGGACTGCAGCTCCTGGAAACAAATGCCATCCAACGTTACCAGGGTGGGGCTACCCCAGAACCTGCAACACCCACCTTTTCCCCAGTGACTGCTGAAGCTAAGGTTCCAGTAACGTCCCCTAGAGAGCTGGACAGTCTGCGCTCTGAAGTGCGTCAGTTGAGCAAAACCCTGACCACTGTGCTGAGTGCTCTACAGCTGAGGACGGAGCCTGAGGAAGGAGGGAAGATCCTGCTAGCCGATAGCCCTGAGGATGTCCCCTGGATGCGAAGGAGGAGGAGGCCAACACCACCCTCGCCGAGGACCAGTGACCAGCGCTGTCCACCTAAGGACCCAACCTGCTACCGCTGCCGCAAGACCGGACATATCATCCAGAATTGTCCTTTAAACGAGAAAACCCTGGGTCCGAGGGCCGACACCCAGGAGTAGACTCACCAGGCCCATCAGACTGGTACAACAGGTTCGTCGGAGGAAGACCTTTCCTGTCCATTGTGTTGGACGGGATCCTGACGCATGCCCTGCTGGACACAGGATCTCAGGTAACCATCATGCCTGAAGTCCTCTACAAGAGGTTCTGGTCCATGGACGATCTACGTCCGCCAGCTCCAAATTTGTCTGTATATGCTTCAAATTGACTCCCCCTTAACCTACTCGGGGTTAAAAATGTGACTGTAAAGGTGGGGAGAGTGGAGCTGAAAGACCAGGGATTAATTGTAGTGGAGACTAACCCTGATGACAGCAACCCGTATATGGTATTGGGCACTAACGTTGTTGGTAACTGTTTGGGAGAAGTTGTGTTCTTGCTCCAACAGATAGCCGACACTGCCAGACCGAGACAGAGGAGGGCACTGCAGAGGGAGATCCGCGTCCTGATGTATCAACAGCAAGTAAAGTTAACAGATGGTGAAATCGGTAATGTGCGGGTAACAGACCCCATACCCATTGTCATCCCCCCAATGAGTGAAATGCTCATCTGGTGTAGAGCTGCCATAGGTCTTAGAGGACAGAGCTATCAGGCGGTAGTAGAACCCCTTTGCTCCGAGCACAGACCCACGCTCTTAACTGCCAGGGGAGTGGTAGACGTACGTAATGGGAGGGTGCCCGTCCGTCTTCTCAACTTAGGGGAAGATGAGGTCAAACTGCCACGTTATGCCACTGTTGCCAAATTACATGCTGTCAATAATAACTTCATTTATGAGGCGGAGTCCTTAACTTCACCAGAAGAAGTGGAGGATAATGACCCTGCAACCCAGGTGGAGGATTGGTGTCAACAGCTCCATGTTGGGTCGGACACCACTCCTACCCATCAAAAACAGGGTGTACACCGGGTGGTTCAAGAGTACTCGCAGGTGTTCAGTAAACATCCACTAGACTTCGGGAGAGTTAAGGGGGTTCAACATCATATCCCCACAGGCAACCATTCCCCAATCAAAGAACTTTATAGGCCTATACCCCCAGCTCACTACCAGAAGGCAAAAGAAATGCTGCATGACATGAGGAAGGCGGGAGTGATAAGGGATCGTTGTAGTCACTGGGCAGCTCCCCTAGTGCTGGTTAGGAAGAAGGACGGGAGCATGAGAATGTGTGTAGATTACCGTCAAGTAAATCGCATTACACATAAAGATGCATACCCTTTACCACGCATAGAGGAGTCCCTAGCTGCCTTAAAGTCTGCAAATTACTTTTCCACCCTTGACCTCACTAGTGGGTACTGGCAAGTAGCTGTGGCTGAGGAGGATCGGGAGAAGACGGCCTTCACCACCCCGATGGGACTCTACGAGTTCAATAGCATGCCGTTTGGACTCTGCAATGCCCCCGGAACGTTCCAGAGATTGATTGAGTGCTGCCGGGGACACCGCAACTTCGAGACTGTGTTACTTTACCTGGATGACGTAATTGTGTACTCCAGAACGTACGATTACCACTTGAAACACCTGGCAGAGGTATTTGAGTCACTGTCCCGGTACGGGATGAAGTTGAAGCCCTCAAAGTGCCACCTGCTCAAGAGGAAGGTACAGTACCTGGGGCACATTGTCAGTCCAGAAGGGGTAGCATCAAACCCGGAGAAAGTCACAGCCATCCAGAAGTGGCCGGAGCAGAAGAACCTCAAGGAGGTGCGTCAGTTCCTGGGACTAGTAGGATACTACCGGAGGTTCGTAAAGGACTACACTAAGAAAGCAGCTCCTCTGCAAGACCTCCTGGTAGGGCAGTCCCCCAAAGGCAAAAACCCCCCATTCCACTGGGGTAAGGAGCAAGCCGAGTCGTTTCAGGAGATGAAGGAGATCCTGACAGGTGATGAGATCCTAGCCTACCCTGACTACAGCCAACCGTTCCTGCTGTATACAGATGCCAGCATGAAGGCCTGGGTGCTGTTCTAAGTCAGAAGCAGAATGGGCAAGAGAAAGTGATCGCATACGCAAGCAGGAAGCTCCGTCCGACTGAGAGGAACCCAGAGAACTATAGCAGCTTCAAGTTGGAGTTCCTAGTCTTGGTCTGGGCCATCACTGAAAGATTCAAGCACTATCTGGCTTCCAGCAAGTTCACTGCCTTTACTGATAACAACCCCTTGACCCACCTTGAAACAGCTAAGTTGGGGGCTCTGGAACAACGATGGATGGCTCGGCTGTCAACCTACCAATTTACAATTAAATTCCGGGCGTGCCGCAAGAACGCCAACGCCAACGCCTTGTCTAGGATGCCTCACCAGTCCGACACAGAAGAAGAAGTGGATGACTTGGAAGAGATTGAGCTACCTGCCTTTCATCGGAATGGGATGATCCATGAGCAGAGAGTCTCCAGGAAGCAGCGTGGAAAGACGTTAAACCCCCTGCCTCACCACAGCTGGAAAGAGACCCAGGACAGCGACCCGGTAGTCAGCCGCATTAAACAGCTGATAACCCAAGAAGGTGACTCCCTGGAGAAGGATGCGTCTCTCCAAGCAAAGCAACTGTGGAACGAGAGAAGCCGGCTGTTTATCTACCGTGAGAAGCTGTGCCGGAGGTACGTCAATCCAAAACTCATGAGATGGTATGGCAGATAGTGGTCCCGAAGACAGACATCCAGATGGTATTAGAGGCTTACCACGATCAGGAGGGGCACTTTGGCTGGAAAAAGCTAGAGACCCTGCTGAAATGTCGATTCTACTGGGTAGGAATGCGCAGCTCCATTGAGAGGTGGTGCCGGGACTGTGGACCCTGCGGCCTAAGAAGGAAAGACTTCAGCAGCCAGAAGGCACCCCTGCAACCCATCGAGACGACTCGACCCCTGGAGATCGTGGCCCTGGACCATGTCAAGCTGTCCCCCAGCAGGTCAGGGTATTCGTATGCTCTGACCATGGTGGATCACTACTCACGTTTCCTGGTGGTCGCCCCTGTCAAAGACCTGACGGCAGAGACAGCAGCGAAGACGTTCGAAGCGTATTTCTGCAGGCCCCATGGTTACCCTGAGCAGGTTCTGACGGACCAAGGCCCGGCCTTTGAGGCTGAGTTGTTTAAGGAGTTCTGCTATTTGTACGGTTGTAAAAAAATCAGAACTACACCGTACCATCCACAAACCAACGGTCTCTGCGAAAACATGAACAACATCATCATCGACCTGCTAAAGACTATACCACTTGAGGAGAGAAACCAGTGGCCAGACCTACTACCTGACCTAGTGGATCTGTATAATCATATACCAGTGAGTTCCACCAATTGCACTCCGGCATATCTCATGCGGGCAAGGCCAGGAAAGCTGCCCATGGATTTGGAGCTTGGTGTAGTTGAACCTGAAGCTGATATGACCACTGAGGACTGGGACAAGACCAGACAAGAGCAGTACAGAAGGGTACAATCTTGTGTCAAGGACAGTCTTACTCGGGTGAGAGAAAAGCTGGAAGTTCAATACAACAAAAACGCACCCGCAGAACCTTTTACACCTGGTGAAACAGTACTAAAAAGGAAAAGACGTAACCACAAACTTGATGACCAGTGGGAAAAAGACCCCTACACTGTGTTACCGTCAAGGCTTGACAACAAAAAGACATGCATAATCAGTCGTGATGGAGGAAAAACATCAGCTACAGTGTCCAGGGACCACTTAAAGTTGTGTCCAGATTTACTGAAACCTCAGGAACAAGTGCCTTTCACAATCCCGGAAGAACCTAAAGAAGCGGTGATACACACTTACCTTGGAGACTTCCCAGCTGATTGGCCTCAGATAGGAGGTGCAGTAATTATTCCAGTACTCCAATTCTATGAACAGCCAGAAAACCCTCCACAGCAAGTTGTACCTGTAAGTGCTGCAGAAGAGCCAGCTCAAGAAGTATCCACGGATGAAGGATCCCCGGCAGGAGCAGAGCAAGAGGGCCCAGCCAATGGTAGACTTGCCAGTCCAAGAGAGAGGTTAAGGCAGTTTTACAACATGGTTACACGTAGAACTGGTAGAGTGACTGAGGATACAGACACTGACACTCGACCAACCACAGCACTACGCAGATCAGTACGTAGCACGAGAGGTAAACCCCCTGCTAGGTACACTGAATAAAGTAGTCAAATCTCTGGGAGTGTAGATAGTTACCCCTGGGGTATTGTATATTAAATTGTAATGTACTGCATAATTGTTTATTTTCATGCATGCTTATCAATTTGTGCTTTTTCCTATTAATTCTTTATTGCCTACATAATGAACTTCGTGGCTGAGGACTATGTGCAGCCCAAAAACTCTTATTGTATATAGTTGCGCTCCCTGAAGTGCCCTTTTAGGTGACCTCAGAAGGAAAACCTGTCTGGAGTGGCTCTCTTGGAGGTCCAACTCGGGATCTTCATGCCCTGCAGCCACCCCAGGGCCTACGTAGGGGGGTTTAGGACAGGTCCCTCCAAATCACCAAGTACTCTACCTTGTGGGATGGACATCCTTCTTGGGAACCTCGCCATAGGAGACTTGGATTCTGAGGACACTCTGTATTTGTTATTGTTATGTAACGTTTAAGATTCGTGCCTCCCATAAAGGGAAGATTGTTCTTGTATTGCTTATGTTTTCCAATGTTCCTGTTGTTTTAAAAAAAGTACTTCAGCCCGGGAGTGATGAGTTTAACTAGGGGGGAATGTGAAGCCCAGCTGTGCTTGGTATCACAGATCCTAGAAGGGTGTATTGAAGGATTCCTCCACAAGAGGCCCCCATAACCATTCACACATCTCCACCTTCCACCTCAGACCACCAGATGGAGCCCATTAGGGATAGATAAATAGAGAAGGTGGAGCCAGGCAGCAGTTAGTCTAGACTGGAGTCGACAGAGAGCAGAAGTCTGTTGAGAGAGTTCCTGCAGTAGAAGCCTGAGAGAGGTTAGTCCGCAGTGGAGTATGTTCTAGACTCAGTTGTAGCTCAGAGAAGTGAGCTTAGGTGTGCCGGCGCCATAAGATCGGTGAAGCGCGGCAAGCTGCCGTTAGTGTGAGTAGCCTAGGAGGGCCCGAGTAGGCCGAAGGCGAGTAGAGAGAGTTAGTTCATAGGGGCAGAGGAGCTTAACTAGCTCACCCAGAAGAAGAAGCAGTTACCGGACACCGGGTCCGAAGCTTACCGGAATCTCCATGACCCAGTAAGATAAACCGGAATCCCTGGAGAACTACAAGTCCCAGGATCGCTAAAGTGCTGATACGTACCAGAGCCAGGAGACACATAGGCCCCGTAGGTCGGGAGCGTGCACTCCAAGAGAAGGCCCTACCACAAGGTCAGCCAGCGCAGGACAGAGACAAAGTTAGGCCTAGCTTCAGGCAGGTCAGAAACTTACTACGCAGAAGCAAGAAACAGGAGGCCCAAAACCCGCTCATTGGGGAGGATCCGGACATACACCCTTCACCCTACAGAGCTCCGGGAAGTGCCTGAATTTCCATCAGTAAAAGGTACTGAAGTGACTATTGTGTCCGTCCCTGTTCTTGCTCTGACTCGGCTGAGTCTCTCCGTCCTGCTTTCCCCGTTCATACGCTGCCCTGAGGCCTAGCTCCACCTGTGGGGAGCCATACCATCTAGCTGCCTTATCACTGGCCTCAGTGGACTACGCAGCGCTGGTGAATATCATCAGAAACCATAGGTGGCGTCACGAACTCTTTAATAAAACTTAACTTCTATCAACGCCTTTTTAAAGAGTGACCCCAAAGAATGGGCCCGGGAGCCGACCACCGCGACCTCCTTAAGGCTAAAGGCCCGGGTAACCGAGTCATCCCCATCCCCTGGGCTAGTCACATAGTGCTCTGTACTGTATACATGGCCCCGAATAATGCTCCGTACTGTATACATGGCCCCGCATAGTGCTCCATACTGTATACACGGCCCCGCATAGTGCTCCGTACTGTATACACGGCCCCGCATAGTGCTCTGTACTGTATACATGGCCCCGCATAGTACTCAGTACTGTATACATGGCCCCGCATAGTACTCCGTACTGTATACATGTCCCCCTCATATTGCTCCGTACCGTATACATGGACCCGCGTAGTGCTACCTACTGTATACATGGTCCCGCATAGTGCTCCATACTGTATACATGGCCCAGCATAGTGCTCCTTACTGTATACATGGCCCTGCATAGTGCTCCGTACTGTATACATGGCCCTGCATCGTGCTTCGTACTGTATACATGGCCCCGCATAGTGCTCCGTACTACTATATACATGACCCCGCAAAGTGCTCCGTACTGTATACACGGCCCCCGCATTGTGCTCGGTACTACTATATACATGGCCCCGCATAGTGCTCCGTACTGTATACATGGCCCAGCATTGTGCTCCGTACTGTATACACGGCCCCGCATAGAGCTCCATACTGTATACATGGCCCCGCATAGTGCTCCGTACTGTATACATGTCCCCCTCATAGTGCTCCGTACCGTATACATGGCCCCGCATAGTGCTACCTACTGTATACAAGGTCCCGCATAGTGCTCCGTACTGTATTTATGGCCCCGCATAGTGCCCCATACTGTGATCATGGCCCCGCATAGTGCTCCGTACTGTATACATGGCCCCGCATAGTACTCCGTACTGTATACATCTGCCCCTCATAGTACTCCGTACTGTATACATGGCCCCGCATAGTACTCCGTACTGTATACATGGCCCCGCATAGTGCTCCGTACTGCATACATGGCCTTGCATAGTGCTCCATACTGTATACATGGCCTCGCATAGTGCTCCATACTGTATACATCGTCCCGCATACTGCTCTGTTTAGTATATATGGCTCCGCATACTACTGCATACAGTATACATGACCCCGCATAGTGCTCCGTACGTATACATGGCCCCGCATAGTGCATCGTACTGTATATATGGCCCCGCATAGTGCTCCGTACTGTATCCACAGCCACGCATAGTGCTTCATATGGTATACCCGGCCCCGCATAGTGCTCCGTACTGTATACACGGCCCCCGCATTGTGCTCGGTACTACTATATACATGGCCCCGCATAGTGCTCCGTACTGTATACATGGCCCCGCATAGTGCTCCGTACTGTATACATGGCCTTGCATAGTGCTCCATATTATATTCTCCTTACATGGTATCCTGTTTTTGAGATATATGTGTAGTTTTTTCTCACTTGTACTATAGAGTACACTTTTAAGGATAATTATTAAAAGTTAATTTTTATTGGGTATTTTTTCTGTCTATGGTTCTCTGGTAAATATATATACCCTATTACCAATTTAGTTTGGTGAATATTTTTCTGGTTTTTCTTGAGAGTATTATGGCTGGATTTTTGTCGGGACCTTTAAACACTAACAGATGGTTGGACGAAGCTAAGGAAGTTTTTTCAGGGACTGAGTGTGGGGTCAATATTTCAACAGAGCCCAGTATTAAGAATGTCTTTGCGGATTTATTAGAAGTCTATAAAGAAAACATCAAGTCATGGTGGGAGGTCCAATCATTGGACAACTATATAAAACAAGGGATAGTGCCACGTGGCCTAAGGATTAACTTGTTACCAGCACATAGGAGCAGGTCAGTTTCACTTTTATCTAAGTGGGAGAAAGAATCTACAGCCTCATCTCTGAGGTTTATGCAAATCCTACTAGAGGAAGAAAAGGTCACTTTTGAGAAGTCTGCAGCCACCCTTAAAGAGCAGATAGATAGGGCCCTTAACTTTAAGTCCGCATTGGACTTCTCCACAAGAGAAGAAGCACTGAGGGTGTCAGTAGAAAAATATCAACTCGTTCTGAAAGATAGAAAACATAAACGATTCACTAGAGATTTGACTGATTTTAGGGAAAAACGAGCATATCCTGCCCTAAATAGTAAGGGTGGCCCAACGACGGACATCTCCTCTGATCTAGAGTCCTCTGATACTGAACGTACTCCGAAGGAAACCCCTAGACTGTCTAGTAGATCTAGGGGGCAAGGAAGGAGAGGGTTTGGTAGAAGATGGCAAAATCGAGGTTATTCAGGCCAGGGTCCATCTTTCTCCACATCACCATCTATGGGATTATCCTCTACTTCAACTCCCTCTTTTTTAGAGAACAGGGAAGCACGCTACCATTTGCGGGAAAGAATGGTGAATTACAATCGTTAGCCAATAAGATAATACCACATCGATTACATGCAGGTAATGATAGGAATGTGATCAATTTGTCCTCACACACTCTTACAGAGACTGAACGAAGGGTCTTAGGGACAGGACTGTCCTTTGTACCAACGACTCGCTTTGACCCTTTTTCGTGGGTTAAAGATATTCACCTATTCTTGAGGAAGTTGAGATGGAGAAAGTTTTTTGCACTCAATGACAAAAATAAATGTTTACAATTGGGCATCTCAATGGAGGATCTCCAGGATGTTCATCTCTTAGCTGAACTTGAAAACGAGGGCACTCGTGGATTGGGAGAGGGCCCTTTCTCGGATTTAAAACCTAAAAGTAGTAAAATGCCACCTGTAGGAGATATTGGTAGTATAGATATTTTTTCGTCGTTAGTCACGGAGGAAATCAGGAGAATAAATCCAAGGGCACATAGGGTGAACCCCAATTTTACATTTGATGAACGGAGAGCATTACAGGATTTGAGTGGTGACACTTCCCTTATCATAAAACCCTCCGATAAGGGAGGGAACATAGTGCTTCTAGATTGTGATCAATATGTTTCTATGTGTATGAATATTCTTTCAGATACCATGACATATCAGGTATTACAGGGTGATCCTACATCTGCTTTTATGAGGACCTTATCTGACATTCTGCAACAAGCTAGACAAAATAATCTGATTTCATTGAGTGAACTGAATTTTCTGCTTCCAAAATTTCCTGTGATTGCAACTTTTTATGCCCTTCCTAAGGTTCATAAGGGCTATCCACCATTGAAAGGGAGGCCAATAGTTTCAGGTGTGGATGCATTGAGTCAAAACTCAAGCATCTATCTTGATCAGATGCTTAGATCTTTTGTTACAGCTCTCCCATCCTATCTGAGAGACACAACAGATTTATTAACAAAATTGGATGACATTACAGTTGATCCTGGTACTATTTTGGTTTCCATAGACGTGGAGGCATTGTATTCTAGTATCCACCATACGGCTGGTCTGATGGCAGTGGAGTCCTTTTTGAAAACAAGGGGAAACCACTTGATCCCACACAACAAATTCATTCTTCGGTTGCTTGATTATGTTCTTACGCATAATTTTTTTCTTTTTCATGGGAGATTCTACCACCAGCTTAGGGGCACAGCGATGGGGAGCCCCTGTGCCCCCACTTATGCTAATTTGCTCCTTGGCTGGTGGGAGGACAACATAGTCTTTGGGGGCCCCCACATTCAATTTTGGGGCTGATACATTGACGACATCCTCGTCCTCTGGACTGGAGATGAGGAGTCCTTCATTGGGTTCATACAGCGCCTCAATGAAAATGATTTGGGCCTTAAATTTACTTATGAGATAGGAGGTAAGAAGATTGCCTTTTTGGATGTTATAATATCAATTGATGAATCTGGCTCATTGAGATCATCTATCTTTAGAAAACCATCAGCAGCAAATAGCCTATTAAAATGGGATAGTTATCATCCGGTTCCTTTGAAACAAGGGATCCCTAAAGGCCAGTTCTTAAGATTAAGGAGAAATTGCTCCTCTACCTCTGACTATTTTCATAAGGCTAGGGACCTTAAGGACCGTTTTTCTGATCGGGACTATCCAACAAGGGTGATCAATAGAGCATTTAATCATGCCTTTAAACAGGATAGATCTAAATTACTGGTGTCTCACTTCAGGCCCGAACAGACCTCCCTTACTAGGCTAATTGGAACATATGATGATCAACATCCTAGGATTATGACAATCCTGAGAAAATATTGGGGTATCTTGAGGAAAGATACGGATGTTTCCAAATGGATTGCAGACTATCCCTCTGTCACCTTTAGGAGAGGCAGATCTGTCAAAGATCACCTAGTACATAGTCACTTTGTGCCCCCCAAGAAGGAGGGGACCTGGTTGGATAGGAGGTCTACTGGTACTTTTAGATGTGGACAGTGCACTTATTGTCGTTATGTCTCCATCTCAGATACATTTGTGAGCTCTGTAACTGGACGCACCTATAGGAACAAACATTTTGCTAATTGTAAAACAATAGGTGTCGTCTATGTATGTACATGCACTTGCCCAAAAGACTATGTGGGAAAAACCAGAAGACAATTTAAAGTACGTATTGGTGAACACTTAGGTGACATCCGAAACAAGCGAGATACTCCTCTAGCGAAACACGTCAATACACACCATGGAGGTGATTTAAATTCTATTACATTTTGTTCTATTGAAGTGGTGAGTCCCTCAGTGCGACAGGGGGACTGGAATAAAAGAATTCTGCAGCGGGAGTCCAGATGGATTTTCTGGCTCGAATCTCTGAATCCCGGGGGTATTAATGAACAGTTAAGCTTTTCTAGCTTTGTATAGCCTTACTGTTGTTTCAATTAGCCTTACGGATAAAAATCCTGATCAGCCTTTTTTATATATCTACAGATAGTCCCGGTGTGTGTATTCACCATACTGGTGGACTGTAATACTGGCTTAGTTACTCACACATAAGTGGATAATATGCTACCTATTCCCCCCCCCTTTTCTTTGGGGATGGATGCACATCTTTTTAATTATGGTGGAATATTCAGCTCATCTTGTGATTTTCCGGGTCTATTGTTTTGTGGTAGTGATTGTCTCTTGCATCTTCCTGTTGAACTGAGAGTAGCGGTATCCTCCATGCAGATAGTGAAACGCAGTCTGCGTTCCACCTGGTGGTTCCAGGAAGTGACGTAAAAAGCGGGAGGATACGTACTTTGCTTACGCATTCTTCGTACGATCCCTTAGCTAATACCCTGGGCTACGCAATCGGAAATGACGTATTACGTTGGGACCGGAAGTGATGTTAAACACGGTGGTACGCTAGTTTCTTAAAGCTTGCGTTTCGTAGTCAGGGTAACGCTGGGATTGATCACAGGTGAAATTAATCTCGTGGCACATGGCATTCCACAGATATATAGGGATGAATCCCACCATTGAACATGCGGTTGGACTCTGGTATACAAGGAGCTATTATGCGGGCATCTATTATGGCTCATCTCCTCTAATATTTCTTGTCCCCTGATGAGCCCCACATTGAGGAGGGGGTGAAACACGTAGGGAAGAAGGGACTAATCCTAAGGAATAACTTTACTGCTGATGATTTTACACCAGTCTGAGGGACCTTGAAAATTGATGCCTGGAGTGCTGTTACTATTTTGGGGAGTTCTGAATTGTGGATTGACTATATTCAGTTATGTATATAAAAAGGACATCTAATGGACACCACTCAAGGCACTGTGTGAATCTCAGATGGACTAGAGATTAAGATAAGTGTATTACTATTTCTTATTTGGTCTGACTAGTACACATTTTTACCTATTCCAGTGGGTTGGGACAAAGGGATTAATTATAACCTTATTTGCGGATGACTTTACACCAGTCTGAGGAATCTTATAATATTGATGTCTGGAATATTGCTATTATAGCTTTGGGAAATTTTGTATTGTGGATTGACTACATTTAGTCATTGTACTAAAGGCCAACTAATTGATATCATTTATGGCATTGCTTGAATCCTAGTTTGACTGGGGATGAAAATATTCTTAATATTTTTTTCGGACTTGCTCTGACTGGTACACATGTCTATCTATTTATATTAGTGGGCTACTGTAAATCAAAAACCTTCTATTTGTGCAACTATATCTATTTTTGCCCACTCCCCACTGATATGGTATTGTTGTAATTTTTTATATTGAGCATGTCAATTATGACATGAATAGTCTACAATTGGTCCATTTATATGTATGTGTGTGGCATCTTTTGACTGTGTAGGGATACCTAGGGAAAGGAGAGGGACAGCCTCCGAGGAGCGGGGACACCATCTGAACCTTAGGGTGAAAAACACTCCGCTGTTAGGTAGGGAGAGCAATCTTATTAGGTGCTATCCAGGGTAAGTTTGTCTGAATTAATTGCTAATTTCATATTATATTCTCCTTACATGGTATCCTGTTTTTGAGATATATGTGTAGTTTTTTCTCACTTGTACTATAGAGTACACTTTTAAGGATAATTATTAAAAGTTAATTTTTATTGGGTATTTTTTCTGTCTATGGTTCTCTGGTAAATATATATACCCTATTACCAATTTAGTTTGGTGAATATTTTTCTGTTTTTTCTCCATACTGTATACATGGCCCCGCATAGTGCACCGTACTCTATACATGGCTCCGCATACTACTGCATACAGTATACATGACCCCGCATAGTGCTCCGTACGTATACATGGCCCCGCATAGTGCTCCGTACTGTATATATGGCCCCGCATAGTGCTCCGTACTGTATCCACAGCCCCGCATAGTGCTTCATATGGTATACCCGACCCGCATAGTGCTCCGTACACTATATACGGCCCCCACATAGTGCTCTGTACTGCATAAATGGCCCCCGCATAGTGCTCCGTACGCTATACGTTGCCCTGCATAGTTCTCCGTACTGTATACATGGCCTCGCATAGTGCTCCATACTGTATACATGGCCCCGCATAGTTCTCCGTACTGTATACATGGCCACGCATAGTGCTCCGTACTGTATACATGGCCCTGCATAGTGCTCCGTACTGTATACATGGCCCTGCATAGTGCTCCATACTGTATATATGGCCCCGCATAGTGCTGCACACAGTATACATGGCTCCCAAGTGCTCCGTACTGTATACATGGCCCCGCATAGTACTTCGTACTGTATACATGTCACCTGCATAGTGCTTCGTACTCTATACATGGCCCCGCATAGTGCTCCGTACTACTATATACATGGTCCCGCATAGTGCTCGGTATGTACAGTACAGACTAAAAGTTTGGACACACCTTCTCATTTAAAGATTTTTATGTATTTTCTTGACTATGAAAATTGTACATTCACACTGAAGGCATCAAAACTATGAATTAACAGATGTGGAATTATATACTTAACAAAAAAGTGTGAAACAACTGAGAATATGTCTTATATTCTAGGTTCTTCAAAGTAGCCACCTTTTGCTTTGATGACTGCTTTGCACACTCTTGGCATTCTCTTGATGAGCTTCAAGAGGTAGTCACCGGAAATAGTCTTCCAACAATCTTGAAGGAGTTCCCAGAGATGCTTAGCACTTGTTGGCCCTTTTGCCTTCACTCTGCGGTCCAGCTCACCCCAAACCATCTCGATTGGGTTCAGGTCTAGTGACTGTGGAGCCAAGGTCATCTTGCGTAGCACCCCATAGCTCTCCTTCTTGGTCAAATGGCCCTTACACAGCCTGGAGGTGTGTTTGGGGTCATTGTCCTGTTGAAAAATAAATGATGGTCCAACTAAACGCAAACCAGATGGAATAGCATGCGCTGCAAGATGCTGTGGTAGCCATGCTGGTTCAGTATGCCTTCAATTTTGAATAAATCCCCAACAGTGTCACCAGCAAAGCACCCCCACACCATCATACCTCCTCCTCCATGCTTCACGGTGGGAACCAGACACGTAGAGTCCATCCGTTCACATTTTCTGCGTCGCACAAAGACACGGTGATTGGAACCAAAGATCTCAAATTTGGACTCATCAGACCAAAGCACAGATTTCCACTGGTCTAATGTCCATTCCTTGTGTTCTTTAGCCCAAACAAGTCTCTTCTGCTTGTTGCCTGTCCTTAGCAGTGGTTTGCTAGCAGCTATTTTACCATGAAGGCCTGCTGCACAAAGTCTCCTCTTAACAGTTGTTGAAGAGCTGTGTCTGCTGCTAGAACTCTGTGTGGCATTGACCTGGTCTCTAATCTGAGCTGCTGTTAACCTGCGATTTCTGAGGCTGGTGACTCGGATAAACTTATCCTCAGAAGCAGAGGTGACTCTTGGTCTTACTTTCCTGGGGCGGTCCTCATGTGAGCCAGTTTCTTTGTAGTGCTTGATGGTTTTTGCAACTGCACTTGTGGACACATTTTTAAAGTTTTCCCAATTTTTCGCACTGACTGACCTTCATTTCTTAAAGTAATGATGGCCACTTGTTTTTCTTTGCTTAGCTGTTTTTTTCTTGCCATAATACACATTCGAACAGTCTATTCAGTAGGACTATCAGCTGTGTAACCACCAGACTACTGCACAACACAACTGATGGTCCCAACCCCATTTATAAGGCAAGAAATCCCACTTATTAAACCTGTCAGGGCACACTTGAGAAGTGAAAACCATTTCCGGTGACTACCTCTTGAAGATCATCAAGAGAATGCCAAGAGTGTGCAAAGCAGTCATCAAAGCAAAAGGTGGCTACTTTGAAGAACCAAAAATATAAGACATATTTTCAGTTGTTTCACACTTTTTTGTTAAGTATATAATTCCACATGTGTTGCTTCATAGTTTTGATGCCTTCAGTGTGAATGTACAATTTTCATAGTCATGAAAATACAGAAAAATCTTGAAATGAGAAGCTGTGTCCAAACTTTGGTCTGTGCTGTATACATGGCCCCGCATAGGACTCCGTACTGTATACATGGCCCCGCATAGTGCTCCATCCTACTATATACATGGCCCCGCATAGTGCTCCGTACTGTATATACGGCCCCGCATAGTGCTCCGTATTACTGTATACATGGCCCCGCATAGTGCTACCTACTGTATACATGGCCCCGCATAGTGCTCCGTACTGTATACATGTCCCCGCATAGTGCTCCGTATTACTATATACATGGTCCCGCATAGTGCTCCGTACTGTATTCACGTCCCCAGCATTGTGCTCGGTACTACTACATACATGGCCCCGCATAGTGCTCCTTACTGTATACATGGCCCCGCATAGTGCTCCATATTGTATACCCGGCCCCGCATAGTGCTCCGTACTCTATATACGGCCCTCGCATAGTGCTCCGTACTGTATTCACGGCCCTCGCATTGTGCTCGGTACTACTATATACATGGCCCCGCATAGTGCTCCGTACTGTATACATGGCCCCGCATAGTGCTCCGTACTGTATGCTTGGCCTCGCAAAGTGCTCCATACTGTATACATGGACTCGCATACTGCTCTGTTTTGTATATATGGCTCCGTATAGTACTGCATACAGTAAACATGGCCCCGCATAGTGCTCCGTACGTATACATGACCCCGCATAGTGCTCCGTACGTATACATGGCCCCGCATAGTGCTCCGTACTGTATATATGGCCCCGCATAGTGCTCCGTACTGTATCCACGGCTCCGCATAGTGCTCCATATTGTATACCTGGCCCCGCATAGTGCTCCGTACTCTATATACGGCCCCCGCATAGTGCTCTGTACTGCATACATGGCCCCCACATAGTGCTCCGTACTCTAGACGTTGCCCTGCATAGTTCTCCGTACTGTATACATGGCCTCGCATAGTGCTCCGTACTGTATACATGGCCCCACATAGTGCTCCGTACTGTATACATGGCCCCGCATAGTGCTCCATATTGTATACATGGCCCGCATAGTGCTCCGTACTGTATACATGGCCCGCATAGTGCTCCGTACTGTATACATGGCCTCGCATAGTGCTCCATATTGTATACATGGCCCCGCATAGTGCTCCGTACTGTATACATGGCCACGCATAGTGCTGCGTACTGTATACATGGCCCCTCATAGTGCTCTGTACTGTATACATGGCCCTGCATAGTGCTCCGTACTGTATTCATGGCCCTGCATAGTGCTCCATACTGTATATATGGCCCCGCATAGTGCTGCACACAGTATACATGGCTCCGCATAGTGCTCCGTACCGTATACGTGACCATAAATGTTCCCGCATAGTGCTCCGTACTGTATACATGGCCCTGCATAGTACTTCGTACTGTATACATGTCACCCGCATAGTGCTTCATACTGTATACATGGCCCCGCATAGTGCTTCGTACTCTATACATGGCTCCCCATAGTGCTCCGTACTACTATATACATGGTCCCGCATAGTGCTCCGTATGTATACATAGCCCCGCATAGGACTCCATACTGTATACATGTCCCCCGCATAGTGCTCCGTACTGTATACATGGCCCCGCATAGTGCTCCGTACTGTATACATGGCTCCCGCATAGTGCTCCGTACTGTACACATGGCTCCGCCTAGTGCTCCATACTGTATACATGTCCCCGCATAGTGCTCCGTACTGTATACATGTCCCGCATAGTGCTCCGTACTGTATACATGGCCCCGCATAGTGCTCCGTACTGTATACACGGCCCTGCATAGTGTTGCACACAGCATACATCACCCAAAGTGATCCATACTGTATACACGGCCCCTGCATAGTGCTCCGTACTGTATATATGGCCCCACATAGTGCTCTGTAATACTATATATATGGCCCCGTATAGTACTCCGTACTGTATATATGGCCCCACATAGTGCTCTGTAATACTATATATATGGCCCCGCATAGTGCTCTGTACTGTATACAGGTCCACCCCATAGTGCTCCGTACTGTATACACGGCCCCGCATAGTGCTCCGTACCGTATACATGTCCCCCTCATAGTGCTCCGTACCGTATACACGGCCACCGCATAGTGCTCTGTACTGTATACACGGCCCCGCATAGTGCTCCGTACTGTATACATGGCCCCAGATTAAAAAAATAAATACTCACCTCTGCCATTCCAACGCTGATCCCTACCTGTGGGCCCACGGACCATCATCTCACCCTTGTCAGCACACGCGCCTTCCCCCTTTCTCTAGCGCCGCGGCCACTCTCCTCTGCGCGCGCCCTCCCATCAGGCCACGCGCCCTCCCATCATGCCCAGACCATGGAGGCACAGGGAGGGCAGTAGTACTATATGGGGGCACAGAGAGGGCACTAGTACTATATGGGGGCACAGAGGTGGCACTAGTACTATATGGGGGAACAGAGAGGGCACTAGTACTATATTTGGGCTCAGAGAGGGCACTAGTACTATATGGGGGCACAGAGGGGGCACTAGTACTATATGGGGGCACAGAGGTGGCACTAGTACTATATGGGGGAACAGAGAGGGCACTAGTACTATATTGGGGCTCAGAGAGGGCACTAGTACTATATTGGGGCTCAGAGAGGGCACTAGTACTATATGGGGGCACAGAGGGGGCACTAGTACTATATGGGGGCACAGAGGTGGCACTAGTACTATATGGGGGAACAGAGAGGGCACTAGTACTATATTGGGGCTCAGAGAGGGCACTAGTACTATATTGGGGCTCAGAGAGGGCACTAGTACTATATAGGGGCACAGAGGGGGCACTAGTACTATATGGGGGCACAGAGGTGGCACTAGTACTATATGGGGGAACAGAGAGGGCACTAGTACTATATTGGGGCTCAGAGAGGGCACTAGTACTATATTGGGGCTCAGAGAGGGCACTAGTACTATATTGGGGCTCAGAGAGGGCACTAGTACTATATGGGGGAACAGAGGAGGCACTAGTACTATATGGGGGAACAGAGAGGCACTAGTATTATATGGGGGCACAGAGGGGGCACTATTACTATATGGGGGAACAGAGGGGGCACTAGTACTATATGGGGGCACAGAGGAGGCACTAGCACTATATTGGGGCTCAGAGAGGGCACTAGTACTATATTGGGGCTCAGAGAGGGCAGTAGCACTATATTGGGGCTCAGAGAGGGCACTAGTACTTTATGGGGGATCAGAGGGGGCACTAGTACTATATGGGGGCACAGAGGAGGCACTAGTACTATATGGGGGAACAGAGAGGCACTAGTATTATATGGGGGCACAGAGGGGGCACTATTACTATATGGGGGTTTTCCAGTCATGTAGGATCCCAAAGTTATTAAGAAGTAAACGAGTGAGTATGACACACGGTATTATCAGAACTACTTCTCACTAAATGTCCTTTTAGCACTCTAGCACTTTAGACTGGTACTTTCCACATTACTGATTCACAGTGAATATGTCCTGTTAGCACTGTAGCACCTTAGATTAGATTATTTCAGTCTATTGTTTCACAGTGACCATTTTCTGAATACTTGCACTTTAGCATTCTGCACTTCTCTTCTTTGCACTTTATACGTCCCTCAATGAATGCCATTATTTTGGCTTTTTAGCACTTTATATTAGTTATATTGTCTACACAACATCAGCACTTTTGCACTTTAAATTTACACAACTTAATATGTATTATTGGTGGAATTTCTACATAATGTGTACCATAATGATTATTAAACTCACTGTTATGTGTTATTTTGCACTTCTGGGTACCGATGTGTCCTTTAATATTCTATGGGCTCCTGTAGAATTTTATAATAGTCCTATGGATTTTTTCTTCTGTGTCTGTCCTATTTAATAAAGAACCCCTTTTTTCACTTTCATTGTGTAGGGTGGCTTTATACACTCTTGTGTCACCATATTTTAAAAAACTTTTTTATTCTCACTTTTTATTTGAATGGATTCACTTGAGGGGTATTTTTATGACACTGTAGGATTCACTTGAGATGTATGATTTCGGTGCATCATTTCCCTGTTTTTGAATATTTTCACTCATTGCACTTGATTTGGTGGCTGAATACTAATATGTGAAGAACATTAATAATGTTATGTGTTTTTATGTGTCCATATACATATGTGTGTGTGCACTTGTGTGTGCACATGCACATGTATGAATAAACATTTTTTTGCTTGTGTACACACATGCAGGCAATGTGTTTGAGAGGTATGATTTTGTGTGGTTAGGGACAGATGAATGGATGTATGAATGAGTTATATGAGATGATATTTACTCCCAATTGACAACTTCAGCATATGCATGTGTAAACTTGGAAAAAAAACAAAAAAACATTTATTTTCTTTTAGGGATTCAGTAAGTATCTATGTCCATAGGTATACATACCGTATATGCAGGTTTAGCTCTTACGAATCTATGCAGTGGTGTTTCCGTTTTGTGTGCCAGACTCTGGGTTTGATTGTCTGGACATCTATATATATCTTTTGGATGGGATCTTTCCATATTAATATCTCCCTTTGGTTGGTTCCCTATGACCCCTACTACACTCTAACACATATTTTGTGTGTGGCGTCTGAATTTGCCTGTGTGATGCTGTTTCCCAGATGGTGCACATATATACTCTGTGCATGACTTCGGAATGTATGACTATACGGCCTACTATACGCAGCCCACTGAAAACCCCCCACTTACTATAAATAAAAACCACCACACTGTGACATTGGATATAATGGCCACAGCAACCTCATTTATTATATAACAGCATAAACATAAATAACATTAATTAACATTAAATTAACTCTGAAAAAGGAGGAGGGGAATTGAAGGCTCCACCATTTTTGGAGAAAAACTGCAACAAACAGCTCCACCATGCCACCCCTAGCCGCACCGCAACCGGCCCACGGGGACCCAGCTGACTGTTGCCCATCCAGAAATGTCCCGCTGAGACCTCGCTCAGTAGGGACCCGTTTTAAATTTTAACACCCGATTAACACCGAAGGGAGTCACCCATCCCTGCAGTGGGTTCCCCCGTCCTCCTTCGATGTAAGCAACCGCCTTCAAAACCCCCCTCCTTTTCCGCCATAGCGAGCAGGCATGACACCTTATGCCTGAGAGTCCCGCCATACCAAAAGTGCCTTTTCAACTCCCTCCATCAATGCTAATGCCCACATATCTATGCCAATATCATTCAAATGGACCCCATCAGACCACAGAAATTCCCTAGACGGAACTTCCAGATCCCGATGACGAACCACAACCCCCCCATGCAGAGCAATGAATCGGGAAACCTCCCTATTCACCTTGCTCCGAGCTTTATTTATCCTTTCGACTGACCAGGCGTGTCGCCATGCCAGGCGTGCGACGATGTCCGACCATACGAGCACTAATCCCGGTTAGGTTTACAAAAGCCTCAAGCAGTCAAACGACGTCACGGATCAAGTCTCTAGACGTCCTAGAGCCCAAGTCATTCCCACCCGCATGCAAAACGAGTATATCCGGGGGCCTAAATTAGCATAAAAATGAAATTCGGGCATTACCCGGATCCACAGCAAATCCCTGATACCGATACACCGAACCATCGCAACCTCCTTCGTTGTGCCCAACTGGCGCCCCGCCTGTCTTACGTTGGCCCGACTGGAACCCCAATATACATACGAGTGACCAAACACCCAGATCAACCGAGGGGGTCCTGAAACATAAAACAAAGGGGGAGGGGGGGAATGTAAATAAGAAAAGAAAATCGTTACCAAATAATAACGCTATCAAAAAATCGGGGGAAAATCTTATAACATATGAGGCCGGACATAAGACCGATACCTCGCCGACTCCCAGCGACCAATCTTTTTCACAGCTTTAACCCCCAAACCCCAGCGAGCAGCCTCAGTGGCAGCCCCAATCCGAAACGGATGAGAACCAAACTCCAAACCATTCAGACCACAACTAGCTAAACCCCGCCTGAAGATGGTAATAAACTGATACACTGATAATGCAGATCCATCTTGATGTAACAAAAAGGCACCCGATGATGGACCTCTCACCTTCAGAAATGCAGAAACCCATCTCACAGGGCATTCAAACAAACCGTCCACAGCCCACAATTCCACCAAACAACCCTTACCAGCTGTATCGGTTTCTGACCGCCTCAAATAACACCGTACTGCCTCCTCCGAGAACACTACATCCTGTGATAACAGCCCACCATGACACTTAACATTTCTGCTCACCAATTCGCTTATCCTAAATGCCCCAAAAAACGCCAGAACAAAGGCCGCCCCAAATAGCCGACATTCATATTCAGAACTACACACACAGCTAAGGCAATGCAAAAGCTGACCCAGTATTTCAAACTATACCGGGCGCCGCCAATCTCGTACCGGATAGCTCCTCCGAAATGCCTTCATCGCCTGGCGAACCAAGAAATCCTTGGTAAAGTCCCTCCAACCACTTAACTTAAAGAAGAAGGCCAAACCTGCTAACCTACCAGCTACAGCTGAGCCTGATAAACCCTCCTGAAATGCCCTGCCGATCATATACAACAATAAATAGGGACGGTCCGCTTCCGTCACCTGCTCACCTGCCGACTCCTCTAGCTCCTGCCAAAGACGCCACGCAGAAACATATCGAGACCAAGTACTGGGGTTAACAGAACACCTCACCAAATTCAACGCTGCACGGACACTAGATCCCACAACCACCGGGGCCAATTGGTCTCCAACTGCTCCGCGTCCGGCGCTAGTTCCCGAAAACGATCCCACTGGAAGCGAGACAATGCATCAGCTATTGAATTCTGAACACCCGGTACATGAACAGCACAAAACCAGACATTAAAATCCAAACACCTGAGCACTAGATGGCGCAAAAGAGACAGAACTGGCAATGAAACAGCTGACAAGTTTTTAATACAATGCACTACACTTAAGTTGTCACAGAAGAAACGCACTTTCTTGTTCCTCAGCTCAGAGCCCCAAATCTCCAAAGCCACCACAATAGGAAACATTTCCAGCAATGCCATGTTTCTTGTCAAACCTGCATCCTTCCATGATTCCGGCCACTCTCCCACACACCATTTTCCACCGAAATAGGCCCCAAAACCATAAGAACCTGACGCGTCTGTAAACAAAACCAGATCCACATTAGAAACGACTTGATCCATCCAAACCGACCTGCCATTATAAGATTGAAGAAAATCCGCCCAAATGGACAAATCCGCCTTGTGTTCCGAATTCAATCTTACAAAATGCAACGGATGTTTAATGCCTGCTGTCGCCTGAACCAACCTACGTGAAAAAACTCTTCCCATAGGTAAAATCCTGCACGCAAAATTTAACTTACCCAAAAAAGATTGCAGTTG
This sequence comes from Phyllobates terribilis, assembly GCF_046119375.1. Classification (NCBI taxonomy): domain Eukaryota; kingdom Metazoa; phylum Chordata; class Amphibia; order Anura; family Dendrobatidae; genus Phyllobates; species Phyllobates terribilis. Next base: position 800,844,110 of record NW_027362763.1, on the reverse strand, counting down.
GCGCAGGTGCAATTTCTTTGCCCGCAAAGCCTCTTGGACACAAGATTTCAGATCTAACAATTTGTCCTCTGGCAAGCGGCATTCCATCCTGATGGAATCCAATTCAATGCCCAAAAACTTAAAAATCGTGGAGGGGCCCTCCGTTTTCTCCGGGGCCAACGGAATGCCAAAGCGAGATGCTACCTGTTCAACCGTCGTAAGCAGCAAAGAACAAACTGAGGACCCAGCTGGCCCAATACACAAAAAGTCATCTAAATAGTGCAATATGGAGTCCAAGCCGGATTCCTCCCTAACTACCCATTCAATAAAACAACTAAATTTTTCAAAGTAGGAACACGAGATCGAACATCCCATCGGTAGACAACAATCCACGTAATAATGACCGTCCCAAAAACAACCAAGTAAATGAAAACTGTCTGGGTGCACAGGAAGCAGACGAAAAGCGGACTTAATGTCCGTTTTTGCCATGAGAGATCCTTTTCCCAGTCTCCGCCCCCAGTCCACGGCCTTGTCAAAAGAAACATACGATACTGATGCCAAATCTGGATCAATACCATCATTAACTGAACTACCATGAGGATAAGACAAGTGATGGATTAACCGAAACTTGTTAGGCTCCTTTTTGGGCACAACGCCCAGAGGAGAAACACATAAACACCGAACTTAATTTCCGTATCCTATTTTTCCTTAACAACTGCCGCATGCATCCGAGCCGAAATCAAATTCTTAGGCCGCACCGTACTTGGCACAACTGCTGACGGAATCCTGAAGCCAAAATTAGAACCATCCCTCAACAACACAGCTGCTTCCTTATCCGGATACCTACTTAGAAATGGAAGCATCCGATCTATTCTCACTGGTGTCCTCCCGTTTTGAAAAAGAGTCGCTTGATTTTTTCTTTCTTTCTTTTTAAAGCACTTGGAATGGCTGTGAGACCCTCCGCAGCCTGAACATTCGTGCTAAAACTTACAGTCTGTGCCAAAACGGCATTCCCGCTCATTAAACTGCCAGCACAGCCCCTTCCGGGGGCCTGACGAGGATGCCGCCGAATTGGCAGAACCCCCGCTACTTCCAGGAAAGGACTGCGAGGCCGACTTTGGTGCTGTCATCAATCGCAACCACAAGCTAATCTCCTTGTGGTCCCACCGTAAACTCGGACGGACTGCCTTTCTTTGCCTAAACTGTTCATCATACCTCAGCCAGGCCATCCCGCCATAAACACGGTATGCTTCACTAATCGAATCTAAATAACAAAATAATGCAGAACAGTTCTCCAGAGTTTTCTCCCCAATGACACTCGCTAGTGTGGTAAACGCCTGCAGCCAATTTTGAAAAGTGCGAGGAATCAGACGATTCCTCATCCTTCTTACTCTCATCTGGATTTACCCTGCCCAAATTAAACTTCTCCAACGGTAGCAAAGAAAAAATTTCCACGTACTCACTTTTTCTCACACCTCCTGCTTTAAATGAGCTCCCAAGGGGCCATCAAAGCACATATAAACCTTGCCCCTTGCTCTGTCATCCAACCGCACTGTATCCACTGGAGTCGCCGCAGCCGCTGGTGCTGCAACCGTCTCATTAGCTGCAACTGGTGCGGGAATCCCTCCACTCACAACTGCCGGGGTCTCCGCAACCGCCCCTGAACCTCCAGCACCACCCTGCCAAACTCCGTTAGGACCTGCCGCAGGTGACAAAAAACCCCGCACCATGCTAAGAAATTCCGACACAACATCGCTCACCCGTTCACTACCCATCGCCCTGTCAGCCGCCAAGCCCCTCTGAAAATACCGCTTCCTCTGATCTACATCATCCGCATTCCCCCGAGGCACATTTAAACCATGTGACTTACTAGGCTGACTACGAGGAAGCCTCGAAACAGCCGTTTCGTGTCCTCCGCGGCGATCGTCCCCACTCTCTTCACTGCCAGATGAAATCTGGCCCTCTTCTTCAGAGGCAGAGTCAGGCTCGGGGACATCGCCAGGTAAACCCGACAGAGTCAACCCACCGCTAGACCTGGACCTCCTATCCACAATAGCGTGCTGTCTGGGAGGAGGAGAGACTTCAGCTGCATGCCTGCAGCCCGCATTCCTAGCAGCAATCTGCCCTCTCCCATGGACATTGCACCGGTCCTCGGTGCTACCGACATCCCGAGTGGGCCGTCTCCTTGCCCCGCCGCACTGGTCTTCCCGATCTCCGCCGCCGGGGTCCTGCTGATCCTGACGCCTGGGCCCGGTACGGTTGCACCTGCCGTTCTTCTGTGTCAGCTCCAACTGACCGGTACTCCTTTGCTTTCCCCGCTGCATGGGCCCGGCGCGGCTGTGCCTGCCGCTCACCTGAAATAGCTCCGGCTGACCTATTCACCCTCCTGCCTCCTTCTGCTCCCTGGGTCCGGCATCCTTCAGGCTCAGCTCTCCTTCCCCTGGCTGCTCGCTGGGCCCGAAGTGGATGCCCCGGCCGTTCATATAATGTATCTCTCCCTCCTGCAGCAGCAGAGGCCCTGCTCTCCTGAGCAGCCCGCACTTCCTGGATAGTGGTGCCACATGACCGGGATGACCTCACAGGGGGGGCAGAGCCAACGATGTCACTCACCCCGGCCTCTGAATGATGCTGATGCTGAGAGATTCTTCCAGAGAGGCGTGCGGCAGATGGGGGCTGGGGTTGTGCCTGTGATCCGGAGGGGTCCCTGGAGAGTCTTTGCAACCGGTGCCTGGTCCGGGGAGTCCCTTCCGGGCTGAGTCTCTCCGGTGGCCTGGACCTCCTTGCACCTCTCTGAGGTGATGCGGGTGCAGCCACCTCTCCGGCCGTCCCTTCAGTGTTCCATCGCTGCAGGTGATCCTGGAGCCACAGCTGTCCCCTGCTCTCAGCCAACGAACGGATCTCCTGGAAAAGAGCCTCCATTCCTCAGGACCCGACGTAGATTCAGGTTCGTTAACTTTTCCCGAATGGACTACCCCCACCACCCCTCACCTTATATACTCCCCACAGAGATACTTCCCACTAGCCAATCAGATAACCCCGTACTATCCCCCTGCCCCTATACTCCTTCCCTACAAATTCGCGCCCAAAACTGTATTCCTTACATTAACCCCTTACCACCCCAAATTACGGCCTAGCAGACCTCCTGAGTCATGCGGCCCTCCTCTTAAGGCCCCTATGGGGGGATGCAGTCCGGGCCATACTACCTCTGGAGTAGTCCAGGCAACACGCACTTTCATATGGACTCTCCTTCCTCTGACGTGTTGTCACACGTGGCGGGAATGGATGCACTATTTGGCATCTGGGGTTGACCGGGCAACACACGCTCTCCCTGATTGAACTTCGCTCCTCCCTCCTCTCGCATGTGACTGCACGGCGAGGAAGCGAGGTGCAACAGGGAGCCCGCCCTGCAGGTGAGCTTGGCGTTTTTTACCGCAATTGATATCTGGTGTATAGGGATATATACTCCTCATTCTATAAAGGGTTAACATCTCCATGTAACATTCTCATGCAATCATTTTAAATAGCATTTGATGTGTAACGTAGTGGATTAGCTGTCCAATTACATAAATACCCAGTCTCTGTCTACTTAGTATACCCTTTTGAAGAAGCTTTGAAGCGAAACGCGCGTTAGAGGGTTTACTGCAGTGAATATGAATTGCTTGCTGTCCTTTGAGACTTATTTATGTTCAATAGCACTGTTTTAAGGATTTTTCAGTCTGCTGACTATGTGGTTATATTGAGCACTTGTTCTGTTTATAGTTATACTTTTTTCTGAGTACCACTCCTCAGCATTCTGTCTCATCCTGTTGCCACTACCCTTATGGAGTGAATCCACGGGAATATAAAATCTTTTTTCTATATATTGATCTTTGTGAACAGTTTTATTGTGCGACCATAGTATTTCTATTTGATGAACACTAGGTGGATCACACATTGTGTACTTCTGGCACTATTACTTAGGTCTAAGAGTGAACTTTCACTATTTATATTACATATTTATACAGCCGGGTGGATCCCCCTTGATGTTCATTACTGTTCAGGGCATTTATATGTATATATTTGGATTCTCATCCTTTATATATTTTTTCTTCATATTGGTCTTTAGTGGCTCCATGTGCAATTTATATTTATATTTGTAACCTGTCCAACTTTCTAGGACAAGCATGCTAATTTGCATTCATCCACCATCTCTGTAGTATCACTTTTTTAATGTTGTCTAATTGATTGTTGAATAAAGATTGACTGATTTTTGTACATGGGAATTCTCTTTTTTGGCTTTTTGTATGAGAAGATAGTATATAAGAGTGGACACTGTCCTAATAAATTTAAGAAGGTTTGGAAGCTTTGGTGTGACCCACACCCTACTGATCCTACCTCTCAATTCAGTCTGGGAGATAATAGTTTTCCTTGTATTTCCCCTATAAACACCTGTGTAATGTGTATTGCTGTATTCTTTAAACTTGACTGACATGATGTGTATGGAGATGTATATAAAGAGCTAATAACAGATATGATGTTGTTGAATAATTATGTATTTTCATTCTGGAACCATTGTTATTCTTTTTTTCCTGTTATGCAATCTCTCAATTACTTGAATTAAAAAAAAGATAATCTTGGAGAGGTGACGTCTAAGAAGGAAAAGAGATTTAGACATGGTCTATTCCAACTTGGATGGAAGACACCCCTTGCCAGAAAAAGAGCGAAAACTAACACAGGACACAAGCAGAGGTGCACATGAATGAAAGTGATCAGAGAGACATCTGCGTTTTCATTTTAAGACTACGCTAAACTCCTTTGTTTCATCAAATATTGGTGAACATCTCCTTTAATATTGGAAGTGGCTGGTGTGAATTGTCAACTCTGATCATGGACCTAAAGGAAGTTGTTCTTCATTTGTATCTGGATCCTCAATGAAATGTAAGACATGTTTAAATAATTCTGAAGCCCCCACTACTTTCTTACCAGAATGGTTTTATACCAGGGAGTGGAACTGATTCATTTGAGGAAAGTGTTTAACAATATTAGGAAACGGAGACCACCGCTCCATCATGGCATCAAAGGCCACAAAGACTTGTAACAGGGTGGTGTAGGCGTTCTTGTGGAGGGTACTCAAGATGTTTGGGTTCAGGGAGAATTTTATCAGGTGGATCAAACTATTATACCATTCACCCCAAGCCAGAGGTACAAAACGGTGATGCCCCCTCTCTTATCTTCTCACTGTATTTTCCTTGAGGAAATTAGTGGTTTTGGCAGCAGTGGAGAGGGGGAAAGATATTGATCTATGCAGATGATATTCTGCTGATTTTGTTAGAGATGGAAAAATCTTTCCTGTGGACCATAGAGGTGACCGTGTCTTTTGGTGCCCACTTTGGCTTGGATAGCAAATGTAGTATATGGGTTTTATTACCATTTGATGAAAAAATCAGAAAAGCGTGAAGAGATTTACAGACTTTAGTAAAAAGATGGCTTTGAATATTTAGGGATAAATATCACATGGGAGCTTGTGAGTTTTGTATCGCTTAACATTATATTGTTCATTAGGAAATTAAAATAGATGTTGATGTGGATGCTGCTGCCGATATCTAATGTGGATAGAATAACCCTGATTAAGATGATGGTCTCTCGCCTCTAGTTCGTTATGTCCTCAGCGTCTGCCCGGTATGGGTAAATGAGAAAATTTTTAAATAAACAGAAACTCTTCTGAACAACCTGATTTGTTGGCGAGAGAGGGTGAGAATAAAAGTAACTATCTTCTGAAGTCTCAGACAGAAGGAGGCTTGGCCGTCCCTTATTTCCACAGATATTTCTGGGAAGCCCAATTACTAAAATTTCAGGAATTCTGATTTTGAAAGATTTTTACTAAATAAGAAAAAAGGGGGATTTTGTAACATTTATGAATTTTTGAAATCAGGGATTTTGTTTCACGGGAATCTAGGAGATGACAAATGTTTTATTCTTGCAATTATACTTGATTATTTAAAGAAGATATTAAATATTAACACGTCAATTGGATAATATAAATATATATAGGATAATATAAATATATATAAAATTGTTAAGATACAGGGTTTTGGAAGAGAAAAGGTTGCATTTGGTTAAACATTTAATCCATGAAGATGAGTTGTTGCCATTTAATGTGATGAAGACACAGTTTAGCTTAAGTAAAGTGCACGATTTTAGATATTGTCAAATTCAACAAGCGATGAAGAGTATGAAGGAATCAAATTGAGGAATGGATTATTTTTTGATTGGTTGCCATTTAAAAAAGAATCTATCTAATATTAATAAACATATATTTTATACAATATTCTATAATATAATAAATATAATATTAATAAAAAATTAACCGTGATTCCTTATATATTTAATCTTTAAGAAGAAGATTAGTTGAGAAAGTAAAGAGTAAATATTGCAGAGGCTCAATATATATAAAAACAAAAGTGGGATGTCAATTAATCAAACTATAAATTAATCCAATTGATCCATTAGTTCTATTATTTTCACCAGGTATTATACAGAATGGAGAAGATAGCTGACAATACTTGTAAGTTGTGTAAGAAACAAGGGCAGAATTGATACATTTATCATAGGGTATAAAGATATAGAGGGGAAACTGGGGACTTAGATCTCCATTGAGGTCAAATCAACAATTGTAACCAGTTCTCTGGAACGGAAGAGATGAAATGAGGAAGAAGAGTTCGTAAGTAGGCGACTTTATACAGCAAGAGTGGATTTGGTTAGGAAATGGATAGGGAAAAAATTGAATACTACAGAATGGAAGAATTTTTTTCAGAGAGTAATAAAATACAAGAGGGCGTGGCTTTGCTCCTCAGAGAATTTAAAAAATTGGGAGAAGATTTTGCAAAAAATGTAGCGTAGAGCATTAAAACTTGGGGGAGAGGGATAATCAATCGCCTATTTTCTTCGGGGTTTCTTTGTTTTTTTAAATCTTGTTTTTTGTCGACTTTTTTGATTATTATTTTTTTTCTGAACAATTCAAAAAAGGGCAGGAGTTAGGGAATTAGAAGGATTGTTGTTTTTTTCTGGATTTATGTTTTGTATTTCTGCAGTACGTTTTGTAGATTTAAATAAAGTTAAATAAAAAAACAAACAATCTCATCATTCCGATGATGCCACAATGACTGGACGATATAGAACGCCCCGTCATCCAGAGTTCCGCTGAGGGATTTTGTAGGCGTTTGTGGAGAGAGGAGTGTTGTAAGTGATTTTTGCAAATATGATGAGAAAAAAGCGATTTAAGCGCATTATAGTTCTCTCTGACACCGAGGACAGCAGTGATGATGACGATTTCCATCAGGTGAGCGTCATTTTTATATTTTTAAATAATGAGAATACATTTGGGATAAAAATCCCATTAAAAACAAATGGTGGCACAAAATAGAGCTCCAGGAAGAGGCATGATGGGCTGATAGTTTGGATCATGTTTGTAGAGTAATGACTGCCTTTAGTTGTGGTATTTGTGTCAACATGTCCATGTACAGGGTACATAATAATATTGTATGAAGACACGAAAATGTCACCACCGCCCCTATCCATATCCTAACCATAAGTGTCCCGCACACCCGTCCTACTCTGCACATGAAGTAAGCGCAGGCCAATGGTAACTATATTCATATAGGCATCTACCTGTAAGTCAGTGAAAAATGGAGGAAGATTATAAATTACAGATGTTCATGCTCATAGATTCTATCTGACATGTTTGACAATTTTTCAGTATCATCCACGAAAGAAGCCAATACCGAGGTCTCCAGGCCAGGTTATCATCAGTGGCTTCAATTCGGGCCCGACTCCGAATTTACCAGGTACTGTGCTCCGATCCAGTAACAGCTCTGATATATTGATGTGTCATTATAGTCATTGGGTGCAGCTCATTGTGGTCAGGGCTTGGATTTATCTCTATTGTACATCTAAGGTAATGAGTTCATATTAAACATTTCTTTTCAGCATTTGGTCAGGAATATTTATGCAGGCATTATAAAGTCAGACAGAAATGAGATTTGGGGATTTCTTCTCATGGTGGCCATATACAGGGCAGGTTACTGTACCTGAATGTGGTGTTTTGCCCCATGTACATATAGGGGTACACTTGATGCATTATTAGGATTTATGTCTTTTGACAATATTCTAATAAGAGATTTATGTTGTGTTGCCCCCACAGATCTGATTTTACCACCTTCAGATCCTGATCCGGACAGTACCACCTGGTAAGACCCACGTCTCCTCCATTACTAGGTATATGATGGGGATTAATGATTAATGGTCAGCTCATTATTTGTTACCTTTATTTCACAGCTCCGATGCCATCATTATTAATTATGATGAGGATTCCAATAGAGCAGGAACTTCCGCATATAATAGTAAGTGATCATTTCTAGATACAATCAGGGTAATGTTATTGTAGAAACAACATTGAATTTTCTGTACTGTCACAGATCAGTTACAAAATGTAACAATTAAAGGCAAATTATAAATGGGTCTGTGCATTTTTAAATTAAAGTTACATTAAAGGGGTAATCCTATTTTAGATAAGCTTTATTGGTGTGAGTCCTATGTCTGGGACACTTCCATAGTGGCAGAACAACATTTCTTTTCAGCATTTGGTCAGGAACATTATTCATGCATTCGCTCTATAGTCGGTCAGGATTGGGATTCGGGGATTTCTTCTCATGGTGGCTTTGCACAGTGCAGGTTACTTTAGCTGAATGTGGTCTATTTCCTAATCTACATATAGGGGTACACTGAATACTGTATTAGGATTTATTTCTTTGATGTTCCTCTGTAGTTGTTATTACAATATTCTAATAAGAGATTTATGTTGTGTTGCCCCCACAGATCTGATTTTACCACCTTCAGATATTGATCCGGACAGTACCACCTGGTAAGACTCACATCTCCTCCATTACTAGATATCTGATGGGGAATAATGATTAATGGTGGCTCATATTCTGTTACATTTATGTCACAGCTCCGATGATGACATCATTGTTATTACTGACGATGACGATTCCAATACTGGAGAATCTTCCACATATCATGGTAAGTCATCACTTCTAGATACAACCAGGGTTATGTTATTGTAGAAAGAACAATGTTTTTTTGTACTGTCAGTTTCCAAATCTAACAACTAAACGCAAATTACAGTTGGGTCTGTACCTTTAACCCCTTAGGGACTGGTCAATTTGTAGTCTACTTATGTCTCTTCCTCTCCTTCTTCCTTGAGACTTATCTGTTTTTATATTTCCATCCACATTGACATATAATGGGTTGTTTATAGTGCAATGAGATGTTCTTCTCAATGGCACAATTCACATTACCATACAATGTATTGCAAAATGCAAAAAAATTCAAAGTAAGGGAAAACTGAAAAAAAAAATGGATTTTTTGGAGGGTTTTTGATTTTTAAGGTCTTCATTGCACAGTAAAATGAACCTGGAAATATGATTCTCCAGGCCAGTATGATTATGTCCATACCAAACGTGCAAAGTTTTTCTTTTTAAGTGTGAAAAACAATTCTGATATTATTAATAAATATATTTGATTTTGTCGCCATTTTCTGAGATCTGTAACATTTTTATTTTGCTATTGATGGAGGCGTATGAGGGCTTGTTCTTTTATAAGGCGGCTCGATGTTTTTATTGATAATATTATGGGGTGGATGTGACATTTAAATTGCTTCTTATTGCATTTTTTGAGTAGTTGCAGAGAGAAAAAAAAACACAATTCTGGCATTTTGATTTAGATGTATTTTCACTTTACAGCATTTATTATGTTTTCTCTCTAGCATGGATCTGCATTCTGACCTGTCTGATTACAAATTTTCATTCTTCCATATTTCTGTACAGAAAATTTACCATCTGATAGTGAGGAGAGCTCCGCTACAGAGGAGAGGTGAGTTATGCCGGATGCATCTACCTCTGTGGAAAACCATGAACTAGGTCAGATGTTTCCTTTGGATTTATTTCTGATTCCTTATCTTTCCCAGGACACCACTATGTAACATCCCCGGCTGTTTCCTGGAAGACATTATTTCTCCATCTTCCATCTACGTTACCCACTTTCAGGTAACAAAGGAGAAGCTGGTGGAGCGACTGTACCATCTATACAACAGGACAGTCTTCGAGAATAAGGTATCTTATTATCGGTATCTGGGCGACACATGACTTATCCATTATCTCCACCTTCAAACAATCATTTCTATCATTCTAAGTTTCTGAAGAGCACCCTAACTCCCTTGTCATGGTTCTGAAATCTCAGGCAAAACTCACTTAGTTTGGTAAATGCCATCACCTTCTTCTTATCTGTGGGATGAGTGGAGACCTTACATGATCCATCATGCAGACATATAGAGATTAGCAACTTCTTGTAGTTCACAGGATTTTACATTTACATATAAAAACCAATTTGTTGACATCTGGACATTTTAGGAAAGGTTTATTTTTATTTTTGTTCTGACATGTTGGACTTCTCAGTAGACCCCATGTCCCATACAAGGAGACTAGTGCTGTAAATCACACAGGAGAGTTGGGTGCTTTGTTAGAATGGGGTCAAAGAGTTTACAGATTTAGTGGAATTTGTTTCCTCTATTTTAGCTCCCGAGGAAAATGGACGTAGTCTGGAATAAGAGGCTGACATCAGCATCCGGTCAATGCCGTCACAAGTTGGAGAACAACCACCGTTCCTCAGTTATTGAGCTTTCCGATAAGGTCTTGGATTCTTCCGGTAGGTTTCATATCACGTCCATCCTGCAGCTTTATGAGACAACCTCTATAGGTTGCAAAACTGCTACTTGTGATGTAATACATCTTATAAATTCATCGTACATGCTGTCATGGGAAAAACTAAGTACACCCTCTTTGGAATCTAATGTTTTACATATTAGGACAAAATCAAAAAAAGCATCAGGTCCTTAGAAGATCTTAAAAGTAAGAAAATACAATCTCAGAAAACAACATGATAAATAATATAGTGTAATTATGCAAAAGCAGTGTGTGATAAATTAAGTACACCCTTACTGCAGCTTCAAGTTATTATTGATAAAGATCATTCTAAAAGCTAGTGATTCATGGGGTGTACTTATTTTTCACTCTCTGCTTCTGCATTTTGAAGTAGTTATTGGTAAATAAGTAATGGCACGATGTGACTTTTCATGTGTTTTTCATCTCAGGATGTATTTACCTAATTTGAAGACGTTTTAAGGATCAGATATTTTATATTATATCCTGAATCCTGATATGTAAAACCAAAGAGTTCAAGCAGGGTGTACTTAGATTTTCTTATGCCTGTATAAACTCTTTTTTAGTGCGACTACGATCCACACTTGCGCACGAGATGTGCCATGCTGCCTGTTGGATAATCGACGGTGAAGGCAGAGATAACCATGGCCCGTTATGGCAGACTTATACCAGAAGGGTAAATGACATCCATCCCGAGCTGCCGGAAGTGACGATGTGTCACAGCTATACCATCAGCTATAAGTACAACTACCAGTGCTCCCTGTGTGATAACAAGTAAGTAGATTTGATGATTCATCGCGTCATGAAACACAATCACCGTGCAGAGACGTCAGGGCGGTTCTGTTGGTATAAGGCTTTTATACTTTACTACTATCAGAGCGGACTGACGTCTGGGGACTGTAGGGCTTAGGATGCTACATGTTATATTTTCTGTGCTGGGGCCAGTCCTTAATATATTGGTTTCAATTTGTTCTTTTTAACATGATCCATGGTATTAACCAACGTTCATTCCAGTCTGGTAACCAATATTTCTCTTATCTTTGTAGACTTGGGCGTTTTCAAAGAATAGCTGATAATAAATCTTATTGCCGCCGGTGTGGAGGCCGATTACGTCAATTGTCCATCAGCTAAACATGTAACTATTCCTCAGAATATTTAGTCTCTAATGTTGTTTCTTTATAATTTAAAGTTCAGATACTTTTATATATTTTCCCCTGAGTAGCGAGACAATGAGTATTTGTGCTCATCACCAGCACCAGCGATTAGCAGCAAACATTCAGAATCCATCCTCATAGGTTACCATATTAATACTGGATACATTTCCATAACTTGCTGGATATGGAACGATTGATAATTTCCATCAATTATCTACAATGCTTTTGAAAACCTTTTATAATTTCAAGCTTAGTTGGATGTAATTATGTTTCTTTATATTTTCAGGTTCTCTATTTGAACTATTTGAACATTGAGATTTGTCTAAATATCATCATCTCATCTACCTAAGATGAAGGTAAGAAAGAAGCCTCCACTATCATCAACAATCAGTAATAAGCTATTTTTAAAATATTGAGAATCTTAAGTCTCTAATTTAGTCTCTTATTGCCGTATATCATTTAAAGTGTAACTACTTTTATATATTTTGCTTTTCTTTCACCACGTAGGGAGACAATCAGCATACGTCTTCATCACGAGCAGCTAACAACAAACATTCAGAATCCACCTATCCTGATTCACACAAAGCTTCCAACATGTATTTTCCAGGTAAATATTTTGTTTTTCCTCCATGACTTCTCTTTAGTTTGTTTTATTTGATAACCGGTATATATTCAAAATTTTTAAAAAAACAAGTATTTTAATTGTTTTCAGATTAATGAGAAAGGCGTCTTATTGTTTCTATACAGGCATGAGACATCTTGTTAGAAAGAGGTGAAGACCTGCACCCACCTGCGCTGACAACATGATCAGAAGCAGTTTCCAAGACCTGGAGAATCTCTACATGTGTTTTTTCAGAGCTGCCCAGCAATGGATATGATGGATATGGTGTGGAACATTTGAACATTGCTTTTTTTTTACATTTAAATATAAAAAACATAAAAAAATATATATATATAATTCTTTCTAGTTTTGGATTTTTGTTCTGGAAAGCGATGGTTTTTGCTAAACATATTACAATCAATATAAACCTAAAGAACTTCAACTTGGGTTACTACAACTATCACTGTCATTCATTACTCCTTTTCGAGTTACCTTGCTTGAGTTGTATTTATTTTTTTATTATTTTCTAATAAATATATCTTTTAATCATGTGGGGATGTCATTCATTTTGGTTTATATCTATTTTGTCAAAGTGTTTTCCCAGTTACTTCTATGTGGATCCAGTTTAGGATTTTTTCCTTGTTGTATATTACAATCAATACTGTCTACGTGTGTTATTCAGCCTTCATCTGCCTCTAACAGCGAAGCTCCGTCTACGTCTGTTAAATGCTGCTGTCAGTCTGTGACAGCAGCATTTAATGTGCGCCGGCAGGGGGGCTCACTATTCTAGGCGCCCAATGGCCCCCCGAGACGTTATCATGGCGCGTCAATGGGTTGCCATCATGGTCGGGAGTCTGCTGAAGACCCACATGCCGGTCATGATACAAAAGTTCAAATCGCCTGTTTTACCCCATTAAAAATGATGAAATATAAAAAAATACACATATTTGATATCACTGCGATCATCAAAGTCCATCTATCAATGTATAGAATAAATTATTCCAATCAGTAAATGGCAAGAAGAAAATCAAAACGCCAAAATAGCATTTTTTCAGCCATCGCAACAGCACAAAAAAATGTAATCAAAACATCCTATCCACCCCAAAGTTATATCAGTAAAAACAATGTCTCGGAGTACAAGAAACCAGACCTCGCACAGACCCAAGTCCTGAAAAAAGAAAATACTGCAGTGCATACAGCTTGAGGCTGATGTTGACGTTCCGGAAATGGAGGGTGAGGAGAAGGTGCAGGAACTGCTGTAGAAGGTGGGGGCAACCCTGATTGAACCAGGGCCCGCAATCCTCGGTGTCGGTAGCACATGTTCCGTCCCTGGGTTGACTGGGCCCCGGCTTCCATAATATTTACCCAGTGTGCCGTCAGGGAAATGTAGTGTCCCTGGCCACAAGCACTTGTCCACGTGTCCGTGGTTAGGTGGACCTTCCCAGTAACTGCATTGTGAGGGCACGGGTAATGTTATGGGACACGTGCTCGTGTAAGGCGGGGACAGCATACCGGGAGAAATAGCGGCAGTTGGGGACCAAGTAGCGAGGGACAGCCGCCATGAGGTTGCGGAAAGCTTCTGTCTCCACAAGCCTAAAAGACAACATTTCCAGTGCAAGCAGTCTGGAAATGTGGCAGTTTAGTATTTTGGCCTGTATGTGAGTGGTTGCGTATTTGTGCTTGCGTTCCAAGGACTGGGGTAGGGACAAACACTTGGTTGCAAGTGCAGGTGGGAGGCAACTTCGCTCGCATCATGGATAGGGGATTTGATAGAAGAAGATGCGCAATCAGCTGTAGATTTGGTGCAGGCTGAATAGGATACTATCCCCCGTAAGGATATAGATAACAGCCGTACTCAAAGGTAATTTGCAAAGGTGGAAACAGTTTATTCAAATATATACATTCACCACACCGTTGAAAACCAACAAGGAGGAGCTTAAAGCGATATGCCATGACGTTTCGACCAAAAGTGGTCTTTTTCAAACATCGGTATAAGAGAAATATAGAAGCATTAATAGCATATAAAAGCACCTGAAGGGTTAATAAACTTCTGGAATGTGGTTTTGAGCACCTTGAGGGGTGCAGTTTTTAGGAGGGTGTCACTTTCGGGTATTTTCTGTCACATAGGCCTTTCAGTCACTTCAAAGGTGATGTGGTTCCTTTCAAAAAAATTAAAAGTTTTATTGGAAAAATTAGAAATTGCTGATAAACCTTTAACCCTTCTAACTTTCTAACAAAAATAAATTGTTTAAAAAATTATGCAGAAGTAAAGTAGACATGTGGGAAATGTTAGGGAAATTAGGGAAACTATTTTGTGTGATATAACTCTCTGGTTTAAGAGCATAAAATTCAAAGTTGAAAATTGCTGAAGTTTCAAAATTTTTCACCAAATTTTTGATACTTCACAAATAGATGCAAAAAATATTGACCTAAATTTACCACTAACATAAAGTACAATATGTCACAAAAAAACATAGGGTTGGAGTATAATAATGACTTTGTGGAAGAGCAATGGAATAAAAACAAGCACAAAGATATAAGGGGTAAAAAGAAGATTTTATTTATAGATGGGGATTATTTTATATTATAATATCATGTATGTGTAAATTATTCATCTATCAGACTAATCCTATTTATGGGCCGTGTTGATCCAGAGGAAGGTGAAAACCCCCTGTGAGGAATAGGCTAATTGTCCTCATATCAGGGGGGAAAATTCCTTCCTGACCCCAAATAAAGAATGGCGGTCAGAATAAATCCCAGGATCAAAGGCTGATACCGAACCTGTGAAATGTAAGTGCAAATTAAAAACAAACAGAAACAAATGATTTTTGCATGTGTGCACTAATTTATGTCTATATTTGGCTTAGCTAACATTTTTTTTAACTAATATTTTATTTCATACCTTATTCTTATACTCTCAAAGTATGTACCCACTTATTAACCTCTCACACTAAATGTATGTAGGGGCCGTGTTGATCCAGAGGAAGGCGAAAACCCCCTGTGAGGAATAAGCCAATTGTCCTCATATCAGGGGGGAAAATTCCTTCCTGACCCCAAATATGGCGATCAGAACGAATCCCAAGATCAAAGGCCAATACCTGACCTGTGTAATGTACCTAACCTGTGTAATGTATCTAAGCTGTGTAATGTACATGACCTGTGTAATGTACCTAAGCTGTGTAATGTATCTAAGCTGTGTAATGTACCTAAGCTGTGTAATGTACCTGACCTGTGTAATGTACCTAAGCTGTGTAATGTACCTGACCTGTGTAATATACCTAAGCTGTGTAATTTTCTAAGTAACAAAAATTATTTGCTAGTACTAATTATCATTTATATTTGAATAAACTAATTTTTCTTTTTAACTAAGAAAATGTTATTTTATTTTTTATAATTTCTTTTCTTCTGTGTGAATCTACTTATTAATTTATGATACTAAACCTATGTAAGGCCGTGTAGATCCAGAGGAAGGCGAAAACACCTATGAAGAATGGGCCAATTATCCTCATATTAGGGGGAAAAATTCCTTCCTGACCCCGAATATGGCGATCAGATTAAATCCCGATCAAAAGCCGAACTATGTCCTACATCTATGTGCCAAAATTACTGTGTGCACTGTGTGTGCCTATACTAATCATGTAGTGTGTGTGCCTATACTAATCATGTAGTGTGTGTAGCTATACTGATCATGTAGTGTGTGTGCCTATACTGATCATGTAGTGTGTGTGCCTATACTGATCATGCAGTGTGTGCCCCTATACTGATCATGGATCATGCAGTGTGTACCCCTATACTGATCATGCAGTGTGTGCCCCTATACTGATCATGTAGTGTGTGTGCCTATACTGATCATGCAGTGAGTTCAGGGATAATGGCCGCTCCGTGTACATTCTGCTGCTCCGCTGCCCCAGGATGATTTTTCCTGAACTCACCAGATGGAAACTTAACACAGGCCGCTCCTGGGGTAGAAGATCTTCGGGCTGGAGGGATGTCAAATTCCAGCCCAGGATTGGAGGAGGCCAGGTCAAGGGTCTGGGGCAGCAAAACAATGGCAGTGGTCCAGCATGAAGATGTTATAGAGAGAGCTGATGTTGAAGGGCAGCCGAGGTGACGTACAGCAGCAGAGACGAGGTACGGGTCAGGAGGCATGGAGTTCTGGACAGTTGGCACGGACTCATCCTGCAAGACATAAGAGGAAGACATGAAATATTCTGTCTACCGCATCTTCTGTTATTAGGGGAATGGTCTTTATAATTAACCATTCCGCTATGTAACATCTGATACAATGTACTGATATAATAGGTGTCCTGTCTGTACAGCGGTTACTCACCAGATGGTCATGGAATCTTTCACAGTCCAGATCTTTTCATCCACCTAAGAAAAACAGAGACATAAAGCCATTAGCAGAAAATGTAAAAAAAGACAAGATGGATGATGATTACCACAATGTGAGAACACCTAATGGGAGTTATCCCCAGATGAAAAGATCCTTACCGGGCCCAGTTTGATGACACGTACGTAAATCCGGCCACGGGGTGAAGGACTGTATGCTCCGGCCACTGCAGATGATGGTTCTCCAGAACTGGCCTGAATGGTGTAAATGGCGGCTCTGCACTCCTTTTCTCCAGTTCCTCCCAGCCAATGGTGGTAAAAAACGGATGTTCTCGCTCACACCCAGGCACGTCTGAGGGTCTTTGCGCAGCAGCTTCTTGATGAGATGTTTCACGTAAGCATCAAGCCAGGATGGAAATTTTGGCTTTTCGTTGATGAAAGCTTTGAAAGCCGTTTGCTTGACGGGGCCGTTGTAAAATGGGAATCGTCCTGCTGCCATCCGGGATACCACGATCCCGAGGCTCCACCAGTCCACTGCTGCACCGTATGGTTTTCTACGAAACACCTCAGGGGCCATGTAGTGGAAAGTGCCCGTCACTCCAGACATGTTTTTGGAGGAGGTGACGCCATCTTGGGCAAGTTCTAGATCGATTATACGGATGTGGCCATCTGCATCCAACATGATGTTTTCCGGCTTTATGTCTCTGCAATGAAAGAAGAAAATAAAATTAGAAATCTGTCCAGTGATACAAGAGATGGAAAATGGATCACTACAAGACCAGGTAGAATAGGGGGCAGGACAGCAGGAATGCTGAGGGCCATATCTCCAGAATGTAAAGGAGACAGAGAGAAGGAGGAACGTTCTGCTTACCGGTGGACGATGTTGTGTCCATGGAGGAACTGGAGGCCACATACAATCTCTGCTGTGTAGAATCTGACGGAGAGAACAGAGTGTAGTATCAATGTCATCAAACCCTTCTCTAGCAATTCCCAAATATCCTGGCACCCCACTGCCTGCATCCAGCACCCTAAACATATGCCCTGCCAGTGCTTCCTTAGCTACACCCAGACCTCGGTTTTTTTCCATCTCCTTAGTTCTCCTTTAGATATATTTTCCGTTTTCTCACCTCACATTGCCGATGTTCAGGCAGTCGCACATCCTGATCAATTCCTCCAGGCTGCCACCGAACAGATACTCCGAGATGAAATATGCCCTCTGCAGAGACTGGTGTGCAGCATAGAGGTGGCATAAGAATGGCCAGTCTCTGGCCGCCAGGAGTATCCGCCGCTCTCGCATAATGGTGTCCTCATTGTCCTCTTTTTTGGTAATCATTGATGTTACGGCCGGGGACTGATGCCAGGACCACCTGAAAAAGACAAATGAAGAATACTTGGAAGGTGTCTGCAGGAAGTGGAAGGGATCTGGATTTTCTACTAAGGCACATGATAAAACTGAGTGGTTTCTCAATCTGCTGGTAACCAGGACCATGTAGAGGAGCAAATCTCTGCTCATAATGCACTGCCTACTCCAGGGATGGGCTATGGAAAGGTGATAAAAAATAGTCAGCATTTTTATTTCATAAATCAATAATACACATGAAAATAAGCAATGTGTAATAAATCTAATCACAGAAATCTGCTTTTTTTCTCTACCAGGACTGATTTTTCATTTTCTAAAATTCTCAATTTTCGGTTAAAATCTGTATTCTGTGATAAAAGATTGTTGCATTACTGAGAAAGGAGGCGACAGTTGGTACTGATAATATTCTATGTAGAAGAGAAGTGGAAGGAGGAGGGAGGAATTCTGCCTTTAGCTCCTCCCTCTCCCCCTTTACATAGAATATTATCAGCACCAACTGTCATCTCCTATCTCAGTAACATAACAATCTGTCTTCACTAAATACAGATTTTACACGAAAATAGAGACTTTGAAAATGAAAAATCAATCTTGGTGGAGAAAGAAGCAGATTTCTCAAATAATATTTATTATGTTGCTTATTTTCATGTGTGCTGTTAATGAAATAAAAATTAAAACAACAGCGACTCTTTAAAGGGTTTTCCACTGTTACCATATGGGAATAAACATAACAAGCATTAGTGGAGGCTTTGAGTTGGCATTAGTGTGGTCTGAATATCATTGTCTATTAAGGTTTAATAAAAAAACAGAGAGCAACGTATGTACAATATGGCCGCCTGATAGGAGCCAATATTGATGATGACATGGAAAAAAACAATGTCCCCTGCTCCCTACAGCTGTGACCCCTGAGATCAACCATCCAGTGTAGAAGAATACCACGTTATAGCAGCACTAGACCTAACTATGGAGATGACTTATGTCATCTCACAGAACACTACAATGTGCAACAACAAAGCATGACATGGCTGATAACAGAGAACAACACATGAGGATATAATAAAAACTTCAGGTTTAAAATGAATATAAAATATGTAGGACTTACTTTGCCAAAGGCGCCCCTACCCAAGACCTGGTGGATGTCGAAGCGGCTGATGTTAAGCCTGGCATAGGGGCTGGATGATCCAGGGTCTCCGCTGCATCCAGGTGTTGACTCCTCCAATCCATTGTTGGCTTCTCTCCTCTTCTTCGTGATCTTCTTGAATCCGGTCACACTGTCCTCTTCTCTCTTCTTCTTCTTCTCCTCGCTCTGTTCTCCATGTCTAGTAGACGCCATTTGCAAAAATATCTTCCAAAATCTTCCAAACCGCAAACCTCCGTCCGATCGCTTCAGCCGACAGATGAAAGTAAACGGCAGTTGGTCGTGTGCAGGTGAGGTCAGAGGTGATGGAACCTCAGGTGGCACCTGCCAGGCAGCAGGTCATGGACCTGCTCTGCTCTATACACTGATGTGGGCATCATGGGTGACAGTTTAGAGTCCAGAGGAACGGCAGAGAACTTCATTTCGACTTATAGTGTTTTTTTTTTATTATTATTCTATTAATCCCTTCATGCAGGAGGCAGGCGACGCCAGTAGAAACTTCAACTGGATGTGCGTCCCTATATGACTATGGGAATGCATTATACTAATATACAGTATATGACTATGGGGGTGCATTACACTAATATATATGACTATGGGGGGGCATTATACTAATATATATTTATTTACTTATTATTTATTATTATAGCGACATTTATTCCATGGCACTTTACATGTGATAGGAATATACATAGCAAAAACATTTACATAATCTTAACAAAACGAGTCAGCGACTGGTACAGGAGGAGCGAGGACCCTGCCCGCGAGGGCTCACATTCTACAAGGGATGGGTGAGGATACAGTAGGTGGGGGTAGAGGAGGTCATGCAGTAATGTGGTGGAGTGATGGTTACTGCAGGTTGTAGGCTTGTCGGAAGAGGTAGGTCTTCAGGTTTCTTTTGAAGGCTTCCATGGTAGGCGAGAGTCTGATATGTTGGGGTACAGAGTTCCAGAGTAGGGGGGATGCACGGGAGAAATCTTGTATGCGATTGTGGGAAGACGAGATAAGAGGGGAGTAGAGAAGGAGATCTTATGAGGATCGGAGGTTGCGTGCAGGTAAGTACCGGGAGACTAGGTCACAGATGTATGGAGGAGACAGGTTGTGGATGGCTTTGTATGCCATGGTTAGGGTTTTGAACTGGAGTCTCTGGGCAATGGGGAGCCAGTCATATATATGACTATGGAGGTGCATTATTCTAATGAATATGACTATGGAGGTGCACTATACTACTATGTATGACTACAGGGGTGCATTATACTAATATATATGACTATGCGGGTGCATTATACCAATATATATGACTATGCGGGTGCATAATACTACTATGTATGACTATGGTGGTGCATTATACTAATATATATGACTATAGGGGTGCATTTTACTACTATATATGATTATGGGATGCATTATACTAATACAGTATATATGATTATAGGGTGCATTATACTAATATATATGACTATGTGGGTGCATTATATTACTATATATGACTATGGTGGTGCATTATACTACTATGTATGAATATGTGGAAGCATTATACTACTATTTATGACTATGATGGTGCATCATACTACTTTATTTGAATATGGGGTGCATTATTATATATGACTATGGGGTGAATTATATTACTGTATATGACTATGGGGGTGCATTATACTGCCAAAGTATAACTACAGGGTGAATTATACTGCTTTATATGACTATGGGGGTTCATTATACTACTATATTTGACTATGGAGTGAATTATACTACTATATATGACTATGGGGGTGCAATATACTACTATGAATGACTATGGGGTGCATTATACTAGTATGTATGACTATGATGGTGCATTATACTACTATATATGACTATATATGACTATGGGGGTGCATTATCTTACTATGAATGACTATAGGCATGCATTATACTACTATATAGGACTATGGGGTGCATTAGTAGGACAATGATCCAAAACACACCAGCAAGTCCACCTCTAAATTGCTTAAGAAAAACAAAATTAAGACTTTGTAGTCGCCTAGTCAAAGTCCTGACCTTAATCCGATTGAGATGCTGTGGCATGACTTTAAAAAGGCGGTTCATGCTCGGAAACTCTCCAGTGTGGGTGAATTACAAAACTTTTGCGAAGATGAGTGGGCCAAGATTCCTACAGAGAAATCCTCATTGTAAAAGACTCATTGCCAGTTATCACAAACTCTTGATTGCAGTTGTTGCTGCTAAGGGGGGCCCAACCAGTTATTTGGTTTAGGGGGCAATCACTTTTTCACACAGGGCCTTGTAGGTTTAGATTTCTATTTCTCTTAATAATAAAAACCTTCATTTAAAAACTGCATTTTGTTATATTTGTCGAATATCTAAATTTGTTTTGTGATCTGAAACATTTAAGTGTGACAAACATGCAAAAGAATAAGAAATCAGGAAGGGGGCAAACACTTTTTCACATCCCTGTATCACTGTATATACCAGGATGGGGCCCAGGATGAGGGACATATATACCAGGATGGAGGGCGTGTATATACAATATATATATATATATATATATATATATATATATATATATATATATATATATATATATATATATATATATACACACTGGTGCCCAATAGAGAAAGGGAAAGGGGATAATATACTTTACCAAACAGCCAACACCAGACCGGACAGGTGTCATTGGCAGTTATATGTACAGTGTGGATGGAGTCTTATAGCACTATTGTACTGTGTATGTGGTTACTGTGTGCGGGGGACACATGATGGAGCAGTCCCTTATATAGAGGTCCTGACTGGCACTGGTATAAGGCACTCTGGTTGGTGCTGTTCTGCCATTTGCACCATGTAATGAGCATGTGGCCGGCTGTAGATGGTGATGTTATGTAGTCACAGTAGTATTATTACATGTGTACTAAGCATGAAGGGTGTTATATGTGCTCTGACACAGAATATACTATGTATGAAGACAGGAATATGGTGAGATTGGGGAAGTATATAATAAAGCCATCAGTGATATATATAATACAGGTTGTACCGTTACCAATGGCCGATCACATGTGATATACAGTAATCCCACCACAACCCCAGGGAAGGACGGGTCACTGCTGTGCCTTTTACCTTATTATAACTCAGCTCTGGGGTCACTGAAATCTTCTTTCTCTTTATAGTGTCGCTTTTATTAATATTATTTACATATAACCCAAACAAAACAATAAAACCCCCATGAATGAGTGACCCCATTATTAATGCTCCTTTGTGCATTTGTATCACATTCACAGGCACTGAATACACTGTATGATTTACTGCTGCAGTCAGCCATTAGTTATATACAGGTAGATTGTCACCGTAATTGTAATTCAGGTCCTGTCTCACTCCATCTATAAATATATAGACTCCCAACATGTTTCGCCGGCTCTCAGGCATCATCAGGGGGATGGGGCATAAAGGAGTAATCTGTTGCCGCTCACTTCCACATTAGGAGGTTTGCAGTACAGATGACTAATGACTGTTACGGATCCGGGTGGTGGAAACTCTGTGCTGCGGTGAAAGGAGGGACCAGAGGGGCATGACTAGGTATCAACTCGGACTGACCAAGGTCGCACGGCGGCTCAATCGACTCCGTGAACCAGGGAAGGACCGAGCAGAGGGACCAGGTGTTACTCTGGGCCAGTCCTTGTATGAGAGCAGGTGACTTCCACGGGTCAGAAGGCAGGGACTGACCTGTACAGCGGACGAGCACAGCAGGCAGGCTGACGGGTGATCCGGGTAGACGGACTGGTAGACACCATGGGTAACTGGCAAGAGCCTCCAGGTAGGCTGGCTGGTAGGCAGGTAACTGGCAGGTAACTGGTACGTTCTCCAGGTAGGCAGGCAAGCCTGGCCCATAAAAAGTCTAGCGGGTTTGGACCGTAGGCAGACCGTCGGGCTGGAGAGTATACTTGGCTGGCTTAGACAGGTAGTCAGGCTGTCGGACTGGACTGGTAGTCAGGCTGGCGGACTGGACTGGTAGTCAGGCTGGTGGACTGGACTGGTAGTCAGGCTGGTGGACTGGTAGTCAGACTAGCAGCGGGACCTGAGGGCTGAGGAAGAGTTTAGAACACAAAGCTACAACCTTGCACGGGCAGCTCCATTTTGGAGGAGGTGCCTTTTTTATGAGAGGTCCTCCGGCCATTGGCCGGGGACTCCTTAGGACGGCGCGCGCGGCCCCTTTAAGAGGGAGGGACCATGCGCGCGCCCTAAGCACAGTGCTAGGGAAGCTGCGCACTCCAGCAGCAGCAGGAGGGCCGGAAGAAGCAGGGCCCGGAGCGCGGCGGTAAGGGGGACGGCATCTCTGCCTGTCAGAGGGCAGAGACGCCGATGATACAGTACCCCCCCTTTACGCCCCCTCTTCTTTAGGTCCGAAAAATTTTTTTCAAGAAGAAGCGGGGCGTCGATGTTCTCCCTGGGCTCCCAAGTTCTCTCCTCTGGGCCAAACCCCTTCCAATCCACCAGAAAAAGGTTTTTCCTCTTACCCTCTTGGTGGCCAGAATGTTCTCTACCTCATAGACGTCCTCAGCGGACACCGGAGCTGGGGAGGTACCTGGATTGTCGGAAATAGAATTAAGAACAACCGGTTTGAGGAGAGATATGTGGAAGGAGTTTGGAATCCGTAAGGTGGCCGGGAGTTTTAACTTGTAGGCCACTGGATTGATTTGCTTGAGGACTTCAAATGGACCGATGAACCATGGACCCAACTTATAGGAGGGTATTTTGAGATGAACATGTTTGGAGGAGAGCCAAACCTTGTCTCCCGGACGGAATTGAGGCGGATCCAGACTTCTCTTATCAGCATGTCTTTTCATCTGCTCGGAGGATTGAAGAAGCGCGGATCTAGTGTCCTCCCAAATGGTGGAAAATTCGCTGACCAGAGACTCCACGGCAGGACTGTCCACTGAAGTGGAGACGGGAAACAGAATCCGGGGGTGGTGACCGTAGACCACAAAGAACGGGGACTTGGAAGAAGATTCGCTCTCATGGTTATTATAGGAGAACTCGGCCCATGGTAGGAGCTCTACCCAATCGGTATGGTGAGCGTTGACGAAGTGCCGGAGGAAGCTGGTAAGGATCTGGTTGATACGTTCCACTTGTCCATTGGACTGAGGATGATAAGCCAAGGAGAAATCCAGAGAGACATCCAGCAGCTTACACGTAGCTCTCCAGAAGCGCAAAGTAAACTGGACCCCTCGATCAGACACAATGTGGAGGGGTAGGCCGTGGAGACGAAAGATATGATGGATGAAGTCCTTAGCCAGCACAGATGCAGACGGGAGACCAGGCAGAGGGATAAAGTGGGCCATTTTCGAAAAGCGGTCAGTGACCACCAAATGACAGTACAACCGGCAGAAACAGGGAGATCAGTAATAAAGTCCATAGCAATGTGTTGCCACGTGGCAGCAGGTACGGGAAAAGGCAGGAGACGGCTGGCTGGAAGACATCTGGGAACCTTGTTGCGGGCACAGGATGAACAGGCCGTGACGAAGTCTACAACATCCTTGTGCAGGGAAGGCCACCAGTAATGCCCGGTAATGAGCAGGAAGGTCCTCCTCTGGCCAGCATGGCCGGCTGATTTAGATGAATGACCCCAGTGAAGAACCGCTACAAACGTCTTGCCGGGTGGGAGACGAGACAGGTCCAACGGAGCCACATTCATTACTTTGGAGGGATCGATGACATGCATAGGCTCCTCCTCTTGATCAGAAGACAGGAAGGATCGGGACAAAACGTCGGCTTTAACGTTCTTATCCGCAGGGCGGTAATGAAGGGTAAAGTTGAAACGGGCGAAGAACAAAGACCACCGGGCCTGACGTGGATTGAGTCTTTGGGCATTTTGTAGATATGCCAGGTTTTTGTGGTCAGTATAGATGACCACCGGGTGCAGAGTCCCCTCTAGCAGGTAACGCCACTCCTCCAGCGCCAATTTGATGGCTAGCAGTTCTCGGTCTCCTATGGAATAGTTGCGCTCGGACGAGGAGAAAAGCTTGGAGAAGAAGCCGCCGGTTACCATTCTCCTGGACGGAGATTTCTGGGTGAGCACAGCTCCGGCTCCGGAAGAGGAAGCATCAACCTCCAGAAAGAACTGTTTGTTGCAATCCGGACGGTGCAGCACTGGGGCAGAAGAGAAGGCTTGTTTTAAGGAGAGGAAGGCCTCCTCCACTTCGGACGTCCATTCCTTAGGATTAGCACCCTTACGGGTGAGCGCAGAGATGGGTGCAGTCCGGGAAGAGAAATGCGGGATGAATAGGCGGTAATAGTTACCGAAGCCCAGGAATCGTTAAATCGCCTTCAACCCCTCCGGTCGGGGCCATTTTAAGACGGCAGAGACCTTCTCGGGGTCCATCCGTAGACCGGTTTTAGAGATAATATAGCCCAGGAACGGAAGAGAGGTCTGCTCGAAGAGGCATTTCTCAAATTTTGTGTATAGGTGATTGTGCCTGAGCCTATGCAGGACCTGACGAACATCCCTCCGGTGTGTGGGTAGATCCGGAGAGAAGACCAAGATGTCATCCAGGTACACCACCACGCACGAATATAAGAGGTCACGGAAGATGTCATTAACTAGTTCTTGGAAGACGGCTGGAGCATTACAGAGACCGAAGGGCATCACACGGTATTCATAGTGGCCGTCCCTGGTATTGAATGCCGTTTTCCACTCGTCTCCTTGGCGGATCCGAACCAAGTTATACGCCCCACGAAGATCGAGCTTGGAGAAGATCTTCACACCTTTAAGGCGGTTGAACAGCTCTGAGATGAGTGGCAGGGGGTATTTATTTTTTATAGTAATTTGCTTAAGTCCCCTATAATCGATACAGGGGCGTAGTGAGCCGTCTTTCCTTTTTACGAAGAAGAATCCAGCTCCAGCCGGGGAGGTAGATTTCTGGATGAATCCCCTAGCCAGATTTTCTTCGATGTACTCCGACATGGCCCGGGTTTCGGCCAGCGACAAGGGGTAGATACGCCCACGGGGTGGAGTGGCACTGGGTACCAGGTCGATAGGGCAATCATATGGCCTATGGGGTGGCAGTGTCTCTGCCTCCTTCTTGTCGAAGACATCTGCATAGGACCAGTAAGGTGCCGGTAGACCAGGTAAATTAGCCGGAGTAGATGGAGGTCGAACCGGGCGAACCGGAACCAGGCAGGTCTCATGGCAATCCTGCCCCCAACGGAGCACCTCAGTGGATCGCCAATTCAGAAAGGGTTCATGTCTCTGTAGCCAGGGTAGACCTAGCAATAGGGAGTGAGAGAGTCCGGATACCACATGGAAGGAGATCCTCTCCGAGTGCAATGTGGCACCCCAGGGGGTCTGGTTGCCACAGTGGTAGTAATACCATGTCTGGGAGCAAAACAGGAGTTTCCTGGTCAGGGAACACACTACATGCAACACCTCCTGCTCCAGACCAGAAAGGGGAGGATCCTGCCCTATATAACTGGATCTGGAGGCAGTGTTAGTCAGTCTGAGTGTAGTCAGTGTCAGGAGTCAGATAGGACACGAAGGAGCAAGGAGCTGAGAACTGGAGCTGGCAGAGCTCGTCCTAGCCAGAGCACACACCGAGAACCGGACACCGGAGTCCGAGGCTGTGGGACCCTTCAAGCCCAGCAGCAGAAACCGCACGGCAGGAGATTGTAGGTCTCCTGGCAAACAGAAGCCCGGAGGCTCAGCCACACGAAAGGACCAGTACCGCCACAGAGGAGCGAGGAATACACGGGATCCGAGTCGCCAGCCATACGGGTGAGCAGCACGTTACACTCAGGGACGTGGGCTACAACACGACTATAAGCGGGATAGCCAAAAGAGTACAGTCAGAACGGCAGGCCTACAACTCCACCTGGCCAGGGGAATTCTAGGATTGCTCCCAGACTGACCAGGCCCTCATCCCTAGCAAGTACTCCCGTTGGGCCTATATAATTACCACCAGTAAAGACCCTAGGACTGCACTGCAAAGACTCCGTGTTATTATTACTGATCCAGGCACTATCACCACCATCATGCATACACGCTGCCTGAAGCTACACTCTTCCTGTGGGGAGTCACATCACCTTGCTGCACATACCACCAGCTTCAGCGGACTGCTCCGCAGCGGCGGTTCCCAATAACCGCATTCCACAGGTGGCGTAGTCAGACTATACAAACAGATTCACATAAACTACCCTGGTTTGACCGCCCTGGGTCACAGACCAGGTCACTGCCACGGTGACTACAACCCCCAGCATCTACAAGGCCCAGTTCCCAGGGGGCGCGTCAGCAACATTCCCACCTGAAGGGTCACAGGCTCTGTGACGAGCACGATGGGCACCGGAAGGAGTCTTCCATCCACGGAAGCGACTGCCAATGGTTCAGCCAGAGGTTTGGTGGGAATCTGATACTTCTCTACAAGGGACTGAGAAATGAGATTCCCGGCGTCTCCGGAATCCAGGTGGGCGGTTTCAAAGAAGCGGTTCTCTCCACAGGAAATAGAAACGGATAGAGTCAAGAACGGAGAGGATTTACTCTTGCCTAGGACGACCTCTCCGAGTGGTCCTAGACACTGGATTTTCCCGGCTTC
Organism: Phyllobates terribilis; assembly: GCF_046119375.1. NCBI lineage: Eukaryota > Metazoa > Chordata > Amphibia > Anura > Dendrobatidae > Phyllobates > Phyllobates terribilis. The sequence goes on along the minus strand of NW_027362763.1, from coordinate 800,816,222 downwards.
TCCGGGCAGGAACGGATCAGATGCTCCTTACTACCACAGTAGAAACAGCTCCCCGCGGCACGGAGTATTTCTTGGCGAGACTTGACCATCTTGGTCTGGTTGATCTGCATGGGTTTGGGCGAGCGTGCCTGGGGAGTTGCAGGGTGGGAGGCAGGTTTCTGGAAAACAGGAGCAAGATGAGGAAATCTTCTCTCCCGGGTAGTCTCCTTAGCTTGTTCCAGGAAACGGATGTCAATCCGTGCAGCTAGTGACACCAGGTCATCCAGGGTGGTAGGAATGTCCCGGCCGGCTAGCTCATTCTTTTTCCATCCGGAAAGACCCCCCCAGAAGGTGGACACCAGGGCCTCGTCATTCCAGGCAAGCTCAGAAGCAAGGGTACGGAACTGTATGGCATACTGGCCCATGGTGAGACTCCCTTGGCGGAGTTGGAGCAATGAGGAGGCAGTAGAAGTCCTTCGTCCAGGCTCATCGAAGACCTTCCGGAAGGCAGTGAGGAAATCCGGAAGATCGGACACCAGGGGATCCCCTCTCTCCCATAGAGGGTTTAGCCATGCCAATGCTTCCCCGGTGAGGTGAGACATGATGAATGCCACCTTGGCCCGGTCAGAGGGAAACTGATGTGCCAGTAGTTAAAAGTGCAACGTGCACTGGTTCAGAAAACCCCGACATAAGACGGGGTCACCCCCAAAACAAGGAGGCGCAGAGAGCCGGGGTCCTGAGCTGGATGCTATAGCACAGGTAGGCAGAGGCGCCGCAGGAGCGGGTGTCGCTCGGCTCGAGGTGGACACTGGTGTGACAGGCAGCGTGTCCAGGCGAGAGTTGACAGACCGCAGGTAGGTCAGGATGGTTTCCTGTTGGGATCTCTGATGAGAAACCTCCTGGTACACGTCAGCAAGCGAAGGAGCCTGGGGGCCACTGGGTTCCATGGCCCATGCAAACTGTTACGGATCTGGGTGGTGGAACCTCTGTGCTGCGGTGCAAGGAGGGACCTGAGGGGCATGACTAGGTATCAACTCGGACTGACCAAGGTCGCACGGCGGCTCAATCGACTCCGTGAATCAAGGAAGGACCGAGCAGAGGGACCAGGTGCTACTCTGGGCCAGTCCTTGTATGAGAGCAGGTGACTTCCACGGCTCAGAAGGCAGGGACTGACCGGTACAGCGGATGAGCACGGCAGGCAGGCTGACAGGTGATCCGGGGAGACGGACTGGTAGACACCATGGGTAACTGGCAGGAGCCTCCAGGTAGGCTGGCTGGTAGTCACGGCAGGTAACTGGCAGGTAACTGGTAAGTTCTCCGGGTAGGCAGGCAAGCCTTGCCCATAGACAGATTGGCGGGTTTGGACCGTAGGCAGACCGTTGGGCTGGAGAGTGTACTTGGCTGGCGGAGACAGGTAGTCAGGCTGGCGGACTGGACAGGTAGTCAGGCTGGCGGACTGGACTAGTAGTCAGGCTGGCGGACTGGACTGGTAGTCAGGCTGGCGGACTGGTAGTCAGACTAGCAGCGAGACCTGAGGGCTGAAGCAGGGTTTATAACACAAAGCTACAACCTTGCACGGGCTCCTCCATTTTGGAGGAGGTGCCTTTTATATGAGAGGTCCTCCCGCCATTGGCCGGGGACTCCTTAGGATGGCGCGCATGGCCCCTTTAAGGAGGAGGGAGCACGGGCGCGCCTTAAGCACAGTGCTAGGGAAGCTGCGTGTGCCGGCAGCAGCAGCAGGAGGGCCGGAAGATGACGGGCCCGGAGCGCGGCGGTAAGGGGGACGACGTCTCTGCCTGTAAGGGGGCAGAGACGCCGATGCTACAATAACGTCACATCCGCACAGACCTGCCAGGACGTAGCACAATCAGCAGATCTCATGCTCATGTACCAGTCTAATATATAGAACAGGACGTGATTCTTACTCACTTGGCTGCGCACACCTCACTCCACGGGCTGCACTTGATATTTTACACTTCTGTGCTGAATAGACACAGACATGGGTGCAGGAGTGTTTGGTTTCCACTGTCGTCAGTGTTGTATGTGTGGCGCCCCTGAGGGTTCGACCGCCACAGGGATGCTGCACTTCTTTAATGGAGTGTGGTGTTCCTCCTCTGAGGTAAGACCAGTGTGATAGTTGTGACCCAAACCTTGCATCCAACACCACACTTCTCCACCATAGGGAGCTAATATGCACTAGGTGCTGCTCCCCTGGTTACAGGGAGACTGGGGAACCAAGAGTTAGGGGAACCAGTTAGTGGGTGAGGGTGGAGGACTTACAAGTTAGTTACACTTTAAATTTCATATTTAATAAAAAGCCATCTTTGGTCTTGGTCGTCGTCTTCAGCTGTACTGTGCTGTCAAATACTGTGTGTAATGTGACCTCCCTCCGGGAGCGCAGATCCTGTGTGGGCCTGCACCGGCAAGGGGCACAGCCCTCGTACCCCGGCCTTGGGACGAGGGGCAGGTTGTAGACCAGGAATGTCTCAACCCGGTCAATGACCAGGACCAAGAAGGCCCGGAGCTTAAGAGTGTGGCTCCACAGCAAATGGATCCCAGGCAGGATGCAGACGGAGCGGTGTACGCCACCTGTCCTCGCCATGCTGATATATTCAGAGGGACTCCGGCTGCAAGAGGGGTACCGGCCCCCGACACCCGACCTTGCTACTCTACGTCCTGGACGGGAAAGCCCGGTTAGGCCCAGAGGATCCCACAGGGTATCGGACGGAGCGGAGCTGCCACCCGTGCCCTTGTTCTGAGAGAAGTTCAGAGGGAGTCCCGGCCTATTTGCACACACACGGACAGGAAAGGATTCGGTCTGTAGTTCAGGAACACTCTGCAGTAGGGTCCCGACTGAATGCTGGACTTACTCGGAGGTTGTCGGACCCCCGTGCATGGTGACCGCAGGACTCCACGAGGAGCAGGGAGTCACCTTCCTTCTGCCATCTCTAAAGTGAGTAAAGCCTTGGAAGTTCACCCCTATGGCCTCCGGACTGTTTATTCTGCGCCACACCGCACGACGCGGCGCCAGTCTCCCTCTACTACTACCCCCATCCTCCTGTCCCTCTGCCGTGAGGCCACGCTCAGCCTGTGGGGAGTAGTAAGAACTCTGGCAGCCGTAAAACAAGGCCTCAGCGGACTGTAGCGGCACTGGTAGCCCTTCACCAGGCACCACAGGTGGCGTAGTCGTTAATCAGCCACTTAACCCGGATGAGCCCACACCATCTCTTTTTAATGTGACGGGCCTGAGCACGGGTCGGGTCTGGGCCACGGCTGCACCTCATCTCTTCATCATAGGACCTGACACCGAGTCCCCCATCACCCAGGGTAAACACAGGCTTTTTCGAGTAAGAGGACGTCACATATGATTGTATGAGAAAGTGTGCCGGCTGCTCGTTACCTTATTGAACACAGTTACAGGGATGCACAGTGATGGCCGTACCCCATCTGCGTCAGTACAAGTGTCCCTGATGGGCGTTCTCTGGCCCGTGGATGAGCTTATATCTGGTAAATATTCAGCCAGTGGAGTCCAACTCTCCTAACTTGAGTGACTCTCAATGTCTTTGATAGGACAGGTTAACTCCTTCACGACACATGACATAGTTACGTCATAAGTTGTGTCACTGCATTTGATGTGGGCTCCAGCGCTGAGCATGCATCTTTTTCTGCAGATGATAGTTCATTTAATCAGCCATCATGTGCCTTTAACAGCCGCAGGTGGAGCGGAGAATTATATTGCCAGATCATTTTTCCATATAGTGAATAAGATAAATAAAAAAATTAAAAAACAATTGTGAAATTGCACTTTTTTTTGCAATTTCTTCCTGTTTCCAGTACATCACATGATAAAATAAATTATTTTTTTGAAAAGTACAACTCGTTCCTCAAAATACAAGCCCTCATACAGCTAAGTAGACAGAAAAATAAAAAAGTTATATGAGTCTTGGAAGAAGGGGAGAAAAAAACGAAAAAACTGCTCAAAAATGTACCTGAACCTTTTTGGTTATTACCTCCATGCTTTACACCAAACACTGGACTGAGTTACAGGGGTCTTTACTACTGACATCTCCTTCTGAATGCCCCTATTGTGCTGAATAAAATAAGAAAAAAGCACATTTTCTGTCGGACTGATGCTGCTTCTCTGCCCGAGCGCCGTGTCCCCGGCAATCTTGCGTCATTGTGCCACATAAGCGCTGCAGTCAATCAGCGGCCGTCAGTCCTGTTAGATACCATTTAGGAAGGTCTTGCCCATGAAGTGATTGTCTCCACTCACATTGTTGGTCCATGTGTGGAATATCTGGACATTGGCTATACTGGGCGCGGGTGCGGTCTGTGGTGCAGAGAGCACAGGTCTGTATAATACGCTCGTCTGAACAAGGCCCAATAAAAATGGACTGTAAAGAACTGAAAATATTTTTAATCTTCTGCTCACATCACATTTGTATCAGAAAAACGCTATTTACATGGGCCTGGAGAAGAAGATTCCCATTGTTCTAGAATAAGACATAGAGGCGACTATGACCTTTACTACATAGGTGTAAGGGGTAAAAGGAACATTGTATTTACAGATGGGGAGAATATAAAGACTGAGAATATTGAATGTAATAATGTTCTCTATATTCCTGTTCAGTTATATTATATTCAGTGCCGGACCACCCATCTTTACATTCTGACCAATATCATTTGGCTCTTCTGATTTTCGGACACTTGGGTCCACATTATCTATAACAATATACATATCCTCAGGCACAGAGATGGCACTATTACTATATGGGGGCACGGAGCCAGGACTAATACTATTCAGAGTCACAAAGGGGTCTTATTACTCTATACAAACAAAGAGGGGGCACTATTGCTACATGGAGCCACAGAGAGGGTACTAGTACTATATGAGGGCACAGAGAGGGCACTAGTACTATACGGGGGCACAAAGAGGACAATAATACTATACAGGGGCACAGAGAGGGCACTAGCACCATGTGGGGGCACAGAGAGGGCACTAGTACTATATGGGGACACAGAGAGGGCACTAGTACTAGATGGGGGCACAGATAGGGCACTAATACTATACAGGAGCACAAAGAGGGCACTAGCACCATGTGGGGGCACAGAGAGGGCACTAGTACTATATAGGGACACAGAGAAGGCACTAGTACTATATAGGGGCACAAAGAGGGCACTAGTACTATACGGGAGCACAAAGAGGGCACTAACACCATGTGGGAGCACAGAGAGGGCACTAATACTATATGGAGGCACAGAGAGGGCACTAGTACTATATGGGGGCATAGAGAGGGCATTAGTACTATATGGGGGCACAGAGAGGGCACTAGTACTATATGAGGGCACAGAGGGCACTAGTACTATATGGGGGCACAGAGAGAGCATTAGAACTATATGGGGGCACAGAGAGGGCACTAGTATTATATGGCAGCACAGAGAGGGTATTAGTACTATATGAGGGCACAGAGAGGGCACTAGTACTATATGGGGATGCAGAGGGGGCACTATTACTATATGGGGGCACAGGGAGGGCACTAGCATTATATAGGGGCACAGAGAGGGCACTAGTACTATATGGAAGCACAGAGAGGGCACTAATACTATAAGGAGACACAGAGAGGGCACTAGTACTATATGGGGGCATAGAGGGGACACTAGTACTATTTAGGGGCACTAGTACTATATGAAGGCAAAGAAAGGGCACTGGTACTATATGGGAGCACAGAGAGTGCACTAGTAATATATGGGGGCACAGAGAGGGCACTAGTTCTATATGGGGGCACAGAGAGGGCACTAGTACTATATGGGTGCACAGAGAGAGCACTAGTACTATATGAGGGCTCAGAGAGGGCACTAGTACTATATGGGGGTACAGAGAGGGCACTAGTACTACATGGAGGCACAGAGAGGGCACTAGTACTATATGGAGGCACAGAGAGGGCACTAGTACTGTATGGAGGCACAGAAAGGGCACTAGTACTTTATGGGTGCACAGAGGGGGCACTATTACTATATGGGTGCACAGAGAGAGCACTAGTACTATATGGGGGCACAGAGAGGGCACTAGTACTATATGGAGGCACAGAGAGGGCACTAGTACTATATGGAGGCACAGAGAGGGCACTAGTACTATATGGGGGCACAGAGAGGGCACTAGTACTTTATGGGCACGCAGAGGGGCACTATTACTATATGGGGGCACAGAGAGAGCAATAGTACTATATGGGGCCACAGAGAGGGCACTAGTACTATATTGGGGCACAGAGAGGGCACTAGTACTGTATGGAGGCATAGAGGGCACTAGTACTATATGGGGGCACAGAGATGGCACTAGTGGAGAGCACTACTCCTATAGGGAGGTACAGACGGGCCATATTATTATATAGAATCACTGATGAGGTCACAGAGGAGACTTGATAAGATATTTAGTGTAAAGATGGGAGTAAAATGCGTGAAATGATAATGTGACAATGTAGCTTAATGTAACTTAATTGCACCACCAAACTGTTACAAAATAAACACACTATAAAAAGACTAAACATTACCACTATACTCCATCCTTATGGTGTTAGATCTCAGTTCTGCCAAGCATATAAGAGGTCTCACAGTCATACATAGTCATACAGTTATATTAAGTGACTTAATGTTCACCTTCTTTCTAGTTGGAGCCATTCACTTTTCTTATCTTTTCCATCTGGTCCAGACCACCATTACGACTTCTTCTAGCCTCAACTCATCTGTAGGGATTTCAACACAGACATGTTTGACTTCTCACATTTCCACCACCTTATCCATCTATTTTGATATCACTAATTCTTTACTGTTGCCCCATTTTCCCCATTACTGCACTTGCAGTGAAGCGCAGTGACCCAAAGTGCACACAGTGCGTTTTTGGTGCGTTTTGTCTGCACAGAAATGGGCCAAAAATGCATTGTAAACCTTCTCCCATGGTTTCCTATGACATTTTGCAAGTTCTTTGATCAGAATTTATCCTGACTGAATTTCATGTGCAGAAAAAGAAGCAGCATGTCCATTCTTTTTGCGTTTTTGCCTGCATTTTTCCTATACAATGCACTGGAAAAACGCATGGCAAATCTGCAGGCAAAACCACATAAAAAAACACATGAAAACGCATCAAAACGCTGCGTATTTATCTCAGCGTTTTTGCTGCCAATAGATGCAGGAACGCTGCAGAAATTTTCCTGATCGTGCGCACATAGCCAATACATCAAAACTTACTAGAAATAGCAACTGAAAGAGATCTACACAGATAGTTCCACAGAAACCAACAGTGCCAGACAGATGGTGCCCCTAAAAGTAATTGTGCCCAACAGATGGTAATAGTGAACCTCAGAGTGAGTACCCTAAAGAGTAAAAGTGTCGTACAAATGCACAAATGCACAAAGCATGGGAAACAAACAAGGAGAATTGGAACTACTAACGCAGGAAAAGAAAAATGATGTCATTGGAATCACTGAAACTTGGTGGGACGATACACATGATTGGAACACAAGGCTAAAAGGATACAACTTATTTGCAAGAAACAGACTTGATAAACGAGGAGGAGGTGTCGCATTGTATGTTAGAAAAGCGTATATCTGCACAGAGATTGAAGCAGAGACTGGGAGTTCTGTGGAAACTGTTTGGGCAAGAATACAAGGAGAGAACAACAGAAAGGACACCATTGCAGGCATTTACTACAGGCCACCTGGGCAAAATGAAGATATGGATGAACTCTTTATGTATCAAATGACCAAGTTCTCCAAAAAATATGACGTAGTGGTCATGGGAGATTTCAACTATCCAGACATTTGTTGGGAATCTCTCTCAAGTAATGCTAACAGGTCAAGCAAATTCTTATCCTCTCTTGCTGACAACTTTATCTTCCAAAAGGTAGGAGAGAAAACAAGGGGATCTGCTACTTTGGATCTAATCCTTATAAACAGGGAGGAAATGATTGAGGAGGTAAAAGTGGCTGGGGCGCTAGGAGGCAGCGATCATGCTATTATAGAATTTTGGATAACTAGAGGAGGAAGACATGTGAAGACTGAAACTTCAAGGTTAGATTTCAGAAAGGCAGATTTTAAGCGACTCAGAAAGAGAATAGGAGGGATCCAATGGCTGGATATCCTTAAGGACAAAAATGTCCTGGAAGGATGGGAAATTTTTAAAAATGAGATTCTCAAACCACAATCGTTAACAATCCCAAAAAGTAGGAAAAATGGGAAGCATTTAAGGAAACCAGGATGGATGAACACAGAAATTAAACACATGCTAAAAATAAAGAAAGAAATGTTTATCAAATGGAAAGAGGGAGGCATATCTAAAGAAGATTATAATGCAGTCTGCAGATCCTGCAGGGCACGTATCAGGTTAGCTAAAGCTGACAATGAATTAAGGCTTACAAGAGATGTCAAAAGCAATAAAAAAGGATTTTGGGGGTATGTCAAAAGTAAAAAAAAGTCAAAGATGCTATAGGATTTTTACAGGATGAAAATGGTGAAATGGTAAGAAAGGATGTTGAGAAGGCAGAACTTTTTAATTCCTATTTTGCATCAGTTTTCTCTCAGAAAGAAAATGTAACATCAACTGATCTTCACTGTCCTATTAAAGGAATAGAAAAATCCACCTTATTTGTAAACAGAAAGATTGTGAGGGAATATTTAGCTAACATAAGTGAGTTCAAGTCTCCAGGTCCAGATGAATTACACCCCAGAGTACTGAAGGAGATCGTAGAAGAAATTTTAGAACCACTCTCCATAATCTTTGAAAATTCTTGGAGAACAGGAGAAGTCCCAGAAGACTGGAGAAGAGCAAATGTTGTTCCTATCTTCAAAAAGGGGAAGAAGGTGGACCCAGGGAACTATATGCCGGTGAGTCTGACTTCTATACCAGGAAAGATCTTTGAACAAATTATTAAACAACATGTATGTAAGTACCTGGATAAGAATGAAGTGATTAACCAGAGTCAGCATGGGTTTGCAACTAACAAGTCATGTCAGACTAACTTAATTTCCTTCTATGACAGAATCACTGACTGGGTGGACAGGGAAATGCTGTAGATATAGTATATCTTGACTTCAGCAAAGCATTTGACAAAGTATCTCACACCATCCTTATTGAAAAAATGACCAAGTATGGAATGGACAAGGCAACTGTTAGGTGGATTCATAACTGGCTTAGTGATCGGACTCAAAGAGTGGTCGTAAATGGCTTCACATCCAGTTGGATGAATGTCTCAAGTGGGGTACTACAGGGCTCTGTCCTGGGACCTGTATTGTTCAACATCTTTATCAATGATTTAGATGAAGGAATTGAGGGTAAACTGATTAAATTTGCTGATGACACAAAGCTAGGAGGGATAGCTAACACCAGAGAAGAGAGAGAGAGGATTCAAAAAGACCTACATAAACTGGAGCAGTGGGCTGCAACTAACAGAATGTTTTTTTATCAGGGAAAAATGCAAAGTACAACATCTTGGCAATAAAAATGAAAAAAGCATATACAGAATGAGATGAATACAGCTAAGCAGCAGCACATGTGAAAAAGACTTAGGTATACTAATAGATCATAGACTGAACATGAGTCAACAGTGTGATGCAGCAGCAAAAAAGGCAAATACTATTCTGGGATGTATTAACAGAAGCATAGAGTCTAGATCACGTGACGTCATTATCACACTTTACTCCTCTTTGGTCAGACCTCATCTGGAATACTGTGTCCAGTTTTGGGCACCACATTTTAAAAAAGACATTGACAAACTGGAGCAAGTTCAGAGAAGAGCGACCAGAATGGTGACCGGTCTGCAAACCATGTCCTATGAGGAACGGTTACAGAATTTGGGAATGTTTAGCTTGCAAAAAAGAAGACTGAGAGGAGACTTAATAGCTGTCTACAAATATCTCAAGGGCTGTCACATTGTAGAAGGATCATCTTTATTCTCATTTGCACAAGGAAAGACTAGAAGCAATGGAATGAAACTGAATGGGAGGAGACAGATTAGATATTAGAAAAAACTTTTTGACAGTTATTGTGATCAATGAGTGGAACAGGCTGCCACGAGAGGCGGTGAGTTCCCCTTCAATGGACGTCTTCAAACAGAGGCTGGACAGACATCTATCTGAGATGATTTAGTGAATCCTGCTTTGAGCAGGGGGTTGGACCAGATGACCCAGGAGGTCCCTTCCAACTCTACCATTCTATGATTCTATGATCATTTGTGCCCTACACAATAATGGTCTTATCAGTTTCCTCAATAATGCTCCATGGGGGAACTATAATGTGTGGGGGAAAGTGCTGTGGAGGCACCAAAATCTATGAGGAATCACTGTGGGTGCGTTACTGTGAGAGGGAAATCATTGTTGGGGCCCTGTAGAAGTGGCACTGTGAAGGCATCATACTATGTAGAGGATTGCACTATGGGGCACCATACTCTGTGAAGGGGCACAGCAGGGGCAGGGGACACACTACATATTGTACAGCAGAGTAAAAATTCTCCTCTTAGCATTTTTTAGGAATATTTTTAGCCAAACTGGAGTATGTAATTTACAATATTTCAGATTTGCAACACTAAGGAATACACAATGTTACAAGCGTATGATTTATGCCCGGAAACATAGCGATCTTATAACAATGACTGAGGCGATTCTAAACCGATATTGCCTTGTATGCTAAATATAATAATCAGAACGAGTGCAGTGGACTTTATTCATGGAGATTGCCGTTCCCTGCTGGAGAGAGGTTCCAATATTTAAAGGGAAATTATCATTTTAAGTAACTTTTAAGAATAAGCTGCCATGTGTGTACATTTTGGAATATCACTATACCTGGTCATTTTTTTTTACTTTTATCCTGTATTTTCACCAGTTTTCGCCTCTACAGGAGAAGAATTCCTGTTTTTCTCTTTGGTTGCAGACAGCAGGGTCGGCTCCAGGCTTTCGTAGGCCCCGGGCGAAAGAGTCTCAGTGGGCCCCTTTAATACATACCAGGATTCATGGTGCAGATACGGCAGAGAAATATATATATATATATATATATAGTACAAGGCCAAAGATTTCACTTACTTCTTACATTACATGAGTGATATCTATTGTAAATTCTACAATAGCTCAGAAACCGGCGATAACTGGCAGCGCACAGTGCAGACTGGACAGTTTAGTCCTCCATACGGTATACTGACCCCATATAATCTCCCATACGGTATAATGGGAACTTCATAGTCCTCCATACAGTATAATGGGCCCCATATAATGCTACATACAGAATAATGAGAACAATACCGTATACTGCTTCATACAGAATAATTGGCCCCATATAATGCTCCATACAGAATAATGGACCTCATATATTGCTTCAAACAGAATAATGCACTCCAATTCAATGCTCCATGCAGAATAATGGGCCCCATATTGTGCTCCATACAGAATAATGGACCCCATATAATACTCCATAGAGAATAATGGACCCCATATAATTCTCCATACAGAATAATGAGCCCCATATAATGCTCTATAGAGAATAATAAAATAGTGGACCCCATATAATGCTCCATACAGAATAATGGACCCCATATAATGCTCCATACAGACTAATGCACCCCATATTATGCTCCATACAGAATAATGGACCCCATATAATGCTCCATAGAGAATAATCGACCCCATATAATTCTCCATACAGAATAATGAGCCCCATATAATGCTCAATAGAGAATAATAGAATAATGGACCCCATATAATGCTTCATACAGAATAATGGACCCCATACAGTGCTGGCCAAAAGTATTGGCACCCCTGCAATTCTGTCAGATAATACTCAATTTCTTCCTGAAAATGATTGCAATCACAAATTCTTTGGTATTATCTTCATTTAATTTGCTTGCAAGGAAAAAACACAAAAGAGAATGAAGCAAAAATCAAATCATTGATCATTTCACACAAAACTCCAAAAATGGGCCAGACAAAAGTATTGGCACCCTCAGCCTAATACTTTAGCCAAAATAACTGCGAACAACCGCTTCCGGTAACCATCAATGAGTTTCTTACAATGCTCTGCTGGAATTGTAGACCATTCTTCTTTGGCAAACTGCTCCAGGTCCCTGATATTTGAAGGGTGCCTTCTCCAAACTGCCATTTTGAGATCTCTCCACAGGTGTTCTATGGGATTCAGGTCTGGACTCATTGCTGGCCACCTTAGAAGTCTCCAGTGCTTTCTCTCAAACCATTTTATAGTGCTTTTGGAAGTGTGTTTTGGGTCATTGTCCTGCTGGAAGACCCATGACCTCTGAGGGAGACCCAGCTTTCTCACACTGGTCCCTACATTATGCTGCAAAATTTGTTGGTAGTCTTCAGACTTCATAATGCCATGCACACGGTCAAGCAGTCCAGTGCCAGAGGCAGCAAAGCAACCCCAAAACATCAGGGATCCTCCGCCATGTTTGACTGTAGGGACCGTGTTCTTTTCTTTGAATGCCTCTTTTTTTTTCCTGTACACTCTATGTTGATGCTTTTTGCCAAAAAGCTCTACTTTTGTCTCATCTGACCAGAGAACATTCTTCCAAAACATTTTAGGCTTTCTCAGTTAAGTTTTGGCAAACTCCAGCCTGGCTTTTTTATGTCTCAGGGTAAGAAGTGGGGTCTTCCTGGGTATCCTACCATACAGTCCCTTTTCATTCAGAGGCCGACGGATAGTACGGGTTGACACTGTTGTACCCTCGGACTGCAGGGCAGCTTGAACTTGTTTAGATGTTAGTCGAGGTTCTTTATCCACCATCCGCACAATCTTGCGTTGAAATCTCTCGTCAATTTTTCTTTTCCGTAGACATCTAGGGAGGTTAGCCACAGTGCCATGGGCTTTAAACTTCTTGATGACACTGTGCACGGAAGACACAGGAACATTCAGGTCTTTGGAGATGGACTTGTAGCCTTGAGATTGCTCATGCTTCCTCACAATTTGGTTTCTCAAGTCCTCAGACAGTTCTTTGGTCTTCTTTCTTTTCTCCATGCTCAATGTGGTACACACAAGGACACAGGAAAGAGGTTGAGTCAACTTTAATCCATGTTAACTGGCTGCAAGTGTGATTTAGTTATTGCCAACACCTGTTAGGTGCCACAGGTAAGTTACAGGTGCTGTTAATTACACGAATTAGAGAAGCATCACATGATTTTTCAAAGGGTGCCAATACTTTTGTCCACCCCCTTTTTTAGGTTTGGTGTGGAATTGTATCCAATTTGGCTTTAGGACAATTCTTTTTGTGTTTTTTTCATTGAAGTCAAATTAAATGAAGAGAATAATACCAAAGAATTTCTGATTGCAATCATTTTCAGTGTCGTGAAAGCTCATCAAGAGAATGCCAAGAGTGTGCAAAGCAGTCATCAAAGCAAAAGGTGGCTACTTTGAAGAACCTAGAATAAAAGACATATTTTCAGTTGTTTCACACTTTTTTGTTAAGTATATAATTCCACATATGTTAATTCATAGTTTTGATGAATTCAGTGTGAATGTACAATTTTCTTTAAATGAGAAGGTATGTCTAAACTTTTGGTATGTACTGTAAGTCCCCTGCATAGTGCTTCGTATAGTACACACATCCCCCGCATAGTGCTCCGTACTGTATACACGACCTCCTCATAGTGCTCCGTACTGTACACATGGCCCCGCATAGAGCTTCGTACTGTATACATGGCTCCGCATAGTGCTCCGTACTGTACACATGGCTCCGCATAGAGCTTCGTACTGTATACATGGCTCCGCATAGTGCTGAGTACTGTATACACGTCCTGGCATAGTGCTCCGTACTGTATACACGACCACCGCATAGTGCTCCCTACTGAATACATGGCCCGCATAGTGCTTCCTACTGAATACATGGCCCCGCATAGTGCTCCCTACTGTATACGTGGCCCCGCATAGTGCTCCATACTGTATACATGAACCCGCATAGTGCTTCGTACTGTATACATGGCCCTGCATAGTGCTCCGTACTGTATACATGGCCCCGCGTAGTGCTCCGTACTGTATACATGGCCCCGTATAGTGCTCCATACTGTATACATGGCCCCGCATAGTGCTCCATACTGTATACATGGCACAGCATAGTGCTCCATACTGTATACATGGCCCAGCATAGTGCTCACTATTGTATACACGGCCTCGCATAGTGCTTTGTACTGTATACATGGCCCCGCATAGTGCTCCATACTGTATACATGGCCCCGCATAGTGCTCCATACTGTATACATGGCCCAGCATAGTGCTCACTATTGTATACACGGCCTCGAATAGTGCTCCATACTGTATACATCAACCCGCATAGTGCTCCGTACTGTATACATGGCCCCGCATAGTGCTCCGCACTGTATACATGGCCCCACATAGTGCTCCGTACTGTATACATGGCCCCGTATAGTGCTCCATAATGTATACATAGCCCCACAGAGTGCTGCACACAGTATAAATGGCCCTGCATAGTGCTGCACTCAGTATACATGGCCCTGCAAAGAGCTCTGAACTATATACATGGCCCCGCATAGTGCTCCATACTGTATACATGGCCCCGCATAGTGCACCATACTGTATACATGGCCCCGCATAGTGCTCCGTACTGTATACATGGCCCCGCATAGTGCTCCGTACTGTAAACATGTCCCCCGCATAGTGTTTCGTACTGTATGCATGGCCCAGCATAATGCTCTGTACTACTATATACATGGCCCCGCAGAGTGCTCCGTACTGTATACATGGCTCCGCATAGTGCTCCGTAGTGTATACACGTCCCCGCATAGTGCTCCGTACTGCATACATGGCCCCGCATAGTACTCCGTACTGTATACATGGCCCCGCATAGTGCTTCGTACTGTATACATGGCCCCGCATATTGCTCCGTACTACTATATACATGGCCCCGTATAGTGCTCCGCACTGTATACTCGGCCCCCGCATAGTGCTCGGTACTGTATACATGGCCCCGCATCCTGCTCTGTTTTGTATATATGGCCCCGCATAGTGCTGCACACAGTATACATTGCCCCGCATAGTGCTCCATATTGTATACACGGCCCCGCATAGTGCTCCGCACTGAATACATGGCTCCGCATAGTGCTCCGTACTGTATATATGGCCTCGTATAGTGCTGCACATAGTATGAATGGCCCTGAATAGTGCTGCACTCAGTATACATGGCCCTGCATAGTGCTCCGTACTGTATACATGGCCCCGCATAGTGCTTCGTACTGTACACATGGCCCCGCATAGTGCTCCGTACTGTATACATGGCCCCGCATAGCGCTCTGTACTGTATACATGGCCCAGCATAGTGCTCCGTACTGTATACATGACCCCGCATAGTGATCTGTACTGTATGCATGTCCTCGCATAGTGCTACCTACAGTATACATGGTCCCGCATAGTGCTCCGTACTATATATATGGCCCCGCATAGAGCTCCATACTGTACATACTGTATACATGGCCCCGCATAGTGCTGCACACACTATAAATGGCCCTGCATAGTGCTGCACTCAGTATACATGGCCCCGCATAGTGCTACGTACTGTATACATGGCCCCGCATAGTGCTCGTACTGTATACATGGCCCCACATAGTGCTCGTACTGTATACATGGCCCCGCATAGTGCTCCATACTGTATACATGGCCCCACATAGTGCTCGTACTGTATATGACGCACCCCTGGGCCTGAGTCGCGCAGCGTTGCGCACGCGGGAGCCTACCCGGAGCCGGATCTGATAGGGGTAGTAGTCTCGTGGCGGTGACCCGGTCCGTGCCCAGGGAGTCAGACTAAGTGGCGGTATGTTAGCAGTAGATGTTGGATGACTACGCCACCCGTTGAATGCAGCTATGGAGCTGCCGCTGCAGGGCAGACCGCTGAGGCCGGTGGAAGGATGGTGCAGCGTGGATGGTATAACCCCCAACGGGAGGGGTATGGCCTCAGGGCAGCCGACGTGGATGATGGGGGTAGCAGGAACCACTCAGAGACGATGCGGTGTAGTTCAGGGTCTTTACTGGTGACAAAGATAGACCCTCCCGGAGTACTTGCTAGCGATCGGGGCCTGGTCAGTCCTTGAGCAGATGGGATCTCCCCTGGCCAGGCGGAGTTGTAGGCCTTCCCAACTAACTGTACTCTTCTGGCTACCTTGCTAGAGGCGGGTAAAAGTAGCCCACGTCCCTGAGTGTACCGTGTGGTGCTCACCCGTATGGCCGGTGACTCGGGGCCTTCTAATGGCTTCCGCTCCACGACGGCGGTGCTGGTCCCACGCGTGTGACCGTGCCTTCGGGTTTCTGGGCCAGAGGACCTGAAATCCCCTGCCGGTCGGTTTCTGCTGCTGGGTATGGATTAGTCCCCACAGCCTCGGACTCCGGGTCCGGTGATAACTTCTCAGTCAGGGCGAGCCCTGCAGCTGCCAGCCCCTGACTCCTTGTAGCACTGCTCCCACAGAGCTCCTGTTGTTTCTTCCTATGGCTGCTTCTCTTCTCTACTCTTCTTCTACTCTGTTCTCCTAACCCTGCCTCAGCCCCAAGTTTATATAGGGGAAGTTCTTCCCCTCCCAGGACTGGGCAGGAGGTGTGGCATGCATAGGATTCCTGACCAAGAGACCTCCCACCTGCTCTCAGACATAATATTGCTTTTATTGTGGAGACCAGACCCCTGGGGTGCCACATTCCCCCCTAGTGAAATTTAGTACTCCGGGACTAAACATATTTTTTAAACATAACAGGGTATAACAATAACAATACAATAAGGAAACACATAAAGATGGTCACGGCGTGTCCGCAACCGGGTGCAGTCTTTGAAGAAAACAAAGGTGTCCATTTCACCAAAACAGGGAGACGTAACCAGGTAGGGGTCTGTCCTGCCCCGAGTCCTTAACAGTCTTTAGTCCATCCTGGGTTACGCTCCAACTATACACAAAGGATTCCCGGTAAATCCACCAAAGACTCCTATAAATAACTAGAAAGACAAAATTATACACAAGCAACAATAAACAGGTAAACATTAATAAAAACAGCTTAAACACTTAGATCCTCCACCGTACGGGCAATTGGCCTCTAGTGACCCTAGTGGACCTACGGAGCTGGCTGACTGGTCCTGAGCTACAGGGTATGGGAGCTGTCAAGGGTAAACTGGGCAGCCGTCTACGGACCCTTTGGCTCACTAGGGGTATGGCAGGCTCACTATAAGCAGAGGGTTGATCCTCCTGATCTGCTTGTGTGGAGTCTTCTGCCTCCTGGACCGGCTGTTCTTCCAGCTCTACCGGTTGCTCCGTAAGTACTTGGGATGCTGGTTGGAGGAACGTGAGGACGGGTACCACAACTGCACCATTGACTTGAGTCCAGGACCGAGGGAAGTCTCCGAGCACAGTACTAACCATATCTTCCCTTTCCTCTACGGGTCGAGGGTCTTCTTGTTCCTCTTCAGGGTTCCGTAGCTGTTCGGGACACTTCTTCAGGTGATCCCGGGATACAATGGCTGTGGTTTCCCCTCCGTCTTTACTGATGGTACAGACCTTCGGGTTGTCGTGGCTTGAGGGCAGTACGGTGTACGGGTCCTTCTCCCACTGGTCGTCCAACTTGTGGAGCCGTCTTTTCCTCTTCAAGACCTGCTCTCCGGGCACCAGGGGAACAGCGGGAGCATACTGGTTGTAAGTTTTCTCTTGTCTTTCCCTAGCTTGACAGAGACTTCGCTCCACGCTCTCCTGTACTTTCCGGTACTGCTGCTGCCTCTCTGTATCCCAGTCTGCTTCTGGTGAAGTGTCCTCGGGTGTCAGGACTCCCATCTCCAGGTCAACAGGTAGCTTACCAGGTCTTGCCCTCATCAGGTAAGCCGGGGTACAGTTGGTGGAACCTACCGGGATGTGGTTGTATAGGTCCACTAGGTCGGGCAGCCTCTCGGGCCACAGACTGCGTTCTTCCAGGGGCAATGTTTTCAGAAGATCTATCACCACCTGGTTCATTTTCTCACAAAGTCCATTAGTTTGCGGATGATAGGGTGTCGTCCTTATCTTCCGGCAACCATACAGAGTGCAGAATTCTTGGAAGACCTCCGCTTCAAAGGCAGGTCCCTGGTCCGTCAAGACTTGGTCCGGGTACCCGTGTGGACGGCAGAAATGCTGCTGGAAGGCTCTAGCTGCTGTTCGAGCTGTTAAGTCCTTGACGGGGACGACAACCAAGAACCGGGAGTAGTGATCCACGATGGTTAGCGCGTAGACGTAGCCACTTCTGCTTGGGGTCAGTTTTACATGATCCAAGGCTACCAGTTCCAACGGCTGCCGGGTGACGATGGACTGCAGGGGAGTCTTCTGGCTGGCACGGTCCTTCCTTCTTAGGTTGCACGGGCCACAGTCTCTGCACCACCTCTCGATGGTTCCTCTCATGCCTACCCAATGGAACCGCCCGCGCAGCAGGAACTCCAGCTTCTTCCATCCGAAGTGCCCAGCTCCGTCGTGGTATGCCTCCATCACCATAGCTGCGTCTCTTCTTGGCACCACTACTTGCCAGATTAGTTCATGCGTCCGGGAGTTAACCATTCTGCGGCACAACTTCCCCTTGTAAAGGAACAGTCGACTCTTCTCAGCCCACAGTTGCTTGGCTTCCTCCGGAGCGTCTGGGTCAAGGCGTGCATCTGGCCGAGTCAGCATCTCCTTTACCAGTCGGACGGCAGGGTCACTGTCTTGCGTCTCCGCCCAGTTGTAATGAGGTAAAGGGTTGAACGTAGCGGATTTACTCCTTACACGGTGGGAATACTGGATAGTCCCATGACGGTGGAATGCGGGGAGTTCAACTTCTTCCAGTCCCTCTGAATCTTCCCCTACGTCCGGTAGATTTGGCATCCTGGACAGGGCGTCCGCGTTGGTATTGGAGCGTCCTGCCCGGTATTTGATTGTGAACTCATAGTTGGACAAGCGGGCCATCCATCTCTGCTCTAGGGCACCGAGTCTTGCTGTGTCCAGGTGTGTCAACGGGTTGTTATCCGTGTACACGGTGAACCGGGAAGAAGCGAGGTAGTGCTTAAAGCGTTCGGTGACTGCCCACACCACTGCCAGGAACTCTAGCTTAAATGAGCTGTAATTTTCAGGGTTTCTTTCGGTGGGTCGCAGTTTTCGGCTGGCGTAAGCAATTACCCGTTCTTTTCCCTGCTGGATGTGGGACAGTACGGCTCCTAGCCCGATGTTACTGGCGTCGGTGTAGAGGATAAAGGGCTGGCTATAATCAGGGTACGCCAGGATTTCATCCCCCGTGAGGGCCATCTTCAGCTGGCGGAAGGACTCTTCCTCTAGCTTCTCCCATCTGAAGGGTGGCTTCTGGTTCTTGGCCTTCCTGGACTGGCCTATCAGGAGGTCCTGCATAGGAGCTGCCTTTTTGGTGAAACCGGGAATAAACCTTCGGTAGTAGCCTACCAAGCCGAGGAACTGCCTCACTTCCTTTACGCTGGAGGGGTTTGGCCATTCCTTAATTGCGGTGATCTTATCAGGGTCGGGAGCCACTCCGTCAGCACTCACCACGTGTCCCAGGTACTGCACCTTTGGCTTCAGGAGGTGACACTTAGAGGGTTTCACCTTCAGGCCGTAACTTGCCAGGGCTTCGAACACTTCCGCCAGGTGTTTCAGGTGGTCCTCATAAGTCTTGGAATATACGATGACATCGTCCAGGTACAACAGGACCGTCTCGTAGTTTCTGTGTCCCAGACAGCACTCCATTAATCGCTGGAAGGTTCCTGGTGCATTGCAGAGTCCGAACGGCATACAAGTAAACTCGCTAAGTCCCATCGGGGTGGTGAATGCGGTCTTCTCCCGGTCCGCCTCTGCTACAGGAACCTGCCAGTACCCGCTAGTGAGATCCAAGGTAGAGAAGAAGTTAGCAGATTTTAAAGCAGCCAAAGACTCCTCTATCCTTGGTAAGGGGTACGCATCCTTGTGTGTGATACGGTTGATTTTCCGGTAATCTACACACATCCTCATGGTGTTGTCTTTCTTTTTGACTAAGACTAGTGGGGCTGCCCAGGGGCTACAGCTATCCCTGATTACCCCAGCCTCCTTCATGTCTCTAAGCATCCCCTTGGCGTGTTGGTAGTGTGCAGGGGGTACGGGTCGATACCTCTCTTTTATGGGAGGATGGTCTCCCGTGGGGATGTGGTGTTCTACCCCCTTGACTCGCCCGAAGTCTAACGGGTGTTTACTAAACACTCTCTCGTACTCTTGAACCACCCGGTAGACTCCCTGTTTCTGGTGGGAGGGAGTGGAGTCAGTACCCAAATGTAGTTGCTGACACCAATCCTCCATTATTTTCTTAGAGCCGTTACCTTCCTCCGGGTGAGATGGAGGCAAGGGTTCCACAGACTGTATAGAGTTTTGGTTGATGGTATATAATTTGGCTAGCGTGGCATACCGGGGTAGGTACACTTCCCTCTTCCCGATATTTATTATGCGAACGGGCACCCTCCCATGGCGTACATCAACCACCCCCCGGGCTGTCAAAATGGTGGGCCTACTGTCTGAATAGACTGGTTCTACCATTGCCTGGTAATCTCTACCTCTCAGACCAATAGCTGCCCGGCACCAAATCATCATTTCACTTTTCGGGGGCATGGCAATAGGGAAAGGGTCACACATTCTTACGCTACCAATCTCACCGCCGGAGAGTTCCACCTGTTGCCGTCGCATCAGTGCCCGGATCTCTTTCTGGAGCACTCGCTGCTGGCCGGAGCTGTCGTTCTTGGCAACCTGCTGTAAAATGAAAATCACCTCTGCAAGACAATTTTCAATCACATTAGTTCCTAAAGTTATCTTTGGGTGACTCTCGCGCTTGTCAATGTCTACAATGATCAGTCCCTGCGCTGCCAGTTCGACTCGACCGATTTTAATGGTCATCTCTTTAAATCCGATCTGTGGCACGGGCTGACCATTACTGGCGATGATACTCAAGTCGTCGTCAGGGTAGCGGGTTATATCCGAGTCATTCCAGTACTGCTTGAAGAGCACGTACAGGATGGTGGTGACTTGTGACCCGGTGTCCAGTAGGGCACTCATAGGAATGCCATCCAGTACCACAGGCAAGACTGGACGTCCTCCCACATATTTGTCGCGCCAGTTCGATGGGCCTGGTGATCTTTTTCCTGGGGGTTCGCCCTCTACCCCAGGTTGTGCCAGTTTAAAGGACAGTACCTTGCCATATGTCCGGGTTGATTGCAGCGGCGGCAGATGGGTTGTCCGTCCTCGTTGTATCGGTCGCTGGGTCTTCCTCTGGCCGGTGGGGTCCTCCTTGGTCGACGCCACGGGATGTCCTCCGGTCCGGATGCCAGCTGGATCTTCCCTGGAGTGGAAACCTGTAAAGACTGCACAGTTCGGGTTAGCGCAGCAACGCTTTAACTAGCTCTTGGACCTGATGGTGCAAGTCTGGAGCCGGGTCATTGTTCAAAGCCTGCGCATCAGCTCCCACTGGCCCTGCCGACAAGGGTGCCGCCTCCTGGTGGTAAGCGGTAGCAGGGCGCCTGTGGGCCACAACGCCACCCGGTGCCGGTTCTCGGAGCACCCGGATGGCTCTGTCCTTGAACTGTGCAAAGTCTAGATGAGGATCCTGTAAGGCTATGGCCCGCAACTGGGTTCGGTGGACATTGCAATATAGTCCCTCTATAAATTGTTCGGTCAACAGCCTGTCCTCGTTTCCCACGCTGTCAGGGTCGGTCTGCTTAATGGCTCTCAGGGCCTCTTGTAGGTTTAGTGCATAGTCCCTTATACTCTCATGTGCTCGCTGCTTGCACCCATAGAATCTAAGCTTAATCTCGGCTGAGGTGCGGGTATCAAAGGTGTCCCTCAGCCGGGTTAGTATCCCTGCGACAGTCCTCCTCCCAGATGGCCAGGACTTTACCTCCCTTTGGGCTGCCCCGGTTAGTTGGGCCACCAGGATGCTCACTTTTTGCTCTTCTGTGAGGGGGTACACCTGGAAGAGGCTATCCAGCTTTTCTCTAAAGTCATTCAGGGTATGTGACTCCCCTGAGTACTGGGGTAGCCAAGCTGCTCCCGGGATATAGGGCATGGTGAAAGGCATGACTGCAGCAGCGGTGGCGCTGGCGGGGGTTGAGGCAGTGAAGCTCTCCTCCGTATCCGACATCTTCCTCCCCCCTAGTGGACCGTGGCCTACCTTGCGATGATCCTCTTCCGTAGGCCGCGGCTCCGCAGTGGATCGTCAGGGTTGAGGACCTTCCGTCGCGCTCCTGTGACGTCGGCGTCTGCTGGGCTCCTTCCAGGACCTTACGCGACGTCCGGACGTGAGGCGGGGCTTCAGTTCTCGCGCGCTTTCGGAGTCCACGCCCCTCTTCTTCCCGCGCGGCGTCTTCAAGATGGCGTCCAACGGCGGGAAAACTCCACGGATGGCGGGAAGAAGGCTGAAGATGGCGCCGGATGGCGGGAAAACTTCGCGGATGGCGGGAAGAAGGCTGAAGATGGCGCCGGATGGCGGGAATCTTCACCGATGGCGGGAAGAAGGCTGAAGATGGCGCCGGATGGCGGGAATCTTCACCACAGGTAAGTTTTAAAAGTCTCTTTTTCAGGCACGCAGTACCCGGTGGTTGCGGGCACGAAATCCTGCCGACTACGCCAAAAGTTGACGCGCCCCTGGGCCTGAGTCGCGCAGCGTTGCGCACGCGGGAGCCTACCCGGAGCCGGATCTGATAGGGGTAGTAGTCTCGTGGCGGTGACCCGGTCCGTGCCCAGGGAGTCAGACTAAGTGGCGGTATGTTAGCAGTAGATGTTGGATGACTACGCCACCCGTTGAATGCAGCTATGGAGCTGCCGCTGCAGGGCAGACCGCTGAGGCCGGTGGAAGGATGGTGCAGCGTGGATGGTATAACCCCCAACGGGAGGGGTATGGCCTCAGGGCAGCCGACGTGGATGATGGGGGTAGCAGGAACCACTCAGAGACGATGCGGTGTAGTTCAGGGTCTTTACTGGTGACAAAGATAGACCCTCCCGGAGTACTTGCTAGCGATCGGGGCCTGGTCAGTCCTTGAGCAGATGGGATCTCCCCTGGCCAGGCGGAGTTGTAGGCCTTCCCAACTAACTGTACTCTTCTGGCTACCTTGCTAGAGGCGGGTAAAAGTAGCCCACGTCCCTGAGTGTACCGTGTGGTGCTCACCCGTATGGCCGGTGACTCGGGGCCTTCTAATGGCTTCCGCTCCACGACGGCGGTGCTGGTCCCACGCGTGTGACCGTGCCTTCGGGTTTCTGGGCCAGAGGACCTGAAATCCCATGCCGGTCGGTTTCTGCTGCTGGGTATGGATTAGTCCCCACAGCCTCGGACTCCGGGTCCGGTGATAACTTCTCAGTCAGGGCGAGCTCTGCAGCTGCCAGCCCCTGACTCCTTGTAGCACTGCTCCCACAGAGCTCCTGTTGTTTCTTCCTATGGCTGCTTCTCTTCTCTACTCTTCTTCTACTCTGTTCTCCTAACCCTGCCTCAGCCCCAAGTTTATATAGGGGAAGTTCTTCCCCTCCCAGGACTGGGCAGGAGGTGTGGCATGCATAGGATTCCTGACCAAGAGACCTCCCACCTGCTCTCAGACATAATATTGCTATTATTGTGGAGACCAGACCCCTGGGGTGCCACATTTACATGGCCCCGCATAGTGCTCCGTACTGTATACATGGCCCCGCATAGTGCTCGTACTGTATACATGTCCCTCCATAGTGCTTTGTACTGTATACATGGCCCCGCATAGTGCTCCGTAATGTATACACGGCCCCCGCATTGGGCTCGGTACTACTATATATATGGCCCTGCTTAGTGCTCCGTACTGTATACATGGCCCCGCATAGTGCTCCGTACTGTATGCATGTCCTCGCATAGTGCTACCTACCGTATACATGGTCCCGCATAGTGCTCCGTATTATATATATGGCCACGCATAGAGCTCCATACTGTACATACTGTATACATGGCCCCGCATAGTGCTGCACACACTATAAATGGCCCTGCATAGTGCTCCGTACTGTATGCATGGCTCCGCATAGTGCTCCGTACTACTGTATACATGGCCCCGCATAGTGCTCCGTACTACTGTATACATGGCCCCGCATAGTGCTCCGTACTGTATACATGGCCCCGCATAGTGCTCCGTACTGTATACATGGCCCCGCATAGTGCTCCGTACTGTATACACGGCCCCCGCATTGTGCTCGGTACTACTTTATACATGGCCCTGCTTAGTGCTCCGTACTGTATACATGGCCCAGAATCGTACTCCGTACTGTATACATGGTCCTATATACTGCTCTGTTTTGTATATATGGCCCCGCATACTGCTGCACACAGTATACATGGCCCCGCATAGTGCTCCGTACTGTATGCATGTCCCCCGAATAGTGCTCCGTACTGTAATCATGGCCCCGCATAGTGCTCCGTACTGTATCCACGGCCCCGCATAGTGCTTCGTACTCTGTATACGGCCCCCGCATAGTGCTCAGTACTGTATACATGGCCCTGCATAGTGCTCCATACTGTATACATGGACCCTGCATAGTGCTCCGTACTGTATGCATGGTCTCGCATAGTGCTCCGTACCGTATACATGGCCCCGCATAGTGCTTCCTACTGTATACATGGCCCCGCATAATGCTCCGTACTACTATATACATGGCCCCGCATAGTGCTCCGTACTATATACATTGCCCCGCACACTGCTCTGTTTTGTATACATGGCCCCGCAGAGTGCTGCACACAGTATACATGGCCCCGCATAGTGCTAAGTACTGTGTACATGGCCCCGCATAGTGCTCCATACTGTATACATATCCCCCGCATAGTGCTCTGTACTGTATACACGGCCTCGCATAGTGTTCCATATTGTATACACGGGCCTGCATAGTGCTCCGTACTCTATATACTGCCCCCGCATAGTGCTCTGTACTGTATACATGGCCCCCGCATAGTGCTCCATACTGTATACATGGCCCTGCATAGTGCTGCACTCAGTATACATGGCCCCGCATACTGCTCCATATTGTATACATGGCCCCCATCGTGCTCCGTACTCTATATAGGACCCCAGAAAAGTGCTCTGTACTATATACATGTCCCCGGCATAGTGCTCCGTACCATATACATGTTCCCCGCATAGTGCTCCGTACTATATACATGGCCCGGTATAGTGCTCCATACTGTATACATGGCCCTGCATAGTGCTGCCCTCAGTATACATGGCCCTGCATAGTGCTCCGTACTGTATACATGGCGCCGCATAGTGCTCCCTACTGTATACATGGCCCCGCATAGTGCTCCGTACTGTATACATGGCCCCGCATAGTGCTCTCTACTGTATACATGGCCCCACATAGTGGTCCCTACTGTATACATGGCCCCGCATAGTGCTCCATACTGTATACATGGCCCCGCATAGTGCTCCGTACTGTATACATGGCCCCGCATAGTGCTCCGTACTGTATACATGGCCCCGCATAGTGCTCCATATTGTATACACGGCCTCGCATAGTGCTCCGTACTCTATACATGGCCCTGCATAGTGCTCCGTAATGTACACATGGCACCCGCATAGTGCTCTGTACTGTATACATGGCACCCGCATAGTGGTCTGTACTGTATACACGGCCCTGAATAGTGCTCCGTACTGTATACATGTCCCCACATAGTGCTTCGTACTGTATACATGGCCCCGCATAGTGCTCCGTACTACTATATACATGGCCACGCATAGTGCTCCGTACTGTATACACAGCCCCCGGATTGTGCTCAATACTACAATATACATGGCCCCGCATATTGATCTGTTTTGTATATATGGCCCCGCATAGTGCTGCACACAGTATACATTGCCCCGCACAGTGCTCCATACGTATACATGGCCCCGCATAGTGCTCCGTACTGTATCCACTGCCCCGCATAGTGCTCCGTACTCTATATACGGCCCCCGAATAGTGCTCTGTACTGTATACATGGCCCCCGCATAGTGCTCCGTACTCTATACATGGCCCTGCATAGTGCTCCGTACTGTATACACTGCCCCGCATAGTGCTCTGTACTGTATGCATGGCCCCCGCATAGTGCTCCGTACTCTATACATGGCCCTGCATAGTGCTCCCTACTGTATACATGGCCCCGCATAGTGCTCCGTACTGTATGCATGGCCTCGCATCGTGCTCCGTACTGTATACATGGCCCCGCATAGCGCTCCGTACTGTATACACGGCCCAGCATAGTGCTCCGTACTGTATGCATGGCCCAGCATAGTGCTCCGTACTGTATACATGGCCCGCATAGTGCTCCGTACTGTATACACGGCCCAGCATAGTGCTCCGTACTGTATACATGGCCCCGCATAGTGCTCCGTACTGTATACTTGGCCCCGCATAGTGCTCCGTACTATATACATGTCCCCGCATAGTACTCCGTACTGTATACATGTCCAACGCATAGTGCTTCGTACTGTATACATGGCCCCGCATAATGCTCCATACTAATATATACATGGCCCCGCATAATGCTCCATACTACTATATACATGGCCCCGCATACTGCTCTGTTTTGTATATATGGCCCCGCATAGTGCTGCACACAGTATACATGGCCCCGCATAGTGCTCCGTACGTATACATGGCCCCGCATAGTGCTCCGTACTGTAAAAATGGCCCCGCATAGTGCTCCGTACTGTATACATGTCCCCCGCATAGTGCTCTCTACTGCATTCATGGCCCCGCATAGTGCTCCGTACTGTATACACGGCTCCGCATAGTGCTCCATATTGTATACACGGGCCCGCGTAGTGCTCCGAACTGTATACATGGCCCCCGCATAGTGCTCCGTACTCTATACGTGGCCCTACATAGTGCTCCATACTGTATACATGGCCCCGCATATTGCTTCGTACTGTACAGATGGCTCCGCATAGTGCTCCGTACTCTATACATGGCCCCTCATACTGCTCCATATTGTATACACGGGCTCGCATCGTGCTCTGTACTCTATATACGGCCCCCGCATAGTGCTCTGTACAGTATACATGGCCCCGCATAGTGCTACCTACTGTATGCATGGTCATGCATAGTGCACCGTACTGTATACATGGCCCCACATAGGGCTCCATACTGTATACATGGCCCCGCATATTACTCCGTACTGTATACATGTCCCCCGCATAGTGCTCTGTACTGTATACATGGCCCCGCATAATGCTCCGTACTACTATATACATGGCCCCGCATAGTACTCTGTACTGTATACACGGCCCCTGCATTGTGCTCAGTAATACTGTATACATGGCCCCGCATAGTGCTCCGTACTGTATACATGGCTCCCGCATAGTGCTTTGTACTGTATACATGACCCCGCATAGTGCTCCGTACTGTATACATGGCCCCGCATAGTGCTCCATACTGTATACATGGCCCAGCATAGTGCTCTGTACTGTATACATGGCCCCGCATAGTGCTCCGTACTCTATACACGGACCACATAGTGCTCCGTACTGTATAGATGGCCCCGCATAGTGCTGCACACAGTATAAATGGCCCCGCATAGTGCTCCCTACTGTATACATGGCCCAGCATAGTGCTCCCTACTCTATACATGGCCCAGCATAGTGCTCTGTACTGTATACATGGCCCCGCATAGTGCTCCGTACTCTATACACGGACCGCATAGTGCTCCGTACTGTATAGATGGCCCCGCATAGTGCTGCACACAGTATAAATGGCCCCGCATAGTGCTCCCTACTGTATACATGGCCCCGCATAGTGCTCCCTACTCTATACATGGCCCCACATAGTGCTCCCTACTGTATACATGGCCCCGCATAGTGCTCCGTACTGTATACATGGCCCCGCATAGTGCTCCGTACTGTATACACGGCCCAGCATAGTGCTCTGTACTGTATAGATGGCCCCGCATAGTGCTGCACACAGTATAAATGGCCCCGCATAGTGCTCCCTACTGTATACATGGCCCCGCATAGTGCTCCCTACTCTATACATGGCCCCACATAGTGCTCCCTACTGTATACATGGCCCCGCATAGTGCTCCGTACTGTATACATGGCCCCGCATAGTGCTCCGTACTGTATACATGGCCCCGCATAGTGCTCCGTACTGTATACACGGCCCAGCATAGTGCTTCGTACTCTATACATGGCCCCGCATAGTGCTCTGTTTTGTATATATGGCCCCGCATAGTGCTGCACACAGTATCCATGGCCCCACATAGCGCTCCGTACTGTATACATGGCCCCACATAGTTCTCCGTACTGTATACAC
The DNA here is from genome assembly GCF_046119375.1 of Phyllobates terribilis. Lineage (NCBI taxonomy): Eukaryota > Metazoa > Chordata > Amphibia > Anura > Dendrobatidae > Phyllobates > Phyllobates terribilis. The sequence continues at coordinate 800,787,972 of NW_027362763.1, read as the reverse complement.
GGCCCATCATAGTGCTCCATATTGTATACACGGGCCCGCATATTGCTCCGTACTCTATATGCGGCCCCCGCATACTGCTCTGTACTGTATACATGGCTCCCGTATAGTGCTCCGTACTGTATATATGGCCCCGCATAGTGCTCCGTACGCAATCATGACCCCGCATAGTGCACCTACGTATACATGGCCCCGCATAGTGCTCCGTACTCTATATACGGCCCCCGCATAGTGCTCCGTATTGTATACATGTCCCCTCATAGTGCTTCGTACTGTATACATGGTCCCGCATAGTGCTCCGTACTGTATCCACGGCCCCGCATAGTGCTTCATATTGTATACCCAGCCCCGCATAGTGCTCCGTACTCTATATACGGCCCCCGCATAGTGCTCCGTATTGTATACATGTCCCCTCATAGTGCTTCGTACTGTATACATGGCCCCGCATAGTGCTCCGTACTGTATACACGGCCCCCGCATTGTGCTCGGTACTACTATATACATGGCCCCGCATAGTGCTCCGTACTGTATACATGGCCCCGCATAGTGCTCCGTACTGTATACACGGCCCAGCATAGTGCTTCGTACTCTATACATGGCCCCGCATACTGCTCTGTTTTGTATATATGGCCCCGCATAGTGCTGCACACAGTATCCATGGCCCCACATAGCGCTCCGTACTGTATACATGGCCCAGCATAGTGCTCCCTACTGTATACATGGCCCCACATAGTTCTCCGTACTGTATACACGGCCCATCATAGTGCTCCATATTGTATACACGGGCCCGCATATTGCTCCGTACTCTATATGCGGCCCCCGCATACTGCTCTGTACTGTATACATGGCTCCCGTATAGTGCTCCGTACTGTATATATGGCCCCGCATAGTGCTCCGTACGCAAACATGACCCCGCATAGTGCACCTACGTATACATGGCCCCGCATAGTGCTCCGTACTCTATATACGGCCCCCGCATAGTGCTCCGTATTGTATACATGTCCCCTCATAGTGCTTCGTACTGTATACATGGCCCCGCATAGTGCTCCGTACTGTATCCACGGCCCCGCATAGTGCTTCATATTGTATACCCAGCCCCGCATAGTGCTCCGTACTCTATATACGGCCCCCGCATAGTGCTCCGTATTGTATACATGTCCCCTCATAGTGCTTCGTACTGTATACATGGCCCCGCATAGTGCTCCGTACTGTATACACGGCCCCCGCATTGTGCTCGGTACTACTATATACATGGCCCCGCATAGTGCTCCGTACTGTATACATGGCCCCGCATAGTGCTCCGTACTGTATACATGGCCCCGCATAGTGCTCCATATTGTATACATGGTCCTGCATACTGCTCTGTTTTGTATATATGGCCCCGCATAGTACTGCACACAGTATACATGGCTCCGCATAGTGCTCCGTACGCAAACATGACCCCGCATAGTGCCCCTACATATACATGGCCCCGCATAGTGCTCCTTACTGTATATATGGCCCCGCATAGTGCTCCGTATTGTATACATGGCCCCCGCATAGTGCTCCTTACTCTATATACGGCCCCCGAATAGTGCTCTGTACTGCATACATGGCCCCCGCATAGTGCTCCGTACTCTATACGTGGCCCTGCATAGTTCTCCCTACTGTATACATGGCCTCGCATAGTGATCCGTACTGTATACATGGTCCCGCATAGTGCTCCATACTGTATACATAGCCCCGCACAGTGCTCTGTACTGTATACATGGCCCCGTATAGTGCTCCATACTGTATACATGGCCCTGCATAGTGCTCTATACTATATACATGGCCATGCATAGTGCTCAGTACTGTATACATGGCCCCGCATAGTGCTCTATACTATATACATGGCCATGCATAGTTCTCCTTACTGTATATATGGCCCCGCATAGTGCTCCTTACTCTATATACGGCCCCCGCATAGTGCTCTGTACTGCATACATGGCCCCCGCATAGTGCTCCGTACTGTATACATGGTCCCGCATAGTGCTCCATACTGTATACATAGCCCCGCACAGTGCTCTGTACTGTATACATGGCCCCGCATAGTGCTCCGTACTATATACGTGGCCCTGCATAGTTCTCCCTACTGTATACATGGCCTCGCATAGTGCTCCGTACTGTATACATGGTCCCGCATAGTGCTCCATACTGTATACATAGCCCCGCACAGTGCTCTGTACTGTATACATGGCCCCGCATAGTGCTCCATACTGTATACATGGCCCTGCATAGTGCTCTATACTATATACATGGCCATGCATAGTGCTCAGTACTGTATACATGGCCCCGCATAGTGCTCTATACTATATACATGGCCATGCATAGTGCTCAGTACTGTATACATGGCCCCGCAAAGTACTCCGTACTGTATACATGTCCCCCTCATAGTGCTCCGTACTGTATACATGGCCCTGTATAGTGCTCCATACTGTACATACGACCCAGCATAGTGCTGCACTCAGTATTCATGGCTCCGCATAGTGCTCCGTACTGTATACATGTCACCCGCATAGTGCTTCATACTGTATACATGGCCCCGCATAATGCTCCGTACTACTATATACATGGCCCTGCATAGTTCTCCGTACTGTATACATGGCCCCGCATAGTGCTCCGTACTACTATATACATGGTCCCGCATAGTGCTCCATACTACTGTATACATGGCCCCGCATAGTACTCCATACTGTATACAAGGCTCCCGCATAGTGCTCAGTACTACTATATACATGGTCCCGCATAGTGTTCTGTACTGTATACATGGCCCCGCATAGTGCTCCGTACAACTATATACATGGTCCCGCATAGTACTCCGTACTGTATACATGTCCCCCGCATAATGCTTCGTACTGTATACATGGCCCCGCATAGTGCTCCATCCTACTATATACATGGCCCCGCATAGTGCTCCGTATTGTATACACCACCCAGCATAGTGTTCCGTACTACTGTATGCATGGCCCCGCATAGTGCTCCGTACTGTATACATGGCCCCCATAGTACTCCATACTGTATATGTGGCACCCCAGAGGTCTGGTTTCCACAGTAATGTAATGTTATGTCTGAGAGCAGGTGGGAGGTCCTTTGGTCAGGGATCCTATGCATGCCACACCTCCTGCCCAGTCTTGGGAGGGGAAGAACTTCCCCTATATAAACCCGGGGCTGAGGCAGGGTTAGTCAATCAAGGAGAGTAGAGACAAGAAACAGTCATAGGAAGAAACAGCAGAAGCTCAGTGGGAGCAATACTACCACGAGTCAGGGGCTGGCAGCTGCAGAGCTCGCCCTGACTGAGAAGATTTCTTACCGGACCCGGAGTCCGAGGCTGTGGGGACTAACTCCTACCCAGCAGCAGAATCCGTCAGACAGGGGATTCCAGGTCCTCTGGCCAAGAAACCTGAAGGCACGGTCACACACATGGGACCAGCACCGCCATCGTGGAGCGGAAGCTACTAGAAGGCCCCGAGTCACCGGCCATACGGGTGAGCACCACACGGCACACTCAGGGACGTGGGCTACTTTTACCCGCCTCTAGCAAGGTAGCCAGAAGAGTACAGTTAGTCTGGGAGGCCTACAACTTCGCCTGGCCAGGGGAGATCCCATCTGCTCAAGGACTGACCAGGCCCCAATCGCTAGCCAGTACTCCGGGAGGGTCTATCTTTGTCACCAGTAAAGACCCTGAACTACACAGTACCGTCTCCGAGTGGTTCCTGCTACCCCCATCATCCACGTCGGCTGCCCTGAGGCCATACCCCTCCCGTTGGGGGTTATACTATCACGCTGCACAATCCTACCACCGGCCTCAGCGGTCTGCCCTGCAGCAGCAGCTCCCTGGCTGCACTCAACGGGTGGCGTAGTCATCTAACATCTACTGCTATAACATCGCCACTTAGTCTGACTCCCTGGGCACGGACCGGATCACCGCCACGAGACTACAACCCGCAACAGATCCGGCTCCGGGTAAGCTCCCGCGTGCGCAACGCTGCGCGACACAGGCCCAGGGGTGCGTCATATACATGGCCCCGCATACTGCTACCTACTGTATACATGGTCATGCATAGAGCTCCATACTGTATACATGGCCCCGCATAGTGCTCCGTACTGTATACATGGCCCCGCATAGTGCTCCGTACTGTATACATGCCCCGCATAGTGCTCCGTACTGTATTCATGGCCCCGCATAGTGCTCCGTACTACTGTATACATGGCCCAGCATAGTGCTACCTACTGTATACATGGTCCCGCATAGTGCTCCGTCCTGTATACATGACCACGCATAGTGCTCCGTACTGTATACATGCCCCGCATAGTGCTCCGTACTGTATTCATGGCCCCGCATAGTGCTCCGTACTACTGTACACATGGCCCCGCATAGTGCTACCTACTGTATACATGGTCCCGCATAGTGCTCCGTCCTGTATACATGACCCCGCATAGTACTCCGTACTGTATACATGTCCCCCACATTTTGCTTCGCACTGTATACATGCCCCGCATAGTGCTCCATCCTACTATATACATGGCCCCGCATAGTGCTCCGTATTGTATACACGGCCCGCGCATAGTGCTCCGTACTGTATACATGGCCCCGCATCGTGCTCCGTACTGTATACATGGCCCCCATAGTACTCCATACTGTATACATGGCCCCGCATACTGCTACCTACTGTATACATGGTCATGCATAGAGCTCCATACTGTATACATGGCCCCGCATAGTGCTCCGTACTGTATACATGGCCCCGCATAGTGCTCCGTACTGTATACATGCCCCGCATAGTGCTCCGTACTGTATTCATGGCCCCGCATAGTGCTCCGTACTACTGTATACATGGCCCAGTATAGTGCTACCTACTGTATACATGGTCCCGCATAGTGCTCCGTCCTGTATACATGACCACGCATAGTGCTCCGTACTGTATACATGCCCCGCATAGTGCTCCGTACTGTATTCATGGCCCCGCATAGTGCTCCGTACTACTGTACACATGGCCCCGCATAGTGCTACCTACTGTATACATGGTCCCGCATAGTGCTCCGTCCTGTATACATGACCCCGCATAGTACTCCGTACTGTATACATGTCCCCCACATTTTGCTTCGCACTGTATACATGCCCCGCATAGTGCTCCATCCTACTATATACATGGCCCCGCATAGTGCTCCGTATTGTATACACGGCCCGCGCATAGTGCTCCGTACTGTATACATGGCCCCGCATCGTGCTCCGTACTGTATACATGTGCTTCTTTAGCCCCTCCCAACCTGAGTACCTAAACCCAATTGTCCCCGATACCGTGGGTGAACAGTAGAAGTGAAGGCCCTGTTCAAGTATTCAGCTCCTCTGCTTTCGCTGGCGTGACTTTCCTGGGGCAGCCGTCTCTCAAGTCCTCTCTGCTTGGCCGTTGGAGGCAATCTCTCGAGCCTTGGGTAGGGGGGTCCAGACCTCGTCTGTCGGCGGGTGATGTCGGGTTCCGCGAACTCACTCAGCACCGCAAGCAGGTTCCGAGTCTCCTCAGCATGCAAAGCACTCGGGTCACATCTGTGAGGGATCTGGAGCTCTTCTACCGGTGCCTGGCTGTGGCACGTCACAGGTCTCTGGCTTAGGCCTGTCACGCGGGGCTTCCCAGCACGCAGGGAACACGTCTGCTCCTTTCTGCTGCTTGGCGCCAAAGACCCCTCAGGTTTGGCGCACTGGCCTCTTATCTCTCGGAACTCCTTCCTGGAAGTCACCTGATCGGGTCCAGCGTCTAAATCTGCTCTCCCTTCAACTTCCCTTGCATATCTTGGTTCCGCTTGACTGTGTCTGGCCAGCAGATGGCAGCCTCTCTCCATTTTTGAAACATCATGTAGGAATTCCCTTGCAAGCTCTCTCACCTTTGCTACATATACATGCCCCGCATAGTGCTCCGCACTGTATACATGGCCCCGCATAGTGCTCCGCACTACTGTATACATGGCCCCGCATAGTGCTACCTACTGCATACATGGTCCCGCATAGTGCTCCGTACTGTATACATGACCCTGCATAGTGCTCCGTACTATATATACAAGGCCCTGCATAGTGCTCCATACTGTATACATGACCCCGCATAGTGCTCCGTACTGTATACACGGCCCCACATAGTGCTTCGTACTGTATACATGGCACCGCATAGTGCTCCATACTGTATACATGGCCCCACATAGTGCTCCGTATTGTATACATGGCCCCGCATAGTGCTCCATACTGTATACACGACCAAGCATAGTGCTCCGTACTGTATACATGGCCCCGCATAGTACTCCGTACTGTATACATGTCCCCCTCATAGTGCTCCGTACCGTATACATGGCCCCGCGTAGTGCTACCTACTGTATACATGATCCCGCATAGTGCTCCGTACGGTATATATGGCCCCGCATAGTGCTCCATACTGTATACATGGCCCCACATAGTGCTCCGTACTGTATGCATGGCCCCGCATAGTACTCCTTACTGTATACATGTGCCCCTCATAGTGCTTCGTACTGTATACATGGCCCCGCATAGTGCTCCGTACTACTATATACATGGCCCCCGCATTGTGCTCGGTACTACTATATACATGGTCCCGGATAGTGCTCCGTACTGTATACATGGCCCCGCATAGTGCTCCGTACTGTATACACGGCCCCGCATAGTGCTCCGTACTGTATACATGGCCCCGCATAGTGCTCCGTACTATATACATGTCCCCCTCATAGTACTCCGTACCGTATACATGGCCCCGCATAGTGCTACCTACTGTATACATGGTCCCGCATAGTGCTCCGTACTGTATATATGGCCCTGCATAATGCTCCATATTGTGAACATGGCCCCGCATAGTGCTCCATACTGTATACATGGCCCCGCATAGTACTCCGTACTGTATACATGTGCCCCTCATAGTGCTTCGTACTGTATACATGGCCCCGCATTGTGCTCGGTACTACTATATACATGGCCCCGCATAGTGCTCCGTACTGTATACATGGCGCCGCATAGTGCTCAGTACTGTATACATGGCCTTGCATAGTGCTCCATACTGTATACATGGTCCCGCATACTGCTCTGTTTTGTATATATGGCCCCGCATAGTGCTCCTTACTGTATCCACGGTCCCGCATAGTGCTTCATATTGTATACCCGGCACCGCATAGTGCTCCGTACTCTATACGTTGCCCTGCATAGTTCTCCGTACTGTATACATGGCCTTGCATAGTGCTCCATACTGTATACATGGCCCCGCATAGTGCTCCATACTGTATACATGGCCCCGCATAGTGCTCCGTACTGTATACATGGCCCCGCATACTGCTTCGCATTGTATACATGCCCCGCATAGTGCTCCATCCTACTATATACTGTACATGGCCCCGCATAGTGCTCCGTATTGTATACACGGCCCGCGCATAGTGCTCCGTACTACTGTATACATGGCCAAGCATATTCCTCCGTACTGCATACATGGCCTCGCATAGTGCTTTGTACTGTATACATGGCCCCGCATAGTTCTCCGTACTTTATACATGGCCCCGCATGGTGCTCCATACTGTATACATGGCCCCGCATAGTGCTCCGTACTGTATACATGGCCCCGCATAGTGCTCCATACTGTATACATGGCCCCGCATAGTGCTCCGTACTGTATACATGGTACCGCATAGCGCTCCGTACTGTATACATGGCCCTGCATTGTGCTCCGTACTGTATACATGGCCCCGCATAGTGCTCCGTACTGTATACATGCCCCGCATAGTGCTCCATCCTACTATATACTGTACATGGCCTCGCATAGTGCTCCGTATTGTATACACGGCCCGCGCAAAGCGCTCCGTACTACTGTATACATGGCCCCGCATATTCCTCCGTACTGTATACAGGGCCCCGCATAGTGCTTCGCACTGTATACATGCCCTGCATAGTGCTCCGTACTGTATATATGGCCCCGCATAGTGCTCCGTACTACTGTATACATGTCATCCGCATAGTGCTTCATACTGTATACATGGCCCCCATAGTGCTCCATACTACTGTATACATGTCATCCGCATAGTGCTTCATACTGTATACATGTGCCCCGCATAGTGCTTCATACTGTATACATGGCCCCGCATAGTGCTCTGTACTGTATACATGTCACCCGCATAGTGCTTCATACTGTATACATGGCCCCGCATAGTGCTCTGTACTGTATACATGTCACCCGCATAGTGCTTCATACTGTATACACGGCCCCGCATAGTGCTCCGCACTACTGTATGCATGTCCCCCGCATAGTGCTTCGTACTGTATATATGGCCCCGCATAGTGCTACCTACTATATACACTGTGTTCCAAATTGTTATGCAAATAATATTTTCTCAGATTTTCCCAAATTACCTATATGAATTGCAGTCATTGTAATTTTCCAGTCAAATAACTATTAGAGTACAATTGAAAGGTTTTTGTACAAGCTGCCTATGATAACAGTATATTTTTAAAAAAATAAAAAACTCAACTGCACTCAAAATGCATGTTCCAAATTATTATGTACAGCAGAGTTTTCAACCTTTTCATTTTAATAAAGAACAAAAAATGGTCATTTTTGAAATTATAAGCATTAGCAGGTTATTACAAACTGAAATCAAACAGTTTTCAACTCAAAACTTTATTCTAGGTGATGTTACATTTGCACATAGGACCCCTTGTTCGAAAGGAGCTTCTGAACTCTCTCGTCCATTGAATTTGTCAGGTTTTGGATGGTTTCTGCTTTAATTGTTTTGCATGAGGACAGAATACCCTCCCAGAGCTGTTGCTTAGATGTGAACTGCCTCCCGCCATCATAGTCACTCCTTTTGATGATGCTCCTGAGGTTCTCAATGGGGTTGAGGTCAGGGGAGCATGGGTGCCACACCATAAGTTTGTCCCCTTTTATGCCCATAGCAGCCAGAGATGCAGATGTGTTATGCGCAGCATGAGACTAATTCAATGCAGCTGGAGGTCACATGACCGCCTCCAGCTCTGCAATATATGGTGTCCTGCCTGGCTCAGCCTGCAGCCTGCAGCTGAAGCCTGGCACGAGACTCTGACTGTGAAAGTCAGTGAAGATCTCATGTAATGTAATATATGTCTATCAGAAAAATAAAAATTAATGTCCCATACAGGGACTAAGTAAAAATGTAAAAAAAAGTAAAAAAAAATGTTTTGAAACTGTTAAAAAAAAATTACAAAATAAATTAAAATAAATAAATAAAATATTAAACCGATAAATCTGTATATTTATGCAAAAAAAAAAAAAAGTACACATATTTGGTATTGCCGCGTCCGAAACAACCCGAGCTATAAAATTGTCACACTAATTAACTCCTTCTGTGCACACCGTAATAAAAATAAATAAAAAACGGATAAAAAAACTATGCTTTTTCCTCATATCGCCAAACAAAAAGTGGAAAAAAATGCGATCAAAAAGCAAAATGGAAATAAGAAAGGTACCGCTGAAAACGTCATCTTGTTCCGCAAAAAAAAAGCCACCATACAGCTCCATCAGCCGAAAAATAAAAAAGTTATAGCGCTCAGAATAAAGCAATGCAAAAAAAATATTTTTTCTATAAAATTGTTTTATTGTGTAAAAGCGCCAAAACATAAAAAAAATATACAGTAAGTGTAGTATCGCTGTAAACGTACTGACCCGAAGAATAACGCTGCCTGATCACTTTTACCACACGCAGAACGGCATAAAAAAAAACTCAAAAAACAATTCTTGAATTGTTGGTTTTTGTTAATTTTACCTCCCAAAAAACGGAATAGAAAGCGATCAAAAAATGTCCCGTACGCAAAAATTGTACCAATAAAAATGTCAACTCGTCCCGCAAAAAACAAGCCATCACATGACTCTGTCGGCCGAAATATGGAAAAATTATAGCTCTCAAAATATGGCGATGCAAAAACTAGATTTTGCAAAAAAAAAGCGTCTCTTAGTGTGTGACAGCTGTCAGTCATAAAAACCCGATATAAATCTGGTATCTCTGTAATCGAACCGACCCGAAGAATAAAGTAATCTAATCAGTTATATCACACTAGGAACGGCGTAAAAAAATAAATAAAACCAATTCTTCACCTGCTACTGATTTGTTTATTATGTCTCCCAAAGATCGCAGTATGGCTCGGCACACATTTATCCTGCGCTCTGCGCTGAGCACTTACGCCAGAGTTTCCGTGTAAATCTCTAAAATATGTGATTCAGCCGGAACCCATGACGGAAGATTCCCTGTAATGAGGCAGATATAGGCCACTGTGGATGCCGTCTGGCCTGTGATCCCACGGTGTCATTTGTTTTAGGCGTGCATAAAAGTGCGGTTGGCCACAGTTTTGTGCACTTCTGAAAAAAAGGACACCACTAAACAGAGGCCAGACGGAGTCCAGAGTAACTCTGCTGCCTCATTACAGTGAATGGATCCCGCAGGGGTTTCATCTGAATTACATCACTTGGAAATTTAGATGGAAACCCCGATGTAAGTGCTCAGCATAGAGCGCCGGATAAATGTTACGCAAAATGTTCCCAATAAAAGCTTCAACTCAGTCCTCAAAAAAAGCTAGTCCCCACTCAGGTCCGTCATCTGTTAAAAATATAAGGGACTTCCAAGTTACTGGTAGCAGAAAGGCTTTGGAAAAGCGAAATGGCCCTTGCCCCCCAAAAGAAATTCAGAAAATTTTGTGCTCCCAAATCCAAATGCCTATTCTACAATAATTTGTTCTCCAATTGTCAAATAGCGCTCTGTCCCCCCCAGATCCCGCCGTATGGCTGAGTGGTACGATACAGCCACATATGGGGTATTGCCACTTTTAGAAGAAATTGTGTGACACATTTCGGCACCATTTTTACCCATTGCCCTGTGTGAAAATGTAAAATCTGAGGGTAAAACATTTTTTTGTGGTAAAAATCTAATTATGCTTTTATCACTGCCCAATGGTATAAATTTAAAAATTAAAAAATACTCACTACTTCCCTAGATGAATTCCTTGAGAGGTGTAGTTTACAAAATGGGGTCACTTGTGGGGGTTTCTGCTGTTTCGGCATGTCAGCGACTCTTCAAATGTGACATGGTGTCTGCTGCCTATCCCAGCCAACATAGCGCTCCTTTCTCTTCTGAACCCTGCCGTACACCAAAGCAGTGGTTTTCCCCCACATATGGGGTATCAGCGTACTCAAGAGAAATTGTACAACAAATTTCATGGTGCAATTTATCCTGTTACCCTTATGATAATGCAAAATTAGGGAATGAAAAACATTTTTTGTGGGAAAACTGTGAAAATTTTATTTTTATGCCTCAATATTATAAACTTCTGTGAAGCAGCTGGGGGTGCAAGGTGCTCACCACACATCTAGATAAGTTCCCTAAGGGGTCTAGTTTCAAAAATGGTGTCACTTGTGGGGGGTTTCCACTGTTTAGGCACATCAGGGGCTCCCCAAATGCAACATGGCGTCCGCTAATTATTCAAACAAATTTTACATTCAAAAAGTCAAATGGCGCTCCTTCCCTTCCAAACCCTGCCGTGCGCCCAAACAGTGGTTTGCCTCCACATATGGGGCATCGGCGTGTTCAGGAGAAACTGCACAACAAATTTCATGGTGCAATTTATCCTATTACCCTTATGATAATGCAAAATTAAGGGATGAAAAGCGTTTTTGTGGGAAAAATGTGAAAATTTTATTTTTACAGCTCAATATTATAAACTTCTGTGAAGCACCTTGGGGGTTCAAGGTGCTCACCACACATCTAGATATGTTCCCTAAGGGGTCTAGTTTCCAAAATGGTGTCACTTGTGGGGGGTTTCCACTGTTTAGGAACATCAGGGGCTCCCAAAATGCAACATGGCGTCCGCTAATTATTCAAACAAATTTTACATTCAAAAAGTCAAATGGCGCTCCTTCCCTTCCAAACCCTGCCGTGTGCCCAAACAGTGGTTTGCCTCCACATATGGGGTATCGGCGTGTTCAGGAGAAACTGCACAACAAATTTCATGGTGCAATTTATCCTATTACCCTTGTGATAATGCAAAATTAAGGGATGAAAAATGTTTTTGTGGGAAAAATGTGAAAATGTTATTTTTACAGCTCAATTTTATAAACTTCTGTGAAGCACCTTGGGGATCAAGGTGCTCACCACACATCTAGATATGTTCCCTAAGGAGTCTAGTTTCCAAAATGGTGTCACTTGTGGGGGGTTTCCACTGTTTAGAAACATCAGGGGCTCTCCAAACGCAACATGGCGTCTGCTAATTATTCAGACAAATTTTACATTCAAAAAGTCTAATGGCGCTCCTTCCCTTCCGAGCCCTGCTGTGCGCCCAAACAGTGGTTTTCCCTCACATATGGGGTATCAGCGCACTCAAGAGAAATTGCACAAAAAAATTTGGGGTCCAATTTTTCCTGTTACCCCTGTGAAAATAAAAAAAATTGGGTCTAAAGTAACATTTTTGTGAAAAAAGTTAAATGTTAATTTTTTTCTTCCACATTCCAAAAATTCCTGTGAAGCACCTGAAGGGTTAATAAAGTTCTTGAATATGGTTTTGAGCACCTTGAGGGGTGCAGTTTTTAGAATGGTGTCACTTTTGGGTATTTTCTGTCATAAAGACCCCTCAAAGTGACTTCAAATATGATATGGTCCTTAAAAAAATGTTTTTGTAAATTTTGTTGGAAAAATGAGAAATCGATGGTCAACTTTTAACCCTTATAGCTCCCTAACAAAAAAAAATTTTGGTTCCAAAATTGTGCTGATGTAAAGTAGACATGTGGGAAATGTTATTTATTAACTATTTTGTGCGACATATCTCTCTGATTTAAGGGCATGAAAATTCAAAGTTTGAAAATTGCAAAATTTTCAAAATTTTCGCCAAATTTCCGATTTTTTCACAAATAAACGCAAGTGATATCAAAGAAATTTTACCACTATCATGAAGTACAATATGTCACGAAAAAACAATCTCAGAATCAGGGGGATCCGTTGAAGCGTTCCAGAGTAATTACTTCATAAAGTGACAGTGGTCAGAATTGAAAAAATTGGCCCGGCACGAAGGCAAAAACAGGCTCTGGTGCGAAGTGGTTAAAATGAAAAGGTTGAAAACTCTGCTGTGCATAATAATTTGGAATAAGCATTTTGAGTGCAATTTGAGTTTTTTATTTTTTGGAAAATATACTGTTATCATAGGCAGTTTGTACAAAAACCTTTCAATTGTACTCTAATAGTTATTTGACTGGAAAATTACAATGACTGCAATTCATATAGGTAATTTTGGAAAATCTGAGAAAATATTATTTGCATAATAATTTGGAACACAGTGTACATGGTCCCGCATAGTGCTCCGTACTGTATATGACGTGCCCCCTGGGCCGTGTGTGTGGGGGAATACCCGGAGCCGGGTCTCTGTGTGATGCTAGGGGTTGTAGTCTCCGTGGCGGTGACCCGGTCCCGTGGCTCAGGGTGGTCAAACCAGTGGCGGATCTGTTTACTTGGTTTGTAATGTTCAAGTGTCCTACTACGCCACCCGTGGATTGCGGTCACTGAGAACCGCCGCTGCGGGGAAGACCGCTGAGGCTGATGTTGTGTGCGCAGCAGAGGGTAGTATAACTCCCCATGGGAGGAGTATAGCCTCAGGGCAGCGAGTGTAGATGATGGGGGTGATGGTGCGTGGGAGCAACAGTAATGACTCAGAGTCCAGTGATGCAGTCCAGGGTCTTTACTCACAGTTTTACACTCCAAGCCACTTCTGCAGGTAACGGCTGCCCACGTCGTGCTGTGCTCACCAGGTGAGGGGCTCGGCCAACTCCCAGGTACCTTTGGAATGCTTTTCAGGACCCCCTTCGTGTGTCCTTTCTCTGGCCTGTCGTACCCCACAATTGACCGCGTTTCTGTCCAGCTGCCTCGGGCCTTGGCGGGCAAATGTATGTTCCGTTTCCCTGGGTCCAATGTGGTGCCTTCCTAACAGGTGTAGTGAGGGGCCGTGCACGTACAATGCCACGGCCTCCGGTTGCTAGCTGAGGGTAGTTGCTCTCCTCCACTAGATGAGGGATCCGGTTCCCTTTCTTGGCCTGACTCTGGTAGCGGCGGGCGTGCGGTGGCGGCTGGCCGGTCCGCACCCCTGGGGTCCCTTCACTCCACTTCTGGAGCCTCCTCCGTTCCTCTCCTCTCCTTTCCTCTTCTCCAGGACCAGGCCTTGAGACTTGGCCTGCCTGCGGAGCAGAGCCCATAGAGAGCCCCTGCTCCCAGCCTCCCTCTCTCTCTGCTCTCTCTCTTCTTTTCTCTCCGACTCTAAGATGGTGCCCACCATATATACTCCCCTATACAGTGCACCCGGGATCTACTCTCCCCACCCAGACACTACTGGGTTCCCCCTTTCTAGGTGTTCCCTCCCCCCACTCCAGCCAGGGACAGGGACAGTTGTGCTCACCCTTGGGAGCATTGTTGCCCTGTCCCCTGGAAATGTGGTGTAGTGCATGTGGGTGTTAGGGTCCTGAGCCACACTCCATCCTTACCTGGAAGTGAGATATCACACCTCTGGGTGAGCTGCAATTCCTCTGTAGCGACCGAACCCTCGGGGCGCTACATATACATGGCCCTGCATGGTACTCCGTACTACTATATACATGGCCCCACATAGTGCTCCGTACTGTATACACGGCCCGCGCATAGTGCTCCGTACTACTGTATACATGGCCCCGCATATTCCTCCGTACTGCATACATGGCCCCGCATAGTCCTTCATACTGTATATGTGATGCCCAGCTGCGCTTGGTATCACAGATCTGGAAGAGTGCATTGATGGATTCCTCCACAAGAGGCCCCCATAACCATACACACATCTCCACCTTCCAACTCAGACCAGCAGAGGGAGCCCGTTAGGGATATAAATAGGGAAGGTGGGGCCAGGCAGTTCTGTCTGGTTTAGATGTTGAGTCCAGATCAGTCTGAGAAGAGTTACCTCAGAGGACAGAGTCTGTTCCAGCTCCAGCAGTTGCTAGTTTGCAGTGGAGTTCATTCAGACCAAGACTCAGTGTAGCTCAGAGCAGCGAGCTTTAGGTGTGCCGGCGCCATAAGATCGGTGAAGCGTGGCAAGCTGCCATTAGTGTGTATAGCCTAGTGAGGGCCCGAGTAGGCTGAAGGCAAGTGGAGAGTTAGTACGTAGGGGGCAGAGGAGCTTAACTGGCTCACCCCGAAGCTTTACCAGACACTGGGTCCAAAGCTTCAGGTATCTCTATGACCCAGTAAGGCATAACCGGAATCCCTGGAGAACTACAAGTCCCAGGATCGCTAAAGTGCTGATACGTAACAGAGCCAGGAAACACATAGGCCCCGTAAGCTGGGAGCGTGCACTCCAAGAGAAGGCCCTACCACAAAGTCAGCCAGCGCAGGACAGAGACAAAGTTAGGCCTAGCTCCAGGCAGGTCAGAAACTTACTACGCAGAGGCAAGTAAAAGGAGGCCCGAAACCCGCTCATTGGGGAGGATCCTGACAGGCACCCTTCACCCTGCAGCGCTCCGGGACGTGCCTGAATTTCCATCAGTAAAAGGTAGTGAAGTGACTATCGTGTCTGTCCCTGTTCTTGCTCTGACCCGGCTGGGTCTCGCCTGTCCTGCATCCCCCTTCATACGCTGCCCTGAGGCCTAGCTCCACCTGTGGGGAGCAACACCATCAAGCTGCCTTATCACCAGCCTCAGTGGACTCCGCAGCGCTGGTGATTCTCACCAGAAACCACAGGTGGCGTCACGAACTCTTATAGAATTAACAAATATCCACCCTTTCAAAGAGCGACCCAAGGGTACGAGCCTGGGAGCCGACCACCGCGACATCCCCAAGGCCAGGCAAAGGTCCAGGTACCGAGTCATCCCCATCCCCTGGGCTAGTCATATACATGGCCCTGTATAGTGCTGCATACAGTATACATGGCCCCGCATAGTGCTCCGTACTGTGTACATGGCCCCGCATACTGCTGTTTTGTATACATGGCCTCGCATTGTGCTGCACACAGTATACATGGCCCCGCATAGAGCTCCATACTGTATACATGGCCCCGCATAGTGCTCCGTACTGTATACATGGCCCCGCATAGTGCTCCGTACTACTATATACATGGCACCGCATTGTGCTGCACGCAGTATACATGGCCCCGCATAGAGCTCCATACTGTATACATGGCCCCGCATAGAGCTCCATACTGTATACATGGCCCCGCATAGAGCTCCATACTGTATACATGGCCCCGCATAGTGCTCTGTATTACTATATACATGGCCCCGCATCATGCTCCGTACTGTATACATGGCCCCGCATAGAGCTCCATACTGTATACATGGCCCCGCATAGAGCTCCATACTGTATACATGGCCCCGCATAGTGCTCCGTACTGTATACATGGCCCTGTATAGTGCTCCATACTGTATACATGGTCCTGCATAGTGCTCCGTACTGTATACATGGCCCCGCATCGTGCTCCATACTGTATACATGGCCCCGCATAGAGCTGCACACAGTATACATGGCCCCGCATAGTGCTCCGTACTGTATACATGGCCCCGCATAGAGCTCCGTACTGTATACATGGCCCCGCATAGTGCTCTGTATTACTATATACATGGCCCCGCATCGTGCTCCGTACTGTATACATGGCCCTGCATAGTACTCCGTACTACTATATACAAGGCCCCGCATAGTACTCCGTACTGTATACACGACCCCCGCATAGTGCTCGGTACTACTATATACATGGCCCCGCATAGTGCTCCGTACTGTATACATGGCCCCGCATAGTGCTCCCCACTGTATACATGGCCCCGCATACTGCTGTTTTGTATACATGGCCCCGCATAGTGCTCCATACTGTATACATGGTCCCGCATAGAGCTCCATACTGTATACATGGCCCCGCATAGGGCTCCGTACTGTATACATGGCCCCGCATAGTGCTCCCTACTGTATGCATGGCCCCGCATCGTGCTCCGTACTGTATACATGGCCCCGCATAGTGCTCCATACTGTATACATGGCCCCGCATAGTGCTCCCCACTGTATACATGGCCCCGCATACTGCTGTTTTGTATACATGGCCCCGCATAGTGCTCCATACTGTATACATGGTCCCGCATAGAGCTCCATACTGTATACATGGCCCCGCATAGGGCTCCGTACTGTATACATGGCCCCGCATAGTGCTCCCTACTGTATGCATGGCCCCGCATCGTGCTCCGTACTGTATACATGGCCCTGCATAGTACTCCGTACTACTGTATACATGGTAGTAAACACTTCGGCCAGCGTAATAGAGGTCACGAGTATGGAGTGCGGAAGAACCGCAACTCACACCCCATAGTCGCAGGAAAAATCTGCCTACTCAAAATGAGTGTAAAAACACAAGAAAAAGCTGAGTGTACGGCATATATGAAAAACTTTATTAGTAAAAGTATAAATACATAATATTACATGTATAATAGATGGATGCAGATAGGGAGGCGATACGGATGCAAGAAAACACGTAACAAGTATCCACAGCTAAAAAATATAGCAGGATAATAAAAAGAGGGGGAGAAGGAAGAGCGACCCAAGGGTAACATATGTTAGTTGATGACAAAGTAGGAGAGGTATATGTAGAAGGATATCAATAATTCAAATAATACTGAATAAGTATCCCACTTTTCCTACAGTGGGGCAAGAGTAGTTATAATCCATGATAGAGGATACACTCACCAGTATAATCACCAAGGGACGCTCAAAGGGGGGGCAGGGGGACAAGGCAGGAGCAGACCAGTGTGGGACTTGCGGGCCTCGATGCGCGTTTCGCAAGTTCGCTTTGTCAAGAGGCGTCACAATGAAAGCACCGGCGTCTTTTTAAATATCCCTCCAGAAATTGGTCACATGTGCATGCATGTGACCGGAAGGAAATGGCCGCCGACCGGAAGGCGTGAGCGGCGCATGCGCAGGGATCGTCAGAACATCCCGCCCCCAGAACGCCCGTCATGACGTCGGCGCGAACCCGGAAGTGCTAAAGAGCAGAGTCCGGGGCAGCGCCGACACCATGGAGACAGACGCATGGGAAGCCAGGAGGGTGAGTAGCCCCGCGCATGCGCACCGCCCGACCAGGGAGCCGGGTATAGTTACCAAAGTACTAATGTCCACATATACATTGTGCCACCATACTCGGATACAATAAATCTCACATGGTACATATATAGGTAGGTACAGCTACAAAGATTGAAGTACATAGGGACAATAGGTGCTAATATAAAAACGTGAGGATGTCCATGGCACCAAAGCAGCCTGAGGGCAGTGTCCGTAGATGTCAATGATCATTCCATTTCCTTATCTTCAATCTTATCAACGGGAGGGAGTATATCACCAGAAAGCAGGCTTCACGGCAGGTATGAAGTCCACAAAGAGAAAGACACTATGTATTAAGTATAAGAAAACAAGAAGTTAAAAAATAAACATACTAATAAATATACACATTAAAACAACATGAGCCACAGAGGCTCACTGCCATGATGAAATATATACAGAAGGGGCCACAGGAGAGCATGCAGCGATTAACAAATAGGCTGCATGGTAAATAGTATCCAGAAAGAGGATAATCATATGGTCATAATATCTAAATTTGTTCCTCCATAATACCCAATAGGGAATTGGAGGAACCGTCATTCCCAAGGAGGCGCAGGACAAAAAAGCACAATATATATCACAAAAAAGGTGAGAAGCCCAAACTTTCATTCAGACCCCGCGGTGCCAAGGTGTTAAGGGTGATGATCCATCTCGCCTCTTTTTGGGCCAGGAGGCGTTTAGCATTCCCCCCCGGGAGCCAAGACACACCTTATCGATCCCCCGCACTCTGAGTGAGCGGGGGTCACAATTGTGAACAGCCTTAAAATGCCGTGGTAGTGTCTTCAGCTCCCGGGGATCCGTGGCCGTGCGAGCCGCGCCAATGTCCCGGACGTGTTCCCGAACCCTGATTCTGAGCTCCCTGCTGGTCAATCCTATATAAATTAATTGGCACCCGCATGTGGCCAAATAGACCACATGTGTGGTGCCACATGATATATGGTGACGAATGTCAAATTGGCGGGAGCCATCAGAGTTGGAGAAAGACGTGCAACGTAGGACGCAGTGGCCACAGGGGAATGAGCCCACCGTGGGACCGCGGGATCCAAAGAAATTGGGACGCGGGGGGACGTAGTGGCTGGAAACCAGAACATCCCCTAGCGTCCTAGATCGTCGTGGCGTCATGTGAGGGAAATCGCCTAGGCAGTCCCGAAGGGAGGGCTCCGTATGAAGTATACTCCAATGTCGAGAGAGGATCTGCCGCATAGCTCCCCACTCATGATTGAATGTGGATATGTAGCGGATCCTCTCAGGTATCCCATGTCTAGGCACAGGGGAGGGATGGATGAGATGGTCCCTGGGCGTGTCGCGGGCCCTCTTATAGCCACGGCCGATACATCGATTACTGTAGCCACGTTGTTTAAAGCGATCAGCCAGATCTGCAGCCTGTTTCTCAAAACTAGAGTTAGTGGAGCAGATACGCCTCATCCTGAGGAACTGTCCAACTGGAACGGCTCTGATGGTAGAGCAATCATGAGCCGATGAGGCATGAATCAGGGAATTTACTGCAGTAGGCTTCCTAAATACATCTGTCTGGATTCGACCATCCGGATCCACCTCAAGGGTGACATCCAGGAAGTCGATCCTTTTAGGATGATAGGTATAGGTAAGCCTAATTGCATAAGTATTGGAATTTAGTCGAGACATAAAATCGTCGAGCTCCTCCACCGTCCCCAGCCAGAAAAATAGAATGTCATCTATATATCTCACCCATGACACGACCCGGTCCGCGCCCTGCACTCCCCCGTCGCCAAAAATCTCTCTCTCCCAGGCTCCCAGGAAGAGGTTGGCGTACGAGGGGGCACAGGCCGCACCCATGGCCGTGCCATGCCTCTGGAGATATACCGTGTCATTGAAGAGAAAATAGTTGTGGCAGAGGACGAATTGGAGGAGCTCAAGGATAAATTCCCTGGAGGGTCCGTCCAGGTCAGAGCCCCCCAGGAAGAGGCGAACTGCGGAGAGGCCCAGATCATGGCTGATGCATGTGTATAAGCTCTCGACGTCGGCCGTGACCATAAGGGTATCATCTGTCACAAGGGCGCCGTCAACCCGTGTAAGGACGTCCGTCGTGTCCTTCACATAGGAAGGAAGAGTGCTTACAAGAGGGCGAAGATGGTAGTCTATATATTGACAGATGGGGCCACATAGCCCCTCAATTCCTGACACGATCGGACGTCCTGGTGGGCTGAGAGCGTCCTTGTGAATCTTGGGCAAGAGGTAAAAGGTCGCCGTCTTGGGGAAGCGGACCGTTAATGCCTCCACAGTTCGTTGGTCGATGATACCTATATTACAGGCCCGCCCAAGGATACCCTGAAGTGTGGCAGAGAAGGAGGCCGTGGGATTGTATGACAGTTTAGTGTAGGTCTGAATATCTCTTAATTGGCGCATTGCCTCTTTCTCATACATGGAGCAGGGCCAAAGAACGATGTTCCCTCCCTTGTCTGCCGGTTTAATGACAATGTCTGGCAGAGATTGTAGTTGATGGAGTGCCGTGCGCTGGTAATACGTGAGGTTGTCCCGGCGTCTCCGTGTAGGGAGGCGCCCCAAAGCTTCAGTTACCAAGCGCACAAAAATCTCAATTGCCGGACTCAGAGACAAGGGAGGGAACTTCGTTGATCTAGGGTGTCGAGATTGTAATCGTGTACCTGTACTAGGTGATTCTTCCTGCTCCAACAGTAGATCTTCGAGGTTTCGTAGGGCCTCCCTCTCTGTCACAGTCAGGGAACATCCCTCACCAGGTGCTCTAGAATGCAATTTATGTAAAATTAATTTCCGGGCAAACAGGTGGAGGTCCTTGAGGGCAGTGAAATAGTCAAAGGCATTCGTAGGTGAAAAGGATAGGCCTAAGCTCAAGACCTCCATCTGTGCCCGGGTAAGAGTATGTGAAGATAAATTAATGACACGGAGCCCTCCCTGGGACACACTCACCTGGTAAGGTGTGGTAGGTTTCCTCCTGTTGAAGGGTCTCGTCTTGATCCTCGAGATCTGCTGAACCTCAGAGACCCGTCGGGTGGTTAGGTTCTCAGAGGATGGCTGTTCACTTGTAGAAGCCGTTGAGGCTAGCGAGGAGGACCTGGAGCGCAAGGGACGGGCGTAATGAGATCTGACTCGAGATCTATCTTGGGGGATCCGCCACCTATATACACTCTTTGATTGTTTATCGTGAATGTCACATTGTAGTTTTTTAAGTTTATTGGCGTGGATATCTTTCACCCATCTCTGGCACTCCAGGTCCATCTCGTCGTTCAGCTGTTTCAATTTAGTGGAATCCAATTCTTTTTTAAATTGCGTTTGAATCGACTCAATCTCCTTTTCCATTGTATCAAGAGATGAGTCATTCAGATCTTTCAACAGGCTAAGGAAACCAAAGGAGCAGGTGTTAGCTAGGTCCTCCCATTTGTCTTTAAAAGCCTCATCCTCAATGGGGAAGGAGGGGAAGATCTGCACCCGCAAGCCACGTGGAATCAGGGCCTTCTCAATGTATTTAGTCAGGAAGGCCCTGTTCCACCATGTGCGTGTCCTACGCCTCAGGAGTGACTTAAATTTAGTAATGCTGTCCTGTAGCCCCTGCTGTATCCCCAAGCCCCCATGTATACATGGCCCCGCATAGTACTGCATACAGTATACATGGCCCCGCATAGTGCTCCGTACGTATACATGGCCCCGCATAGTGCTCCGTACTGTATATATTGCCCCGCATAGTGCTCCGTACTGTATCCACGGCCCCGCATAGTGCTTCAGATTGTTTACCCGGCCCCGCATAGTGCTCCGCACTCTATATACGGCCCCCGCATAGTGCTCCGTACTCTATACGTTGCCCTGCATAGTTCTCCAAACTGTATACATGGCCTCGCATAGTGCTCCATACTGTATACATGGCCCCGCATAGTGCTCCGTACTGTATACGTGGCCCTGCATAGTGCTCCATACTGTATACATGGCCCCGCATAGTGCTTCATATTGTATACATGGCCCCGCATAGTGCTCCGTACTATATACATGGCCACGCATAGTGCTCCGCACTGTATACAAGGCCCCACATAGTGCTCTGTACTGTATACATGGCCTAGCATAGTGCTCCATACTGTATACATGGCCCTGCATAGTGCTCCATACTGCATATATGGCCCCGCATAGTGCTGCACACAGTATACATAGACCTGCATAGTGCTGCACTCAGTATACATGGCTCCGCATAGTGCTCCGTACTGTATACATAGCCATACATGTTCCCGCATAGTGCTCCGTACTGTATTCATGGCCCCGTATATTACTTCGTACTGTATACATGGCCCCGCATAGTGCTTTGTACTCTATACATGGCCCCGCATAGTGCTCCGTACTACTATATACATGGTCCCGCATAGTGCTCCGTATGTATACATGGTGCCGCATAGGACTCCGTACTATATACATGTCCCCCGCATAGTGCTTCGTACTGTATACATGGCAATGCATAGTACTCCGTACTACTATATACATGGCCCCGCATAGTGCTCCGTACTGTATATGATTCGCCCCCTGGGCCGTGGGGCACGCGGATCCGGGCAACAGGGAAACGATGGGGGTAGTAGTGGCGGCCCGGTCCCGCGGCTCAGGGTGGTCAGACCAATGGTAGTCTGCTATGTACCGTTGATAATGTCCGACTACGCCACCCGTCGATTGCGGTTATTATGAACAGCCGCTGCAAGGTAATCCCCTGAGGCTGTTGGTGTGTGCAGCTGAGATTGGATAACTCCCCACGGGAAGAGTGTACCCCAGGGCAGTGCAGTGGATGATGGGGGTGGTTGTGCAGGGAGTCCCAGTACCGGTAGTGCTGGAGGAGCGAGAAAGTACACAGACAACGTACTGCAATCCAATGTCTTTTACTCACAGTTCATGTGCTCCTGGTCACTTCGGCACCAGTAGTGACCGCCCGAGCCGTGCTGCGTCCACCAGGTGTGGGGCTCGGTCAACTCCCAGGCAGTTCAGAAGTATGGCTCAGGACCCCCTTCTGTCCTTTCTCTGGCCTGCCTCACCAGTGACCCACTTTTGTCCAGCTGCCGCGGATCTGCGCGGGTAAACGTGGGCCCCGTTCCCCGCTGTCCTATATGGTGCCTTCCTAGCAGGTTTGATGAGGTGTCGCACCAATAAATGATCACGACCTCCGGTCTTTGGCTGAGGGTAGTTTCTCCTCCACCAACTTGGGATCCGGTACCCTTAAGCGGCCTGACCCTTCACCCGGTATTCTCGTGGGTTCTTAGGGTCCCTTCCACCTTCTTGTTCCTGAGCCCCTCTGTTTCTCTCTCTCTTCTCCTTCTTTCCTGTTCCTTCTTCTCCTCCTTTCTTTGGCCTCTTCTCCAGGCCCACTTCTCTTTCTCCTCTCAGACTCCGGCCTTTTCTCTAGGCCTGCCTCTGAACAGAGCTCCTACAGAGCCTCTGCTCCCTGTCTTCTCTGACTGGACTTCACTTCATCTACTCCCAGAACTAAGATGGTGCCCACCTTTTATACCTCCCTTTAGAAACATGAGCCCAGGTGACCAGCAACCAATGGGCGCCTACCTACGCTCAGGAACCGTCCCCTCCTGCTCCTACATCACTGGGTATTCCTCCCCCCTCCCCACTCCAGCCAGGGACATGGTCTGTCGTGCCTGCATTTCTGTCTAATGGGAGCACCGTTGAGCTGTCCCTCGGAAATGGGGTGAGTGTGCTGTATGCAGCTACCTGAGCCCTGGTCCATACTCCATCCTTACCTGGGAGTGGAATATCACACCTCTGGCAGAGGTGAAATACCCCTGTAGCGGCCGAACCCTCGGGGCGCTATATATACATGGCCCGCGCATAGTGCTCCGTACAACTGTATACATGGCCCCGCATAGTGCTTCCTACTGCATACATTCCCCCGCATAGTACTCCATACTGTATACATGGCCCCGCATAGTGCTCCGTACTACTGTATACATGGCCCCGCATAGTGCTCCGTACTGCATAGATGGCCCCGCATTGTACTCCATACTGTATACATGGCCCCGCATAGTACTCCATACTGTATACATGGCCCCGCATAGTGCTCCGTACTGTATACACGGCCCACCATAGTGCTCCGCACTACTGTATACATGGCCCCGCATAGTGCTCCGTACTGCATAGATGGCCCCGCATTGTACTCCATACTGTATACATGGCCCCGCATAGTACTCCATACTGTATACATGGCCCCGCATAGTGCTCCGTACTGCATACATGGCCCCGCATAGTACTCCATACTGTATACATGGCCCCGCATAGTGCTCCGTACTGTATACGTGGCCCGCGCATAGTGCTCCGTACTACTGTATACATGGCCCCGTATAGTGCTCCGTACTGTATACACGGCCCGCGCATAGTGCTCCGTACTACTGTATACACGGCCCGCGCATAGTGCTCCGTACTGTATACATGGTCCCGCATAGTGCTCCGTACTGTATACATGGCCCCGCATATGCTCCGTACTGTATACATGGCCCTGCATAGTACTCCATACTGTATACATGGTCCCGCATAGTGCTCCGTACTGTATACACGGCCCCGCATAGTACTCCGTATTGTATACATGTCCCCCGCATAGTGCTTCGTACTGTATATGACTCGCCCCCTGGGCCGTGGGGCACTCGGAACCAGGCAATAGGGAGAAGATGGGGGTAGTAGTGGCAACCCGGTCCGTGACCCAGTGTGGTGAGACCAGTGGTAGTCCTTTATAAGTTTTAAGTGATGTCCGACTACTCCTCCCGTGGATTGCGGTCAGCATAGGCGGATTATAATGAGGTCAATCCGGGCTACCGCCCGGGGCCCTGGGCTGCCATGGGGCCCGGGGCTCCCAGGGGCCTGTGGCCGGATTGACCTCATTATAATGTGTGACAGGAGGGCCCGTGAGTCGGAAGATGGAATCTGCTCTGCTGTGTCCAGCGGCGCTGCGAGGATGACTCACAAGCTGCTGACTGTGTAAGTGCAGGAGAGGAGGCTCCGCCACCTGCTCCGGCCTCCAGCAGAGCACAGAGCCAGCCTACAGCATGGCCACTGCTCTCCCTGCCCCCTACCCGGGACTGAATGTTACCTCTCCGCTCTCCCCCTCCTACCCTGCAATTACACCAGAGCTCTGCAGTCGGGCCTCAAGAGGAGGAGAGGCTGCCCCACAGAGAAGATGGAAGAACCTGCATAATGTACAGAAAGGGTAAGTCCATGTGCAGTGTGTGTGTGTGTTTTATATATATATATATATATATATATATACATATATATATATATATATATATATATATGTGTGTATGTATGTATATGTGTGTGTATGTATCTATATCTATGTATTTGTGGACCATAATAGGGGCTCACTCGCTGTCGTGGCCCAGGCTGCTTCCCCTGTGCAGGACCGCTGGCACTTCACCTGACATGGCCGTGATCTGTGCGGCTGTGTCTGGTATTAATGACATGGCAGGGGCGACACTGCGCCTATAATTGTGCTTGTGTATTGCCCCTGCCGCGCCATTACTACCAGACACAACCGCACAGCGCACGGCCATGTCAGGTGAAGTGCCGGCAATCAAGCAGCGCCAGAGGTCCTACACAGATGCTGTAGAAGCAGCCCAGGCCCCAACGGCGAGTGGGCCCCTCTGATGGTCCAGGGCCATGTCTGTGACATACCGGCGGCCCTGGACTGAGACATGCATGAGGAGCTGCTGGACAGGACAGTTTTATGTGTTTATAAGATATGTACGTATGCATGTGTCTGTGCGCATATCTGCGTACCGTGTGCATGTGTGCGCATATCGTGCGTGCGCACGTGTGCTGGCCTGGCCGCATCACAGCTAGAAGACACGGCCCTGTGCGCGCCAGTGTCTGCTAGCGTGACGTCATGCAGTGTGCCCTGCACTGCTTCTTACCACCATAGAGGAGCTGGACGACTGGAGCCGAGCAGGGGGACGGTGAGTGATGTGTCAGTGTGTGCAGATATCATTGTGTGATATGTCTGTTTATATGTATTTTTGTGTTTCAAATGTGTTTATGGCTAAGTGCCCACGATGCAGAAATGCTGCATATTTTTTCCGCTTCTCCCTGGCAGGAAAAATGCATGCAGATTTTACATGTGTTTTTCCCACCAGGTAGAAGCGTTTGTCAAGCGTTTTTGCATGCATTTCCGCATGCGGGTTATCAAGCACTTTTCCAAGCGATTTTAGCATCACTTGGAAAAGTGCTTGATAACTTGGTCACACTATATAAATCCATGCAACCGGCATATATAGTGTGACCAAGTAATAGTTAAAAAAAAGAATAAGAATGGTAAAAAGTAAAGATTATACTTACCTTCTGATGGCCCCCGGTCTTCTCTCCGGTGCGTCCGGTGTGTTGAGCGGCTCACGGTCATGTGACGTCATGTGACGTCATTTAGTCATGTGACAGGTCATGCGACAGCCGATATCAGCTGTCGTGTGACCTGTCACATGACTAAATGACGTCATGGCAGGTCCTTTCATACCACCGCAACGCATACAACAGACCGGACGTATCGCTGAGGAGACCAGGGGCCATCGGAAGGTGAGTATAATCTTTATTTTTTTTATTTTAAATTCTTTTTTTTACAGGTACTATGGTACCCGGGTAAGGATGAGAGCCTCCTTTTCTCCAGACCAGGGTACCATCCGCACATTGAATCGCTTCATATCCGCGCGTGCACATGTAGTCATGCGGATATTAAGCGATTCAATGCAAGTCAATGGCGGCAATTACGCTGCATGTCCGCAAAATTAATGGACATGCTGCGTTTTTTCTGCAATGATAATCCGCATTGGAAACTTCCGCAGCATGTGCAAAGCACATGCGGATTATCATTGGGGAACATGGGGCACGTATTACCAAGCGTTTTTTCAGCGTTTTCGCTGCGGAAATTCCGTGGCAAAAACGCTTGAAAAACGCACAGTGGGCACGAAGCCTATGCGTGTATGTATCTTTGTATATGTTTGTTTGTGTGTGTGCGGCCTTCGGCTGTATCTGGGGGGGGGGCACCGTGCGTCCTTCGGCTGTATCTGGGGGGGGGGCACCGTGCGTCCTCCGGCTGTATCTGGGGGGGGGCACCGTGCGTCCTCCGGCTGTATCTGGGGGGGGGCGCTGTGTGTCCTCCGGCTGTATCTGGGGGGGGCGCTGTGTGGCCTCCGGCTGTATCTTGGGGGGGCGCCGTGCGGCCTCCTGCTGTGTATAGGAGGATTATGTGAAAGCTCATATTATACAGTATGAGACCCTACATACATAGTGGGATGTCCGCATACTTAATTGTGCTCAATATTAAGTCATACAATTAATATAAAAAAATAATTATAATTAATACGTTAATATTGTGCAGAATTAATTTCACGCGAACTGTCACATGATCTGTCAAAGGGGGATCATGTGACAAGTCATGTGATACATCAGGTGTGTGTGTGTGTGGGGGGGGGCCCATGCTGTCTAAACTGCCCGGGGCCCTTGCTACTCTTAATCCACCCCTGCCGGGGTGCCATCATTCACAGGCAAATCAGGGCAATTCAATTTAAAATAGCAAGTCCCCCCAACGCGTTTCACCGCTTACTTGGCGTCATCAGGGGCAGGGACACAAACAATAATGGCCGTCGGCCGTCACCCCCCCCCATACATAGCTTATGTAGGTGTAGACCCACCAATAAGATACTGAGTGATATATCTGCAATTACCAGTCCTGTTGATCGACAGTCCATGCCAATCCTAAAGCTGCTACGTATCACTATCATCCGTCACACACAAGCATCGTATTAGCAATGTTACTATGGAAATAACTTACCAATCCCAAAAGCTTTCGGTGCTACACAGCCCAATGACGAGTCCACTCGTCACCCAAAACCTCACCATGACGTCTGACACTTTGATAGGGCAACATTCACCGCAGTACAAGCCAATCCTAGGGCTGTGACATACCACTATTAGCCAATCACGAACAAGTACCGCCTCACGGACCGTTGTCATAGTAATGAACTACCAATCAGGTCAGTCTGCATCGCCGCATGGACCAATAGGAGCTGCGCTCGTCAGCCATCACGGCATAATGATGCGGAATAATGTGATACGGCAATTTCCTCTGTGAATACTCCGCCCCCCTGTGGACTCTCGGAGTTCCTACACGCTCGTCATTATGATGCAATGCATTGTGATTGGATGAGAGCTCAGCCGAATCGCTGTATCTGAAACGACATAGAGCTATGCCACCGCCTATTTACACATTGCCGCGGCATCGAATGTATCATTGTACTTACATTCAATAGGAAACTTATCAGAACCGCCTGCGTTTAGCTTTGTATTATGAATTTAATGTTTATATTGTTATCTATAATAAATATGCTTAAGATTAAATGTTCAGCATCACGTAACCTATTTCTATCTTAGCTGTACTACATAATAAGCAAGACTTCTGGATGCACATAGATCCATTTTATATTACTAACTTAGTGGCACCTAAGGGTGAATAATCACTACTGTCACCTTCTTAAGAGGTTACTAACAGGATATTATTATTGGCTTGAAATTGTAGCATCCGAGCTCTATGATAATATAAGTATGAAAGCAGCAGCATATCGGCTTAGAATTTATATTCAGGATAATGCATTTTAATCATGGTCTAAAAAAGCCATAGTGGACAACCTTCCCTACACAGACTGATTGAGGAATAGTTGTCAGACTGTGATATTAATCATATAAACCTTTATATCAAACAGATCTGCTTCTCTCTGTTCTCAGATAGGACAAGGGAAATACAGAGCATAAATAATAGGGCCAAGTCACCCGCCCTTTCCCCCTTTAAAAGTAAAGAAATAAAAGATCATCATAATTGGCATCACAACGTCTGTAAGGTTTGTTAGGGATTGTGCAGTTGACGGCACAAACATCAGACCGCACTCAGACCAATATTAGTCTATGGGGTCGTGCCCACTATGCGTTTTTCAAGCATTTTTGCTGCGGAATTTCCACAGTGAAAACGCTTGGTAATACGTGCCCCCTGGTCCCCAATGATAATCCTCATGTGCTGTGCACATGCTGGGGAAATTTCCGCTGCGGATTATCATTGCGGAAAAATACGCAGCATGTCCATTAATTTTGCGGACACGCAGCGCAATTGCCGCCATTGACTTGCATTGAATCGCTTAATATCCACATGACTACATGTGCACGCGCGGATATTAAGCGTTTCAATGTGCGGATGGTACCCGGGTCTGGAGAAGAGGAGACTTTCATCCAGACCCGGGTACCATAGTACCTGTAAAAAAAAGAATTTAAAAATAAAAAATAAACATATACTCACCTTCCGATGTCCCCGGTCTCCTGTATGATGCGTCCGGTCTCTTGTACGGCTCGCGATGGTCTAAAACAGTGGTCCCCAACCTTTTTTGCACCAGGGAGCGGCTTGAAGCAAGATCATTTTTCCATGGTCCAGCAAGGAGGGGGTGGGGTGGGCGGGGCTTTGGTCATATGGGGGCGGGGTAATGGAGGGATTTGGAGTTTAGTGCATACTTATCATATAGTGTAGACCAGGTCCCCACCAGGAGCTATGCCAGGAGCCCCACATAATGTGCTGTGCCAGGAGCCGCATCACTGAGGCCCCATCACGCCCTGCAGCAGGACAGGGCAGCTGTCCTGACAGCTGCTGTTCAGCTGCATTTACTTCATCCCAGGGGCGGACACAGACTGTAGTGGGCCCCTGTTCAAGAAATTTTTGGGGGCCCCCCCCGCCCTTCATAAGGCAACAAAGTTATGTAAACATAACCCCTCCCATGTGCATCTCTCACCCCCCCATGTGCAGCTCACCCCCCGTGCATCTCTCATCCCTCCGTGCATCTCTCATCCCCCCGTGCATCTCTCATCCCCCTCCGTGCATCTCTCATCCCCCCCGTGCATCTCTCATCCCCCCCGTGCATCTCTCATCCCCTCCGTGCATCTCTCATCCCCCCGTGCATCTCTCATCCCCCCCGTGCATCTCTCATCCCCCCGTGCATCTCTCATCCCCCCCGTGCATCTCTCATCCCCCCCGTGCATCTCTCATCCCCCCCGTGCATCTCTCATCCCCCCCGTGCATCTCTCATCTCTCCCCTCCCCCCATGTGCATCTCTCATCTCTCCCCTCCCCCCATGTGCATCTCTCATCTCTCCCCTCCCCCCATGTGCATCTCTCCCCTGCCCCCCATGTGCATCTCTCATCTCTCCCCTCCCCCCATGTGCATCTCTCATCTCTCCCCTCCCCCCCATGTGCATCTCTCATCTCTCCCCTCCCCCCCATGTGCATCTCTCATCTCTCCCCTCCCCCCCATGTGCATCATTCATCTCTCCCCTCCCCCCCATGTGCATCTCTCATCTCTCCCCTCCCCCCCATGTGCATCTCTCATCTCTCCCCTCCCCCCCATGTGCATCTCTCATCTCTCCCCTCCCCCCCATGTGCATCTCTCATCTCTCCCCTCCCCCCCATGTGCATCTCTCATCTCTCCCCTCCCCCATGTGCATCTCCCATTCCCCCCACTCCTAGTTAATTGTATTTAAAAAAAAATAAAACTTGTTATACTTACCCCCATGCGATCCCTGCAGAATCCTGGCGCTCGTCCAAATCGCTGACACCAGGTTCTCCTGCCTTCCGGTCATGTGACGGCGCCGTCACATGACCGGAAGTCAGAGGAATTATGAGATGTCCTGGACCCGGCGCTTTGCATGGGGCCGGGGGCCCCATGAGGAGAGAGACGCACAAGAGGGGGGCTCCGAGGGGGCTCCTACCGGCCGGGCCCCATACTGGAGTCAGGGCAGTCATGCCCTGATGGCGGCCCTGCTGGAGGCTGGAGGGGCCCCCTCTCCCTCGGGGCCCCCGTTCAATGAACCGGCTGCACGGGCGGTAGTTCCGCCCCTGCTTCATCCTGCTTCAGGACCTGTGGTGACATCACAGTTATGTACCTTGATGTCATCACAGGTCCTCTACAGGTCTACCCTGCGGGAGTCTAGAACAGCGGGCAGCATCCACCCCACACAGTGTGCTCTGAGCCACCGCAGACCAGAGCACACTGTCAATGTTTAGTGATTGTCTGTGGCGGTGCCGCGGACCGGCTGAAAAACGGACCGGCGGTTGGGGACCTCTGGTCTAAAAGGACCTTCCATAACGTCATTTAGTCATATCACAGGTCACGCGACCGCAGACGTCGGCAGTCGCGTGACCTGTCACATGACTAAATGACGTCATGAAAGGTCCTTTTAGACCATCGCGAGCTGTACAAGAGACCGGACGCAGTGGAGAAAAGATCGGGGGCCATCGGAAGGTGAGTATAATGTTTTTTTTTTCAATCTTTTTTTCAACTATTAACTTGGTCACACTATATAAATCTATGCCGGTCGCATGGATTTATATAGTGTAACCAAGTTGTCAAGCACTTTTCCAAGTGATGCTAAAATCGCTTGGAAAAGCGCTTGATAACCCGCATGCAGAAATCCATGTGAAAAACGCTTGACAAACGCTTCTACCTGGCAGGAAAAACGCATGTATAATCCGCATGCGTTTTTCCTGCCAGAGGGATGTGGAAAAAATCTGCAGCATTTCTGCATCTTGGGCACTTAGCCTTAGGGGCCGTGCACATGTCCAATATTTTCCTTGGACAAAGCCGATACGAGAAGAAAAAAAAATTGCTGTACGCCCAGGCTTCATCTGATATTCAGATCGCACGAGGCCATGAAAGTCAATGAGTCTGTAGAAATCATTGGACTGCACTCGGATGACATCTGAGTGCAGTCCAATTTCCGTGGACTGACAGAATGGAGATGATGGAGAATTTTTTTCTCTCCATCTTCTCTTGGATGAGAGAAAATATGTTGGTGTGACCCTAGCCTAAGTCTGATCTATGAAAATATAATTAACATGTATGGTAAATGCTGTTCAGAGAGAAACATAGAAAAACCATAAGTGAGTAAAAGAAATAAAATAAATAAACTAGAATTGCGTGATTACCTTCCTTGAAAAAAAGAAAATAAACAAAAACAAGAAAAAGAGCTTAAAGTTGGCACAAAAAAGTAAAAAATAAAAAAGTTCTCTTTACCTTGCCAACTCTTCTTCGTCTGTACACTTTCTGCGGTTCCCCAGTATGGTATGGAGCTAGGACCTCTGCCCATTGCACTGGGGGAAATTTCTCCCTGTCTGTTATCCTGTCAAAGACAGTCAGGAAAGCTGTAGGAGCTGATATACTGTATTAGGTAAACAGCAGCCATTCAGCAATTCACAAACATCAATTGAACATATGTCTATGTTTCTTAACCTACTGCAAATATATGTCTGGCATAATTAAGATTACATGTTGTGCTGTCACATTGGGCATATCAAGTGTTGACATAGGGGGGGCAATATTATTCACAAGCCAGATGCTGAAGCAGGATAAGACATCGGTTCCAGAGGCAACTGAGAAGAGGAGAGAAAAGCCATGAGAGTCCTTAGAGTCCATTAAAAAGGCACATATAGAAGTCCTTGTATTTAAGGAGTATAAATCTAACTCAATAAGTGGATTCTTTCAGATGAGGTAGTAGAAGTTGGGCACAGGACCCTCCAGGACCTGGTAATAGGTGGTCCCTGGTCTGTAGTGTCAAATAGCCAAAAACATAAGGTAAACAGATCATTCGATAACAGGAGCCAAGTCTAATGTCAAGGACCCCCCAGAGAGATTAGCGTAGGGGACACACAGCTTCACAGGCCCATTAGAATATTTATTACTAGTGTTGAGCATTCCGATACTGAAATAACGGGTATCGACCGATGTTCGCTGTATCGGAGTTCCGATACTGAGTTCCGATACTTTTACAATATCGAATACCGGAATCGGAAGTTCACATAATGCCTGCGCTCTGCAGTGTCTCTGAAGGATGACAAGCTGGATGGCAGCGCTCAGCTGCGATCCAGCCTGTCATCAGAATGCCATCCCAGCGTGGGAGAATTCTCCTGCTCAAGCGCTGACATTACATTATCTCCCTTACATTACAATTAAATGGAATAGCAAGAATTAATATTTTTTTAAGACGTTAAAGCCATAGCCATGGTGGTTATGGCATTACAGTGGTTGCCCAAATCGATGGGAACAGTGCAAACAGTGAAACATAAAAAGCCGGCAATTCATCAGCGGCATATACCGGTACCCGACAATTTAGAACAGAAAGAATAGAGCTTCACACATAGATTAGATAGATAGAAACATGTCAGTCACATATATAAGAAGTACAGTGACAGTGTTGGTTACTGTACTTGTCATTTAGTGTAAAGGATTTATTTAAAAAAAATAATAGTGTTTTCATGCACCGTCTCTTTAAAAATGCCGGCAATTCAGCAGCGGTACCCGACAATTTAGAATAGAAAGAATAGAGCATCACACATAGATTAGATAGATAGAAACATGTCAGTCACATATATAATAAGTACAGTGACAGTGTTGCTTACTGTACTTGTCATTTAGTGTTAAAATAAAGGATTTATTTAAAAAAAAATTGGCGTGAGGTTCCCCGTAATTTTAGTCTCTAGCGGAGGTGAAGCAGACGGCTGGGGCAGATGTTTGAAGCCTGGAAAGGGGGTAATACCCACGAAGCTTCCCAGGCTACTAATATCAGCCCCCAGCTGAATACCTAGCCTTTACTAGCTATTAAAATGGGGGACCCCCCAAAAAAATGACGTGGGGTCCCCCCTATTTTAATAGCTAGCAAAGGCTAAGCAGACAGCTGGGGGCTGATATTAATAGCCCAGGAAGGGTGCCATGAATATTGCCCCCCTCCCAGGCTAAAAAAAACAGCCGTCAGCCGCCCCAGAAATGGCGCATCCATAGGATTCGCCAATTCTGGCACTTAGCCTCGCTCTTCCCACTGTCCTGTAGCGGTGGCAGTGGGGTAATAGGGCTGGGGTTGATGTCAGCTTATAATGCCAGCTGACATTGTGTCACCCCAGGCCTGGATGCCACAAACATTTAAGGCTGTGTCTGAGAGCAGGAGGGAGGTTCTCTGGTCAGGGACCATTAGCATGCAGCACCTCCTGTCCCAGGCCAGTAGGGGGAGCAGGCTGCCCCTATAAAAGCTGGAACTGAGGGCAGGGTTAGATAGACCAGGACCCACTTCTGAAGCATCCAGAAGGGTTCCCAGAAGAGAGGGACAGGTTAACCGCAGCTGAGGAGTCCAGGAGGCAAAGGAGGAACAGCAAGCCAGGGACAGAGGCGACGAGAGCCGGTCCTGGCAGAGTGAAAACTACACAACCAGACCCTGGGGTCCGAGGCTGTCAGGGTTGCAAGTCCTGCAGCAAATCACCTACCTGCGAGGGATTTCAGGTCCCTTTGCCTAAGAAGCCTGGAGGCTCCGCCACACAGAGGGACCAGTACAGCACGGAGAAGCTACAGGTACCTAAGGCCCGAGTCGCAAGCCATACAGGCGTAGTACACGGCCAGCTCAGGGACGTGGGCTATCACACCACTAAAGGGGGAGATAGTCAGCAAGGGCAGAGAGAGAACGGTAGGCCTACCCACTCACCCTGACCAGTGGAGCTCGCCCGAATGCCCTCAGACACCCAGGTCCATTCCTACCCTGTACTCCTGGTGGGTCAGTGATAATATCTGCAGTAAAAGACCCTGGACTGCATTATTGGACTCTGTGTGATTTTTGCTGCGCCTGCACCATCACCCCCAGCATCCTATTACACTGCCCTGAGGCTACACTCTTCCCGTGGGGAGTTATCCTATCCCTGTGCTGCATACCAACATCAGCCTCAGCGGTCTGCCTTGCAGCGGCGGTCCTCCCTGACCGCAATCCACGGGTGGCGTAGTCGGACTTTCAAAACCTACAAATACACTGCCACAGCATTTGGTCTGACCACCCTGAGCCACGGGACCGGGTTGCCACTACTACTCCCATCATTGCCCTGAAGCCCGGTTCCGAGTGCCCCAGGGCCCAGGGGGCGAGTCAGCTTTGGCGTAGTCGGCAGGATTGTGACCAACCCGCCACAAACGGGTATTGCTTGAATGAAAAAGACTGTACACGTACCTTAAAAAGAGGTTCCCGCCATCCGGAGCCATTTCCCGCCATCTTCAGTCGGTTCCCGCCATCTTCAGCCGTTTTCCCGCCATCGGACGACATCTTCAGAACGCCACGCGGGAAGAAGAGGGGCGTGGACGTCAAAAACGCGAGAGACTTGAAGCCCCGCCCTACGCACCGACGCTGCGCAAGGTCCTCGTCCGGAGCAGCACCAGCGGAGCCGCGGCCTACAGAAGAGGATCGTCGGAAGGTAGGCCACGCTTAACTAGGGGGGAGAAAGATGACAGACGCGGAGGGGCTTTCTATAACCAGCGGGGCTGCGGCAGCGGTGATGCCGTTCTCTATGCCATATATCCCCGGAGCAGCCTGGCTGCCCCAATACTCAGGGGAATCCCATACCTTAACTGACTTTAAGGAAAGACTGCACAGTTTATTTAAAGTTTATCCCCTGACAGAAGAACAGAAAGTGAGCATTCTGACGGGGCAGCTAACCGGTGCAGCCCAGCGGGAAGTGAAATCATGGTCAGATGAGGAGAAAAGGACTGTAAAGAACATTCTGACCCGGCTGCGGAGTACCTTTGATACCCGTACCTCAGCAGAAATCAAAATGCGGTTCTATGGCTGTAAGCAGCGGGCCCAGGATAGTATCAGGGACTATGCCTTGAACCTGCAAGAAGCCCTGAGAGCTATCAAACAAGCTGACCCTGGTAGCGTGCAGGACACTGATAAACTGTTGACTGACCAGTTCATAGAAGGTCTGCTGTCCAGCGCCCACAGGACTCAACTGCGCCTCATGGCCCTACAGAACTCCAATTTGACTTTTGTGCAGTTCAAGGATAGGGCCATCCGGGTGCTCAGAGAACCTGCACCAGGTGGCGCTGTAGCTTCCTGGCGCCCTGCCATCACTTACCACCAGGGGGCCGCGCCCTACCCCGCAGACCTTGTGGGGGCTGATGCACAGGCCCTAAATCCATCCCAGCCTGCAGCCCTGCACCATCAGGTCCAGGAGCTAACAAAGAGTGTGGCTGCATTTGACCAGGACCGTACAGTCGTTGCAGGTGGAACCGTCAAGACCCATCAAGCTGGCTTCCAGTCCGGAGGATGTCCCGTGGCGTTGACAAAGGAGGATCCCGCCGTTCAGAGGGAGGCCCGCCGACCGCTACACTGAGGATGGACAGCCGATTTGCCGCCATTGCAGTCAGCCAGGACACATAGCAAGGTACTGTACTTTAAATGGGTCCGACCTGGGGAAGAGGGCCAACCCCCAGGCATAAGGTTATCAGGCCCGTCTAATTGGCGTAATAAGTACGTGGGGGGACGCCCGGTCTTACCCGTAGTGCTGGACGGTATCCACATGAGTGCACTGCTGGACACCGGGTCTCAAGTGACTACCATCCCCTACGTACTTTTCAAGCGGTACTGGAGTGACGCTGACATAACCCGCTACCCAGATGATGACTTAAGCATCATTGCCAGCAATGGCCAACCCGTGCCGCAGGTGGGGTTCAGAGAGATGACCATCAAGATTGGTAAGGTGGAACTGCCGGCACAGGGAGTGATTATTGTGGACATTGACCGTCGTGAAAGTCACCCTAAAATAACCTTGGGTATTAATGTGATTGAAAACTGTCTTTCAGAAGTAATTATGATTTTGCAGCAGGTGGCGATGAATGCGAGCTCCAGCCAACAGAGGGTCCTCCAGAAAGAGATAAGAGCCCTGATGAGACGGCAACAGGTAGAACTGTCTGGTGGTGAGATCAGTAGCGTGAGGATGAGCGACCCGTTCCCCATTGCCATGCCTCCCAAAAGTGAAATGATGATCTGGTGTCGGACAGCAATCGGGTTGAGAGGCAGAGACTACCAAGCCATGGTAGAACCCGTGTACTCAGTCAGCAGGCCCACCATTTTGACAGCCCTGGGGGTGGTTGATGTCCGTCACGGGAGGGTGCCCGTTCGCATTCTCAACATTGGGGAGAGACCCAGGTACGCTACACCTGCCAAACTGTTTGCTG
This sequence comes from Phyllobates terribilis, assembly GCF_046119375.1. Classification (NCBI taxonomy): domain Eukaryota; kingdom Metazoa; phylum Chordata; class Amphibia; order Anura; family Dendrobatidae; genus Phyllobates; species Phyllobates terribilis. The sequence continues at coordinate 800,750,783 of NW_027362763.1, read as the reverse complement.
TTCAGCACAAAGCTATCAGGGCCGTGGAACCGTTGCCTCCATCTCCACAGGCGGAGGGTAATGGCTCCCAGACACAAAAGGAGGACTGGTGCCAGAAAATCCATGTGGGTGCTGACTCCACTCCCCTGCACCAAAAACAAGGAGTCTACCGGGTGTTTCAGGAGTACGAGAGAATTTTTAGTAAGCACCCGCTGGACTTCGGCAGAGTAAGAGGGATAGAACACCATATCCCCACGGGGAGCCACCCACCAATAAAAGAGAGACACAGGCCTGTACCCCCTGCACATTATCAGAACGCCAAGGGTATGCTGAGAGAAATGAAAGAAGCTGGGGTCATTAGAGATAGCTGTAGCCCCTGGGCAACACCCTTAGTTTTGGTAAAAAAGAAAGACGGTACCATGAGAATGTGCGTGGACTATAGACAAATCAATCGTATCACCCATAAAGATGCGTACCCGTTACCTAGGATAGAGGAGTCTTTAGCAGCTCTAAAATCAGCTAATTTCTTCTCTACTTTGGACCTTACTAGCGGATACTGGCAGGTTCCTGTGGCAGAAGCTGACAAGGAGATGACCGCCTTCACCACCCCGATGGGATTGAGCGAGTTCAACTGTATGCCCTTCGGGCTCTGCAACGCACCAAGGACCTTCCAGAGGCTGATGGAATGCTGTCTAGGGCACCGAAACTTCGAGACGGTCCTCCTTTACCTGCACGACGTGATCGTCTATTCGAAGACTTACGAGGACCATCTAAAGCACCTGGCCGAGGTGTTCGAAGCCCTGGCAGGCTATGACCTGAAAGTGAAGCCTTCAAAGTGCCACCTGTTAAAACCAAAGGTCCAATACCTAGGACACGTTGTGAGTGCAGAGGGAGTAGCCCCCGACCCCGACAAAGTCACAGCCATCAAGAGCTGGCCAAGCCCCTCTAGCATCAAGGAAGTGAGGCAATTCCTCGGGTTGGTAGGCTACTACCGAAGGTTCATCCCCGGGTTCACAAAGATGGCAGCTCCAATGCAGGACCTCCTGATAGGCCAGTCTAAATCCAGAAGTCACAAGCCACCCTTCAAGTGGGACAAGCCGGAAGAGGAGTCCTTCCGCCAGTTGAAGATGGCCCTTACGGGGGATGAGATCCTGGCCTACCCCGATTATGGCCAGCCTTTTATCCTCCACACAGATGCCAGTAATGTGGGGCTGGGAGCTGTACTGTCACAGAACCAACAGGGCAGAGAAAGGGTGATCGCGTATGCCAGCCGGAAGCTGAGGCCCACTGAAAGAAACCCGGAGAATTACAGCTCCTTCAAGCTAGAATTCTTGGCAGTGGTGTGGGCCATCACAGAGCGGTTTAAGCATTACCTGGCCACCGCAAAGTTCACTGTGTACACGGACAACAACCCGTTGACGCATCTGGACAATGCAAGACTAGGTGCCCTAGAACAGCGGTGGATGGCCCGGCTATCCAATTATGACTTCACAATCAAATACCGGGCAGGCAGAACCAACGCCAATGCTGACGCCCTATCAAGAATGCCCCACCTACCCGAAGGAGAGGAAGACTCAGAAGAGCTGGAGGAAGTAGAGCTCCCTGCTTTCCACCGGTATGGGGTCACTCAGTATTCTCACCGGGTAAGAGACAAAGACTTAACCACCGTCATGTTCAACCCCTTACCCCACCACGGCTGGGCTGCAACGCAAGATAGTGACCCTGCAGTTCGCCTGGTGAAAAACCTGTTAACCCAGGGAGACGCTAGCCCTGGCCCGGACGCTCCAGAGGAAGCCAAGCAGATATGGAAGGAGAAAAGCAGGCTATTCCTCTACGAGGGTAAGCTGTGCAGAAGGCTTGTCAACCACCGGACGCACAAGCTGACCTGGCAGATAGTGGTCCCAAGGCGAGATGCAGCAATGGTCCTGGAGGCCTACCATGACAGAGCGGGACACTTCGGGTGGAAGAAACTGGAGTTCCTACTGAGGGAGCGGTTTACTGGGTCGGCATGAGAAGGGCCATCGAGAAGTGGAGCAGGGACTGCGGCCCATGTCACCTCAGGAGGAAGGACCGTGCCAGCCAGCAGACACCCTTGAGGCCCATCGTCACCAGGCAGCCTCTTGAGCTGGTAGCTCTGGACCATGTGAAATTGGCTCCAAGCCGGTCGGGCTACGTCTATGCCCTGACAATTGTGGACCATTACTCCCGGTTCCTGGTAGTGGTTCCTGTTAAAGACCTGAAAGCCCAAACAGCGGCCAGAGCCTTCCAGCAACACTTCTGCCGTCCACATGGGTATCCGGAACAGGTCTTGACAGATCAAGGTCCAGCGTTTGAGGCTGAAGTATTCCAGGAGTTCTGCAACCTCTACGGCTGTAGGAAGATTCGGACAACTCCTTACCACCCGCAAACCAACGAGCTGTGTGAGAAAATGAACAATATCGTCATTGATCTCCTCAAGACGTTACACCTGGAAGAACGCAGCCTGTGGCCGGAGAAGCTGCCAGACCTGATTGACTTGTACAACCATATCCCAGTGAATGCTACAAATTGCACCCCGGCTTACCTGATGCGAGCAAGACCAGGTAAGCTGCCGATAGACCTGGAGATGGGAGTCCTGACACCCGAGGACACCTCCCCAGACGCAGACTGGGATACGGAATGGCGGCTACAGTACAAGAAGGTACAGGAGAGTGTGGAGAGGAGTCTGGCTCAAGCGAGAGAAAAGCAAGAGAGGCTCTTCAACCAACACGCCCCTGCTGGTCCCCTGGAACCTGGTGAGCTGGTCCTGAAGTGGAAGAGAAGGCTACACAAGCTGGATGACCAGTGGGAGAGAGACCCGTACACAGTACTGCAGTCCGACCACGACAACCCGAAGGTATGTGTGATTACCAAGGATGGAGGAGAAACCACTAGCACCGTCTCCAGAGACCACCTAAAACGGTGCCCCGAGCAACTACAGAGTCCAAATGAAGATCAAGATGACCTTGAACCCGCAGAGGACAAGGAAGAGATGATCAGCACTGTTCTCGGAGAGTTCCCCCGGACCTGGACTCAGATAAATGGCGCAATAGTGTTACCCATCCTACACTTCCTTCAGCCTACCCAGCCGGGGCCTACAGGAGAGCAGGAAGAGCAGGAAGAGCAAGCATCCCCAGAGGCAGAAGAACCCACGCCAGCAGCCCAGGAGAGTCAACCCTCTGCTGACAGTGAGCCTGCCATACCTGCGGCAAGCCAAAGAACCTGCGGACAGCTGCCTGCCCTGCCTATGAACCTAGCTAGTAGCTGTACCCTCAATGATAGTGGGGAAAGCCAGGTTGGTCCACCACCAGACAGTGGGTTAAGGAGGTCAACCAGGAGCACTAGGGGTCAAACACCAGCTCGCTGGAGGATATAAGTACAAGATCTAAATGTACCATGTATATATTTAATATGATTGTTACCTGTAACTAATAGTGTTTTCTCCAGTTTTTCTAGATATATGGACTGACAGGTTATGAACTTTGGATAACCGGAACTACATTGTGAATAGTTGCACTTGGTGCCTTTTGCGAAGACGGCCATGGAAGAAAAACCTGTCTGGCGTGGCCCCGTGTGGTCTAAAGTGGATAGCTTCGTTTTGCAGCCACGCCCAGGGCCAACGCTTGGGGCTTGCTTTGGACAGGTCCCCGCACCGTTTAAGACTTCGCCTTACTGGGTGAAACGGACACCCGGTCACAGACCACACTGTGACCTAAAGAACTCAATATGTGGTGTTGTTTGTTGTTTTCTTCTCTGTTGTGTTTATGTTATAATTTATACCCTGTATTCGTGTTTCTTGTTTAGTCCCAGAGTACTAAGCTTTACTAGGGGGGAATGTGTCACCCCAGGCCTGGATGCCACAAACATTTAAGGCTGTGTCTGAGAGCAGGAGGGAGGTTCTCTGGTCAGGGACCATTAGCATGCAGCACCTCCTGTCCCAGGCCAGAAGGGGGAGCAGGCTGCCCCTATAAAAGCTGGAACTCAGTGCAGGGTTAGAGTGACCAGGACCCACTTCTGAAGCATCCAGAAGGGTTCTCAGAAGAGAGGGACAGGTCAGCCGCAGCTAAGGAGTCCAGGAGGCAAAGGAGGAACAGCAAGCCAGGGACAGAGGCGACGAGAGCCGGTCCTGGCAGAGAGAGAACTACACAACCGGACAATGGGGTCCGAGGCTGTCAGGGTTGCAAGTCCTGCAGCAGATCACCTATCTGCGAGGGATTTCAGGTCCCTTGGTCTAAGAAGCCTGGAGGCTCCGCCACACAGAGGGACAGGTACAGCACGGAGAAGCTATAGGTACCTAAGTCCCGAGTCGCAAGCCATACAGGCGTAGTACACGGCCAGCTCAGGGACGTGGGCTATCACACCACTAAAGGGGGAGATAGTCAGCAAGGGCGGAGAGAGAACGGTAGGCCTACCCACTCTCCCTGACCAGTGGAGCTCGCCCGAATGCCCTCAGACACCCAGGTCTATTCCTACCCTGTACTCCTGGTGGGTCAGTGATAATATCTGCAGTAAAAGACCCTGGACTGCATTATTGGACTCTGTGTGATTTCTGCTGCGCCTGCACCATCACCCCCAGTATCCTATTACACTGCCCTGAGGCTACACTCTTCCCGTGGGGAGTTATCCTATCCCTGTGTTGCACATCTACATCAGCCTCAGCGGTCTGCCTTGCAGCGGCGGTCCTCCCTGACAGATGAGCCGAAGTCAAGTCCAATGAACTCAGCTCACCTCATGCATGTCACTGACAGAGTGGGAAAATTCTCCTGCGCTCAGCGCTTCAGCAGGAGAATTCTCTCACGCTCACCGCATGCGCAGGAGAATTCTCCCACGCTGTCAGTGACATGCATGAGGTGAGCTGAGTTCATTGTCGGCTCATCTGGATGCCGTCACAGCCAGACACTGAGGAGCGCAAGCATACCTGCGCTTCTCAGTCTCTGCGGCATGGCAAGCTGGATGGCAGCTTTCGGCTTCGGTCCAGCCTGTCATCTCGATGTAGCAGAGCTGGAGCTGTCCTGGGAACCATGGAAAGGTAAGGATGATGTTGCTTTATTATTTTACTTTTATTGCAGAAGACATTGGCTTCAGCTGGAATGGGCGATACGGTAAGTATGGTTTAATTTAGAACAATAAAGAATTGCGTGTTTATTTCAATTAAAGGACTTTATCCTGGGTCTTTGACTATGGGGTTAGTAATGGGGGTGTCTTATAGACGACTCTCCATTACTAACCTGGGCTTGATGTCAGCTGGCATTATAAGCTGACATCAACCCCAGCCCTATTACCCCACTGCCACCGCTACAGGGCAGTGGGAAGAGCGAGGCTAAGTGCCAGAATTGGTGCATCCTATGGATGCGCCATTTCTGGGGTGGCTGACGGCTGGTGTTTCTAGCCTGGGAGGGGGCCAATATTCATGGCACCCTTTCTGGGCTATTAATATCAGCCCCCAGCTGTCTGCCTAGCCTTTGCTAGCTATTAAAATAGGGGGACCCCACGTCATTTTTTTGGGGGGTCCCCCATTTTAATAGCTAGTAAAGGCTAGGTATTCAGCTGGGGGCAGATATTAGTAGCTTGGGAAGCTCCGTGGGTATTACCCCCTTCCCAGGCTTCAAACATCTGCCCCAGCCGTCTACTTAACCTCAGCTAGAGACTAAAATTACGGGGAACCCCACGCCAATTTTTTTTTTAATAAATCCTATATTTTAACACTAAATGACAAGTACAGTAACCAACACTGTCACTGTACTTATTATATATGTGACTGACATGTTTCTATCTATCTAATCTATGTGTGAAGCTCTATTCTTTCTGTTCTAAATTGTCGGGTACCGGTGTATGCGCTGATGAATTGCCGGCTTTTCATGTTTCACTGTGAGCACTGTTCCCATCGATTTGGGCAACCACCTCCCCCAATACATTCTACATTATTGTTAGTTGTTTTCCTTCATGTAGAATTAACCTGCAAGGAAAGAAAGGGTTTATTTTCATTCCGATATTTGTGTCCCATTGACTTGCATTGGTTTCCGGTATCGGAATCGGCGATATCCGATACTTTTTGAGTATCGGCCCAATCCAATCCGATCCGATATTTCCTGATATCGGAAGGTATCGCTCAACACTATTTATTACATATTTAAGAATTTTTGCTCTATTATTGCTGTGCTTGTGCTCCCTTTCCCTTTCTGTTTTCCCATCCTACTCTTTCCCGCAATGGTACTTAACAATTGAGAGTCAATGTTGTTTCAGCTGTGGTCCTCTATGAGCAAGTTTTAGAAGATTCTGTTGTTTGAAAAGAAGATGCATCTTTATCCTGATTGGTGAACTAGAGCTAATGAAGGGAATATTTCTGCATAAAAGCCCCAGTTTCGCCAAAGTCCGGGGTAGTCCGTGCACAGCAAGTCACCAGTGTCCTGCCAGCCCACCCTCTTTTTGTTGCGATGCCTATTAGTTGGCTAAAGCTGGCAAGACTTGGTCCAGTTTTGATAGTCACAGTTGATTATTTATTTGATTACTGACAGATTAATGTATTCCATGGTTTTTAATATTTATGGACTTATTAATTAATGTTTTAACCTTTAATAAACATGGTGAGTCTATTCTTTATCCAAACTAACCTAGTCTAGTCTTTTTTTATTAATAGGTTAAAGAGAACCTGTCACCAGCATTTCCAGCATAATGCAGGAAGAGAGACCCTGATGCCAGCGATGTCACTTTCTGGGCTGCTTGCTGTCGTTTTGATAAAATCACTGTTTTATCAACAGGAAATTATCACTAGTAGACTAGTAAACCTGCTGCCTGTTAGTCCTCCAAATTTATGAGCTCTGTATAAATCTGCCCCACACCACTGATTGGCAGCTTTCTGCCTATGCACAGTGTACACAGAAATCTGCCAATCAGTGATGTGGGCGGGGTTATACATGGTTCAGCATTCTGAGCTATGCTAGATCTGCAGCAAAGAAAACAGTGATTTAAAAACTGCAGCAAGCAGCCCAGTAAATGAAATATCCCTGGAATTAGGGTCTCTGCCCCTTCATCATGCTGCTCTCAGATGGGGTAGCAGAAACCTGGTGACAAATTCATTTTTGTTGGGTTTTGTGCCACCATGCTTGTAGTACTGACAATTAGCTGGTAATGTAAAGTGCACGTGACTAGCCCAGGGGGATAAGGGGGAAACTCGGTACCCGGGCCTTTACCCTCTTGGGATGTCACGGCAGTCGGCTCCCGGGCCCGTACCCTGGGGTCACTCTTTAAAAGGGGTTTGTTAACAGTTTTTGTCTCGTGACGCCACCTGTGGTTTCCGGTAATGGGTACCGGCACTGCGTCAGTCCTCTGGAGCAGATGTTAGGGCAGCTGGGTTGGTGCAGCTCTCCACAGGCAGGGCACAGCTCCAGGGCAGTGTAGGTGCAGATGGTGATGCTGGGCGTTGTAGTGCAGGGGCGGTAGCGTGGTATAAATAACTGATAGAAACAGTGGAGTGCAGTCATCCGAGTTTACTCACAGTTCTTTAGGTTCCTCGGGCACACTGTCCAGGTGTCAGCCTCCTGCGTCGCATTGCGTTTGCCACGCAGGGGTTCAGCACTCCCTCAAGTATATCAGAAGCATTTAACAGGACCCCCATTCTTTATGTTCCTTCCTTAGCCGACTTCCCACACTGGGTCTTCTCCCTCCTGCCCTGCGCCCCGCCACACAAAGTCCCGATCGGGTACTCTGAGATCCCTCTGGGCAACTTGTAGTTCCCGGACCTTACTTGGTGCCCTTCACGGCGGCTTAGGTGTGGTTGTGGCAACTGCACCATGGAAGTGCAGAAGCCTCCGGTTTTCCAGCCGAGACCTGGAGTACTCGGCTAGTCCAGGGACCGGTTCCCTTCTGACGCCTAGCAGATTCGGGCGTACGGGTGCCGTCCTACACTCACCGTACCCCCTGGGATCCCTTCAGTTACCAGAGCCTTCCTCCCTGACTCCCCTCTCACTACTGGGCCTCTCTTACTAGGCCCCACTCCGGAGCAGAGCTCCTGAAGAGACTCTGCTCCCCTCCTCTTCTCCTCTCTCTCCTTACTCCTCACTGCACTAACTAAGATGGCTTCCCTTTATATATACAGTACAGACCAAAAGTTGGACACACCTTCTCATTTAAAGATTTTTCTCTATTTTCATGACTTTGAAAATTGTACATTCACACTGAAGGCATCAAAACTATGAATTAACACATGTGGAATTATATACTTAACAAAAAAGTGTGAAACAACTGAAAATATGTCTTATATTCTAGGTTTTTCAAAGTAGCCACCTTTTGCTTTGATGACTGCTTTGCACACTCTTGGCATTCTCTTGATGAGCTTCAAGAGGTAGTCACCGGAAATGGTTTTCACTTCACAGGTGTGCCCTGTCAGGTTTAATAAGTGGGATTTCTTGCCTTATAAATGGGGTTGGGACCATCAGTTGTGTTGTGCAGAAGTCTGGTGGATACACAGCTGATATTCCTACTGAATAGACTGTTAGAATTTGTATTATGGCAAGAAAAAAGCAGCTAAGTAAAGAAAAACGAGTGGCCATCATTACTTTAAGAAATGAAGGTCAGTCAGTTCGAAAAATTGGGCAAGCTTTGAAAGTGTCCCCAAGTGCAGTTGCAAAAACCATCAAGAGCTACAAAGAAACTGGCTCACATGAGGACCGCCCCAGGAAAAGGAAGACCAAGAGTCACCTCTGCTCCTGAGGATAAGTTTATCCGAGTAATCAGCGTCAGAAATCGCAGGTTAACAGCAGCTTAGATTAGAGACCAGGTCAATGCCACACAGAGTTCTAGCAGCAGACACATCTCTACAACAACTGTTAAGAGGAGACTTTGTGCAGCAGGCCTTCATGGTAAAATAGCTGCTAGGAAACCACTGCTAAGGATAGTCAACAAGCAGAAGAGACTTGTTTGGGCTAAAGAACACAAGGAATGGACATTAGATCAGTGGAAATCTGTGCTTTGGTCTGATGAGTCCAAATTTGAGATCTTTGGTTCCAACCACCGTGTCTTAGTGAGACGCAGAATAGGTGAACGGATGGACTCTACATGCCTGCTTCCCACTGTGAAGCATGGAGGAGGAGATGTGATGGTGTGGGGGTGCTTTGCTGGTGACACTGTGGGGGATTTATTCAAAATTGAAGGCATACTGAACCAGCACGGCTATCACAGCATCTTGCAGCGGCATGCTATTCCATCCGGTTTGCGATTAGTTGGACCATCATTTATTTTTCAACAGGACAATGACCCCAAACACACCTCCAGGCTGTGTAAGGGCTATTTGACCAAGAAGGAGAGTGATAGGGTGCTACGCCAGATGACCTGGCCTCCACAGTCACCAGACCTGAACCCAATCGAGATGGTTTGGGTTGAGCTGGACCGCAGAGTGAAGGCAAAAGGGCCAACAAGTGCTAAGCATCTCTGGGAACTCCTTCAAGATTGTTGGAAGACCATTTCCGGTGACTACCTCTTGAAGCTCATCAAGAGAATGCCAAGAGTGTGCAAAGCAGTCATCAAAGCAAAAGGTGGCTACTTTGAAGAGCCTAGAATATAAGACATATTTTCAGTTGTTTCACACTTTTTTGTTAAGTATATAATTCCACATGTGTTAATTCATAGTTTTGATGCCTTCAGTGTGAATGTACAATTTTCATAGTCAAGAAAATACAGAAAAATCTTTAAATGAGAAGGTGTGTCCAAATTTTTGGTCTGTACTGTATATTCTCTAAGTGCTCCCCTGTCCTGCGTCCTCCACCCACACCCACTACTGGGTTCCCCCTCACTTCTGGTTCCCCCCACTCCAGCCAGGGACAGGGCAGCAAAAGAAGTGCATAATGCCCTTTCCAGCAGGCCCGGAGTAGTGTTGAGTACAGGTGTTGGGGTCCCGGGCAGTGCTCCATCCTTACCTGAGAGAAGGAGATGCCACACCTCTCCGTCCTGCACTCACCGTACCCCCTGGGATCCCTTCAGATACCGGAGCCTTCCTCCCTGACTCCCCTCTCACTACTGGGCCTCTCTTACTAGGCCCAACTCCGAAGCAGAGCTCCTGAAGAGACTCTGCTCCCCTCCCTCCTCTTCTCCTCTCTCTCCTTACTACTCACTGCACTAACTAACTAAGATGGCTTCCCTTTATATATATATCAGTGTCCTGCCAACCCACCCTCTTTTTGTTGCGATGCCTATAAGTTGGCTAAAGCTGGCAAGACTTGGTCCATTTTTGATAGTCACAGTTGATTATTTATTTGATTACTGACAGATTAATGTATTCCATGGTTTTTAATATTTATGGACTTATTAATTAATGTTTTAACCTTTAACCCCTTAAGCCCCGAAGCATTTTCCGTTTTTGCATTTTCGTTTTTTGCTCCCCTTGTTCCCAGAGCCATAGCGTTTTTATTTTTTGGTCAATATGGCCATGTGAGGGCTTATTCTTTGCGGGACGAGTTGTACTTTTCAACGACATTACTAGTTTTACCATATCATGTACGGGAAAACGGAAAAAAAAATTCCAATTGCGGTGAAATTGCAAAAAAAGTGCAATACCACAGTTTATTTTTTTTTTTTACCACGTTCACTGAATGCTAAAACTGACCTGCCATTCTGATTCTCCAGGTCATTACGAGTTCGTAGACACCAAACATGTATAGGTTCTTTTTTATTTAAGTGGTGAAAAAAAATTCCAAAATTTGGTTAAAAAAATAAATAAAAAAATAGCGCCATTTTCTAAGACCCGTAGCGTCTCCAGTTTTTGGGATCTGGGGCTGGGTGAGGGCTTATTTTTTGCGCACCAAGCTGAAGTTTTTATTGATAACATTTTGGGGTAGATACGATGCTTTGATCGCCCGTTATTGCATTTTATTGCAATGCTGCGGGGACCAAAAAACGTAATTCTGGCGTTTAGAATTTTTCTCTCGTTACGCCTGTTACCGATCGGATTAATTATTTTTTATATTGATAGATCGGGCAATTCTGAACACGTAGATACCAAATATGTCTATGTGGGTTGTTTTTTTTATTATTTTATTTTGAATGAGGCGAAAGGGGGGTGATTTAAACTTTTATATTTTTTTTATTTTTTTTATATTTTTAAAAACTTTTTTTTTTCACTTTTTGCATGCTTCAATAGTCTCCATAGGAGACTAGAAGCAGCAATTAACTGATCACCTCTGCATGCAGCAGAAATGGTCCTGTGCTATGAGCGCCGACCACTAGGTGGCGCTCATAGCGACCAGATCATGACAACCACAGGCGTCTGCTGCAGACCCTGGGTTGTCATGCCCACCCATCGGGGACCCGCGATCACGTGACGGGGTCGCCGGTGGGCGGGGCTTAGGATGCGCTTCCAGGAAGCGCGCGTTAAATGCCGCTGTCGGAGATTGACAGCGGCATTTAACATGTTAACAGCCGCGGGTGGATCGCGATTCCACCCGCGGCTGTTGCGGGCACATGTCAGCTGTAAGAATCAGCTGACATGTGCTCGGTTCAGTGAGGGCTCAGTGCAGCAGCCCTCACTGAACAGGGGGGAGGCCAAATGTGCGTACTAAGACGTCATGCGTTGTTAAGGGGTTAATAAACATGGTGAGTCTATTCTTTATCCAAACTAACCTAGTCTAGTCTTTTTTTATTAATAGGTTAAAGAGAACCTGTCACCAGGTTTTGGTCACCTAATTTGAAAGCAGCATAATGCAGGAAGAGAGACCCTGATGCCAGCGATGTCACTTTCTGGGCTGCTTGCTGTAATTTTGATAAAATCACTGTTTTATCAACAGGAAATTATCACTAGTAGACTAGTAAACCTGCTGCCTGTTAGTCCTCCATATTTATGAGCTCTGTATAAATCTGCCCCCCACCACTGATTGGCAGCTTTCTGCCTATGCACAGTGTACACAGAAATCTGCCAATCAGTGATGTGGGTGGGGTTATACATGGTTCAGCATTCTGAGCTATGCTAGATCTGCAGCAGAGAAAACAGTGATTTAAAAACTGCAGCAAGCAGCCCAGTAAATGAAATATCTCTGGAATTAGGGTCTCGGCCCCTTCATCATGCTGATCTCAGATGGGGTAGAAGAAACCTGGTGACAAATTCATTTTAAGTTAATTGGTTGTATTTTTGTTGGATTTTGTGCCACCATGCTTGTAGTACTGACAATTAGCTGGTAATGTAAAGTACACGTGACTAGTCCATGGGGATATGGGGGAGACTTGGTACCCGGGCCTTTACCCTCTTGGGATGTCACGGCAGTCGGCTCCCGGGCCCGTACCCTGGGTCACTCTTTAAAAGGGTTGTTAACAGTTTTTGTCTCGTGACGCCACCTGTGGTTTCCAGTAATGGGTACCGGTGCTGCGGCAGTCCTCTGGAGCAGATGTTAGGGCAGCTGGGTTGGTGCAGCTCTCCACAGGCAGGGCACAGCTCCAGGGCAGTGTAGGTGCAGATGGTGATGCTGGGCGTTGTAGTGCAGGGGCGGTAGCGTGGTAGAAATAACTGACAGAAACAGTGGAGTGCAGTCATCCGATTTTACTCACAGTTGTTTAGGTTCCTCGGTACACTGTCCACGTGTCAGCCTCTCGCGTCGCACTGCGTTTGCCAGGCAGGGGTTCAGCACTCCCTCAAGTATATCAGAAGCACTTAACAGGACCCCCTTTCTTTATGTTCCTTCCTTAGTTGACTTCCCGCGCTGGGTATTCTCCCTCCTACCCTTCGCCCCGCCACACAAAGTCCCGATTGGGTACTCTGAATTCCCTCTGGACAACTTGAAGTTCCCGGACCTTACTTGGTGCCCTTCACGGCGGCTTAGGTGCGGTTGTGGCAACTGCACCATGGGAGTGCAGAAGCCTCCGGTTTTCCAGCCGAGACCTGGAGTACTCGGCTAGTCCAGGGACCGGTTCTCTTCTTGCAGCCTGATCCCTCTGATGCCTGGCAGATTCGGGCGTAAGGGTGCCGTCCTGCACTCACCGTACCCCCTGGGATCCCTTCAGTTACCGGTGCCTTCCTCCCTGACTCCCCTCTCACTACTGGGCCTCTCTTACTAGGCCCCACTCCAGAGCAGAGCTCCTGAAGAGACTCTGCTCCCCTCCTCTTCTCCTCTCTCTCCTTACTCCTCACTGCACTAACTAACTAAGATGGCTTCCCTTTATATATATATTCTCTAAGTGCTCCCCTGGTCTGCGTCCTCCACCCACACCCACTACTGGGTTCCCCTTCACTTCTGGTTCCCCCCACTCCAGCTAGGGACAGAGCAGCAAAAGAAGTGCATAATGTCCTTCCAGCCGGCCTGGAGTAGTGTAGTGTTGAGTGCAGGTGTTGGGGTTCCGGGCAGTACTCCATCCTTACCTGAGAGAAGGAGATGCCACACCTCTGGGTGAGGTGCAGTACCTCTGTGGCGACTGAACCCTCAGGGGCGCCACATTCCCCCCCGACAAAACACAGCACGTCCGTGGGCTGGAACAGAGTAAAACACGGTATATTACAGACATACTATTTTTAGAATGCATTCGCACAGAAGATAACAAACAAACACTTTCTTCCCTTTATGGGGGGCACTTTTTCTTGAACGTTACTGGTAATAACGCGCCCCCGGGGCAATGGGGTACTCGGCATCCGGGCCTATGGATGCTGGTGGGGGATATGTCACAGTGGCTGGCCCGGTCCGTGGCCCAGGGCGGTCAACCAAACAGGGGATTGGAACTTGGATAGAGATAAAAATAAAATAAATAGTTTGTGACGCCACCTGTGGTAACTGGTAAGGATTACCAGCGCTGCTGCAGACCTCCGGGGGGTGATGGGATGGCAGCTGGGATATTTCTGCTTCCCACAGGTGGAGCGGGTCCCCAGGGCAGTGTGGAGTTTGATGGTGGTGATGCTGGGACTTGTAGTGCAGGCGGATGGCGTAGCAGGAGTAACTGACAGAGACAGGGGAATCGCTTCAATACCTTTACTGGTGCGGATGTCAGGTACGGTCCAGGGTACTCAGTAGGGTGGGTGCACTTCAGGACTTCTCTCCAGTGAGCGGGTATAAGGCCTCCTGGTCTGTGTCTGCCTCTCTGTATGCTCCTGGCCAGCCTGCAACTGGGCCTAGCTTATGTGTCGTGCTGTTCCTTCACCTGTCGCTCGGTAGTAGGACCTTTTGCTGGTAACCACTCTCCCTGGATGCTGGGGCCTTGTGGTTCCTGGTCCTGTAATGGGTCTAGCTTCAGGTCTGCCAGGGACTTGTAGTTCTCCTGGAATGCCGTTGATCCCTACTGGGTATAAAAGGACCTTGTAGGCGCGGACCCGGTGTCCGATTTGTATATCGGGGTGAGCCTATGATGCTCCTCTGCCCCCTACAACTCCTCTCTCCTCTCCTCTTGCCATCGGCAACACTCGGGGCCCTCAGAACCCAGCAGCAGATGAGCTGCGTCTTCGCTGCTCTCAGCGTCAGCACGCTCTCAGACTCTCTCTCTGTCTGACTCCTTCTGGCTGGCTGCCTGGCTCCACCCTCCATATATATATATCCCTAACGGGATCCCTCTGGTGGTATGAGGTGGAAGGGTGGAGGTGTTTGTATGTAGTGAGGGCCTCTTGTGGAGAAGTCCGTCCATGCACCCTTGGTCCTGTGGTACCTGTTGTAGCAGGGTGCCACAGTTACATTTATCAAAAACATTATAAAACTTTTTAAATAACATTTTCCTATTCACTTATAAAACATTCTTCTCAAAGTTACAGTGAGTCCCATAACCAGGTGTCCATCTCACTGGTGAAGGTGCAATTTGAGCAGCATGAGGGACCCGTCTGAAAACCCTCAACGTAGGCCCTGGGCATGGCTACAGGGCATAAGTGATCCAGGTGTTGGACCACGTCTTCGGCCACGCCAAAAGAGTTTTTGTTCAGTGGTCTTTTAATATAAAACCAATAGGGGGCACTTTAATAAGTGCAACTATGTACAACGGAAAGTTTTTCGGTTATTCACCGTCCATAACCTACAGTCTTTATACCCTCACGGGTAACTATAGGCACACATTATTTTCAGTTCACACAAAAACAAACAAATTTTCTCTACTGTACCCTTACGGGTAACTATTGTACAATGTCCAGTCCCACCTATTGTTACTTAGTAGTGGTGTCCTCGCCTGGGGGGGGGGTGCTCCTGGTTTTTGCCGACTGACCCAGCCGGGTCATCAGCCTCAGGCTGCAGGGGCATGTCCTCTTCCTTCTCGACCATACGATGTACTTGGAAGGCATACCACCCGTGTTCCCCGTGGTGTCTGGTGTAAGTGACACGGTCACCGGGATACAGGCTTCTGTTGGGATGGCCATGAGTATCACTGGAGTCACGACCCCTGCTGGTGGGGCGGCCGCTCCGGCCTGAGCAGCGCCGGGCGCGAGTTGAGCATCGGGAGTGTTAACCGGTGCTCCGGTGTCTTGCTGGTCGTCGGCCATGGCTGCGCCCCCCTAGTAAACCGTAGCCTACCTTCTTTGCGTTTATCAGGAAGGCCGCAGCTCTGCAGATCACGGTCTCCTTCCAGGACCTGACGCTTCCTGTTGCGGCGTCAGAGCGCGAGGCGGGGCTTGGGCGTCGCGTGCTACCAACGGTCATGCCTCTCTGGTTCCCGCGGTTACACCCCTCTTCTTCCCACGCGGCGACGCGGTAATGGCGGCGATGTTCACCACAGTACAAACACAGTTCAAATACGGCACACAGTACCCGGTGGCAATGGGCACGAAATCCTGTTCGTGATGCCAGGAAGAGATGACTAGCCCAGGGGGATATGGGGGAGACTCGGTACCCGGGCCTTTACCCTCTTGGGATGTCACGGTAGTCGGCTCCCGGGCCCGTACCCTGGGGGTCACTCTTTAAAAGGGGTTTGTTAACAGTTTTTGTCTCGTGACGACACCTGTCGTTTCCGGTAATGGGTACCGGCGCTGCGGCAGTCCTGTAGAGCAGATGTTAGGGCAGCTGGGTTGGTGCGGCTCTCCACAGGCAGGGCACAGCTCCAGGGCAGTGTAGGTGCAGATGGTGATGCTGGGCGTTGTAGTGCAGGGGCGGTAGCATGGTAGAAATAACTGACAGAAACAGTGGATTGCAGTCATCCGAGTTTACTCACAGTTCTTTAGGTTCCTCGGGTACACTGTACATGTGTCACCCCCCCACGTCGCACTGTGTTTGCCAGGCAGGGGTTCAGCACTCCCTCACGTATATCAGAAGCACTTAACAGGACCCCCATTCTTTATGTTCCTTCCTTAGCCGACTTCCCACACTGGGTCTTCTCCCTCCTGCCCTGCGCCCCGCCACACAAAGTCCCGATCGGGTACTCTGAGATCCCTCTGGGCAACTTGTAGTTCCCGGACCTTACTTGGTGCCCTTCACGGCGGCTTAGGTGCGGTTGTGGCAACAGCACCATGGAAGTGCAGAAGCCTCCGGTTTTCCAGCCGAGACCTGGAGTACTCGGCTAGTCCAGGGATCGGTTCCCTTCTTGCGGTCAGATCCCTCTGACGCCTGGCAGATTCGGGCGTACGGGTGCCGTCCTACACTCACCGCACCCCCTGGGATCCCTTCAGTTACCAGAGCCTTCCTTCCTGACTCCCCTCTCACTACTGGGCCTCTCTTACTAGGCCCCACTCCAGAGCAGAGCTCCTGAAGAGACTCTGCTCCCCTCCTCTTCTCCTCTCTCTCCTTATTGCTCACAACACTAACTAACTAAGATGGCTTCCCTTTATATATACAGTACAGACCAAAAGTTTGGACACACCTTCTCATTTAAAGATTTTTCTGTATTTTCTTGACTATGAAAATTGTACATTCACACTGAAGGCATCAAAACTATGAATTAACACATGTGGAATTATATACTTAACAAAAAAGTGTGAAACAACTGAAAATATGTCTTATATTCTAGGTTCTTCAAAGTAGCCACCTTTTGCTTTGATGACTGCTTTGCACACTCTTGGCATTCTCTTGATGAGCTTCAAGAGGTAGTCACCGGAAATGGTCTTCCAACAATCTTGAAGGAGTTCCCAGAGATGCTTAGCACTAAGTCCATGGTTTTTAATATTTATGGACTTATTAATTAATGTTTTAACCTTTAATAAACATGGTGAGTCTATTCTTTATCCAAACTAACCTAGTCTAGTCTTTTTTTATTAATAGGTTAAAGAGAACCTGTCACCAGGTTTTGGTCACCTAATTTGAAAGCAGCATAATGCAGGAAGAGAGACCCTGATGCCAGCGATGTCACTTTCTGGGCTGCTTGCTGTCGTTTTGATAAAATCGCTGTTTTATCAACAGGAAATTATCACTAGTAGACTAGTAAACCTGCTGCCTGTTAGTCCTCCATATTTATGAGCTCTGTATAAATCTGCCCCCCACCACTGATTGGCAGCTTTCTGCCTATGCACAGTGTACACGGAAATCTGCCAATCAGTGATGTGGGCGGGGTTATACATGGTTCAGCATTCTGAGCTATGCTAGATCTGCAGCAGAGAAAACAGTGATTTAAAAACTGCAGCAAGCAGCCCAGTAAATGAAATATCTCTGGAATTAGGGTCTCTGCCCCTTCATCATGCTGATCTCAGATGGGGTAGAAGAAACCTGGTGACAAAATCATTTTAAGTTAATTGGTTGTATTTTTGTTGGGTTTTGTGCCACCATGCTTGTAGTACTGACAATTAGCTGGTAATATAAAGTGCAGGTACCACCAAGTTCCATCAGGAGATGACAGAAGACAACTGCTTATATTACAATGTGCTACATGACAGCAGGATGCTGATTTTGCTTGTATTATTTGGACATTAAGGTTGGGTGGGTGCAACCTAAATAAAGAGTGGCAGCCAAAAATGCACAGTTACAATATGTCAACAAGAAAGAAACAAAGGAGCCAAGGAAATAATAGGATATCTTTATTGTGAACTCTATCAAGAGAAAAGCAGAATAAATCCACAGATTAGAAAAATCAAAAAAAGCACAGCGATGTGTGCAAAATGGCCAATCCATGTCCCAAGTCATGGACATAAGGACAATCCACCCCATACTGAAAATACGGGTTCCCAGGAAAGAGACAAGAATAGTAAAAAATACTCAATAAGTACAAAAAACTCTTATATCAATGTAACAGAGGCAATATAGCACGAAAAGAGAATTACTAAGCATTGCAGAAAATGGCCAGCAATACAGTGCCTTGAAAAAGTATTCAGACCCCATGAACTTTTCCACATTTTTTCATGTTGCACCCACAAACCTAAATGTATTATATTCGGATTTTATTTGATATTAACACTAAGTAGCAAGTATTTGTGAAGTGTAAAGGAAATGATACATGGGTCTCAAAATATTTTAAAAATAATATCTCTAGTAACTGTGATATATGAGAAATAGGATTATAACATAAAAGATAAAAGTAATGATTTTTTAAATATATGGAAACCCTAGAATTACATTGGTAATGGGAGGAGCTGGTATTTTATAGTATGTTAAGTCTTTTAATGAATGCTTGGCATATTATTATATCTCTTGTATGTGGATAAAAAAAATGTATTATGAAATAAAAAAAACAGAACTAAAAGCCGCCATAAAGTTCTCTGCCGTTCCTCTGGATTCTAAACTGTCACCCATGATGCCCACATCAGTGTATAGGGCAGAGCAGGGCCATGAGCCGCTGCCTGGCTGGTGCCACCGTCACCTCTGACCTCAGCTGCACGCGACCAACTGCCGTTTACTTTCATCTGTCGGCTGAAGCGATCGGACTGAAGTCTACAGACAGGAAGATATTTTTTAAGAATGGCGTCTACTGGACACGGACAAGAGAGCGAGGAGAAGAATAGAGAAGCAAAGAGGAAGAGAGAAGAGGATAGTGATACCCCTGGATTAAATAAGATCATGAAGAAGAGGGGAAAGGCCAAAGACCATGGATTGGAGGATGAAAAGCCAACACCTGGTTGCAGCAGAGACCCCGGAACATCCAGCCCCTACCCCAGCCTTAACATGAGCAACTTTACCATCCATGATATCTTGGGTAGGGGCAGCTTTGGCAAAGTAAGTTTTTATATATATTTCTTTACCCATATTTGCTATTTTATCTCCATTCGTTATCTTCTGTAGGTTTTCGTTATCTTCTGTAGGTTTTCTTCCCTACAGCGGCTACAAATATATGTTTTTCTGAATATCATTTCTTGTCATGTGTGGCCGTTGAGGGACGTAAGATGCTGCGCTTCCAGCCTATTGGGATATGTGTATAGGGCTAGGGCTACACTTCCTTGTGACTGCCCTCTGCAGAGATCTTGACACCTTGACTTGGGGTCTGTTATGCTGATGCGCGCGATCACACAGCTATCCCACACACTGACATGCTGATCTGCACAACCCAGTGTGTCGTATGATGCTTCGAGCATCCCGCCCACAGGTACTGACAGGACTCACAGTTGGGGTGCCCGTAAGGACGTATTCGTACACGCCTACATAGGGCCCGATCTCGCACATGCGCGAGGTCCAGATGCCCTGTAGGCTTGATCCGGAAACACTCTCTCTCCTCCGCTGTCACGTGGCCAACCTTGGAGCGCATGCGCCGGAGCAATATGGCAACCATATCGAACGGAGCTCACTACAGCCGGGACAAATCTGGGTAATTACACTTCGGGACATAAATATAAGACTGGGACAGCTGCCTAAACACCCCACCTTTCCCCTGATCAAGCCACAGTGGTAGCGGCGATACACCTTTAGCCTACAGGTCTTATTTAAGGAGCCTATAAGGCTGGTATTGGGGGAATCATCTCCCTCCTATCTCCTGTTGGTAAATTGTGCATTTTGTCTATGATGAATACCGATAGCACTTTTTCTATTAAAGAAAAAGAAAAAGCTTTTGACTAAATATTGCTTGCACTAACTATCAGTGCCTTAAATAGGAGAGGTGCTCATTTATTTATTTATCTGGACCTATGTGGGTTTACACAAATATATTGGGTGTGTTTATTGGTGGTGCATACATTGTCTTGAGGTCTTGACCACTATTATATTTCAATGTGGTACACTGTTGGATTTAAGCTTTGTGCTTTTTAAATGTTTTTAATTTTTGCATGTCTGTCCGGTCTTCATGGATAATAAAATCATGTTGGTATATATTTAGTGCTCCCTGTCTTTCCATACATACCTTCTTTCCTTGTTGTGCGTTAGAAGGATTAAACTGAGCAACCCCTAAAGCCGGCTCAAATGGATACCGAAATAAAAAAGCAACTGACACTTAAAATAATTGGAGGAAAAGTGAGGTAGTGATAATCAGTGGCGACCGTTCATTCAGTTTACCACCGATAGCAGCTTGAACTGTTTTACATAAATCTCAGTGGTTTTTGTTTAGAATTATATACCTATGGTCAGCTGTATATGACGCACCCCCTGGGCCATATTCTTTAAGGGAATACCCGGAGCCGGATCAGATGGGGGTTGTAGTCACCGAGTGGCAGTGACCCGGTCCGTGCCCAGGGTGTCAAGCTCAGAGTATGTGGCAGTCCTACAGATGTTATAAAGTTCTTTATGTCGACTACGCCACCCGTTGTATTGCGGTCACTACGGCCGCCGCTGCAGCAGGGTCCGCTGAGGCTGATGGTGTTGGTGCAGCTTTTGATAGTATAACCCCCAACGGGTGGGGTATAGCCTCAGGGGGGTCAGGTGCAGAGGATGGGGGTTGTGGTGGTGCAGCATAGATGGTAATTAAAGACAGAGTCGGGTTGTGCAGTTTAGGGTATTTACTTACTGCTGATATTCCGGTCACTCCAGCTTCAAGTGACCACCCGAGCCGTGCTGCGTCCACCAGGTCCTGGATTCAGCCAACCCCCAAGCAAGTCCGGAGCGTGACCCTGAGCCCTCCTTCCTGTCCTTTCTTCTGGCCGTCCCCACTAGTGATCCACCTAGGTCCAGCTCCCTCGGGCCTTCTGTTGGGAGACCCTTGGCCTTGGGTTCCCTGACCCTACATGTGGTTTGCCTTCAGGGTGGATGTGGTGGGTGGCCGTGGCAGATCCTGCCCACGGCCTCCGGTCTCTGGCTAGGGTGTGCTTTAGCCCCCACCAGTTTGGGATCCGGTACCCTTTTGCCAATTCTTCACCCGGTGATGGACTTTGGGTTCTCAGAGTCCTTTTCTTTCACCCCCTCTGGGTCTTTCTTCTTTTCTCCTCTCTCACTCTCTGGGCCTTGGGCTGCTCTGCTCCTCTGCTCTCTTCCACTCCTCTTGCAAAGACTGGCTGACTGACTGACTGACTGACCCTGATCTTAGATGGTGCCCACCTTAAATACTCCCTCTATGTGTGAGCTCAGGTGACCAGCACCCAATGAGCTCCTAACCTTACCCAGGCTGCTCCCCCTATCTGCCCCTACACTACTTGGGATGTTCCACCCCCCTCCCACTCCAGCCAGGAACAGACTCGGTCGTACCTGCACATTTCTAAGTGGGAGTACCATTGGTCTGTTCCTCGGAAATGGTATGTGTGTAGTGCATGCAGCTCTCTGGACTCAGATCCACACTCCATCCTTACCCGGGAGTGGAATATCACACCTCTGGGTTGAGGTGCAATACCCCTGTAGCAGCCGAATCCTCAGGGTGCTACATTCCCCCCTGGTAAATCACAGCACGTCCTCGGGCTGTAAGATATAAACATCCACAACATACAATTTTTGCATAAACATATAAAACATCATATAAAACATTATATATATATATATCAATAAAACTTTTTCATATAAATAACATTCTCGTCGCCTCTGGCTCCTCCTCCGGTCACTGTGCAACGTGTGACCGGGTAAAGTGCGACAGTCTTTGGAACTCGTGGCTTTCCTATAAAACCGGTAGGGGGCGCTTTAGGACGCGCAACTATTTACAAGGGTATATGGCCGCTCTCAGTCCTCGGCCAGGTATTAGGGAGGAATGACCGCTCTCAGTCCTCGGTCAGTGGGATTTAAGGGATAAACGGGTAAACAGTTCACACATGCTGGTCCCAACGGGGACTATATTATCAGCAACAGTTTCTTTGGTACCCCTACGGGTAACTATATACAGCTTCTACTCTGCCGTACTCAACGACGACGTCCTCCTGCTCTTTCTTTGTGGTTACCTTTAGCTTCAGACCCGTCCGGGTCCTCTTGTTCTTCCTCCTCACACCGCAGCTCTTCCTCCGTCAGGCGATGCACATGGAGGGCGTAGGGTCCTTTGGCACACTTGTGCCGGGTAAAGGTGACCTCGTCCCCGATGTAAAGGTCACGACCTCTGTGTCCCTCCGGTAGGTGGGACTCAACGTCTCTCCTGGTCACGAAGACGTCGCCTGGGGTGCGGTGGTCTCGGATGAAGCCCCACCCATGCTGCATGTTAAACTTGATCACAGTCCCGGTGGCGCGGGGACTATGCGCTGCACGGGGGTCTCTCCTGGCCCGGCTCTTCTGCTCCGCGCTTCTTATTTGAGCTTGCTGTTCCCGGACCCGCCTCTCTCTCCGCTCCCTCTCGAAGACCTCGAGCTGCTGGCGGCAGCACTCAGCACGCTCCGCTGCGGCTGCCCGAGTCTCCTGAGTGAACCCCATGAGGTCTTCTCCGGTGGGGTCCCACTCAAACTGGGCCTCTTCTAGCGGGGGCGAGATCCTTTTCACGGGCTTTGGAGCCGGGATCAGGGGTTCGTCTAGGGGTCTCTCTTTCCGGAGTCGGGGATGGTGAAACTCCGGTGGCCATATGAAGGGCTGCCCATCCGGGCACGTATGTTGGGCGAACAGGTCCTCACCCAGGTGCGGCACTCTTGGTCTTATGGGCGCGGTGGAAGTGGCGCCCGGGTTGCCCAGGCCTTGCGGCCAGGCCTGGGGCACCTGGAAAGTGAAGGGCACCGTAAGGACGGCGGCGCCCTGGGCTACCTGGCCCTGCGACCAGGCCGGTGGCTCCGGGGAGGTAGGGGGCGCTGTTGGTATTGCGGCGCCCGGGGGTACTAGGCCTTGCGACCAGGCTGGTGGTACTTCCTGCTTGGTCACGCTCGGGGTCGAGGCGTGTGACGTCACAGGGGTCGCGGCTCCCGTTTGAGGCCTAGTCTGCGGCGGTGACGTTGCAGCGACGGGCACGGCAGGGGGTACTTCGGGCTCTGCGACGGGGAGCTGGGGCAGGCACGCGGTTTCCCGGTTTGGGGTAGAGACGTCCCCTTTACCTGCCTCCTTTCGTTCGGCTCCCTTCTCGGCGCCGTCTCCGGCCTTCAGTCCTCCTGCGCCATCCTCAGAGGCGGTCTGTCTCCTCGTCTTGGGTGGCGTGCTCCGCTGGCGGGTCTCGGTCTGCTGGGCCATCTCACGGCTCCACTCCGCCAACGTCTCTCGCTGCACCCGGGCCATCCTCCGTGCGAGGCCCTCCAGCGCAGTCTGTGCACACTCCCGGTCTCGGGGGAGCTGTGCGAGGACCTCCACTAGGCCTAGTGGGGTCGTTACTTCTAGCAGGCTCCTGACCAACGGGTCGGTGCTGCTCTGCTCTCCTTCCGTTGTCTCCAGCAGGCTCCTGGCCAGCGGGCCGGTGCTGCTCTGCTCTTCTCCCATCTCCGGGTAAGCTTCTTCTGGACTCAGCTCTCGGCTTCTTGTCTCCGGGTGCGCTCTCTCCAGACTGCTCCAGGCGACACCCATCTTTGCTCTCTTCTTCTCAGTCCTCCCACTTCGAGGGCGGTCCCGGGGCCACTTGGTGATTGTCAGCTCCAGGGGCAGTTCTTTCACGCTGACAGACACCTCTAGCATCACAGTCTCTGTTGGTGGGGGCGGTTTCCACTTTTGGCGCCATTTTCGGTCCTGGCCCACGATGGGAGGTGGCCTCTTGCCACCCTCTGGCACGCCCATAATGGCGTCCGCTCTGGCAAGGCGGGAAATCCTTGGAAATGGCGGGAACCGCTTCCCAGTGGCGGGAAACTCTGCAGATGGCGGGAAAAAGCTGTTAATGGCGGACAACCGGCGGGAATCGACTGGTGATGGGGTCCGATGGCGAGGGGACCCTCCGGAACCGGCGGGAGACTTCTTTTTGAGGTAAACTTGTTCTTTTCTTCAGGCACGCAGTACCCGGTTGTTGCGGGCACGTAATCCTGCCGACTACGCCAAAGTTGACGCACCCCCTGGGCCATATTCTTTAAGGGAATACCCGGAGCCGGATCAGATGGGGGTTGTAGTCACCGAGTGGCAGTGACCCGGTCCGTGCCCAGGGTGTCAAGCTCAGAGTATGTGGCAGTCCTACAGATGTTATAAAGTTCTTTATGTCGACTACGCCACCCGTTGTATTGCGGTCACTACGGCCGCCGCTGCAGCAGGGTCCGCTGAGGCTGATGGTGTTGGTGCAGCTTTTGATAGTATAACCCCCAACGGGTGGGGTATAGCCTCAGGGGGGTCAGGTGCAGAGGATGGGGGTTGTGGTGGTGCAGCATAGATGGTAATTAAAGACAGAGTCGGGTTGTGCAGTTTAGGGTATTTACTTACTGCTGATATTCCGGTCACTCCAGCTTCAAGTGACCACCCGAGCCGTGCTGCGTCCACCAGGTCCTGGATTCAGCCAACCCCCAAGCAAGTCCGGAGCGTGACCCTGAGCCCTCCTTCCTGTCCTTTCTTCTGGCCGTCCCCACTAGTGATCCACCTAGGTCCAGCTCCCTCGGGCCTTCTGTTGGGAGACCCTTGGCCTTGGGTTCCCTGACCCTACATGTGGTTTGCCTTCAGGGTGGATGTGGTGGGTGGCCGTGGCAGATCCTGCCCACGGCCTCCGGTCTCTGGCTAGGGTGTGCTTTAGCCCCCACCAGTTTGGGATCCGGTACCCTTTTGCCAACTCTTCACCCGGTGATGGACTTTGGGTTCTCAGAGTCCTTTTCTTTCACCCCCTCTGGGTCTTTCTTCTTTTCTCCTCTCTCACTCTCTGGGCCTTGGGCTGCTCTGCTCCTCTGCTCTCTTCCACTCCTCTTGCAAAGACTGGCTGACTGACTGACTGACTGACCCTGATCTTAGATGGTGCCCACCTTAAATACTCCCTCTATGTGTGAGCTCAGGTGACCAGCACCCAATGAGCTCCTAACCTTACCCAGGCTGCTCCCCCTATCTGCCCCTACACTACTTGGGATGTTCCATCCCCCTCCCACTCCAGCCAGGAACAGACTCGGTCGTACCTGCACATTTCTAAGTGGGAGTACCATTGGTCTGTTCCTCGGAAATGGGATGTGTGTAGTGCATGCAGCTCTCTGGACTCAGATCCACACTCCATCCTTACCCGGGAGTGGAATATCACACCTCTGGGTTGAGGTGCAATACCCCTGTAGCAGCCGAATCCTCAGGGTGCTACATATACACTAATAACGGGTGTATTTTTCCACTTGCTGCTTTTAGTTTTATTTTATCTCCTACTTTTGCGTGAGCGAGGGTACATTATTACTATATAGATTATTTCACATATTGTTTCATCTGATCATCATAGTTAGATGTAGTGCTGCTATAAATGGGTTTCCTGATTCATCGAAAGGCTGAGTGGGGGGACATGGTTTATTTTCATGTCATGGTTTACGGTATATATGCTGCTATCAGGATACAATATATACTTTGACCTCCATGTTTCAGTAAACTTTAAATCAGCTGCACATTGATATAAAACCAATAGTGACCAAACCAGCTCAATGTGCCAACCAGTGTATGTTCTATTTGTTCCCATATGGTGATGTTGGAATACCCCTTTAAGACCTCTCCATAGAGCAGTCATTGGGTAGACAGTGCATTATGCAGATAGCTTAGCTTTGCTCTGCTATAAGGTCCAGGTTACTAGCAGACTCACAAACCACTCAGTCCATGTGTTTCTTATGCAGTAGATAGCCCAGCTGTTTTCCACCTCCCATACACATTTTCTAAGCATTCCCTATTTCTTTCCTTAGGTGGTCCTGACATCAATCCCCAGCCGAAAGATCTATATGGCTGTAAAGATGGTCAAGAAAAAGAAGGTCAATGAAAACATCATTATGAGAGAGCGGCGGATACTCCTGGCCGCCAGAGACTGCCCATTTCTTTGTCACTTCTATGCCGCACAGCAGTCTCGTAAGCGCGCGTATTTCATCACGGAGTATCTGTCCGGTGGCAGCCTCGAGGCTTTGATTGAGATGTGCGGCTACTTGAACATCGACAACGTAAGGTGAGAAAGAGGAAACTATACCAAAAAGAGAGAAGAGGGGTGGAAATAAAAGCGAGGTTGGGATGTAGCTGGGAGAGGGCTGGCAGGACATGTAACCCAGGTGGGAAGAAGGTGCCAGCGATGACATTGATACTACACTCTGTTCTCTCCATCAGATTCTACACAGCAGAGATTGTATGTGGCCTCCAGTTCCTCCATGGACACAACATCGTCCACCGGTAAGCAGAACGTTCCTCCCTCTCTGTTTCCTTTACATTCTATAAATATTGCCCCCCACTTTCCAGGGCCCCTGTCTGTCTATTCTACCTGATCTTGCAGTGACCCATTTTCTATATCCTGTATCACTGGGCAGATTTCTTATTCTATTGTCTTATTTCATTGCAGAGATATTAAGCCAGAAAATATCATGTTGGATGCAGATGGCCACATCCGTATAATCGACCTGGGGCTCGCCCAAGATGGCGTCACCTCCTCCAATAACATCACTGGAGTGACGGGCACTTTCCATTTCATGGCCCCTGAGGTGCTTCGCGAAAAAGGATATGGCACAGCAGTGGATTGGTGGAGCCTGGGGATTGTGGTATCCGAGATGGCTACTGGACGCTCCCCATTTTACACCGGCTCCGACAGCAAAATGGCTCACAGAGCTATGACCAAAGGAAAGCCTGAAATTCCATCTTGGCTTGATGCTGACTTGAAAGATCTCATCAAGAAGCTGCTGTGCAAAAATCCTCAGAAGCGATTGGGTGTGTGCGGGAACATCAGAGAGCATCCATTCTTTACCACCATCGGCTGGGAGGATCTGGAGAAAAGGAGAGCACAGCCACCATTCATACCATTCAGGCCAGTTCTGGAGAACCATCTTATGCAGTGGCCGGAGGAAAAGAAAGCCTTTAACCCCGTGGCCGGCTTTAATTACGTGTCACCAAGCTGGGCCCGGTAAGATAATTCTTCTCTAAAGATAAATCCCATCAAATGCTCTTCTCACCTTGTGGCCATTATCACCATCCTTGTCTTCTCCCACTGTTTCTGCCAATGACCATGTCTTTGTTATTCTTAGGTGGATGAGAATATCTGGCTTGTGAAAGAATCCAAGACCATCTGGTGAGTTACCGCTGTACACACAGGACACTTATCATTATATTTGTACATTATATCTGATGTTACACAGGGGAATGGTTCATTATAATGACCATTCCTCTAAGATAACAGAAGATCCAGGAGATATAAGTTGTTGAAATGTCTTTCTCTTATGTCTTGCAGGATAGCCCGTGCCAACTGCTCAGAACTTCTTGCCTCCTGACCCGTACCTCGTCTCTGCTGCTGTTTGTCACCTCGGCTGCCTGAAAACATCATCTCTCTCTATAACATCTTCATGCTGGACCATTGCCATCGTGTCGCTGCACCAGGCCCTTGACTTGGCATCCTCCAATCCTGGGCTGGCATTTGCCATCACTCCAGCCCGAAGATCTTCTGTGCCTCTGGGAGTGGCCTGTGCTTAGTGTCCATCTGGTGAGTTCAGGAACAGTAGTGTAATATAGGCTATTATCCCTGAACTCACCTAAGCACAGGCGTGGTAAGTATTTCACATCCACATCACTCACACTACATGATAGTTATAGATCCCACACTACATGATAGTTATAGGCCCCACACTACATGATAGTTATAGACCCCACACTACATGACAGTTATAGGCCCCACACTACACGATAGTTCTAGGTCCCCACTACATGATAGGTATAGGCACCCGCACAGACAGACATAGCACGTAGATAGAGATTTCGGCTTTTGATCCTGGGATTTAATCTGATCGCCACATTTGGGGTCAGGAAGGAATTTTTCCCCCTAATATGAGGATAATTGGCCCATTCCTCATGGGGGGGGTTTTCGCCTTCCTCTGGATCTACACGGCCTTAAATAGGTTTAGTAATATATCAATAAGTAAGAATCACACAAAAGTAGTGCAAAAAAAAAGTTTTAAATGACACAAAAAAAAAATTTTTTTGTCTAAATATATAACAATTACCGGTAATTAAAATATTTATAAGAAAAATCTCACTTTCACTACTTACAGGTTAGGTATGAGCCTTTGATCCTGGGATTTATCACGATCGCCATATTTGGGGTCAGGAAGGAATTTTTCCCCCGTGATGAGAACAATTGGCACATTTCTCACATGGGGTTTTCGCCTTCCTCTGGATCAACACGGCCTACAAATAGGTCTAGTAAAATAAAATAAATAAGTAGGTTCTCATATTTATAATGAAAAAATCTATGAAAAAAAATATATATTTTTTGGCTTAAAAAAATAGTTTACCTAAATATATAAATATATTAGTCCAAAAATAGAAAATAATTAAATATTTAAATAAAAAAAATTGTATCACACATGAGCTATGATAGTTGTAAAAGTAATTCACATATGGTTAATTATAAATACATATATATATATAAATATTTTAAAATATAGGCAGGTTTACAGATAAGTCATGGCTGACACACATAACTTATGCAGTAGCTCAGTACAAAAATATGAAAAAGTTAAATAGTTTAATAAATGTTTCAGAAATGTATTTAATTCCACAGGTTTGGTATCAGCCTTTGATCCTGGGATTTATTCTGACCGCCATTTTTTATTTGGGGTCAGGAAGGAATTTTCCCCCCTGATATGAGGACAATTGGCTTATTCCTCACAGGGGGTTTTCGCCTTCCTCTGGATCAACACGGCCCATAAATAGGATTAGTCTGATAGATGAAAAATGTACACATATACATAAACGTAAAATATATAATATCCCCGTCTATAAATAAAATCTTTCTTTTACCCCCTACATCGTTGTTCTTGTCATTATTTCATTGGACGTCCATGTAGTGAATGTGGGTTTAGCCCCTGAGTCTTTATTCTCCAGCACTATGGATCTTGATGGGGTCGTCTAGTGTCATGTAAGGTTTCTCCATATGGGTCAGAGGTAAAGCCCCAATGTGCTGTGAAGAAAAACCAAATTGGTCCCTTCTGCACAAACCTCGTGCAGTAAGCGAGCACCCGGCAGCAAGTGCTGAATTTCCCTACAGCGCCTCCAAAGATGAAATGAAGTATTGCACGTGGTGGTCTGTAATCACTGGGCTGTCCATGGAAATCATGGATATGTTGAGTCCTCCAGAGCAGGAGACGCTGCTTGTTGGTCGTTTCCTTTCTGATTAATAGATGAGAATACAAAACGGGGTCCCTTCTATTTCCTCAGATTCCCATAAAATGGCATTTGGATATTGGGTTTTCTACACTGTTCAAGAACATTAAAGGTTCCGGTGCAACTTCAGTCACTGCTTAGTATAGAGTGAGCAGTAGCTGTAACCGCACCCTGGCACTGACTGACAGTCGGCTCAGCCGTGCATCAGTACAGATCCGGCTGTCAGTCAGTGCAGATGCGCGGTTACAGGAGCGTCGGTAGGCTCTTAGATCCAGGGCCAGGATGACGAGTGCACTGCCCCGAATTTCTAGTTAGCTTTTTCTTTTTTTTTTAATTAGAATAAACTTTTGTACAGGCACTCACACATACAGGGTTTGCCTGACACAGCCTCTTGTCATCTTGTAGATCCTCCACCTGCACCCTGGTCCTCCTTTTTGGCGCCAACTACAGAAGAGGATTTATCCATTCATGTGCAAAGTGACTGCACAGCATTGTGAGGAGGTAGAGGAAGGAGGCGGGTGGGCTAAGGCTGTAGGGGGCAACAAGACAGCCAGCCCAGAGGAGAGGGGAGACAAATGCAGCCCTTTCCCATCTGTGGCTGCTGTTCACACACAGGAGCTTCCTCCCTCTGCTGTAATGCCATTACCAGCTCAGCATTAGGGCCGGCTGTCAGACATTGTCAGGGGTGCGGTTACAGCCGCCGTTCTCTATACACAGAATGGTGATTGAATGAAATACTGATAAAAAAATCACTCATGTCTGAACGAGCCCCTTACAGTATGTGCACATGTTAAGTATTTCTGCATCATTCCTGCATCTCTTGGCAGGAAAACACAGCCTCAAAAACGTTGCATTTTTGCCACAATTTTGCCACGTTTTAACTGCGTTTTTTCAGTGCAAAAACGCAGGCAAAATCGCACAGAGAATTGACATGCTGCAGATTATTTTTTGCACCAAATCAGCAAGTCAAAAATATTCCCACAATCAGGAACCAGCAGCGCTTTGGACACAGAGTATTTTCGCTGCGTTTAAAACGCTGCATTCTGATCACACAGGTAAATCCACATGTATTCATTGAACACCTGCGAAGTTACTACACCCTATACATTCTATTGTGAAAATTAGTCTCTGCAACAGAAATTGACATCCCACGGCTCATAAATCCATGCCACTGGTGAGTTTACGCTGCATCAAATAGAAGCACATTGGGCATGGGATTTCTATAAATCCCATCCATTGTGCTTCTAATGTACAATGCAGCGTTTTGGATGCTGCACAGTTGAGCTGTGTCCAAAATGCTCCAAATACTGATCGTGGGCACGAACCCTTCATGTATTTGCAGCTGCCATTAAAAGACAGTCCCTGATAGTGGTTTACCATTGGGATTGCCCAAGCAAGGTTTTATAATCACATCGCCCCACTTGCCCTATCATCACACACAGTCCCCTCATACACTCACTGCAGTATAACCACCCCTGCTGTAACATAATTGCATATGCCACAGGTATTATTCATTCTCTGTACTCATAGACATATACATCTTGCAGTAATATATCCCCTATGTAGTATAATAATCACCCCCACAGGCTTATATACACAGATACACCCCCGTAGTATTATTGCCCCGTTATATAATCACAACGCATGCAGTAATATCACTCCTCACAGTATTTTTACATATATCCCTTGTAGAATAGTAAATCACCCTCTTATTGGAGTATACAGACAGCGGGTGAAATAACTATTGAACACAGAAAAACCAATGGGACAAATGACCTGGGAGGGATATATACATAAATCAAATACAAAAGGGGAGAACCCCAACAGGTATCCCTCCCTAACAGGCCATAAAAGGTAACTTTTAATTAGTATAAGATTGAATAAGGGTATGGAAAGCGAAACTTTAAAAACCACATGCCTCCGGTTTGCTATTATATCTCATGTGCAATGAGCCATTGCTTCTATTGATCAGGTGATAGCACCCCGGGGTGCCATCATTCACAGGCAAAACAGGGCAATTCAATTTAAAATAGCAAGTTCCCCCAACGCGTTTCACCGTTTACTTGGCGTCATCAGGGGCAGGGACACAAACAATAATGGCCGCCGGCCGTCACCCCCCCCATACATAGCTTATGTAGGTGTAGACCCACCAATAAGATACTGAGTGATATATCTGCAATTACCAGTCCTGTTGATCGACAGTCCATGCCAATCCTAAAGCTGCTACGTATCACTATCATCCGTCACACACAAGCATCGTATTAGCAATGTTACTATGGAAATAACTTACCAATCCCAAAAGCTTGCGGTGCTACACAGCCCAATGACGAGTCCACTCGTCACCCAAAACCTCACCATGACGTCTGACACTCTGATAGGGCAACATTCACCGCAGTACAAGCCAATCCTAGGGCTGTGACATACCACTATTAGCCAATCACGAACAAGTACCGCCTCACGGACCGTTGTCATAGTAATGAACTACCAATCAGGTCAGTCTGCATCGCCGCATGGACCAATAGGAGCTGCGCTCGTCAGCCATCACGGCATAATGATGCGGAATAATGTGATACGGCAATTTCCTCTGTGAATACTCCGCCCCCCTGTGGACTCTCGGAGTTCCTACACGCTCGTCATTATGATGCAACGCATTGTGATTGGATGAGAGCTCAGCCGAATCGCTGTATCTGAAACGACATAGAGCTATGCCACCGCCTATTTACACATTGCCGCGGCATCGAATGTATCATTGTACTTACATTCAATAGGAAACTTATCAGAACCGCCTGCGTTTAGCTTTGTATTATGAATTTAATGTTTATATTGTTATCTATAATAAATATGCTTAAGATTAAATGTTCAGCATCACGTAACCTATTTCTATCTTAGCTGTACTACATAATAAGCAAGACTTTTGGATGCACATACAGTGCCTACAAGTAGTATTCAACCCCCTGCAGATTTAGCTGGTTTGATAAGATGCAAATAAGTTAGAGCCTTCAAACTGCAAACGAGAGTAGGTTTTATGAACAGAAGCATAAATCTTACAAACCAAAAAGTTATGTTGCTCAGTTGAATTTTATTAAATTTTAAACATAAAAGTGTGGGTCAATTATTACACAACCCCTATGTTTAATATTTTGTGGAATAACCCTTGTTTGCAATTACAGCTAATAATCGTCTTTTATAAGACCTGATCAGGCCGGCACAGGTCTGTGGAGTTATCTTGGCCCACTCCTCCATGCAGATCTTCTCCAAGTTATCTAGGTTCTTTGGGTGTCTCATGTGGACTTTATTCTTGAGCTCCTTCCACAAGTTTTCAATTGGGTTAAGGTCAGGAGACTGACTAGGCCACTCCAACACCTTGACTTTTTCCCTATTGAACCAGGCCTTGGTTTTCTTGGCTGTGTGCTTTGGGTCGTTGTCTTGTTGGAAGATGAAATTACGACCCATCTTAAGATCCTTGATGGAGGAGCGGAGGTTCTTGGCCAAAATCTCCAGGTATGCCATGCTATCCATCTTCCCATGGATGCGGACCAGATGGCCAGGCCCCTTGGCAGAGAAACAGCCCCACAGCATGATGCTGCCACCACCATGCTTGACTGTAGGGATGGTATTCTTGGGGTCGTATGCAGTGCCATCCAGTCTCCAAATGTCACGTGTGTAGTTGGCACCAAAGGTCTCGATCTTGGTCTCATCAGACCATAGAACCTTGAACCAGTCTGTCTCAGAGTCCTCCAAGTGATCATGAGCAAACTGTAGACGAGCCTTGACATGACGCTTTGAAAGTAAAGGTACCTTACGGGCTCGTCTGGAACGGAGACAATTGCGGTGGAGTACTTTACTTATGGTATTGACTGAAACCAATGTCCCCACTGCCATGAGATCTTCCCGGAGCTCCTTCCTTGTTGTCCTTGGGTTAGCCTTGACTCTTCGGACAAGCCTGGCCTTGGCACGGGAGGACACTTTCAAAGGCTGTCCTGGCCGTGGAAGGCTAACAGTAGTTCCATAAGCCTTCCACTTATGGATGATGCTCCCAACAGTGGAGACAGGTAGGCCCAACTCCTTGGAAAGGGTTTTGTACCCCTTGCCAGCCTTGTGACCCTCCACGATCTTGTCTCTGATGGCCTTGGAATGCTCCTTTGTCTTTCCCATGTTGACCATGTCTGAGTGCTGTTCACAAGTTTGGGGAGGGTCTTAAATTGTCAGAAAAGGCTGGCAAAAGAGATCTTTAATCCACACATGTGAAGCTCATTATTCTTGGTGCCTGAACTACTTCTTAATACTTTAGGGGGACCAAACAGAATTCTTGTGGTTTGAGGGGTTGAATAATAAATGACACTCTGAATTAACTTTTTACGTTTTAAAAAAAAAAAAAAAAATTGGCTGCAGTGCATTTCCCACTTCCAGGCTGATCTACAGTACAAATGTCACAATGCCAAGTTAATTCCGCATGTGTCAACCAGCTAAATCTGCAGGAGGTTGAATACTACTTGTAGGCACTGTATATCCATTTTATATTACTAACTTAGTGGCACCTAAGGGTGAATAATCACTACTGTCACCTTCTTAAGAGGTTACTAACAGGATATTATTATTGGCTTGAAATTGTAGCATCCGAGCTCTATGATAATATAAGTATGAAAGCAGCAGCATATCGGCTTAGAATTTATATTCAGGATAATGCATTTTAATCATGGTCTAAAAAAGCCATAGTGGACAACCTTCCCTACACAGACTGATTGAGGAATAGTTGTCAGACTGTGATATTAATCATATAAACCTTTATATCAAACAGATCTGCTTCTCTCTGTTCTCAGATAGGACAAGGGAAATACAGAGCATAAATAATAGGGCCAAGTCACCCGCCCTTTCCCCCTTTAAAAGTAAAGAAATAAAAGATCATCATAATTGGCATCACAACGTCTGTAAGGTTTGTTAGGGATTGTGCAGTTGACGGCACAAACATCAGACCGCACTCAGACCAATATTAGTCTATGGGGTCGTGCCCACTATGCGTTTTTCAAGCATTTTTGCCGCGGAATTTGCACAGCGAAAACGCTTGGTAATACGTGCCCCCTGGTCCCCAATGATAATCCTCATGTGCTGTGCACATGCTGGGGAAATTTCTGCTGCGGATTATCATTGCGGAAAAATACGCAGCATGTCCATTAATTTTGCAGACACGCAGCGTAATTGCCGCCATTGACTTGCATTGAATCGCTTAATATCCACATGACTACATGTGCACGCGCGGATATTAAGCGTTTCAATGTGCGGATGGTACCCGGGTCTGGAGAAGAGGAGACTTTCATCCAGACCCGGGTACCATAGTACCTGTAAAAAAAGAATTTAAAATAAAAAATAAACATATACTCACCTTCCGATGTCCCCCGGTCTCATGTATGATGCGTCCGGTCTCTTGTACGGCTCGCAATGGTCTAAAAGGACCTTCCATGACGTCATTAAGTCATTTGACAGGTCTCACGACCCCTGACGTCGGCAGTCGCGTGACCTGTCACATGACTAAATGACGTCATGAAAGGTCCTTTTAGACCATCGCGAGCTGTACAAGAGACCGGACGCAGTGGAGAAAAGATCGGGGGCCATCGGAAGGTGAGTATAATGTTTTTTTTTTTCAATCTTTTTTTCAACTATTAACTTGGTCACACTATATAAATCTATGCCGGTCGCATGGATTTATATAGTGTAACCAAGTTGTCAAGCACTTTTCCAAGTGATGCTAAAATCGCTTGGAAAAGCGTTTGATAACCCGCATGCAGAAATCCATGTGAAAAACGCTTGCCAAACGCTTCTACCTGGCAGGAAAAACGCATGTGAAATCCGCATGCGTTTTTCCTGCCAGAGGGATGTGGAAAAAATCTGCAGCATTTCTGCATCGTGGGCACTTAGCCTAAGGGGCCGTGCACATGTCCAATTTTTTCCTTGGACAAAGCCGATACGAGAAGAAAAAAAAATTGCTGTATGCCCAGGTTTGATCTGATATTCAGATCGCACGAGGCCATGAAAGTCAATGAGTCTGTAGAAATCATTGGACTGCACTCGGATGAAATCTGAGTGCAGTCCAATTTCCGTGGACTGACAGAATGGAGATGATGGAGAATTTTTTTCTCTCCATCTTCTCTTGGATGAGAGAAAATATGTTGGTGTGACCCTAGCCTAAGTCTGATCTATGAAAATATAATTAACATGTATGGTAAATGCTGTTCAGAGAGAAACATAGAAAAACCATAAGTGAGTAAAAGAAATAAGATAAATAAACTAGAATTGCGTGATTACCTTCCTTGAAAAAAAGAAAATAAACAAAAACAAGAAAAAGAGCTTAAAGTTGTCACAAAAAAGTAAAAAATAAAAAAGTTCTCTTTACCTTGCCAACTCTTCTTCGTCTGTACACTTTCTGCGGTTCCCCAGTATGGTATGGAGCTAGGACCTCTGCCCATTGCACTGGGGGAAATTTCTCCCTGACTGTTATCCTGTCAAAGACAGTCAGGAAAGCTGGAGGAGCTGATATACTGTATTAGGTAAACAGCAGCCATTCAGCAATTCACAAACATCAATTGAACATATGTCTATGTTTCTTAACCAACTGCAAATATACAGTACAGACCAAAAGTTTGGACACATCTTCTCATTTAAAGATTTTTCTGTATTTTTATGACTATGAAAATTGTACATTCACACTGAAGGCATCAAAACTATGAATTAACACATGTGGAATTATATACTTACCAAAAAAGTGTGAAACAACTGAAAATATGTCTGATATTCTAGGTTCTTCAGAGTAGCCACCTTTTGCTTTGATGACTGCTTTGCACTCTCTTGGCATTCTCTTGATGAGCGTCAAGAGGTAGTCACCGGAAATGGTCTTCCAACAATCTTGAAGGAGTTCCCAGAGATGCTTAGCACTTGTTGGCCCTTTTGCCTTCACTCTGCGGTCCAGCTCATCCCAAACCATCTCGATTGGGTTCAGGTCTGGTGACTGTGGAGGCCAGGTCATCTGGCGTAGCACCCCATCACTCTCCTTCTTCGTCAAATAGCCCTTACACAGCCTGGAGGTGTGTTTGGGGTCATTGTCCTGTTGAAAAATAAATGATGATCCAACTAAACGCAAACCGGATGGAATAGCATGCCGCTGCAAGCTGCTGTGGTAGCCATGCTGGTTCAGTATGCCTTCAATTTTGAATAAATCCCCAACAGTGTCACCAGCAAAGCACCCCCACACCATCACACCTCCTCCTCCATGCTTCACGGTGGGAACCAGGCATGTAGAGTCCATCCGTTCACCTTTTCTGCGTCGCACAAAGACATGGTGGTTGGAACCAAAGATCTCAAATTTGGACTCATCAGACCAAAGCACAGATTTCCACTGGTCTAATGTCCATTCCTTGTGTTCTTTAGCCCAAACAAGTCTCTTCTGCTTGTTGCCTGTCCTTAGCAGTGGTTTCCTAGCAGCTATTTTACCATGAAGGCCTGCTGCACAAAGTCTCCTCTTAACAGTTGTTGAAGAGATGTGTCTGCTGCTAGAACTCTGTGTGGCATTGACCTTGTCTCTAATCTAAGCTGCTGCTAACCTGCGATTTCTGAGGCTGGTGACTCGGATAAACTTATCCTCAGAAGCAGAGGTGACTCTTGGTCTTCCTTTCCTGGGGCGGTCCTCATGTGAGCCAGTTTCTTTGTAGCGCTTGATGGTTTTTGCAACTGCACTTGGGGACACTTTCAAAGTTTGCCCAATTTTTTGCACTGACTGACCTTCATTTCTTAAAGTAATGATGGCCACTCGTTTTTCTTTACTTAACTGCTTTTTTCTTGCCATAATACAAATTCTAACAGTCTATCCAGTAGAACTATCAGCTGTGTATCCACCAGACTTCTGCACAACACAACTGATGGTCCCAACCCCATTTATAAAGCAAGAAATCCCACTTATTAAACCTGACACCTGTGAAGTGAAAACCTTTTCCGGTGACTACCACTTGAAGCTCATCAAGAGAATGCCAAGAGTGTGCAAAGCAGTCATCAAAGCAAAAGGTGGCTACTTTGAAGAACCTAGAATATAAGACATATTTTCAGTTGTTTCACACTTTTTTGTTAAGTATATAATTCCACATGTGGTAATTCATAGTTTTGATGGCTTCAGTGTGAATGTACAATTTTCATAGTCATGAAAATACAGAAAAATCTTTAAATGAGAAGGTGTGTCCAAACTTTTGGTGTGTACTCAAGGCTGTATTTGCCCTTAGGCACTTGTAGGCACGTGCCTAGGGCGCTGGAATTCGGGGAGGGCGGCGCCTGAGCGTGTTTTTTTTTTGTTGTTGTTTTTTTTTTGGTTCGTGACCCAAGCCGGCTGGGTGGCTCCACCCCCCCCCAGCCATCGCACCCATAGGCGGATTATAATGAGGGCAATCCGGGATGTCTATGGAGGGGATTGCCCTCATTATATGTGCGGCGCTGCGGCACATACTGGCAGACAGTGGCGGAGGGGCCCCCGGACCGCTCCCCCAGCAGCGGCGCACGGCCGCTGCTTCTTCTCCGGCCGGGCCAGCACTGCAGCAGTTAACTTCCCTGTGTGCTGGCTCGGCCGCGTCACTGCTAGGAGACAAGGCCCTGTGCGTGGCCGTGTCTCCTAGCTGTGACGTCACGCGGTGCTCGCCCGGCCTGCAGTGCTGCACCGGAGAGGACTGGAGCCGAGCCGGGGGATGGTGAGTCTGTGTGTGTGAGAGTGTGTGTGTGTATGAGAGAGTGAGTGTGTGAGAGAGTGTGTATGTGTGAGAGTGAGTGTGTGTATGTGTGATTGAGTGTGTGTGTGTGTGTGTGTGTGCAGGCAGATATCATTGTGTGATGTCTGTTTATATGTATTTTTGTGTTTCAAATGTGTTTATGCGTGTATGTATATGTCTGTATATGTTTGTGTGTGCGTGACTGAGTGCGGCCTCCCGCTTTCTCTGGGGGGGCGCTGTGCGGCCTCCCGCTGTGTATAGATGGCACTGTGCGGCCTCCTGCTGTGTATAGATAGCTATGTGCGGCCTCCCGCTGTGTATAGATGGCACCGTGCGGCCTCCCACTGTGTATAGATGGCTACGTGCGGCCTCCTGCTGCGTATAGATGGCTACGTGCGGCCTCCTGCTGTGTATAGATGGCTACGTGCAGCCTCCCGGTGTGTATAGATGGCTACATGTGGCCTCCTGCTGAGTGTAGATGGCGCCGTGCGGCCTCCTGCTGTGTATAGATGGCGCCGTGCGGCCTCCCGCTGTGTATAGATGGCGCCGTGCGGCCTCCTGCTGTGTATAGATGGCTACATGTGGCCTCCTGCTGTGTGTAGATGGCGCCGTGAGGCCTCCTGCTGTGTATAGATGGCGCTGTGTGGCCTCCCGCCGTGTCTAGATGGCGCCGTGCGGCCTCCCGCCGTGTATAGATGGCTACGTGTGCTCAATATTGAGTCATGCAATTAATGTAAGGCTATGTGCCCACGATGCAGAAATGCTTTGGATTTTTTTTGAGCGTTTCTGCATCTCCCTGGCAGAAAAAACGCATGCGGATTTTACATGCGTTTTTCCTGCCAGGGACATGCGGATGTGAAGCGTTCTTCACTTGCAATTCCGCATGTGGGTTGACAAGCGATTTTAGCATCACTTGGAAAGTGGATAACAATCGGGTCACACTATATAGATCCATGCAACCGGCATGGATTTATATACTGTGACCGTAAAAGAATGGTAAAAAATAAATATATAATTACCTTTTGATGGCCTGCCAACGTTAGCGGTCGCGTGACCCGTCACATGACTAAATGACGTCATGGCAGATCCTTTTCAGACCATCGTGAGCTGCCAGCAAGCCAGGACGCATCGGATAAAGACACCGGGGGCCATCAGAAGGTAAGTATAATATTTATTTTTTATTTTATTCTGTTTTTACAGGTACTATGGTACCCGGGTCTGGAGGAGAGTCTCCTCTTCTCCAAACCTGAGTACCATCCGCACATTGAATCGCATGGATTCTGCATGTACAGATCCAGTGATGCGGATTACATGCGTTCCAATGCAAGTCAATGGCGGCGAAAAAGCCGAGCTTCCGCAAAATAATTGGTAGTGCTGTGGATTTTTCCACAATGATAATCCGCAGCGGAAATCTCCGCAGCAAGTGCACAGCACATGCGGATTATCATTGGGAAACATGGCAGACCTTCTACCAAGCATTTTTTAAGCGTTTTCTGCAGAGGAATTGCTTAAAAAACGCATAGTGGGCACACAGCCTAAAAAAAATTATTATAATTAATATTGTGCCAAATTAATTGGCACATGATCTATCACAGGGGATCATGTGACATGTGATACATCAGGTGTGTGTGTGTGTGTGTGTGTGTGTGTGTGTGTGTGGGGGGGGGCCCGCGCCTTCTAAACTGCCCGGGGCCCTTGCTACTCTTAATCCACCCCTGGCGGTCAGGGTTAACCGCCGGTGCAGTGCAGACCGCCGGGGCTGATATAGATGTGCAGCACTGGATTGTTCAACTCCCCACGGGAGGAGTATGGCCCCAGGGCAGAATAT
Source organism: Phyllobates terribilis (assembly GCF_046119375.1). Taxonomy (NCBI): domain Eukaryota; kingdom Metazoa; phylum Chordata; class Amphibia; order Anura; family Dendrobatidae; genus Phyllobates; species Phyllobates terribilis. Next base: position 800,710,914 of record NW_027362763.1, on the reverse strand, counting down.
ATAATGGATGATGGAGGGGATGATTCCGACCGCGATAGCCAGGAGACGGAGGCCTCTTCAACAGTTCAGGGTCTTTATTATAACAGGTAAAACGACCCAGAAACAGGCCCGGCTAGGAGGGGGCCTGGATGTCTGAGAACAAGTGGGAAGCTGGCCCTGGCCAGGGTGAGGGTGTAGGCCTACCGTGCTTTCTGCGCTCCTTCTGGCTATTTCCCTTCTGGTAGTGTAACAGCCCACGTTCCTGAGCTCACCGTGTCCTCTCGCCCGTATGGCTTGCAACGTGGGTCCCTTTCTACTCCCGGCCTGGTACGGCTTTGCTGGTCCCTTCTGCTGTGGCGGAGCCTCCGGGCTTCTTAGGCCAAGGAACATACAATCCCCTGCGGACTGGTTTCTGCTGTGGGACGTGGAATCCTCACAGCCTCAGACACCAAAGTCTGGTAGAGTAGTCTCTTTGTCTGCCAGGACAGGCGTACTTCACCTCATGTCCCTGGCTTGTGGCTCTCCCACTGCCACACGGCCTCTTAGGCTGCAACACAACTGTCTGTCCCTGCTCTCGGACACCTCTTTCTTCAGACACAGGTTGTCCAGTTCTCCCTAATCCTGCCCCCAGTTCCAGCATTTATAGGGGCAGCTTGCTCCCCCTACTGGCCTGAGACAGGAGGTATTGCATGCTAATGTTCCCCTGACTAGAGAACCTCCCCCTTGCTCTCAGACACAGCTTTATTATATTTGTGGCATCCAGGCCAGGGTGACACATATACATGCCCCGCATAGTGCTCCGTACTGTATACACGGCCCCGCATAGTGCTCCGTACTGTATACATGGTCCCGCATAGTGTTCCGTACTACTGTATACATGGCTCAGCATAGTGCTACCTACTGTATACATGGTCCCGCATAGTGCTCCGCACTTTATACATGACCCCGCATACTACTCCGTACTGTATACATGGCCCCGCATAGTGCTCGGTACTGTATACACATCCCCCGCATAGTGCTCTGTACTACTATATACATGGCCCCGCATAGTGCTCCGTACTGTATACATGGCCACCGCATAGTGCTCTGTACTGTATACACGGCCCTGCATAGTGCTCCATACTGTATACACGGCCCTGCATAGTGCTCCATACTGTATACATGGCCTCGCATAGTATCCCGTACTGTATACATGTCCCCCTCATAGTGCTCTGTACTGTATACATGACCCCGCATAGTGCTACCTACTGTATACATGGTCCGGCATAGTGCTCCGTACTGTATACATGGCCACCGCATAGTGCTCTGTACTGTATACACGGCCCCGCATAGTGCTCCGTACTGTATACACGGCCCTGCATAGTGCTCCATACTGTATACACGGCCCAGCATAGTGCTCAGTGCTGTATACATGGCCTCGCATAGTATCCCGTACTGTATACATGTCCCCCTCATAGTGTTCTGTACTGTATACATGGCCCCGCATAGTGCTACCTACTGTATACATGGTCCCGCATAGTGCTCCGTACTGTATATATGGCCCCGCATAGTGCTCCATACTGTATACATGGCCCCACATAGTGCTCCGTACTGTATACATGGCCCCGCATAGTACTCCGTACTGTATACACGGCCCCTCATAGTGCTTCGTACTGTATACATGGCCCCACATAGTGCTCTGTACTACTATATACATGGCCCCGCATAGTGCTCCGTACTGTATACACGGCCCCCGTTTTTGTGCTCGGTACTACTATATACATGGCTCCGCATAGTGCTCCGTACTGTATACATGGCCCCGCATAGTGCTCCTTACTGTATACACGGCCCCGCATAGAGCTCCATACTGTATACACGGCCCTGCATAGTGCTCCATACTGTATATATGGCCCCGCTTAGTGCTGCACACAGTATACATGGCTCCCAAGTGCTCCGTACTGTATACATGGCCCCGCATAGTACTCCCTACTGTATACATGTCCCTCGAATAGTGCTTCGTACTGTATACATGGCCTTGCATAGTGCTCCATCCTACTATATACAGTGCTGGCCAAAAGTATTGGCACCCCTGCAATTCTGTCAGATAATACTCAGTTTCTTCCTGAAAATTATTGCAATCACAAATTCTTTGGTATTATTATCTTCATTTAATTTGCTTGCAAGGAAAAAACACAAAAGAGCATGAAGCAAAAATCAAATCATTGATCATTTCACACAAAACTCCAAAAATGGGCCAGACAAAAGTATTGGCACCCTCAGCCTAATACTTGGTTGCACAACCTTTAGCCAAAATAACTGCGAACAACCGCTTCCGGTAACCATCAATGAGTTTCTTACAATACTCTGCTGGAATTGTAGACCATTCTTCTTTGGCAAACTGCTCCAGGTCCCTGATATTTGAAGGGTACCTTCTCCAAACTGCCATTTTGAGATCTCTCCACAGGTGTTCTATGGGATTCAGGTCTGGACTCATTGCTGGCCACCTTAGAAGTCTCCAGTGCTTTCTCTCGAACCATTTTATAGTGCTTTTGGAAGTGTGTTTTGGGTCATTGTCCTGCAGGAAGACCCATGACCTCTGAGGGAGACCCAGCTTTCTCACACTGGACCCTACATTATGCTGCAAAATTTGTTGGTAGTCTTCAGACTTCATAATGCCATGCACACGGTCAAGCAGTCCAGTGCCAGAGGCAACAAAGCAACCCCAAAACATCAGGGAACCACTGCCATGTTTGACTTTAGGGACCGTGTTCTTTTCTTTGAATGCCTCTTTTTTTTCCCTGTACACTCTATGTTGATGCTTTTTGCCAAAAAGCTCTACTTTTGTCTCATCTGACCAGAGAACATTCTTTCAAAACAATTTAGGCTTTCTCAGTTAAGTTTTGGCAAACTACAGCCTGGATTTTTTATGTCTCGGGGTAAGAAGTGGGGTCTTCCTGGGTATCCTACCATACAGTCCCTTTTCATTCATACGCCGATGGATAGTACGGGTTGACACTGTTGTACCCTCGGACTGCAGGGCAGCTTGAACTTGTTTGGATGTTAGTCGAGGTTCTTTATCCACCATCCGCACAATCTTGCGTTGAAATCTCTCGTCAATTTTTCTTTTTCGTCCACATCTAGGGAGGTTAGCCACAGTGCCATGGGCTTTAAACTTCTTGATGACACTGCGCATGGAAGACACAGGAACATTCAGGTCTTTGAAGATGGACTTGTAGCCTTGAGATTGCTCATGCTTCCTCACAATTTGGTTTCTCAAGTCCTCAGACAGTTCTTTGGTCTTCTTTCTTTTCTCCATGCTCAATGTGGTACACACAAGGACACAGGACAGAGGTTGAGTCAACTTTAATCCATGTTAACTGGCTGCAAGTGTGATTTAGTTATTGCCAACACCTGTCAGGTGCCACAGGTAAGTTACAGGTGCTGTTAATTACACGAATTAGAGAAGCATCACATGATTTTTCAAAGGGTGCCAATACTTTTGTCCACCCCCTTTTTTAGGTTTGGTGTGGAATTGTATCCAATTTGGCTTTAGGACAATTATTTTTGTGTTTTTTCATTGAAGACAAATTAAATGAAGATAATAATACCAAAGAATTTGTGATTGCAATCATTTTTAGGAAGAAACTGAGTATTATCTGACAGAATTGCAGGGGTGCCAATACTTTTGGCCACCACTGTACATGGCTCTGCATAGTGCTCCGTACTGTATATGACTCGCCCCCTGGGCCGCGTGGGGAACCCGGAACCGGGCCTCCGTTGGGATGCTGGGGGTGGTAGTCTCAGTGTGGCGGTGACCCGGTCCGTGGCTCAGGGTGGTCAAACCAGTGGCAGTCTTAGTGTAATAACAAATGTCCGACTACGCCACCCGTGGATTGCGGTCAGTGGGGACCGCCGCTGCGCTGCAGACCGCTGAGGCTGATGTTGTAAGCGCAGCCAAGTATGGGATAACTCCCCACGGGAGAAGTATTGCCTCAGGGAGCTAGTGTGGATGATGGGAGTGATGGTGCGAGCGTCCCAGTACTAATGGTGCTGGTGCGGCGATGAAACACAGAGACGTGTGGTGCAGTTCAGGGTCTTTACTGATGGTATAAAGCAGACCCTCCCGGGAGTACTGGTTAGCAGTAGAGGACTGGTCAGTCTGTGAGCAAGCAGGCTCTCCCCTGGCCAGGCGGAGTTGTAGGCCTCCCCGTCTATCTGCACTCTTTCCTGGCTACCTTGCTGTAAGCGGTTACAAGTAGCCCACGTCCCTGAGTATACCGTGTGGTGCTCACCCGTATGGCTGGTGACTTGGGGCCTTCTGTTAGCCTCCGCTCCTGGATGGCAGTGCCGGTCCCTCTCTTGTGACTGAGCCTCCGGGCTTCTATGGCCAGAGGACCTGGAATCCCCTGCCGGCTGGTTTCTGCTGCTGGGTGTATATCAGTCCCCACAGCCTCGGACTCCGGTGTCCGGTTGTAGTGTCCTCAGCCAGGGCGAGCTCTGCTCAGCTCCAGCCCTTGGTCTTCAGCTACTGTTCCTACAGAGCTCCTGCTGTATCTTTCCCTCTCCAAGCTCTAACTCCCTAATCCCGCCCCAGACCCAGTTTATAAGGGCAGATTCCTCCCCTCCCAGGTCTGGGCGGGCAGTGTTGCATGCTTAGGGCTCCTGACCAGAGAAACCTCCCACTTGCTCTCAGACATAATATTTCTATTACTCTGGCAACCAGACCCCTGGGGTGCCACATATACACGGCCCAGCATAGTGCTACCTACTGTATACATGGTCCCGCATAGTGATCCGTACTGTATACATGTCCACCGCATAGTGCTTCGTACTGTATACATGGCCCCGCATAGTGCTCCATCCTACTTTATACATGGCCCCGCATAGTGCTCCGTACTGTATATGACGCGCCCCCTGGGCCTGTGTTGTGCAGGGGAACCCGGAACCGGATCGCTGAGATGCTGGGGGTTGTAGTCTCCATGTGGCGGTGACCCGGTCCGTGCCCAGGGTGGTCAAACCAGTGGCAGTCTATTTGTATTGTAATAAGTGTCCGACTACGCCACCCGTGGATTGCGGTCAGTGGGGACCGCCGCTGCGCTGCCGACCGCTGAGGCTGATGTTGGTTGCGCAGCTGAGTATGGGATAACTCCCCATGGGAGGAGTATTGCCTCAGGGCAGCTAATGTGGATGATGGTGGTAGTGATGGTGTGAGTGTCCCAGTACTGGTGGTGCTGGTGCGGCGATGAAACACAGAGACTTGTAATTGCAGTTTCCAAAGCTTTACTCACGGTTGTTATTCAGGTCAATGCTGCAGGCGATGACTGCCCAAGCCGTGCTGCGTCCACCAGGTGAGGGACTCGGTCAACTCCCAGGCAATTCCAGAGTGTGGTTCAGAGCTCCCCTCTCTTCCTTTCTACTGGCCGTCCCCACCAGTGACCCACCTTTGTCCAGCTTCCTCGGGCCTTCTGTTGGCGAAACCTCTCCCGGTTTCCCTGACCCTATGCGGTATGCCTTTCTGGTGGATGTAGTGAGGGGTCGCACCAAGATGTGGTCACAACCTCCGGTTTTGGCTGAGGATTAGTCGCCTCCACCAATTTGGGTTCCGGTACCCTATTCTGCCAACCCTTCACCCAGTATCTCCTCTGGGCATATGGGGTTCCTTCTGCCTTCGTGTCTCTGGGCCTTTCCCTGTGTTCTTTGCTTCCTTTCTCCTCTGTTCCAGTTCCTTTCTTTCTTTCCTTTCTGTTCCTCCTCCTCTCTCTCTCTGCTGCTTCTGGCCTCCACTCCAGGCCTGCCTCTGGAGCTGGGCCCAGACTGAGCCACAGCTCCCTGTCAGCCCTCTCTGGCTGAGCTCCTCTCCTTTTCTCCTCCTGACTGAACTGGCTCCTGTCCTAAGATGGTGCCCACCTTATATACCTTCTTCTAACACCCGAGCCCAGGTGACTAGCAACCAATGGGCTCCTACCTATGCCCAGAAACCCACCCCTATCTGCTCCTACACCACTGGGTTTTCCACCCCCCTCCCCACTCCAGCCAGGAACAGAAGCTGTCGTGCCTGCACTCTGTCTAGTGGGAGCACCGTTGGTCTGTTCCTCGGAAATGGGGTGTGTGTGGTGCATGCAGCTTACTGAGTCCTGGTCCACACTCCATCCTTACCCGGGAGTGGAATATCACACCTCTGGACTGAGGTGCAATACCCCTGTAGCAGCCGAGGCCTCGGGGTGCTACATATACATGGCCCCGCATAATGCTCCGTACTGTATACATGGCCCCGCATATTGCTCCGTACTGTATACATGGCCCCACATAGTGCTTCGTACTGTATACTTGGCCTTGCATAGTGCTCCATCCTACTATATACATGGCCCCGCATAGTGCTCCGTACTGTATACATGGCCCCGCATATTGCTCCGTACTGTATACATGGCCCCACATAGTGCTTCGTACTGTATACTTGGCCTTGCATAGTGCTCCATCCTACTATATACATGGCCTCGCATAGTGCTCCGTACTGTATACATGGCCCCGCATAGTGCTCAGTACGTATACATGGCCTCGCATAGTGCTCCATACTGTATACATGGCCCCGCATAGTGCTCCGTACTCTATACATGGCCCCGCATAGTGCTCCGTACGTATACATGGCCCCGCATAGTACTCCCTACTGTATACATGTCCCTCGCATAGTGCTTCGTTCTGTATACATGTCCTTGCATAGTGCTCCATCCTACTATGTACATGGCCCCGCATAGTGCTAAGTACTGTATACACGGCCCAGCATAGTGCTCCGTACTACTATATACATGGCCCCGCATAGTACTCCATACTGTATACATGGCCCCGCATACTGCTACCTACTGTATACATGGTCCCGCATAGTACTCCGTACTGTATACATGTCCCCCGCATAGTGCTCCGTACTGTATACATGGCCCTGCATAGTGCTCCATCCTACTATATACATGGCCCCGCATAGAGCTCCGTACTGTATACATGGCCACGCATAGTGCTCCGTACTACTGTATACATGGCCCCGCATAGTGCTACCTACTGTATACATGGTCCCGCATAGTGCTCCGTACTGTATACATGACCCCGCATAGTACTCCGTATTGTATACATGGCCCTGCATACTGCTACCTACTGTATACATGCCCCGCATAGTGCTCCGTACTGTATACATGGCCCCGCATAGTGCTCCGTACTACTGTATACATGTCCCCGCATAGTGCTTCGTACTGTATATATGGCCCCGCATAGTGCTCCATCCTACTATATACATGGCCCCACATAGTGCTCCCTACTGTATACATGGTCCCGCATAGTGCACCATACTGTATACATGGCCCTGCATAGTACTCTGTACTACTATATACATGGCCCCACATAGTGCTCCGTACTGTATACACGGCCTGTGCATAGTGCTCCCTACTACTGTATACATGGCCCCGCATATTCCTCCGTACTGCATACATGGCCCCGCATAGTACTTCATACTGTATACATGGCCCCGCATAGTGCTACCTACTGTATACATGGCCCCGCATACTGCTGTTTTGTATACATGGCCCAGCATAGAGCTCCATACTGTATACATGGCCCCGCATAGAGCTCCATACTGTATACATGGCCCCGCATACTGTTGTTTTGTATACATGGCCCCGCATAGTGCTGCACACAGTATACATGGCCCGGCATAGTGCTCCATACTGTATACACGTCCCGCGCATAGTGCTCCGTACTACTGTATACATGGCCCCGCATAGTACTCCGTACTGTATACATGGCCCCGCATAGAGCTCCATACTGTATATATGGCCCCGCATAGTGCTCCGTACTGTATACATGGCCCCGCATAGTACTCCATACTACTATATACATGGCCCCGCATCGTGCTCCGTACTGTATACATGGCCCTGCATAGTACTCCATACTACTATATACATGGCCCCGCATCGTGCTCCGTACTGTATACATGGCCCTGCATAGTACTCCATACTACTGTTTACATGGTCCCGCATAGTACTCCATACTGTATATGTAATAGTGGGGAAAGGCGTAGCCTTCCCTTTGTACTGAGATAGTTAAAGGAAGTGTCCCTGAGGTCAGACCTCCCTAACTGTGGTAGACCAAGCTAAGGGGGTTAGCTTTAGTGGTCCAGTTAGTAGAGTAGAGGGGGAACTTAGTGCCCTTATCAAGCCTAGAGAGATATAGAGCTTGTTCCTGGTATAATTCCTTCTGGCCTGTAGTACCTGAAAACAGCCACAAGATGCCACTGTTCTGGGTGCAGATGTCAGGTTGAGTCTGCCAGCAAAGTTATAGACAGTGATGGGTTAAAATTCTGTGATGACAGCTCACTGAGGGTGGGCATATTAGGAAAGTCTCTGTTTAGTTTCCAGAATCAGGAAGTGATTCTTCAGTACGAGTTGAGACCTCAAGTTGTTCAGACAGCCTGATTATAGTGGCTGCTAGAGTAGACGGGAGCTCCGTACCCTCAAACAGTGGGATCCCAGTGTGCAAGTCTCCCCACACAAGAGCACGAGTCCTGTTCGCTCGCCGGAGAAACTCATCAAAGCGTAGTGAGGACACGGGGCACTTCTAGTCTGCAGGAAGCAGAGGAAGCTAAATAGGACTCCAAGCTAAGATGTGGGGGAGAGATATCGGATCCGGTCACTGTCAATGCAGAGGAGTCTCTTGGGCCAGGGATTATAGCCACAGAGATGCTCCGCTTAAAGAGGGAACCAGGGCTGAAGCAGTTAACAGCGCCTGTGAGAGAGATGATTGCCTGTCGGGCCTTATCCATTATATCTGACTGTAAATATTGTATATATTCCTCTTCCCCAAGTAAAGTCCAAGTTCTGGTTAAGAACCTCGTGTCCTCTGAAATTATTGCTGCCCTGGTCCCAGAAGAAAATTGCCTGGAGACAGCCGCGATCGGATGGCTTGAAGTAAGTGAAGAGCACTACATGCACAGCCACACTTCAGAGGGAGGACACGTATTGTCTGTAGGGTGCCATAGCGAGAGGGGGCTACAGCTCGCCCACGACTACCTCGCTGGGACACCTTACATTTGGCGTAGTCGGCAGGATGCGAGCTCCTCGCATGAAGAAAGCGGGGAAGAGCCGACGCAGAACACTGAGGAGAAAGTGTTGGAAGGCATGCGGCCCAAGATGGCGGCCCGAAGCATGGATTCCAAGATGGTGACGACGGCGGTAAAGTCTGGGAGAAGAACCGCCTATCGTAGGAGTGGACGGCGCTGGAGAGCGTGAAAAGATGTCCAGCCCCTGCGAATTCCGGCCCGAAGAGGGAGGGGCCCAGCGGTGAAGATGCGTCCCAGGATGAGACGTCCAGAGAGGAAGAGGGTGCGGCGTAAGGTGAAGCCCGGCCCCGTGAGTATCAGCGCGCACAGAGAGGGGGCGCGGCTGAAGGCGGAGCGGCCGAGAGTGACGAGTGACGCGGCGGTCACGTCAGAGGTCCGGCCGAGGAAGAGGCGGAGCTGGATGTGCAGGACGCGCGTCACCGGTAAGCGACCGGCGCCATTTTCTGTCCGGCACGTAAGGAGAAGGAGGTACGGCAGCGGACGTCCTGAGAGGATGGCAGCCCCAGAGCCTGACAACGTGCGCGAGACAAGCGGTGAGGAGGAACCCCTGGAGATCACCACCCCAGGGGTCGCGACTGGAAGTCGTTTGCCGGCGGGCGCTGCCCGCGAACCGTTGCCCTTACCCCCAGTGGCTGTCCAGTGGGCCACTAGGCCTGATCCGGAGCTGTGCCTGCTAGTCCACGAGCTTCACATGTGGTGCTGGAGCCGGATGCCGGAGGAAACGTCCCCCTCGGGTGAGGGAGGAGAACATCCAGGTGGGGCCAGAGCAATAGCTGCAGCGAAGCTTACAGAAGGTGAGCGGTACCTGCCCCAGTAGCTTCTGTGGCAACAGAGGCCCCCAGGCCTTCAGGGGACGGTGCGGAAGGGAAGCCCCCTAAAAGAAAGGCCCCGCGGGAGAATTTCTGGTCGTTGGCCTTGGAGGCCCTACATTCCCCCTCGGCAGAGCGGTACGCCGAGCCCGGGAGTCCTAAGTGGGCTACCCGGGACCCCCCGATGACCGCGCGAGAACAGCGGCGATGGACCGATACCTTCCTGAGAGGCTGGCTGGAGGGGTCCAATGCGGCAAGAAGGGAGTCAGTGGAGGAAGCTCAGACCCGGGGGCGGGTCATAGAATTCCGTATCCGTGAGGGGTACGGGTTTCTGGAAGAGGAATGGACCGGGCATGAGGTGTTCGTGTCCCGCGAAGCGGTAAAGCGGGACTATCTGCCTGGCCATTTACACAACCTGCACGTGGGGGACATCGTGCACTTTGTAAAATGTGAGTGCAAAACGGGTGGTATGCGGCTGCGGTCACCCGCCCATATAAATGGGAAGACGTCCTAGAGAAGGACCGACAGGTCTTCGAGAGGAGGGCCAAAAGAGAGGCTAAGCAGCGCTGGGCTAGGGAAGCCCCTAAAGGCTTTCTGTCCCCACCTAAGGCCAGTACTCCACCGACAGAGGAGCCTGGGAGGCGGCAGTGGGGAGATATTGTGAGCGACGAGGAGGAGGATGTCGCAAGCAGCAAGGAAGCCGATTTCCTGAGTGAGGTGCCGGAAAAGGAGTCGGCACCACAACACCCAGGAGGGGCTGAGGCAGTTGAGCAGGGGGCTGCCAGAGAGACTCAGGCTGGTGTTAGCCAGGAGGTCCATCATTTTTCTGTCACCAGCTACGGCCCTACCCAGGTCGGCTGTGGCAGTGCTACGTCCTCGGAAGAGGACCCTGGGCCTAGCAGATACCCCGATCAGCCGTGGAAGTGGAGGAAGCCACCTTCATCTGCAGCATGGGCCGCCTTCATGAAGGAACGGGGGGAGGCCCGGAAGAAGTAAGCTAACTAGTTAAGGGTACGTTGACCTTTCATCTCTTCCTTTATCAGGACCCACCAGCGGTGGTCCAGTTTCTGGGACTTGTACCCAATGGGGACGGAGTGCCCCATGTTGAGTTAAAATGGAGGACTGTTCCCCTACCTCCCAGGCCAGGAAGGCCTTAAGCAGCACCCAAAAGTTGCGTGCCCGGGAGAGCTGCTCTTTTTGTTTTTACTTTTGTTTTCTTTTTGTTGCGCTTGTTGCGCCTTTTTCTGCTGGAATTTAAAATGCTGAGGCACACCTTGAGGATGGATATCCTCCAAATCAAAAAGACTTGCGGCCTAGCGGGAAGAACCGGTGACCCCCGCTAGGGCCAAGAAGAAAGAGACTCACAGGGTGTTACCTGTGACTGTGTGCCTCAGAATGTAGCCCCAGGAGGGGATTGGGGTCTATTGAGGTGTTGACCTGACTTAAAACTGTGGACACTTCGTTTCCAGGGTCCTTACCAAGAAGGACCGGTGCCTCTGAAAAAAAGTTGATAATGGACTGTCCTGAATTGCAGTTCCAGGGCCCTTAACCGAGAAGGGCCGGTCTTCCATCCAAGAAGATGACCTCAGGACTAGTCGTTTACTAAAAATGTTTTAGTAAAATTTAAGCTGTTGATTAATGTTTATTGCTTAGTGTGGTCAGGGACGACCAACATTAAAGTGTCGGGGAATGTAATAATGGGGAAGGGCGTAGCCTTCCCTTGGTACTGAGATAGTTAAAGGAAGTGTCCCTGAGGTCAGACCTCCCTAACTGTGGTAGACCAAGCTAAGGGGGTTAGCTTTAGTGGTCCAGTTAGTAGAGTAGAGGGGGAACTTAGTGCCCTTATCAAGCCTAGACAGATATAGAGCTTGTTCCTGGTATAATTCCTTCTGGGCTGTAGTACCTGAAAACAGCCACAAGATGCCACTGTTCTGGGTGCAGATGTCAGGTTGAGTCTGCCAGCAAAGTTATAGACAGTGATGGGTTAAAGTTCTGTGATGACAGCTCACTGAGGGTGGGCATATTAGGAAAGTCTCTGTTTAGTTTCCAGAATCAGGAAGTGATTCTTCAGTACGAGTTGAGACCTCAAGTTGTTCAGACAGCCTGATTATAGTGGCTGCTAGGGTAGACGGGAGCTCCGTACCCTCAGACAGTGGGATCCCAGTGTGCAAGTCTCCCCACACAAGATCACGAGTCCTGTTCGCTCGCCGGAGAAACTCATCAAAGCGTAGTGAGGACACGGGGCACTTCTAGTCTGCAGGAAGCAGAGGAAGCTAAATAGGACTCCAAGCTAAGACGTGGGGGAGAGATATCGGATCTGGTCACTGTCAATGCAGAGGAGTCTCTTGGGCCAGGGATTATAGCCACAGAGATGCTCCGCTTAAAGAGGGAACCAGGGCTGAAGCAGTTAACAGCGCCTTTGAGAGAGATGATTGCCTGTCGAGCCTTATCCATTATATCTGACTGTAAATATTGTATATATTCCTCTTCCCCAAGTAAAGTCCAAGTTCTGGTTAAGAACCTCATGTCCTCTGAAATTATTGCTGCCCTGGTCCCAGAAGAAAATTGCCTGGAGACAGCCGCGATCGGATGGCTTGAAGTAAGTGAAGACCACTACATACACAGCCACACTTCAGAGGGAGGACACGTATTGTCTGTAGGGTGCCATAGCGAGAGGGGGCTACAGCTCGCCCACGACTACCTCGCTGGGGCACCTTACATATACATGGCCCCACATACTGCTGTTTTGTATACATGGCCCCGCATAGTGCTGCACACAGTATACATCACTCCGCAAAGTGATCCATACTGTATACACGGCCCCCGCATAGTGCTCCGTACTACTATATACATGGCCCCGCATAGTGCTCGGTACTGTATACACGTCCCCCGCATAATGCTCTGTACTACTATATACATGGCCCCGCATAGTGCTCCGTACTGTATACATGGCCCCGCATAGTGCTCTGTACTGTATACATGGCCACCGCATAGTGCTCCGTACTGTATGCACGGCCCCGCATAGTGCTCCGTACAGTATACATGGCCCCGCATAGTGCTCCATGCTGTAAACATGGCCCCGCATAGTGCTCCGTACTGTATACATGGCCCCGCAAATGTGAAGCCCAGCTGTGCTTGGTATCACAGATCCTAGAAGGGTGTATTGAAGGATTCCTCCACAAGAGGCCCCCATAACCATTCACACATCTCCACCTTCCACCTCAGACCACCAGAGGGAGCCCGTTAGGGATAGATAAATAGAGAAGGTGGAGCAAAGCAGCAGTTAGTCTAGACTGGAGTCGACAGAGAGCAGAAGTCTGTTGAGAGAGTTCCTGCAGTAGAAGCCTGAGAGAGGTTAGTCTGTAGTGGAGTATGTTCTAGACTCAGTTGTAGCTCAGAGAAGTGAGCTTAGGTGTGCCGGCGCCATAAGATCGGTGAAGCGCGGCAAGCTGCCGTTAGTGTGAGTAGCCTAGGAGGGCCCTAGTAGGCCGAAGGCGAGTAGAGAGGGTTAGTTCATAGGGGCAGAGGAGCTTAACTAGCTCACCCCGTAGAAGAAGCAGTTACCGGACACCGGGTCCGAAGCTTACCGGGATCTCCATGACCCAGTAAGATAAACCGGAATCCCTGGAGAATTACAAGTCCCAGGATCGCTAAAGTGCTGATACGTACCAGAGCCAGGAGACACATAGGCCCCGTAGGTCGGGAGCGTGCACTCCAAGAGAAGGCCCTACCACAAGGTCAACCAGCGTAGGACAGAGACAAAGTTAGGCCTAGCTTCAGGCAGGTCAGAAACTTACTATGCAGAAGCAAGAAACAGGAGGCCCAAAACCCGCTCATTGGGGAGGATCCGGACATACACCCTTCGCCCTACAGTGCTCCGGGAAGTGCCTGAATTTCCATCAGTAAAAGGTACTGAAGTGACTATTGTGTCCATCCCTGTTCTTGCTCTGACTCGGCTGAGTCTCTCCGTCCTGCTTTCCCCGTCCATTCCCCGTCCATACCTGTGGGGAGCCATACCATCTAGCTGCCTTATCACCGGCCTCAGTGGACTGCGCAGCACTGGTGAATATCATCAGAAACCATAGGTGGCGTCACAAACTCTTTAATAAAACTTAACATCTATCAATGCCTTTTTAAAGAGAGACCCCAGAGTACGGGCCCGGGAGCCGACCACCGCGACCTCCTTAAGGCTAAAGGCCCGGGTAACCGAGTCATCCCCATCCCCTGGGCTAGTCATCTCTCCTGGGGTCATGAACAGGATCAGATGCCCGCTGCAGCGACAGAGTGTTGTGCCCGTTGCCACCGGGTACTGTGTGCCTTTATTCTGAACTGTGTACGTGAAGTTGTGGTGAAGGTTGCCGCCATTGTTGGGTCGCTGAGCGAGAAGAAGGACGTAATCGCGGGATAATAAGGGGCGTACCTGCAAAAGAGCGCGAAGTCCCGGACACGCCCCATGCTTTGACGTCAAACCAACAAGCGCCAGGTCCTGTAAGGAGCGTCGCTGAACACACTGACATAGGACGCAAGCGACGCAAGGTCCTGAAGACACCCGTCATCTGCGGAGCTGCGGCCTACCGGAAGAAAAACCAGAAGGTAGGCCACGGTTAACTGGGGGGGCGCCAAGATGTCCGACGAGCAGCAGAACGCCGACCTACCGGTCAACGTCCCTGAAGTTCAGCCCGCGCCCGATGATGAGCAGGCCGAAGCCTCCGCTCTACCAGCAGCGCCCATAACACCTGCAATACCTATGACTTTACCGTACATTCCTGGAGCAAAGTGGCTACCCCAGTACAACGGCAAACCAGATACCCTGTCTGGATTCAAACGGAAGATATGTGCTATCTTGGACATGTACTCCATGACAGGTAAACAAAGAGCCGCCGTTGTATTAGGACAACTGACCGGTGCTGCGGAACGGGAAGTGGAAACATGGTCGGCCGCAGACCAGGAGTCAGTGTCCGCAATATTCCAAAAACTACAGACTGTCTTTGAGGACCTTACTGAGGCGGACCTCCGGATGAGGTTCTACAGCTGTTCCCAACAACCAGAGGACAATGTTCGGGACTACGCCTGGCGTCTCCAAAGGGCCCTGAGGGCTCTGAACCAGGTTTGTCCAACCAGCGTTGAAAATGAGAACAAAATGCTGAAGGAACAGTTTGTTCGGGGACTGAGGTTTCCAGAGGAGAGCAGGACTGTGCGTTGGTGGTCCCTGGATCATCCAGATGCCACCTTTGACAATCTCAAGGACATGGCTATAAAAGGACTGCAGCTCCTGGAAACAAATGCCATCCAACATTACCAGGGTGGGGCTACCCCAGAACCTGCAACACCCACCTTTTCCCCAGTGACTGCTGAAGCTAAGGTTCCAGTAACGTCCCCTAGAGAGCTGGACAGTCTGCGCTCTGAAGTGCGTCAGTTGAGCAAAACCCTGACCACTGTGCTGAGTGCTCTACAGCTGAGGACGGAGCCTGAGGAAGGAGGGAAGATCCTGCTAGCCGATAGCCCTGAGGATGTCCCCTGGATGCGAAGGAGGAGGAGGCCAACACCACCCTCGCCGAGGACCAGTGACCAGCGCCGTCCACCTAAGGACCCAGCCTGCTACCGCTGCCGCAAGACCGGACATATCATCCAGAATTGTCCTTTAAACGAGAAAACCCTGGGTCCGAGGGCCGACACCCAGGAGTAGACTCACCAGGCCCATCAGACTGGTACAACAGGTTCGTCGGAGGAAGACCTTTCCTGTCCATTGTGTTGGACGGGATCCTGACGCATGCCCTGCTGGACACAGGATCTCAGGTAACCATCATGCCTGAAGTCCTCTACAAGAGGTTCTGGTCCATGGACGATCTACGTCCGCCAGCTCCAAATTTGTCTGTATATGCTTCAAATGGACTCCCCCTTAACCTACTCGGGGTTAAAAATGTGACTGTAAAGGTGGGGAGAGTGGAGCTGAAAGACCAGGGATTAATTGTAGTGGAGACTAACCCTGATGACAGCAACCCGTATATGGTATTGGGCACTAACGTTGTTGGTAACTGTTTGGGAGAAGTTGTGTTCTTGCTCCAACAGATAGCCGACACTGCCAGACCGAGACAGAGGAGGGCACTGCAGAGGGAGATCCGCGTCCTGATGTATCAACAGCAAGTAAAGTTAACAGATGGTGAAATCGGTAACGTGCGGGTAACAGACCCCATACCCATTGTCATCCCCCCAATGAGTGAAATGCTCATCTGGTGTAGAGCTGCCATAGGTCTTAGAGGACAGAGCTATCAGGCGGTAGTAGAACCCCTTTGCTCCGAGCACAGACCCACGCTCTTAACTGCCAGGGGAGTGGTAGACGTACGTAATGGGAGGGTGCCCGTCCGTCTTCTCAACTTAGGGGAAGATGAGGTCAAACTGCCACGTTATGCCACTGTTGCCAAATTACATGCTGTCAATAATAACTGCATTTATGAGGCGGAGTCCTTAACTTCACCAGAAGAAGTGGAGGATAATGACCCTGCAACCCAGGTGGAGGATTGGTGTCAACAGCTCCATGTTGGGTCGGACACCACTCCTACCCATCAAAAACAGGGTGTACACCGGGTGGTTCAAGAGTACTCGCAGGTGTTCAGTAAACATCCACTAGACTTCGGGAGAGTTAAGGGGGTTCAACATCATATCCCCACAGGCAACCATTCCCCAATCAAAGAACTTTATAGGCCTATACCCCCAGCTCACTACCAGAAGGCAAAAGAAATGCTGCATGACATGAGGAAGGCGGGAGTGATAAGGGATCGTTGTAGTCCCTGGGCAGCTCCCCTAGTGCTGGTTAGGAAGAAGGACGGGAGCATGAGAATGTGTGTAGATTACCGTCAAGTAAATCGCATTACACATAAAGATGCATACCCTTTACCACGCATAGAGGAGTCCCTAGCTGCCTTAAAGTCTGCAAATTACTTTTCCACCCTTGACCTCACTAGTGGGTACTGGCAAGTAGCTGTGGCTGAGGAGGATCGGGAGAAGACGGCCTTCACCACCCCGATGGGACTCTACGAGTTCAATAGCATGCCGTTTGGACTCTGCAATGCCCCCGGAACGTTCCAGAGATTGATTGAGTGCTGCCGGGGACACCGCAACTTCGAGACTGTGTTACTTTACCTGGATGACGTAATTGTGTACTCCAGAACGTACGATTACCACTTGAAACACCTGGCAGAGGTATTTGAGTCACTGTCCCGGTACGGGATGAAGTTGAAGCCCTCAAAGTGCCACCTGCTCAAGAGGAAGGTACAGTACCTGGGGCACATTGTCAGTCCGGAAGGGGTAGCATCAAACCCGGAGAAAGTCACAGCCATCCAGAAGTGGCCGGAGCAGAAGAACCTCAAGGAGGTGCGTCAGTTCCTGGGACTAGTAGGATACTACCGGAGGTTCGTAAAGGACTACACTAAGAAAGCAGCTCCTCTGCAAGACCTCCTGGTAGGGCAGTCCCCCAAAGGCAAAAACCCCCCATTCCACTGGGGTAAGGAGCAAGCCGAGTCGTTTCAGGAGATGAAGGAGATCCTGACAGGTGATGAGATCCTAGCCTACCCTGACTACAGCCAACCGTTCCTGCTGTATACAGATGCCAGCATGAAAGCCTGGGTGCTGTTCTAAGTCAGAAGCAGAATGGGCAAGAGAAAGTGATTGCATACGCAAGCAGGAAGCTCCGTCCGACTGAGAGGAACCCAGAGAACTATAGCAGCTTCAAGTTGGAGTTCCTAGTCTTGGTCTGGGCCATCACTAAAAGATTCAAGCACTATCTGGCTTCCAGCAAGTTCACTGCCTTTACTGATAACAACCCCTTGACCCACCTTGAAACAGCTAAGTTGGGGGCTCTGGAACAACGATGGATGGCTCGGCTGTCAACCTACCAATTTACAATTAAATTTCGGGCGTGCCGCAAGAACGCCAACGCCGACGCCTTGTCTAGGATGCCTCACCAGTCCGACACAGAAGAAGAAGTGGATGACTTGGAAGAGATTGAGCTACCTGCCTTTCATCGGAATGGGATGATCCATGAGCAGAGAGTCTCCAGGAAGCAGCGTGGAAAGACGTTAAACCCCCTGCCTCACCACAGCTGGAAAGAGACCCAGGACAGCGACCCGGTAGTCAGCCGCATTAAACAGCTGATAACCCAAGAAGTTGACTCCCTGGAGAAGGATGCGTCTCTCCAAGCAAAGCAACTGTGGAACGAGAGAAGCCGGCTGTTTATCTACCGTGAGAAGCTGTGCCGGAGGTACGTCAATCCAAAACTCATGAGATGGTATGGCAGATAGTGGTCCCGAAGACAGACATCCAGATGGTATTAGAGGCTTACCACGATCAGGAGGGGCACTTTGGCTGGAAAAAGCTAGAGACCCTGCTGAAATGTCGATTCTACTGGGTAGGAATGCGCAGCTCCATTGAGAGGTGGTGCCGGGACTGTGGACCCTGCGGCCTAAGAAGGAAAGACTTCAGCAGCCAGAAGGCACCCCTGCAACCCATCGAGACGACTCGACCCCTGGAGATCGTGGCCCTGGACCATGTCAAGCTGTCCCCCAGCAGGTCAGGGTATTCGTATGCTCTGACCATGGTGGATCACTACTCACGTTTCCTGGTGGTCGCCCCTGTCAAAGACCTGACGGCAGAGACAGCAGCGAAGACGTTCGAAGCGTATTTCTGCAGGCCCCATGGTTACCCTGAGCAGGTTCTGACGGACCAAGGCCCGGCCTTTGAGGCTGAGTTGTTTAAGGAGTTCTGCTATTTGTACGGTTGTAAAAAAATCAGAACTACACCGTACCATCCACAAACCAACGGTCTCTGCGAAAACATGAACAACATCATCATCGACCTGCTAAAGACTATACCACTTGAGGAGAGAAACCAGTGGCCAGACCTACTACCTGACCTAGTGGATCTGTATAATCATATACCAGTGAGTTCGACCAATTGCACTCCGGCATATCTCATGCGGGCAAGGCCAGGAAAGCTGCCCATGGATTTGGAGCTTGGTGTAGTTGAACCTGAAGCTGATATGACCACTGAGGACTGGGACAAGACCAGACAAGAGCAGTACAGAAGGGTACAATCTTGTGTCAAGGACAGTCTTACTCGGGTGAGAGAAAAGCAGGAAGTTCAATACAACAAAAACGCACCCGCAGAACCTTTTACACCTGGTGAAACAGTACTAAAAAGGAAAAGACGTAACCACAAACTTGATGACCAGTGGGAAAAAGACCCCTACACTGTGTTACCGTCAAGGCTTGACAACAAAAAGACATGCATAATCAGTCGTGATGGAGGAAAAACATCAGCTACAGTGTCCAGGGACCACTTAAAGTTGTGTCCAGATTTACTGAAACCTCAGGAACAAGTGCCTTACACAATCCCGGAAGAACCTAAAGAAGCGGTGATACACACTGACCTTGGAGACTTCCCAGCTGATTGGCCTCAGATAGGAGGTGCAGTAATTATTCCAGTACTCCAATTCTATGAACAGCCAGAAAACCCTCCACAGCAAGTTGTACCTGTAAGTGCTGCAGAAGAGCCAGCTCAAGAAGTATCCCCGGATGAAGGATCCCCGGCAGGAGCAGAGCAAGAGGGCCCAGCCAATGGTAGACTTGCCAGTCCAAGAGAGAGGTTAAGGCAGTTTTACAACATGGTTACACGTAGAACTGGTAGAGTGACTGAGGATACAGACACTGACACTCGACCAACCACAGCACTACGCAGATCAGTACGTAGCACGAGAGGTAAACCCCCTGCTAGGTACACTGAATAAAGTAGTCAAATCTCTGGGAGTGTAGATAGTTACCCCTGGGGTATTGTATATTAAATTGTAATGTACTGCATAATTGTTTATTTTCATGCATGCTTATCAATTTGTGCTTTTTCCTATTAATTCTTTATTGCCTACATAATGAACTTCGTGGCTGAGGACTATGTGCAGCCCAAAAACTCTTATTGTATATAGTTGCGCTCCCTGAAGTGCCCTTTTAGGTGACCTCAGAAGGAAAACCTGTCTGGAGTGGCTCTCTTGGAGGTCCAACTCGGGATCTTCATGCCCTGCAGCCACCCCAGGGCCTACGTAGGGGGGTTTAGGACAGGTCCCTCCAAATCACCAAGTACTCTACCTTGTGGGATGGACATCCTTCTTGGGAACCTCGCCATAGGAGACTTGGATTCTGAGGACACTCTGTATTTGTTATTGTTATGTAACGTTTAAGATTCGTGCCTCCCATAAAGGGAAGATTGTTCTTGTATTGCTTATGTTTTCCAATGTTCCTGTTGTTTTAAAAAAAGTACTTCAGCCCGGGAGTGATGAGTTTAACTAGGGGGGAATGTGAAGCCCAGCTGTGCTTGGTATCACAGATCCTAGAAGGGTGTATTGAAGGATTCCTCCACAAGAGGCCCCCATAACCATTCACACATCTCCACCTTCCACCTCAGACCACCAGATGGAGCCCGTTAGGGATAGATAAATAGAGAAGGTGGAGCCAGGCAGCAGTTAGTCTAGACTGGAGTCGACAGAGAGCAGAAGTCTGTTGAGAGAGTTCCTGCAGTAGAAGCCTGAGAGAGGTTAGTCTGCAGTGGAGTATGTTCTAGACTCAGTTGTAGCTCAGAGAAGTGAGCTTAGGTGTGCCGGCGCCATAAGATCGGTGAAGCGCGGCAAGCTGCCGTTAGTGTGAGTAGCCTAGGAGGGCCCGAGTAGGCCGAAGGCGAGTAGAGAGAGTTAGTTCATAGGGGCAGAGGAGCTTAACTAGCTCACCCCGAAGAAGAAGCAGTTACCGGACACCGGGTCCGAAGCTTACCGGAATCTCCATGACCCAGTAAGATAAACCGGAATCCCTGGAGAACTACAAGTCCCAGGATCGCTAAAGTGCTGATACGTACCAGAGCCAGGAGACACATAGGCCCCGTAGGTCGGGAGCGTGCACTCCAAGAGAAGGCCCTACCACAAGGTCAGCCAGCGCAGGACAGAGACAAAGTTAGGCCTAGCTTCAGGCAGGTCAGAAACTTACTACGCAGAAGCAAGAAACAGGAGGCCCAAAACCCGCTCATTGGGGAGGATCCGGACATACACCCTTCACCCTACAGAGCTCCGGGAAGTGCCTGAATTTCCATCAGTAAAAGGTACTGAAGTGACTATTGTGTCCGTCCCTGTTCTTGCTCTGACTCGGCTGAGTCTCTCCGTCCTGCTTTCCCCGTTCATACGCTGCCCTGAGGCCTAGCTCCACCTGTGGGGAGCCATACCATCTAGCTGCCTTATCACTGGCCTCAGTGGACTACGCAGCGCTGGTGAATATCATCAGAAACCATAGGTGGCGTCACGAACTCTTTAATAAAACTTAACATCTATCAACGCCTTTTTAAAGAGTGACCCCAAAGAATGGGCCCGGGAGCCGACCACCGCGACCTCCTTAAGGCTAAAGGCCCGGGTAACCGAGTCATCCCCATCCCCTGGGCTAGTCACATAGTGCTCTGTACTGTATACATGGCCCCGAATAATGCTCCGTACTGTATACATGGCCCCGCATAGTGCTCCATACTGTATACACGGCCCCGCATAGTGCTCCGTACTGTATACACGGCCCCGCATAGTGCTCTGTACTGTATACATGGCCCCGCATAGTACTCAGTACTGTATACATGGCCCCGCATAGTACTCCGTACTGTATACATGTCCCCCTCATATTGCTCCGTACCGTATACATGGACCCGCGTAGTGCTACCTATTGTATACATGGTCCCGCATAGTGCTCCATACTGTATACATGGCCCAGCATAGTGCTCCTTACTGTATACATGGCCCTGCATAGTGCTCCGTACTGTATACATGGCCCTGCATCGTGCTTCGTACTGTATACATGGCCCCGCATAGTGCTCCGTACTACTATATACATGACCCCGCAAAGTGCTCCGTACTGTATACACGGCCCCCGCATTGTGCTCGGTACTACTATATACATGGCCCCGCATAGTGCTCCGTACTGTATACATGGCCCAGCATTGTGCTCCGTACTGTATACACGGCCCCGCATAGAGCTCCATACTGTATACATGGCCCCGCATAGTGCTCCGTACTGTATACATGTCCCCCTCATAGTGCTCCGTACCGTATACATGGCCCCGCATAGTGCTACCTACTGTATACAAGGTCCCGCATAGTGCTCCGTACTGTATTTATGGCCCCGCATAGTGCCCCATACTGTGATCATGGCCCCGCATAGTGCTCCGTACTGTATATATGGCCCCGCATAGTACTCCGTACTGTATACATCTGCCCCTCATAGTGCTCCGTACTGTATACATGGCCCCGCATAGTGCTCCGTACTGCATACATGGCCTTGCATAGTGCTCCGTACTGTATACATGGCCCCGCATAGTGCTCCGTACTGCATACATGGCCTTGCATAGTGCTCCATACTGTATACATGGCCTCGCATAGTGCTCCATACTGTATACATCGTCCCGCATACTGCTCTGTTTAGTATATATGGCTCCGCATACTACTGCATACAGTATACATGACCCCGCATAGTGCTCCGTACGTATACATGGCCCCGCATAGTGCATCGTACTGTATATATGGCCCCGCATAGTGCTCCGTACTGTATCCACAGCCACGCATAGTGCTTCATATGGTATACCCGGCCCCGCATAGTGCTCCGTACTGTATACACGGCCCCCGCATTGTGCTCGGTACTACTATATACATGGCCCCGCATAGTGCTCCGTACTGTATACATGGCCCCGCATAGTGCTCCGTACTGTATACATGGCCTTGCATAGTGCTCCATATTATATTCTCCTTACATGGTATCCTGTTTTTGAGATATATGTGTAGTTTTTTCTCACTTGTACTATAGAGTACACTTTTAAGGATAATTATTAAAAGTTAATTTTTATTGGGTATTTTTTCTGTCTATGGTTCTCTGGTAAATATATATACCCTATTACCAATTTAGTTTGGTGAATATTTTTCTGGTTTTTCTTGAGAGTATTATGGCTGGATTTTTGTCGGGACCTTTAAACACTAACAGATGGTTGGACGAAGCTAAGGAAGCTTTTTCAGGGACTGAGTGTGGGGTCAATATTTCAACAGAGCCCAGTATTAAGAATGTCTTTGCGGATTTATTAGAAGTCTATAAAGAAAACATCAAGTCATGGTGGGAGGTCCAATCATTGGACAACTATATAAAACAAGGGATAGTGCCACGTGGCCTAAGGATTAACTTGTTACCAGCACATAGGAGCAGGTCAGTTTCACTTTTATCTAAGTGGGAGAAAGAATCTACAGCCTCATCTCTGAGGTTTATGCAAATCCTACTAGAGGAAGAAAAGGTCACTTTTGAGAAGTCTGCAGCCACCCTTAAAGAGCAGATAGATAGGGCCCTTAACTTTAAGTCCGCATTGGACTTCTCCACAAGAGAAGAAGCACTGAGGGTGTCAGTAGAAAAATATCAACTTGTTCTGAAAGATAGAAAACATAAACGATTCACTAGAGATTTGACTGATTTTAGGGAAAAACGAGCATATCCTGCCCTAAATAGTAAGGGTGGCCCAACGACGGACATCTCCTCCTCTGATCTGGAGTCCTCTGATACTGAACGTACTCCGAAGGAAACCCCTAGACTGTCTAGTAGATCTAGGGGGCAAGGAAGGAGAGGGTTTGGTAGAAGATGGCAAAATCGAGGTTATTCAGGCCAGGGTCCATCTTTCTCCACATCACCAATCCTGCTTTGAGCAGGGGGTTGGACCAGATGACCCAGGAGGTCCCTTCCAACTCTACATTCTATGATTCTATGATTCTATGACCATCTATGGGATTATCCTCTACTTCAACTCCCTCTTTTTTAGAGAACAGGGAAGCACGCTACCATTTGCGGGAAAGAATGGTGAATTACAATCGTTAGCCAATAAGATAATACCACATCGATTACATGCAGGTAATGATAGGAATGTGATCAATTTGTCCTCACACACTCTTACAGAGACTGAACGAAGGGTCTTAGGGACAGGACTGTCCTTTGTACCAACGACTCGCTTTGACCCTTTTTCGTGGGTTAAAGATATTCACCTATTCTTGAGGAAGTTGAGATGGAGAAAGTTTTTTGCACTCAATGACAAAAATAAATGTTTACAATTGGGCATCTCAATGGAGGATCTCCAGGATGTTCATCTCTTAGCTGAACTTGAAAACGAGGGCACTCGTGGATTGGGAGAGGGCCCTTTCTCGGATTTAAAACCTAAAAGTAGTAAAATGCCACCTGTAGGAGATATTGGTAGTATAGATATTTTTTCGTCGTTAGTCACGGAGGAAATCAGGAGAATAAATCCAAGGGCACATAGGGTGAACCCCAATTTTACATTTGATGAACGGAGAGCATTACAGGATTTGAGTGGTGACACTTCCCTTATCATAAAACCCTCCGATAAGGGAGGGAACATAGTGCTTCTAGATTGTGATCAATATGTTTCTATGTGTATGAATATTCTTTCAGATACCATGACATATCAGGTATTACAGGGTGATCCTACATCTGCTTTTATGAGGACCTTATCTGACATTCTGCAACAAGCTAGACAAAATAATCTGATTTCATTGAGTGAACTGAATTTTCTGCTTCCAAAATTTCCTGTGATTGCAACTTTTTATGCCCTTCCTAAGGTTCATAAGGGCTATCCACCATTGAAAGGGAGGCCAATAGTTTCAGGTGTGGATGCATTGAGTCAAAACTCAAGCATCTATCTTGATCAGATGCTTAGATCTTTTGTTACAGCTCTCCCATCCTATCTGAGACACACAACAGATTTATTAACAAAATTGGATGACATTACAGTTGATCCTGGTACTATTTTGGTTTCCATAGACGTGGAGGCATTGTATTCTAGTATCCACCATACGGCTGGTCTGATGGCAGTGGAGTCCTTTTTGAAAACAAGGGGAAACCACTTGATCCCACACAACAAATTCATTCTTCGGTTGCTTGATTATGTTCTTACGCATAATTTTTTTCTTTTTCATGGGAGATTCTACCACCAGCTTAGGGGCACAGCGATGGGGAGCCCCTGTGCCCCCACTTATGCTAATTTGCTCCTTGGCTGGTGGGAGGACAACATAGTCTTTGGGGGCCCCCACATTCAATTTTGGGGCTGATACATTGACGACATCCTCGTCCTCTGGACTGGAGATGAGGAGTCCTTCATTGGGTTCATACAGCGCCTCAATGAAAATGATTTGGGCCTTAAATTTACTTATGAGATAGGAGGTAAGAAGATTGCCTTTTTGGATGTTATAATATCAATTGATGAATCTGGCTCATTGAGATCATCTATCTTTAGAAAACCATCAGCAGCAAATAGCCTATTAAAATGGGATAGTTATCATCCGGTTCCTTTGAAACAAGGGATCCCTAAAGGCCAGTTCTTAAGATTAAGGAGAAATTGCTCCTCTACCTCTGACTATTTTCATAAGGCTAGGGATCTTAAGGACCGTTTTTCTGATCGGGACTATCCAACAAGGGTGATCAATAGAGCATTTAATCATGCCTTTAAACAGGATAGATCTAAATTACTGGTGTCTCACTTCAGGCCCGAACAGACCTCCCTTACTAGGCTAATTGGAACATATGATGATCAACATCCTAGGATTATGACAATCCTGAGAAAATATTGGGGTATCTTGAGGAAAGATACGGATGTTTCCAAATGGATTGCAGACTATCCCTCTGTCACCTTTAGGAGAGGCAGATCTGTCAAAGATCACCTAGTACATAGTCACTTTGTGCCCCCCAAGAAGGAGGGGACCTGGTTGGATAGGAGGTCTACTGGTACTTTTAGATGTGGACAGTGCACTTATTGTCGTTATGTCTCCATCTCAGATACATTTGTGAGCTCTGTAACTGGACGCACCTATAGGAACAAACATTTTGCTAATTGTAAAACAATAGGTGTCGTCTATGTATGTACATGCACTTGCCCAAAAGACTATGTGGGAAAAACCAGAAGACAATTTAAAGTACGTATTGGTGAACACTTAGGTGACATCCGAAACAAGCGAGATACTCCTCTAGCGAAACACGTCAATACACACCATGGAGGTGATTTAAATTCTATTACATTTTGTTCTATTGAAGTGGTGAGTCCCTCAGTGCGACAGGGGGACTGGAATAAAAGAATTCTGCAGCGGGAGTCCAGATGGATTTTCTGGCTCGAATCTCTGAATCCCGGGGGTATTAATGAACAGTTAAGCTTTTCTAGCTTTGTATAGCCTTACTGTTGTTTCAATTAGCCTTACGGATAAAAATCCTGATCAGCCTTTTTTATATATCTACAGATAGTCCCGGTGTGTGTATTCACCATACTGGTGGACTGTAATACTGGCTTAGTTACTCACACATAAGTGGATAATATGCTACCTATTCCCCCCCCCTTTTCTTTGGGGATGGATGCACATCTTTTTAATTATGGTGGAATATTCAGCTCATCTTGTGATTTTCCGGGTCTATTGTTTTGTGGTAGTGATTGTCTCTTGCATCTTCCTGTTGAACTGAGAGTAGCGGTATCCTCCATGCAGATAGTGAAACGCAGTCTGCGTTCCACCTGGTGGTTCCAGGAAGTGACGTAAAAAGCGGGAGGATACGTACTTTGCTTACGCATTCTTCGTACGATCCCTTAGCTAATACCCTGGGCTACGCAATCGGAAATGACGTATTACGTTGGGACCGGAAGTGATGTTAAACACGGTGGTACGCTAGTTTCTTAAAGCTTGCGTTTCGTAGTCAGGGTAACGCTGGGATTGATCACAGGTGAAATTAATCTCGTGGCACATGGCATTCCACAGATATATAGGGATGAATCCCACCATTGAACATGCGGTTGGACTCCGGTATACAAGGAGCTATTATGCGGGCAACTATTATGGCTCATCTCCTATAATATTTCTTGTCCCCTGATGAGCCCCACATTGAGGAGGGGGTGAAACACGTAGGGAAGAAGGGACTAATCCTAAGGAATAACTTTACTGCTGATGATTTTACACCAGTCTGAGGGACCTTGAAAATTGATGCCTGGAGTGCTGTTACTATTTTGGGGAGTTCTGAATTGTGGATTGACTATATTCAGTTATGTATATAAAAAAGGACATCTAATGGACACCACTCAAGGCACTGTGTGAATCTCAGATGGACTAGAGATTAAGATAAGTGTATTACTATTTCTTATTTGGTCTGACTAGTACACATTTTTACCTATTCCAGTGGGTTGGGACAAAGGGATTAATTATAACCTTATTTGCGGATGACTTTACACCAGTCTGAGGAATCTTATAATATTGATGTCTGGAATATTGCTATTATAGCTTTGGGAAATTTTGTATTGTGGATTGACTACATTTAGTCATTGTACTAAAGGCCAACTAATTGATATCATTTATGGCATTGCTTGAATCCTAGTTTGACTGGGGATGAAAATATTCTTAATATTTTTTTCGGACTTGCTCTGACTGGTACACATGTCTATCTATTTATATTAGTGGGCTACTGTAAATCAAAAACCTTCTATTTGTGCAACTATATCTATTTTTGCCCACTCCCCACTGATATGGTATTGTTGTAATTTTTTATATTGAGCATGTCAATTATGACATGAATAGTCTACAATTGGTCCATTTATATGTATGTGTGTGGCATCTTTTGACTGTGTAGGGATACCTAGGGAAAGGAGAGGGACAGCCTCCGAGGAGCGGGGACACCATCTGAACCTTAGGGTGAAAAACACTCCGCTGTTAGGTAGGGAGAGCAATCTTATTAGGTGCTATCCAGGGTAAGTTTGTCTGAATTAATTGCTAATTTCATATTATATTCTCCTTACATGGTATCCTGTTTTTGAGATATATGTGTAGTTTTTTCTCACTTGTACTATAGAGTACACTTTTAAGGATAATTATTAAAAGTTAATTTTTATTGGGTATTTTTTCTGTCTATGGTTCTCTGGTAAATATATATACCCTATTACCAATTTAGTTTGGTGAATATTTTTCTGTTTTTTCTCCATACTGTATACATGGCCCCGCATAGTGCTCCGTACTCTATACATGGCTCCGCATACTACTGCATACAGTATACATGACCCCGCATAGTGCTCCGTACGTATACATGGCCCCGCATAGTGCTCCGTACTGTATATATGGCCCCGCATAGTGCTCCGTACTGTATCCACAGCCCCGCATAGTGCTTCATATGGTATACCCGACCCGCATAGTGCTCCGTACACTATATACGGCCCCCACATAGTGCTCTGTACTGCATAAATGGCCCCCGCATAGTGCTCCGTACGCTATACGTTGCCCTGCATAGTTCTCCGTACTGTATACATGGCCTCGCATAGTGCTCCATACTGTATACATGGCCCCGCATAGTTCTCCGTACTGTATACATGGCCACGCATAGTGCTCCGTACTGTATACATGGCCCTGCATAGTGCTCCGTACTGTATACATGGCCCTGCATAGTGCTCCATACTGTATATATGGCCCCGCATAGTGCTGCACACAGTATACATGGCTCCCAAGTGCTCCGTACTGTATACATGGCCCCGCATAGTACTTCGTACTGTATACATGTCACCTGCATAGTGCTTCGTACTCTATACATGGCCCCGCATAGTGCTCCGTACTACTATATACATGGTCCCGCATAGTGCTCGGTATGTACAGTACAGACTAAAAGTTTGGACACACCTTCTCATTTAAAGATTTTTATGTATTTTCATGTCAACGAAAATTGTACATTCACACTGAAGGCATCAAAACTATGAATTAACAGATGTGGAATTATATACTTAACAAAAAAGTGTGAAACAACTGAGAATATGTCTTATATTCTAGGTTCTTCAAAGTAGCCACCTTTTGCTTTGATGACTGCTTTGCACACTCTTGGCATTCTCTTGATGAGCTTCAAGAGGTAGTCACCGGAAATAGTCTTCCAACAATCTTGAAGGAGTTCCCAGAGATGCTTAGCACTTGTTGGCCCTTTTGCCTTCACTCTGCGGTCCAGCTCACCCCAAACCATCTCGATTGGGTTCAGGTCTAGTGACTGTGGAGCCAAGGTCATCTTGCGTAGCACCCCATAGCTCTCCTTCTTGGTCAAATGGCCCTTACACAGCCTGGAGGTGTGTTTGGGGTCATTGTCCTGTTGAAAAATAAATGATGGTCCAACTAAACGCAAACCAGATGGAATAGCATGCGCTGCAAGATGCTGTGGTAGCCATGCTGGTTCAGTATGCCTTCAATTTTGAATAAATCCCCAACAGTGTCACCAGCAAAGCACCCCCACACCATCATACCTCCTCCTCCATGCTTCACGGTGGGAACCAGACACGTAGAGTCCATCCATTCACATTTTCTGCGTCGCACAAAGACACGGTGATTGGAACCAAAGATCTCAAATTTGGACTCATCAGACCAAAGCACAGATTTCCACTGGTCTAATGTCCATTCCTTGTGTTCTTTAGCCTAAACAAGTCTCTTCTGCTTGTTGCCTGTCCTTAGCAGTGGTTTGCTAGCAGCTATTTTACCATGAAGGCCTGCTGCACAAAGTCTCCTCTTAACAGTTGTTGAAGAGCTGTGTCTGCTGCTAGAACTCTGTGTGGCATTGACCTGGTCTCTAATCTGAGCTGCTGTTAACCTGCGATTTCTGAGGCTGGTGACTCGGATAAACTTATCCTCAGAAGCAGAGGTGACTCTTGGTCTTACTTTCCTGGGGCGGTCCTCATGTGAGCCAGTTTCTTTGTAGTGCTTGATGGTTTTTGCAACTGCACATGTGGACACATTTTTAAAGTTTTCCCAATTTTTCGCACTGACTGACCTTCATTTCTTAAAGTAATGATGGCCACTTGTTTTTCTTTACTTAGCTGTTTTTTTCTTGCCATAATACACATTCGAACAGTCTATTCAGTAGGACTATCAGCTGTGTAACCACCAGACTACTGCACAACACAACTGATGGTCCCAACCCCATTTATAAGGCAAGAAATCCCACTTATTAAACCTGTCAGGGCACACTTGAGAAGTGAAAACCATTTCCGGTGACTACCTCTTGAAGATCATCAAGAGAATGCCAAGAGTGTGCAAAGCAGTCATCAAAGCAAAAGGTGGCTACTTTGAAGAACCTAAAATATAAGACATATTTTCAGTTGTTTCACACTTTTTTGTTAAGTATATAATTCCACATGTGTTGCTTCATAGTTTTGATGCCTTCAGTGTGAATGTACAATTTTCATAGTCATGAAAATACAGAAAAATCTTGAAATGAGAAGCTGTGTCCAAACTTTGGTCTGTGCTGTATACATGGCCCCGCATAGGACTCCGTACTGTATACATGGCCCCGCATAGTGCTCCATCCTACTATATACATGGCCCCGCATAGTGCTCCGTACTGTATATACGGCCCCGCATAGTGCTCCGTATTACTGTATACATGGTCCCGCATAGTGCTCCCTACTGTATACATGGCCCCGCATAGTGCTCCGTACTGTATACATGTCCCCGCATAGTGCTCCGTATTACTATATACATGGTCCCGCATAGTGCTCCGTACTGTATTCACGTCCCCAGCATTGTGCTCGGTACTACTACATACATGGCCCCGCATAGTGCTCCTTACTGTATACATGGCCCCCATAGTGCTCCATATTGTATACCCAGCCCCGCATAGTGCTCCGTACTCTATATACGGCCCTCGCATAGTGCTCCGTACTGTATTCACGGCCCTCGCATTGTGCTCGGTACTACTATATACATGGCCCCGCATAGTGCTCCGTACTGTATACATGGCCCCGCATAGTGCTCCGTACTGTATGCTTGGCCTCGCAAAGTGCTCCATACTGTATACATGGACTCGCATACTGCTCTGTTTTGTATATATGGCTCCGTATAGTACTGCATACAGTAAACATGGCCCCGCATAGTGCTCCGTACGTATACATGACCCCGCATAGTGCTCCGTACGTATACATGGCCCCGCATAGTGCTCCGTACTGTATATATGGCCCCGCATAGTGCTCCGTACTGTATCCACGGCTCCGCATAGTGCTCCATATTGTATACCTGGCCCCGCATAG
Source organism: Phyllobates terribilis (assembly GCF_046119375.1). NCBI lineage: Eukaryota > Metazoa > Chordata > Amphibia > Anura > Dendrobatidae > Phyllobates > Phyllobates terribilis. The sequence continues at coordinate 800,679,924 of NW_027362763.1, read as the reverse complement.
TGCTCCGTACTCTATATACGGCCCCCGCATAGTGCTCTGTACTGCATACATGGCCCCCGCATAGTGCTCCGTACTCTAGACGTTGCCCTGCATAGTTCTCCGTACTGTATACATGGCCTCGCATAGTGCTCCGTACTGTATACATGGCCCCACATAGTGCTCCGTACTGTATACATGGCCCTCATAGTGCTCCATATTGTATACATGGCCCGCATAGTGCTCCGTACTGTATACATGGCCCGCATAGTGCTCCGTACTGTATACATGGCCTCGCATAGTGCTCCATATTGTATACATGGCCCCGCATAGTGCTCCGTACTGTATACATGGCCACGCATAGTGCTGCGTACTGTATACATGGCCCCTCATAGTGCTCTGTACTGTATACATGGCCCCGCATAGTGCTCCGTACTGTATTCATGGCCCTGCATAGTGCTCCATACTGTATATATGGCCCCGCATAGTGCTGCACACAGTATACATGGCTCCGCATAGTGCTCCGTACCGTATACATGACCATAAATGTTCCCGCATAGTGCTCCGTACTGTATACATGGCCCTGCATAGTACTTCGTACTGTATACATGTCACCCGCATAGTGCTTCATACTGTATACATGGCCCCGCATAGTGCTTCGTACTCTATACATGGCTCCCCATAGTGCTCCGTACTACTATATACATGGTCCCGCATAGTGCTCCGTATGTATACATGGCCCCGCATAGGACTCCATACTGTATACATGTCCCCCGCATAGTGCTCCGTACTGTATACATGGCCCCGCATAGTGCTCCGAACTACTGTATACATGGCACCGCATACTGCTGTTTTGTATACATGGCCCCGCATAGTGCTCCATACTGTATACATGTCCCCGCATAGTACTCCGTACTGTATACATGTCCCGCATAGTGCTCCGTACTGTATACATGGCCCCGCATAGTGCTCCGTACTGTATACACGGCCCTGCATAGTGTTGCACACAGCATACATCACCCAAAGTGATCCATACTGTATACACGGCCCCTGCATAGTGCTCCGTACTGTATATATGGCCCCACATAGTGCTCTGTAATACTATATATATGGCCCCGTATAGTACTCCGTACTGTATATATGGCCCCACATAGTGCTCTGTAATACTATATATATGGCCCCGCATAGTGCTCTGTACTGTATACAGGGCCACCCCATAGTGCTCCGTACTGTATACACGGCCCCGCATAGTGCTCCGTACCGTATACATGTCCCCCTCATAGTGCTCCGTACCGTATACACGGCCACCGCATAGTGCTCTGTACTGTATACACGGCCCCGCATAGTGCTCCGTACTGTATACATGGCCCCAGATTAAAAAAATAAATACTCACCTCTGCCATTCCAACGCTGATCCCTACCTGTGGGCCCACGGACCATCATCTCACCCTTGTCAGCACACGCGCCTTCCCCCTTTCTCTAGCGCCGCGGCCACTCTCCTCTGCGCGCGCCCTCCCATCAGGCCACGCGCCCTCCCATCATGCCCAGACCATGGAGGCACAGGGAGGGCAGTAGTACTATATGGGGGCACAGAGAGGGCCCTAGTACTATATGGGGGCACAGAGGTGGCACTAGTACTATATGGGGGAACAGAGAGGGCACTAGTACTATATTTGGACTCAGAGAGGGCACTAGTACTATATGGGGGCACAGAGGGGGCACTAGTACTATATGGGGGCACAGAGGTGGCACTAGTACTATATGGGGGAACAGAGAGGGCACTAGTACTATATTGGGGCTCAGAGAGGGCACTAGTACTATATTGGGGCTCAGAGAGGGCACTAGTACTATATAGGGGCACAGAGGGGGCACTAGTACTATATGGGGGCACAGAGGTGGCACTAGTACTATATGGGGGAACAGAGAGGGCACTAGTACTATATTGGGGCTCAGAGAGGGCACTAGTACTATATTGGGGCTCAGAGAGGGCACTAGTACTATATTGGGGCTCAGAGAGGGCACTAGTACTATATGGGGGAACAGAGGAGGCACTAGTACTATATGGGGGAACAGAGAGGCACTAGTATTATATGGGGGCACAGAGGGGGCACTATTACTATATGGGGGAACAGAGGGGGCACTAGTACTATATGGGGGCACAGAGGAGGCACTAGCACTATATTGGGGCTCAGAGAGGGCACTAGTACTATATTGGGGCTCAGAGAGGGCAGTAGCACTATATTGGGGCTCAGAGAGGGCACTAGTACTTTATGGGGGAACAGAGGGGGCACTAGTACTATATGGGGGCACAGAGGAGGCACTAGTACTATATGGGGGAACAGAGAGGCACTAGTATTATATGGGGGCACAGAGGGGGCACTATTACTATATGGGGGTTTTCCAGTCATGTAGGATCCCAAAGTTATTAAGAAGTAAACGAGTGAGTATGACACACGGTATTATCAGAACTACTTCTCACTAAATGTCCTTTTAGCACTCTAGCACTTTAGACTGGTACTTTCCACATTACTGATTCACAGTGAATATGTCCTGTTAGCACTGTAGCACCTTAGATTAGATTATTTCAGTCTATTGTTTCACAGTGACCATTTTCTGAATACTTGCACTTTAGCATTCTGCACTTCTCTTCTTTGCACTTTATACGTCCCTCAATGAATGCCATTATTTTGGCTTTTTAGCACTTTATATTAGTTATATTGTCTACACAACATCAGCACTTTTGCACTTTAAATTTACACAACTTAATATGTATTATTGGTGGAATTTCTACATAATGTGTACCATAATGATTATTAAACTCACTGTTATGTGTTATTTTGCACTTCTGGGTACCGATGTGTCCTTTAATATTCTATGGGCTCCTGTAGAATTTTATAATAGTCCTATGGATTTTTTCTTCTGTGTCTGTCCTATTTAATAAAGAACCCCTTTTTTCACTTTCATTGTGTAGGGTGGCTTTATACACTCTTGTGTCACCATATTTTAAAAAACTTTTTTATTCTCACTTTTTATTTGAATGGATTCACTTGAGGGGTATTTTTATGACACTGTAGGATTCACTTGAGATGTATGATTTCGGTGCATCATTTCCCTGTTTTTGAATATTTTCACTCATTGCACTTGATTTGGTGGCTGAATACTAATATGTGAAGAACATTAATAATGTTATGTGTTTTTATGTGTCCATATACATATGTGTGTGTGCACTTGTGTGTGCACATGCACATGTATGAATAAACATTTTTTTGCTTGTGTACACACATGCAGGCAATGTGTTTGAGAGGTATGATTTTGTGTGGTTAGGGACAGATGAATGGATGTATGAATGAGTTATATGAGATGATATTTACTCCCAATTGACAACTTCAGCATATGCATGTGTAAACTTGGAAAAAAAACAAAAAAACATTTATTTTCTTTTAGGGATTCAGTAAGTATCTATGTCCGTAGGTTTACATACCGTATATGCAGGTTTAGCTCTTACGAATCTATGCAGTGGTGTTTCCGTTTTGTGTGCCCAGACTCTGGGTTTGATTGTCTGGACATCTATATATATCTTTTGGATGGGATCTTTCCATATTAATATCTCCCTTTGGTTGGATCCCTATGACCCCTACTACACTCTAACACATATTTTGTGTGTGGCGTCTGAATTTGCCTGTGTGATGCTGTTTCCCAGATGGTGCACATATATACTCTGTGCATGACTTCGGAATGTATGACTATACGGCCTACTATACGCAGCCCACTGAAAACCCCCCACTTACTATAAATAAAAACCACCACACTGTGACATTGGATATAATGGCCACAGCAGCCTCATTTATTATATAACAGCATAAACATAAATAACATTAATTAACATTAAATTAACTCTGAAAAAAGGAGGAGGGGAATTGAAGGCTCCACCATTTTTGGAGAAAAACTGCAACAAACAGCTCCACCATGCCACCCCTAGCCGCACCGCAACCGGCCCACGGGGACCCAGCTGACTGTTGCCCATCCAGAAATGTCCCGCTGAGACCTCGCTCAGTAGGGACCCGTTTTAAATTTTAACACCCGATTAACACCGAAGGGAGTCACCCATCCCTGCAGTGGGTTCCCCCGTCCTCCTTCGATGTAAGCAACCGCCTTCAAAACCCCCCTCCTTTTCCGCCATAGCGAGCAGGCATGACACCTTATGCCTGAGAGTCCCGCCATACCAAAAGTGCCTTTTCAACTCCCTCCATCAATGCTAATGCCCACATATCGATGCCAATATCATTCAAATGGACCCCATCAGACCACAGAAATTCCCTAGACGGAACTTCCAGATCCCGATGACGAACCACAACCCCCCCATGCAGAGCAATGAATCGGGAAACCTCCCTATTCACCTTGCTCCGAGCTTTATTTATCCTTTCGACTGACCAGGCGTGTCGCCATGCCAGGCGTGCGACGATGTCCGACCATACGAGCACTAATCCCGGTTAGGTTTCCAAAAGCCTCAAGCAGTCAAACGACGTCACGGATCAAGTCTCTAGACGTCCTAGAGCCCAAGTCATTCCCACCCGCATGCAAAACGAGTATATCCGGGGGCCTAAATTAGCATAAAAATGAAATTCGGGCATTACCCGGATCCACAGCAAATCCCTGATACCGATACACCGAACCATCGCAACCTCCTTCGTTGTGCCCAACTGGCGCCCCGCCTGTCTTACGTTGGCCCGACTGGAACCCCAATATACATACGAGTGACCAAACACCCAGATCAACCGAGGGGGTCCTGAAACATAAAACAAAGGGGGAGGGGGGGAATGTAAAAAAGAAAAGAAAATCGTTACCAAATAATAATGCTATCAAAAAATTGGGGGAAAATCTTATAACATATGAGGCCGGACATAAGACCGATACCTCGCCGACTCCCAGCGACCAATCTTTTTCACAGCTTTAACCCCCAAACCCCAGCGAGCAGCCTCAGTGGCAGCCCCAATCCGAAACGGATGAGAACCAAACTCCAAACCATTCAGACCACAACTAGCTAAACCCCGCCTGAAGATGGTAATAAACTGATACACTGATAATGCAGATCCATCTTGATGTAACAAAAAGGCACCCGATGATGGACCTCTCACCTTCAGAAATGCAGAAACCCATCTCACAGGGCATTCAAACAAACCGTCCACAGCCCACAATTCCACCAAACAACCCTTACCGGCTGTATCGGTTTCTGACCGCCTCAAATAACACCGTACTGCCTCCTCCGAGAACACTACATCCTGTGATAACAGCCCACCATGACACTTAACATTTCTGCTCACCAATTCGCTTATCCTAAATGCCCCAAAAAACGCCAGAACAAAGGCCGCCCCAAATAGCCGACATTCATATTCAGAACTACACACACAGCTAAGGCAATGCAAAAGCTGACCCAGTATTTCAAACTATACCGGGCGCCGCCAATCTCGTACCGGATAGCTCCTCCGAAATGCCTTCATCGCCTGGCGAACCAAGAAATCCTTGGTAAAGTCCCTCCAACCACTTAACTTAAAGAAGAAGGCCAAACCTGCTAACCTACCAGCTACAGCTGAGCCTGATAGACCCTCCTGAAATGCCCTGCCGATCATATACAACAATAAATAGGGACGGTCCGCTTCCGTCACCTGCTCACCTGCCGACTCCTCTAGCTCCTGCCAAAGACGCCACGCAGAAACATATCGAGACCAAGTACTGGGGTTAACAGAACACCTCACCAAATTCAATGCTGCACGGACACTAGATCCCACAACCACCGGGGCCAATCGGTCTCCAACTGCTCCGCGTCCGGCGCTAGTTCCCGAAAACGATCCCACTGGAAGCGAGACAATGCATCAGCTATTGAATTCTGAACACCCGGTACATGAACAGCACAAAACCAGACATTAAAATCCAAACACCTGAGCACTAGATGGCGCAAAAGAGACAGAACTGGCAATGAAACAGCTGACAAGTTTTTAATACAATGCACTACACTTAAGTTGTCACAGAAGAAACGCACTTTCTTGTTCCTCAGCTCAGAGCCCCAAACCTCCAAAGCCACCACAATAGGAAACATTTCCAGCAATGCCATGTTTCTTGTCAAACCTGCATCCTTCCATGATTCCGGCCACTCTCCCACACACCATTTTCCACCGAAATAGGCCCCAAAACCATAAGAACCTGACGCGTCTGTAAACAAAACCAGATCCACATTAGAAACGACTTGATCCATCCAAACCGACCTGCCATTATAAGATTGAAGAAAATCCGCCCAAATGGACAAATCCGCCTTGTGTTCCGAATTCAATCTTACAAAATGCAACGGATGTTTAATGCCTGCTGTCGCCTGAACCAACCTACGTGAAAAAACTCTTCCCATAGGTAAAATCCTGCACGCAAAATTTAACTTACCCAAAAAAGATTGCAGTTGGCGCAGGTGCAATTTCTTTGCCCGCAAAGCCTCTTGGACACAAGATTTCAGATCTAACAATTTGTCCTCTGGCAAGCGGCATTCCATCCTGACGGAATCCAATTCAATGCCCAAAAACTTCAAAACCGTGGAGGGGCCCTCCGTTTTCTCCGGGGCCAACGGAATGCCAAAGCGAGATGCTACCTGTTCAACCGTCGTAAGCAGCAAAGAACAAACTGAGGACCCAGCTGGCCCAATACACAAAAAGTCATCTAAATAGTGCAATATGGAGTCCAAGCCGGATTCCTCCCTAACTACCCATTCAATAAAACAACTAAATTTTTCAAAGTAGGAACACGAGATCGAACATCCCATCGGTAGACAACAATCCACGTAATAATGACCGTCCCAAAAACAACCAAGTAAATGAAAACTGTCTGGGTGCACAGGAAGCAGACGAAAAGCGGACTTAATGTCCGTTTTTGCCATGAGAGATCCTTTTCCCAGCCTCAGCACCCAGTCCACGGCCTTGTCAAAAGAAACATACGATACTGATGCCAAATCTGGATCAATACCATCATTAACTGAACTACCATGAGGATAAGACAAGTGATGGATTAACCGAAACTTGTTAGGCTCCTTTTTGGGCACAACGCCCAGAGGAGAAACACATAAACACCGAACTTAATTTCCGTATCCTATTTTTCCTTAACAACTGCCGCATGCATCCGAGCCGAAATCAAATTCTTAGGCAGCACCGTACTTGGCACAACTGCTGACGGAATCCTGAAGCCAAAATTAAAACCATCCCTCAACAACACAGCTGCTTCCTTATCCGGATACCTACTTAGAAATGGAAGCATCCGATCTATTCTCACTGGTGTCCTCCCGTTTTGAAAAAGAGTCGCTTGATTTTTTCTTTCTTTCTTTTTAAAGCACTTGGAATGGCTGTGAGACCCTCCGCAGCCTGAACATTCGTGCTAAAACTTACAGTCTGTGCCAAAACGGCATTCCCGCTCATTAAACTGCCAGCACAGCCCCTTCCTGGAGCCTGACGAGGATGCCGCCGAATTGGCAGAACCCCCGCTACTTCCAGGAAAGGACTGCGAGGCCGACTTTGGTGCTGTCATCAATCGCAACCACAAGCTAATCTCCTTGTGGTCCCACCGTAAACTCGGACGGACTGCCTTTCTTTGCCTAAACTGTTCATCATACCTCAGCCAGGCCATGCCGCCATAAACACGGTATGCTTCACTAATCGAATCTAAATAACAAAATAATGCAGAACAGTTCTCCAGAGTTTTCTCCCCAATGACACTCGCTAGTGTGGTAAACGCCTGCAGCCAATTTTGAAAAGTGCGAGGAATCAGACGATAACGCCTGCGCTCCTCCTCATCCTTCTTACTCTCATCTGGATTTACCCTGCCCAAATTAAACTTCTCCAACGGTAGCAAAGAAAAAATTTCCACGTACTCACTTTTTCTCACACCTCCTGCTTTAAATGAGCTCCCAAGGGGCCATCAAAGCACATATAAACCTTGCCCCTTGCTCTGTCATCCAACCGCACTGTATCCACTGGAGTCGCCGCAGCCGCTGGTGCTGCAACCGTCTCATTAGCTGCAACTGGTGCGGGAATCCCTCCACTCACAACTGCCGGGGTCTCCGCAACCGCCCCTGAACCTCCAGCACCACCCTGCCAAACTCCGTTAGGACCTGCCGCAGGTGACAAAAAACCCCGCACCATGCTAAGAAATTCCGACACAACATCGCTCACCCGTTCACTACCCATCGCCCTGTCAGCCGCCAAGCCCCTCTGAAAATACCGCTTCCTCTGATCTACATCATCCGCATTCCCCCGAGGCACATTTAAACCATGTGACTTACTAGGCTGACTACGAGGAAGCCTCGAAACAGCCGTTTCGTGTCCTCCGCGGCGATCGTCCCCACTCTCTTCACTGCCAGATGAAATCTGGCCCTCTTCTTCAGAGGCAGAGTCAGGCTCGGGGACATCGCCAGGTAAACCCGACAGAGTCAACCCACCGCTAGACCTGGACCTCCTATCCACAATAGCGTGCTGTCTGGGAGGAGGAGAGACTTCAGCTGCATGCCTGCAGCCCGCATCCCTAGCAGCAATCTGCCCTCTCCCATGGACATTGCACCGGTCCTCGGTGCTACCGACATCCCGAGTGGGCCGTCTCCTTGCCCCGCCGCACTGGTCTTCCCGATCTCCGCCGCCGGGGTCCTGCTGATCCTGACGCCTGGGCCCGGTACGGTTGCACCTGCCGTTCTTCTGTGTCAGCTCCAACTGACCGGTACTCCTTTGCTTTCCCCGCTGCATGGGCCCGGCGCGGCTGTGCCTGCCGCTCACCTGAAATAGCTCCGGCTGACCTATTCACCCTCCTGCCTCCTTCTGCTCCCTGGGTCCGGCATCCTTCAGGCTCAGCTCTCCTTCCCCTGGCTGCTCGCTGGGCCCGAAGTGGATGCCCCGGCCGTTCATATAATGTATCTCTCCCTCCTGCAGCAGCAGAGGCCCTGCTCTCCTGAGCAGCCCGCACTTCCTGGATAGTGGTGCCACATGACCGGGATGACCTCACAGGGGGGGCAGAGCCAACGATGTCACTCACCCCGGCCTCTGAATGATGCTGATGCTGAGAGATTCTTCCAGAGCGGCGTGCGGCAGATGGGGGCTGGGGTTGTGCCTGTGATCCGGAGGGGTCCCTGGAGAGGCTTTGCAACCGGTGCCTGGTCCGGGGAGTCCCTTCCGGGCTGAGTCTCTCCGGTGGCCTGGACCTCCTTGCACCTCTCTGAGGTGATGCGGGTGCAGCCACCTCTCCGGCCGTCCCTTCAGTGTTCCATCGCTGCAGGTGATCCTGGAGCCACAGCTGTCCCCTGCTCTCAGCCAACGAACGGATCTCCTGGAAAAGAGCCTCCATTCCTCAGGACCCGACGTAGATTCAGGTTCGTTAACTTTTCCCGAATGGACTACCCCCACCACCCCTCACCTTATATACTCCCCACAGAGATACTTCCCACTAGCCAATCAGATAACCCCGTACTATCCCCCTGCCCCTATACTCCTTCCCTACAAATTCGCGCCCAAAACTGTATTCCTTACATTAACCCCTTACCACCCCAAATTACGGCCTAGCAGACCTCCTGAGTCATGCGGCCCTCCTCTTAAGGCCCCTATGGGGGGATGCAGTCCGGGCCATACTACCTCTGGAGTAGTCCAGGCAACACGCACTTTCATATGGACTCTCCTTCCTCTGACGTGTTGTCACACGTGGCGGGAATGGATGCACTATTTGGCATCTGGGGTTGACCGGGCAACACACGCTCTCCCTGATTGAACTTCGCTCCTCCCTCCTCTCGCATGTGACTGCACGGCGAGGAAGCGAGGTGCAACAGGGAGCCCGCCCTGCAGGTGAGCTTGGCGTTTTTTACCGCAATTGATATCTGGTGTATAGGGATATATACTCCTCATTCTATAAAGGGTTAACATCTCCATGTAACATTCTCATGCAATCATTTTAAATAGCATTTGATGTGTAACGTAGTGGATTAGCTGTCCAATTACATAAATACCCAGTCTCTGTCTACTTAGTATACCCTTTTGAAGAAGCTTTGAAGCGAAACGCGCGTTAGAGGGTTTACTGCAGTGAATATGAATTGCTTGCTGTCCTTTGAGACTTATTTATGTTCAATAGCACTGTTTTAAGGATTTTTCAGTCTGCTGACTATGTGGTTATATTGAGCACTTGTTCTGTTTATAGTTATACTTTTTTCTGAGTACCACTCCTCAGCATTCTGTCTCATCCTGTTGCCACTACCCTTATGGAGTGAATCCACGGGAATATAAAATCTTTTTTCTATATATTGATCTTTGTGAACAGTTTTATTGTGCGACCATAGTATTTCTATTTGATGAACACTAGGTGGATCACACATTGTGTACTTCTGGCACTATTACTTAGGTCTAAGAGTGAACTTTCACTATTTATATTACATATTTATACAGCCGGGTGGATCCCCCTTGATGTTCATTACTGTTCAGGGCATTTATATGTATATATTTGGATTCTCATCCTTTATATGTTTTTTCTTCATATTGGTCTTTAGTGGCTCCATGTGCAATTTATATTTATATTAGTAACCTGTCCAACTTTCTAGGACAAGCATGCTAATTTGCATTCATCCACCATCTCTGTAATATCACTTGTTTAATGTTGTCTAATTGATTGTTGAATAAAGATTGACTGATTTTTGTACATGGGAATTCTCTTTTTTGGCTTTTTGTATGAGAAGATAGTATATAAGAGTGGACACTGTCCTAATAAATTTAAGAAGGTTTGGAAGCTTTGGTGTGACCCATACCCTACTGATCCTACCTCTCAATTCAGTCTGGGAGATAATAGTTTTCCTTGTATTTCCCCTATAAACACCTGTGTAATGTGTATTGCTGTATTCTTTAAACTTGACTGACATGATGTGTATGGAGATGTATATAAAGAGCTAATAACAGATATGATGTTGTTGAATAATTATGTATTTTCATTCTGGAACCATTGTTATTCTTTTTTTCCTGTTATGCAATCTCTCAATTACTTGAATTAAAAAAAAGATAATCTTGGAGAGGTGACGTCTAAGAAGGAAAAGAGATTTAGACATGGTCTATTCCAACTTGGATGGAAGACACCCCTTGCCAGAAAAAGAGCGAAAACTAACACAGGACACAAGCAGAGGTGCACATGAATGAAAGTGATCAGAGAGACATCTGCGTTTTCATTTTAAGACTACGCTAAACTCCTTTGTTTCATCAAATATTGGTGAACATCTCCTTTAATATTGGAAGTGGCTGGTGTGAATTGTCAACTCTGATCATGGACCTAAAGGAAGTTGTTCTTCATTTGTATCTGGATCCTCAATGAAATGTAAGACATGTTTAAATAATTCTGAAGCCCCCACTACTTTCTTACCAGAATGGTTTTATACCAGGGAGTGGAACTGATTCATTTGAGGAAAGTGTTTAACAATATTAGGAAACGGAGACCACCGCTCCATCCTGGCATCAAAGGCCACAAAGACTTGTAACAGGGTGGTGTAGGCGTTCTTGTGGAGGGTACTCAAGATGTTTGGGTTCAGGGAGAATTTTATCAGGTGGATCAAACTATTATACCATTCACCCCAAGCCAGAGGTACAAAACGGTGATGCCCCCTCTCTTATCTTCTCACTGTATTTTCCTTGAGGAAATTAGTGGTTTTGGCAGCAGTGGAGAGGGGGAAAGATATTGATCTATGCAGATGATATTCTGCTGATTTTGTTAGAGATGGAAAAATCTTTCCTGTGGACCATAGAGGTGACCGTGTCTTTTGGTGCCCACTTTGGCTTGGATAGCAAATGTAGTATATGGGTTTTATTACCATTTGATGAAAAAATCAGAAAAGCGTGAAGAGATTTACAGACTTTAGTAAAAAGATGGCTTTGAATATTTAGGGATAAATATCACATGGGAGCTTGTGAGTTTTGTATCGCTTAACATTATATTGTTCATTAGGAAATTAAAATAGATGTGGATGTGGATGCTGCTGCCGATATCTAATGTGGATAGAATAACCCTGATTAAGATGATGGTCTCTCGCCTCTAGTTCGTTATGTCCTCAGTGTCTGCCCGGTATGGGTAAATGAGAACATTTTTAAATAAACAGAAACTCTTCTGAACGACCTGATTTGTTGGCGAGAGAGGGTGAGAATAAAAGTAACTATCTTCTGAAGTCTCAGACAGAAGGAGGCTTGGCCGTCCCTTATTTCCACAGATATTTCTGGGAAGCCCAATTACTTAAATTTCAGGAATTCTGATTTTGAAAGATTTTTACTAAATAAGAAAAAAGGGGATTTTGTAACATTTATGAATTTTTGAAATCAGGGATTTTGTTTCACGGGAATCTAGGAGATGACAAATGTTTTATTCTTGCAATTATACTTGATTATTTAAAGAAGATATTAAATATTAACACGTCAATTGGATAATATAAATATATATATAGGATAATATAAATATATATAAAATTGTTAAGATACAGGGTTTTGGAAGAGAAAAGGTTGCATTTGGTTAAACATTTAATCCATGAAGATGAGTTGTTGCCATTTAATGTGATGAAGACACAGTTTAGCTTAAGTAAAGTGCACGATTTTAGATATTGTCAAATTCAACAAGCGATGAAGAGTATGAAGGAATCAAATTGAGGAACGGATTATTTTTTGATTGGTTGCCATTTAAAAAAGAATCTATCTAATATTAATAAACTTATATATTTTATACAATATTCTATAATATAATAAATATAATATTAATAAAAAATTAACCGTGATTCCTTATATATTTAATCTTTAAGAAGAAGATTAGTTGAGAAAGTAAAGAGTAAATATTGCAGAGGCTCAATATATATAAAAACAAAAGTGGGATGTCAATTAATCAAACTATAAATTAATCCAATTGATCCATTAGTTCTATTATTTTCACCAGGTATTATACAGAATGGAGAAGATAGCTGACAATACTTGTAAGTTGTGTAAGAAACAAGGGCAGAATTGATACATTTATCATAGGGTATAAAGATATAGAGGGGAAACTGGGGACTTAGATCTCCATTGAGGTCAAATCAACAATTGTAACCTGCTCTCTGGAACGGAAGAGATGAAATGAGGAAGGAGAGTTCGTAAGTAGGCGACTTTATACAGCAAGAGTGGATTTGGTTAGGAAATGGATAGGGAAAAAATTGAATACTACAGAATGGAAGAATTTTTTTCAGAGAGTAATAAAATACAAGAGGGCGTGGCTTTGCTCCTCAGAGAATTTAAAAAATTGGGAGAAGATTTTGCAAAAAATGTAGCGTAGAGCATTAAAACTTGGGGGAGAGGGATAATCAATCGCCTATTTTCTTCGGGGTTTCTTTGTTTTTTTAAATCTTGTTTTTTGTCGACTTTTTTGATTATTATTTTTTTTCTGAACAATTCAAAAAAGGGCAGGAGTTAGGGAATTAGAAGGATTGTTGTTTTTTTCTGGATTTATGTTTTGTATTTCTGCAGTACGTTTTGTAGATTTAAATAAAGTTAAATAAAAAAACAAACAATCGCATCATTCCGATGATGTCACAATGACTGGACGATATAGAACGCCCCGTCATCCAGAGTTCCGCTGAGGGATTTTGTAGGCGTTTGAGGAGAGAGGAGTGTTATAAGAGATTTTTGCAAATATGATGAGAAAAAAGCGATTTAAGCGCATTATAGTTCTCTCTGACACCGAGGACAGCAGTGATGATGACGATTTCCATCAGGTGAGCGTCATTTTTATATTTTTAAATAATGAGAATACATTTGGGATAAAAATCCCATTAAAAACAAATGGTGGCACAAAATAGAGCTCCAGGAAGAGGCATGATGGGGTGATAGTTTGGATGATGTTTGCAGAGTAATGACTGCCTTTAGTTGTGGTATTTGTGTCAACATGTCCATGTACAGGGTACATAATAATATTGTATGAAGACACGAAAATGTCACCACCGCCCCTATCCATATCCTAACCATAAGTGTCCCGCACACCCGTCCTACTCTGCACATGAAGTAAGCGCAGGCCAATGGTAACTATATTCATATAGACATCTACCTGTAAGTCAGTGGAAAATGGAGGAAGATTATAAATTAGAGATGTTCATGCTCATAGATTCTATCTGACATGTTTGACAATTTTTCAGTATCATCCACGAAAGAAGCCAATACCGAGGTCTCCAGGCCAGGTTATCATCAGCGGCTTCAATTCGGGCCCGACTCCGAATTTACCAGGTACTGTGCTCCGATCCAGTAACAGCTCTGATATATTGATGTGTCATTATAGTCATTGGGTGCAGCTCATTGTGGTCAGGGCTTGGATTTATCTCTATTGTACGTCTAAGGTAATGAGATCATATTAAACATTTCTCTTCAGCAGTTGGTCAGGAATATTTATACAGGTGTTATAAAGTCAGACAGAAATGAGATTTGGGGATTTCTTCTCATGGTGGCCATGTACAGGGCAGGTTACTGTACCTGAATGTGGTGTTTTGCCCCATGTACATATAGGGGTACACTTTTATTTCTTTTGACAATATTCTAATAAGAGATTTATGTTGTGTTGCCCCCACAACATTGAATTTTCTGTACTGTCACAGATCAGTTTCCAAATGTAACAATTAAAGGCAAATTATAAATGGGTCTGTGCATTTTTAAATTAAAGATACATTCAAGGGGTAATCCTATTTTAGATAAGCTTTATTGGTGTGAGTCCTATGTCTGGGACACTTCCATAGTGGCAGAACAACATTTCTTTTCAGCATTTGGTCAGGAACATTATTCATGCATTCGCTCTATAGTCGGTCAGGATTGGGATTCGGGGATTTCTTCTCATGGTGGCCATGCACAGTGCAGGTTACTTTAGCTGAATGTGGTCTATTTCCCAATCTACATATAGGGGTACACTGAATACTGTATTAGGATTTATTTCTTTGATGTTCCTCTGTAGTTGTTATTACAATATTCTAATAAGAGATTTATGTTGTGTTGCCCCCACAGATCTGATTTTACCACCTTCAGATATTGATCCGGACAGTACCACCTGGTAAGACTCACATCTCCTCCATTACTAGATACCTGATGGGGATTAATGATTAATGGTGGCTCATATTCTGTTACATTTATGTCACAGCTCCGATGATGACATCATTGTTATTACTGACGATGACGATTCCAATACTGGAGAATCTTCCACATATCATGGTAAGTCATCATTCCTAGATACAACCAGGGTTATGTTATTGTAGAAAGAACAATGTTTTTTTGTACTGTCAGTTTCCAAATCTAACAACTAAACGCAAATTACAGTTGGGTCTGTACCTTTAACCCCTTAGGGACTGGTCAATTTGTAGTCTACTTGTGTCTTTTCCTCTCCTTCTTCCTTGAGACTTATCTGTTTTTATATTTCCATCCACATTGACATATAATGGGTTGCTTTTAGTGCAATGAGATGTTCTTCTCAATGGCACAATTCACATTACCATACAATGTATTGCAAAATGCAAAAAAATTCAAAGTAAGGGAAAACTGAAAAAAAAAATGGATTTTTTGGAGGGTTTTTGATTTTTAAGGTCTTCATTGCACAGTAAAATGAACCTGGAAATATGATTCTCCAGGCCAGTATGATTATGTCCATACCAAACGTGCAAAGTTTTTCTTTTTAAGTGTGAAAAACAATTCTGATATTATTAATAAGTATATTTGATTTTGTCGCCATTTTCTGAGATCTGTAACATTTTTATTTTGCTATTGATGGAGGCGTATGAGGGCTTGTTCTTTTATAAGGCGGCTCAATGTTTTTATTGATAATATTATGGGGTGGATGTGACATTTAAATTGCTTCTTATTGCATTTTTTGAGTAGTTGCAGAGAGAAAAAACCCACAATTCTGGCATTTTGATTTCGATGTATTTTCACTTTACAGCATTTATTATGTTTTCTCTCTAGCATGGATCTGCATTCTGACCTGTCTGATTACAAATTTTCATTCTTCCATATTTCTGTACAGATAATTTACCATCTGATAGTGAGGAGAGCTCCGCTACAGAGGAGAGGTGAGTTATGCCGGATGCATCTACCTCTGTGGAAAACCATGAACTAGGTCAGATGTTTCCTTTGGATTTATTTCTGATTCCTTATCTTTCCCAGGACACCACTATGTAACATCCCCGGCTGTTTCCTGGAAGACATTATTTCTCCATCTTCCATCTACGTTACCCACTTTCAGGTAACAAAGGAGAAGCTGGTGGAGCGACTGTACCATCTATACAACAGGACAGTCTTCGAGAATAAGGTATCTTATTATCGGTATCTGGGCGACACATGACTTATCCATTATCTCCACCTTCAAACAATCATTTCTATCATTCTAAGTTTCTGAAGAGCACCCTAACTCCCTTGTCATGGTTCTGAAATCTCAGGCAAAACTCACTTAGTTTGGTAAATGCCATCACCTTCTTCTTATATGTGGGATGAGTGGAGACCTTACATGATCCATCATGCAGACATATAGAGATTAGCAACTTTTTGTAGTTCACAGGATTTTACATTTACATATAAAAACCAATTTGTTGACATCTGGACATTTTAGGAAAGTTTTATTTTTATTTTTGTTCTGACATGTTGGACTTCTCAGTAGACCCCATGTCCCATACAAGGAGACTAGTGCTGTAAATCACACAGGAGAGTTGGGTGCTTTGTTAGAATGGGGTCAAAGAGTTTACAGATTTAGTGGAATTTGTTTCCTCTATTTTAGCTCCCGAGGAAAATGGACATAGTCTGGAATAAGAGGCTGACATCAGCATCCGGTCAATGCCGTCACAAGTTGGAGAACAACCACCGTTCCTCAGTTATTGAGCTTTCCGATAAGGTCTTGGATTCTTCCGGTAGGTTTCATATCACGTCCATCCTGCAGCTTTATGAGACAACCTCTATAGGTTGCAAAACTGCTACTTGTGATGTAATACATCTTATAAATTCATCGTACATGCTGTCATGGGAAAAACTAAGTACACCCTCTTTGGAATCTAATGTTTTACATATTAGGACAAAATCAAAAAAGCATCAGGTCCTTAGAAGATCTTAAAAGTAAGAAAATACAATCTCAGAAAACAACATGATAAATAATATAGTGTAATTATGCAAAAGCAGTGTGTGATAAATTAAGTACACCCTTACTGCAGCTTCAAGTTATTATTGATAAAGATCATTCTAAAAGCTAGTGATTCATGGGGTGTACTTAGTTTTCACTCTCTGCTTCTGCATTTTGAAGTAGTTATTGGTAAATAAGTAATGGCATGTTGTGACTTTTCATGTGTTTTTCATTTCAGGATGTAATTACCTAATTTGAAGACGTTTTAAGGATCAGATATTTTATATTATATCCTGAATCCTGATATGTAAAACCAAAGAGTTCAAGCAGGGTGTACTTAGATTTTCTTATGCCTGTATAAACTCTTTTTTAGTGCGACTACGATCCACACTTGCGCACGAGATGTGCCATGCTGCCTGTTGGATAATCGACGGTGAAGGCAGAGATAACCATGGCCCGTTATGGCAGACTTATACCAGAAGGGTAAATGACATCCATCCCGAGCTGCCGGAAGTGACGATGTGTCACAGCTATACCATCAGCTATAAGTACAACTACCAGTGCTCCCTGTGTGATAACAAGTAAGTAGATTTGATGATTCATCGCGTCATGAAACACAATCACCGTGCAGAGACGTCAGGGCGGTTCTGTTGGTATAAGGCTTTTATACTTTACTACTATCAGAGCGGACTGACGTCTGGGGACTGTAGGGCTTAGGATGCTTCATGTTATATTTTCTGTGCTGGGGCCAGTCCTTAATATATTGGTTTCAATTTGTTCTTTTTAACATGATCCATGGTATTAACCAACGTTCATTCCAGTCTGGTAACCAATATTTCTCTTATCTTTGTAGACTTGGGCGTTTTCAAAGAATAGCTGATAATAAATCTTATTGCCGCCGGTGTGGAGGCCGATTACGTCAATTGTCCATCAGCTAAACATGTAACTATTCCTCAGAATATTTAGTCTCTAATGTTGTTTCTTTATAATTTAAAGTTCAGATACTTTTATATATTTTCCCCTGAGTAGCGAGACAATGAGTATTTGTGCTCATCACCAGCACCAGCGATTAGCAGCAAACATTCAGAATCCATCCTCATAGGTTACCATATTAATACTGGATACATTTCCATAACTTGCTGGATATGGAACGATTGATCATTTCCATCAATTATCTACAATGCTTTTGAAAACCTTTTATAATTTCAAGCTTAGTTGGATGTAATTATGTTTCTTTATATTTTCAGGTTCACTATTTGAACTATTTGAACATTAAGATTTGTCTAAATATCATCATCTCATCTACCTAAGATGAAGGTAAGAAAGAAGCCTCCACTATCATCAACAATCAGTAATAAGCTATTTTTAAAATATTGAGAATCTTAAGTCTCTAATTTAGTCTCTTATTGCCGGATATCATTTAAAGTGTAACTACTTTTATATATTTTGCTTTTCTTTCACCACGTAGGGAGACAATCAGCACACGTCTTCATCACGAGCAGCTAACAACAAACATTCAGAATCCACCTATCCTGATTCACACAAAGCTTCCAACATGTATTTTCCAGGTAAATATTTTGTTTTTCCTCCATGACTTCTCTTTAGTTTGTTTTATTTGATAAAAGGGATATATTCAAAATTTTTTAAAAAACATGTATTTTAATTGTTTTCAGATTAATGAGAAAGGCGTCTTATTGTTTCTATACAGGCATGAGACATCTTGTTAGAAAGAGGTGAAGACCTGCACCCACCTGCGCTGACAACATGATCAGAAGCAGTTTCCAAGACCTGGAGAATCTCTACATGTGTTTTTTCAGAGCTGCCCAGCAGTGGATATGATGGATATGGTGTGGAACATTTGAACATTGTTTTTTTTTTTTTACATTTAAATATAAAAAACATAAAAAAATATATATATATATAATTCTTTCTAGTTTTGGATTTTTGTTCTGGAAAGCGATGGTTTTTGCTAAACATATTACAATCAATATAAACCTAAAGAACTTCAACTTGGGTTACTACAACTATCACTGTCATTCATCCCTCCTTTTCGAGTTACCTTGCTTGAATTGTATGTATTTTTTTATTATTTTCTAATAAATATATCTTTTAATCATGTGGGGATGTCATTCATTTTGGTTTATATTTATTTTGTCAAAGTGTTTTCCCAGTTACTTCTATGTGGATCCAGTTTAGGATTTTTTCCTTGTTGTATATTACAATCAATACTGTCTACGTGTGTTATTAAGCCTTCATCTGCCTCTAACAGCGAAGCTCCGTCTACGTCTGTTAAATGCTGCTGTCAGTCTGTGACAGCAGCATTTAATGTGCGCCGGCAGGGGGGCTCACTATTCTAGGCGCCCAATGGCCCCCCGAGACGTTATCATGGCGCGTCAATGGGTTGCCATCATGGTCGGGAGTCTGCTGAAGACCCACATGCCGGTCATGATACAAAAGTTCAAATCACCTGTTTTACCCCATTAAAAATGATGAAATATAAAAAAATACACATATTTGATATCACTGCGATCATCAAAGTCCATCTATCAATGTATAGAATAAATTATTCCAATCAGTAAATGGCAAGAAGAAAATCAAAACGCCAAAATAGCATTTTTTCAGCCATCGCAACAGCACAAAAAAATGTAATCAAAACATCCTATCCACCCCAAAGTTATATCAGTAAAAACAATGTCTCGGAGTACAAGAAACCAGACCTCGCACAGACCCAAGTCCTGAAAAAAGAAAATGCTGCAGTGCATACAGCTTGAGGCTGATGTTGACGTTCCGGAAATGGAGGGTGAGGAGAAGGTGCAGGAACTGCTGTAGAAGGTGGGGGCAACCCTGATTGAACCAGGGCCCGCAATTCTCGGTGTCGGTAGCACATGTTCCGTCCCTGGGTTGACTGGGTCACAGCTTCCATAATATTTACCCAGTGTGCCGTCAGGGAAATGTAGTGTCCCTGGCCACAAGCACTTGTCCACGTGTCCGTGGTTAGGTGGACCTTCCCAGTAACTGCATTGTGAGGGCACGGGTAATGTTATGGGACACGTGCTCGTGTAAGGCGGGGACAGCATACCGGGAGAAATAGCGGCAGTTGGGGACCAAGTAGCGAGGGACAGCCGCCATGAGGTTGCGGAAAGCTTCTGTCTCCACAAGCCTAAAAGACAACATTTCCAGTGCAAGCAGTCTGGAAATGTGGCAGTTTAGTATTTTGGCCTGTATGTGAGTGGTTGCGTATTTGTGCTTGCGTTCCAAGGACTGGGGTAGGGACAAACACTTGGTTGCAAGTGCAGGTGGGAGGCAACTTCGCCTGCATCATGGACAGGGGATTTGATAGAAGAAGATGCGCAATCAGCTGTAGATTTGGTGCAGGCTGAATAGGATACTATCCCCCGTAAGGATATAGATAACAGCCGTACTCAAAGGTAATTTGCAAAGGTGGAAACAGTTTATTCAAATATATACATTCACCACACCGTTGAAAACCAACAAGGAGGAGCTTAAAGCGATATGCCATGACGTTTCGACCAAAAGTGGTCTTTTTCAAACATTGGTATAAGAGAAATATAGAAGCATTAATCGCATATAAAAGCACCTGAAGGGTTAATAAACTTCTGGAATGTGGTTTTGAGCACTTTGAGGGGTGCAGTTTTTAGGAGGGTGTCACTTTCGGGTATTTTCTGTCACATAGGCCTTTCAGTCACTTCAAAGGTGATGTGGTTTCTTTCAAAAAAATTAAAAGTTTTATTTGTAAAATTAGAAATTGCTGATAAACCTTTAACCCTTCTAACTTTCTAACAAAAATAAATTGTTTAAAAAATTATGCAGAAGTAAAGTAGACATGTGGGAAATGTTAGGGAAATTAGGGAAACTATTTTGTGTGATATAACTCTCTGGTTTAAGAGCATAAAATTCAAAGTTGAAAATTGCTGAAGTTTCAAAATTTTTCACCAAATTTTTGATACTTCACAAATAGATGCAAAAAATATTGACCTAAATTTACCACTAACATAAAGTACAATATGTCACAAAAAAACATAGGGTTGGAGTATAATAATGACTTTGTGGAAGAGCAATGGAGTAAAAACAAGCACAAAGATATAAGGGGTAAAAAGAAGATTTTATTTATAGATGGGGATTATTTTATATTATAATATCATGTATGTGTAAATTATTCATCTATCAGACTAATCCTATTTATGGGCCGTGTTGATCCAGAGGAAGGTGAAAACCCCCTGTGAGGAATAGGCCAATTGTCCTCATATCAGGGGGGAAAATTCCTTCCTGACCCCAAATAAAGAATGGCGGTCACAATAAATCCCAGGATCAAAGGCTGATACCGAACCTGTGAAATGTAAGTGCAAATTAAAAACAAACAGAAACAAATGATTTTTGCATGTGTGCACTAATTTATGTCTATATTTGGCTTAGCTAACATTTTTTTTAACTAATATTTTATTTCATACCTTATTCTTATACTCTCAAAGTATGTACCCACTTATTAACCTCTCACACTAAATGTATGTAGGGGCCGTGTTGATCCAGAGGAAGGCGAAAACCCCCTGTGAGGAGTAAGCCAATTGTCCTCATATCAGGGGGGAAAATTCCTTCCTGACCCCAAATATGGCGATCAGAACGAATCCCAAGATCAAAGGCCAATACCTCACCTGTGTAATGTACCTAACCTGTGTAATGTATCTAAGCTGTGTAATGTACCTGACCTGTGTAATGCACCTAAGCTGTGTAATGTACCTGACCTGTGTAATGTACCTAAGCTGTGTAATGTACCTAACCTGTGTAATGTACCTAAGCTGTGTAATGTACCTGACCTGTGTAATGTACCTAAGCTGTGTAATGTACATGACCTGTGTAATGTACCTAAGCTGTGTAATGTATCTAAGCTGTGTAATGTACCTAAGCTGTGTAATGTACCTGACCTGTGTAATGTACCTAAGCTGTGTAATGTACCTGACCTGTGTAATATACCTAAGCTGTGTAATTTTCTAAGTAACAAAAATTATTTGCTAGTACTAATTATCATTTATATTTGAATAAACTAATTTTTCTTTTTAACTAAGAAAATGTTATTTTATTTTTTATAATTTCTTTTCTTCTGTGTGAATCTACTTATTAATTTATGATACTAAACCTATGTAAGGCCGTGTAGATCCAGAGGAAGGCGAAAACACCTATGAAGAATGGGCCAATTATCCTCATATTAGGGGGAAAAATTCCTTCCTGACCCCGAATATGGCGATCAGATTAAATCCCGATCAAAAGCCGAACTATGTCCTACATCTATGTGCCAAAATTACTGTGTGCACTGTGTGTGCCTATACTAATCATGTAGTGTGTGTAGCTATACTGATCATGTAGTGTGTGTGCCTATACTAATCATGTAGTGTGTGTAGCTATACTGATCATGTAGTGTGTGTGCCTATACTGATCATGTAGTGTGTGTGCCTATACTTCTCATGTAGTGTGTGTAGCTATACTGATCATGTAGTGTGTGTGCCTATACTGATCATGCAGTGTGTGTGCCTATACTGATCATATAGTGTGTGTAGCTATACTGATCATGTAGTGTGTGTGCCTATACTGATCATGCAGTGTGTGTGCCTATACTGATCATGTAGTGTGTGTGCCTATACTGATCATGCAGTGTCTGCCTATACTGATCATGTAGTGTGTGTGCCTATACTGATCATGTAGTGTGTGTGCCTATACTGATCATGTAGTGTGTGTGCCTATACTGATCATGTAGTGTGTGTGCCTATACTGATCATGCAGTGTGTGCCCCTATACTGATCATGGATCATGCAGTGTGTACCCCTATACTGATCATGCAGTGTGTGCCCCTATACTGATCATGTAGTGTGTGTGCCTATACTGATCATGCAGTGAGTTCAGGGATAATGGCCGCTCCGTGTACATTCTGCTGCTCCGCTGCCCCAGGATGATTTTTCCTGAACTCACCAGATGGAAACTTAACACAGGCCGCTCCTGGGGTAGAGGATCTTCGGGCTGGAGGGATGTCAAATTCGCGCCCAGGATTGGAGGAGGCCAGGTCAAGGGTCTGGGGCAGCAAAACAATGGCAGTGGTCCAGCATGAAGATGTTATAGAGAGAGCTGATGTTGAAGGGCAGCCGAGGTGACGTACAGCAGCAGAGACGAGGTACGGGTCAGGAGGCATGGAGTTCTGGGCAGTTGGCACGGACTCATCCTGCAAGACATAAGAGGAAGACATGAAATATTCTGTCTACCGCATCTTCTGTTATTAGGGGAATGGTCTTTATAATTAACCATTCCACTATGTAACATTTGATACAATGTACTGATATAATAGGTGTCCTGTCTGTACAGCGGTTACTCACCAGATGGTCATGGAATCTTTCACAGTCCAGATCTTTTCATCCACCTAAGAAAAACAGAGACATAAAGCCATTAGCAGAAAATGTAAAAAAAGACAAGATGGATGATGATTACCACAATGTGAGAACACCTAATGGGAGTTATCCCCAGATGAAAAGATCCTTACCGGGCCCAGTTTGATGACACGTACGTAAATCCGGCCACGGGGTGAAGGACTGTATGCTCCGGCCACTGCAGATGATGGTTCTCCAGAATTGGCCTGAATGGTGTAAATGGCGGCTCTGCACTCCTTTTCTCCAGTTCCTCCCAGCCAATGGTGGTAAAAAACGGATGTTCTCGCTCACACCCAGGCACGTCTGAGGGTCTTTGCGCAGCAGCTTCTTGATGAGATGTTTCACGTAAGCATCAAGCCAGGATGGAAATTTTGGCTTTTCGTTGATGAAAGCTTTGAAAGCCGTTTGCTTGACGGGGCCGTTGTAAAATGGGAATCGTCCTGCTGCCATCCGGGATACCACGATCCCGAGGCTCCACCAGTCCACTGCTGCACCGTATGGTTTTCTACGAAACACCTCAGGGGCCATGTAGTGGAAAGTGCCCGTCACTCCAGACATGTTTTTGGAGGAGGTGACGCCATCTTGGGCAAGTTCTAGATCGATTATACGGATGTGGCCATCTGCATCCAACATGATGTTTTCCGGCTTTATGTCTCTGCAATGAAAGAAGAAAATAAAATTAGAAATCTGTCCAGTGATACAAGAGATGGAAAATGGATCACTACAAGACCAGGTAGAATAGGGGGCAGGACAGCAGGAATGCTGAGGGCCATATCTACAGAATGTAAAGGAGACAGAGAGAAGGAGGAACGTTCTGCTTACCGGTGGACGATGTTGTGTCCATGGAGGAACTGGAGGCCTCATACAATCTCTGCTGTGTAGAATCTGACAGAGAGAACAGAGTGTAGTATCAATGTCATCAAACCCTTCTCTAGCAATTCCCAAATATCCTGGCACCCCACTGCCTGCATCCAGCACCCTAAACATATGCCCTGCCAGTGCTTCCTTAGCTACACCCAGACCTCAGTTTTTTTCCATCTCCTTAGTTCTTCTTTAGGTACATTTTCCGTTCTCTCACCTCACATTGCCGATGTTCAGGCAGTCGCACATCCTGATCAATTCCTCCAGGCTGCCACCGAACAGATACTCCGTGATGAAATATGCCCTCTGCAGAGACTGGTGTGCAGCATAGAGGTGGCATAAGAATGGGCAGTCTCTGGCCGCCAGGAGTATCCGCCGCTCTCGCATAATGGTGTCCTCATTGTCCTCTTTTTTGGTAATCATTGATGTTACGGCCGGGGACTGATGCCAGGACCACCTGAAAAAGACAAATGAAGAATACTTGGAAGGTGTCTGCAGGAAGTGGAAGGGATCTGGATTTTCTACTAAGGCACATGATAAAACTGAGTGGTTTCTCAATCTGCTGGTAACCAGGACCATGTAGAGGAGCAAATCTCTGCTCATAATGCACTGCCTACTCCAGGGATGGGCTATGGAAAGGTGATAAAAAATAGTCAGCATTTTTATTTCATAAATCAATAATACACATGAAAAAAAGCAATGTGTAATAAATCTAATCACAGAAATCTGCTTTTTTTCTCTACCAGGACTGATTTTTCATTTTCTAAAATTCTCAATTTTCGGTTAAAATCTGTATTCAGTGATAAAAGATTGTTGCATTACTGAGAAAGGAGGCGACAGTTGGTACTGATAATATTCTATGTAGAAGAGAAGTGGAAGGAGGAGGGAGGAATTCTGCCTTTAGCTCCTCCCTCTCCCCCTTTACATAGAATATTATCAGCACCAACTGTCATCTCCTATCTCAGTAACGTAACAATCTGTCTTCACTAAATACAGATTTTACACGAAAATAGAGACTTTGAAAATGAAAAATCAATCTTGGTGGAGAAAGAAGCAGATTTCTCAAATAATATTTATTATGTTGCTTATTTTCATGTGTGCTGTTAATGAAATAAAAATTAAAACAACAGCGACTCTTTAAAGGGTTTTCCACTGTTACCATATGGGAATAAACATAACAAGCATTAGTGGAGGCTTTGAGTTGGCATTAGTGTGGTCTGAATATCATTGTCTATTAAGGTTTAATAAAAAAACAGAGAGCAACGTATGTACAATATGGCCGCCTGATAGGAGCCAATATTGATGATGACATGGAAAAAAACAATGTCCCCTGCTCCCTACAGCTGTGACCCCTGAGATCAACCATCCAGTGTAGAAGAATACCACGTTATAGCAGCACTAGACCTAACTATGGAAATGACTTATGTCATCTCACAGAACACTACAATGTGCAACAACAAAGCATGACATGGCTGATAACAGAGAACAATACATGAGGATATAATAAAAACTTCAGGTTTAAAATGAATATAAAATATGTAGGACTTACTTTGCCAAAGGCGCCCCTACCCAAGACCTGGTGGATGTCGAAGCGGCTGATGTTAAGCCTGGCATAGGGGCTGGATGATCCAGGGTCTCCGCTGCATCCAGGTGTTGACTCCTCCAATCCATTGTTGGCTTCTCTCCTCTTCTTCGTGATCTTCTTGAATCCGGTCACGCTGTCCTCTTCTCTCTTCTTCTCCTCGCTCTGTTCTCCATGTCTAGTAGACGCCATTTGCAAAAGTATCTTCCAAAATCTTCCAAACCGCAAACCTCCGTCCGATCGCTTCAGCCGACAGATGAAAGTAAACGGCAGTTGGTCGTGTGCAGGTGAGGTCAGAGGTGATGGAACCTCAGGTGGCACCTGCCAGGCAGCAGGTCATGGACCTGCTCTGCTCTATACACTGATGTGGGCATCATGGGTGACAGTTTAGAGTCCAGAGGAACGGCAGAGAACTTCATTTCGACTTCTAGTGTTTTTTTTTTATTATTATTCTATTAATCCCTTCATGCAGGAGGCAGGCGACGCCAGTAGAAACTTCAACTGGATGTGCGTCCCTATATGACTATGGGAATGCATTATACTAATATACAGTATATGACTATGGGGGTGCATTACACTAATATATATGACTATGGGGCGGCATTATACTAATATATATTTATTTATTATTTATTATTATAGCGCCATTTATTCCATGGCACTTTACATGTGATAGGAATATACATAGCAAAAACATTTACATAATCTTAACAAAACGAGTCAGCGACTGGTACAGGAGGAGCGAGGACCCTGCCCGCGAGGGCTCACATTCTACAAGGGATGGGTGAGGATACAGTAGGTGGGGGTAGAGGAGGTCATGCAGTAATGTGGTGGAGTGATGGTTACTGCAGGTTGTAGGCTTGTCGGAAGAGGTAGGTCTTCAGGTTTCTTTTGAAGGCTTCCATGGTAGGCGAGAGTCTGATATGTTGGGGTACAGAGTTCCAGAGTAGGGGGGATGCACGGGAGAAATCTTGTATGCGATTGTGGGAAGAGGAGATAAGAGGGGAGTAGAGAAGGAGATCTTATGAGGATCGGAGGTTGCGTGCAGGTAAGTACCGGGAGACTAGGTCACAGATGTATGGAGGAGACAGGTTGTGGATGGCTTTGTATGCCATGGTTAGGGTTTTGAACTGGAATCTCTGGGCAATGGGGAGCCAGTCATATATATGACTATGGAGGTGCATTATTCTAATGAATATGACTATGGAGGTGCACTATACTACTATGTATGACTACAGGGGTGCATTATACTAATATATATGACTATGCGGGTGCATTATACCAATATATATGACTATGCAGGTGCATAATACTACTATGTATGACTATGGTGGTGCATTATACTAATATATATGACTATAGGGGTGCATTTTACTACTATATATGATTATGGGATGCATTATACTAATACAGTATATATGATTATAGGGTGCATTATACTAATATATATGACTATGTGGGTGCATTATATTACTATATATGACTATGGTGGTGCATTATACTACTATGTATGAATATGTGGAAGCATTATACTACTATTTATGACTATGATGGTGCATCATACTACTTTATTTGAATATGGGGTGCATTATTATATATGACTATGGGGTGAATTATATTACTGTATATGACTATGGGGGTGCATTATACTGCCAAAGTATAACTACAGGGTGAATTATACTGCTTTATATGACTATGGGGGTTCATTATACTACTATATTTGACTATGGAGTGAATTATACTACTATATATGACTATGGGGGTGCAATATACTACTATGAATGACTATGGGGTGCATTATACTTGTATGTATGACTATGATGGTGCATTATACTACTATATATGACTATATATGACTATGGGGGTGCATTATCTTACTATGAATGACTATAGGCATGCATTATACTACTATATAGGACTATGGGGTGCATTAGTAGGACAATGATCCAAAACACACCAGCAAGTCCACCTCTAAATTGCTTAAGAAAAACAAAATTAAGACTTTGTAGTCGCCTAGTCAAAGTCCTGACCTTAATCCGATTGAGATGCTGAGGCATGACTTTAAAAAGGCGGTTCATGCTCAGAAACTCTCCAGTGTGGGTGAATTACAAAACTTTTGCGAAGATGAGTGGGCCAAGATTCCTACAGAGAAATCCTCATTGTAAAAGACTCATTGCCAGTTATCGCAAACTCTTGATTTCAGTTGTTGCTGCTAAGGGTGGCCCAACCAGTTATTTGGTTTAGGGGGCAATCACTTTTTCACACAGGGCCTTGTAGGTTTAGATTTCTATTTCTCTTAATAATAAAAACCTTCATTTAAAAACTGCATTTTGTTATATTTGTCGAATATCTAAATTTGTTTTGTGATCTGAAACATTTAAGTGTGACAAACATGCAAAAGAATAAGAAATCAGGAAGGGGGCAAACACTTTTTCACATCCCTGTATCACTGAATATACCAGGATGGGGCCCAGGATGAGGGACATATATACCAGGATGGAGGGCGTGTATATACAATATATATATATATATATATATATATATATATATATATATATACACTGGTGCCCAATAGAGAAAGGGAAAGGGGATAATATACTTTACCAAACAGCCAACACCAGACCGGACAGGAGTCATTGGCAGTTATATGTACAGTGTGGATGGAGTCTTATAGCACTATTGTACTGTGTATGTGGTTACTGTGTGCGGGGGACACATGATGGAGCAGTCCCTTATATAGAGGTCCTGACTGGCACTGGTATAAGGCACTCTGGTTGGTGCTGTTCTGCCATTTGCACCATGTAATGAGCATGTGGCCGGCTGTAGATGGTGATGTTATGTAGTCACAGTAGTATTATTACATGTGTACTAAGCATGAAGGGTGTTATATGTGCTCTGACACAGAATATACTATGTATGAAGACAGGAATATGGTGATATTGGGGAAGTATATAATAAAGCCATCAGTGATATATATAATACAGGTTGTACCGTTACCAATGGCCGATCACATGTGATATACAGTAATCCCACCACAACCCCAGGGAAGGACGGGTCACTGCTGTGCCTTTTACCTTATTATAACTCAGCTCTGGGGTCACTGAAATCTTCTTTCTCTTTATAGTGTCGCTTTTATTAATATTATTTACATATAACCCAAACAAAACAATAAAACCCCCATGAATGAGTGACCCCATTATTAATGCTCCTTTGTGCATTTGTATCACATTCACAGGCACTGAATACACTGTATGATTTACTGCTGCAGTCAGCCATTAGTTATATACAGGTAGATTGTCACCGTAATTGTAATTCAGGTCCTGTCTCACTCCATCTATAAATATATAGACTCCCAACATGTTTCGCCGGCTCTCAGGCATCATCAGGGGGATGGGGCATAAAGGAGTAATCTGTTGCCGCTCACTTCCACATTAGGAGGTTTGCAGTACAGATGACTAATGACTGTTAGGGATCCGGGTGGTGGAAACTCTGTGCTGCGGTGCAAGGAGGGACCAGAGGGGCATGACTAGGTATCAACTCGGACTGACCAAGGTCGCACGGCGGCTCAATCGACTCCGTGAACCAGGGAAGGACCGAGCAGAGGGACCAGGTGTTACTCTGGGCCAGTCCTTGTATGAGAGCAGGTGACTTCCACGGGTCAGAAGGCAGGGACTGACCTGTACAGCGGACGAGCACAGCAGGCAGGCTGACGGGTGATCCGGGTAGACGGACTGGTAGACACCATGGGTAACTGGCAAGAGCCTCCAGGTAGGCTGGCTGGTAGGCAGGTAACTGGCAGGTAACTGGTACGTTCTCCAGGTAGGCAGGCAAGCCTGGCCCATAGACAGTCTAGCGGGTTTGGACCGTAGGCAGACCGTCGGGCTGGAGAGTATACTTGGCTGGCTTAGACAGGTAGTCAGGCTGGCGGACTGGACTGGTAGTCAGGCTGGCGGACTGGACTGGTAGTCAGGCTGGCGGACTGGACTGGTAGTCAGGCTGGTGGACTGGACTGGTAGTCAGGCTGGTGGACTGGTAGTCAGACTAGCAGCGGGACCTGAGGGCTGAGGAAGAGTTTAGAACACAAAGCTACAACCTTGCACGGGCAGCTCCATTTTGGAGGAGGTGCCTTTTTTATGAGAGGTCCTCCGGCCATTGGCCGGGGACTCCTTAGGACGGCGCGCGCGGCCCCTTTAAGAGGGAGGGACCATGCGCGCGCCCTAAGCACAGTGCTAGGGAAGCTGCGCACTCCAGCAGCAGCAGGAGGGCCGGAAGAAGCAGGGCCCGGAGCGCGGCGGTAAGGGGGACGGCATCTCTGCCTGTCAGAGGGCAGAGACGCCGATGATACAGTACCCCCCCTTTACGCCCCCTCTTCTTTAGGTCCGAAAAATTTTTTTCAAGAAGAAGCGGGGCGTCGATGTTCTCCCTGGGCTCCCAAGTTCTCTCCTCTGGGCCAAACCCCTTCCAATCCACCAGAAAAAGGTTTTTCCTCTTACCCTCTTGGTGGCCAGAATGTTCTCTACCTCATAGACGTCCTCAGCGGACACCGGAGCTGGGGAGGTACCTGGATTGTCGGAAATAGAATTAAGAACAACCGGTTTGAGGAGAGATATGTGGAAGGAGTTTGGAATCCGTAAGGTGGCCGGGAGTTTTAACTTGTAGGCCACTGGATTGATTTGCTTGAGGACTTCAAATGGACCGATGAACCATGGACCCAACTTATAGGAGGGTATTTTGAGATGAACATGTTTGGAGGAGAGCCAAACCTTGTCTCCCGGACGGAATTGAGGCGGATCCAGACGTCTCTTATCAGCATGTCTTTTCATCTGCTCGGAGGATTGAAGAAGCGCGGATCTAGTGTCCTCCCAAATGGTGGAAAATTCGCTGACCAGAGACTCCACGGCAGGATTGTCCACTGAAGTGGAGACGGGAAACAGAATCCGGGGGTGGTGACCGTAGACCACAAAGAACGGGGACTTGGAAGAAGATTCGCTCTCATGGTTATTATAGGAGAACTCGGCCCATGGTAGGAGCTCTACCCAATCGGTATGGTGAGCGTTGACGAAGTGCCGGAGGAAGCTGGTAAGGATCTGGTTGATACGTTCCACTTGTCCATTGGACTGAGGATGATAAGCCAAGGAGAAATCCAGAGAGACATCCAGCAGCTTACACGTAGCTCTCCAGAAGCGCAAAGTAAACTGGACCCCTCGATCAGACACAATGTGGAGGGGTAGGCCGTGGAGACGAAAGATATGATGGATGAAGTCCTTAGCCAGCACAGATGCAGACGGGAGACCAGGCAGAGGGATAAAGTGGGCCATTTTCGAAAAGCGGTCAGTGACCACCAAATGACAGTACAACCGGCAGAAACAGGGAGATCAGTAATAAAGTCCATAGCAATGTGTTGCCACGTGGCAGCAGGTACGGGAAAAGGCAGGAGACGGCTGGCTGGAAGACGTCTGGGAACCTTGTTGCGGGCACAGGATGAACAGGCCGTGACGAAGTCTACAACATCCTTGTGCACGGAAGGCCACCAGTAATGCCCGGTAATGAGCAGGAAGGTCCTCCTCTGGCCAGCATGGCCGGCTAATTTAGATGAATGACCCCAGTGAAGAACCGCTACAAACGTCTTGCCGGGTGGGAGACGAGACAGGTCCAACGGAGCCACATTCATTACTTTGGAGGGATCGATGACATGCATAGGCTCCTCCTCTTGATCAGAAGACAGGAAGGATCGGGACAAAACGTCGGCTTTAACGTTCTTATCCGCAGGGCGGTAATGAAGGGTAAAGTTGAAACGGGCGAAGAACAAAGACCACCGGGCCTGACGTGGATTGAGTCTTTGGGCATTTTGTAGATATGCCAGGTTTTTGTGGTCAGTATAGATGACCACCGGGTGCAGAGTCCCCTCTAGCAGGTAACGCCACTCCTCCAGCGCCAATTTGATGGCTAGCAGTTCTCGGTCTCCTATGGAATAGTTGCGCTCGGACGAGGAGAAAAGCTTGGAGAAGAAGCCGCCGGTTACCATTCTCCTGGACGGAGATTTCTGGGTGAGCACAGCTCCGGCTCCGGAAGAGGAAGCATCAACCTCCAGAAAGAACTGTTTGTTGCAATCCGGACGGTGCAGCACTGGGGCAGAAGAGAAGGCTTGTTTTAAGGAGAGGAAGGCCTCCTCCACTTCGGACGTCCATTCCTTAGGATTAGCACCCTTACGGGTGAGCGCAGAGATGGGTGCAGTCCGGGAAGAGAAATGCGGGATGAATAGGCGGTAATAGTTACCGAAGCCCAGGAATCGTTAAATCGCCTTCAACCCCTCCGGTCGGGGCCACTTTAAGACGGCAGAGACCTTCTCGGGGTCCATCCGTAGACCGGTTTTAGAGATAATATAGCCCAGGAACGGAAGAGAGGTCTGCTCGAAGAGGCATTTCTCAAATTTTGCGTATAGGTGATTGTGCCTGAGCCTATGCGGGACCTGACGAACATCCCTCCGGTGTGTGGGTAGATCCGGAGAGAAGACCAAGATGTCATCCAGGTACACCACCACGCACGAATATAAGAGGTCACGGAAGATGTCATTAACTAGTTCTTGGAAGACGGCTGGAGCATTACAGAGACCGAAGGGCATCACACGGTATTCATAGTGGCCGTCCCTGGTATTGAATGCCGTTTTCCACTCGTCTCCTTGGCGGATCCGAACCAAGTTATACGCCCCACGAAGATCGAGCTTGGAGAAGATCTTCACACCTTTAAGGCGGTTGAACAGCTCTGAGATGAGTGGCAGGGGGTATTTATTTTTTATAGTAATTTGCTTAAGTCCCCTATAATCGATACAGGGGCGTAGTGAGCCGTCTTTCCTTTTTACGAAGAAGAATCCAGCTCCAGCCGGGGAGGTAGATTTCTGGATGAATCCCCTAGCCAGATTTTCTTCGATGTACTCCGACATGGCCCGGGTTTCGGCCAGCGACAAGGGGTAGATACGCCCACGGGGTGGAGTGGCACTGGGTACCAGGTCGATAGGGCAATCATATGGCCTATGGGGTGGCAGTGTCTCTGCCTCCTTCTTGTCGAAGACATCTGCATAGGACCAGTAAGGTGCCGGTAGACCAGGTAAATTAGCCGGAGTAGATGGAGGTCGAACCGGGCGAACCGGAACCAGGCAGGTCTCATGGCAATCCTGCCCCCAACGGAGCACCTCAGTGGATCGCCAATTCAGAAAGGGTTCATGTCTCTGTAGCCAGGGTAGACCTAGCAATAGGGAGTGAGAGAGTCCGGATACCACATGGAAGGAGATCCTCTCCGAGTGCAATGTGGCACCCCAGGGGGTCTGGTTGCCACAGTGGTAGTAATACCATGTCTGGGAGCAAAACAGGAGTTTCCTGGTCAGGGAACACACTACATGCAACACCTCCTGCTCCAGACCAGAAAGGGGAGGATCCTGCCCTATATAACTGGATCTGGAGGCAGTGTTAGTCAGTCTGAGTGTAGTCAGTGTCAGGAGTCAGATAGGACACGAAGGAGCAAGGAGCTGAGAACTGGAGCTGGCAGAGCTCGTCCTAGCCAGAGCACACACCGAGAACCGGACACCGGAGTCCGAGGCTGTGGGACCCTTCAAGCCCAGCAGCAGAAACCGCACGGCAGGAGATTGTAGGTCTCCTGGCCAACAGAAGCCCGGAGGCTCAGCCACACGAAAGGACCAGTACCGCCACAGAGGAGCGAGGAATACACGGGATCCGAGTCGCCAGCCATACGGGTGAGCAGCACGTTACACTCAGGGACGTGGGCTACAACACGACTATAAGCGGGATAGCCAAAAGAGTACAGTCAGAACGGCAGGCCTACAACTCCACCTGGCCAGGGGAATTCTAGGATTGCTCCCAGACTGACCAGGCCCTCATCCCTAGCAAGTACTCCCGTTGGGCCTATATAATTACCACCAGTAAAGACCCTAGGACTGCACTGCAAAGACTCCGTGTTATTATTACTGATCCAGGCACTATCACCACCATCATGCATACACGCTGCCTGAAGCTACACTCTTCCTGTGGGGAGTCACATCACCTTGCTGCACATACCACCAGCTTCAGCGGACTGCTCCGCAGCGGCGGTTCCCAATAACCGCATTCCACAGGTGGCGTAGTCAGACTATACAAACAGATTCACATAAACTACCCTGGTTTGACCGCCCTGGGTCACAGACCAGGTCACTGCCACGGTGACTACAACCCCCAGCATCTACAAGGCCCAGTTCCCAGGGGGCGCGTCAGCAACATTCCCACCTGAAGGGTCACAGGCTCTGTGACGAGCACGATGGGCACCGGAAGGAGTCTTCCATCCACGGAAGCGACTGCCAATGGTTCAGCCAGAGGTTTGGTGGGAATCTGATACTTCTCTACAAGGGACTGAGAAATGAGATTCCCGGCGGCTCCGGAATCCAGGTGGGCGGTTTCAAAGAAGCGGTTCTCTCCACAGGAAATAGAAACGGATAGAGTCAAGAACGGAGAGGATTTACTCTTGCCTAGGACGACCTCTCCGAGTGGTCCTAGACACTGGATTTTCCCGGCTTCTCCGGGCAGGAACGGATCAGATGCTCCTTACTACCACAGTAGAAACAGCTCCCCTCGGCACGGAGTATTTCTTGGCGAGACTTGACCATCTTGGTCTGGTTGATCTGCATGGGTTTGGGCGAGCGTGCCTGGGGAGTTGCAGGGTGGGAGGCAGGTTTCTGGAAAACAGGAGCAAGATGAGGAAATCTTCTCTCCCGGGTAGTCTCCTTAGCTTGTTCCAGGAAACGGATGTCAATCCGTGCAGCTAGTGACACCAGGTCATCCAGGGTGGTAGGAATGTCCCGGCCGGCTAGCTCATTCTTTTTCCATCCGGAAAGACCCCCCCAGAAGGTGGACACCAGGGCCTCGTCATTCCAGGCAAGCTCAGAAGCAAGGGTACGGAACTGTATGGCATACTGGCCCATGGTGAGACTCCCTTGGCGGAGTTGGAGCAATGAGGAGGCAGTAGAAGTCCTTCGTCCAGGCTCATCGAAGACCTTCCGGAAGGCAGTGAGGAAATCCGGAAGATCGGACACCAGGGGATCCCCTCTCTCCCATAGAGGGTTTAGCCATGCCAATGCTTCCCCGGTGAGGTGAGACATGATGAATGCCACCTTGGCCCGGTCAGAGGGAAACTGATGTGCCAGTAGTTAAAAGTGCAACGTGCACTGGTTCAGAAAACCCCGACATAAGACGGGGTCACCCCCAAAACAAGGAGGCGCAGAGAGCCGGGGTCCTGAGCTGGATGCTATAGCACAGGTAGGCAGAGGCGCCGCAGGAGCGGGTGTCGCTCGGCTCGAGGTGGACACTGGTGTGACAGGCAGCGTGTCCAGGCGAGAGTTGACAGACCGCAGGTAGGTCAGGATGGTTTCCTGTTGGGATCTCTGATGAGAAACCTCCTGGTACACGTCAGCAAGCGAAGGAGCCTGGGGGCCACTGGGTTCCATGGCCCATGCAAACTGTTACGGATCTGGGTGGTGGAACCTCTGTGCTGCGGTGCAAGGAGGGACCTGAGGGGCATGACTAGGTATCAACTCGGACTGACCAAGGTCGCACGGCGGCTCAATCGACTCCGTGAATCAAGGAAGGACCGAGCAGAGGGACCAGGTGCTACTCTGGGCCAGTCCTTGTATGAGAGCAGGTGACTTCCACGGGTCAGAAGGCAGGGACTGACCGGTACAGCGGATGAGCACGGCAGGCAGGCTGACAGGTGATCCGGGGAGACGGACTGGTAGACACCACGGGTAACTGGCAGGAGCCTCCAGGTAGGCTGGCTGGTAGTCACGGCAGGTAACTGGCAGGTAACTGGTAAGTTCTCCGGGTAGGCAGGCAAGCCTTGCCCATAGACAGATTGGCGGGTTTGGACCGTAGGCAGACCGTTGGGCTGGAGAGTGTACTTGGCTGGCGGAGACAGGTAGTCAGGCTGGCGGACTGGACAGGTAGTCAGGCTGGCGGACTGGACTAGTAGCCAGGCTGGCGGACTGGACTGGTAGTCAGGCTGGCGGACTGGTAGTCAGACTAGCAGCGAGACCTGAGGGCTGAAGCAGGGTTTATAACACAAAGCTACAACCTTGCACGGGCTCCTCCATTTTGGAGGAGGTGCCTTTTATATGAGAGGTCCTCCCGCCATTGGCCGGGGACTCCTTAGGATGGCGCGCACGGTCCCTTTAAGGAGGAGGGAGCACGGGCGCGCCTTAAGCACAGTGCTAGGGAAGCTGCGTGTGCCGGCAGCAGCAGCAGGAGGGCCGGAAGATGACGGGCCCGGAGCGCGGCGGTAAGGGGGACGACGTCTCTGCCTGTAAGGGGGCAGAGACGCCGATGCTACAATAACGTCACATCCGCACAGACCTGCCAGGACGTAGCACAATCAGCAGATCTCATGCTCATGTACCAGTCTAATATATAGAACAGGACGTGATTCTTACTCACTTGGCTGCGCACACCTCACTCCACGGGCTGCACTTGATATTTTACACTTCTGTGCTGAATAGACACAGACATGGGTGCAGGAGTGTTTGGTTTCCACTGTCGTCAGTGTTGTATGTGTGGCGCCCCTGAGGGTTCGACCGCCACAGGGATGCTGCACTTCTTTAATGGAGTGTGGTGTTCCTCCTCTGAGGTAAGACCAGTGTGATAGTTGTGACCCAAACCTTGCATCCAACACCACACTTCTCCACCATAGGGAGCTAATATGCACTAGGTGCTGCTCCCCTGGTTACAGGGAGACTGGGGAACCAAGAGTTAGGGGAACCAGTTAGTGGGTGAGGGTGGAGGACTTACAAGTTAGTTACACTTTAAATTTCATATTTAATAAAAAGCCATCTTTGGTCTTGGTCGTCGTCTTCGGCTGTACTGTGCTGTCAAATACTGTGTGTAATGTGACCTCCCTCCGGGAGCGCAGATCCTGTGTGGGCCTGCACCGGCAAGGGGCACAGCCCTCGTACCCCGGCCTTGGGACGAGGGGCAGGTTGTAGACCAGGAATGTCTCAACCCGGTCAATGACCAGGACCAAGAAGGCCCGGAGCTTAAGAGTGTGGCTCCACAGCAAATGGATCCCAGGCAGGATGCAGACGGAGCGGTGTACGCCACCTGTCCTCGCCATGCTGATATATTCAGAGGGACTCCGGCTGCAAGAGGGGTACCGGCCCCCGACACCCGACCTTGCTACTCTACGTCCTGGACGGGAAAGCCCGGTTAGGCCCAGAGGATCCCACAGGGTATCGGACGGAGCGGAGCTGCCACCCGTGCCCTTGTTCTGAGAGAAGTTCAGAGGGAGTCCCGGCCTATTTGCACACACACGGACAGGAAAGGATTCGGTCTGTAGTTCAGGAACACTCTGCAGTAGGGTCCCGACTGAATGCTGGACTTACTCGGAGGTTGTCGGACCCCCGTGCATGGTGACTGCAGGACTCCACGAGGAGCAGGGAGTCACCTTCCTTCTGCCATCTCTAAAGTGAGTAAAGCCTTGGAAGTTCACCCCTATGGCCTCCGGACTGTTTATTCTGCGCCACACCGCACGACATGGCGCCAGTCTCCCTCTACTACTACCCCCATCCTCCTGTCCCTCTGCCGTGAGGCCACGCTCAGCCTGTGGGGAGTAGTAAGAACTCTGGCAGCCGTAAAACAAGGCCTCAGCGGACTGTAGCGGCACTGGTAGCCCTTCACCAGGCACCACAGGTGGCGTAGTCGTTAATCAGCCACTTAACCCGGATGAGCCCACACCATCTCTTTTTAATGTGACGGGCCTGAGCACGGGTCGGGTCTGGGCCACGGCTGCACCTCATCTCTTCATCATAGGACCCGACACCGAGTCCCCCATCACCCAGGGTAAACACAGGCTTTTTCGAGTAAGAGGACGTCACATATGATTGTATGAGAAAGTGTGCCGGCTGCTCGTTACCTTATTGAACACAGTTACAGGGATGCACAGTGATGGCCGTACCCCATCTGCGTCAGTACAAGAGTCCCTGATGGGCGTTCTCTGGCCCGTGGATGAGCTTATATCTGGTAAATATTCAGCCAGTGGAGTCCAACTCTCCTAACTTGAGTGACTCTCAATGTCTTTGATAGGACAGGTTAACTCCTTCACGACACATGACATAGTTACGTCATAAGTTGTGTCACTGCATTTGATGTGGGCTCCAGCGCTGAGCATGCATCTTTTTCTGCAGATGATAGTTCATTTAATCAGCCATCATGTGCCTTTAACAGCCGCAGGTGGAGCGGAGAATTATATTGCCAGATCATTTTTCCATATAGTGAATAAGATAAATAAAAAAATTAAAAAACAATTGTGAAATTGCACTTTTTTTTGCAATTTCTTCCTGTTTCCAGTACATCACATGATAAAATAAATTATTTTTTTGAAAAGTACAACTCGTTCCTCAAAATACAAGCCCTCATATGGCTAAGTAGACAGAAAAATAAAAAAGTTATATGAGTCTTGGAAGAAGGGGAGAAAAAAACTAAAAAACTGCTCAAAACTGTACCTGAACCTTTTTGGTTATTACCTCCATGCTTTACACCAAACACTGGACTGAGTTACAGGGGTCTTTACTACTGACATCTCCTTCTGAATGCCCCTATTGTGCTGAATAAAATAAGAAAAAAGCACATTTTCTGTCGGACTGATGCTGCTTCTCTGCCCCGAGCGCCGTGTCCCCGGCAATCTTGCGTCATTGTGCCACATAAGCGCTGCAGTCAATCAGCGGCCGTCAGTCCTGTTAGATACCATTTAGGAAGGTCTTGCCCATGAAGTGATTGTCTCCACTCACATTGTTGGTCCATGTGTGGAATATCTGGACATTGGCTATACTGGGCGCGGGTGCGGTCTGTGGTGCAGAGAGCACAGGTCTGTATAATACGCTCGTCTGAACAAGGCCCAATAAAAATGGACTGTAAAGAACTGAAAATATTTTTAATCTTCTGCTCACATCACATTTGTATCAGAAAAACGCTATTTACATGGGCCTGGAGAGGAAGATTCCCATTGTTCTAGAATAAGACATAGAGGCGACTATGACCTTTACTACATAGGTGTAAAGGGTAAAAGGAACATTGTATTTACAGATGGGGAGAATATAAAGACTGAGAATATTGAATGTAACAATGTTCTCTATATTCCTGTTCAGTTATATTATATTCAGTGCCGGACCACCCATCTTTACATTCTGACCAATATCATTTGGCTCTTCTGATTTTCGGACACTTGAGTCCACATTATCTATAACA
Source organism: Phyllobates terribilis (assembly GCF_046119375.1). Classification (NCBI taxonomy): domain Eukaryota; kingdom Metazoa; phylum Chordata; class Amphibia; order Anura; family Dendrobatidae; genus Phyllobates; species Phyllobates terribilis. The sequence continues at coordinate 800,640,682 of NW_027362763.1, read as the reverse complement.
ATATACATATCCTCAGGCACAGAGATGGCACTATTACTATATGGGGGCACGGAGCCAGGACTAATACTATTCAGAGTCACAAGGGGGTCTTATTACTCTATACAAACAAAGAGGGGGCACTATTTCTACATGGAGCCACAGAGAGGGTACTAGTGCTATATGAGGGCACAGAGAGGGCACTAGTACTATACGGGGGCACAAAGAGGACAATAGTACTATGCAGGGGCACAGAGAGGGCACTAGCACCATGTGGGGGCACAGAGAGGGCACTAGTACTATATGGGGACACAGAGAGGGCACTAGTACTAGATGGGGGCACAGATAGGGCACTAATACTATACAGGAGCACAAAGAGGGCACTAGCACCATGTGGGGGCACAGAGAGGGCACTAATACTATATGGAGGCACAGAGAGGGCACTAGTACTATATGGGGGCATAGAGAGGGCATTAGTACTATATGGGGGCACAGAGAGGGCACTAGTACTATATGAGGGCACAGAGGGCACTAGTACTATATGGGGGCACAGAGAGAGCATTAGAACTATATGGGGGCACAGAGAGGGCACTAGTATTATATGGCAGCACAGAGAGGGTATTAGTACTATATGAGGGCACAGAGAGGGCACTAGTACTATATGGGGATGCAGAGGGGGCACTATTACTATATGGGGGCACAGGGAGGGCACTAGCATTATATAGGGGCACAGAGAGGGCACTAGTACTATATGGAAGCACAGAGAGGGCACTAATACTATAAGGAGACACAGAGAGGGCACTAGTACTATATGGGGGCATAGAGGGGACACTAGTACTATTTAGGGGCACTAGTACTATATGAAGGCAAAGAAAGGGCACTGGTACTATATGGGAGCACAGAGAGTGCACTAGTAATATATGGGGGCACAGAGAGGGCACTAGTTCTATATGGGGGCACAGAGAGGGCACTAGTACTATATGGGTGCACAGAGAGAGCACTAGTACTATATGAGGGCTCAGAGAGGGCACTAGTACTATATGGGGGTACAGAGAGGGCACTAGTACTACATGGAGGCACAGAGAGGGCACTAGTACTATATGGAGGCACAGAGAGGGCACTAGTACTGTATGGAGGCACAGAAAGGGCACTAGTACTTTATGGGTGCACAGAGGGGGCACTATTACTATATGGGTGCACAGAGAGAGCACTAGTACTATATGGGGGCACAGAGAGGGCACTAGTACTATATGGAGGCACAGAGAGGGCACTAGTACTATATGGAGGCACAGAGAGGGCACTAGTACTATATGGGGGCACAGAGAGGGCACTAGTACTTTATGGGCACGCAGAGGGGCACTATTACTATATGGGGGCACAGAGAGAGCAATAGTACTATATGGGGCCACAGAGAGGGCACTAGTACTATATTGGGGCACAGAGAGGGCACTAGTACTGTATGGAGGCACAGAGGGCACTAGTACTATATGGGGGCACAGAGATGGCACTAGTGGAGAGCACTACTCCTATAGGGAGGTACAGACGGGCCATATTATTATATAGAATCACTGATAAGGTCACAGAGGAGACTTGATAAGATATTTAGTGTAAAGATGGGAGTAAAATGCGTGAAATGATTATGTGACAATGTAGCTTAAGGTAACTTAATTGCACCACCAAACTGTTACAAAATAAACACACTATAAAAAGACTAAACATTACCACTATACTCCATCCTTATGGTGTTAGATCTCAGTTCTGCCAAGCATATAAGAGGTCTCACAGTCATACATAGTCATACAGTTATATTAAGTGACTTAATGTTCACCTTCTTTCTAGTTGGAGCCATTCACTTTTCTTATCTTTTCCATCTGGTCCAGACCACCATTACGACTTCTTCTAGCCTCAACTCATCTGTAGGGATTTCAACACAGACATGTTTGACTTCTCACATTTCCACCACCTTATCCATCTATTTTGATATCACTAATTCTTTACTGTTGCCCCATTTTCCCCATTACTGCACTTGCAGTGAAGCGCAGTGACCCAAAGTGCACACAGTGCGTTTTTGGTGCGTTTTGTCTGCACAGAAATGGGCCAAAAATGCATTGTAAACCTTCTCCCATGGTTTCCTATGACATTTTGCAAGTTCTTTGATCAGAATTTATCCTGACTGAATTTCATGTGCAGAAAAAGAAGCAGCATGTCCATTCTTTTTGCGTTTTCGCCTGCATTTTTCCTATACAATGCACTGGAAAAACGCAATGCAAATCTGCAGGCAAAACCACATAAAAAAACACATGAAAACGCATCAAAACGCTGCGTATTTATCTCAGCGTTTTTGCTGCCAATAGATGCAGGAACGCTGCAGAAATTTTCCTGATCGTGCGCACATAGCCAATACATCAAAACTTACTAGAAATAGCAACTGAAAGAGATCTACACAGATAGTGCCACAGAAACCAACAGTGCCAGACAGATGGTGCCCCTAAAAGTAATTGTGCCCAACAGATGGTAATAGTGAACCTCAGAGTGAGTACCCTAAAGAGTAAAAGTGTCATACAAATGCACAAATGCACAAAGCATGGGAAACAAACAAGGAGAATTGGAACTACTAACGCAGGAAAAGAAAAATGATGTCATTGGAATCACTGAAACTTGGTGGGACGATACACATGATTGGAACACAAGGCTAAAAGGATACAACTTATTTGCAAGAAACAGACTTGATAAACGAGGAGGAGGTGTCGCATTGTATGTTAGAAAAGCGTATATCTGCACAGAGATTGAAGCAGAGACTGGGAGTTCTGTGGAAACTGTTTGGGCAAGAATACAAGGAGAGAACAACAGAAAGGACACCATTGCAGGCATTTACTACAGGCCACCTGGGCAAAATGAAGATATGGATGAACTCTTTATGTATCAAATGACCAAGTTCTCCAAAAAATATGACGTAGTGGTCATGGGAGATTTCAACTATCCAGACATTTGTTGGGAATCTCTCTCAAGTAATGCTAACAGGTCAAGCAAATTCTTATCCTCTCTTGCTGACAACTTTATCTTCCAAAAGGTAGGAGAGAAAACAAGGGGATCTGCTACTTTGGATCTAATCCTTATAAACAGGGAGGAAATGATTGAGGAGGTAAAAGTGGCTGGGGCGCTAGGAGGCAGCGATCATGCTATTATAGAATTTTGGATAACTAGAGGAGGAAGACATGTGAAGACTGAAACTTCAAGGTTAGATTTCAGAAAGGCAGATTTTAAGCGACTCAGAAAGAGAATAGGAGGGATCCAATGGCTGGATATCCTTAAGGACAAAAATGTCCTGGAAGGATGGGAAATTTTTAAAAATGAGATTCTCAAACCACAATCGTTAACAATCCCAAAAAGTAGGAAAAATGGGAAGCATTTAAGGAAACCAGGATGGATGAACACAGAAATTAAACACATGCTAAAAATAAAGAAAGAAATGTTTATCAAATGGAAAGAGGGAGGCATATCTAAAGAAGATTATAATGCAGTCTGCAGATCCTGTAGGGCACGTATCAGGTTAGCTAAAGCTGACAATGAATTAAGGCTTACAAGAGATGTCAAAAGCAATAAAAAAGGATTTTGGGGGTATGTCAAAAGTAAAAAAAAGTCAAAGATGCTATAGGATTTTTACAGGATGAAAATGGTGAAATGGTAAGAAAGGATGTTGAGAAGGCAGAACTTTTTAATTCCTATTTTGCATCAGTTTTCTCTCAGAAAGAAAATGTAACATCAACTGATCTTCACTGTCCTATTAAAGGAATAGAAAAATCCACCTTATTTGTAAACAGAAAGATTGTGAGGGAATATTTAGCTAACATAAGTGAGTTCAAGTCTCCAGGTCCAGATGAATTACACCCCAGAGTACTGAAGGAGATCGTAGAAGAAATTTTAGAACCACTCTCCATAATCTTTGAAAATTCTTGGAGAACAGGAGAAGTCCCAGAAGACTGGAGAAGAGCAAATGTTGTTCCTATCTTCAAAAAGGGGAAGAAGGTGGACCCAGGGAACTATATGCCGGTGAGTCTGACTTCTATACCAGGAAAGATCTTTGAACAAATTATTAAACAACATGTATGTAAGTACCTGGTTAAGAATGAAGTGATTAACCAGAGTCAGCATGGGTTTGCAACTAACAAGTCATGTCAGACTAACTTAATTTCCTTCTATGACAGAATCACTGACTGGGTGGACAGGGAAATGCTGTAGATATAGTATATCTTGACTTCAGCAAAGCATTTGACAAAGTATCTCACACCATCCTTATTGAAAAAATGACCAAGTATGGAATGGACAAGGCAACTGTTAGGTGGATTCATAACTGGCTTAGTGATCGGACTCAAAGAGTGGTCGTAAATGGCTTCACATCCAGTTGGATGAATGTCTCAAGTGGGGTACCACAGGGCTCTGTCCTGGGACCTGTATTGTTCAACATCTTTATCAATGATTTAGATGAAGGAATTGAGGGTAAACTGATTAAATTTGCTGATGACACAAAGCTAGGAGGGATAGCTAACACCAGAGAAGAGAGAGAGAGGATTCAAAAAGACCTACATAAACTGGAGCAGTGGGCTGCAACTAACAGAATGTTTTTTTATCAGGGAAAAATGCAAAGTACAACATCTTGGCAATAAAAATGAAAAAAGCATATACAGAATGAGATGAATACAGCTAAGCAGCAGCACATGTGAAAAAGACTTAGGTATACTAATAGATCATAGACTGAACATGAGTCAACAGTGTGATGCAGCAGCAAAAAAGGCAAATACTATTCTGGGATGTATTAACAGAAGCATAGAGTCTAGATCACGTGACGTCATTATCACACTTTACTCCTCTTTGGTCAGACCTCATCTGGAATACTGTGTCCAGTTTTGGGCACCACATTTTAAAAAAGACATTGACAAACTGGAGCAAGTTCAGAGAAGAGCGACCAGAATGGTGACCGGTCTGCAAACCATGTCCTATGAGGAACGGTTACAGAATTTGGGAATGTTTAGCTTGCAAAAAAGAAGACTGAGAGGAGACTTAATAGCTGTCTATAAATATCTCAAGGGCTGTCACATTGTAGAAGGATCATCTTTATTCTCATTTGCACAAGGAAAGACTAGAAGCAATGGAATGAAACTGAATGGGAGGAGACAGATTAGATATTAGAAAAAACTTTTTGACAGTTATTGTGATCAATGAGTGGAACAGGCTGCCACGAGAGGTGGTGAGTTCCCCTTCAATGGACGTCTTCAAACAGAGGCTGGACAGACATCTATCTGAGATGATTTAGTGAATCCTGCTTTGAGCAGGGGGTTGGACCAGATGACCCAGGAGGTCCCTTCCAACTCTACCATTCTATGATTCTATGTTCATTTGTGCCCTACACAATAATAGTCTTATCAGTTTCCTCAATAATGCTCCATGGGGGAACTATAATGTGTGGGGGAAAGTGCTGTGGAGGCACCAAAATCTATGAGGAATCACTGTGGGTGCGTTACTGTGAGAGGGAAATCATTGTTGGGGCCCTGTAGAGGTGGCACTGTGAAGGCATCATACTATGTAGAGGATTGCACTATGGGGCACCATACTCTGTGAAGGGGCACAGCAGGGGCAGGGGACACACTACATATTGTACAGCAGAGTAAAAATTCTCCTCTTAGCATTTTTTAGGAATATTTTTAGCCAAACTGGAGTATGTAATTTACAATATTTCAGATTTGCAACACTAAGGAATACACAATGTTACAAGCGTATGATTTATGCCCGGAAACATAGCGATCTTATAACAATGACTGAGGCGATTCTAAACCGATATTGCCTAGTATGCTAAATATAATAATCAGAACGAGTGCAGTGGACTTTATTCATGGAGATTGCCGTTCCCTGCTGGAGAGAGGTTCCAATATTTAAAGGGAAATTATCATTTTAAGTAACTTTTAAGAATAAGCTGCCATGTGTGTACATTTTGGAATATCACTATACCTGGTCATTTTTTTTTACTTTTATCCTGTATTTTCACCAGTTTTCGCCTCTACAGGAGAAGAATTCCTGTTTTTCTCTTTGGTTGCAGACAGCAGGGTCGGCTCCAGGCTTTCGTAGGCCCCGGGCGAAAGAGTCTCAGTGGGCCCCTTTAATACATACCAGGATTCATGGTGCAGATACGGCAGAGAAATATATATATATATATATATATAGTACAAGGCCAAAGATTTCACTTACTTCTTACATTACATGAGTGATATCTATTGTAAATTCTACAATAGCTCAGAAACCGGCGATAACTGGCAGCGCACAGTGCAGACCGGACAGTATAGTCCTCCATACGGTTTACTGACCCCATATAATCTCCCATACGGTATAATGGGAACTTCATAGTCCTCCATACAGTATAATGGGCCCCATATAATGCTACATACAGAATAATGAGAACAATACCGTATACTGCTTCATACAGAATAATTGGCCCCATATAATGCTCCATACAGAATAATGGACCTCATATATTGCTTCAAACAGAATAATGCACTCCAATTCAATGCTCCATGCAGAATAATGGGCCCCATATTGTGCTCCATACAGAATAATGGACCCCATATAATACTCCATAGAGAATAATGGACCCCATATAATTCTCCATACAGAATAATGAGCCCCATATAATGCTCTATAGAGAATAATAAAATAGTGGACCCCATATAATGCTCCATACAGAATAATGGACCCCATATAATGCTCCATACAGACTAATGCACCCCATATTATGCTCCATACAGAATAATGGACCCCATATAATGCTCCATAGAGAATAATCGACCCCATATAATTCTCCATACAGAATAATGAGCCCCATATAATGCTCAATAGAGAATAATAGAATAATGGACCCCATATAATGCTTCATACAGAATAATGGACCCCATACAGTGCTGGCCAAAAGTATTGGCACCCCTGCAATTCTGTCAGATAATACTCAATTTCTTCCTGAAAATGATTGCAATCACAAATTCTTTGGTATTATCTTCATTTAATTTGCTTGCAAGGAAAAAACACAAAAGAGAATGAAGCAAAAATCAAATCATTGATCATTTCACACAAAACTCCAAAAATGGGCCAGACAAAAGTATTGGCACCCTCAGCCTAATACTTTAGCCAAAATAACTGCGAACAACCGCTTCCGGTAACCATCAATGAGTTTCTTACAATGCTCTGCTGGAATTGTAGACCATTCTTCTTTGGCAAACTGCTCCAGGTCCCTGATATTTGAAGGGTGCCTTCTCCAAACTGCCATTTTGAGATCTCTCCACAGGTGTTCTATGGGATTCAGGTCTGGACTCATTGCTGGCCACCTTAGAAGTCTCCAGTGCTTTCTCTCAAACCATTTTATAGTGCTTTTGGAAGTGTGTTTTGGGTCATTGTCCTGCTGGAAGACCCATGACCTCTGAGGGAGACCCAGCTTTCTCACACTGGTCCCTACATTATGCTGCAAAATTTGTTGGTAGTCTTCAGACTTCATAATGCCATGCACACGGTCAAGCAGTCCAGTGCCAGAGGCAGCAAAGCAACCCCAAAACATCAGGGATCCTCCGCCATGTTTGACTGTAGGGACCGTGTTCTTTTCTTTGAATGCCTCTTTTTTTTTCCTGTACACTCTATGTTGATGCTTTTTGCCAAAAAGCTCTACTTTTGTCTCATCTGACCAGAGAACATTCTTCCAAAACATTTTAGGCTTTCTCAGGTAAGTTTTGGCAAACTCCAGCCTGGCTTTTTTATGTCTCAGGGTAAGAAGTGGGGTCTTCCTGGGTATCCTACCATACAGTCCCTTTTCATTCAGAGGCCGACGGATAGTACGGGTTGACACTGTTGTACCCTCGGACTGCAGGGCAGCTTGAACTTGTTTAGATGTTAGTCGAGGTTCTTTATCCACCATCCGCACAATCTTGCGTTGAAATCTCTCGTCAATTTTTCTTTTCCGTAGACATCTAGGGAGGTTAGCCACAGTGCCATGGGCTTTAAACTTCTTGATGACACTGTGCACGGAAGACACAGGAACATTCAGGTCTTTGGAGATGGACTTGTAGCCTTGAGATTGCTCATGCTTCCTCACAATTTGGTTTCTCAAGTCCTCAGACAGTTCTTTGGTCTTCTTTCTTTTCTCCATGCTCAATGTGGTACACACAAGGACACAGGAAAGAGGTTGAGTCAACTTTAATCCATGTTAACTGGCTGCAAGTGTGATTTAGTTATTGCCAACACCTGTTAGGTGCCACAGGTAAGTTACAGGTGCTGTTAATTACACGAATTAGAGAAGCATCACATGATTTTTCAAAGGGTGCCAATACTTTTGTCCACCCCCTTTTTTAGGTTTGGTGTGGAATTATATCCAATTTGGCTTTAGGACAATTCTTTTTGTGTTTTTTTCATTGAAGTCAAATTAAATGAAGAGAATAATACCAAAGAATTTCTGATTGCAATCATTTTCAGTGTCGTGAAAGCTCATCAAGAGAATGCCAAGAGTGTTATCCGTGTACACGGTGAACCGGGAAGAAGCGAGGTAGTGCTTAAAGCGTTCGGTGACTGCCCACACCACTGCCAGGAACTCTAGCTTAAATGAGCTGTAATTTTCAGGGTTTCTTTCGGTGGGTCGCAGTTTTCGGCTGGCGTAAGCAATTACCCGTTCTTTTCCCTGCTGGATCTGGGACAGTACGGCTCCTAGCCCGATGTTACTGGCGTCGGTGTAGAGGATAAAGGGCTGGCTATAATCAGGGTACGCCAGGATGTCATCCCCCGTGAAGGCCATCTTCAGCTGGCGGAAGGACTCTTCCTCTAGCTTCTCCCATCTGAAGGGTGGCTTCTGGTTCTTGGCCTTCCTGGACTGGCCTATCAGGAGGTCCTGCATAGGAGCTGCCTTTTTGGTGAAACCGGGAATAAACCTTCGGTAGTAGCCTACCAACCCGAGGAACTGCCTCACTTCCTTTACGCTGGAGGGGCTTGGCCATTCCTTAATTGCGGTGATCTTATCAGGGTCGGGAGCCACTCCGTCAGCACTCACCACGTGTCCCAGGTACTGCACCTTTGGCTTCAGGAGGTGACACTTAGAGGGTTTCACCTTCAGGCCGTAACTTGCCAGGGCTTCGAACACTTCCGCCAGGTGTTTCAGGTGGTCCTCATAAGTCTTGGAATATACGATGACATCGTCCAGGTACAACAGGACCGTCTCGAAGTTTTCTGTGTCCCAGACAGCACTCCATTAATCGCTGGAAGGTTCCTGGTGCATTGCAGAGTCCGAACGGCATACAAGTAAACTCGCTAAGTCCCATCGGGGTGGTGAATGCGGTCTTCTCCCGGTCCGCCTCTGCTACAGGAACCTGCCAGTACCCGCTAGTGAGATCCAAGGTAGAGAAGAAGTTAGCAGATTTTAAAGCAGCCAAAGACTCCTCTATCCTTGGTAAGGGGTACGCATCCTTGTGTGTGATACGGTTGATTTTCCGGTAATCTACACACATCCTCATGGTGTTGTCTTTCTTTTTGACTAAGACTAGTGGGGCTGCCCAGGGGCTACAGCTATCCCTGATTACCCCAGCCTCCTTCATGTCTCTAAGCATCCCCTTGGCGTGTTGGTAGTGTGCAGGGGGTACGGGTCGATACCTCTCTTTTATGGGAGGATGGTCTCCCGTGGGGATGTGGTGTTCTACCCCCTTGACTCGCCCGAAGTCTAACGGGTGTTTACTAAACACTCTCTCGTACTCTTGAACCACCCGGTAGACTCCCTGTTTCTGGTGGGAGGGAGTGGAGTCAGTACCCAAATGTAGTTGCTGACACCAATCCTCCATTATTTTCTTAGAGCCGTTACCTTCCTCCGGGTGAGATGGAGGCAAGGGTTCCACAGACTGTATAGAGTTTTGGTTGATGGTATATAATTTGGCTAGCGTGGCATACCGGGGTAGGTACACTTCCCTCTTCCCGATATTTATTATGCGAACGGGCACCCTCCCATGGCGTACATCAACCACCCCCCGGGCTGTCAAAATGGTGGGCCTACTGTCTGAATAGACTGGTTCTACCATTGCCTGGTAATCTCTACCTCTCAGACCAATAGCTGCCCGGCACCAAATCATCATTTCACTTTTCGGGGGCATGGCAATAGGGAAAGGGTCACACATTCTTACGCTACCAATCTCACCGCCGGAGAGTTCCACCTGTTGCCGTCGCATCAGTGCCCGGATCTCTTTCTGGAGCACTCGCTGCTGGCCGGAGCTGGCGTTCTTGGCAACCTGCTGTAAAATGAAAATCACCTCTGCAAGACAATTTTCAATCACATTAGTTCCTAAAGTTATCTTTGGGTGACTCTCGCGCTTGTCAATGTCTACAATGATCAGTCCCTGCGCTGCCAGTTCGACTCGACCGATTTTAATGGTCATCTCTTTAAATCCGATCTGTGGCACGGGCTGACCATTACTGGCGATGATACTCAAGTCGTCGTCAGGGTAGCGGGTTATATCCGAGTCATTCCAGTACTGCTTGAAGAGCACGTACAGGATGGTGGTGACTTGTGACCCGGTGTCCAGTAGGGCACTCATAGGAATGCCATCCAGTACCACAGGCAAGACTGGACGTCCTCCCACATATTTGTCGCGCCAGTTCGATGGGCCTGGTGATCTTTTTCCTGGGGGTTCGCCCTCTACCCCAGGTTGTGCCAGTTTAAAGGACAGTACCTTGCCATATGTCCGGGTTGATTGCAGCGGCGGCAGATGGGTTGTCCGTCCTCGTTGTATCGGTCGCTGGGTCTTCCTCTGGCCGGTGGGGTCCTCCTTGGTCGACGCCACGGGATGTCCTCCGGTCCGGATGCCAGCTGGATCTTCCCTGGAGTGGAAACCTGTAAAGACTGCACAGTTCGGGTTAGCGCAGCAACGCTTTTAGCTAGCTCTTGGACCTGATGGTGCAAGTCTGGAGCCGGGTCATTGTTCAAAGCCTGCGCATCAGCTCCCACTGGCCCTGCCGACAAGGGTGCCGCCTCCTGGTGGTAAGCGGTAGCAGGGCGCCTGTGGGCCACAACGCCACCCGGTGCCGGTTCTCGGAGCACCCGGATGGCTCTGTCCTTGAACTGTGCAAAGTCTAGATGAGGATCCTGTAAGGCTATGGCCCGCAACTGGGTTCGGTGGACATTGCAATATAATCCCTCTATAAATTGTTCGGTCAACAGCCTGTCCTCGTTTCCCACGCTGTCAGGGTCGGTCTGCTTAATGGCTCTCAGGGCCTCTTGTAGGTTTAGTGCATAGTCCCTTATACTCTCATGTGCTCGCTGCTTGCACCCATAGAATCTAAGCTTAATCTCGGCTGAGGTGCGGGTATCAAAGGTGTCCCTCAGCCGGGTTAGTATCCCTGCGACAGTCCTCCTCCCAGATGGCCAGGACTTTACCTCCCTTTGGGCTGCCCCGGTTAGTTGGGCCACCAGGATGCTCACTTTTTGCTCTTCTGTGAGGGGGTACACCTGGAAGAGGCTATCCAGCTTTTCTCTAAAGTCATTCAGGGTATGTGACTCCCCTGAGTACTGGGGTAGCCAAGCTGCTCCCGGGATATAGGGCATGGTGAAAGGCATGACTGCAGCAGCGGTGGCGCTGGCGGGGGTTGAGGCAGTGAAGCCCTCCTCCGTATCCGACATCTTCCTCCCCCCTAGTGGACCGTGGCCTACCTTGCGATGATCCTCTTCCGTAGGCCGCGGCTCCGCAGTGGATCGTCAGGGTTGAGGACCTTCCGTCGCGCTCCTGTGACGTCGGCGTCTGCTGGGCTCCTTCCAGGACCTTACGCGACGTCCGGACGTGAGGCGGGGCTTCAGTTCTCGCGCGCTTTCGGAGTCCACGCCCCTCTTCTTCCCGCGCGGCGTCTTCAAGATGGCGTCCAACGGCGGGAAAACTCCACGGATGGCGGGAAGAAGGCTGAAGATGGCGCCGGATGGCGGGAAAACTTCGCGGATGGCGGGAAGAAGGCTGAAGATGGCGCCGGATGGCGGGAATCTTCACCGATGGCGGGAAGAAGGCTGAAGATGGCGCCGGATGGCGGGAATCTTCACCACAGGTAAGTTTTAAAAGTCTCTTTTTCAGGCACGCAGTACCCGGTGGTTGCGGGCACGAAATCCTGCCGACTACGCCAAATGTTGACGCGCCCCTGGGCCTGAGTCGCGCAGCGTTGCGCACGCGGGAGCCTACCCGGAGCCGGATCTGATAGGGGTAGTAGTCTCGTGGCGGTGACCCGGTCCGTGCCCAGGGAGTCAGACTAAGTGGCGGTATGTTAGCAGTAGATGTTGGATGACTACGCCACCCGTTGAATGCAGCTATGGAGCTGCCGCTGCAGGGCAGACCGCTGAGGCCGGTGGAAGGATGGTGCAGCGTGGATGGTATAATCCCCAACGGGAGGGGTATGGCCTCAGGGCAGCCGACGTGGATGATGGGGGTAGCAGGAACCACTCAGAGACGATGCGGTGTAGTTCAGGGTCTTTACTGGTGACAAAGATAGACCCTCCCGGAGTACTTGCTAGCGATCGGGGCCTGGTCAGTCCTTGAGCAGATGGGATCTCCCCTGGCCAGGCGGAGTTGTAGGCCTTCCCAACTAACTGTACTCTTCTGGCTACCTTGCTAGAGGCGGGTAAAAGTAGCCCACGTCCCTGAGTGTACCGTGTGGTGCTCACCCGTATGGCCGGTGACTCGGGGCCTTCTAATGGCTTCCGCTCCACGACGGCGGTGCTGGTCCCACGCGTGTGACCGTGCCTTCGGGTTTCTGGGCCAGAGGACCTGAAATCCCCTGCCGGTCGGTTTCTGCTGCTGGGTATGGATTAGTCCCCACAGCCTCGGACTCCGGGTCCGGTGATAACTTCTCAGTCAGGGCGAGCTCTGCAGCTGCCAGCCCCTGACTCCTTGTAGCACTGCTCCCACAGAGCTCCTGTTGTTTCTTCCTATGGCTGCTTCTCTTCTCTACTCTTCTTCTACTCTGTTCTCCTAACCCTGCCTCAGCCCCAAGTTTATATAGGGGAAGTTCTTCCACTCCCAGGACTGGGCAGGAGGTGTGGCATGCATAGGATTCCTGACCAAGAGACCTCCCACCTGCTCTCAGACATAATATTGCTATTATTGTGGAGACCAGACCCCTGGGGTGCCACATTTACATGGCCCCGCATAGTGCTCCGTACTGTATACATGGCCCCGCATAGTGCTCGTACTGTATACATGTCCCTCCATAGTGCTTTGTACTGTATACATGGCCCCGCATAGTGCTCCGTAATGTATACACGGCCCCCGCATTGGGCTCGGTACTACTATATACATGGCCCTGCTTAGTGCTCCGTACTGTATACATGGCCCCGCATAGTGCTCCGTACTGTATGCATGTCCTCGCATAGTGCTACCTACCGTATACATGGTCCCGCATAGTGCTCCGTATTATATATATGGCCACGCATAGAGCTCCATACTGTACATACTGTATACATGGCCCCGCATAGTGCTGCACACACTATAAATGGCCCTGCATAGTGCTCCGTACTGTATGCATGGCTCCGCATAGTGCTCCGTACTACTGTATACATGGCCACGCATAGTGCTCCGTACTACTGTATACATGGCCCCGCATAGTGCTCCGTACTGTATACATGGCCCCGCATAGTGCTCCGTACTGTATACACGGCCCCCGCATTGTGCTCGGTACTACTTTATACATGGCCCTGCTTAGTGCTCCGTACTGTATACATGGCCCAGAATCGTACTCCGTACTGTATACATGGCCCCCATAGTGCTCCCTACTGTATACATGGTCCCATATACTGCTCTGTTTTGTATATATGGCCCCGCATAGTGCTGCACACAGTATACATGGCCCCGCATAGTGCTCCGTACTGTATGCATGTCCCCCGAATAGTGCTCCGTACTGTAATCATGGCCCCGCATAGTGCTCCGTACTGTATCCACGGCCCCGCATAGTGCTTCGTACTCTGTATACGGCCCCCGCATAGTGCTCTGTACTGTATACATGGCCCCCGCATAGTGCTCCGTATTCTATAGGTGGCCCTGCATAGTGCTCAGTACTGTATACATGGCCCTGCATAGTGCTCCATACTGTATACATGGACCCTGCATAGTGCTCCGTACTGTATGCATGGCCCCGCATAGTGCTCCGTACTGTATGCATGGTCTCGCATAGTGCTCCGTACCGTATACATGGCCCCGCATAGTGCTTCCTACTGTATACATGGCCCCGCATAATGCTCCGTACTACTATATACATGGCCCCGCATAGTGCTCCGTACTATATACATTGCCCCGCACACTGCTCTGTTTTGTATACATGGCCCCGCAGAGTGCTGCACACAGTATACATGGCCCCGCATAGTGCTAAGTACTGTATACATGGCCCCGCATAGTGCTCCGTACTGTATACATATCCCCCGCATAGTGCTCTGTACTGTATACACGGCCTCGCATAGTGTTCCATATTGTATACACGGGCCCGCATAGTGCTCCGTACTCTATATACTGCCCCCGCATAGTGCTCTGTACTGTATACATGGCCCCCGCATAGTGCTCCATACTGTATACATGGCCCTGCATAGTGCTGCACTCAGTATACATGGCCCCGCATACTGCTCCATATTGTATACATGGCCCCCATCGTGCTCCGTACTCTATATAGGACCCCAGAAAAGTGCTCTGTACTATATACATGTCCCCGGCATAGTGCTCCATACCATATACATGTTCCCCGCATAGTGCTCCGTACTATATACATGGCCCGGTATAGTGCTCCATACTGTATACATGGCCCTGCATAGTGCTGCACTCAGTATACATGGCCCTGCATAGTGCTCCGTACTGTATACATGGCGCAGCATAGTGCTCCCTACTGTATACATGGCCCCGCATAGTGCTCCGTACTGTATACATGGCCCCGCATAGTGCTCTCTACTGTATACATGGCCCCACATAGTGGTCCCTACTGTATACATGGCCCCGCATAGTGATCCATACTGTATACATGGCCCCGCATAGTGCTCCGTACTGTATACATGGCCCCGCATAGTGCTCCGTACTGTATACATGGCCCCGCATAGTGCTCCATATTGTATACACGGCCTCGCATAGTGCTCCGTACTCTATACATGGCCCTGCATAGTGCTCCGTAATGTACACATGGCACCCGCATAGTGCTCTGTACTGTATACATGGCACCCGCATAGTGCTCTGTACTGTATACACGGCCCTGAATAGTGCTCCGTACTGTATACATGTCCCCACATAGTGCTTCGTACTGTATACATGGCCCCGCATAGTGCTCCGTACTACTATATACATGGCCACGCATAGTGCTCCGTACTGTATACACAGCCCCCGGATTGTGCTCAATACTACAATATACATGGCCCCGCATATTGATCTGTTTTGTATATATGGCCCCGCATAGTGCTGCACACAGTATACATTGCCCCGCACAGTGCTCCATACGTATACATGGCCCCGCATAGTGCTCCGTACTGTATCCACTGCCCCGCATAGTGCTCCGTACTCTATATACGGCCCCCGAATAGTGCTCCGTACTCTATACATGGCCCTGCATAGTGCTCCGTACTGTATACACTGCCCCGCATAGTGCTCTGTACTGTATGCATGGCCCCGCATAGTGCTCCGTACTGTATGCATGGCCTCGCATCGTGCTCCGTACTGTATACATGGCCCTGCATAGCGCTCCGTACTGTATACACGGCCCAGCATAGTGCTCCGTACTGTATGCATGGCCCAGCATAGTGCTCCGTACTGTATACATGGCCCGCATAGTGCTCCGTACTGTATACATGGCCCCGCATAGTGCTCCGTACTGTATACTTGGCCCCGCATAGTGCTCCGTACTATATACATGTCCCCGCATAGTACTCCGTACTGTATACATGTCCAACGCATAGTGCTTCGTACTGTATACATGGCCCCGCATAATGCTCCATACTAATATATACATGGCCCCGCATAATGCTCCATACTACTATATACATGGCCCCGCATACTGCTCTGTTTTGTATATATGGCCCCGCATAGTGCTGCACACAGTATACATGGCCCCGCATAGTGCTCCGTACTGTAAAAATGGCCCCGCATAGTGCTCCGTACTGTATACATGTCCCCCGCATAGTGCTCTCTACTGCATTCATGGCCCCGCATAGTGCTCCGTACTGTATACACGGCTCCGCATAGTGCTCCATATTGTATACACGGGCCCGCGTAGTGCTCCGAACTGTATACATGGCCCCCGCATAGTGCTCCGTACTCTATACGTGGCCCTACATAGTGCTCCATACTGTATACATGGCCCCGCATATTGCTTCGTACTGTACAGATGGCTCCGCATAGTGCTCCGTACTGTATACATGGCCCCTCATACTGCTCCATATTGTATACACGGGCCCGCATCGTGCTCTGTACTCTATATACGGCCCCCGCATAGTGCTCTGTACAGTATACATGGCCCCACATAGAGCTCCATACTGTATACATGGCCCCGCATAGTGCTCCGTACTGTATACATGTCATCCGCATAGTGCTCCGTACTGTATACATGGCCCCGCATAGTGCTCCGTACTGTATACATGGCCCCGAATAGGGCTCCATACTGTATACATGGCCCCGCATATTACTCCGTACTGTATACATGTCCCCCGCATAGTGCTCTGTACTGTATACATGGCCCCGCATAATGCTCCGTACTACTATATACATGGCCCCGCATAGTACTCCGTACTGTATACACGGCCCCTGCATTGTGCTCAGTAATACTGTATACATGGCCCCGCATAGTGCTCCGTACTGTATACATGGCTCCCGCATAGTGCTTTGTACTGTATACATGGCCCCGCATAGTGCTCCGTACTGTATACATGGCCCCGCATAGTGCTCCATACTGTATACATGGCCCAGCATAGTGCTCTGTACTGTATACATGGCCCCGCATAGTGCTCCGTACTCTATACACGGACCACATAGTGCTCCGTACTGTATAGATGGCCCCGCATAGTGCTGCACACAGTATAAATGGCCCCGCATAGTGCTCCCTACTGTATACATGGCCCCGCATAGTGCTCCCTACTCTATACATGGCCCCACATAGTGCTCCCTACTGTATACATGGCCCCGCATAGTGCTCCGTACTGTATACATGGCCCCGCATAGTGCTCCGTACTGTATACACGGCCCAGCATAGTGCTTCGTACTCTATACATGGCCCCGCATACTGCTCTGTTTTGTATATATGGCCCCGCATAGTGCTGCACACAGTATCCATGGCCCCACATAGCGCTCCGTACTGTATACATGGCCCAGCATAGTGCTCCCTACTGTATACATGGCCCCACATAGTTCTCCGTACTGTATATACGGCCCATCATAGTGCTCCATATTGTATACACGGGCCCGCATATTGCTCCGTACTCTATATGCGGCCCCCGCATACTGCTCTGTACTGTATACATGGCTCCCGTATAGTGCTCCGTACTGTATATATGGCCCCGCATAGTGCTCCGTACGCAAACATGACCCCGCATAGTGCACCTACGTATACATGGCCCCGCATAGTGCTCCGTACTCTATATACGGCCCCCGCATAGTGCTCCGTATTGTATACATGTCCCCTCATAGTGCTTCGTACTGTATACATGGCCCCGCATAGTGCTCCGTACTGTATCCACGGCCCCGCATAGTGCTTCATATTGTATACCCAGCCCCGCATAGTGCTCCGTACTCTATATACGGCCCCCGCATAGTGCTCCGTATTGTATACATGTCCCCTCATAGTGCTTCGTACTGTATACATGGCCCCGCATAGTGCTCCGTACTGTATACACGGCCCCCGCATTGTGCTCGGTACTACTATATACATGGCCCCGCATAGTGCTCCGTACTGTATACATGGCCCCGCATAGTGCTCCGTACTGTATACATGGCCCCGCATAGTGCTCCATATTGTATACATGGTCCTGCATACTGCTCTGTTTTGTATATATGGCCCCGCATAGTACTGCACACAGTATACATGGCTCCGCATAGTGCTCCGTACGCAAACATGACCCCGCATAGTGCCCCTACATATACATGGCCCCGCATAGTGCTCCTTACTGTATATATGGCCCCGCATAGTGCTCCTTACTCTATATACGGCCCCCGCATAGTGCTCTGTACTGCATACATGGCCCCCGCATAGTGCTCCGTACTCTATACGTGGCCCTGCATAGTTCTCCCTACTGTATATATGGCCTCGCATAGTGCTCCGTACTGTATACATGGTCCCGCATAGTGCTCCATACTGTATACATAGCCCCGCACAGTGCTCTGTACTGTATACATGGCCCCGCATAGTGCTCCATACTGTATACATGGCCCTGCATAGTGCTCTATACTATATACATGGCCCTGCATAGTGCTCCGTACTGTATACATGGCCCCGCAAAGTACTCCGTACTGTATACATGTCCCCCTCATAGTGCTCTGTACTGTATACATGGCCCCGCATAATGCTCCGTACTACTATATACATGGCCCCGCATAGTACTCCGTACTGTATACACGGCCCCTGCATTGTGCTCAGTAATACTGTATACATGGCCCCGCATAGTGCTCCGTACTGTATACATGGCTCCCGCATAGTGCTTTGTACTGTATACATGGCCCCGCATAGTGCTCCATACTGTATACATGGCCCAGCATAGTGCTCTGTACTGTATACATGGCCCCGCATAGTGCTCCGTACTCTATACACGGACCACATAGTGCTCCGTACTGTATAGATGGCCCCGCATAGTGCTGCACACAGTATAAATGGCCCCGCATAGTGCTCCCTACTGTATACATGGCCCAGCATAGTGCTCCCTACTCTATACATGGCCCAGCATAGTGCTCTGTACTGTATACATGGCCCCGCATAGTGCTCCGTACTCTATACACGGACCGCATAGTGCTCCGTACTGTATAGATGGCCCCGCATAGTGCTGCACACAGTATAAATGGCCCCGCATAGTGCTCCCTACTGTATACATGGCCCTGCATAGTGCTCCCTACTGTATACATGGCCCCGCATAGTGCTCCCTACTCTATACATGGCCCCACATAGTGCTCCCTACTGTATACATGGCCCCGCATAGTGCTCCGTACTGTATACATGGCCCCGCATAGTGCTCCGTACTGTATACACGGCCCAGCATAGTGCTTCGTACTCTATACATGGCCCCGCATACTGCTCTGTTTTGTATATATGGCCCCGCATAGTGCTGCACACAGTATCCATGGCCCCACATAGCGCTCCGTACTGTATACATGGCCCAGCATAGTGCTCCCTACTGTATACATGGCCCCACATAGTTCTCCGTACTGTATATACGGCCCATCATAGTGCTCCATATTGTATACACGGGCCCGCATATTGCTCCGTACTCTATATGCGGCCCCCGCATACTGCTCTGTACTGTATACATGGCTCCCGTATAGTGCTCCGTACTGTATATATGGCCCCGCATAGTGCTCCGTACGCAAACATGACCCCGCATAGTGCACCTACGTATACATGGCCCCGCATAGTGCTCCGTACTCTATATACGGCCCCCGCATAGTGCTCCGTATTGTATACATGTCCCCTCATAGTGCTTCGTACTGTATACATGGCCCCGCATAGTGCTCCGTACTGTATCCACGGCCCCGCATAGTGCTTCATATTGTATACCCAGCCCCGCATAGTGCTCCGTACTCTATATACGGCCCCCGCATAGTGCTCCGTATTGTATACATGTCCCCTCATAGTGCTTCGTACTGTATACATGGCCCCGCATAGTGCTCCGTACTGTATACACGGCCCCCGCATTGTGCTCGGTACTACTATATACATGGCCCCGCATAGTGCTCCGTACTGTATACATGGCCCCGCATAGTGCTCCGTACTGTATACATGGCCCCGCATAGTGCTCCATATTGTATACATGGTCCTGCATACTGCTGTGTTTTGTATATATGGCCCCGCATAGTACTGCACACAGTATACATGGCTCCGCATAGTGCTCCGTACGCAAACATGACCCCGCATAGTGCCCCTACATATACATGGCCCCGCATAGTGCTCCTTACTGTATATATGGCCCCGCATAGTGCTCCTTACTCTATATACGGCCCCCGCATAGTGCTCTGTACTGCATACATGGCCCCCGCATAGTGCTCCGTACTGTATACATGGTCCCGCATAGTGCTCCATACTGTATACATAGCCCCGCACAGTGCTCTGTACTGTATACATGGCCCCGCATAGTGCTCCGTACTATATACGTGGCCCTGCATAGTTCTCCCTACTGTATACATGGCCTCGCATAGTGCTCCGTACTGTATACATGGTCCCGCATAGTGCTCCATACTGTATACATAGCCCCGCACAGTGCTCTGTACTGTATACATGGCCCCGCATAGTGCTCCATACTGTATACATGGCCCTGCATAGTGCTCTATACTATATACATGGCCATGCATAGTGCTCAGTACTGTATACATGGCCCCGCATAGTGCTCTATACTATATACATGGCCATGCATAGTGCTCAGTACTGTATACATGGCCCCGCAAAGTACTCCGTACTGTATACATGTCCCCCTCATAGTGCTCCGTACTGTATACATGGCCCTGTATAGTGCTCCATACTGTACATACGACCCAGCATAGTGCTGCACTCAGTATTCATGGCTCCGCATAGTGCTCCGTACTGTATACATGTCACCCGCATAGTGCTTCATACTGTATACATGGCCCCGCATAATGCTCCGTACTACTATATACATGGCCCTGCATAGTTCTCCGTACTGTATACATGGCCCCGCATAGTGCTCCGTACTACTATATACATGGTCCCGCATAGTGCTCCATACTACTGTATACATGGCCCCGCATAGTACTCCATACTGTATACAAGGCTCCCGCATAGTGCTCAGTACTACTATATACATGGTCCCGCATAGTGTTCTGTACTGTATACATGGCCCCGCATAGTGCTCCGTACAACTATATACATGGTCCCGCATAGTACTCCGTACTGTATACATGTCCCCCGCATAATGCTTCGTACTGTATACATGGCCCCGCATAGTGCTCCATCCTACTATATACATGGCCCCGCATAGTGCTCCGTATTGTATACACCACCCAGCATAGTGTTCCGTACTACTGTATGCATGGCCCCGCATAGTGCTCCGTACTGTATACATGGCCCCCATAGTACTCCATACTGTATATGTGGCACCCCAGAGGTCTGGTTTCCACAGTAATGTAATGTTATGTCTGAGAGCAGGTGGGAGGTCCTTTGGTCAGGGATCCTATGCATGCCACACCTCCTGCCCAGTCTTGGGAGGGGAAGAACTTCCCCTATATAAACCCGGGGCTGAGGCAGGGTTAGTCAATCAAGGAGAGTAGAGACAAGAAACAGTCATAGGAAGAAACAGCAGAAGCTCAGTGGGAGCAATACTACCACGAGTCAGGGGCTGGCAGCTGCAGAGCTCGCCCTGACTGAGAAGATTTCTTACCGGACCCGGAGTCCGAGGCTGTGGGGACTAACTCCTACCCAGCAGCAGAATCCGTCAGACAGGGGATTCCAGGTCCTCTGGCCAAGAAACCTGAAGGCACGGTCACACACATGGGACCAGCACCGCCATCGTGGAGCGGAAGCTACTAGAAGGCCCCGAGTCACCGGCCATACGGGTGAGCACCACACGGCACACTCAGGGACGTGGGCTACTTTTACCCGCCTCTAGCAAGGTAGCCAGAAGAGTACAGTTAGTCTGGGAGGCCTACAACTTCGCCTGGCCAGGGGAGATCCCATCTGCTCAAGGACTGACCAGGCCCCAATCGCTAGCCAGTACTCCGGGAGGGTCTATCTTTGTCACCAGTAAAGACCCTGAACTACACAGTACCGTCTCCGAGTGGTTCCTGCTACCCCCATCATCCACGTCGGCTGCCCTGAGGCCATACCCCTCCCGTTGGGGGTTATACTATCACGCTGCACAATCCTACCACCGGCCTCAGCGGTCTGCCCTGCAGCAGCAGCTCCCTGGCTGCACTCAACGGGTGGCGTAGTCATCTAACATCTACTGCTATAACATCGCCACTTAGTCTGACTCCCTGGGCACGGACCGGATCACCGCCACGAGACTACAACCCGCAACAGATCCGGCTCCGGGTAAGCTCCCGCGTGCGCAACGCTGCGCGACACAGGCCCAGGGGCGCGTCATATACATGGCCCCGCATACTGCTACCTACTGTATACATGGTCATGCATAGAGCTCCATACTGTATACATGGCCCCGCATAGTGCTCCGTACTGTATACATGGCCCCGCATAGTGCTCCGTACTGTATACATGCCCCGCATAGTGCTCCGTACTGTATTCATGGCCCCGCATAGTGCTCCGTACTACTGTATACATGGCCCAGCATAGTGCTACCTACTGTATACATGGTCCCGCATAGTGCTCCGTCCTGTATACATGACCACGCATAGTGCTCCGTACTGTATACATGCCCCGCATAGTGCTCCGTACTGTATTCATGGCCCCGCATAGTGCTCCGTACTACTGTACACATGGCCCCGCATAGTGCTACCTACTGTATACATGGTCCCGCATAGTGCTCCGTCCTGTATACATGACCCCGCATAGTACTCCGTACTGTATACATGTCCCCCACATTTTGCTTCGCACTGTATACATGCCCCGCATAGTGCTCCATCCTACTATATACATGGCCCCGCATAGTGCTCCGTATTGTATACACGGCCCGCGCATAGTGCTCCGTACTGTATACATGGCCCCGCATCGTGCTCCGTACTGTATACATGGCCCCGCATAGTACTTTGTACTGTATACATGGCCCCGCATAGTGCTCCGTACTGTATATATGGCCCCGCATAGTACTTCGTACTGTATACATGGCCCCGCATAGTACTCCATACTGTATACATGGTCCCGCATACTGCTACCTACTGTATACATGGTCCCGCATAGTACTCCGTACTGTATATGACGCGCCCCCTGGGCCGTGTGTGTGTGTGGATACCTGGAACCGGACCTTTTGTGGATGCTGGGGGTTGTAGTCCTTGCGTGGCGGGGACCCGGTCCCGTGGCTCAGGATGGTCAACCCAAATGGCAGTCTATTTATAGGGTTTTGTGATTAAATGTCCGACTACGCCACCCGTGGATTGCGGTAAGAGTGAACCGCCGCTGCAGGGCCGACCGCTGAGGCTGGTGTTGTGGGTGCAGCTGAGGGTAGTATAACTCCCCACGGGATGAGTATAGCCTCAGGGCAGTAAATAGGGATGTTGGTGGTGATGGTGCGCGGGAGCAGCAGTAACCACACGGAGTCTGTCAAACAATTCAGGGTCTTTACTGTTGGTGGTATTAAGGGACCCGTCCGGAATACAGGTTAACAATGGAGGCCTGGTCAGTCTGAGAGCAACTGGGAGATCCCGCTGGTCAGGGGGAGTTTGTAGGCCTACCGTGCTGACTTCAATCTTTCATGGCTATCCCGCTGTAGTGTAGTGGTAGCCCACGTCTCTGAGTGTTGTTCTCACCCATATGACTGGCGACTCGGGTCTTCCGTACTTCTCACCCCTCCAGGGCAGTAGTGGTCCCTCTTGCGTGGCTGAGCCTCCAGCCTTCCTTGGGCCAGAGGACTTGAAGTCCCCTGTGTGGTGGTTTTCTGCTGCTGGGCTTATAACCCTCACAGCCTCGGACTCCAGTGTCCGGCTTTGTAAGTCTCTAGCCAGGATGAGCTCTTCCAGCTCCCCTCCTGGCCTCGTGTTCCTCCTCTGCCTACAGGGACTCCTCAGCCCGCTGCTGACCTGTCCCTATCTGCAACTTCTCTGGAACTTGTCCGGCACTTCTCTCACTAACCACGCCCCAGATCCAGTTTATAAAGGGCAGGTTTCTCCCCTCCCTGGACTGAGGCAGGAGGTGCTGAATGCTAATTGTCCCCAACCAGGGAACCTCCCACCTGCTCTCAGACATGACATTGCTGCCACTGTGGCGACCAGACCTGGGGTGCCACATTTAAATGTCCCCCGCACAGTGCTCCGTACTGTATATGTAATGCAGGTGCCGGGATGCAACGCACAGAGACACAAGGCGAGAACAGTAAGAGTTGAATATAAACAGTTTATATATATATATATATGTAACAGGTACGCTGAACAAGGGATTGCAACAAGGGTAATAAACAGTAATTTGAAGTATTAGCAAAATGCGAAGTCTCTCAAGGTAATGTGGTGCCCTCGATCATGAGAGACACCACGTGAGTTCCTTAACTGTGCATATGGCTCTAGCGGTGGTCACCGGTTATTCCCGCTAGGCCTTGAGTCTTTTTCCGGATAAATTCAATTAGATTGCGTTGAGCTTCTTTAGCCCCAACCGTTCCCCTCCCAACCTGAGTACCTAAACCCAATTGTCCCCGATACCGTGGGTGAACAGTAGAAGTGAAGGCCCTGTTCAAGTATTCAGCTCCTCTGCTTTCGCTGGTGTGACTTTCCTTAGGCAGCCGTCTCTCAAGTCCTCTCTGCTTGGCCGTTGGAGGCAATCTCTCGAGCCTTGGGTAGGGGGGTCCAGACCTCGTCTGTCGGCGGGTGATGTCGGGTTCCGCGAACTCACTCAGCACCGCAAGCAGGTTCCGAGTCTCCTCAGCATGCAAAGCACTCGGGTCACATCTGTGAGGGATCTGGAGCTCTTCTACCGGTGCCCGGCTGTGGCACGTCACAGGTCTCTGGCTTAGGCCTGTCACGCGGGGCTTCCCAGCACGCAGGGAACACGTCTGCTCCTTTCTGCTGCTTGGCGCCAAAGACCCCTCAGGTTTGGCGCACTGGCCTCTTATCTCTCGGAACTCCTTCCTGGAAGTCACCTGATCGGGTCCAGCGTCTAAATCTGCTCTCCCTTCAACTTCCCTTGCATATCTTGGTTCCGCTTGACTGTGTCTGGCCAGCAGATGGCAGCCTCTCTCCATTTTTGAAACATCATGTAGAAGTTCCCTTGCAAGCTCTCTCGCCTTTGCTACATTCCTCCCTCCTTTTTGCTCGCCAGTCCTCGTGCGAGTGGACTTCTCGCATAATTGATGCCTCTTTCCAGGCAGTGCAAGTTCAGACAGGAGTTGGGCACACTCCTGCATTTTCTGCTGGATTTGAGACCAGATAAACTCTTCTTGAGCATACCGGTTAGGAGGAATTCCGGCATTAGCCCGCTCAGTTCTGCGGGGCTCCTCTTGCGGAGGTGACTCCGGGAGATCCGATGAATCAATTACTAGGGATTGCAAGTCATTTCTCGACTCATTCTGGGTTCCACTCGGGATTGGCCTCAATGGTTCTGACGGGCCCAACTGCATTGTGGCCCATCCTTCTTCATCCCCCAAGGTTCCTGCATGTGGCACTTCAGCCAATACGTTTGAAGGCCCAACTTCGTTACAGACTTCTGCTTCAGAGGAGCAAGGTCGCAGCATATTGCGGTGCAACACCCTGGGTGTTGCGGCGTCTTCCCCTTCGGGCCTAACCTCGTAGCCGGGGTTGTCTGGGTGAACCTTCTTCACCACCCGATATGGTATCGCCTCCCAACGATGGTCAAGTTTACTCCCAAATCGTTTGGCCCTTACCAGTACTCGGTCTCCTGGCTGAAATGATCCGCCTGCGGTCGGGGGCCGATCTGCATGCTCTACTTACTGAAACTTCTGAGCAACCAGTCTTCTCACTGTATGGAGCTGACGCTGGTGTTCTCGAATCCAGGTACTTGGGCTACTGCCCGGGCCGGAGTCTTCTGAGTCTAGCTCCAGTTCAGTAATTTCTCGCCCACTTCTTCCAAACAGCAACATGCAAGGGGTGTAGCCGGTAGTCGCATGAACTCAATTATTATACACCCACACCATCTCTGACACAAATTCGGGCCACTTCATCTTTTTGTCCGCTTCCAGCATTCGCAACATTTGCAACAGGGTTCGGTTGAAGCGCTCGCATGCGCCGTTCCCTTGAGGGTGGTAGGGTGTTGTTCGAGATCGGTCGATCCCATAGATGCAGTATAGCTTATCCATCACTCATCCTTGGAAGCAGGCCCCCTGGTCAGAATGTATTCGCTTCGGGCACCCATAAAGCCAGATAAAATCCTGACAGATGGCCTTAGCTGCGGCTTCTGCTGTCTGGTATTTAGTAGGCGTCACTACTGCGAACTTGGTGAAGTGATCAGTCATGACTAAACAGTGTCCCTAACCATTGTATGAAGTTCCTATCATCAGGTATTCAATCATCAAGACTTCCAAGGGGCCAGAAGTTCGGATAGTCTGAATGGGAGCTCTTTGTTCCGGGGGCTTGTTTAACTCACACTGACGACATGTTCGGCAGACCCCCTCGACGTCTTGCCGCAGTTGAGGCCAATACACCAGCCGTTGCAACCACCAAAAGGTCTTTTCTACACCGAAGTGAGCACCTCTTCTATGAGCTTCTTCGGCTAGCGGCATTACTAGCGCTCCTGGAACTACCACCTGCCAGGTAACATCAAACTCTCGAGGCAGCTGGATTCTTCGCCATAGCAAGCCGTCCTTCAGGAAGAGCCTCTTCCACTGGCCTAGGATTTGTAGGGTAGTTGGAAGTGAAGAGGCTCTGGCTTCCTGGTCGGGTCTTTGCCTAAGGGCAACCCATTCTCTCAGCTTTGCTAACTCTGGGTCGGACTGCTGCAGATGTATCCATTCGTCTCTTGAACGGACCAGAATTTGAGTGGGCCTTGGCTCCTCTCTGGTCTCCTGGGCGTCGACCACAACAGCGGCGAACTGGCTGAAATCCGGGATCTCGTCGCCTTCGAGCTCCTCAACTCTGTCCCTCTTCGGCCCTGCCTGAGTGACCCGGGACTGGGCATCTGCATGAGTGTTCAGGGCCATGGACGGATAGGCGATTTTATATTGGTATTTGGACATCCTTGTGACCCACCGCTGTTCTAACGTGCCCAGTTTGGCGTTCTCCAAGTGGGCCAAAGGGTTGTTATCTGTCCGCACTTGCACTTCTGACCCTGACAAGTACTCAGCAAATTTCTCGGTCATGGCCCACACCAGTGCCAGTAGCTCCAGCTTAAACGAACTGTAGTTGTCCGGATTCTTCTCCGTGTCTCAGAGTGACCTGCTGGCATACGAGATCGCTCACTCTTTTCCTCCTTGTACTTGAGCCAGCACTGCTCCCAGTCCATGCAAGCTTCCATCAGTGTACAACATAAAAGGCGCAAAAAGTCAGTGTAGGCCAGGATTGGGGCATCCGTTAGCGCCATTTTTAATGCTCAGAATGCCTCTTCTTGTCGGGGTCCCCACTGAATGGGCTGCCGCTTGGCTCCCCCAGCCATTCCTCTCAGCAATTCATTGAGCGGGATCGCAATCTTAGCGAAGTCTTTAATGAATCTGCGGTAGTATCCAGCGAGCCCCAGGAACGCCCTCAGTTCCCTTAGATTGATGGGCGTGGGCCACTTCTGCACGGCAGCTACTTTCTCCGCATTGGGGTGCACTCCTGCACTGGACACAGTGTGCCCCAGATATTCAATTTCTCATTTGAAGAGACGACACTTACTAGGCTTAATTTTCAGGCCGTGACTTTGAAGCCGTTCTAACACTTGTTCCAATCGGCGGAGATGATCTTCAAACGTAGCGGAATAGATAATTATATCGTCCAGATATATTAAAGTGGCTTCAAAGCTGAGGTCCCCCAAGCATCTCTCCATCAGCAGTTGGAAGATTCCTGACGCATTTGTTAGCCTGAAAGGCATCCGATTGAACTCAAACAGGCCCATAGGGAGAACAAAAGCTGTCTTCGGACGATCCTTCTCAGCTACTGGGACCTGCCAATAGCCACTGGCCAGGTCGAGGGAAGAGAAGAATTTGGCACTCCCTAGTGCAGATAGAGACTCTTCAATTCGGGGGAGTGGATAGGAGTCCAGTACTGTACAGGCATTCAGCTTTCGATAGCCTATGCAGAATCTCAGGGTACCAGCCTTCTTCCGGACCAGCACGATCGGAGCCACCCAAGGACTCTGACTTTCAAGGATCACACCGTTCTGTAACATGTGGGCCAACAGCTCTTTCACCTCCTGGTACATTTGTGGCGGCATCCGCCAATATCTCTCTCTGATGGGAGCAGTATTTCCGGTGGATATTTCGTGCTGAATGTCCCGAGTGCACCCGAAATCATCTTCATGCTGTGCAAACACTCCCTGATATCGCTGTAGAAGTTGTTCGATCTGCCTTACTTGTCCAGCAGAAAACTCAGTCAGATTAGCCTCCACTTCCTTCAAGAGGTGGCGCCCAGCCAACGGTTCTCTTCCATTCTCTTGGCTATTGAGGGACACCTCCAGGGTCCATGGCTTTCCTTCCACAGGTACCAGCCCTATAGCGTCAGCTCTAGTAAGGGCTTCTGGCATTATACACACTCGCGCCACCTCTTGTCGGGGCAACAACTGTAAACTTGTGCCACTTAAATTGATGCAACGCACGGGTACTCTACCGTGCCGCACAGTGGCCAGGGTCCGAGCAACCAGGAGTCCAGAGGGAGCTTCCTCTCCCTCCATTGGTTCAATTTGAATGCCACACCCTCTAAGGACACATGTGCCAGCACCGGTAGAGTGAGTACAGTCTGTCCCACTGGCAGTGTCA
Organism: Phyllobates terribilis; assembly: GCF_046119375.1. NCBI lineage: Eukaryota > Metazoa > Chordata > Amphibia > Anura > Dendrobatidae > Phyllobates > Phyllobates terribilis. The sequence goes on along the minus strand of NW_027362763.1, from coordinate 800,611,989 downwards.
TTGTGGCTTCGGGTGGTATCGATACCTTACCAAGGTACTGAGAGGTAGCGGGCAATTTTTGAATCTGACTGACCCGCACGAGATGCTGAAATACTCTCTTGTTAGCTGGGTCTCGAGTGGCACGGGTCCAGTTGTTTTTGTTACAGCCCTCAGCCAGGAACTGTTCGACCTCTTTCAGCACATTCATGCCCAGGGTTACAATGGGCCCATTGCCTCCGGGCCCTGTGGTCAGTACGATCCCTTTCCGACCGAGGTCCTTTCCACATGCCCGAACGGACATCCATACTACTACCGCTACTGGGATAGGTAGTTGATTAGCCGCCACCAGTTTGACAGTGGGTTCCCGGCAGGAACGAGCGACTTCAGGAAAGTGACTTTGGAAATACGTCTCAGGCATAGTGGTCACTTGAGACCCAGTGTACATTAAACAGGGGATCCACTGCCCATTGAGTTCAGCCCAGATAATGGGCCTCTCGGAGACAATGTCTTCAGAGCTCCCTCTTCCACTCTCTGAAGCTTGAGACCCCACGGTATGCTCCACAACCGTAGGGGCATTTTAGTTTAACGGCTGTCTCCTCCTCCTCCTTTCTCGGTTTGGACAGTCTTTGGAGATATGATCTCTACCTCCGCAGGTCCAGCACTCTGGTCCTCGTTCTACCGATAGGTCGGGTACATGCTGTGCTGGGGCCGGGTAGGAACGCTTTTCTCGCTCTGGTCTCCGTCCGTGTTGGGCAGTACGGTCCGTCGGCAAGGGGGCAGTAGGGGTCTTTCTAATAGCATTCAACTCACCCGAATGTCTCGAATTTCCTGACGTGTTTCCCGTACTCAATCAGGCTCTTTGTTGGTGAATTCAGGGGCAATTGCCTCATGACTTCTAACTGTGGCTTTGAGAACAGGAACTTCTCTCTCCAGGACTCTAGCTTCAGCCCCTACCTCCAGGAAGCCCAGATCAGGGCTCAGTCGCAGCCGCTTCTTCAGGATCTGCCTCAGGCAAGTGTCTCTCAAGCCAGCAATCAGTTGGTCACACAACACCTCATCTAATGGTCCCAGTCCTCGGTTCCCATCTCGAACTTTCTTGGTGATATGGGCCGTCACTTCCTGTAATCCATTAACATACTGATTTACTGTCTCATTTTCCCCTTGGACCCGCTGAAACAACTGTAAGCCCAAGTGTCCCAAATCTGTAGTGTCACCGTGCATGTCCTCTAGAATTTTTATCACTTTTTCCACGGTGTCACGGTCCCCAGGTGGGCGGTACATCACAGTCTGCCGGGCCTCGCCATCAAGGGTTAGGAGGGCCAGCTCCGCCTGGGCTAGGGGATCGAGGAGATACATACGTAGCATACTTCTCAGTCTTTCTACCCAGTCCCACAGTGACATGCCATCCCCCATAAACTTGGGTAGATGGCTGAGCATAGCCCCCAAAGATATATGGCTTCGGCCGGACCCAGTCACAGGCTGCTCCGCCATCTCTGCGTCTGAATGTTGCATCCTGCCGACTACGCCAAATGTAATGCAGGTGCCGGGATGCAACGCACAGAGACACAAGGCGAGAACAGTAAGAGTTGAATATAAACAGTTTATATATATATGTAACAGGTACGCTGAACAAGGGATTGCAACAAGGCTAATAAACAGTAATTTGAAGTATTAGCAAAATGCGAAGTCTCTCAAGGTAATGTGGTGCCCTCGATCATGGGAGACACCACGTGAGTTTCTTAACTGTGCATATGGCTCTAGCGGGGGTCACCGGTTATTCCCGCTAGGCCGTGAGTCTTTTTCCAGATAAATTCAATTAGATTGCGTTGAGCTTCTTTAGCCCCAACCGTTCCCCTCCCAACCTGAGTACCTAAACCCAATTGTCCCCGGTACCGTGGGTGAACAGTAGAAGTGACGGCCATGTTCACGTATGCAGCTCCTCTGCTTTCCTTGGCGTGACTTTTCTGGGGCAGCCGTCTCTCAAGTCCTCTCTGCTTGGCCGTTGGAGGCAGTCTCTCAAGCCTTGGGTAGGGGGGTCCAGACCTCGTCTGTCGGCGGGTGACGTCGGGTTCCGCGAACTCACTCAGCATCGCAAGCAGGTTCCGAGTCTCCTCAGCAGGCACAGCACTAGGGTCACATCTGTGAGGGATCCGGAGCTCTTCTACCGGTGCCCGGCTGTGGCACCTCACAGGCCTCTGGCTTAGGCCTGTCACGCGGGGCTTCCCAGCACGCAGGGAACACGTCTGCTCCTTTCTGCTGCTTGGCGCCAAAGACCCCTTAGGTTTGGCGAGCTGGCCTCTTATCTCTCGGAACTCCGTCTTGGAAGTCACCTGATCGGTTCCAGCGTCTAAATCTGCTCTCCCTTCAACTTCCCTTGCATATCTTTGTGGCGCACCTGAGGGTTCGACCGCCACAGGGATGCTGCACCTCTTTAACGGGGTGTAGTGTTCCTCCTTTGAGGTAAGAACAGTGCGATGGTCGGGACCCTACCTCCACATCCAACACCACACTTCTCCCACCAGAGGGGGCTAGTAAGCACTAGGTGCTGCCCCTACTGGGAATCGGGAGACTGGGGAACCAAGACATAGGGGAACCAACTAGTGGGTGAGGGTGGAGGATTCACATTTTAGTGACACTTTAAATTTCATATTTAATACACAGCCATCTTGGGTCTGGGTTCTTTGATCGTGACCTTCCTCCCTGAACGTGGATCCTGTGTGGACCTGCAGAGGATGGAGGCACGGCCCTCGTACCCTGGCCTTGGGTCGAGGGGCAGGTCGCAGATAATGAATGTCTCAGCCCGGTCAAGGACCATGACCAAGAAGACCCGGAGCTTAGGAGTGTAGCTCCACCGCAAATGGATCCCAGGGGGGTGCAGATGGAGTGGTATACGCCACCTGTCCTCGCCAACCTGATCTATTCAGAGGGATTCCGGCTGCAAGAGGGGAACCGGCCCCCGACACCTGACCTTGCCACTCTACGTCCTGGTCAGGGAAGTCCGGTAGGCCCTGAGGATCCCACCGGGTAACGGATGGAGCGGAGCTGCCACCTGTACCCTTTTTCTGAGTGAAGTTCAGAGGGAGACCCGGCCTATCTACACACACACAGACAGGAAAGGACCCGGTCTGAAGTCTAGGAACACTCTGGTGCGGGGTCCTGATTGAACACTGGACTTACTCGGAGGTTGTCGGACCCCCCCCGTCTCTGGTGACCGCAGAACTCCGCGAGGAGCAGGGAGAAGCCTTTCAACTGCAATCTCCACCGTGAATAAAAACCCTGGAAGTTAACCCCTATGGCCTCCGGACTCTTTATTCTGCATTACACCGCACTACGCAGCACCAGACCTCCTACACTACAACCCCCTCCATCCTGTCTCTCTGCCCTGAGGCCCTGCTCCGCCTGTGGGGATGAGTAACAACGACGGCTGCCATAACATCCTGCCTCAGCGGACTGCAGCAGCTCTGGTGGCCTTCACCAGGTGCCACAGGTGGCGTAGTCGAGATCAGCCACTCAACCCGGATAAGCCCATACCATCCTTTTTTAATGTGACGGCCCTGGGCACGGAGTGGGTCCGGGCCACGGCTGCACCCCATCTACAACACAGGACCCGGCTCCGAGTCCCCCATCTCCCAGGGTAGGGCTTCCAGCGTCACTCATCTTGGTTCCGCTTGACTGTGTCTGGCCAGCAGATGGCAGCCTCTCTCCATTTTTGAAACATCATGTAGGAATTCCCTTGCAAGCTCTCTCACCTTTGCTACATATACATGCCCCGCATAGTGCTCCGCACTGTATACATGGCCCCGCATAGTGCTCCGCACTACTGTATACATGGCCCCGCATAGTGCTACCTACTGCATACATGGTCCCGCATAGTGCTCCGTACTGTATACATGACCCTGCATAGTGCTCCGTACTATATATACAAGGCCCTGCATAGTGCTCCATACTGTATACATGACCCCGCATAGTGCTCGTACTGTATACACGGCCCCACATAGTGCTCCGTACTGTATACATGGCACCGCATAGTGCTCCATACTGTATACATGGCCCCACATAGTGCTCCGTATTGTATACATGGCCCCGCATAGTGCTCCATACTGTATACACGACCAAGCATAGTGCTCCGTACTGTATACATGGCCCCGCATAGTACTCCGTACTGTATACATGTCCCCCTCATAGTGCTCCGTACCGTATACATGGCCCCGCGTAGTGCTACCTACTGTATACATAATCCCGCATAGTGCTCCGTACGGTATATATGGCCCCGCATAGTGCTCCATACTGTATACATGGCCCCACATAGTGCTCCGTACTGTATGCATGGCCCCGCATAGTACTCCTTACTGTATACATGTGCCCCTCATAGTGCTTCGTACTGTATACATGGCCCCGCATAGTGCTCCGTACTACTATATACACGGCCCCCGCATTGTGCTCGGTACTACTATATACATGGCCCCGCATAGTGCTCCGTACTGTATACATGGCCCCGCATAGTGCTCCGTACTGTATACACGGCCCCGCATAGTGCTCCGTACTGTATACATGGCCCCGCATAGTGCTCCGTACTATATACATGTCCCCCTCATAGTACTCCGTACCGTATACATGGCCCCGCATAGTGCTACCTACTGTATACATGGTCCCGCATAGTGCTCCGTACTGTATATATGGCCCCGCATAGTGCTCCATATTGTGAACATGGCCCCGCATAGTGCTCCATACTGTATACATGGCCCCGCATAGTACTCCGTACTGTATACATGTGCCCCTCATAGTGCTTCGTACTGTATACATGGCCCCGCATTGTGCTCGGTACTACTATATACATGGCCCCGCATAGTGCTCCGTACTGTATACATGGCGCCGCATAGTGCTCAGTACTGTATACATGGCCTTGCATAGTGCTCCATACTGTATACATGGTCCCGCATACTGCTCTGTTTTGTATATATGGCCCCGCATAGTGCTCCTTACTGTATCCACGGTCCCGCATAGTGCTTCATATTGTATACCCGGCACCGCATAGTGCTCCGTACTCTATACGTTGCCCTGCATAGTTCTCCGTACTGTATACATGGCCTTGCATAGTGCTCCATACTGTATACATGGCCCCGCATAGTGCTCCATACTGTATACATGGCCCCGCATAGTGCTCCGTACTGTATACATGGCCCCGCATACTGCTTCGCATTGTATACATGCCCCGCATAGTGCTCCATCCTACTATATACTGTACATGGCCCCGCATAGTGCTCCGTATTGTATACACGGCCCGCGCATAGTGCTCCGTACCACTGTATACATGGCCAAGCATATTCCTCCGTACTGCATACATGGCCTCGCATAGTGCTTTGTACTGTATACATGGCCCCGCATAGTTCTCCGTACTTTATACATGGCCCCGCATGGTGCTCCATACTGTATACATGGCCCCGCATAGTGCTCCGTACTGTATACATGGCCCCGCATAGTGCTCCATACTGTATACATGGCCCCGCATAGTGCTCCGTACTGTATACATGGTACCGCATAGTGCTCCGTACTGTATACATGGCCCTGCATTGTGCTCCGTACTGTATACATGGCCCCGCATAGTGCTCCGTACTGTATACATGCCCCGCATAGTGCTCCATCCTACTATATACTGTACATGGCCTCACATAGTGCTCCGTATTGTATACACGGCCCGCGCAAAGCGCTCCGTACTACTGTATACATGGCCCCGCATATTCCTCCGTACTGTATACAGGGCCCCGCATAGTACTTCATACTGTATACATGGCCCCGCATATTCCTCCGTACTGTATACATGGCCCCGCATAGTGCTTCGCACTGTATACATGCCCTGCATAGTGCTCCGTGCTGTATATATGGCCCCGCATAGTGCTCCGTACTACTGTATACATGGCCCCGCATATTCCTCCGTACTGTATGCATGTCCCCCGCATAGTGCTTCATACTGTATACATGGCCCCGCATAGTGCTTCATACTGTATACATGGCCCCGCATAATGCTCCGTACTACTATATATATGGTCCCGCATAGTGCTCCGTACGTATACATGGTCCCGCATAGTGCTTCGTACTGTATACATGGCCCCGCATATTCCTCCGTACTGTATACATGTCACCCGCATAGTGCTTCATACTGTATACATGGTCCCGCATAGTGCTCCGTACTACTGTATACATGGCCCCGCATAGTACTTCGTACTGTATACATGTCACCCGCATAGTGCTCCGTACTGTATACATGGCCCCGCATAGTGCTCCATACTACTGTATGCATGTCCCCCGCATAGTGCTTCGTACTGTATACATGGGCCCGCATAGTGCTCCTTACTGTATACAGAGTCCTGCATAGTGCTTCGTACTGTATACATGGCCCCGCATAGTGCTCCATACTGTATACATGGCCCCGCATAGTGCTTCGTACTGTATACATGGCCCCGCATAGTGCTCCATACTTGTATACAGAGTCCTGCATAGTGCTCCGTACTGTATGCATGTCCCCCGCATAGTGCTTCGTACTGTATACATGGCCCCGCATAGTGCTCCTTACTGTATACAGAGTCCTGCATAGTGCTCCGTACTGTATACATGGCCCCGCATAGTGCTCCACACTGTATACATGGCCCCGCATAGTGCTTCGTACTGTATACATGGCCCCGCATAGTGCTCCATACTACTGTATACATGTCACCCGCATAGTGCTTCATACTGTATACATGGCCCCGCATAGTGCTCCATACTACTGTATACATGTCATCCGCATAGTGCTTCATACTGTATACATGGCCCCGCATAGTGCTCCATACTACTGTATACATGTCATCCGCATAGTGCTTCATACTGTATACACGGCCCCGCATAGTGCTCCGCACTACTGTATGCATGTCCCCCGCATAGTGCTTCGTACTGTATATATGGCCCCGCATAGTGCTCCATACTGTATACATGGCCCCGCATAGTGCTTCGTACTGTATATATGGCTCCGCATAGTGCTCCATACTACTGTATACATGTCATCCGCATAGTGCTTCATACTGTATACATGGCCCCGCATAGTGCTCCATACTACTGTATACATGTCATCCGCATAGTGCTTCATACTGTATACACGGCCCCGCATAGTGCTCCATACTACTGTATACATGTCATCCGCATAGTGCTTCATACTGTATACACGGCCCCGCATAGTGCTCCATACTACTGTATACATGTCATCCGCATAGTGCTTCATACTGTATACACGGCCCCGCATAGTGCTCTCTACTGTATACATGGCCCTGCATAGTGCTCTGTACTGTATACATGTCACCCGCATAGTGCTTCATACTGTATACACGGCCCCGCATAGTGCTCCGTACTGTATACATGGCCCCGCATAGTGCTCCATACTACTATATACATGTCACCCGCATAGTGCTCCGTACTGTATACACGGCCCCGCATAGTGCTCCATACTACTATATACATGTCACCCGCATAGTGCTCCGTACTGTATACATGGCCCCGCATAGTGCTCCGTACTACTGTATGCATGTCCCCCGCATAGTGCTTCGTACTGTATATATGGCCCCGCATAGTGCTCCGTACTACTGTATACATGTCACCCGCATAGTGCTTCATACTGTATACATGACCCCGCATAGTGCTCCGTACTACTGTATGCATGTCCCCCGCATAGTGCTTCGTACTGTATACATGGCCCCGCATAGTGCTCCATACTGTATACATGGCCCCGCATAGTGCTCCATACTACTGTATACATGTCATCCGCATAGTGCTTCATACTGTATACACGGCCCCGCATAGTGCTCCATACTACTGTATACATGTCATCCGCATAGTGCTTCATACTGTATACACGGCCCCGCATAGTGCTCCATACTACTGTATACATGTCATCCGCATAGTGCTTCATACTGTATACACGGCCCCGCATAGTGCTCTCTACTGTATACATGGCCCTGCATAGTGCTCTGTACTGTATACATGTCACCCGCATAGTGCTTCATACTGTATACACGGCCCCGCATAGTGCTCCGTACTGTATACATGGCCCCGCATAGTGCTCCATACTACTATATACATGTCACCCGCATAGTGCTCCGTACTGTATACACGGCCCCGCATAGTGCTCCATACTACTATATACATGTCACCCGCATAGTGCTCCGTACTGTATACATGGCCCCGCATAGTGCTCCGTACTACTGTATGCATGTCCCCCGCATAGTGCTTCGTACTGTATATATGGCCCCGCATAGTGCTCCGTACTACTGTATACATGTCATCCGCATAGTGCTTCATACTGTATACACGGCCCCGCATAGTGCTCCGCACTACTGTATGCATGTCCCCCGCATAGTGCTTCGTACTGTATATATGGCCCCGCATAGTGCTACCTACTATATACACTGTGTTCCAAATTATTATGCAAATAATATTTTCTCAGATTTTCCCAAATTACCTATATGAATTGCAGTCATTGTAATTTTCCAGTCAAATAACTATTAGAGTACAATTGAAAGGTTTTTGTACAAGCTGCCTATGATAACAGTATATTTTTAAAAAAATAAAAAACTCAACTGCACTCAAAATGCATGTTCCAAATTATTATGTACAGCAGAGTTTTCAACCTTTTCATTTTGATAAAGAACAAAAAATGGTCATTTTTGAAATTATAAGCATTAGCAGGTTATTACAAACTGAAATCAAACAGTTTTCAACTCAAAACTTTATTCTAGGTGATGTTACATTTGCACATAGGACCCCTTGTTCGAAAGGAGCTTCTGAACTCTCTCGTCCATTGAATTTGTCAGGTTTTGGATGGTTTCTGCTTTAATTGTTTTGCATGAGGACAGAATACCCTCCCAGAGCTGTTGCTTAGATGTGAACTGCCTCCCGCCATCATAGACACTCCTTTTGATGATGCTCCAGAGGTTCTCAATGGGGTTGAGGTCAGGGGAGCATGGGTGCCACACCATAAGTTTGTCCCCTTTTATGCCCATAGCAGCCAGAGATGCAGATGTGTTATGCGCAGCATGAGACTAATTCAATGCAGCTGGAGGTCACATGACCGCCTCCAGCTCTGCAATATATGGTGTCCTGCCTGGCTCAGCCTGCAGCCTGCAGCTGAAGCCTGGCACGAGACTCTGACTGTGAAAGTCAGTGAAGATCTCATGTAATGTAATATATGTCTATCAGAAAAATAAAAATTAATGTCCCATACAGGGACTAAGTAAAAATGTAAAAAAAAGTAAAAAAAAATGTTTTGAAACTGTTAAAAAAAAATTACAAAATAAATTAAAATAAATAAATAAAATATTAAACCGATAAATCTGTATATTTATGCAAAAATAAAAAAAAGTACACATATTTGGTATTGCCGCGTCCGAAACAACCCGAGCTATAAAATTGTCACACTAATTAACTCCTTCTGTGCACACCGTAATAAAAATAAATAAAAAACGGATAAAAAAACTATGCTTTTTCCTCATATCGCCAAACAAAAAGTGGAAAAAAATGCGATCAAAAAGCAAAATGGAAATAAGAAAGGTACCGCTGAAAACGTCATCTTGTTCCGCAAAAAAAAAGCCACCATACAGCTCCATCAGCCAAAAAATAAAAAAGTTATAGCGCTCAGAATAAAGCAATGCAAAAAAAATATTTTTTCTATAAAATTGTTTTATTGTGTAAAAGCGCCAAAACATAAAAAAAATATACAGTAAGTGTAGTATCGCTGTAAACGTACTGACCCGAAGAATAACGCTGCCTGATCACTTTTACCACATGCAGAACGGCATAAAAAAAAACTCAAAAAACAATTCTTGAATTGTTGGTTTTTGTTAATTTTACCTCCCAAAAAACGGAATAGAAAGCGATCAAAAAATGTCCCGTACGCAAAAATTGTACCAATAAAAATGTCAACTCGTCCCGCAAAAAACAAGCCATCACATGACTCTGTCGGCCGAAATATGGAAAAATTATAGCTCTCAAAATATGGCGATGCAAAAACTAGATTTTGCAAAAAAAAAGCGTCTCTTAGTGTGTGACAGCTGTCAGTCATAAAAACCCGATATAAATCTGGTATCTCTGTAATCGAACCGACCCGAAGAATAAAGTAATCTAATCAGTTATATCACACTAGGAACGGCGTAAAAAAATAAATAAAACCAATTCTTCACCTGCTACTGATTTGTTTATTATGTCTCCCAAAGATCGCAGTATGGCTCGGCACACATTTATCCTGCGCTCTGCGCTGAGCACTTACGCCAGAATTTCCGTGTAAATCTCTAAAATATGTGATTCAGCCGGAACCCATGACGGAAGATTCCCTGTAATGAGGCAGATATAGGCCACTGTGGATGCCGTCTGGCCTGTGATCCCACGGTGTCATTTGTTTTAGGCGTGCATAAAAGTGCGGTTGGCCACAGTTTTGTGCACTTCTGAAAAAAAGGACACCACTAAACAGAGGCCAGACGGAGTCCAGAGTAACTCTGCTGCCTCATTACAGTGAATGGATCCCGCAGGGGTTTCATCTGAATTACATCACTTGGAAATTTAGATGGAAACCCCGATGTAAGTGCTCAGCATAGAGCGCCGGATAAATGTTACGCAAAATGTTCCCAATAAAAGCTTCAACTCAGTCCTCAAAAAAAGCTAGTCCCCACTCAGGTCCGTCATCTGTTAAAAATATAAGGGACTTCCAAGTTACTGGTAGCAGAAAGGCTTTGGAAAAGCGAAATGGCCCTTGCCCCCCAAAAGAAATTCAGAAAATTTTGTGCTCCCAAATCCAAATGCCTATTCTACAATAATTTGTTCTCCAATTGTCAAATAGCGCTCTGTCCCCCCCAGATCCCGCCGTATGGCTGAGTGGTACGATACAGCCACATATGGGGTATTGCCACTTTTAGAAGAAATTGTGTGACACATTTCGGCACCATTTTTACCCATTGCCCTGTGTGAAAATGTAAAATCTGAGGGTAAAACATTTTTTTGTGGTAAAAATCTAATTATGCTTTTATCACTGCCCAATGGTATAAATTTAAAAATTAAAAAATACTCACTACTTCCCTAGATGAATTCCTTGAGAGGTGTAGTTTACAAAATGGGGTCACTTGTGGGGGTTTCTGCTGTTTCGGCATGTCAGCGACTCTTCAAATGTGACATGGTGTCTGCTGCCTATCCCAGCCAACCTAGCGCTCCTTTCTCTTCTGAACCCTGCCGTACACCAAAGCAGTGGTTTTCCCCCACATATGGGGTATCAGCGTACTCAAGAGAAATTGTACAACAAATTTCATGGTGCAATTTATCCTGTTACCCTTATGATAATGCAAAATTAGGGAATGAAAAACATTTTTTGTGGGAAAACTGTGAAAATTTTATTTTTATGCCTCAATATTATAAACTTCTGTGAAGCAGCTGGGGGTGCAAGGTGCTCACCACACATCTAGATAAGTTCCCTAAGGGGTCTAGTTTCAAAAATGGTGTCACTTGTGGGGGGTTTCCACTGTTTAGGCACATCAGGGGCTCCCCAAATGCAACATGGCGTCCGCTAATTATTCAAACAAATTTTACATTCAAAAAGTCAAATGGCGCTCCTTCCCTTCCAAACCCTGCCGTGCGCCCAAACAGTGGTTTGCCTCCACATATGGGGCATCGGCGTGTTCAGGAGAAACTGCACAACAAATTTCATGGTGCAATTTATCCTATTACCCTTATGATAATGCAAAATTAAGGGATGAAAAGCGTTTTTGTGGGAAAAATGTGAAAATTTTATTTTTACAGCTCAATATTATAAACTTCTGTGAAGCACCTTGGGGGTTCAAGGTGCTCACCACACATCTAGATATGTTCCCTAAGGGGTCTAGTTTCCAAAATGGTGTCACTTGTGGGGGGTTTCCACTGTTTAGGAACATCAGGGGCTCCCAAAATGCAACATGGCGTCCGCTAATTATTCAAACAAATTTTACATTCAAAAAGTCAAATGGCGCTCCTTCCCTTCCAAACCCTGCCGTGTGCCCAAACAGTGGTTTGCCTCCACATATGGGGTATCGGCGTGTTCAGGAGAAACTGCACAACAAATTTCATGGTGCAATTTATCCTATTACCCTTATGATAATGCAAAATTAAGGGATGAAAAATGTTTTTGTGGGAAAAATGTGAAAATGTTATTTTTACAGCTCAATTTTATAAACTTCTGTGAAGCACCTTGGGGATCAAGGTGCTCACCACACATCTAGATATGTTCCCTAAGGAGTCTAGTTTCCAAAATGGTGTCACTTGTGGGGGGTTTCCACTGTTTAGAAACATCAGGGGCTCTCCAAACGCAACATGGCGTCTGCTAATTATTCAGACAAATTTTACATTCAAAAAGTCTAATGGCGCTCCTTCCCTTCCGAGCCCTGCTGTGCGCCCAAACAGTGGTTTTCCCTCACATATGGGGTATCAGCGCACTCAAGAGAAATTGCACAAAAAAATTTGGGGTCCAAATTTTCCTGTTACCCCTGTGAAAATAAAAAAAATTGGGTCTAAAGTAACATTTTTGTGAAAAAAGTTAAATGTTAATTTTTTTCTTCCACATTCCAAAAATTCCTGTGAAGCACCTGAAGGGTTAATAAAGTTCTTGAATGTGGTTTTGAGCACCTTGAGGGGTGCAGTTTTTAGAATGGTGTCACTTTTGGGTATTTTCTGTCATAAAGACCCCTCAAAGTGACTTCAAATATGATATGGTCCTTAAAAAAATGTTTTTGTAAATTTTGTTGGAAAAATGAGAAATCGATGGTCAACTTTTAACCCTTATAGCTCCCTAACAAAAAAAAATTTTGGTTCCAAAATTGTGCTGATGTAAAGTAGACATGTGGGAAATGTTATTTATTAACTATTTTGTGCGACATATCTCTCTGATTTAAGGGCATGAAAATTCAAAGTTTGAAAATTGCAAAATTTTCAAAATTTTCGCCAAATTTCCGATTTTTTCACAAATAAACGCAAGTGATATCAAAGAAATTTTACCACTATCATGAAGTACAATATGTCACGAAAAAACAATCTCAGAATCAGGGGGATCCGTTGAAGCGTTCCAGAGTAATTACTTCATAAAGTGACAGTGGTCAGAATTGAAAAAATTGGCCCGGCACGAAGGCAAAAACAGGCTCTGGTGCGAAGTGGTTAAAATGAAAAGGTTGAAAACTCTGCTGTGCATAATAATTTGGAATAAGCATTTTGAGTGCAATTTGAGTTTTTTATTTTTTGGAAAATATACTGTTATCATAGGCAGTTTGTACAAAAACCTTTCAATTGTACTCTAATAGTTATTTGACTGGAAAATTACAATGACTGCAATTCATATAGGTAATTTTGGAAAATCTGAGAAAATATTATTTGCATAATAATTTGGAACACAGTGTACATGGTCCCGCATAGTGCTCCGTACTGTATATGACGTGCCCCCTGGGCCGTGTGTGTGGGGGAATACCCGGAGCCGGGTCTCTGTGTGATGCTAGGGGTTGTAGTCTCCGTGGCGGTGACCCGGTCCCGTGGCTCAGGGTGGTCAAACCAGTGGCGGATCTGTTTACTTGGTTTGTAATGTTCAAGTGTCCTACTACGCCACCCGTGGATTGCGGTCACTGAGAACCGCCGCTGCGGGGCAGACCGCTGAGGCTGATGTTGTGTGCGCAGCAGAGGGTAGTATAACTCCCCATGGGAGGAGTATAGCCTCAGGGCAGCGAGTGTAGATGATGGGGGTGATGGTGCGTGGGAGCAACAGTAATGACTCAGAGTCCAGTGATGCAGTCCAGGGTCTTTACTCACAGTTTTACACTCCAAGCCACTTCTGCAGGTAACGGCTGCCCACGTCGTGCTGTGCTCACCAGGTGAGGGGCTCGGCCAACTCCCAGGTACCTTTGGAATGCTTTTCAGGACCCCCTTCGTGTGTCCTTTCTCTGGCCTGTCGTACCCCACAATTGACCGCGTTTCTGTCCAGCTGCCTCGGGCCTTGGCGGGCAAATGTATGTTCCGTTTCCCTGGGTCCAATGTGGTGCCTTCCTAACGGGTGTAGTGAGGGGCCGTGCACGTACAATGCCACGGCCTCCGGTTGCTAGCTGAGGGTAGTTGCTCTCCTCCACTAGATGAGGGATCCGGTTCCCTTTCTTGGCCTGACTCTGGTAGCGGCGGGCGTGCGGTGGCGGCTGGCCGGTCCGCACCCCTGGGGTCCCTTCACTCCACTTCTGGAGCCTCCTCCGTTCCTCTCCTCTCCTTTCCTCTTCTCCAGGACCAGGCCTTGAGACTTGGCCTGCCTGCGGAGCAGAGCCCATAGAGAGCCCCTGCTCCCAGCCTCCCTCTCTCTCTGCTCTCTCTCTTCTTTTCTCTCCGACTCTAAGATGGTGCCCACCATATATACTCCCCTATACAGTGCACCCGGGATCTACTCTCCCCACCCAGACACTACTGGGTTCCCCCTTTCTAGGTGTTCCCTCCCCCCACTCCAGCCAGGGACAGGGACAGTTGTGCTCACCCTTGGGAGCATTGTTGCCCTGTCCCCTGGAAATGTGGTGTAGTGCATGTGGGTGTTAGGGTCCTGAGCCACACTCCATCCTTACCTGGAAGTGAGATATCACACCTCTGGGTGAGCTGCAATTCCTCTGTAGCGACCGAACCCTCGGGGCGCTACATATACATGGCCCTGCATGGTACTCCGTACTACTATATACATGGCCCCACATAGTGCTCCGTACTGTATACACGGCCCGTGCATAGTGCTCCGTACTACTGTATACATGGCCCCGCATATTCCTCCGTACTGCATACATGGCCCCGCATAGTCCTTCATACTGTATATGTGACGCCCAGCTGCGCTTGGTATCACAGATCTGGGAGAGTGCATTGATGGATTCCTCCACAAGAGGCCCCCATAACCATACACACATCTCCACCTTCCAACTCAGACCAGCAGAGGGAGCCCGTTAGGGATATAAATAGGGAAGGTGGGGCCAGGCAGTTCTGTCTGGTTTAGATGTTGAGTCCAGATCAGTCTGAGAAGAGTTACCTCAGAGGACAGAGTCTGTTCCAGCTCCAGCAGTTGCTAGTTTGCAGTGGAGTTCATTCAGACCAAGACTCAGTGTAGCTCAGAGCAGCGAGCTTTAGGTGTGCCGGCGCCATAAGATCGGTGAAGCGTGGCAAGCTGCCATTAGTGTGTATAGCCTAGTGAGGGCCCGAGTAGGCTGAAGGCAAGTGGAGAGTTAGTACGTAGGGGGCAGAGGAGCTTAACTGGCTCACCCCGAAGCTTTACCAGACACTGGGTCCAAAGCTTCAGGTATCTCTATGACCCAGTAAGGCATAACCGGAATCCCTGGAGAACTACAAGTCCCAGGATCGCTAAAGTGCTGATACGTAACAGAGCCAGGAAACACATAGGCCCCGTAAGCTGGGAGCGTGCACTCCAAGAGAAGGCCCTACCACAAAGTCAGCCAGCGCAGGACAGAGACAAAGTTAGGCCTAGCTCCAGGCAGGTCAGAAACTTACTACGCAGAGACAAGTAAAAGGAGGCCCGAAACCCGCTCATTGGGGAGGATCCTGACAGGCACCCTTCACCCTGCAGTGCTCCGGGACGTGCCTGAATTTCCATCAGTAAAAGGTAGTGAAGTGACTATCGTGTCTGTCCCTGTTCTTGCTCTGACCCGGCTGGGTCTCGCCTGTCCTGCATCCCCCTTCATACGCTGCCCTGAGGCCTAGCTCCACCTGTGGGGAGCAACACCATCAAGCTGCCTTATCACCAGCCTCAGTGGACTCCGCAGCGCTGGTGATTCTCACCAGAAACCACAGGTGGCGTCACGAACTCTTATAGAATTAACAAATATCCACCCTTTCAAAGAGCGACCCAAGGGTACGAGCCTGGGAGCCGACCACCGCGACATCCCCAAGGCCAGGCAAAGGTCCAGGTACCGAGTCATCCCCATCCCCTGGGCTAGTCATATACATGGCCCTGTATAGTGCTGCATACAGTATACATGGCCCCGCATAGTGCTCCGTACTGTGTACATGGCCCCGCATACTGCTGTTTTGTATACATGGCCTCGCATTGTGCTGCACACAGTATACATGGCCCCGCATAGAGCTCCATACTGTATACATGGCCCCGCATAGTGCTCCGTACTGTATACATGGCCCCGCATAGTGCTCCGTACTACTATATACATGGCACCGCATTGTGCTGCACGCAGTATACATGGCCCCGCATAGAGCTCCATACTGTATACATGGCCCCGCATAGAGCTCCATACTGTATACATGGCCCCGCATAGAGCTCCATACTGTATACATGGCCCCGCATAGTGCTCTGTATTACTATATACATGGCCCCGCATCGTGCTCCGTACTGTATACATGGCCCCGCATAGAGCTCCATACTGTATACATGGCCCCGCATAGAGCTCCATACTATATACATGGCCCCGCATAGTGCTCCGTACTGTATACATGGCCCTGTATAGTGCTCCATACTGTATACATGGTCCTGCATAGTGCTCCGTACTGTATACATGGCCCCGCATCGTGCTCCATACTGTATACATGGCCCCGCATAGAGCTGCACACAGTATACATGGCCCCGCATAGTGCTCCGTACTGTATACATGGCCCCGCATAGAGCTCCGTACTGTATACATGGCCCCGCATAGTGCTCTGTATTACTATATACATGGCCCCGCATCGTGCTCCGTACTGTATACATGGCCCTGCATAGTACTCCGTACTACTATATACAAGGCCCCGCATAGTACTCCGTACTGTATACACGACCCCCGCATAGTGCTCGGTACTACTATATACATGGCCCCGCATAGTGCTCCGTACTGTATACATGGCCCCGCATAGTGCTCCCCACTGTATACATGGCCCCGCATACTGCTGTTTTGTATACATGGCCCCGCATAGTGCTCCATACTGTATACATGGTCCCGCATAGAGCTCCATACTGTATACATGGCCCCGCATAGGGCTCCGTACTGTATACATGGCCCCGCATAGTGCTCCCTACTGTATGCATGGCCCCGCATCGTGCTCCGTACTGTATACATGGCCCTGCATAGTACTCCGTACTACTGTATACATGGTAGTAAACACTTCGGCCAGCGTAATAGAGGTCACGAGTATGGAGTGCGGAAGAACCGCAACTCACACCCCATAGTCGCAGGAAAAATCTGCCTACTCAAAATGAGTGTAAAAACACAAGAAAAAGCTGAGTGTACGGCATATATGAAAAACTTTATTAGTAAAAGTATAAATACATAATATTACATGTATAATAGATGGATGCAGATAGGGAGGCGATACGGATGCAAGAAAACACGTAACAAGTATCCACAGCTAAAAAATATAGCAGGATAATAAAAAGAGGGGGAGAAGGAAGAGCGACCCAAGGGTAACATATGTTAGTTGATGACAAAGTAGGAGAGGTATATGTAGAAGGATATCAATAATTCAAATAATACTGAATAAGTATCCCACTTTTCCTACAGTGGGGCAAGAGTAGTTATAATCCATGATAGAGGATACACTCACCAGTATAATCACCAAGGGACGCTCAAAGGGGGGGCAGGGGGACAAGGCAGGAGCAGACCAGTGTGGGACCTGCGGGCCTCGACGTGCGTTTCGCAAGTTCGCTTTGTCAAGAGGCGTCACAATGAAAGCACCGGCGTCTTTTTAAATATCCCTCCAGAAATTGGTCACATGTGCATGCATGTGACCGGAAGGAAATGGCCGCCGACCGGAAGGCGTGAGCGGCGCATGCGCAGGGATCGTCAGAACATCCCGCCCCCAGAACGCCCGTCATGACGTCGGCGCGAACCCGGAAGTGCTAAAGAGCAGAGTCCAGGGCAGCGCCGACACCATGGAGACAGACGCATGGGAAGCCAGGAGGGTGAGTAGCCCCGCGCATGCGCACCGCCCGACCAGGGAGCCGGGTATAGTTACCAAAGTACTAATGTCCACATATACATTGTGCCACCATACTCGGATACAATAAATCTCACATGGTACATATATAGGTAGGTACAGCTACAAAGATTGAAGTACATAGGGACAATAGGTGCTAATATAAAAACGTGAGGATGTCCATGGCACCAAAGCAGCCTGAGGGCAGTGTCCGTAGATGTCAATGATCATTCCATTTCCTTATCTTCAATCTTATCAACGGGAGGGAGTATATCACCAGAAAGCAGGCTTCACGGCAGGTATGAAGGCCACAAAGAGAAAGACACTATGTATTAAGTATAAGAAAAAAAGAAGTTAAAAAATAAACATACTAATAAATATACACATTAAAACAACATGAGCCACAGAGGCTCACTGCCATGATGAAATATATACAGAAGGGGCCACAGGAGAGCAGCGATTAACAAATAGGCTGCATGGTAAATAGTATCCAGAAAGAGGATAATCATATGGTCATAATATCTAAATTTGTTCCTCCATAATACCCAATAGGGAATTGGAGGAACCGTCATTCCAAAGGAGGCGCAGGACAAAAAAGCACGATATATATCACAAAAAAGGTGAGAAGCCCAAACTTTCATTCAGACCCCGCGGTGCCAAGGTGTTAAGGGTGATGATCCATCTCGCCTCTTTTTGGGCCAGGAGGCGTTTAGCATTCCCCCCCGGGAGCCAAGACACACCTTATCGATCCCCCGCACTCTGAGTGAGCGGGGGTCACAATTGTGAACAGCCTTAAAATGCCGTGGTAGTGTCTTCAGCTCCCGGGGATCCGTGGCCGTGCGAGCCGCGCCAATGTCCCGGACGTGTTCCCGAACCCTGATTCTGAGCTCCCTGCTGGTCAATCCTATATAAATTAATTGGCACCCGCATGTGGCCAAATAGACCACATGTGTGGTGCCACATGATATATGGTGACGAATGTCAAATTGGCGGGAGCCATCAGAGTTGGAGAAAGACGTGCAACGTAGGACGCAGTGGCCACAGGGGAATGAGCCCACCGTGGGACCGCGGGATCCAAAGAAATTGGGACGCGGGGGGACGTAGTGGCTGGAAACCAGAACATCCCCTAGCGTACTAGATCGTCGTGGCGTCATGTGAGGGAAATCGCCTAGGCAGTCCCGAAGGGAGGGCTCCGTATGAAGTATACTCCAATGTCGAGAGAGGATCTGCCGCATAGCTCCCCACTCATGATTGAATGTGGATATGTAGCGGATCCTCTCAGGTATCCCATGTCTAGGCACAGGGGAGGGATGGATGAGATGGTCCCTGGGCGTGTCGCGGGCCCTCTTATAGCCACGGCCGATACATCGATTACTGTAGCCACGTTGTTTAAAGCGATCAGCCAGATCTGCAGCCTGTTTCTCAAAACTAGAGTTAGTGGAGCAGATACGCCTCATCCTGAGGAACTGTCCAACTGGAACGGCTCTGATGGTAGAGCAATCATGAGCCGATGAGGCATGATTCAGGGAATTTACTGCAGTAGGCTTCCTAAATACATCTGTCTGGATTCGACCATCCGGATCCACCTCAAGGGTGACATCCAGGAAGTCGATCCTTTTAGGATGATAGGTATAGGTAAGCCTAATTGCATAAGTATTGGAATTTAGTCGTGACATAAAATCGTCGAGCTCCTCCACCGTCCCCAGCCAGAAAAATAGAATGTCATCTATATATCTCACCCATGACACGACCCGGTCCGCGCCCTGCACTCCCCCGTCGCCAAAAATCTCTCTCTCCCAGGCTCCCAGGAAGAGGTTGGCGTACGAGGGGGCACAGGCCGCACCCATGGCCGTGCCACGCCTCTGGAGATATACCGTGTCATTGAAGAGAAAATAGTTGTGGCAGAGGACGAATTGGAGGAGCTCAAGGATAAATTCCCTGGAGGGTCCGTCCAGGTCAGAGCCCCCCAGGAAGAGGCGAACTGCGGAGAGGCCCAGATCATGGCTGATGCATGTGTATAAGCTCTCGACGTCGGCCGTGACCATAAGGGTATCATCTGTCACAAGGGCGCCGTCAACCCGTGTAAGGACGTCCGTCGTGTCCTTCACATAGGAAGGAAGAGTGCTTACAAGAGGGCGAAGATGGTAGTCTATATATTGACAGATGGGGCCACATAGCCCCTCAATTCCTGACACAATCGGACGTCCTGGTGGGCTGAGAGCGTCCTTGTGAATCTTGGGCAAGAGGTAAAAGGTCGCCGTCTTGGGGAAGCGGACCGTTAATGCCTCCACAGTTCGTTGGTCGATGATACCTATATTACAGGCCCGCCCAAGGATACCCTGAAGTGTGGCAGAGAAGGAGGCCGTGGGATTGTATGACAGTTTAGTGTAGGTCTGAATATCTCTTAATTGGCGCATTGCCTCTTTCTCATACATGGAGCAGGACCAAAGAACGATGTTCCCTCCCTTGTCTGCCGGTTTAATGACAATGTCCGGCAGAGATTGTAGTTGATGGAGTGCCGTGCGCTGGTAATACGTGAGGTTGTCCCGGCGTCTCCGTGTAGGGAGGCGCCCCAAAGCTTCAGTTACCAAGCGCACAAAAATCTCAATTGCCGGACTCAGAGACAAGGGAGGGAACTTCGTTGATCTAGGGTGTCGAGATTGTAATCGTGTACCTGTACTAGGTGATTCTTCCTGCTCCAACAGTAGATCTTCGAGGTTTCGTAGGGCCTCCCTCTCTGTCACAGTCAGGGAACATCCCTCACCAGGTGCTCTAGAATGCAATTTATGTAAAAGGGCAGTGAAATTGTCAAAGGCATTCGTAGGTGAAAAGGATAGGCCTAAGCTCAAGACCTCCATCTGTGCCCGGGTAAGAGTATGTGAAGATAAATTAATGACACGGAGCCCTCCCTGGGACACACTCACCTGGTAAGGTGTGGTAGGTTTCCTCCTGTTGACGGGTCTCGTCTTGATCCTCGAGATCTGCTGAACCTCAGAGACCCGTCAGGTGGTTAGGTTCTCAGAGGATGGCTGTTCACTTGTAGAAGCCGTTGAGGCTAGCGAGGAGGACCTGGAGCGCAAGGGATGGGCGTAATGAGATCTGACTCGAGATCTATCTTGGGGGATCCGCCACCTATATACACTCTTTGATTGTTTATCGTGAATGTCACGTTGTAGTTTTTTAAGTTTATTGGCGTGGATATCTTTCACCCATCTCTGGCACTCCAGGTCCATCTCGTCGTTCAGCTGTTTCAATTTAGTGGAATCCAATTCTTTTTTAAATTGCGTTTGAATCGACTCAATCTCCTTTTCCATTGTATCAAGAGATGAGTCATTCAGATCTTTCAACAGGCTAAGGAAACCAAAGGAGCAGGTGTTAGCTAGGTCCTCCCATTTGTCTTTAAAAGCCTCATCCTCAATGGGGAAGGAGGGGAAGATCTGCACCCGCAAGCCACGTGGAATCAGGGCCTTCTCAATGTATTTAGTCAGGAAGGCCCTGTTCCACCATGTGCGTGTCCTACGCCTCAGGAGTGACTTAAATTTAGTAATGCTGTCCTGTAGCCCCTGCTGTATCCCCAAGCCCCCATGTATACATGGCCCCGCATAGTACTCCATACTGTATACATGGCCCCGCATACTGCTGTTTTGTATACATGGCCCCGCATAGTGCTGCACACAGTATACATGGCCCCGCATAGTGCTCCGTACTGTATACATGGCCCCGCATAGAGCTCCGTACTGTATACATGGCCCCGCATACTGCTGTTTTGTATACATAGCCCCGCATAGTGCTGCACACAGTATACATCACCCCGCAAAGTGATCCATACTGCATACACGGCACCCCGCATAGTGCTCCGTACTACTATATACATGGCCCCGCAAAGTGCTCGGTACTGTATACACGTCCCCCGCATAGTGCTCTGTACTACTATATACATGGCCCCGCAAAGTGCTCCGTACTGTATACATGGCCACCGCATAGTGCTCTGTACTGTATACACGGCCCCGCATAGTGCTCCGTACTGTATACATGGCCTCGCATAGTGCTCCGTACTGTATACACGGCCCCGCATAGTGCTCCGTACTGTATGCACGGCCCCGCATAGTGCTCCATACTGTATACACGGCCCCACATAGTGCTCCGTACTGTATACATGTCCCCCTCATAGTGCTCAATATCGTATACATGGCCCCGCGTAGTGCTACCTACTGTATACATGGTCCCGCATAGTGCTCCGTACTGTATACATGTCCCCCTCATAGTGCTCAATATCGTATACATGGCCCCGCGTAGTGCTACCTACTATATACATGGCCCCGCAAAGTGCTCGGTACTGTATACACGTCCCCCGCATAGTGCTCTGTACTACTATATACATGGCCCCGCAAAGTGCTCCGTACTGTATACATGGCCACCGCATAGTGCTCTGTACTGTATACACGGCCCCGCATAGTGCTCCGTACTGTATACATGGCCACCGCATAGTGCTCCGTACTGTATACACGGCCCCGCATAGTGCTCCGTACTGTATGCACGGCCCCGCATAGTGCTCCATACTGTATACACGGCCCCACATAGTGCTCCGTACTGTATACATGGCCCCGCATAGTACTCCGTACTGTATACATGTCCCCCTCATAGTGCTCAATATCGTATACATGGCCCCGTGTAGTGCTACCTACTGTATACATGGTCCCGCATAGTGCTCCGTATTACTGTATACATGGCCCCGCATAGTGCTACCTACTGTATACATGGTCCCGCATAGTGCTCCGTACTGTATATATGGCCCCGCATTGTGCTCCATACTGTATACATGGCCCCGCATAGTGCTCCGTACTGTATACATGGTCCCGCATAGTGCTCCGTACTGTATACATGTGCCCCTCATAGTGCTTCGTACTGTATACATGGTGCCGCATAGTACTCCGTACTGTATACATGTGCCCCTCATAGTGCTTCGTACTGTATACATGGCGCCGCATAGTGCTCCGTACTACTATATATATGGCCCCGCATAGTGCTTCGTACTGTATACACGGCCCCCGCATTGTGCTCGGTACTACTATATACATGACCCCGCATAGTGTTCCGTACTGTATACATGGCCCCGCATAGTGCTCCATACTGTATACATGGCCTCGCATAGTGCTCCATACTGTATATATTGCCCCGCATAGTGCTCCGTACTGTATACATGGTCCCGCATACTGCTCTGTTTTGTATATATGGCCCCGTATAGTACTGCATACAGTATACATGGCCCCGCATAGTGCTCCGTACGTATACATGGCCCCGCATAGTGCTCCGTACTGTATATATTGCCCCGCATAGTGCTCCGTACTGTATCCACGGCCCCGCATAGTGCCTCAGATTGTTTACCCGGCCCCGCATAGTGCTCCGCACTCTATATACGGCACCCGCATAGTGCTTTGTACTGCATACATGGCCCCCGCATAGTGCTCCGTACTCTATACGTTGCCCTGCATAGTTCTCCAAACTGTATACATGGCCTCGCATAGTGCTCCATACTGTATACATGGCCCCGCATAGTGCTCCGTACTGTATACGTGGCCCTGCATAGTGCTCCATACTGTATACATGGCCCCGCATAGTGCTTCATATTGTATACATGGCCCCGCATAGTGCTCCGTACTATATACATGGCCACGCATAGTGCTCCGCACTGTATACAAGGCCCCACATAGTGCTCTGTACTGTATACATGGCCCCGCATAGTGCTCCATACTGTATACATGGCCCTGCATAGTGCTCCATACTGCATATATGGCCCCGCATAGTGCTGCACACAGTATACATAGACCTGCATAGTGCTGCACTCAGTATACATGGCTCCGCATAGTGCTCCGTACTGTATACATGGACATACATGTTCCCGCATAGTGCTCCGTACTGTATACATGGCCCCGTATAGTACTTCGTACTGTATACATGTCACCCGCATAGTGCTTTGTACTCTATACATGGCCCCGCATAGTGCTCCGTACTACTATATACATGGTCCCGCATAGTGCTCCGTATGTATACATGGTGCCGCATAGGACTCCGTACTATATACATGTCCCCCGCATAGTGCTTCGTACTGTATACATGGCCCTGCATAGTACTCCGTACTACTATATACATGGCCCCGCATAGTGCTCCGTACTGTATATGATTCGCCCCCTGGGACGTGGGGCACGCGGATCCGGGCAACAGGGAAACGATGGGGGTAGTAGTGGCGGCCCGGTCCCGCGGCTCAGGGTGGTCAGACCAATGGTAGTCTGCTATGTACCGTTGATAATGTCCGACTACGCCACCCGTCGATTGCGGTTATTATGAACAGCCGCTGCAAGGTAATCCCCTGAGGCTGATGGTGTGTGCAGCTGAGATTGGATAACTCCCCACGGGAAGAGTGTACCCCAGGGCAGTGCAGTGGATGATGGGGGTGGTTGTGCAGGGAGTCCCAGTACCGGTAGTGCTGGAGGAGCGAGAAAGTACACAGACAACGTACTGCAATCCAATGTCTTTTACTCACAGTTCATGTGCTCCTGGTCACTTCGGCACCAGTAGTGACCGCCCGAGCCGTGCTGCGTCCACCAGGTGTGGGGCTCGGTCAACTCCCAGGCAGTTCAGAAGTATGGCTCAGGACCCCCTTCTGTCCTTTCTCTGGCCTGCCTCACCAGTGACCCACTTTTGTCCAGCTGCCGCGGATCTGCGCGGGTAAACGTGGGCCCCGTTCCCCGCTGTCCTATATGGTGCTTTCCTAGCAGGTTTGATGAGGTGTCGCACCAATAAATGATCACGACCTCCGGTCTTTGGCTGAGGGTAGTTTCTCCTCCACCAACTTGGGATCCGGTACCCTTAAGCGGCCTGACCCTTCACCCGGTATTCTCGTGGGTTCTTAGGGTCCCTTCCACCTTCTTGTTCCTGAGCCCCTCTGTTTCTCTCTCTCTTCTCCTTCTTTCCTGTTCCTTCTTCTCCTCCTTTCTTTGGCCTCTTCTCCAGGCCCACTTCTCTTTCTCCTCTCAGACTCCGGCCTTTTCTCTAGGCCTGCCTCTGAACAGAGCTCCTACAGAGCCTCTGCTCCCTGTCTTCTCTGACTGGACTTCACTTCATCTACTCCCAGAACTAAGATGGTGCCCACCTTTTATACCTCCCTTTAGAAACATGAGCCCAGGTGACCAGCAACCAATGGGCGCCTACCTACGCTCAGGAACCGTCCCCTCCTGCTCCTACATCACTGGGTATTCCTCCCCCCTCCCCACTCCAGCCAGGGACATGGTCTGTCGTGCCTGCATTTCTGTCTAATGGGAGCACCGTTGAGCTGTCCCTCGGAAATGGGGTGAGTGTGCTGTATGCAGCTACCTGAGCCCTGGTCCATACTCCATCCTTACCTGGGAGTGGAATATCACACCTCTGGCAGAGGTGAAATACCCCTGTAGCGGCCGAACCCTCGGGGTGCTATATATACACGTCCCGCGCATAGTGCTCCGTACAACTGTATACATGGCCCCGGATAGTGCTTCCTACTGCATACATTCCCCCGCATAGTACTCCATACTGTATACATGGCCCCGCATAGTGCTCCGTACTACTGTATACATGGCCCCGCATAGTGCTCCGTACTGCATAGATGGCCCCGCATTGTACTCCATACTGTATACATGGCCCCGCATAGTACTCCATACTGTATACATGGCCCCGCATAGTGCTCCGTACTGTATACACGGCCCAGCATAGTGCTCCGTACTACTGTATACATGGCCCCGCATAGTGCTCCGTACTGCATAGATGGCCCCGCATTGTACTCCATACTGTATACATGGCCCCGCATAGTACTCCATACTGTATACATGGCCCCGCATAGTGCTCCGTACTGCATACATGGCCCCGCATAGTACTCCATACTGTATACATGGCCCCGCATAGTGCTCCGTACTGTATACGTGGCCCGCGCATAGTGCTCCGTACTACTGTATACATGGCCCCGTATAGTGCTCCGTACTGTATACACGGCCCGCGCATAGTGCTCCGTACTACTGTATACACGGCCCGCGCATAGTGCTTCGTACTACTGTATACATGGTCCCGCATAGTGCTCCGTACTGTATACATGGCCCCGCATAGTGCTCCGTACTGTATACATGGTCCCGCATAGTGCTCCGTACTGTATACATGGTCCCGCATAGTGCTCCGTACTGTATACATGGCCCCGCATATGCTCCGTACTGTATACATGGTCCCGCATAGTGCTCCGTACTGTATACATGGCCCCGCATATGCTCCGTACTGTATACATGGTCCCGCATAGTGCTCCGTACTGTATACATGGCCCCGCATATGCTCCGTACTGTATACATGGTCCCGCATAGTGCTCCGTACTGTATACATGGCCCCGCATATGCTCCGTACTGTATACATGGCCCTGCATAGTACTCCATACTGTATACATGGTCCCGCATAGTGCTCCGTACTGTATACACGGCCCCGCATAGTACTCCGTATTGTATACATGTCCCCCGCATAGTGCTTCGTACTGTATATGACTCGCCCCCTGGGCCGTGGGGCACTCGGAACCAGGCAATAGGGAGAAGATGGGGGTAGTAGTGGCAACCCGGTCCGTGACTCAGTGTGGTGAGACCAGTGGTAGTCCTTTATAAGTTTTAAGTGATGTCCGACTACTCCTCCCGTGGATTGCGGTCAGCATAGGCGGATTATAATGAGGTCAATCCGGGCTACCGCCCGGGGCCCTGGGCTGCCATGGGGCCCGGGGCTCCCAGGGGCCTGTGGCCGGATTGACCTCATTATAATGTGTGACAGGAGGGCCCGTGAGTCTGAAGATGGAATCTGCTCTGCTGTGTCCAGCGGCGCTGCGAGGATGACTCACAAGCTGCTGACTATGTAAGTGCAGGAGAGGAGGCTCCGCCACCTGCTCCGGCCTCCAGCAGAGCACAGAGCCAGCCTACAGCATGGCCACTGCTCTCCCTGCCCCCTACCCGGGACTGAATGTTACCTCTCCGCTCTCCCCCTCCTACCCTGCAATTACACCAGAGCTCTGCAGTCGGGCCTCAAGAGGAGGAGAGGCTGCCCCACAGAGAAGATGGAAGAACCTGCATAATGTACAGAAAGGGTAAGTCCATGTGCAGTGTGTGTGTGTGTTTTATATATATATATATACATATATATATATATATATATATATATATGTGTGTATGTATGTATATGTGTGTGTATGTATCTATATCTATGTATTTGTGGACCATAATAGGGGCTCACTCGCTGTCGTGGCCCAGGCTGCTTCCCCTGTGCAGGACCGCTGGCACTTCACCTGACATGGCCGTGATCTGTGCGGCTGTGTCTGGTATTAATGACACGGCAGGGGCGACACTGCGCCTATAATTGTGCTTGTGTATTGCCCCTGCCGCGCCATTACTACCAGACACAACCGCACAGCGCACGGCCATGTCAGGTGAAGTGCCGGCAATCAAGCAGCGCCAGAGGTCCTACACAGATGCTGTAGAAGCAGCCCAGGCCCCAACGGCGAGTGGGCCCCTCTGATGGTCCAGGGCCATGTCTGTGACATACCGGCGGCCCTGGACTGAGACATGCATGAGGAGCTGCTGGACAGGACAGTTTTATGTGTTTATAAGATATGTACGTATGCATGTGTCTGTGCGCATATCTGCGTACCGTGTGCATGTGTGCGCATATCGTGCGTGCGCACGTGTGCTGGCCTGGCCGCATCACAGCTAGAAGACACGGCCCTGTGCGCGCCAGTATCTGCTAGCGTGACGTCATGCAGTGTGCCCTGCACTGCTTCTTACCACCATAGAGGAGCTGGACGACTGGAGCCGAGCAGGGGGACGGTGAGTGATGTGTCAGTGTGTGCAGATATCATTGTGTGATATGTCTGTTTATATGTATTTTTGTGTTTCAAATGTGTTTATGGCTAAGTGCCCACGATGCAGAAATGCTGCATATTTTTTCCGCTTCTCCCTGGCAGGAAAAATGCATGCAGATTTTACATGCGTTTTTCCCACCAGGTAGAAGCGTTTGTCAAGCGTTTTTGCATGCATTTCCGCATGCGGGTTATCAAGCACTTTTCCAAGCGATTTTAGCATCACTTGGAAAAGTGCTTGATAACTTGGTCACACTATATAAATCCATGCAACCGGCATATATAGTGTGACCAAGTAATAGTTAAAAAAAAGAATAAGAATGGTAAAAAGTAAAGATTATACTTACCTTCTGATGGCCCCCGGTCTTCTCTCCGGTGCGTCCGGTGTGTTGAGCGGCTCACGGTCATGTGACGTCATTTAGTCATGTGACAGGTCATGCGACAGCCGATATCAGCTGTCGTGTGACCTGTCACATGACTAAATGACGTCATGGCAGGTCCTTTCATACCACCGCAACGCATACAACAGACCGGACGTATCGCTGAGGAGACCAGGGGCCATCGGAAGGTGAGCATAATCTTTATTTTTTTTATTTTAAATTCTTTTTTTTACAGGTACTATGGTACCCGGGTATGGATGAGAGCCTCCTTTTCTCCAGACCAGGGTACCATCCGCACATTGAATCGCTTCATATCCGCGTGTGCACATGTAGTCATGCGGATATTAAGCGATTCAATGCAAGTCAATGGCGGCAATTACGCTGCGCGTCCGCAAAATTAATGGACATGCTGCGTTTTTTCTGCAATGATAATCCGCATTGGAAACTTCCGCAGCATGTGCAAAGCACATGCGGATTATCATTGGGGAACATGGGGCACGTATTACCAAGCGTTTTTTCAGCGTTTTCGCTGCGGAAATTCCGTGGCAAAAACGCTTGAAAAACGCACAGTGGGCACGAAGCCTATGCGTGTATGTATCTTTGTATATGTTTGTTTGTGTGTGTGCGGCCTCCGGCTGTATCTGGGGGGGGGGCACCGTGCGTCCTTCGGCTGTATCTGGGGGGGGGCACCGTGCGTCCTCCGGCTGTATCTGGGGGGGGGCACCGTGCGTCCTCCGGCTGTATCTGGGGGGGGGCGCTGTGTGTCTTCCGGTTGTATCTGGGGGGGGCGCTGTGTGGCCTCCGGCTGTATCTTGGGGGGGCGCCGTGCGGCCTCCTGCTGTGTATAGGAGGATTATGTGAAAGCTCATATTATACAGTATGAGACCCTACATACATAGTGGGATGTCCGCATACTTAATTGTGCTCAATATTAAGTCATACAATTAATATAAAAAAATAATTATAATTAATACGTTAATATTGTGCAGAATTAATTTCACGTGAACTGTCACATGATCTATCAAAGGGGGATCATGTGACAAGTCATGTGATACATCAGGTGTGTGTGTGTGTGTGGGGGGGCCCATGCCGTTTAAACTGCCCGGGGCCCTTGCTACTCTTAATCCACCCCTGCCGGGGTGCCATCATTCACAGGCAAATCAGGGCAATTCAATTTAAAATAGCAAGTCCCCCCAACGCGTTTCACCGCTTACTTGGCGTCATCAGGGGCAGGGACACAAACAATAATGGCCGTCGGCCGTCACCCCCCCCCATACATAGCTTATGTAGGTGTAGACCCACCAATAAGATACTGAGTGATATATCTGCAATTACCAGTCCTGTTGATCGACAGTCCATGCCAATCCTAAAGCTGCTACGTATCACTATCATCCGTCACACACAAGCATCGTATTAGCAATGTTACTATGGAAATAACTTACCAATCCCAAAAGCTTGTGGTGCTACACAGCCCAATGACGAGTCCACTCGTCACCCAAAATGTCACCATGACGTCTGACACTCTGATAGGGCAACATTCACCGCAGTACAAGCCAATCCTAGGGCTGTGACATACCACTATTAGCCAATCACGAACAAGTACCGCCTCACGGACCGTTGTCATAGTAATGAACTACCAATCAGGTCACTCTGCATTGCCGCATGGACCAATAGGAGCTGCGCTCGTCAGCCATCACGGCATAATGATGCGGAATAATGTGATACGGCAATTTCCTCTGTGAATACTCCGCCCCCCTGTGGACTCTCGGAGTTCCTACACGCTCGTCATTATGATGCAACGCATTGTGATTGGATGAGAGCTCAGCCGAATCGCTGTATCTGAAACGACATAGAGCTATGCCACCGCCTATTTACACATTGCCGCGGCATCGAATGTATCATTGTACTTACATTCAATAGGAAACTTATCAGAACCGCCTGCGTTTAGCTTTGTATTATGAATTTAATGTTTATATTGTTATCTATAATAAATATGCTTAAGATTAAATGTTCAGCATCACGTAACCTATTTCTATCTTAGCTGCACTACACAATAAGCAAGACTTCTGGATGCACATAGATCCATTTTATATTACTAACTTAGTGGCACCTAAGGGTGAATAATCACTACTGTCACCTTCTTAAGAGGTTACTAACAGGATATTATTATTGGCTTGAAATTGTAGCATCCGAGCTCTATGATAATATAAGTATGAAAGCAGCAGCATATCGGCTTAGAATTTATATTCAGGATAATGCATTTTAATCATGGTCTAAAAAAGCCATAGTGGACAACCTTCCCTACACAGACTGATTGAGGAATAGTTGTCAGACTGTGATATTAATCATATAAACCTTTATATCAAACAGATCTGCTTCTCTCTGTTCTCAGATAGGACAAGGGAAATACACAGCATAAATAATAGGGCCAAGTCACCCGCCCTTTCCCCCTTTAAAAGTAAAGAAATAAAAGATCATCATAATTGGCATCACAACGTCTGTAAGGTTTGTTAGGGATTGTGCAGTTGACGGCACAAACATCAGACCGCACTCAGACCAATATTAGTCTATGGGGTCGTGCCCACTATGCGTTTTTCAAGCATTTTTGCTGCGGAATTTCCACAGTGAAAACGCTTGGTAATACGTGCCCCCTGGTCCCCAATGATAATCCTCATGTGCTGTGCACATGCTGGGGAAATTTCCGCTGCGGATTATCATTGCGGAAAAATACGCAGCATGTCCATTAATTTTGCGGACACGCAGCGCAATTGCCGCCATTGACTTGCATTGAATAGCTTAATATCCACATGACTACATGTGCACGCGCGGATATTAAGCGTTTCAATGTGCGGATGGTACCCGGGTCTGGAGAAGAGGAGACTTTCATCCAGACCCGGGTACCATAGTACCTGTAAAAAAAAGAATTTAAAATAAAAAATAAACATATACTCACCTTCCGATGTCCCCGGTCTCCTGTATGATGCGTCCGGTCTCTTGTACGGCTCGCGATGGTCTAAAACAGTGGTCCCCAACCTTTTTTGCACCAGGGAGCGGCTTGAAGCAAGATCATTTTTCCATGGTCCAGCAAGGAGGGGGTGGGGTGGGCGGGGCTTTGGTCATATGGGGGCGGGGTAATGGAGGGATTTGGAGTTTAGTGCATACTTATCATATAGTGTAGACCAGGTCCCCACCAGGAGCTATGCCAGGAGCCCCACATAATGTGCTGTGCCAGGAGCCGCATCACTGAGGCCCCATCACGCCCTGCAGCAGGACAGGGCAGCTGTCCTGACAGCTGCTGTTCAGCTGCATTTACTTCATCCCAGGGGCGGACACAGACTGTAGTGGGCCCCTGTGCAAGAAATTTTTGGGGGCCCCCCCCACCCTTCATAAGGCAACAAAGTTATGTAAACATAACCCCTCCCATGTGCATCTCTCACCCCCCCATGTGCAGCTCACCCCCCGTGCATCTCTCATCCCCCTCCGTGCATCTCTCATCCCCCCCGTGCATCTCTCATCCCCCCCGTGCATCTCTCATCCCCTCCGTGCATCTCTCATCCCCCCCGTGCATCTCTCATCCCCCCCGTGCATCTCTCATCCCCTCCGTGCATCTCTCATCCCCCCGTGCATCTCTCATCCCCCCCGTGCATCTCTCATCCCCCCGTGCATCTCTCATCCCCCCGTGCATCTCTCATCCCCCCCGTGCATCTCTCATCCCCCCGTGCATCTCTCATCCCCCCCGTGCATCTCTCATCCCCCCCGTGCATCTCTCATCTCTCCCCTCCCCCCATGTGCATCTCTCATCTCTCCCCTCCCCCCCATGTGCATCTCTCATCTCTCCCCTCCCCCCATGTGCATCTCTCCCCTGCCCCCCATGTGCATCTCTCATCTCTCCCCTCCCCCCATGTGCATCTCTCATCTCTCCCCTCCCCCCCATGTGCATCTCTCATCTCTCCCCTCCCCCCCATGTGCATCTCTCATCTCTCCCCTCCCCCCATGTGCATCTCTCCCCTGCCCCCCATGTGCATCTCTCCCCTGCCCCCCATGTGCATCTCTCATCTCTCCCCTCCCCCCATGTGCATCTCTCATCTCTCCCCTCCCCCCCATGTGCATCTCTCATCTCTCCCCTCCCCCCCATGTGCATCTCTCATCTCTCCCCTCCCCCCATGTGCATCTCTCATCTCTCCCCTCCCCCCCATGTGCATCTCTCATCTCTCCCCTCCCCCCATGTGCATCTCTCATCTCTCCCCTCCCCCCCATGTGCATCTCTCATCTCTCCCCTCCCCCATGTGCATCTCCCATTCCCCCCACTCCTAGTTAATTGTATTTAAAAAAAAATAAAACTTGTTATACTTACCCCCATGCGATCCCTGCAGAATCCTGGCGCTCGTCCAAATCGCTGACACCAGGTTCTCCTGCCTTCCGGTCATGTGACGGCGCCGTCACATGACCGGAAGTCAGAGGAATTATGAGATGTCCTGGACCCGGCGCTTTGCATTGGGGCCGGGGGCCCCATGAGGAGAGAGACGCACAAGAGGGGGGCTCCGAGGGGGCTCCTACCGGCCGGGCCCCATACTGGAGTCAGGGCAGTCATGCCCTGATGGCGGCCCTGCTGGAGGCTGGAGGGGCCCCCTCTCCCTCGGGGCCCCCGTTCAATGAACCGGCTGCACGGGCGGTAGTTCCGCCCCTGCTTCATCCTGCTTCAGGACCTGTGGTGACATCACAGTTATGTACCTTGATGTCATCACAGGTCCTCTACAGGTCTACCCTGCGGGAGTCTAGAACAGCGGGCAGCATCCACCCCACACAGTGTGCTCTGAGCCACCGCAGACCAGAGCACACTGTCAATGTTTAGTGATTGTCTGTGGCGGTGCCGCGGACCGGCTGAAAAACGGACCGGCGGTTGGGGACCTCTGGTCTAAAAGGACCTTCCATAACGTCATTTAGTCATATCACAGGTCACGCGACCGCAGACGTCGGCAGTCGCGTGACCTGTCACATGACTAAATGACGTCATGAAAGGTCCTTTTAGACCATCGCGAGCTGTACAAGAGACCGGACGCAGTGGAGAAAAGATCGGGGGCCATCG
This sequence comes from Phyllobates terribilis, assembly GCF_046119375.1. Lineage (NCBI taxonomy): Eukaryota > Metazoa > Chordata > Amphibia > Anura > Dendrobatidae > Phyllobates > Phyllobates terribilis. The sequence continues at coordinate 800,578,691 of NW_027362763.1, read as the reverse complement.
GAAGGTGAGTATAATGTTTTTTTTTTTCAATCTTTTTTTCAACTATTAACTTGGTCACACTATATAAATCTATGCCGGTCGCATGGATTTATATAGTGTAACCAAGTTGTCAAGCACTTTTCCAAGTGATGCTAAAATCGCTTGGAAAAGCGCTTGATAACCCGCATGCAGAAATCCATGTGAAAAACGCTTGACAAACGCTTCTACCTGGCAGGAAAAACGCATGTATAATCCGCATGCGTTTTTCCTGCCAGAGGGATGTGGAAAAAATCTGCAGCATTTCTGCATCTTGGGCACTTAGCCTTAGGGGCCGTGCACATGTCCAATATTTTCCTTGGACAAAGCCGATACGAGAAGAAAAAAAAATTGCTGTACGCCCAGGCTTCATCTGATATTCAGATCGCACGAGGCCATGAAAGTCAATGAGTCTGTAGAAATCATTGGACTGCACTCGGATGACATCTGAGTGCAGTCCAATTTCCGTGGACTGACAGAATGGAGATGATGGAGAATTTTTTTCTCTCCATCTTCTCTTGGATGAGAGAAAATATGTTGGTGTGACCCTAGCCTAAGTCTGATCTATGAAAATATAATTAACATGTATGGTAAATGCTGTTCAGAGAGAAACATAGAAAAACCATAAGTGAGTAAAAGAAATAAAATAAATAAACTAGAATTGCGTGATTACCTTCCTTGAAAAAAAGAAAATAAACAAAAACAAGAAAAAGAGCTTAAAGTTGGCACAAAAAAGTAAAAAATAAAAAAGTTCTCTTTACCTTGCCAACTCTTCTTCGTCTGTACACTTTCTGCGGTTCCCCAGTATGGTATGGAGCTAGGACCTCTGCCCATTGCACTGGGGGAAATTTCTCCCTGTCTGTTTTCCTGTCAAAGACAGTCAGGAAAGCTGTAGAAGCTGATATACTGTATTAGGTAAACAGCAGCCATTCAGCAATTCACAAACATCAATTGAACATATGTCCATGTTTCTTAACCTACTGCAAATATATGTCTGGCATAATTAAGATTACATGTTGTGCTGTCACATTGGGCATATCAAGTGTTGACATGGGGGGGCAATATTATTCACAAGCCAGATGCTGAAGCAGGATAAGACATCGGTTCCAGAGGCAACTGAGAAGAGGAGAGAAAAGCCATGAGAGTCCTTAGAGTCCATTAAAAAGGCACATATAGAAGTCCTTGTATTTAAGGAGTATAAATCTAACTCAATAAGTGGATTCTTTCAGATGAGGTAGTAGAAGTTGGGCACAGGACCCTCCAGGACCTGGTAATAGGTGGTCCCTGGTCTGTAGTGTCAAATAGCCAAAAACATAAGGTAAACAGATCACTCGATAACAGGAGCCAAGTCTAATGTCAAGGACCCCCCAGAGAGATTAGCGTAGGGGACACACAGCTTCACAGGCCCATTAGAATATTTATTACTAGTGTTGAGCATTCCGATACTGAAATAACGGGTATCGACCGATGTTCGCTGTATCGGAGTTCCGATACTGAGTTCCGATACTTTTACAATATCGAATACCGGAATCGGAAGTTCACATAATGCCTGCGCTCTGCAGTGTCTCTGAAGGATGACAAGCTGGATGGCAGCGCTCAGCTGCGATCCAGCCTGTCATCAGAATGCCATCCCAGCGTGGGAGAATTCTCCTGCTCAAGCGCTGACATTACATTATCTCCCTTACATTACAATTAAATGGAATAGCAAGAATTAATATTTTTTTAAGACGTTAAAGCCATAGCCATGGTGGTTATGGCATTACAGTGGTTGCCCAAATCGATGGGAACAGTGCAAACAGTGAAACATAAAAAGCCGGCAATTCATCAGCGGCATATACCGGTACCCGACAATTTAGAACAGAAAGAATAGAGCTTCACACATAGATTAGATAGATAGAAACATGTCAGTCACATATATAAGAAGTACAGTGACAGTGTTGGTTACTGTACTTGTCATTTAGTGTAAAGGATTTATTTTAAAAAAATAATAGTGTTTTCATGCACCGTCTCTTTAAAAAAGCCGGCAATTCAGCAGCGGTACCCGACAATTTAGAATAGAAAGAATAGAGCATCACACATAGATTAGATAGATAGAAACATGTCAGTCACATATATAATAAGTACAGTGACAGTGTTGCTTACTGTACTTGTCATTTAGTGTTAAAATAAAGGATTTATTTGAAAAAAAATTGGCGTGAGGTTCCCCGTAATTTTAGTCTCTAGCGGAGGTGAAGCAGACGGCTGGGGCAGATGTTTGAAGCCTGGGAAGGGGGTAATACCCACGAAGCTTCCCAGGCTACTAATATCAGCCCCCAGCTGAATACCTAGCCTTTACTAGCTATTAAAATGGGGGACCCCCCAAAAAAATGACGTGGGGTCCCCCCTATTTTAATAGCTAGCAAAGGCTAAGCAGACAGCTGGGGGCTGATATTAATAGCCCAGGAAGGGTGCCATGAATATTGCCCCCCTCCCAGGCTAAAAAAACCAGCCGTCAGCCGCCCCAGAAATGGCGCATCCATAGGATTCGCCAATTCTGGCACTTAGCCTCGCTCTTCCCACTGTCCTGTAGCGGTGGCAGTGGGGTAATAGGGCTGGGGTTGATGTCAGCTTATAATGCCAGCTGACATTGTGTCACCCCAGGCCTGGATGCCACAAACATTTAAGGCTGTGTCTGAGAGCAGGAGGGAGGTTCTCTGGTCAGGGACCATTAGCATGCAGCACCTCCTGTCCCAGGCCAGTAGGGGGAGCAGGCTGCCCCTATAAAAGCTGGAACTGAGGGCAGGGTTAGATAGACCAGGACCCACTTCTGAAGCATCCAGAAGGGTTCCCAGAAGAGAGGGACAGGTTAGCCGCAGCTGAGGAGTCCAGGAGGCAAAGGAGGAACAGCAAGCCAGGGACAGAGGCGACGAGAGCCGGTCCTGGCAGAGTGAAAACTACACAACCAGACCCTGGGGTCCGAGGCTGTCAGGGTTGCAAGTCCTGCAGCAAATCACCTACCTGCGAGGGATTTCAGGTCCCTTGGCCTAAGAAGCCTGGAGGCTCCGCCACACAGAGGGACCAGTACAGCACGGAGAAGCTACAGGTACCTAAGGCCCGAGTCGCAAGCCATACAGGCGTAGTACACGGCCAGCTCAGGGACGTGGGCTATCACACCACTAAAGGGGGAGATAGTCAGCAAGGGCAAAGAGAGAACGGTAGGCCTACCCACTCACCCTGACCAGTGGAGCTCGCCCGAATGCCCTCAGACACCCAGGTCCATTCCTACCCTGTACTCCTGGTGGGTCAGTGATAATATGTGCAGTAAAAGACCCTGGACTGCATTATTGGACTCTGTGTGATTTTTGCTGCGCCTGCACCATCACCCCCAGCATCCTATTACACTGCCCTGAGGCTACACTCTTCCCGTGGGGAGTTATCCTATCCCTGTGCTGCATACCAACATCAGCCTCAGCGGTCTGCCTTGCAGCGGCGGTCCTCCCTGACCGCAATCCACGGGTGGCGTAGTCGGACTTTCAAAACCTACAAATACACTGCCACAGCATTTGGTCTGACCACCCTGAGCCACGGGACCGGGTTGCCACTACTACTCCCATCATTGCCCTGAAGCCCGGTTCCGAGTGCCCCAGGGCCCAGGGGGCGAGTCAGCTTTGGCGTAGTCGGCAGGATTGTGACCAACCCACCACAAACGGGTATTGCTTGAATGAAAAAGACTGTACACGTACCTTAAAAAGAGGTTCCCGCCATCCGGAGCCATTTCCCGCCATCTTCAGTCGGTTCCCGCCATCTTCAGCCGTTTTCCCGCCATCGGACGACATCTTCAGAACGCCACGCGGGAAGAAGAGGGGCGTGGACGTCAAAAACGCGAGAGACTTGAAGCCCCGCCCTACGCACCGACGCTGCGCAAGGTCCTGGAAGGAGAGAGAGCGACGCTGACGTCACCAGGACGCGATGCAAGGTCCTCGTCCGGAGCAGCACCAGCGGAGCCGCGGCCTACAGAAGAGGATCGTCGGAAGGTAGGCCACGCTTAACTAGGGGGGAGAAAGATGACAGACGCGGAGGGGCTTTCTACAACCAGCGGGGCTGCGGCAGCGGTGATGCCGTTCTCTATGCCATATATCCCCGGAGCAGCCTGGCTGCCCCAATACTCAGGGGAATCCCATACCTTAACTGACTTTAAGGAAAGACTGCACAGTTTATTTAAAGTTTATCCCCTGACAGAAGAACAGAAAGTGAGCATTCTGACGGGGCAGCTAACCGGTGCAGCCCAGCGGGAAGTGAAATCATGGTCAGATGAGGAGAAAAGGACTGTAAAGAACATTCTGACCCGGCTGCGGAGTACCTTTGATTTCGTACCTCAGCAGAAATCAAAATGCGGTTCTATGGCTGTAAGCAGCGGGCCCAGGATAGTATCAGAGACTATGCCTTGAACCTGCAAGAAGCCCTGAGAGCTATCAAACAAGCTGACCCTGGTAGCGTGCAGGACACTGATAAACTGTTGACTGACCAGTTCATAGAAGGTCTGCTGTCCAGCGCCCACAGGACTCAACTGCGCCTCATGGCCCTACAGAACTCCAATTTGACTTTTGTGCAGTTCAAGGATAGGGCCATCCGGGTGCTCAGAGAACCTGCACCAGGTGGCGCTGTAGCTTCCTGGCGCCCTGCCATCACTTACCACCAGGGGGCCGCGCCCTACCCCGCAGACCTTGTGGGGGCTGATGCACAGGCCCTAAATCCATCCCAGCCTGCAGCCCTGCACCATCAGGTCCAGGAGCTAACAAAGAGTGTGGCTGCATTTGACCAGGACCGTACAGTCGTTGCAGGTGGAACCGTCAAGACCCATCAAGCTGGCTTACAGTCCGGAGGATGTCCCGTGGCGTTGACAAAGGAGGATCCCGCCGTTCAGAGGGAGGCCCGCCGACCGCTACACTGAGGATGGACAGCCGATTTGCCGCCATTGCAGTCAGCCAGGACACATAGCAAGGTACTGTACTTTAAATGGGTCCGACCTGGGGAAGAGGGCCAACCCCCAGGCATAAGGTTATCAGGCCCGTCTAATTGGCGTGATAAGTACGTGGGGGGACGCCCGGTCTTACCCGTAGTGCTGGACGGTATCCACATGAGTGCACTGCTGGACAGCGGGTCTCAAGTGACTACCATCCCCTACGTACTTTTCAAGCGGTACTGGAGTGACGCTGACATAACCCGCTACCCAGATGATGACTTAAGCATCATTGCCAGCAATGGCCAACCCGTGCCGCAGGTGGGGTTCAGAGAGATGACCATCAAGATTGGTAAGGTGGAACTGCCGGCACAGGGAGTGATTATTGTGGACATTGACCGTCGTGAAAGTCACCCTAAAATAACCTTGGGTATTAATGTGATTGAAAACTGTCTTTCAGAAGTAATTATGATTTTGCAGCAGGTGGCGATGAATGCGAGCTCCAGCCAACAGAGGGTCCTCCAGAAAGAGATAAGAGCCCTGATGAGACGGCAACAGGTAGAACTGTCTGGTGGTGAGATCAGTAGCGTGAGGATGAGCGACCCGTTCCCCATTGCCATGCCTCCCAAAAGTGAAATGATGATCTGGTGTCGGACAGCAATCGGGTTGAGAGGCAGAGACTACCAAGCCATGGTAGAACCCGTGTACTCAGTCAGCAGGCCCACCATTTTGACAGCCCTGGGGGTGGTTGATGTCCGTCACGGGAGGGTGCCCGTTCGCATTCTCAACATTGGGGAGAGACCCAGGTATGCTACACCTGCCAAACTGTTTGCTGTTCAGCACAAAGCTATCAGGGCCGTGGAACCGTTGCCTCCATCTCCACAGGCGGAGGGTAATGGCTCCCAGACACAAAAGGAGGACTGGTGCCAGAAAATCCATGTGGGTGCTGACTCCACTCCCCTGCACCAAAAACAAGGAGTCTACCGGGTGGTTCAGGAGTACGAGAGAATTTTTAGTAAGCACCCGCTGGACTTCGGCAGAGTAAGAGGGATAGAACACCATATCCCCACGGGGAGCCACCCACCAATAAAAGAGAGACACAGGCCTGTACCCCCTGCACATTATCAGAACGCCAAGGGTATGCTGAGAGAAATGAAAGAAGCTGGGGTCATTAGAGATAGCTGTAGCCCCTGGGCAGCACCCTTAGTTTTGGTAAAAAAGAAAGACGGTACCATGAGAATGTGCGTGGACTATAGACAAATCAATCGTATCACCCATAAAGATGCGTACCCGTTACCTAGGATAGAGGAGTCTTTAGCAGCTCTAAAATCAGCTAATTTCTTCTCTACTTTGGACCTTACTAGCGGATACTGGCAGGTTCCTGTGGCAGAAGCTGACAAGGAGATGACCGCCTTCACCACCCCGATGGGATTGAGCGAGTTCAACTGTATGCCCTTCGGGCTCTGCAACGCACCAAGGACCTTCCAGAGGCTGATGGAATGCTGTCTAGGGCACCGAAACTTCGAGACGGTCCTCCTTTACCTGCACGACGTGATCGTCTATTCGAAGACTTACGAGGACCATCTAAAGCACCTGGCCGAGGTGTTCGAAGCCCTGGCAGGCTATGACCTGAAAGTGAAGCCTTCAAAGTGCCACCTGTTAAAACCAAAGGTCCAATACCTAGGACACATTGTGAGTGCAGAGGGAGTAGCCCCCGACCCCGACAAAGTCACAGCCATCAAGAGCTGGCCAAGCCCCTCTAGCATCAAGGAAGTGAGGCAGTTCCTCGGGTTGGTAGGCAACTACCGAAGGTTCATCCCCGGGTTCACAAAGATGGCAGCTCCAATGCAGGACCTCCTGATAGGCCAGTCTAAATCCAGAAGTCACAAGCCACCCTTCAAGTGGGACAAGCCGGAAGAGGAGTCCTTCCGCCAGTTGAAGATGGCCCTTACGGGGGATGAGATCCTGGCCTACCCCGATTATGGCCAGCCTTTTATCCTCCACACAGATGCCAGTAATGTGGGGCTGGGAGCTGTACTGTCACAGAACCAACAGGGCAGAGAAAGGGTGATCGCGTATGCCAGCCGGAAGCTGAGGCCCACTGAAAGAAACCCGGAGAATTACAGCTCCTTCAAGCTAGAATTCTTGGCAGTGGTGTGGGCCATCACAGAGCGGTTTAAGCATTACCTGGCCACCGCAAAGTTCACTGTGTACACGGACAACAACCCGTTGACGCATCTGGACAATGCAAGACTAGGTGCCCTAGAACAGCGGTGGATGGCCCGGCTATCCAATTATGACTTCACAATCAAATACCGGGCAGGCAGAACCAACGCCAATGCTGACGCCCTATCAAGAATGCCCCACCTACCCGAAGGAGAGGAAGACTCAGAAGAGCTGGAGGAAGTAGAGCTCCCTGCGTTCCACCGGTATGGGGTCACTCAGTATTCTCACCGGGTAAGAGACAAAGACTTAACCACCGTCATGTTCAACCCCTTACCCCACCACGGCTGGGCTGCAACGCAAGATAGTGACCCTGCAGTTCGCCTGGTGAAAAACCTGTTAACCCAGGCAGACGCTAGCCCTGGCCCGGACGCTCCAGAGGAAGCCAAGCAGATATGGAAGGAGAAAAGCAGGCTATTCCTCTACAAGGGTAAGCTGTGCAGAAGGCTTGTCAACCACCGGACGCACAAGCTGACCTGGCAGATAGTGGTCCCAAGGCGAGATGCAGCAATGGTCCTGGAGGCCTACCATGACAGAGCGGGACACTTCGGGTGGAAGAAACTGGAGTTCCTACTGAGGGAGCGGTTCTACTGGGTCGGCATGAGAAGGGCCATCGAGAAGTGGAGCAGGGACTGCGGCCCATGTCACCTCAGGAGGAAGGACCGTGCCAGCCAGCAGACACCCTTGAGGCCCATCGTCACCAGGCAGCCTCTTGAGCTGGTAGCTCTGGACCATGTGAAATTGGCTCCAAGCCGGTCGGGCTACGTCTATGCCCTGACAATTGTGGACCATTACTCCCGGTTCCTGGTAGTGGTTCCTGTTAAAGACCTGAAAGCCCAAACAGCGGCCAGAGCCTTCCAGCAACACTTCTGCCGTCCACATGGGTATCCGGAACAGGTCTTGACAGATCAAGGTCCAGCGTTTGAGGCTGAAGTATTCCAGGAGTTCTGCAACCTCTACGGCTGTAGGAAGATTCGGACAACGCCTTACCACCCGCAAACCAACGGGCTGTGTGAGAAAATGAACAATATCGTCATTGATCTCCTCAAGACGTTACACCTGGAAGAACGCAGCCTGTGGCCGGAGAAGCTGCCAGACCTGATTGACTTGTACAACCATATCCCAGTGAATGCTACAAATTGCACCCCGGCTTACCTGATGCGAGCAAGACCAGGTAAGCTGCCGATAGACCTGGAGATGGGAGTCCTGACACCCGAGGACACCTCCCCAGACGCAGACTGGGATACGGAATGGCGGCTACAGTACAAGAAGGTACAGGAGAGTGTGGAGAGGAGTCTGGCTCAAGCGAGAGAAAAGCAAGAGAGGCTCTTCAACCAACACGCCCCTGCTGGTCCCCTGGAACCTGGTGAGCTGGTCCTGAAGTGGAAGAGAAGGCTACACAAGCTGGATGACCAGTGGGAGAGAGACCCGTACACAGTACTGCAGTCCGACCACGACAACCCGAAGGTATGTGTGATTACCAAGGATGGAGGAGAAACCACTAGCACCGTCTCCAGAGACCACCTAAAACGGTGCCCCGAGCAACTACAGAGTCCAAATGAAGATCAAGATGACCTTGAACCCGCAGAGGACAAGGAAGAGATGATCAGCACTGTTCTCGGAGAGTTCCCCCGGACCTGGACTCAGATAAATGGCGCAATAGTGTTACCCATCCTACACTTCCTTCAGCCTACCCAGCCGGGGCCTACAGGAGAGCAGGAAGAGCAGGAAGAGCAAGCATCCCCAGAGGCAGAAGAACCCACGCCAGCAGCCCAGGAGAGTCAACCCTCTGCTGACAGTGAGCCTGCCATACCTGCAGCAAGCCAAAGAACCTGCGGACAGCTGCCTGCCCTGCCTATGAACCTAGCTAGTAGCTGTACCCTCAATGATAGTGGGGAAAGCCAGGTTGGTCCACCACCAGACAGTGGGTTAAGGAGGTCAACCAGGAGCACTAGGGGTCAAACACCAGCTCGCTGGAGGATATAAGTACAAGATCTAAATGTACCATGTATATATTTAATATGATTGTTACCTGTAACTAATAGTGTTTTCTCCAGTTTTTCTAGATATATGGACTGACAGGTTATGAACTTTGGATAACCGGAACTACATTGTGAATAGTTGCACTTGGTGCCTTTTGCGAAGACGGCCATGGAAGAAAAACCTGTCTGGCGTGGCCCCGTGTGGTCTAAAGTGGATAGCTTCGTTTTGCAGCCACGCCCAGGGCCAACGCTTGGGGCTTGCTTTGGACAGGTCCCCACACCGTTTAAGACTTCGCCTTACTGGGTGAAACGGACACCCGGTCACAGACCACACTGTGACCTAAAGAACTCAATATGTGGTGTTGTTTGTTGTTTTCTTCTCTGTTGTGTTTATGTTATAATTTATACCCTGTATTCGTGTTTCTTGTTTAGTCCCAGAGTACTAAGCTTTACTAGGGGGGAATGTGTCACCCCAGGCCTGGATGCCACAAACATTTAAGGCTGTGTCTGAGAGCAGGAGGGAGGTTCTCTGGTCAGGGACCATTAGCATGCAGCACCTCCTGTCCCAGGCCAGAAGGGGGAGCAGGCTGCCCCTATAAAAGCTGGAACTCAGTGCAGGGTTAGAGTGACCAGGACCCACTTCTGAAGCATCCAGAAGGGTTCTCAGAAGAGAGGGACAGGTCAGCCGCAGCTAAGGAGTCCAGGAGGCAAAGGAGGAACAGCAAGCCAGGGACAGAGGCGACGAGAGCCGGTCCTGGCAGAGAGAGAACTACACAACGGGACACTGGGGTCCGAGGCTGTCAGGGTTGCAAGTCCTGCAGCAGATCACCTATCTGCGAGGGATTTCAGGTCCCTTGGTCTAAGAAGCCTGGAGGCTCCGCCACACAGAGGGACAGGTACAGCACGGAGAAGCTATAGGTACCTAAGTCCCGAGTCGCAAGCCATACAGGCGTAGTACACGGCCAGCTCAGGGACGTGGGCTATCACACCACTAAAGGGGGAGATAGTCAGCAAGGGCGGAGAGAGAACGGTAGGCCTACCCACTCTCCCTGACCAGTGGAGCTCGCCCGAATGCCCTCAGACACCCAGGTCTATTCCTACCCTGTACTCCTGGTGGGTCAGTGATAATATCTGCAGTAAAAGACCCTGGACTGCATTATTGGACTCTGTGTGATTTCTGCTGCGCCTGCACCATCACCCCCAGTATCCTATTACACTGCCCTGAGGCTACACTCTTCCCGTGGGGAGTTATCCTATCCCTGTGTTGCACATCTACATCAGCCTCAGCGGTCTGCCTTGCAGCGGCGGTCCTCCCTGACAGATGAGCCGAAGTCAAGTCCAATGAACTCAGCTCACCTCATGCATGTCACTGACAGAGTGGGAAAATTCTCCTGCGCTCAGCGCTTCAGCAGGAGAATTCTCTCACGCTCACCGCATGCGCAGGAGAATTCTCCCACGCTGTCAGTGACGTGCATGAGGTGAGCTGAGTTCATTGTCGGCTCATCTGGATGCCGTCACAGCCAGACACTGAGGAGCGCAAGCATACCTGCGCTTCTCAGTCTCTGCGGCATGGCAAGCTGGATGGCAGCTTTCGGCTTCGGTCCAGCCTGTCATCTCGATGTAGCAGAGCTGGAGCTGTCCTGGGATCCATGGAAAGGTAAGGATGATGTTGCTTTATTATTTTACTTTTATTGCAGAAGACATTGGCTTCAGCTGGAATGGGCGATACGGTAAGTATGGTTTAATTTAGAACAATAAAGAATTGCGTGTTTATTTCAATTAAAGGACTTTATCCTGGGTCTTTGACTATGGGGTTAGTAATGGGGGTGTCTTATAGACGACTCTCCATTACTAACCTGGGCTTGATGTCAGCTGGCATTATAAGCTGACATCAACCCCAGCCCTATTACCCCACTGCCACCGCTACAGGGCAGTGGGAAGAGCGAGGCTAAGTGCCAGAATTGGTGCATCCTATGGATGCGCCATTTCTGGGGTGGCTGACGGCTGGTGTTTCTAGCCTGGGAGGGGGCCAATATTCATGGCACCCTTTCTGGGCTATTAATATCAGCCCCCAGCTGTCTGCCTAGCCTTTGCTAGCTATTAAAATAGGGGGACCCCACGTCATTTTTTTGGGGGGTCCCCCATTTTAATAGCTAGTAAAGGCTAGGTATTCAGCTGGGGGCAGATATTAGTAGCTTGGGAAGCTCCGTGGGTATTACCCCCTTCCCAGGCTTCAAACATCTGCCCCAGCTGTCTACTTAACCTCAGCTAGAGACTAAAATTACGGGGAACCCCACGCCAATTTTTTTTTTAATAAATCCTATATTTTAACACTAAATGACAAGTACAGTAACCAACACTGTCACTGTACTTATTATATATGTGACTGACATGTTTCTATCTATCTAATCTATGTGTGAAGCTCTATTCTTTCTGTTCTAAATTGTCGGGTACCGGTGTATGCGCTGATGAATTGCCGGCTTTTCATGTTTCACTGTGAGCACTGTTCCCATCGATTTGGGCAACCACCTCCCCCAATACATTCTACATTATTGTTAGTTGTTTTCCTTCATGTAGAATTAACCTGCAAGGAAAGAAAGGGTTTATTTTCATTCCGATATTTGTGTCCCATTGAATTGCATTGGTTTCCGGTATCGGAATCGGCGATATCCGATACTTTTTGAGTATCGGCCCAATCCAATCCGATCCGATATTTCCTGATATCGGAGGTATCGCTCAACACTATTTATTACATATTTAAGAATTTTTGCTCTATTATTGCTGTGCTTGTGCTCTCTTTCCCTTTCTGTTTTCCCATCCTACTCTTTCCCGCAATGGTACTTAACAATTGAGAGTCAATGTTGTTTCAGCTGTGGTCCTCTATGAGCAAGTTTTAGAAGATTCTGTTGTTTGAAAAGAAGATGCATCTTTATCCTGATTGGTGAACTAGAGCTAATGAAGGGAATATTTCTGCATAAAAGCCCCAGTTTCGCCAAAGTCCGGGGTAGTCCGTGCACAGCAAGTCACCAGTGTCCTGCCAGCCCACCCTCTTTTTGTTGCGATGCCTATTAGTTGGCTAAAGCTGGCAAGACTTGGTCCAGTTTTGATAGTCACAGTTGATTATTTATTTGATTACTGACAGATTAATGTATTCCATGGTTTTTAATATTTATGGACTTATTAATTAATGTTTTAACCTTTAATAAACATGGTGAGTCTATTCTTTATCCAAACTAACCTAGTCTAGTCTTTTTTATTAATAGGTTAAAGAGAACCTGTCACCAGCATTTCCAGCATAATGCAGGAAGAGAGACCCTGATGCCAGCGATGTCACTTTCTGGGCTGCTTGCTGTCGTTTTGATAAAATCACTGTTTTATCAACAGGAAATTATCACTAGTAGACTAGTAAACCTGCTGCCTGTTAGTCCTCCATATTTATGAGCTCTGTATAAATCTGCCCCACACCACTGATTGGCAGCTTTCTGCCTATGCACAGTGTACACAGAAATCTGCCAATCAGTGATGTGGGCGGGGTTATACATGGTTCAGCATTCTGAGCTATGCTAGATCTGCAGCAGAGAAAACAGTGATTTAAAAACTGCAGCAAGCAGGCCAGTAAATGAAATATCCCTGGAATTAGGGTCTCTGCCCCTTCATCATGCTGCTCTCAGATGGGGTAGCAGAAACCTGGTGACAAATTCATTTTTGTTGGGTTTTGTGCCACCATGCTTGTAGTACTGACAATTAGCTGGTAATGTAAAGTGCACGTGACTAGCCCAGGGGGATAAGGGGGAAACTCGGTACCCGGGCCTTTACCCTCTTGGGATGTCACGGCAGTCGGCTCCCGGGCCCGTACCCTGGGGTCACTCTTTAAAAGGGGTTTGTTAACAGTTTTTGTCTCGTGACGCCACCTGTGGTTTCCGGTAATGGGTACCGGCACTGCGTCAGTCCTCTGGAGCAGATGTTAGGGCAGCTGGGTTGGTGCAGCTCTCCACAGGCAGGGCACAGCTCCAGGGCAGTGTAGGTGCAGATGGTGATGCTGGGCGTTGTAGTGCAGGGGCGGTAGCGTGGTATAAATAACTGATAGAAACAGTGGAGTGCAGTCATCCGAGTTTACTCACAGTTCTTTAGGTTCCTCGGGCACACTGTCCAGGTGTCAGCCTCCTGCGTCGCATTGCGTTTGCCACGCAGGGGTTCAGCACTCCCTCAAGTATATCAGAAGCATTTAACAGGACCCCCATTCTTTATGTTCCTTCCTTAGCCGACTTCCCGCACTGGGTCTTCTCCCTCCTGCCCTGCGCCCCGCCACACAAAGTCCCGATCGGGTACTCTGAGATCCCTCTGGGCAACTTGTAGTTCCCGGACCTTACTTGGTGCCCTTCACGGCGGCTTAGGTGCGGTTGTGGCAACTGCACCATGGGAGTGCAGAAGCCTCCGGTTTTCCAGCCGAGACCTGGAGTACTCGGCTAGTCCAGGGACCGGTTCTCTTCTTGCAGCCTGATCCCTCTGATGCCTGGCAGATTCGGGCGTAAGGGTGCCGTCCTGCACTCACCGTACCCCCTGGGATCCCTTCAGTTACCGGTGCCTTCCTCCCTGACTCCCCTCTCACTACTGGGCCTCTCTTACTAGGCCCCACTCCAGAGCAGAGCTCCTGAAGAGACTCTGCTCCCCTCCTCTTCTCCTCTCTCTCCTTACTCCTCACTGCACTAACTAACTAAGATGGCTTCCCTTTATATATATATTCTCTAAGTGCTCCACTGGTCTGCGTCCTCCACCCACACCCACTACTGGGTTCCCCTTCACTTCTGGTTCCCCCCACTCCAGCTAGGGACAGAGCAGCAAAAGAAGTGCATAATGTCCTTCCAGCCGGCCTGGAGTAGTGTAGTGTTGAGTGCAGGTGTTGGGGTTCCGGGCAGTACTCCATCCTTACCTGAGAGAAGGAGATGCCACACCTCTGGGTGAGGTGCAGTACCTCTGTGGCGACTGAACCCTCAGGGGCGCCACATTCCCCCCCGACAAAACACAGCACGTCCGTGGGCTGGAACAGAGTAAAACACGGTATATTACAGACATACTATTTTTAGAATGCATTCGCACAGAAGATAACAAACAAACACTTTCTTCCCTTTATGGGGGGCACTTTTTCTTGAACGTTACTGGTAATAACGCGCCCCCGGGGCAATGGGGTACTCGGCATCCGGGCCTATGGATGCTGGTGGGGGATATGTCACAGTGGCTGGCCCGGTCCGTGGCCCAGGGCGGTCAACCAAAAAGGGGATTGGAACTTGGATAGAGATAAAAATAAAATAAATAGTTTGTGACGCCACCTGTGGTAACTGGTAAGGATTACCAGCGCTGCTGCAGACCTCCGGGGGGTGATGGGATGGCAGCTGGGATGTTTCTGCTTCCCACAGGTGGAGCGGGTCCCCGGGGCAGTGTGGAGTTTGATGGTGGTGATGCTGGGACTTGTAGTGCAGGCGGATGGCGTAGCAGGAGTAACTGACAGAGACAGGGGAATCGCTTCAATACCTTTACTGGTGCGGATGTCAGGTACGGTCCAGGGTACTCAGTAGGGTGGGTGCACTTCAGGACTTCTCTCCAGTGAGCGGGTATAAGGCCTCCTGGTCTGTGTCTCCCTCTCTGTATGCTCCTGGCCAGCCTGCAACTGGGCCTAGCTTATGTGTCGTGCTGTTCCTTCACCTGTCGCTCGGTAGTAGGACCTTCTGCTGGTAACCACTCTCCCTGGACGCTGGGGCCTTGTGATTCCTGGTCCTGTAATGGGTCTAGCTTTAGGTCTGCCAGGGACTTGTAGTTCTCCTGGAATGCCGGTGATCCCTACTGGGTATAAAAGTACCCTGTAGGCGCAGACCCGGTGTCCGGTTTGTATATCGGGGTGAGCCTATGATGCTCCTCTGCCCCCTACAATTCCTTTCTGCTCTCCTCTTGCCGTCGGCCACACTCGGAGCCCTCAGAACTCAGCAGCAGACGAGTTGCGTCTTCGCTGCTCTCAGCGTCAGCACGCTCTCAGACTCTCTCTCTGTCTGACTCCTTCTGGCTGGCTACCTGGCTCCACCCTCCATATATATATCCCTAACGGGCTCCCTCTGGTGGTATGAGGTGGAAGGGTGAAGGTGTTTGTATGTAGTGAGGGCCTCTTGTAGAGAAGTCTGTCCATGCACCCTTGGTCCTGTGGTACCTGTTGTAGCAGGGTGCCACATTCCCCCCCTAGCACAATTCAGTACTCCTGGACTGAAGCATTTTATCACAGGTTAACAACGATAACAACAATCATAACAATTATAATAACATTAATTAAGTTACAGTAAGTCCCGTAACCTGGTGTCCATTTCACCGAAGAAAGAACATGAGGGACCCGCCTGAAAACCCTCAACATAGGCCCTGGTCGTGGCTACAGGGCATAAGTGATCCAGGTGCTGGACCACGTCTTCGGCCACGCCAAACGGGTTTTTGTTCTGTGGTCTAATAAGGGGGCACTTTTGATGAGTGCAACTATTTATATGGACAGTTTTTGGCTGCTCACAGTCCTCAGCTTACAAGTCTCTGTATACCCTTACGGGTAACTAAAGGCACATATTTAATTTCAGTTTACACAATAAACAATAACAGTAGCAATACCCACTGGGTAACTATTTACAATTTAGGCACTTCCTGCTTATTCCCTAAACCGGGCAGGGATTTGTCCTTGTGTGCTGCGTGTGGACCTTCGTAGCACTGGAGTGTCACTAGTGTCTGTGCATACCCTTTCTGTTAATCTAGCAGGTGTACGTGCTGGTAGATTATAGAACTGCCTTAATCTCTCTATGGGACTGGCAAGTACACGGTCCACTGGGCCTGCAGGCTCTGCTTCAACTGGTGCTTCTCTTCTTTCTGGGGACTCTTCCTGTTCCTGAGCAGGCTCTTCCGGGACACTTACAGGTTCTTCTGGTTGTTGATAGAAGTGTATCACCGGTACTATAACTGCTCCATCCAGTTGAGGCCAGTCTGCAGGGAAATCTCCTAGAACTGTGTGAAGCACCTCTTCCTTGGGTTCTTCCGGTGCTATAGGAGGTACTTCTTGCTCTGTTGTCTTCAGTAGACCTGGGCACACTTTCAGATGGTCTCTTGAGACTGTTGCAGTTGTTTTACCTCCATCTTTGCTAATCAGGCAGGTTTTACTGTTGTCAAACTTGGAGTTCAACACTGTGTAGGGCTCTCTTTCCCACTGGTCATCGAGCTTGTGACTTCTTCTCTTCCGCTTTAGCACTATCTCTCCAGGTGCCAAGGGTTCTGCTGGTGCAAGTTTATTGTACTGTTCTTCTTGTTTTTACCTTACTCTCCTGTACTGCTCTTGCCAATTTGTATCCCAGTCTTCAGTGGACATATCTGCTTCCGGTTCTACCACTCCGAGTTCCAAGTCCATGGGCAACTTTCCGGGTCTTGCTCTCATGAGGTACGCTGGATTTCAATTAGTAGAACTCACAGGTATGTGATTGTACAGATCTACCAGGTCAGGTAGTTTGTCTGGCCACTGATTTCTTTCTTCCAAGGGTAAGGTTTTCAGCAGGTCTATAACGATGTTGTTCATTTTCTCACACAACCCATTGGTCTGAGGGTGATACGGCGTAGTCCGGATCTTTTTGCATCCGTACAGGTGGCAGAACTCTTTAAACAGCTCGGCTTCAAAGGCAGGGCCTTGATCCATCAGCACTTTGTCCGGGTATCCATGGGGCCTGCAGAAGTATGCTTGGAACGTTCTTGCTGCAGTTTCTGCTGTCATATCCTTGACAAGGGCTACCACCAGGAACCGGGAATAATGATCCACCATGGTCAGTGCATAGGAGTAGCCTGACCTGCTGGGTGACAGCTTGACGTGATCCAGAGCGACGATCTCCAGGGGCTGGGTTGTCTTGATGGACTGCAAGGGTGCTTTCTGGCTGCCGTAGTCTTTTCTTCTGAGGCTACAGGGCACACAATTCCGGCACCACCTGTCTATGGAGCTCCGCATTCCAACCCAGTAGAACCGGTCCTTCAGCAGGGTTTCCAGCTTCTTCCAGCCAAAGTGACCTGCTTGATCGTGGCAGGTCTCCAACACCATCTGGATATCCGTTCTGGGTACAACAATCTGCCACACCATTTCATGGGTCTTGGGGTTGACATATTTTCTGCACAGCTTCTCTCTATAGATGAACAGCGAGCTTCTCTCATTCCACAGTTGCTTGGCTTGTGGAGGAGCATCCTTCTCCAGGTGAGAACCTTCCTGGGTGATCAGTCTTTTGATAAGGCTGACAACCGGATCACTGTCCTGGGTCTCCTTCCAACTGTGGTGGGGTAGAGGATTCAGCGTCCTTCCCTGACGTCTTCTGGTGACGTGTTGCTTTTGGACCACTCTGCTTCGGCAGGTAATTCAACTTCCTCAAAATCATCCACTTCATCCTCGGTGTCAGACTGGTGGGGCATCCTTGACAGGGCATCAGCATTGGTGTTCTTGTGACTTGCCCGGTACTTGATGGTGAACTGTTAATTTGACAGTCTGGCCACCCAACTCTGTTCCATGGCTCCCAACCTGGCTGTCTCCAGGTGTGTCAAGGGATTGTTGTCAGTAAAAGCTATAAACTTAGTTGATGCAAGGTAATGCTTGAACCTTTCGGTGATAGCCCAGACCAAGGCCAGGAACTCCAGCTTGAAGGAGCTGTAATTCTCCGGGTTCCTCTCAGTAGGGCGTAGCTTCCTGCTGGCATACGCAATTACCTTCTCTCTTCCATTCTGCTTCTGGGACAACACAGCTCCTAGTCCCTCATTGCTGGCGTCGGTGTACAGCAGGAAAGGCTGGCTGTAATCAGGGTAAGCCAGGATTTCTTCACCAGTCAGGATTTCCTTCATTACTGCAAAGGATTTGGCCTGTTCTTTGCCCCACTGGAATGGGGGACTCTTTCCTCTTTTGGACTGTCCTACGAGGAGGTCTTGTAGAGGTGCTACCTTTTTGGCATAGTCCTTTATGAACCTCCTGTAGTACCCGACCAGTCCCAGGAATTGCCGTACTTCTTTGATGCTTCTCGGTTCAGGCCACTTCTGGATGGCAGTAACTTTCTCCGGGTCTGGTGCTACTCCCTCTGAGCTGACTATGTGCCCCAGGTACTGAACCTTCTGTTGAGCAAGTGGCATTTAGAAGACTTTAGTTTCATCCCATACCGGGACTATGATTCAAATACCTCCGCCAGGTGCTTCAGATGGTCCTCATACGTCCTCGAGTACACGATAACGTCATCCAGGTACAGCAGCACTGTCTCGAAGTTCCGATGTCCCAAGCAACACTCCATCAGCCTCTGGAACGTTCCGGGTGCATTGCAGAGTCCAAACGGCATACTGTTGAACTCGACACAGTCCCATCGGGGTGGTGAAGGCCGTCTTCTCCCGGTCTTCCTGAGCAACAGAGATTTGCCAGTACCCGCTAGTGAGATCCAGTGTAGAGAAGTAATTGGCAGATTTTAGTGCAGCCAGGGATTCCTCTATACGGGGCAAAGGGTATGCATCTTTATGTGTTATGCGATTAATCTGTCTATAATCTACACACATCCTCATGCTACCGTCCTTTTTCCTGACCAGGACCAGGGGAGCTGCTCAAGGGCTACAGCTATCCCTTACTACCCCTGCCTTTTTCATGTCATGTAACATTTCCTTGGCTTTCTGATAATGTGCTGGTGGTATGGGTCGGTAACGCTCCTTAATGGGTGGATGGTTACCGGTGGGTATGTGGTGTTGTACCCCTTTAACCCTTCCAAAGCCAAGTGGGTGTTTACTAAACACTTGTTCATATTCCTGAACCACTCTGTGAACACCGTGTTTCTGATGGACAGGAGTGGCGTCAGTCCCAACATGGAGCTGTTGACACCAATCCTCCAGCTGAGCTTCGGAGTCATTGTCCTCCACTGTATCTGGTGGGGTCAAGGATTCCACTGTGTGTATGGCATCATTATTCACAGTATACAATCTAGCAACAGTGGCATACCTTGGCAATTTGACTTCCTCCTCCCCACAATTTAGGAGTCGTACGGGCACCCTCCCGTTGCGTACGCCAACTACCCCTCTAGCAGTTAGGAGTGTAGGTCTTTGCTCTGAGCTAATGGGCTCCACTACCGCCTGGTAGTTCTGTCCCTCGAGACCTATTGCTGCCCTACACCAAATCAGCATTTCACTCATCGAGGGAATCACAATGAGTATCGGGTCTGTCACCCATACATTACCAATCTCACCACCTGTTAGTTTTACCTGTTGCTGGTACAGGAGGGCTCGAATCTCTCTCTGGAGCACCTTCCTCTGCCCTGGTTTGGCCGTGTCAGCAATTTGTTGGAGCAAAAACACCACTTCTCCCAAACAGTTACCAACAATATTTGTACCAAGTATCATATACAAGTCTGTATCACCAGGGTTAGATTCCACTACAATCAGTCCTTGGTCCTTTAGTTCTGCTCTCCCCACCTTCACGGTCGCGTCCTTAACCCCTACTAGGTTAAGAGGAAGGCCGCTAGAGGCATACACAGAGAGGTTCGGGGTTGGCGGGTGGAGTTCATCTATGGACCAGTACCTTTTGTAGAGGACATCAGGTATGATGGTTACCTGTGAGCCGGTGTCTAGTAACGCAGGTGTTGCTATGCCGTCCAGCACGATGGACAGGAAAGGCCTTCCTCCTACGAACCGATGGTACCAGCTTGATGGGCCTGGTTGATTTACTCCTGGGTTTCGGCCCTCGGCCCCAGGGTTTGCCCGTTTAAAGGACAGCTCCGCGCTGTGTGGCCTGCCTTGTGGCAGCGGTAGCAAATGAAGTCTCCTGGAGGGCGACGTTGGTCGTTGGTCCTCCCACGGGGTGGCGTTGTCCTCCTCCGGGGTGACGTTGTCCTCCTACGGGGTGGCATAGTCCTCTTTCTTCTCCTCATCCAGGGGACATCCTCAGGGCTGTCGGCGAGTAGGATCCTTCCTTCCGGATCGGGCTCCGTCTGTAGCTGCAGGATGCTCAGGACAGTGGCCAGGGTTTTACTTAGCTGGTGCACTTCAGAGCGCAGGCTGTCCAGCTCGCTAGGGGGCACTGTTTCAGCCGTCAATGAAGGAGCAGTGGGAGCTGCGGGCACTGGGGTGGCCCCACCCTGGTAACACTGGATAGCAGTCCCTGATGTTTCCAGGTGCTGTAGACCCTTAATAGCCATGTCCATCAGGGTGTCAAAGGTGGCGTCTGGATGATCTAAAGCCCACCACCGTACAGTTGTGCTCTCCTCCTGGGACCTCAACCCCCGGATGAACTGTACCGTCAGCATTTTATTCTCATCTTGTATGCTGGCTTGACTAACCTGTTTCAGGGCCCGCAGGGCTTCCTGTAAGCGCCAGGCATAGTCCCGGATACTGTCCTCAGGTTTCTGGGTACAGTGGTAGAACCTCATCCGGAGATCTGGCTCAGTGCGGTTTCCAAAGACAGTTTGCAGTCTCTTTAAGATGATGGATACTGATTCCTGGTCTGCGGCTGGCCAGGTTTCAACTTCCCGCTCTGCGGCACCAGTCAATTGTCCCAGCACAACAGCAGCTCTTTAGCTTACCAGTCATAGAATACATGTCCAGTACACTGTATATTTTCCTTTTGAACCCAGACAGGGTGTCTGGTTTGCCATCATACTGGGGAAGCCATTTCGCTCCAGGGATATACAGCAGGGCCATGGGTATCAGCGGAGTCACGACCCCTGCTGGTGCGGTGGCCGCTCCGGCCTGTGCAGCGCCGGGTACAAGTTGGGCATCAGGAGCGGTAACCGGTGCTCAGGCGGCTTGCTGGTCGTCGGCCATGGTTGCGCCCCCCTAGTAAACCGTAGCCTACCTTCTTTACTTGGATCAGGTAGGCCGCAGCTCCACAGGCGACGGTCTTCTTCCAGGACCTTGCGTCTCCCTCGCGGCTGACGTCATAGCGTGCACTTGACAACGGTCTTCTTCTAGGACCTGACGCTTCCTGGTTCGGCGTCAAGGTGCGAGGCGGGGCCAGGGCTTGGCACGCTTCCAGCGGTTACGCCTCTCCGATTCTCGCGGTTACGCCCCTTTTCTTCCCGTGCGGCGACAGGAAAATGGCGGATAATGGCGGGAAACCTCGAGAATGGCGGGAAATCTTCACCACAGTAAGTGTTACAGTCTTTTAAGGCGCACAGTACCTGGTGGCAACGGGCACGGAATCCTGTTCGTGACGCCAGAAGTTGACGCGCCCCCGGAACAATGGGGTACTCGGCATCCGGGCCTATGGATGCTGGTGGGGGATATGTCACAGTGGTTGGCCCGGTCCGTGGCCCAGGGCGGTCAACCAAAAAGGGGATTGGAACTTGGATAGAGATAAAAATAAAATAAATAGTTTGTGACGCCACTTGTGGTACCTGGTAAGGATTACCAGCGCTGCTGCAGACCTCCAGGGGGTGATGGGATGGAACAGGCCCCCGGGGCAGTGTGGAGTTTGATGGTGGTGATGCTGGGACTTGTAGTGCAGGCGGATGGCGCAGCAGGAGTAACTGACAGAGACAAGGGATTCGCTTCAATACCTTTACTGGTGCGGATGTCAGGTACGGTCCAGGGTACTCAGTAGGGTGGGTGCATTTCAGGACTTCTCCCCAGTGAGCGGGTATAAGGCCTCCTGGTCCGTGTCTGCCTCTCTGTATGCTCCTGGCCAGCCTGCAACTGGGCCTAGCTTATGTGTCGTGCTGTTCCTTCACCTGTCGCTCGGTAGTAGGACCTTTTGCTGGTAACCACTCTCCCTGGATGCTGGGGCCTTGTGGTTCCTGGTCCTGTAATGGGTCTAGCTTCAGGTCTGCCAGGGACTTGTAGTTCTCCTGGAATGCCGGTGATCCCTACTGGGTATAAAAGGACCTTGTAGGCGCGGACCCGGTGTCCGATTTGTATATCGGGGTGAGCCTATGATGCTCCTCTGCCCCCTACAACTCCTCTCTCCTCTCCTCTTGCCATCGGCAACACTCGGGGCCCTCAGAACCCAGCAGCAGATGAGCTGCGTCTTCGCTGCTCTCAGCGTCAGCACGCTCTCAGACTCTCTCTCTGTCTGACTCCTTCTGGCTGGCTGCCTGGCTCCACCCTCCATATATATATATCCCTAACGGGCTCCCTCTGGTGGTATGAGGTGGAAGGGTGGAGGTGTTTGTATGTAGTGAGGGCCTCTTGTGGAGAAGTCCGTCCATGCACCCTTGGTCCTGTGGTACCTGTTGTAGCAGGGTGCCACAGTTACATTTATCAAAAACATTATAAAACTTTTTAAATAACATTTTCCTATTCACTTATAAAACATTCTTCTCAAAGTTACAGTGAGTCCCGTAACCAGGTGTCCATCTCACTGGTGAAGGTGCAATTTGAGCAGCATGAGGGACCCGTCTGAAAACCCTCAACGTAGGCCCTGGGCATGGCTACAGGGCATAAGTGATCCAGGTGTTGGACCACGTCTTCAGCCACGCCAAACGAGTTTTTGTTCAGTGGTCTTTTAATATAAAACCAATAGGGGGCACTTTAATAAGTGCAACTATGTACAACGGAAAGTTTTTCGGTTATTCACCGTCCATAACCTACAGTCTTTATACCCTCACGGGTAACTATAGGCACACATTATTTTCAGTTCACACAAAAACAAACAAATTTTCTCTACTGTACCCTTACGGGTAACTATTGTACAATGTCCAGTCCCACCTATTGTTACTTAGTAGTGGTGTCCTCGCCTGGGGGGGGGTACTCCTGGTTTTTGCCGACTGACCCAGCCGGGTCATCAGCCTCAGGCTGCAGGGGCATGTCCTCTTCCTTCTCGACCATACGATGTACTTGGAAGGCATACCACCCGCGTTCCCCGTGGTGTCTGGTGTAAGTGACACGGTCACCGGGATACAGGCTTCTGTTGGGATGGCCATGAGTATCACTGGAGTCACGACCCCTGCTGGTGGGGCGGCCGCTCCGGCCTGAGCAGCGCCGGGCGCGAGTTGAGCATCGGGAGTGTTAACCGGTGCTCCGGTGTCTTGCTGGTCGTCGGCCATGGCTGCGCCCCCCTAGTAAACCGTAGCCTACCTTCTTTGCGTTTATCAGGAAGGCCGCAGCTCCGCAGATCACGGTCTCCTTCCAGGACCTGACGCTTCCTGTTGCGGCGTCAGAGCGCGAGGCGGGGCTTGGGCGTCACGTGCTACCAACGGTCATGCCTCTCTGGTTCCCGCGGTTACACCCCTCTTCTTCCCACGCGGCGACGCGGTAATGGCGGCGATGTTCACCACAGTACAAACACAGTTCAAATACGGCACACAGTACCCGGTGGCAATGGGCACGAAATCCTGTTCGTGATGCCAGGAAGAGATGACTAGCCCAGGGGGATATGGGGGAGACTCGGTACCCGGGCCTTTACCCTCTTGGGATGTCACGGTAGTCGGCTCCCGGGCCCGTACCCTGGGGGTCACTCTTTAAAAGGGGTTTGTTAACAGTTTTTGTCTCGTGACGACACCTGTCGTTTCCGGTAATGGGTACCGGCGCTGCGGCAGTCCTGTAGAGCAGATGTTAGGGCAGCTGGGTTGGTGCAGCTCTCCACAGGCAGGGCACAGCTCCAGGGCAGTGTAGGTGCAGATGGTGATGCTGGGCGTTGTAGTGCAGGGGCGGTAGCATGGTAGAAATAACTGACAGAAACAGTGGATTGCAGTCATCCGAGTTTACTCACAGTTCTTTAGGTTCCTCGGGTACACTGTACATGTGTCACCCCCCCGCGTCGCACTGTGTTTGCCAGGCAGGGGTTCAGCACTCCCTCACGTATATCAGAAGCACTTAACAGGACCCCCATTCTTTATGTTCCTTCCTTAGCCGACTTCCCACACTGGGTCTTCTCCCTCCTGCCCTGCGCCCCGCCACACAAAGTCCCGATCGGGTACTCTGAGATCCCTCTGGGCAACTTGTAGTTCCCGGACCTTACTTGGTGCCCTTCACGGCGGCTTAGGTGCGGTTGTGGCAACAGCACCATGGAAGTGCAGAAGCCTCCGGTTTTCCAGCCGAGACCTGGAGTACTCGGCTAGTCCAGGGATCGGTTCCCTTCTTGCGGTCAGATCCCTCTGACGCCTGGCAGATTCGGGCGTACGGGTGCCGTCCTACACTCACCGCACCCCCTGGGATCCCTTCAGTTACCAGAGCCTTCCTTCCTGACTCCCCTCTCACTACTGGGCCTCTCTTACTAGGCCCCACTCCGGAGCAGAGCTCCTGAAGAGACTCTGCTCCCCTCCTCTTCTCCTCTCTCTCCTTATTGCTCACAACACTAACTAACTAAGATGGCTTCCCTTTATATATACAGTACAGACCAAAAGTTTGGACACACCTTCTCATTTAAAGATTTTTCTGTATTTTCTTGACTATGAAAATTGTACATTCACACTGAAGGCATCAAAACTATGAATTAACACATGTGGAATTATATACTTAACAAAAAAGTGTGAAACAACTGAAAATATGTCTTATATTCTAGGTTCTTCAAAGTAGCCACCTTTTGCTTTGATGACTGCTTTGCACACTCTTGGCATTCTCTTGATGAGCTTCAAGAGGTAGTCACCGGAAATGGTCTTCCAACAATCTTGAAGGAGTTCCCAGAGATGCTTAGCACTAAGTCCATGGTTTTTAATATTTATGGACTTATTAATTAATGTTTTAACCTTTAATAAACATGTAACAGAGGCAATATAGCACGAAAAGAGAATTACTAAGCATTGCAGAAAATGGCCAGCAATACAGTGCCTTGAAAAAGTATTCAGACCCCATGAACTTTTCCACATTTTTTCATGTTGCACCCACAAACCTAAATGTATTATATTCGGATTGTATTTGATATTAACACTAAGTAGCAAGTATTTGTGAAGTGTAAAGGAAATGATACATGGGTCTCAAAATATTTTAAAAATAATATCTCTAGTAACTGTGATATATGAGAAATAGGATTATAACATAAAAGATAAAAGTAATGATTTTTTAAATATATGGAAACCCTAGAATTACATTGGTAATGGGAAGAGCTGGTATTTTATAGTATGTTAAGTCTTTTAATGAATGCTTGGCATATTATTATATCTCTTGTATGTGGATAAAAAAAATGTATTATGAAATAAAAAAAACAGAACTAAAAGCCGCCATAAAGTTCTCTGCCGTTCCTCTGGATTCTAAACTGCCACCCATGATGCCCACATCAGTGTATAGGGCAGAGCAGGGCCATGAGCCGCTGCCTGGCTGGTGCCACCGTCACCTCTGACCTCACCTGCACACGACCAACTGCCGTTTACTTTCATCTGTCGGCTGAAGCGATCGGACTGAAGTCTACAGACAGGAAGATATTTTTTAAGAATGGCGTCTACTGGACACGGACAAGAGAGCGAGGAGAAGAAGAGAGAAGAGAAGAGGAAGAGAGAAGAGGATAGTGATACCCCTGGATTAAATAAGATCATGAAGAAGAGGGGAAAGGCCAAAGACCATGGATTGGAGGATGAAGAGCCAACACCTGGTTGCAGCAGAGACCCCGGAACATCCAGCCCCTACCCCAGCCTTAACATGAGCAACTTTACCATCCATGATATCTTGGGTAGGGGCAGCTTTGGCAAAGTAAGTTTTTATATATATTTCTTTACCCATATTTGCTATTTTATCTCCATTCGTTATCTTCTGTAGGTTTTCTTCCCTACAGCGGCTACAAATATATGTTTTTCTGAATATCATTTCTTGTCATGTGTGGCCGTTGAGGGACGTAAGATGCTGCGCTTCCAGCCTATTGGGATATGTGTATAGGGCTAGGGCTACACTTCCTTGTGACTGCCCTCTGCAGAGATCTTGACACCTTGACTTGGGGTCTGTTATGCTGATGCGCGCGATCACACAGCTATCCCACACACTGACATGCTGATCTGCACAACCCAGTGTGTCGTATGATGCTTCGAGCATCCCGCCCACAGGTACTGACAGGACTCACAGTTGGGGTGCCCGTAAGGACGTATTCGTACACGCCTACATAGGGCCCGATCTCGCACATGCGCGAGGTCCAGATGCCCTGTAGGCTTGATCCGGAAACACTCTCTCTCCTCCGCTGTCACGTGGCCAACCTCGGAGCGCATGCGCCGGAGCAATATGGCAACCATATCGAACGGAGCTCACTACAGCCGGGACAAATCTGGGTAATTACACTTCGGGACATAAATATAAGACTGGGACAGCTGCCTAAACACCCCACCTTTCCCCTGATCAAGCCACAGTGGTAGCGGCGATACACCTTTAGCCTACAGGTCTTATTTAAGGAGCCTATAAGGCTGGTATTGGGGGAATCATCTCCCTCCTATCTCCTGTTGGTAAATTGTGCATTTTGTCTATGATGAATACCGATAGCACTTTTTCTATTAAAGAAAAAGAAAAAGCTTTTGACTAAATATTGCTTGCACTAACTATCAGTGCCTTAAATAGGAGAGGTGCTCATTTATTTATTTATCTGGACCTATGTGGGTTTACACAAATATATTGGGTGTGTTTATTGGTGGTGCATACATTGTCTTGAGGTCTTGACCACTATTATATTTCAATGTGGTACACTGTTGGATTTAAGCTTTGTGCTTTTTAAATGTTTTTAATTTTTGCATGTCTGTCCGGTCTTCATGAATAATAAAATCATGTTGGTATATATTTAGTGCTCCCTGTCTTTCCATACATACCTTCTTTCCTTGTTGTGCGTTAGAAGGATTAAACTGAGCAACCCCTAAAGCCTGCTCAAATGGATACCGAAATAAAAAAGCAACTGACACTTAAAATAATTGGAGGAAAAGTGAGGTAGTGATAATCAGTGGCGACCGTTCATTCAGTTTACCACCGATAGCAGCTTGAACTGTTTTACATAAATCTCAGTGGTTTTTGTTTAGAATTATATACCTATGGTCAGCTGTATACACTAATAACGGGTGTATTTTTCCACTTGCTGCTTTTAGTTTTATTTTATCTCCTACTTTTGCGTGAGCGAGGGTACATTATTACTATATAGATTATTTCACATATTGTTTCATCTGATCATCATAGTTAGATGTAGTGCTGCTATAAATGGGTTTCCTGATTCATCGAAAGGCTGAGTGGGGGGACATGGTTCATTTTCATGTCATGGTTTACGGTATATATGCTGCTATCAGGATACAATATATACTTTGACCTCCATGTTTCAGTAAACTTTAAATCAGCTGCACATTGATATAAAACCAATAGTGACCAAACCAGCTCAATGTGCCAACCAGTGTATGTTCTATTTGTTCCCATATGGTGATGTTGGAATACCCCTTTAAGACCTCTCCATAGAGCAGTCATTGGGTAGACAGTGCATTATGCAGATAGCTTAGCTTTGCTCTGCTATAAGGTCCAGGTTACTAGCAGACTCACAAACCACTCAGTCCATGTGTTTCTTATGCAGTAGATAGCCCAGCTGTTTTCCACCTCCCATACACATTTTCTAAGCATTCCCTATTTCTTTCCTTAGGTGGTCCTGACATCAATCCCCAGCCGAAAGATCTATATGGCTGTAAAGATGGTCAAGAAAAAGAAGGTCAATGAAAACATCATTATGAGAGAGCGGCGGATACTCCTGGCCGCCAGAGACTGCCCATTTCTTTGTCACTTCTATGCCGCACAGCAGTCTCGTAAGCGCGCGTATTTCATTACGGAGTATCTGTCCGGTGGCAGCCTCGAGGCTTTGATTGAGATGTGCGGCTACTTGAACATCGACAACGTAAGGTGAGAAAGAGGAAACTATACCAAAAAGAGAGAAGAGGGGTGGAAATAAAAGCGAGGTTGGGATGTAGCTGGGAGAGGGCTGGCAGGACATGTAACCCAGGTGGGAAGAAGGTGCCAGCGATGACATTGATACTACACTCTGTTCTCTCCATCAGATTCTACACAGCAGAGATTGTATGTGGCCTCCAGTTCCTCCATGGACACAACATCGTCCACCGGTAAGCAGAACGTTCCTCCCTCTCTGTTTCCTTTACATTCTATAAATATTGCCCCCTACTTTCCAGGGCCCCTGTCTGTCTATTCTACCTGATCTTGCAGTGACCCATTTTCTATATCCTGTATCACTGGGCAGATTTCTTATTCTATTGTCTTATTTCATTGCAGAGATATTAAGCCAGAAAACATCATGTTGGATGCAGATGGCCACATCCGTATAATCGACCTGGGGCTCGCCCAAGATGGCGTCACCTCCTCCAATAACATCACTGGAGTGACGGGCACTTTCCATTTCATGGCCCCTGAGGTGCTTCGCGAAAAAGGATATGGCACAGCAGTGGATTGGTGGAGCCTGGGGATTGTGGTATCCGAGATGGCTACTGGACGCTCCCCATTTTACACCGGCTCCGACAGCAAAATGGCTCACAGAGCTATGACCAAAGGAAAGCCTGAAATTCCATCTTGGCTTGATGCTGACTTGAAAGATCTCATCAAGAAGCTGCTGTGCAAAAATCCTCAGAAGCGATTGGGTGTGTGCGGGAACATCAGAGAGCATCCATTCTTTACCACCATCGGCTGGGAGGATCTGGAGAAAAGGAGAGCACAGCCACCATTCATACCATTCAGGCCAGTTCTGGAGAACCATCTTATGCAGTGGCCGGAGGAAAAGAAAGCCTTTAACCCCGTGGCCGGCTTTAATTACGTGTCACCAAGCTGGGCCCGGTAAGATAATTCTTCTCTAAAGATAAATCCCATCAAATGCTCTTCTCACCTTGTGGCCATTATCACCATCCTTGTCTTCTCCCACTGTTTCTGCCAATGACCATGTCTTTGTTATTCTTAGGTGGATGAGAATATCTGGCTTGTGAAAGAATCCAAGACCATCTGGTGAGTTACCGCTGTACACACAGGACACTTATCATTATATTTGTACATTATATCTGATGTTACACAGGGGAATGGTTCATTATAATGACCATTCCTCTAAGATAACAGAAGATCCAGGAGATATAAGTTGTTGAAATGTCTTTCTCTTATGTCTTGCAGGATAGCCCGTGCCAACTGCTCAGAACTTCTTGCCTCCTGACCCGTACCTCGTCTCTGCTGCTGTTTGTCACCTCGGCTGCCTGAAAACATCATCTCTCTCTATAACATCTTCATGCTGGACCATTGCCATCGTGTCGCTGCACCAGGCCCTTGACTTGGCATCCTCCAATTCTGGGCTGGCATTTGCCATCACTCCAGCCCGAAGATCTTCTGTGCCTCTGGGAGTGGCCTGTGCTTAGTGTCCATCTGGTGAGTTCAGGAACAGTAGTGTAATATAGGCTATTATCCCTGAACTCACCTAAGCACAGGCGTGGTAAGTATTTCACATCCACATCACTCACACTACATGATAGTTATAGACCCCACACTACATGATAGTTATAGGCCCCACACTACATGATAGTTATAGCCCCCACACTACACGATAGTTCTAGGTCCCCACTACACGATAGTTCTAGGTCCCCACTACATGATAGGTATAGGCACCCGCACAGACAGACATAGCACGTAGATAGAGATTTCGGCTTTTGATCCTGGGATTTAATCTGATCGCCACATTTGGGGTCAGGAAGGAATTTTTCCCCCTAATATGAGGATAATTGGCCCATTCCTCATGGGGGGGGTTTTCGCCTTCCTCTGGATCTACACGGCCTTAAATAGGTTTAGTAATATATCAATAAGTAAGAATCACACAAAAGTAGTGCAAAAAAAAAGTTTTAAATGACACAAAAAAAAAATTTTTTAGTCTAAATATATAACAATTACCGGTAATTAAAATATTTATAAGAAAAATCTCACTTTCACTACTTACAGGTTAGGTATGAGCCTTTGATCCTGGGATTTATCATGATCGCCATATGTGGGGTCAGGAAGGAATTTTTCCCCCGTGATGAGAACAATTGGCACATTTCTCACATGGGGTTTTCGCCTTCCTCTGGATCAACACGGCCTACAAATAGGTCTAGTAAAATAAAATAAATAAGTAGGTTCTCATATTTATAATGAAAAAATCTATGAAAAAAAAAATATATTTTTTGGCTTAAAAAAATAGTTTACCTAAATATATAAATATATTAGTCCAAAAATAGAAAATAATTAAATATTTAAATAAAAAAAATTGTATCACACATGAGCTATGATAGTTGTAAAAGTAATTCACATATGGTTAATTATAAATACATATATATATATAAATATTTTAAAATATAGGCAGGTTTACAGATAAGTCATGGCTGACACACATAACTTATGCAGTAGCTCAGTACAAAAATATGAAAAAGTTAAATAGTTTAATAAATGTTTCAGAAATGTATTTAATTCCACAGGTTTGGTATCAGCCTTTGATCCTGGGATTTATTCTGACCGCCATTTTTTATTTGGGGTCAGGAAGGAATTTTCCCCCCTGATATGAGGACAATTGGCTTATTCCTCACAGGGGGTTTTCGCCTTCCTCTGGATCAACACGGCCCATAAATAGGATTAGTCTGATAGATGAAAAATGTACACATATACATAAACGTAAAATATATAATATCCCCGTCTATAAATAAAATCTTTCTTTTACCCCCTACATCGTTGTTCGTGTCATTATTTCATTGGACGTCCATGTAGTGAATGTGGGTTTAGCCCCTGAGTCTTTATTCTCCAGCACTATGGATCTTGATGGGGTCGTCTAGTGTCATGTAAGGTTTCTCCATATGGGTCAGAGGTAAAGCCCCAATGTGCTGTGAAGAAAAACCAAATTGGTCCCTTCTGCACAAACCTCGTGCAGTAAGCGAGTACCCGGCAGCAAGTGCTGAATTTCCCTACAGCGCCTCCAAAGATGAAATGAAGTATTGCACGTGGTGGTCTGTAATCACTGGGCTGTCCATGGAAATCATGGATATGTTGAGTCCTCCAGAGCAGGAGACGCTGCTTGTTGGTCGTTTCCTTTCTGATTGATAGATGAGAATACAAAACGGGGTCCCTTCTATTTCCTCAGATTCCCATAAAATGGCATTTGGATATTGGGTTTTCTACACTGTTCAAGAACATTAAAGGTTCCGGTGCAACTTCAGTCACTGCTTAGTTTAGAGTGAGCAGTAGCTGTAACCGCACCCTGGCACTGACTGACAGCCGGCTCAGCAGTGCATCAGTACAGATCCGGCTGTCAGTCAGTGCAGATGCGCGGTTACAGGAGCGTCAGTAGGCTCTTAGATCCAGGGCCAGGATGACGAGTGCACTGCCCCGAATTTCTAGTTAGCTTTTTCTTTTTTTTTTAATTAGAATAAACTTTTGTACAGGCACTCACACATACAGGGTTTGCCTGACACAGCCTCATGTCATCTTGTAGATCCTCCACCTGCACCCTGGTCCTCCTTTTCGGCGCCAACTACAGAAGAGGATTTATCCATTCATGTGCAAAGTGACTGCACAGCATTGTGAGGAGGTAGAGGAAGGAGGCGGGTGGGCTAAGGCTGTAGGGGGCAACAAGACAGCCAGCCCAGAGGAGAGGGGAGACAAATGCAGCCCTTTCCCATCTGTGGCTGCTGTTCACACACAGGAGCTTCCTCCCTCTGCTGTAATGCCATTACCAGCTCAGTATTAGGGCCGGCTGTCAGTCATTGTCAGGGGTGCGGTTACAGCCGCCGTTCTCTATACACAGAATGGTGATTGAATGAAATACTGATAAAAAAATCACTCATGTCTGAACGAGCCCCTTACAGTATGTGCACATGTTAAGTATTTCTGCATCATTCCTGCATCTCTTGGCAGGAAAACACAGCCTCAAAAACGTTGCATTTTTGCCACAATTTTGCCACGTTTTAACTGCGTTTTTTCAGTGCAAAAACGCAGGCAAAATCGCACAGAGAATTGACATGCTGCAGATTATTTTTTGCACCAAATCAGCAAGTCAAAAATATTCCCACAATCAGGAACCAGCAGCGCTTTGGACACAGAATATTTTCGCTGCGTTTAAAACGCTGCGTTCTGATCACACAGGTAAATCCACATGTGTTCATTGAACACCTGCGAAGTTACTATGTAGCACCCTGAGGATTCGGCTGCTACAGGGGTATTGCACCTCAACCCAGAGGTGTGATATTCCACTCCCGGGCAAGGATGGAGAGTGGAACTGAGCTCGGTAGGCTGCATGCACTACACACATCCCATTTCCGGAGGGCAGACCAACGGTACTCCCACTTAGAAATGTGCAGGTACGACCGAGTCTGTCCTTGGCTGGAGTGGGAGGGGGTTGGAACATCCCATGTAGTGTAGGGGCAGATAGGGGGTGCAGTCTGGGTAGTGGTAGGAGCTCATTGGGTGCTGGTCACCTGAGCTCACACATAGAGGGTGTATATAAGGTGGGCACCAACTAAGAACAGGGTCAGATGCAGAGAACAAGTCAGCAAGCAGAGGAGAAGAGAGACCCAGAGTGAGAGAGGAGAGGAGAGACCCAGAGGGGGAAACAGAAAAGAGGACTCCAAGAACCCAACTTAAATCCCCGGGTGAAGAGTCGGCACAGGGTACCGGATCCCAAACTGGCGGGGGCAGAAAACACACCCTAGCCAGAGACCGGAGGCCGTGGGCAGCATCTGCCACGGCCACCCATCACATCCATCCCGAAGGCACACCACATGAAGGGTCAGGGAACCCAAGGCCAAGGGTGTCCCAACAGAAGGCCCGAGGGAGCTGGACCTAGGTGGATCACTGGTGGGGACGGCCAGAGAACGGGACAGAAGGAGAGCTCAGGGCCACGCTCCGGACTTGTTTGGGGGTTGGCTGGATCCAGGACCTGGTGGACGCAGCACGGCTCGGGTGGTCACTCGAAGCTGGAGTGACCAGTACAACATCTGCAGTAAGTAAACACCCTTAACTGCACAACCCGACTCTGTCTTCATTGCCGTCTGCACCGCACCACCACAACCCCCATCCTCTGCACCTGTCCCCCCTGAGGCTATACCCCTCCCGTTGGGGGTTATCTCACCAAGCTGCGCACCCACCATCAGCCTCAGCGGACCCTGCTGCAGCGGCGGCCACAGTGACCGCATCACAACGGGTGGCGTAGTCGACACAAAAGAACTCTTAATAACATCTATAGGACTGCCACATACAACTGAGTTTGACACCCTGGGCACGGACCGGGTCACAGCCACTCGGAAGACTACAACTCCCATCTGATCCGGCTCCGGATATTCCCCCTAAAGAATATGGCCCAGGGGGCGCGTCAACTTTGGCGTAGTCGGCAGGATTACGTGCCCGCAACACCCGGGTACTGCGTGCCTGAAGAAAAGTGCAAGTTTACCTCAGAAAGAAGTCTCCCGCCGGTTCCGGAGGGTCCACGCCATCGGACCCCATCACAGGTCGTTTCCCGCCGATTGTCCGCCATTTCCAGCTTGTTCCCGCCATCTGCAGAGTTTCCCGCCACTGGGCGACGCTTCCCGCCAAATCCGAAGATTTCCCGCCTTGGAAGAGCAGCGGACGCCATTATGGGCGTGCCAAAGGAGGGCAAGAGGCCGCCTCCCATCGTGGGCCAGGACAGAAAATGGCGCCAAAAGTGGAAACCGCCCCCACCAACAGAGACTGTGATGCTGGAGGTGTCTGTCAGCGTGAAAGAACTACCCCTGGAGCTGACAGTCACCGAGTTGCCCCGGGACCGCCCTCGAAGTGGGAGGAGACGAAAGAAAAGAACGAAGATGGGTGCCGCCTGGAGCAGTCTGGAGCGAGCGCACCCGGAGACAAGAAGTCTAACGAGGAGTCTGGAGCGAGCGCACCCGGAGGCAAGAAGCCTGGAGAGGAGTAGCGGAGGAGCTTACCCGGAGATGGAGAGAAAGCAGAACAGCACCGGCCCGCTGGCCAGGAGTCTGCTAGAGACCGAGGAAGGAGAGCAGAGCAGCACCGGCCCGCTGGCCAGGAGCCTGCTGGAAGAAGAGCAGAGCAGCACCGACCCGTTGGTCAGGAGCCTGCTAGAAACCACGACCCCACTAGGCCTAGTGGAGGTCCTTGCACAGCTCCCCCGAGACCGGGAGTGTGCACAGACTGCCCTGGAGGGCCTCGCACAGAGGATGGCCCGGGTACAGCGCGAGATATTGGCGGAATGGAGCCGTGAGATGGCCCAGCAGACCGAGACCTGTCAGCGGAGCACGCCACCCGAGACGAGGAGACAGACCGCCTCTGAGGATGGCGCGGGAGGACCAAAGGCCGGAGACGGCGCCGAGAAGGGAGCCGGACGCAAGGAGGCAGGTAAAGGGGACGCCTATACCCCAAGCCGGGAAACCGCCCACCTGCCCCCGCTCCCCGTCGCAGAGCCCGAAAGTCCCCCTGCTGTGCCCGTAGCCGCCATGTCACCGCTATGGACTAGGCCCCGACCGGAAGCCGCCGCAGCGACCCCTGTGACGTCACGCGCCTCGACCCGGAGCGTGACAAAGCAGGAAATACCACCAGCCTGGTCGCAAGGCCTAGTACCCCCGGGCGCCGCATCACCAACAGCGCCCCCTACCTCCGCGGAGCCTCCGGCCTGGCCGCAAGGCCAGGTAGCCCAGGGCGCCGCCGTCCTTACGGTGCCCTTTACCTTCCAGATACCCCAGGCCTGGCCGCAAGGCCCGGGCAACCCGGGCGCCACCACCACCGCGCCCATAAGACCAAGAGTGCCGCGTCTGGGAGAGGACTTGTTTGCCCAGCACACGTGGCCGGACGGGCAGCCTTTCATCTGGCCCCAGAGATATTATGAACTGGAGCACCAGAGGAGAGTTGGGGCCATGTGTGCACCCTTGATTCCGGCTCCGAAGCCCGTGGCACGGATCTCGCCCCCGCTTGAAGAGGCCCAATTTGAGTGGGACCCCACCGGAGAAGACCTAATGGGGTTCACTCAGGAAACCAGGGCAGCTGCAGCGGAGCGTGCTGAGTGTTGCCGACAGCAGCTCGAAGAGTTTGCGAGGGAGCGGAGAGAGAGGCGGGTCCGGGAACAGCAGGCCCAAGTACGGAGTGCCGAGCAGAAGAGCCGGACCAGGAGGGACCCCCGTGCAGCGCATTGTCCCCGCACCATCGGGACAGTGATCAAGTTCAACCAGCAGCATGGGTGGGGCTTCATCCGAGACAACAACACCCCCGGCGACGTCTTTGTCACGCGCAGAGACGTGGAGTCCCATCTGCCGGAGGGGCACAGAGGTCGTGACCTCTACATCGGAGACGAGGTCACCTTCACCCGGCACAAGTGTGCCAAAGGACCTTACGCCCTCCACGTACACCGCCTGACGGAGGAGGAGTTGCGGTGCGAGGAGGAGGAGCAAGAGGACCTGGACGGGTCTGAAGTTACAACCAGCTACAAGCAAAGAGCAGGAGGAAGACGCCGTTGAGTGCGGCAGAGCAGTAGATGTAAATAGTTACCCGACCGGGTACCAAAGAAACTGTTGCTACATATATAGTCCCCGTTGGGACCAGCATGAGTGAACTGTTCACCCGTTTACCCTTAATCCATACCAGGCTGAGGACTGTGAGCAGCCATCCCCTTTCCCTCCTTAACTGGCCGAGGACTGAGAGCGGCCATATCCCTGTAAATAGTTGCGCTTCCTAAAGCGCCCCCTACCGGTTTTATAGGAAAACCAGTTTTCTAGAGAAACTGTCGCACTTTACCCGGTCACACGTTGCACAGTGACCGGAGGAGGAGCCAGAGGCGACGAGAATGTTTTATTTGCTAATATATGTTGTTTTATATGTTTATGAAAAAAAAAAAAAAAAAAAGTATGTTTTTGGTGTTATGTCTTACAGCCCGAGGACGTGCTGTGATTTACCAGGGGGGAATGTAGCACCCTGAGGATTCGGCTGCTACAGGGGTATTGCACCTCAACCCAGAGGTGTGATATTCCACTCCCGGGCAAGGATGGAGAGTGGAACTGAGCTCGGTAGGCTGCATGCACTACACACATCCCATTTCCGGAGGGC
The DNA here is from genome assembly GCF_046119375.1 of Phyllobates terribilis. Classification (NCBI taxonomy): domain Eukaryota; kingdom Metazoa; phylum Chordata; class Amphibia; order Anura; family Dendrobatidae; genus Phyllobates; species Phyllobates terribilis. The sequence goes on along the minus strand of NW_027362763.1, from coordinate 800,542,574 downwards.
AGACCAACGGTACTCCCACTTAGAAATGTGCAGGTACGACCGAGTCTGTCCTTGGCTGGAGTGGGAGGGGGTTGGAACATCCCATGTAGTGTAGGGGCAGATAGGGGGTGCAGTCTGGGTAGTGGTAGGAGCTCATTGGGTGCTGGTCACCTGAGCTCACACATAGAGGGTGTATATAAGGTGGGCACCAACTAAGAACAGGGTCAGATGCAGAGAACAAGTCAGCAAGCAGAGGAGAAGAGAGACCCAGAGTGAGAGAGGAGAGGAGAGACCCAGAGGGGGAAACAGAAAAGAGGACTCCAAGAACCCAACTTAAATCCCCGGGTGAAGAGTCGGCACAGGGTACCGGATCCCAAACTGGCGGGGGCAGAAAACACACCCTAGCCAGAGACCGGAGGCCGTGGGCAGCATCTGCCACGGCCACCCATCACATCCATCCCGAAGGCACACCACATGAAGGGTCAGGGAACCCAAGGCCAAGGGTGTCCCAACAGAAGGCCCGAGGGAGCTGGACCTAGGTGGATCACTGGTGGGGACGGCCAGAGAACGGGACAGAAGGAGAGCTCAGGGCCACGCTCCGGACTTGTTTGGGGGTTGGCTGGATCCAGGACCTGGTGGACGCAGCACGGCTCGGGTGGTCACTCGAAGCTGGAGTGACCAGTACAACATCTGCAGTAAGTAAACACCCTTAACTGCACAACCCGACTCTGTCTTCATTGCCGTCTGCACCGCACCACCACAACCCCCATCCTCTGCACCTGTCCCCCCTGAGGCTATACCCCTCCCGTTGGGGGTTATCTCACCAAGCTGCGCACCCACCATCAGCCTCAGCGGACCCTGCTGCAGCGGCGGCCACAGTGACCGCATCACAACGGGTGGCGTAGTCGACACAAAAGAACTCTTAATAACATCTATAGGACTGCCACATACAACTGAGTTTGACACCCTGGGCACGGACCGGGTCACAGCCACTCGGAAGACTACAACTCCCATCTGATCCGGCTCCGGATATTCCCCCTAAAGAATATGGCCCAGGGGGCGCGTCAACTTTGGCGTAGTCGGCAGGATTACGTGCCCGCAACACCCGGGTACTGCGTGCCTGAAGAAAAGTGCAAGTTTACCTCAGAAAGAAGTCTCCCGCCGGTTCCGGAGGGTCCACGCCATCGGACCCCATCACAGGTCGTTTCCCGCCGATTGTCCGCCATTTCCAGCTTGTTCCCGCCATCTGCAGAGTTTCCCGCCACTGGGCGACGCTTCCCGCCAAATCCGAAGATTTCCCGCCTTGGAAGAGCAGCGGACGCCATTATGGGCGTGCCAAAGGAGGGCAAGAGGCCGCCTCCCATCGTGGGCCAGGACAGAAAATGGCGCCAAAAGTGGAAACCGCCCCCACCAACAGAGACTGTGATGCTGGAGGTGTCTGTCAGCGTGAAAGAACTACCCCTGGAGCTGACAGTCACCGAGTTGCCCCGGGACCGCCCTCGAAGTGGGAGGAGACGAAAGAAAAGAACGAAGATGGGTGCCGCCTGGAGCAGTCTGGAGCGAGCGCACCCGGAGACAAGAAGTCTAACGAGGAGTCTGGAGCGAGCGCACCCGGAGGCAAGAAGCCTGGAGAGGAGTAGCGGAGGAGCTTACCCGGAGATGGAGAGAAAGCAGAACAGCACCGGCCCGCTGGCCAGGAGTCTGCTAGAGACCGAGGAAGGAGAGCAGAGCAGCACCGGCCCGCTGGCCAGGAGCCTGCTGGAAGAAGAGCAGAGCAGCACCGACCCGTTGGTCAGGAGCCTGCTAGAAACCACGACCCCACTAGGCCTAGTGGAGGTCCTTGCACAGCTCCCCCGAGACCGGGAGTGTGCACAGACTGCCCTGGAGGGCCTCGCACAGAGGATGGCCCGGGTACAGCGCGAGATATTGGCGGAATGGAGCCGTGAGATGGCCCAGCAGACCGAGACCTGTCAGCGGAGCACGCCACCCGAGACGAGGAGACAGACCGCCTCTGAGGATGGCGCGGGAGGACCAAAGGCCGGAGACGGCGCCGAGAAGGGAGCCGGACGCAAGGAGGCAGGTAAAGGGGACGCCTATACCCCAAGCCGGGAAACCGCCCACCTGCCCCCGCTCCCCGTCGCAGAGCCCGAAAGTCCCCCTGCTGTGCCCGTAGCCGCCATGTCACCGCTATGGACTAGGCCCCGACCGGAAGCCGCCGCAGCGACCCCTGTGACGTCACGCGCCTCGACCCGGAGCGTGACAAAGCAGGAAATACCACCAGCCTGGTCGCAAGGCCTAGTACCCCCGGGCGCCGCATCACCAACAGCGCCCCCTACCTCCGCGGAGCCTCCGGCCTGGCCGCAAGGCCAGGTAGCCCAGGGCGCCGCCGTCCTTACGGTGCCCTTTACCTTCCAGATACCCCAGGCCTGGCCGCAAGGCCCGGGCAACCCGGGCGCCACCACCACCGCGCCCATAAGACCAAGAGTGCCGCGTCTGGGAGAGGACTTGTTTGCCCAGCACACGTGGCCGGACGGGCAGCCTTTCATCTGGCCCCAGAGATATTATGAACTGGAGCACCAGAGGAGAGTTGGGGCCATGTGTGCACCCTTGATTCCGGCTCCGAAGCCCGTGGCACGGATCTCGCCCCCGCTTGAAGAGGCCCAATTTGAGTGGGACCCCACCGGAGAAGACCTAATGGGGTTCACTCAGGAAACCAGGGCAGCTGCAGCGGAGCGTGCTGAGTGTTGCCGACAGCAGCTCGAAGAGTTTGCGAGGGAGCGGAGAGAGAGGCGGGTCCGGGAACAGCAGGCCCAAGTACGGAGTGCCGAGCAGAAGAGCCGGACCAGGAGGGACCCCCGTGCAGCGCATTGTCCCCGCACCATCGGGACAGTGATCAAGTTCAACCAGCAGCATGGGTGGGGCTTCATCCGAGACAACAACACCCCCGGCGACGTCTTTGTCACGCGCAGAGACGTGGAGTCCCATCTGCCGGAGGGGCACAGAGGTCGTGACCTCTACATCGGAGACGAGGTCACCTTCACCCGGCACAAGTGTGCCAAAGGACCTTACGCCCTCCACGTACACCGCCTGACGGAGGAGGAGTTGCGGTGCGAGGAGGAGGAGCAAGAGGACCTGGACGGGTCTGAAGTTACAACCAGCTACAAGCAAAGAGCAGGAGGAAGACGCCGTTGAGTGCGGCAGAGCAGTAGATGTAAATAGTTACCCGACCGGGTACCAAAGAAACTGTTGCTACATATATAGTCCCCGTTGGGACCAGCATGAGTGAACTGTTCACCCGTTTACCCTTAATCCATACCAGGCTGAGGACTGTGAGCAGCCATCCCCTTTCCCTCCTTAACTGGCCGAGGACTGAGAGCGGCCATATCCCTGTAAATAGTTGCGCTTCCTAAAGCGCCCCCTACCGGTTTTATAGGAAAACCAGTTTTCTAGAGAAACTGTCGCACTTTACCCGGTCACACGTTGCACAGTGACCGGAGGAGGAGCCAGAGGCGACGAGAATGTTTTATTTGCTAATATATGTTGTTTTATATGTTTATGAAAAAAAAAAAAAAAAAATGTATGTTTTTGGTGTTATGTCTTACAGCCCGAGGACGTGCTGTGATTTACCAGGGGGGAATGTAGCACCCTGAGGATTCGGCTGCTACAGGGGTATTGCACCTCAACCCAGAGGTGTGATATTCCACTCCCGGGCAAGGATGGAGAGTGGAACTGAGCTCGGTAGGCTGCATGCACTACACACATCCCATTTCCGGAGGGCAGACCAACGGTACTCCCACTTAGAAATGTGCAGGTACGACCGAGTCTGTCCTTGGCTGGAGTGGGAGGGGGTTGGAACATCCCATGTAGTGTAGGGGCAGATAGGGGGTGCAGTCTGGGTAGTGGTAGGAGCTCATTGGGTGCTGGTCACCTGAGCTCACACATAGAGGGTGTATATAAGGTGGGCACCAACTAAGAACAGGGTCAGATGCAGAGAACAAGTCAGCAAGCAGAGGAGAAGAGAGACCCAGAGTGAGAGAGGAGAGGAGAGACCCAGAGGGGGAAACAGAAAAGAGGACTCCAAGAACCCAACTTAAATCCCCGGGTGAAGAGTCGGCACAGGGTACCGGATCCCAAACTGGCGGGGGCAGAAAACACACCCTAGCCAGAGACCGGAGGCCGTGGGCAGCATCTGCCACGGCCACCCATCACATCCATCCCGAAGGCACACCACATGAAGGGTCAGGGAACCCAAGGCCAAGGGTGTCCCAACAGAAGGCCCGAGGGAGCTGGACCTAGGTGGATCACTGGTGGGGACGGCCAGAGAACGGGACAGAAGGAGAGCTCAGGGCCACGCTCCGGACTTGTTTGGGGGTTGGCTGGATCCAGGACCTGGTGGACGCAGCACGGCTCGGGTGGTCACTCGAAGCTGGAGTGACCAGTACAACATCTGCAGTAAGTAAACACCCTTAACTGCACAACCCGACTCTGTCTTCATTGCCGTCTGCACCGCACCACCACAACCCCCATCCTCTGCACCTGTCCCCCCTGAGGCTATACCCCTCCCGTTGGGGGTTATCTCACCAAGCTGCGCACCCACCATCAGCCTCAGCGGACCCTGCTGCAGCGGCGGCCACAGTGACCGCATCACAACGGGTGGCGTAGTCGACACAAAAGAACTCTTAATAACATCTGTAGGACTGCCACATAACACTGAGTTTGACGCCCTGGGCACGGGCCGGGTCACAGCCGCTCGGAGACTACAACCCCCCATCTGATCCGGTGCCGGGTATTCCCCTCAAAAAGGAATATGTCCCAGGGGGCGCGTCAACTACACCCTATACATTCTATTGTGAAAATTAGTCTCTGCAACAGAAATTGACATCCCGCGACTTATAAATCCATGCCACTGGTGAGTTTACGCTGCATCAAATAGAAGCACATTGGGCATGGGATTTCTATAAATCCCATCCATTGTGCTTCTAATGTACAATGCAGCGTTTTGGATGCTGCACAGTTGAGCTGTGTCCAAAATGCTCCAAATACTGATCGTGGGCACGAACCCTTCATGTATTTACAGCTGCCATTAAAAGACAGTCCCTGATAGTGGTTTACCATTGGGATTGCCCAAGCAAGGTTTTATAATCACATCGCCCCACTTGCCCTATCATCACACACAGTCCCCTCATACACTCACTGCAGTATAACCACCCCTGCTGTAACATAATTGCATATGCCACAGGTATTATTCATTATCTGTACTCATAGACATATACATCTTGCAGTAATATATCCCCTATGTAGTATAATAATCACCCCCACAGGCTTATATACACAGATACACCCCCGTAGTATTATTGCCCTGTTATATAATCACAACGCATGCAGTAATATCACTCCTCACAGTATTTTTACATATATCCCTTGTAGAATAGTAAATCCCCCTCTTATTGGAGTATACAGACAGCGGGTGAAATAACTATTGAACACAGAAAAACCAATGGGGACAAATGACCTGGGAGGGATATATACATAAATCAAATACAAAAGGGGAGAACCCCAACAGGTATCCCTCCCTAACAGGCCATAAAAGGTAACTTTTAATTAGTATAAGATTGAATAAGGGTATGGAAAGCGAAACTTTAAAAACCACATGCCTCCGGTTTGCTATTATATTTCATGTGCAATGAGCCATTGCTTCTATTGATCAGGTGATAGCACCCCGGGGTGCCATCATTCACAGGCAAAACAGGGCAATTCAATTTAAAATAGCAAGTCCCCCCAACGCGTTTCACCGTTTACTTGGAGTCATCAGGGGCAGGGACACAAACAATAATGGCCGCCGGCCGTCACCCCCCCCATACATAGCTTATGTAGGTGTAGACCCACCAATAAGATACTGAGTGATATATCTGCAATTACCAGTCCTGTTGATCGACAGTCCATGCCAATCCTAAAGCTGCTACGTATCACTATCATCCGTCACACACAAGCATCGTATTAGCAATGTTACTATGGAAATAACAAAAGCTTGCGGTGCTACACAGCCCAATGACGAGTCCACTCGTCACCCAAAACCTCACCATGACGTCTGACACTTTGATAGGGCAACATTCACCGCAGTACAAGCCAATCCTAGGGCTGTGACATACCGCTATTAGCCAATCACGAACAAGTACCGCCTCACGGACCGTTGTCATAGTAATGAACTACCAATCAGGTCTTCTCTTGGGTGAGAGAAAATATGTTGGTGTGACCCTAGCCTAAGTCTGATCTATGAAAATATAATTAACATGTATGGTAAATGCTGTTCAGAGAGAAACATAGAAAAACCATAAGTGAGTAAAAGAAATAAAATAAATAAACTAGAATTGCGTGATTATCTTCCTTGAAAAAAAGAAAATAAACAAAAACAAGAAAAAGAGCTTAAAGTTGTCACAAAAAAGTAAAAAATAAAAAAGTTCTCTTTACCTTGCCAACTCTTCTTCGTCTGTACACTTTCTGCAGTTCCCCAGTATGGTATGGAGCTAGGACCTCTGCCCATTGCACTGGGGGAAATTTCTCCCTGACTGTTATCCTGTCAAAGACAGTCAGGAAAGCTGGAGGAGCTGATATACTGTATTAGGTAAACAGCAGCCATTCAGCAATTCACAAACATCAATTGAACATATGTCTATGTTTCTTAACCAACTGCAAATATACAGTACAGACCAAAAGTTTGGACACATCTTCTCATTTAAAGATTTTTCTGTATTTTTATGACTATGAAAATTGTACATTCACACTGAAGGCATCAAAACTATGAATTATATACTTAACAAAAAAGTGTGAAACAACTGAAAATATGTCTTATATTCTAGGTTCTTCAAGGAAGCCACCTTTTGCTTTGATGACTGCTTTGCACTCTCTTGGCATTCTCTTGATGAGCGTCAAGAGGTAGTCACCGGAAATGGTCTTCCAACAATCTTGAAGGAGTTCCCAGAGATGCTTAGCACTTGTTGGCCCTTTTGCCTTCACTCTGCGGTCCAGCTCACCCCAAACCATCTCGATTGGGTTCAGGTCTGGTGACTGTGGAGGCCAGGTCATCTGGCGTAGCACCCCATCACTCTCCTTCTTCGTCAAATAGCCCTTACACAGCCTGGAGGTGTGTTTGGGGTCATTGTCCTGTTGAAAAATAAATGATGATCCAACTAAACGCAAACCGGATGGAATAGCATGCCGCTGCAAGCTGCTGTGGTAGCCATGCTGGTTCAGTATGCCTTCAATTTTGAATAAATCCCCAACAGTGTCACCAGCAAAGCACCCCCACACCATCACACCTCCTCCTCCATGCTTCACGATGGGCACCAGGCATGTAGAGTCCATCCGTTCATCTTTTCTGCGTCGCACAAAGACATGGTGGTTGGAACCAAAGATCTCAAATTTGGACTCATCAGACCAAAGCACAGATTTCCACTGGTCTAATGTCCATTCCTTGTGTTCTTTAGCCCAAACAAGTCTCTTATGCTTGTTGCCTGTCCTAAGCAGTGGTTTCCTAGCAGCTATTTTACCATGAAGGCCTGCTGCACAAAGTCTCCTCTTAACAGTTGTTGAAGAGATGTGTCTGCTGCTAGAACTCTGTGTGGCATTGACCTTGTCTCTAATCTAAGCTGCTGCTAACCTGCGATTTCTGAGGCTGGTGACTCGGATAAACTTATCCTCAGAAGCAGAGGTGACTCTTGGTCTTCCTTTCCTGGGGCGGTCCTCATGTGAGCCAGTTTCTTTGTAGCGCTTGATGGTTTTTGCAACTGCACTTGGGGACACTTTCAAAGTTTGCCCAATTTTTTGCACTGACTGACCTTCATTTCTTAAAGTAATGATGGCCACTCGTTTTTCTTTACTTAACTGCTTTTTTCTTGCCATAATACAAATTCTAACAGTCTATTCAGTAGAACTATCAGCTGTGTATCCACCAGACTTCTGCACAACACAACTGATGGTCCCAACCCCATTTATAAGGCAAGAAATCCCACTTATTAAACCTGACACCTGTGAAGTGAAAACCTTTTCCGGTGACTACCACTTGAAGCTCATCAAGAGAATGCCAAGAGTGTGCAAAGCAGTCATCAAAGCAAAAGGTGGCTACTTTGAAGAACCTAGAATATAAGACATATTTTCAGTTGTTTCACACTTTTTTGTTAAGTATATAATTCCACATGTGGTAATTCATAGTTTTGATGGCTTCAGTGTGAATGTACAATTTTCATAGTCATGAAAATACAGAAAAATCTTTAAATGAGAAGGTGTGTCCAAACTTTTGGTGTGTACTCAGGGCTGTATTTGCCCTTAGGCACTTGTAGGCACGTGCCTAGGGCGCTGGAATTCGGGGAGGGCGGCGCCTGAGCGTGTTTTTTTTTTGTTGTTGTTTTTTTTTTGGTTCGTGACCCGAGCCGGCTGGGTGGCTCCCCCCCCCCCCCCCCCAGTCATCGCACCCATAGGCGGATTATAATGAGGGCAATCCGGGGTGTCTATGGAGGGGATTGCCCTCATTATATGTGTGGCGCTGCGGCACATACTGGCAGACAGTGGCGGGGGGGCCCCCGGACCGCTCCCCCAGCAGCGGCGCACGGCCGCTGCTTCTTCTCCGGCCGGGCCAGCACTGCAGCAGTTAACTTCCCTGTGTGCTGGCTCGGCCGCGTCACTGCTAGGAGACAAGGCCCTGTGCGTGGCCGTGTCTCCTAGCTGTGACGTCACGCGGTGCTCGCCCGGCCTGCAGTGCTGCACCGGAGAGGACTGGAGCCGAGCCGGGGGATGGTGAGTCTGTGTGTGTGAGAGTGTGTGTGTGTATGAGAGAGTGAGTGTGTGAGAGAGTGTGTATGTGTGAGAGTGAGTGTGTGTATGTGTGATTGAGTGTGTGTGTGTGTGTGTGTGTGCAGGCAGATATCATTGTGTGATGTCTGTTTATATGTATTTTTGTGTTTCAAATGTGTTTATGCGTGTATGTATATGTCTGTATATGTTTGTGTGTGCGTGACTGAGTGCGGCCTCCCGCTTTCTCTGGGGGGGCGCTGTGCGGCCTCCCGCTGTGTATAGATGGCACTGTGCGGCCTCCTGCTGTGTATAGATAGCTATGTGCGGCCTCCCGCTGTGTATAGATGGCACCGTGCGGCCTCCCACTGTGTATAGATGGCTACGTGCGGCCTCCTGCTGCGTATAGATGGCTACGTGCGGCCTCCTGCTGTGTATAGATGGCTACGTGCGGCCTCCCGCTGTGTATAGATGGCTACATGTGGCCTCCTGCTGAGTGTAGATGGCGCCGTGCGGCCTCCTGCTGTGTATAGATGGCGCCGTGCGGCCTCCCGCTGTGTATAGATGGCGCCGTGCGGCCTCCTGCTGTGTATAGATGGCTACATGTGGCCTCCTGCTGTGTGTAGATGGCGCCGTGCGGCCTCCTGCTGTGTATAGATGGCGCTGTGCGGCCTCCCGCCGTGTCTAGATGGCGCCGTGCGGCCTCCCGCCGTGTATAGATGGCTACGTGTGCTCAATATTGAGTCATGCAATTAATGTAAGGCTATGTGCCCACAATGCAGAAATGCTTTGGATTTTTTTTGAGCGTTTCTGCATCTCCCTGGCAGAAAAAACGCATGCGGATTTTACATGCGTTTTTCCTGCCAGGGACATGCGGATGTGAAGCGTTCTTCACTTGCAATTCCGTATGTGGGTTGACAAGCGATTTTAGCATCACTTGGAAAGTGGATAACAATCGGGTCACACTATATAAATCCATGCAACCGGCATGGATTTATATACTGTGACCGTAAAAGAATGGTAAAAAATAAATATATAATTACCTTTTGATGGCCTGCCAACGTCAGCGGTTGCGTGACCCGTCACATGACTAAATGACGTCATGGCAGATCCTTTTCAGACCATCGTGAGCTGCCAGCAAGCCAGGACGCATCGGATAAAGACACCGGGGGCCATCAGAAGGTAAGTATAATATTTATTTTTTATTTTATTCTGTTTTTACAGGTACTATGGTACCCGGGTCTGGAGTAGAGTCTCCTCTTCTCCAAACCTGAGTACCATCCGCACATTGAATCGCATGGATTCTGCATGTACAGATCCAGTGATGCGGATTACATGCGTTCCAATGCAAGTCAATGGCGGCGAAAAAGCCGAGCTTCCGCAAAATAATTGGTAGTGCTGTGGATTTTTCCACAATGATAATCCGCAGCGGAAATCTCCGCAGCAAGTGCACAGCACATGCGGATTATCATTGGGAAACATGGCAGACCTTCTACCAAGCATTTTTTAAGCGTTTTCTGCAGAGGAATTGCTTAAAAAACGCATAGTGGGCACACAGCCTAAAAAAAATTATTATAATTAATATTGTGCCAAATTAATTGGCACATGATCTATCACAGGGGATCATGTGACATGTGATACATCAGGTGTGTGTGTGTGTGGGGGGGGGGGGGCCCGCGCCTTCTAAACTGCCCGGGGCCCTTGCTACTCTTAATCCACCCCTGGCGGTCAGGGTTAACCGCCGGTGCAGTGCAGACCGCCGGGGCTGATATAGATGTGCAGCACTGGATTGTTCAACTCCCCACGGGAGGAGTATGGCCCCAGGGCAGAATATATAATGGATGATGGAGGGGATGATTCCGACCGCGATAGCCAGGAGACGGAGGCCTCTTCAACAGTTCAGGGTCTTTATTATAACAGGTAAAACGACCCAGAAACAGGCCCGGCTAGGAGGGGGCCTGGATGTCTGAGAACAAGTGGGAAGCTGGCCCTGGCCAGGGTGAGGGTGTAGGCCTACCGTGCTTTCTGCGCTCCTTCTGGCTATTTCCCTTCTGGTAGTGTAACAGCCCACGTTCCTGAGTTCACCGTGTCCTCTCGCCCGTATGGCTTGCAACGTGGGTCCCTTTCTACTCCCGGCCTGGTACGGCTTTGCTGGTCCCTTCTGCTGTGGCGGAGCCTCCGGGCTTCTTAGGCCAAGGAACATACAGTCCCCTGCGGACTGGTTTCTGCTGTGGGACGTGGAATCCTCACAGCCTCAGACACCAAAGTCTGGTAGAGTAGTCTCTTTGTCTGCCAGGACAGGCGTACTTCACCTCATGTCCCTGGCTTGTGGCTCTCCCACTGCCACACGGCCTCTTAGGCTGCAACACAACTGTCTGTCCCTGCTCTCGGACACCTCTTTCTTCAGACACAGGTTGTCCAGTTCTCCCTAATCCTGCCCCCAGTTCCAGCATTTATAGGGGCAGCTTGCCCCCCCTACTGGCCTGAGACAGAAGGTATTGCATGCTAATGTTCCCCTGACTAGAGAACCTCCCCCTTGCTCTCAGACACAGCTTTATTATATTTGTGGCATCCAGGCCAGGGTGACACATATACATGCCCCGCATAGTGCTCCGTACTGTATACACGGCCCCGCATAGTGCTCCGTACTGTATACATGGTCCCGCATAGTGCTCCGTACTACTGTATACATGGCTCAGCATAGTGCTACCTACTGTATACATGGTCCTGCATAGTGCTCCGCACTTTATACATGACCCCGCATACTACTCCGTACTGTATACATGGCCCCGCATAGTGCTCGGTACTGTATACACATCCCCCGCATAGTGCTCTGTACTACTATATACATGGCCCCGCATAGTGCTCCGTACTGTATCCATGGCCACCGCATAGTGCTCTGTACTGTATACACGGCCCTGCATAGTGCTCCATACTGTATACACGGCCCTGCATAGTGCTCCATACTGTATACATGGCCTCGCATAGTATCCCGTACTGTATACATGTCCCCCTCATAGTGCTCTGTGCTGTATACATGGCCCCGCATAGTGCTACCTACTGTATACATGGTCCCGCATAGTGCTCCGTACTGTATACATGGCCACCTCATCGTGCTCTGTACTGTATACACGGCCCCGCATAGTGCTCCGTACTGTATACACGGCCCTGCATAGTGCTCCGTGCTGTATACATGGCCTCGCATAGTATCCCGTACTGTATACATGTCCCCCTCATAGTGCTTTGTACTGTATACATGGCCCCGCATAGTGCTACCTACTGTATACATGGTCCCGCATAGTGCTCCGTACTGTATATATGGCCCCGCATAGTGCTCCATACTGTATACATGGCCCCGCATAGTACTCCATACTGTATACATGGCCCCGCATAGTGCTACCTACTGTATACATGGTCCCGCATAGTGCTCCGTACTGTATATATGGCCCCGCATAGTGCTCCATACTGTATACATGGCCCCGCATAGTACTCCATACTGTATACATGGCCCCGCATAGTGCTACCTACTGTATACATGGTCCCGCATAGTGCTCCGTACTTTATACATGACCCCGCATAGTGCTCTCTACTGTATACATGGCCCCACATAGTGCTCCGTACTGTATACATGGCCCCGCATAGTACTCCGTACTGTATACACGGCCCCTCATAGTGCTTCGTACTGTATACATGGCCCCACATAGTGCTCTGTACTACTATATACATGGCCCCGCATAGTGCTCCGTACTGTATACACGTCCCCCGTTTTTGTGCTCGGTACTACTATATACATGGCTCCGCATAGTGCTCCGTACTGTATACATGGCCCCGCATAGTGCTCCTTACTGTATACACGGCCCCGCATAGAGCTCCATACTGTATACACGGCCCTGCATAGTGCTCCATACTGTATATATGGCCCCGCTTAGTGCTGCACACAGTATACATGGCTCCCAAGTGCTCCGTACTGTATACATGGCCCGCATAGTACTCCCTACTGTATACATGTCCCGCGAATAGTGCTTCGTACTGTATACATGGCCTTGCATAGTGCTCCATCCTACTATATACAGTGCTGGCCAAAAGTATTGGCACCCCTGCAATTCTGTCAGATAATACTCAGTTTCTTCCTGAAAATGATTGCAATCACAAATTCTTTGGTATTATTATCTTCATTTAATTTGCTTGCAAGGAAAAAACACAAAAGAGCATGAAGCAAAAATCAAATCATTGATCATTTCACACAAAACTCCAAAAATGGGCCAGACAAAAGTATTGGCACCCTCAGCCTAATACTTGGTTGCACAACCTTTAGCCAAAATAACTGCGAACAACCGCTTCCGGTAACCATCAATGAGTTTCTTACAATACTCTGCTGGAATTGTAGACCATTCTTCTTTGGCAAACTGCTCCAGGTCCCTGATATTTGAAGGGTACCTTCTCCAAACTGCCATTTTGAGATCTCTCCACAGGTGTTCTATGGGATTCAGGTCTGGACTCATTGCTGGCCACCTTAGAAGTCTCCAGTGCTTTCTCTCAAACCATTTTATAGGGCTTTTGGAAGTGTGTTTTGGGTCATTGTCCTGCTGGAAGACCCATGACCTCTGAGGGAGACCCAGCTTTCTCACACTGGACCCTACATTATGCTGCAAAATTTGTTGGTAGTCTTCAGACTTCATAATGCCATGCACACGGTCAAGCAGTCCAGTGCCAGAGGCAACAAAGCAACCCCAAAACATCAGGGAACCACTGCCATGTTTGACTTTAGGGACCGTGTTCTTTTCTTTGAATGCCTCTTTTTTTTTCCTGTACACTCTATGTTGATGCTTTTTGCCAAAAAGCTCTACTTTTGTCTCATCTGACCAGAGAACATTCTTTCAAAACAATTTAGGCTTTCTCAGTTAAGTTTTGGCAAACTACAGCCTGGATTTTTTATGTCTCGGGGTAAGAAGTGGGGTCTTCCTGGGTATCCTACCATACAGTCCCTTTTCATTCATACGCCGATGGATAGTACGGGTTGACACTGTTGTACCCTCGGACTGCAGGGCAGCTTGAACTTGTTTGGATGTTAGTCGAGGTTCTTTATCCACCATCCGCACAATCTTGCGTTGAAATCTCTCGTCAATTTTTCTTTTCCGTCCACATCTAGGGAGGTTAGCCACAGTGCCATGGGCTTTAAACTTCTTGATGACACTGCGCATGGAAGACACAGGAACATTCAGGTCTTTGAAGATGGACTTGTAGCCTTGAGATTGCTCATGCTTCCTCACAATTTGGTTTCTCAAGTCCTCAGACAGTTCTTTGGTCTTCTTTCTTTTCTCCATGCTCAATGTGGTACACACAAGGACACAGGACAGAGGTTGAGTCAACTTTAATCCATGTTAACTGGCTGCAAGTGTGATTTAGTTATTGCAAACACCTGTTAGGTGCCACAGGTAAGTTACAGGTGCTGTTAATTACACGAATTAGAGAAGCATCACATGATTTTTCAAAGGGTGCCAATACTTTTGTCCACCCCCTTTTTTAGGTTTGGTGTGGAATTGTATCCAATTTGGCTTTAGGACAATTATTTTTGTGTTTTTTCATTGAAGACAAATTAAATGAAGATAATAATACCAAAGAATTTGTGATTGCAATCATTTTCAGGAAGAAACTGAGTATTATCTGACAGAATTGCAGGGGTGCCAATACTTTTGGCCACCACTGTACATGGCTCTGCATAGTGCTCCGTACTGTATATGACTCGCCCCCTGGGCCGCGTGGGGAACCCGGAACCGGGCCTCTGTTGGGATGCTGGGGGTGGTAGTCTCAGTGTGGCGGCGACCCGGTCCGTGGCTCAGGGTGGTCAAACCAGTGGCAGTCTTAGTGTAATAACAAATGTCCGACTACGCCACCCGTGGATTGCGGTCAGTGGGGACCGCCGCTGCGCTGCAGACCGCTGAGGCTGATGTTGTAAGCGCAGCCAAGTATGGGATAACTCCCCACGGGAGAAGTATTGCCTCAGGGCAGCTAGTGTGGATGATGGGAGTGATGGTGCGAGCGTCCCAGTACTAATGGTGCTGGTGCGGCGATGAAACACAGAGACGTGTGGTGCAGTTCAGGGTCTTTACTGATGGTATAAAGCAGACCCTCCCGGGAGTACTGGTTAGCAGTAGAGGCCTGGTCAGTCTGTGAGCAAGCAGGCTCTCCCCTGGCCAGGCGGAGTTGTAGGCCTCCCCGTCTATCTGCACTCTTTCCTGGCTACCTTGCTGTAAGCGGTTACAAGTAGCCCACGTCCCTGAGTATACCGTGTGGTGCTCACCCGTATGGCTGGTGACTTGGGGCCTTCTGTTAGCCTCTGCTCCTGGATGGCGGTGCCGGTCCCTCTCTTGTGACTGAGCCTCCGGGCTTCTATGGCCAGAGGACCTGGAATCCCCTGCCGGCTGGTTTCTGCTGCTGGGTGTATATCAGTCCCCACAGCCTCGGACTCCGGTGTCCGGTTGTAGTGTCCTCAGCCAGGGCGAGCTCTGCTCAGCTCCAGCCCTTGGTCTTCAGCTACTGTTCCTACAGAGCTCCTGCTGTATCTTTCCCTCTCCAAGCTCTAACTCCCTAATCCCGCCCCAGACCCAGTTTATAAGGGCAGATTCCTCCCCTCCCAGGTCTGGGCGGGCAGTGTTGCATGCTTAGGGCTCCTGACCAGAGAAACCTCCCACTTGCTCTCAGACATAATATTTCTATTACTCTGGCAACCAGACCCCTGGGGTGCCACATATACACGGCCCAGCATAGTGCTACCTACTGTATACATGGTCCCGCATAGTGATCCGTACTGTATACATGTCCCCCGCATAGTGCTTCGTACTGTATACATGGCCCCGCATAGTGCTCCGTACTGTATATGACGCGCCCCCTGGGCCTGTGTTGTGCAGGGGAACCCGGATCCGGATCGCTGAGATGCTGGGGGTTGTAGTCTCCGTGTGGCGGTGACCCGGTCCGTGCCCAGGGTGGTCAAACCAGTGGCAGTCTATTTGTATTGTAATAAGTGTCCGACTACGCCACCCGTGGATTGCGGTCAGTGGGGACCGCCGCTGCGCTGCCGACCGCTGAGGCTGATGTTGGTTGCGCAGCTGAGTATGGGATAACTCCCCATGG
This sequence comes from Phyllobates terribilis, assembly GCF_046119375.1. Classification (NCBI taxonomy): domain Eukaryota; kingdom Metazoa; phylum Chordata; class Amphibia; order Anura; family Dendrobatidae; genus Phyllobates; species Phyllobates terribilis. The sequence goes on along the minus strand of NW_027362763.1, from coordinate 800,526,680 downwards.
GAGGAGTATTGCCTCAGGGCAGCTAATGTGGATGATGGTGGTAGTGATGGTGTGAGTGTCCCAGTACTGGTGGTGCTGGTGCGGCAATGAAACACAGAGACTTGTAATTGCAGTTTCCAAAGCTTTACTCACGGTTGTTATTCAGGTCAATGCTGCAGGCGATGACTGCCCAAGCCGTGCTGCGTCCACCAGGTGAGGGACTCGGTCAACTCCCAGGCAATTCCAGAGTGTGGTTCAGAGCTCCCCTCTCTTCCTTTCTACTGGCCGTCCCCACCAATGACCCACCTTTGTCCAGCTTCCTCGGGCCTTCTGTTGGCGAAACCTCTCCCGGTTTCCCTGACCCTATGCGGTATGCCTTTCTGGTGGATGTAGTGAGGGGTCGCACCAAGATGTGGTCACAACCTCCGGTTTTGGCTGAGGATTAGTCGCCTCCACCAATTTGGGTTCCGGTACCCTATTCTGCCAACCCTTCACCCAGTATCTCCTCTGGGCATATGGGGTTCCTTCTGCCTTCGTGTCTCTGGGTCTTTCCCTGTGTTCTTTGCTTCCTTTCTCCTCTGTTCCAGTTCCTTTCTTTCTTTCCTTTCTGTTCCTCCTCCTCTCTCTCTCTGCTGCTTCTGGCCTCCACTCCAGGCCTGCCTCTGGAGCTGGGCCCAGACTGAGCCACAGCTCCCTGTCAGCCCTCTCTGGCTGAGCTCCTCTCCTTTTCTCCTCCTGACTGAACTGGCTCCAGTCCTAAGATGGTGCCCACCTTATATACCTTCTTCTAACACCCGAGCCCAGGTGACTAGCAACCAATGGGCTCCTACCTATGCCCAGAAACCCACCCCTATCTGCTCCTACACCACTGGGTTTTCCACCCCCCTCCCCACTCCAGCCAGGAACAGAAGCTGTCGTGCCTGCACTCTGTCTAGTGGGAGTACCGTTGGTCTGTTCCTCGGAAATGGGGTGTGTGTGGTGCATGCAGCTTACTGAGTCCTGGTCCACACTCCATCCTTACCCGGGAGTGGAATATCACACCTCTGGACTGAGGTGCAATACCCCTGTAGCAGCCGAGGCCTCGGGGTGCTACATATACATGGCCCCGCATATTGCTCCGTACTATATACATGGCCCCACATAGTGCTTCGTACTGTATACTTGGCCTTGCATAGTGCTCCATCCTACTATATACATGGCCCCGCATAGTGCTCCGTACTGTATACATGGCCCCGCATAGTGCTCAGTACGTATACATGGCCTCGCATAGTGCTCCATACTGTATACATGGCCCCGCATAGTGCTCCGTACTCCATACATGGCCCCGCATAGTGCTCCGTACGTATACATGGCCCCGCATAGTACTCCCTACTGTATACATGTCCCTCGCATAGTGCTTCGTACTGTATACATGTCCTTGCATAGTGCTCCATCCTACTATATACATGGTCCCGCATAGTGCTAAGTACTGTATACACGGCCCAGCATAGTGCTCCGTACTACTATATACATGGCCCCGCATAGTACTCCATACTGTATACATGGCCCCGCATACTGCTACCTACTGTATACATGGTCCCGCATAGTACTCCGTACTGTATACATGTCCCCCGCATAGTGCTCCGTACTGTATACATGGCCCCGCATAGTGCTCCATCCTACTATATACATGGCCCCGCATAGTGCTCCGTACTGTATACATGGCCACGCATAGTGCTCCGTACTACTGTATACATGGCCCCGCATAGTGCTACCTACTGTATACATGGTCCCGCATAGTGCTCCGTACTGTATACATGACCCCGCATAGTACTCTGTATTGTATACATGGCCCCGCATACTGCTACCTACTGTATACATGCCCCGCATAGTGCTCCGTACTGTATACATGGCCCCGCATAGTACTCCATACTACTATATACATGGCCCCGCATCGTGCTCCGTACTGTATACATGGCCCTGCATAGTACTCCATACTACTATATACATGGCCCCGCATCGTGCTCCGTACTGTATACATGGCCCTGCATAGTACTCCATACTACTGTTTACATGGTCCCGCATAGTACTCCATACTGTATATGTAATAGTGGGGAAAGGCGTAGCCTTCCCTTTGTACTGAGATAGTTAAAGGAAGTGTCCCTGAGGTCAGACCTCCCTAACTTTGGTAGACCAAGCTAAGGGGGTTAGCTTTAGTGGTCCAGTTAGTAGAGTAGAGGGGGAACTTAGTGCCCTTATCAAGCCTAGAGAGATATAGAGCTTGTTCCTGGTATAATTCCTTCTGGCCTGTAGTACCTGAAAACAGCCACAAGATGCCACTGTTCTGGGTGCAGATGTCAGGTTGAGTCTGCCAGCAAAGTTATAGACAGTGATGGGTTAAAATTCTGTGATGACAGCTCACTGAGGGTGGGCATATTAGGAAAGTCTCTGTTTAGTTTCCAGAATCAGGAAGTGATTCTTCAGTACGAGTTGAGACCTCAAGTTGTTCAGACAGCCTGATTATAGTGGCTGCTAGAGTAGACGGGAGCTCCGTACCCTCAAACAGTGGGATCCCAGTGTGCAAGTCTCCCCACACAAGAGCACGAGTCCTGTTCGCTCGCCGGAGAAACTCATCAAAGCGTAGTGAGGACACGGGGCACTTCTAGTCTGCAGGAAGCAGAGGAAGCTAAATAGGACTCCAAGCTAAGACGTGGGGGAGAGATATCGGATCCGGTCACTGTCAATGCAGAGGAGTCTCTTGGGTCAGGGATTATAGCCACAGAGATGCTCCGCTTAAAGAGGGAACCAGGGCTGAAGCAGTTAACAGCGCCTGTGAGAGAGATGATTGCCTGTCGGGCCTTATCCATTATATCTGACTGTAAATATTGTATATATTCCTCTTCCCCAAGTAAAGTCCAAGTTCTGGTTAAGAACCTCGTGTCCTCTGAAATTATTGCTGCCCTGGTCCCAGAAGAAAATTGCCTGGAGACAGCCGCGATCGGATGGCTTGAAGTAAGTGAAGAGCACTACATGCACAGCCACACTTCAGAGGGAGGACACGTATTGTCTGTAGGGTGCCATAGCGAGAGGGGGCTACAGCTCGCCCACGACTACCTCGCTGGGACACCTTACATTTGGCGTAGTCGGCAGGATTCGAGCTCCTCGCATGAAGAAAGCGGGGAAGAGCCGACGCAGAACACTGAGGAGAAAGTGTTGGAAGGCATGCGGCCCAAGATGGCGGCCCGAAGCATGGATTCCAAGATGGTGACGACGGCGGTAAAGTCTGGGAGAAGAACCGCCTATCGTGGGAGTGGACGGCGCTGGAGAGCGCGAAAAGATGTCCAGCCCCTGCGAATTCCGGCCCGAAGAGGGAGGGGCCCAGCGGTGAAGATGCGTCCCAGGATGAGACGTCCAGAGAGGAAGAGGGTGCGGCGTAAGGTGAAGCCCGGCCCCGTGAGTATCAGCGCGCACAGAGAGGGGGCGCGGCTGAAGGCGGAGCGGCCGAGAGTGACGAGTGACGCGGCGGTCACGTCAGAGGTCCGGCCGAGGAAGAGGCGGAGCTAGATGTGCAGGACGCGCGTCACCGGTAAGCGACCGGCGCCATTTTCTGTCCGGCACGTAAGGAGAAGGAGGTACGGCAGCGGACGTCCTGAGAGGATGGCAGCCCCAGAGCCTGACAACGTGCGCGAGACAAGCGGTGAGGAGGAACCCCTGGAGATCACCACCCCAGGGGTCGCGACTGGAAGTCGTTTGCCGGCGGGCGCTGCCCGCGAACCGTTGCCCTTACCCCCAGTGGCTGTCCAGTGGGCCACTAGGCCTGATCCGGAGCTGGGCCTGCTAGTCCACGAGCTTCACATGTGGTGCTGGAGCCGGATGCCGGAGGAAACGTCCCCCTCGGGTGAGGGAGGAGAACATCCAGGTGGGGCCAGAGCAATAGCTGCAGCGAAGCTTACAGAAGGTGAGCGGTACCTGCCCCAGTAGCTTCTGTGGCAACAGAGGCCCCCAGGCCTTCAGGGGACGGTGCGGAAGGGAAGCCCCCTAAAAGAAAGGCCCCGCGGGAGAATTTCTGGTCGTTGGCCTTGGAGGCCCTACATTCCCCCTCGGCAGAGCGGTACGCCGAGCCCGGGAGTCCTAAGTGGGCTACCCGGGACCCCCCGATGACCGCGCGAGAACAGCGGCGATGGACCGATACCTTCCTGAGAGGCTGGCTGGAGGGGTCCAATGCGGCAAGAAGGGAGTCAGTGGGGGAAGCTCAGACCCGGGGGCGGGTCATAGAATTCCGTATCCGTGAGGGTTACGGGTTTCTGGAAGAGGAATGGACCGGGCATGAGGTGTTCGTGTTCCGCGAAGCGGTAAAGCGGGACTATCTGCCTGGCCATTTACACAACCTGCACGTGGGGGACATCGTGCACTTTGTAAAATGTGAGTGCAAAACGGGTGGTATGCGGCTGCGGTCACCCGCCCATATAAATGGGAAGACGTCCTAGAGAAGGACCGACAGGTCTTCGAGAGGAGGGCCAAAAGAGAGGCTAAGCAGCGCTGGGCTAGGGAAGCCCCTAAAGGCTTTCTGTCCCCACCTAAGGCCAGTACTCCACCGACAGAGGAGCCTGGGAGGCGGCAGTGGGGAGATATTGTGAGCGACGAGGAGGAGGATGTCGCAAGCAGCAAGGAAGCCGATTTCCTTAGTGAGGTGCCGGAAAAGGAGTCGGCACCACAACACCCAGGAGGGGCTGAGGCAGTTGAGCAGGGGGCTGCCAGAGAGACTCAGGCTGGTGTTAGCCAGGAGGTCCATCATTTTTCTGTCACCAGCTACGGCCCTACCCAGGTCGGCTGTGGCAGTGCTACGTCCTCGGAAGAGGACCCTGGGCCTAGCAGATACCCCGATCAGCCGTGGAAGTGGAGGAAGCCACCTTCATCTGCAGCATGGGCCGCCTTCATGAAGGAACGGGGGGAGGCCCGGAAGAAGTAAGCTAACTAGTTAAGGGTACGTTGACCTTTCATCTCTTCCTTTATCAGGACCCACCAGCGGTGGTCCAGTTTCTGGGACTTGTACCCAATGGGGACGGAGTGCCCCATGTTGAGTTAAAATGGAGGACTGTTCCCCTACCTCCCAGGCCAGGAAGGCCTTAAGCAGCACCCAAAAGTTGCGTGCCTGGGAGAGCTGCTCTTTTTGTTTTTACTTTTGTTTTCTTTTTGTTGCGCTTGTTGCGCCTTTTTCTGCTGGAATTTAAAATGCTGAGGCACACCTTGAGGATGGATATCCTCCAAATCAAAAAGACTTGCGACCTAGCGGGAAGAACCGGTGACCCCCGCTAGGGCCAAGAAGAAAGAGACTCACAGGGTGTTACCTGTGACTGTGTGCCTCAGAATGTAGCCCCAGGAGGGGATTGGGGTCTATTGAGGTGTTGACCTGACTTAAAACTGTGGACACTTCGTTTCCAGGGTCCTTACCAAGAAGGACCGGTGCCTCTGAAAAAAAGTTGATAATGGACTGTCCTGAATTGCAGTTCCAGGGCCCTTAACCGAGAAGGGCCGGTCTTCCATCCAAGAAGATGACCTCAGGACTAGTCGTTTACTAAAAACGTTTTAGTAAAATTTAAGCTGTTGATTAATGTTTATTGCTTAGTGTGGTCAGGGACGACCAACATTAAAGTGTCGGGGAATGTAATAATGGGGAAGGGCGTAGCCTTCCCTTGGTACTGAGATAGTTAAAGGAAGTGTCCCTGAGGTCAGACCTCCCTAACTGTGGTAGACCAAGCTAAAGGGGTTAAGGCAAAGTTATAGACAGTGATGGGTTAAAGTTCTGTGATGACAGCTCACTGAGGGTGGGCATATTAGGAAAGTCTCTGTTTAGTTTCCAGAATCAGGAAGTGATTCTTCAGTACGAGTTGAGACCTCAAGTTGTTCAGACAGCCTGATTATAGTGGCTGCTAGGGTAGACGGGAGCTCCGTACCCTCAGACAGTGGGATCCCAGTGTGCAAGTCTCCCCACACAAGAGCACGAGTCCTGTTCGCTCGCCGGAGAAACTCATCAAAGCGTAGTGAGGACACGGGGCACTTCTAGTCTGCAGGAAGCAGAGGAAGCTAAATAGGACTCCAAGCTAAGACGTGGGGGAGAGATATCGGATCTGGTCACTGTCAATGCAGAGGAGTCTCTTGGGCCAGGGATTATAGCCACAGAGATGCTCCGCTTAAAGAGGGAACCAGGGCTGAAGCAGTTAACAGCGCCTGTGAGAGAGATGATTGCCTGTCGAGCCTTATCCATTATATCTGACTGTAAATATTGTATATATTCCTCTTCCCCAAGTAAAGTCCAAGTTCTGGTTAAGAACCTCATGTCCTCTGAAATTATTGCTGCCCTGATCCCAGAAGAAAATTGCCTGGAGACAGCCGCGATCGGATGGCTTGAAGTAAGTGAAGACCATTACATACACAGCCACACTTCAGAGGGAGGACACGTATTGTCTGTAGGGTGCCATAGCGAGAGGGGGCTACAGCTCGCCCACGACTACCTCGCTGGGGCACCTTACATATACATGGCCCCACATACTGCTGTTTTGTATACATGGCCCCGCATAGTGCTGCACACAGTATACATCACTCCGCAAAGTGATCCATACTGTATACACGGCCCCCGCATAGTGCTCCGTACTACTATATACATGGCCCCGCATAGTGCTCGGTACTGTATACACGTCCCCCGCATAATGCTCTGTACTACTATATACATGGCCCCGCATAGTGCTCCGTACTGTATACATGGCCCCGCATAGTGCTCTGTACTGTATACATGGCCACCGCATAGTGCTCCGTACTGTATGCACGGCCCCGCATAGTGCTCCGTACAGTATACATGGCCCCGCATAGTGCTCCATGCTGTAAACATGGCCCCGCATAGTGCTCCGTACTGTATACATGGCCCCGCAAATGTGAAGCCCAGCTGTGCTTGGTATCACAGATCCTAGAAGGGCGTATTGAAGGATTCCTCCACAAGAGGCCCCCATAACCATTCACAACTCTCCACCTTCCACCTCAGACCACCAGAGGGAGCCCGTTAGGGATAGATAAATAGAGAAGGTGGAGCAAAGCAGCAGTTAGTCTAGACTGGAGTCGACAGAGAGCAGAAGTCTGTTGAGAGAGTTCCTGCAGTAGAAGCCTGAGAGAGGTTAGTCTGCAGTGGAGTATGTTCTAGACTCAGTTGTAGCTCAGAGAAGTGAGCTTAGGTGTGCCGGCGCCATAGATCGGTGAAGCGCGGCAAGCTGCCGTTAGTGTGAGTAGCCTAGGAGGGCCCTAGTAGGCCGAAGGCGAGTAGAGAGGGTTAGTTCATAGGGGCAGAGGAGCTTAACTAGCTCACCCCGTAGAAGAAGCAGTTACCGGACACCGGGTCCGAAGCTTACCGGGATCTCCATGACCCAGTAAGATAAACCGGAATCCCTGGAGAATTACAAGTCCCAGGATCGCTAAAGTGCTGATACGTACCAGAGCCAGGAGACACATAGGCCCCGTAGGTCGGGAGCGTGCACTCCAAGAGAAGGCCCTACCACAAGGTCAACCAGCGTAGGACAGAGACAAAGTTAGGCCTAGCTTCAGGCAGGTCAGAAACTTACTATGCAGAAGCAAGAAACAGGAGGCCCAAAACCCGCTCATTGGGGAGGATCCGGACATACACCCTTCACCCTACAGTGCTCCGGGAAGTGCCTGAATTTCCATCAGTAAAAGGTACTGAAGTGACTATTGTGTCCATCCCTGTTCTTGCTCTGACTCGGCTGAGTCTCTCCGTCCTGCTTTCCCCGTCCATTCCCCGTCCATACCTGTGGGGAGCCATACCATCTAGCTGCCTTATCACCGGCCTCAGTGGACTGCGCAGCACTGGTGAATATCATCAGAAACCATAGGTGGCGTCACAAACTCTTTAATAAAACTTAACATCTATCAATGCCTTTTTAAAGAGAGACCCCAGAGTACGGGCCCGGGAGCCGACCACCGCGACCTCCTTAAGGCTAAAGGCCCGGGTAACCGAGTCATCCCCATCCCCTGGGCTAGTCATCTCTCCTGGGGTCATGAACAGGATCAGATGCCCGCTGCAGCGACAGAGTGTTGTGCCCGTTGCCACCGGGTACTGTGTGCCTTTATTCTGAACTGTGTACGTGAAGTTGTGGTGAAGGTTGCCGCCATTGTTGGGTCGCTGAGCGAGAAGAAGGACGTAATCGCGGGATAATAAGGGGCGTACCTGCAAAAGAGCGCGAAGTCCCGGACACGCCCCATGCTTTGACGTCAAACCAACAAGCGCCAGGTCCTGTAAGGAGCGTCGCTGAACACACTGACGTAGGACGCAAGCGACGCAAGGTCCTGAAGACACCCGTCACCTGCGGAGCTGCGGCCTACCGGAAGAAAAACCAGAAGGTAGGCCACGGTTAACTAGGGGGGCGCCAAGATGTCCGACGAGCAGCAGAACGCCGACCTACCGGTCAACGTCCCTGAAGTTCAGCCCGCGCCCGATGATGAGCAGGCCGAAGCCTCCGCTCTACCAGCAGCGCCCATAACAACTGTAATACCTATGACTTTACCGTACATTCCTGGAGCAAAGTGGCTACCCCAGTACAACGGCAAACCAGATACCCTGTCTGGATTCAAACGGAAGATATGTGCTATCTTGGACATGTACTCCATGACAGGTAAACAAAGAGCCGCCGTTGTATTAGGACAACTGACCGGTGCTGTGGAACGGGAAGTGGAAACATGGTCGGCCGCAGACCAGGAGTCAGTGTCCGCAATATTCCAAAAACTACAGACTGTCTTTGAGGACCTTACTGAGGCGGACCTCCAGATGAGGTTCTACAGCTGTTCCTAACAACCAGAGGACAATGTTCGGGACTACGCCTGGCGTCTCCAAAGGGCCCTGAGGGCTCTGAACCAGGTTTGTCCAACCAGCATTGAAAATGAGAACAAAATGCTGAAGGAACAGTTTGTCCGGGGACTGAGGTTTCCAGAGGAGAGCAGGACTGTGCGTTGGTGGTCCCTGGATCATCCAGATGCCACCTTTGACAATCTCAAGGACATGGCTATAAAAGGACTGCAGCTCCTGGAAACAAATGCCATCCAACGTTACCAGGGTGGGGCTACCCCAGAACCTGCAACACCCACCTTTTCCCCAGTGACTGCTGAAGCTAAGGTTCCAGTAACGTCCCCTAGAGAGCTGGACAGTCTGCGCTCTGAAGTGCGTCAGTTGAGCAAAACCCTGACCACTGTGCTGAGTGCTCTACAGCTGAGGACAGAACCTGAGGAAGGAGGGAAGATCCTGCTAGCCGATAGCCCTGAGGATGTCCCCTGGATGCGAAGGAGGAGGAGGCCAACACCACCCTCGCCGAGGAACAGTGACCAGCGCCGTCCACCTAAGGACCCAGCCTGCTACCGCTGCCGCAAGACCGGACATATCATCCAGAATTGTCCTTTAAACGAGAAAACCCTGGGTCCGAGGGCCGACACCCAGGAGTAGACTCACCAGGCCCATCAGACGGGTACAACAGGTTCGTCGGAGGAAGACCTTTCCTGTCCATTGTGTTGGACGGGATCCTGACGCATGCCCTGCTGGACACAGGATCTCAGGTAACCATCATGCCTGAAGTCCTCTACAAGAGGTTCTGGTCCATGGACGATCTACGTCCGCCAGCTCCAAGTTTGTCTGTATATGCTTCAAATGGACTCCCCCTTAACCTACTCGGGGTTAAAAATGTGACTGTAAAGGTGGGGAGAGTGGAGCTGAAAGACCAGGGATTAATTGTAGTGGAGACTAACCCTGATGACAGCAACCCGTATATGGTATTGGGCACTAACGTTGTTGGTAACTGTTTGGGAGAAGTTGTGTTCTTGCTCCAACAGATAGCCGACACTGCCAGACCGAGACAGAGGAGGGCACTGCAGAGGGAGATCCGCGTCCTGATGTATCAACAGCAAGTAAAGTTAACAGATGGTGAAATCGGTAACGTGCGGGTAACAGACCCCATACCCATTGTCATCCCCCCAATGAGTGAAATGCTCATCTGGTGTAGAGCTGCCATAGGTCTTAGAGGACAGAGCTATCAGGCGGTAGTAGAACCCCTTTGCTCCGAGCACAGACCCACGCTCTTAACTGCCAGGGGAGTGGTAGACGTACGTAATGGGAGGGTGCCCGTCCGTCTTCTCAACTTAGGGGAAGATGAGGTCAAACTGCCACGTTATGCCACTGTTGCCAAATTACATGCTGTCAATAATAACTGCATTTATGAGGCGGAGTCCTTAACTTCACCAGAAGAAGTGGAGGATAATGACCCTGCAACCCAGGTGGAGGATTGGTGTCAACAGCTCCATGTTGGGTCGGACACCACTCCTACCCATCAAAAACAGGGTGTACACCGGGTGGTTCAAGAGTACTCGCAGGTGTTCAGTAAACATCCACTAGACTTCGGGAGAGTTAAGGGGGTTCAACATCATATCCCCACAGGCAACCATTCCCCAATCAAAGAACTTTATAGGCCTATACCCCCAGCTCACTACCAGAAGGCAAAAGAAATGCTGCATGACATGAGGAAGGCGGGAGTGATAAGGGATCGTTGTAGTCCCTGGACAGCTCCCCTAGTGCTGGTTAGGAAGAAGGACGGGAGCATGAGAATGTGTGTAGATTACCGTCAAGTAAATCGCATTACACATAAAGATGCATACCCTTTACCACGCATAGAGGAGTCCCTAGCTGCCTTAAAGTCTGCAAATTACTTTTCCACCCTTGACCTCACTAGTGGGTACTGGCAAGTAGCTGTGGCTGAGGAGGATCGGGAGAAGACGGCCTTCACCACCCCGATGGGACTCTACGAGTTCAATAGCATGCCGTTTGGACTCTGCAATGCCCCCGGAACGTTCCAGAGATTGATTGAGTGCTGCCGGGGACACCGCAACTTCGAGACTGTGTTACTTTACCTGGATGACGTAATTGTGTACTCCAGAACGTACGATTACCACTTGAAACACCTGGCAGAGGTATTTGAGTCACTGTCCCGGTACGGGATGAAGTTGAAGCCCTCAAAGTGCCACCTGCTCAAGAGGAAGGTACAGTAGCTGGGGCACATTGTCAGTCCGGAAGGGGTAGCATCAAACCCGGAGAAAGTCACAGCCATCCAGAAGTGGCCGGAGCAGAAGAACCTCAAGGAGGTGCGTCAGTTCCTGGGACTAGTAGGATACTACCGGAGGTTCGTAAAGGACTACACTAAGAAAGCAGCTCCTCTGCAAGACCTCCTGGTAGGGCAGTCCCCCAAAGGCAAAAACCCCCCATTCCACTGGGGTAAGGAGCAAGCCGAGTCGTTTCAGGAGATGAAGGAGATCCTGACAGGTGATGAGATCCTAGCCTACCCTGACTACAGCCAACCGTTCCTGCTGTATACAGATGCCAGCATGAAGGCCTGGGTGCTGTTCTAAGTCAGAAGCAGAATGGGCAAGAGAAAGTGATCGCATACGCAAGCAGGAAGCTCCGTCCGACTGAGAGGAACCCAGAGAACTATAGCAGCTTCAAGTTGGAGTTCCTAGCCTTGGTCTGGGCCATCACTGAAAGATTCAAGCACTATCTGGCTTCCAGCAAGTTCACTGCCTTTACTGATAACAACCCCTTGACCCACCTTGAAACAGCTAAGTTGGGGGCTCTGGAACAACGATGGATGGCTCGGCTGTCAACCTACCAATTTACAATTAAATTCCGGGCGTGCCGCAAGAATGCCAACGCCGACGCCTTGTCTAGGATGCCTCACCAGTCCGACACAGAAGAAGAAGTGGATGACTTGGAAGAGATTGAGCTACCTGCCTTTCATCGGAATGGGATGATCCATGAGCAGAGAGTCTCCAGGAAGCAGCGTGGAAAGACGTTAAACCCCCTGCCTCACCACAGCTGGAAAGAGACCCAGGACAGCGACCCGGTAGTCAGCCGCATTAAACATCTGATAACCCAAGAAGGTGCCTCCCTGGAGAAGGATGCGTCTCTCCAAGCAAAGCAACTGTGGAACGAGAGAAGCCGGCTGTTTATCTACCGTGAGAAGCTGTGCCGGAGGTACGTCAATCCAAAACTCATGAGATGGTATGGCAGATAGTGGTCCCGAAGACAGACATCCAGATGGTATTAGAGGCTTACCACGATCAGGAGGGGCACTTTGGCTGGAAAAAGCTAGAGACCCTGCTGAAATGTCGATTCTACTGGGTAGGAATGCGCAGCTCCATTGAGAGGTGGTGCCGGGACTGTGGACCCTGCGGCCTAAGAAGGAAAGACTTCAGCAGCCAGAAGGCACCCCTGCAACCCATCAAGACGACTCGACCCCTGGAGATCGTGGCCCTGGACCATGTCAAGCTGTCCCCCAGCAGGTCAGGGTACTCGTATGCTCTGACCATGGTGGATCACTACTCACGTTTCCTGGTGGTCGCCCCTGTCAAAGACCTGACGGCAGAGACAGCAGCGAAGACGTTCGAAGCGTATTTCTGCAGGCCCCATGGTTACCCTGAGCAGGTTCTGACGGACCAAGGCCCGGCCTTTGAGGCTGAGTTGTTTAAGGAGTTCTGCTATTTGTACGGTTGTAAAAAAATCAGAACTACACCGTACCATCCACAAACCAACGGTCTCTGCGAAAACATGAACAACATCATCATCGACCTGCTAAAGACTATACCACTTGAGGAGAGAAACCAGTGGCCAGACCTACTACCTGACCTAGTGGATCTGTATAATCATATACCAGTGAGTTCCACCAATTGCACTCCGGCATATCTCATGCGGGCAAGGCCAGGAAAGCTGCCCATGGATTTGGAGCTTGGTGTAGTTGAACCTGAAGGTGATATGACCACTGAGGACTGGGACAAGACCAGACAAGAGCAGTACAGAAGGGTACAATCTTGTGTCAAGGACAGTCTTACTCGGGTGAGAGAAAAGCAGGAAGTTCAATACAACAAAAACGCACCCGCAGAACCTTTTACACCTGGTGAAACAGTACTAAAAAGGAAAAGACGTAACCATAAACTTGATGACCAGTGGGAAAAAGACCCCTACACTGTGTTACCGTCAAGGCTTGACAACAAAAAGACATGCATAATCAGTCGTGATGGAGGAAAAACATCAGCTACAGTGTCCAGGGACCACTTAAAGTTGTGTCCAGATTTACTGAAACCTCAGGAACAAGTGCCTTTCACAATCCCGGAAGAACCTAAAGAAGCGGTGATACACACTGACCTTGGAGACTTCCCAGCTGATTGGCCTCAGATAGGAGGTGCAGTAATTATTCCAGTACTCCAATTCTATGAACAGCCAGAAAACCCTCCACAGCAAGTTGTACCTGTAAGTGCTGCAGAAGAGCCAGCTCAAGAAGTATCCCCGGATGAAGGATCCCCGGCAGGAGCAGAGCAAGAGGGCCCAGCCAATGGTAGACTTGCCAGTCCAAGAGAGAGGTTAAGGCAGTTTTACAACATGGTTACACGTAGAACTGGTAGAGTGACTGAGGATACAGACACTGACACTCGACCAACCACAGCACTACACAGATCAGTACGTAGCACGAGAGGTAAACCCCCTGCTAGGTACACTGAATAAAGTAGTCAAATCTCTGGGAGTGTAGATAGTTACCCCTGGGGTATTGTATATTAAATTGTAATGTACTGCATAATTGTTTATTTTCATGCATGCTTATCAATTTGTGCTTTTTCCTATTAATTCTTTATTGCCTACATAATGAACTTCGTGGCTGAGGACTATGTGCAGCCCAAAAACTCTTATTGTATATAGTTGCGCTCCCTGAAGTGCCCTTTTAGGTGACCTCAGAAGGAAAACCTGTCTGGAGTGGCTCTCTTGGAGGTCCAACTCGGGATCTTCATGCCCTGCAGCCACCCCAGGGCCTACGTAATGGGGTTTAGGACAGGTCCCTCCAAATCACCAAGTACTCTACCTTGTGGGATGGACATCCTTCTTGGGAACCTCGCCATAGGAGACTTGGATTCTGAGGACACTCTGTATTTGTTATTGTTATGTAACGTTTAAGATTCGTGCCTCCCATAAAGGGAAGATTGTTCTTGTATTGCTTATGTTTTCCAATGTTCCTGTTTTTTTAAAAAAAGTACTTCAGCCCGGGAGTGATGAGTTTAACTAGGGGGGAATGTGAAGCCCAGCTGTGCTTGGTATCACAGATCCTAGAAGGGTGTATTGAAGGATTCCACCACAAGAGGCCCCCATAACCATTCACACATCTCCACCTTCCACCTCAGACCACCAGATGGAGCCCGTTAGGGATAGATAAATAGAGAAGGTGGAGCCAGGCAGCAGTTAGTCTAGACTGGAGTCGACAGAGAGCAGAAGTCTGTTGAGAGAGTTCCTGCAGTAGAAGCCTGAGAGAGGTTAGTCTGCAGTGGAGTATGTTCTAGACTCAGTTGTAGCTCAGAGAAGTGAGCTTAGGTGTGCCGGCGCCATAAGATCGGTGAAGCGCGGCAAGCTGCCGTTAGTGTGAGTAGCCTAGGAGGGCCCGAGTAGGCCGAAGGCGAGTAGAGAGAGTTAGTTCATAGGGGCAGAGGAGCTTAACTAGCTCACCCCGAAGAAGAAGCAGTTACCGGACACCGGGTCCGAAGCTTACCGGAATCTCCATGACCCAGTAAGATAAACCGGAATCCCTGGAGAACTACAAGTCCCAGGATCGCTAAAGTGCTGATACGTACCAGAGCCAGGAGACACATAGGCCCCGTAGGTCGGGAGCGTGCACTCCAAGAGAAGGCCCTACCACAAGGTCAGCCAGCGCAGGACAGAGACAAAGTTAGGCCTAGCTTCAGGCAGGTCAGAAACTTACTACGCAGAAGCAAGAAACAGGAGGCCCAAAACCCGCTCATTGGGGAGGATCTGGACATACACCCTTCACCCTACAGAGCTCCGGGAAGTGCCTGAATTTCCATCAGTAAAAGGTACTGAAGAGACTATTGTGTCCGTCCCTGTTCTTGCTCTGACTCGGCTGAGTCTCTCCGTCCTGCTTTCCCCGTTCATACGCTGCCCTGAGGCCTAGCTCCACTTGTGGGGAGCCATACCATCTAGCTGCCTTATCACTGGCCTCAGTGGACTACGCAGCGCTGGTGAATATCATCAGAAACCATAGGTGGCGTCACGAACTCTTTAATAAAACTTAACATCTATCAACGCCTTTTTTAAGAGTGACCCCAAAGAATGGGCCCGGGAGGCGACCACAGCGACCTCCTTAAGGCTAAAGGCCCGGGTAACCGAGTCATCCCCATCCCCTGGGCTAGTCACATAGTGCTCTGTACTGTATACATGGCCCCGAATAGTGCTCCGTACTGTATACATGGCCCCGCATAGTGCTCCATACTGTATACACGGCCCCGCATAGTGCTCCGTACTGTATACACGGCCCCGCATAGTGCTCTGTACTGTATACATGGCCCCGCATAGTACTCAGTACTGTATACATGGCCCCGCATAGTACTCCGTACTGTATACATGTCCCCCTCATATTGCTCCGTACCGTACACATGGACCCGCGTAGTGCTACCTACTGTATACATGGTCCCGCATAGTGCTCCATACTGTATACATGGCCCAGCATAGTGCTCCTTACTGTATACATGGCCCTGCATAGTGCTCCGTACTGTATACATGGCCCTGCATCGTGCTTCGTACTGTATACATGGCCCCGCATAGTGCTCCGTACTGTATACACGGCCCCCGCATTGTGCTCGGTACTACTATATACATGGCCCCGCATAGTGCTCCGTACTGTATACATGGCCCGCATTGTGCTCCGTACTGTATACACGGCCCCGCATAGAGCTCCATACTGTATACATGGCCCCGCATAGTGCTCCGTACTGTATACATGTCCCCCTCATAGTGCTCCGTACCGTATACATGGCCCCGCATAGTGCTACCTACTGTATACAAGGTCCCGCATAGTGCTCCGTACTGTATTTATGGCCCCGCATAGTGCCCCATACTGTGATCATGGCCCCGCATAGTGCTCCGTACTGTATACATGGCCCCGCATAGTACTCCGTACTGTATACATCTGCCCCTCATAGTGCTCCGTACTGTACACATGGCCCCGCATAGTACTCCGTACTGTATACATGGCCCCGCATAGTGCTCCGTACTGCATACATGGCCTTGCATAGTGCTCCATACTGTATACATGGCCTCGCATAGTGCTCCATACTGTATACATCGTCCCGCATACTGCTCTGTTTAGTATATATGGCTCCGCATACTACTGCATACAGTATACATGACCCCGCATAGTGCTCCGTACGTATACATGGCCCCGCATAGTGCATCGTACTGTATATATGGCCCCGCATAGTGCTCCGTACTGTATCCACAGCCACGCATAGTGCTTCATATGGTATACCCGGCCCCGCATAGTGCTCCGTACTGTATACACGGCCCCTGCATTGTGCTCGGTACTATTATATACATGGCCCCGCATAGTGCTCCGTACTGTATACATGGCCCCGCATAGTGCTCCGTACTGTATACATGGCCTTGCATAGTGCTCCATATTATATTCTCCTTACATGGTATCCTGTTTTTGAGATATATGTGTAGTTTTTTCTCACTTGTACTATAGAGTACACTTTTAAGGATAATTATTAAAAGTTAATTTTTATTGGGTATTTTTTCTGTCTATGGTTCTCTGGTAAATATATATACCCTATTACCAATTTAGTTTGGTGAATATTTTTCTGGTTTTTCTTGAGAGTATTATGGCTGGATTTTTGTCGGGACCTTTAAACACTAACAGATGGTTGGACGAAGCTAAGGAAGTTTTTTCAGGGACTGAGTGTGGGGTCAATATTTCAACAGAGCCCAGTATTAAGAATGTCTTTGCGGATTTATTAGAAGTCTATAAAGAAAACATCAAGTCATGGTGGGAGGTCCAATCATTGGACAACTATATAAAACAAGGGATAGTGCCACGTGGCCTAAGGATTAACTTGTTACCAGCACATAGGAGCAGGTCAGTTTCACTTTTATCTAAGTGGGAGAAAGAATCTACAGCCTCATCTCTGAGGTTTATGCAAATCCTACTAGAGGAAGAAAAGGTCACTTTTGAGAAGTCTGCAGCCACCCTTAAAGAGCAGATAGATAGGGCCCTTAACTTTAAGTCCGCATTGGACTTCTCCACAAGAGAAGAAGCACTGAGGGTGTCAGTAGAAAAATATCAACTCGTTCTGAAAGATAGAAAACATAAACGATTCACTAGAGATTTGACTGATTTTAGGGAAAAACGAGCATATCCTGCCCTAAATAGTAAGGGTGGCCCAACGACGGACATCTCCTCCTCTGATCTGGAGTCCTCTGATACTGAACGTACTCCGAAGGAAACCCCTAGACTGTCTAGTAGATCTAGGGGGCAAGGAAGGAGAGGGTTTGGTAGAAGATGGCAAAATCGAGGTTATTCAGGCCAGGGTCCATCTTTCTCCACATCACCATCTATGGGATTATCCTCTACTTCAACTCCCTCTTTTTTAGAGAACAGGGAAGCACGCTACCATTTGCGGGAAAGAATGGTGAATTACAATCGTTAGCCAATAAGATAATACCACATCGATTACATGCAGGTAATGATAGGAATGTGATCAATTTGTCCTCACACACTCTTACAGAGACTGAACGAAGGGTCTTAGGGACAGGACTGTCCTTTGTACCAACGACTCGCTTTGACCCTTTTTCGTGGGTTAAAGATATTCACCTATTCTTGAGGAAGTTGAGATGGAGAAAGTTTTTTGCACTCAATGACAAAAATAAATGTTTACAATTGGGCATCTCAATGGAGGATCTCCAGGATGTTCATCTCTTAGCTGAACTTGAAAACGAGGGCACTCGTGAATTGGGAGAGGGCCCTTTCTCGGATTTAAAACCTAAAAGTAGTAAAATGCCACCTGTAGGAGATATTGGTAGTATAGATATTTTTTCGTCGTTAGTCACGGAGGAAATCAGGAGAATAAATCCAAGGGCACATAGGGTGAACCCCAATTTTACATTTGATGAACGGAGAGCATTACAGGATTTGAGTGGTGACACTTCCCTTATCATAAAACCCTCCGATAAGGGAGGGAACATAGTGCTTCTAGATTGTGATCAATATGTTTCTATGTGTATGAATATTCTTTCAGATACCATGACATATCAGGTATTACAGGGTGATCCTACATCTGCTTTTATGAGGACCTTATCTGACATTCTGCAACAAGCTAGACAAAATAATCTGATTTCATTGAGTGAACTGAATTTTCTGCTTCCAAAATTTCCTGTGATTGCAACTTTTTATGCCCTTCCTAAGGTTCATAAGGGCTATCCACCATTGAAAGGGAGGCCAATAGTTTCAGGTGTGGATGCATTGAGTCAAAACTCAAGCATCTATCTTGATCAGATGCTTAGATCTTTTGTTACAGCTCTCCCATCCTATCTGAGAGACACAACAGATTTATTAACAAAATTGGATGACATTACAGTTGATCCTGGTACTATTTTGGTTTCCATAGACGTGGAGGCATTGTATTCTAGTATCCACCATACGGCTGGTCTGATGGCAGTGGAGTCCTTTTTGAAAACGAGGGGAAACCACTTGATCCCACACAACAAATTTATTCTTCGGTTGCTTGATTATGTTCTTACGCATAATTTTTTTCTTTTTCATGGGAGATTCTACCACCAGCTTAGGGGCACAGCGATGGGGAGCCCCTGTGCCCCCACTTATGCTAATTTGCTCCTTGGCTGGTGGGAGGACAACATAGTCTTTGGGGACGAGGATGTCGTCGGGGGCCCCCACATTCAATTTTGGGGCCGATACATTGACGACATCCTCGTCCTCTGGACTGGAGATGAGGAGTCCTTCATTGGGTTCATACAGCGCCTCAATGAAAATGATTTGGGCCTTAAATTTACTTATGAGATAGGAGGTAAGAAGATTGCCTTTTTGGATGTTATAATATCAATTGATGAATCTGGCTCATTGAGATCATCTATCTTTAGAAAACCATCAGCAGCAAATAGCCTATTAAAATGGGATAGTTATCATCCGGTTCCTTTGAAACAAGGGATCCCTAAAGGCCAGTTCTTAAGATTAAGGAGAAATTGCTCCTCTACCTCTGACTATTTTCATAAGGCTAGGGACCTTAAGGACCGTTTTTCTGATCGGGACTATCCAACAAGGGTGATCAATAGAGCATTTAATCATGCCTTTAAACAGGATAGATCTAAATTACTGGTGTCTCACTTCAGGCCCGAACAGACCTCCCTTACTAGGCTAATTGGAACATATGATGATCAACATCCTAGGATTATGACAATCCTGAGAAAATATTGGGGTATCTTGAGGACAGATCCGGATGTTTCCAAATGGATTGCAGACTATCCCTCTGTCACCTTTAGGAGAGGCAGATCTGTCAAAGATCACCTAGTACATAGTCACTTTGTGCCCCCCAAGAAGGAGGGGACCTGGTTGGATAGGAGGTCTACTGGTACTTTTAGATGTGGACAGTGCACTTATTGTCGTTATGTCTCCATCTCAGATACATTTGTGAGCTCTGTAACTGGACGCACCTATAGGAACAAACATTTTGATAATTGTAAAACAATAGATGTCGTCTATGTATGTACATGCACTTGCCCAAAAGACTATGTGGGAAAAACCAGAAGACAATTTAAAGTACGTATTGGTGAACACTTAGGTGACATCCGAAACAAGCGAGATACTCCTCTAGCGAAACACGTCAATACACACCATGGAGGTGATTTAAATTCTATTACATTTTGTTCTATTGAAGTGGTGAGTCCCTCAGTGCGACAGGGGGACTGGGATAAAAGAATTCTGCAGCGGGAGTCCAGATGGATTTTCTGGCTCGAATCTCTGAATCCCGGGGGTATTAATGAACAGTTAAGCTTTTCTAGCTTTGTATAGCCTTACTGTTGTTTCAATTAGCCTTACGGATAAAAATCCTGATCAGCCTTTTTTATATATCTACAGATAGTCCCGGTGTGTGTATTCACCATACTGGTGGACTGTAATACTGGCTTAGTTACTCACACATAAGTGGATAATATGCTACCTATTCCCCCCCCCCCTTTTCTTTGGGGATGGATGCACATCTTTTTAATTATGGTGGAATATTCAGCTCATCTTGTGATTTTCCGGGTCTATTGTTTTGTGGTAGTGATTGTCTCTTGCATCTTCCTGTTGAACTGAGAGTAGCGGTATCCTCCATGCAGATAGTGAAACGCAGTCTGCGTTCCACCTGGTGGTTCCAGGAAGTGACGTAAAAAGCGGGAGGATACGTACTTTGCTTACGCATTCTTCGTACGATCCCTTAGCTAATACCCTGGGCTACGCAATCGGAAATGACGTATTACGTTGGGACCGGAAGTGATGTTAAACACGGTGGTACGCTAGTTTCTTAAAGCTTGCGTTTCATAGTCAGGGTAACGCTGGGATTGATCACAGGTGAAATTAATCTCGTGGCACATGGCATTCCACAGATATATAGGGATGAATCCCACCATTGAACATGCGGTTGGACTCCGGTATACAAGGAGCTATTATGCGGGCATCTATTATGGCTCATCTCCTCTAATATTTCTTGTCCCCTGATGAGCCCCTGAGGAGGGGGTGAAACACGTAGGGAAGAAGGGACTAATCCTAAGGAATAACTTTACTGCTGATGATTTTACACCAGTCTGAGGGACCTTGAAAATTGATGCCTGGAGTGCTGTTACTATTTTGGGGAGTTCTGAATTGTGGATTGACTATATTCAGTTATGTATATAAAAAAGGACATCTAATGGACACCACTCAAGGCACTGTGTGAATCTCAGATGGACTAGAGATTAAGATAAGTGTATTACTATTTCTTATTTGGTCTGACTAGTACACATTTTTACCTATTCCAGTGGGTTGGGACAAAGGGATTAATTATAACCTTATTTGCGGATGACTTTACACCAGTCTGAGGAATCTTATAATATTGATGTCTGGAATATTGCTATTATAGCTTTGGGAAATTTTGTATTGTGGATTGACTACATTTAGTCATTGTACTAAAGGCCAACTAATTGATATCATTTATGGCATTGCTTGAATCCTAGTTTGACTGGGGATGAAAATATTCTTAATATTTTTTTCGGACTTGCTCTGACTGGTACACATGTCTATCTATTTATATTAGTGGGCTACTGTAAATCAAAAACCTTCTATTTGTGCAACTATATCTATTTTTGCCCACTCCCCACTGATATGGTATTGTTGTAATTTTTTATATTGAGCATGTCAATTATGACATGAATAGTCTACAATTGGTCCATTTATATGTATGTGTGTGGCATCTTTTGACTGTGTAGGGATACCTAGGGAAAGGAGAGGGACAGCCTCCGAGGAGCGGGGACACCATCTGAACCTTAGGGTGAAAAACACTCCGCTGTTAGGTAGGGAGAACAATCTTATTAGGTGCTATCCAGGGTAAGTTTGTCTGAATTAATTGCTAATTTCATATTATATTCTCCTTACATGGTATCCTGTTTTTGAGATATATGTGTAGTTTTTTCTCACTTGTACTATAGAGTACACTTTTAAGGATAATTATTAAAAGTTAATTTTTATTGGGTATTTTTTCTGTCTATGGTTCTCTGGTAAATATATATACCCTATTACCAATTTAGTTTGGTGAATATTTTTCTGGTTTTTCTCCATACTGTATACATGGCCCCGCATAGTGCTCCGTACTCTATACATGGCTCCGCATACTACTGCATACAGTATACATGACCCCGCATAGTGCTCCGTACGTATACATGGCCCCGCATAGTGCTCCGTACTGTATATATGGCCCCGCATAGTGCTCCGTACTGTATCCACAGCCACGCATAGTGCTTCATATGGTATACCCGACCCGCATAGTGCTCCGTACACTATATACGGCCCCCACATAGTGCTCTGTACTGCATAAATGGCCCCCTGCATAGTGCTCCGTACGCTATACGTTGCCCTGCATAGTTCTCCGTACTGTATACATGGCCTCGCATAGTGCTCCATACTGTATACATGGCCCCGCATAGTTCTCCGTACTGTATACATGGTCACGCATAGTGCTTCGTACTGTATACATGGCCCTGCATAGTGCTCCGTACTGTATACATGGCCCTGCATAGTGCTCCATACTGTATATATGGCCCCGCATAGTGCTGCACACAGTATACATGGCTCCCAAGTGCTCCGTACTGTATACATGGCCCCGCATAGTACTTCGTACTGTATACATGTCACCTGCATAGTGCTTCGTACTCTATACATGGCCCCGCATAGTGCTCCGTACTACTATATACATGGTCCCGCATAGTGCTCCGTATGTACAGTACAGACTAAAAGTTTGGACACACCTTCTCATTTAAAGATTTTTATGTATTTTCATCGCAACGAAAATTGTACATTCACACTGAAGGCATCAAAACTATGAATTAACAGATGTGGAATTATATACTTAACAAAAAAGTGTGAAACAACTGAGAATATGTCTTATATTCTAGGTTCTTCAAAGTAGCCACCTTTTGCTTTGATGACTGCTTTGCACACTCTTGGCATTCTCTTGATGAGCTTCAAGAGGTAGTCACCGGAAATAGTCTTCCAACAATCTTGAAGGAGTTCCCAGAGATGCTTAGCACTTGTTGGCCCTTTTGCCTTCACTCTGCGGTCCAGCTCACCCCAAACCATCTCGATTGGGTTCAGGTCTAGTGACTGTGGAGCCAAGGTCATCTTGCGTAGCACCCCATAGCTCTCCTTCTTGGTCAAATGGCCCTTACACAGCCTGGAGGTGTGTTTGGGGTCATTGTCCTGTTGAAAAATAAATGATGGTCCAACTAAACGCAAACCAGATGGAATAGCATGCGCTGCAAGATGCTGTGGTAGCCATGCTGGTTCAGTATGCCTTCAATTTTGAATAAATCCCCAACAGTGTCACCAGCAAAGCACCCCCACACCATCATACCTCCTCCTCCATGCTTCACGGTGGGAACCAGACACGTAGAGTCCATCCGTTCACATTTTCTGCGTCGCACAAAGACACGGTAATTGGAACCAAAGATCTCAAATTTGGACTCATCAGACCAAAGCACAGATTTCCACTGGTCTAATGTCCATTCCTTGTGTTCTTTAGCCCAAACAAGTCTCTTCTGCTTGTTGCCTGTCCTTAGCAGTGGTTTTCTAGCAGCTATTTTACCATGAAGGCCTGCTGCACAAAGTCTCCTCTTAACAGTTGTTGAAGAGCTGTGTCTGCTGCTAGAACTCTGTGTGGCATTGACCTGGTCTCTAATCTGAGCTGCTGTTAACCTGCGATTTCTGAGGCTGGTGACTCGGATAAACTTATCCTCAGAAGCAGAGGTGACTCTTGGTCTTACTTTCCTGGGGCGGTCCTCATGTGAGCCAGTTTCTTTGTAGTGCTTGATGGTTTTTGCAACTGCACTTGTGGACACATTTTTAAAGTTTTCCCAATTTTTCGCACTGACTGACCTTCATTTCTTAAAGTAATGATGGCCACTTGTTTTTCTTTACTTAGCTGTTTTTTTCTTGCCATAATACACATTCGAACAGTCTATTCAGTAGGACTATCAGCTGTGTAACCACCAGACTACTGCACAACACAACTGATGGTCCCAACCCCATTTATAAGGCAAGAAATCCCACTTATTAAACCTGTCAGGGCACACCTGAGAAGTGAAAAATATTTCCGGTGACTACCTCTTGAAGATCATCAAGAGAATGCCAAGAGTGTGCAAAGCAGTCATCAAAGCAAAAGGTGGCTACTTTGAAGAACCTAAAATATAAGACATATTTTCAGTTGTTTCACACTTTTTTGTTAAGTATATAATTCCACATGTGTTGCTTCATAGTTTTGATGCCTTCAGTGTGAATGTACAATTTTCATAGTCATGAAAATACAGAAAAATCTTGAAATGAGAAGGTGTGTCCAAACTTTGGTCTGTACTGTATACATGGCCCCGCATAGGACTCCGTACTGTATACATGGCCCCGCATAGTGCTCCATCCTACTATATACATGGCCCCGCATAGTGCTCCGTACTGTATATACGGCCCCGCATAGTGCTCCGTATTACTGTATACATGGCCCCGCATAGTGCTACCTACTGTATACATGGCCCCGCATAGTGCTCCGTACTGTATACATGTCCCCGCATAGTGCTCCGTATTACTATATACATGGTCCCGCATAGTGCTCCGTACTGTATTCACGTCCCCAGCATTGTGCTCGGTACTACTACATACATGGCCCCGCATAGTACTCCTTACTGTATACATGGCCCCGCATAGTGCTCCATATTGTATACCCGGCCCCGCATAGTGCTCCGTACTCTATATACGGCCCTCGCATAGTGCTCCGTACTGTATTCACGGCCCTCGCATTGTGCTCGGTACTACTATATACATGGCCCCGCATAGTGCTCCGTACTGTATACATGGCCCCGCATAGTGCTCCGTACTGTATGCTTGGCCTCGCAAAGTGCTCCATACTGTATACATGGACTCGCATACTGCTCTGTTTTGTATATATGGCTCCGTATAGTACTGCATACAGTAAACATGGCCCCGCATAGTGCTCCGTACGTATACATGACCCCGCATAGTGCTCCGTACGTATACATGGCCCCGCATAGTGCTCCGTACTGTATATATGGCCCCGCATAGTGCTCCGTACTGTATCCACGGCTCCGCATAGTGCTCCATATTGTATACCTGGCCCCGCATAGTGCTCCGTACTCTATATACGGCCCCCGCATAGTGCTCTGTACTGCATACATGGCCCCCGCATAGTGCTCCGTACTCTAGACGTTGCCCTGCATAGTTCTCCGTACTGTATACATGGCCTCGCATAGTGCTCCGTACTGTATACATGGCCCCACATAGTGCTCCGTACTGTATACATGGCCCCGCATAGTGCTCCATATTGTATACATGGCCCGCATAGTGCTCCGTACTGTATACATGGCCCGCATAGTGCTCCGTACTGTATACATGGCCTTGCATAGTGCTCCATATTGTATACATGGCCCCGCATAGTGCTCCGTACTGTATACATGGCCACGCATAGTGCTGCGTACTGTATACATGGCCCCACATAGTGCTCTGTACTGTATACATGGCCCCGCATAGTGCTCCGTACTGTATTCATGGCCCTGCATAGTGCTCCATACTGTATATGACGCGCCCCTGGGCCTGTGTCGCGCTGCGTTGCGCACGCGGGAGCTTACCCGGAGCCGGATCTGTTGAGGGTTGTAGTCTCGTGGCGGTGACCCGGTCCGTGCCCAGGGAGTCAGACTAAGTGGCACTGTATTAGCAGTAGATGTTAGATGACTACGCCACCCGTTGAATGCAGCTTTAGAGCTGCTGCTGCAGGGCAGACCGCTGAGGCCGGTGGTAGGATTGTGCAGCGTGATAGTATAACCCCCAACGGGAGGGGTATGGCCTCAGGGCAGCCGACGTGGATGATGGGGGTAGCAGGAACCACTCGGAGACGGTACGGTGTAGTTCAGGGTCTTTACTGGTGACAAAGATAGACCCTCCCGGAGTACTGGCTAGCGATTGGGGCCTGGTCAGTCCTTGAGCAGATGGGATTTCCCTTGGCCAGGCGGAGTTGTAGGCCTCCCAAACTAACGATACTCTTCTGGCTACCTTGCTAGAGGCGGGTATAAGTAGCCCACGTCCCTGAGTGTACCGTGTGGTGCTCACCCGTATGGCCGGTGACTCGGGGCCTTCTAGTAGCTTCCGCTCCACGACGGCGGTGCTGGTCCCACGCGTGTGACCGTGCCTTCGGGTTTCTGGGCCAGAGGACCTGCAATCCGCTGCCGGTCGGTTTCTGCTGCTGGATCAGAGTTAGTCCCCACAGCCTCGGACTCCGGGTCCGGTGACAACTTCTCAGTCAGGGCGAGCTCTGCAGCTGCCAGCCCCTGACTCCTTGTAACACTGCTCCCACAGAGCTCCTGATGTGCTTTTCCTATAGCTGCTTCTCTGTCTCTACTTCTTCTCTACTCTTCAACAACCCTAACCCTGCCTCAGCCCTAAGTTTATATAGGGGAAGTTCTTCCCCTGCCAGGACTGGGCAGGAGGTGTGGCATGCATGAGATTCCTGACCAAGAGACCTCCCACCTGCTCTCAGACATAATATTGCATTACTGTGGAAACCAGACCCCTGGGGTGCCACATTCCCCCCTAGTGAAATTTAGTACTCCGGGACTAAACATACTTTTGTAAACATAACAAGGTAAAAACAATAACAATACAATACATTAAATGGTCACGGCGTGTCCGTAACCGGGTGCAGTCTTTGAAGAAAAGCAAGGTGTCCATTTCACCAAAACAGGGAGACGTAACCAGGTAGGGGTCTGTCCTGCCCCGAGTCCTTAACAGTCTTTTAGTCCATCCTGGGTTACGCTCCAACTATACACAAAGGATTCCCGGTAAATCCACCAAGGACTCCTAAAAACAACTAGAAACACATAATTATACACAAGCAACAATAAACAGGTAACCACAAATAAAACAATTTATACACTTCAAATCCTCCAACGTGCGGGTAACTGGCCTTTAGTGGCCCTAGTGGACCTACGGAGCTGACTGTCTGGCCCTGAACTACAGGGTGTAGGAGCTGTCAAGGGTAAACTGGGCAGCTGTCTACGGGCTCTTTGGCTCACTAGAGGTATGGCAGGCTCGCTATAAGCAGAGGGTTGATCCTCCTGGTCTGCTGGTATGGGGTCTTCTGCCTCCTGGACCGGCTGTTCTTCCAGCTCTACCTGTTGCTCCGTAGGTACTTGGGATGATGGTTGGAGGAAGGTGAGTACGGGTACCACAACTGCACCATTGACTTGAGTCCAAGACCGAGGGAAGTCTCCGAGCACAGTACTAACCATATCTTCCCTTTCCTCTACGGGTCGATGGTCTTCTTGTTCCTCTTCAGGGTTCCGTAGCTGTTCAGGACACTTTTTCAGGTGATCCCGGGATACAATGGCTATGGTCTCCACTCCGTCTTTACTGATGGTACAGACCTTCGGGTTCTCGTGGCTTGAGGGCAGTACGGTGTACGGGTCCTTCTCCCACTGGTCGTCCAACTTGTGGAGCCGTCTTTTCCTCTTCAAGACCTGCTCTCCGGGTACCAGGGGAACAGCGGGAGCATACTGGTTGTAAGTTTTCTCTTGTCTTTCCCTAGCTTGACAGAGACTTCGCTCCACACTCTCCTGTACTTTCCGGTACTGCTGCTGCCTCTCTGTGTCCCAGTCTGCTTCTGGTGAAGTGTCCTCGGGTGTCAGGACTCCCATTTCCAGGTCAACAGGTAACTTACCAGGTCTCGCCCTCATTAGGTAAGCCGGGGTACAGTTGGTGGAACCTACCGGGATGTGGTTGTATAGGTCCACCAGATCGGGCAGCTTCTCAGGCCACAGACTGCGTTCTTCCAGGGGCAACGTTTTCAGAAGATCCATTACCACCTGGTTCATTTTCTCACAAAGTCCATTAGTTTGCGGATGATAGGGTGTCGTCCTTATCTTCCGGCAGCCATACGGATTGCAGAATTCCTGGAAGATCTCTGCTTCAAAGGCAGGTCCCTGGTCCGTCAGCACTTGGTCCGGGTACCCGTGTGGACGGCAGAAGTGCTGCTGGAAGGCTCTAGCTGCTGTTTGAGCCGTTAAGTCCTTGACGGGGACGACAACCAAGAACCGGGAGTAATGATCCACGATGGTTAGCGCGTAGACGTAGCCACTTCTGCTTGGGGTCAGTTTTACATGATCCAAGGCTACCAGTTCCAACGGCTGCCGGGTGACGATGGACTGCAGGGGAGTCTTCTGGCTGGCACGGTCCTTCCTTCTTAGGTTGCACGGGCCACAGTCTCTGCACCACCTCTCGATGGTTCCCCTCATGCCTACCCAGTGGAACCGCCCGCGCAGCAGGAACTCCAGCTTCTTCCATCCGAAGTGTCCAGCCCCGTCGTGGTATGCCTCCATCACCATGGCTGCATCTCTTCGTGGCACCACTACTTGCCAGATTAGTTCATGCGTCCGGGAGTTAACCATTCGGCGGCACAACTTCCCCTTATAAAGGAACAGTCGACTCTTCTCAGCCCACAGTTGCTTGGCTTCCTCCGGAGCGTCTGGGTCAAGGCGAGCCTCTGGCCGAGTCAGCATCTCCTTTACCAGCCGGACGGCAGGGTCACTGTCTTGCGTTTCCGCCCAGTTGTAATGAGGCAAGGGGTTAAACGTAGCGGCTTGCTTACTCCTTACCCGGTGGGAACACTGGATAGTCCCATGACGGTGGAACGCGGGGAGTTCGACTTCTTCCAGTCCCTCTGGATCTTCTCCTACGTCCGGTAGATTTGGCATCCTGGACAGGGCGTCCGCGTTGGTATTGGAGCGTCCTGCCCGGTATTTGATTGCGAACTCGTAGTTGGACAGACGGGCCATCCATCTCTGCTCTAGGGCACCGAGTCTTGCTGTGTCCAGGTGTGTCAACGGGTTGTTATCCGTGTACACGATGAACCGGGAAGAAGCGAGGTAGTGCTTAAAGCGTTCGGTGACTGCCCACACCACTGCCAGGAACTCTAGCTTAAATGAGCTGTAATTCTCAGGGTTTCTCTCGGTGGGTCGCAGTTTTCGGCTGGCGTAAGCGATTACTCGTTCTTTCCCCTGCTGGATCTGGGACAGCACAGCTCCTAGCCCGATGTTACTTGCGTCGGTGTAGAGGATAAAGGGCTGGCTGTAATCAGGGTACGCCAGGATTTCATCCCCCGTGAGGGCCATCTTCAGCTGGCGGAAGGACTCTTCTTCTAACTTCTCCCATCTGAAGGGCGGCTTCTGGCTCTTGGCCTTCCAGGACTGGCCTATCAGGAGGTCCTGCATAGGAGCTGCCTTTTTGGTGAAACCGGGGATGAATCTGCGGTAATAGCCTACCAACCCGAGGAACTGCCGCACTTCCTTTACACTGGAGGGACTTGGCCATTCCTTAATTGCGGTGATCTTATCAGGGTCGGGAGCCACTCCGTCAGCGCTCACCACGTGTCCCAGGTACTGCACCTTTGGCTTCAGGAGGTGACACTTAGAGGGTTTCACCTTCAGGCCGTAACTTGCCAGGGCTTCGAACACTTCCGCCAGATGTTTCAGGTGGTCCTCATAAGTCTTGGAATATACGATGACATCGTCCAGGTACAACAGGACCGTCTCGAAGTTTTTGTGTCCCAGACAGCACTCCATTAATCGTTGGAAGGTTCCTGGTGCGTTACAAAGTCCAAACGGCATGCAGGTAAACTCGCTAAGTCCCATCGGGGTGGTGAATGCGGTCTTCTCCCGGTCCGCCTCTGCTACAGGAACCTGCCAGTACCCGCTAGTGAGATCCAAGGTAGAGAATAAGTTAGCAGATCTTAAAGCAGCCAAAGACTCCTCTATCCTTGGTAAAGGGTACGCATCCTTGTGTGTGATACGGTTGATTTTCCGGTAATCTACACACATCCTCATAGTGTTGTCTTTCTTTTTGACTAAAACTAGTGGGGCTGCCCAGGGGCTACAGCTATCCCGGATTACCCCAGCCTCCTTCATGTCTCTAAGCATCCCCTTGGCGTGTTGGTAATGTGCAGGGGGTACGGGTCGATACCTCTCTTTTATGGGAGGATGATCTCCCGTGGGGATGTGGTGTTCTACCCCCTTGACTCGCCCGAAGTCTAACAGGTGTTTACTAAACACTCTCTCATACTCTTGAACCACCCGGTAGACTCCCTGTTTCTGGTGGGAGGGAGTGGAGTCAGTTCCCAAGTGTAGTTGCTGACACCAATCCTCCATTACTTTCTTAGAGCCGTTACCTTCCTCCGGGTGAGATGGAGGCAAGGGTTCCACAGACTGTATAGAGTTTTGGTTGATGGTATATAATTTGGCTAGCGTGGCATACCGGGGTAGGTATACTTCCCTCTTCCCGATATTTATTAGGCGAACGGGCACCCTCCCATGGCGTACATTGACCACCCCCCGTGCTGTCAAAATGGTGGGCCTACTGTCTGAGTAAACTGGTTCTACCATTGCCTGGTAATCTCTACCTCTCGGACCAATAGCTGCCCGGCACCAAATCATCATTTCACTTTTTGGGGGCATGGCAATAGGGAAAGGGTCACACATTCTTACGCTACCAATCTCACCGCCGGAGAGTTCCACCTGTTGCCGTCGCATCAGTGCCCGGATCTCTTTCTGGAGCACTCGCTGCTGGCCAGAGCTGGCGTTCTTGGCAACCTGCTGTAAAATGAAAATCACCTCTGCAAGACAATTTTCAATCACATTAGTTCCTAAAGTTATCTTTGGGTGACTCTCGCGCTTGTCAATGTCTACAATGATCAGTCCCTGCGCTGCCAGTTCGACTCGACCGATTTTAATGGTCATCTCTTTAAATCCGATCTGTGGCACGGGCTGACCATTACTGGCGATGATACTCAAGTCGTCGTCAGGGTAGCGGGTTATATCCGAGTCATTCCAGTACTGCTTGAAGAGCACGTACGGGATGGTGGTGACCTGTGACCCGGTGTCCAGTAGGGCACTCATAGGAATGCCATCCAGTACCACAGGCAAGACTGGACGTCCTCCCACATATTTGTCGCGCCAGTTCGATGGGCCTGGTGATCTTTTTCCTGGGGGTTGGCCCTCTACCCCAGGTTGTGCCAGTTTAAAGGACAGTACCTTGCCATATGTCCGGGTTGATTGCAGCGGCGGCAGATGGGTTGTCCGTCCTCGTTGTATCGGTCGCTGGGTCTTCCTCTGGCCGGTGGGGTCCTCCTTGGTCGACGCCACGGGATGTCCTCCGGTCCGGATGCCAGCTGGATCTTCCCTGGAGTGGAAACCTGTAAAGACTGCACAGTTCGGGTTAGCGCAGCAACGCTTTTAGCTAGCTCTTGGACCTGATGGTGCAGGTCTGGAGCCGGGTCATTGTTCAAAGCCTGCGCATCAGCTCCCACTGGCCCTGCCGACAAGGGTGCCGCCTCCTGGTGGTAAGCGGTAGCAGGGCGCCTGTGGGCCACAACGCCACCCGGTGCCAGTTCTCGGAGCACCCGGATGGCTCTGTCCTTGAACTGTGCAAAGTCTAGATGAGGATCCTGTAAGGCTATGGCCCGCAACTGGGTTCGGTGGACATTGCAATATAGTCCCTCTATAAATTGTTCGGTCAACAGCCTGTCCTCGTTTCCCACGCTGTCAGGGTCGGTCTGCTTAATGGATCTCAGGGCCTCTTGTAGGTTTAGTGCATAGTCCCTTATACTCTCATGTGCTCGCTGCTTGCACCCATAGAATCTAAGCTTAATCTCGGCTGAGGTGCGGGTATCAAAGGTGTCCCTCAGCCGGGTTAGTATCCCTGCGACAGTCCTCCTCCCAGATGGCCAGGACTTTACCTCCCTTTGGGCTGCCCCGGTTAGTTGGGCCACCAGGATGCTCACTTTTTGCTCTTCTGTGAGGGGGTACACCTGGAAGAGGCTATCCAGCTTTTCTCTAAAGTCATTCAGGGTATGTGACTCCCCTGAGTACCGGGGTAGCCAAGCTGCTCCCGGGATATAGGGCATGGTGAAAGGCATGACTGCAGCAGCGGTGGCGCTGGCGGGGGTTGAGGCAGTGAAGCTCTCCTCCGTATCCGACATCTTCCTCCCCCCTAGTGGACCGTGGCCTACCTTGCGATGATCCTCTTCCGTAGGCCGCGGCTCCGCAGTGGATCGTCAGGGTTGAGGACCTTCCGTCGCGCTCCTGTGACGTCGGCGTCTGCTGGGCTCCTTCCAGGACCTTACGCGACGTCCGGACGTGAGGCGGGGCTTCAGTTCTCGCGCGCTTTCGGAGTCCACGCCCCTCTTCTTCCCGCGCGGCGTCTTCAAGATGGCGTCCAACGGCGGGAAAACTCCACGGATGGCGGGAAGAAGGCTGAAGATGGCGCCGGATGGCGGGAAAACTTCGCGGATGGCGGGAAGAAGGCTGAAGATGGCGCCG
The DNA here is from genome assembly GCF_046119375.1 of Phyllobates terribilis. NCBI lineage: Eukaryota > Metazoa > Chordata > Amphibia > Anura > Dendrobatidae > Phyllobates > Phyllobates terribilis. The sequence goes on along the minus strand of NW_027362763.1, from coordinate 800,494,687 downwards.
GATGGCGGGAATCTTCACCGATGGCGGGAAGAAGGCTGAAGATGGCGCCAGATGGCGGGAATCTTCACCACAGGTAAGTTTTAAAAGTCTCTTTTTCAGGCACGCAGTACCCGGTGGTTGCGGGCACGAAATCCTGCCGACTACGCCAAAAGTTGACGCGCCCCTGGGCCTGAGTCGCACAGCGTTGCGCACGCGGGAGCCTACCCGGAGCCGGATCTGATAGGGGTAGTAGTCTCGTGGCGGTGACCCGGTCCGTGCCCAGGGAGTCAGACTAAGTGGCGGTATGTTAGCAGTAGATGTTGGATGACTACGCCACCCGTTGAATGCAGCTATGGAGCTGCCGCTGCAGGGCAGACCGCTGAGGCCGGTGGAAGGATGGTGCAGCGTGGATGGTATAACCCCCAACGGGAGGGGTATGGCCTCAGGGCAGCCGACGTGGATGATGGGGGTAGCAGGAACCACTCAGAGACGATGCGGTGTAGTTCAGGGTCTTTACTGGTGACAAAGATAGACCCTCCCGGAGTACTTGCTAGCGATCGGGGCCTGGTCAGTCCTTGAGCAGATGGGATCTCCCCTGGCCAGGCGGAGTTGTAGGCCTTCCCAACTAACTGTACTCTTCTGGCTACCTTGCTAGAGGCGGGTAAAAGTAGCCCACGTCCCTGAGTGTACTGTGTGGTGCTCACCCGTATGGCCGGTGACTCGGGGCCTTCTAATGGCTTCCGCTCCACGACGGCGGTGCTGGTCCCACGCGTGTGACCGTGCCTTCGGGTTTCTGGGCCAGAGGACCTGAAATCCCCTGCCGGTCGGTTTCTGCTGCTGGGTATGGATTAGTCCCCACAGCCTCGGACTCCGGGTCCGGTGATAACTTCTCAGTCAGGGCGAGCTCTGCAGCTGCCAGCCCCTGACTCCTTGAAGCACTGCTCCCACAGAGCTCCTGTTGTTTCTTCCTATGGCTGCTTCTCTTCTCTACTGTTCTTCTACTCTGTTCTCCTAACCCTGCCTCAGCCCCAAGTTTATATAGGGGAAGTTCTTCCCCTCCCAGGACTGGGCAGGAGGTGTGGCATGCATAGGATTCCTGACCAAGAGACCTCCCACCTGCTCTCAGACATAATATTGCTATTATTGTGGAGACCAGACCCCTGGGGTGCCACATTTACATGGCCCCGCATAGTGCTCCGTACTGTATACATGGCCCCGCATAGTGCTCGTACTGTATACATGTCCCTCCATAGTGCTTTGTACTGTATACATGGCCCCGCATAGTGCTCCGTAATGTATACACGGCCCCCGCATTGGGCTCGGTACTACTATATACATGGCCCTGCTTAGTGCTCCGTACTGTATACATGGCCCCGCATAGTGCTCCGTACTGTATGCATGTCCTCGCATAGTGCTACCTACCGTATACATGGTCCCGCATAGTGCTCCGTATTATATATATGGCCACGCATAGAGCTCCATACTGTACATACTGTATACATGGCCCCGCATAGTGCTGCACACACTATAAATGGCCCTGCATAGTGCTGCACTCAGTATACATGGCCCCGCATAGTGCTCCGTACTGTATGCATGGCTCCGCATAGTGCTCCGTACTACTGTATACATGGCCCCGCATAGTGCTCCGTACTACTGTATACATGGCCCCGCATAGTGCTCCGTACTGTATACATGGCCCCGCATAGTGCTCCGTACTGTATACACGGCCCCCGCATTGTGCTCGGTACTACTTTATACATGGCCCTGCTTAGTGCTCCGTACTGTATACATGGCCCAGAATCGTACTCCGTACTGTATACATGGCCCCCATAGTGCTCCCTACTGTATACATGGTCCCATATACTGCTCTGTTTTGTATATATGGCCCCGCATAGTGCTCCGTACTGTATACATGTCCCCCGAATAGTGCTCCGTACTGTAATCATGGCCCCGCATAGTGCTCCGTACTGTATCCACGGCCCCGCATAGTGCTTCGTACTCTGTACACGGCCCCCGCATAGTGCTCTGTACTGTATACATGGCCCCCGCATAGTGCTCCGTATTCTATAGGTGGCCCTGCATAGTGCTCAGTACTGTATACATGGCCCTGCATAGTGCTCCATACTGTATACATGGACCCTGCATAGTGCTCCGTACTGTATGCATGGCCCCGCATAGTGCTTTGTACTGTATGCATGGTCTCGCATAGTGCTCCGTACCGTATACATGGCCCCGCATAGTGATTCCTACTGTATACATGGCCCCGCATAATGCTCCGTACTACTATATACATGGCCCCGCATAGTGCTCCGTACTATATACATTGCCCCGCACACTGCTCTGTTTTGTATACATGGCCCCGCAGAGTGCTGCACACAGTATACATGGCCCCGCATAGTGCTCCGTACTGTATACATGGCCCCACATAGTGCTCCGTACTGTATACATATCCCCCGCATAGTGCTCTGTACTGTATACACGGCCTCGCATAGTGTTCCATATTGTATACACGGGCCCGCATAGTGCTCCGTACTCTATATACTGCCCCCGCATAGTGCTCTGTACTGTATACATGGCCCCGCATAGTGCTCCATACTGTATACATGGCCCTGCATAGTGCTGCACTCAGTATACATGGCCCCGCATACTGCTCCATATTGTATACATGGCCCCCATCGTGCTCCGTACTCTATATAGGACCCCAGAAAAGTGCTCTGTACTATATACATGTCCCCGGCATAGTGCTCCGTACCATATACATGTTCCCCGCATAGTGCTCCGTACTATATACATGGCCCGGTATAGTGCTCCATACTGTATACATGGCCCCGCATAGTGCTGCACTCAGTATACATGGCCCTGCATAGTGCTCCGTACTGTATACATGGCGCCGCATAGTGCTCCCTACTGTATACATGGCCCCGCATAGTGCTCCGTACTGTATACATGGCCCCGCATAGTGCTCCCTACTGTATACATGGCCCCACATAGTGGTCCCTACTGTATACATGGCCCCGCATAGTGCTCCATACTGTATACATGGCCCCGCATAGTGCTCCGTACTGTATACATGGCCCCGCATAGTGCTCCGTACTGTATACATGGCCCCGCATAATGCTCCATATTGTATACACGGCCTCGCATAGTGCTCCGTACTCTATACATGGCCCTGCATAGTGCTCCGTAATGTACACATGGCACCCGCATAGTGCTCTGTACTGTATACATGGCACCCGCATAGTGCTCTGTACTGTTTACACGGCCCTAAATAGTGCTCCGTACTGTATACATGTCCCCACATAGTGCTTCGTACTGTATACATGGCCCCGCATAGTGCTCCGTACTACTATATACATGGCCACGCATAGTGCTCCGTACTGTATACACAGCCCCCGGATTGTGCTCAATACTACAATATACATGGCCCCGCATATTGATCTGTTTTGTATATATGGCCCCGCATAGTGCTGCACACAGTATACATTGCCCCGCACAGTGCTCCATACGTATACATGGCCCCGCATAGTGCTCCGTACTGTATCCACTGCCCCGCATAGTGCTCCGTACTCTATATACGGCCCCCGAATAGTGCTCTGTACTGTATACATGGCCCCCGCATAGTGCTCCGTACTCTATATATGGCCCTGCATAGTGCTCCGTACTGTATACACGGTCCCGCATAGTGCTCCGTACTGTATACATGGCCCCGTATAGTGCTCCATACTGTATACATGGCCCCCGCATAGTGCTCCGTACTCTATACATGGCCCTGCATAGTGCTCCGTACTGTATACACGGCCCAGCATAGTGCTCTGTACTGTATGCATGGCCCAGCATAGTACTCCGTACTGTATGCATAGCCTCGCATAGTGCTCCGTACTGTATGCATGGCCTCGCATCGTGCTCCGTACTGTATACATGGCCCCGCATAGCGCTCCGTACTGTATACACGGCCCAGCATCGTGCTCCGTACTGTATGCATGGCCCAGCATAGTGCTCCGTACTGTATACATGGCCCCGCATAGTGCTCTGTACTGTATACATGGCCCCGCATAGTGCTCCATACTGTATGCTTGGCCCCGCATAGTGCTCCGTACTATATACATGTCCCCGCATAGTACTCCGTACTGTATACATGTCCAACGCATAGTGCTTCGTACTGTATACATGGCCCCGCATAATGCTCCATACTAATATATACATGGCCCCGCATAATGCTCCATACTACTATATACATGGCCCCGCATACTGCTCTGTTTTGTATATATGGCCCCGCATAGTGCTGCACACAGTATACATGGCCCCGCATAGTGCTCCGTACTGTAAAAATGGCCCCGCATAGTGCTCCGTACTGTATACATGTCCCCCGCATAGTGCTCTCTACTGCATTCATGGCCCCGCATAGTGCTCCGTACTGTATACACGGCTCCGCATAGTGCTCCATATTGTATACACGGGCCCGCGTAGTGCTCCGAACTGTATACATGGCCCCCGCATAGTGCTCCGTACTCTATACGTGGCCCTACATAGTGCTCCATACTGTATACATGGCCCCGCATATTGCTTCGTACTGTACAGATGGCTCCGCATAGTGCTCCGTACTGTATACATGGCCCCTCATACTGCTCCATATTGTATACACGGGCCCGCATCGTGCTCTGTACTCTATGTACGGCCCCCGCATAGTGCTCTGTACAGTATACATGGCCCCACATAGAGCTCCATACTGTATACATGGCCCCACATAGTGCTACCTACTGTATGCATGGTCATGCATAGTGCACCGTACTGTATACATGGCCCCACATAGAGCTCCATACTGTATACATGGCCCCGCATATTACTCCGTACTGTATACATGTCCCCCGCATAGTGCTCTGTACTGTATACATGGCCCCGCATAATGCTCCGTACTACTATATACATGGCCCCGCATAGTACTCCGTACTGTATACACGGCCCCTGCATTGTGCTCAGTAATACTGTATACATGGCCCCGCATAGTGCTACCTACTGTATACATGGCTCCCGCATAGTGCTTTGTACTGTATACATGGCCCCGCATAGTGCTCCGTACTGTATACATGGCCCCGCATAGTGCTCCATACTGTATACATGGCCCAGCATAGTGCTCTGTACTGTATACATGGCCCCGCATAGTGCTCCGTACTCTATACACGGACCGCATAGTGCTCCGTACTGTATAGATGGCCCCGCATAGTGCTGCACAAAGTATAAATGGCCCCGCATAGTGCTCCCTACTGTATACATGGCCCCGCATAGTGCTCCCTACTCTATACATGGCCCAGCATAGTGCTCTGTACTGTATACATGGCCCAGCATAGTGCTCCGTACTCTATACACGGACCGCATAGTGCTCCGTACTGTATAGATGGCCCCGCATAGTGCTGCACACAGTATAAATGGCCCCGCATAGTGCTCCCTACTGTATACATGGCCCCGCATAGTGCTCCCTACTCTATACATGGCCCCACATAGTGCTCCCTACTGTATACATGGCCCCGCATAGTGCTCCGTACTGTATACATGGCCCCGCATAGTGCTCCGTACTGTATACACGGCCCAGCATAGTGCTTCGTACTCTATACATGGCCCCGCATACTGCTCTGTTTTGTATATATGGCCCCGCATAGTGCTGCACACAGTATCCATGGCCCCACATAGCGCTCCGTACTGTATACATGGCCCAGCATAGTGCTCCCTACTGTATACATGGCCCCACATAGTGCTCCGTACTGTATACACGGCCCAGCATATTGCTCCGTACTCTATATGCGGCCCCCGCATACTGCTCTGTACTGTATACATGGCTCCCGTATAGTGCTCCGTACTGTATATATGGCCCCGCATAGTGCTCCGTACGCAAACATGACCCCGCATAGTGCACCTACGTATACATGGCCCCGCATAGTGCTCCGTACTGTATATATGGCCCCGCATAGTGCTCCGTACTGTATCCACGGCCCCGCATAGTGCTTCATATTGTATACCCAGCCCCGCATAGTGCTCCGTACTCTATATACGGCCCCCGCATAGTGCTCCGTATTGTATACATGTCCCCTCATAGTGCTTCGTACTGTATACATGGCCCCGCATAGTGCTCCGTACTGTATCCACGGCCCCGCATAGTGCTTCATATTGTATACCCAGCCCCGCATAGTGCTCCGTACTCTATATACGGCCCCCGCATAGTGCTCCGTATTGTATACATGTCCCCTCATAGTGCTTCGTACTGTATACATGGCCCCGCATAGTGCTCCGTACTGTATACACGGCCCCCGCATTGTGCTCGGTACTACTATATACATGGCCTCGCATAGTGCTCCGTACTGTATACATGGCCCCGCATAGTGCTCCGTACTGTATACATGGCCCCGCATAGTGCTCCATATTGTATACATGGTCCTGCATACTGCTCTGTTTTGTATATATGGCCCCGCATAGTACTGCACACAGTATACATGGCTCCGCATAGTGCTCCGTACGCAAACATGACCCCGCATAGTGCCCCTACATATACATGGCCCCGCATAGTGCTCCTTACTGTATATATGGCCCCGCATAGTGCTCCTTACTCTATATACGGCCCCCGCATAGTGCTCTGTACTGCATACATGGCCCCCGCATAGTGCTCCGTACTCTATACGTGGCCCTGCATAGTTCTCCCTACTGTATATATGGCCCCCGCATAGTGCTCCGTACTGTATACATGGTCCCGCATAGTGCTCCATACTGTATACATAGCCCCGCACAGTGCTCTGTACTGTATACATGGCCCCGCATAGTGCTCCATACTGTATACATGGCCCTGCATAGTGCTCTATACTATATACATGGCCATGCATAGTGCTCAGTACTGTATACATGGCCCCGCAAAGTACTCCGTACTGTATACATGTCCCCCTCATAGTGCTCCGTACTATATACATGGCCCTGTATAGTGTTCCATACTGTACATACGACCCAGCATAGTGCTCCGTACTGTATACATGTCACCCGCATAGTGCTTCATACTGTATACATGGCCCCGCATAATGCTCCGTACTACTATATACATGGCCCTGCATAGTTCTCCGTACTGTATACATGGCCCCGCATAGTGCTCCGTACTACTATATACATGGTCCCGCATAGTGCTCCATACTACTGTATACATGGCCCCGCATAGTACTCCATACTGTATACAAGGCTCCCGCATAGTGCTCAGTACTACTATATACATGGTCCCGCATAGTGTTCTGTACTGTATACATGGCCCCGCATAGTGCTCCGTACAACTATATACATGGTCCCGCATAGTACTCCGTACTGTATACATGTCCCCCGCATAATGCTTCGTACTGTATACATGGCCCCGCATAGTGCTCCATCCTACTATATACATGGCCCCGCATAGTGCTCCGTATTGTATACACCGCCCAGCATAGTGTTCCGTACTACTGTATGCATGGCCCCGCATAGTGCTCCGTACTGTATATATGGCCCCCATAGTACTCCATACTGTATACATGGCCCCGCATACTGCTACCTACTGTATACATGGCCCCGCATAGTGCTCCGTACTGTATACATGCCCCGCATAGTGCTCCGTACTGTATTCATGGCCCCGCATAGTGCTCCGTACTACTGTATACATGGCCCAGCATAGTGCTACCTACTGTATACATGGTCCCGCATAGTGCTCCGTCCTGTATACATGACCACGCATAGTGCTCCGTACTGTATACATGCCCCGCATAGTGCTCCGTACTGTATTCATGGCCCCGCATAGTGCTCCGTACTACTGTACACATGGCCCCGCATAGTGCTACCTACTGTATACATGGTCCCGCATAGTGCTCCGTCCTGTATACATGACCCCGCATAGTACTCCGTACTGTATACATGTCCCCCACATTTTGCTTCGCACTGTATACATGCCCCGCATAGTGCTCCATCCTACTATATACATGGCCCCGCATAGTGCTCCGTATTGTATACACGGCCCGCGCATAGTGCTCCGTACTGTATACATGGCCCCGCATCGTGCTCCGTACTGTATACATGGCCCCGCATAGTACTTCGTACTGTATACATGGCCCCGCATAGTGCTCCGTACTGTATATATGGCCCCGCATAGTACTTCGTACTGTATACATGGCCCCGCATAGTACTCCATACTGTATACATGGTCCCGCATACTGCTACCTACTGTATACATGGTCCCGCATAGTACTCCGTACTGTATATGACGCGCCCCCTGGGCCGTGTGTGTGTGTGGATACCTGGAATCGGACCTTTTGTGGATGCTGGGGGTTGTAGTCCTTGCGTGGCGGGGACCCGGTCCCGTGGCTCAGGATGGTCAACCCAAATGGCAGTCTATTTATAGGGTTTTGTGATTAAATGTCCGACTACGCCACCCATGGATTGCGGTAAGAGTGAACCGCCGCTGCAGGGCCGACCGCTGAGGCTGGTGTTGTGGGTGCAGCTGAGGGTAGTATAACTCCCCACGGGATGAGTATAGCCTCAGGGCAGTAAATAGGGATGTTGGTGGTGATGGTGCGCGGGAGCAGCAGTAACCACACGGAGTCTGTCAAACAATTCAGGGTCTTTACTGTTGGTGGTATTAAGGGACCCGTCCGGAATACAGGTTAACAATGGAGGCCTGGTCAGTCTGAGAGCAACTGGGAGATCCCGCTGGTCAGGGGGAGTTTGTAGGCCTACCGTGCTGACTTCAATCTTTCATGGCTATCCCGCTGTAGTGTAGTGGTAGCCCACGTCTCTGAGTGTTGTTCTCACCCATATGACTGGCGACTCGGGCCTTCCGTACTTCTCACCCCTCCAGGGCAGTAGTGGTCCCTCTTGCGTGGCTGAGCCTCCAGCCTTCCTTGGGCCAGAGGACTTGAAGTCCCCTGTGTGGTGGTTTTCTGCTGCTGGGCTTATAACCCTCACAGCCTCGGACTCCAGTGTCCGGCTTTGTAAGTCTCTAGCCAGGATGAGCTCTTCCAGCTCCCCTCCTGGCCTCGTGTTCCTCCTCTGCATACAGGGACTCCTCAGCCGGCTGCTGACCTGTCCCTATCTGCAACTTCTCTGGAACTTGTCCGGCACTTCTCTCACTAACCACGCCCCAGATCCAGTTTATAAAGGGCAGGTTTCTCCCCTCCCTGGACTGAGGCAGGAGGTGCTGCATGCTAATTGTCCCCAACCAGGGAACCTCCCACCTGCTCTCAGACATGACATTGCTGCCACTGTGGCGACCAGACCTGGGGTGCCACATTTAAATGTCCCCCGCACAGTGCTCCGTACTGTATATGTAATGCAGGTGCCGGGATGCAACGCACAGAGACACAAGGCGAGAACAGTAAGAGTTGAATATAAACAGTTTATATATATATATATATATATGTAACAGGTACGCTGAACAAGGGATTGCAACAAGGGTAATAAACAGTAATTTGAAGTATTAGCAAAATGCGAAGTCTCTCAAGGTAATGTGGTGCCCTCGATCATGAGAGACACCACGTGAGTTCCTTAACTGTGCATATGGCTCTAGCGGTGGTCACCGGTTATTCCCGCTAGGCCTTGAGTCTTTTTCCGGATAAATTCAATTAGATCGCGTTGAGCTTCTTTAGCCCCAACCGTTCCCCTCCCAACCTGAGTACCTAAACCCAATTGTCCCCGATACCGTGGGTGAACAGTAGAAGTGAAGGCCCTGTTCAAGTATTCAGCTCCTCTGCTTTCGCTGGCGTGACTTTCCTGAGGCAGCCGTCTCTCAAGTCCTCTCTGCTTGGCCGTTGGAGGCAATCTCTCGAGCCTTGGGTAGGGGGGTCCAGACCTCGTCTGTCGGCGGGTGATGTCGGGTTCCGCGAACTCACTCAGCACCGCAAGCAGGTTCCGAGTCTCCTCAGCATGCAAAGCACTCGGGTCACATCTGTGAGGGATCTGGAGCTCTTCTACCGGTGCCCGGCTGTGGCACGTCACAGGTCTCTGGCTTAGGCCTGTCACGCGGGGCTTCCCAGCACGCAGGGAACACGTCTGCTCCTTTCTGCTGCTTGGCGCCAAAGACCCCTCAGGTTTGGCGCACTGGCCTCTTATCTCTCGGAACTCCTTCCTGGAAGTCACCTGATCGGGTCCAGCGTCTAAATCTGCTCTCCCTTCAACTTCCCTTGCATATCTTGGTTCCGCTTGACTGTGTCTGGCCAGCAGATGGCAGCCTCTCTCCATTTTTGAAACATCATGTAGGAGTTCCCTTGCAAGCTCTCTCGCCTTTGCTACATTCCTCCCTCCTTTTTGCTCGCCAGTCCTCGTGCGAGTGGACTTCTCGCATAATTGATGCCTCTTTCCAGGCAGTGCAAGTTCAGACAGGAGTTGGGCACACTCCTGCATTTTCTGCTGGATTTGAGACCAGATAAACTCTTCTTGAGCATACCGGTTAGGAGGAATTCCGGCATTAGCCCGCTCAGTTCTGCGGGGCTCCTCTTGCGGAGGTGACTCCGGGAGATCCGATGAATCAATTACTAGGGATTGCAAGTCATTTCTCGACTCATTCTGGGTTCCACTCGGGATTGGCCTCAATGGTTCTGACGGGCCCAACTGCATTGTGGCCCATCCTTCTTCATCCCCCAAGGTTCCTGCATGTGGCACTTCAGCCAATACGTTTGAAGGCCCAACTTCGTTACAGACTTCTGCTTCAGAGGAGCAAGGTCGCAGCATATTGCGGTGCAACACCCTGGGTGTTGCGGCGTCTTCCCCTTCGGGCCTAACCTCGTAGACGGGGTTGTCTGGGTGAACCTTCTTCACCACCCGATATGGTATCGCCTCCCAACGATGGTCAAGTTTACTCCCAAATCGTTTGGCCCTTACCAGTACTCGGTCTCCTGGCTGAAATGATCCGCCTGCGGTCGGGGGCCGATCTGCATGCTCTACTTACTGAAACTTCTGAGCAACCAGTCTTCTCACTGTATGGAGCTGACGCTGGTGTTCTCGAATCCAGGTACTTGGGCTACTGCCCGGGCCGGAGTCTTCTGAGTCTAGCTCCAGTTCAGTAATTTCTCGCCCACTTCTTCCAAACAGCAACATGCAAGGGGTGTAGCCGGTAGTCGCATGAACTCAATTATTATACACCCACACCATCTCTGACACAAATTCGGGCCACTTCATCTTTTTGTCCGCTTCCAGCGTTCGCAACATTTGCAACAGGGTTCGGTTGAAGCGCTCGCATGCGCCGTTCCCTTGAGGGTGGTAGGGTGTTGTTCGAGATCGGTCGATCCCATAGATGCAGTATAGCTTATCCATCACTCATCCTTGGAAGCAGGCCCCCTGGTCAGAATGTATTCGCTTCGGGCACCCATAAAGCCAGATAAAATCCTGACAGATGGCCTTAGCTGCGGCTTCTGCTGTCTGGTATTTAGTAGGCGTCACTACTGCGAACTTGGTGAAGTGATCAGTCATGACTAAACAGTGTCCCTAACCATTGTATGAAGTTCCTATCATCAGGTAGTCAATCATCAAGACTTCCAAGGGGCCAGAAGTTCGGATAGTCTGAATGGGAGCTCTTTGTTCCGGGGGCTTGCTCAACTCACACTGACGACATGTTCGGCAGACCCCCTCGACGTCTTGCCGCAGTTGAGGCCAATACACCAGCCGTTGCAACCACCAAAAGGTCTTTTCTACACCGAAGTGAGCACCTCTTCTATGAGCTTCTTCGGCTAGCGGCATTACTAGCGCTCCTGGAACTACCACCTGCCAGGTAACATCAAACTCTCGAGGCAGCTGGATTCTTCGCCATAGCAAGCCGTCCTTCAGGAAGAGCCTCTTCCACTGGCCTAGGATTTGTAGGGTAGTTGGAAGTGAAGAGGCTCTGGCTTCCTGGTCGGGTCTTTGCCTAAGGGCGACCCATTCTCTCAGCTTTGCTAACTCTGGGTCGGACTGCTGCAGATGTATCCATTCGTCTCTTGAACGGACCAGAATTTGAGTGGGCCTCGGCTCCTCTCTGGTCTCCTGGGCGTCGACCACAACAGCGGCGAACTGGCTGAAATCCGGGATCTCGTCGCCTTCGAGCTCCTCAACTCTGTCCCTCTTCGGCCCTGCCTGAGTGACCCGGGACTGGGCATCTGCATGAGTGTTCAGGGCCATGGACGGATAGGCGATTTTATATTGGTATTTGGACATCCTTGCGACCCACCGCTGTTCTAACGTGCGCAGTTTGGCGTTCTCCAAGTGGGCCAAAGGGTTGTTATCTGTCCGCACTTGCACTTCTGACCCTGACAAGTACTCAGCAAATTTCTCGGTCATGGCCCACACCAGTGCCAGTAGCTCCAGCTTAAACGAACTGTAGTTGTCCGGATTCTTCTCCGTGTCTCAGAGTGACCTGCTGGCATACGAGATCGCTCACTCTTTTCCTCCTTGTACTTGAGCCAGCACTGCTCCCAGTCCATGCAAGCTTCCATCAGTGTACAACATAAAAGGCGCAAAAAGTCAGTGTAGGCCAGGATTGGGGCATCCGTTAGCGCCATTTTTAATGCTCAGAATGCCTCTTCTTGTCGGAGTCCCCACTGAATGGGCTGCCGCTTGGCTCCCCCAGCCATTCCTCTCAGCAATTCATTGAGCGGGATCGCAATCTTAGCGAAGTCTTTAATGAATCTGCGGTAGTATCCAGCGAGCCCCAGGAACGCCCTCAGTTCCCTTAGATTGATGGGCGTGGGCCACTTCTGCACGGCAGCTACTTTCTCCGCATTGGGGTGCACTCCTGCACTGGACACAGTGTGCCCCAGATATTCAATTTCTCATTTGAAGAGACGACACTTACTAGGCTTAATTTTCAGGCCGTGACTTTGAAGCCGTTCTAACACTTGTTCCAATCGGCGGAGATGATCTTCAAACGTAGCGGAATAGATAATTATATCGTCCAGATATATTAAAGTGGCTTCAAAGCTGAGGTCCCCCAAGCATCTCTCCATCAGCAGTTGGAAGATTCCTGACGCATTTGTTAGCCTGAAAGGCATCCGATTGAACTCAAACAGGCCCATAGGGAGAACAAAAGCTGTCTTCGGACGATCCTTCTCAGCTACTGGGACCTGCCAATAGCCACTGGCCAGGTCGAGGGAAGAGAAGAATTTGGCACTCCCTAGTGCAGATAGAGACTCTTCAATTCGGGGGAGTGGATAGGAGTCCAGTACTGTACAGGCATTCAGCTTTCGATAGCCTATGCAGAATCTCAGGGTACCAGCCTTCTTCCGGACCAGCACGATCGGAGCCACCCAAGGACTCTGACTTTCAAGGATCACACCGTTCTGTAACATGTGGGCCAACAGCTCTTTCACCTCCTGGTACATTTGTGGCGGCATCCGCCAATATCTCTCTCTGATGGGAGCAGTATTTCCGGTGGATATTTCGTGCTGAATGTCCCGAGTGCACCCGAAATCATCTTCATGCTGTGCAAACACTCCCTGATATCGCTGTAGAAGTTGTTCGATCTGCCTTACTTGTCCAGCAGAAAACTCAGTCAGATTAGCCTCCATTTCCTTCAAGAGGTGGCGCCCAGCCAACGGTTCTCTTCCATTCTCTTGGCTATTGAGGGACACCTCCAGGGTCCATGGCTTTCCTTCCACAGGTACCAGCCCTATAGCGTCAGCTCTAGTAAGGGCTTCTGGCATTATACACACTCGCGCCACCTCTTGTCGGGGCAACAACTGTAAACTTGTGCCACTTAAATTGATGCAACGCACGGGTACTCTACCGTGCCGCACAGTGGCCAGGGTCCGAGCAACCAGGAGTCCAGAGGGAGCTTCCTCTCCCTCCATTGGTTCAATTTGAATGCCACACCCTCTAAGGACACATGTGCCAGCACCGGTAGAGTGAGTACAGTCTGTCCCACTGGCAGTGTCATTGTGGCTTCGGGTGGTATCGATACCTTACCAAGGTACTGAGAGGTAGCGGGCAATTTTTGAATCTGACTGACCCGCACGAGATGCTGAAATACTCTCTTGTTAGCTGGGTCTCGAGTGGCACGGGTCCAGTTGTTTTTGTTACAGCCCTCAGCCAGGAACTGTTCGACCTCTTTCAGCACATTCATGCCCAGGGTTACAATGGGCCCATTGCCTCCGGGCCCTGTGGTCAGTACGATCCCTTTCCGACCGAGGTCCTTTCCACATGCCCGAACGGACATCCATACTACTCCCGCTACTGGGATAGGTAGTTGATTAGCCGCCACCAGTTTGACAGTGGGTTCCCGGCAGGAACGAGCGACTTCAGGAAAGTGACTTTGGAAATACGTCTCAGGCATAGTGGTCACTTGAGACCCAGTGTACATTAAACAGGGGATCCACTGCCCATTGAGTTCAGCCCAGATAATGGGCCTCTCGGAGACAATGTCTTCAGAGCTCCCTCTTCCACTCTCTGAAGCTCGAGACCCCACGGTATGCTCCACAACCGTGGGGCATTTTAGTTTAACGGCTGTCTCCTCCTCCTCCTTTCTCGGTTTGGACAGTCTTTGGAGATATGATCTCTACCTCCGCAGGTCCAGCACTCTGGTCCTCGTTCTACCGATAGGTCGGGTACATGCTGTGCTGGGGCCGGGTAGGAACGCTTTTCTCGCTCTGGTCTCCGTCCGTGTTGGGCAGTACGGTCCGTCGGCAAGGGGGCAGTAGGGGTCTTTCTAATAGCATTCAACTCACCCGAATGTCTCGAATTTCCTGACGTGTTTTCCGTACTCAATCAGGCTCTTTGTTGGTGAATTCAGGGGCAATTGCCTCATGACTTCTAACTGTGGCTTTGAGAACAGGAACTTCTCTCTCCAGGACTCTAGCTTCAGCCCCTACCTCCAGGAAGCCCAGATCAGGGCTCAGTCGCAGCCGCTCCTTCAGGATCTGCCTCAGGCAAGTGTCTCTCAAGCCAGCAATCAGTTGGTCACACAACACCTCATCTAATGGTCCCAGTCCTCGGTTCCCATCTCGAACTTTCTTGGTGATATGGGCCGTCACTTCCTGTAATCCATTAACATACTGATTTACTGTCTCATTTTCCCCTTGGACCCGCTGAAACAACTGTAAGCGCAAGTGTCCCAAATCTGTAGTGTCACCGTGCATGTCCTCTAGAATTTTTATCACTTTGTCCACGGTGTCACGGTCCCCAGGTGGGCGGTACATCACAGTCTGCCGGGCCTCTCCATCAAGGGTTAGGAGGGCCAACTCCGCCTGGGCTAGGGGATCGAGGAGATACATACGTAGCATACTTCTCAGTCTTTCTACCCAGTCCCACAGTGACATGCCATCCCCCATAAACTTGGGTAGATGGCTGAGCATAGCCCCCAAAGATATATGGCTCCGGCCGGACCCAGTCACAGGCTGCTCCGCCATCTCTGCGTCTGAATGTTGCATCCTGCCGACTACGCCAAATGTAATGCATGTGCCGGGATGCAACGCACAGAGACACAAGGCGAGAACAGTAAGAGTTGAATATAAACAGTTTATATATATATGTAACAGGTACGCTGAACAAGGGATTGCAACAAGGCTAATAAACAGTAATTTGAAGTATTAGCAAAATGCGAAGTCTCTCAAGGTAATGTGGTGCCCTCGATCATGGGAGACACCACGTGAGTTTCTTAACTGTGCATATGGCTCTAGCGGGGGTCACCGGTTATTCCCGCTAGGCCGTGAGTCTTTTTCCAGATAAATTCAATTAGATCACGTTGAGCTTCTTTAGCCCCAACCGTTCCCCTCCCAACCTGAGTACCTAAACCCAATTGTCCCCGGTACCGTGGGTGAACAGTAGAAGTGACGGCCATGTTCACGTATGCAGCTCCTCTGCTTTCCTTGGCGTGACTTTTCTGGGGCAGCCGTCTCTCAAGTCCTCTCTGCTTGGCCGTTGGAGGCAGTCTCTCAAGCCTTGGGTAGGGGGGTCCAGACCTCGTCTGTCGGCGGGTGACGTCGGGTTCCGCGAACTCACTCAGCATCGCAAGCAGGTTCCGAGTCTCCTCAGCAGGCACAGCACTAGGGTCACATCTGTGAGGGATCCGGAGCTCTTCTACCGGTGCCCGGCTGTGGCACCTCACAGGCCTCTGGCTTAGGCCTGTCACGCGGGGCTTCCCAGCACGCAGGGAACACGTCTGCTCCTTTCTGCTGCTTGGCGCCAAAGACCCCTTAGGTTTGGCGAGCTGGCCTCTTATCTCTCGGAACTCCGTCTTGGAAGTCACCTGATCGGGTCCAGCGTCTAAATCTGCTCTCCCTTCAACTTCCCTTGCATATCTTTGTGGCGCACCTGAGGGTTCGACCGCCACAGGGATGCTGCACCTCTTTAACGGGGTGTAGTGTTCCTCCTTTGAGGTAAGAACAGTGCGATGGTCGGGACCCTACCTCCACATCCAACACCACACTTCTCCCACCAGAGGGGGCTAGTAAGCACTAGGTGCTGCCCCTACTGGGAATCGGGAGACTGGGGAACCAAGACATAGGGGAACCAACTAGTGGGTGAGGGTGGAGGATTCACATTTTAGTGACACTTTAAATTTCATATTTAATACACAGCCATCTTGGGTCTGGGTTCTTTGATCGTGACCTTCCTCCCTGAACGTGGATCCTGTGTGGACCTGCAGAGGATGGAGGCACGGCCCTCGTACCCTGGCCTTGGGTCGAGGGGCAGGTCGCAGATAATGAATGTCTCAGCCCGGTCAAGGACCATGACCAAGAAGACCCGGAGCTTAGGAGTGTAGCTCCACCGCAAATGGATCCCAGGGGGGTGCAGATGGAGTGGTATACGCCACCTGTCCTCGCCAACCTGATCTATTCAGAGGGATTCCGGCTGCAAGAGGGGAACCGGCCCCCGACACCTGACCTTGCCACTCTACGTCCTGGTCAGGGAAGTCCGGTAGGCCCTGAGGATCCCACCGGGTAACGGACGGAGCGGAGCTGCCACCCGTACCCTTTTTCTGAGTGAAGTTCAGAGGGAGACCCGGCCTATCTACACACACACAGACAGGAAAGGACCCGGTCTGAAGTCTAGGAACACTCTGGTGCGGGGTCCTGATTGAACACTGGACTTACTCGGAGGTTGTCGGACCCCCCCCGTCTCTGGTGACCGCAGAACTCCGCGAGGAGCAGGGAGAAGCCTTTCAACTGCAATCTCCACCGTGAATAAAAACCCTGGAAGTTAACCCCTATGGCCTCCGGACTCTTTATTCTGCATTACACCGCACTACGCAGCACCAGACCTCCTACACTACAACCCCCTCCATCCTGTCTCTCTGCCCTGAGGCCCTGCTCCGCCTGTGGGGATGAGTAACAACGACGGCTGCCATAACATCCTGCCTCAGCGGACTGCAGCAGCTCTGGTGGCCTTCACCAGGTGCCACAGGTGGCGTAGTCGAGATCAGACACTCAACCCGGATAAGCCCATACCATCCTTTTTTAATGTGACGGCCCTGGGCACGGAGTGGGTCCGGGCCACGGCTGCACCCCATCTACAACACAGGACCCGGCTCCGAGTCCCCCATCTCCCAGGGTAGGGCTTCCAGCGTCACTCATCTTGGTTCCGCTTGACTGTGTCTGGCCAGCAGATGGCAGCCTCTCTCCATTTTTGAAACATCATGTAGGAATTCCCTTGCAAGCTCTCTCACCTTTGCTACATATACATGCCCCGCATAGTGCTCCGCACTGTATACATGGCCCCGCATAGTGCTCCGCACTACTGTATACATGGCCCCGCATAGTGCTACCTACTGCATACATGGTCCCGCATAGTGCTCCGTACTGTATACATGACCCTGCATAGTGCTCCGTACTATATATACAAGGCCCTGCATAGTGCTCCATACTGTATACATGACCCCGTATAGTGCTCCGTACTGTATACACGGCCCCACATAGTGCTCCGTACTGTATACATGGCACCGCATAGTGCTCCATACTGTATACATGGCCCCACATAGTGCTCCGTATTGTATACATGGCCCCGCATAGTGCTCCATACTGTATACACGACCAAGCATAGTGCTCCGTACTGTATACATGGCCCCGCATAGTACTCCGTACTGTATACATGTCCCCCTCATAGTGCTCCGTATCGTATACATGCCCCGCGTAGTGCTACCTACTGTATACATGATCCCGCATAGTGCTCCGTACGGTATATATGGCCCCGCATAGTGCTCCATACTGTATACATGGCCCCACATAGTGCTCCGTACTGTATGCATGGCCCCGCATAGTACTCCTTACTGTATACATGACCCCGCATAGTGCTACCTACTGTATACATGGCCCCTCATAGTGCTTCGTACTGTATACATGGCCCCGCATAGTGCTCCTTACTGTATACAGAGTCCTGCATAGTGCTCCGTACTGTATACATGGCCCCGCATAGTGCTCCATACTGTATACATGGCCCCGCATAGTGCTTCGTACTGTATACATGGCCCCGCATAGTGCTCCATACTACTGTATACATGTCACCCGCATAGTGCTTCATACTGTATACATGGCCCCGCATAGTGCTCCATATTACTGTATACATGTCATCCGCATAGTGCTTCATACTGTATACATGGCCCCGCATAGTGCTCCATACTACTGTATACATGTCATCCGCATAGTGCTTCATACTGTATACACGGCCCCGCATAGTGCTCCGCACTACTGTATGCATGTCCCCCGCATAGTGCTTCGTACTGTATATATGGTCCCGCATAGTGCTACCTACTATATACACTGTGTTCCAAATTATTATGCAAATAATATTTTCTCAGATTTTCCCAAATTACCTATATGAATTGCAGTCATTGTAATTTTCCAGTCAAATAACTATTAGAGTACAATTGAAAGGTTTTTGTACAAGCTGCCTATGATAACAGTATATTTTTAAAAAAATAAAAAACTCAACTGCACTCAAAATGCATGTTCCAAATTATTATGTACAGCAGAGTTTTCAACCTTTTCATTTTGATAAAGAACAAAAAATGGTCATTTTTGAAATTATAAGCATTAGCAGGTTATTACAAACTGAAATCAAACAGTTTTCAACTCAAAACTTTATTCTAGGTGATGTTACATTTGCACATAGGACCCCTTGTTCGAAAGGAGCTTCTGAACTCTCTCGTCCATTGAATTTGTCAGGTTTTGGATGGTTTCTGCTTTAATTGTTTTGCATGAGGACAGAATACCCTCCCAGAGCTGTTGCTTAGATGTGAACTGCCTCCCACCATCATAGACACTCCTTTTGATGATGCTCCAGAGGTTCTCAATGGGGTTGAGGTCAGGGGAGCATGGGTGCCACACCATAAGTTTGTCCCCTTTTATGCCCATAGCAGCCAGAGATGCAGATGTGTTATGTGCAGCATGAGACTAATTCAATGCAGCTGGAGGTCACATGACCGCCTCCAGCTCTGCAATATATGGTGTCCTGCCTGGCTCAGCCTGCAGCCTGCAGCTGAAGCCTGGCACCAGACTCTGACTGTGAAAGTCAGTGAAGATCTCATGTAATGTAATATATGTCTATCAGAAAAATAAAAATTAATGTCCCATACAGGGACTAAGTAAAAATGTAAAAAAAAGTAAAAAAAAATGTTTTGAAACTGTTAAAAAAAAATTACAAAATAAATTAAAATAAATAAATAAAATATTAAACCGATAAATCTGTATATTTATGCAAAAATAAAAAAAGTACACATATTTGGTATTGCCGCGTCCGAAACAACCCGAGCTATAAAATTGTCACACTAATTAACTCCTTCTGTGCACACCGTAATAAAAATAAATAAAAAACGGATAAAAAAACTATGCTTTTTCCTCATATCGCCAAACAAAAAGTGGAAAAAAATGCGATCAAAAAGCAAAATGGAAATAAGAAAGGTACCGCTGAAAACGTCATCTTGTTCCGCAAAAAAAAAGCCACCATACAGCTCCATCAGCCGAAAAATAAAAAAGTTATAGCGCTCAGAATAAAGCAATGCAAAAAAAATATTTTTTCTATAAAATTGTTTTATTGTGTAAAAGCGCCAAAACATAAAAAAAATATACAGTAAGTGTAGTATCGCTGTAAACGTACTGACCCGAAGAATAACGCTGCCTGATCACTTTTACCACACGCAGAACGGCATAAAAAAAAAACTCAAAAAACAATTCTTGAATTGTTGGTTTTTGTTAATTTTACCTCCCAAAAAACGGAATAGAAAGCGATCAAAAATGTCCCGTACGCAAAAATGGTACCAATAAAAATGTCAACTCGTCCCGCAAAAAACAAGCCATCACATGACTCTGTCGGCCGAAATATGGAAAAATTATAGCTCTCAAAATATGGCGATGCAAAAACTAGATTTTGCAAAAAAAAAGCGTCTCTTAGTGTGTGACAGCTGTCAGTCATAAAAACCCGATATAAATCTGGTATCTCTGTAATCGAACCGACCCGAAGAATAAAGTAATCTAATCAGTTATATCACACTAGGAACGGCGTAAAAAAATAAATAAAACCAATTCTTCACCTGCTACTGATTTGTTTATTATGTCTCCCAAAGATCGCAGTATGGCTCGGCACACATTTATCCTGCGCTCTGCGCTGAGCACTTACGCCAGAGTTTCCGTGTAAATCTCTAAAATATGTGATTCAGCCGGAACCCATGACGGAAGATTCCCTGTAATGAGGCAGATATAGGCCACTGTGGATGCCGTCTGGCCTGTGATCCCACGGTGTCATTTGTTTTAGGCGTGCATAAAAGTGCGGTTGGCCACAGTTTTGTGCACTTCTGAAAAAAAGGACACCACTAAACAGAGGCCAGACGGAGTCCAGAGTAACTCTGCTGCCTCATTACAGTGAATGGATCCCGCAGGGGTTTCATCTGAATTACATCACTTGGAAATTTAGATGGAAACCCCGATGTAAGTGCTCAGCATAGAGCGCCGGATAAATGTTACGCAAAATGTTCCCAATAAAAGCTTCAACTCAGTCCTCAAAAAAAGCTAGTCCCCACTCAGGTCCGTCATCTGTTAAAAATATAAGGGACTTCCAAGTTACTGGTAGCAGAAAGGCTTTGGAAAAGCGAAATGGCCCTTGCCCCCCAAAAGAAATTCAGAAAATTTTGTGCTCCCAAATCCAAATGCCTATTCTACAATAATTTGTTCTCCAATTGTCAAATAGCGCTCCATCCCCCCCAGATCTCGCCGTATGGCTGAGTGGTACGATACAGCCACATACGGGGTATTGCCACTTTTAGAAGAAATTGTGTGACACATTTCGGCACCATTTTTACCCATTGCCCTGTGTGAAAATGTAAAATCTGAGGGTAAAACATTTTTTTGTGGTAAAAATCTAATTATGCTTTTATCACTGCCCAATGGTATAAATTTAAAAATTAAAAAATACTCACTACTTCCCTAGATGAATTCCTTGAGAGGTGTAGTTTACAAAATGGGGTCACTTGTGGGGGTTTCTGCTGTTTCGGCATGTCAGAGACTCTTCAAATGTGACATGGTGTCTGCTGCCTATCCCAGCCAACATAGCGCTCCTTTCTCTTCTGAACCCTGCCGTACACCAAAGCAGTGGTTTTCCCCCACATATGGGGTATCAGCGTACTCAAGAGAAATTGTACAACAAATTTCATGGTGCAATTTATCCTGTTACCCTTATGATAATGCAAAATTAGGGAATGAAAAACATTTTTTGTGGGAAAACTGTGAAAATTTTATTTTTATGCCTCAATATTATAAACTTCTGTGAAGCAGCTGGGGGTGCAAGGTGCTCACCACACATCTAGATAAGTTCCCTAAGGGGTCTAGTTTCAAAAATGGTGTCACTTGTGGGGGGTTTCCACTGTTTAGGCACATCAGGGGCTCCCCAAATGCAACATGGCGTCCGCTAATTATTCAAACAAATTTTACATTCAAAAAGTCAAATGGCGCTCCTTCCCTTTCAAACGTTGCCGTGCGCCCAAACAGTGGTTTGCCTCCACATATGGGGTATCGGCGTGTTCAGGAGAAATTGCACAACAAATTTCATGGTGCAATTTATCCTATTACCCTTATGATAATGCAAAATTAAGGGATGAAATACGTTTTTGTGGGAAAAATGTGAAAATTTTATTTTTACAGCTGATTATTATAAACCTCTGTGAAGCACCTTGGGGTTCAAGGTGCTCACCACACATCTAGATAAGTTCCCTAAGGGGTCTAGTTTCCAAAATGGTGTCACTTGTGGGGGGTTTCCACTGTTTAGGCACATCAGGGGCTCCCCAAATGCAACATGGCGTCCGCTAATTATTCAAACAAATTTTACATTCAAAAAGTCAAATGGCGCTCCTTCCCTTCCAAACCCTGCCGTGTGCCCAAACAGTGGTTTGCCTCCACATATGGGGTATCGGCTTGTTCAGGAGAAACTGCACAACAAATTTCATCGTGCAATTTATCCTATTACCCTTATGATAATGCAAAATTAAGGGATGAAAAATGTTTTTGTGGGAAAAATGTGAAAATGTTATTTTTACAGCTCAATTTTATAAACTTCTGTGAAGCACCTTGGGGATCAAGGTGCTCACCACACATCTAGATATGTTCCCTAAGGAGTCTAGTTTCCAAAATGGTGTCACTTGTGGGGGGTTTCCACTGTTTAGGAACATCAGGGGCTCTCCAAACGCAACATGGCGTCTGCTAATTATTCAGACAAATTTTACATTCAAAAAGTCTAATGGCGCTCCTTCCCTTCCGAGCCCTGCTGTGCGCCCAAACAGTGGTTTTCCCTCACATATGGGGTATCAGCGCACTCAAGAGAAATTGCACAAAAAAATTTGGGGTCCAAATTTTCCTGTTACCCCTGTGAAAATAAAAAAAATTGGGTCTAAAGTAACATTTTTGTGAAAAAAGTTAAATGTTAATTTTTTTCTTCCACATTCCAAAAATTCCTGTGAAGCACCTGAAGGGTTAATAAAGTTCTTGAATGTGGTTTTGAGCACCTTGAGGGGTGCAGTTTTTAGAATGGTGTCACTTTTGGGTATTTTCTGTCATAAAGACCCCTCAAAGTGACTTCAAATATGATATGGTCCTTAAAAAAATGTTTTTGTAAATTTTGTTGGAAAAATGAGAAATCGATGGTCAACTTTTAACCCTTATAGCTCCCTAACAAAAAAAAATTTTGGTTCCAAAATTGTGCTGATGTAAAGTAGACATGTGGGAAATGTTATTTATTAACTATTTTGTGCGACATATCTCTCTGATTTAAGGGCATGAAAATTCAAAGTTTGAAAATTGCAAAATTTTCAAAATTTTCGCCAAATTTCCGATTTTTTCACAAATAAACGCAAGTGATATCAAAGAAATTTTACCACTATCATGAAGTACAATATGTCACGAAAAAACATTCTCAGAATCAGGGGGATCCGTTGAAGCGTTCCAGAGTAATTACTTCATAAAGTGACAGTGGTCAGAATTGAAAAAATTGGCCCGGCACGAAGGCAAAAACAGGCTCTGGTGCGAAGTGGTTAAAATGAAAAGGTTGAAAACTCTGCTGTGCATAATAATTTGGAATAAGCATTTTGAGTGCAATTTGAGTTTTTTATTTTTTGGAAAATATACTGTTATCATAGGCAGTTTGTACAAAAACCTTTCAATTGTACTCTAATAGTTATTTGACTGGAAAATTACAATGACTGCAATTCATATAGGTAATTTTGGAAAATCTGAGAAAATATTATTTGCATAATAATTTGGAACACAGTGTACATGGTCCCGCATAGTGCTCCGTACTGTATATGACGTGCCCCCTGGGCCGTGTGTGTGGGGGAATACCCGGAGCCGGGTCTCTGTGTGATGCTAGGGGTTGTAGTCTCCGTGGCGGTGACCCGGTCCCGTGGCTCAGGGTGGTCAAACCAGTGGCGGATCTGTTTACTTGGTTTGTAATGTTCAAGTGTCCTACTACGCCACCCGTTGATTGCGGTCACTGAGAACCGCCGCTGCGGGGCAGACCGCTGAGGCTGATGTTGTGTGCGCAGCAGAGGGTAGTATAACTCCCCATGGGAGGAGTATAGCCTCAGGGCAGCGAGTGTAGATGATGGGGGTGATGGTGCGTGGGAGCAACAGTAATGACTCAGAGTCCAGTGATGCAGTCCAGGGTCTTTACTCACAGTTTTACACTCCAAGCCACTTCTGCAGGTAACGGCTGCCCACGTCGTGCTGTGCTCACCAGGTGAGGGGCTCGGCCAACTCCCAGGTACCTTTGGAATGCTTTTCAGGACCCCCTTCGTGTGTCCTTTCTCTGGCCTGTCGTACCCCACAATTGACCGCGTTTCTGTCCAGCTGCCTCGGGCCTTGGCGGGCAAACGTATGTTCCGTTTCCCTGGGTCCAATGTGGTGCCTTCCTAACGGGTGTAGTGAGGGGGCGTGCACGTACAATGCCACGGCCTCCGGTTGCTAGCTGAGGGTAGTTGCTCTCCTCCACTAGATGAGGGATCCGGTTCCCTTTCTTGGCCTGACTCTGGTAGCGGCGGGCGTGCGGTGGCGGCCGGCCGGTCCGCACCCCTGGGGTCCCTTCACTCCACTTCTGGAGCCTCCTCCGTTCCTCTCCTCTCCTTTCCTCCTTTCCTCTTCTCCAGGACCAGGCCTTGAGACTTGGCCTGCCTGCGGAGCAGAGCCCATAGAGAGCCCCTGCTCCCAGCCTCCCTCTCTCTCTGCTCTCTCTCTTCTTTTCTCTCCGACTCTAAGATGGTGCCCACCATATATACTCCCCTATACAGTGCACCCGGGATCTACTCTCCCCACCCAGACACTACTGGGTTCCCCCTTTCTAGGTGTTCCCTCCCCCCACTCCAGCCAGGGACAGGGACAGTTGTGCTCACACTTGGGAGCATTGTTGCCCTGTCCCCTGGAAATGTGGTGTAGTGCATGTGGGTGTTAGGGTCCTGAGCCACACTCCATCCTTACCTGGAAGTGAGATATCACACCTCTGGGTGAGCTGCAATTCCTCTGTAGCGACCGAACCCTCGGGGCGCTACATATACATGGCCCTGCATGGTACTCCGTACTACTATATACATGGCCCCACATAGTGCTCCGTACTGTATACACGGCCCGCGCATAGTGCTCCGTACTACTGTATACATGGCCCCGCATATTCCTCCGTACTGCATACATGGCCCCGCATAGTCCTTCATACTGTATATGTGACGCCCAGCTGCGCTTGGTATCACAGATCTGGAAGAGTGCATTGATGGATTCCTCCACAAGAGGCCCCCATAACCATACACACATCTCCACCTTCCAACTCAGACCAGCAGAGGGAGCCCGTTAGGGATATAAATAGGGAAGGTGGGGCCAGGCAGTTCTGTCTGGTTTAGATGTTGAGTCCAGATCAGTCTGAGAAGAGTTACCTCAGAGGACAGAGTCTGTTCCAGCTCCAGCAGTTGCTAGTTTGCAGTGGAGTTCATTCAGACCAAGACTCAGTGTAGCTCAGAGCAGCGAGCTTTAGGTGTGCCGGCGCCATAAGATCGGTGAAGCGTGGCAAGCTGCCATTAGTGTGTATAGCCTAGTGAGGGCCCGAGTAGGCTGAAGGCAAGTGGAGAGTTAGTACGTAGGGGGCAGAGGAGCTTAACTGGCTCACCCCGAAGCTTTACCAGACACTGGGTCCAAAGCTTCAGGTATCTCTATGACCCAGTTAGGCATAACCGGAATCCCTGGAGAACTACAAGTCCCAGGATCGCTAAAGTGCTGATACGTAACAGAGCCAGGAAACACATAGGCCCCGAAAGCTGGGAGCGTGCACTCCAAGAGAAGGCCCTACCACAAAGTCAGCCAGCGCAGGACAGAGACAAAGTTAGGCCTAGCTCCAGGCAGGTCAGAAACTTACTACGCAGAGGCAAGTAAAAGGAGGCCCGAAACCCGCTCATTGGGGAGGATCCTGACAGGCACCCTTCACCCTGCAGCGCTCCGGGACGTGCCTGAATTTCCATCAGTAAAAGGTAGTGAAGTGACTATCGTGTCTGTCCCTGTTCTTGCTCTGACCCGGCTGGGTCTCGCCTGTCCTGCATCCCCCTTCATACGCTGCCCTGAGGCCTAGCTCCACCTGTGGGGAGCAACACCATCAAGCTGCCTTATCACCAGCCTCAGTGGACTCCGCAGCGCTGGTGATTCTCACCAGAAACCACAGGTGGCGTCACGAACTCTTATAGAATTAACAAATATCCACCCTTTCAAAGAGCGACCCCAGGGTACGAGCCTGGGAGCCGACCACCGCGACATCCCCAAGGCCAGGCAAAGGTCCAGGTACCGAGTCATCCCCATCCCCTGGGCTAGTCATATACATGGCCCTGTATAGTGCTGCATACTGTATACATGGCCCCGCATAGTGCTCCGTACTGTGTACATGGCCCCGCATACTGCTGTTTTGTATACATGGCCTCGCATTGTGCTGCACACAGTATACATGGCCCCGCATAGAGCTCCATACTGTATACATGGCCCCGCATAGTGCTCCGTACTGTATACATGGCCCCGCATAGTGCTCCGTACTACTATATACATGGCACCGCATTGTGCTGCACGCAGTATACATGGCCCCGCATAGAGCTCCATACTGTATACATGGCCCCGCATAGAGCTCCATACTGTATACATGGCCCCGCATAGAGCTCCATACTGTATACATGGCCCCGCATAGTGCTCTGTATTACTATATACATGGCCCCGCATCGTGCTCCGTACTGTATACATGGCCCCGCATAGAGCTCCATACTGTATACATGGCCCCGCATAGAGCTCCATACTGTATACATGGCCCCGCATAGTGCTCCGTACTGTATACATGGCCCTGTATAGTGCTCCATACTGTATACATGGTCCTGCATAGTGCTCCGTACTGTATACATGGCCCCGCATCGTGCTCCATACTGTATACATGGCCCCGCATAGAGCTGCACACAGTATACATGGCCCCGCATAGTGCTCCGTACTGTATACATGGCCCCGCATAGAGCTCCGTACTGTATACATGGCCCCGCATAGTGCTCTGTATTACTATATACATGGCCCCGCATCGTGCTCCGTACTGTATACATGGCCCTGCATAGTACTCCGTACTACTATATACAAGGTCCCGCATAGTACTCCGTACTGTATACACGACCCCCGCATAGTGCTCGGTACTACTATATACATGGCCCCGCATAGTGCTCCGTACTGTATACATGGCCCGCATAGTGCTCCCCACTGTATACATGGCCCCGCATACTGCTGTTTTGTATACATGGCCCCGCATAGTGCTCCATACTGTATACATGGTCCCGCATAGAGCTCCATACTGTATACATGGCCCCGCATAGGGCTCCGTACTGTATACATGGCCCCGCATAGTGCTCCCTACTGTATGCATGGCCCCGCATCGTGCTCCGTACTGTATACATGGCCCTGCATAGTACTCCGTACTACTGTATACATGGTAGTAAACACTTCGGCCAGCGTAATAGAGGTCACGAGTATGGAGTGCGGAAGAACCGCAACTCACACCCCATAGTCGCAGGAAAAATCTGCCTACTCAAAATGAGTGTAAAAACACAAGAAAAAGCTGAGTGTACGGCATATATGAAAAACTTTATTAGTAAAAGTATAAATACATAATATTACATGTATAATAGATGGATGCAGATAGGGAGGCGATACGGATGCAAGAAAACACGTAACAAGTATCCACAGCTAAAAAATATAGCAGGATAATAAAAAGAGGGGGAGAAGGAAGAGCGACCCAAGGGTAACATATGTTAGTTGATGACAAAGTAGGAGAGGTATATGTAGAAGGATATCAATAATTCAAATAATACTGAATAAGTATCCCACTTTTCCTACAGTGGGGCAAGAGTAGTTATAATCCATGAGAGAGGATACACTCACCAGTATAATCACCAAGGGACGCTCAAAGGGGGGGCAGGGGGACAAGGCAGGAGCAGACCAGTGTGGGACCTGCGGGCCTCGACACGCGTTTCGCAAGTTCGCTTTGTCAAGAGGCGTCACAATGAAAGCACCGGCGTCTTTTTAAATATCCCTCCAGAAATTGGTCACATGTGCATGCATGTGACCGGAAGGAAATGGCCGCCGACCGGAAGGCGTGAGCGGCGCATGCGCAGGGATCGTCAGAACATCCCGCCCCCAGAACGCCCGTCATGACGTCGGCGCGAACCCGGAAGTGCTAAAGAGCAGAGTCCGGGGCAGCGCCGACACCATGGAGACAGACGCATGGGAAGCCAGGAGGGTGAGTAGCCCCGCGCATGCGCACCGCCCGACCAGGGAGCCGGGTATAGTTACCAAAGTACTAATGTCCACATATACATTGTGCCACCATACTCGGATACAATAAATCTCACATGGTACATATATAGGTAGGTACAGCTACAAAGATTGAAGTACATAGGGACAATAGGTGCTAATATAAAAACGTGAGGATGTCCATGGCACCAAAGCAGCCTGAGGGCAGTGTCCGTAGATGTCAATGATCATTCCATTTCCTTATCTTCAATCTTATCAACGGGAGGGAGTATATCACCAGAAAGCAGGCTTCACGGCAGGTATGAAGGCCACAAAGAGAAAGACACTATGTATTAAGTATAAGAAAAAAAGAAGTTAAAAAATAAACATACTAATAAATATACACATTAAAACAACATGAGCCACAGAGGCTCACTGCCATGATGAAATATATACAAAAGGGGCCACAGGAGAGCATGCAGCGATTAACAAATAGGCTGCATGGTAAATAGTATCCAGAAAGAGGATAATCATATGGTCATAATATCTAAATTCGTTCCTCCATAATACCCAATAGGGAATTGGAGGAACCGTCATTCCAAAGGAGGCGCAGGACAAAAAAGCACGATATATATCACAAAAAAGGTGAGAAGCCCAAACTTTCATTCAGACCCCGCGGTGCCAAGGTGTTAAGGGTGATGATCCATCTCGCCTCTTTTTGGGCCAGGAGGCGTTTAGCATTCCCCCCCGGGAGCCAAGACACACCTTATCGATCCCCCGCACTCTGAGTGAGCGGGGGTCACAATTGTGAACAGCCTTAAAATGCCGTGGTAGTGTCTTCAGCTCCCGGGGATCCGTGGCCGTGCGAGTCGCGCCAATGTCCCGGACGTGTTCCCGAACCCTGATTCTGAGCTCCCTGCTGGTCAATCCTATATAAATTAATTGGCACCCGCATGTGGCCAAATAGACCACATGTGTGGTGCCACATGATATATGGTGACGAATGTCAAATTGGCGGGAGCCATCAGAGTTGGAGAAAGACGTGCAACGTAGGACGCAGTGGCCACAGGGGAATGAGCCCACCGTGGGACCGCGGGATCCAAAGAAATTGGGACGCGGGGGGACGTAGTGGCTGGAAACCAGAACATCCCCTAGCGTCCTAGATCGTCGTGGCGTCATGTGAGGGAAATCGCCTAGGCAGTCCCGAAGGGAGGGCTCCGTATGAAGTATACTCCAATGTCGAGAGAGGATCTGCCGCATAGCTCCCCACTCATGATTGAATGTGGATATGTAGCGGATCCTCTCAGGTATCCCATGTCTAGGCACAGGGGAGGGATGGATGAGATGGTCCCTGGGCGTGTCGCGGGCCCTCTTATAGCCACGGCCGATACATCGATTACTGTAGCCACGTTGTTTAAAGCGATCAGCCAGATCTGCAGCCTGTTTCTCAAAACTAGAGTTAGTGGAGCAGATACGCCTCATCCTGAGGAACTGTCCAACTGGAACGGCTCTGATGGTAGAGCAATCATGAGCCGATGAGGCATGAATCAGGGAATTTACTGCAGTAGGCTTCCTAAATACATCTGTCTGGATTCGACCATCCGGATCCACCTCAAGGGTGACATCCAGGAAGTCGATCCTTTTAGGATGATAGGTATAGGTAAGCCTAATTGCATAAGTATTGGAATTTAGTCGTGACATAATATCGTCGAGCTGCTCCACCGTCCCCAGCCAGAAAAATAGAATGTCATCTATATATCTCACCCATGACACGACCCGGTCCGCGCCCTGCACTCCCCCGTCGCCAAAAATTTCTCTCTCCCAGGCTCCCAGGAAGAGGTTGGCGTACGAGGGGGCACAGGCCGCACCCATGGCCGTGCCACGCCTCTGGAGATATACCGTGTCATTGAAGAGAAAATAGTTGTGGCAGAGGACGAATTGGAGGAGCTCAAGGATAAATTCCCTGGAGGGTCCGTCCAGGTCAGAGCCCCCCAGGAAGAGGCGAACTGCGGAGAGGCCCAGATCATGGCTGATGCATGTGTATAAGCTCTCGACGTCGGCCGTGACCATAAGGGTATCATCTGTCACAAGGGCGCCGTCAACCCGTGTAAGGACGTCCGTCGTGTCCTTCACATAGGAAGGAAGAGTGCTTACAAGAGGGCGAAGATGGTAGTCTATATATTGACAGATGGGGCCACATAGCCCCTCAATTCCTGACACGATCGGACGTCCTGGTGGGCTGAGAGCGTCCTTGTGAATCTTGGGCAAGAGGTAAAAGGTCGCCGTCTTGGGGAAGCGGACCGTTAATGCCTCCACAGTTCGTTGGTCGATGATACCTATATTACAGGCCCGCCCAAGGATACCCTGAAGTGTGGCAGAGAAGGAGGCCGTGGGATTGTATGACAGTTTAGTGTAGGTCTGAATATCTCTTAATTGGCGCATTGCCTCTTTCTCATACATGGAGCAGGGCCAAAGAACGATGTTCCCTCCCTTGTCTGCCGGTTTAATGACAATGTCCGGCAGAGATTGTAGTTGATGGAGTGCCGTGCGCTGGTAATACGTGAGGTTGTCCCGGCGTCTCCGTGTAGGGAGGCGCCCCAAAGCTTCAGTTACCAAGCGCACAAAAATCTCAATTGCCGGACTCAGAGACAAGGGAGGGAACTTCGTTGATCTAGGGTGTCGAGATTGTAATCGTGTACCTGTACTAGGTGATTCTTCCTGCTCCAACAGTAGATCTTCGAGGTTTCGTAGGGCCTCCCTCTCTGTCACAGTCAGGGAACATCCCTCACCAGGTGCTCTAGAATGCAATTTATGTAAAATTAATTTCCGGGCAAACAGGTGGAGGTCCTTGAGGGCAGTGAAATAGTCAAAGGCATTCGTAGGTGAAAAGGATAGGCCTAAGCTCAAGACCTCCATCTGTGCCCGGGTAAGAGTATGTGAAGATAAATTAATGACACGGAGCCCTCCCTGGGACACACTCACCTGGTAAGGTGTGGTAGGTTTCCTCCTGTTGAAGGGTCTCGTCTTGATCCTCGAGATCTGCTGAACCTCAGAGACCCGTCAGGTGGTTAGGTTCTCAGAGGATGGCTGTTCACTTGTAGAAGCCGTTGAGGCTAGCGAGGAGGACCTGGAGCGCAAGGGACGGGCGTAATGTGATCTGACTCGAGATCTATCTTGGGGGATCCGCCACCTATATACACTCTTTGATTGTTTATCGTGAATGTCACGTTGTAGTTTTTTAAGTTTATTGGCGTGGATATCTTTCACCCATCTCTGGCACTCCAGGTCCATCTCGTCGTTCAGCTGTTTCAATTTAGTGGAATCCAATTCTTTTTTAAATTGCGTTTGAATCGACTCAATCTCCTTTTCCATTGTATCAAGAGATGAGTCATTCAGATCTTTCAACAGGCTAAGGAAACCAAAGGAGCAGGTGTTAGCTAGGTCCTCCCATTTGTCTTTAAAAGCCTCATCCTCAATGGGGAAGGAGGGGAAGATCTGCACCCGCAAGCCACGTGGAATCAGGGCCTTCTCAATGTATTTAGTCAGGAAGGCCCTGTTCCACCATGTGCGTGTCCTACGCCTCAGGAGTGACTTAAATTTAGTAATGCTGTCCTGTAGCCCCTGCTGTATCCCCAAGCCCCCATGTATACATGGCCCCGCATAGTACTCCATACTGTATACATGGCCCCGCATAGTGCTGCACACTGTATACATAGACCTGCATAGTGCTGCACTCAGTATACATGGCTCCGCATAGTGCTCCGTACTGTATACATGGCCATACATGTTCCCGCATAGTGCTCCGTACTGTATACATGGCCCCGTATAGTACTTCGTACTGTATACATGTCACCCGCATAGTGCTTTGTACTCTATACATGGCCCCGCATAGTGCTCCGTACTACTATATACATGGTCCCGCATAGTGCTCTGTATGTATACATGGTGCCGCATAGGACTCCGTACTATATACATGTCCCCCGCATAGTGCTTCGTACTGTATACATGGCCCTGCATAGTACTCCGTACTACTATATACATGGCCCCGCATAGTGCTCCGTACTGTATATGACTCGCCCCCTGGGCCGTGGGGCACGCGGATCCGGGCAACAGGGAAACGATGGGGGTAGTAGTGGCGGCCCGGTCCCGCGGCTCAGGGTGGTCAGACCAATGGTAGTCTGCTATGTACCGTTGATAATGTCCGACTACGCCACCCGTCGATTGCGGTTATTATGAACAGCCGCTGCAAGGTAATCCCCTGAGGCTGATGGTGTGTGCAGCTGAGATTGGATAACTCCCCACGGGAAGAGTGTACCCCAGGGCAGTGCAGTGGATGATGGGGGTGGTTGTGCAGGGAGTCCCAGTACCGGTAGTGCTGGAGGAGCGAGAAAGTACACAGACAACGTACTGCAATCCAATGTCTTTTACTCACAGTTCATGTGCTCCTGGTCACTTCGGCACCAGTAGTGACCGCCCGAGCCGTGCTGCGTCCACCAGGTGTGGGGCTCGGTCAACTCCCAGGCAGTTCAGAAGTATGGCTCAGGACCCCCTTCTGTCCTTTCTCTGGCCTGCCTCACCAGTGACCCACTTTTGTCCAGCTGCCGCGGATCTGCGCGGGTAAACGTGGGCCCCGTTCCCCGCTGTCCTATATGGTGCCTTCCTAGCAGGTTTGATGAGGTGTCGCACCAATAAATGATCACGACCTCCGGTCTTTGGCTGAGGGTAGTTTCTCCTCCACCAACTTGGGATCCGGTACCCTTAATCTGCCTGACCCTTCACCCGGTATTCTCGTGGGTTCTTAGGGTCCCTTCCACCTTCTTGTTCCTGAGCCCCTCTGTTTCTCTCTCTCTTCTCCTTCTTTCCTGTTCCTTCTTCTCCTCCTTCCTTTGGCCTCTTCTCCAGGCCCACTTCTCTTTCTCCTCTCAGACTCCGGCCTTTTCTCTAGGCCTGCCTCTGAGCAGAGCTCCTACAGAGCCTCTGCTCCCTGTCTTCTCTGACTGGACTTCACTTCTTCTACTCCCAGAACTAAGATGGTGCCCACCTTTTATACCTCCCTTTAGAAACATGAGCCCAGGTGACCAGCAACCAATGGGCTCCTACCTACGCTCAGGAACCGTCCCCTCCTGCTCCTACATCACTGGGTATTCCTCCCCCCTCCCCACTCCAGCCAGGGACATGGTCTGTCGTGCCTGCATTTCTGTCTAATGGGAGCACCGTTGAGCTGTCCCTCGGAAATGGGGTGAGTGTGCTGTATGCAGCTACCTGAGCCCTGGTCCATACTCCATCCTTACCTGGGAGTGGAATATCACACCTCTGGCAGAGGTGAAATACCCCTGTAGCGGCCGAACCCTCGGGGCGCTATATATACACGGCCCGCGCATAGTGCTCCGTACAACTGTATACATGGCCCCACATAGTGCTTCCTACTGCATACATTCCCCCGCATAGTACTCCATACTGTATACATGGCCCCGCATAGTGCTCCGTACTACTGTATACATGGCCCCGCATAGTGCTCCGTACTGCATAGATGGCTCCGCATTGTACTCCATACTGTATACATGGCCCCGCATAGTACTCCATACTGTATACATGGCCCCGCATAGTGCTCCGTACTGTATACACGGCCCAGCATAGTGCTCCGTACTACTGTATACATGGCCCCGCATAGTGCTCCGTACTGCATAGATGGCCCCGCATTGTACTCCATACTGTATACATGGCCCCGCATAGTACTCCATACTGTATACATGGCCCCGCATAGTGCTCCGTACTGCATACATGGCCCCGCATAGTACTCCATACTGTATACATGGCCCCGCATAGTGCTCCGTACTGTATACGTGGCCCGCGCATAGTGCTCCGTACTACTGTATACATGGCCCCGCATAGTGCTCCGTACTGTATACACGGCCCGCGCATAGTGCTCCGTACTACTGTATACACGGCCCGCGCATAGTGCTCCGTACTACTGTATACATGGCCCCGCATAGTGCTCCGTACTGCATACATGGCCCCGCATAGTGCTCCGTACTACTATATACATGGCCCGCGCATAGTGCTCCGTACTACTGTATACATGGCCCCGCATAGTACTCCATACTGTATACATGGCCCCGCATAGTGCTACCTACTGTATACATGGTCCCGCATAGTACTCCATACTGTATACATGGCCCCGCATAGTACTCCATACTGTATACATGGCCCCGCATAGTGCTCCGTACTGCATACATGGCCCCGCATAGTACTCCATACTGTATACATGGCCCCGCATAGTGCTACCTACTGTATACATGGTCCCGCATAGTACTCCGTATTGTATACATGGCCCCGCATAGTGCTTCCTACTGTATACATGGTCCCGCATAGTACTCCGTACTGTATACATGCCCTGCATAGTGCTCCGTACTGTATACATGGCGCCGCATAGTGCTAAGTACTACTGTATACATGGCCCCGCATAGTGCTACCTACTGTATACATGGTCCCACATAAATACTCCGTACTGTATGCATGTCACCCGCATAGTGCTCCGTTCTTTATACATGACCCCGCATAGTACTACGTACTGTATACATGGCCCCTCATGGTGCTCCATCCTACTATATACATGGCACCGCATAGTGCTCCGTACTGCATACATGGCCCCGCATAGTGCTCCGTACTGTATACATGGCTCCGCATAGTGCTCCGTACTGCATACATGGCCCCGCATAGTGCTCCGTACTGTATACATGGCCCCGCATAGTGCTCCGTACTGTATACACGGCCCCGCATAGTGCTCCGTACTGTATACATGGCCCCGCATATGCTCCGTACTGTATACATGGTCCCGCATAGTGCTCCGTACTGTATACATGGCCCTGCATAGTGCTCCGTACTGTATACATGGTCCCGCATAGTGCTCCGTACTGTATACATGGTCCCGCATAGTGCTCCGTACTGTATACATGGCCCCGCATATGCTCCGTACTGTATACATGGTCCCGCATAGTGCTCCGTACTGTATACATGGCCCCGCATATGCTCCGTACTGTATACATGGTCCCGCATAGTGCTCCGTACTGTATACATGGCCCCGCATATGCTCCGTACTGTATACATGGCCCTGCATAGTACTCCATACTGTATACATGGTCCCGCATAGTGCTCCGTACTGTATACACGGCCCCGCATAGTACTCCGTATTGTATACATGTCCCCCGCATAGTGCTTCGTACTGTATATGACTCGCCCCCTGGGCCGTGGGGCACTCGGAACCAGGCAATAGGGAGAAGATGGGGGTAGTAGTGGCAACCCGGTCCGTGACTCAGTGTGGTGAGACCAGTGGTAGTCCTTTATAAGTTTTAAGTGATGTCCGACTACTCCTCCCGTGGATTGCGGTCAGCATAGGCGGATTATAATGAGGTCAATCCGGGCTACCGCCCGGGGCCCTGGGCTGCCATGGGGCCCGGGGCTCCCAGGGGCCTGTGGCCGGATTGACCTCATTATAATGTGTGACAGGAGGGCCTGTGAGTCGGAAGATGGAATCTGCTCTGCTGTGTCCAGCGGCGCTGCGAGGATGACTCACAAGCTGCTGACTGTGTAAGTGCAGGAGAGGAGGCTCCGCCACCTGCTCCGGCCTCCAGCAGAGCACAGAGCCAGCCTACAGCATGGCCACTGCTCTCCCTGCCCCCTACCCGGGACTGAATGTTACCTCTCCGCTCTCCCCCTCCTACCCTGCAATTACACCAGAGCTCTGCAGTCGGGCCTCAAGAGGAGGAGAGGCTGCCCCACAGAGAAGATGGAAGAACCTGCATAATGTACAGAAAGGGTAAGTCCATGTGCAGTGTGTGTGTGTGTTTTATATATATATATATATATATATATATATGTGTGTGTATGTATGTATATGTGTGTGTATGTATCTATATCTATGTATTTGTGGACCATAATAGGGGCTCACTCGCTGTCGTGGCCCAGGCTGCTTCCCCTGTGCAGGACCGCTGGCACTTCACCTGACATGGCCGTGATCTGTGCGGCTGTGTCTGGTATTAATGACACGGCAGGGGCGACACTGCGCCTATAATTGTGCTTGTGTATTGCCCCTGCCGCACCATTACTACCAGACACAACCGCACAGCGCACGGCCATGTCAGGTGAAGTGCCGGCAATCAAGCAGCGCCAGAGGTCCTACACAGATGCTGTAGAAGCAGCCCAGGCCCCAACGGCGAGTGGGCCCCTCTGATGGTCCAGGGCCATGTCTGTGACATACCGGCGGCCCTGGACTGAGACATGCATGAGGAGCTGCTGGACAGGACAGTTTTATGTGTTTATAAGATATGTACGTATGCATGTGTCTGTGCGCATATCTGCGTACCGTGTGCATGTGTGCGCATATCGTGCGTGCGCACGTGTGCTGGCCTGGCCGCATCACAGCTAGAAGACACGGCCCTGTGCGCGCCAGTGTCTGCTAGCGTGACGTCATGCAGTGTGCCCTGCACTGCTTCTTACCACCATAGAGGAGCTGGACGACTGGAGCCGAGCAGGGGGACGGTGAGTGATGTGTCAGTGTGTGCAGATATCATTGTGTGATATGTCTGTTTATATGTATTTTTGTGTTTCAAATGTGTTTATGGCTAAGTGCCCACGATGCAGAAATGCTGCATATTTTTTCCGCTTCTCCCTGGCAGGAAAAATGCATGCAGATTTTACATGCGTTTTTCCCACCAGGTAGAAGCGTTTGTCAAGCGTTTTTGCATGGATTTCCGCATGCGGGTTATCAAGCACTTTTCCAAGCGATTTTAGCATCACTTGGAAAAGTGCTTGATAATTTGGTCACACTATATAAATCCATGCAACCGGCATATATAGTGTGACCAAGTAATAGTTAAAAAAAAGAATAAGAATGGTAAAAAGTAAAGATTATACTTACCTTCTGATGGCCCCCGGTCTTCTCTCCGGTGCGTCCGGTGTGTTGAGCGGCTCACGGTCATGTGACGTCATGTGACGTCATTTAGTCATGTGACAGGTCATGCGACAGCCGATATCAGCTGTCGTGTGACCTGTCACATGACTAAATGACGTCATGGCAGGTCCTTTCATACCACTGCAACGCATACAACAGACCGGACGTATCGCTGAGGAGACCAGGGGCCATCGGAAGGTGAGTATAATCTTTATTTTTTTTATTTTAAATTCTTTTTTTTACAGGTACTATGGTACCCGGGTATGGATGAGAGCCTCCTTTTCTCCAGACCAGGGTACCATCCGCACATTGAATCGCTTCATATCCGCGTGTGCACATGTAGTCATGCGGATATTAAGCGATTCAATGCAAGTCAATGGCGGCAATTACGCTGCGCGTCCGCAAAATTAATGGACATGCTGCGTTTTTTCTGCAATGATAATCCGCATTGGAAACTTCCGCA
The DNA here is from genome assembly GCF_046119375.1 of Phyllobates terribilis. Classification (NCBI taxonomy): domain Eukaryota; kingdom Metazoa; phylum Chordata; class Amphibia; order Anura; family Dendrobatidae; genus Phyllobates; species Phyllobates terribilis. The sequence continues at coordinate 800,457,090 of NW_027362763.1, read as the reverse complement.
GCATGTGCAAAGCACATGAGGATTATCATTGGGGAACATGGGGCACGTATTACCAAGCGTTTTTTCAGCGTTTTCGCTGCGGAAATTCTGTGGCAAAAACGCTTGAAAAACGCACAGTGGGCACGAAGCCTATGCGTGTATGTATTTTTGTATATGTTTGTTTGTGTGTGTGCGGCCTCCGGCTGTATCTGGGGGGGGGGCACCGTGCGTCCTTCGGCTGTATCTGGGGGGGGGCACCGTGCGTCCTCCGGCTGTATCTGGGGGGGGGCACCGTGCGTCCTCCGGCTGTATCTGGGGGGGGCACCGTGCGTCCTTCGGCTGTATCTGGGGGGGGCACCGTGCGTCCTCCGGCTGTATCTGGGGGGGGGCACCGTGCGTCCTCCGGCTGTATCTGGGGGGGGGCGCTGTGTGTCCTCCGGCTGTATCTGGGGGGGGCGCTGTGTGGCCTCCGGCTGTATGTTGCGGGGGCGCCGTGCGGCCTCCTGCTGTGTATAGGAGGATTATGTGAAAGCTCATATTATACAGTATGAGACCCTACATACATAGTGGGATGTCCGCATACTTAATTGTGCTCAATATTAAGTCATACAATTAATATAAAAAAATAATTATAATTAATACGTTAATATTGTGCAGAATTAATTTCACGTGAACTATCACATGATCTATCAAAGGGGGATCATGTGACAAGTCATGTGATACATCAGGTGTGTGTGTGTGTGTGGGGGGGGGGGCCCATGCCGTCTAAACTGCCCGGGGCCCTTGCTACTCTTAATCCACCCCTGCCGGGGTGCCATCATTCACAGGCAAAACAGGGCAATTCAATTTAAAATAGCAAGTCCCCCCAACGCGTTTCACCGCTTACTTGGCGTCATCAGGGGCAGGGACACAAACAATAATGGCCGCCGGCCGTCACCCCCCCCCATACATAGCTTATGTAGGTGTAGACCCACCAATAAGATACTGAGTGATATATCTGCAATTACCAGTCCTGTTGATCGACAGTCCATGCCAATCCTAAAGCTGCTACGTATCACTATCATCCGTCACACACAAGCATCGTATTAGCAATGTTACTATGGAAATAACTTACCAATCCCAAAAGCTTGCGGTGCTACACAGCCCAATGACGAGTCCACTCGTCACCCAAAACCTCACCATGACGTCTGACACTTTGATAGGGCAACATTCACCGCAGTACAAGCCAATCCTAGGGCTGTGACATACCACTATTAGCCAATCACGAACAAGTACTGCCTCACGGACCGTTGTCATAGTAATGAACTACCAATCAGGTCAGTTTGCATTGCCGCATGGACCAATAGGAGCTGCGCTCGTCAGCCATCACGGCATAATGATGCGGAATAATGTGATACGGCAATTTCCTCTGTGAATACTCCGCCCCCCTGTGGACTCTCGGAGTTCCTACACGCTCGTCATTATGATGCAACGCATTGTGATTGGATGAGAGCTCAGCCGAATCGCTGTATCTGAAACGACATAGAGCTATGCCACCGCCTATTTACACATTGCCGCGGCATCGAATGTATCATTGTACTTACATTCAATAGGAAACTTATCAGAACCGCCTGCGTTTAGCTTTGTATTATGAATTTAATGTTTATATTGTTATCTATAATAAATATGCTTAAGATTAAATGTTCAGCATCACGTAACCTATTTCTATCTTAGCTGCACTACATAATAAGCAAGACTTCTGGATGCACATAGATCCATTTTATATTACTAACTTAGTGGCACCTAAGGGTGAATAATCACTACTGTCACCTTCTTAAGAGGTTACTAACAGGATATTATTATTGGCTTGAAATTGTAGCATCCGAGCTCTATGATAATATAAGTATGAAAGCAGCAGCATATCGGCTTAGAATTTATATTCAGGATAATGCATTTTAATCATGGTCTAAAAAAGCCATAGTGGACAACCTTCCCTACACAGACTGATTGAGGAATAGTTGTCAGACTGTGATATTAATCATATAAACCTTTATATCAAACAGATCTGCTTCTCTCTGTTCTCAGATAGGACAAGGGAAATACAGAGCATAAATAATAGGGCCAAGTCACCCGCCCTTTCCCCCTTTAAAAGTAAAGAAATAAAAGATCATCATAATTGGCATCACAACGTCTGTAAGGTTTGTTAGGGATTGTGCAGTTGACGGCACAAACATCAGACCGCACTCAGACCAATATTAGTCTATGGGGTCGTGCCCACTATGCGTTTTTCAAGCATTTTTGCCGCGGAATTTCCACAGCGAAAACGCTTGGTAATATGTGCCCCCTGGTCCCCAATGATAATCCTCATGTGCTGTGCACATGCTGGGGAAATTTCTGCTGCGGATTATCATTGCGGAAAAATACGCAGCATGTCCATTAATTTTGCAGACACGCAGCGTAATTGCCGCCATTGACTTGCATTGAATCGCTTAATATCCACATGACTACATGTGCACGCGCGGATATTAAGCGTTTCAATGTGCGGATGGTACCCGGGTCTGGAGAAGAGGAGACTTTCATCCAGACCCGGGTACCATAGTACCTGTAAAAAAAAGAATTTAAAATAAAAAATAAACATATACTCACCTTCCGATGTCCCCGGTCTCCTGTATGATGCGTCCGGTCTCTTGTACGGCTCGCGATGGTCTAAAACAGTGGTCCCCAACCTTTTTTGCACCAGGGAGCGGCTTGAAGCAAGATCATTTTTCCATGGCCCAGCAAGGAGGGGGTGGGGTGCGCGGGGCTTTGGTCATATGGGGGCGGGGTAATGGAGGGATTTGGAGTTTAGTGCATACTTATCATATAGTGTAGACCAGGTCCCCGCCAGGAGCTATGCCAGGAGCCCCACATAATGTGCTGTGCCAGGAGCCGCATCACTGAGGCCCCATCACGCCCTGCAGCAGGACAGGGCAGCTGTCCTGACAGCTGCTGTTCAGCTGCATTTACTTCATCCCAGGGGCGGACACAGACTGTAGTGGGCCCCTGTGCAAGAAATTTTTGGGGGCCCCCCCCGCCCTTCATAAGGCAACAAAGTTATGTAAACATAACCCCTCCCATGTGCATCTCTCACCCCCCCATGTGCAGCTCACCCCCCGTGCATCTCTCATCCCTCCGTGCATCTCTCATCCCCCCCATGCATCTCTCATCCCTCAGTGCATCTCTCATCCCCCCCGTGCATCTCTCATCCCCCCCGTGCATCTCTCATCTCTCCCCTCCCCCCATGTGCATCTCTCATCTCTCCCCTCCCCCCCATGTGCATCTCTCATCTCTCCCCTCCCCCCATGTGCATCTCTCCCCTGCCCCCCATGTGCATCTCTCATCTCTTCCCTCCCCCCATGTGCATCTCTCATCTCTCCCCTCCCCCCCATGTGCATCTCTCATCTCTCCCCTCCCCCCCATGTGCATCTCTCATCTCTCCCCTCCCCCCCATGTGCATCATTCATCTCTCCCCTCCTCCCCATGTGCATCTCTCATCTCTCCCCTCCCCCCCATGTGCATCTCTCATCTCTCCCCTCCCCCCCATGTGCATCTCTCATCTCTCCCCTCCCCCCCATGTGCATCTCTCATCTCTCCCCTCCCCCCCATGTGCATCTCTCATCTCTCCCCTCCCCCCATGTGCATCTCTCATCTCTCCCCTCCCCCCATGTGCATCTCTCATCTCTCCCCTCCCCCCATGTGCATCTCTCCCCTGCCCCCCATGTGCATCTCTCATCTCTCCCCTCCCCCCATGTGCATCTCTCATCTCTCCCCTCCCCCCCATGTGCATCTCTCATCTCTCCCCTCCCCCCCATGTACATCTCTCATCTCTCCCCTCCCCCCCATGTGCATCATTCATCTCTCCCCTCCCCCCCATGTGCATCTCTCATCTCTCCCCTCCCCCCATGTGCATCTCTCATCTCTCCCCTCCCCCCCATGTGCATCTCTCATCTCTCCCCTCCCCCCCATGTGCATCTCTCATCTCTCCCCTCCCCCCATGTGCATCTCTCATCTCTCCCCTCCCCCATGTGCATCTCCCATTCCCCCCACTCCTAGTTAATTGTATTTAAAAAAAAATAAAACTTGTTATACTTACCCCCATGCGATCCCTGCAGAATCCTGGCGCTCGTCCAAATCGCTGACACCAGGTTCTCCTGCCTTCCGGTCATGTGACGGCGCCGTCACATGACCGGAAGTCAGAGGAATTATGAGATGTCCTGGACCCGGCGCTTTGCATGGGGCCGGGGGCCCCATGAGGAGAGAGACGCACAAGAGGGGGGCTCCGAGGGGGCTCCTACCGGCCGGGCCCCATACTGGAGTCAGGGCAGTCATGCCCTGATGGCGGCCCTGCTGGAGGCTGGAGGGGCCCCCTCTCCCTCGGGGCCCCCGTTCAATGAACCGGCTGCACGGGCGGTAGTTCCGCCCCTGCTTCATCCTGCTTCAGGACCTGTGGTGACATCACAGTTATGTACCTTGATGTCATCACAGGTCCTCTACAGGTCTACCCTGCGGGAGTCTAGAACAGCGGGCAGCATCCACCCCACACAGTGTGCTCTGAGCGACCGCAGACCAGAGCACACTGTCAATGTTTAGTGATTGTCTGTGGCGGTGCCGCGGACCGGCTGAAAAACGGACCGGCGGTTGGGGACCTCTGGTCTAAAAGGACCTTCCATAACGTCATTTAGTCATATCACAGGTCACGCGACCGCAGACGTCGGCAGTCGCGTGACCTGTCACATGACTAAATGACGTCATGAAAGGTCCTTTTAGACCATCGCGAGCTGTACAAGAGACCGGACGCAGTGGAGAAAAGATCGGGGGCCATCGGAAGGTGAGTATAATGTTTTTTTTTTCAATCTTTTTTTCAACTATTAACTTGGTCACACTATATAAATCTATGCCGGTCGCATGGATTTATATAGTGTAACCAAGTCGTCAAGCACTTTTCCAAGTGATGCTAAAATCGCTTGGAAAAGCGCTTGATAACCCGCATGCAGAAATCCATGTGAAAAACGCTTGACAAACGCTTCTACCTGGCAGGAAAAACGCATGTATAATCCGCATGCGTTTTTCCTGCCAGAGGGATGTGGAAAAAATCTGCAGCATTTCTGCATCTTGGGCACTTAGCCTTAGGGGCCGTGCACATGTCCAATATTTTCCTTGGACAAAGCCGATACGAGAAGAAAAAAAAATTGCTGTACGCCCAGGCTTCATCTGATATTCAGATCGCACGAGGCCATGAAAGTCAATGAGTCTGTAGAAATCATTGGACTGCACTCGGATGACATCTGAGTGCAGTCCAATTTCCGTGGACTGACAGAATGGAGATGATGGAGAATTTTTTTCTCTCCATCTTCTCTTGGATGAGAGAAAATATGTTGGTGTGACCCTAGCCTAAGTCTGATCTATGAAAATATAATTAACATGTATGGTAAATGCTGTTCAGAGAGAAACATAGAAAAACCATAAGTGAGTAAAAGAAATAAAATAAATAAACTAGAATTGCGTGATTACCTTCCTTGAAAAAAAGAAAATAAACAAAAACAAGAAAAAGAGCTTAAAGTTGGCACAAAAAAGTAAAAAATAAAAAAGTTCTCTTTACCTTGCCAACTCTTCTTCGTCTGTACACTTTCTGCGGTTCCCCAGTATGGTATGGAGCTAGGACCTCTGCCCATTGCACTGGGGGAAATTTCTCCCTGTCTGTTATCCTGTCAAAGACAGTCAGGAAAGCTGTAGGAGCTGATATACTGTATTAGGTAAACAGCAGCCATTCAGCAATTCACAAACATCAATTGAACATATGTCCATGTTTCTTAACCTACTGCAAATATATGTCTGGCATAATTAAGATTACATGTTGTGCTGTCACATTGGGCATATCAAGTGTTGACATAGGGGGGGCAATATTATTCACAAGCCAGATGCTGAAGCAGGATAAGACATCGGTTCCAGAGGCAACTGAGAAGAGGAGAGAAAAGCCATGAGAGTCCTTAGAGTCCATTAAAAAGGCACATATAGAAGTCCTTGTATTTAAGGAGTATAAATCTAACTCAATAAGTGGATTCTTTCAGATGAGGTAGTAGAAGTTGGGCACAGGACCCTCCAGGACCTGGTAATAGGTGGTCCCTGGTCTGTAGTGTCAAATAGCCAAAAACATAAGGTAAACAGATCATTCGATAACAGGAGCCAAGTCTAATGTCAAGGACCCCCCAGAGAGATTAGCGTAGGGGACACACAGCTTCACAGGCCCATTAGAATATTTATTACTAGTGTTGAGCATTCCGATACTGAAATAACGGGTATCGACCGATGTTCGCTGTATCGGAGTTCCGATACTGAGTTCCGATACTTTTACAATATCGAATACCGGAATCGGAAGTTCACATAATGCCTGCGCTCTGCAGTGTCTCTGAAGGATGACAAGCTGGATGGCAGCGCTCAGCTGCGATCCAGCCTGTCATCAGAATGCCATCCCAGCGTGGGAGAATTCTCCTGCTCAAGCGCTGACATTACATTATCTCCCTTACATTACAATTAAATGGAATAGCAAGAATTAATATTTTTTTAAGACGTTAAAGCCATAGCCATGGTGGTTATGGCATTACAGTGGTTGCCCAAATCGATGGGAACAGTGCAAACAGTGAAACATAAAAAGCCGGCAATTCATCAGCGGCATATACCGGTACCCAACAATTTAGAACAGAAAGAATAGAGCTTCACACATAGATTAGATAGATAGAAACATGTCAGTCACATATATAAGAAGTACAGTGACAGTGTTGGTTACTGTACTTGTCATTTAGTGTAAAGGATTTATTTAAAAAAAATAATAGTGTTTTCATGCACCGTCTCTTTAAAAAAGCCGGCAATTCAGCAGCGGTACCCGACAATTTAGAATAGAAAGAATAGAGCATCACACATAGATTAGATAGATAGAAACATGTCAGTCACATATATAATAAGTACAGTGACAGTGTTGCTTACTGTACTTGTCATTTAGTGTTAAAATAAAGGATTTATTTAAAAAAAAATTGGCGTGAGGTTCCCCGTAATTTTAGTCTCTAGCGGAGGTGAAGCAGACGGCTGGGGCAGATGTTTGAAGCCTGGGAAGGGGGTAATACCCACGAAGCTTCCCAGGCTACTAATATCAGCCCCCAGCTGAATACCTAGCCTTTACTAGCTATTAAAATGGGGGACCCCCCAAAAAAATGACGTGGGGTCCCCCCTATTTTAATAGCTAGCAAAGGCTAAGCAGACAGCTGGGGGCTGATATTAATAGCCCAGGAAGGGTGCCATGAATATTGCCCCCCTCCCAGGCTAAAAAAACCAGCCGTCAGCCGCCCCAGAAATGGCGCATCCATAGGATTCGCCAATTCTGGCACTTAGTCTCGCTCTTCCCACTGTCCTGTAGCGGTGGCAGTGGGGTAATAGGGCTGGGGTTGATGTCAGCTTGTAATGCCAGCTGACATTGTGTCACCCCAGGCCTGGATGCCACAAACATTTAAGGCTGTGTCTGAGAGCAGGAGGGAGGTTCTCTGGTCAGGGACCATTAGCATGCAGCACCTCCTGTCCCAGGCCAGTAGGGGGAGCAGGCTGCCCCTATAAAAGCTGGAACTGAGGGCAGGGTTAGATAGACCAGGACCCACTTCTGAAGCATCCAGAAGGGTTCCCAGAAGAGAGGGACAGGTTAGCCGCAGCTGAGGAGTCCAGGAGGCAAAGGAGAAACAGCAAGCCAGGGACAGAGGCGACGAGAGCCGGTCCTGGCAGAGTGAAAACTACACAACCAGACCCTGGGGTCCGAGGCTGTCAGGGTTGCAAGTCCTGCAGCAAATCACCTACCTGCGAGGGATTTCAGGTCCCTTGGCCTAAGAAGCCTGGAGGCTCCGCCACACAGAGGGACCAGTACAGCACGGAGAAGCTACAGGTACCTAAGGCCCGAGTCGCAAGCCATACAGGCGTAGTACACGGCCAGCTCAGGGACGTGGGCTATCACACCACTAAAGGGGGAGATAGTCAGCAAGGGCAGAGAGAGAACGGTAGGCCTACCCACTCACCCTGACCAGTGGAGCTCGCCCGAATGCCCTCAGACACCCAGGTCCATTCCTACCCTGTACTCCTGGTGGGTCAGTGATAATATCTGCAGTAAAAGACCCTGGACTGCATTATTGGACTCTGTGTGATTTTTGCTGCGCCTGCACCATCACCCCCAGCATCCTATTACACTGCCCTGAGGCTACACTCTTCCCGTGGGGAGTTATCCTATCCCTGTGCTGCATACCAACATCAGCCTCAGCGGTCTGCCTTGCAGCGGCGGTCCTCCCTGACCGCAATCCACGGGTGGCGTAGTCGGACTTTCAAAACCTACAAATACACTGCCACAGCATTTGGTCTGACCACCCTGAGCCACGGGATCGGGTTGCCACTACTACTCCCATCATTGCCCTGAAGCCCGGTTCCGAGTGCCCCAGGGCCCAGGGGGCGAGTCAGCTTTGGCGTAGTCGGCAGGATTGTGACCAACCCGCCACAAACGGGTATTGCTTGAATGAAAAAGACTGTACACGTACCTTAAAAAGAGGTTCCCGCCATCCGGAGCCATTTCCCGCCATCTTCAGTCGGTTCCCGCCATCTTCAGCCGTTTTCCCGCCATCGGACGCCATCTTCAGAACGCCACGCGGGAAGAAGAGGGGCGTGGACGTCAAAAACGCGAGAGACTTGAAGCCCCGCCCTACGCACCGACGCTGCGCAAGGTCCTGGAAGGAGAGAGAGCGACGCTGACGTCACCAGGACGCGACGCAAGGTCCTCGTCCGGAGCAGCACCAGCGGAGCCGCGGCCTACAGAAGAGGATCGTCGGAAGGTAGGCCACGCTTAACTAGGGGGGAGAAAGATGACAGACGCGGAGGGGCTTTCTACAACCAGCGGGGCTGCGGCAGCGGTGATGCCGTTCTCTATGCCATATATCCCCGGAGCAGCCTGGCTGCCCCAATACTCAGGGGAATCCCATACCTTAACTGACTTTAAGGAAAGACTGCACAGTTTATTTAAAGTTTATCCCCTGACAGAAGAACAGAAAGTGAGCATTCTGACGGGGCAGCTAACCGGTGCAGCCCAGCGGGAAGTGAAATCATGGTCAGATGAGGAGAAAAGGACTGTAAAGAACATTCTGACCCGGCTGCGGAGTACCTTTGATACCCGTACCTCAGCAGAAATCAAAATGCGGTTCTATGGCTGTAAGCAGCGGGCCCAGGATAGTATCAGAGACTATGCCTTGAACCTGCAAGAAGCCCTGAGAGCTATCAAACAAGCTGACCCTGGTAGCGTGCAGGACACTGATAAACTGTTGACTGACCAGTTCATAGAAGGTCTGCTGTCCAGCGCCCACAGGACTCAACTGCGCCTCATGGCCCTACAGAACTCCAATTTGACTTTTGTGCAGTTCAAGGATAGGGCCATCCGGGTGCTCAGAGAACCTGCACCAGGTGGCGCTGTAGCTTCCCGGCGCCCTGCCATCACTTACCACCAGGGGGCCGCGCCCTACCCGGCAGACCTTGTGGGGGCTGATGCACAGGCCCTAAATCTATCCCAGCCTGCAGCCCTGCACCATCAGGTCCAGGAGCTAACAAAGAGTGTGGCTGCATTTGACCAGGACCGTACAGTCGTTGCAGGTGGAACCGTCAAGACCCATCAAGCTGGCTTCCAGTCCGGAGGATGTCCCGTGGCGTTGACAAAGGAGGATCCCGCCGTTCAGAGGGAGGCCCGCCGACCGCTACACTGAGGATGGACAGCCGATTTGCCGCCATTGCAGTCAGCCAGGACACATAGCAAGGTACTGTACTTTAAATGGGTCCGACCTGGGGAAGAGGGCCAACCCCCAGGCATAAGGTTATCAGGCCCGTCTAATTGGCGTGATAAGTACGTGGGGGGACGCCCGGTCTTACTCGTAGTGCTGGACGGTATCCACATGAGTGCACTGCTGGACACCGGGTCTCAAGTGACTACCATCCCCTACGTACTTTTCAAGCGGTACTGGAGTGACGCTGACATAACCCGCTACCCAGATGATGACTTAAGCATCATTGCCAGCAATGGCCAACCTGTGCCGCAGGTGGGGTTCAGAGAGATGACCATCAAGATTGGTAAGGTGGAACTGCCGGCACAGGGAGTGATTATTGTGGACATTGACCGTCGTGAAAGTCACCCTAAAATAACCTTGGGTATTAATGTGATTGAAAACTGTCTTTCAGAAGTAATTATGATTTTGCAGCAGGTGGCAATGAATGCGAGCTCCAGCCAACAGAGGGTCCTCCAGAAAGAGATAAGAGCCCTGATGAGACGGCAACAGGTAGAACTGTCTGGTGGTGAGATCAGTAGCGTGAGGATGAGCGACCCGTTCCCCATTGCCATGCCTCCCAAAAGTGAAATGATGATCTGGTGTCGGACAGCAATCGGGTTGAGAGGCAGAGACTACCAAGCCATGGTAGAACCCGTGTACTCAGTCAGCAGGCCCACCATTTTGACAGCCCTGGGGGTGGTTGATGTCCGTCACGGGAGGGTGCCCGTTCGCATTCTCAACATTGGGGAGAGACCCAGGTACGCTACACCTGCCAAACTGTTTGCTGTTCAGCACAAAGCTATCAGGGCCGTGGAACCGTTGCCTCCATCTCCACAGGCGGAGGGTAATGGCTCCCAGACACAAAAGGAGGACTGGTGCCAGAAAATCCATGTGGGTGCTGACTCCACTCCCCTGCACCAAAAACAAGGAGTCTACCGGGTGGTTCAGGAGTACGAGAGAATTTTTAGTAAGCACCCGCTGGACTTCGGCAGAGTAAGAGGGATAGAACACCATATCCCCACGGGGAGCCACCCACCAATAAAAGAGAGACACAGGCCTGTACCCCCTGCACATTATCAGAACGCCAAGGGTATGCTGAGAGAAATGAAAGAAGCTGGGGTCATTAGAGATAGCTGTAGCCCCTGGGCAGCACCCTTAGTTTTGGTAAAAAAGAAAGACGGTACCATGAGAATGTGCGTGGACTATAGACAAATCAATCGTATCACCCATAAAGATGCGTACCCGTTACCTAGGATAGAGGAGTCTTTAGCAGCTCTAAAATCAGCTAATTTCTTCTCTACTTTGGACCTTACTAGCGGATACTGGCAGGTTCCTGTGGCAGAAGCTGACAAGGAGATGACCGCCTTCACCACCCCGATGGGATTGAGCGAGTTCAACTGTATGCCCTTCGGGCTCTGCAACGCACCAAGGACCTTCCAGAGGCTGATGGAATGCTGTCTAGGGCACCGAAACTTCGAGACGGTCCTCCTTTACCTGCACGACGTGATCGTCTATTCGAAGACTTACGAGGACCATCTAAAGCACCTGGCCGAGGTGTTCGAAGCCCTGGCAGGCTATGACCTGAAAGTGAAGCCTTCAAAGTGCCACCTGTTAAAACCAAAGGTCCAATACCTAGGACACGTTGTGAGTGCAGAGGGAGTAGCCCCCGACCCCGACAAAGTCACAGCCATCAAGAGCTGGCCAAGCCCCTCTAGCATCAAGGAAGTGAGGCAATTCCTCGGGTTGGTAGGCTACTACCGAAGGTTCATCCCCGGATTCACAAAGATGGCAGCTCCAATGCAGGACCTCCTGATAGGCCAGTCTAAATCCAGAAGTCACAAGCCACCCTTCAAGTGGGACAAGCCGGAAGAGGAGTCCTTCCGCCAGTTGAAGATGGCCCTTACGGGGGATGAGATCCTGGCCTACCCCGATTATGGCCAGCCTTTTATCCTCCACACAGATGCCAGTAATGTGGGGCTGGGAGCCGTACTGTCACAGAACCAACAGGGCAGAGAAAGGGTGATCGCGTATGCCAGCCGGAAGCTGAGGCCCACTGAAAGAAACCCGGAGAATTACAGCTCCTTCAAGCTAGAATTCTTGGCAGTGGTGTGGGCCATCACAGAGCGGTTTAAGCATTACCTGGCCACCGCAAAGTTCACTGTGTACACGGACAACAACCCGTTGACGCATCTGGACAATGCAAGACTAGGTGCCCTAGAACAGCGGTGGATGGCCCGGCTATCCAATTATGACTTCACAATCAAATACCGGGCAGGCAAAACCAACGCCAATGCTGACGCCCTATCAAGAATGCCCCACCTACCCGAAGGAGAGGAAGACTCAGAAGAGCTGGAGGAAGTAGAGCTCCCTGCGTTCCACCGGTATGGGGTCACTCAGTATTCTCACCGGGTAAGAGACAAAGACTTAACCACCGTCATGTTCAACCCCTTACCCCACCACGGCTGGGCTGCAACGCAAGATAGTGACCCTGCAGTTTGCCTGGTGAAAAACCTGTTAACCCAGGCAGACGCTAGCCCTGGCCCGGACGCTCCAGAGGAAGCCAAGCAGATATGGAAGGAGAAAAGCAGGCTATTCCTCTACGAGGGTAAGCTGTGCAGAAGGCTTGTCAACCACCGGACGCACAAGCTGACCTGGCAGATAGTGGTCCCAAGGCGAGATGCAGCAATGGTCCTGGAGGCCTACCATGACAGAGCGGGACACTTCGGGTGGAAGAAACTGGAGTTCCTACTGAGGGAGCGGTTCTACTGGGTCGGCATGAGAAGGGCCATCGAGAAGTGGAGCAGGGACTGCGGCCCATGTCACCTCAGGAGGAAGGACCGTGCCAGCCAGCAGACACCCTTGAGGCCCATCGTCACCAGGCAGCCTCTTGAGCTGGTAGCTCTGGACCATGTGAAATTGGCTCCAAGCCGGTCGGGCTACGTCTATGCCCTGACAATTGTGGACCATTACTCCCGGTTCCTGGTAGTGGTTCCTGTTAAAGACCTGAAAGCCCAAACAGCGGCCAGAGCCTTCCAGCAACACTTCTGCCGTCCACATGGGTATCCGGAACAGGTCTTGACAGATCAAGGTCCAGCGTTTGAGGCTGAAGTATTCCAGGAGTTCTGCAACCTCTACGGCTGTAGGAAGATTCGGACAACGCCTTACCACCCGCAAACCAACGGGCTGTGTGAGAAAATGAACAATATCGTCATTGATCTCCTCAAGACGTTACACCTGGAAGAACGCAGCCTGTGGCCGGAGAAGCTGCCAGACCTGATTGACTTGTACAACCATATCCCAGTGAATGCTACAAATTGCACCCCGGCTTACCTGATGCGAGCAAGACCAGGTAAGCTGCCGATAGACCTGGAGATGGGAGTCCTGACACCCGAGGACACCTCCCCAGACGCAGACTGGGATACGGAACGGCGGCTACAGTACAAGAAGGTACAGGAGAGTGTGGAGAGGAGTCTGGCTCAAGCGAGAGAAAAGCAAGAGAGGCTCTTCAACCAACACGCCCCTGCTGGTCCCCTGGAACCTGGTGAGCTGGTCCTGAAGTGGAAGAGAAGGCTACACAAGCTGGATGACCAGTGGGAGAGAGACCCGTACACAGTACTGCAGTCCGACCACGACAACCCGAAGGTATGTGTGATTACCAAGGATGGAGGAGAAACCACTAGCACCGTCTCCAGAGACCACCTAAAACGGTGCCCCGAGCAACTACAGAGTCCAAATGAAGATCAAGATGACCTTGAACCCGCAGAGGACAAGGAAGAGATGATCAGCACTGTTCTCGGAGAGTTCCCCCAGACCTGGACTCAGATAAATGGCGCAATAGTGTTACCCATCCTACACTTCCTTCAGCCTACCCAGCCGGGGCCTACAGGAGAGCAGGAAGAGCAGGAAGAGCAAGCATCCCCAGAGGCAGAAGAACCCACGCCAGCAGCCCAGGAGAGTCAACCCTCTGCTGACAGTGAGCCTGCCATACCTGCGGCAAGCCAAAGAACCTGCGGACAGCTGCCTGCCCTGCCTATGAACCTAGCTAGTAGCTGTACCCTCAATGATAGTGGGGAAAGCCAGGTTGGTCCACCACCAGACAGTGGGTTAAGGAGGTCAACCAGGAGCACTAGGGGTCAAACACCAGCTCGCTGGAGGATATAAGTACAAGATCTAAATGTACCATGTATATATTTAATATGATTGTTACCTGTAACTAATAGTGTTTTCTCCTCCAGTTTTTCTAGATATATGGACTGACAGGTTATGAACTTTGGATAACCGGAACTACATTGTGAATAGTTGCACTTGGTGCCTTTTGCGAAGACGGCCATGGAAGAAAAACCTGTCTGGCGTGGCCCCGTGTGGTCTAAAGTGGATAGCTTCGTTTTGCAGCCACGCCCAGGGCCAACGCTTGGGGCTTGCTTTGGACAGGTCCCCGCACCGTTTAAGACTTCGCCTTACTGGGTGAAACGGACACCCGGTCACAGACCACACTGTGACCTAAAGAACTCAATATGTGGTGTTGTTTGTTGTTTTCTTCTCTGTTGTGTTTATGTTATAATTTATACCCTGTATTCGTGTTTCTTGTTTAGTCCCAGAGTACTAAGCTTTACTAGGGGGGAATGTGTCACCCCAGGCCTGGATGCCACAAACATTTAAGGCTGTGTCTGAGAGCAGGAGGGAGGTTCTCTGGTCAGGGACCATTAGCATGCAGCACCTCCTGTCCCAGGCCAGAAGGGGGAGCAGGCTGCCCCTATAAAAGCTGGAACTCAGTGCAGGGTTAGAGTGACCAGGACCCACTTCTGAAGCATCCAGAAGGGTTCTCAGAAGAGAGGGACAGGTCAGCCGCAGCTAAGGAGTCCAGGAGGCAAAGGAGGAACAGCAAGCCAGGGACAGAGGCGAAGAGAGCCGGTCCTGGCAGAGAGAGAACTACACAACCGGACACTGGGGTCCGAGGCTGTCAGGGTTGCAAGTCCTGCAGCAGATCACCTATCTGCGAGGGATTTCAGGTCCCTTGGTCTAAGAAGCCTGGAGGCTCCTCCACACAGAGGGACAGGTACAGCACGGAGAAGCTATAGGTACCTAAGGCCCGAGTCGCAAGCCATACAGGCGTAGTACACGGCCAGCTCAGGGACGTGGGCTATCACACCACTAAAGGGGGAGATAGTCAGCAAGGGCGAAGAGAGAACGGTAGGCCTACCCACTCTCCCTGACCAGTGGAGCTCGCCCGAATGCCCTCAGACACCCAGGTCTATTCCTACCCTGTACTCCTGGTGGGTCAGTGATAATATCTGCAGTAAAAGACCCTGGACTGCATTATTGGACTCTGTGTGATTTCTGCTGCGCCTGCACCATCACCCCCAGTATCCTATTACACTGCCCTGAGGCTACACTCTTCCCGTGGGGAGTTATCCTATCCCTGTGTTGCACATCTACATCAGCCTCAGCGGTCTGCCTTGCAGCGGCGGTCCTCCCTGACAGATGAGCCGAAGTCAAGTCCAATGAACTCAGCTCACCTCATGCATGTCACTGACAGAGTGGGAAAATTCTCCTGCGCTCAGCGCTTCAGCAGGAGAATTCTCTCACGCTCACCGCATGCGCAGGAGAATTCTCCCACGCTGTCAGTGACGTGCATGAGGTGAGCTGAGTTCATTGTCGGCTCATCTGGATGCCGTCACAGCCAGACACTGAGGAGCGCAAGCATACCTGCGCTTCTCAGTCTCTGCGGCATGGCAAGCTGGATGGCAGCTTTCGGCTTCGGTCCAGCCTGTCATCTCGATGAAGCAGAGCTGGAGCTGTCCTGGGAACCATGGAAAGGTAAGGATGATGTTGCTTTATTATTTTACTTTTATTGCAGAAGACATTGGCTTCAGCTGGAATGGGCGATACAGTAAGTATGGTTTAATTTAGAACAATAAAGAATTGCGTGTTTATTTCAATTAAAGGACTTTATCCTGGGTCTTTGACTATGGGGTTAGTAATGGGGGTGTCTTATAGACGACTCTCCATTACTAACCTGGGCTTGATGTCAGCTGGCATTATAAGCTGACATCAACCCCAGCCCTATTACCCCACTGCCACCGCTACAGGGCAGTGGGAAGAGCGAGGCTAAGTGCCAGAATTGGTGCATCCTATGGATGCGCCATTTCTGGGGTGGCTGACGGCTGGTGTTTCTAGCCTGGGAGGGGGCCAATATTCATGGCACCCTTTCTGGGCTATTAATATCAGCCTCCAGCTGTCTGCCTAGCCTTTGCTAGCTATTAAAATAGGGGGACCCCACGTCATTTTTTTGGGGGGTCCCCCATTTTAATAGCTAGTAAAGGCTAGGTATTCAGCTGGGGGCAGATATTAGTAGCTTGGGAAGCTCCGTGGGTATTACCCCCTTCCCAGGCTTCAAACATCTGCCCCAGCCGTCTACTTAACCTCAGCTAGAGACTAAAATTACGGGGAACCCCACGCCAATTTTTTTTTTAATAAATCCTATATTTTAACACTAAATGACAAGTACAGTAACCAACACTGTCACTGTACTTATTATATATGTGACTGACATGTTTCTATCTATCTAATCTATGTGTGAAGCTCTATTCTTTCTGTTGTAAATTGTCGGGTACCGGTGTATGCGCTGATGAATTGCCGGCTTTTCATGTTTCACTGTGAGCACTGTTCCCATCGATTTGGGCAACCACCTCCCCCAATACATTCTACATTATTGTTAGTTGTTTTCCTTCATGTAGAATTAACCTGCAAGGAAAGAAAGGGTTTATTTTCATTCCGATATTTGTGTCCCATTGACTTGCATTGGTTTCCGGTATCGGAATCGGCGATATCCGATACTTTTTGAGTATCGGCCCAATCCAATCCGATCCGATATTTCCTGATATCGGAAGGTATCGCTCAACACTATTTATTACATATTTAAGAATTTTTGCTCTATTATTGCTGTGCTTGTGCTCCCTTTCCCTTTCTGTTTTCCCATCCTACTCTTTCCCGCAATGGTACTTAACAATTGAGAGTCAATGTTGTTTCAGCTGTGGTCCTCTATGAGCAAGTTTTAGAAGATTCTGTTGTTTGAAAAGAAGATGCATCTTTATCCTGATTGGTGAACTAGAGCTAATGAAGGGAATATTTCTGCATAAAAGCCCCAGTTTCGCCAAAGTCCGGGGTAGTCCGTGCACAGCAAGTCACCAGTGTCCTGCCAGCCCACCCTCTTTTTGTTGCGATGCCTATTAGTTGGCTAAAGCTGGCAAGACTTGGTCCAGTTTTGATAGTCACAGTTGATTATTTATTTGATTACTGACAGATTAATGTATTCCATGGTTTTTAATATTTATGGACTTATTAATTAATGTTTTAACCTTTAATAAACATGGTGAGTCTATTCTTTATCCAAACTAACCTAGTCTAGTCTTTTTTTATTAATAGGTTAAAGAGAACCTGTCACCAGCATTTCCAGCATAATGCAGGAAGAGAGACCCTGATGCCAGCGATGTCACTTTCTGGGCTGCTTGCTGTCGTTTTGATAAAATCACTGTTTTATCAACAGGAAATTATCACTAGTAGACTAGTAAACCTGCTGCCTGTTAGTCCTCCATATTTATGAGCTCTGTATAAATCTGCCCCACACCACTGATTGGCAGCTTTCTGCCTATGCACAGTGTACACAGAAATCTGCCAATCAGTGATGTGGGCGGGGTTATACATGGTTCAGCATTCTGAGCTATGCTAGATCTGCAGCAGAGAAAACAGTGATTTAAAAACTGCAGCAAGCAGGCCAGTAAATGAAATATCCCTGGAATTAGGGTCTCTGCCCCTTCATCATGCTGCTCTCAGATGGGGTAGCAGAAACCTGGTGACAAATTCATTTTTGTTGGGTTTTGTGCCACCATGCTTGTAGTACTGACAATTAGCTGGTAATGTAAAGTGCACGTGACTAGCCCAGGGGGATAAGGGGGAAACTCGGTACCCGGGCCTTTACCCTCTTGGGATGTCACGGCAGTCGGCTCCCGGGCCCGTACCCTGGGGTCACTCTTTAAAAGGGGTTTGTTAACAGTTTTTGTCTCGTGACGCCACCTGTGGTTTCCGGTAATGGGTACCGGCACTGCGTCAGTCCTCTGGAGCAGATGTTAGGGCAGCTGGGTTGGTGCAGCTCTCCACAGGCAGGGCACAGCTCCAGGGCAGTGTAGGTGCAGATGGTGATGCTGGGCGTTGTAGTGCAGGGGCGGTAGCGTGGTATAAATAACTGATAGAAACAGTGGAGTGCAGTCATCCGAGTTTACTCACAGTTCTTTAGGTTCCTCGGGCACACTGTCCAGGTGTCAGCCTCCTGCGTCGCATTGCGTTTGCCACGCAGGGGTTCAGCACTCCCTCAAGTATATCAGAAGCATTTAACAGGACCTCCATTCTTTATGTTTCTTCCTTAGCCGACTTCCCGCACTGGGTCTTCTCCCTCCTGCCCTGCGCCCCGCCACACAAAGTCCCGATCGGGTACTCTGAGATCCCTCTGGGCAACTTGTAGTTCCCGGACCTTACTTGGTGCCCTTCACGGCGGCTTAGGTGTGGTTGTGGCAACTGCACCATGGAAGTGCAGAAGCCTCCGGTTTTCCAGCCGAGACCTGGAGTACTCGGCTAGTCCAGGGACCGGTTCCCTTCTTGCG
The DNA here is from genome assembly GCF_046119375.1 of Phyllobates terribilis. Classification (NCBI taxonomy): domain Eukaryota; kingdom Metazoa; phylum Chordata; class Amphibia; order Anura; family Dendrobatidae; genus Phyllobates; species Phyllobates terribilis. Next base: position 800,438,609 of record NW_027362763.1, on the reverse strand, counting down.
GCCTGATCCTTCTGATGCCTAGCAGATTCGGGCGTACGGGTGCCGTCCTACACTCACCGTACCCCCTGGGATCCCTTCAGTTACCAGAGCCTTCCTCCCTGACTCCCCTCTCACTACTGGGCCTCTCTTACTAGGCCCCACTCTGGAGCAGAGCTCCTGAAGAGACTCTGCTCCCCTCCTCTTCTCCTCTCTCTCCTTACTCCTCACTGCACTAACTAAGATGGCTTCCCTTTATATATACAGTACAGACCAAAAGTTGGACACACCTTCTCATTTAAAGATTTTTCTCTATTTTCATGACTTTGAAAATTGTACATTCACACTGAAGGCATCAAAACTATGAATTAACACATGTGGAATTATATACTTAACAAAAAAGTGTGAAACAACTGAAAATATGTCTTATATTCTAGGTTCTTCAAAGTAGCCACCTTTTGCTTTGATGACTGCTTTGCACACTCTTGGCATTCTCTTGATGAGCTTCAAGAGGTAGTCACCGGAAATGGTTTTCACTTCACAGGTGTGCCCTGTCAGGTTTAATAAGTGGGATTTCTTGCCTTATAAATGGGGTTGGGACCATCAGTTGTGTTGTGCAGAAGTCTGGTGGATACACAGCTGATATTCCTACTGAATAGACTGTTAGAATTTGTATTATGGCAAGAAAAATGCAGCTAAGTAAAGAAAAACGAGTGGCCATCATTACTTTAAGAAATGAAGGTCAGTCAGTTCGAAAAATTGGGCAAGCTTTGAAAGTGTCCCCAAGTGCAGTTGCAAAAACCATCAAGAGCTACAAAGAAACTGGCTCACATGAGGACCGCCCCAGGAAAAGGAAGACCAAGAGTCACCTCTGCTTCTGAGGATAAGTTTATCCGAGTAATCAGCGTCAGAAATCGCAGGTTAACAGCAGCTTAGATTAGAGACCAGGTCAATGCCACACAGAGTTCTAGCAGCAGACACATCTCTACAACAACTGTTAAGAGGAGACTTTGTGCAGCAGGCCTTCATGGTAAAATAGCTGCTAGGAAACCACTGCTAAGGATAGTCAACAAGCAGAAGAGACTTGTTTGGGCTAAAGAACACAAGGAATGGACATTAGATCAGTGGAAATCTGTGCTTTGGTCTGATGAGTCCAAATTTGAGATCTTTGGTTCCAACCACCGTGTCTTAGTGAGACGCAGAATAGGTGAACGGATGGACTCTACATGCCTGCTTCCCACTGTGAAGCATGGAGGAGGAGATGTGATGGTGTGGGGGTGCTTTGCTGGTGACACTGTGGGGGATTTATTCAAAATTGAAGGCATACTGAACCAGCACGGCTATCACAGCATCTTGCAGCGGCATGCTATTCCATCCGGTTTGCGATTAGTTGGACCATCATTTATTTTTCAACAGGACAATGACCCCAAACACACCTCCAGGCTGTGTAAGGGCTATTTGACCAAGAAGGAGAGTGATAGGGTGCTACGCCAGATGACCTGGCCTCCACAGTCACCAGACCTGAACCCAATCGAGATGGTTTGGGTTGAGCTGGACCGCAGAGTGAAGGCAAAAGGGCCAACAAGTGCTAAGCATCTCTGGGAACTCCTTCAAGATTGTTGGAAGACCATTTCCGGTGACTACCTCTTGAAGCTCATCAAGAGAATGCCAAGAGTGTGCAAAGCAGTCATCAAAGCAAAAGGTGGCTACTTTGAAGAGCCTAGAATATAAGACATATTTTCAGTTGTTTCACACTTTTTTGTTAAGTATATAATTCCACATGTGTTAATTCATAGTTTTGATGCCTTCAGTGTGAATGTACAATTTTCATAGTCAAGAAAATACAGAAAAATCTTTAAATGAGAAGGTGTGTCCAAATTTTTGGTCTGTACTGTATATTCTCTAAGTGCTCCCCTGTCCTGCGTCCTCCACCCACACCCACTACTGGGTTCCCCCTCACTTCTGGTTCCCCCCACTCCAGCCAGGGACAGGGCAGCAAAAGAAGTGCATAATGCCCTTTCCAGCAGGCCCGGAGTAGTGTTGAGTACAGGTGTTGGGGTCCCGGGCAGTGCTCCATCCTTACCTGAGAGAAGGAGATGCCACACCTCTCGGTCCTGCACTCACCGTACCCCCTGGGATCCCTTCAGATACCGGAGCCTTCCTCCCTGACTCCCCTCTCACTACTGGGCCTCTCTTACTAGGCCCAACTCCGGAGCAGAGCTCTTGAAGAGACTCTGCTCCCCTCCCTCCTGTTCTCCTCTCTCTCCTTACTACTCACTGCACTAACTAACTAAGATGGCTTCCCTTTATATATATATCAGTGTCCTGCCAACCCACCCTCTTTTTGTTGCGATGCCTATAAGTTGGCTAAAGCTGGCAAGACTTGGTCCATTTTTGATAGTCACAGTTGATTATTTATTTGATTACTGACAGATTAATGTATTCCATGGTTTTTAATATTTATGGACTTATTAATTAATGTTTTAACCTTTAACCCCTTAAGCCCCGGAGCATTTTCCGTTTTTACATTTTCGTTTTTTGCTCCCCTTGTTCCCAGAGCCATAGCGTTTTTATTTTTTGGTCAATATGGCCATGTGAGGGCTTATTCTTTGCGGGACGAGTTGTACTTTTCAACGACATTACTAGTTTTACCATATCATGTACGGGAAAACGGAAAAAAAAATTCCAATTGCGGTGAAATTGCAAAAAAAGTGCAATACCACAGTTTATTTTTTTTTTTTACCACGTTCACTGAATGCTAAAACTGACCTGCCATTCTGATTCTCCAGGTCATTACGAGTTCGTCGACACCAAACATGTATAGGTTCTTTTTTATTTAAGTGGTGAAAAAAAATTCCAAAATTTGGTTAAAAAAATAAATAAAAAAATAGCGCCATTTTCTAAGACCCGTAGCGTCTCCAGTTTTTGGGATCTGGGGCTGGGTGAGGGCTTATTTTTTGCGCACCAAGCTGAAGTTTTTATTGATAACATTTTGGGGTAGATACGATGCTTTGATCGCCCGTTATTGCATTTTATTGCAATGCTGCGGGGACCAAAAAACGTAATTCTGGCGTTTAGAATTTTTCTCTCGTTACGCCTGTTACCGATCGGATTAATTATTTTTTATATTGATAGATCGGGCGATTCTGAACACGTAGATACCAAATATGTCTATGTGGGTTGTTTTTTTTATTATTTTATTTTGAATGAGGCGAAAGGGGGGTGATTTAAACTTTTATATTTTTTTAATTTTTTTTATATTTTTAAAAACTTTTTTTTTTCACTTTTTGCATGCTTCAATAGTCTCCATAGGAGACTAGAAGCAGCAATTAACTGATCACCTCTGCATGCAGCAGAAATGGTCCTGTGCTATGAGCGCCGACCACTAGGTGGCGCTCATAGCGACCAGATCATGACAACCACAGGCGTCTGCTGCAGACCCTGGGTTGTCATGCCCACCCATCGGGGACCCGCGATCACGTGACGGGGTCGCCGGTGGGCGGGGCTTAGGATGCGCTTCCAGGAAGCGCGCGTTAAATGCCGCTGTCGGAGATTGACAGCGGCATTTAACATGTTAACAGCCGCGGGTGGATCGCGATTCCACCCGCGGCTGTTGCGGGCACATGTCAGCTGTAAGAATCAGCTGACATGTGCTCGGTTCAGTGAGGGCTCAGTGCAGCAGCCCTCACTGAACAGGTGGGAGGCCAAATGTGCGTACTAAGACGTCATGCGTTGTTAAGGGGTTAATAAACATGGTGAGTCTATTCTTTATCCAAACTAACCTAGTCTAGTCTTTTTTTATTAATAGGTTAAAGAGAACCTGTCACCAGGTTTTGGTCACCTAATTTGAAAGCAGCATAATGCAGGAAGAGAGACCCTGATGCCAGCGATGTCACTTTCTGGGCTGCTTGCTGTAATTTTGATAAAATCACTGTTTTATCAACAGGAAATTATCACTAGTAGACTAGTAAACCTGCTGCCTGTTAGTCCTCCATATTTATGAGCTCTGTATAAATCTGCCCCCCACCACTGATTGGCAGCTTTCTGCCTATGCACAGTGTACACAGAAATCTGCCAATCAGTGATGTGGGTGGGGTTATACATGGTTCAGCATTCTGAGCTATGCTAGATCTGCAGCAGAGAAAACAGTGATTTAAAAACTGCAGCAAGCAGCCCAGTAAATGAAATATCTCTGGAATTAGGGTCTCGGCCCCTTCATCATGCTGATCTCAGATGGGGTAGAAGAAACCTGGTGACAAATTCATTTTAAGTTAATTGGTTGTATTTTTGTTGGGTTTTGTGCCACCATGCTTGTAGTACTGACAATTAGCTGGTAATGTAAAGTACATGTGACTAGTCCATGGGGATATGGGGGAGACTCGGTACCCGGGCCTTTACCCTCTTGGGATGTCACGGCAGTCGGCTCCCGGGCCCGTACCCTGGGGTCACTCTTTAAAAGGGGTTTGTTAACAGTTTTTGTCTCGTGACGCCACCTGTGGTTTCCGGTAATGGGTACCGGCGCTGCGGCAGTCCTCTGGAGCAGATGTTAGGGCAGCTGGGTTGGTGCAGCTCTCCACAGGCAGGGCACAGCTCCAGGGCAGTGTAGGTGCAGATGGTGATGCAGGGCGTTGTAGTGCAGGGGCGGTAGCGTGGTAGAAATAACTGACAGAAACAGTGGAGTGCAGTCATCCGATTTTACTCACAGTTGTTTAGGTTCCTCGGTACACTGTCCACGTGTCAGCCTCTCGCGTCGCATTGCGTTTGCCAGGCAGGGGTTCAGCACTCCCTCAAGTATATCAGAAGCACTTAACAGGACCCCCTTTCTTTATGTTCCTTCCTTAGTTGACTTCCCGCGCTGGGTATTCTCCCTCCTACCCTTCGCCCCGCCACACAAAGTCCCGATTGGGTACTCTGAATTCCCTCTGGGCAACTTGAAGTTCCCGGACCTTACTTGGTGCCCTTCACGGCGGCTTAGGTGCAGTTGTGGCAACTGCACCATGGGAGTGCAGAAGCCTCCGGTTTTCCAGCCGAGACCTGGAGTACTCGGCTAGTCCAGGGACCGGTTCTCTTCTTGCAGCCTGATCCCTCTGATGCCTGGCAGATTCGGGCGTAAGGGTGCCGTCCTGCACTCACCGTACCCCCTGGGATCCCTTCAGTTACCGGTGCCTTCCTCCCTGACTCCCCTCTCACTACTGGGCCTCTCTTACTAGGCCCCACTCCAGAGCAGAGCTCCTGAAGAGACTCTGCTCCCCTCCTCTTCTCCTCTCTCTCCTTACTCCTCACTGCACTAACTAACTAAGATGGCTTCCCTTTATATATATATTCTCTAAGTGCTCCCCTGGTCTGCGTCCTCCACCCACACCCACTACTGGGTTCCCCTTCACTTCTGGTTCCCCCCACTCCAGCTAGGGACAGAGCAGCAAAAGAAGTGCATAATGTCCTTCCAGCCGCCTGGAGTAGTGTAGTGTTGAGTGCAGGTGTTGGGGTCCCGGGCAGTACTCCATCCTTACCTGAGAGAAGGAGATGCCACACCTCTGGGTGAGGTGCAGTACCTCTGTGGTGACTGAACCCTCAGGGGCGCCACATTCCCCCCCGACAAAACACAGCACGTCCGTGGGCTGGAACAGAGTAAAACACGGTATATTACAGACATACTATTTTTAGAATGCATTCGCACAGAAGATAACAAACAAACACTTTCTTCCCTTTATGGGGGGCACTTTTTCTTGAACGTTACTGGTAATAACGCGCCCCCGGGGCAATGGGGTGCTCGGCATCCGGGCCTATGGATGCTGGTGGGGGATATGTCACAGTGGCTGGCCCTGTCCGTGGCCCAGGGCGGTCAACCAAAAAGGGGATTGGAACTTGGATAGAGATAAAAATAAAATAAATAGTTTGTGACGCCACCTGTGGTACCTGGTAAGGATTACCAGCGCTGCTGCAGACCTCCGGGGGGTGATGGGATGGCAGCTGGGATGTTTCTGCTTCCCACAGGTGGAGCGGGTCCCCGGGGCAGTGTGGAGTTTGATGGTGGTGATGCTGGGACTTGTAGTGCAGGCGGATGGCGTAGCAGGAGTAACTGACAGAGACAGGGGAATCGCTTCAATACCTTTACTGGTGCGGATGTCAGGTACGGTCCAGGGTACTCAGTAGGGTGGGTGCACTTCAGGACTTCTCTCCAGTGAGCGGGTATAAGGCCTCCTGGTCTGTGTCTCCCTCTCTGTATGCTCTTGGCCAGCCTGCAACTGGGCCTAGCTTATGTGTCGTGCTGTTCCTTCACCTGTCGCTCGGTAGTAGGACCTTCTGCTGGTAACCACTCTCCCTGGACGCTGGGGCCTTGTGATTCCTGGTCCTGTAATGGGTCTAGCTTCAGGTCTGCCAGGGACTTGTAGTTCTCCTGGAATGCCGGTGATCCCTACTGGGTATAAAAGTACCCTGTAGGCGCAGACCCGGTGTCCGGTTTGTATATCGGGGTGAGCCTATGATGCTCCTCTGCCCCCTACAATTCCTTTCTGCTCTCCTCTTGCCGTCGGCCACACTCGGGGCCCTCAGAACTCAGCAGCAGACGAGTTGCGTCTTCGCTGCTCTCAGCGTCAGCACGCTCTCAGACTCTCTCTCTGTCTGACTCCTTCTGGCTGGCTACCTGGCTTCACCCTCCATATATATATCCCTAACGGGCTCCCTCTGGTGGTATGAGGTGGAAGGGTGAAGGTGTTTGTATGTAGTGAGGGCCTCTTGTAGAGAAGTCTGTCCATGCACCCTTGGTCCTGTGGTACCTGTTGTAGCAGGGTGCCACATTCCCCCCCTAGCACAATTCAGTACTCCTGGACTGAAGCATTTTCTAACAGGTTAACAACGATAACAACAATCATAACAATTATAATAACATTAATTAAGTTACAGTAAGTCCCGTAACCTGGTGTCCATTTCACCGAAGAAAGAACATGAGGGACCCGCCTGAAAACCCTCAACATAGGCCCTGGTCGTGGCTACAGGGCATAAGTGATCCAGGTGCTGGACCACGTCTTCGGCCACGCCAAACGGGTTTTTGTTCTGTGGTCTAATAAGGGGGCACTTTTGATGAGTGCAACTATTTATATGGACAGTTTTTGGCTGCTCACAGTCCTCAGCTTACAAGTCTCTGTATACCCTTACGGGTAACTAAAGGCACATTTAATTTCAGTTTACACAATAAACAATAACAGTAGCAATACCCACTGGGTAACTATTTACAATTTAGGCACTTCCTGCTTATTCCCTAAACCGGGCAGGGATTTGTCCTTGTGTGCTGCGTGTGGACCTTCGTAGCACTGGAGTGTCACTAGTGTCTGTGCATACCCTTTCTGTTAATCTAGCAGGTGTACGTGCTGGTAGATTATAGAACTGCCTTAATCTCTCTATGGGACTGGCAAGTACACGGTCCACTGGGCCTGCAGGCTCTGCTTCAACTGGTGCTTCTCTTCTTTCTGGGGACTCTTCCTGTTCCTGAGCAGGCTCTTCCGGGACACTTACAGGTTCTTCTGGTTGTTGATAGAAGTGTATCACCGGTACTATAACTGCTCCATCCAGTTGAGGCCAGTCTGCAGGGAAATCTCCTAGAACTGTGTGAAGCACCTATTCCTTGGGTTCTTCCGGTGCTATAGGAGGTACTTCTTGCTCTGTTGTCTTCAGTAGACCTGGGCACACTTTCAGATGGTCTCTTGAGACTGTTGCAGTTGTTTTACCTCCATCTTTGCTAATCAGGCAGGTTTTACTGTTGTCAAACTTGGAGTTCAACACTGTGTAGGGCTCTCTTTCCCACTGGTCATCGAGCTTGTGACTTCTTCTCTTCCGCTTTAGCACTATCTCTCCAGGTGCCAAGGGTTCTGCTGGTGCAAGTTTATTGTACTGTTCTTCTTGTTTTTCCCTTACTCTCCTGTACTGCTCTTGCCAATTTGTATCCCAGTCTTCAGTGGACATATCTGCTTCCGGTTCTACCACTCCGAGTTCCAAGTCCATGGGCAACTTTCCGGGTCTTGCTCTCATGAGGTACGCTGGAGTACAATTAGTAGAACTCACAGGTATGTGATTGTACAGATCTACCAGGTCAGGTAGTTTGTCTGGCCACTGATTTCTTTCTTCCAAGGGTAAGGTTTTCAGCAGGTCTATAACGATGTTGTTCATTTTCTCACACAACCCATTGGTCTGAGGGTGATACGGCGTAGTCCGGATCTTTTTGCATCCGTACAGGTGGCAGAATACTTTAAACAGCTCGGCTTCAAAGGCAGGGCCTTGATCCATCAGCACTTTGTCCGGGTATCCATGGGGCCTGCAGAAGTATGCTTGGAACGTTCTTGCTGCAGTTTCTGCTGTCATATCCTTGACAAGGGCTACCACCAGGAACCGGGAATAATGATCCACCATGGTCAGTGCATAGGAGTAGCCTGACCTGCTGGGTGACAGCTTGACGTGATCCAGAGCGACGATCTCCAGGGGCTGGGTTGTCTTGATGGACTGCAAGGGTGCTTTCTGGCTGCCGTAGTCTTTTCTTCTGAGGCTACAGGGCACACAATTCCGGCACCACCTGTCTATGGAGCTCCGCATTCCAACCCAGTAGAACCGGTCCTTCAGCAGGGTTTCCAGCTTCTTCCAGCCAAAGTGACCTGCTTGATCGTGGCAGGTCTCCAACACCATCTGGATATCCGTTCTGGGTACAACAATCTGCCACACCATTTCATGGGTCTTGGGGTTGACATATTTTCTGCACAGCTTCTCTCTATAGATGAACAGCGGGCTTCTCTCATTCCACAGTTGCTTGGCTTGTGGAGGAGCATCCTTCTCCAGGTGAGAACCTTCCTGGGTGATCAGTCTTTTGATAAGGCTGACAACCGGATCACTGTCCTGGGTCTCCTTCCAACTGTGGTGGGGTAGAGGATTCAGCGTCCTTCCCTAACGTCTTCTGGTGACGTGTTGCTTTTGGACCACTCTGCTTCGGTGGAAAGCAGGTAATTCAACTTCCTCAAAATCATCCACTTCATCCTCGGTGTCAGACTGGTGGGGCATCCTTGACAGGGCATCAGCATTGGTGTTCTTGTGACCTGCCCGGTACTTGATGGTGAACTGTTAATTTGACAGTCTGGCCACCCAACTCTGTTCCATGGCTCCCAACCTGGCTGTCTCCAGGTGTGTCAAGGGATTGTTGTCAGTAAAAGCTATAAACTTAGTTGATGCAAGGTAATGCTTGAACCTTTCGGTGATAGCCCAGACCAAGGCCAGGAACTCCAGCTTGAAGGAGCTGTAATTCTCCGGGTTCCTCTCAGTAGGGCGTAGCTTCCTGCTGGCATATGCAATTACCTTCTCTCTTCCATTCTGCTTCTGGGACAACACAGCTCCTAGTCCCTCATTGCTGGCGTCGGTGTACAGCAGGAAAGGCTGGCTGTAATCAGGGTAAGCCAGGATTTCTTCACCAGTCAGGATTTCCTTCATTACTGCAAAGGATTTGGCCTGTTCTTTGCCCCACTGGAATGGGGGACTCTTTCCTCTTTTGGACTGTCCTACGAGGAGGTCTTGTAGAGGTGCTACCTTTTTGGCATAGTCCTTTATGAACCTCCTGTAGTACCCGACCAGTCCCAGGAATTGCCGTACTTCTTTGATGCTTCTCGGTTCAGGCCACTTCTGGATGGCAGTAACTTTCTCCGGGTCTGGTGCTACTCCCTCTGAGCTGACTATGTGCCCCAGGTACTGAACCTTCTGTTGAGCAAGTGGCATTTAGAAGACTTTAGTTTCATCCCATACCAGGACTATGATTCAAATACCTCCGCCAGGTGCTTCAGATGGTCCTCATACGTCCTCGAGTACACGATAACGTCATCCAGGTACAGCAGCACTGTCTCGAAGTTCCGATGTCCCAAGCAACACTCCATCAGCCTCTGGAACGTTCCGGGTGCATTGCAGAGTCCAAACGGCATACTGTTGAACTCGACACAGTCCCATCGGGGTGGTGAAGGCCGTCTTCTCCCGGTCTTCCTGAGCAACAGAGATTTGCCAGTACCCGCTAGTGAGATCCAGTGTAGAGAAGTAATTGGCAGATTTTAGTGCAGCCAGGGATTCCTCTATACGGGGCAAAGGGTATGCATCTTTATGTGTTATGCGATTAATCTGTCTATAATCTACACACATCCTCATGCTACCGTCCTTTTTCCTGACCAGGACCAGGGGAGCTGCCCAAGGGCTACAGCTATCCCTTACTACCCCTGCCTTTTTCATGTCATGTAACATTTCCTTGGCTTTCTGATAATGTGCTGGTGGTATGGGTCGGTAACGCTCCTTAATGGGTGGATGGTTACCGGTGGGTATGTGGTGTTGTACCCCTTTAACCCTTCCAAAGCCAAGTGGGTGTTTACTAAACACTTGTTCATATTCCTGAACCACTCTGTGAACACCGTGTTTCTGATGGACAGGAGTGGCGTTAGTCCCAACATGGAGCTGTTGACACCAATCCTCCAGCTGAGCTTCGGAGTCATTGTCCTCCACTGTATCTGGTGGGGTCAAGGATTCCACTGTGTGTATGGCATCATTATTCACAGTATACAATCTAGCAACAGTGGCATACCTTGGCAATTTGACTTCCTCCTCCCCACAATTTAGGAGTCGTACGGGCACCCTCCCGTTGCGTACGTCAACTACCCCTCTAGCAGTTAGGAGTGTAGGTCTTTGCTCTGAGCTAATGGGCTCCACTACCGCCTGGTAGTTCTGTCCCTCGAGACCTATTGCTGCCCTACACCAAATCAGCATTTCACTCATCGAGGGAATCACAATGAGTATCGGGTCTGTCACCCATACATTACCAATCTCACCACCTGTTAGTTTTACCTGTTGCTGGTACAGGAGGGCTCGAATCTCTCTCTGGAGCACCTTCCTCTGCCCTGGTTTGGCCGTGTCAGCAATTTGTTGGAGCAAAAACACCACTTCTCCCAAACAGTTACCAACAATATTTGTACCAAGTATCATATACAAGTCTGTATCACCAGGGTTAGATTCCACTACAATCAGTCCTTGGTCCTTTAGTTCTGCTCTCCCCACCTTCACGGTCGCGTCCTTAACCCCTACTAGGTTAAGAGGAAGGCCGCTAGAGGCATACACAGAGAGGTTCGGGGTTGGCGGGTGGAGTTCATCTATGGACCAGTACCTTTTGTAGAGGACATCAGGTATGATGGTTACCTGTGAGCCGGTGTCCAGTAACGCAGGTGTTGCTATGCCGTCCAGCACGATGGACAGGAAAGGCCTTCCTCCTACGAACCGGTGGTACCAGCTTGATGGGCCTGGTTGATTTACTCCTGGGTTTCGGCCCTCGGCCCCAGGGTTTGCCCGTTTAAAGGACAGCTCCGCGCTGTGTGGCCTGCCTTGTGGCAGCGGTAGCAAATGAAGTCTCCTGGAGGGCGACGTTGGTCGTTGGTCCTCCCACGGGGTGGCGTTGTCCTCCTCCGGGGTGACGTTGTCCTCCTACGGGGTGGCATAGTCCTCTTTCTTCTCCTCATCCAGGGGACATCCTCAGGGCTGTCGGCGAGTAGGATCCTTCCTTCCGTCTGTAGCTGCAGGATGCTCAGGACAGTGGCCAGGGTTTTACTTAGCTGGTGCACTTCAGAGCGCAGGCTGTCCAGCTCGCTAGGGGGCACTGTTTCAGCCGTCAATGAAGGAGCAGTGGGAGCTGCGGGCACTGGGGTGGCCCCACCCTGGTAACACTGGATAGCAGTCCCTGATGTTTCCAGGTGCTGTAGACCCTTAATAGCCATGTCCATCAGGGTGTCAAAGGTGGCGTCTGGATGATCTAAAGCCCACCACCGTACAGTTGTGCTCTCCTCCTGGGACCTCAACCCCCGGATGAACTGTACCGTCAGCATTTTATTCTCATCTTGTATGCTGGCTTGACTAACCTGTTTCAGGGCCCGCAGGGCTTCCTGTAAGCGCCAGGCATAGTCCCGGATACTGTCCTCAGGTTTCTGGGTACAGTGGTAGAACCTCATCCGGAGATCTGGCTCAGTGCGGTTTCCAAAGACAGTTTGCAGTCTCTTTAAGATGATGGATACTGATTCCTGGTCTGCGGCTGGCCAGGTTTCAACTTCCCGCTCTGCGGCACCAGTCAATTGTCCCAGCACAACAGCGGCTCTTTAGCTTACCAGTCATAGAATACATGTCCAGTACACCGTATATTTTCCTTTTGAACCCAGACAGGGTGTCTGGTTTACCATCATACTGGGGAAGCCATTTCACTCCAGGGATATACAGCAGGGCCATGGGTATCAGCGGAGTCACGACCCCTGCTGGTGCGGCGGCCGCTCCGGCCTGTGCAGCGCCGGGTACAAGTTGGGCATCAGGAGCGGTAACCGGTGCTCAGGCGGCTTGCTGGTCGTCGGCCATGGTTGCGCCCCCCTAGTAAACCGTAGCCTACCTTCTTTACTTGGATCAGGTAGGCCGCAGCTCCACAGGTGACGGTCTTCTTCCAGGACCTTGCGTCTCCCTCGCGGCTGACGTCATAGCGTGCACTTGACAACGGTCTTCTTCTAGGACCTGACGCTTCCTGGTTCGGCGTCAAGGTGCGAGGCGGGGCCAGGGCTTGGCGCGCTTCCAGCGGTTACGCCTCTCCGATTCTCGCGGTTACGCCCCTTTTCTTCCCGTGCGGCGACAGGAAAATGGCGGATAATGGCGGGAAACCTCGGGAATGGCGGGAAATCTTCACCACAGTAAGTGTTACAGTCTTTTAAGGCGCACAGTACCTGGTGGCAACGGGCACGGAATCCTGTTCGTGACGCCAGAAGTTGACGCGCCCCCGGAACAATGGGGTACTCGGCATCCGGGCCTATGGATGCTGGTGGGGGATATGTCACAGTGGTTGGCCTGGTCCGTGGCCCAGGGCGGTCAACCAAAAAGGGGATTGGAACTTGGATAGAGATAAAAATAAAATAAATAGTTTGTGACGCCACCTGTGGTACCTGGTAAGGATTACCAGCGCTGCTGCAGACCTCCAGGGGGTGATGGGATGGAACAGGCCCCCGGGGAAGTGTGGAGTTTGATGGTGGTGATGCTGGGACTTGTAGTGCAGGCGGATGGCGCAGCAGGAGTAACTGACAGAGACAAGGGATTCGCTTCAATACCTTTACTGGTGCGGATGTCAGGTACGGTCCAGGGTACTCAGTAGGGTGGGTGCATTTCAGGATTTCTCCCCAGTGAGCGGGTATAAGGCCTCCTGGTCCGTGTCTGCCTCTCTGTATGCTCCTGGCCAGCCTGCAACTGGGCCTAGCTTATGTGTCGTGCTGTTCCTTCACCTGTCGCTCGGTAGTAGGTAGTGCTGGTAACCACTCTCCCTGGATGCTGGGGCCTTGTGGTTCCTGGTCCTGTAATGGGTCTAGCTTCAGGTCTGCCAGGGACTTGTAGTTCTCCTGGAATGCCGGTGATCCCTACTGGGTATAAAAGGACTTTGTAGGCGCGGACCCGGTGTCCGATTTGTATATCGGGGTGAGCCTATGATGCTCCTCTGCCCCCTACAACTCCTCTCTCCTCTCCTCTTGCCATCGGCAACACTCGGGGCCCTCAGAACCCAGCAGCAGATGAGCTGCGTCTTCGCTGCTCTCAGCGTCAGCACGCTCTCAGACTCTCTCTGTCTGACTCCTTCTGGCTGGCTGCCTGGCTCCACCCTCCATATATATATATCCCTAACGGGATCCCTCTGGTGGTATGAGGTGGAAGGGTGGAGGTGTTTGTATGTAGTGAGGGCCTCTTGTGGAGAAGTCCGTCCATGCACCCTTGGTCCTGTGGTACCTGTTGTAGCAGGGTGCCACAGTTACATTTATCAAAAACATTATAAAACTTTTTAAATAACATTTTCCTATTCACTTATAAAACATTCTTCTCAAAGTTACAGTGAGTCCCATAACCAGGTGTCCATCTCACTGGTGAAGGTGCAATTTGAGCAGCATGAGGGACCCGTCTGAAAACCCTCAACGTAGGCCCTGGGCATGGCTACAGGGCATAAGTGATCCAGGTGTTGGACCACGTCTTCGGCCACGCCAAACGAGTTTTTGTTCAGTGGTCTTTTAATATAAAACCAATAGGGGGCACTTTAATAAGTGCAACTATGTACAACGGAAAGTTTTTCGGTTATTCACCGTTCATAACCTACAGTCTTTATACCCTCACGGGTAACTATAGGCACACATTATTTTCAGTTCACACAAAAACAAACAAATTTTCTCTACTGTACCCTTACGGGTAACTATTGTACAATGTCCAGTCCCACCTATTGTTACTTAGTAGTGGTGTCCTCGCCTGGGGGGGGGTACTCCTGGTTTTTGCCGACTGACCCAGCCGGGTCATCAGCCTCAGGCTGCAGGGGCATGTCCTCTTCCTTCTCGACCATACGATGTACTTGGAAGGCATACCACCCGCGTTCCCCGTGGTGTCTGGTGTAAGTGACACGGTCACCGGGATACAGGCTTCTGTTGGGATGGCCATGAGTATCACTGGAGTCACGACCCCTGCTGGTGGGGCGGCCGCTCCGGCCTGAGCAGCGCCGGGCGCGAGTTGAGCATCGGGAGTGTTAACCGGTGCTCCGGTGTCTTGCTGGTCGTCGGCCATGGCTGCGCCCCCCTAGTAAACCGTAGCCTACCTTCTTTGCGTTTATCAGGAAGGCCGCAGCTCCGCAGATCACGGTCTCCTTCCAGGACCTGACGCTTCCTGTTGCGGCGTCAGAGCGCGAGGCGGGGCTTGGGCGTCGCGTGCTACCAACGGTCATGCCTCTCTGGTTCCCGCGGTTACACCCCTCTTCTTCCCACGCGGCGACGCGGTAATGGCGGCGATGTTCACCACAGTACAAACACAGTTCAAATACGGCACACAGTACCCGGTGGCAATGGGCACGAAATCCTGTTCGTGATGCCAGGAAGAGATGACTAGCCCAGGGGGATATGGGGGAGACTCGGTACCCGGGCCTTTACCCTCTTGGGATGTCACGGTAGTCGGCTCCCGGGCCCGTACCCTGGGGGTCACTCTTTAAAAGGGGTTTGTTAACAGTTTTTGTCTCGTGACGACACCTGTGGTTTCCGGTAATGGGTACCGGCGCTGCGGCAGTCCTGTAGAGCAGATGTTAGTGCAGCTGGGTTGGTGCGGCTCTCCACAGGCAGGGCACAGCTCCAGGGCAGTGTAGGTGCAGATGGTGATGCTGGGCGTTGTAGTGCAGGGGCGGTAGCATGGTAGAAATAACTGACAGAAACAGTGGATTGCAGTCATCCGAGTTTACTCACAGTTCTTTAGGTTCCTCGGGTACACTGTACATGTGTCACCCCCCCGCGTCGCACTGTGTTTGCCAGGCAGGGGTTCAGCACTCCCTCACGTATATCAGAAGCACTTAACAGGACCCCCATTCTTTATGTTCCTTCCTTAGCCGACTTCCCACACTGGGTCTTCTCCCTCCTGCCCTGCGCCCCGCCACACAAAGTCCCGATCGGGTACTCTGAGATCCCTCTGGGCAACTTGTAGTTCCCGGACCTTACTTGGTGCCCTTCACGGCGGCTTAGGTGCGGTTGTGGCAACAGCACCATGGAAGTGCAGAAGCCTCCGGTTTTCCAGCCGAGACCTGGAGTACTCGGCTAGTCCAGGGATCGGTTCCCTTCTTGCGGTCAGATCCCTCTGACGCCTGGCAGATTCGGGCGTACGGGTGCCGTCCTACACTCACCGCACCCCCTGGGATCCCTTCAGTTACCAGAGCCTTCCTTCCTGACTCCCCTCTCACTACTGGGCCTCTCTTACTAGGCCCCACTCCGGAGCAGAGCTCCTGAAGAGACTCTGCTCCCCTCCTCTTCTCCTCTCTCTCCTTATTGCTCACAACACTAACTAACTAAGATGGCTTCCCTTTATATATACAGTACAGACCAAAAGTTTGGACACACCTTCTCATTTAAAGATTTTTCTGTATTTTCTTGACTATGAAAATTGTACATTCACACTGAAGGCATCAAAACTATGAATTAATACATGTGGAATTATATACTTAACAAAAAAGTGTGAAACAACTGAAAATATGTCTTATATTCTAGGTTCTTCAAAGTAGCCACCTTTTGCTTTGATGACTGCTTTGCACACTCTTGGCATTCTCTTGATGAGCTTCAAGAGGTAGTCACCGGAAATGGTCTTCCAACAATCTTGAAGGAGTTCCCAGAGATGCTTAGCACTAAGTCCATGGTTTTTAATATTTATGGACTTATTAATTAATGTTTTAACCTTTAATAAACATGGTGAGTCTATTCTTTATCCAAACTAACCTAGTCTAGTCTTTTTTTATTAATAGGTTAAAGAGAACCTGTCACCAGGTTTTGGTCACCTAATTTGAAAGCAGCATAATGCAGGAAGAGAGACCCTGATGCCAGCGATGTCACTTTCTGGGCTGCTTGCTGTCGTTTTGATAAAATCACTGTTTTATCAACAGGAAATTATCACTAGTAGACTAGTAAACCTGCTGCCTGTTAGTCCTCCATATTTATGAGCTCTGTATAAATCTGCCCCCCACTACTGATTGGCAGCTTTCTGCCTATGCACAGTGTACACAGAAATCTGCCAATCAGTGATGTGGGCGGGGTTATACATGGTTCAGCATTCTGAGCTATGCTAGATCTGCAGCAGAGAAAACAGTGATTTAAAAACTGAAGCAAGCAGCCCAGTAAATGAAATATCTCTGGAATTAGGGTCTCTGCCCCTTCATCATGCTGCTCTCAGATGGGGTAGAACAAACCTGGTGACAAATTCATTTTAAGTTAATTGGTTGTATTTTTGTTAGGTTTTGTGCCACCATGCTTGTAGTACTGACAATTAGCTGGTAATATAAAGTGCAGGTACCACCAAGTTCCATCAGGAGATGACAGAAGACAACTGCTTATATTACAATGTGCTACATGACAGCAGGATGCTGATTTTGCTTGTATTATTTGGACATTAAGGTTGGGTGGGTGCAACCTAAATAAAGAGTGCCAGCCAAAAATGCACAGTTACAATATGTCAACAAGAAAGAAACAAAGGAGCCAAGGAAATAATAGGATATCTTTATTGTGAACTCTATCAAGAGAAAAGCAGAATAAATCCACAGATTAGAAAAATCAAAAAAAGCACAGCGATGTGTGCAAAATGGCCAATCCATGTCCCAAGTCATGGACATAAGGACAATCCACCCCATACTGAAAATACGGGTTCCCAGGAAAGAGACAAGAATAGTAAAAAATACTCAATAAGTACAAAAAACTCTTATATCAATGTAACAGAGGCAATATAGCACGAAAAGAGAATTACTAAGCATTGCAGAAAATGGCCAGCAATACAGTGCCTTGAAAAAGTATTCAGACCCCATGAACTTTTCCACATTTTTTCATGTTGCACCCACAAACCTAAATGTATTATATTCGGATTGTATTTGATATTAACACTAAGTAGCAAGTATTTGTGAAGTGTAAAGGAAATGATACATGGGTCTCAAAATATTTTAGAAATAATATCTCTAGTAACTGTGATATATGAGAAATAGGATTATAACATAAAAGATAAAAGTAATGATTTTTTAAATATATGGAAACCCTAGAATTACATTGGTAATGGGAAGAGCTGGTATTTTATAGTATGTTAAGTCTTTTAATGAATGCTTGGCATATTATTATATCTCTTGTATGTGGATAAAAAAAATGTATTATGAAATAAAAAAAACAGAACTAAAAGCCGCCATAAAGTTCTCTGCCGTTCCTCTGGATTCTAAACTGCCACCCATGATGCCGACATCAGTGTATAGGGCAGAGCAGGGCCATGAGCCGCTGCCTGGCTGGTGCCACCGTCACCTCTGACCTCAGCTGCACGCGACCAACTGCCGTTTACTTTCATCTGTCGGCTGAAGCGATCGGACTGAAGTCTACAGACAGGAAGATATTTTTTAAGAATGGCGTCTACTGGACACGGACAAGAGAGCGAGGAGAAGAATAGAGAAGCAAAGAGGAAGAGAGAAGAGGATAGTGATACCCCTGGATTAAATAAGATCATGAAGAAGAGGGGAAAGGCCAAAGACCATGGATTGGAGGATGAAGAGCCAACACCTGGTTGCAGCAGAGACCCCGGAACATCCAGCCCCTACCCCAGCCTTAACATGAGCAACTTTACCATCCATGATATCTTGGGTAGGGGCAGCTTTGGCAAAGTAAGTTTTAATATATATTTCTTTACCCATATTTGCTATTTTATCTCCATTCGTTATCTTCTGTAGGTTTTCTTCCCTACAGCGGCTACAAATATATGTTTTTCTGAATATCATTTCTTGTCATGTGTGGCCGTTGAGGGACGTAAGATGCTGCGCTTCCAGCCTATTGGGATATGTGTATAGGGCTAGGGCTACACTTCCTTGTGACTGCCCTCTGCAGAGATCTTGACACCTTGACTTGGGGTCTGTTATGCTGATGCGCGCGATCACACAGCTATCCCACACACTGACATGCTGATCTGCACAACCCAGTGTGTCGTATGATGCTTCGAGCATCCCGCCCACAGGTACTGACAGGACTCACAGTTGGGGTGCCCGTAAGGACGTATTCGTACACGCCTACATAGGGCCCGATCTCGCACATGCGCGAGGTCCAGATGCCCTGTAGGCTTGATCCGGAAACACTCTCTCTCCTCCGCTGTCACGTGGCCAACCTCGGAGCGCATGCGCCGGAGCAATATGGCAACCATATCGAACGGAGCTCACTACAGCCGGGACAAATCTGGGTAATTACACTTCGGGACATAAATATAAGACTGGGACAGCTGCCTAAACACCCCACCTTTCCCCTGATCAAGCCACAGTGGTAGCGGCGATACACCTTTAGCCTACAGGTCTTATTTAAGGAGCCTATAAGGCTGGTATTGGGGGAATCATCTCCCTCCTATCTCCTGTTGGTAAATTGTGCATTTTGTCTATGATGAATACCGATAGCACTTTTTCTATTAAAGAAAAAGAAAAAGCTTTTGACTAAATATTGCTTGCACTAACTATCAGTGCCTTAAATAGGAGAGGTGCTCATTTATTTATTTATCTGGACCTATGTGGGTTTACACAAATATATTGGGTGTGTTTATTGGTGGTGCATACATTGTCTTGAGGTCTTGACCACTATTATATTTCAATGTGGTACACTGTTGGATTTAAGCTTTGTGCTTTTTAAATGTTTTTAATTTTTGCATGTCTGTCCGGTCTTCATGAATAATAAAGTCATGTTGGTATATATTTAGTGCTCCCTGTCTTTCCATACATACCTTCTTTCCTTGTTGTGCGTTAGAAGGATTAAACTGAGCAACCCCTAAAGCCTGCTCAAATGGATACCGAAATAAAAAAGCAACTGACACTTAAAATAATTGGAGGAAAAGTGAGGTAGTGATAATCAGTGGCGACCGTTCATTCAGTTTACCACCGATAGCAGCTTGAACTGTTTTACATAAATCTCAGTGGTTTTTGTTTAGAATTATATACCTATGGTCAGCTGTATACACTAATAACGGGTGTATTTTTCCACTTGCTGCTTTTAGTTTTATTTTATCTCCTACTTTTGCGTGAGTGAGGGTACATTATTACTATATAGATTATTTCACATATTGTTTCATCTGATCATCATAGTTAGATGTAGTGCTGCTATAAATGGGTTTCCTGATTCATCGAAAGGCTGAGTGGGGGGACATGGTTTATTTTCATGTCATGGTTTACGGTATATATGCTGCTATCAGGATACAATATATACTTTGACCTCCATGTTTCAGTAAACTTTAAATCAGCTGCACATTGATATAAAACCAATAGTGACCAAACCAGCTCAATGTGCCAACCAGTGTATGTTCTATTTGTTCCCATATGGTGATGTTGGAATACCCCTTTAAGACCTCTCCATAGAGCAGTCATTGGGTAGACAGTGCATTATGCAGATAGCTTAGCTTTGCTCTGCTATAAGGTCCAGGTTACTAGCAGACTCACAAACCACTCAGTCCATGTGTTTCTTATGCAGTAGATAGCCCAGCTGTTTTCCACCTCCCATACACATTCTCTAAGCATTCCCTATTTCTTTCCTTAGGTGGTCCTGACATCAATCCCCAGCCGAAAGATCTATATGGCTGTAAAGATGATCAAGAAAAAGAAGGTCAATGAAAACATCATTATGAGAGAGCGGCGGATACTCCTGGCCGCCAGAGACTGCCCATTTCTTTGTCACTTCTATGCCGCACAGCAGTCTCGTAAGCGCGCGTATTTCATCACGGAGTATCTGTCCGGTGGCAGCCTCGAGGCTTTGATTGAGATGTGCGGCTACTTGAACATCGACAACGTAAGGTGAGAAAGAGGAAACTATACCAAAAAGAGAGAAGAGGGGTGGAAATAAAAGCGAGGTTGGGATGTAGCTGGGAGAGGGCTGGCAGGACATGTAACCCAGGTGGGAAGAAGGTGCCAGCGATGACATTGATACTACACTCTGTTCTCTCCATCAGATTCTACACAGCAGAGATTGTATGTGGCCTCCAGTTCCTCCATGGACACAACATCGTCCACCGGTAAGCAGAACGTTCCTCCCTCTCTGTTTCCTTTACATTCTATAAATATTGCCCCCCACTTTCCAGGGCCCCTGTCTGTCTATTCTACCTGATCTTGCAGTGACCCATTTTCTATATCCTGTATCACTGGGCAGATTTCTTATTCTATTGTCTTATTTCATTGCAGAGATATTAAGCCAGAAAACATCATGTTGGATGCAGATGGCCACATCCGTATAATCGACCTGAGGCTCGCCCAAGATGGCGTCACCTCCTCCAATAACATCACTGGAGTGACGGGCACTTTCCATTTCATGGCCCCTGAGGTGCTTCGCGAAAAAGGATATGGCACAGCAGTGGATTGGTGGAGCCTGGGGATTGTGGTATCCGAGATGGCTACTGGACGCTCCCCATTTTACACCGGCTCCGACAGCAAAATGGCTCACAGAGCTATGACCAAAGGAAAGCCTGAAATTCCATCTTGGCTTGATGCTGACTTGAAAGATCTCATCAAGAAGCTGCTGTGCAAAAATCCTCAGAAGTGATTGGGTGTGTGCGGGAACATCAGAGAGCATCCATTCTTTACCACCATCGACTGGGAGGATCTGGAGAAAAGGAGAGCACAGCCACCATTCATACCATTCAGGCCAGTTCTGGAGAACCATCTTATGCAGTGGCCGGAGGAAAAGAAAGCCTTTAACCCCGTGGCCGGCTTTAATTACGTGTCACCAAGCTGGGCCCGGTAAGATAATTCTTCTCTAAAGATAAATCCCATCAAATGCTCTTCTCACCTTGTGGCCATTATCACCATCCTTGTCTTCTCCCACTGTTTCTGCCAATGACCATGTCTTTGTTATTCTTAGGTGGATGAGAATATCTGGCTTGTGAAAGAATCCAAGACCATCTGGTGAGTTACCGCTGTACACACAGGACACTTATCATTATATTTGTACATTATATCTGATGTTACACAGGGGAATGGTTCATTATAATGACCATTCCTCTAAGATAACAGAAGATCCAGGAGATATAAGTTGTTGAAATGTCTTTCTCTTATGTCTTGCAGGATAGCCAGTGCCAACTGCTCAGAACTTCTTGCCTCCTGACCCGTACCTCGTCTCTGCTGCTGTTTGTCACCTCGGCTGCCTGAAAACATCATCTCTCTCTATAACACCTTCATGCTGGACCATTGCCATCGTGTCGCTGCACCAGGCCCTTGACTTGGCATCCTCCAATCCTGGGCTGGCATTTGCCATCACTCCAGCCCGAAGATCTTCTGTGCCTCTGGGAGTGGCCTGTGCTTAGTGTCCATCTGGTGAGTTCAGGAACAGTAGTGTAATATAGGCTATTATCCCTGAACTCACCTAAGCACAGGCGTGGTAAGTATTTCACATCCACATCACTCACACTACATGATAGTTATAGATCCCACACTACATGATAGTTATAGGCCCCACACTACATGATAGTTATAGACCCCACACTACATGATAGTTATAGGCCCCACACTACATGACAGTTATAGGCCCCACACTACACGATAGTTCTAGGTCCCCACTACATGATAGGTATAGGCACCCGCACAGACAGACATAGCACGTAGATAGAGATTTCGGCTTTTGATCCTGGGATTTAATCTGATCGCCACATTTGGGGTCAGGAAGGAATTTTTCCCCCTAATATGAGGATAATTGGCCCATTCCTCATGGGGGGGGTTTTCGCCTTCCTCTGGATCTACACGGCCTTAAATAGGTTTAGTAATATATCAATAAGTAAGAATCACACAAAAGTAGTGCAAAAAAAAAGTTTTAAATGACACAAAAAAAAAATTTTTTAGTCTAAATATATAACAATTACCGGTAATTAAAATATTTATAAGAAAAATCTCACTTTCACTACTTACAGGTTAGGTATGAGCCTTTGATCCTGGGATTTATCACGATCGCCATATTTGGGGTCAGGAAGGAATTTTTCCCCCGTGATGAGAACAATTGGCACATTTCTCACATGGGGTTTTCGCCTTCCTCTGGATCAACACGGCCTACAAATAGGTCTAGTAAAATAAAATAAATAAGTAGGTTCTCATATTTATAATGAAAAAATCTATGAAAAAAAAAATATATTTTTTGGCTTAAAAAAATAGTTTACCTAAATATATAAATATATTAGTCCAAAAATAGAAAATAATTAAATATTTAAATAAAAAAAATTGTATCACACATGAGCTATGATAGTTGTAAAAGTAATTCACATATGGTTAATTATAAATACATATATATATATAAATATTTTAAAATATAGGCAGGTTTACAGATAAGTCATGGCTGACACACATAACTTATGCAGTAGCTCAGTACAAAAATATGAAAAAGTTAAATAGTTTAATAAATGTTTCAGAAATGTATTTAATTCCACAGGTTTGGTATCAGCCTTTGATCCTGGGATTTATTCTGACCGCCATTTTTTATTTGGGGTCAGGAAGGAATTTTCCCCCCTGATATGAGGACAATTGGCTTATTCCTCACAGGGGGTTTTCGCCTTCCTCTGGATCAACACGGCCCATAAATAGGATTAGTCTGATAGATGAAAAATGTACACATATACATAAACGTAAAATATATAATATCCCCGTCTATAAATAAAATCTTTCTTTTACCCCCTACATCGTTGTTCTTGTCATTATTTCATTGGACGTCCATGTAGTGAATGTGGGTTTAGCCCCTGAGTCTTTATTCTCCAGCACTATGGATCTTGATGGGGTCGTCTAGTGTCATGTAAGGTTTCTCCATATGGGTCAGAGGTAAAGCCCCAATGTGCTGTGAAGAAAAACCAAATTGGTCCCTTCTGCACAAACCTCGTGCAGTAAGCGAGCACCCGGCAGCAAGTGCTGAATTTCCCTACAGCGCCTCCAAAGATGAAAGTATTGCACGTGGTGGTCTGTAATCACTGGGCTGTCCATGGAAATCATGGATATGTTGAGTCCTCCAGAGCAGGAGACGCTGCTTGTTGGTCGTTTCCTTTCTGATTAATAGATGAGAATACAAAACGGGGTCCCTTCTATTTCCTCAGATTCCCATAAAATGGCATTTGGATATTGGGTTTTCTACACTGTTCAAGAACATTAAAGTTTCCGGTGCAACTTCAGTCACTGCTTAGTATAGAGTGAGCAGTAGCTGTAACCGCACCCTGGCACTGACTGACAGCCGGCTCAGCCGTGCATCAGTACAGATCCGGCTGTCAGTCAGTGCAGATGCGCGGTTACAGGAGCGTCGGTAGGCTCTTAGATCCAGGGCCAGGATGACGAGTGCACTGCCCCGAATTTCTAGTTAGCTTTTTCTTTTTTTTTTAATTAGAATAAACTTTTGTACAGGTGTAGCACCCCGAGGGTTCGGTTGCTACAGAGGTATTGCATCTCACCCAGATGTGCGATATCTCACTTCCAGGTAAGGATGGAGTGTGGCTCAGGACCCTAACACCCACATGCACTACACCACATTTCCGGGGGACAGCTCGACGGTGCTCCCATTAGTTATGCAGGCACGAGTGAGCATGTCCCTGGCTGGAGTGGGGGGAGGGAACACCTAGAGAAGGGAACCCGGTAGTGTGTGCGTGGGGGAAGTAGATCCTGGGTGCACTCTGTATAGGAGTATAAGAGGGAGGCACCATTTTGGAAAGAGAGAGAGTTCAGAGAGGAGAAGCCAGGGAGCAGAGCTGCTTTATGGGCTCTGCTCCACAGGCAGGCCCTGTCAGGAGGCCTGAGCCAAGAGGAGAAGACAGGGAGCAGAGCTGCTTTATGGGCTCTGCTCCACAGGCAGGCCCTGTCAGGAGGCCTGAGTCTGAAGGAGGAAGAGGAGCAGACTGGGCTCCAAGAAGGACAGAGGGGACCCCAGGGGTGTGGACTGGCTGGTAGCCACCACACGCCCGCCGCTACCTGAGTAGGGGGGTCAGGTCTAGAAGAAGGGAACCGGATCCCAAATTAGTGGAGGAGAGAAACTACCCTCAACTAAGAACCGGAGGCTGCGACATTACATGTGGAGCAGCCCCTCACCAAACCCGCTAGAAAGGCACCACATAGGACCTGGGAAACGCAGGCCAACGTTTGCCCACCAAGAAGGTCCGAGGCAGCTGGACATAAGCGTGGTCACTAGTGGGGTTGAAGACCAGAGACAGGAGACATAAAGGGGGTCCTGCAAAGCACTCCAGAGAGACCTGGGAGTTAACCGAGCCCCTCACCTGGTGAGCACAGCGCGACACAGGCGGCCACCTCTGCAGCGGTGGCCTGGAGCAGTAACCGAGTAACTGTGAGTAAAGACCCTGAACTGCACCATCAGGACTCCAAGTTGTCTTTGCTGCGCTCGTGTACCACCATCACCTCCATCATACACCCCTGCTGCCCTGAGGCCATACCCCTCCCGTTGGGGGTTATACCATCATCGCTGCACCCATACCACCGGCCTCAGCGGACTGCTCTGCAGCGGCGGCTTCAAAGCCGCACTCAACGGGTGGCGTAGTCGATAAAATTAACATCTACTGCCATAGACTGCCACTTAGTTTGACTCCCTGGGCACGGACCGGGTCACCGCCACGAGACTACAACCCTCAACAGATTCGGCTCCGGGTAAGCCCCCGTGCGCGAAATGCCGCACGACACAGAAGGCCCAGGGGCGCGTCAACTTTTGGCGTAGTCGGCAGGATTTCGTGCCCGCAACCACCGGGTACTGCGTGCCTGAAAAAGACTGTTCAAACTTACCTGTGGTGAAGATTCCCGCCATCCGGCGCCATCTTCCGCTTTCTTCCCGCCATCGGTGGAGTTTTCCCGCCATCCGACGCCATCTTCGGCCTTCTTCCCGCCATCCGTGGAGTTTTCCCGCCATTGGACGCCATCTTGAGGACGCCGCGCGGGAAGAAGAGGGGCGTGGACTCCGAAAGCGCGCGAGAACTGAAGCCCCGCCTCACGTCCGGACGTTGCGTAAGGTCCTGGAAGGAGCCCAGCAGACGCCGACGTCACAGGAGCGCGACGGAAGGTCCTCAACCCTGACGATCCACTGTGGAGCCGCGGCCTACGGAAGAGGAACATCGCCAGGTAGGCCACGGTCCGCCAGGGGGGAGGAGGACACCAGGAACGGACAGCAAGATGGCGGACCGGCAGCAGACTAAGCTGCCCAGCATCGGCAGCGCCCCAGCCGTCGCGGGCCCCGACCAGCACCAGGAGAAGACGCGTGACGCAGGAGCGGTCGCGGGAGCAGGTAAGAGGAGTCTCCCTGTCCCGGACGCTGCCAGCGTCAGCCTGCTCCCGGGCCCCCTGGTGGAGCCGCTGACCCCGGGCGCTGTAGACACCGATCTGCTCCAGCCCCCGCAACAAGCCCTGCGGCCGAGCCCTCCAGCCCTGGGCACTGCCACCACCAGCCCGCGCCCAGGCCCAAAGTCGCACCCTCTGACCCCGGGCGTCATCAACGGCGACCCTCTCCACGCCCGGTCGCAAGGCCTGAACTCCCCGGGTGCAAAAGGACTGTACGCCCTCCACGTTCATCGGCTAACCGAGGAGGAGCTGCAGTACTACCAGTACGAGGAAAGCCAAGAGGACCCGGACGGGTCTGAAGACTACCCTCAGGAGGGAGCACAGAGAGGACACCGCTACTGAAGGGAAGTAGCATGAACAAAGAACTGTAAAATAGTTACCCGTCGGGGTACAAGAACTGTTATTAGTTAAAATATGTTCCCCGTTGGGACAAGTGTGAACTGAAACCCGTGTGTCCCCTATCCATTAACTGGCCGAGGACTGAGAGCGGCCAACTCTCGTATATAGTTGCACTTCTTTAAGTGCCCCATGTTGGTTGTATAACAAGCCTAAACTACCTCAGAAAAGTTTGCACCTTTAGGAAAATGGACACCTGGTTGCAGAATAAACTGTGACCTGTTATAAAGAGACTTCTTCGTGGATCTGCTGCTAGAAATGTTTTTATGAAAAGTTTATATGCTAGAATGTGTTACTTTGAAAAAGAGTTCCAGAACAGTACATAAGCACTTATATCGTTTAAGAGAGGGCCGTTCCCATAAAGGGAAACTGAATGTTGATACCTGTTATACTTGTTGTTTATGAAAAATTTGCATGTTCTAATGTATACCCTGTCTTTTGCTCAGTTCCAGCCCGCGGACGTGCTGGGTTTTGCCAGGGGGGAATGTAGCACCCCGAGGGTTCGGTTGCTACAGAGGTATTGCATCTCACCCAGATGTGCGATATCTCACTTCCAGGTAAGGATGGAGTGTGGCTCAGGACCCTAACACCCACATGCACTACACCACATTTCCGGGGGACAGCTCGACGGTGCTCCCATTAGTTATGCAGGCACGAGTGAGCATGTCCCTGGCTGGAGTGGGGGGAGGGAACACCTAGAGAAGGGAACCCGGTAGTGTGTGCGTGGGGGAAGTAGATCCTGGGTGCACTCTGTATAGGAGTATAAGAGGGAGGCACCATTTTGGAAAGAGAGAGAGTTCAGAGAGGAGAAGCCAGGGAGCAGAGCTGCTTTATGGGCTCTGCTCCACAGGCAGGCCCTGTCAGGAGGCCTGAGCCAAGAGGAGAAGACAGGGAGCAGAGCTGCTTTATGGGCTCTGCTCCACAGGCAGGCCCTGTCAGGAGGCCTGAGTCTGAAGGAGGAAGAGGAGCAGACTGGGCTCCAAGAAGGACAGAGGGGACCCCAGGGGTGTGGACTGGCTGGTAGCCACCACACGCCCGCCGCTACCTGAGTAGGGGGGTCAGGTCTAGAAGAAGGGAACCGGATCCCAAATTAGTGGAGGAGAGAAACTACCCTCAACTAAGAACCGGAGGCTGCGACATTACATGTGGAGCAGCCCCTCACCAAACCCGCTAGAAAGGCACCACATAGGACCTGGGAAACGCAGGCCAACGTTTGCCCACCAAGAAGGTCCGAGGCAGCTGGACATAAGCGTGGTCACTAGTGGGGTTGAAGACCAGAGACAGGAGACATAAAGGGGGTCCTGCAAAGCACTCCAGAAAGACCTGGGAGTTAACCGAGCCCCTCACCTGGTGAGCACAGCGCGACACAGGCGGCCACCTCTGCAGCGGTGGCCTGGAGCAGTAACCGAGTAACTGTGAGTAAAGACCCTGAACTGCACCATCAGGACTCCGAGTTGTCTTTGCTGCGCTCGTGTACCACCATCACCTCCATCATACACCCCTGCTGCCCTGAGGCCATACCCCTCCCGTTGGGGCTTATACCATAATCGCTGCACCCATACCACCGGCCTCAGCGGACTGCTCTGCAGCGGCGGCTTCAAAGCCGCACTCAACGGGTGGCGTAGTCGATAAAATTAACATCTACTGCCATAGACTGCCACTTAGTTTGACTCCCTGGGCACGGACCGGGTCACCGCCACGAGACTACAACCCTCAACAGATCCGGCTCCGGGTAAGCCCCCGTGCGCGAGATGCCGCACGACACAGAAGGCCCAGGGGCGCGTCACAGGCACTCACACATACAGGGTTTGCCTGACACAGCCTCTTGTCATCTTGTAGATCCTCCACCTGCACCCTGGTCCTCCTTTTCGGCGCCAACTACAGAAGAGGATTTATCCATTCATGTGCAAAGTGACTGCACAGCATTGTGAGGAGGTAGAGGAAGGAGGCGGGTGGGCTAAGGCTGTAGGGGGCAACAAGACAGCCAGCCCAGAGGAGAGGGGAGACAAATGCAGCCCTTTCCCATCTGTGGCTGCTGTTCACACACAGGAGCTTCCTCCCTCTGCTGTAATGCCATTACCAGCTCAGCATTAGGGCCGGCTGTCAGACATTGTCAGGGGTGCGGTTACAGCCGCCGTTCTCTATACACAGAATGGTGATTGAATGAAATACTGATAAAAAAATCACTCATGTCTGAACGAGCCCCTTACAGTATGTGCACATGTTAAGTATTTCTGCATCATTCCTGCATCTCTTGGCAGGAAAACACAGCCTCAAAAACGTTGCATTTTTGCCACAATTTTGCCACGTTTTAACTGCGTTTTTTCAGTGCAAAAACGCAGGCAAAATCGCACAGAGAATTGACATGCTGCAGATTATTTTTTGCACCAAATCAGCAAGTCAAAAATATTCCCACAATCAGGAACCAGCAGCGCTTTGGACACAGAGTATTTTCGCTGCGTTTAAAACGCTGCGTTCTGATCACACAGGTAAATCCACATGTATTCATTGAACACCTGCGAAGTTACTACACCCTATACATTCTATTGTGAAAATTAGTCTCTGCAACAGAAATTGACATCCCGCGGCTCATAAATCCATGCCACTGGTGAGTTTACGCTGCATCAAATAGAAGCACATTGGGCATGGGATTTCTATAAATCCCATCCATTGTGCTTCTAATGTACAATGCAGCGTTTTGGATGCTGCACAGTTGAGCTGTGTCCAAAATGCTCCAAATACTGATCGTGGGCACGAACCCTTCATGTATTTACAGCTGCCATTAAAAGACAGTCCCTGATAGTGGTTTACCATTGGGATTGCCCAAGCAAGGTTTTATAATCACATCGCCCCACTTGCCCTATCATCACACACAGTCCCCTCATACACTCACTGCAGTATAACCACCCCTGCTGTAACATAATTGCATATGCCACAGGTATTATTCATTATCTGTACTCATAGACATATACATCTTGCAGTAATATATCCCCTATGTAGTATAATAATCACCCCCACAGGCTTATATACACAGATACACCCCCGTAGTATTATTGCCCCGTTATATAATCACAACGCATGCAGTAATATCACTCCTCACAGTATTTTTACATATATCCCTTGTAGAATAGTAAATCCCCCTCTTATTGGAGTATACAGACAGCGGGTGAAATAACTATTGAACACAGAAAAACCAATGGGGACAAATGACCTGGGAGGGATATATACATAAATCAAATACAAAAGGGGAGAACCCCAACAGGTATCCCTCCCTAACAGGCCATAAAAGGTAACTTTTAATTAGTATAAGATTGAATAAGGGTATGGAAAGCGAAACTTTAAAAACCACATGCCTCCGGTTTGCTATTATATCTCATGTGCAATGAGCCATTGCTTCTATTGATCAGGTGATAGCACCCCGGGGTGCCATCATTCACAGGCAAAACAGGGCAATTCAATTTAAAATAGCAAGTCCCCCCAACGCGTTTCACCGCTTACTTGGCGTCATCAGGGGCAGGGACACAAACAATAATGGCCGCCGGCCGTCACCCCCCCCATACATAGCTTATGTAGGTGTAGACCCACCAATAAGATACTGAGTGATATATCTGCAATTACCAGTCCTGTTGATCGACAGTCCATGCCAATCCTAAAGCTGCTACGTATCACTATCATCCGTCACACACAAGCATCGTATTAGCAATGTTACTATGGAAATAACTTACCAATCCCAAAAGCTTTCGGTGCTACACAGCCCAATGACGAGTCCACTCGTCACCCAAAACCTCACCATGACGTCTGACACTTTGATAGGGCAACATTCACCGCAGTACAAGCCAATC
The DNA here is from genome assembly GCF_046119375.1 of Phyllobates terribilis. Classification (NCBI taxonomy): domain Eukaryota; kingdom Metazoa; phylum Chordata; class Amphibia; order Anura; family Dendrobatidae; genus Phyllobates; species Phyllobates terribilis. The sequence continues at coordinate 800,408,546 of NW_027362763.1, read as the reverse complement.
CTAGGGCTGTGACATACTGCTATTAGCCAATCACGAACAAGTACCGCCTCACGGACCGTTGTCATAGTAATGAACTACCAATCAGGTCAGTCTGCATCTCCGCATGGACCAATAGGAGCTGCACTCGTCAGCCATCACGGCATAATGATGCGGAATAATGTGATACGGCAATTTCCTCTGTGAATACTCCGCCCCCCTGTGGACTCTCGGAGTTCCTACACGCTCGTCATTATGATGCAACGCATTGTGATTGGATGAGAGCTCAGCCGAATCGCTGTATCTGAAACGACATAGAGCTATGCCACCGCCTATTTACACATTGCCGCGGCATCGAATGTATCATTGTACTTACATTCAATAGGAAACTTATCAGAACCGCCTGCGTTTAGCTTTGTATTATGAATTTAATGTTTATATTGTTATCTATAATAAATATGCTTAAGATTAAATGTTCAGCATCACGTAACCTATTTCTATCTTAGCTGCACTACATAATAAGCAAGACTTTTGGATGCACATACAGTGCCTACAAGTAGTATTCAACCCCCTGCAGATTTAGCTGGTTTGATAAGATGCAAATAAGTTAGAGCCTTCAAACTGCAAACGAGAGTAGGTTTTATGAACAGAAGCATAAATCTTACAAACCAAAAAGTTATGTTGCTCACTTGAATTTTATTAAATTTTAAACATAAAAGTGTGGGTCAATTATTATACAACCCCTATGTTTAATATTTTGTGGAATAACCCTTGTTTGCAATTACAGCTAATAATCGTCTTTTATAAGACCTGATTAGGCCGGCACAGGTCTGTGGAGTTATCTTGGCCCACTCCTCCATGCAGATCTTCTCCAAGTTATCTAGGTTCTTTGGGTGTCTCATGTGGACTTTATTCTTGAGCTCCTTCCACAAGTTTTCAATTGGGTTAAGGTCAGGAGACTGACTAGGCCACTCCAACACCTTGACTTTTTCCCTATTGAACCAGGCCTTGGTTTTCTTGGCTGTGTGCTTTGGGTCGTTGTCTTGTTGGAAGATGAAATTACGACCCATCTTAAGATCCTTGATGGAGGAGCGGAGGTTCTTGGCCAAAATCTCCAGGTATGCCATGCTATCCATCTTCCCATGGATGCGGACCAGATGGCCAGGCCCCTTGGCAGAGAAACAGCCCCACAGCATGATGCTGCCACCACCATGCTTGACTGTAGGGATGGTATTCTTGGGGTCGTATGCAGTGCCATCCAGTCTCCAAATGTCACGTGTGTGGTTGGCACCAAAGATCTCGATCTTGGTCTCATCAGACCATAGAACCTTGAACCAGTCTGTCTCAGAGTCCTCCAAGTGATCATGAGCAAACTGTAGACGAGCCTTGACATGACGCTTTGAAAGTAAAGGTACCTTACGGGCTCGTCTGGAACGGAGACAATTGCGGTGGAGTACTTTACTTATGGTATTGACTGAAACCAATGTCCCCACTGCCATGAGCTCCTTCCTTGTTGTCCTTGGGTTAGCCTTGACTCTTCGGACAAGCCTGGCCTTGGCACGGGAGGACACTTTCAAAGGCTGTCCTGGTGTCACACTGTCACAGAATACTGGAGGTAGGGGGCCTAAGCTGACCCTAAGCTGGGGCCCTGACTAATCCCTCATCCTGGAGGTACTGTTAAAGGTACAGAGGTCCAGGCCGCCAGCGTAACCCCTACCTTCTGAGGATCCCTGCACCTAAGTAATCTAGTCCTGAGAAGGACCCCGATCACAACAATAGGGAACCAGAAATAATATGCCCACACACAGTATTTAGACGAACGAGACAGTACAAGGGAAAAACCAAAACCACCTTGCATACAACTTCTAAACAACTACAACAGAGGGAACACCAACGGGAAAGGAGATAAATGATAAAGCGAGGAAAGGGAAAACACACTTCCAAATACACTTATCTCAGCAACTCCAAACACCACGATCCGCTCTGTAAGTCTGAATGAAAAGCTTTCACCGACACCTCCCAAACAGACCTGCAGGAATATAAAGGAGTCTCACTAAAGAAGCATTGATTGCAGCTGGGCGAGGCTGGACCTCAGCTAGCCCAGAGAGAGAGAGAATTAACTCCTACACTGCCGAGAAAACACAAAGCACCAACAAGTCAGCTGCGAGAAGTCAGGCTGTGTACTCGTGACGATCTTCGTGGCAACACACCCGTGACAGTACCCCCCCTTCTACGAGGGGCCTCTGGACCCTCAGGGCCAGGTTTATCCGGGTGAGTCGTGTGGAAGGCCCGAACCAATCGGTCTGCGTTAATATCCGACGCAGGAACCCACATCCTCTCCTCAGGACCATACCCCTTCCAATGAACCAAGTACTGAAGGGACCGGCGATTAAAGCGTGAATCAATGACCCTCGATACCTGGAACTCCAAGTTACCATTGACAACCACAGGAGGGGGAGGTAAAGGTGACGGTACCACCGGCGCCACATACCTCTTAAGCAATGATCTGTGAAACACGTTGTGAATTTTAAACGTAGGGGGGAGGTCAAGACGGAATGCCACCGGATTAATAATAGAACTGATTCTGTACGGCCCGATGAACCTGGGACCCAGTTTCCAGGAGGGAACCTTAAGTTTAATATTCCTGGTAGACAACCATACCTGATCGTTCACACTTAGGTCCGGACCAGACACTCTCCTCCTATCAGCCATACGTTTGTATCGGTTCCCCATAGTATTCAGATTCTTCAGCACCCCTCTCCATACTGAAGCGAGAGATGAGGAAAATCGTTCCTCCTCCGGAACCCCCGAAGAGCCCCCCCTACTGAAAGTACAAAACTGGGGGTGAAAACCATATGCCCCAAAAAACGGGGACTTACCAGTGGACTCGCTCCGCCTATTATTGAGAGCAAACTCTGCCAGAGGTAGGAAAGAAGCCCAGTCCTCCTGGTTCTCTGACACAAAACACCGAAGATATGTCTCCAAGCTCTGGTTCATACGTTCCGTCTGACCATTGGTCTGAGGATGAAAAGCCGACGAGAATGACAAATGCATCCCCCGCCGTGCACAAAACGCCTTCCAGAACTTGGACACAAACTGAGACCCCCGATCAGACACCACCTCGGAGGGTACCCCGTGAAGCCTCACAATCTCCCCAATGAACACCTGCGCAAGAGTTTTAGCATTAGGGAGAGCCGGAAGAGCGATAAAATGTGCCATCTTGCTGAACCTGTCCACTACAACGAGTATGACCGTTTTACCCGAAGACGGAGGGAGGTCAGTAATAAAGTCCATAGACAGATGAGTCCAAGGACGCTCCGGGATCTTCAAAGGTAAGAGGGCCCCAGACGGACGGGTATGTGAGGTCTTAGAGCGCGCACAAACCCCACAGGACGCGACAAAAGTTACCACCTCTTTATGTAAGTTAGGCCACCAAAACCGACGCGAGAGGAGATCCACAGTTGCTTTACTCCCCGGGTGTCCTGCAAAAACTGAGTTATGGTGTGCCTCGATCACCTTTTGTCGCAACTGATCTGGAACGAACAGTCTCCCCGGAGGTCCAACAGGGGCGTCTCCCTGAGCCTCCAATATCTCCTCCTCCAGCTCAGAGCATACTGCCGAAACCACCACCCCCTCCTGAAGAATAGGAATCGGGTCGTCCGTATTCCCGGCCCCAGGGAAACTACGAGATAAGGCATCCGCCTTTACATTTTTAGACCCAGGACGATATGTAACGACGAAATTAAACCTGGTAAAAAACAATGACCACCTAGCTTGTCTGGGATTCAGACGTTTAGCGGACTCCAGATATAGCAGGTTCTTGTGATCGGTGATGACGGTGACCGGATGAACTGCCCCCTCCAAAAAATGGCGCCACTCCTCAAAAGCTAACTTAATGGCCAAGAGTTCCCTATTGCCGACATCGTAATTCCTCTCAGCGGACGACAATTTTTTAGAGAAAAAGGCGCACGGATGCCACTTACCAGGGGACGAACCCTGTGACAATACTGCTCCCACCCCTACCTCGGAAGCGTCTACCTCTACAAAGAATGGCTGAGACGCATCAGGTTGAATGAGTATGGGTGCCGAGGCAAAACATTTTTTCAAGGAGGAGAATGCTTGACAAGCCTTGTCAGACCACCTAGAAAAATCCGTCCCCTTTTTAGTCATGTCTGTGAGAGGCTTAACCATGGACGAGAAATTACGAATGAACTTCCGGTAATAGTTAGCAAACCCCAGGAAACGTTGTAGTGCCTTAAGATTCTCCGGCCGATCCCACTCAAGAACTGCCCGCACTTTCCCAGGGTCCATACGAAAACCGGACGCTGAAACCAGGAAGCCTAAAAACTGGAGTTCCTGTACGGCGAACACACACTTTTCCCACTTGGCATATAGTTTATTATCCCGCAAGATCTGTAACACCTGTCTAACGTGCTCCTGATGAGACACCAGATCCGGCGAGTAAATTAAGATATCATCCAGATATATGACAACAAACTGTCCCACCAGGTGGCGAAAAATATCATTAACAAAGTGTTGAAACACCGCCGGGGCATTAGTCAGACCGAATGGCATGACAAGGTTCTCATAATGCCCCTCCGGAGTGTTAAAAGCCGTCTTCCACTCATCCCCCTCCTTCATCCTAATCAGATTGTACGCCCCCCTGAGATCCAACTTAGAGAACCATTTGGCGCCCACGATCTGATTAAAGAGATCGGGAATAAGTGGGAGCGGATACGGATCTCGGACCGTAATCCGATTAAGTTCACGGAAATCCAGGCAAGGGCGTAGGCCTCCATCTTTCTTCTTAACAAAGAAGAACCCCGCGGCCACCGGAGAAGATGAAGGTCTAATATGCCCCTTAGCCAGACTTTCAGAAATATAATCCTTCATGGCCTGCCTCTCAGGACCAGAAAGGTTATACAACCTAGCTTTAGGTAACTTGGCCTCAGGGAGCAGTTTTACAGAACAGTCATACACGCGATGAGGAGGTAGTTCCTGACACCCATTCTCCGAGAATACATCCTCAAAGTCCGCCAGAAATGGAGGTAAGACCCAAGGAGTAACCGCACCGATGACCGTGTTCATGCAGTTTTTATTACAGAATTTACTCCATTGGCTTATCTCTCTGGTTTGCCAATTAATAACCGGGTTATGCTTAGCTAACCAAGGAAGGCCCAACACTATAGGAGTGGGAAGACCCTCCAACACGTAGCAAGACAACAGTTCTTTATGTATTGCCCCCACTTGAAGTTTTACGCCATGCACAGCTTGCAAAAAACTTCCCTGACCGAGAGGTCTGGCATCGATCGAGAATATGGGGATGGGTTTAGCCAACTCACTCAATCGCATACCTTGAACCCGGGCAAACCGAGCATCAACCAGATTAGCCCCGGCCCCACTATCCAGAAGAACAGATATCCTCTCAGTTCTCGTACCCACCACCACCTCCGCCGGTACGAGAAACTGAGACGAACCTAGGGACGAAATACCTACTCCCAGATTGCCGTCCACCACACAACCTGGGATCAACAGTTTTTTCGACGACTCTTTACTCTGCAAGGGACGGGATGGACACCCCCCAATAAAATGTCCCTTTTTCCCGCAGAGAAAACACCTTCCTGTCTTATGGCGCACCACCGGTCCCCTTCCCCGAAATGATGTCCCTCCTAATTGCATAGGCTCCTCCGGACTGACCAGGGGAACCACCATATGAGGGGACCTTGTAGGAGGTGGAGACATTACAGGGGGTAGAGTTATCCCGCACCTCTCCCGAAGCCGTCTGTCAACGCGAATAGCAAGGGCCATAGCGGCTTCCAGTGACGCGGGAGAGTCATACTGTGCCAACACATCCTGTAATTTGTCGGATAAACCATGACAAAACTGGCTCCTAAGAGCCGGGTCATTCCACTGGGTGTCCGTGGCCCACCTACGGAACTCCGAACAGAATTCCTCCGCCGGACGATCTCCCTGCTGAATCCTACGTAACTTAGACTCAGCAAGGGAGATCCGATCTGGGTCATCATATACGAGTCCCAGAGCAGCGAAAAACCTATCCACTGACTGGAGAACCGGGGAGCTTGGGGGAAGAGAGAACGCCCAAGATTGTGGGTCCCCTTGTAGGAGCGAGATGACAATTCCCACCCTTTGTTCTTCACTGCCCGATGACCGAGGCCGCAGCCGAAAGTACAATTTGCATGCCTCCCGGAAAACAAAAAACTTGTCCCGCCCCCCAGTGAACCTGTCAGGGAGAGCTACTTTAGGTTCTGGTCCGGCTTGCTCCAGAGGATGCAAAACCTTGGACCTAACGTCCGCCAGCCCCATGGACAAACTCTGCAACTGCCGAGCTAGACCGGCTACTGGATCCATGGTAGCTGGAGAAAAACTAAGTGGGTCGGTGAAAATGTCACACTGTCACAGAATACTGGAGGTAGGGGGCCTAAGCTGACCCTAAGCTGGGGCCCTGACTAATCCCTCATCCTGGAGGTACTGTTAAAGGTACAGAGGTCCAGGCCGCCAGCGTAACCCCTACCTTCTGAGGATCCCTGCACCTAAGTAATCTAGTCCTGAGAAGGACCCCGATCACAACAATAGGGAACCAGAAATAATATGCCCACACACAGTATTTAGACGAACGAGACAGTACAAGGGAAAAACCAAAACCACCTTGCATACAACTTCTAAACAACTACAACAGAGGGAACACCAACGGGAAAGGAGATAAATGATAAAGCGAGGAAAGGGAAAACACACTTCCAAATACACTTATCTCAGCAACTCCAAACACCACGATCCGCTCTGTAAGTCTGAATGAAAAGCTTTCACCGACACCTCCCAAACAGACCTGCAGGAATATAAAGGAGTCTCACTAAAGAAGCATTGATTGCAGCTGGGCGAGGCTGGACCTCAGCTAGCCCAGAGAGAGAGAGAATTAACTCCTACACTGCCGAGAAAACACAAAGCACCAACAAGTCAGCTGCGAGAAGTCAGGCTGTGTACTCGTGACGATCTTCGTGGCAACACACCCGTGACACCTGGCTGTGGAAGGCTAACAGTAGTTCCATAAGCCTTCCACTTATGGATGATGCTCCCAACAGTGGAGACAGGTAGGCCCAACTCCTTGGAAAGGGTTTTGTACCCCTTGCCAGCCTTGTGACCCTCCACGATCTTGTCTCTGATGGCCTTGGAATGCTCCTTTGTCTTTCCCATGTTGACCATGTCTGAGTGCTGTTCACAAGTTTGGGGAGGGTCTTAAATTGTCAGAAAAGGCTGGCAAAAGAGATCTTTAATCCACACATGTGAAGCTCATTATTCTTGGTGCCTGAACTACTTCTTAATACTTTAGGGGGACCAAACAGAATTCTTGTGGTTTGAGGGGTTGAATAATAAATGACACTCTGAATTAACTTTTTACGTTTTAAAAAAAAAAAAAAAAATTGGCTGCAGTGCATTTCCCACTTCCAGGCTGATCTACAGTACAAATGTCACAATGCCAAGTTAATTCCGCATGTGTCAACCAGCTAAATCTGCAGGGGGTTGAATACTACTTGTAGGCACTGTATATCCATTTTATATTACTAACTTAGTGGCACCTAAGAGTGAATAATCACTACTGTCACCTTCTTAAGAGGTTACTAACAGGATATTATTATTGGCTTGAAATTATTGTATCCGAGCTCTATGATAATATAAGTATGAAAGCAGCAGCATATCGGCTTAGAATTTATATTCAGGATAATGCATTTTAATCATGGTCTAAAAAAGCCATAGTGGACAACCTTCCCTACACAAACTGATTGAGGAATAGTTGTCAGACTGTGATATTAATCATATAAACCTTTATATCAAACAGATCTGCTTCTCTCTGTTCTCAGATAGGACAAGGGAAATACAGAGCATAAATAATAGGGCCAAGTCACCCGCCCTTTCCCCCTTTAAAACTAAAGAAATAAAAGATCATCATAATTGGCATCACAACGTCTGTAAGGTTTGTTAGGGATTGTGCAGTTGACAGCACAAACATCAGACCGCACTCAGACCAATATTAGTCTATGGGGTCGTGCCCACTATGCGTTTTTCAAGCATTTTTGCCGCGGAATTTCCACAGCGAAAACGCTTGGTAATACGTGCCCCCTGGTCCCCAATGATAATCCTCATGTGCTGTGCACATGCTGGGGAAATTTCTGCTGCGGATTATCATTGCGGAAAAATACGCAGCATGTCCATTAATTTTGCAGACACGCAGCGTAATTGCCGCCATTGACTTGCATTGAATCGCTTAATATCCACATGACTACATGTGCACGCGCGGATATTAAGCGTTTCAATGTGCGGATGGTACCCGGGTCTGGAGAAGAGGAGACTTTCATCCAGACCCGGGTACCATAGTACCTGAAAAAAAAAGAATTTAAAATAAAAAATAAACATATACTCACCTTCCGATGTCCCCGGTCTCATGTATGATGCGTCCGGTCTCTTGTACGGCTCGCGATGGTCTAAAAGGACCTTCCATGACGTCATTAAGTCATATGACAGGTCTCACGACCCCTGACGTCGGCAGTCGCGTGACCTGTCACATGACTAAATGACGTCATGAAAGGTCCTTTTAGACCATCGCGAGCTGTACAAGAGACAGGACGCAGTGGAGAAAAGATCGGGGGCCATCGGAAGGTGAGTATAATATTTTTTTTTTCAATCTTTTTTTCAACTATTAACTTGGTCACACTATATAAATCTATGCCGGTCGCATGGATTTATATAGTGTAACCAAGTTGTCAAGCACTTTTCCAAGTGATGCTAAAATCGCTTGGAAAAGCGTTTGATAACCCGCATGCAGAAATCCATGTGAAAAACGCTTGACAAACGCTTCTACCTGGCAGGAAAAACGCATGTGAAATCCGCATGCGTTTTTCCTGCCAGAGGGATGTGGAAAAAATCTGCAGCATTTCTGCATCGTGGGCACTTAGCCTAAGGGGCCGTGCACATGTCCAATTTTTTCCTTGGACAAAGCCGATACGAGAAGAAAAAAAAATTGCTGTATGCCCAGGTTTGATCTGATATTCAGATCGCACGAGGCCATGAAAGTCAATGAGTCTGTAGAAATCATTGGACTGCACTCGGATGAAATCTGAGTGCAGTCCAATTTCCGTGGACTGACAGAATGGAGATGATGGAGAATTTTTTCCTCTCCATCTTCTCTTGGGTGAGAGAAAATATGTTGGTGTGACCCTAGCCTAAGTCTGATCTATGAAAATATAATTAACATGTATGGTAAATGCTGTTCAGAGAGAAACATAGAAAAACCATAAGTGAGTAAAAGAAATAAGATAAATAAACTAGAATTGCGTGATTACCTTCCTTGAAAAAAAGAAAATAAACAAAAACAAGAAAAAGAGCTTAAAGTTGTCACAAAAAAGTAAAAAATAAAAAAGTTCTCTTTACCTTGCCAACTCTTCTTCGTCTGTACACTTTCTGCGGTTCCCCAGTATGGTATGGAGCTAGGACCTCTGCCCATTGCACTGGGGGAAATTTCTCCCTGACTGTTATCCTGTCAAAGACAGTCAGGAAAGCTGTAGGAGCTGATATACTGTATTAGGTAAACAGCAGCCATTCAGCAATTCACAAACATCAATTCAACATATGTCTATGTTTCTTAACCTACTGCAAATATACAGTACAGACCAAAAGTTTGGACACATCTTCTCATTTAAAGATTTTTCTGTATTTTTATGACTATGAAAATTGTACATTCACACTGAAGGCATCAAAACTATGAATTAACACATGTGGAATTATATACTTAACAAAAAAGTGTGAAACAACTGAAAATATGTCTTATATTCTAGGTTCTTCAAAGTAGCCACCTTTTGCTTTGATGACTGCTTTGCACTCTCTTGGCATTCTCTTGATGAGCGTCAAGAGGTAGTCACCGGAAATGGTCTTCCAACAATCTTGAAGGAGTTCCCAGAGATGCTTAGCACTTGTTGGCCCTTTTGCCTTCACTCTGCGGTCCAGCTCATCCCAAACCATCTCGATTGGGTTCAGGTCTGGTGACTGTGGAGGCCAGGTCATCTGGCGTAGCACCTCATCACTCTCCTTCTTCGTCAAATAGCCCTTACACAGCCTGGAGGTGTGTTTGGGGTCATTGTCCTGTTGAAAAATAAATGATGATCCAACTAAACGCAAACCGGATGGAATAGCATGCCGCTGCAAGCTGCTGTGGTAGCCATGCTGGTTCAGTATGCCTTCAATTTTGAATAAATCCCCAACAGTGTCACCAGCAAAGCACCCCCACACCATCACACCTCCTCCTCCATGCTTCACGATGGGCACCAGGCATGTAGAGTCCATCCGTTCACCTTTTCTGCGTCGCACAAAGACATGGTGGTTGGAACCAAAGATCTCAAATTTGGACTCATCAGACCAAAGCACAGATTTCCACTGGTCTAATGTCCATTCCTTGTGTTCTTTAGCCCAAACAAGTCTCTTCTGCTTGTTGCCTGTCCTTAGCAGTGGTTTCCTAGCAGCTATTTTACCATGAAGGCCTGCTGCACAAAGTCTCCTCTTAACAGTTGTTGAAGAGATGTGTCTGCTGTTAGAACTCTGTGTGGCATTGACCTTGTCTCTAATCTAAGCTGCTGCTAACCTGCGATTTCTGAGGCTGGTGACTCGGATAAACTTATCCTCAGAAGCAGAGGTGACTCTTGGTCTTCCTTTCCTGGGGCGGTCCTCATGTGAGCCAGTTTCTTTGTAGCGCTTGATGGTTTTTGCAACTGCACTTGGGGACACTTTCAAAGTTTGCCCAATTTTTTGCACTGACTGACCTTCATTTCTTAAAGTAATTATGGCCACTCGTTTTTCTTTACTTAACTGCTTTTTTCTTGCCATAATACAAATTCTAACAGTCTATTCAGTAGAACTATCAGCTGTGTATCCACCAGACTTCTGCACAACACAACTGATGGTCCCAACCCCATTTATAAGGCAAGAAATCCCACTTATTAAACCTGACAGGGCACACCTGTGAAGTGAAAACCTTTTCCGGTGACTACCACTTGAAGCTCATCAAGAGAATGCCAAGAGTGTGCAAAGCAGTCATCAAAGCAAAAGGTGGCTACTTTGAAGAACCTAGAATATAAGACATATTTTCAGTTGTTTCACACTTTTTTGTTAAGTATATAATTCCACATGTGGTAATTCATAGTTTTGATGCCTTCAGTGTGAATGTACAATTTTCATAGTCATGAAAATACAGAAAAATCTTTAAATGAGAAGGTGTGTCCAAACTTTTGGTGTGTACTCAGGGCTGTATTTGCCCTTAGGCACTTGTAGGCATGTGCCTAGGGCGCTGGAATTCGGGGAGGGCGGCACCTGAGCGTGTTTTTTTTTTGTTGTTGTTTTTTTTTGGTTCGTGACCCGAGCCGGCTGGGTGGCTCCACCCCCCCCCCAGTCATTGCACCCATAGGCGGATTATAATGAGGGCAATCCGGGGTGTCTATGGAAGGGATTGCCCTCATTATATGTGCGGCGCTGTGGCACATACTGGCAGACAGTGGCGGGGGGGCCCCCGGACCGCTCCCCCAGCAGCGGCGCACGGCCGCTGCTTCTTCTCCGGCCGGGCCAGCACTGCAGCAGTTAACTTCCCTGTGTGCTGGCTCGGCCGCGTCACTGCTAGGAGACAAGGCCCTGTGCGTGGCTGTGTCTCCTAGCTGTGACGTCACGCAGTGCTCGCCCGGCCTGCAGTGCTGCACCGGAGAGGACTGGAGCCGAGCCGGGGGATGGTGAGTCTGTGTGTGTGAGAGTGTGTGTGTATGAGAGAGTGAGTGTGTGAGAGAGTGTGTATGTGTGAGAGTGAGTGTGTGTATGTGTGATTGAGTGTGTGTGTGTGTGTGTGTGCAGGCAGATATCATTGTGTGATGTCTGTTTATATGTATTTTTGTGTTTCAAATGTGTTTATGCGTGTATGTATATGTCTGTATATGTTTGTGTGTGCGTGCCTGAGTGCGGCCTCCCGCTTTCTCTGGGGGGGCGCTGTGCGGCCTCCCGCTGTGTATAGATGGCACTGTGCGGCCTCCTGCTGTGTATAGAAAGCTATGTGCGGCCTCCCGCTGTGTATAGATGGCACCGTGCGGCCTCCCACTGTGTATAGATGGCTACGTGCGGCCTCCTGCTGCGTATAGATGGCTACGTGCGGCCTCCTGCTGTGTATAGATGGCTACGTGCGGCCTCCCGCTGTGTATAGATGGCTACATGTGGCCTCCTGCTGAGTGTAGATGGCGCCGTGCGGCCTCCTGCTGTGTATAGATGGCGCCGTGCGGCCTCCCGCTGTGTATAGATGGCGCCGTGCGGCCTCCTGCTGTGTATAGATGGCTACATGTGGCCTCCTGCTGTGTGTAGATGGCGCCGTGCGGCCTCCTGCTGTGTATAGATGGCGCTGTGCGGCCTCCCGCCGTGTCTAGATGGCGCCGTGCGGCCTCCCGCCGTGTATAGATGGCTACGTGTGCTCAATATTGAGTCATGCAATTAATGTAAGGCTATGTGCCCACGATGCAGAAATGCTTTGGATTTTTTTTGAGCGTTTCTGCATCTCCCTGGCAGAAAAAACGCATGCGGATTTTACATGCGTTTTTCCTGCCAGGGACATGCGGATGTGAAGCGTTCTTCACTTGCAATTCCGCATGTGGGTTGACAAGCGATTTTAGCATCACTTGGAAAGTGGATAACAACCTGGTCACACTATATAAATCCATGCAACCGGCATGGATTTATATACTGTCACCGTAAAAGAATGGTAAAAAATAAATATATAATTACCTTCTGATGGCCTGCCAACGTCAGCGGTCGCGTGACCCGTCACATGACTAAATGACGTCATGGCAGATCCTTTTCAGACCATCGTGAGCTGCCAGCAAGCCAGGACGCATCGGATAAAGACACCGGGGGCCATCAGAAGGTAAGTATAATATTTATTTTTTATTTTATTCTGTTTTTACAGGTACTATGGTACCCGGGTCTGGAGGAGAGTCTCCTCTTCTCCAAACCTGAGTACCATCCGCACATTGAATCGCATGGATTCTGCATGTACAGATCCAGTGATGCGGATTACATGCGTTCCAATGCAAGTCAATGGCGGCGAAAACGCCGAGCTTCCGCAAAATAATTGGTAGTGCTGTGGATTTTTCCACAATGATAATCCGCAGCGGAAATCTCCGCAGCAAGTGCACAGCACATGCGGATTATCATTGGGAAACATGGCAGACCTTCTACCAAGCGTTTTTTAAGCGTTTTATGCAGAGGAATTGCTTAAAAAACGCATAGTGGGCACACAGCCGAAAAAAAATTATTATAATTAATATTGTGCCAAATTAATTGGCACATGATCTATCACAGGGGATCATGTGACATGTGATACATCAGGTGTGTGTGTGTGGGGGGGGGGGGGGCCCGCGCCTTCTAAACTGCCCGGGGCCCTTGCTACTCTTAATCCACCCCTGGCGGTCAGGGTTAACCGCCGGTGCAGTGCAGACCGCCGGGGCTGATATAGATGTGCAGCACTGGATTGTTCAACTCCCCACGGGAGGAGTATGGCCCCAGGGCAGAATATATAATGGATGATGGAGGGGATGATTCCGACCGCGATAGCCAGGAGACGGAGGCCTCTTCAACAGTTCAGGGTCTTTATTATAACAGGTAAAACGACCCAGAAACAGGCCCGGCTAGGAGGGGGCCTGGATGTCTGAGAACAAGTGGGAAGATGGCCCTGGCCAGGGTGAGGGTGTAGGCCTACCGTGCTTTCTGCGCTCCTTCTGGCTATTTCCCTTCTGGTAGTGTAACAGCCCACGTTCCTGAGCTCACCGTGTCCTCTCACCCGTATGGCTTGCAACGTGGGTCCCTTTCTACTCCTGGCCTGGTACGGCTTTGCTGGTCCCTTCTGCTGTGGCGGAGCCTCCGGGCTTCTTAGGCCAAGGAACATACAGTCCCCTGCGGACTGGTTTCTGCTGTGGGACGTGGAATCCTCACAGCCTCAGACACCAAAGTCTGGTAGAGTAGTCTCTTTGTCTGCCAGGACAGGCGTACTTCACCTCATGTCCCTGGCTTGTGGCTCTCCCACTGCCACACGGCCTCTTAGGCTGCAACACAACTGTCTGTCCCTGCTCTCGGACACCTCTTTCTTCAGACACAGGTTGTCCAGTTCTCCCTAATCCTGCCCCCAGTTCCAGCATTTATAGGGGCAGCTTGCTCCCCCTACTGGCCTGAGACAGGAGGTATTGCATGCTAATGTTCCGCTGACTAGAGAACCTCCCCCTTGCTCTCAGACACAGCTTTATTATATTTGTGGCATCCAGGCCAGGGTGACACATATACATGGCCCCGCATAGTGCTCCGTACTGTATACACGGCCCCGCATAGTGCTCCGTACTGTATACATGGTCCCGCATAGTGCTCCGTACTACTGTATACATGGCTCAGCATAGTGCTACCTACTGTATACATGGTCCCGCATAGTGCTCCGCACTTTATACATGACCCCGCATACTACTCCGTACTGTATACATGGCCCCGCATAGTGCTCGGTACTGTATACACATCCCCCGCATAGTGCTCTGTACTACTATATACATGGCCCCGCATAGTGCTCCGTACTGTATCCATGGCCACCGCATAGTGCTCTGTACTGTATACACGGCCCTGCATAGTGCTCCATACTGTATACATGGCCACCGCATAGTGCTCTGTACTGTATACACGGCCCTGCATAGTGCTCCATACTGTATACATGGCCTCGCATAGTATCCCATACTGTATACATGTCCCCCTCATAGTGCTCTGTACTGTATACACGGCCCTGCATAGTGCTCCATACTGTATACATGGCCTCGCATAGTATCCCATACTGTATACATGTCCCCCTCATAGTGCTCTGTACTGTATACATGGTCCCGCATAGTGCTGCGTACTGTATACATGGCCACCGCATAGTGCTCTGTACTGTATACACGGCCCCGCATAGTGCTCCGTACTGTATACACGGCCCTGCATAGTGCTCCATACTGTATACACGGTCCAGCATAGTGCTCCGTGCTGTATACATGGCCTCGCATAGTATCCCGTACTGTATACATGTCCCCCTCATAGTGCTCTGTACTGTATACATGGCCCCGCATAGTGCTACCTACTGTATACATGGTCCCGCATAGTGCTCCGTACTGTATATATGGCCCCGCATAGTGCTCCATACTGTATACATGGCCCCACATAGTGCTCCGTACTGTATACATGGCCCCGCATAGTACTCCGTACTGTATACACGGCCCCTCATAGTGCTTCGTACTGTATACATGGCCCCGCATAGTGCTCTGTACTGTATACACGGCCCCACATAGTGCTCTGTACTACTACATACATGGCCCCGCATAGTGCTCCGTACTGTATACACGGCCCCCGTTTTTGTGCTCGGTACTACTATATACATGGCTCCGCATAGTGCTCCGTACTGTATACATGGCCCCGCATAGTGCTCCTTACTGTATACACGGCCCCGCATAGAGCTCCATACTGTATACATGGCCCCGCATAGTGCTCCATACTGTATACATGGCTCCGCATAGTGCTCCGTACTGTATACATGGCCCCGCATAGTGCTCCTTACTGTATACAGGGCCCCGCATAGAGCTCCATACTGTATACACGGCCCTGCATAGTGCTCCATACTGTATATATGGCCCCGCTTAGTGCTGCACACAGTATACATGGCTCCTAAGTGCTCCGTACTGTATACATGGCCCCGCATAGTACTCCCTACTGTATACATGTCCCTCGAATAGTGCTTCGTACTGTATACATGGCCTTGCATAGTGCTCCATCCTACTATATACAGTGCTGGCCAAAAGTATTGGCACCCCTGCAATTCTGTCAGATAATACTCAGTTTCTTCCTGAAAATGATTGCAATCACAAATTCTTTGGTATTATTATCTTCATTTAATTTGCTTGCAAGGAAAAAACACAAAAGAGCATGAAGCAAAAATCAAATCATTGATCATTTCACACAAAACTCCAAAAATGGGCCAGACAAAAGTATTGGCACCCTCAGCCTAATACTTGGTTGCACAACCTTTAGCCAAAATAACTGCGAACAACCGCTTCCGGTAACCATCAATGAGTTTCTTACAATGCTCTGCTGGAATTGTAGACCATTCTTCTTTGGCAAACTGCTCCATGTCCCTGATATTTGAAGGGTACCTTCTCCAAACTGCCATTCTGAGATCTCTCCACAGGTGTTCTATGGGATTCAGGTCTGGACTCATTGCTGGCCACCTTAGAAGTCTCCAGTGCTTTCTCTCAAACCATTTTATAGTGCTTTTGGAAGTGTGTTTTGGGTCATTGTCCTGCTGGAAGACCCATGACCTCTGAGGGAGACCCAGCTTTCTCACACTGGACCCTACATTATGCTGCAAAATTTGTTGGTAGTCTTCAGACTTCATAATGCTATGCACACGGTCAAGCAGTCCAGTGCCAGAGGCAACAAAGCAACCCCAAAACATCAGGGAACCTCTGCCATGTTTGACTGTAGGGACCGTGTTCTTTTCTTTGAATGCCTCTTTTTTTTTCCTGTACACTCTATGTTGATGCTTTTTGCCAAAAAGCTCTACTTTTGTCTCATCTGACCAGAGAACATTCTTTCAAAACAATTTAGGCTTTCTCAGTTACGTTTTGGCAAACTACAGCCTGGATTTTTTATGTCTCGGGGTAAGAAGTGGGGTCTTCCTGGGTATCCTACCATACAGTCCCTTTTCATTCATACGCCGATGGATAGTACGGGTTGACACTGTTGTACCCTCGGACTGCAGGGCAGCTTGAACTTGTTTGGATGTTAGTCGAGGTTCTTTATCCACCATCCGCACAATCTTGCGTTGAAATCTCTCGTCAATTTTTCTTTTCCGTCCACATCTAGGGAGGTTAGCCACAGTGCCATGGGCTTTAAACTTCTTGATGACACTGCGCATGGAAGACACAGGAACATTCAGGTCTTTGAAGATGGACTTGTAGCCTTGAGATTGCTCATGCTTCCTCACAATTTGGTTTCTCAAGTCCTCAGACAGTTCTTTGGTCTTCTTTCTTTTCTCCATGCTCAATGTGGTACACACAAGGACACAGGACAGAGGTTGAGTCAACTTTAATCCATGTTAACTGGCTGCAAGTGTGATTTAGTTATTGCCAACACCTGTTAGGTGCCACAGGTAAGTTACAGGTACTGTTAATTACACGAATTAGAGAAGCATCACATGATTTTTCAAAGGGTGCCAATACTTTTGTCCACCCCCTTTTTTAGGTTTGGTGTGGAATTGTATCCAATTTGGCTTTAGGACAATTATTTTTGTGTTTTTTCATTGAAGACAAATTAAATGAAGATAATAATACCAAAGAATTTGTGATTGCAATCATTTTCAGGAAGAAACTGAGTATTATCTGACAGAATTGCAGGGGTGCCAATACTTTTGGCCACCACTGTACATGGCTCTGCATAGTGCTCCGTACTGTATATGACTCGCCCCCTGGGCCGCGTGGGGAACCCGGAACCGGGCCTCTGTTGGGATGCTGGGGGTGGTAGTCTCAGTGTGGCGGCGACCCGGTCCGTGGCTCAGGGTGGTCAAACCAGTGGCAGTCTTAGTGTAATAACAAATGTCCGACTACGCCACCCGTGGATTGCGGTCAGTGGGGACCGCCGCTGCGCTGCAGACCGCTGAGGCTGATGTTGTAAGCGCAGCCAAGTATGGGATAACTCCCCACGGGAGAAGTATTGCCTCAGGGCAGCTAGTGTGGATGATGGGAGTGATGGTGCGAGCGTCCCAGTACTAATGGTGCTGGTGCGGCGATGAAACACAGAGACGTGTGGTGCAGTTCAGGGTCTTTACTGATGGTATAAAGCAGACCCTCCCGGGAGTACTGGTTAGCAGTAGAGGCCTGGTCAGTCTGTGAGCAAGCAGGCTCTCCCCTGGCCAGGCGGAGTTGTAGGCCTCCCCGTCTATCTGCACTCTTTCCTGGCTACCTTGCTGTAAGCGGTTACAAGTAGCCCACGTCCCTGAGTATACCGTGTGGTGCTCACCCGTATGGCTGGTGACTTGGGGCCTTCTGTTAGCCTCCGCTCCTGGATGGCGGTGCCGGTCCCTCTCTTGTGACTGAGCCTCCGGGCTTCTATGGCCAGAGGACCTGGAATCCCCTGCCGGCTGGTTTCTGCTGCTGGGTGTATATCAGTCCCCACAGCCTCGGACTCCGGTGTCCGGTTGTAGTGTCCTCAGCCAGGGCGAGCTCTGCTCAGCTCCAGCCCTTGGTCTTCAGCTACTGTTCCTACAGAGCTCCTGCTGTATCTTTCCCTCTCCAAGCTCTAACTCCCTAATCCCGCCCCAGACCCAGTTTATAAGGGCAGATTCCTCCCCTCCCAGGTCTGGGCGGGCAGTGTTGCATGCTTAGGGCTCCTGACCAGAGAAACCTCCCACTTGCTCTCAGACATAATATTTCTATTACTCTGGCAACCAGACCCCTGGGGTGCCACATATACACGGCCCAGCATAGTGCTACCTACTGTATACATGGTCCCGCATAGTGATCCGTACTGTATACATGTCGCCCGCATAGTGCTTCGTACTGTATACATGGCCCCGCATAGTGCTCCATCCTACTTTATACATGGCCCCGCATAGTGCTCCGTACTGTATATGACGCGCCCCCTGGGCCTGTGTTGTGCAGGGGAACCCGGAACCGGATCGCTGAGATGCTGGGGGTTGTAGTCTCCGTGTGGCGGTGACCCGGTCCGTGCCCAGGGTGGTCAAACCAGTGGCAGTCTATTTGTATTGTAATAAGTGTCCGACTACGCCACCCGTGGATTGCCGTCAGTGGGGAACGCCGCTGCGCTGCCGACCGCTGAGGCTGATGTTGGTTGCGCAGCTGAGTATGGGATAACTCCCCATGGGAGGAGTATTGCCTCAGGGCAGCTAATGTGGATGATGGTGGTAGTGATGGTGTGAGTGTCCCAGTACTGGTGGTGCTGGTGCGGCGATGAAACACAGAGACTTGTAATTGCAGTTTCCAAAGCTTTACTCACGGTTGTTATTCAGGTCAATGCTGCAGGCGATGACTGCCCAAGCCGTGCTGCGTCCACCAGGTGAGGGACTCGGTCAACTCCCAGGCAATTCCAGAGTGTGGTTCAAAGCTCCCCTCTCTTCCTTTCTACTGGCCGTCCCCACCAGTGACCCACCTTTGTCCAGCTTCCTCGGGCCTTCTGTTGGCGAAACCTCTCCCGGTTTCCCTGACCCTATGCGGTATGCCTTTCTGGTGGATGTAGTGAGGGGTCGCACCAAGATGTGGTCACAACCTCCGGTTTTGGCTGAGGATTAGTCACCTCCACCAATTTGGGTTCCGGTACCCTATTCTGCCAACCCTTCACCCAGTATCTCCTCTGGGCATATGGGGTTCCTTCTGCCTTCGTGTCTCTGGGCCTTTCCCTGTGTTCTTTGCTTCCTTTCTCCTCTCTTCCAGTTCCTTTCTTTCTTTCCTTTCTGTTCCTCCTCCTCTCTCTCTCTGCTGCTTCTGGCCTCCACTCCAGGCCTGCCTCTGGAGCTGGGCCCAGACTGAGCCACAGCTCCCTGTCAGCCCTCTCTGGCTGAGCTCCTCTCATTTTCTCCTCCTGACTGAACTGGCTCCTGTCCTAAGATGGTGCCCACCTTATATACCTTCTTCTAACACCCGAGCCCAGGTGACTAGCAACCAATGGACTCCTACCTATGCCCAGAAACCCACCCCTATCTGCTCCTACACCACTGGGTTTTCCACCCCCCTCCCCACTCCAGCCAGGAACAGAAGCTGTCGTGCCTGCACTCTGTCTAGTGAGAGCACCGTTGGTCTGTTCCTCGGAAATGGGGTGTGTGTGGTGCATGCAGCTTACTGAGTCCTGGTCCACACTCCATCCTTACCCGGGAGTGGAATATCACACCTCTGGACTGAGGTGCAATACCCCTGTAGCAGCCGAGGCCTCGGGGTGCTACATATACATGGCCCCGCATATTGCTCCGTACTGTATACATGGCCCCACATAGTGCTTCGTACTGTATACATGGCCTTGCATAGTGCTCCATCCTACTATATACATGGCCCCGCATAGTGCTCCGTACTGTATACATGGCCCCGCATAGTGCTCCGTACGTATACATGGCCTCGCATAGTGCTCCATACTGTATACATGGCCCCGCATAGTGCTCCATACTCTATACATGGCCCCGCATAGTGCTCCGTACGTATACATGGCCCCGCATAGTACTCCCTACTGTATACATGTCCCTCGCATAGTGCTTCGTACTGTATACATGTCCTTGCATAGTGCTCCATCCTACTATATACATGGCCCCGCATAGTGCTAAGTACTGTATACACGGCCCAGCATAGTGCTCCGTACTACTATATACATGGCCCCGCATAGTACTCCATACTGTATACATGGCCCCGCATACTGCTACCTACTGTGTACATGGTCCCGCATAGTACTCCGTACTGTATACATGTCCCCCGCATAGTGCTCCGTACTGTATACATGGCCCCGCATAGTGCTCCATCCTACTATATACATGGCCCCGCATAGTGCTCCGTACTGTATACATGGCCACGCATAGTGCTCCGTACTACTGTATACATGGCCCCGCATAGTGCTACCTACTGTATACATGGTCCCGCATAGTGCTCCGTACTGTATACATGACCCCGCATAGTACTCCGTATTGTATACATGGCCCCGCATACTGCTACCTACTGTATACATGCCCCGCATAGTGCTCCGTACTGTATACATGGCCCCGCATAGTGCTCCGTACTACTGTATACATGTCCCCGCATAGTGCTTCGTACTGTATATATGGCCCCGCATAGTGCTCCATCCTACTATATACATGGCCCCACATAGTGCTCCCTACTGTATACATGGTCCCGCATAGTGCACCATACTGTATACATGGCCCTGCATAGTACTCTGTACTACTATATACATGGCCCCACATAGTGCTCTGTACTGTATACACGGCCTGTGCATAGTGCTCCGTACTACTGTATACATGGCCCCGCATATTCCTCCGTACTGCATACATGGCCCCGCATAGTACTTCATACTGTATACATGGCCCCGCATAGTGCTACCTACTGTATACATGGCCCCGCATACTGCTGTTTTGTATACATGGCCCCGCATACTGCTGTTTTGTATACATTGCCCCGCATAGTGCTGCACACAGTATACATGGCCCAGCATAGAGCTCAATACTGTATACATGGCCCCGCATAGAGCTCCATACTGTATACATGGCCCCGCATACTGTTGTTTTGTATACATGGCCCCGCATAGTGCTGCACACAGTATACATGGCCCGGCATAGTGCTCCATACTGTATACACGTCCCGCGCATAGTGCTCCGTACTACTGTATACATGGCCCCGCATAGTACTCCGTACTGTATACATGGCCCCGCATAGAGCTCCATACTGTATACATGGCCCCGCATAGTGCTCCGTACTGTATACATGGCCCCGCATAGTACTCCATACTACTATATACATGGCCCCGCATCGTGCTCCGTACTGTATACATGGCCCTGCATAGTACTCCATACTACTATATACATGGCCCCGCATCGTGCTCCGTACTGTATACATGGCCCTGCATAGTACTCCATACTACTGTTTACATGGTCCCGCATAGTACTCCATACTGTATATGTAATAGTGGGGAAGGGCGTAGCCTTCCCTTTGTACTGAGATAGTTAAAGGAAGTGTCCCTGAGGTCAGACCTCCCTAACTGTGGTAGACCAAGCTAAGGGGGTTAGCTTTAGTGGTCCAGTTAGTAGAGTAGAGGGGGAACTTAGTGCCCTTATCAAGCCTAGAGAGATATAGAGCTTGTTCCTGGTATAATTCCTTCTGGCCTGTAGTACCTGAAAACAGCCACAAGATGCCACTGTTCTGGGTGCAGATGTCAGGTTGAGTCTGCCAGCAAAGTTATAGACAGTGATGGGTTAAAATTCTGTGATGACAGCTCACTGAGGGTGGGCATATTAGGAAAGTCTCTGTTTAGTTTCCAGAATCAGGAAGTGATTCTTCAGTACGAGTTGATACCTCAAGTTGTTCAGACAGCCTGATTATAGTGGCTGCTAGAGTAGACGGGAGCTCCGTACCCTCAAACAGTGGGATCCCAGTGTGCAAGTCTCCCCACACAAGAGCACGAGTCCTGTTCGCTCGCCGGAGAAACTCATCAAAGCGTAGTGAGGACACGGGGCACTTCTAGTCTGCAGGAAGCAGAGGAAGCTAAATAGGACTCCAAGCTAAGACGTGGGGGAGAGATATCGGATCCGGTCACTGTCAATGCAGAGGAGTCTCTTGGGCCAGGGATTATAGCCACAGAGATGCTCCGCTTAAAGAGGGAACCAGGGCTGAAGCAGTTAACAGCGCCTGTGAGAGAGATGATTGCCTGTCGGGCCTTATCCATTATATCTGACTGTAAATATTGTATATATTCCTCTTCCCCAAGTAAAGTCCAAGTTCTGGTTAAGAACCTCGTGTCCTCTGAAATTATTGCTGCCCTGGTCCCAGAAGAAAATTGCCTGGAGACAGCCGCGATCGGATGGCTTGAAGTAAGTGAAGAGCACTACATGCACAGCCACACTTCAGAGGGAGGACACGTATTGTCTGTAGGGTGCCATAGCGAGAGGGGGCTACAGCTCGCCCACGACTACCTCGCTGGGACACCTTACATTTGGCGTAGTCGGCAGGATGCGAGCTCCTCGCATGAAGAAAGCGGGGAAGAGCCGACGCAGAACACTGAGGAGAAAGTGTTGGAAGGCATGCGGCCCAAGATGGCGGCCAGAAGCATGGATTCCAAGATGGTGACGACGGCGGTAAAGTCTGGGAGAAGAACCGCCTATCGTGGGAGTGGACGGCGCTGGAGAGCGCGAAAAGATGTCCAGCCCCTGCAAATTCCGGCCCGAAGAGGGAGGGGCCCAGCGGTGAAGATGCGTCCCAGGATGGGACGTCCAGAGAGGAAGAGGGTGCGGCGTAAGGTGAAGCCCGGCCCCGTGAGTATCAGCGCGCACAGAGAGGGGGCGCGGCTGAAGGCGGAGCGGCCGAGAGTGACGAGTGACGCGGCGGTCACGTCAGAGGTCCGGCCGAGGAAGAGGCGGAGCTGGATGTGCAGGACGCGCGTCACCGGTAAGCGACCGGCGCCATTTTCTGTCCGGCACGTAAGGAGAAGGAGGTACGACAGCGGACGTCCTGAGAGGATGGCAGCCCCAGAGCCTGACAACGTGCGCGAGACAAGCGGTGAGGAGGAACCCCTGGAGATCACCACCCCAGGGGTCGCGACTGGAAGTCGTTTGCCGGCGGGCGCTGCCCGCGAACCGTTGCCCTTACCCCCAGTGGCTGTCCAGTGGGCCACTAGGCCTGATCCGGAGCTGGGCCTGCTAGTCCACGAGCTTCACATGTGGTGCTGGAGCCGGATGCCGGAGGAAACGTCCCCCTCGGGTGAGGGAGGAGAACATCCAGGTGGGGCCAGAGCAATAGCTGCAGCGAAGCTTACAGAAGGTGAGCGGTACCTGCCCCAGTAGCTTCTGTGGCAACAGAGGCCCCCAGGCCTTCAGGGGACGGTGCGGAAGGGAAGCCCCCTAAAAGAAAGGCCCCGCGGGAGAATTTCTGGTCGTTGGCCTTGGAGGCCCTACATTCCCCCTCGGCAGAGCGGTACGCCGAGCCCGGGAGTCCTAAGTGGGCTACCCGGGACCCCCCGATGACCGCGCGAGAACGGCGGCGATGGACCGATACCTTCCTGAGAGGCTGGCTGGAGGGGTCCAATGCGGCAAGAAGGGAGTCAGTGGAGGAAGCTCAGACCCGGGGCGGGTCATAGAATTCCGTATCCGTGAGGGGTACGGGTTTCTGGAAGAGGAATGGACCGGGCATGAGGTGTTCGTGTCCCGCGAAGCGGTAAAGCGGGACTATCTGCCTGGCCATTTACACAACCTGCACGTGGGGGACATCGTGCACTTTGTAAAATGTGAGTGCAAAACGGGTGGTATGCGGCTGCGGTCACCCGCCCATATAAATGGGAATGCGTCCTAGAGAAGGACCGACAGGTCTTCGAGAGGAGGGCCAAAAGAGAGGCTAAGCAGCGCTGGGCTAGGGAAGCCCCTAAAGGCTTTCTGTCCCCACCTAAGGCCAGTACTCCACCGACAGAGGAGCCTGGGAGGCGGCAGTGGGGAGATATTGTGAGCGACAAGGAGGAGGGTGTCGCAAGCAGCAAGGAAGCCGATTTGCTTAGTGAGGTGCCGGAAAAGGAGTCGGCACCACAACACCCAGGAGGGGCTGAGGCAGTTGAGCAGGGGGCTGCCAGAGAGACTCAGGCTGGTGTTAGCCAGGAGGGCCATCATTTTTCTGTCACCAGCTACGGCCCTACCCAGGTCGGCTGTGGCAGTGCTACATCCTCGGAAGAGGACCCTGGGCCTAGCAGATACCCCGATCAGCCGTGGAAGTGGAGGAAGCCACCTTCATCTGCAGCATGGGCCGCCTTCATGAAGGAACGGGGGGAGGCCCGGAAGAAGTAAGCTAACTAGTTAAGGGTACGTTGACCTTTCATCTCTTCCTTTATCAGGACCCACCAGCGGTGGTCCAGTTTCTGGGACTTGTACCCAATGGGGACGGAGTGCCCCATGTTGAGTTAAAATGGAGGACTGTTCCCCTACCTCCCAGGCCAGGAAGGCCTTAAGCAGCACCCAAAAGTTGCGTGCCCGGGAGAGCTGCTCTTTTTGTTTTTACTTTTGTTTTCTTTTTGTTGCGCTTGTTGCGCCTTTTTCTGCTGGAATTTAAAATGCTGAGGCACACCTTGAGGATGGATATCCTCCAAATCAAAAAGACTTGCGGCCTAGCGGGAAGAACCGGTGACCCCCGCTAGGGCCAAGAAGAAAGAGACTCACAGGGTGTTACCTGTGACTGTGTGCCTCAGAATGTAGCCCCAGGAGGGGATTGGGGTCTATTGAGGTGTTGACCTGACTTAAAACTGTGGACACTTCGTTTCCAGGGTCCTTACCAAGAAGGACCGGTGCCTCTGAAAAAAAGTTGATAATGGACTGTCCTGAATTGCAGTTCCAGGGCCCTTAACCGAGAAGGGCCGGTCTTCCATCCAAGAAGATGACCTCAGGACTAGTCGTTTACTAAAAATGTTTTAGTAAAATTTAAGCTGTTGATTAATGTTTATTGCTTAGTGTGGTCAGGGACGACCAACATTAAAGTGTCGGGGAATGTAATAATGGGGAAGGGCGTAGCCTTCCCTTGGTACTGAGATAGTTAAAGGAAGTGTCCCTGAGGTCAGACCTCCCTAACTGTGGTAGACCAAGCTAAGGGGGTTAAGGCAAAGTTATAGACAGTGATGGGTTAAAGTTCTGTGATGACAGCTCACTGAGGGTGGGCATATTAGGAAAGTCTCTGTTTAGTTTCCAGAATCAGGAAGTGATTCTTCAGTACGAGTTGAGACCTCAAGTTGTTCAGACAGCCTGATTATAGTGGCTGCTAGGGTAGACGGGAGCTCCGTACCCTCAGACAGTGGGATCCCAGTGTGCAAGTCTCCCCACACAAGAGCACGAGTCCTGTTCGCTCGCCGGAGAAACTCATCAAAGCGTAGTGAGGACACGGGGCACTTCTAGTCTGCAGGAAGCAGAGGAAGCTAAATAGGACTCCAAGCTAAGACGTGGGGGAGAGATATCGGATCTGGTCACTGTCAATGCAGAGGAGTCTCTTGGGCCAGGGATTATAGCCACAGAGATGCTCCGCTTAAAGAGGGAACCAGGGCTGAAGCAGTTAACAGCGCCTGTGAGAGAGATGATTGCCTGTCGAGCCTTATCCATTATATCTGACTGTAAATATTGTATATATTCCTCTTCCCCAAGTAAAGTCCAAGTTCTGGTTAAGAACCTCATGTCCTCTGAAATTATTGCTGCCCTGGTCCCAGAAGAAAATTGCCTGGAGACAGCCGCGATCGGATGGCTTGAAGTAAGTGAAGACCACTACATACACAGCCACACTTCAGAGGGAGGACACGTATTGTCTGTAGGGTGCCATAGCGAGAGGGGGCTACAGCTCGCCCACGACTACCTCGCTGGGGCACCTTACATATACATGGCCCCACATACTGCTGTTTTGTATACATGGCCCCGCATAGTGCTGCACACAGTATACATCACTCCGCAAAGTGATCCGTACTGTATACACGGCCCCCTCATAGTGCTCCGTACTACTATATACATGGCCCCGCATAGTGCTCGGTACTGTATACACGTCCCCCGCATAATGCTCTGTACTACTATATACATGGCCCCGCATAGTGCTCCGTACTGTATACATGGCCCCGCATAGTGCTCTGTACTGTATACATGGCCACCGCATAGTGCTCCGTACTGTATGCATGGCCCCGCATAGTGCTCCGTACAGTATACATGGCCCCGCATAGTGCTCCATGCTGTAAACATGGCCCCGCATAGTGCTCCGTACTGTATACATGGCCCCGCAAATGTGAAGCCCAGCTGTGCTTGGTATCACAGATCCTAGAAGGGCGTATTGAAGGATTCCTCCACAAGAGGCCCCCATAACCATTCACACATCTCCACCTTCCACCTCAGACCACCAGAGGGAGCCCGTTAGGGATAGATAAATAGAGAAGGTGGAGCAAAGCAGCAGTTAGTCTAGACTGGAGTCGACAGAGAGCAGAAGTCTGTTGAGAGAGTTCCTGCAGTAGAAGCCTGAGAGAGGTTAGTCTGCAGTGGAGTATGTTCTAGACTCAGTTGTAGCTCAGAGAAGTGAGCTTAGGTGTGCCGGCGCCATAAGATCGGTGAAGCACGGCAAGCTGCCGTTAGTGTGAGTAGCCTAGGAGGGCCCTAGTAGGCCGAAGGCGAGTAGAGAGGGTTAGTTCATAGGGGCAGAGGAGCTTAACTACCTCACCCCGTAGAAGAAGCAGTTACCGGACACCGGGTCCGAAGCTTACCGGGATCTCCATGACCCAGTAAGATAAACCGGAATCCCTGGAGAATTACAAGTCCCAGGATCGCTAAAGTGCTGATACGTACCAGAGCCAGGAGACACATAGGCCCCGTAGGTCGGGAGCGTGCACTCCAAGAGAAGGCCCTACCACAAGGTCAACCAGCGTAGGACAGAGACAAAGTTAGGCCTAGCTTCAGGCAGGTCAGAAACTTACTATGCAGAAGCAAGAAACAGGAGGCCCAAAACCCGCTCATTGGGGAGGATCCGGACATACACCCTTCACCCTACAGTGCTCCGGGAAGTGCCTGAATTTCCATCAGTAAAAGGTACTGAAGTGACTATTGTGTCCATCCCTGTTCTTGCTCTGACTCGGCTGAGTCTCTCCGTCCTGCTTTCCCCGTCCATTCCCCGTCCATACCTGTGGGGAGCCATACCATCTAGCTGCCTTATCACCGGCCTCAGTGGACTGCGCAGCACTGGTGAATATCATCAGAAACCATAGGTGGCGTCACAAACTCTTTAATAAAACTTAACATCTATCAATGCCTTTTTAAAGAGAGACCCCAGAGTACGGGCCCGGGAGCCGACCACCCCGACCTCCTTAAGGCTAAAGGCCCGGGTAACCGAGTCATCCCCATCCCCTGGGCTAGTCATCTCTCCTGGGGTCATGAACAGGATCAGATGCCCGCTGCAGCGACAGAGTGTTGTGCCCGTTGCCACCGGGTACTGTGTGCCTTTATTCTGAACTGTGTACGTGAAGTTGTGGTGAAGGTTGCCGCCATTGTTGGGTCGCTGAGCGAGAAGAAGGACGTAATCGCGGGATAATAAGGGGCGTACCTGCAAAAGAGCGCGAAGTCCCGGACACGCCCCATGCTTTGACGTCAAACCAACAAGCGCCAGGTCCTGTAAGGAGCGTCGCTGAACACACTGACGTAGGACGCAAGCGACGCAAGGTCCTGAAGACACCCGTCACCTGCGGAGCTGCGGCCTACCGGAAGAAAAACCAGAAGGTAGGCCACGGTTAACTAGGGGGGCGCCAAGATGTCCGACGAGCAGCAGAACGCCGACCTACCGGTCAACGTCCCTGAAGTTCAGCCCGCGCCCGATGATGAGCAGGCCGAAGCCTCCGCTCTACCAGCAGCGCCCATAACACCTGTAATACCTATGACTTTACCGTACATTCCTGGAGCAAAGTGGCTACCCCAGTACAACGGCAAACCAGATACCCTGTCTGGATTCAAACGGAAGATATGTGCTATCTTGGACATGTACTCCATGACAGGTAAACAAAGAGCCGCCGTTGTATTAGGACAACTGACCGGTGCTGCGGAACGGGAAGTGGAAACATGGTCGGCCGCAGACCAGGAGTCAGTGTCCGCAATATTCCAAAAACTACAGACTGTCTTTGAGGACCTTACTGAGGCGGATCTCCGGATGAGGTTCTACAGCTGTTCCCAACAACCAGAGGACAATGTTCGGGACTACGCCTGGCGTCTCCAAAGGGCCCTGAGGGCTCTGAACCAGGTTTGTCCAACCAGCGTTGAAAATGAGAACAAAATGCTGAAGGAACAGTTTGTCCGGGGACTGAGGTTTCCAGAGGAGAGCAGGACTGTGCGTTGGTGGTCCCTGGATCATCCAGATGCCACCTTTGACAATCTCAAGGACATGGCTATAAAAGGACTGCAGCTCCTGGAAACAAATGCCATCCAACGTTACCAGGGTGGGGCTACCCCAGAACCTGCAACACCCACCTTTTCCCCAGTGACTGCTGAAGCTAAGGTTCCAGTAACGTCCCCTAGAGAGCTGGACAGTCTGCTCTCTGAAGTGCGTCAGTTGAGCAAAACCCTGACCACTGTGCTGAGTGCTCTACAGCTGAGGACGGAGCCTGAGGAAGGAGGGAAGATCCTGCTAGCCGATAGCCCTGAGGATGTCCCCTGGATGCGAAGGAGGAGGAGGCCAACACCACCCTCGCCGAGGACCAGTGACCAGCGCCGTCCACCTAAGGACCCAGCCTGCTACCGCTGCCGCAAGACCGGACATATCATCCAGAATTGTCCTTTAAACGAGAAAACCCTGGGTCCGAGGGCCGACACCCAGGAGTAGACTCACCAGGCCCATCAGACTGGTACAACAGGTTCGTCGGAGGAAGACCTTTCCTGTCCATTGTGTTGGACGGGATCCTGACGCATGCCCTGCTGGACACAGGATCTCAGGTAACCATCATGCCTGAAGTCCTCTACAAGAGGTTCTGGTCCACGGACGATCTACGTCCGCCAGCTCCAAATTTGTCTGTATATGCTTCAAATGGACTCCCCCTTAACCTACTCGGGGTTAAAAATGTGACTGTAAAGGTGGGGAGAGTGGAGCTGAAAGACCAGGGATTAATTGTAGTGGAGACTAACCCTGATGACAGCAACCCGTATATGGTATTGGGCACTAACGTTGGTAACTGTTTGGGAGAAGTTGTGTTCTTGCTCCAACAGATAGCCGACACTGCCAGACCGAGACAGAGGAGGGCACTGCAGAGGGAGATCCGCGTCCTGATGTATCAACAGCAAGTAAAGTTAACAGATGGTGAAATCGGTAACGTGCGGGTAACAGACCCCATACCCATTGTCATCCCCCCAATGAGTGAAATGCTCATCTGGTGTAGAGCTGCCATAGGTCTTAGAGGACAGAGCTATCAGGCGGTAGTAGAACCCCTTTGCTCCGAGCACAGACCCACGCTCTTAACTGCCAGGGGAGTGGCAGACGTACGTAATGGGAGGGTGCCCGTCCGTCTTCTCAACTTAGGGGAAGATGAGGTCAACCTGCCACGTTATGCCACTGTTGCCAAATTACATGCTGTCAATAATAACTGCATTTATGAGGCGGAGTCCTTAACTTCACCAGAAGAAGTGGAGGATAATGACCCTGCAACCCAGGTGGAGGATTGGTGTCAACAGCTCCATGTTGGGTCAGACACCACTCCTACCCATCAAAAACAGGGTGTACACCGGGTGGTTCAAGAGTACTCGCAGGTGTTCAGTAAACATCCACTAGACTTCGGGAGAGTTAAGGGGGTTCAACATCATATCCCCACAGGCAACCATTCCCCAATCAAAGAACTTTATAGGCCTATACCCCCAGCTCACTACCAGAAGGCAAAAGAAATGCTGCATGACATGAGGAAGGCGGGAGTGATAAGGGATCGTTGTAGTCCCTGGGCAGCTCCCCTAGTGCTTGTTAGGAAGAAGGACGGGAGCATGAGAATGTGTGTAGATTACCGTCAAGTAAATCGCATTACACATAAAGATGCATACCCTTTACCACGCATAGAGGAGTCCCTAGCTGCCTTAAAGTCTGCAAATTACTTTTCCACCCTTGACCTCACTAGTGGGTACTGGCAAGTAGCTGTGGCTGAGGAGGATCGGGAGAAGACGGCCTTCACCACCCCGATGGGACTCTACGAGTTCAATAGCATGCCATTTGGACTCTGCAATGCCCCCGGAACGTTCCAGAGATTGATTGAGTGCTGCCGGGGACACCGCAACTTCGAGACTGTGTTACTTTACCTGGATGACGTAATTGTGTACTCCAGAACGTACGATTACCACTTGAAACACCTGGCAGAGGTATTTGAGTCACTGTCCCGGTACGGGATGAAGTTGAAGCCCTCAAAGTGCCACCTGCTCAAGAGGAAGGTACAGTACCTGGGGCACATTGTCAGTCCGGAAGGGGTAGCATCAAACCCGGAGAAAGTCACAGCCATCCAGAAGTGGCCGGAGCAGAAGAACCTCAAGGAGGTGCGTCAGTTCCTGGGACTAGTAGGATACTACCGGAGGTTCGTAAAGGACTACACTAAGAAAGCAGCTCCTCTGCAAGACCTCCTGGTAGGGCAGTCCCCCAAAGGCAAAAACCCCCCATTCCACTGGGGTAAGGAGCAAGCCGAGTCGTTTCAGGAGATGAAGGAGATCCTGACAGGTGATGAGATCCTAGCCTACCCTGACTACAGCCAACCGTTCCTGCTGTATACAGATGCCAGCATGAAGGCCTGGGTGCTGTTCTAAGTCAGAAGCAGAATGGGCAAGAGAAAGTGATCGCATACGCAAGCAGGAAGCTCCGTCCGACTGAGAGGAACCCAGAGAACTATAGCAGCTTCAAGTTGGAGTTCCTAGCCTTGGTCTGGGCCATCACTGAAAGATTCAAGCACTATCTGGCTTCCAGCAAGTTCACTGCCTTTACTGATAACAACCCCTTGACCCACCTTGAAACAGCTAAGTTGGGGGCTCTGGAACAACGATGGATGGCTCGGCTGTCAACCTACCAATTTACAATTAAATTCCGGGCGTGCCGCAAGAACGCCAACGCCGACGCCTTGTCTAGGATGCCTCACCAGTCCGACACAGAAGAAGAAGTGGATGACTTGGAAGAGATTGAGCTACCTGCCTTTCATCGGAATGGGATGATCCATGAGCAGAGAGTCTCCAGGAAGCAGCGTGGAAAGACGTTAAACCCCCTGCCTCACCACAGCTGGAAAGAGACCCAGGACAGCGACCCGGTAGTCAGCCGCATTAAACAGCTGATAACCCAAGAAGGTGCCTCCCTGGAGAAGGATGCGTCTCTCCAAGCAAAGCAACTGTGGAACGAGAGAAGCCGGCTGTTTATCTACCGTGAGAAGCTGTGCCGGAGGTACGTCAATCCAAAACTCATGAGATGGTATGGCAGATAGTGGTCCCGAAGACAGACATCCAGATGGTATTAGAGGCTTACCACGATCAGGAGGGGCACTTTGGCTGGAAAAAGCTAGAGACCCTGCTGAAATGTCGATTCTACTGGGTAGGAATGCGCAGCTCCATTGAGAGGTGGTGCCGGGACTATGGACCCTGCGGCCTAAGAAGGAAAGACTTCAGCAGCCAGAAGGCACCCCTGCAACCCATCGAGACGACTCGACCCCTGGAGATCGTGGCCCTGGACCATGTCAAGCTGTCCCCCAGCAGGTCAGGGTACTCGTATGCTCTGACCATGGTGGATCACTACTCACGTTTCCTGGTGGTCGCCCCTGTCAAAGACCTGACGGCAGAGACAGCAGCGAAGACGTTCGAAGCGTATTTCTGCAGGCCCCATGGTTACCCTGAGCAGGTTCTGACGGACCAAGGCCCGGCCTTTGAGGCTGAGTTGTTTAAGGAGTTCTGCTATTTGTACGGTTGTAAAAAAATCAGAACTACACCGTACCATCCACAAACCAACGGTCTCTGCGAAAACATGAACAACATCATCATCGACCTGCTAAAGACTATACCACTTGAGGAGAGAAACCAGTGGCCAGACCTACTACCTGACCTAGTGGATCTGTATAATCATATACCAGTGAGTTCCACCAATTGCACTCCGGCATATCTCATGCGGGCAAGGCCAGGAAAGCTGCCCATGGATTTGGAGCTTGGTGTAGTTGAACCTGAAGCTGATATGACCACTGAGGACTGGGACAAGACCAGACAAGAGCAGTACAGAAGGGTACAATCTTGTGTCAAGGACAGTCTTACTCGGGTGAGAGAAAAGCAGGAAGTTCAATACAACAAAAACGCACCCGCAGAACCTTTTACACCTGGTGAAACAGTACTAAAAAGGAAAAGACGTAACCACAAACTTGATGACCAGTCGGAAAAAGACCACTACACTGTGTTACCGTCAAGGCTTGA
Source organism: Phyllobates terribilis (assembly GCF_046119375.1). Taxonomy (NCBI): domain Eukaryota; kingdom Metazoa; phylum Chordata; class Amphibia; order Anura; family Dendrobatidae; genus Phyllobates; species Phyllobates terribilis. The sequence goes on along the minus strand of NW_027362763.1, from coordinate 800,375,845 downwards.
CAACAAAAAGACATGCATAATCAGTCGTGATGGAGGAAAAACATCAGCTACAGTGTCCAGGGACCACTTAAAGTTGTGTCCAGATTTACTGAAACCTCAGGAACAAGTGCCTTTCACAATCCCGGAAGAACCTAAAGAAGCGGTGATACACACTGACCTTGGAGACTTCCCAGCTGATTGGCCTCAGATAGGAGGTGCAGTAATTATTCCAGTACTCCAATTCTATGAACAGCCAGAAAACCCTCCACAGCAAGTTGTACCTGTAAGTGCTGCAGAAGAGCCAGCTCAAGAAGTATCCCCGGATGAAGGATCCCCGGCAGGAGCAGAGCAAGAGGGCCCAGCCAATGGTAGACTTGCCAGTCCAAGTGAGAGGTTAAGGCAGTTTTACAACATGGTTACACGTAGAACTGGTAGAGTGACTGAGGATACAGACACTGACACTCGACCAACCACAGCACTACGCAGATCAGTACGTAGCACGAGAGGTAAACCCCCTGCTAGGTACACTGAATAAAGTAGTCAAATCTCTGGGAGTGTAGATAGTTACCCCTGGGGTATTGTATATTAAATTGTAATGTACTGCATAATTGTTTATTTTCATGCATGCTTATCAATTTGTGCTTTTTCCTATTAATTCTTTATTGCCTACATAATGAACTTCGTGGCTGAGGACTATGTGCAGCCCAAATACTCTTAATGTATATAGTTGCGCTCCCTGAAGTGCCCTTTTAGGTGACCTCAGAAGGAAAACCTGTCTGGAGTGGCTCTCTTGGAGGTCCAACTCGGGATCTTCATGCCCTGCAGCCACCCCAGGGCCTACGTAGGGGGGTTTAGGACAGGTCCCTCCAAATCACCAAGTACTCTACCTTGTGGGATGGACATCCTTCTTGGGAACCTCGCCATAGGAGACTTGGATTCTGAGGACACTCTGTATTTGTTATTGTTATGTAACGTTTAAGATTCGTGCCTCCCATAAAGGGAAGATTGTTCTTGTATTGCTTATGTTTTCCAATGTTCCTGTTGTTTTAAAAAAAGTACTTCAGCCCGGGAGTGATGAGTTTAACTAGGGGGGAATGTGAAGCCCAGCTGTGCTTGGTATCACAGATCCCAGAAGGGTGTATTGAAGGATTCCTCCACAAGAGGCCCCCATAACCATTCACACATCTCCACCTTCCACCTCAGACCACCAGATGGAGCCCGTTAGGGATAGATAAATAGAGAAGGTGGAGCCAGGCAGCAGTTAGTCTAGACTGGAGTCGACAGAGAGCAGAAGTCTGTTGAGAGAGTTCCTGCAGTAGAAGCCTGAGAGAGGTTAGTCTGCAGTGGAGTATGTTGTAGACTCAGTTGTAGCTCAGAGAAGTGAGCTTAGGTGTGCCGGCGCCATAGGATCGGTGAAGCGCGGCAAGCTGCCGTTAGTGTGAGTAGCCTAGGAGGGCCCGAGTAGGCCGAAGGCGAGTAGAGAGAGTTAGTTCATAGGGGCAGAGGAGCTTAACTAGCTCACCCCGAAGAAGAAGCAGTTACCGGACACCGGGTCCGAAGCTTACCGGAATCTCCATGACCCAGTAAGATAAACCGGAATCCCTGGAGAACTACAAGTCCCAGGATCGCTAAAGTGCTGATACGTACCAGAGCCAGGAGACACATAGGCCCCGTAGGTCGGGAGCGTGCACTCCAAGAGAAGGCCCTACCACAAGGTCAGCCAGCGCAGGACAGAGACAAAGTTAGGCCTAGCTTCAGGCAGGTCAGAAACTTACTACGCAGAAGCAAGAAACAGGAGGCCCAAAACCCGCTCATTGGGGAGGATCCGGACATACACCCTTCACCCTACAGAGCTCCGGGAAGTGCCTGAATTTCCATCAGTAAAAGGTACTGAAGTGACTATTGTGTCCGTCCCTGTTCTTGCTCTGACTCGGCTGAGTCTCTCCGTCCTGCTTTCCCCGTTCATACGCTGCCCTGAGGCCTAGCTCCACCTGTGGGGAGCCATACCATCTAGCTGCCTTATCACTGGCCTCAGTGGACTACGCAGCGCTGGTGAATATCATCAGAAACCATAGGTAGCGTCACGAACTCTTTAATAAAACTTAACATCTATCAACGCCTTTTTAAAGAGTGACCCCAAAGAATGGGCCCGGGAGCCGACCACCGCGACCTCCTTAAGGCTAAAGGCCCGGGTAACCGAGTCATCCCCATCCCCTGGGCTAGTCACATAGTGCTCTGTACTGTATACATGGCCCCGAATAATGCTCCGTACTGTATACATGGCCCCGCATAGTGCTCCATACTGTATACATGGCCCCGCATAGTGCTCCGTACTGTATACACGGCCCCGCATAGTGCTCTGTACTGTATACATGGCCCCGCATAGTGCTGCACACAGTATACATGGCCCCGCATAGTGCTCCGTACTGTATACACGGCCCCGCATAGTGCTCCGTACTGTATACACGGCCCCGCATAGTGCTCTGTACTGTATACATGGCCCCGCATAGTACTCAGTACTGTATACATGGCCCCGCATAGTACTCCGTACTGTATACATGTCCCCCTCATATTGCTCCGTACCGTATACATGGACCCGCGTAGTGCTACCTACTGTATACATGGTCCCGCATAGTGCTCCATACTGTATACATGGCCCAGCATAGTGCTCCTTACTGTATACATGGCCCTGCATAGTGCTCCGTACTGTATACATGGCCCTGCATCGTGCTTCGTACTGTATACATGGCCCCGCATAGTGCTCCGTACTACTATATACATGACCCCGCATAGTGCTCCGTACTGTATACACGGCCCCCGCATTGTGCTCGGTACTACTATATACATGGCCCCGCATAGTGCTCCGTACTGTATACATGGCCCCGCATTGTGCTCCGTACTGTATACACGGCCCCGCATAGAGCTCCATACTGTATACATGGCCCCGCATAGTGCTCCGTACTGTATACATGTCCCCCTCATAGTGCTCCGTACCGTATACATGGCCCCGCATAGTGCTACCTACTGTATACAAGGTCCCGCATAGTGCTCCGTACTGTATTTATGGCCCCGCATAGTACCCCATACTGTGATCATGGCCCCGCATAGTGCTCCGTACTGTATACATGGCCCCGCATAGTACTCCGTACTGTATACATCTGCCCCTCATAGTGCTCCGTACTGTATACATAGCCCCGAATAGTACTCCGTACTGTATACATGGCCCCGCATAGTGCTCCGTACTGCATACATGGCCTTGCATAGTGCTCCATACTGTATACATGGCCTCGCATAGTGCTCCATACTGTATACATCGTCCCGCATACTGCTCTGTTTAGTATATATGGCTCTGCATACTACTGTATACAGTATACATGACCCCGCATAGTGCTCCGTACGTATACATGGCCCCGCATAGTGCATCGTACTGTATATATGGCCCCGCATAGTGCTCCGTACTGTATCCACAGCCACGCATAGTGCTTCATATGGTATACCCGGCCCCGCATAGTGCTCCGTACTGTATACACGGCCCCCGCATTGTGCTCGGTACTACTATATACATGGCCCCGCATAGTGCTCCGTACTGTATACATGGCCCCGCATAGTGCTCCGTACTGTATACATGGCCTTGCATAGTGCTCCATATTATATTCTCCTTACATGGTATCCTGTTTTTGAGATATATGTGTAGTTTTTTCTCACTTGTACTATAGAGTACACTTTTAAGGATAATTATTAAAAGTTAATTTTTATTGGGTATTTTTTCTGTCTATGGTTCTCTGGTAAATATATATACCCTATTACCAATTTAGTTTGGTGAATATTTTTCTGGTTTTTCTTGAGAGTATTATGGCTGGATTTTTGTCGGGACCTTTAAACACTAACAGATGGTTGGACGAAGCTAAGGAAGTTTTTTTCAGGGACTGAGTGTGGGGTCAATATTTCAACAGAGCCCAGTATTAAGAATGTCTTTGCGGATTTATTAGAAGTCTATAAAGAAAACATCAAGTCATGGTGGGAGGTCCAATCATTGGACAACTATATAAAACAAGGGATAGTGCCACGTGGCCTAAGGATTAACTTGTTACCAGCACATAGGAGCAGGTCAGTTTCACTTTTATCTAAGTGGGAGAAAGAATCTACAGCCTCATCTCTGAGGTTTATGCAAATCCTACTAGAGGAAGAAAAGGTCACTTTTGAGAAGTCTGCAGCCACCCTTAAAGAGCAGATAGATAGGGCCCTTAACTTTAAGTCCGCATTGGACTTCTCCACAAGAGAAGAAGCACTGAGGGTGTCAGTAGAAAAATATCAACTCGTTCTGAAAGATAGAAAACATAAACGATTCACTAGAGATTTGACTGATTTTAGGGAAAAACGAGCATATCCTGCCCTAAATAGTAAGGGTGGCCCAACGACGGACATCTCCTCCTCTGATCTGGAGTCCTCTGATACTGAACGTACTCCGAAGGAAACCCCTAGACTGTCTAGTAGATCTAGGGGGCAAGGAAGGAGAGGGTTTGGTAGAAGATGGCAAAATCGAGGTTATTCAGGCCAGGGTCCATCTTTCTCCACATCACCATCTATGGGATTATCCTCTACTTCAACTCCCTCTTTTTTAGAGAACAGGGAAGCACGCTACCATTTGCGGGAAAGAATGGTGAATTACAATCGTTAGCCAATAAGATAATACCACATCGATTACATGCAGGTAATGATAGGAATGTGATCAATTTGTCCTCACACACTCTTACAGAGACTGAACGAAGGGTCTTAGGGACAGGACTGTCCTTTGTACCAACGACTCGCTTTGACCCTTTTTCGTGGGTTAAAGATATTCACCTATTCTTGAGGAAGTTGAGATGGAGAAAGTTTTTTGCACTCAATGACAAAAATAAATGTTTACAATTGGGCATCTCAATGGAGGATCTCCAGGATGTTCATCTCTTAGCTGAACTTGAAAACGAGGGCACTCGTGGATTGGGAGAGGGCCCTTTCTCGGATTTAAAACCTAAAAGTAGTAAAATGCCACCTGTAGGAGATATTGGTAGTATAGATATTTTTTCGTCGTTAGTCACGGAGGAAATCAGGAGAATAAATCCAAGGGCACATAGGGTGAACCCCAATTTTACATTTGATGAACGGAGAGCATTACAGGATTTGAGTGGTGACACTTCCCTTATCATAAAACCCTCCGATAAGGGAGGGAACATAGTGCTTCTAGATTGTGATCAATATGTTTCTATGTGTATGAATATTCTTTCAGATACTATGACATATCAGGTATTACAGGGTGATCCTACATCTGCTTTTATGAGGACCTTATCTGACATTCTGCAACAAGCTAGACAAAATAATCTGATTTCATTGAGTGAACTGAATTTTCTGCTTCCAAAATTTCCTGTGATTGCAACTTTTTATGCCCTTCCTAAGGTTCATAAGGGCTATCCACCATTGAAAGGGAGGCCAATAGTTTCAGGTGTGGATGCATTGAGTCAAAACTCAAGCATCTATCTTGATCAGATGCTTAGATCTTTTGTTACAGCTCTCCCATCCTATCTGAGAGACACAACAGATTTATTAACAAAATTGGATGACATTACAGTTGATCCTGGTACTATTTTGGTTTCCATAGACGTGGAGGCATTGTATTCTAGTATCCACCATACGGCTGGTCTGATGGCAGTGGAGTCCTTTTTGAAAACAAGGGGAAACCACTTGATCCCACACAACAAATTCATTCTTCGGTTGCTTGATTATGTTCTTACGCATAATTTTTTTCTTTTTCATGGGAGATTCTACCACCAGCTTAGGGGCACAGCGATGGGGAGCCCCTGTGCCCCCACTTATGCTAATTTGCTCCTTGGCTGGTGGGAGGACAACATAGTCTTTGGGGGCCCCCACATTCAATTTTGGGGCTGATACATTGACGACATCCTCGTCCTCTGGACTGGAGATGAGGAGTCCTTCATTGGGTTCATACAGCGCCTCAATGAAAATGATTTGGGCCTTAAATTTACTTATGAGATAGGAGGTAAGAAGATTGTGTAGCACCCTGAGGATTCGGCTGCTACAGGGGTATTGCACCTCAACCCAGAGGTGTGATATTCCACTCCCGAGTAAGGAAGGAGTGTGGAACTGAGCTCGGTAGGCTGCATGCACTACATACATCCCATTTCCGAGGAGCAGACCGACGGTACTCCCACTTAGAAATGTGCAGGTACGACCGAGTCTGTTCCTGGCTGGAGTGGGAGGGGGGTGGTACATCCCAAGTAGTGTAGGGGCAGATAGGGGGAGCAGCCTGGGTAAAGATAGGAGCTCATTGGGTGCTGGTCACCTGAGCTCACACATAGAGGGTGTATATAAGGTGGGCACCAACTTAGAACAGGGTCAGTTGCAGAGAGGAAGTCTGAGAGCAGAGAAGAAAGACCCAGAGTGAGAGAGGAGAAGAGAGAGAGAGACCCAGAGGGGGAAACAGCAGAAAAGGACTCCAAGATCCCAACTTAAATCCCCGGGTGAAGAGTCGGCACAGGGTACCGGAACCCAAGCTGGTGGGGGGGCAAAACACACCCCAGCCAGAGACCGGAGACCGTGGGCAGCGTTTGTCACGGTCACCCACCACATCCACCACGAAGGCATACCACGTGGAGGGCCAGGGAACCCGAGGCCAAGGGTCTCCCAGCAGAAGGCCCGAGGGAGCTGGACCTGGGTGGATCAATAGTGGGGACGGCCAAAGAACGGACAGAAGGAGAGCTCAGGGTCACGCTCCGGACTTATTTGGGGGTTGGCTGGATCCAGAACCTGGTGGACGCAGCACGGCTCGGGAGGTCACTCGAAGCTGGAGTGACCAGAACATCAGCAGTGAGTAAACAACCTAAACTGCATAACCCGACTCTGTCTCTGATTGCCGTCTACACTGCATCACCACAACCCCCATCCTCTGCACCTGATCCCCCTGAGGCTATACCCCACCCGTTGGGGGTTATATCATCAAAGCTGCACCTACACCATCAGCCTTAGCGGACCCTGCTGCAGCGGCGGCCACAGTGACCGCAACACAACGGGTGGCGTAGTCGACATTAAGAACTTAGCAACATCTGTAGGACTGCCACATACAACTCAGTTTGACACCCTGGGCACGGACCGGGTCACAGCCACTCGGAGACTACAACCCCCATCTGATCCGGCTCCGGATATTCCCATAAAGAATATGGCCCAGGGGGCGCGTCAACTTTGGCGTAGTCGGCAGGATCACGTGCCCGCAACACCCGGGTACTGCGTGCCTGAAGGAAAGTGCAAGCTTACCTCAAGAAGAAGTCTCCTGCCGGTTCCGGAGGGTCCCCGCCATCGGACCCCATCACCAGTCGATTCCAGCCGGTTGTCCGCCATTAACAGCGTTTTCCCGCCATCTGCAGAGTTTCCCGCCACTGGGAAGCGATTCCCGCCATTTCCAAAGGTTTCCCGCCTTGGAAGAGCGGACGCCATTATGGGCGTGCCAGAGGGTGGCGAGAGGCCACCTCCCATCGTGGGCCAGGACCGAAAATGGCGCCAAAAGTGGAAACCGCCCCCACCAACAGAGACTGTGATGCTAGAGGTGTCTGTCAGCGTGAAAGAACCGCCCCTGGAGCTGACAGTCACCCAGTGGCCCCGGGACCGCCCTCGAAGTGGGAGGAGACGAAAGAAAAGAACGAAGATGGGTGCCGCCTGGAGCGGTCTGGAGCGAGCGCACCCAGAGGCAGGAAGCCCGGAAAGAAGTAGCAGAGGAGCTCACCCGGAGATGACGAGAGAGCAGAGCAGCACCGGCCCGTTGGCCAGGAGCCTGCTGGAAGAAGAGCAGAGCAGCACCGACCCGTTGGTCAGGAGCCTGCTAGAAACCATGACCCCACTAGGCCTAGTGGAGGTCCTTGCACAGCTCCCCCAAGACCGGGAGTGTGCACAGACTGCCTTGGAGGGCCTCGCACGGAGGATGGCCCGGGTACAGCGAGAGACATTGGCGGAGTGGAGCCGAGAGATGGCCCAGCAAACCAAGACCCGGAGCACGCCAGCCAAGATGAGGAGACAGACCGCCTCTGAGGATGGCGCGGGAGGACCCAAGGCCGGAGACGGCGCCGAGAAGGGAGCCGAACGCGTGGAGGCAGGTAAAGGGGACGTCTATACCCCAAATCAAGACACCGCTTGCCTGCCCCAACTCCCCGTCGCAGAGCCCGAAAGTCCCCCTGCTGTGCCCGAAAACGCCATGTCACCGACGCAGACTAGGCCCCAACCGGAAGCCGCCGCGACCCCTGTGACGTCACACGCACCGACCCCGAGCGTGACCAAGCAGGAAGTAACACCAGCCTGGTCGCAGGGCCTAGAATTCCCGGGCGTCGCATCACTAACAGCGCCCCCTACCTCCGCGGAGCCTCCGGCCTGGCCGCAAGGCCAGGTAGCCCAGGGCGCCGCCGTCCTAACGGTGCCCTTCACCTTCCAGGTGCCCCAGGCCTGGCCGCAAGGCCTGGGCAACCCGGGCGCCACCACCACCGCGCCCGCACCCGTAAAACCAAGGGTGCCGCGTCTGGGAGAGGACTTGTTTGCCCAGCACACGTGGCCGGACGGGCAGCCTTTCATCTGGCCCCAGAGGTATTATGAACTGGAGCACCAGAGGAGAGTTGGGGCCATGTGTGCACCCCTGATTCCGGCTCCGAAGCCCGTGATAAGGATCTCGCCCCCGCTTGAAGAGGCCCAATTTGAGTGGGACCCCACCGGAGAAGACCTAATGGGGTTCACTCAGGAAACCAGGGCAGCTGCAGCGGAGCGTGCTGAGTGTTGCCGACAGCAGCTCGAGGAGTTTGCGAGGGAGCGGAGAGAGAGGCGGGTCCGGGAACAACAGGCCCAAATAAGGAGCGCCGAGCAGAAGAGCCGAACCAGGAGGGACCCCCGTGCAGCGCACAGTCCCCGTACCACCGGGACTGTAATAAAGTTTAACCTGCAGCATGGGTGGGGCTTCATCAGAGACAATAACACCCCCGGCGACGTCTTTGTCACGCGCAGAGACGTGGAGTCCCATCTGCCGGAGGGGCACAGAGGTCGTGACCTTTACATCGGGGACGAGGTCACCTTTACCCGGCACAAGTGTGCCAAAGGACCTTACGCCCTCCATGTGCATCGCCTGACAGAGGAGGAGCTGCGATGTGAGGAGGAAGAGCAAGAGGATCCGGACGGGTCTGAAGCTGAGATCCCCAAAGAAGGAGCAGGAGGAAGACGTTGTTGGGTACAGCGGAGCAGGTGCTGTAAATAGTTACCCGATTGGGGTATAAAGAAACTGTTACTGCAAATATAGTCCCCGTTGGGACCAGCTGAGTGAACTGTTTACCCGTTTACCCTTAATTCCACAGGCTGAGGACTGTGAGCAGCCATTCCCTTTCCCTCCTTAACTGGCCGAGGACTGAGAGCGGCCATACCCTTGTACATAGTTGCGCTTCCTAAAGCGCCCCCTACCGGTTTTATAGGAAAACCATTTTTCTAGAAAGACTGTCGCACTGTACCCGGTCACACGTTGCACAGTGACCGGAGGAGGAGCCAGAGGCGACGAGAAAGTTTTATATATATAATGTTTTATATATTTTATATGTTTATGAAAAATTTTGTATGTTTTTGGTGTTATGTCTTACAGCCCGAGGACGTGCTGTGATTTACCAGGGGGGAATGTAGCACCCTGAGGATTCGTCTGCTACAGGGGTATTGCACCTCAACCCAGAGGTGTGATATTCCACTCCCGAGTAAGGAAGGAGTGTGGAACTGAGCTCGGTAGGCTGCATGCACTACATACATCCCATTTCCGAGGAGCAGACCGACGGTACTCCCACTTAGAAATGTGCAGGTACGACCGAGTCTGTTACTGGCTGGAGTGGGAGGGGGGTGGTACATCCCAAGTAGTGTAGGGGCAGATAGGGGGAGCAGCCTGGGTAAAGATAGGAGCTCATTGGGTGCTGGTCACCTGAGCTCACACATAGAGGGTGTATATAAGGTGGGCACCAACTTAGAACAGGGTCAGTTGCAGAGAGGAAGTCTGAGAGCAGAGAAGAAAGACCCAGAGTGAGAGAGGAGAAGAGAGAGAGAGACCCAGAGGGGGAAACAGCAGAAAAGGACTCCAAGATCCCAACTTAAATCCCCGGGTGAAGAGTCGGCACAGGGTACCGGAACCCAAGCTGGTGGGGGGGCAAAACACACCCCAGCCAGAGACCGGAGACCGTGGGCAGCGTTTGTCACGGTCACCCACCACATCCACCACGAAGGCATACCACGTGGAGGGCCAGGGAACCCGAGGCCAAGGGTCTCCCAGCAGAAGGCCCGAGGGAGCTGGACCTGGGTGGATCAATAGTGGGGACGGCCAGAGAACGGACAGAAGGAGAGCTCAGGGTCACGCTCCGGACTTATTTGGGGGTTGGCTGGATCCAGAACCTGGTGGACGCAGCATGGCTCGGGAGGTCACTCGAAGCTGGAGTGACCAGAACATCAGCAGTGAGTAAACAACCTAAACTGCATAACCCGACTCTGTCTCTGATTGCCGTCTACACTGCATCACAACAACCCCCATCCTCTGCACCTGATCCCCCTGAGGCTATACCCCACCCGTTGGGGGTTATATCATCAAAGCTGCACCTACACCATCAGCCTTAGCGGACCCTGCTGCAGCGGCGGCCACAGTGACCGCAACACAACGGGTGGCGTAGTCGACATTAAGAACTTAGCAACATCTGTAGGACTGCCACATACAACTCAGTTTGACACCCTGGGCACGGACCGGGTCACAGCCACTCGGAGACTACAACCCCCATCTGATCCGGCTCCGGATATTCCCATAAAGAATATGGCCCAGGGGGCGCGTCAATTGCCTTTTTGGATGTTATAATATCAATTGATGAATCTGGCTCATTGAGATCATCTATCTTTAGAAAACCATCAGCAGCAAATAGCCTATTAAAATGGGATAGTTATCATCCGGTTCCTTTGAAACAAGGGATCCCTAAAGGCCAGTTCTTAAGATTAAGGAGAAATTGCTCCTCTACCTCTGACTATTTTCATAAGGCTAGGGACCTTAAGGACCGTTTTTCTGATCGGGACTATCCAACAAGGGTGATCAATAGAGCATTTAATCATGCCTTTAAACAGGATAGATCTAAATTACTGGTGTCTCACTTCAGGCCCGAACAGACCTCCCTTACTAGGCTAATTGGAACATATGATGATCAACATCCTAGGATTATGACAATCCTGAGAAAATATTGGGGTATCTTGAGGACAGATCCGGATGTTTCCAAATGGATTGCAGACTATCCCTCTGTCACCTTTAGGAGAGGCAGATCTGTCAAAGATCACCTAGTACATAGTCACTTTGTGCCCCCCAAGAAGGAGGGGACCTGGTTGGATAGGAGGTCTACTGGTACTTTTAGATGTGGACAGTGCACTTATTGTCGTTATGTCTCCATCTCAGATACATTTGTGAGCTCTGTAACTGGACGCACCTATAGGAACAAACATTTTGCTAATTGTAAAACAATAGGTGTCGTCTATGTATGTACATGCACTTGCCCAAAAGACTATGTGGGAAAAACCAGAAGACAATTTAAAGTACGTATTGGTGAACACTTAGGTGACATCCGAAACAAGCGAGATACTCCTCTAGCGAAACACGTCAATACACACCATGGAGGTGATTTAAATTCTATTACATTTTGTTCTATTGAAGTGGTGAGTCCCTCAGTGCGACAGGGGGACTGGGATAAAAGAATTCTGCAGCGGGAGTCCAGATGGATTTTCTGGCTCGAATCTCTGAATCCCGGGGGTATTAATGAACAGTTAAGCTTTTCTAGCTTTGTATAGCCTTACTGTTGTTTCAATTAGCCTTACGGATAAAAATCCTGATCAGCCTTTTTTATATATCTACAGATAGTCCCGGTGTGTGTATTCACCATACTGGTGGACTGTAATACTGGCTTAGTTACTCACACATAAGTGGATAATATGCTACCTATTCCCCCCCCCTTTTCTTTGGGGATGGATGCACATCTTTTTAATTATGGTGGAATATTCAGCTCATCTTGTGATTTTCCGGGTCTATTGTTTTGTGGTAGTGATTGTCTCTTGCATCTTCCTGTTGAACTGAGAGTAGCGGTATCCTCCATGCAGATAGTGAAACGCAGTCTGCGTTCCACCTGGTGGTTCCAGGAAGTGACGTAAAAAGCGGGAGGATACGTACTTTGCTTACGCATTCTTCGTACGATCCCTTAGCTAATACCCTGGGCTACGCAATCGGAAATGACGTATTACGTTGGGACCGGAAGTGATGTTAAACACGGTGGTACGCTAGTTTCTTAAAGCTTGCGTTTCGTAGTCAGGGTAACGCTGGGATTGATCACAGGTGAAATTAATCTCGTGGCACATGGCATTCCACAGATATATAGGGATGAATCCCACCATTGAACATGCGGTTGGACTCCGGTATACAAGGAGCTATTATGCGGGCAACTATTATGGCTCATCTCCTATAATATTTCTTGTCCCCTGATGAGCCCCACATTGAGGAGGGGGTGAAACACGTAGGGAAGAAGGGACTAATCCTAAGGAATAACTTTACTGCTGATGATTTTACACCAGTCTGAGGGACCTTGAAAATTGATGCCTGGAGTGCTGTTACTATTTTGGGGAGTTCTGAATTGTGGATTGACTATATTCAGTTATGTATATAAAAAAGGACATCTAATGGACACCACTCAAGGCACTGTGTGAATCTCAGATGGACTAGAGATTAAGATAAGTGTATTACTATTTCTTATTTGGTCTGACTAGTACACATTTTTACCTATTCCAGTGGGTTGGGACAAAGGGATTAATTATAACCTTATTTGCGGATGACTTTACACCAGTCTGAGGAATCTTATAATATTGATGTCTGGAATATTGCTATTATAGCTTTGGGAAATTTTGTATTGTGGATTGACTACATTTAGTCATTGTACTAAAGGCCAACTAATTGATATCATTTATGGCATTGCTTGAATCCTAGTTTGACTGGGGATGAAAATATTCTTAATATTTTTTTCGGACTTGCTCTGACTGGTACACATGTCTATCTATTTATATTAGTGGGCTACTGTAAATCAAAAACCTTCTATTTGTGCAACTATATCTATTTTTGCCCACTCCCCACTGATATGGTATTGTTGTAATTTTTTATATTGAGCATGTCAATTATGACATGAATAGTCTACAATTGGTCCATTTATATGTATGTGTGTGGCATCTTTTGACTGTGTAGGGATACCTAGGGAAAGGAGAGGGACAGCCTCCGAGGAGCGGGGACACCATCTGAACCTTAGGGTGAAAAACACTCCGCTGTTAGGTAGGGAGAGCAATCTTATTAGGTGCTATCCAGGGTAAGTTTGTCTGAATTAATTGCTAATTTCATATTATATTCTCCTTACATGGTATCCTGTTTTTGAGATATATGTGTAGTTTTTTCTCACTTGTACTATAGAGTACACTTTTAAGGATAATTATTAAAAGTTAATTTTTATTGGGTATTTTTTCTGTCTATGGTTCTCTGGTAAATATATATACCCTATTACCAATTTAGTTTGGTGAATATTTTTCTGGTTTTTCTCCATACTGTATACATGGCCCCGCATAGTGCTCCGTACTCTATACATGGCTCCGCATACTACTGCATACAGTATACATGACCCCGCATAGTGCTCCGTACGTATACATGGCCCCGCATAGTGCTCCGTACTGTATATATGGCCCCGCATAGTGCTCCGTACTGTATCCACAGCCCCGCATACTGCTTCATATGGTATACCCGACCCGCATAGTGCTCCGTACACTATATACGGCCCCCACATAGTGCTCTGTACTGCATAAATGGCCCCCGCATAGTGCTCCGTACGCTATACGTTGCCCTGCATAGAGAGAGAGAGGAGAAAAGAAGGACCCAGAGAGAAAGACAGAGGGAACCCCAAGAGCCCAGAAACAGACCAAGAAGGGTGAAGGGTTGGCGGACACGGGTACTGGAACCCAAGCTGGTGGAGGCCACTAATCCTCAGCCAGAGACCGAAGGTCGTGGTCAAGATTTGCCACGACCCTCACCAAATCCACTAGAAAGGCACACCAAGTACAGGGTCAGGGAACCCAGAGGAGGTTTGACCACCAAGAGACCCGAGGGAGCCGGCCAAAAGTGGATCCCTGGTGGGAACGGCCAGAGAAAGGGAGAGTCAGAAAGGAGCTCAGGACCACGCTCCAGAATTGCCTGGGGGTTGGCCGAGTCCAGGACCTGGTGGACGCAGCACGGCTCGGGTGGTCACTCAAGGCCAGAGTGACTAAAAGAACATCAGTAAGTAAAAACCCTGAACTGCATCTCCCGACTCTGAGTCTTCTTACAGCACCGTCACAACCCCCATCATCTACACCTGCTGCCCTGAGGCCATACCCCTCCCGTTGGGGGTTATACCATCACTGCTGCACACATACCACCGGCCTCAGCGGACTGCTCTGCAGCGGCGGCTTCAAAGCCGTACTCAACGGGTGGCGTAGTCGACAATCAAATTAACATCTACTGCTATAGACTGCCACTTAGTTTGACACCCTGGGCACGGACCGGGTCACCGCCACAAGGACTACTACCCCCATCCAGATCCGGCTCCGGGTATCCCCTGAACACGGCCCAGGGGGCGCGTCAACTTTGGCGTAGTCGGCAGGATATTGTGCCCGCAACTACCGGGTACTGCGTGCCTGAAAAAGAGACTTTTAAAACTTACCTGTGGTGAAGATTCCCGCCATCCGGCGCCATCTTCAGCCTTCTTCCCGCCATCGGTGAAGATTCCCGCCATCCACGGAGTTTCCCGCCACTGGGAGACGATTCCCGCCATTTTGAGAAGATTTCCCGCCCTGGCAGAGCGGCCGCCATTATGGGCGTGCCAGAGGGTGGCAAGAGGCCACCTCCCATCGTGGGCCAGGTCCAAGAATGGCGCCAAAAGCGGAAACCGCCCCCACCAGCAGAGACTGTGATGATTGAGATGTCCATCAGCGTGAGGGGACTGCCCCTGGAACTGACAATCACCAAGTTGCCCCGGGACCACCCTCAAAGTGGGCGGAGACAGAACAAAAGAGCGAAGATGGGTGCCGCCTGGAGGAGTCTGGAGAGAGCGCACCCGGAGATGAGGAGTCTGGAGAGAGCGCACCCGGAGATGAGAAGTCTGGAGAGGGGTCTAGAGAAGTCGCACCCGGAGATGGAGGGAGAGTCAGGCAGCACCGACCCTGTGGTCAGGAGCCTGCTGCAAGCGACCACCCCACTAGGCCTGGTGGAGATACTGGCACAGCTCCCCCGAGACCGGGAGTGTGCACAGACCGTGCTGGAGGGCCTCGCACGGAGGATGGCCCAGGTGCAGCGAGAAACGCTGACGGAGTGGAGCAGAGAGATGGCCCAGCAGACTGGAACCCGCCAGCGAAGCACGCCACCCGAGACGAGGAGTCAGACCGCCTCTGAGGATGGTGCAGGAGGAGTGAAGGCCGGAGACGACGCCGAGGAAGGAGCTGAAGAGACGGAGGCAGGTAAAGGGGACGTCACTACCCCAAGCCGGGAAACCGCGAGCCTGCCCCAGCTCCCCGTCGCAGAGCCCGAAATTCCCCCTGCCGTGCCCGTCGCTGCACCGTCACCGCTCCAGACTAGGCCCCAAGCAGAAGCCGCGGCCGCGACCCCTGTGACGTCACGCGCCTCAACCCTGAGCGCGGCCAAACAGGAAACACCACAGGCCTGGTCGCAAGGTCTAGTACCCCCGGGCGCTGCAGTGCCAACAGCGCCTTCTACCTCCACCGAGCCACCGGCCTGGTCGCAGGGCCGAGTAACCCCGGGCGCCGCCGTCCTTACGGTGCCCTTTACCTTTAGGGTGCCCCAAGCCTGGTCGCAAGGCCTGGTCAACCCGGGCGCCGCTGCCACCACTGCGCCCTCAACGTCTAGAGTGCCGCACCTGGGTGAAGACTTGTTTGCCCAGCACACTTGCCCGGATGGGCAGCCCTTTATATGGCCACCGGAGTATTACCAACTTGAACTCCAAAAGGAAAGGCCCCTGTGCGAGCCCCTGATTCCGGCTCCGAAGCCCGTCAAGAGGACCCCGCTCTCGCTGGAGGAGGCGCAGTTTGAGTGGGACCCCACTGGAGGAGACCTCATGGGGTTCACCCAAGAAACTCGGGCGGCCGCAGCTGAGCGTGCGGAGTGCTGCCGGCAGCAATTAGAGGTCTTCGACCGGGAACGGAGAGAGAGGCGGGTCCGTGAGCAGCGGCTGCAGATACAGAGCGCAGAGCAGAAGAGTCGGACCCGGAGGAACCCCCGTGCAACCCACGGTCCCCGTGCCATCGGGACTGTAATTAAATTTCAATTGCAGCACGGTTGGGGCTTCATCAGAGATCATCACACCCCCGGCGACGTCTTCGTGACCAGAAGGGATGTCGAGTCCCACCTACCGGAGGGACACAGAGGTCGTGACCTATACGTAGGGGATGAGGTCACATTCACCCGGCACAAATGTGCCAAAGGACCCTACGCCCTTCATGTACACCGGCTGACGGAGGAGGAGCTGCGGTGTGAGGAGGAGCAAGAGGACCCGGATGGGTCTGAAGCCTACTTGCAAGAAGGAGCAGGAGGACGCCGTCATTAGAGTACGGTATCGTGAAACTGTAAAATAGTTACCCGTCGGGGTACAAAAACTGTTACTGCTTAAAATATGTTCCCCGTTGGGACAAGTGTGAACTGTAACCCGTGTGTCCCCTATCCATTACCAAGCTGAGGACTGTGAACAGCCATTCCCCTAATCCCCACTGGCCGAGGACTGAGAGCGGCCACATCCCCCTTGTATATAGTTGCGCTTCCTAAAGCACCCCCTACTGGTTTTATAGGAAACTGTTTTTCTTGAAAAGACTGTTGCACTTTACCCGGTCACAAATTGCACCGTGGCCGGAGGAACAAGAATATTTATAATGAAAAGTTTTATGCTGCTGATAATGTTTATATGTTTTATATGTTTATGTTTTATGAAAAAAATTGTATGTTTGTGGATGTTTTTATTCTTTTACAGCCCGAGGACGTGCTGTGATTTACCAGGGGGGAATGTAGCACCCTGAGGATTCGGCTGCTACAGGGGTATTACACCTCAAGCCAGAGGTGTGGTATTCCACTCCCGGGTAAGGATGGAGTGTGGAACTGAGCTTAGTAGGCTGCATGCACTACATACATCCCATTTCCGGGGGACAGAACTACGGTACTCCCACCAGATATATGTGCAGGTACGACAGCGTCTGTCCCTGGCTGGAGTGGGAGGGGGGTGGAACATCCCAGTAGTGTAGGGGCAGATAGGGGGAGTAGTCTGGGTAAAGCTAGGAGCTCATTGGGTGCTGGTCACCTGAGCTCACACATAGAGGGAGTATATAAGGTGGGCACCATCTAGTTGCAGGGAGAAGAAGAGTCCAGGAGAGCCTGAGCAGAGCAGAGGAGCTCAGCCAGGAGGGCTGACAGGGAACTGTGGCTCCGGCTGGGCCCAGCTCCAGAGCAAAGCCTGCAGAGAGAGAGAGAGGAGAAAAGAAGGACCCAGAGAGAAAGACAGAGGGAACCCCAAGAGCCCAGAAACAGACCAAGAAGGGTGAAGGGTTGGCGGACACGGGTACCGGAACCCAAGCTGGTGGAGGCCACTAATCCTCAGCCAGAGACCGGAGGTCGTGGTCAAGATTTGCCACGACCCTCACCAAATCCACTAGAAAGGCACACCAAGTATAGGGTCAGGGAACCCAGAGGAGGTTTGACCACCAAGAGACCCGAGGGAGCCGGCCAAAAGTGGATCCCTGGTGGGAACGGCCAGAGAAAGGGAGAGTCAGAAAGGAGCTCAGGACCACGCTCCAGAATTGCCTGGGGGTTGGCCGAGTCCAGGACCTGGTGGACGCAGCACGGCTCGGGTGGTCACTCAAGGCCAGAGTGACTAAAAGAACATCAGTAAGTAAAAACCCTGAACTGCATCTCCCGACTCTGAGTCTTCTTACAGCACCGTCACAACCCCCATCATCTACACCTGCTGCCCTGAGGCCATACCCCTCCCGTTGGGGGTTATACCATCACTGCTGCACACATACCACCGGCCTCAGCGGACTGCTCTGCAGCGGCGGCTTCAAAGCCGCACTCAACGGGTGGCGTAGTCGACAATCAAATTAACATCTACTGCTATAGACTGCCACTTAGTTTGACACCCTGGGCACGGACCGGGTCACCGCCACAAGGACTACTACCCCCATCCAGATCCGGCTCCGGGTATCCCCTGAACACGGCCCAGGGGGCGCGTCAACTGCTTTGCACACTCTTGGCATTCTCTTGATGAGCTTCAAGAGGTAGTCACCGGAAATAGTCTTCCAACAATCTTGAAGGAGTTCCCAGAGATGCTTAGCACTTGTTGGCCCTTTTGCCTTCACTCTGCGGTCCAGCTCACCCCAAACCATCTCGATTGGGTTCAGGTCTAGTGACTGTGGAGCCAAGGTCATCTTGCGTAGCACCCCATAGCTCTCCTTCTTGGTCAAATGGCCCTTACACAGCCTGGAGGTGTGATTGGGGTCATTGTCCTGTTGAAAAATAAATGATGGTCCAACTAAACGCAAACCAGATGAAATAGCATGCGCTGCAAGATGCTGTGGTAGCCATGCTGGTTCAGTATGCCTTCAATTTTGAATAAATCCCCAACAGTGTCACCAGCAAAGCACCCCCACACCATCATACCTCCTCCTCCATGCTTCACGGTGGGAACCAGACACGTAGAGTCCATCCGTTCACATTTTCTGCGTCGCACAAAGACACGGTGATTGGAACCAAAGATCTCAAATTTGGACTCATCAGACCAAAGCACAGATTTCCACTGGTCTAATGTCCATTCCTTGTGTTCTTTAGCCCAAACAAGTCTCTTCTGCTTGTTGCCTGTCCTTAGCAGTGGTTTGCTAGCAGCTATTTTACCATGAAGGCCTGCTGCACAAAGTCTCCTCTTAACAGTTGTTGAAGAGCTGTGTCTGCTGCTAGAACTCTGTGTGGCATTGACCTGGTCTCTAATCTGAGCTGCTGTTAACCTGCGATTTCTGAGGCTGGTGACTCAGATAAACTTATCCTCAGAAGCAGAGGTGACTCTTGGTCTTACTTTCCTGGGGCGGTCCTCATGTGAGCCAGTTTCTTTGTAGTGCTTGATGGTTTTTGCAACTGCACTTGTGGACACATTTTTAAAGTTTTCCCAATTTTTCGCACTGACTGACCTTCATTTCTTAAAGTAATGATGGCCACTTGTTTTTCTTTACTTAGCTGTTTTTTTCTTGCCATAATACACATTCGAACAGTCTATTCAGTAGGACTATCAGCTGTGTAACCACCAGACTACTGCACAACACAACTGATGGTCCCAACCCCATTTATAAGGCAAGAAATCCCACTTATTAAACCTGTCAGGGCACACTTGAGAAGTGAAAACCATTTCCGGTGACTACCTCTTGAAGATCATCAAGAGAATGCCAAGAGTGTGCAAAGCAGTCATCAAAGCAAAAGGTGGCTACTTTGAAGAACCTAAAATATAAGACATATTTTCAGTTGTTTCACACTTTTTTGTTAAGTATATAATTCCACATGTGTTGCTTCATAGTTTTGATGCCTTCAGTGTGAATGTACAATTTTCATAGTCATGAAAATACAGAAAAATCTTGAAATGAGAAGCTGTGTCCAAACTTTGGTCTGTACTGTATACATGGCCCCGCATAGGACTCCGTACTGTATACATGGCCCCGCATAGTGCTCCATCCTACTATATACATGGCCCCGCATAGTGCTCCGTACTGTATATACGGCCCCGCATAGTGCTCCGTATTACTGTATACATGGCCCCGCATAGTGCTACCTACTGTATACATGGCCCCGCATAGTGCTCCGTACTGTATACATGTCCCCGCATAGTGCTCCGTATTACTATATACATGGTCCCGCATAGTGCTCCGTACTGTATTCACGTCCCCAGCATTGTGCTCGGTACTACTACATACATGGCCCCGCATAGTGCTCCTTACTGTATACATGGCCCCGCATAGTGCTCCATATTGTATACCCGGCCCCGCATAGTGCTCCGTACTCTATATACGGCCCTCGCATAGTGCTCCGTACTGTATTCACGGCCCTCGCATTGTGCTCGGTACTACTATATACATGGCCCCGCATAGTGCTCAGTACTGTATACATGGCCCCGCATAGTGCTCCGTACTGTATGCTTGGCCTCGCAAAGTGCTCCATACTGTATACATGGACTTGCATACTGCTCTGTTTTGTATATATGGCTCCGTATAGTACTGCATACAGTATACATGGCCCCGCATAGTGCTCCGTACGTATACATGACCCCGCATAGTGCTCCGTACTGTATACATGGACTCGCATACTGCTCTGTTTTGTATATATGGCTCCGTATAGTACTGCATACAGTATACATGGCCCCGCATAGTGCTCCGTACGTATACATGACCCCGCATAGTGCTCCATACTGTATACATGGACTCGCATACTGCTCTGTTTTGTATATATGGCTCCGTATAGTAGTGCATACAGTAAACATGGCCCCGCATAGTGCTCCGTACGTATATGACGCGCCCCCTGGGGCATATTCCTTTTTGAGGGGAATACCCGGCACCGGATCAGATGGGGGGTTGTAGTCTCCGAGCGGCTGTGACCCGGCCCGTGCCCAGGGCGTCAAGCTCAGTGTTATGTGGCAGTCCTACAGATGTTATTAAGAGTTCTTTTGTGTCGACTACGCCACCCGTTGTGATGCGGTCACTGTGGCCGCCGCTGCAGCAGGGTCCGCTGAGGCTGATGGTGGGTGCGCAGCTTGGTGGGATAACCCCCAACGGGAGGGGTATAGCCTCAGGGAGGACAGGTGCAGAGGATGGGGGTTGTGGTGGTGCAGTGCAGACGGCAATGAAGACAGAGTCGGGTTGTGCAGTTAAGGGTGTTTACTTACTGCAGATGTTGTACTGGTCACTCCAGCTTCGAGTGACCACCCGAGCCGTGCTGCGTCCACCAGGTCCTGGATTCAGCCAACCCCCAAACAAGTCCGGAGCGTGGCCCTGAGCTCTCCTTCTGTCCCGTTCTCTGGCCGTCCCCACCAGTGATCCACCTAGGTCCAGCTCCCTCGGGCCTCCTGTTGGGACACCCTTGGCCTTGGGTTCCCTGACCCTTCATGTGGTATGCCTTCGGGGTGGATGTGATGGGTGGCCGTGGCAGATGCTGCCCACGGCCTCCGGTCTCTGGCTAGGGTGTGTTTTCTGCCCCCACCAGCTTGGGATCCGGTACCCTGTGCCGACTCCTCACCCGGTGCTTTAATTTGGGTTCTTGGGTCCTCTCTGTTTTCCCCTCTGGGTACTCCTTCTCTGCTCCTCTCTCACTCAGGGTCTCTCTCTTGCTGCAGGCTGACTTCCTCTCTGCTTGCTGTCTGCTCCTCTGCAGCTGTCTTGCTGTCTCCAACTGACTTGTTCTCTGCATCTGACCCTGTTCTTAGTTGGTGCCCACCTTATATACACCCTCTATGTGTGAGCTCAGGTGACCAGCACCCAATGAGCTCCTATCTTTACCCAGGCTGCTCCTGACGCGCCCCCTGGGCCGTGTTCAGGGGATACCCGGAGCCGGATCCGGATAGGGGTAGTAGTCCTTGTGGCGGTGACCCGGTCCGTGCCCAGGGTGTCAAACTCAGTGGCAGTCTATGGCAGTAGATGTTAGAACGACTACGCCACCCGTTGAATGCAGCTTTGGAGCCGCCGCTGCAGGGCAGACCGCTGAGGCCGGTGGTGAGATTGTGCAGCGTGGTGGTATAACCCCCAACGGGAGGGGTATGGCCTCAGGGCAGCCGACGTGGATGATGGGGGTAGCAGGAACCACTCGGAGACGGTACCGTGCAGTTCAGGGTCTTTACTGGTAATAAAGATAGACCCTCCCGGAGTACTGGCTAGTGATTGGGGCCTGGTCAGTCCTTGAGCAGATGGGATCTCCCCTGGCCAGGCGGAGTTGTAGGCCTCCCAAACTATCTGTACTCTTCTGGCTACCTTGCTTGAGGCGGGTATAAGTAGCCCACGTCCCTGAGTGTACCGTGTGGTGCTCACCCGTATGGCCGGTGACTCGGGGCCTTCTAATAGCTTCCGCTCCACGACGGCGGTGC
The DNA here is from genome assembly GCF_046119375.1 of Phyllobates terribilis. Lineage (NCBI taxonomy): Eukaryota > Metazoa > Chordata > Amphibia > Anura > Dendrobatidae > Phyllobates > Phyllobates terribilis. The sequence continues at coordinate 800,353,628 of NW_027362763.1, read as the reverse complement.
TGGTCCCATGCGTGTGACCGTGCCTTCGGGCTTCTTGGCCAGAGGACCTGAAATCCCCTGCCTGACGGATTCTGCTGCTGGGTAGGAGTTAGTCCCCACAGCCTCGGACTCCGGGTCCGGTAAGAAATCTTCTCAGTCAGGGCGAGCTCTGCAGCTGCCAGCCCCTGACTCTTTGTAACACTGCTCCCACAGAGCTCCTGTTGTTTCTTCCTATGCTGCTTCTCTGTCTCTACTTCTGTTCTTCTTCTACTCCAGGCTCAGGCCCCAGGACAGGGCCTGCCTGTGGAGCAGAGCCCATAGAGCAGCTCTGCTCCCTGTCTTCTCCTCTCTGAAACTCTCTAACCCTGCCTCAGCCCCAGGTTTATATAGGGGAAGTTCTTCCCCTCCCAAGACTGGGCAGGAGGTGTGGCATGCACAGGATCCCTGACCAAAGGACCTCCCACCTGCTCTCAGACATAACATTACATTACTGTGGAAACCAGACCCCTGGGGTGCCACATTCCCCCCTAGTAAAATTTAGTACTCCGGGACTAAACATATTTTAGAAAAACATAACAAGATATAACAATAACAATACAATAAAGAAACACATAAAGGTGGTCACGGCGTGTCCGCAACCGGGTGCAGTCTTTGAGGGAAGCAAGGTGTCCATTTCACCAAAACAGGGAGACGGTGTCCATTTCACCAAAACAGGGTGACGGTGTCCATTTCACCAAAACAGGGAGACGTAACCAGATAGGGGTTTGTCCTTCCCCGAGTCCTTAACAGTCTTTAGTCCATCCTGGGTCACGCTCCAACTATGTACAGGGTGGCCGCTCTCAGTCCTCGGCCAGTGGGGAAAAAGGGACGGCTGTTCACAGTCCTCAGCCTGGTAAGGGATAGGGAATGGCTGCTCACAGTCCTCAGCCTGGTAAGGGATAGGGACACACGGATAACAGTTCACACTTGTCCCAACGGGGACCACACTTCAATCATTTAACAGTTTCAGCAAGTTCTCATACCCTGACGGGTAACTATGTACAGCTCTTTATTTATGCTACTTCCCTTCAGTAGCGGTGTCCTCTCTTTGTCTCCTCCTGATGGTAGTCTTCAGACCCGTCCGGGTCCTCTTGGCTTTCCTCGTATTGGTAGTACTGCAGCTCCTCCTTGGTTAGCCGGTGAACGTGGAGGGCGTACAGTCCTTTTGCACCTGGGGAGTTCAGGCCTTGCGACCAGGCGTGGAGAGGGTCGCCGTTGATGACGCCCGGGGTCAGAGGGTGCAACTTTGGGCCTGGGCGCGGGCTGGTGGTGGTAGTGCCCAGGGCTGGAGGGCTTGGCCGCAGGGCTTGTTGCGGGGGCTGGAGCAGGTCGGTGTCTGCAGCGCCCGGAATCGGCGGCTCCACCAGGGTGCCCGGGAGCAGGCTGACGCTGGCAGCGTCCGGGACAGGGAGACTCCTCTTACCTGCTCCCGCGACCGCTCCTGCGTCACGCGTCTTCTCCCGGCGCTGGTCGGGGCCGGCAACGACTGGGGCACTGCCGATGCTGGGCAGCTTAGTCTGCTGCCGGTCCGCCATCTTGCTGTCCGTTCCTGGTGTCCTCCTCCCCCCTAGTGGACCGTGGCCCTCCTTCCGGAGATCCTCCTCCGTAGGCCGCGGCTCCGCAGTCAATCGTCGGGGTAGAGGACCTGGCGTCGCGCTCCTGTGACGTCGGCGTCTGCTGGGCTCCTTCCAGGACCTTATGCAACGTCCGGACGTGAGGCGGGGCTTCAGTTCTCGCGCGCTTTCGGAGTCCACGCCCCTCTTCTTCCCGCGCGGCGTCTCCAAGATGGCGCCGGATGGCGGGAAAACTCCTCGGATGGCGGGAAGAAGGCAGAAGATGGCGCCGGATGGCGGGAAAACTCCACGGATGGCGGGAATCTTCACAGATGGCGGGAATCTTCACCACTTGTAAGTTTGAACAGTCTTTTTCAGGCACGCAGTACCCGGTGGTTGCGGGCACGAAATCCTGCCGACTACGCCAAAGTTGACGCGCCCCCTGGGCCGTGTTCAGGGGATACCCGGAGCCGGATCCGGATAGGGGTAGTAGTCCTTGTGGCGGTGACCCGGTCCGTGCCCAGGGTGTCAAACTCAGTGGCAGTCTATGGCAGTAGATGTTAGAACGACTACGCCACCCGTTGAATGCAGCTTTGGAGCCGCCGCTGCAGGGCAGACCGCTGAGGCCGGTGGTGAGATTGTGCAGCGTGGTGGTATAACCCCCAACGGGAGGGGTATGGCCTCAGGGCAGCCGACGTGGATGATGGGGGTAGCAGGAACCACTCGGAGACGGTACCGTGCAGTTCAGGGTCTTTACTGGTAATAAAGATAGACCCTCCCGGAGTACTGGCTAGTGATTGGGGCCTGGTCAGTCCTTGAGCAGATGGGATCTCCCCTGGCCAGGCGGAGTTGTAGGCCTCCCAAACTATCTGTACTCTTCTGGCTACCTTGCTTGAGGCGGGTATAAGTAGCCCACGTCCCTGAGTGTACCGTGTGGTGCTCACCCGTATGGCCGGTGACTCGGGGCCTTCTAATAGCTTCCGCTCCACGACGGCGGTGCTGGTCCCATGCGTGTGACCGTGCCTTCGGGCTTCTTGGCCAGAGGACCTGAAATCCCCTGCCTGACGGATTCTGCTGCTGGGTAGGAGTTAGTCCCCACAGCCTCGGACTCCGGGTCCGGTAAGAAATCTTCTCAGTCAGGGCGAGCTCTGCAGCTGCCAGCCCCTGACTCTTTGTAACACTGCTCCCACAGAGCTCCTGTTGTTTCTTCCTATGCTGCTTCTCTGTCTCTACTTCTGTTCTTCTTCTACTCCAGGCTCAGGCCCCAGGACAGGGCCTGCCTGTGGAGCAGAGCCCATAGAGCAGCTCTGCTCCCTGTCTTCTCCTCTCTGAAACTCTCTAACCCTGCCTCAGCCCCAGGTTTATATAGGGGAAGTTCTTCCCCTCCCAAGACTGGGCAGGAGGTGTGGCATGCACAGGATCCCTGACCAAAGGACCTCCCACCTGCTCTCAGACATAACATTACATTACTGTGGAAACCAGACCCCTGGGGTGCCACACTCCCCCTATCTGCCCCTACACTACTTGGGATGTACCACCCCCCTCCCACTCCAGCCAGGAACAGACTCGGTCGTACCTGCACATTTCTAAGTGGGAGTACCGTCGGCCTGCTCCTCGGAAATGGGATGTGTGTAGTGCATGCAGCCTACCGAGCTCAGTTCCACACTCCATCCTTACCCGGGAGTGGAATATCACACCTCTGGGTTGAGGTGCAATACCCCTGTAGCAGCCGAATCCTCAGGGTGCTACATATACATGACCCCGCATAGTGCTCCGTACGTATACATGGCCCCGCATAGTGCTCCGTACTGTATATATGGCCCCGCATAGTGCTCCGTACTGTATCCACGGCTCCGCATAGTGCTCCATATTGTATACCTGGCCCCGCATAGTGCTCCGTACTCTATATACGGCCCCCGCATAGTGCTCTGTACTGCATACATGGCCCCCGCATAGTGCTCCGTACTCTAGACGTTGCCCTGCATAGTTCTCCGTACTGTATACATGGCCTCGCATAGTGCTCCGTACTGTATACATGGCCCCGCATAGTGCTCCGTACGTATACATGACCCCGCATAGTGCTCCGTACGTATACATGGCCCCGCAGAGTGCTCCGTACTGTATATATGGCCCCGCATAGTGCTCCGTACGTATACATGGCCCCGCATAGTGCTCCGTACTGTATATATGGCCCCGCATAGTGCTCCGTACTGTATCCACGGCTCCGCATAGTGCTCCATATTGTATACCTGGCCCCGCATAGTGCTCCGTACTCTATATACGGCCCCCGCATAGTGCTCTGTACTGCATACATGGCCCCCGCATAGTGCTCCGTACTCTAGACGTTGCCCTGCATAGTTCTCCGTACTGTATACATGGCCCCACATAGTGCTCCGTACTGTATACATGGCCCCGCATAGTGCTCCATATTGTATACATGGCCCGCATAGTGCTCCGTACTGTATACATGGCCCGCATAGTGCTCCGTACTGTATACATGGCCTCGCATAGTGCTCCATATTGTATACATGGCCCCGCATAGTGCTCCGTACTGTATACATGGCCACGCATAGTGCTGCGTACTGTATACATGGCCCCTCATAGTGCTCTGTACTGTATACATGGCCCCGCATAGTGCTCCGTACTGTATTCATGGCCCTGCATAGTGCTCCATACTGTATATATGGCCCCGCATAGTGCTGCACACAGTATACATGGCTCCGCATAGTGCTCCGTACCGTATACATGACCATAAATGTTCCCGCATAGTGCTTCATACTGTATACATGGCCCCGCATAGTGCTTCGTACTCTATACATGGCTCCCCATAGTGCTCCGTACTACTATATACATGGTCCCGCATAGTGCTCCGTATGTATACATGGCCCCGCATAGGACTCCATACTGTATACATGTCCCCCGCATAGTGCTCCGTACTGTATACATGGCCCCGCATAGTGCTCCGAACTACTGTATACATGGCACCGCATACTGCTGTTTTGTATACATGGCCCCGCATAGTGCTCCGTACTGTACACATGGCTCCGCCTAGTGCTCCATACTGTATACATGTCCCCGCATAGTACTCCGTACTGTATACATGTCCCGCTTAGTGCTCCGTACTGTATACATGGCCCCGCATAGTGCTCTGTACTGTATACACGGCCCTGCATAGTGTTGCACACAGCATACATCACCCAAAGTGATCCATACTGTATACACGGCCCCTGCATAGTGCTCCGTACTGTATATATGGCCCCACATAGTGCTCTGTAATACTATATATATGGCCCCGTATAGTACTCCGTACTGTATATATGGCCCCACATAGTGCTCTGTAATACTATATATATGGCCCCGCATAGTGCTCTGTACTGTATACAGGGCCACCCCATAGTGCTCCGTACTGTATACACGGCCCCGCATAGTGCTCCGTACCGTATACATGTGCCCCTCATAGTGCTCCGTACCGTATACACGGCCACCGCATAGTGCTCTGTACTGTATACACGGCCCCGCATGATCCCTACCTGTGGGCCCACGGACCATCATCTCACCCTTGTCAGCACACGCGCCTTCCCCCTTTCTCTAGCGCCGCGGCCACTCTCCTCTGCGCGCGCCCTCCCATCAGGCCACGCGCCCTCCCATCATGCCCAGACCATGGAGGCACAGGGAGGGCAGTAGTACTATATGGGGGCACAGAGAGGGCACTAGTACTATATGGGGGAACAGAGAGGGCACTAGTACTATATTTGGGCTCAGAGAGGGCACTAGTACTATATGGGGGCACAGAGGGGGCACTAGTACTATATGGGGGCACAGAGGTGGCATTAGTACTATATGGGGGAACAGAGAGGGCACTAGTACTATATTGGGGCTCAGAGAGGGCACTAGTACTATATTGGGGCTCAGAGAGGGCACTAGTACTATATAGGGGCACAGAGGGGGCACTAGTACTATATGGGGGCACAGAGGTGGCACTAGTACTATATGGGGGAACAGAGAGGGCACTAGTACTATATTGGGGCTCAGAGAGGGCACTAGTACTATATTGGGGCTCAGAGAGGGCACTAGTACTATATTGGGGCTCAGAGAGGGCACTAGTACTATATGGGGGAACAGAGGAGGCACTAGTACTATATGGGGGAACAGAGAGGCACTAGTATTATATGGGGGCACAGAGGGGGCACTATTACTATATGGGGGAACAGAGGGGGCACTAGTACTATATGGGGGCACAGAGGAGGCACTAGCACTTTATTGGGGCTCAGAGAGGGCACTAGTACTATATTGGGGCTCAGAGAGGGCAGTAGCACTATATTGGGGCTCAGAGAGGGCACTAGTACTTTATGGGGGAACAGAGGGGGCACTAGTACTATATGGGGGCACAGAGGAGGCACTAGTACTATATGGGGGAACAGAGAGGCACTAGTATTATATGGGGGCACAGAGGGGGCACTATTACTATATGGGGGTTTTCCAGTCATGTAGGATCCCAAAGTTATTAAGAAGTAAACGAGTGAGTATGACACACGGTATTATCAGAACTACTTCTCACTAAATGTCCTTTTAGCACTCTAGCACTTTAGACTGGTACTTTCCACATTACTGATTCACAGTGAATATGTCCTGTTAGCACTGTAGCACCTTAGATTAGATTATTTCAGTCTATTGTTTCACAGTGACCATTTTCTGAATACTTGTGACGCACCCCCTGGGCCAGTGCTGTTTGGGGAATACCCGGAGCCGGATCAGATGGGGGTTGTAGTCTCCGAGTGGCAGTGACCCGGTCCGTGCCCAGGGTGTCAAACTCAGTGTGTGGCAGTCCTACAGATGTTGCTGGATGTTCTTTGTGTCGACTACGCCACCCGTTGATTTGCGGTCAGTACGGCCGCCGCTGCAGAAGGGTCCGCTGAGGCTGGTGGTGTGTGTGCAGCTCTGGTAGTATAACCCCCAACGGGAAGGGTATAGCCTCAGGGGGTCAGTTGTAGAGGATGGGGGTTGTGGAGGTGCAGTGTGGATGGTAAGAAGACTCAGAGTCGGGCTTTGCAGTTCAGGGTTTTTACTTACTGCTGTTCTTTTGGTCACTCTGGCCTTGAGTGACCACCCGAGCCGTGCTGCGTCCACCAGGTCCTGGACTCGGCCAACCCCCAAGCAATTCTGGAGCATGGTCCTGAGCTCCCTTTCTGACTCTCCTTTCTCTGGCCGTTCCCACCAGGGATCCACTTATATCCAGCTCCCTCGGGCCTCTTGTTGGTTGAACCCTTTTCTCTGGGTTCCCTGACCCTATACTCGGTGTGCCTTCTTAGTGGATTTAGTGAGGGTCGTGGCAGATCCTGCCCACGACCTCCGGTCTCTGGCTGAGGATCAGTGGCCTCCACCAGCTTGGGATCCGGTACCCTTGTTGCCAACCCTTCACCCTTCTGCTTGTACTCTGGGCTCTTGGGGTTCCTTCTTCTTCCCCTCTGGGTCCTTCTTTTCTCCTCTCTCTCTTCTCTCTGCAGGCTCTCCTGGACCTCTCTCCAGACTGACTGACTCTCTACAAAAGACTGACCCTGTTCTAAGATGGTTCCCACCTTATATACTCCCTCTATGTGTGAGCTCAGGTGATCAGCACCCAATGAGCTCCTATCTTTACCCAGACTGCTCCCCCTATCTGCCCCTACACTACTGGGATGTTCCACCCCCCTCCCACTCCAGCCAGGGACAGACACTGTCGTACCTGCACATATATCTAGTGGGAGTACCATTGTTCTGTCCCCCGGAAATGGGATGTATGTAGTGCATGCAGCCTACTGAGCTCAGTTCCACACTCCATCCTTACCCGGGAGTGGAATATCACACCTCTGGCTGAGGTGCAATACCCCTGTAGCAGCCGAGTCCTCAGGGTGCTACATTCCCCCCTGGTAAACCACAGCACGTCCTCGGGCTGTAAGAGAATAAAAACATCAAACATACAATTTTTTTTTTTCATAACATCATAAACATATAAAACATCATATATATTATCAGCAGCAATAAACTTTTTCATATAAAACTTTTCATATATTTTCTTGCTTCTCCGGCCACGGTGCGACTTGTGACCGGGTAAAGTGCAACAGTCTCTTCTTGAAAAACTCAGCTTTCCTATAAAACCAGTAGGGGGCGCCTTAAGAAGCGCAACTATATACAATGGGGAAAGTGGCCGCTCTCAGTCCTCGGCCAGGTATAAGGAAGGAATGACCGCTCTCAGTCCTCGGTCAGTGGGAATAGGGACACATGGGTTAAAGTTCACACTTGTTCCAACGGGGAACATATTTAAAGCTGTAACAGTTCTGGTACCCCGACGGGTAACTATATACAGTCTCTCTTTACCGTACTTTAATGACGGCTTCCTCCTGCTACTTCTTGCTGGTAAGCTTCAGACCCGTTCGGGTCCTCTTGCTCCTCCTCACACCGCAGCTCCTCCTCCGTCAGCCGGTGCACATGGAGGGCGTAGGGTCCTTTGGCACACTTGTGCCGGGTGAACGTGACCTCATCCCCTACATATAGGTCACGACCTCTGTGTCCCTCCGGCAGATGGCTTTCTACGTCTCTGCGGGTGACAAAGACGTCGCCGGGGGTGTGGTGATCCCTGATGAAGCCCCACCCATGCTGCATATTAAATTTTATCACAGTCCCGGTGGTACGGGGACCATGAGCTGCACGGGGGTCTCTCCTGGTCCGGCTCTTCTGCTCCGCGCTCCGTGTCTGCGCCTGCTGCTCACGGAGCCGCCTCTCTCTCCGTTCTCTTTCAAAGACTGCCAACTGCTGGCGGCAGCACTCCACACGCTCCGCTGCGGCTGCCCGAGTTTCTTGAGTGAACCCCATGAGGTCTCCTCCGGTGGGGTCCCACTCGAACTGCGCTTCTTCCAGCGGGAGCGGGGTTCTCTTAACGGGCTTCGGAGCCGGAATCAGGGGCTCGCACAGGGGCCTTGCTTTTTGGAGTTCCAGTTGGTAGTACTCCTGGGGCCATATAAAAGGCTGCCCATCCGGGCACGTGTGCTGGGCAAATAGGTCTTCACCCAGGTGCGGCACTCGAGATGTTGAGGGCGCGGTGATGGTAGCGGCGCCCGGGTTGACCAGGCCTTGCGACCAGGCTTGGGGTACCCTAAAGGAAAAGGGCACCGTAAGGACGGCGGCGCCCGGGGTTACTCGGCCCTGCGACCAGGCCGGTGGCTCCGCGGAGGTAGGGGGCGCTGTTGGAATTGCGGCGCCCGGGGGTACCAGACCTTGCGACCAGGCCGATGGTATTTCCTGCTTTGCAGCGCTCAGGGTTGAGGCGCGTGACGTCACAGGGGTCGCGGCCGCGGCTTCTGCTTGAGGCCTAGTCTGAAGCGGTGATGATGCAGTGACGGGCACGGCAGGGGGAATTTCGGGCTCTGCGACGGGGAGCTGGGGCAGGCTCACGGTTTCTCGGGTCGGGGTAGTGACGTCCCCATTACCTGCCTCCGTCTGTTCAGCTCCCTCCTCGGCTCCGTCTCCGGCCTTCACTCCTCCTGCACCATCCTCAGAGGCGGTCTGTCTCCTCGTCTCGGGTGGCGTGCTCCGCTGACGGGTTCCGGTCTGCTGGGCCATCTCTCGGCTCCACTCCGCTAGCGTGTCTCGCTGCACCTCGGCCATCCTCCGTGCGAGGCCCTCCAGCGCGGTCTGTGCACACTCCCGGTCTCGGGGGAGCTGTGCCAGGATCTCCACCAGACCTAGTGGAGTTGTGGCTTGCAGCAGGCTCCTGACCACAGGGTCGGTGCTGCCTGACTCTCCCTCCATCTCCGGGTGCGCTTTCTCCATACTCCTCTCCAGACTTCTTGTCTCCGGGTGCGCTCTCTCCAGACTCCTCCAGGCTGCACCCATCTTCGCTCTTTTGTTCTGTCTCCGCCCACATTGAGGGTGGTCCCGGGGCAACTTGGTGATTGTCAGTTCCAGGGGCAGTTCCTTCACGCTGATGGACACCTCTAGCATCACAGTCTCTGTTGGTGGGGGCGGTTTCCGCTTTTGGCGCCATTCTTCGACCTGGCCCACGATGGGAGGTGGCCTCTTGCCACCCTCTGGCACGCCCATAATGGCGTCCGCTCTTCCAAGGCGGGAAATCTTCGGAAATGGCGGGAATCGTCTCCCAGTGGCGGGAAACTCCATGGATGGCGGGAAAAAGCTGCAAATGGCGGACAACCGGCGGGAGACGACCTGTGATGGGGTCCGATGGCGGGGACCCTCCGGAACCGGCGGGAGACTTCTTTTTGAGGTAAAGGTGAACTTTTCTTCAGGCACGCAGTACCCGGTTGTTGCGGGCACGTTATCCTGCTGACTACGCCAAAGTTGACGCACCCCCTGGGCCAGTGCTGTTTGGGGAATACCCGGAGCCGGATCAGATGGGAGTTGTAGTCTCCGAGTGGCGGTGACCCGGTCCGTGCCCAGGGTGTCAAACTCAGTGTGTGGCAGTCCTACAGATGTTGCTGGATGTTCTTTGTGTCGACTACGCCACCCGTTGATTTGCGGTCAGTACGGCCGCCGCTGCAGAAGGGTCCGCTGAGGCTGGTGGTGTGTGTGCAGCTCTGGTAGTATAACCCCCAACGGGAAGGGTATAGCCTCAGGGGGTCAGTTGTAGAGGATGGGGGTTGTGGAGGTGCAGTGTGGATGGTAAGAAGACTCAGAGTCGGGCTTTGCAGTTCAGGGTTTTTACTTACTGCTGTTCTTTTGGTCACTCTGGCCTTGAGTGACCACCCGAGCCGTGCTGCGTCCACCAGGTCCTGGACTCGGCCAACCCCCAAGCAATTCTGGAGCGTGGTCCTGAGCTCCCTTTCTGACTCTCCTTTCTCTGGCCGTTCCCACCAGGGATCCACTTATATCCAGCTCCCTCGGGCTTCTTGTTGGTTGAACCCTTTTCTCTGGGTTCCCTGACCCTATACTCGGTGTGCCTTCTTAGTGGATTTAGTGAGGGTCGTGGCAGATCCTGCCCACGACCTCCGGTCTCTGGCTGAGGATCAGTGGCCTCCACCAGCTTGGGATCCGGTACCCTTGTTGCCAACCCTTCACCCTTCTGCTTGTACTCTGGGCTCTTGGGGTTCCTTCTTCTTCCCCTCTGGGTCCTTCTTTTCTCCTCTCTCTCTTCTCTCTGCAGACTCTCCTGGACCTCTCTCCAGACTGACTGACTCTCTACAAAAGACTGACCCTGTTCTAAGATGGTTCCCACCTTATATACTCCCTCTATGTGTGAGCTCAGGTGACCAGCACCCAATGAGCTCCTATCTTTACCCAGACTGCTTCCCCTATCTGCCCCTACACTACTGGGATGTTCCACCCCCCTCCCACTCCAGCCAGGGACAGACACTGTCGTACCTGCACATGCTCTCTCTTGCTCCCACCTGCTAACACTTTCTCTGCTCCTCCTCACTGCTGGAGATATCTCTCCAAATCCTGGTCCTCCTCGCCATATCCCCACAGTCACTTCTACCTCCTATCCACGACCTTCCTCAAACTGTCGCAACCCTTCTAACCTCATACCCATCCAACTAATACCCACCTCCTCAGCTATACTAACAGGAGCTCTATGGAACGCTCGCTCTGTCTGCAACAAACTTTCCTTCATCCACGATCTTTTCATTACAAACAAACTCTCCTTCCTCGCCATCACTGAAACCTGGCTCACCCCCTCTGACACAGCCTCCCCAGCTGCCCTTTCATATGGCGGATTCCACCTTTCCCACACCCCCCGCCCCAATGGCAAACATGGTGGAGGCGTAGGTTTCCTCCTATCGGAACTCTGCGCTTTCACCAAAATCCCACTGCCACCCTCCGTTACACTCCCCTCTTTTGAGGTGCACTGTGTGCGCATCTATTCCCCCTCCAACCTCCAACTGGCCGTCGTTTACCGACCCCCAGGGCAAGCCACCACCTTCTTAGACCATTTCACTACCTGGCTGCTTCACTTCCTTTCCACTGACATCCCCACTATCATAATGGGTGACTTCAACATCCCCATTGACACTCCCCACTCGTCTGTCTCTAAGCTCCTATCCCTCACCTCCTCCTTTGGACTCACTCAATGGTCTTCCACACCCACCCACAAAGATGGCCACACACTGGACCTCATCTTCACCCGCCTCTGTTCCCTACCTAACCTCTCTAACTCACCACTCCCTCTCTCTGACCATAACCTCCTCACATTCTCTACCCTCTCCTCTCCGGGTGCACAATCCCCACTCCACAAACTCACACACCCTCGCAGAAATCTCAAACACCTTGACCTACACTCTCTCTCTGAATCCCTCCTTCCTCTCACAGACATAAATTCCTTGCACGATGCAGACGTTGCTGCTGCTTCATATAACACCACAATAGCTGCAGCTGTAGACTCAATCGCCCCTCTCACACACACCACACCTCGCACATTCAACAGGCAACCCTGGCACACTAAACTTACCAAAGAACTGCGCCGGGCCTCCAGGGTTGCGGAGCGGAGATGGAAAAGGTCTCACTCCATCGAGCACTTCATCGCATTCAAGCAATCCCTCACTAATTTCAAGTCCGCACTCACTACAGCAAAACAAACCTACTTCTCATCTCTCATATCCTCCCTATCTCACAACCCTAAACAGCTATTTAACACTTTCAACTCTCTCCTTCGTCCCCCAGCACCTCCTCCCTCTTCTCTCATCTCAGCCGACGACTTTGCCTCATTCTTCAAACAGAAGATTGACACCATCAGACAAAACTTTGGCCTAAAGTCCACACAACCCCTCCTCATATCTACTCAACCATCCTCCTCCAAACCCCACTTCTCCACCATTACAGAAGGTCAAGTCTCCTCTTTACTCTCCAAATCACACCTCACCACCTGCGAACTTGACCCAATCCCATCCCACCTCATCACTAACCTCACCTCAGTCTTCATCCCAACCCTAACCCACCTCTTCAATCTATCACTAACAACCGGAGTCTTCCCCTCATGTTTCAAACATGCCGCAATCACACCCATCCTCAAAAAGCCCTCCCTTGACCCTTCCTCTCTGACCAGCTACCGCCCCATATCACTTCTCCCCTTTGCCTCAAAACTTCTAGAAGAACATGTCCACCTTGAACTGTCCTCCCACCTCTCCTCCTGCTCCCTCTTCGACCGTCTACAATCTGGCTTCCGACCGCATCACTCGACTGAAACTGCCCTGACCAAAGTCACCAACGACCTACTAAATGCCAAATCCAAGCGACACTACTCCATCCTCCTCCTTCTGGACCTGTCATCTGCCTTTGACACAGTGGACCATTCCCTCTTACTCCAGACTCTCTCATCTCTTGGCATCACGGACTTGGCTCTATCTTGGATCTCCTCATACTTAACAGACAGGACATTCAGCGTCTCCCACTCACGCACCACCTCCTCATCTCGCCCCCTATCTGTCGGTGTCCCCCAAGGTTCAGTTCTAGGACCCCTGCTCTTCTCCATCTACACCTTCGGCCTGGGACAGCTCATAGAGTCTCACGGCTTTCAGTATCACCTCTATGCTGACGACACACAGATCTACCTCTCTGGACCCGATATCTCCTCCCTACTAACCAGAACCCCACAATGTCTGTCCGCCATCTCATCCTTCTTCTCCGACAGGTTTCTAAAACTCAACATGGATAAAACAGAGTTCATCATCTTTCCACCCTCTCATTCACATCCCCCATCCGACCTATCCATCAACGTCAATGGCTGTTCACTCTCCCCAGTCCCACAAGCTCGCTGCCTTGGGGTAACCCTGGACTCTGATCTCTCCTTCAAGCCACATATTCAAGCCCTTTCCACCTCCTGCCGACTCCAACTCAAAAACATCTCCCGGATCCGTGCATTCCTCAGCAAAGACTCTGCAAAAACACTAGTGCATGCCCTCATCATATCCCGCCTCGACTACTGCAACCTCCTGCTCCGTGGCATCCCTTCCAACACTCTTGCACCTCTCCAATCTATCCTAAACTCTGCTGCTCGACTAATCCACCTGTCCCCCCGCTATTCCCCGGCCTCTCCTCTCTGTCAATCCCTTCACTGGCTCCCTATTGCCCAGAGAATTCAGTTCAAAACTCTAACCATGGCATACAAAGCCATCCACAACCTGTCTCCCCCATACATCTGTGACCTAGTCTCCCGGTACTTACCTGCACGCAACCTCCGATCCTCACAAGATCTCCTGCTCTACTCCCCTCTTATCTCCTTGTAAAATAATACTCTTCTCTGTATTATTTTTTCTACTGAGGACTTCTCAAAGTATCAATATCACGATATTCTTATAAAAAAATGTATCTATTTATTCTTGGATTGTCCATTAAAAAGAATCAGATTGCAGCAGGTACATATAATAATTAGTTATAAAGTAATTGTCCATTTGTCCATAATTAGCTTAATTGTTGAGATTCACCCATCTTTCCTTGGATCCTGGCTGGTAAATCATGACTTTGTCCAGCATGTGTCCAGACCCACATGTCAGATACGTCTCAGCATGAAGATTCTTCTTGTGGGGTGGGAAGAGCCAGAGAGCCCCCCCCTTTCTGTACCATGGGCTTTTATAGCCAGTCGTATGGACACCTGTTCTACATATGGTAGTGAACCAAAAATACACATACAAATAGCGCATGTCAACTAGACACGATGGCTGATACAATCCTTGTATAGAACTCAAATTTAAGAAAAATGATTATCGATTATTAATTAACATTCCAAATGAATTTCCATAATTAACCATTTAACATTTCCCCCTTTTTTGAGAATAAAAGGATTTAAACTGAAAATTCTCAAAAGAAGATACATTCATCAATCATTTTTTCCTTTCCTTCTTCCTTGGCAATATCATTAAATTTCCATAATAATAATAATAATAATAATAATATCAATAATAGTATCAGATATAATGATGTGAATTCATGTTATGGTAAGCCGTGACTAATATTCATTTAATATGTATAATTATACTTCCCTATATCTAAATTGAAGTAATCGCGGGTCCAATCGTCATCATCTGATGTCATCGGGTCGTCATCTCGTCTTCTTCTTGGTTCTTTTATAACACAGTCTTTAGATGAAAACTCCTTTGAAACAAATGACAGCGTGTAGATATTGTACAGCCCATAATTGTATTCATTATTGTTCAGTCCATAAACTGTACTCTTTATTAGAAAGATCATGTGTCAATTGATAAGAAACAAAGTCCATGGATGAAATGTAGCTTTAATATCTGTGTGATGTCACCTGGACTTACGTTGTCTTTGGATAGTTCTGGAATCCACTGCGTCATCCGCACTGGTCTCATGTCACTTTTGGAACAGATGTGACATCTTTGGTCAGTAAAGCAAGGGTTAACTTGACACTTCCCTGCTTTATATAGCACCATAACCAGTACTCAGTCCTTTATATACAGGACACATATGCCAGGTATTACCTGCTCACCAGCTTTCATTGAAGCGTTGCAGGTGATAAGAAACCACTGGAATGTGATGAAACTTGAACACAACCCAGTACATATAGGATCATCGTCCTCTGCCGTCCTGGTGATCAGTGGTGTGAATTGTATTGTATGTAATGGACACAGTCTATTATAACACTCAGCATTCACACCTGTTACCTTCTGAGACTTCCGGATATCGGTTGCTTCTTCTTGTAACTTTTGAGAGTCTCTTTGATTTATAAAAATTAAAAGTCTTTATTAAGATAGAATTCATAATTGCGATGTCTTGATTGAAGTCTTCATTCCCTAATCTGATACCAAATCTGGCAGTTTTTCCTAACCTATAATATCACAGCGTACCATAGCAATCAATAATATCCATCTAATTATTATCAAAATATTAAAATAAATTATGTTTGGAATAATAAACAATAATAGATAATAATTCATTATTAATCAAGTTCTCCATATGATAGAACATTTTTATGTCATAGGTGTAATTACCTTTTCCAACCCATAGGTGTCAGTGTGTTTTGAAAAAACAAGTGTTTATATCTTTAGTAAACCAATAATACCAAAGAATGTATACTCCTGAACTAAAATGAATAAATATATGAATGTATGAAGGAATGAATGAATGAATGAATTGTTGTGTTTACTTAGAAAATTGAAACATTTTTCTTATATTAATTCATAACATCATTATATTTAATGAAGCAATATTCTTGTACTTGACATTACCCCATTAAATATTAATGTGTTTTCTCAATTAAAATATTGAACTGAATTAAAATCAAAAATTGAGAATTAAAAATGAAAAATGGAAAAATAAGAAAATAAGTAAGAATAAAATTTTAAAAATGAAAAATAAAATTAAGAGTAAAAATAAGAATAAAAATAAAAATAAGGCCTTTAAATTTTAATGACAAATGCAGAGTAATTATATTCTCCATAAAAATACCCTTATATCTCCATTATCTGGATGATTTCATATTTGTCATAACCTTGTATCACCAAAAAATTATTAAACTATGCAACTTTGCATGTAATACCCTTCTTAATTATATCATTGTACCTTATTATTGTTTCTTCTTTATTAAAATGTGTAAAAAATAAGTATTGATCAAAAGTGATTATGTAATCAGGATCAAAAACACATTTTCCCCCAAAAAATATTATTTTATAAAATTTATGTATATATCAGAACCAAATTAAAAATAGTTATTCTTCTAGAAATATTGTGCATAACTTTCATATTGATGAGTTGCATAGATTTGTCTAAAGAGAGGTGTGTACCTATTTAGGTAACCATTAAAAATAATATCATAGTTATTCAAGAATATTATCATGTGGAAAATTATTCTAAATGTAAATTTGCTTTGTAAACCATTTTGATATGTGGTTGCTCTTATCCACTATTAGTTAAATCAAGAAATAATAATTATTAAAGAAATATAGAAGTATATATATATATGTGGATAATACCTAATTATGTATTATAATTTTTCTCAGAATTAAATATATTTTTGTACGTTCACATAAAGAAACATTTTTTTTCAAACATACAAACATACGAGACCTCTGTCACATCAATCACACTTAGCAGCTGCTGATTTACTCATCTGTCACATTCACTCTGACATTCACAGATCTGTTCAACTCAAACATTCCACATACGAAGTTATAGATAAATATATATATTTAACCCAAAATTGTTGTATCCCAATTTATTAATGCGCATTTCCATATCAATTAAATATCTTAATATTCTTTGAATATTCCCCAAATACATATTATATAATATGAGAGTAAGTATTTGAAATTTCAAACACTTGAAAAAACTCTTGACTTAGATTCTTTTTTCACTGGCTGCACGGTCTTAAGTTACATCAGCTGGAAATAGAATGAATGGGATCCTATACTATTAGCTCAAAGTTCAAAGGCCGCAGCTGTCACACGTCATGCTGTAAAGCTACCCCAATCAGCACGAACACTTCATGCACAGAAAATATTAGCAACACAAAAGAATTAATAAGTATTACATATATTATAGTCCAACTAGTTATATTGTTAATTTTTTAAAATGTAACACATATAAATCATGCAATTTTTCCACTTCCTGTGTGAATAAAGAAATAAATCCATTTTAGAGTTGTTTGATCAAATCCTGCTTTGGAATGAAAACTCTAAGGAAATATAAGAAAATAAAATTAAATATCAAATTCATACAGAAACAGAATTATTTAAATATCTTATACATATATTGGTTGGTTCTAATGCAATTCAAAATATTGCTACTTAAATTTATATATGAAGTTCTAATTTATTAATTAATATATATATATTTTATAAACATATATATAAATACAATTATACACAATCTCTACTTAGACAAGCGTATATATATATATATATACATACATGAACTACTAGAAACTATGTAACTACAATTTTACTGTATAAGATTATAAATAAATATTGAGACATTGTATAACATTTTGATACAACATCATAATTACAGTTTTTCCTTAGCCACTCCCTAAACCAAATCTTCTGTCTCTCTCAAATATCTCCAGGAACGCCCTATTTAGGAAAGACATTTTTCTATCCTTCAAAACCTCAGAGAACTGCCTATTCTTCTGTCCACATTCCATGATGTCACTGTGAGCCGGTCGTCTCACTTGTCTCTGTTCATCAGTTTCGGCCATTTTCCTTTTTAGAGAATCACAGTTCTGACTGAGAATTAACTCATTCTGTGAAGAGATTGATTTTTCAATCATTTTATATGGCTTATAACAGATATGAAATCTCCTGCGTATTTGATAGAGTTCACTATGGGGATGACTCAGTCTAGGAGAGTTTGATATTGGCTTTTGGTAAGATTTTACCTTTCCTGGTTTTATAAAATTAACTTGATTTATTTTCTTTGCACAATTCTCATGTTTTCTAACAGAATCCAGCATCTGCACACATTTGAATAGGGATTCTTTTTGTGACGCTATAACTCTAGATACTGGATCTAGGAATTTGAATTTTTGTACAAAAGTTGTTATCATTTGTTGTACTTTTCCATTTTTGATAAGAGCTTTATACAACCGTTCAAACATGGACATGAATGTATATGTACATTCCTTCCTACCAATCCTTAGTTTCTGCAGATCTTCTATGTTGGGAAAATCCTTTGTGATACAATAAATCAAATATCTTAATCTGTCCGAATCATTTTCCCATCCATTAGGAGAGTCATTTTCACAGGACATTAAATGTAAACGTCTGGACAATGTCACAGGAATCCATATTTTAAATAATTGATTCCTCTCCTCATTGGATAAATCAAACTTATCAGAGAAGCTCTCAAATATCTCTGAATTTCTACAGGCATGGATTTTGACATCATATTTTGGCATGATTTTGTATAGTTTTAGCAAATTTTTCCTCATTTTCATTTGGAGTTGAGCCTGGGTAATTCCTGAATTCTCTGATATTTTTAGTGGCTCTTGTACGTCCGCTCCTCCTACGTCACTCACGTCTCCTCCCACATCACCTAATATGTCGGTTTCTCGTATGTCAGTCATGTCTCCTCCCATGTCAGGTTTCTGTATGTCCGTCTCTTGGTCAGACCCAAGGTCACCTTCAGTTACACACACGTGTCTTACTTCTTGTTCATTTTCCACATTACAGTCAGAATCATTGTCACTATCTGTCACTGTTTCTACACAATTTTCCTGCTTAGAACTTTCAAGTACAAAATTATGAAATACTTGTACAAGATGTAGAATATTCCGCAATTTGTGTTTCTCTCTATTTACCAATTTAGAAGTTAACTGTAAATTCTGCAATTCACATTCTTTGTATAAACTGAGCCACAAAACTTCTATGTCATCTCCTACATTAACTTTGAAATTAATATTACTTTGTTTAGCAAAAGAAGAAATTATATCCATATTTTGCTTACCTTAAGATTCCTTAACTTCTCTTTATCAGCACGTCCTGTCTTCAGTTCGTCTGATTCTGTTCCTTGTTAGTACCTCTGCTTCCCGTTAGTCCTCAGTCTGTAGGCTCCTTTCTGCTTCTCGTGACAAATTAGTGAATTTACTGACACGTGAACAACAGCTGTTCAGCTCGTCAGGACTTCCCCCCTTGTTCACGGGAAGAAATTCACTTACTTAATTTAAAAAAACGAAAAAACAGGGCTGGCTGGCTCACCATTGTAAAATAATACTCTTCTCTGTATTATTTTTTCTACTGAGGACTTCTCAAAGTATCAATATCACGATATTCTTATAAAAAAATGTATCTATTTATTCTTGGATTGTCCATTAAAAAGAATCAGATTGCAGCAGGTACATATAATAATTAGTTATAAAGTAATTGTCCATTTGTCCATAATTAGCTTAATTGTTGAGATTCACCCATCTTTCCTTGGATCCTGGCTGGTAAATCATGACTTTGTCCAGCATGTGTCCAGACCCACATGTCAGATACGTCTCAGCATGAAGATTCTTCTTGTGGGGTGGGAAGAGCCAGAGAGCCCCCCCCTTTCTGTACCATGGGCTTTTATAGCCAGTCGTATGGACACCTGTTCTACATATGGTAGTGAACCAAAAATACACATACAAATAGCGCATGTCAACTAGACACGATGGCTGATACAATCCTTGTATAGAACTCAAATTTAAGAAAAATGATTATCGATTATTAATTAACATTCCAAATGAATTTCCATAATTAACCATTTAACACTCCTCCTCCCACACTCGTATACAAGATTTCTCCCGTGCTTCCCCCCTACTCTGGAACTCTCTACCCCAACATATCAGACTCTCGCCGACCGTGGAAACCTTCAAAAGGAACCTGAAGACCCACCTCTTCCGACAAGCCTACAACCTGCAGTAAACACCACTGCACGACCAGCTCTACCCTCACCTACTGTATCCTCACCCATCCCTCGTAGACTGTGAGCCCTCGCGGGCAGGGTCCTCGCTCCTCCTGTACCAGTCGCTGACTCGTTTTGTTAAGATTATGTAAATGCTTTTGTTATGTATATCCCTATCACATGTAAAGCGCCATGGAATAAATGGCGCTATAATAATAAATAATAATAATAATAATAATATATCTAGTGGGAGTACCATTGTTCTGTCCCCCGGAAATGGGATGTAGGTAGTGCATGCAGCCTACTGAGCTCAGTTCCACACTCCATCCTTACCCGGGAGTGGAATATCACACCTCTGGCTGAGGTGCAATACCCCTGTAGCAGCCGAGTCCTCAGGGTGCTACACTTGCACTTTAGCATTCTGCACTTCTCTTCTTTGCACTTTATACGTCCCTCAATGAATGCCATTATTTTGGCTTTTTAGCACTTTATATTAGTTATATTGTCTACACAACATCAGCACTTTTGCACTTTAAATTTACACAACTTAATATGTATTATTGGTGGAATTTCTACATAATGTGTACCATAATGATTATTAAACTCACTGTTATGTGTTATTTTGCACTTCTGGGTACCGATGTGTCCTTTAATATTCTATGGGCTCCTGTAGAATTTTATAATAGTCCTATGGATTTTTTCTTCTGTGTCTGTCCTATTTAATAAAGAACCCCTTTTTTCACTTTCATTGTGTAGGGTGGCTTTATACACTCTTGTGTCACCATATTTTAAAAAACTTTTTTATTCTCACTTTTTATTTGAATGGATTCACTTGAGGGGTATTTTTATGACACTGTAGGATTCACTTGAGATGTATGATTTCGGTGCATCATTTCCCTGTTTTTGAATATTTTCACTCATTGCACTTGATTTGGTGGCTGAATACTAATATGTGAAGAACATTAATAATGTTATGTGTTTTTATGTGTCCATATACATATGTGTGTGTGCACTTGTGTGTGCATATGCACATGTATGAATAAACATTTTTTTGCTTGTGTACACACATGCAGGCAATGTGTTTGAGAGGTATGATTTTGTGTGGTTAGGGACAGATGAATGGATGTATGAATGAGTTATATGAGATGATATTTACTCCCAATTGACAACTTCAGCATATGCATGTGTAAACTTGGAAAAAAACAAAAAAACATTTATTTTCTTTTAGGGATTCAGTAAGTATCTATGTCCATAGGTTTACATACCGTATATGCAGGTTTAGCTCTTACGAATCTATGCAGTGGTGTTTCCGTTTTGTGTGCCCAGACTCTGGGTTTGATTGTCTGGACATCTATATATATCTTTTGGATGGGATCTTTCCATATTAATATCTCCCTTTGGTTGGATCCCTATGACCCCTACTACACTCTAACACATATTTTGTGTGTGGCGTCTGAATTTGCCTGTGTGATGCTGTTTCCCAGATGGTGCACATATATACTCTGTGCATGACTTCGGAATGTATGACTATACGGCCTACTATACGCAGCCCACTGAAAACCCCCCACTTACTATAAATAAAAACCACCACACTGTGACATTGGATATAATGGCCACAGCAGCCTCATTTATTATATAACAGCATAAACATAAATAACATTAATTAACATTAAATTAACTCTGAAAAAGGAGGAGGGGAATTGAAGGCTCCACCATTTTTGGAGAAAAACTGCAACAAACAGCTCCACCATGCCACCCCTAGCCGCACCGCAACCGGCCCACGGGGACCCAGCTGACTGTTGCCCATCCAGAAATGTCCCGCTGAGACCTCGCTCAGTAGGGACCCGTTTTAAATTTTAACACCCGATTAACACCGAAGCGAGTCACCCATCCCTGCAGTGGGTTCCCCCGTCCTCCTTCGATGTAAGCAACCGCCTTCAAAACCCCCCTCCTTTTCCGCCATAGCGAGCAGGCATGACACCTTATGCCTGAGAGTCCCGCCATACCAAAAGTGCCTTTTCAACTCCCTCCATCAATGCTAATGCCCACATATCGATGCCAATATCATTCAAATGGACCCCATCAGACCGCAGAAATTCCCTAGACGGAACTTCCAGATCCCGATGACGAACCACAACCCCCCCATGCAGAGCAATGAATCGGGAAACCTCCCTATTCACCTTGCTCCGAGCTTTATTTATCCTTTCGACTGACCAGGCGTGTCGCCATGCCAGGCGTGCGACGATGTCCGACCATACGAGCACTAATCCCGGTTAGGTTTCCAAAAGCCTCAAGCAGTCAAACGACGTCACGGATCAAGTCTCTAGACGTCCTAGAGCCCAAGTCATTCCCACCCGCATGCAAAACGAGTATATCCGGGGGCCTAAATTAGCATTAAAATGAAATTCGGGCATTACCCGGATCCACAGCAAATCCCTGATACCGATACACCGAACCATCGCAACCTCCTTCGTTGTGCCCAACTGGCGCCCCGCCTGTCTTACGTTGGCCCGACTGGAACCCCAATATACATACGAGTGACCAAACACCCAGATCAACCGAGGGGGTCCTGAAACATAAAACAAAGGGGGAGGGGGGGAATGTAAAAAAGAAAAGAAAATCGTTACCAAATAATAATGCTATCAAAAAATTGGGGGAAAATCTTATAACATATGAGGCCGGACATAAGACCGATACCTCGCCGACTCCCAGCGACCAATCTTTTTCACAGCTTTAACCCCCAAACCCCAGCGAGCAGCCTCAGTGGCAGCCCCAATCCGAAACGGATGAGAACCAAACTCCAAACCATTCAGACCACAACTAGCTAAACCCCGCCTGAAGATGGTAATAAACTGATACACTGATAATGCAGATCCATCTTGATGTAACAAAAAGGCACCCGATGATGGACCTCTCACCTTCAGAAATGCAGAAACCCATCTCACAGGGCATTCAAACAAACCGTCCACAGCCCACAATTCCACCAAACAACCCTTACCGGCTGTATCGGTTTCTGACCGCCTCAAATAACACCGTACTGCCTCCTCCGAGAACACTACATCCTGTGATAACAGCCCACCATGACACTTAACATTTCTGCTCACCAATTCGCTTATCCTAAATGCCCCAAAAAACGCCAGAACAAAGGCCGCCCCAAATAGCCGACATTCATATTCAGAACTACACACACAGCTAAGGCAACGCAAAAGCTGACCCAGTATTTCAAACTATACCGGGCGCCGCCAATCTCGTACCGGATAGCTCCTCCGAAATGCCTTCATCGCCTGGCGAACCAAGAAATCCTTGGTAAAGTCCCTCCAACCACTTAACTTAAAGAAGAAGGCCAAACCTGCTAACCTACCAGCTACAGCTGAGCCTGATAAACCCTCCTGAAATGCCCTGCCGATCATATACAACAATAAATAGGGACGGTCCGCTTCCGTCACCTGCTCACCTGCCGACTCCTCTAGCTCCTGCCAAAGACGCCACGCAGAAACATATCGAGACCAAGTACTGGGGTTAACAGAACACCTCACCAAATTCAACGCTGCACGGACACTAGATCCCACAACCACCGGGGCCAATCGGTCTCCAACTGCTCCGCGTCCGGCGCTAGTTCCCGAAAACGATCCCACTGGAAGCGAGACAATGCATCAGCTATTGAATTCTGAACACCCGGTACATGAACAGCACAAAACCAGACATTAAAATCCAAACACCTGAGCACTAGATGGCGCAAAAGAGACAGAACTGGCAATGAAACAGCTGACAAGTTTTTAATACAATGCACTACACTTAAGTTGTCACAGAAGAAACGCACTTTCTTGTTCCTCAGCTCAGAGCCCCAAACCTCCAAAGCCACCACAATAGGAAACATTTCCAGCAATGCCATGTTTCTTGTCAAACCTGCATCCTTCCATGATTCCGGCCACTCTCCCACACACCGAAATAGGCCCCAAAACCATAAGAACCTGACGCGTCTGTAAACAAAACCAGATCCACATTAGAAACGACTTGATCCATCCAAACCGACCTGCCATTATAAGATTGAAGAAAATCCGCCCAAATGGACAAATCCGCCTTGTGTTCCGAATTCAATCTTACAAAATGCAACGGATGTTTAATGCCTGCTGTCGCCTGAACCAACCTACGTGAAAAAACTCTTCCCATAGGTAAAATCCTGCACGCAAAATTTAACTTACCCAAAAAAGATTGCAGTTGGCGCAGGTGCAATTTCTTTGCCCGCAAAGCCTCTTGGACACAAGATTTCAGATCTAACAATTTGTCCTCTGGCAAGCGGCATTCCATCCTGATGGAATCCAATTCAATGCCCAAAAACTTCAAAACCGTGGAGAGGCCCTCCGTTTTCTCCGGGGCCAACGGAATGCCAAAGCGAGATGCTACCTGTTCAACCGTCGTAAGCAGCAAAGAACAAACTGAGGACCCAGCTGGCCCAATACACAAAAAGTCATCTAAATAGTGCAATATGGAGTCCAAGCCGGATTCCTCCCTAACTACCCATTCAATAAAACAACTAAATTTTTCAAAGTAGGAACACGAGATCGAACATCCCATCGGTAGACAACAATCCACGTAATAATGACCGTCCCAAAAACAACCAAGTAAATGAAAACTGTCTGGGTGCACAGGAAGCAGACGAAAAGCGGACTTAATGTCCGTTTTTGCCATGAGAGATCCTTTTCCCAGTCTCCGCCCCCAGTCCACGGCCTTGTCAAAAGAAACATACGATACTGATGCCAAATCTGGATCAATACCATCATTAACTGAACTACCATGAGGATAAGACAAGTGATGGATTAACCGAAACTTGTTAGGCTCCTTTTTGGGCACAACGCCCAGAGGAGAAACACATAAACACCGAACTTAATTTCCGTATCCTATTTTTCCTTAACAACTGCCGCATGCATCCGAGCCGAAATCAAATTCTTAGGCCGCACCGTACTTGGCACAACTGCTGACGGAATCCTGAAGCCAAAATTAAAACCATCCCTCAACAACACAGCTGCTTCCTTATCCGGATACCTACTTAGAAATGGAAGCATCCGATCTATTCTCACTGGTGTCCTCCCGTTTTGAAAAAGAGTCGCTTGATTTTTTCTTTCTTTCTTTTTAAAGCACTTGGAATGGCTGTGAGACCCTCCGCAGCCTGAACATTCGTGCTAAAACTTACAGTCTGTGCCAAAACGGCATTCCCGCTCATTAAACTGCCAGCACAGCCCCTTCCTGGAGCCTGACGAGGATGCCGCCGAATTGGCAGAACCCCCGCTACTTCCAGGAAAGGACTGCGAGGCCGACTTTGGTGCTGTCATCAATCGCAACCACAAGCTAATCTCCTTGTGGTCCCACCGTAAACTCGGACGGACTGCCTTTCTTTGCCTAAACTGTTCATCATACCTCAGCCAGGCCATCCCGCCATAAACACGGTATGCTTCACTAATCGAATCTAAATAACAAAATAATGCAGAACAGTTCTCCAGAGTTTTCTCCCCAATGACACTCGCTAGTGTGGTAAACGCCTGCAGCCAATTTTGAAAAGTGCGAGGAATCAGACGATAACGCCTGCGCTCCTCCTCATCCTTCTTACTCTCATCTGGATTTACCCTGCCCAAATTAAACTTCTCCAACGGTAGCAAAGAAAAAATTTCCACGTACTCACTTTTTCTCACACCTCCTGCTTTAAATGAGCTCCCAAGGGGCCATCAAAGCACATATAAACCTTGCCCCTTGCTCTGTCATCCAACCGCACTGTATCCACTGGAGTCGCCGCAGCCGCTGGTGCTGCAACCGTCTCATTAGCTGCAACTGGTGCGGGAATCCCTCCACTCACAACTGCCGGGGTCTCCGCAACCGCCCCTGAACCTCCAGCACCACCCTGCCAAACTCCGTTAGGACCTGCCGCAGGTGACAAAAAACCCCGCACCATGCTAAGAAATTCCGACACAACATCGCTCACCCGTTCACTACCCATCGCCCTGTCAGCCGCCAAGCCCCTCTGAAAATACCGCTTCCTCTGATCTACATCATCCGCATTCCCCCGAGGCACATTTAAACCATGTGACTTACTAGGCTGACTACGAGGAAGCCTCGAAACAGCCGTTTCGTGTCCTCCGCGGCGATCGTCCCCACTCTCTTCACTGCCAGATGAAATCTGGCCCTCTTCTTCAGAGGCAGAGTCAGGCTCGGGGACATCGCCAGGTAAACCCGACAGAGTCAACCCACCGCTAGACCTGGACCTCCTATCCACAATAGCGTGCTGTCTGGGAGGAGGAGAGACTTCAGCTGCATGCCTGCAGCCCGCATCCCTAGCAGCAATCTGCCCTCTCCCATGGACATTGCACCGGTCCTCGGTGCTACCGACATCCCGAGTGTGCCGTCTCCTTGCCCCGCCGCACTGGTCTTCCCGATCTCCGCCGCCGGGGTCCTGCTGATCCTGACGCCTGGGCCCGGTACGGTTGCACCTGCCGTTCTTCTGTGTCAGCTCCAACTGACCGGTACTCCTTTGCTTTCCCCGCTGCATGGGCCCGGCGCGGCTGTGCCTGCCGCTCACCTGAAATAGCTCCGGCTGACCTATTCACCCTCCTGCCTCCTTCTGCTCCCTGGGTCCGGCATCCTTCAGGCTCAGCTCTCCTTCCCCTGGCTGCTCGCTGGGCCCGAAGTGGATGCCCCGGCCGTTCATATAATGTATCTCTCCCTCCTGCAGCAGCAGAGGCCCTGCTCTCCTGAGCAGCCCGCACTTCCTGGATAGTGGTGCCACATGACCGGGATGACCTCACAGGGGGGGCAGAGCCAACGATGTCACTCACCCCGGCCTCTGAATGATGCTGATGCTGAGAGATTCTTCCAGAGCGGCGTGCGGCAGATGGGGGCTGGGGTTGTGCCTGTGATCCGAAGGGGTCCCTGGAGAGGCTTTGCAACCGGTGCCTGGTCCGGGGAGTCCCTTCCGGGCTGAGTCTCTCCGGTGGCCTGGACCTCCTTGCACCTCTCTGAGGTGATGCGGGTGCAGCCACCTCTCCGGCCGTCCCTTCAGTGTTCCATCGCTGCAGGTGATCCTGGAGCCACAGCTGTCCCCTGCTCTCAGCCAACGAACGGATCTCCTGGAAAAGAGCCTCCATTCCTCAGGACCCGACGTAGATTCAGGTTCGTTAACTTTTCCCGAATGGACTACCCCCACCACCCCTCACCTTATATACTCCCCACAGAGATACTTCCCACTAGCCAATCAGATAACCCCGTACTATCCCCCTGCCCCTATACTCCTTCCCTACAAATTCGCGCCCAAAACTGTATTCCTTACATTAACCCCTTACCACCCCAAATTACGGCCTAGCAGACCTCCTGAGTCATGCGGCCCTCCTCTTAAGGCCCCTATGGGGGGATGCAGTCCGGGCCATACTACCTCTGGAGTAGTCCAGGCAACACGCACTTTCATATGGACTCTCCTTCCTCTGACGTGTTTTCACACGTGGCGGGAATGGATGCACTATTTGGCATCTGGGGTTGACCGGGCAACACACGCTCTCCCTGATTGAACTTCGCTCCTCCCTCCTCTCGCATGTGACTGCACGGCGAGGAAGCGAGGTGCAACAGGGAGCCCGCCCTGCAGGTGAGCTTGGCGTTTTTTACCGCAATCGATATCTGGTGTATAGGGATATATACTCCTTATTCTATAAAGGGTTAACATCTCCATGTAACATTCTCATGCAATCATTTTAAATAGCATTTGATGTGTAACGTAGTGGATTAGTAGTCCAATTACATAAATACCCAGTCTCTGTCTACTTACTATACCCTTTTGAAGAAGCTTTGAAGCGAAACGCGCGTTAGAGGGTTTACTGCAGTGAATATGAATTGCTTGCTGTCCTTTGAGACTTATTTATGTTCAATAGCACTGTTTTAAGGATTTTTCAGTCTGCTGACTATGTGGTTATATTGAGCACTTGTTCTGTTTATAGTTATACTTTTTTCTGAGTACCACTCCTCAGCATTCTGTCTCATCCTGTTGCCACTACCCTTATGGAGTGAATCCACGGGAATATAAAATATTTTTTCTATATATTGATCTTTGTGAACAGTTTTATTGTGCGACCATAGTATTTCTATTTGATGAACACTAGGTGGATCACACATTGTGTACTTCTGGCACTATTACTTAGGTCTAAGAGTGAACTTTCACTATTTATATTACATATTTATACAGCCGGGTGGATCCCCCTTGATGTTCATTACTGTTCAGGGCATTTATATGTATATATTTGGATTCTCATCCTTTATATATTTTTTCTTCATATTGGTCTTTAGTGGCTCCATGTGCAATTTATATTTATATTTGTAACCTGTCCTACTTTCTAGGACAAGCATGCTAATTTGCATTCATCCACCATCTCTGTAGTATCACTTTTTTAATGTTGTCTAATTGATTGTTGAATAACGATTGACTGATTTTTGTACATGGGAATTCTCTTTTTTGGCTTTTTGTATGAGAAGATAGTATATAAGAGTGGACACTGTCCTAATAAATTTGAGAAGGTTTGGAAGCTTTGGTGTGACCCATACCCTACTGATCCTACCTCTCAATTCAGTCTGGGAGATAATAGTTTTCCTTGTATTTCCCCTATAAACACCTGTGTAATATGTATTGCTGTATTCTTTAAACTTGACTGACATGATGTGTATGGAGATGTATATAAAGAGCTAATAACAGATATGATGTTGTTGAATAATTATGTATTTTCATTCTGGAACCATTGTTATTCTTTTTTTCCTGTTATGCAATCTCTCAATTACTTGAATTAAAAAAAAGATAATCTTGGAGAGGTGACGTCTAAGAAGGAAAAGAGATTTAGACATGGTCTATTCCAACTTGGATGGAAGACACCCCTTGCCAGAAAAAGAGCGAAAACTAACACAGGACACAAGCAGAGGTGCACATGAATGAAAGTGATCAGAGAGACATCTGCGTTTTCATTTTAAGACTACGCTAAACTCCTTTGTTTCATCAAATATTGGTGAACATCTCCTTTAATATTGGAAGTGGCTGGTGTGAATTGTCAACTCTGATCATGGACCTAAAGGAAGTTGTTCTTCATTTGTATCTGGATCCTCAATGAAATGTAAGACATGTTTAAATAATTCTGAAGCCCCCACTACTTTCTTACCAGAATGGTTTTATACCAGGGAGTGGAACTGATTCATTTGAGGAAAGTGTTTAACAATATTAGGAAACGGAGACCACCGCTCCATCATGGCATCAAAGGCCACAAAGACTTGTAACAGGGTGGTGTAGGCGTTCTTGTGGAGGGTACTCAAGATGTTTGTGTTCAGGGAGAATTTTATCAGGTGGATCAAACTATTATACCATGCACCCCAAGCCAGAGGTACAAAACGGTGATGCCCCCTCTCTTATCTTCTCACTGTATTTTCCTTGAGGAAATTAGTGGTTTTGGCAGCAGTGGAGAGGGGGAAAGATATTGATCTATGCAGATGATATTCTGCTGATTTTGTTAGAGATGGAAAAATCTTTCCTGTGGACCATAGAGGTGACCGTGTCTTTTGGTGCCCACTTTGGCTTGGATAGCAACTGTAGTATATGGGTTTTATTACCATTTGATGAAAAAATCAGAAAAGCGTGAAGAGATTTACAGACTTTAGTAAAAAGATGGCTTTGAATATTTAGGGATAAATATCACATGGGAGCTTGTGAGTTTTGTATCGCTTAACATTATATTGTTCATTAGGAAATTAAAATAGATGTTGATGTGGATGCTGCTGCCGATATCTAATGTGGATAGAATAACCCTGATTAAGATGATGGTCTCTCGCCTCTAGTTCGTTATGTCCTCAGCGTCTGCCCGGTATGGGTAAATGAGAACATTTTTAAATAAACAGAAACTCTTCTGAACGACCTGATTTGTTGGCGAGAGAGGGTGAGAATAAAAGTAACTATCGTCTGAAGTCTCAGACAGAAGGAGGCTTGGCCGTCCCTTATTTCCACAGGTATTTCTGGGAAGCCCAATTACTTAAATTTCAGGAATTCTGATTTTGAAAGATTTTTACTAAATAAGAACAAAGGGGATTTTGTAACATTTATGAATTTTTGAAATCAGGGATTTTGTTTCACGGGAATCTAGGAGATGACAAATGTTTTATTCTTGCAATTATACTTGATTATTTAAAGAAGATATTAAATATTAACACGTCAATTGGATAATATAAATATATATATAGGATAATATAAATATATATAAAATTGTTAAGATACAGGGTTTTGGAAGAGAAAAGGTTGCATTTGGTTAAACATTTAATCCATGAAGATGAGTTGTTGCCATTTAATGTGATGAAGACACAGTTTAGCTTAAGTAAAGTGCACGAATTTACATATTGTCAAATTCAACAAGCGATGAAGAGTATGAAGGAATCAAATTGAGGAACGGATTATTTTTTGATTGGTTGCCATTTAAAAAAGAATCTATCTAATATTAATAAACTTATATATTTTATACAATATTCTATAATATAATAAATATAATATTAATAAAAAATTAACCGTGATTCCTTATATATTTAATCTTTAAGAAGAAGATTAGTTGAGAAAGTAAAGAGTAAATATTGCAGAGGCTCAATATATATAAAAACAAAAGTGGGATGTCAATTAATCAAACTATAAATTAATCCAATTGATCCATTAGTTCTATTATTTTCACCGGGTATTATACAGAATGGAGAAGATAGCTGACAATACTTGTAAGTTGTGTAAGAAACAAGGGCAGAATTGATACATTTATCATAGGGTATAAAGATATAGAGGGGAAACTGGGGACTTAGATCTCCATTGAGGTCAAATCAACAATTGTAACCTGCTCTCTGGAACGGAAGAGATGAAATGAGGAAGAAGAGTTCGTAAGTAGGCGACTTTATACAGCAAGAGTGGATTTGGTTAGGAAATGGATAGGGAAAAAATTGAATACTACAGAATGGAAGAATTTTTGTCAGAGAGTAATAAAATACAAGAGGGCGTGGCTTTGCTCCTCAGAGAATTTAAAAAATTGGGAGAAGATTTTGCAAAAAATGTAGCGTAGAGCATTAAAACTTGGGGGAGAGGGATAATCAATCGCCTATTTTCTTCGGGGTTTCTTTGTTTTTTTAAATCTTGTTTTTTGTCGACTTTTTTGATTATTATTTTTTTTCTGAACAATTCAAAAAAGGGCAGGAGTTAGGGAATTAGAAGGATTGCTGTTTTTTTCTGGATTTATGTTTTGTATTTCTGCAGTACGTTTTGTAGATTTAAATAAAGTTAAATAAAAAAACAAACAATCGCATCATTCCGATGATGCCACAATGACTGGACGATATAGAACGCCCCGTCATCCAGAGTTCCGCTGAGGGATTTTGTAGGCGTTTGTGGAGAGAGGAGTGTTGTAAGTGAATTTTGCAAATATGATGAGAAAAAAGCGATTTAAGCGCATTATAGTTCTCTCTGACACCGAGGACAGCAGTGATGATGATGATTTCCATCAGGTGAGCGTCATTTTTATATTTTTAAATAATGAGAATACATTTGGGATAAAAATCCCATTAAAAACAAATGGTGGCACAAAATAGAGCTCCAGGAAGAGGCATGATGGGGTGATAGTTTGGATCATGTTTGCAGAGTAATGACTGCCTTTAGTTGTGGTATTTGTGTCAACATGTCCATGTACAGGGTACATAATAATATTGTATGAAGACACGAAAATGTCACCACCGCCCCTATCCATATCCTAACCATAAGTGTCCCGCACACCCGTCCTACTCTGCACATGAAGTAAGCGCAGGCCAATGGTAACTATATTCATATAGGCATCTACCTGTAAGTCAGTGGAAAATGGAGGAAGATTATAAATTACAGATGTTCATGCTCATAGATTCTATCTGACATGTTTGACAATTTTTCAGTATCATCCACGAAAGAAGCCAATACCGAGGTCTTCAGGCCAGGTTATCATCAGTGGCTTCAATTCGGGCCCGACTCCGAATTTACCAGGTACTGTGCTCCGATCCAGTAACAGCTCTGATATATTGATGTGTCATTATAGTCATTGGGTGCAGCTCATTGTGGTCAGGGCTTGGATTTATCTCTATTGTACGTCTAAGGTAATGAGTTCATATTAAACATTTCTCTTCAGCAGTTGGTCAGGAATATTTATACAGGTGTTATAAAGTCAGACAGAAATGAGATTTGGGGATTTCTTCTCATGGTGGCCATGTACAGGGCAGGTTACTGTACCTGAATGTGGTGTTTTGCCCCATGTACATATAGGGGTACACTTTTATTTCTTTTGACAATATTCTAATAAGAGATTTATGTTGTGTTGCCCCCACAACATTGAATTTTCTGTACTGTCACAGATCAGTTTCCAAATGTAACAATTAAAGGCAAATTATAAATGGGTCTGTGCATTTTTAAATTAAAGATACATTCAAGGGGTAATCCTATTTTAGATAAGCTTTATTGGTGTGAGTCCTATGTCTGGGACACTTCCATAGTGGCAGGACAACATTTCTTTTCAGCATTTGATCAGGAACATTATTCATGCATTCGCTCTATAGTCAATAAGGATTTGGATTCGGGGATTTCTTCTCATGGTGGCTATGCACAGTGCAGGTTACTTTAGCTGAATGTGGTCTATTTCCCAATCTACATATAGGGGTACACTGAATACTGTATTAGGATTTATTTCTTTGATGTTCCTCTGTAGTTGTTATTACAATATTCTAATAAGAGATTTATGTTGTGTTGCCCCCACAGATCTGATTTTACCACCTTCAGATATTGATCCGGACAGTACCACCTGGTAAGACTCACATCTCCTCCATTACTAGATACCTGATGGGGATTAATGATTAATGGTGGCTCATATTCTGTTACATTTATGTCACAGCTCCGATGATGACATCATTGTTATCACTGACGATGACGATTCCAATACTGGAGAATCTTCCACATATCATGGTAAGTCATCATTTCTAGATACAACCAGGGTTATGTTATTGTAGAAAGAACAATGTTTTTTTGTACTGTCAGTTTCCAAATCTAACAACTAAACGCAAATTACAGTTGGGTCTGTACCTTTAACCCCTTAGGGACTGGTCAATTTGTAGTCTACTTGTGTCTTTTCCTCTCCTTCTTCCTTGAGACTTATCTGTTTTATATTTCCATCCACATTAACATATAATGGGTTGTTTTTAGTGCAATGAGATGTTCTTCTCAATGGCACAATTCACATTACCATACAATGTATTGCAAAATGCAAAAAAATTCAAAGTAAGGGAAAACTGAAAAAAAAAATGGATTTTTTGGAGTGTTTTTGATTTTTAAGGTCTTCATTGCACAGTAAAATGAACCTGGAAATATGATTCTCCAGGCCAGTATGATTATGTCCATACCAAACGTGCAAAGTTTTTCTTTTTAAGTGTGAAAAACAATTCTGATATTATTAATAAGTATATTTGATTTTGTCGCCATTTTCTGAGATCTGTAACATTTTTATTTTGCTATTGATGGAGGCGTATGAGGGCTTGTTCTTTTATAAGGCGGCTCGATGTTTTTATTGATAATATTATGGGGTGGATGTGACATTTAAATTGCTTCTTATTGCATTTTTTGAGTTTTTGCAGAGAAAAAAAACCCACAATTCTGGCATTTTGATTTAGATGTATTTTCACTTTACAGCATTTATTATGTTTTCTCTCTAGCATGGATCTGCATTCTGACCTGTCTGATTACAAATTTTCATTCTTCCATATTTCTGTACAGATAATTTACCATCTGATAGTGAGGAGAGCTCCGCTACAGAGGAGAGGTGAGTTATGCCGGATGCATCTACCTCTGTGGAAAACCATGAACTAGGTCAGATGTTTCCTTTGGATTTATTTCTGATTCCTTATCTTTCCCAGGACACCACTATGTAACATCCCCGGCTGTTTCCTGGAAGACATTATTTCTCCATCTTCCATCTACGTTACCCACTTTCAGGTAACAAAGGAGAAGCTGGTGGAGCGACTGTACCATCTATACAACAGGACAATCTTCGAGAATAAGGTATCTTATTATCGGTATCTGGGCGACACATGACTTATCCATTATCTCCACCTTCAAACAATCTTTTCTATCATTCTAAGTTTCTGAAGAGCACCCTAACTCCCTTGTCATGGTTCTGAAATCTCAGGCAAAACTCACTTAGTTTGGTAAATGCCATCACCTTCTTCTTATCTGTGGGATGAGTGGAGACCTTACATGATCCATCATGCAGACATATAGAGATTAGCAACTTCTTGTAGTTCACAGGATTTTACATTTACATATAAAAACCAATTTGTTGACATCTGGACATTTTAGGAAAGGTTTATTTTTATTTTTGTTCTGACATGTTGGACTTCTCAGTAGACCTCATGTCCCATACAAGGAGACTAGTGCTGTAAATCACACAGGAGAGTTGGGTGCTTTGTTAGAATGGGGTCAAAGAGTTTACAGATTTAGTGGAATTTGTTTCCTCTATTTTAGCTCCCGAGGAAAATGGACATAGTCTGGAATAAGAGGCTGACATCAGCATCCGGTCAATGCCGTCACAAGTTGGAGAACAACCACCGTTCCTCAGTTATTGAGCTTTCCGATAAGGTCTTGGATTCTTCCGGTAGGTTTCATATCACGTCCATCCTGCAGCTTTATGAGACAACCTCTATAGGTTGCAAAACTGCTACTTGTGATGTAATACATCTTATCAATTCATCGTACATGCTGTCATGGGAAAAACTAAGTACACCCTCTTTGGAATCTAATGTTTTACATATTAGGACAAAATCAAAAAAGCATCAGGTCCTTAGAAGATCTTAAAAGTAAGAAAATACAATCTCAGAAAACAACATGATAAATAATATAGTGTAATTATGCAAAAGCAGTGTGTGATAAATTAAGTACACCCTTGCTGCAGCTTCAAGTTATTATTGATAAAGATCATTCTAAAAGCTAGTGATTCATGGGGTGTACTTATTTTTCACTCTCTGCTTCTGCATTTTGAAGTAGTTATTGGTAAATAAGT
The DNA here is from genome assembly GCF_046119375.1 of Phyllobates terribilis. Lineage (NCBI taxonomy): Eukaryota > Metazoa > Chordata > Amphibia > Anura > Dendrobatidae > Phyllobates > Phyllobates terribilis. The sequence continues at coordinate 800,318,656 of NW_027362763.1, read as the reverse complement.
AATGGCACGTTGTGACTTTTCATGTGTTTTTCATCTCAGGATGTATTTACCTAATTTGAAGACGTTTTAAGGATCAGATATTTTATATTATATCCTGAATCCTGATATGTAAAACCAAAGAGTTCAAGCAGGGTGTACTTAGATTTTCTTATGCCTGTATAAACTCTTTTTTTAGTGCGACTACGATCCACACTTGCGCACGAGATGTGCCATGCTGCCTGTTGGATAATCGACGGTGAAGGCAGAGATAACCATGGCCCGTTATGGCAGACTTATACCAGAAGGGTAAATGACATCCATCCCGAGCTGCCGGAAGTGACGATGTGTCACAGCTATACCATCAGCTATAAGTACAACTACCAGTGCTCCCTGTGTGATAACAAGTAAGTAGATTTGATGATTCATCGCGTCATGAAACACAATCACCGTGCAGAGACGTCAGGGCGGTTCTGTTGGTATAAGGCTTTTATACTTTACTACTATCAGAGCGGACTGACGTCTGGGGACTGTAGGGCTTAGGATGCTACATGTTATATTTTCTGTGCTGGGGCCAGTCTTTAATATATTGGTTTCAATTTGTTCTTTTTAACATGATCCATGGTATTAACCAACGTTCATTCCAGTCTGGTAACCAATATTTCTCTTATCTTTGTAGACTTGGGCGTTTTCAAAGAATAGCTGATAATAAATCTTATTGCCGCCGGTGTGGAGGCCGATTACGTCAATTGTCCATCAGCTAAACATGTAACTATTCTTCAGAATATTTAGTCTCTAATGTTGTTTCTTTATAATTTAAAGTTCAGATACTTTTATATATTTTCCCCTGAGTAGCGAGACAATGAGTATTTGTGCTCATCACCAGCACCAGCGATTAGCAGCAAACATTCAGAATCCATCCTCATAGGTTACCATATTAATACTGGATACATTTCCATAACTTGCTGGATATGGAACGATTGATAATTTCCATCAATTATCTACAATGCTTTTGAAAACCTTTTATAATTTCAAGCTTAGTTGGATGTAATTATGTTTCTTTATATTTTCAGGTTCACTATTTGAACTATTTGAACATTAAGATTTGTCTAAATATCATCATCTCATCTACCTAAGATGAAGGTAAGAAAGAAGCCTCCACTATCATCAACAATCAGTAATAAGCTATTTTTAAAATATTGAGAATCTTAAGTCTCTAATTTAGTCTCTTATTGCCGTATATCATTTAAAGTGTAACTACTTTTATATATTTTGCTTTTCTTTCACCACGTAGGGAGACAATCAGCATACGTCTTCATCACGAGCAGCTAACAACAAACATTCAGAATCCACCTATCCTGATTCACACAAAGCTTCCAACATGTATTTTCCAGGTAAATATTTTGTTTTTCCTCCATGACTTCTCTTTAGTTTGTTTTATTTGATAACCGGTATATATTCAAAATTTTTAAAAAACATGTATTTTAATTGTTTTCAGATTAATGAGAAAGGCGTCTTATTGTTTCTATACAGGCATGAGACATCTTGTTAGAAAGAGGTGAAGACCTGCACCCACCTGCGCTGACAACATGATCAGAAGCAGTTTCCAAGACCTGGAGAATCTCTACATGTGTTTTTTCAGAGCTGCCCAGCAATGGATATGATGGATATGGTGTGGAACATTTGAACATTGTTTTTTTTTTTACATTTAAATATAAAAAACATAAAAAAATATATATATATAATTCTTTCTAGTTTTGGATTTTTGTTCTGGAAAGCGATGGTTTTTGCTAAACATATTACAATCAATATAAACCTAAAGAACTTCAACTTGGGTTACTACAACTATCACTGTCATTCATCCCTCCTTTTCGAGTTACCTTGCTTGAATTGTATGTATTTTTTTATTATTTTCTAATAAATATATCTTTTAATCATGTGGGGATGTCATTCATTTTGGTTTATATTTATTTTGTCAAAGTGTTTTCCCAGTTACTGCTATGTGGATCCAGTTTAGGATTTTTTCCTTGTTGTATATTACAATCAATACTGTCTACGTGTGTTATTCAGCCATCATCTGCCTCTAACAGCGAAGCTCCGTCTACGTCTGTTAAATGCTGCTGTCAGTCTGTGACAGCAGCATTTAATGTGCGCCGGCAGGGGGGCTCACTATTCTAGGCGCCCAATGGCCCCCCGAGACGTTATCATGGCGCGTCAATGGGTTGCCATCATGGTCGGGAGTCTGCTGAAGACCCACATGCCGGTCATGATACAAAAGTTCAAATCACCTGTTTTACCCCATTAAAAATGATGAAATATAAAAAAAATACACATATTTGATATCACTGCGATCATCAAAGTCCATCTATCAATGTATAGAATAAATTATTCCAATCAGTAAATGGCAAGAAGAAAATCAAAACGCCAAAATAGCATTTTTTCAGCCATCGCAACAGCACAAAAAAATGTAATCAAAACATCCTATCCACCCCAAAGTTATATCACTAAAAACAATGTCTCGGAGTACAAGAAACCAGACCTCGCACAGACCCAAGTCCTGAAAAAAGAAAATGCTGCAGTGCATACAGCTTGAGGCTGATGTTGATGTTCCGGAAATGGAGGGTGAGGAGAAGGTGCAGGAACTGCTGTAGAAGGTGGGGGCAACCCTGATTGAACCAGGGCCCGCAATTCTCGGTGTCGGTAGCACATGTTCCGTCCCTGGGTTGACTGGGTCCCGGCTTCCATAATATTTACCCAGTGTGCCGTCAGGGAAATGTAGTGTCCCTGGCCACAAGCACTTGTCCACGTGTCCGTGGTTAGGTGGACCTTCCCAGTAACTGCATTGTGAGGGCACGGGTAATGTTATGGGACACGTGCTCGTGTAAGGCGGGGACAGCATACCGGGAGAAATAGCGGCAGTTGGGGACCAAGTAGCGAGGGACAGCCGCCATGAGGTTGCGGAAAGCTTCCGTCTCCACAAGCCTAAAAGACAACATTTCCAGTGCAAGCAGTCTGGAAATGTGGCAGTTTAGTATTTTGGCCTGTATGTGAGTGGTTGCGTATTTGTGCTTGCGTTCCAAGGACTGGGGTAGGGACAAACACTTGGTTGCAAGTGCAGGTGGGAGGCAACTTCGCCTGCATCATGGATAGGGGATTTGATAGAAGAAGATGCCCAATCAGCTGTAGATTTTGTGCAGGCTGAATAGGATACTATCCCCCGTAAGGATATAGATAACAGCCGTACTCAAAGGTAATTTGCAAAGGTGGAAACAGTTTATTCAAATATATACATTCACCACACCGTTGAAAACCAACAAGGAGGAGCTTAAAGCGATATGCCATGACGTTTCGACCAAAAGTGGTCTTTTTCAAACATCGGTATAACAGAAATATAGAAGCATTAATCGCATATAAAAGCACCTGAAGGGTTAATAAACTTCTGGAATGTGGTTTTGAGCACCTTGAGGGGTGCAGTTTTTAGGAGGGTGTCACTTTCGGGTATTTTCTGTCACATAGGCCTTTCAGTCACTTCAAAGGTGATGTGGTTCCTTTCAAAAAAATTAAAAGTTTTATTGGTAAAATTAGAAATTGCTGATAAACCTTTAACCCTTCTAACTTTCTAACAAAAATAAATTGTTTAAAAAATTATGCAGAAGTAAAGTAGACATGTGGGAAATGTTAGGGAAATTAGGGAAACTATTTTGTGTGATATAACTCTCTGGTTTAAGAGCATAAAATTCAAAGTTGAAAATTGCTGAAGTTTCAAAATTTTTCACCAAATTTCTGATATCTTCACAAATAGATGCAAAAAATATTGACCTAAATTTACCACTAACATAAAGTACAATATGTCTCAAAAAAACATAGGGTTGGAGTATAATAATGACTTTGTGGAAGAGCAATGGAATAAAAACAATCACAAAGATATAAGGGGTAAAAAGAAGATTTTATTTATAGATGGGGATTATTTTATATTATAATATCATGTATGTGTAAATTATTCATCTATCAGACTAATCCTATTTATGGGCCGTGTTGATCCAGAGGAAGGCGAAAACCCCCTGTGAGGAATAGGCTAATTGTCCTCATATCAGGGGGGAAAATTCCTTCCTGACCCCAAATAAAGAATGGCGGTCACAATAAATCCCAGGATCAAAGGCTGATACCGAACCTGCGAAATGTAAGTGCAAATTAAAAACAAACAGAAACAAATGATTTTTGCATGTGTGCAATAATTTATGTCTTTATTTGGCTTAGCTAACATTTTTTTTAACTAATATTTTATTTCATACCTTATTCTTATACTCTCAAAGTATGTACCCACTTATTAACCTCTCACACTAAATGTATGTAGGGGCCGTGTTGATCCAGAGGAAGGCGAAAACCCCCTGTGAGGAATAAGCCAATTGTCCTCATATCAGGGGGGAAAATTCCTTCCTGACCCCAAATATGGCGATCAGAACGAATCCCAAGATCAAAGGCCAATACCTGACCTGTGTAATGTACCTAACCTGTGTAATGTATCTAAGCTGTGTAATGTACATGACCTGTGTAATGTACCTAAGCTGTGTAATGTACCTAAGCTGTGTAATGTACATGACCTGTGTAATGTACCTAAGCTGTGTAATGTATCTAAGCTGTGTAATGTACCTAAGCTGTGTAATGTACCTGACCTGTGTAATGTACCTAAGCTGTGTAATGTACCTGACCTGTGTAATATACCTAAGCTGTGTAATGTACCTGACCTGTGTAATGTACCTAAGCTGTGTAATGTACCTGACCTGTGTAATATACCTAAGCTGTGTAATTTTCTAAGTAACAAAAATTATTTGCTAGTACTAATTATCATTTATATTTGAATAAACTAATTTTTCTTTTTAACTAAGAAAATGTTATTTTATTTTTTATAATTTCTTTTCTTCTGTGTGAATCTACTTATTAATTTATGATACTAAACCTATGTAAGGCCGTGTAGATCCAGAGGAAGGCGAAAACACCTATGAAGAATGGGCCAATTATCCTCATATTAGGGGGAAAAATTCCTTCCTGACCCCGAATATGGCGATCAGATTAAATCCCGATCAAAAGCCGAACTATGTCCTACATCTATGTGCCAAAATTACTGTGTGCACTGTGTGTGCCTATACTAATCATGTAGTGTGTGTGCCTATACTGATCATGCAGTGTGTGTGCCTATACTGATCATGTAGTGTGTGTGCCTATACTAATCATGTAGTGTGTGTAGCTATACTGATCATGTAGTGTGTGTGCCTATACTGATCATGTAGTGTGTGTGCCTATACTGATCATGTAGTGTGTGTGCCTATACTGATCATGTAGTGTGTGTGCCTATACTGATCATGCAGTGTGTGTGCCTATACTGATCATGTAGTGTGTGTGCCTATACTGATCATGCAGTGTGTGTGCCTATACTGATCATGTAGTGTGTGTGCCTATACTTATCATGCAGTGTGTGCCCCTATATTGATCATGCAGTGTGTGTGCCTATACTGATCATGCAGTGTGTGCCCCTATATTGATCATGCAGTGTGTGTGCCTATACTGATCATGCAGTGTGTGTGCCTATACTGATCATGTAGTGTGTGTGCCTATACTGATCATGCAGTGTGTGTGCCTATACTGATCATGTAGTGTGTGTGCCTATACTTATCATGCAGTGTGTGCCCCTATATTGATCATGCAGTGTGTGTGCCCCTATACTGATCATGCAGTGTGTGCCCCTATATTGATCATGCAGTGTGTGTGCCTATACTGATCATGCAGTGTGTGCCCCTATATTGATCATGCAGTGTGTGCCTATACTAATCATGTAGTGTGTGTAGCTATACTGATCATGTAGTGTGTGTGCCTATACTGATCATGTAGTGTGTGTGCCTATACTTATCATGCAGTGTCTGCCTATACTGATCATGTAGTGTGTGTGCCTATACTGATCATGCAGTGTCTGCCTATACTGATCATGCAGTGTGTGCCCCTATATTGATCATGCAGTGTGTGCCCCTATACTGATCATGTAGTGTGTGTGCCTATACTGATCATGTAGTGTGTGTAGCTATACTGATCATGTAGTGTGTGTGCCTATACTGATCATGTAGTGTGTGTGCCTATACTGATCATGCAGTGTGTGCCTATACTGATCATGCAGTGTGTGCCCCTATACTGATCATGCAGTGTGTGCCCCTATACTGATCATGTAGTGTGGGTGATGTGATGGGTGCGATACTTACCAGGCCTGTGCTAAGGTGAGTTCAGGGATAATGGCCGCTCCGTGTACATTCTGCTGCTCCGCTGCCCCAGGATGATTTTTCCTGAACTCACCAGATGGAAACTTAACACAGGCCGCTCCTGGGGTAGAAGATCTTCGGGCTGGAGGGATGTCAAATTCGCGCCCAGGATTGGAGGAGGCCAGGTCAAGGGTCTGGGGCAGCAAAACAATGGCAGTGGTCCAGCATGAAGATGTTATAGAGAGAGCTGATGTTGAAGGGCAGCCGAGGTGACGTACAGCAGCAGAGACGAGGTACGGGTCAGGAGGCATGGAGTTCTGGGCAGTTGGCACGGACTCATCCTGCAAGACATAAGAGGAAGACATGAAATATTCTGTCTACCGCATCTTCTGTTATTAGGGGAATGGTCTTTATAATGAACCATTCCGCTATGTAACATCTGATACAATGTACTGATATAATAGGTGTCCTGTCTGTACAGCGGTCACTCACCAGATGGTCATGGAATCTTTCACAGTCCAGATCTTTTCATCCACCTAAGAAAAACAGAGACATAAAGCCATTAGCAGAAAATGTAAAAAAAGACAAGATGGATGATGATTACCACAATGTGAGAACACCTAATGGGAGTTATCCCCAGATGAAAAGATCCTTACCGGGCCCAGTTTGATGACACGTACGTAAATCCGGCCACGGGGTGAAGGACTGTATGCTCCGGCCACTGCAGATGATGGTTCTCCAGAATTGGCCTGAATGGTGTAAATGGCGGCTCTGCACTCCTTTTCTCCAGTTCCTCCCAGCCAATGGTGGTAAAAAACGGATGTTCTCGCTCACACCCAGGCGCGTCTGAGGGTCTTTGCGCAGCAGCTTCTTGATGAGATGTTTCACGTAAGCATCAAGCCAGGATGGAAATTTTGGCTTTTCGTTGATGAAAGCTTTGAAAGCCGTTTGCTTGACGGGGCCGTTGTAAAATGGGAATCGTCCTGCTGCCATCCGGGATACCACGATCCCGAGGCTCCACCAGTCCACTGCTGCACCGTATGGTTTTCTACGAAACACCTCAGGGGCCATGTAGTGGAAAGTGCCCGTCACTCCAGACATGTTTTTGGAGGAGGTGACGCCATCTTGGGCAAGTTCTAGATCGATTATACGGATGTGGCCATCTGCATCCAACATGATGTTTTCCGGCTTTATGTCTCTGCAATGAAAGAAGAAAATAAAATTAGAAATCTGTCCAGTGATACAATAGATCGAAAATGGATCACTACAAGACCAAGTAGAATAGGGGGCAGGACAGCAGGAATGCTGAGGGTCATATCTCCAGAATGTAAAGGAGACAGAGAGAAGGAGGAACGTTCTGCTTACCGGTGGACGATGTTGTGTCCATGGAGGAACTGGAGGCCACATACAATCTCTGCTGTGTAGAATCTGACAGAGAGAACACAGTGTAGTATCAATGTCATCAAACCCTTCTCTAGCAATTCCCAAATATCCTGGCACCCCACTGCCTGCATCCAGCACCCTAAACATATGCCCTGCGAGTGCTTCCTTAGCTACACCCAGACCTCAGTTTTTTTCCATCTCCTTAGTTCTCCTTTAGATACATTTTCCGTTTTCTCACCTCACATTGCCGATGTTCAGGCAGTCGCACATTCTTATCAATTCCTCCAGGCTGCCACCGAACAGATACTCCGTGATGAAATATGCCCTCTGCAGAGACTGGTGTGCAGCATAGAGGTGGCATAAGAATGGGCAGTCTCTGGCCACCAGGAGTATCCGCCGCTCTCGCATAATGGTGTCCTCATTGTCCTCTTTTTTGGTAATCATTGATGTTACGGCCGGGGACTGATGCCAGGACCACCTGAAAAAGACAAATGAAGAATACTTGGAAGGTGTCTGCAGGAAGTGGAAGGGATCTGGATTTTCTACTAAGGCACATGATAAAACTGAGTGGTTTCTCAATCTGCTGGTAACCAGGACCATGTAGAGGAGCAAATCTCTGTGCATAATGCACTGCCTACTCCAGGGATGGGCTATGGAAAGGTGATAAAAAATAGTCAGCATTTTTATTTCATAAATCAATAATACACATGAAAAAAAGCAATGTGTAATAAATCTAATCACAGAAATCTGCTTTTTTTCTCTACCAGGACTGATTTTTCATTTTCTAAAATTCTCAATTTTCGGTTAAAATCTGTATTCTGTGATAAAAGATTGTTGCATTACTGAGAAAGGAGGCGACAGTTGGTACTGATAATATTCTATGTAGAAGAGAAGTGGAAGGAGGAGGGAGGAATTCTGCCTTTAGCTCCTCCCTCTTCCCCTTTACATAGAATATTATCAGCACCAACTGTCACCTCCTATCTCAGTAACATAACAATCTGTCTTCACTAAATACAGATTTTACACGAAAATAGAGACTTTGAAAATGAAAAATCAATCTTGGTGGAGAAAGAAGCAGATTTCTCAAATAATATTTATTATGTTGCTTATTTTCATGTGTGCTGTTAATGAAATAAAAATTAAAACAACAGCGACTCTTTAAAGGGTTTTCCACTGTTACCATATGGGAATAAACATAACAAGCATTAGTGGAGGCTTTGAGTTGGCATTAGTGTGGTCTGAATATCATTGTCTATTAAGGTTTAATAAAAAAACAGAGAGCAACATATGTACAATATGGCCGCCTGATAGGAGCCAATATTGATGATGACATGGAAAAAAACAATGTCCCCTGCTCCCTACAGCTGTGACCCCTGAGATCAACCATCCAGTGTAGAAGAATACCACGTTATAGCAGCACTAGACCTAACTATGGAGATGACTTATGTCATCTCACAGAACACTACAATGTGCAACAACAAAGCATGACATGGCTGATAACAGAGAACAATACATGAGGATATAATAAAAACTTCAGGTTTAATATGAATATAAAATATGTAGGACTTACTTTGTCAAAGGCGCCCCTACCCAAGACCTGGTGGATGTCGAAGCGGCTGATGTTAAGCCTGGCATAGGGGCTGGATGATCCAGGGTCTCCGCTGCATCCAGGTGTTGACTCCTCCAATCCATTGTTGGCTTCTCTCCTCTTCTTCGTGATCTTCTTGAATCCGGTCACACTGTCCTCTTCTCTCTTCCTCTTCTTCTCCTCGCTCTGTTCTCCATGTCTAGTAGACGCCATTTGCAAAAATATCTTCCAAAATCTTCCAAACCGCAAACCTCCGTCCGATCGCTTCAGCCGACAGATGAAAGTAAACGGCAGTTGGTCGTGTGCAGGTGAGGTCAGAGGTGATGGAACCTCAGGTGGCACCTGCCAGGCAGCAGGTCATAGACCTGCTCTGCTCTATACACTGATGTGGGCATCATGGGTGACAGTTTAGAGTCCAGAGGAACGGCAGAGAACTTCATTTCGACTTCTAGTGTTTTTTTTTTATTATTATTCTATTAATCCCTTCATGCAGGAGGCAGGCGACGCCAGTAGAAACTTCAACTGGATGTGCGTCCCTATATGACTATGGGAATGCATTATACTAATATACAGTATATGACTATGTGGGTGCATTACACTAATATATATGACTATGGGGCGGCATTACACTAATATATATGACTATGGGGGGGCATTATACTAATATATATTTATTTATTATTATAGCGCCATTTATTCCATGGCACTTTACATGTGATAGGAATATACATAGCAAAAACATTTACATAATCTTAACAAAACGAGTCAGCGACTGGTACAGGAGGAGCGAGGACCCTGCCCGCGAGGGCTCACTTTCTACAAGGGATGGGTGAGGATACAGTAGGTGGGGGTAGAGGAGGTCATGCAGTAATGTGGTGGAGTGATGGTTACTGCAGGTTGTAGGCTTGTCGGAAGAGGTAGGTCTTCAGGTTTCTTTTGAAGGCTTCCATGGTAGGCGAGAGTCTGATATGTTGGGGTACAGAGTTCCAGAGTAGGGGGGATGCACGGGAGAAATCTTGTATGCGATTGTGGGAAGAGGAGATAAGAAGGGAGCAGAGAAGGAGATCTTATGAGGATCGGAGGTTGCGTGCAGGTAAGTACCGGGAGACTAGGTCACAGATGTATGGAGGAGACAGGTTGTGGATGGCTTTGTATGCCATGGTTAGGGTTTTGAACTGGAGTCTCTGGGCAATGGGGAGCCAGTCATATATATGACTATGGAGGTGCATTATTCTAATGAATATGACTATGGAGGTGCACTATATTACTATGCATGACTACAGGGGTGCATTATACCAATATATATGACTATGCGGGTACATAATACTACTATGTATGACTATGGTGGTGCATTATACTAATATATATGACTATAGGGGTGCATTTTACTACTATATATGATTATGTGATGCATTATACTAATACAGTATATATGATTATAGGGTGCATTATACTAATATATAAGACTATGTGGGTGCATTATATTACTATATATGACTATGGTGGTGCATTATACTACTATGTATGAATATGTGGAAGCATTATACTACTATTTATGACTATGATGGTGCATCATACTACTTTATTTGAATATGGGGTGCATTATTATATATGACTATAGGATGAATTATATTACTGTATATGACTATGGGGGTACATTATACTGCCAAAGTATAACTACAGGGTGAATTATACTGCTTTATATGACTATGGGGGTTCATTATACTACTATATTTGACTATGGAGTGAATTATACTACTATATATGACTATGGGGGTGCAATATACTACTATGAATGACTATGGTGTGCATTATACTAGTATGTATGACTATGATGGTGCATTATACTACTATATATGACTATATATGACTATGGGGGTGCATTATCCTACTATGAATGACTATAGGCATGCATTATACTACTATATATGACTATGGGGTGCATTAGTAGGACAATGATCCAAAACACACCAGCAAGTCCACCTCTAAATTGCTTAAGAAAAACAAAATTAAGACTTTGTAGTCGCCTAGTCAAAGTCCTGACCTTAATCCGATTGAGATGCTGTGGCATGACTTTAAAAAGGCGGTTCATGCTCGGAAACTCTCCAGTGTGGGTGAATTACAAAACTTTTGCGAAGATGAGTGGGCCAAGATTCCTACAGAGAAATCCTCATTGTAAAAGACTCATTGCCAGTTATCGCAAACTCTTGATTGCAGCTGTTGCTGCTAAGGGGGGCCCAACCAGTTATTTGGTTTAGGGGGCAATCACTTTTTCACACAGGGCCTTGTAGGTTTAGATTTCTATTTCTCTTAATAATAAAAACCTTCATTTAAAAACTGCATTTTGTTATATTTGTCGAATATCTAAATTTGTTTTGTGATCTGAAACATTTAAGTGTGACAAACATGCAAAAGAATAAGAAATCAGGAAGGGGGCAAACACTTTTTCACATCCCTGTATCACTGAATATACCAGGATGGGGCCCAGGATGAGGGACATATATACCAGGATGGAGGGCGTGTATATACAATATATATATATATATATATATATATATACATATATATATATATACACTGGTGCCCAATAGAGAAAGGGAAAGGGGATAATATACTTTACCAAACAGCCAACACCAGACCGGACAGGTGTCATTGGCAGTTATATGTACAGTGTGGATGGAGTCTTATAGCACTATTGTACTGTGTATGTGGTTACTGTGTGCGGGGGACACATGATGGAGCAGTCCCTTATATAGAGGTCCTGACTGGCACTGGTATAAGGCACTCTGGTTGGTGCAGTTCTGCCATTTGCACCATGTAATGAGCATGTGGCCGGCTGTAGATGGTGATGTTATGTAGTCACAGTAGTATTATTACATGTGTACTAAGCATGAAGGGTGTTATATGTGCTCTGACACAGAATATACTATGTATGAAGACAGGAATATGGTGAGATTGGGGAAGTATATAATAAAGCCATCAGTGATATATATAATACAGGTTGTACCGTTACCAATGGCCGATCACATGTGATATACAGTAATCCCACCACAACCCCAGGGAAGGACGGGTCACTGCTGTGCCTTTTACCTTATTATAACTCAGCTCTGGGGTCACTGAAATCTTCTTTCTCTTTATAGTGTCGCTTTTATTAATATTATTTACATATAACCCAAACAAAACAATAAAACCCCCATGAATGAGTGACCCCATTATTAATGCTCCTTTGTGCATTTGTATCACATTCACAGGCACTGAATACACTGTATGATTTACTGCTGCAGTCAGCCATTAGTTATATACAGGTAGATTGTCACCGTAATTGTAATTCAGGTCCTGTCTCACTCCATCTATAAATATATAGACTCCCAACATGTTTCGCCGGCTCTCAGGCATCATCAGGGGGATGGGGCATAAAGGAGTAATCTGTTGCCGCTCACTTCCACATTAGGAGGTTTGCAGTACAGATGACTAATGACTGTTACGGATCCGGGTGGTGGAAACTCTGTGCTGCGGTGCAAGGAGGGACCAGAGGGGCATGACTAGGTATCAACTCGGACTGACCAAGGTCGCACGGCGGCTCAATCGACTCCGTGAACCAGGGAAGGACCGAGCAGAGGGACCAGGTGTTACTCTGGGCCAGTCCTTGTATGAGAGCAGGTGACTTCCACGGGTCAGAAGGCAGGGACTGACCTGTACAGCGGACGAGCACGGCAGGCAGGCTGACGGGTGATCCGGGTAGACGGACTGGTAGACACCATGGGTAACTGGCAAGAGCCTCCAGGTAGGCTGGCTGGTAGGCAGGTAACTGGCAGGTAACTGGTACGTTCTCCAGGTAGGCAGGCAAGCCTGGCCCATAGACAGTCTAGCGGGTTTGGACCGTAGGCAGACCGTCGGGCTGGAGAGTATACTTGGCTGGCTTAGACAGGTAGTCAGGCTGGCGGACTGGACTGGTAGTCAGGCTGGCGGACTGGACTGGTAGTCAGGCTGGCGGACTGGACTGGTAGTCAGGCTGGTGGACTGGACTGGTAGTCAGGCTGGTGGACTGGTAGTCAGGCTGGTGGACTGGTAGTCAGACTAGCAGCGGGACCTGAGGGCTGAGGAAGAGTTTAGAACACAAAGCTACAACCTTGCACGGGCAGCTCCATTTTGGAGGAGGTGCCTTTTTTATGAGAGGTCCTCCGGCCATTGGCCGGGGACTCCTTAGGACGGCCCCTTTAAGAGGGAGGGACCATGCGCGCGCCCTAAGCACAGTGCTAGGGAAGCTGCGCACTCCAGCAGCAGCAGGAGGGCCGGAAGAAGCAGGGCCCGGAGCGCGGCGGTAAGGGGGACGGCATCTCTGCCTGTCAGAGGGCAGAGACGCCGATGATACAGTACCCCCCCTTTACGCCCCCTCTTCTTTAGGCCAGAAAATTTTTTTTCAAGAAGAAGCGGGGCGTCGATGTTCTCCCTGGGCTCCCAAGTTCTCTCCTCTGGGCCAAACCCCTTCCAATCCACCAGAAAAAGGTTTTTCCTCTTACCCTCTTGGTGGCCAGAATGTTCTCTACCTCATAGACGTCCTCAGCGGAGACCGGAGCTGGGGAGGTACCTGGATTGTCGGAAATAGAATTAAGAACAACCGGTTTGAGGAGAGATATGTGGAAGGAGTTTGGAATCCGTAAGGTGGCCGGGAGTTTTAACTTGTAGGCCACTGGATTGATTTGCTTGAGGACTTCAAATGGACCGATGAACCATGGACCCAACTTATAGGAGGGTATTTTGAGATGAACATGTTTGGAGGAGAGCCAAACCTTGTCTCCCGGACGGAATTGAGGCGGATCCAGACTTCTCTTATCAGCATGTCTTTTCATCTGCTCGGAGGATTGAAGAAGCGCCCAGAGACTCCACGGCAGGATTGTCCACTGAAGTGGAGACGGGAAACAGAATCCGGGGGTGGTGACCGTAGACCACAAAGAACGGGGACTTGGAAGAAGATTCGCTCTCATGGTTATTATAGGAGAACTCGGCCCATGGTAGGAGCTCTACCCAATCGGTATGGTGAGCGTTGACGAAGTGCCAGAGGAAGCTGGTAAGGATCTGGTTGATACGTTCCACTTGTCCATTGGACTGAGGATGATAAGCCAAGGAGAAATCCAGAGAGACATCCAGCAGCTTACATGTAGCTCTCCAGAAGCGCAAAGTAAACTGGACCCCTCGATCAGACACAATGTGGAGGGGTAGGCCGTGGAGACGAAAGATCATAGAATCATAGAATCATAGAATGGTAGAGTTGGAAGGGACCTCCTGGGTCATCTGGTCCAACCCCCTGCTCAAAGCAGGATCATCTCAGACAGATGTCTGTCCAGCCTCTGTTTGAAGACGTCCATTGAAGGGGAACTCACCACCTCTCGTGGCAGCCTGTTCCACTCATTAATCACCCTAACTGTCAAAAAGTTTTTTCTAATATCTAATCTGTGTCTCCTCCCATTTAGTTTCATCCCATTGCTTCTAGTCTTTCCTTGTGCAAATGAGAATAAAGATGATCCTTCTACAATGTGACAGCCCTTGACATATTTGTAGACAGCTATTAAGTCTCCTCTCAGTCTTCTTTTTTGCAAGCTAAACATTCCCAAATCCCAAATTCCCAGATATGATGGATGAAGTCCTTAGCCAGCACAGATGCAGACGGGAGACCAGGCAGAGGGATAAAGTGGGCCATTTTCGAAAAGCGGTCAGTGACCACCAAATGACAGTACAACCGGCAGAAACAGGGAGATCAGTAATAAAGTCCATAGCAATGTGTTGCCACGTGGCAGCAGGTACGGGAAAAGGCAGGAGACGGCTGGCTGGAAGACGTCTGGGAACCTTGTTGCGGGCACAGGATGAACAGGCCGTGACGAAGTCTACAACATCCTTGTGCAGGGAAGGCCACCAGTAATGCCCGGTAATGAGCAGGAAGGTCCTCCTCTGGCCAGCATGGCCGGCTAATTTAGATGAATGACCCCAGTGAAGAACCGCTACAAACGTCTTGCCGGGTGGGAGACGAGACAGGTCCAACGGAGCCACATTCATTACTTTGGAGGGATCGATGACATGCATAGGCTCCTCCTCTTGATCAGAAGACAGGAAGGATCGGGACAAAACGTCGGCTTTAACGTTCTTATCCGCAGGGCGGTAATGAAGGGTAAAGTTGAAACGGGCGAAGAACAAAGACCACCGGGCCTGACGTGGATTGAGTCTTTGGGCATTTTGTAGATATGCCAGGTTTTTGTGGTCAGTATAGATGACCACCGGGTGCAGAGTCCCCTCTAGCAGGTAACGCCACTCCTCCAGCGCCAATTTGATGGCTAGCAGTTCTCGGTCTCCTATGGAATAGTTGCGCTCGGACGAGGAGAAAAGCTTGGAGAAGAAGCCGCCGGTTACCATTCTCCTGGACGGAGATTTCTGGGTGAGCACAGCTCCGGCTCCGGAAGAGGAAGCATCAACCTCCAGAAAGAACTGTTTGTTGCAATCCGGACGGTGCAGCACTGGGGCAGAAGAGAAGGCTTGTTTTAAGGAGAGGAAGGCCTCCTCCACTTCGGACGTCCATTCCTTAGGATTAGCACCCTTACGGGTGAGCGCAGAGATGGGTGCAGTCCGGGAAGAGAAATGCGGGATGAATAGGCGGTAATAGTTACCGAAGCCCAGGAATCGTTAAATCGCCTTCAACCCCTCCGGTCGGGGCCACTTTAAGACGGCAGAGACCTTCTCGGGGTCCATCCGTAGACCGGTTTTAGAGATAATATAGCCCAGGAACGGAAGAGAGGTCTGCTCGAAGAGGCATTTCTCAAATTTTGCGTATAGGTGATTGTGCCTGAGCCTATGCGGGACCTGACGAACATCCCTCCGGTGTGTGGGTAGATCCGGAGAGAAGACCAAGATGTCATCCAGGTACACCACCACGCACGAATATAAGAGGTCACGGAAGATGTCATTAACTAGTTCTTGGAAGACGGCTGGAGCATTACAGAGACCGAAGGGCATCACACGGTATTCATAGTGGCCGTCCCTGGTATTGAATGCCGTTTTCCACTCGTCTCCTTGGCGGATCCGAACCAAGTTATACGCCCCACGAAGATCGAGCTTGGAGAAGATCTTCACACCTTTAAGGCGGTCGAACAGCTCTGAGATGAGTGGCAGGGGGTATTTATTTTTTATAGTAATTTGCTTAAGTCCCCTATAATCGATACAGGGGCGTAGTGAGCCGTCTTTCCTTTTTACGAAGAAGAATCCAGCTCCAGCCGGGGAGGTAGATTTCTGGATGAATCCCCTAGCCAGATTTTCTTCGATGTACTCTGACATGGCCCGGGTTTCGGCCAGCGACAAGGGGTAGATACGCCCACGGGGTGGAGTGGCACTGGGTACCAGGTCGATAGGGCAATCATATGGCCTATGGGGTGGCAGTGTCTCTGCCTCCTTCTTGTCGAAGACATCTGCATAGGACCAGTAAGGTGCCGGTAGACCAGGTAAATTAGCCGGAGTAGATGGAGGTCGAACCGGGCGAACCGGAACCAGGCAGGTCTCATGGCAATCCTGCCCCCAACGGAACACCTCAGTGAATCGCCAATTCAGAAAGGGTTCATGTCTCTGTAGCCAGGGTAGACCTAGCAATAGGGAGTGAGAGAGTCCGGATACCACATGGAAGGAGATCCTCTCCGAGTGCAATGTGGCACCCCAGGGGGTCTGGTTGCCACAGTGGTAGTAATACTATGTCTGGGAGCAAAACAGGAGTTTCCTGGTCAGGGAACACACTACATGCAACACCTCCTGCTCCAGACCAGAAAGGGGAGGATCCTGCCCTATATAACTGGATCTGGAGGCAGTGTTAGTCAGTCTGAGTGTAGTCAGTGTCAGGAGTCAGATAGGACACGAAGGAGCAAGGAGCTGAGAACTGGAGCTGGCAGAGCTCGTCCTAGCCAGAGCACACACCGAGAACCGGACACCGGAGTCCGAGGCTGTGGGACCCTTCAAGCCCAGCAGCAGAAACCGCACGGCAGGAGATTGTAGGTCTCCTGGCCAACAGAAGCCCGGAGGCTCAGCCACACGAAAGGACCAGTACCGCCACAGAGGAGCGAGGAATACACGGGATCCGAGTCGCCAGCCATACGGGTGAGCAGCACGTTACACTCAGAGACGTGGGCTACAACACGACTATAAGCGGGATAGCCAAAAGAGTACAGTCAGAACGGCAGGCCTACAACTCCACCTGGCCAGGGGAATTCTAGGATTGCTCCCAGACTGACCAGGCCCTCATCCCTAGCAAGTACTCCCGTTGGGCCTATATAATTACCACCAGTAAAGACCCTAGGACTGCACTGCAAAGACTCCGTGTTATTATTACTGATCCAGGCACTATCACCACCATCATGCATACACGCTGCCTGAAGCTACACTCTTCCTGTGGGGAGTCACATCACCTTGCTGCACATACCACCAGCTTCAGCGGACTGCTCCGCAGCGGCGGTTCCCAATAACCGCATTCCACAGGTGGCGTAGTCGGACTATACAAACAGATTCACATAAACTACCCTGGTTTGACCGCCCTGGGTCACAGACCGGGTCACTGCCACGGTGACTACAACCCCCAGCATCTACAAGGCCCAGTTCCCAGGGGCGCGTCAGCAACATTCCCACCTGAAGGGTCACAGGCTCTGTGACGAGCACGATGGGCACCGGAAGGAGTCTTCCATCCACGGAAGCGACTGCCAATGGTTCAGCCAGAGGTTTGGTGGGAATCTGATACTTCTCTACAAGGGACTGAGAAATGAGATTCCCGGCGGCTCCGGAATCCAGGTGGGCGGTTTCAAAGAAGCGGTTCTCTCCACAGGAAATAGAAACGGATAGAGTCAAGAACGGAGAGGATTTACTCTTGCCTAGGACGACCTCTCCGAGTGGTCCTAGACACTGGATTTTCCCGGCTTCTCCGGGCAGGAACGGATCAGATGCTCCTTACTACCACAGTAGAAACAGCTCCCCTCGGCACGGAGTATTTCTTGGCGAGACTTGACCATCTTGGTCTGGTTGATCTGCATGGGTTTGGGCGAGCGTGCCTGGGGAGTTGCAGGGTGGGAGGCAGGTTTCTGGAAAACAGGAGCAAGATGAGGAAATCTTCTCTCCCGGGTAGTCTCCTTAGCTTGTTCCAGGAAACGGATGTCAATCCGTGCAGCTAGTGACACCAGGTCATCCAGGGTGGTAGGAATGTCCCGGCCGGCTAGCTCATTCTTTTTCCATCCGGAAAGACCCCCCCAGAAGGTGGACACCAGGGCCTCGTCATTCCAGGCAAGCTCAGAAGCAAGGGTACGGAACTGTATGGCATACTGGCCCATGGTGAGAATCCCTTGGCGGAGTTGGAGCAATGAGGAGGCAGTAGAAGTCCTTCGTCCAGGCTCATCGAAGACCTTCCGGAAGGCAGTGAGGAAATCCGGAAGATCGGACACCAGGGGATCCCCTCTCTCCCATAGAGGGTTTAGCCATGCCAATGCTTCCCCGGTGAGGTGAGACATGATGAATGCCACCTTGGCCCGGTCAGAGGGAAACTGATGTGCCAGTAGTTAAAAGTGCAACGTGCACTGGTTCAGAAAACCCCGACATAAGACGGGGTCACCCCCAAAACAAGGAGGCGCAGAGAGCCGGGGTCCTGAGCTGGATGCTATAGCACAGGTAGGCAGAGGCGCCGCAGGAGCGGGTGTCGCTCGGCTCGAGGTGGACACTGGTGTGACAGGCAGCGTGTCCAGGCGAGAGTTGACAGACCGCAGGTAGGTCAGGATGGTTTCCTGTTGGGATCTCTGATGAGAAACCTCCTGGTACACGTCAGCAAGCGAAGGAGCCTGGGGGCCACTGGGTTCCATGGCCCATGCAAACTGTTACGGATCTGGGTGGTGGAACCTCTGTGCTGCGGTGCAAGGAGGGACCTGAGGGGCATGACTAGGTATCAACTCGGACTGACCAAGGTCGCACGGCGGCTCAATCGACTCCGTGAATCAAGGAAGGACCGAGCAGAGGGACCAGGTGCTACTCTGGGCCAGTCCTTGTATGAGAGCAGGTGACTTCCACGGGTCAGAAGGCAGGGACTGACCGGTACAGCGGATGAGCACGGCAGGCAGGCTGACAGGTGATCCGGGGAGACGGACTGGTAGACACCATGGGTAACTGGCAGGAGCCTCCAGGTAGGCTGGCTGGTAGTCACGGCAGGTAACTGGCAGGTAACTGGTAAGTTCTCCGGGTAGGCAGGCAAGCCTTGCCCATAGACAGATTGGCGGGTTTGGACCGTAGGCAGACCGTTGGGCTGGAGAGTGTACTTGGCTGGCGGAGACAGGTAGTCAGGCTGGCGGACTGGACAGGTAGTCAGGCTGGCGGACTGGACTAGTAGTCAGGCTGGCGGACTGGACTGGTAGTCAGGCTGGCGGACTGGTAGTCAGACTAGCAGCGAGACTTGAGGGCTGAAGCAGGGTTTATAACACAAAGCTACAACCTTGCACGGGCTCCTCCATTTTGGAGGAGGTGCCTTTTATATGAGAGGTCCTCCCGCCATTGGCCGGGGACTCCTTAGGATGGCGCGCATGGCCCCTTTAAGGAGGAGGGAGCACGGGCGCGCCTTAAGCACAGTGCTAGGGAAGCTGCGTGTGCCGGCAGCAGCAGCAGGAGGGCCGGAAGATGACGGGCCCGGAGCGCGGCGGTAAGGGGGACGACGTCTCTGCCTGTAAGGGGGCAGAGACGCCGATGCTACAATAACGTCACATCCGCACAGACCTGCCAGGACGTAGCACAATCAGCAGATCTCATGCTCATGTACCAGTCTAATATATAGAACAGGACGTGATTCTTACTCACTTGGCTGCGCACACCTCACTCCACGGGCTGCACTTGATATTTTACACTTCTGTGCTGAATAGACACAGACATGGGTGCAGGAGTGTTTGGTTTCCACTGTCGTCAGTGTTGTATGTGTGGCGCCCCTGAGGGTTCGACCGCCACAGGGATGCTGCACTTCTTTAATGGAGTGTGGTGTTCCTCCTCTGAGGTAAGACCAGTGTGATAGTTGTGACCCAAACCTTGCATCCAACACCACACTTCTCCACCATAGGGAGCTAATATGCACTAGGTGCTACTCCCCTGGTTACAGGGAGACTGGGGAACCAAGAGTTAGGGGAACCAGTTAGTGGGTGAGGGTGGAGGACTTACAAGTTAGTTACACTTTAAATTTCATATTTAATAAAAAGCCATCTTTGGTCTTGGTCGTCGTCTTCGGCTGTACTGTGCTGTCAAATACTGTGTGTAATGTGACCTCCCTCCGGGAGCGCAGATCCTGTGTGGGCCTGCACCGGCAAGGGGCACAGCCCTCGTACCCCGGCCTTGGGACGAGGGGCAGGTTGTAGACCAGGAATGTCTCAATCCGGTCAATGACCAGGACCAAGAAGGCCCGGAGCTTAAGAGTGTGGCTCCACAGCAAATGGATCCCAGGCAGGATGCAGACGGAGCGGTGTACGCCACCTGTCCTCGCCATGCTGATATATTCAGAGGGACTCCGGCTGCAAGAGGGGTACCGGCCCCCGACACCCGACCTTGCTACTCTACGTCCTGGACGGGAAAGCCCGGTTAGGCCCAGAGGATCCCACAGGGTATCGGACGGAGCGGAGCTGCCACCCGTGCCCTTGTTCTGAGAGAAGTTCAGAGGGAGTCCCGGCCTATTTGCACACACACGGACAGGAAAGGATTCGGTCTGTAGTTCAGGAACACTCTGCAGTAGGGTCCCGACTGAATGCTGGACTTACTCGGAGGTTGTCGGACCCCCGTGCATGGTGACCGCAGGACTCCACGAGGAGCAGGGAGTCACCTTCCTTCTGCCATCTCTAAAGTGAGTAAAGCCTTGGAAGTTCACCCCTATGGCCTCCGGACTGTTTATTCTGCGCCACACCGCACGACGTGGCGCCAGTCTCCCTCTACTACTACCCCCATCCTCCTGTCCCTCTGCCGTGAGGCCACGCTCAGCCTGTGGGGAGTAGTAAGAACTCTGGCAGCCGTAAAACAAGGCCTCAGCGGACTGTAGCGGCGCTGGTAGCCCTTCACCAGGCACCACAGGTGGCGTAGTCGTTAATCAGCCACTCAACCCGGATGAGCCCACACCATCTCTTTTTAATGTGACGGCCCTGAGCACGGGTCGGGTCTGGGCCACGGCTGCACCTCATCTCTTCATCATAGGACCCGACACCGAGTCCCCCATCACCCAGGGTAAACACAGGCTTTTTCGAGTAAGAGGACGTCACATATGATTGTATGAGAAAGTGTGCCGGCTGCTCGTTACCTTATTGAACACAGTTACAGGGATGCACAGTGATGGCCGTACCCCATCTGCGTCAGTACAAGAGTCCCTGATGGGCGTTCTCTGGCCCGTGGATGAGCTTATATCTGGTAAATATTCAGCCAGTGGAGTCCAAATCTCCTAACTTGAGTGACTCTCAATGTCTTTGATAGGACAGGTTAACTCCTTCACGACATATGACATAGTTACGTCATAAGTTGTGTCACTGCATTTGATGCGGGCTCCAGCGCTGAGCATGCATCTTTTTCTGCAGATGATAGTTCATTTAATCAGCCATCATGTGCCTTTAACAGCTGCAGGTGGAGCGGAGAATTATATTGCCAGATCATTTTTCCATATAGTGAATAAGATAAATAAAAAAATTAAAAAACAATTGTGAAATTGCACTTTTTTTTGCAATTTCTTCCTGTTTCCAGTACATCACATGATAAAATAAATTATTTTTTTGAAAAGTACAACTCGTTCCTCAAAATACAAGCCCTCATACAGCTAAGTAGACAGAAAAATAAAAAAGTTATATGAGTCTTGGAAGAAGGGGAGAAAAAAACGAAAAAACCGCTCTAAAATGTACCTGAACCTTTTTGGTTATTACCTCCATGCTTTACACCAGGGGTCTCAAACACGCGGCCCGCGGGCCGCATGCGGCCCCTGAGGCTGCTTTATGCGGCCCGCAGGCACAGACCCCTTGACGATCCCGACCTGGTCCAGGAGGAGCCGCCGCCAGCAGCGCTGAATTGCCGCACAGAGACTGTTTCCCAGCACTGCATTTCCAATGCCAGCCGCTGGCCAATCAGAGGCCAGCAGCTGATATCTGCGTGTCGGCGCAGCGAGTATGACGTCATTGCCATATGCAGATGTCAGCTGCTGGCCTCTGATTGGCCGGCGGCTGACATTGAAAATGCTGTGCTGGGAGACAGTCTCTGTGCGGCAATGCAGCGCTGCTGTCGGCGGCTCCTCCTGGACCAGGTCGGGATCGTCAAGGGGTCGGACTCTGTGGTGCCTGCGGGCCACATCTGCAGGAAGGCCGCCGAGGGAACGGAGGACAGGTGAGAATCATCTTTTTTTTTTTCTATTTTATGTGTGTGAAGAACAGCACAGGGGGCACAGAGCCACAACATGGGGACCGGGATGGGGCACAGAGCCACAAGAGGGGACCTGGATGGGGCACAGAGCCACAAGAGGGGACCTGGATGGGGCACATAGCCACAGGATGGGGACCTGGATGGGGCACATAGCCTCAAGAGGGGACCTGGATGGGGCACATAGCCTCAAGAGGGGACCTGGATGGGGCACATAGCCTCAAGAGGGGACCTGGATGGGGCACAGAGCCACAAGAGGGGACCTGGATGGGGCACAGAGCCACAGGATGGGGACCTGGATGGGGCACAGAGCCACAAGATGGGGACCTGGATGGGGCACATAGCCCCAAGATGGGGACCTGGATGAGGCACATTAGTACAAGATGGGCGCCAGGATGGGGAACGTTGCCACAGGATGGGGACCTGGATGGGGCACATAGCCACAGGATGGGGACCTGGATGGGGCACATTAGTACAAGATGGGGACTTGGATGGGGAACATTACTACAAGATGTTTTCCATTATTACTATATGATGCTAATTGTAAGACAATATTACTGTATGTGGCCAATTGGGGGAAATAAAATTGTAAAAAAAATAAAAAATAAAATAAAGCATGAAAAAATATTGGGCACTAAAAATGCTGTTTTATATGTAAACTAAAGTAAACACAAAAAAGTGCACGTTTATTATCGCCACATCCATAACGACCCAAGCCATAAAAAAATAAACACGGCAAAAATGTTCAAAAGGTGTATACAAAAAAAATGGTATCACTAAAAATGTCACATTGAACAAAGAATGCGGCCCCCCAAATTCAAATTTTTTCCATGTGCGGCCCATATACCCAGCCGAGTTTGAGACCCCTGCTTTACACCAAACACTGGACTGAGTTACAGGGGTCTTTACTACTGACATCTCCTTCTGAATGCCCCTATTGTGCTGAATAAAATAAGAAAAAAGCACATTTTCTGTCGGACTGATGCTGCTTCTCTGCCCCGAGCGCCGTGTCCCCGGCAATCTTGCGTCATTGTGCCACATAAGCGCTGCAGTCAATCAGCGGCCGTCAGTCCTGTTAGATACCATTTAGGAAGGTCTTGCCCATGAAGTGATTGTCTCCACTCACATTGTTGGTCCATGTGTGGAATATCTGGACATTGGCTATACTGGGCGCGGGTGCGGTCTGTGGTGCAGAGAGCACAGGTCTGTATAATACGCTCGTCTGAACAAGGCCCAATAAAAATGGACTGTAAAGAACTGAAAATATTTTTAATGTTCTGCTCACATCACATTTCTATCAGAAAAACGCTATTTACATGGGCCTGGAGAAGAAGATTCCCATTGTTCTAGAATAAGACATAGAGGCGACTATGACCTTTACTACATAGGTGTAAGGGGTAAAAGGAACATTGTATTTACAGATGGGGAGAATATAAAGACTGAGAATATTGAATGTAATAATGTTCTCTATATTCCTGTTCAGTTATATTATATTCAGTGCCGGACCACCCATCTTTACATTCTGACCAATATCATTTGGCTCTTCTGATTTTCGGACACTTGGGTCCACATTATCTATAATAATATACATATCCTCAGGCACAGAGATGGCACTACTACTATATGGGGGCATGGAGCCAGGACTAATACTATTCAGAGTCAGAAGGGGGTCTTATTACTCTATACAAACAAAGAGGGGGCACTATTGCTACATGGAGCCACAGAGAGGGTACTAGTACTATATGAGGGCACAGAGAGGGCACTAGTACTATACGGGGGCACAAAGAGGACAATAGTACTATACAGGGGCACAGAGAGGGCACTAGCACCATGTGGGGGCACAGAGAGGGCACTAGTACTATATGGGGACACAGAGAGGGCACTAGTACTAGATGGGGGCACAGATAGGGCACTAATACTATACAGGAGCACAAAGAGGGCACTAGCACCATGTGGGGGCACAGAGAGGGCACTAGTACTATATAGGGACACAGAGAGGGCACTAGTACTATATAGGGGCACAAAGAGGGCACTAGTACTATACGGGAGCACAAAGAGGGCACTAGCACCATGTGGGAGCACAGAGAGGGCACTAATACTATATGGAGGCACAGAGAGGGCACTAGTACTATATGGGGGCATAGAGAGGGCATTAGTACTATATGGGGGCACAGAGAGGGCACTAGTACTATATGAGGGCACAGAGGGCACTAGTACTATATGGGGGCACAGAGAGAGCATTAGAACTATATGGGGGCACAGAGAGGGCACTAGTATTATATGGCAGCACAGAGAGGGTATTAGTACTATATGAGGGCACAGAGAGGGCACTAGTACTATATGGGGATGCAGAGGGGGCACTATTACTATATGGGGGCACAGGGAGGGCACTAGCATTATATAGGGGCACAGAGAGGGCACTAGTACTATATGGAAGCACAGAGAGGGCACTAATACTATAAGGAGAGACAGAGAGGGCACTAGTACTATATGGGGGCATAGAGGGGACACTAGTACTATTTAGGGGCACTAGTACTATATGAAGGCAAAGAAAGGGCACTGGTACTATATGGGAGCACAGAGAGTGCACTAGTAATATATGGGGGCACAGAGAGGGCACTAGTTCTATATGGGGGCACAGAGAGGGCACTAGTACTATATGGGTGCACAGAGAGAGCACTAGTACTATATGAGGGCTCAGAGAGGGCACTAGTACTATATGGGGGTACAGAGAGGGCACTAGTACTACATGGAGGCACAGAGAGGGCACTAGTACTATATGGAGGCACAGAGAGGGCACTAGTACTGTATGGAGGCACAGAAAGGGCACTAGTACTTTATGGGTGCACAGAGGGGGCACTATTACTATATGGGTGCACAGAGAGAGCACTAGTACTATATGGGGGCACAGAGAGGGCACTAGTACTATATGGAGGCACAGAGAGGGCACTAGTACTATATGGAGGCACAGAGAGGGCACTAGTACTATATGGGGGCACAGAGAGGGCACTAGTACTTTATGGGCACGCAGAGGGGCACTATTACTATATGGGGGCACAGAGAGAGCAATAGTACTATATGGGGCCACAGAGAGGGCACTAGTACTATATTGGGGCACATGGAGGGCACTAGTACTGTATGGAGGCACAGAGGGCACTAGTACTATATGGGGGCACAGAAAGGGCACTAGTACTATATTGGGGCACAGAGAGGGCACTAGTACTGTATGGGGGCACAGAGGGCACTAGTACTATATGGGGGCACAGAGATGGCACTAGTGGAGAGCACTACTCCTATAGGGAGGGAGGTACAGACGGGCCATATTATTATATAGAATATAGAATCACTGATGAGGTCACAGAGGAGACTTGATAAGATATTTAGTGTAAAGATGGGAGTAAAATGCGTGAAATGATAATGTGACAATGTAGCTTAATGTAACTTAATTGCACCACCAAACTGTTACAAAATAAACACACTATAAAAAGACTAAAGATTACCACTATACTCCATCCTTATGGTGTTAGATCTCAGTTCTGCCAAGCATATAAGAGGTCTCACAGTCATACATAGTCATACAGTTATATTAAGTGACTTAATGTTCACCTTCTTTCTAGTTGGAGCCATTCACTTTTCTTATCTTTTCCATCTGGTCCAGACCACCATTACGACTTCTTCTAGCCTCAACTCATCTGTAGGGATTTCAACACAGACATGTTTGACTTCTCACATTTCCACCACCTTATCCATCTATTTTGATATCACTAATTCTTTACTGTTGCCCCATTTTCCCCATTACTGCACTTGCAGTGAAGCGCAGTGACCCAAAGTGCACACAGTGCGTTTTTGGTGCGTTTTGTCTGCACAGAAATGGGCCAAAAATGCATTGTAAACCTTCTCCCATGGTTTCCTATGACATTTTGCAAGTTCTTTGATCAGAATTTATCCTGACTGAATTTCATGTGCAGAAAAAGAAGCAGCATGTCCATTCTTTTTGCGTTTTTGCCTGCATTTTTCCTATACAATGCACTGGAAAAACGCATGGCAAATCTGCAGGCAAAACCACATAAAAAAACACATGAAAACGCATCAAAACGCTGCGTATTTATCTCAGCGTTTTTGCTGCCAATAGATGCAGGAACGCTGCAGAAATTTTCCTGATCGTGCGCACATAGCCAATACATCAAAACTTACTAGAAATAGCAACTGAAAGAGATCTACACAGATAGTTCCACAGAAACCAACAGTGCCAGACAGATGGTGCCCCTAAAAGTAATTGTGCCCAACAGATGGTAATAGTGAACCTCAGAGTGAGTACCCTAAAGAGTAAAAGTGTCGTACAAATGCACAAATGCACAAAGCATGGGAAACAAACAAGGAGAATTGGAACTACTAACGCAGGAAAAGAAAAATGATGTCATTGGAATCACTGAAACTTGGTGGGACGATACACATGATTGGAACACAAGGCTAAAAGGATACAACTTATTTGCAAGAAACAGACTTGATAAACGAGGAGGAGGTGTCGCATTGTATGTTAGAAAAGCGTATATCTGCACAGAGATTGAAGCAGAGACTGGGAGTTCTGTGGAAACTGTTTGGGCAACAATACAAGGAGAGAACAACAGAAAGGACACCATTGCAGGCATTTACTACAGGCCACCTGGGCAAACTGAAGATATGGATGAACTCTTTATGTATCAAATGACCAAGTTCTCCAAAAAATATGACGTAGTGGTCATGGGAGATTTCAACTATCCAGACATTTGTTGGGAATCTCTCTCAAGTAATGCTAACAGGTCAAGCAAATTCTTATCCTCTCTTGCTGACAACTTTATCTTCCAAAAGGTAGGAGAGAAAACAAGGGGATCTGCTACTTTGGATCTAATCCTTATAAACAGGGAGGAAATGATTGAGGAGGTAAAAGTGGCTGGGGCTCTAGGAGGCAGCGATCATGCTATTATAGAATTTTGGATAACTAGAGGAGGAAGACATGTGAAGACTGAAACTTCAAGGTTAGATTTCAGAAAGGCAGATTTTAAGCGACTCAGAAAGAGAATAGGAGGGATCCAATGGCTGGATATCCTTAAGGACAAAAATGTCCTGGAAGGATGGGAAATTTTTAAAAATGAGATTCTCAAACCACAATCGTTAACAATCCCAAAAAGTAGGAAAAATGGGAAGCATTTAAGGAAACCAGGATGGATGAACACAGAAATTAAACACATGCTAAAAATAAAGAAAGAAATGTTTATCAAATGGAAAGAGGGAGGCATATCTAAAGAAGATTATAATGCAGTCTGCAGATCCTGCAGGGCACGTATCAGGTTAGCTAAAGCTGACAATGAATTAAGGCTTACAAGAGATGTCAAAAGCAATAAAAAAGGATTTTGGGGGTATGTCAAAAGTAAAAAAAAGTCAAAGATGCTATAGGATTTTTACAGGATGAAAATGGTGAAATGGTAAGAAAGGATGTTGAGAAGGCAGAACTTTTTAATTCCTATTTTGCATCAGTTTTCTCTCAGAAAGAAAATGTAACATCAACTGATCTTCACTGTCCTATTAAAGGAATAGAAAAATCCACCTTATTTGTAAACAGAAAGATTGTGAGGGAATATTTAGCTAACATAAGTGAGTTCAAGTCTCCAGGTCCAGATGAATTACACCCCAGAGTACTGAAGGAGATCGTAGAAGAAATTTTAGAACCACTCTCCATAATCTTTGAAAATTCTTGGAGAACAGGAGAAGTCCCAGAAGACTGGAGAAGAGCAAATGTTGTTCCTATCTTCAAAAAGGGGAAGAAGGTGGACCCAGGGAACTATATGCCGGTGAGTCTGACTTCTATACCAGGAAAGATCTTTGAACAAATTATTAAACAACATGTATGTAAGTACCTGGATAAGAATGAAGTGATTAACCAGAGTCAGCATGGGTTTGCAACTAACAAGTCATGTCAGACTAACTTAATTTCCTTCTATGACAGAATCACTGACTGGGTGGACAGGGAAATGCTGTAGATATAGTATATCTTGACTTCAGCAAAGCATTTGACAAAGTATCTCACACCATCCTTATTGAAAAAATGACCAAGTATGGAATGGACAAGGCAACTGTTAGGTGGATTCATAACTGGCTTAGTGATCGGACTCAAAGAGTGGTCGTAAATGGCTTCACATCCAGTTGGATGAATGTCTCAAGTGGGGTACCACAGGGCTCTGTCCTGGGACCTGTATTGTTCAACATCTTTATCAATGATTTAGATGAAGGAATTGAGGGTAAACTGATTAAATTTGCTGATGACACAAAGCTAGGAGGGATAGCTAACACCAGAGAAGAGAGAGAGAGGATTCAAAAAGACCTACATAAACTGGAGCAGTGGGCTGCAACTAACAGAATGTTTTTTTATCAGGGAAAAATGCAAAGCACAACATCTTGGCAATAAAAATGAAAAAAGCATATACAGAATGAGATGAATACAGCTAAGCAGCAGCACATGTGAAAAAGACTTAGGTATACTAATAGATCATAGACTGAACATGAGTCAACAGTGTGATGCAGCAGCAAAAAAGGCAAATACTATTCTGGGATGTATTAACAGAAGCATACAGTCTAGATCACGTGACGTCATTATCACACTTTACTCCTCTTTGGTCAGACCTCATCTGGAATACTGTGTCCAGTTTTGGGCACCACATTTTAAAAAAGACATTGACAAACTGGAGCAAGTTCAGAGAAGAGCGACCAGAATGGTGACCGGTCTGCAAACCATGTCCTATGAGGAACGGTTACAGAATTTGGGAATGTTTAGCTTGCAAAAAAGAAGACTGAGAGGAGACTTAATAGCTGTCTATAAATATCTCAAGGGCTGTCACATTGTAGAAGGATCATCTTTATTCTCATTTGCACAAGGAAAGACTAGAAGCAATGGGATGAAACTGAATGGGAGGAGACAGATTAGATATTAGAAAAAACTTTTTGACAGTTATTGTGATCAATGAGTGGAACAGGCTGCCACGAGAGGTGGTGAGTTCCCCTTCAATGGACGTCTTCAAACAGAGGCTGGACAGACATCTATCTGAGATGATTTAGTGAATCCTGCTTTGAGCAGGGGGTTGGACCAGATGACCCAGGAGGTCCCTTCCAACTCTACCATTCTATGATTCTATGATCATTTGTGCCCTACACAATAATGGTCTTATCAGTTTCCTCAATAATGCTCCATGGGGGAACTATAATGTGTGGGGGAAAGTGCTGTGGAGGCACCAAAATCTATGAGGAATCACTGTGGGTGCGTTACTGTGAGAGGGAAATCATTGTTGGGGCCCTGTAGAGGTGGCACTGTGAAGGCATCATACTATGTAGAGGATTGCACTATGGGGCACCATACTCTGTGAAGGGGAACAGCGGGGGCAGGGGACACACTACATATTGTACAGCAGAGTAAAGATTCTCCTCTTAGCATTTTTTAGGAATATTTTTAGCCAAACTGGAGTATGTAATTTACAATATTTCAGATTTGCAACACTAAGGAATACACAATGTTACAAGCGTATGATTTATGCCCGGAAACATAACGATCTTATAACAATGACTGAGGCGATTCTAAACCGATATTGCCTTGTATGCTAAATATAATAATCAGAACGAGTGCAGTGGACTTTATTCATGGAGATTGCCGTTCACTGCTGGAGAGAGGTTCCAATATTTAAAGGGAAATTATCATTTTAAGTAACTTTTAAGAATAAGCTGCCATGTGTGTACATTTTGGAATATCACTATACCTGGTCATTTTTTTTTACTTTTATCCTGTATTTTCACCAGTTTTCGCCTCTACAGGTGAAGAATTCCTGTTTTTCTCTTTGGTTGCAGACAGCAGGGTCGGCTCCAGGCTTTCGTAGGCCCCAGCGAAAGAGTCTCAGTGGGCCCCTTTAATACATACCAGGATTCATGGTGCAGATACGGCAGAGAAATATATATATATATAGTACAAGGCCAAAGATTTCACTTACTTCTTACATTACATGAGTGATATCTATTGTAAATTCTACAATAGCTCAGAAACCGGCGATAACTGGCAGCGCACAGTGCAGACTGGACAGTTTAGTCCTCCATACGGTATACTGACCCCATATAATCTCCCATACGGTATAATGGGAACTTCATAGTCCTCCATACAGTATAATTGGCCCCATATAATGCTACATACAGAATAATGAGAACAATACCGTATACTGCTTCATACAGAATAATTGGCCCCATATAATGCTCCATACAGAATAATGGACCTCATATATTGCTTCAAACAGAATAATGCACTCCAATTCAATGCTCCATGCAGAATAATGGGCCCCATATTGTGCTCCATACAGAATAATGGACCCCATATAATACTCCATAGAGAATAATGGACCCCATATAATTCTCCATACAGAATAATGAGCCCCATATAATGCTCTATAGAGAATAATAAAATAGTGGACCCCATATAATGCTCCATACAGAATAATGGACCCCATATAATGCTCCATACAGACTAATGCACCCCATATTATGCTCCATACAGAATAATGGACCCCATAACCCCATATAATGCTCCATAGAGAATAATCGACCCCATATAATTCTCCATACAGAATAATGAGCCCCATATAATGCTCAATAGAGAATAATAGAATAATGGACCCCATATAATGCTTCATACAGAATAATGGACCCCATACAGTGCTGGCCAAAAGTATTGGCACCCCTGCAATTCTGTCAGATAATACTCAATTTCTTCCTGAAAATGATTGCAATCACAAATTCTTTGGTATTATCTTCATTTAATTTGCTTGCAAGGAAAAAACACAAAAGAGAATGAAGCAAAAATCAAATCATTGATCATTTCACACAAAACTCCAAAAATGGGCCAGACAAAAGTATTGGCACCCTCAGCCTAATACTTTAGCCAAAATAACTGCGAACAACCGCTTCCGGTAACCATATATGAGTTTCTTACAATGCTCTGCTGGAATTGTAGACCATTCTTCTTTGGCAAACTGCTCCAGGTCCCTGATATTTGAAGGGTGCCTTCTCCAAACTGCCATTTTGAGATCTCTCCACAGGTGTTCTATGGGATTCAGGTCTGGACTCATTGCTGGCCACCTTAGAAGTCTCCAGTGCTTTCTCTCAAACCATTTTATAGTGCTTTTGGAAGTGTGTTTTGGGTCATTGTCCTGCTGGAAGACCCATGACCTCTGAGGGAGACCCAGCTTTCTCACACTGGTCCCTACATTATCCTGCAAAATTTGTTGGTAGTCTTCAGACTTCATAATGCCATGCACACGGTCAAGCAGTCCAGTGCCAGAGGCAGCAAAGCAAACCGAAAACATCAGGGATCCTCCGCCATGTTTGACTGTAGGGACCGTGTTCTTTTCTTTGAATGCCTCTTTTTTTTTCCTGTACACTCTATGTTGATGCTTTTTGCCAAAAAGCTCTACTTCTGTCTCATCTGACCAGAGAACATTCTTCCAAAACATTTTAGGCTTTCTCAGGTAAGTTTTGGCAAACTCCAGCCTGGCATTTTATGTCTCAGGGTAAGAAGTGGGGTCTTCCTGGGTATCCTACCATACAGTCCCTTTTCATTCAGAGGCCGACGGATAGTACGGGTTGACACTGTTGTACCCTCGGACTGCAGGGCAGCTTGAACTTGTTTAGATGTTAGTCGAGGTTCTTTATCCACCATCCGCACAATCTTGCGTTGAAATCTCTCGTCAATTTTTCTTTTCCGTAGACATCTAGGGAGGTTAGCCACAGTGCCATGGGCTTTAAACTTCTTGATGACACTGTGCACGGAAGACACAGGAACATTCAGGTCTTTGGAGATGGACTTGTAGCCTTGAGATTGCTCATGCTTCCTCACAATTTGGTTTCTCAAGTCCTCAGACAGTTCTTTGGTCTTCTTTCTTTTCTCCATGCTCAATGTGGTACACACAAGGACACAGGAAAGAGGTTGAGTCAACTTTAATCCATGTTAACTGGCTGCAAGTGTGATTTAGTTATTGCCAACACCTGTTAGGTGCCACAGGTAAGTTACAGGTGCTGTTAATTACACGAATTAGAGAAGCATCACATGATTTTTCAAAGGGTGCCAATACTTTTGTCCACCCCCTTTTTTAGGTTTGGTGTGGAATTATATCCAATTTGGCTTTAGGACAAT
This sequence comes from Phyllobates terribilis, assembly GCF_046119375.1. Classification (NCBI taxonomy): domain Eukaryota; kingdom Metazoa; phylum Chordata; class Amphibia; order Anura; family Dendrobatidae; genus Phyllobates; species Phyllobates terribilis. The sequence continues at coordinate 800,285,850 of NW_027362763.1, read as the reverse complement.
TCTTTTTGTGTTTTTTTCATTGAAGTCAAATTAAATGAAGAGAATAATACCAAAGAATTTCTGATTGCAATCATTTTCAGTGTCGTGAAAGCTCATCAAGAGAATGCCAAGAGTGTGCAAAGCAGTCATCAAAGCAAAAGGTGGCTACTTTGAAGAACCTAGAATATAAGACATATTTTCAGTTGTTTCACACTTTTTTGTTAAGTATATAATTCCACATATGTTAATTCATAGTTTTGATGAATTCAGTGTGAATGTACAATTTTCTTTAAATGAGAAGGTATGTCTAAACTTTTGGTATGTACTGTAAGTCCCCCGCATAGTGCTTCGTATAGTACACACATCCCCCGCATAGTGCTCCGTACTGTATACACGACCTCCTCATAGTGCTCCGTACTGTACACATGGCCCCGCATAGTGCTCCGTACTGTATACACGACCTCCTCATAGTGCTCCGTACTGTACACATGACCCCGCATAGTGCTCTGTACTGTATACATGGCCCCGCATAGCGCTCTGTACTGTATACATGGCCCAGCATAGTGCTCCGCACTGTATACATGGCCCCGCATAGTGATCTGTACTGTATGCATGTCCTCGCATAGTGCTACCTACAGTATACATGGTCCCGCATAGTGCTCCGTACTATATATATGGCCCCGCATAGTGCTGCACTCAGTATACATGGCCCCGCATAGTGCTACGTACTGTATACATGGCCCCGCATAGTGCTCGTACTGTATACATGGCCCCACATAGTGCTCGTACTGTATACATGGCCCCGCATAGTGCTACGTACTGTATACATGGCCCTGCATAGTGCTCCGTACTGTATACATGGCCCCGCATAGTGCTCGTACTGTATACATGTCCCTCCATAGTGCTTCGTACTGTATACATGGCCCCGCATAGTGCTCCGTAATGTATACACGGCCCCCGCATTGGGCTCGGTACTACTATATACATGGCCCTGCTTAGTGCTCCGTACTGTATACATGGCCCCGCATAGTGCTCCCTACTGTATGCATGTCCTCGCATAGTGCTACCTACCGTATACATGGTCCCGCATAGTGCTCCGTATTATATATATGGCCACGCATAGAGCTCCATACTGTACATACTGTATACATGGCCCCGCATAGTGCTGCACACACTATAAATGGCCCTGCATAGTGCTGCACTCAGTATACATGGCCCCGCATAGTGCTCCGTACTGTATGCATGGCTCCGCATAGTGCTCCGTACTACTGTATACATGGCCCCGCATAGTGCTCCGTACTACTGTATACATGGCCCCGCATAGTGCTCCGTACTGTATACACGGCCCCCGCATTGTGCTCGGTACTACTTTATACATGGCCCTGCTTAGTGCTCCGTACTGTATACATGGCCCAGAATCGTACTCAGTATTGTATACATGGCCCCGCATAGTGCTCCCTACTGTATACATGGTCCCATATACTGCTCTGTTTTGTATATATGGCCCCGCATAGTGCTGCACACAGTATACATGGCCCCGCATAGTGCTCCGTACTGTATACATGTCCCCCGAATAGTGCTCCGTACTGTAATCATGGCCCCGCATAGTGCTCCGTACTGTATCCACGGCCCCGCATAGTGCTTCGTACTCTGTATACGGCCCCCGCATAGTGCTCTGTACTGTAGACATGGCCCCCGCATAGTGCTCCGTATTCTATAGGTGGCCCTGCATAGTGCTCAGTACTGTATACATGGCCCTCCATAGTGCTCCATACTGTATACATGGACCCTGCATAGTGCTCCGTACTGTATGCATGGCCCCGCACAGTGCTCCGTACTGTATGCATGGTCTCGCATAGTGCTCCGTACCGTATACATGGCCCCGCATAGTGCTCCGTACTACTATATACATGGCCCCGCATAGTGCTCCGTACTATATACATTGCCCCGCACACTGCTCTGTTTTGTATACATGGCCCCGCAGAGTGCTGCACACAGTATACATGGCCCCGCATAGTGCTCCGTACTGTATACATGGCCCCGCATAGTGCTCCGTACTGTATACATATTCCCCGCATAGTGCTCTGTACTGTATACACGGCCTCGCATAGTGTTCCATATTGTATACACGGGCCCGCATAGTGCTCCGTACTCTATATACTGCCCCCGCATAGTGCTCCATACTGTATACATGGCCCTGCATAGTGCTGCACTCAGTATACATGGCCCCGCATACTGCTCCATATTGTATACATGGCCCCCATCGTGCTCCGTACTCTATATAGGACCCCAGAAAAGTGCTCTGTACTATATACATGTCCCCGGCATAGTGCTCCGTACCATATACATGTTCCCCGCATAGTGCTCCGTACTATATACATGGCCCGGTATAGTGCTCCATACTGTATACATGGCCCTGCATAGTGCTGCACTCAGTATACATGGCCCTGCATAGTGCTCCGTACTGTATACATGGCGCCGCATAGTGCTCCCTACTGTATACATGGCCCCGCATAGTGCTCCGTACTGTATACATGGCCCCGCATAGTGCTCTCTACTGTATACATGGCCCCACATAGTGGTCCCTACTGTATACATGGCCCCGCATAGTGCTCCATACTGTATACATGGCCCCGCATAGTGCTCCGTACTGTATACATGGCCCCGCATAGTGCTCCATATTGTATACACGGCCTCGCATAGTGCTCCGTACTCTATACATGGCCCTGCATAGTGCTCCGTAATGTACACATGGCACCCGCATAGTGCTCTGTACTGTATACATGGCACCCGCATAGTGCTCTGTACTGTATACACGGCCCTGAATAGTGCTCCGTACTGTATACATGTCCCCACATAGTGCTTCGTACTGTATACATGGCCCCGCATAGTGCTCAGCACTACTATATACATGGCCCCGCATATTGATCTGTTTTGTATATATGGCCCCGCATAGTGCTGCACACAGTATACATTGCCCCGCACAGTGCTCCATACGTATACATGGCCCCGCATACTGCTCCGTACTGTATCCACTGCCCCGCATAGTGCTCCGTACTCTATATACGGCCCCCGAATAGTGCTCTGTACTGTATACATGGCCCCCGCATAGTGCTCCGTACTCTATACATGGCCCTGCATAGTGCTCCGTACTGTATACACGGCCCCGCATAGTGCTCCGTACTGTATGCATGGCCTTGCATCGTGCTCCGTACTGTATACATGGCCTTGCATCGTGCTCCGTACTGTATACACGGCCCAGCATAGTGCTCCGTACTGTATGCATGGCCCAGCAAAGTGCTCCGTACTGTATACATGGCACCGCATAGTGCTCCGTACTGTATACATGGCCCCGCATAGTGCTCCGTACTGTATACATGGCCCCGCATAGTGCTCCGTACTGTATACTTGGCCCCGCATAGTGCTCCGTACTATATACATGTCCCCGCATAGTACTCCGTACTGTATACATGTCCAACGCATAGTGCTTCGTACTGTATACATGGCCCCGCATAATGCTCCATACTAATATATACATGAACCCGCATAATGCTCCATACTACTATATACATGGCCCCGCATACTGCTCTGTTTTGTATATATGGCCCTGCATAGTGCTGCACACAGTATACATCGCCCCGCATAGTGCTCCGTACTGTAAAAATGGCCCCGCATAGTGCTCCCTACTCTATACATGGCCCCACATAGTGCTCCCTACTGTATACATGGCCCCGCATAGTGCTCCGTACTGTATACATGGCCCCGCATAGTGCTCCGTACTGTATACACGGCCCAGCATAGTGCTTCGTACTCTATACATGGCCCCGCATACTGCTCTGTTTTGTATATATGGCCCCGCATAGTGCTGCACACAGTATCCATGGCCCCACATAGCGCTCCGTACTGTATACATGGCCCAGCATAGTGCTCCGTACTGTATACATGGCCCCGCATAGTGCTCCATACTGTATACATGGCCCAGCATAGTGCTCTGTACTGTATACATGGCCCCGCATAGTGCTCCGTACTCTATACACGGACCGCATAGTGCTCCGTACTGTATAGATGGCCCCGCATAGTGCTGCACACAGTATAAATGGCCCCGCATAGTGCTCCCTACTGTATACATGGCCCCGCATAGTGCTCCCTACTCTATACATGGCCCCACATAGTGCTCCCTACTGTATACATGGCCCCGCATAGTGCTCCGTACTGTATACATGGCCCCGCATAGTGCTCCGTACTGTATACACGGCCCAGAATAGTGCTTCGTACTCTATACATGGCCCCGCATACTGCTCTGTTTTGTATATATGGCCCCGCATAGTGCTGCACACAGTATCCATGGCCCCACATAGTGCTCCGTACTGTATACATGGCCCCGCATAGTGCTCCGTACTGTATACATGGCCCCGCATAGTGCTCCATATTGTATACATGGTCCTGCATACTGCTCTGTTTTGTATATATGGCCCCGCATAGTACTGCACACAGTATACATGGCTCCGCATAGTGCTCCGTACGCAAACATGACCCCGCATAGTGCCCCTACATATACATGGCCCCGCATAGTGCTCCTTACTGTATATATGGCCCCGCATAGTGCTCCTTACTCTATATATGGCCCCGCATAGTACTGCACACAGTATACATGGTCCCGCATAGTGCTCTGTACTGCATACATGGCCCCCGCATAGTGCTCCGTACTGTATACATGGTCCCGCATAGTGCTCCATACTGTATACATGGCCCCGCATAGTGCTCCATACTGTATACATGGCCCTGCATAGTGCTCTATACTATATACATGGCCATGCATAGTGCTCAGTACTGTATACATGGCCCCGCAAAGTACTCCGTACTGTATACATGTCCCCCTCATAGTGCTCCGTACTGTATACATGGCCCTGTATAGTGCTCCATACTGTACATACGACCCAGCATAGTGCTGCACTCAGTATTCATGGCTCCGCATAGTGCTCCGTACTGTATACATGTCACCCGCATAGTGCTTCATACTGTATACATGGCCCCGCATAATGTTCCGTACTACTATATACATGGCCCTGCATAGTTCTCCGTACTGTATACATGGCCCCGCATAGTGCTCCATACTACTATATACATGGTCCCGCATAGTGCTCCATACTACTGTATACATGGCCCCGCATAGTACTCCATACTGTATACAAGGCTCCCGCATAGTGCTCAGTACTACTATATACATGGTCCCGCATAGTGTTCTGTACTGTATACATGGCCCCGCATAGTGCTCCGTACAACTATATACATGGTCCCGCATAGTTCTCCGTACTGTATACATGTCCCCCGCATAATGCTTCGTACTGTATACATGGCCCCGCATAGTGCTCCATCCTACTATATACATGGCCCCGCATAGTGCTCCGTATTGTATACACCGCCCAGCATAGTGTTCCGTACTACTGTATGCATGGCCCCGCATAGTGCTCCGTACTGTATACATGGCCCCCATAGTACTCCATACTGTATACATGGCCCCGCATACTGCTACCTACTGTATACATGGCCCCGCATAGTGCTCCGTACTGTATACATGGCCCCGCATAGTGCTCCGTACTGTATACATGGCCCCGCATAGTGCTCCGTACTGTATTCATGGCCCCGCATAGTGCTCCGTACTGTATACATGGCCCCGCATAGTGCTCCGTACTGTATACATGCCCCGCATAGTGCTCCGTACTGTATTCATGGCCCCGCATAGTGCTCCGTACTACTGTATACATGGCCCAGCATAGTGCTACCTACTGTATACATGGTCCCGCATAGTGCTCCGTCCTGTATACATGACCACGCATAGTGCTCCGTACTGTATACATGCCCCGCATAGTGCTCCGTACTGTATTCATGGCCCCGCATAGTGCTCCGTACTACTGTATACATGGCCCCGCATAGTGCTACCTACTGTATACATGACCCCGCATAGTACTCCGTACTGTATACATGTCCCCCACATTTTGCTTCGCACTGTATACATGCCCCGCATAGTGCTCCATCCTACTATATACATGGCCCTGCATAGTGCTCCGTATTGTATACACGGCCCGCGCATAGTGCTCCGTACTGTATACATGGCCCCGCATCGTGCTCCGTACTGTATACATGGCCCCGCATAGTACTTCGTACTGTATACATGGCCCCGCATAGTGCTCCGTACTGTATATATGGCCCCGCATAGTACTTCGTACTGTATACATGGCCCCGCATAGTACTCCATACTGTATACATGGTCCCGCATACTGCTACCTACTGTATACATGGTCCCGCATAGTACTCCGTACTGTATATGACGCGCCCCCTGGGCCGTGTGTGTGTGTGGATACCTGGAACCGGACCTTTTGTGGATGCTGGGGGTTGTAGTCCTTGCGTGGCGGGGACCCGGTCCCGTGGCTCAGGATGGTCAACCCAAATGGCAGTCTATTTATAGGGTTTTGTGATTAAATGTCCGACTACGCCACCCGTGGATTGCGGTAAGAGTGAACCGCCGCTGCAGGGCCGACCGCTGAGGCTGGTGTTGTGGGTGCAGCTGAGGGTAGTATAACTCCCCACGGGATGAGTATAGCCTCAGGGCAGTAAATAGGGATGTTGGTGGTGATGGTGCGCGGGAGCAGCAGTAACCACACGGAGTCTGTCAAACAATTCAGGGTCTTTACTGTTGGTGGTATTAAGGGACCCGTCCGGAATACAGGTTAACAATGGAGGCCTGGTCAGTCTGAGAGCAACTGGGAGATCCCGCTGGTCAGGGGGAGTTTGTAGGCCTACCGTGCTGACTTCAATCTTTCATGGCTATCCCGCTGTAGTGTAGTGGTAGCCCACGTCTCTGAGTGTTGTTCTCACCCATATGACTGGCGACTCGGGCCTTCCGTACTTCTCACCCCTCCAGGGCAGTAGTGGTCCCTCTTGCGTGGCTGAGCCTCCAGCCTTCCTTGGGCCAGAGGACTTGAAGTCCCCTGTGTGGTGGTTTTCTGCTGCTGGGCTTATAACCCTCACAGCCTCGGACTCCAGTGTCCGGCTTTGTAAGTCTCTAGCCAGGATGAGCTCTTCCAGCTCCCCTCCTGGCCTCGTGTTCCTCCTCTGCCTACAGGGACTCCTCAGCCGGCTGCTGACCTGTCCCTATCTGCAACTTCTCTGGAACTTGTCCGGCACTTCTCTCACTAACCACGCCCCAGATCCAGTTTATAAAGGGCAGGTTTCTCCCCTCCCTGGACTGAGGCAGGAGGTGCTGCATGCTAATTGTCCCCAACCAGGGAACCTCCCACCTGCTCTCAGACATGACATTGCTGCCACTGTGGCGACCAGACCTGGGGTGCCACATTTAAATGTCCCCCGCACAGTGCTCCGTACTGTATATGTAATGCAGGTGCCGGGATGCAACGCACAGAGACAGAAGGCGAGAACAGTAAGAGTTGAATATAAACAATTTATATATATATATATATGTAACAGGTACGCTGAACAAGGGATTGCAACAAGGGTAATAAACAGTAATTTGAAGTATTAGCAAAATGCGAAGTCTCTCAAGGTAATGTGGTGCCCTCGATCATGAGAGACACCACGTGAGTTCCTTAACTGTGCATATGGCTCTAGCGGTGGTCACCGGTTTTTCCCGCTAGGCCTTGAGTCTTTTTCCGGATAAATTCAATTAGATCGCGTTGAGCTTCTTTAGCCCCAACCGTTCCCCTCCCAACCTGAGTACCTAAACCCAATTGTCCCCGATACCGTGGGTGAACAGTAGAAGTGAAGGCCCTGTTCAAGTATTCAGCTCCTCTGCTTTCGCTGGCGTGACTTTCCTGAGGCAGCCGTCTCTCAAGTCCTCTCTGCTTGGCCGTTGGAGGCAATCTCTCGAGCCTTGGGTAGGGGGGTCCAGACCTCGTCTGTCGGCGGGTGATGTCGGGTTCCGCGAACTCACTCAGCACCGCAAGCAGGTTCCGAGTCTCCTCAGCATGCAAAGCACTCGGGTCACATCTGTGAGGGATCTGGAGCTCTTCTACCGGTGCCCGGCTGTGGCACGTCACAGGTCTCTGGCTTAGGCCTGTCACGCGGGGCTTCCCAGCACGCAGGGAACACGTCTGCTCCTTTCTGCTGCTTGGCGCCAAAGACCCCTCAGGTTTGGCGCACTGGCCTCTTATCTCTCGGAACTCCTTCCTGGAAGTCACCTGATCGGGTCCAGCGTCTAAATCTGCTCTCCCTTCAACTTCCCTTGCATATCTTGGTTCCGCTTGACTGTGTCTGGCCAGCAGATGGCAGCCTCTCTCCATTTTTGAAACATCATGTAGGAGTTCCCTTGCAAGCTCTCTCGCCTTTGCTACATTCCTCCCTCCTTTTTGCTCGCCAGTCCTCGTGCGAGTGGACTTCTCGCATAATTGATGCCTCTTTCCAGGCAGTGCAAGTTCAGACAGGAGCTGGGCACACTCCTGCATTTTCTGCTGGATTTGAGACCAGATAAACTCTTCTTGAGCATACCGGTTAGGAGGAATTCCGGCATTAGCCCGCTCAGTTCTGCGGGGCTCCTCTTGCGGAGGTGACTCCGGGAGATCCGATGAATCAATTACTAGGGATTGCAAGTCATTTCTCGACTCATTCTGGGTTCCACTCGGGATTGGCCTCAATGGTTCTGACGGGCCCAACTGCATTGTGGCCCATCCTTCTTCATCCCCCAAGGTTCTTGCATGTGGCACTTCAGCCAATACGTTTGAAGGCCCAACTTCGTTACAGACTTCTGCTTCAGAGGAGCAAGGTCGCAGCATATTGCGGTGCAACACCCTGGGTGTTGCGGCGTCTTCCCCTTCGGGCCTAACCTCGTAGACGGGGTTGTCTGGGTGAACCTACTTCACCACCCGATATGGTATCGCCTCCCAACGATGGTCAAGTTTACTCCCAAATCGTTTGGCCCTTACCAGTACTCGGTCTCCTGGCTGAAATGATCCGCCTGCGGTCGGGGGCCGATCTGCATGCTCTACTTACTGAAACTTCTGAGCAACCAGTCTTCTCACTGTATGGAGCTGACGCTGGTGTTCTCGAATCCAGGTACTTGGGCTACTGCCCGGGCCGGAGTCTTCTGAGTCTAGCTCCAGTTCAGTAATTTCTCGCCCACTTCTTCCAAACAGCAACATGCAAGGGGTGTAGCCGGTAGTCGCATGAACTCAATTATTATACACCCACACCATCTCTGACACAAATTCGGGCCACTTCATCTTTTTGTCCGCTTCCAGCGTTCGCAACATTTGCAACAGGGTTCGGTTGAAGCGCTTGCATGCGCCGTTCCCTTGAGGGTGGTAGGGTGTTGTTCGAGATCGGTCGATCCCATAGATGCAGTATAGCTTATCCATCACTCATCCTTGGAAGCAGGCCCCCTGGTCAGAATGTATTCGCTTCGGGCACCCATAAAGCCAGATAAAATCCTGACAGATGGCCTTAGCTGCGGCTTCTGCTGTCTGGTATTTAGTAGGCGTCACTACTGCGAACTTGGTGAAGTGATCAGTCATGACTAAACAGTGTCCCTAACCATTGTATGAAGTTCCTATCATCAGGTAGTCAATCATCAAGACTTCCAAGGGGCCAGAAGTTCGGATAGTCTGAATGGGAGCTCTTTGTTCCGGGGGCTTGTTCAACTCACACTGACGACATGTTCGGCAGACCCCCTCGACGTCTTGCCGCAGTTGAGGCCAATACACCAGCTGTTGCAACCACCAAAAGGTCTTTTCTACACCGAAGTGAGCACCTCTTCTATGAGCTTCTTCGGCTGGCGGCATTACTAGCGCTCCTGGAACTACCACCTGCCAGGTAACATCAAACTCTCGAGGCAGCTGGATTCTTCGCCATAGCAAGCCGTCCTTCAGGAAGAGCCTCTTCCACTGGCCTAGGATTTGTAGGGTAGTTGGAAGTGAAGAGGCTCTGGCTTCCTGGTCGGGTCTTTGCCTAAGGGCGACCCATTCTCTCAGCTTTGCTAACTCTGGGTCGGACTGCTGCAGATGTATCCATTCGTCTCTTGAACGGACCAGAATTTGAGTGGGCCTCGGCTCCTCTCTGGTCTCCTGGGCGTCGACCACAACAGCGGCGAACTGGCTGAAATCCGGGATCTCGTCGCCTTCGAGCTCCTCAACTCTGTCCCTCTTCGGCCCTGCCTGAGTGACCCGGGACTGGGCATCTGCATGAGTGTTCAGGGCCATGGACGGATAGGCGATTTTATATTGGTATTTGGACATCCTTGCGACCCACCGCTGTTCTAACATGCCCAGTTTGGCGTTCTCCAAGTGGGCCAAAGGGTTGTTATCTGTCCGCACTTGCACTTCTGACCCTGACAAGTACTCAGCAAATTTCTCGGTCATGGCCCACACCAGTGCCAGTAGCTCCAGCTTAAACGAACTGTAGTTGTCCGGATTCTTCTCCGTGTCTCAGAGTGACCTGCTGGCATACGAGATCGCTCACTCTTTTCCTCCTTGTACTTGAGCCAGCACTGCTCCCAGTCCATGCAAGCTTCCATCAGTGTACAACATAAAAGGCGCAAAAAGTCAGTGTAGGCCAGGATTGGGGCATCCGTTAGCGCCATTTTTAATGCTCAGAATGCCTCTTCTTGTCGGGGTCCCCACTGAATGGGCTGCCGCTTGGCACCCCCAGCCATTCCTCTCAGCAATTCATTGAGCGGGATCGCAATCTTAGCGAAGTCTTTAATGAATCTGCGGTAGTATCCAGCGAGCCCCAGGAACGCCCTCAGTTCCCTTAGATTGATGGGCGTGGGCCACTTCTGCACGGCAGCTACTTTCTCCGCATTGGGGTGCACTCCTGCACTGGACACAGTGTGCCCCAGATATTCAATTTCTCATTTGAAGAGACGACACTTACTAGGCTTAATTTTCAGGCCGTGACTTTGAAGCCGTTCTAACACTTGTTCCAATCGGCGGAGATGATCTTCAAACGTAGCGGAATAGATAATTATATCGTCCAGATATATTAAAGTGGCTTCAAAGCTGAGGTCCCCCAAGCATCTCTCCATCAGCAGTTGGAAGATTCCTGACGCATTTGTTAGCCTGAAAGGCATCCGATTGAACTCAAACAGGCCCATAGGGAGAACAAAAGCTGTCTTCGGACGATCCTTCTCAGCTACTGGGACCTGCCAATAGCCACTGGCCAGGTCGAGGGAAGAGAAGAATTTGGCACTCCCTAGTGCAGATAGAGACTCTTCAATTCGGGGGAGTGGATAGGAGTCCAGTACTGTACAGGCATTCAGCTTTCGATAGCCTATGCAGAATCTCAGGGTACCAGCCTTCTTCCGGACCAGCACGATCGGAGCCACCCAAGGACTCTGACTTTCAAGGATCACACCGTTCTGTAACATGTGGGCCAACAGCTCTTTCACCTCCTGGTACATTTGTGGCGGCATCCGCCAATATCTCTCTCTGATGGGAGCAGTATTTCCGGTGGATATTTCGTGCTGAATGTCCCGAGTGCACCCGAAATCATCTTCATGCTGTGCAAACACTCCCTGATATCGCTGTAGAAGTTGTTCGATCTGCCTTACTTGTCCAGCAGAAAACTCAGTCAGATTAGCCTCCATTTCCTTCAAGAGGTGGCGCCCAGCCAACGGTTCTCTTCCATTCTCTTGGCTATTGAGGGACACCTCCAGGGTCCATGGCTTTCCTTCCACAGGTACCAGCCCTATAGCGTCAGCTCTAGTAAGGGCTTCTGGCATTATACACACTCGCGCCACCTCTTGTCGGGGCAACAACTGTAAACTTGTGCCACTTAAATTGATGCAACGCACGGGTACTCTACCGTGCCGCACAGTGGCCAGGGTCCGAGCAACCAGGAGTCCAGAGGGAGCTTCCTCTCCCTCCATTGGTTCAATTTGAATGCCACACCCTCTAAGGACACATGTGCCAGCACCGGTAGAGTGAGTACAGTCTGTCCCACTGGCAGTGTCATTGTGGCTTCGGGTGGTATCGATACCTTACCAAGGTACTGAGAGGTAGCGGGCAATTTTTGAATCTGACTGACCCGCACGAGATGCTGAAATACTCTCTTGTTAGCTGGGTCTCGAGTGGCACGGGTCCAGTTGTTTTTGTTACAGCCCTCAGCCAGGAACTGTTCGACCTCTTTCAGCACATTCATGCCCAGGGTTACAATGGGCCCATTGCCTCCGGGCCCTGTGGTCAGTACGATCCCTTTCCGACCGAGGTCCTTTCCACATGCCCGAACGGACATCCATACTACTCCCGCTACTGGGATAGGTAGTTGATTAGCCGCCACCAGTTTGACAGTGGGTTCCCGGCAGGAACGAGCGACTTCAGGAAAGTGACTTTGGAAATACGTCTCAGGCATAGTGGTCACTTGAGACCCAGTGTACATTAAACAGGGGATCCACTGCCCATTGAGTTCAGCCCAGATAATGGGCCTCTCGGAGACAATGTCTTCAGAGCTCCCTCTTCCACTCTCTGAAGCTCGAGACCCCACGGTATGCTCCACAACCGTGGGGCATTTTAGTTTAACGGCTGTCTCCTCCTCCTCCTTTCTCGGTTTGGACAGTCTTTGGAGATATGATCTCTACCTCCGCAGGTCCAGCACTCTGGTCCTCGTTCTACCGATAGGTCGGGTACATGCTGTGCTGGGGTCGGGTAGGAACGCTTTTCTCGCTCTGGTCTCCGTCCGTGTTGGGCAGTACGGTCCGTCGGCAAGGGGGCAGTAGGGGTCTTTCTAATAGCATTCAACTCACCCGAATGTCTCGAATTTCCTGACGTGTTTCCCGTACTCAATCAGGCTCTTTGTTGGTGAATTCAGGGGCAATTGCCTCATGACTTCTAACTGTGGCTTTGAGAACAGGAACTTCTCTCTCCAGGACTCTAGCTTCAGCCCCTACCTCCAGGAAGCCCAGATCAGGGCTCAGTCGCAGCCGCTCCTTCAGGATCTGCCTCAGGCAAGTGTCTCTCAAGCCAGCAATCAGTTGGTCACACAACACCTCATCTAATGGTCCCAGTCCTCGGTTCCCATCTCGAACTTTCTTGGTGATATGGGCCGTCACTTCCTGTAATCCATTAACATACTGATTTACTGTCTCATTTTCCCCTTGGACCCGCTGAAACAACTGTAAGCGCAAGTGTCCCAAATCTGTAGTGTCACCGTGCATGTCCTCTAGAATTTTTATCACTTTGTCCACGGTGTCACGGTCCCCAGGTGGGCGGTACATCACAGTCTGCCGGGCCTCTCCATCAAGGGTTAGGAGGGCCAGCTCCGCCTGGGCTAGGGGATCGAGGAGATACATACGTAGCATACTTCTCAGTCTTTCTACCCAGTCCCACAGTGACATGCCATCCCCCATAAACTTGGGTAGATGGCTGAGCATAGCCCCCAAAGATATATGGCTCCGGCCGGACCCAGTCACAGGCTGCTCCGCCATCTCTGCGTCTGAATGTCGCATCCTGCCGACTACGCCAAATGTAATGCAGGTGCCGGGATGCAACGCACAGAGACACAAGGCGAGAACAGTAAGAGTTGAATATAAACAGTTTATATATATATGTAACAGGTACGCTGAACAAGGGATTGCAACAAGGCTAATAAACAGTAATTTGAAGTATTAGCAAAATGCGAAGTCTCTCAAGGTAATGTGGTGCCCTCGATCATGGGAGACACCACGTGAGTTTCTTAACTGTGCATATGGCTCTAGCGGGGGTCACCGGTTATTCCCGCTAGGCCGTGAGTCTTTTTCCAGATAAATTCAATTAGATCACGTTGAGCTTCTTTAGCCCCAACCGTTCCCCTCCCAACCTGAGTACCTAAACCCAATTGTCCCCGGTACCGTGGGTGAACAGTAGAAGTGACGGCCATGTTCACGTATGCAGCTCCTCTGCTTTCCTTGGCGTGACTTTTCTGGGGCAGCCGTCTCTCAAGTCCTCTCTGCTTGGCCGTTGGAGGCAGTCTCTCAAGCCTTGGGTAGGGGGGTCCAGACCTCGTCTGTCGGCGGGTGACGTCGGGTTCCGCGAACTCACTCAGCATCGCAAGCAGGTTCCGAGTCTCCTCAGCAGGCACAGCACTAGGGTCACATCTGTGAGGGATCCGGAGCTCTTCTACCGGTGCCCGGCTGTGGCACCTCACAGGCCTCTGGCTTAGGCCTGTCACGCGGGGCTTCCCAGCACGCAGGGAACACGTCTGCTCCTTTCTGCTGCTTGGCGCCAAAGACCCCTTAGGTTTGGCGAGCTGGCCTCTTATCTCTCGGAACTCCTTCTTGGAAGTCACCTGATCGGGTCCAGCGTCTAAATCTGCTCTCCCTTCAACTTCCCTTGCATATCTTTGTGGCGCACCTGAGGGTTCGACCGCCACAGGGATGCTGCACCTCTTTAACGGGGTGTAGTGTTCCTCCTTTGAGGTAAGAATAGTGCGATGGTCGGGACCCTACCTCCACATCCAACACCACACTTCTCCCACCAGAGGGGGCTAGTAAGCACTAGGTGCTGCCCCTACTGGGAATCGGGAGACTGGGGAACCAAGACATAGGGGAACCAACTAGTGGGTGAGGGTGGAGGATTCACATTTTAGTGACACTTTAAATTTCATATTTAATACACAGCCATCTTGGGTCTGGGTTCTTTGATCGTGACCTTCCTCCCTGAACGTGGATCCTGTGTGGACCTGCAGAGGATGGAGGCACGGCCCTCGTACCCTGGCCTTGGGTCGAGGGGCAGGTCGCAGATAATGAATGTCTCAGCCCGGTCAAGGACCATGACCAAGAAGACCCGGAGCTTAGGAGTGTAGCTCCACCGCAAATGGATCCCAGGGGGGTGCAGATGGAGTGGTATACGCCACCTGTCCTCGCCAACCTGATCTATTCAGAGGGATTCCGGCTGCAAGAGGGGAACCGGCCCCCGACACCTGACCTTGCCACTCTACGTCCTGGTCAGGGAAGTCCGGTAGGCCCTGAGGATCCCACCGGGTAACGGACGGAGCGGAGCTGCCATTCGTACCCTTTTTCTGAGTGAAGTTCAGAGGGAGACCCGGCCTATCTACACACACACAGACAGGAAAGGACCCGGTCTGAAGTCTAGGAACACTCTGGTGCGGGGTCCTGATTGAACACTGGACTTACTCGGAGGTTGTCGGACCCCCCCCGTCTCTGGTGACCTCAGAACTCCGCGAGGAGCAGGGAGAAGCCTTTCAACTGCAATCTCCACCGTGAATAAAAACCCTGGAAGTTAACCCCTATGGCCTCCGGACTCTTTATTCTGCATTACACCGCACTACGCAGCACCAGACCTCCTACACTACAACCCCCTCCATCCTGTCTCTCTGCCCTGAGGCCCTGCTCCGCCTGTGGGGATGAGTAACAACGACGGCTGCCATAACATCCTGCCTCAGCGGACTGCAGCAGCGCAGGTGGCCTTCACCAGGTGCCACAGGTGGCGTAGTCGAGATCAGCCACTCAACCCGGATAAGCCCATACCATCCTTTTGTAATGTGACGGCCCTGGGCACGGAGTGGGTCCGGGCCACGGCTGCACCCCATCTACAACACAGGACCCGGCTCCGAGTCCCCCATCTCCCAGGGTAGGGCTTCCAGCGTCACTCATCTTGGTTCCGCTTGACTGTGTCTGGCCAGCAGATGGCAGCCTCTCTCCATTTTTGAAACATCATGTAGGAATTCCCTTGCAAGCTCTCTCACCTTTGCTACATATACATGCCCCGCAAAGTGCTCCGCACTGTATACATGGCCCCGCATAGTGCTCCGCACTACTGTATACATGGCCCCGCATAGTGCTACCTACTGCATACATGGTCCCGCATAGTGCTCCGTACTGTATACATGACCCTGCATAGTGCTCCATACTATATACACGGCCCTGCATAGTGCTCCATACTGTATACATGACCCCGCATAGTGCTCCGTACTGTATACACGGCCCCACATAGTGCTCCGTACTGTATACATGGCACCGCATAGTGCTCCATACTGTATACATGGCCCCACATAGTGCTCCGTATTGTATACATGGCCCCGCATAGTGCTCCATACTGTATACACGACCAAGCATAGTGCTCCGTACTGTATACATGGCCCCGCATAGTACTCCGTACTGTATACATGTCCCCCTCATAGTGCTCCGTACCGTATACATGGCCCCGCGTAGTGCTACCTACTGTATACATGATCCCGCATAGTGCTCCGTACGGTATATATGGCCCCGCATAGTGCTCCATACTGTATACATGGCCCCACATAGTGCTCCGTACTGTATACATGGCCCCGCATAGTACTCCTTACTGTATACATGTGCCCCTCATAGTGCTTCGTACTGTATACATGGCCCCGCATAGTGCTCCGTACTACTATATACACGGCCCCCGCATTGTGCTCGGTACTACTATATACATGGCCCCGCATAGTGCTCCGTACTGTATACATGGCCCCGCATAGTGCTCCGTACTGTATACACGGCCCCGCATAGTGCTCCGTACTGTATACATGGCCCCGCATAGTGCTCCGTACTATATACATGTCCCCCTCATAGTACTCCGTACCGTATACATGGCCCCGCATAGTGCTACCTACTGTATACATGGTCCCGCATAGTGCTCCGTACTGTATATATGGCCCCGCATAGTGCTCCATATTGTGAACATGGCCCCGCATAGTGCTCCGTACTGTATACATGGCCCCGCATAGTACTCCGTACTGTATACATGTGCTCCTCATAGTGCTTCGTACTGTATACATGGCCCCGCATTGTGCTCGGTACTACTATATACATGGCCCCGCATAGTGCTCCGTACTGTATACATGGCCCCGCATAGTGCTCAGTACTGTATACATGGCCTTGCATAGTGCTCCATACTGTATACATGGTCCCGCATACTGCTCTGTTTTGTATATATGGCCCCGCATAATGCTCCTTACTGTATCCACGGTCCCGCATAGTGCTTCATATTGTATACCCGGCACCGCATAGTGCTCCGTACTCTATACGTTGCCCTGCATAGTTCTCCGTACTGTATACATGGCCTTGCATAGTGCTCCATACTGTATACATGGCCCCGCATAGTGCTCCATACTGTATACATGGCCCCGCATAGTGCTCCGTACTGTATACATGGCCCCGCATACTGCTTCGCACTGTATACATGCCCCGCATAGTGCTCCATCCTACTATATACTGTACATGGCCCCGCATAGTGCTCCGTATTGTATACACGGCCCGCGCATAGTGCTCCGTACTACTGTATACATGGCCAAGCATATTCCTCCGTACTGCATACATGGCCTCGCATAGTGCTTTGTACTGTATATGACGCGCCCCTGGGCCTGTGTCGCGCTGCGTTGCGCATGCGGGCGCTTACCCGGAGCCGGATCTGTTGAGGGTTGTAGTCTCGTGGCGGTGACCCGGTCCGTGCCCAGGGAGTCAGCCTAAGTGGCGCTGTTTTAGCAGTGATGTTAAATGACTACGCCACCCGTTGAATGCAGCTTTAGAGCTGCTGCTGCAGGGCAGACCGCTGAGGCCGGTGGTAGGATTGTGCAGCGTGGTAGTATAACCCCCAACGGGAGGGGTATGGCCTCAGGGCAGCCGACGTGGATGATGGGGGTAGCAGGAACCACTCGGAGACGGTACGGTGAAGTTCAGGGTCTTTACTGGTAACAAAGATAGACCCTCCCGGAGTACTGGCTAGCGATTGGGGCCTGGTCAGTCCTTGAGCAGATGGGATCTCCCCTGGCCAGACGGAGTTGTAGGCCTCTCAAACTAACGATACTCTTCTGGCTACCTTGCTAGAGGCGGGTATAAGTAGCCCACGTCCCTGAGTGTACCGTGTGGTGCTCACCCGTATGGCCGGTGACTCGGGGCCTTCTAATGGCTTCCGCTCCACTATGGCGGTGCTGGTCCCACTCTTGTGACCGTGCCTTCGGGTTTCTGGGCCAGAGGACCTGCAATCCCCTGCCGGTCGGTTTCTGCTGCTGGGTAGAGATTAGTCCCCACAGACTCGGACTCCGGGTCCGGTGATACTTCTCAGTCAGGGCGAGCTCTGCAGCTGCCAGCCCCTGACTCTTTGTAGCACTGCTCCCACAGAGCTCCTGTTGTTTCTTCCTATGCTGTTTCTCTGTCTCTACTTCTGTTCTTCTTCTACTCACTAACGCTGCCTCAGCCCCAGGTTTATATAGGGGAAGTTCTTCCCCTCCCAGGACTGGGCAGGAGGTGTGGCATGCATTGGATTCCTGACCAAGAGACCTCCCACCTGCTCTCAGACATAATATTGCATTACTGTGGAAACCAGACCCCTGGGGTGCCACATTCCCCCCTAGTGAAATTTAGTACTCCGGGACTAAACATATTTTTAGAAAAACATAACAAGATATAACAATAACAATACAATAAAGAAACACATAAAGGTGGTCACGGCATGTCCATAACCGGGTGCAGTCTTTGAAGAAAGCAAGGTGTCCATTTCACCAAAACAGGGAGACGTAACCAGGTAGGGGTCTGTACTGCCCCGAGTCCTTAACAGTCTTTAGTCCGTCCTGGGTTACGCTCCAACTATATACAAAGGATTCCCGGTAAATCCACCAAAGACTCCTAAAAACAACTAGAAACACAAAATTACACACAAGCAACTATAGACAGGTAAACATTATAAAATAGCTTAAACATTTAGATCCTCCAACGTGCGGGTAACTGGCCTCTAGTGGCCCTAGTGGACCTACTGAGCTGACTGTCTGGCCCTGAACTACAGGGTGTAGGAGCTGTCAAGGGTAAACTGGGCAGCTGTTTACAGGCCCTCTGGCTCACTAGGGATATGGCAGGCTCACTGCAAGCAGAGGGTTGATCCTCCTGGTCTGCTGGTGTGGGGTCTTCTGCCTCCTGGACCGGCTGTTCTTCCAGCTCTACCTGTTGCTCCGTAGGTGCTTGGGATGCTGGTTGGAGGAAGGTGAGTACGGGTACCATAACTGCACCATTGACTTGAGGCCAAGACCGAGGGAAGTCTCCGAGCACAGTACTAACCATATCTTCCTTTTCCTCTACGGGTCGATGGTCTTCTTGTTCCTCTTCAGGGTTCCGTAGCTGTTCAGGACACTTTTTCAGGTGATCCCGGGATACAATGGCTATAGTCTCCCCTCCGTCTTTACTGATGGTACAGACCTTCGAGTTCTCGTGGCTTGAGGGCAGTACGGTGTACGGGTCCTTCTCCCACTGGTCGTCCAACTTGTGGAGCCGTCTTTTCCTCTTCAAGACCTGCTCTCCGGGTACCAGGGGAACAGCGGGAGCATACTGGTTGTAAGTTTTCTCTTGTCTTTCCCTAGCTTGACAGAGACTTCGCTCCACACTCTCCTGTACTTTCCGGTACTGCTGCTGCCTCTCTGTGTCCCAATCTGCTTCTGGTGAAGTGTCCTCGGGTGTCAGGACTCCCATTTCCAGGTCAACAGGTAACTTACCAGGTCTCGCCCTCATTAGGTAAGCCGGGGTACAGTTGGTGGAACCTACCGGGATGTGGTTGTATAGGTCCACCAGATCGGGCAGCTTCTCAGGCCACAGACTGCGTTCTTCCAGGGGCAACGTTTTCAGAAGATCCATTACCACCTGGTTCATTTTCTCACAAAGTCCATTAGTTTGCGGATGATAGGGTGTCGTCCTTATCTTCCGGCAGCCATACAGATTGCAGAATTCCTGGAAGATCTCTGCTTCAAAGGCAGGTCCCTGGTCCGTCAGCACTTGGTCCGGGTACCCGTGTGGACGGCAGAAGTGCTGCTGGAAGGCTCTAGCCGCTGTTTGAGCCGTTAAGTCCTTGACGGGGACGACAACCAAGAACCGGGAGTAATGATCCACGATGGTTAGCGCGTAGACGTAGCCACTTCTGCTTGGGGTCAGTTTTACATGATCCAAGGCTACCGGTTCCAACGGCTGCCGGGTGACGATGGACTGCAGGGGAGTCTTCTGGCTGGCACGGTCCTTCCTTCTTAGGTTGCACGGGCCACAGTCTCTGCACCACCTCTCGATGGTTCCCCTCATGCCTACCCAGTGGAACCGCCCGCGCAGCAGGAACTCCAGCTTCTTCCATCCGAAGTGTCCAGCCCCGTCGTGGTATGCCTCCATCACCATGGCTGCGTCTCTTCGTGGCACCACTACTTGCCAGATTAGTTCATGCGTCCGGGAGTTAACCATTCGGCGGCACAACTTCCCCTTATAAAGGAACAGTCGACTCTTCTCAGCCCACAGTTGCTTGGCTTCCTCCGGAGCGTCTGGGTCAAGGCGAGCCTCTGGCCGAGTCAGCATCTCCTTTACCAGCCGGACGGCAGGGTCACTGTCTTGCGTTTCCGCCCAGTTGTAGTGAGGCAAGGGGTTAAACGTAGCGGCTTGCTTACTCCTTACCCGGTGGGAACACTGGATAGTCCCATGATGGTGGAACGCGGGGAGTTCGACTTCTTCCAGTCCCTCTGGATCTTCTCCTTCGTCCGGTAGATTTGGCATCCTGGACAGGGCGTCCGCGTTAGTATTGGAGCGTCCTGCCCGGTATTTGATTGTGAACTCGTAGTTGGACAGACGAGCCATCCATCTCTGCTCTAAGGCACCGAGTCTTGCTGTGTCCAGGTGTGTCAACGTATTGTTATCCGTGTACACGATGAACCGGGAGGAAGCGAGATAGTGCTTAAAGCGTTCGGTGACTGCCCACACCACTGCCAGGAACTCTAGCTTAAATGAGCTGTAATTCTCAGGGTTTCTCTCGGTGGGTCGCAGTTTTCGGCTGGCGTAAGCGATTACTCGTTCTTTCCCCTGCTGGATCTGGGACAGCACAGCTCCTAGCCCGATGTTACTTGCGTCAGTGTAGAGGATAAAGGGCTGGCTGTAATCAGGGTACGCCAGGATTTCATCCCCCGTGAGGGCCATCTTCAGCTGGCGGAAGGACTCTTCTTCTAACTTCTCCCATCTGAAGGGCGGCTTCTGGTTCTTGGCCTTCCGGGACTGGCCTATCAGGAGGTCCTGCATAGGAGCTGCCTTTTTGGTGAAACCGGGGATGAATCTGCGGTAATAGCCTACCAACCCGAGGAACTGCCGCACTTCCTTTACACTGGAGGGACTTGGCCATTCCTTAATTGCGGTGATCTTATCAGGGTCGGGAGCCACTCCGTCAGCGCTCACCACGTGTCCCAGGTACTGCACCTTTGGCTTCAGGAGGTGACACTTAGAGGGTTTCACCTTCAGGCCGTAACTTGCCAGGGCTTCGAACACTTCCGCCAGATGTTTCAGGTGGTCCTCATAAGTCTTGGAATATACGATGACATCGTCCAGGTACAACAGGACCGTCTCGAAGTTTTTGTGTCCCAGACAGCACTCCATTAATCGTTGGAAGGTTCCTGGTGCGTTACAAAGTCCAAACGGCATGCAGGTAAACTCGCTAAGTCCCATCGGGGTGGTGAATGCGGTCTTCTCCCGGTCCGCCTCTGCTACAGGAACCTGCCAGTACCCGCTAGTGAGATCCAAGGTAGAGAAGAAGTTAGCAGATCTTAAAGCAGCCAAAGACTCCTCTATCCTTGGTAAAGGGTACGCATCTTTGTGTGTGATACGGTTAATTTTCCGGTAATCTACACACATCCTCATAGTGTTGTCTTTCTTTTTGACTAAAACTAGTGGGGCTGCCCAGGGGCTACAGCTATCCCGGATTACCCCAGCCTCCTTCATGTCTCTAAGCATCCCCTTGGCGTGTTGGTAATGTGCAGGGGGTACGGGTCGATACCTCTCTTTTATGGGAGGATGATCTCCCGTGGGGATGTGGTGTTCTACCCCCTTGACTCGCCCGAAGTCTAACGGGTGTTTACTAAACACTCTCTCATACTCTTGAACCACCCGGTAGACTCCCTGTTTCTGGTGGGAGGGAGTGGAGTCAGTTCCCAAGTGTAGTTGCTGACACCAATCCTCCTTTTCTTTCTTAGAGCCGTTACCTTCCTCCGGGTGAGATGGAGGCAAGGGTTCCACAGACTGTATAGAGTTTTGGTTGATGGTATATAATTTGACTAGCGTGGCATACCGGGGTAGGTACACTTCCCTCTTCCCGATATTTATTATGCGAACGGGCACCCTCCCATGGCGTACATTGACCACCCCCCGTGCTGTCAAAATGGTGGGCCTACTGTCTGAGTAAACTGGTTCTACCATTGCCTGGTAATCTCTACCTCTCGGACCAATAGCTGCCCGGCACCAAATCATCATTTCACTTTTTGGGGGCATGGCAATAGGGAAAGGGTCACACATTCTTACGCTACCAATCTCACCGCCGGAGAGTTCCACCTGTTGCCGTCGCATCAGTGCCCGGATCTCTTTCTGGAGCACTCGCTGCTCGCCGGAGCTGGCGTTCTTGGCAACCTGTTGTAAAAGGAAAATCACCTCTGCAAGACAATTTTCAATTACATTAGTTCCTAGCGTTATCTTTGGGTGACTCTCGTGTTTGTCAATGTCTACAATGATCAGCCCCTGTGCTGCCAGTTCGACTGTACCAATTTTAATGGTCGCCTCTTTAAATCTGATCTGTGGCACGGGCTGACCATTGCTGGCGATGATACTCAAGTCATCGTCAGGGTAGCGGGTTATATCCGAGTCATTCCAGTACTGCTTGAAGAGCACGTACGGGATGGTGGTGACCTGTGACCCGGTGTCCAGTAGGGCACTCATAGGGATGCCATCCAGTACCACAGGCAAGACTGGACGTCCTCCCACATATTTGTCGCGCCAGTTCGATGGGCCTGGTGATCTTTTTCCTGGGGGTTGGCCCTCTACCCCCAGGTTGTGCCAGTTTAAAGGACAGTACCTTGCCATATGTCCGGGTTGATTGCAGCGGCGGCAGATGGGTCGTCCGTCCTCGTTGTACCGGTCACTGGGTCTTCCTCTGGCCGGTGGGGTCCTCCTTGGTCGACGCCACGGGATGTCCTCCGGTCCGGATGCCAGCTGGATCTTCCCTGGAGTGGAAGCCTGTGAAGACTGCACAGTTCGGGTTAGCGCAGCAACGCTTTTAGCTAGCTCTTGGACCTGATGGTGCAGGTCTAGAGCCGGGTCATTGTTCAAAGCCTGCGCATCAGCCCCCACAGGCCCTGCCGACAAAGGCGCCGCCTCCTGATGGTAAGTGATAGCTGGGCACCTGTGGGTCACAACGCCATCCGGTGCCGGTTCTCGGAGCACCCGGATGGCTCTGTCCTTGAACTGTGCAAATCCCAGATGAGGGTCCTGTAAGGCCATTGCCCGCAACTGGGCTCGGTGGACATTGCAATATAGTCCCTCTATAAATTGTTCAGTCAACAGCCTGTCCTCGTCTCCCACGCCGTCAGGGTCGGTCTGCTTAACGGCTCTCAGGGCCTCTTGTAGGTTCAGGGCATAGTCCCTTATACTCTCATGTGCCCGCTGTTTGCACCCGAAGAATCTAAGCTTAATCTCGGCTGAGGTGCGGGTATCAAAGGTGTCCCTCAGCCGGGTTAGTATCCCTGCGACAGTCCTCCCCCCAGGTGGCCAGGACTTTACCTCCCTTCGGGCTGCCCCGCTTAATTGGGCCACCAGGATGCTCACTTTTTGCTCTTCTGTGAGGGGGTACACCTGGAAGAGGCTATCCAGCTTTTCTCTAAAGTCCTGCAGGGTATGTGACTCCCCTGAGTACTGGGGTAGCCAGGCTGCCCCCGGGATATAGGGCATGGTGAAAGGCATGACCGCAACCGCGGTGGCGCTGGCGGGGGTTGGAGCGGTGAAGCTCTCCTCCGTATCCGACATCCTTCTCCCCCCTAGTGGACCGTGGCCTACCTTGCGATGATCCTCTTCCGTAGGCCGCGGCTCCGCAGTGGATCGTCAGGGTTGAGGACCTTCCGTCGCGCTCCTGTGACGTCGGCGTCTGCTGGGCTCCTTCCAGGACCTTACGCAACGTCCGGACGTGAGGCGGGGCTTCAGTTCTCGCGCGCTTTCGGAGTCCACGCCCCTCTTCTTCCCGCGCGGCGTCCTCAAGATGGCGTCCAATGGCGGGAAAACTTCACGGATGGCGGGAAGAAGGCTGAAGATGGCGCCGGATGGCGGGAATCTTCACCGATGGCGGGAAGAAGGCTGAAGATGGCGCCGGATGGCGGGAATCTTCACCACAGGTAAGTTTTGAAAGTCTCTTTTTCAGGCACGCAGTACCCGGTGGTTGCGGGCACGAAATCCTGCCGACTACGCCAAAAGTTGACGCGCCCCTGGGCCTGTGTCGCGCTGCGTTGCGCATGCGGGCGCTTACCCGGAGCCGGATCTGTTGAGGGTTGTAGTCTCGTGGCAGTGACCCGGTCCGTGCCCAGGGAGTCAGCCTAAGTGGCGCTGTTTTAGCAGTGATGTTAGATGACTACGCCACCCGTTGAATGCAGCTTTAGAGCTGCTGCTGCAGGGCAGACCGCTGAGGCCGGTGGTAGGATTGTGCAGCGTGGTAGTATAACCCCCAACGGGAGGGGTATGGCCTCAGGGCAGCCGACGTGGATGATGGGGGTAGCAGGAACCACTCGGAGACGGTACGGTGAAGTTCAGGGTCTTTACTGGTAACAAAGATAGACCCTCCCGGAGTACTGGCTAGCGATTGGGGCCTGGTCAGTCCTTCAGCAGATGGATCTCCCCTGGCCAGGCGGAGTTGTAGGCCTCTCAAACTAACGATACTCTTCTGGCTACCTTGCTAGAGGCGGGTATAAGTAGCCCACGTCCCTGAGTGTACCGTGTGGTGCTCACCCGTATGGCCGGTGACTCGGGGCCTTCTAATGGCTTCCGCTCCACTATGGCGGTGCTGGTCCCACTCTTGTGACCGTGCCTTCGGGTTTCTGGGCCAGAGGACCTGCAATCCCCTGCCGGTCGGTTTCTGCTGCTGGGTAGAGATTAGTCCCCACAGCCTCGGACTCCGGTTCCGGTGATACTTCTCAGTCAGGGCGAGCTCTGCAGCTGCCAGCCCCTGACTCTTTGTAGCACTGCTCCCACAGAGCTCCTGTTGTTTCTTCCTATGCTGTTTCTCTGTCTCTACTTCTGTTCTTCTTCTACTCACTAACGCTGCCTCAGCCCCAGGTTTATATAGGGGAAGTTCTTCCCCTCCCAGGACTGGGCAGGAGGTGTGGCATGCATTGGATTCCTGACCAAGAGACCTCCCACCTGCTCTCAGACATAATATTGCATTACTGTGGAAACCAGACCCCTGGGGTGCCACATATACATGGCCCCGCATAGTTCTCCGTACTGTATACATGGCCCCGCATAGTGCTCCATACTGTATACATGGCCCCGCATAGTGCTCCGTACTGTATACATGGCCCCGCATAGTGCTCCATACTGTATACATGGCCCCGCATAGTGCTCCGTACTGTATACATGGTACCGCATAGTGCTCCGTACTGTATACATGGCCCCGCATTGTGCTCCGTACTGCATACATGGCCCCGCATAGTGCTCCGTACTGTATACATGCCCCGCATAGTGCTCCATCCTACTATATACTGTACATGGCCTCGCATAGTGCTCCGTATTGTATACACGGCCCGCGCAAAGCGCTCCGTACTACTGTATACATGGCCCCGCATATTCCTCCGTACTGTATACAGGGCCCCGCATAGTACTTCATACTGTATACATGGCCCCGCATATTCCTCCGTACTGTATACATGGCCCCGCATAGTGCTTCGCACTGTATACATGCCCTGCATAGTGCTCCGTACTGTATATATGGCCCCGCATAGTGCTCCGTACTACTGTATACACGGCCCGCGCATAGTGCTCCGTACTACTGTATACATGGCGCGCGCATAGTGCTCTGTACTGTATACATGGCCCCGCATATTCCTCCGTACTGTATGCATGTCCCCCGCATAGTGCTTCATACTGTATACATGGCCCCGCATAGTGCTTCATACTGTATACATGGCCCCGCATAATGCTCCGTACTACTATATATATGGTCCCGCATAGTGCTCCGTACGTATACATGGTCCCGCATAGTGCTTCGTACTGTATACATGGTCCCGCATAGTGCTACCTACTGTATACATGGTCCCGCATAGTACTCCGTACTGTATACATGTCACCCGCATAGTGCTTCATACTGTATACATGGTCCCGCATATTCCTCCGTACTGTATACATGTCACCCGCATAGTGCTTCATACTGTATACATGGTCCCGCATAGTGCTCCGTACTACTGTATACACTGCCCACGCATAGTGCTCTGTACTGTATACATGGCCCCGCATATTCCTCCGTACTGTATGCATGTCCCCCGCATAGTGCTTCATACTGTATACAT
Organism: Phyllobates terribilis; assembly: GCF_046119375.1. Taxonomy (NCBI): domain Eukaryota; kingdom Metazoa; phylum Chordata; class Amphibia; order Anura; family Dendrobatidae; genus Phyllobates; species Phyllobates terribilis. Next base: position 800,259,591 of record NW_027362763.1, on the reverse strand, counting down.
GGCCCCGCATAGTGCTTCATACTGTATACATGGCCCCGCATAATGCTCCGTACTACTATATATATGGTCCCGCATAGTGCTCCGTACGTATACATGGTCCCGCATAGTGCTTCGTACTGTATACATGGCCCCGCATATTCCTCCGTACTGTATACATGTCACCCGCATAGTGCTTCATACTGTATACATGGTCCCGCATAGTGCTCCGTACTACTGTATACACTGCCCACGCATAGTGCTCTGTACTGTATACATGGCCCCGCATATTCCTCCGTACTGTATGCATGTCCCCCGCATAGTGCTTCATACTGTATACATGGCCTCGCATAGTGCTTCATACTGTATACATGGCCCCGCATAATGCTCCGTACTACTATATATATGGTCCCGCATAGTGCTCCGTACGTATACATGGTCCCGCATAGTGCTTCGTACTGTATACATGGCCCCGCATATTCCTCCGTACTGTATACATGTCACCCGCATAGTGCTTCATACTGTATACATGGTCCCGCATAGTGCTCCGTACTACTGTATACATGGCCCCGCATAGTACTTCGTACTGTATACATGTCACCCGCATAGTGCTCCGTACTGTATACATGGCCCCGCATAGTGCTCCATACTACTGTATGCATGTCCCCCGCATAGTGCTTCGTACTGTATACATGGCCCCGCATAGTGCTCCTTACTGTATACAGAGTCCTGCATAGTGCTTCGTACTGTATACATGGCCCCGCATAGTGCTCCATACTGTATACATGGCCCCGCATAGTGCTTCGTACTGTATACATGGCCCCGCATAGTGCTCCATACTGTATACAGAGTCCTGCATAGTGCTCCGTACTGTATGCATGTCCCCCGCATAATGCTTCGTACTGTATACATGGCCCCGCATAGTGCTCCATACTGTATACATGGCCCCGCATAGTGCTTCGTACTGTATACATGGCCCCGCATAGTGCTCCATACTACTGTATACATGTCATCCGCATAGTGCTTCATACTGTATACATGGCCCCGCATAGTGCTCCATACTACTGTATACATGTCATCCGCATAGTGCTTCATACTGTATACACGGCCCCGCATAGTGCTCCGCACTACTGTATGCATGTCCCCCGCATAGTGCTTCGTACTGTATATATGGCCCCGCATAGTGCTTCGTAGTGTATATATGGCTCCGCATAGTGCTCCATACTACTGTATACATGTCATCCGCATAGTGCTTCATACTGTATACATGGCCCCGCATAGTGCTCCATACTACTGTATACATGGCCCCGCATAGTGCTTCGTAGTGTATATATGGCTCCGCATAGTGCTCCATACTACTGTATACATGTCATCCGCATAGTGCTTCATACTGTATACACGGCCCCGCATAGTGCTCTCTACTGTATACATGGCCCCGCATAGTGCTCTGTACTGTATACATGTCACCCGCATAGTGCTTCATACTGTATATGACGCACCCCCTGGGCCATATTCTTTAGGGGGAATATCCGGAGCCGGATCAGATGGGAGTTGTAGTCTTCTGAGTGGCTGTGACCCGGTCCGTGCCCAGGGTGTCAAACTCAGTTGTATGTGGCAGTCCTACAGATGTTACTAAGTTCTTAATGTCGACTACGCCACCCGTTGTATTGCGGTCACTGTGGCCGCCGCTGCAGCAGGGTCCGCTGAGGCTGGTGGTGTAGGTGCAGCTTTGGTGATATAACCCTCAACGGGTGGGGTATAGCCTCAGGGGGATCAGGTGCAGAGGATGGGAGTTGTGGTGATGCAGTGTAGACGGCAATCAGAGACAGAGTCGGGTTATGCAGTTTAGGATGTTTACTCACTGCTGATGTTCTGGTCACTCCAGCTTCGAGTGACCTCCCGAGCCGTGCTGCGTCCACCAGGTTCTGGATCCAGCCAACCCCCAAATAAGTCCGGAGCGTGACCCTGAGCTCTCCTTCTGTCCTTTCTCTGGCCGTCCCCACTATTGATCCACCCAGGTCCAGCTCCCTCGGGCCTTCTGTTGGGAGACCCTTGGCCTTGGGTTCCCTGACCCTCCACGTGGTGTGCCTTCGTGGTGGATGTGGTGGGTGACCGTGGCAAACGCTGCCCACGGCCTCCGGTCTCTGGCTGGGGAGTGTTTTTGCCCCCACCAGCTTGGGTTCCGGTACCCAGTGCCGACTCTTCACCCGGGGATTTAAGTTGGGTTCTTGGAGTCCTTTTCTTCTGTTTCCCCCTCTGGGTCTCTCTCTTCTCCTCTCTCACTCTGGGTCTCTCTTCTCCTCCGCTCGCTGACTTTCTCTCTGCAACTGACCCTGTTCTTAGTTGGTGCCCACCTTATATACACCCTCTATGTGTGAGCTCAGGTGACCAGCACCCAATGAGCTCCTATCTTTACCCAGGCTGCTCCCCCTATCTGCCCCTACACTACTTGGGATGTACCACCCCCCTCCCACTCCAGCCAGGAACAGACTCGGTCGTACCTGCACATTTCTAAGTGGGAGTACCGTCGGTCTGCTCCTCGGAAATGGGATGTATGTAGTGCATGCAGCCTACCGAGCTCAGTTCCACACTCCTTTCTTACTCGGGAGTGGAATATCACACCTCTGGGTTGAGGTGCAATACCCCTGTAGCAGCCGAATCCTCAGGGTGCTACATATACACGGCCCCGCATAGTGCTTCGTACTGTATACACGGCCCTGCATAGTGCTTCATACTGTATACACGGCCCCGCATAGTGCTCCGCACTACTGTATGCATGTCCCCCGCATAGTGCTTCGTACTGTATACATGGCCCCGCATAGTGCTTCGTAGTGTATATATGGCTCCGCATAGTGCTCCATACTACTGTATACATGTCACCCGCATAGTGCTTCATACTGTATACACGGCCCCGCATAGTGCTCCGTACTACTGTATGCATGTCCCCCGCATAGTGCTTCGTACTGTATATATGGCCCCGCATAGTGCTACCTACTATATACACTGTGTTCCAAATTATTATGCAAATAATATTTTCTCAGATTTTCCCAAATTACCTATATGAATTGCAGTCATTGTAATTTTCCAGTCAAATAACTATTAGAGTACAATTGAAAGGTTTTTGTACAAACTGCCTATGATAACAGTATATTTTTAAAAAAATAAAAAACTCAACTGCACTCAAAATGCATGTTCCAAATTATTATGTACAGCAGAGTTTTCAACCTTTTCATTTTAATAAAGAACAAAAAATGGTCATTTTTGAAATTATAAGCATTAGCAGGTTATTACAAACTGAAATCAAACAGTTTTCAACTCAAAAGTTTATTCTAGGTGATGTTACATTTGCACATAGGACCCCTTGTTCGAAAGAAGCTTCTGAACTTTCTCGTCCATTGAATTTGTCAGGTTTTGGATGGTTTCTGCTTTAATTGTTTTGCATGAGGACAGAATACCCTCCCAGAGCTGTTGCTTAGATGTGAACTGCCTCCCGCCATCATAGACACTCCTTTTGATGATGCTCCTGAGGTTCTCAATGGGGTTGAGGTCAGGGGAGCATGGGTGCCACACCATAAGTTTGTCCCCTTTTATGCCCATAGCAGCCAGAGATGCAGATGTGTTATGCGCAGCATGAGACTAATTCAATGCAGCTGGAGGTCACATGACCGCCTCCAGCTCTGCCATATATGGTGTCCTGCCTGGCTCAGCCTGCAGCCTGCAGCTGAAGCCTGGCACGAGACTCTGACTGTGAAAGTCAGTGAAGATCTCATGTAATGTAATATATGTCTATCAGAAAAATAAAAATTAATGTCCCATACAGGGACTAAGTAAAAATGTAAAAAAAAGTAAAAAAAAATGTTTTGAAACTGTTAAAAAAAAATTACAAAATAAATTAAAATAAATAAATAAAATATTAAACCGATAAATCTGTATATTTATGCAAAAATAAAAAAAGTACACATATTTGGTATTGCCGCGTCCGAAACAACCCGAGCTATAAAATTGTCACACTAATTAACTCCTTCTGTGCACACCGTAATAAAAATAAATAAAAAACGGATAAAAAAACTATGCTTTTTCCTCATATCGCCAAACAAAAAGTGGAAAAAAATGCGATCAAAAAGCAAAATGGAAATAAGTAAGGTACCGCTGAAAACGTCATCTTGTTCCGCAAAAAAAAAGCCACCATACAGCTCCATCAGCCGAAAAATAAAAAAGTTATAGCGCTCAGAATAAAGCAATGCAAAAAAAATATTTTTTCTATAAAATTGTTTTATTGTGTAAAAGCGCCAAAACATAAAAAAAAATATACAGTAAGTGTAGTATCGCTGTAAACGTACTGACCCGAAGAATAACGCTGCCTGATCACTTTTACCACACGCAGAACGGCATAAAAAAAAAACTCAAAAAACAATTCTTGAATTGTTGGTTTTTGTTAATTTTACCTCCCAAAAAACGGAATAGAAAGCGATCAAAAAATGTCTCGTACGCAAAAATGGTACCAATAAAAATGTCAACTCGTCCCGCAAAAAACAAGCCATCACATGACTCTGTCGGCCGAAATATGGAAAAATTATAGCTCTCAAAATATGGCGATGCAAAAACTAGATTTTGCAAAAAAAAAGCGTCTCTTAGTGTGTGACAGCTGTCAGTCATAAAAACCCGATATAAATCTGGTATCTCTGTAATCGAACCGACCCGAAGAATAAAGTAATCTAATCAGTTATATCACACTAGGAACGGCGTAAAAAAATAAATAAAACCAATTCTTCACCTGCTACTGATTTGTTTATTATGTCTCCCAAAGATCGCAGTATGGCTCGGCACACATTTATCCTGCGCTCTGCGCTGAGCACTTACGCCAGAGTTTCCGTGTAAATCTCTAAAATATGTGATTCAGCCGGAACCCATGACGGAAGATTCCCTGTAATGAGGCAGATATAGGCCACTGTGGATGCCGTCTGGCCTGTGATCCCACAGTGTCATTTGTTTTAGGCGTGCATAAAAGTGTGGTTGGCCACAGTTTTGTGCACTTCTGAAAAAAAGGACACCACTAAACAGAGGCCAGACGGAGTCCAGAGTAACTCTGCTGCCTCATTACAGTGAATGGATCCCGCAGGGGTTTCATCTGAATTACATCACTTGGAAATTTAGATGGAAACCCCGATGTAAGTGCTCAGCATAGAGCGCCGGATAAATGTTACGCAAAATGTTCCCAATAAAAGCTTCAACTCAGTCCTCAAAAAAAGCTAGTCCCCACTCAGGTCCGTCATCTGTTAAAAATATAAGGGACTTCCAAGTTACTGGTAGCAGAAAGGCTTTGGAAAAGCGAAATGGCCCTTGCCCCCCAAAAGAAATTCAGAAAATTTTGTGCTCCCAAATCCAAATGCCTATTCTACAATAATTTGTTCTCCAATTGTCAAATAGCGCTCTGTCCCCCCCAGATCCCACCGTATGGCTGAGTGGTACGATACAGCCACATATGGGGTATTGCCACTTTTAGAAGAAATTGTGTGACACATTTCGGCACCATTTTTACCCATTGCCCTGTGTGAAAATGTAAAATCTGAGGGTAAAACATTTTTTTGTGGTAAAAATCTAATTATGCTTTTATCACTGCCCAATGGTATAAATTTAAAAATTAAAAAATACTCACTACTTCCCTAGATGAATTCCTTGAGAGGTGTAGTTTACAAAATGGGGTCACTTGTGGGGGTTTCTGCTGTTTCGGCATGTCAGCGACTCTTCAAATGTGACATGGTGTCTGCTGCCTATCCCAGCCAACATAGCGCTCCTTTCTCTTCTGAACCCTGCCGTACACCAAAGCAGTGGTTTTCCCCCACATATGGGGTATCAGCGTACTCAAGAGAAATTGTACAACAAATTTCATGGTGCAATTTATCCTGTTACCCTTATGATAATGCAAAATTAGGGAATGAAAAACATTTTTTGTGGGAAAACTGTGAAAATTTTATTTTTATGCCTCAATATTATAAACTTCTGTGAAGCAGCTGGGGGTGCAAAGTGCTCACCACACATCTAGATAAGTTCCCTAAGGGGTCTAGTTTCCAAAATGGTGTCACTTGTGGGGGGTTTCCACTGTTTAGGCACATCAGGGGCTCCCCAAATGCAACATGGCGTCCGCTAATTATTCAAACAAATTTTACATTCAAAAAGTCAAATGGCGCTCCTTCCCTTTCAAACGTTGCCGTGCGCCCAAACAGTGGTTTGCCTCCACATATGGGGTATCGGCGTGTTCAGGAGAAATTGCACAACAAATTTCATGGTGCAATTTATCCTATTACCCTTATGATAATGCAAAATTAAGGGATGAAATACGTTTTTGTGGGAAAAATGTGAAAATTTTATTTTTACAGCTGATTATTATAAACCTCTGTGAAGCACCTTGGGGTTCAAGGTGCTCACCACACATCTAGATAAGTTCCCTAAGGGGTCTAGTTTCCAAAATGGTGTCACTTGTGGGGGGTTTCCACTGTTTAGGCACATCAGGGGCTCCCCAAATGCAACATGGCGTCCGCTAATTATTCAAACAAATTTTACATTCAAAAAGTCAAATGGCGCTCCTTCCCTTCCAAACCCTGCCGTGCGCCCAAACAGTGGTTTGCCTCCACATATGGGGCATCGGCGTGTTCAGGAGAAACTGCACAACAAATTTCATGGTGCAATTTATCCTATTACCCTTATGATAATGCAAAATTAAGGGATGAAAAGCGTTTTTGTGGGAAAAATGTGAAAATTTTATTTTTACAGCTCAATATTATAAACTTCTGTGAAGCACCTTGGGGGTTCAAGGTGCTCACCACACATCTAGATATGTTCCCTAAGGGGTCTAGTTTCCAAAATGGTGTCACTTGTGGGGGGTTTCCACTGTTTAGGAACATCAGGGGCTCCCAAAATGCAACATGGCGTCCGCTAATTATTCAAACAAATTTTACATTCAAAAAGTCAAATGGCGCTCCTTCCCTTCCAAACCCTGCCGTGTGCCCAAACAGTGGTTTGCCTCCACATATGGGGTATCGGCGTGTTCAGGAGAAACTGCACAACAAATTTCATGGTGCAATTTATCCTATTACCCTTATGATAATGCAAAATTAAGGGATGAAAAATGTTTTTGTGGGAAAAATGTGAAAATGTTATTTTTACAGCTCAATTTTATAAACTTCTGTGAAGCACCTTGGGGATCAAGGTGCTCACCACACATCTAGATATGTTCCCTAAGGAGTCTAGTTTCCAAAATGGTGTCACTTGTGGGGGGTTTCCACTGTTTAGGAACATCAGGGGCTCTCCAAACGCAACATGGCGTCTGCTAATTATTCAGACAAATTTTACATTCAAAAAGTCTAATGGCGCTCCTTCCCTTCCGAGCCCTGCTGTGCGCCCAAACAGTGGTTTTCCCTCACATGTGGGGTATCAGCGCACTCAAGAGAAATTGCACAAAAAAATTTGGGGTCCAATTTTTCCTGTTACCCCTGTGAAAATAAAAAAAATTGGGTCTAAAGTAACATTTTTGTGAAAAAAGTTAAATGTTAATTTTTTTCTTCCACATTCCAAAAATTCCTGTGAAGCACCTGAAGGGTTAATAAAGTTCTTGAATGTGGTTTTGAGCACCTTGAGGGGTGCAGTTTTTAGAATGGTGTCACTTTTGGGTATTTTCTGTCATAAAGACCCCTCAAAGTGACTTCAAATATGATATGGTCCTTAAAAAAATGTTTTTGTAAATTTTGTTGGAAAAATGAGAAATCGATGGTCAACTTTTAACCCTTATAGCTCCCTAACAAAAAAAAATTTTGGTTCCAAAATTGTGCTGATGTAAAGTAGACATGTGGGAAATGTTATTTATTAACTATTTTGTGCGACATATCTCTCTGATTTAAGGGCATGAAAATTCAAAGTTTGAAAATTGCAAAATTTTCAAAATTTTCGCCAAATTTCCGATTTTTTCACAAATAAACGCAAGTGATATCAAAGAAATTTTACCACTATCATGAAGTACAATATGTCACGAAAAAACAGTCTCAGAATCAGGGGGATCCGTTGAAGCGTTCCAGAGTAATTACTTCATAAAGTGACAGTGGTCAGAATTGAAAAAATTGGCCCGACACGAAGGCAAAAACAGGCTCTGGTGCGAAGTGGTTAAAATGAAAAGGTTGAAAACTCTGCTGTGCATAATAATTTGGAATAAGCATTTTGAGTGCAATTTGAGTTTTTTATTTTTTGGAAAATATACTGTTATCATAGGCAGTTTGTACATAAACCTTTCAATTGTACTCTAATAGTTATTTGACTGGAAAATTACAATGACTGCAATTCATATAGGTAATTTTGGAAAATCTGAGAAAATATTATTTGCATAATAATTTGGAACACAGTGTACATGGTCCCGCATAGTGCTCCGTACTGTATATGACGTGCCCCCTGGGCCGTGTGTGTGGGGGAATACCCGGAGCCGGGTCTCTGTGTGATGCTAGGGGTTGTAGTCTCCGTGGCGGTGACCCGGTCCCGTGGCTCAGGGTGGTCAAACCAGTGGCGGATCTGTTTACTTGGTTTGTAATGTTCAAGTGTCCTACTACGCCACCCGTTGATTGCAGTCACTGAGAACCGCCGCTGCGGGGCAGACCGCTGAGGCTGATGTTGTGTGCGCAGCAGAGGGTAGTATAACTCCCCATGGGAGGAGTATAGCCTCAGGGCAGCGAGTGTAGATGATGGGGGTGATGGTGCGTGGGAGCAACAGTAATGACTCAGAGTCCAGTGATGCAGTCCAGGGTCTTTACTCACAGTTTTACACTCCAAGCCACTTCTGCAGGTAACGGCTGCCCACGTCGTGCTGTGCTCACCAGGTGAGGGGCTCGGCCAACTCCCAGGTACCTTTGGAATGCTTTTCAGGACCCCCTTCGTGTGTCCTTTCTCTGGCCTGTCGTACCCCACAATTGACCGCGTTTCTGTCCAGCTGCCTCGGGCCTTGGCGGGCAAACGTATGTTCCGTTTCCCTGGGTCCAATGTGGTGCCTTCCTAACGGGTGTAGTGAGGGGGCGTGCACGTACAATGCCACGGCCTCCGGTTGCTAGCTGAGGGTAGTTGCTCTCCTCCACTAGATGAGGGATCCGGTTCCCTTTCTTGGCCTGACTCTGGTAGCGGCGGGCGTGCGGTGGCGGCTGGCCGGTCCGCACCCCTGGGGTCCCTTCACTCCACTTCTGGAGCCTCCTCCGTTCCTCTCCTCTCCTTTCCTCTTCTCCAGGACCAGGCCTTGAGACTTGGCCTGCCTGCGGAGCAGAGCCCATAGAGAGCCCCTGCTCCCAGCCTCCCTCTCTCTCTGCTCTCTCTCTTCTTCTCTCTCCGACTCTAAGATGGTGCCCACCATATATACTCCCCTATACAGTGCACCCGGGATCTACTCTCCCCACCCAGACACTACTGGGTTCCCCCTTTCTAGGTGTTCCCTCCCCCCACTCCAGCCAGGGACAGGGACAGTTGTGCTCACCCTTGGGAGCATTGTTGCCCTGTCCCCTGGAAATGTGGTGTAGTGCATGTGGGTGTTAGGGTCCTGAGCCACACTCCATCCTTACCTGGAAGTGAGATATCACACCTCTGGGTGAGCTGCAATTTCTCTGTAGCGACCGAACCCTCGGGGCGCTACATATACATGGCCCTGCATGGTACTCCGTACTACTATATACATGGCCCCACATAGTGCTCCGTACTGTATACACGGCCCGCGCATAGTGCTCCGTACTACTGTATACATGGCCCGCATATTCCTCCGTACTGCATACATGGCCCCGCATAGTCCTTCATACTGTATATGTGACGCCCAGCTGCGCTTGGTATCACAGATCTGGAAGAGTGCATTGATGGATTCCTCCACAAGAGGCCCCCATAACCATACACACATCTCCACCTTCCAACTCAGACCAGCAGAGGGAGCCCGTTAGGGATATAAATAGGGAAGGTGGGGCCAGGCAGTTCTGTCTGGTTTAGATGTTGAGTCCAGATCAGTCTGAGAAGAGTTACCTCAGAGGACAGAGTCTGTTCCAGCTCCAGCAGTTGCTAGTTTGCAGTGGAGTTCATTCAGACCAAGACTCAGTGTAGCTCAGAGCAGCGAGCTTTAGGTGTGCCGGCGCCATAAGATCGGTGAAGCGTGGCAAGCTGCCATTAGTGTGTATAGCCTAGTGAGGGCCCGAGTAGGCCGAAGGCAAGTGGAGAGTTAGTACGTAGGGGGCAGAGGAGCTTAACTGGCTCACCCCGAAGCTTTACCAGACACTGGGTCCAAAGCTTCAGGTATCTCTATGACCCAGTAAGGCATAACCGGAATCCCTGGAGAACTACAAGTCCCAGGATCGCTAAAGTGCTGATACGTAACAGAGCCAGGAAACACATAGGCCCCGTAAGCTGGGAGCGTGCACTCCAAGAGAAGGCCCTACCACAAAGTCAGCCAGCGCAGGACAGAGACAAAGGTAGGCCTAGCTCCAGGCAGGTCAGAAACTTACTACGCAGAGGCAAGTAAAAGGAGGCCCGAAACCCGCTCATTGGGGAGGATCCTGACAGGCACCCTTCACCCTGCAGCGCTCCGGGACGTGCCTGAATTTCCATCAGTAAAAGGTAGTGAAGTGACTATCGTGTCTGTCCCTGTTCTTGCTCTGACCCGGCTGGGTCTCGCCTGTCCTGCATCCCCCTTCATACGCTGCCCTGAGGCCTAGCTCCACCTGTGGGGAGCAACACCATCAAGCTGCCTTATCACCAGCCTCAGTGGACTCCGCAGCGCTGGTGATTCTCACCAGAAACCACAGGTGGCGTCACAAACTCTTATAGAATTAACAAATATCCACCCTTTCAAAGAGCGACCCCAGGGTACGAGCCTGGGAGCCGACCACCGCGACATCCCCAAGGCCAGGCAAAGGTCCAGGTACCGAGTCATCCCAATCCCCTGGGCTAGTCATATACATGGCCCTGTATAGTGCTGCATACAGTATACATGGCCCCGCATAGTGCTCCGTACTGTGTACATGGCCCCGCATACTGCTGTTTTGTATACATGGCCTCGCATTGTGCTGCACACAGTATACATGGCCCCGCATAGAGCTCCATACTGTATACATGGCCCCGCATAGTGCTCCGTACTGTATACATGGCCCCGCATAGTGCTCCGTACTACTATATACATGGCACCGCATTGTGCTGCACGCAGTATACATGGCCCCGCATAGAGCTCCATACTGTATACATGGCCCCGCATAGAGCTCCATACTGTATACATGGCCCCGCATAGAGCTCCATACTGTATACATGGCCCCGCATAGAGCTCCATACTGTATACATGGCCCCGCATAGTGCTCTGTATTACTATATACATGGCCCCGCATCGTGCTCCGTACTGTATACATGGCCCCGCATAGAGCTCCATACTGTATACATGGCCCCGCATAGAGCTCCATACTGTATACATGGCCCCGCATAGTGCTCCGTACTGTATACATGGCCCTGTATAGTGCTCCATACTGTATACATGGTCCTGCATAGTGCTCCGTACTGTATACATGGCCCCGCATCGTGCTCCATACTGTATACATGGCCCCGCATAGAGCTGCACACAGTATACATGGCCCCGCATAGTGCTCCGTACTGTATACATGGCCCCGCATAGAGCTCCGTACTGTATATATGGCCCCGCATAGTGCTCTGTATTACTATATACATGGCCCCGCATCGTGCTCCGTACTGTATACATGGCCCTGCATAGTACTCCGTACTACTATATACAAGGCCCCGCATAGTACTCCGTACTGTATACACGACCCCCGCATAGTGCTCGGTACTACTATATACATGGCCCCGCATAGTGCTCCATACTGTATACATGGCCCCGCATAGTGCTCCCCACTGTATACATGGCCCCGCATACTGCTGTTTTGTATACATGGCCCCGCATAGTGCTCCATACTGTATACATGGCCCCGCATAGAGCTCCATACTGTATACATGGCCCCGCATAGGGCTCCGTACTGTATACATGGCCCCGCATAGTGCTCCCTACTGTATGCATGGCCCCGCATCGTGCTCCGTACTGTATACATGGCCCTGCATAGTACTCCGTACTACTGTATACATGGTAGTAAACACTTCGGCCAGCGTAATAGAGGTCACGAGTATGGAGTGCGGAAGAACCGCAACTCACACCCCATAGTCGCAGGAAAAATCTGCCTACTCAAAATGAGTGTAAAAACACAAGAAAAAGCTGAGTGTACGGCATATATGAAAAACTTTATTAGTAAAAGTATAAATACATAATATTACATGTATAATAGATGGATGCAGATAGGGAGGCGATACGGATGCAAGAAAACACGTAACAAGTATCCACAGCTAAAAAATATAGCAGGATAATAAAAAGAGGGGGAGAAGGAAGAGCGACCCAAGGGTAACATATGTTAGTTGATGACAAAGTAGGAGAGGTATATGTAGAAGGATATCAATAATTCAAATAATACTGAATAAGTATCCCACTTTTCCTACAGTGGGGCAAGAGTAGTTATAATCCATGATAGAGGATACACTCACCAGTATAATCACCAAGGGACGCTCAAAGGGGGGGGCAGGGGGACAAGGCAGGAGCAGACCAGTGTGGGACCTGCGGGCCTCGACGCGCGTTTCGCAAGTTCGCTTTGTCAAGAGGCGTCACAATGAAAGCACCGGCGTCTTTTTAAATATCCCTCCAGAAATTGGTCACATGTGCATGCATGTGACCGGAAGGAAATGGCCGCCGACCGGAAGGCGTGAGCGGCGCATGCGCAGGGATCGTCAGAACATCCCGCCCCCAGAACGCCCGTCATGACGTCGGCGCGAACCCGGAAGTGCTAAAGAGCAGAGTCCGGGGCAGCGCCGACACCATGGAGGCAGACGCATGGGAAGCCAGGAGGGTGAGTAGCCCCGAGCATGCGCACCGCCCGACCAGGGAGCCGGGTATAGTTACCAAAGTACTAATGTCCACATATACATTGTGCCACCATACTCGGATACAATAAATCTCACATGGTACATATATAGGTAGGTACAGCTACAAAGATTGAAGTACATAGGGACAATAGGTGCTAATATAAAAACGTGAGGATGTCCATGGCACCAAAGCAGCCTGAGGGCAGTGTCCGTAGATGTCAATGATCATTCCATTTCCTTATCTTCAATCTTATCAACGGGAGGGAGTATATCACCAGAAAGCAGGCTTCACGGCAGGTATGAAGTCCACAAAGAGAAAGACACTATGTATTAAGTATAAGAAAAAAAGAAGTTAAAAAATAAACATACTAATAAATATACACATTAAAACAACATGAGCCACAGAGGCTCACTGCCATGATGAAATATATACAGAAGGGGCCACAGGAGAGCATGCAGCGATTAACAAATAGGCTGCATGGTAAATAGTATCCAGAAAGAGGATAATCATATGGTCATAATATCTAAATTTGTTCCTCCATAATACCCAATAGGGAATTGGAGGAACCGTCATTCCAAAGGAGGCGCAGGACAAAAAAGCACGATATATATCACAAAAAAGGTGAGAAGCCCAAACTTTCATTCAGACCCCGCGGTGCCAAGGTGTTAAGGGTGATGATCCATCTCGCCTCTTTTTGGGCCAGGAGGCGTTTAGCATCCCCCCCCCCGGGAGCCAAGACACACCTTATCGATCCCCCGCACTCTGAGTGAGCGGGGGTCACAATTGTGAACAGCCTTAAAATGCCGTGGTAGTGTCTTCAGCTCCCGGGGATCCGTGGCCGTGCGAGTCGCGCCAATGTCCCGGACGTGGTCCCGAACCCTGATTCTGAGCTCCCTGCTGGTCAATCCTATATAAATTAATTGGCACCCGCATGTGGCCAAATAGACCACATGTGTGGTGCCACATGATATATGGTGACGAATGTCAAATTGGCGGGAGCCATCAGAGTTGGAGAAAGACGTGCAACGTAGGACGCAGTGGCCACAGGGGAATGAGCCCACCGTGGGACCGCGGGATCCAAAGAAATTGGGACGCGGGGGGACGTAGTGGCTGGAAACCAGAACATCCCCTAGCGTCCTAGATCGTCGTGGCGTCATGTGAGGGAAATCGCCTAGGCAGTCCCGAAGGGAGGGCTCCGTATGAAGTATACTCCAATGTCGAGAGAGGATCTGCCGCATAGCTCCCCACTCATGATTGAATGTGGATATGTAGCGGATCCTCTCAGGTATCCCATGTCTAGGCACAGGGGAGGGATGGATGAGATGGTCCCTGGGCGTGTCGCGGGCCCTCTTATAGCCACGGCCGATACATCGATTACTGTAGCCACGTTGTTTAAAGCGATCAGCCAGATCTGCAGCCTGTTTCTCAAAACTAGAGTTAGTGGAGCAGATACGCCTCATCCTGAGGAACTGTCCAACTGGAACGGCTCTGATGGTAGAGCAATCATCAGCCGATGAGGCATGAATCAGGGAATTTACTGCAGTAGGCTTCCTAAATACATCTGTCTGGATTCGACCATCCGGATCCACCTCAAGGGTGACATCCAGGAAGTCGATCCTTTTAGGATGATAGGTATAGGTAAGCCTAATTGCATAAGTATTGGAATTTAGTCGTGACATAAAATCGTCAAGCTCCTCCACCGTCCCCAGCCAGAAAAATAGAATGTCATCTATATATCTCACCCATGACACGACCCGGTCCGCGCCCTGCACTCCCCCGTCGCCAAAAATTTCTCTCTCCCAGGCTCCCAGGAAGAGGTTGGCGTACGAGGGGGCACAGGCCGCACCCATGGCCATGCCACGCCTCTGGAGATATACCGTGTCATTGAAGAGAAAATAGTTGTGGCAGAGGACGAATTGGAGGAGCTCAAGGATAAATTCCCTGGAGGGTCCGTCCAGGTCAGAGCCCCCCAGGAAGAGGCGAACTGCGGAGAGGCCCAGATCATGGCTGATGCATGTGTATAAGCTCTCGACGTCGGCCGTGACCATAAGGGTATCATCTGTCACAAGGGCGCCGTCAACCCGTGTAAGGACGTCCGTCGTGTCCTTCACATAGGAAGGAAGAGTGCTTACAAGAGGGCGAAGATGGTAGTCTATATATTGACAGATGGGGCCACATAGCCCCTCAATTCCTGACACGATCGGACGTCCTGGTGGGCTGAGAGCGTCCTTGTGAATCTTGGGCAAGAGGTAAAAGGTCGCCGTCTTGGGGAAGCGGACCGTTAATGCCTCCACAGTTCGTTGGTCGATGATACCTATATTACAGGCCCGCCCAAGGATACCCTGAAGTGTGGCAGAGAAGGAGGCCGTGGGATTGTATGACAGTTTAGTGTAGGTCTGAATATCTCTTAATTGGCGCATTGCCTCTTTCTCATACATGGAGCAGGGCCAAAGAACGATGTTCCCTCCCTTGTCTGCCGGTTTAATGATAATGTCCGGCAGAGATTGTAGTTGATGGAGTGCCGTGCGCTGGTAATACGTGAGGTTGTCCCGGCGTCTCCGTGTAGGGAGGCGCCCCAAAGCTTCAGTTACCAAGCGCACAAAAATCTCAATTGCCGGACTCAGAGACAAGGGAGGGAACTTCGTTGATCTAGGGTGTCGAGATTGTAATCGTGTACCTGTACTAGGTGATTCTTCCTGCTCCAACAGTAGATCTTCGAGGTTTCGTAGGGCCTCCCTCTCTGTCACAGTCAGGGAACATCCCTCACCAGGTGCTCTAGAATGCAATTTATGTAAAATTAATTTCCGGGCAAACAGGTGGAGGTCCTTGAGGGCAGTGAAATAGTCAAAGGCATTCGTAGGTGAAAAGGATAGGCCTAAGCTCAAGACCTCCATCTGTGCCCGGGTAAGAGTATGTGAAGATAAATTAATGACACGGAGCCCTCCCTGGGACACACTCACCTGGTAAGGTGTGGTAGGTTTCCTCCTGTTGAAGGGTCTCGTCTTGATCCTCGAGATCTGCTGAACCTCAGAGACCCGTCGGGTGGTTAGGTTCTCAGAGGATGGCTGTTCACTTGTAGAAGCCGTTGAGGTTAGCGAGGAGGACCTGGAGCGCAAGGGACGGGCGTAATGAGATCTGACTCGAGATCTATCTTGGGGGATCCGCCACCTATATACACTCTTTGATTGTTTATCGTGAATGTCACATTGTAGTTTTTTAAGTTTATTGGCGTGGATATCTTTCACCCATCTCTGGCACTCCAGGTCCATCTCGTCGTTCAGCTGTTTCAATTTAGTGGAATCCAATTCTTTTTTAAATTGCGTTTGAATCGACTCAATCTCCTTTTCCATTGTATCAAGAGATGAGTCATTCAGATCTTTCAACAGGCTAAGGAAACCAAAGGAGCAGGTGTTAGCTAGGTCCTCCCATTTGTCTTTAAAAGCCTCATCCTCAATGGGGAAGGAGGGGAAGATCTGCACCTGCAAGCCACGTGGAATCAGAGCCTTCTCAATGTATTTAGTCAGGAAGGCCCTGTTCCACCATGTGCGTGTCCTACGCCTCAGGAGTGACTTAAATTTAGTAATGCTGTCCTGTAGCCCCTGCTGTATCCCCAAGCCCCCATGTATACATGGCCCCGCATAGTACTCCATACTGTATACATGGCCCCGCATACTGCTGTTTTGTATACATGGCCCCGCATAGTGCTGCACACAGTATACATGGCCCCGCATAGTGCTCCGTACTGTATACATGGCCCCGCATAGAGCTCCGTACTGTATACATGGCCCCGCATACTGCTGTTTTGTATACATAGCCCCGCATAGTGCTGCACACAGTATACATCACCCCGCAAAGTGATCCATACTGCATACACGGCACCCCGCATAGTGCTCCGTACTACTATATACATGGCCCCGCAAAGTGCTCGGTACTGTATACACGTCCCCCGCATAGTGCTCCGTACTACTATATACATGGCCCCGCAAAGTGCTCCGTACTGTATACATGGCCACCGCATAGTGCTCTGTACTGTATACACGGCCCCGCATAGTGCTCCGTACTGTATACATGGCCACCGCATAGTGCTCCGTACTGTATACACGGCCCCGCATAGTGCTCCGTACTGTATGCACGGCCATGCATAGTGCTCCATACTGTATACACGGCCCCACATAGTGCTCCGTACTATATACATGGCCCCACATAGTGCTCCATACTGTATACACGGCCCCGCATAGTGCTCCGTACTACTGTATACATGGCCCCGCATAGTGCTTCGTACTGTATACATGGCCCCGCATAGTGCTCCATCCTACTATATACATGACCCCGCATAGTGTTCCGTACTGTATACATGGCCCCGCATAGTGCTCCGTACTGTATACATGGCCTCGCATAGTGCTCCATACTGTATATATTGCCCCGTATAGTGCTCCGTACTGTATACACGTCCCCCGCATAGTGCTCTGTACTACTATATACATGGCCCCGCAAAGTGCTCCGTACTGTATACATGGCCACCGCATAGTGCTCTGTACTGTATACACGGCCCCGCATAGTGCTCCGTACTGTATACATGGCCACCGCATAGTGCTCCGTACTGTATACACGGCCCCGCATAGTGCTCCGTACTGTATGCACGGCCCCGCATAGTGCTCCATACTGTATACACGGCCCCACATAGTGCTCCGTACTGTATACATGGCCCCGCATAGTACTCCGTACTATATACATGGCCCCACATAGTGCTCCATACTGTATACACGGCCCCGCATAGTGCTCCGTACTACTGTATACATGGCCCCGCATAGTGCTCCGTACTGTATATATGGCCCCCCATAGTGCTCCATACTGTATACATGGCCCCGCATAGTGCTCCGTACTGTATACATGGCCCCGCATAGTACTCCGTACTGTATACATGTGCCCCTCATAGTGCTTCGTACTGTATACATGGCGCCGCATAGTGCTCCGTACTACTATATATATGGCCCCGCATAGTGCTTCGTACTGTATACACGGCCCCCGCATTGTGCTCGGTACTACTATATACATGACCCCGCATAGTGTTCCGTACTGTATACATGGCCCCGCATAGTGCTCCGTACTGTATACATGGCCTCGCATAGTGCTCCATACTGTATATATTGCCCCGTATAGTGCTCCGTACTGTATACATGGTCCCGCATACTGCTCTGTTTTGTATATATGGCCCCGTATAGTACTGCATACAGTATACATGGCCCCGCATAGTGCTCCGTACGTATACATGGCCCCGCATAGTGCTCCGTACTGTATATATTGCCCCGCATAGTGCTCCGTACTGTATCCACGGCCCCGCATAGTGCTTCAGATTGTTTACCCGGCCCCGCATAGTGCTCCGCACTCTATATACGGCCCCCGCATAGTGCTTTGTACTGCATACATAGCCCCCGCATAGTGCTCCGTACTCTATACGTTGCCCTGCATAGTTCTCCAAACTGTATACATGGCCTCGCATAGTGCTCCATACTGTATACATGGCCCCGCATAGTGCTCCGTACTGTATACGTGGCCCTGCATAGTGCTCCGTACTGTATACATGGCCCCGCATAGTGCTTCATATTGTATACATGGCCCCGCATAGTGCTCCGTACTATATACATGGCCACGCATAGTGCTCCGTACTGTATACATGGCCCCACATAGTGCTCTGTACAGTATACATGGCCCTGCATAGTGCTCCATACTGCATATATGGCCCCGCATAGTGCTGCACACAGTATACATAGACCTGCATAGTGCTGCACTCAGTATACATGGCTCCGCATAGTGCTCCGTACTGTATACATGGCCATACATGTTCCCGCATAGTGCTCCGTACTGTATACATGGCCCCGTATAGTACTTCGTACTGTATACATGTCACCCGCATAGTGCTTTGTACTCTATACATGGCCCCGCATAGTGCTCCGTACTACTATATACATGGTCCCGCATAGTGCTCCGTATGTATACATGGTGCCGCATAGGACTCCGTACTATATACATGTCCCCCGCATAGTACTCCGTACTGTATACATGGCCCCGCATAGTGCTCCGTACTGTATACATGGACCCCGCATAGTGCTCCGTACTGTATATGACTTGCCCCCTGGGCCGTGGGGCACGCGGATCCGGGCAACAGGGAAACGATGGGGGTAGTAGTGGCGGCCCGGTCCCGCGGCTCAGGGTGGTCAGACCAATGGTAGTCTGCTATGTACCGTTGATAATGTCCGACTACGCCACCCGTCGATTGCGGTTATTATGAACAGCCGCTGCAAGGTAATCCCCTGAGGCTGATGGTGTGTGCAGCTGAGATTGGATAACTCCCCACGGGAAGAGTGTACCCCAGGGCAGTGCAGTGGATGATGGGGGTGGTTGTGCAGGGAGTCCCAGTACCGGTAGTGCTGGAGGAGCGAGAAAGTACACAGACAACGTACTGCAATCCAATGTCTTTTACTCACAGTTCATGTGCTCCGGGTCACTTCGGCACCAGTAGTGACCGCCCGAGCCGTGCTGCGTCCACCAGGTGTGGGGCTCGGTCAACTCCCAGGCAGTTCAGAAGTATGGCTCAGGACCCCCTTCTGTCCTTTCTCTGGCCTGCCTCACCAGTGACCCACTTTTGTCCAGCTGCCGCGGATCTGCGCGGGTAAACGTGGGCCCCGTTCCCCGCTGTCCTATATGGTGCCTTCCTAGCAGGTTTGATGAGGTGTCGCACCAATAAATGATCACGACCTCCGGTCTTTGGCTGAGGGTAGTTTCTCCTCCACCAACTTGGGATCCGGTACCCTTAATCTGCCTGACCCTTCACCCGGTATTCTCGTGGGTTCTTAGGGTCCCTTCCACCTTCTTGTTCCTGAGCCCCTCTGTTTCTCTCTCTCTTCTCCTTCTTTCCTGTTCCTTCTTCTCCTCCTTTCTTTGGCCTCTTCTCCAGGCCCACTTCTCTTTCTCCTCTCAGACTCCGGCCTTTTCTCTAGGTCTGCCTCTGAGCAGAGCTCCTACAGAGCCTCTGCTCCCTGTCTTCTCTGACTGGACTTCACTTCTTCTACTCCCAGAACTAAGATGGTGCCCACCTTTTATACCTCCCTTTAGAAACATGAACCCAGGTGACCAGCAACCAATGGGCTCCTACCTACGCTCAGGAACCGTCCCCTCCTGCTCCTACATCACTGGGTATTCCTCCCCCCTCCCCACTCCAGCCAGGGAAATGGTCTGTCGTGCCTGCATTTCTGTCTAATGGGAGCACCGTTGAGCTGTCCCTCGGAAATGGGGTGAGTGTGCTGTATGCAGCTACCTGAGCCCTGGTCCATACTCCATCCTTACCTGGGAGTGGAATATCACACCTCTGGCAGAGGTGAAATACCCCTGTAGCGGCCGAACCCTCGGGGCGCTATATATACACGGCCCGCGCATAGTGCTCTGTACAACTGTATACATGGCCCCGCATAGTGCTTCCTACTGCATACATTCCCCCGCATAGTACTCCATACTGTATACATGGCCCCGCATAGTGCTCCGTACTACTGTATACATGGCCCCGCATAGTGCTCCGTACTGCATAGATGGCCCCGCATTGTACTCCATACTGTATACATGGCCCCGCATAGTACTCCATACTGTATACATGGCCCCGCATAGTGCTCCGTACTGTATACACGGCCCAGCATAGTGCTCCGTACTACTGTATACATGGCCCCGCATAGTGCTCCGTACTGCATAGATGGCCCCGCATTGTACTCCATACTGTATACATGGCCCCGCATAGTACTCCATACTGTATACATGGCGCCGCATAGTGCTCCGTACTGCATACATGGCCCCACATAGTACTCCATACTGTATACATGGCCCCGCATAGTGCTCCGTACTGTATACGTGGCCCGCGCATAGTGCTCCGTACTACTGTATACATGGCCCCGCATAGTGCTCCGTACTGTATACACGGCCCGCGCATAGTGCTCCGTACTACTGTATACACGGCCCGCGCATAGTGCTCCGTACAACTGTATACATGGCCCCGCATAGTGCTCCGTACTGCATACATGGCCCCGCATAGTGCTCCGTACTACTATATACATGGCCCCGCATAGTGCTCCGCACTGTATACACGGCCCGCGCATAGTGCTCCGTACTACTGTATACATGGCCCCGCATAGTGCTCCGTACTACTGTATACATGGCCCCGCATAGTGCTCCGTACTGCATACATGGCCCCGCATAGTACTCCATACTGTATACATGGCCCCGCATAGTGCTACCTACTGTATACATGGTCCCGCATAGTACTCCGTATTGTATACATGGCCCCGCATAGTGCTACCTACTGTATACATGGTCCCGCATAGTACTCCATACTGTATACATGGCCCCGCATAGTGCTCCGTACTGCATACATGGCCCCGCATAGTACTCCGTATTGTATACATGGCCCCGCATAGTGCTTCCTACTGTATACATGGTCGCGCATAGTACTCCGTACTGTATACATGCCCCGCATAGTGCTCCGTACTGTATACATGCCCTGCATAGTGCTCCGTACTGTATACATGGCGCCGCATAGTGCTAAGTACTACTGTATACATGGCCCCGCATAGTGCTACCTACTGTATACATGGTCCCACATAAATACTCCGTACTGTATGCATGTCACCCGCATAGTGCTCCGTTCTTTATACATGACCCCGCATAGTACTCCGTACTGTATACATGGCCCCTCATGGTGCTCCATCCTACTATATACATGGCACCGCATAGTGCTCCGTACTGCATACATGGCCCCGCATAGTGCTCCGTCCTGTATACATGGCTCCGCATAGTGCTCCGTACTGCATACATGGCCCCGCATAGTGCTCCGTACTGTATACATGGCCCCGCATAGTGCTCCGTACTGTATACACGGCCCCGCATAGTGCTCCGTACTGTATACATGGTCCCGCATAGTGCTCCGTACTGTATACATGGTCCCGCATAGTGCTCCGTACTGTATACATGGCCCCGCATATGCTCCGTACTGTATACATGGTCCCGCATAGTGCTCCGTACTGTATACATGGCCCCGCATATGCTCCGTACTGTATACATGGTCCCGCATAGTGCTCCGTACTGTATACATGGCCCCACATATGCTCCGTGCTGTATACATGGCCCTGCATAGTACTCCATACTGTATACATGGTCCCGCATAGTGCTCCGTACTGTATACACGGCCCCGCATAGTACTCCGTATTGTATACATGTCCCCCGCATAGTGCTTCGTACTGTATATGACTCGCCCCCTGGGCCGTGGGGCACTCGGAACCAGGCAATAGGGAGAAGATGGGGGTAGTAGTGGCAACCCGGTCCGTGACTCAGTGTGGTGAGACCAGTGGTAGTCCTTTATAAGTTTTAAGTGATGTCCGACTACTCCTCCCGTGGATTGCGGTCAGCATAGGCGGATTATAATGAGGTCAATCCGGGCTACCGCCCGGGGCCCTGGGCTGCCATGGGGCCCGGGGCTCCCAGGGGCCTGTGGCCGGATTGACCTCATTATAATGTGTGACAGGAGGGCCCGTGAGTCGGAAGATGGAATCTGCTCTGCTGTGTCCAGCGGCGCTGCGAGGATGACTCACAAGCTGCTGACTGTGTAAGTGCAGGAGAGGAGGCTCCGCCACCTGCTCCGGCCTCCAGCAGAGCACAGAGCCAGCCTACAGCATGGCCACTGCTCTCCCTGCCCCCTACCCGGGACTGAATGTTACCTCTCCGCTCTCCCCCTCCTACCCTGCAATTACACCAGAGCTCTGCAGTCGGGCCTCAAGAGGAGGAGAGGCTGCCCCACAGAGAAGATGGAAGAACCTGCATAATGTACAGAAAGGGTAAGTCCATGTGCAGTGTGTGTGTGTGTTTTATATATATATATATACATATATATATATATATATATATATATGTGTGTATGTATGTATATGTGTGTGTATGTATCTATATCTATGTATTTGTGGACCATAATAGGGGCTCACTCGCTGTCGTGGCCCAGGCTGCTTCCCCTGTGCAGGACCGCTGGCACTTCACCTGACATGGCCGTGATCTGTGCGGCTGTGTCTGGTATTAATGACACGGCAGGGGCGACACTGCGCCTATAATTGTGCTTGTGTATTGCCCCTGCCGCGCCATTACTACCAGACACAACCGCACAGTGCACGGCCATGTTAGGTGAAGTGCCGGCAATCAAGCAGCGCCAGAGGTCCTACACAGATGCTGTAGAAGCAGCCCAGGCCCCAACGGCGAGTGGGCCCCTCTGATGGTCCAGGGCCATGTCTGTGACATACCGGCGGCCCTGCACTGAGACATGCATGAGGAGCTGCTGGACAGGACAGTTTTATGTGTTTATAAGATATGTACGTATGCATGTGTCTGTGCGCATATCTGCGTACCGTGTGCATGTGTGCGCATATCGTGCGTGCGCACGTGTGCTGGCCTGGCCGCATCACAGCTAGAAGACACGGCCCTGTGCGCGCCAGTGTCTGCTAGCGTGACGTCATGCAGTGTGCCCTGCACTGCTTCTTACCACCATAGAGGAGCTGGACGACTGGAGCCGAGCAGGGGGACGGTGAGTGATGTGTCAGTGTGTGCAGATATCATTGTGTGATATGTCTGTTTATATGTATTTTTGTGTTTCAAATGTGTTTATGGCTAAGTGCCCACGATGCAGAAATGCTGCATATTTTTTCCGCTTCTCCCTGGCAGGAAAAATGCATGCAGATTTTACATGCGTTTTTCCCACCAGGTAGAAGCGTTTGTCAAGCGTTTTTGCATGCATTTCCGCATGCGGGTTATCAAGCACTTTTCCAAGCGATTTTAGCATCACTTGGAAAAGTGCTTGATAACTTGGTCACACTATATAAATCCATGCAACCGGCATATATAGTGTGACCAAGTAATAGTTAAAAAAAAGAATAAGAATGGTAAAAAGTAAAGATTATACTTACCTTCTGATGGCCCCCGGTCTTCTCTCCGGTGCGTCCGGTGTGTTGAGCGGCTCACGGTCATGTGACGTCATGTGACGTCATTTAGTCATGTGACAGGTCATGCGACAGCCGATATCAGCTGTCGTGTGACCTGTCACATGACTAAATGACGTCATGGCAGGTCCTTTCATACCACCGCAACGCATACAACAGACCGGACGTATCGCTGAGGAGACCAGGGGCCATCGGAAGGTGAGTATAATCTTTATTTTTTTTATTTTAAATTCTTTTTTTTACAGGTACTATGGTACCCGGGTATGGATGAGAGCCTCCTTTTCTCCAGACCAGGGTACCATCCGCACATTGAATCGCTTCATATCCGCGTGTGCACATGTAGTCATGCGGATATTAAGCGATTCAATGCAAGTCAATGGCGGCAATTACGCTGCGCGTCCGCAAAATTAATGGACATGCTGCGTTTTTTCTGCAATGATAATCCGCATTGGAAACTTCCGCAGCATGTGCAAAGCACATGCGGATTATCATTGGGGAACATGGGGCACGTATTACCAAGCGTTTTTTCAGCGTTTTCGCTGCGGAAATTCCGTGGCAAAAACGCTTGAAAAACGCACAGTGGGCACGAAGCCTATGCGTGTATGTATCTTTGTATATGTTTGTTTGTGTGTGTGCGGCCTCCGGCTGTATCTGGGGGGGGGGCACCGTGCGTCCTTCGGCTGTATCTGGGGGGGGCACCGTGCGTCCTCCGGCTGTATCTGGGGGGGGCACCGTGCGTCCTCCGGCTGTATCTGGGGGGGGGCGCTGTGTGTCCTCCGGCTGTATCTGGGGGGGGCGCTGTGTGGCCTCCGGCTGTATCTTGGGGGGGCGCCGTGCGGCCTCCTGCTGTGTATAGGAGGATTATGTGAAAGCTCATATTATACAGTATGAGACCCTACATACATAGTGGGATGTCCGCATACTTAATTGTGCTCAATATTAAGTCATACAATTAATATAAAAAAATAATTATAATTAATACGTTAATATTGTGCAGAATTAATTTCACGTGAACTATCACATGATCTATCAAAGGGGGATCATGTGACAAGTCATGTGATACATCAGGTGTGTGTGTGTGTGGGGGGGGGCCCATGCCGTCTAAACTGCCCGGGGCCCTTGCTACTCTTAATCCACCCCTGCCGGGGTGCCATCATTCACAGGCAAAACAGGGCAATTCAATTTAAAATAGCAAGTCCCCCCAACGCGTTTCACCGCTTACTTGGCGTCATCAGGGGCAGGGACACAAACAATAATGGCCGTCGGCCGTCACCCCCCCCCATACATAGCTTATGTAGGTGTAGACCCACCAATAAGATACTGAGTGATATATCTGCAATTACCAGTCCTGTTGATCGACAGTCCATGCCAATCCTAAAGCTGCTACGTATCACTATCATCCGTCACACACAAGCATCGTATTAGCAATGTTACTATGGAAATAACTTACCAATCCCAAAAGCTTGCGGTGCTACACAGCCCAATGACGAGTCCACTCGTCACCCAAAACCTCACCATGACGTCTGACACTCTGATAGGGCAACATTCACCGCAGTACAAGCCAATCCTAGGGCTGTGACATACCACTATTAGCCAATCACGAACAAGTACTGCCTCACGGACCGTTGTCATAGTAATGAACTACCAATCAGGTCAGTTTGCATTGCCGCATGGACCAATAGGAGCTGCGCTCGTCAGCCATCACGGCATAATGATGCGGAATAATGTGATACGGCAATTTCCTCTGTGAATACTCCGCCCCCCTGTGGACTCTCGGAGTTCCTACACGCTCGTCATTATGATGCAACGCATTGTGATTGGATGAGAGCTCAGCCGAATCGCTGTATCTGAAACGACATAGAGCTATGCCACCGCCTATTTACACATTGCCGCGGCATCGAATGTATCATTGTACTTACATTCAATAGGAAACTTATCAGAACCGCCTGCGTTTAGCTTTGTATTATGAATTTAATGTTTATATTGTTATCTATAATAAATATGCTTAAGATTAAATGTTCAGCATCACGTAACCTATTTCTATCTTAGCTGCACTACATAATAAGCAAGACTTCTGGATGCACATAGATCCATTTTATATTACTAACTTAGTGGCACCTAAGGGTGAATAATCACTACTGTCACCTTCTTAAGAGGTTACTAACAGGATATTATTATTGGCTTGAAATTGTAGCATCCGAGCTCTATGATAATATAAGTATGAAAGCAGCAGCATATCGGCTTAGAATTTATATTCAGGATAATGCATTTTAATCATGGTCTAAAAAAGCCATAGTGGACAACCTTCCCTACACAGACTGATTGAGGAATAGTTGTCAGACTGTGATATTAATCATATAAACCTTTATATCAAACAGATCTGCTTCTCTCTGTTCTCAGATAGGACAAGGGAAATACAGAGCATAAATAATAGGGCCAAGTCACCCGCCCTTTCCCCCTTTAAAAGTAAAGAAATAAAAGATCATCATAATTGGCATCACAACGTCTGTAAGGTTTGTTAGGGATTGTGCAGTTGACGGCACAAACATCAGACCGCACTCAGACCAATATTAGTCTATGGGGTCGTGCCCACTATGCGTTTTTCAAGCATTTTTGCTGCGGAATTTCTGCAGTGAAAACGCTTGGTAATACGTGCCCCCTGGTCCCCAATGATAATCCTCATGTGCTGTGCACATGCTGGGGAAATTTCCGCTGCGGATTATCATTGCGGAAAAATACGCAGCATGTCCATTAATTTTGCAGACACGCAGCGCAATTGCCGCCATTGACTTGCATTGAATAGCTTAATATCCACATGACTACATGTGCACGCGCGGATATTAAGCGTTTCAATGTGCGGATGGTACCCGGGTCTGGAGAAGAGGAGACTTTCATCCAGACCCGGGTACCATAGTACCTGTAAAAAAAAGAATTTAAAATAAAAAATAAACATATACTCACCTTCCGATGTCCCCGGTCTCCTGTATGATGCGTCCGGTCTCTTGTACGGCTCGCGATGGTCTAAAACAGTGGTCCCCAACCTTTTTTGCACCAGGGAGCGGCTTGAAGCAAGATCATTTTTCCATGGCCCAGCAAGGAGGGGGTGGGGTGGGCGGGGCTTTGGTCATATGGGGGCGGGGTAATGGAGGGATTTGGAGTTTAGTGCATACTTATCATATAGTGTAGACCAGGTCCCCGCCAGGAGCTATGCCAGGAGCCCCACATAATGTGCTGTGCCAGGAGCCGCATCACTGAGGCCCCATCACGCCCTGCAGCAGGACAGGGCAGCTGTCCTGACAGCTGCTGTTCAGCTGCATTTACTTCATCCCAGGGGCGGACACAGACTGTAGTGGGCCCCTGTGCAAGAAATTTTTGGGGGCCCCCCCCGCCCTTCATAAGGCAACAAAGTTATGTAAACATAACCCCCCCCATGTGCATCTCTCACCCCCCCATGTGCAGCTCACCCCCCGTGCATCTCTCACCCCCCCATGTGCAGCTCACCCCCCGTGCATCTCTCATCCACCCCCCGTGCATCTCTCATCCCCTCCGTGCATCTCTCATCCCCCCGTGCATCTCTCATCCCCCCCGTGCATCTCTCATCCACCCCCCGTGCATCTCTCATCCACCCCCCGTGCATCTCTCATCCACCCCCCGTGCATCTCTCATCCCCCCGTGCATCTCTCATCCCCCCCGTGCATCTCTCATCCCCCCGTGCATCTCTCATCCCCCCCGTGCATCTCTCATCCCCCCCGTGCATCTCTCACCCCCCCATGCATCTCTCATCCCCCCCGTGCATCTCTCATCTCTCCCCTCCCCCCCATGTGCATCTCTCATCTCTCCCCTCCCCCCATGTGCATCTCTCATCTCTCCCCTCCCCCCCATGTGCATCTCTCATATCTCCCCTCCCCCCATGTGCATCTCTCCCCTGCCCCACATGTGCATCTCTCATCTCTCCCCTCCCCCCATGTGCATCTCTCATCTCTCCCCTCCCCCCCATGTGCATCTCTCATCTCTCCCCTCCCCCCCATGTGCATCTCTCATCTCTCCCCTCCCCCCCATGTGCATCTCTCATATCTCCCCTCCCCCATGTGCATCTCTCCCCTCCCCCCATGTGCATCTCTCATCTCTCCCCTCCCCCCATGTGCATCTCTCATCTCTCCCCTCCCCCCCATGTGCATCTCTCATCTCTCCCCTCCCCCCCATGTGCATCTCTCATCTCTCCCCTCCCCCCCATGTGCATCACTCATCTCTCCCCTCCCCCCCATGTGCATCTCTCATCTCTCCCCTCCCCCCATGTGCATCTCTCATCTCTCCCCTCCCCCCCATGTGCATCTCTCATCTCTCCCCTCCCCCCATGTGCATCTCTCATCTCTCCCCTCCCCCCCATGTGCATCTCTCATCTCTCCCCTCCCCCATGTGCATCTCCCATTCCCCCCACTCCTAGTTAATTGTATTTAAAAAAAAATAAAACTTGTTATACTTACCCCCATGCGATCCCTGCAGAATCCTGGCGCTCGTCCAAATCGCTGACACCATGTTCTCCTGCCTTCCGGTCATGTGACGGCGCCGTCACATGACCGGAAGTCAGAGGAATTATGAGATGTCCTGGACCCGGCGCTTTGCATGGGGCCGGGGGCCCCATGAGGAGAGAGACGCACAAGAGGGGGGCTCCGAGGGGGCTCCTACCGGCCGGGCCCCATACTGGAGTCAGGGCAGTCATGCCCTGATGGCGGCCCTGCTGGAGGCTGGAGGGGCCCCCTCTCCCTCGGGGCCCCCGTTCAATGAACCGGCTGCACGGGCGGTAGTTCCGCCCCTGCTTCATCCTGCTTCAGGACCTGTGGTGACATCACAGTTATGTACCTTGATGTCATCACAGGTCCTCTACAGGTCTATCCTGCGGGAGTCTAGAACAGCGGGCAGCATCCACCCCACACAGTGTGCTCTGAGCCACCGCAGACCAGAGCACACTGTCAATGTTTAGTGATTGTCTGTGGCGGTGCCGCGGATCGGTTGAAAAACGGACCGGCGGTTGGGGACCTCTGGTCTAAAAGGACCTTCCATAACGTCATTTAGTCATATCACAGGTCACGCGACCGCAGACGTCGGCAGTCGTGTGACCTGTCACATGACTAAATGACGCCATGAAAGGTCCTTTTAGACCATCGCGAGCTGTACAAGAGACCGGACGCAGTGGAGAAAAGATCGGGGGCCATCGGAAGGTGAGTATAATGGTTTTTTTTTCAATCTTTTTTTCAACTATTAACTTGGTCACACTATATAAATCTATGCCGGTCGCATGGATTTATATAGTGTAACCAAGTTGTCAAGCACTTTTCCAAGTGATGCTAAAATCGCTTGGAAAAGCGCTTGATAACCCGCATGCAGAAATCCATGTGAAAAACGCTTGACAAACGCTTCTACCTGGCAGGAAAAACGCATGTATAATCCGCATGCGTTTTTCCTGCCAAAGGGATGTGGAAAAAATCTGCAGCATTTCTGCATCTTGGGCACTTAGCCTTAGGGGCCGTGCACATGTCCAATATTTTCCTTGGACAAAGCCGATACGAGAAGAAAAAAAAATTGCTGTACGCCCAGGCTTCATCTGATATTCAGATCGCACGAGGCCATGAAAGTCAATGAGTCTGTAGAAATCATTGGACTGCACTCGGATGACATCTGAGTGCAGTCCAATTTCCGTGGACTGACAGAATGGAGATGATGGAGAATTTTTTTCTCTCCATCTTCTCTTGGATGAGAGAAAATATGTTGGTGTGACCCTAGCCTAAGTCTGATCTATGAAAATATAATTAACATGTATGGTAAATGCTGTTCAGAGAGAAACATAGAAAAACCATAAGTGAGTAAAAGAAATAAAATAAATAA
The DNA here is from genome assembly GCF_046119375.1 of Phyllobates terribilis. Classification (NCBI taxonomy): domain Eukaryota; kingdom Metazoa; phylum Chordata; class Amphibia; order Anura; family Dendrobatidae; genus Phyllobates; species Phyllobates terribilis. The sequence continues at coordinate 800,229,765 of NW_027362763.1, read as the reverse complement.
ACTAGAATTGCGTGATTACCTTCCTTGAAAAAAAGAAAATAAACAAAAACAAGAAAAAGAGCTTAAAGTTGGCACAAAAAAGTAAAAAATAAAAAAGTTCTCTTTACCTTGCCAACTCTTCTTCGTCTGTACACTTTCTGCGGTTCCCCAGTATGGTATGGAGCTAGGACCTCTGCCCATTGCACTGGGGGAAATTTCTCCCTGTCTGTTATCCTGTCAAAGACAGTCAGGAAAGCTGTAGGAGCTGATATACTGTATTAGGTAAACAGCAGCCATTCAGCAATTCACAAACATCAATTGAACATATGTCCATGTTTCTTAACCTACTGCAAATATATGTCTGGCATAATTAAGATTACATGTTGTGCTGTCACATTGGGCATATCAAGTGTTGACATAGGGGGGGCAATATTATTCACAAGCCAGATGCTGAAGCAGGATAAGACATCGGTTCCAGAGGCAACTGAGAAGAGGAGAGAAAAGCCATGAGAGTCCTTAGAGTCCATTAAAAAGGCACATATAGAAGTCCTTGTATTTAAGGAGTATAAATCTAACTCAATAAGTGGATTCTTTCAGATGAGGTAGTAGAAGTTGGGCACAGGACCCTCCAGGACCTGGTAATAGGTGGTCCCTGGTCTGTAGTGTCAAATAGGCAAAAACATAAGGTAAACAGATCATTCGATAACAGGAGCCAAGTCTAATGTCAAGGACCCCCCAGAGAGATTAGCGTAGGGGACACACAGCTTCACAGGCCCATTAGAATATTTATTACTAGTGTTGAGCATTCCGATACTGAAATAACGGGTATCGACAGATGTTCGCTGTATCGGAGTTCCGATACTGAGTTCCGATACTTTTACAATATCGAATACCGGAATCGGAAGTTCACATAATGCCTGCGCTCTGCAGTGTCTCTGAAGGATGACAAGCTGGATGGCAGCGCTCAGCTGCGATCCAGCCTGTCATCAGAATGCCATCCCAGCGTGGGAGAATTCTCCTGCTCAAGCGCTGACATTACATTATCTCCCTTACATTACAATTAAATGGAATAGCAAGAATTAATATTTTTTTAAGACGTTAAAGCCATAGCCATGGTGGTTATGGCATTACAGTGGTTGCCCAAATCGATGGGAACAGTGCAAACAGTGAAACATAAAAAGCCGGCAATTCATCAGCGGCATATACCGGTACCCGACAATTTAGAACAGAAAGAATAGAGCTTCACACATAGATTAGATAGATAGAAACATGTCAGTCACATATATAAGAAGTACAGTGACAGTGTTGGTTACTGTACTTGTCATTTAGTGTAAAGGATTTATTTAAAAAAAATAATAGTGTTTTCATGCACCGTCTCTTTAAAAAAGCCGGCAATTCAGCAGCGGTACCCGACAATTTAGAATAGAAAGAATAGAGCATCACACATAGATTAGATAGATAGAAACATGTCAGTCACATATATAATAAGTACAGTGACAGTGTTGCTTACTGTACTTGTCATTTAGTGTTAAAATAAAGGATTTATTTAAAAAAAAATTGGCGTGAGGTTCCCCGTAATTTTAGTCTCTAGCGGAGGTGAAGCAGACGGCTGGGGCAGATGTTTGAAGCCTGGGAAGGGGGTAATACCCACGAAGCTTCCCAGGCTGCTAATATCAGCCCCCAGCTGAATACCTAGCCTTTACTAGCTATTAAAATGGGGGACCCCCCAAAAAAATGACGTGGGGTCCCCCCTATTTTAATAGCTAGCAAAGGCTAAGCAGACAGCTGGGGGCTGATATTAATAGCCCAGGAAGGGTGCCATGAATATTGCCCCCCTCCCAGGCTAAAAAAAACAGCCGTCAGCCGCCCCAGAAATGGCGCATCCATAGGATTCGCCAATTCTGGCACTTAGCCTCGCTCTTCCCACTGTCCTGTAGCGGTGGCAGTGGGGTAAAAGGGCTGGGGTTGATGTCAGCTTATAATGCCAGCTGACATTGTGTCACCCCAGGCCTGGATGCCACAAACATTTAAGGCTGTGTCTGAGAGCAGGAGGGAGGTTCTCTGGTCAGGGACCATTAGCATGCAGCACCTCCTGTCCCAGGCCAGTAGGGGGAGCAGGCTGCCCCTATAAAAGCTGGAACTGAGGGCAGGGTTAGATAGACCAGGACCCACTTCTGAAGCATCCAGAAGGGTTCCCAGAAGAGAGGGACAGGTTAGCCGCAGCTGAGGAGTCCAGGAGGCAAAGGAGGAACAGCAAGCCAGGGACAGAGGCGACGAGAGCCGGTCCTGGCAGAGTGAAAACTACACAACCAGACCCTGGGGTCCAAGGCTGTCAGGGTTGCAAGTCCTGCAGCAGATCACCTACCTGCGAGGGATTTCAGGTCCCTTGGCCTAAGAAGCCTGGAGGCTCCGCCACACAGAGGGACCAGTACAGCACGGAGAAGCTACAGGTACCTAAGGCCCGAGTCGCAAGCCATACAGGCGTAGTACACGGCCAGCTCAGGGACGTGGGCTATCACACCACTAAAGGGGGAGATAGTCAGCAAGGGCAGAGAGAGAACGGTAGGCCTACCCACTCACCCTGACCAGTGGAGCTCGCCCGAATGCCCTCAGACACCCAGGTCCATTCCTACCCTGTACTCCTGGTGGGTCAGTGATAATATCTGCAGTAAAAGACCCTGGACTGCATTATTGGACTCTGTGTGATTTTTGCTGCGCCTGCACCATCACCCCCAGCATCCTATTACACTGCCCTGAGGCTACACTCTTCCCGTGGGGAGTTATCCTATCCCTGTGCTGCATACCAACATCAGCCTCAGCGGTCTGCCTTGCAGCGGCGGTCCTCCCTGACCGCAATCCACGGGTGGCGTAGTTGGACTTTCAAAACCTACAAATACACTGCCACAGCATTTGGTCTGACCACCCTGAGCCACGGGACCGGGTTGCCACTACTACTCCCATCATTGCCCTGAAGCCCGGTTCCAAGTGCCCCAGGGCCCAGGGGGCGAGTCAGCTTTGGCGTAGTCGGCAGGATTGTGACCAACCCGCCACAAACGGGTATTGCTTGAATGAAAAAGACTGTACACGTACCTTAAAAAGAGGTTCCCGCCATCCGGAGCCATTTCCTGCCATCTTCAGTCGGTTCCCGCCATCTTCAGCCGTTTTCCCGCCATCGGACGCCATCTTCAGAACGCCACGCGGGAAGAAGAGGGGCGTGGACGTCAAAAACGCGAGAGACTTGAAGCCCCGCCCTACGCACCGACGCTGCGCAAGGTCGTGGAAGGAGAGAGAGCGATGCTGACGTCACCAGGACGCGACGCAAGGTCCTCGTCCGGAGCAGCACCAGCGGAGCCGCGGCCTACAGAAGAGGATCGTCGGAAGGTAGGCCACGCTTAACTAGGGGGGAGAAAGATGACAGACGCGGAGGGGCTTTCTACAACCAGCGGGGCTGCGGCAGCGGTGATGCCGTTCTCTATGCCATATATCCCCGGAGCAGCCTGGCTGCCCCAATACTCAGGGGAATCCCATACCTTAACTGACTTTAAGGAAAGACTGCACAGTTTATTTAAAGTTTATCCCCTGACAGAAGAACAGAAAGTGAGCATTCTGACGGGGCAGCTAACCGGTGCAGCCCAGCGGGAAGTGAAATCATGGTCAGATGAGGAGAAAAGGACTGTAAAGAACATTCTGACCCGGCTGCAGAGTACCTTTGATACCCGTACCTCAGCAGAAATCAAAATGCGGTTCTATGGCTGTAAGCAGCGGGCCCAGGATAGTATCAGAGACTATGCCTTGAACCTGCAAGAAGCCCTGAGAGCTATCAAACAAGCTGACCCTGGTAGCGTGCAGGACACTGATAAACTGTTGACTGACCAGTTCATAGAAGGTCTGCTGTCCAGCGCCCACAGGACTCAACTGCACCTCATGGCCCTACAGAACTCCAATTTGACTTTTGTGCAGTTCAAGGATAGGGCCATCCGGGTGCTCAGAGAACCTGCACCAGGTGGCGCTGTAGCTTCCCGGCGCCCTGCCATCACTTACCACCAGGGGGCCGCGCCCTACCCCGCAGACCTTGTGGGGGCTGATGCACAGGCCCTAAATCCATCCCAGCCTGCAGCCCTGCACCATCAGGTCCAGGAGCTAACAAAGAGTGTGGCTGCATTTGACCAAGACCGTACAGTCGTTGCAGGTGGAACCGTCAAGACCCATCAAGCTGGCTTCCAGTCCGGAGGATGTCCCGTGGCGTTGACAAAGGAGGATCCCGCCGTTCAGAGGGAGGCCCGCCGACCGTTACACTGAGGATGGACAGCCGATTTGCCGCCATTGCAGTCAGCCAGGACACATAGCAAGGTACTGTACTTTAAATGGGTCCGACCTGGGGAAGAGGGCCAACCCCCAGGCATAAGGTCATCAGGCCCGTCTAATTGGCATGATAAGTACGTGGGGGGACGCCCGGTCTTACCCGTAGTGCTGGATGGTATCCACATGAGTGCACTGCTGGACACCGGGTCTCAAGTGACTACCATCCCCTACGTACTTTTCAAGCGGTACTGGAGTGACGCTGACATAACCCGCTACCCAGATGATGACTTAAGCATCATTGCCAGCAATGGCCAACCCGTGCTGCAGGTTCAGAGAGATGACCATCAAGATTGGTAAGGTGGAACTGCCGGCACAGGGAGTGATTATTGTGGACATTGACCGTCGTGAAAGTCACCCTAAAATAACCTTGGGTATTAATGTGATTGAAAACTGTCTTTCAGAAGTAATTATGATTTTGCAGCAGGTGGCGATGAATGCGAGCTCCAGCCAACAGAGGGTCCTCCTGAAAGAGATAAGAGCCCTGATGAGACGGCTACAGGTAGAACTGTCTGGTGGTGAGATCAGTAGCGTGAGGATGAGCGACCCGTTCCCCATTGCCATGCCTCCCAAAAGTGAAATGATGATCTGGTGTCGGACAGCAATCGGGTTGAGAGGCAGAGACTACCAAGCCATGGTAGAACCCGTGTACTCAGTCAGCAGGCCCACCATTTTGACAGCCCTGGGGGTGGTTGATGTCCGTCACGGGAGGGTGCCCGTTCGCATTCTCAACATTGGGGAGAGACCCAGGTACGCTACACCTGCCAAACTGTTTGCTGTTCAGCACAAAGCTATCAGGGCCGTGGAACCGTTGCCTCCATCTCCACAGGCGGAGGGTAATGGCTCCCAGACACAAAAGGAGGACTGGTGCCAGAAAATCCATGTGGGTGCTGACTCCACTCCCCTGCACCAAAAACAAGGAGTCTACCGGGTGGTTCAGGAGTACGAGAGAATTTTTAGTAAGCACCCGCTGGACTTCGGCAGAGTAAGAGGGATAGAACACCATATCCCCACGGGGAGCCACCCACCAATAAAAGAGAGACACAGGCCTGTACCCCCTGCACATTATCATCAGAACGCCAAGGGTATGCTGAGAGAAATGAAAGAAGCTGGGGTCATTAGAGATAGCTGTAGCCCCTGGGCAGCACCCTTAGTTTTGGTAAAAAAGAAAGACGGTACCATGAGAATGTGCGTGGACTATAGACAAATCAATCGTATCACCCATAAAGATGCGTACCCGTTACCTAGGATAGAGGAGTCTTTAGCAGCTCTAAAATCAGCTAATTTCTTCTCTACTTTGGACCTTACTAGCGGATACTGGCAGGTTCCTGTGGCAGAAGCTGACAAAGAGATGACCGCCTTCACCACCCCGATGGGATTGAGCGAGTTCAACTGTATGCCCTTCGGGCTCTGCAACGCACCAAGGACCTTCCAGAGGCTGATGGAATGCTGTCTAGGGCACCGAAACTTCGAGACGGTCCTCCTTTACCTGCACGACGTGATCGTCTATTCGAAGACTTACGAGGACCATCTAAAGCACCTGGCCGAGGTGTTCGAAGCCCTGGCAGGCTATGACCTGAAAGTGAAGCCTTCAAAGTGCCACCTGTTAAAACCAAAGGTCCAATACCTAGGACACGTTGTGAGTGCAGAGGGAGTAGCCCCCGACCCCGACAAAGTCACAGCCATCAAGATCTGGCCAAGCCCCTCTAGCATCAAGGAAGTGAGGCAATTCCTCGGGTTGGTAGGCTACTACCGAAGGTTCATCCCCGGGTTCACAAAGATGGCAGCTCCAATGCAGGACCTCCTGATAGGCCAGTCTAAATCCAGAAGTCACAAGCCACCCTTCAAGTGGGACAAGCCGGAAGAGGAGTCCTTCCGCCAGTTGAAGATGGCCCTTACGGGGGATGAGATCCTGGCCTACCCCGATTATGGCCAGCCTTTTATCCTCCACACAGATGCCAGTAATGTGGGGCTGGGAGCCGTACTGTCACAGAACCAACAGGGCAGAGAAAGGGTGATCGCGTATGCCAGCCGGAAGCTGAGGCCCACTGAAAGAAACCCGGAGAATTACAGCTCCTTCAAGCTAGAATTCTTGGCAGTGGTGTGGGCCATCACAGAGCGGTTTAAGCATTACCTGGCCACCGCAAAGTTCACTGTGTACACGGACAACAACCCGTTGACGCATCTGGACAATGCAAGACTAGGTGCCCTAGAACAGCGGTGGATGGCCCGGCTATCCAATTATGACTTCACAATCAAATACCGGGCAGGCAGAACCAACGCCAATGCTGACGCCCTATCAAGAATGCCCCACCTACCCGAAGGAGAGGAAGACTCAGAAGAGCTGGAGGAAGTAGAGCTCCCTGCGTTCCACCGGTATGGGGTCACTCAGTATTCTCACCGGGTAAGAGACAAAGACTTAACCACCGTCATGTTCAACCCCTTACCCCACCACGGCTGGGCTGCAACGCAAGATAGTGACCCTGCAGTTCGCCTGGTGAAAAACCTGTTAACCCAGGCAGACGCTAGCCCTGGCCCGGACGCTCCAGAGGAAGCCAAGCAGATATGGAAGGAGAAAAGCAGGCTATTCCTCTACGAGGGTAAGCTGTGCAGAAGGCTTGTCAACCACCGGACGCACAAGCTGACCTGGCAGATAGTGGTCCCAAGGCGAGATGCAGGGTGGAAGAAACTGGAGTTCCTACTGAGGGAGCGGTTCTACTGGGTTGGCATGAGAAGGGCCATCGAGAAGTGGAGCAGGGACTGCGGCCCATGTCACCTCAGGAGGAAGGACCGTGCCAGCCAGCAGACACCCTTGAGGCCCATCGTCACCAGGCAGCCTCTTGAGCTGGTAGCTCTGGACCATGTGAAATTGGCTCCAAGCCGGTCGGGCTACGTCTATGCCCTGACAATTGTGGACCATTACTCCCGGTTCCTGGTAGTGGTTCCTGTTAAAGACCTGAAAGCCCAAACAGCGGCCAGAGCCTTCCAGCAACACTTCTGCCGTCCACATGGGTATCCGGAACAGGTCTTGACAGATCAAGGTCCAGCGTTTGAGGCTGAAGTATTCCAGGAGTTCTGCAACCTCTACGGCTGTAGGAAGATTCGGACAACGCCTTACCACCCGCAAACCAACGGGCTGTGTGAGAAAATGAACAATATCGTCATTGATCTCCTCAAGACGTTACACCTGGAAGAACGCAGCCTGTGGCCGGAGAAGCTGCCAGACCTGATTGACTTGTACAACCATATCCCAGTGAATGCTACAAATTGCACCCCGGCTTACCTGATGCGAGCAAGACCAGGTAAGCTGCCGATAGACCTGGAGATGGGAGTCCTGACACCCGAGGACACCTCCCCAGACGCAGACTGGGATACGGAACGGCGGCTACAGTACAAGAAGGTACAGGAGAGTGTGGAGAGGAGTCTGGCTCAAGCGAGAGAAAAGCAAGAGAGGCTCTTCAACCAACACGCCCCTGCTGGTCCCCTGGAACCTGGTGAGCTGGTCCTGAAGTGGAAGAGAAGGCTACACAAGCTGGATGACCAGTGGGAGAGAGACCCGTACACAGTACTGCAGTCCGACCACGACAACCCGAAGGTATGTGTGATTACCAAGGATGGAGGAGAAACCACTAGCACCGTCTCCAGAGACCACCTAAAACGGTGCCCCGAGCAACTACAGAGTCCAAATGAAGATCAAGATGACCTTGAACCCGCAGAGGACAAGGAAGAGATGATCAGCACTGTTCTCGGAGAGTTCCCCCGGACCTGGACTCAAATAAATGGCGTAATAATGGTACCCATCCTACACTTCCTTCAGCCTACCCAGCCGGGGCCTACAGGAGAGCAGGAAGAGCAGGAAGAGCAAGCATCCCCAGAGGCAGAAGAACCCACGCCAGCAGCCCAGGAGAGTCAACCCTCTGCTGACAGTGAGCCTGCCATACCTGCGGCAAGCCAAAGAACCTGCGGACAGCTGCCTGCCCTGCCTATGAACCTAGCTAGTAGCTGTACCCTCAATGATAGTGGGGAAAGCCAGGTTGGTCCACCACCAGACAGTGGGTTAAGGAGGTCAACCAGGAGCACTAGGGGTCAAACACCAGCTCGCTGGAGGATATAAGTACAAGATCTAAATGTACCATGTATATATTTAATATGATTGTTACCTGTAACTAATAGTGTTTTCTCCAGTTTTTCTAGATATATGGACTGACAGGTTATGAACTTTGGATAACCGGAACTACATTGTGAATAGTTGCACTTGGTGCCTTTTGCGAAGACGGCCATGGAAGAAAAACCTGTCTGGCGTGGCCCCGTGTGGTCTAAAGTGGATAGCTTCGCTTTGCAGCCACGCCCAGGGCCAACGCTTGGGGCTTGCTTTGGACAGGTCCCCGCACCGTTTAAGACTTCGCCTTACTGGGTGAAACGGACACCCGGTCACAGACCACACTGTGACCTAAAGAACTCAATATGTGGTGTTGTTTGTTGTTTTCTTCTCTGTTGTGTTTATGTTATAATTTATACCCTGTATTCGTGTTTCTTGTTTAGTCCCAGAGTACTAAGCTTTACTAGGGGGGAATGTGTCACCCCAGGCCTGGATGCCACAAACATTTAAGGCTGTGTCTGAGAGCAGGAGGGAGGTTCTCTGGTCAGGGACCATTAGCATGCAGCACCTCCTGTCCCAGGCCAGAAGGGGGAGCAGGCTGCCCCTATAAAAGCTGGAACTCAGTGCAGGGTTAGAGTGACCAGGACCCACTTCTGAAGCATCCAGAAGGGTTCTCAGAAGAGAGGGACAGGTCAGCCGCAGCTAAGGAGTCCAGGATGCAAAGGAGGAACAGCAAGCCAGGGACAGAGGCGACGAGAGCCGGTCCTGGCAGAGAGAGAACTACACAACCGGACACTGGGGTCCGAGGCTGTCAGGGTTGCAAGTCCTGCAGCAGATCACCTATCTGCGAGGGATTTCAGGTCCCTTGGTCTAAGAAGCCTGGAGGCTCCGCCACACAGAGGGACAGGTACAGCACGGAGAAGCTACAGGTACCTAAGGCCCGAGTCGCAAGCCATACAGGCGTAGTACACGGCCAGCTCAGGGACGTGGGCTATCACACCACTAAAGGGGGAGATAGTCAGCAAGGGCGGAGAGAGAACGGTAGGCCTACCCACTCTCCCTGACCAGTGGAGCTCGCCCGAATGCCCTCAGACACCCAGGTCTATTCCTACCCTGTACTCCTGGTGGGTCAGTGATAATATCTGCAGTAAAAGACCCTGGACTGCATTATTGGACTCTGTGTGATTTCTGTTGCGCCTGCACCATCACCCCCAGTATCCTATTACACTGCCCTGAGGCTACACTCTTCCCGTGGGGAGTTATCCTATCCCTGTGTTGCACATCTACATCAGCCTCAGCGGTCTGCCTTGCAGCGGCGGTCCTCCCTGACAGATGAGCCGAAGTCAAGTCCAATGAACTCAGCTCACCTCATGCATGTCACTGACAGAGTGGGAAAATTCTCCTGCTCTCAGCGCTTCAGCAGGAGAATTCTCTCACGCTCACCGCATGCGCAGGAGAATTCTCCCACGCTGTCAGTGACGTGCATGAGGTGAGCTGAGTTCATTGTCGGCTCATCTGGATGCCGTCACAGCCAGACACTGAGGAGCGCAAGCATACCTGCGCTTCTCAGTCTCTGCGGCATGGCAAGCTGGATGGCAGCTTTCGGCTTCGGTCCAGCCTGTCATCTCGATGTAGCAGAGCTGGAGCTGTCCTGGGAACCATGGAAAGGTAAGGATGATGTTGCTTTATTACTTTACTTTTATTGCAGAAGACATTGGCTTCAGCTGGAATGGGCGATACGGTAAGTATGGTTTAATTTAGAACAATAAAGAATTGCGTGTTTATTTCAATTAAAGGACTTTATCCTGGGTGTTTGTGTTTTTTGTATCTTTGACTATGGGGTTAGTAATGGGGGTGTCTTATAGACGACTCTCCATTACTAACCTGGGCTTGATGTCAGCTGGCATTATAAGCTGACATCAACCCCAGCCCTATTACCCCACTGCCACCGCTACAGGGCAGTGGGAAGAGCGAGGCTAAGTGCCAGAATTGGTGCATCCTATGGATGCGCCATTTCTGGGGTGGCTGACGGCTGGTGTTTCTAGCCTGGGAGGGGGCCAATATTCATGGCACCCTTTCTGGGCTATTAATATCAGCCCCCAGCTGTCTGCCTAGCCTTTGCTAGCTATTAAAATAGGGGGACCCCACGTCATTTTTTTGGGGGGTCCCCCATTTTAATAGCTAGTAAAGGCTAGGTATTCAGCTGGGGGCAGATATTAGTAGCTTGGGAAGCTCCGTGGGTATTACCCCCTTCCCAGGCTTCAAACATCTGCCCCAGCCGTCTACTTAACCTCAGCTAGAGACTAAAATTACGGGGAACCCCACGCCAATTTTTTTTTTAATAAATCCTATATTTTAACACTAAATGACAAGTACAGTAACCAACACTGTCACTGTACTTATTATATATGTGAGTGACATGTTTCTATCTATCTAATCTATGTGTGAAGCTCTATTCTTTCTGTTCTAAATTGTCGGGTACCGGTGTATGCGCTGATGAATTGCCGGCTTTTCATGTTTCACTGTGAGCACTGTTCCCATCGATTTGGGCAACCACCTCCCCCAATACATTCTACATTATTGTTAGTTGTTTTCCTTCATGTAGAATTAACCTGCAAGGAAAGAAAGGGTTTATTTTCATTCCGATATTTGTGTCCCATTGACTTGCATTGGTTTCCGGTATCGGAATCGGCGATATCCGATACTTTTTGAGTATCGGCCCAATCCAATCCGATCCGATATTTCCTGATATCGGAAGGTATCGCTCAACACTATTTATTACATATTTAAGAATTTTTGCTCTATTATTGCTGTGCTTGTGCTCCCTTTCCCTTTCTGTTTTCCCATCCTACTCTTTCCCGCAATGGTACTTAACAATTGAGAGTCAATGTTGTTTCAGCTGTGGTCCTCTATGAGCAAGTTTTAGAAGATTCTGTTGTTTGAAAAGAAGATGCATCTTTATCCTGATTGGTGAACTAGAGCTAATGAAGGGAATATTTCTGCATAAAAGCCCCAGTTTCGCCAAAGTCCGGGGTAGTCCGTGCACAGCAAGTCACCAGTGTCCTGCCAGCCCACCCTCTTTTTGTTGCGATGCCTATTAGTTGGCTAAAGCTGGCAAGACTTGGTCCAGTTTTGATAGTCACAGTTGATTATTTATTTGATTACTGACAGATTAATGTATTCCATGGTTTTTAATATTTATGGACTTATTAATTAAGGTTTTAACCTTTAATAAACATGGTGAGTCTATTCTTTATCCAAACTAACCTAGTCTAGTCTTTTTTTATTAATAGGTTAAAGAGAACCTGTCACCAGGTTTTGGTCACCTAATTTGAAAGCAGCATAATGCAGGAAGAGAGACCCTGATGCCAGCGATGTCACTTTCTGGGCTGCTTGCTGTCGTTTTGATAAAATCACTGTTTTATCAACAGGAAATTATCACTAGTAGACTAGTAAACCTGCTGCTTGTTAGTCCTCCATATTTATGAGCTCTGTATAAATCTGCCCCACACCACTGATTGGCAGCTTTCTGCCTATGCACAGTGTACACAGAAATCTGCCAATCAGTGATGTGGGCGGGGTTATACATGGTTCAGCATTCTGAGCTATGCTAGATCTGCAGCAGAGAAAACAGTGATTTAAAAACTGCAGCAAGCAGGCCAGTAAATGAAATATCCCTGGAATTAGGGTCTCTGCCCCTTCATCATGCTGCTCTCAGATGGGGTAGCAGAAACCTGGTGACAAATTCATTTTTGTTGGGTTTTGTGCCACCATGCTTGTAGTACTGACAATTAGCTGGTAATGTAAAGTGCACGTGACTAGCCCAGGGGGATAAGGGGGAAACTCGGTACCCGGGCCTTTACCCTCTTGGGATGTCATGGCAGTCGGCTCCCGGGCCCGTACCCTGGGGTCACTCTTTAAAAGGGGTTTGTTAACAGTTTTTGTCTCGTGACGCCACCTGTGGTTTCCGGTAATGGGTACCGGCGCTACGTCAGTCCTCTGGAGCAGATGTTAGGGCAGCTGGGTTGGTGCAGCTCTCCACAGGCAGGGCACAGCTCCAGGGCAGTGTAGGTGCAGATGGTGATGCTGGGCGTTGTAGTGCAGGGGCGGTAGCGTGGTATAAATAACTGATAGAAACAGTGGAGTGCAGTCATCCGAGTTTACTCACAGTTCTTTAGGTTCCTCGGGCACACTGTCCAGGTGTCAGCCTCCTGCGTCGCATTGCGTTTGCCACGCAGGGGTTCAGCACTCCCTCAAGTATATCAGAAGCATTTAACAGGACCCCCATTCTTTATGTTCCTTCCTTAGCCGACTTCCCGCACTGGGTCTTCTCCCTCCTGCCCTGCGCCCCGCCACACAAAGTCCCGATCGGGTACTCTGAGATCCCTCTGGGCAACTTGTAGTTCCCGGACCTTACTTGGTGCCCTTCACGGCGGCTTAGGTGCGGTTGTGGCAACTGCACCATGGAAGTGCAGAAGCCTCCGGTTTTCCAGCCGAGACCTGGAGTACTCGGCTAGTCCAGGGACCGGTTCCCTTCTTGCGGTCTGATCCTTCTGACGCCTAGCAGATTCGGGCGTACGGGTGCCGTCCTACACTCACCGTACCCCCTGGGATCCCTTCAGTTACCAGAGCCTTCCTCCCTGACTCCCCTCTCACTACTGGGCCTCTCTTACTAAGCCCCACTCCAGAGCAGAGCTCCTGAAGAGACTCTGCTCCCCTCCTCTTCTCCTCTCTCTCCTTACTCCTCACTGCACTAACTAAGATGGCTTCCCTTTATATATACAGTACAGACCAAAAGTTGGACACACCTTCTCATTTAAAGATTTTTCTCTATTTTCATGACTTTGAAAATTGTACATTCACACTGAAGGCATCAAAACTATGAATTAACACATGTGGAATTATATACTTAACAAAAAAGTGTGAAACAACTGAAAATATGTCTTATATTCTAGGTTCTTCAAAGTAGCCACCTTTTGCTTTGATGACTGCTTTGCACACTCTTGGCATTCTCTTGATGAGCTTCAAGAGGTAGTCACCGGAAATGGTTTTCACTTCACAGGTGTGCCCTGTCAGGTTTAATAAATGGGATTTCTTGCCTTATAAATGGGGTTGGGACCATCAGTTGTGTTGTGCAGAAGTCTGGTGGATACACAGCTGATATTCCTACTGAATAGACTGTTAGAATTTGTATTATGGCAAGAAAAAAGCAGCTAAGTAAAGAAAAACGAGTGGCCATCATTACTTTAAGAAATGAAGGTCAGTCAGTTCGAAAAATTGGGCAAGCTTTGAAAGTGTCCCCAAGTGCAGTTGCAAAAACCATCAAGAGCTACAAAGAAACTGGCTCACATGAGGACCGCCCCAGGAAAAGGAAGACCAAGAGTCACCTCTGCTTCTGAGGATAAGTTTATCCGAGTAATCAGCGTCAGAAATCGCAGGTTAACAGCAGCTTAGATTAGAGACCAGGTCAATGCCACACAGAGTTCTAGCAGCAGACACATCTCTACAACAACTGTTAAGAGGAGACTTTGTGCAGCAGGCCTTCATGGTAAAATAGCTGCTAGGAAACCACTGCTAAGGATAGTCAACAAGCAGAAGAGACTTGTTTGGGCTAAAGAACACAAGGAATGGACATTAGATCAGTGGAAATCTGTGCTTTGGTCTGATGAGTCCAAATTTGAGATCTTTGGTTCCAACCACCGTGTCTTAGTGAGACGCAGAATAGGTGAATGGATGGACTCTACATGCCTGCTTCCCACTGTGAAGCATGGAGGAGGAGATGTGATGGTGTGGGGGTGCTTTGCTGGTGACACTGTGGGGGATTTATTCAAAATTGAAGGCATACTGAACCAGCACGGCTATCACAGCATCTTGCAGCGGCATGCTATTCCATCCGGTTTGCGATTAGTTGGACCATCATTTATTTTTCAACAGGACAATGACCCCAAACACACCTCCAGGCTGTGTAAGGGCTATTTGACCAAGAAGGAGAGTGATAGGGTGCTACGCCAGATGACCTGGCCTCCACAGTCACCAGACCTGAACCCAATCGAGATGGTTTGGGTTGAGCTGGACCGCAGAGTGAAGGCAAAAGGGCCAACAAGTGCTAAGCATCTCTGGGAACTCCTTCAAGATTGTTGGAAGACCATTTCCGGTGACTACCTCTTGAAGCTCATCAAGAGAATGCCAAGAGTGTGCAAAGCAGTCATCAAAGCAAAAGGTGGCTACTTTGAAGAGCCTAGAATATAAGACATATTTTCAGTTGTTTCACACTTTTTTGTTAAGTATATAATTCCACATGTGTTAATTCATAGTTTTGATGCCTTCAGTGTGAATGTACAATTTTCATAGTCAAGAAAATACAGAAAAATCTTTAAATGAGAAGGTGTGTCCAAATTTTTGGTCTGTACTGTATATTCTCTAAGTGCTCCCCTGTCCTGCGTCCTCCACCCACACCCACTACTGGGTTCCCCCTCACTTCTGGTTCCCCCCACTCCAGCCAGTGACAGGGCAGCAAAAGAAGTGCATAATGCCCTTTCCAGCAGGCCCGGAGTAGTGTTGAGTACAGGTGTTGGGGTCCCGGGCAGTACTCCATCCTTACCTGAGAGAAGGAGATACCACACCTCTCGGTCCTGCACTCACCGTACCCCCTGGGATCCCTTCAGTTACCGGAGCCTTCCTTCCTCATTCCTCTCTCACTACTGGGCCTCTCTTACTAGGCCCAACTCCGGAGCAGAGCTCCTGAAGAGACTCTGCTCCCCTCCCTCCTCTTCTCCTCTCTCTCCTTACTACTCACTGCACTAACTAACTAAGATGGCTTCCCTTTATATATATATCAGTGTCCTGCCAACCCACCCTCTTTTTGTTGCGATGCCTATAAGTTGGCTAAAGCTGGCAAGACTTGGTCCATTTTTGATAGTCACAGTTGATTATTTATTTGATTACTGACAGATTAATGTATTCCATGGTTTTTAATATTTATGGACTTATTAATTAATGTTTTAACCTTTAACCCCTTAAGTCCCGGAGCATTTTCCGTTTTTGCATTTTCGTTTTTTGCTCCCCTTGTTCCCAGAGCCATAGCGTTTTTATTTTTTGGTCAATATGGCCATGTGAGGGCTTATTCTTTGCGGGACGAGTTGTACTTTTCAACGACATTACTAGTTTTACCATATCATGTACGGGAAAACGGAAAAAAAAATTCCAATTGCGGTGAAATTGCAAAAAAAGTGCAATACCACAGTTTATTTATTTTTTTTACCACGTTCACTGAATGCTAAAACTGACCTGCCATTCTGATTCTCCAGGTCATTACGAGTTCGTAGACACCAAACATGTATAGGTTCTTTTTTATTTAAGTGGTGAAAAAAATTTCCAAAATTTGGTTAAAAAAATAAATAAAAAAATAGCGCCATTTTCTAAGACCCGTAGCGTCTCCAGTTTTTGGGATCTGGGGCTGGGTGAGGGCTTATTTTTTGCGCACCAAGCTGAAGTTTTTATTGATAACATTTTGGGGTAGATACGATGCTTTGATCGCCCGTTATTGCATTTTATTGCAATGCTGCGGGGACCAAAAAACGTAATTCTGGCGTTTAGAATTTTTCTCTCGTTACGCCTGTTACCGATCGGATTAATTATTTTTTATATTGATAGATCGGGCGATTCTGAACACGTAGATACCAAATATGTCTATGTGGGTTGTTTTTTTTATTATTTTATTTTGAATGAGGCGAAAGGGGGGTGATTTAAACTTTTATATTTTTTTAATTTTTTTTATATTTTTAAAAACTTTTTTTTTTCACTTTTTGCATGCTTCAATAGTCTCCATAGGAGACTAGAAGCAGCAATTAACTGATCACCTCTGCATGCAGCAGAAATGGTCCTGTGCTATGAGCGCCGACCACTAGGTGGCGCTCATAGCGACCAGATCATGACAACCACAGGCGTCTGCTGCAGACCCTGGGTTGTCATGCCCACCCATCGGGGACCCGCGATCACGTGACGGGGTCGCCGGTGGGCGGGGCTTAGGATGCGCTTCCAGGAAGCGCGCGTTAAATGCCGCTGTCGGAGATTGACAGCGGCATTTAACATGTTAACAGCCGCGGGTGGATCGCGATTCCACCCGCGGCTGTTGCGGGCACATGTCAGCTGTAAGAATCAGCTGACATGTGCTCGGTTCAGTGAGGGCTCAGTGCAGCAGCCCTCACTGAACAGGGGGGAGGCCAAATGTGCGTACTAAGACGTCATGCGTTGTTAAGGGGTTAATAAACATGGTGAGTCTATTCTTTATCCAAACTAACCTAGTCTAGTCTTTTTTTATTAATAGGTTAAAGAGAACCTGTCACCAGGTTTTGGTCACCTAATTTGAAAGCAGCATAATGCAGGAAGAGAGACCCTGATGCCAGCGATGTCACTTTCTGGGCTGCTTGCTGTAATTTTGATAAAATCACTGTTTTATCAACAGGAAATTATCACTAGTAGACTAGTAAACCTGCTGCCTGTTAGTCCTCCATATTTATGAGCTCTGTATAAATCTGCCCCACACCACTGATTGGCAGCTTTCTGCCTATGCACAGTGTACACAGAAATCTGCCAATCAGTGATGTGGGTGGGGTTATACATGGTTCAGCATTCTGAGCTATGCTAGATCTGCAGCAGAGAAAACAGTGATTTAAAAACTGCAGCAAGCAGCCCAGTAAATGAAATATCTCTGGAATTAGGGTCTCGGCCCCTTCATCATGCTGATCTCATATGGGGTAGAAGAAACCTGGTGACAAATTCATTTTAAGTTAATTGGTTGTATTTTTGTTGGGTTTTTGTGCCACCATGCTTGTAGTACTGACAATTAGCTGGTAATGTAAAGTACACGTGACTAGTCCATGGGGATATGGGGGAGACTCGGTACCCGGGCCTTTACCCTCTTGGGATGTCACGGCAGTCGGCTCCCGGGCCCGTACCCTGGGGTCACTCTTTAAAAGGGGTTTGTTAACAGTTTTTGTCTCGTGACGCCACCTGTGGTTTCCGGTAATGGGTACCGGCGCTGCGGCAGTCCTCTGGAGCAGATGTTAGGGCAGCTGGGTTGGTGCAGCTCTCCACAGGCAGGGCACAGCTCCAGGGCAGTGTAGGTGCAGATGGTGATGCTGGGCGTTGTAGTGCAGGGGCGGTAGCATGGTAGAAATAACTGACAGAAACAGTGGAGTGCAGTTATCCGATTTTACTCACAGTTGTTTAGGTTCCTCGGTACACTGTCCACGTGTCAGCCTCTCGCGTCGCACTGCATTTGCCAGGCAGGGGTTCAGCACTCCCTCAAGTATATCAGAAGCACTTAACAGGACCCCCTTTCTTTATGTTCCTTCCTTAGTTGACTTCCCGCGCTGGGTATTCTCCCTCCTGCCCTTCGCCCCGCCACACAAAGTCCCGATTGGGTACTCTGAATTCCCTCTGGGCAACTTGAAGTTCCCGGACCTTACTTGGTGCCCTTCACGGCGGCTTAGGTGCGGTTGTGGCAACTGCACCATGGGAGTGCAGAAGCCTCCGGTTTTCCAGCCGAGACCTGGAGTACTCGGCTAGTCCAGGGACCGGTTCTCTTCTTGCAGCCTGATCCCTCTGATGCCTGGCAGATTCGGGCGTAAGGGTGCCGTCCTGCACTCACCGTACCCCCTGGGATCCCTTCAGTTACCGGTGCCTTCCTCCCTGACTCCCCTCTCACTACTGGGCCTCTCTTACTAGGCCCCACTCCAGAGCAGAGCTCCTGAAGAGACTCTGCTCCCCTCCTCTTCTCCTCTCTCTCCTTACTCCTCACTGCACTAACTAACTAAGATGGCTTCCTTTTATATATATATTCTCTAAGTGCTCCCCTGGTCTGCGTCCTCCACCCACACCCACTACTGGGTTCCCCTTCACTTCTGGTTCCCCCCACTCCAGCTAGGGACAGGGCAGCAAAAGAAGTGCATAATGTCCTTACAGCCGGCCTGGAGTAGTGTAGTGTTGAGTGCAGGTGTTGGGGTCCCGGGCAGTACTCCATCCTTACCTGAGAGAAGGAGATGCCACACCTCTGGGTGAGGTGCAGTACCTCTGTGGCGACTGAACCCTCAGGGGCGCCACATTCCCCCCCGACAAAACACAGCACGTCCGTGGGCTGGAACAGAGTAAAACACGGTATATTACAGACATACAATTTTTAGAATGCATTCGCACAGAAGATAACAAACAAACACTTTCTTCCCTTTATGGGGGGCACTTTTTCTTGAACGTTACTGGTAATAACGCGCCCCCGGGGCAATGGGGTACTCGGCATCCGGGCCTATGGATGCTGGTGGGGGATATGTCACAGTGGCTGGCCCGGTCCGTGGCCCAGGGCGGTCAACCAAAAAGGGGATTGGAACTTGGATAGAGATAAAAATAAAATAAATAGTTTGTGACGCCACCTGTGGTACCTGGTAAGGATTACCAGCGCTGCTGCAGACCTCCGGGGGGTGATGGGATGGCAGCTGGGATGTTTCTGCTTCCCACAGGTGGAGCGGGTCCCCGGGGCAGTGTGGAGTTTGATGGTGGTGATGCTGGGACTTGTAGTGCAGGCGGATGGCGTAGCAGGAGTAACTGACAGAGACAGGGGAATCGCTTCAATACCTTTACTGGTGCGGATGTCAGGTACGGTCCAGGGTACTCAGTAGGGTGGGTGCACTTCAGGACTTCTCTCCAGTGAGCGGGTATAAGGCATCCTGGTCTGTGTCTCCCTCTCTGTATGCTCCTGGCCAGCCTGCAACTGGGCCTAGCTTATGTGTCGTGCTGTTCCTTCACCTGTCGCTCGGTAGTAGGACCTTCTGCTGGTAAACACTCTCCCTGGACGCTGGGGCCTTGTGATTCCTGGTCCTGTAATGGGTCTAGCTTCAGGTCTGCCAGGGACTTGTAGTTCTCCTGGAATGCCGGTGATCCCTACTGGGTATAAAAGTACCCTGTAGGCGCAGACCCGGTGTCCGGTTTGTATATCGGGGTGAGCCTATGATGCTCCTCTGCCCCCTACAATTCCTTTCTGCTCTCCTCTTGCCGTCGGCCACACTCGGGGCCCTCAGAACTCAGCAGCAGACGAGTTGCGTCTTCGCTGCTCTCAGCGTCAGCACGCTCTCAGACTCTCTCTCTGTCTGACTCCTTCTGGCTGGCTACCTGGCTCCACCCTCCATATATTTATCCCTAACGGGCTCCCTCTGGTGGTATGAGGTGGAAGGGTGAAGGTGTTTGTATGTAGTGAGGGCCTCTTGTAGAGAAGTCTGTCCATGCACCCTTGGTCCTGTGGTACCTGTTGTAGCAGGGTGCCACATTCCCCCCCTAGCACAATTCAGTACTCCTGGACTGAAGCATTTTCTAACAGGTTAACAACGATAACAACAATCATAACAATTATAATAACATTAATTAAGTTACAGTAAGTCCCGTAACCTGGTGTCCATTTCACCGAATAAAGAACATGAGGGACCCGCCTGAAAACCCTCAACATAGGTCCTGGTCGTGGCTACAGGGCATAAGTGATCCAGGTGCTGGACCACGTCTTCGGCCACGCCAAACGGGTTTTTGTTCTGTGGTCTAATAAGGGGGCACTTTTGATGAGTGCAACTATTTATATGGACAGTTTTTGGCTGCTCACAGTCCTCAGCTTACAAGTCTCTGTATACCCTTACGGGTAACTAAAGGCACATATTTAATTTCAGTTTACACAATAAACAATAACAGTAGCAATACCCACTGGGTAACTATTTACAATTTAGGCACTTCCTGCTTATTCCCTAAACCGGGCAGGGATTTGTCCTTGTGTGCTGCGTGTGGACCTTCGTAGCACTGGAGTGTCACTAGTGTCTGTGCATACCCTTTCTGTTAATCTAGCAGGTGTACGTGCTGGTAGATTATAGAACTGCCTTAATCTCTCTATGGGACTGGCAAGTACACGGTCCACTGGGCCTGCAGGCTCTGCTTCAACTGGTGCTTCTCTTCTTTCTGGGGACTCTTCCTGTTCCTGAGCAGGCTCTTCCGGGACACTTACAGGTTCTTCTGGTTGTTGATAGAAGTGTATCACCGGTACTATAACTGCTCCATCCAGTTGAGGCCAGTCTGCAGGGAAATCTCCTAGAACTGTGTGAAGCACCTCTTCCTTGGGTTCTTCTGGTGCTATAGGAGGTACTTCTTGCTCTGTTGTCTTCAGTAGACCTGGGCACACTTTCAGATGGTCTCTTGAGACTGTTGCAGTTGTTTTACCTCCATCTTTGCTAATCAGGCAGGTTTTACTGTTGTCAAACTTGGAGTTCAACACTGTGTAGGGCTCTCTTTCCCACTGGTCATCGAGCTTGTGACTTCTTCTCTTCCGCTTTAGCACTATCTCTCCAGGTGCCAAGGGTTCTGCTGGTGCAAGTTTATTGTACTGTTCTTCTTGTTTTTCTCTTACTCTCCTGTACTGCTCTTGCCAATTTGTATCCCAGTCTTCAGTGGACATATCTGCTTCTGGTTCTACCACTCCGAGTTCCAAGTCCATGGGCAACTTTCCGGGTCTTGCTCTCATGAGGTACGCTGGAGTACAATTAGTAGAACTCACAGGTATGTGATTGTACAGATCTACCAGGTCAGGTAGTTTGTCTGGCCACTGATTTCTTTCTTCCAAGGGTAAGGTTTTCAGCAGGTCTATAACGATGTTGTTCATTTTCTCACACAACCCATTGGTCTGAGGGTGATACGGCGTAGTCCGGATCTTTTTGCATCCGTACAGGTGGCAGAACTCTTTAAACAGCTCGGCTTCAAAGGCAGGGCCTTGATCCATCAGCACTTTGTCCGGGTATCCATGGGGCCTGCAGAAGTATGCTTGGAACGTTCTTGCTGCAGTTTCTGCTGTCATATCCTTGACAAGGGCTACCACCAGGAACCGGGAATAATGATCCACCATGGTCAGTGCATAGGAGTAGCCTGACCTGCTGGGTGACAGCTTGACGTGATCCAGAGCGACGATCTCCAGGGGCTGGGTTGTCTTGATGGACTGCAAGGGTGCTTTCTGACTGCCGTAGTCTTTTCTTCTGAGGCTACAGGGCACACAATTCCGGCACCACCTGTCTATGGAGCTCCGCATTCCAACCCAGTAGAACCGGTCCTTCAGCAGGGTTTCCAGCTTCTTCCAGCCAAAGTGACCTGCTTGATCGTGGCAGGTCTCCAACACCATCTGGATATCCGTTCTGGGTACAACAATCTGCCACACCATTTCATGGGTCTTGGGGTTGACATATTTTCTGCACAGCTTCTCTCTATAGATGAACAGCGGGCTTCTCTCATTCCACAGTTGCTTGGCTTGTGGAGGAGCATCCTTCTCCAGGTGAGAACCTTCCTGGGTGATCAGTCTTTTGATAAGGCTGACAACCGGATCACTGTCCTGGGTCTCCTTCCAACTGTGGTGGGGTAGAGGATTCAGCGTCCTTCCCTGACGTCTTCTGGTGACGTGTTGCTTTTGGACCACTCTGCTTCGGTGGAAAGCAGGTAATTCAACTTCCTCAAAATCATCCACTTCATCCTCGGTGTCAGACTGGTGGGGCATCCTTGACAGGGCATCAGCATTGGTGTTCTTGTGACCTGCCCGGTACTTGATGGTGAACTGTTAATTTGACAGTCTGGCCACCCAACTCTGTTCCATGGCTCCCAACCTGGCTGTCTCCAGGTGTGTCAAGGGATTGTTGTCAGTAAAAGCTATAAACTTAGTTGATGCAAGGTAATGCTTGAACCTTTCGGTGATAGCCCAGACCAAGGCCAGGAACTCCAGCTTGAAGGAGCTGTAATTCTCCGGGTTCCTCTCAGTAGGGCGTAGCTTCCTGCTGGCATACGCAATTACCTTCTCTCTTCCATTCTGCTTCTGGGACAACACAGCTCCTAGTCCCTCATTGCTGGCGTCGGTGTACAGCAGGAAAGGCTGGCTGTAATCAGGGTAAGCCAGGATTTCTTCACCAGTCAGGATTTCCTTCATTACTGCAAAGGATTTGGCCTGTTCTTTGCCCCACTGGAATGGGGGACTCTTTCCTCTTTTGGACTGTCCTACGAGGAGGTCTTGTAGAGGTGCTACCTTTTTGGCATAGTCCTTTATGAACCTCCTGTAGTACCCGACCAGTCCCAGGAATTGCCGTACTTCTTTGATGCTTCTCGGTTCAGGCCACTTCTGGATGGCAGTAACTTTCTCCGGGTCTGGTGCTACTCCCTCTGAGCTGACTATGTGCCCCAGGTACTGAACCTTCTGTTGAGCAAGTGGCATTTAGAAGACTTTAGTTTCATCCCATACCGGGACTATGATTCAAATACCTCCGCCAGGTGCTTCAGATGGTCCTCATACGTCCTCGAGTACACGATAACGTCATCCAGGTACAGCAGCACTGTCTCGAAGTTCCGATGTCCCAAGCAACACTCCATCAGCCTCTGGAACGTTCCAGTGCATTGCAGAGTCCAAACGGCATACTGTTGAACTCGACACAGTCCCATCGGGGTGGTGAAGGCCGTGTTCTCCCGGTCTTCCTGAGCAACAGAGATTTGCCAGTACCCGCTAGTGAGATCCAGTGTAGAGAAGTAATTGGCAGATTTTAGTGCAGCCAGGGATTCCTCTATACGGGGCAAAGGGTATGCATCTTTATGTGTTATGCGATTAATCTGTCTATAATCTACACACATCCTCATGCTACCGTCCTTTTTCCTGACCAGGACCAGGGGAGCTGCCCAAGGGCTACAGCTATCCCTTACTACCCCTGCCTTTTTCATGTCATGTAACATTTCCTTGGCTTTCTGATAATGTGCTGGCGGTATGGGTCGGTAACGCTCCTTAATGGGTGGATGGTTACCGGTGGGTATGTGGTGTTGTACCCCTTTAACCCTTCCAAAGCCAAGTGGGTGTTTACTAAACACTTGTTCATATTCCTGAACCACTCTGTGAACACCGTGTTTCTGATGGACAGGAGTGGCGTCAGTCCCAACATGGAGCTGTTGACACCAATCCTCCAGCTGAGCTTCGGAGTCATTGTCCTCCACTGTATCTGGTGGGGTCAAGGATTCCACTGTGTGTATGGCATCATTATTCACAGTATACAATCTAGCAACAGTGGCATACCTTGGCAATTTGATTTCCTCCTCCCCACAATTTAGGAGTCGTACGGGCACCCTCCCGTTGCGTACGCCAACTACCCCTCTAGCAGTTAGGAGTGTAGGTCTTTGCTCTGAGCTAATGGGCTCCACTACCGCCTGGTAGTTCTGTCCCTCGAGACCTATTGCTGCCCTACACCAAATCAGCATTTCACTCATCGAGGGAATCACAATGAGTATCGGGTCTGTCACCCATACATTACCAATCTCACCACCTGTTAGTTTTACCTGTTGCTGGTACAGGAGGGCTCGAATCTCTCTCTGGAGCACCTTCCTCTGCCCTGGTTTGGCCGTGTCAGCAATTTGTTGGAGCAAAAACACCACTTCTCCCAAACAGTTACCAACAATATTTGTACCAAGTATCATATACAAGTCTGTATCACCAGGGTTAGATTCCACTACAATCAGTCCTTGGTCCTTTAGTTCTGCTCTCCCCACCTTCACGGTCGCGTCCTTAACCCCTACTAGGTTAAGAGGAAGGCCGCTAGAGGCATACACAGAGAGGTTCGGGGTTGGCGGGTGGAGTTCATCTATGGACCAGTACCTTTTGTAGAGGACATCAGGTATGATGGTTACCTGTGAGCCGGTGTCTAGTAACGCAGGTGTTGCTATGCCGTCCAGCACGATGGACAGGAAAGGCCTTCCTCCTACGAACCGATGGTACCAGCTTGATGGGCCTGGTTGATTTACTCCTGGGTTTCGGCCCTCGGCCCCAGGGTTTGCCCGTTTAAAGGACAGCTCCGCGCTGTGTGGCCTGCCTTGTGGCAGCGGTAGCAAATGAAGTCTCCTGGAGGGCGACGTTGGTCGTTGGTCCTCCCACGGGGTGGCGTTGTCCTCCTCCGGGGTGACGTTGTCCTCCTACGGGGTGGCATGGTCCTCTTTCTTCTCCTCATCCAGGGGACATCCTCAGGGCTGTCGGCGAGTAGCATCCTTCCTTCCGGATCGGGCTCCGTCTGTAGCTGCAGGATGCTCAGGACAGTGGCCAGGGTTTTACTTAGCTGGTGCACTTCAGAGCGCAGGCTGTCCAGCTCGCTAGGGGGCACTGTTTCAGCCGTCAATGAAGGAGCAGTGGGAGCTGCGGGCACTGGGGTGGCCCCACCCTGGTAACACTGGATAGCAGTCCCTGATGTTTCCAGGTGCTGTAGACCCTTAATAGCCATGTCCATCAGGGTGTCAAAGGTGGCGTCTGGATGATCTAAAGCCCACCACCGTACAGTTGTGCTCTCCTCCTGGGACCTCAACCCCCGGATGAACTGTACCGTCAGCATTTTATTCTCATCTTGTATGCTGGCTTGACTAACCTGTTTCAGGGCCCGCAGGGCTTCCTGTAAGCGCCAGGCATAGTCCCGGATACTGTCCTCAGGTTTCTGGGTACAGTGGTAGAACCTCATCCGGAGATCTGGCTCAGTGCGGTTTCCAAAGACAGTTTGCAGTCTCTTTAAGATGATGGATACTGATTCCTGGTCTGCGGCTGGCCAGGTTTCAACTTCCCGCTCTGCGGCACCAGTCAATTGTCCCAGCACAACAGCGGCTCTTTAGCTTACCAGTCATAGAATACATGTCCAGTACACCGTATATTTTCCTTTTGAACCCAGACAGGGTGTCTGGTTTGCCATCATACTGGGGAAGCCATTTCGCTCCAGGGATATACAGCAGGGCCATGGGTATCAGCGGAGTCACGACCCCTGCTGGTGCGGCGGCCGCTCCGGCCTGTGCAGCGCCGGGTACAAGTTGGGCATCAGGAGCGGTAACCGGTGCTCAGGTGGCTTGCTGGTCGTCGGCCATGGTTGCGCCCCCCTAGTAAACCGTAGCCTACCTTCTTTACTTGGATCAGGTAGGCCGCAGCTCCACAGGCGACGGTCTTCTTCCAGGACCTTGCGTCTCCCTCGCGGCTGACGTCATAGCGTGCACTTGACAACGGTCTTCTTCTAGGACCTGACGCTTCCTGGTTCGGCGTCAAGGTGCGAGGCGGGGCCAGGGCTTGGCGCGCTTCCAGCGGTTACGCCTCTCCAATTCTCGCAGTTACGCCCCTTTTCTTCCCGTGCGGCGACAGGAAAATGGCGGATAATGGCGGGAAACCTCGGGAATGGCGGGAAATCTTCACCACAGTAAGTGTTACAGTCTTTTAAGGCGCACAGTACCTGGTGGCAACGGGCACGGAATCCTGTTCGTGACGCCAGAAGTTGACGCGCCCCCGGAACAATGGGGTACTCGGCATCCGGGCCTATGGATGCTGGTGGGGGATATGTCACAGTGGTTGGCCCGGTCCGTGGCCCAGGGCGGTCAACCAAAAAGGGGATTGGAACTTGGATAGAGATAAAAATAAAATAAATAGTTTGTGACGCCACCTGTGGTACCTGGTAAGGATTACCAGCGCTGCTGCAGACCTCCAGGGGGTGATGGGATGGAACAGGCCCCCGGGGCAGTGTGGAGTTTGATGGTGGTGATGCTGGGACTTGTAGTGCAGGCGGATGGCGCAGCAGGAGTAACTGACAGAGACAAGGGATTCGCTTCAATACCTTTACTGGTGCGGATGTCAGGTACGGTCCAGGGTACTCAGTAGGGTGGGTGCATTTCAGGACTTCTCCCCAGTGAGCGGGTATAAGGCCTCCTGGTCCGTGTCTGCCTCTCTGTATGCTCCTGGCCAGCCTGCAACTGGGCCTAGCTTATGTGTCGTGCTGTTCCTTCACCTGTCGCTCGGTAGTAGTACCTTTTGCTGGTAACCACTCTCCCTGGATGCTGGGGCCTTGTGGTTCCTGGTCCTGTAATGGGTCTAGCTTCAGGTCTGCCAGGGACTTGTAGTTCTCCTGGAATGCCGGTGATCCCTACTGGGTATAAAAGGACCTTGTAGGCGCGGACCCGGTGTCCGATTTGTATATCGGGGTGAGCCTATGATGCTCCTCTGCCCCCTACAACTCCTCTCTCCTCTCCTCTTGCCATCGGCAACACTCGGGGCCCTCAGAACCCAGCAGCAGATGAGCTGCGTCTTCGCTGCTCTCAGCGTCAGCACGCTCTCAGACTCTCTCTCTGTCTGACTCCTTCTGGCTGGCTGCCTGGCTCCACCCTCCATATATATATATCCCTAACGGGATCCCTCTGGTGGTATGAGGTGGAAGCGTGGAGGTGTTTGTATGTAGTGAGGGCCTCTTGTGGAGAAGTCCGTCCATGCACCCTTGGTCCTGTGGTACCTGTTGTAGCAGGGTGCCACAGTTACATTTATCAAAAACATTATAAAACTTTTTAAATAACATTTTCCTATTCACTTATAAAACATTCTTCTCAAAGTTACAGTGAGTCCCATAACCAGGTGTCCATCTCACTGGTGAAGGTGCAATTTGAGCAGCATGAGGGACCCGTCTGAAAACCCTCAACGTAGGCCCTGGGCATGGCTACAGGGCATAAGTGATCCAGGTGTTGGACCACGTCTTCGGCCACGCCAAACGAGTTTTTGTTCAGTGGTCTTTTAATATAAAAGCAATAGGGGGCACTTTAATAAGTGCAACTATGTACAACGGAAAGTTTTTCGGTTATTCACCGTCCATAACCTACAGTCTTTATACCCTCACGGGTAACTATAGGCACACATTATTTTCAGTTCACACAAAAACAAACAAATTTTCTCTACTGTACCCTTACGGGTAACTATTGTACAATGTCCAGTCCCACCTATTGTTACTTAGTAGTGGTGTCCTCGCCTGGGGGGGGGTACTCCTGGTTTTTGCCGACTGACCCAGCCGGGTCATCAGCCTCAGGCTGCAGGGGCATGTCCTCTTCCTTCTCGACCATACGATGTACTTGGAAGGCATACCACCCGCGTTCCCCGTGGTGTCTGGTGTAAGTGACACGGTCACCGGGATACAGGCTTCTGTTGGGATGGCCATGAGTATCACTGGAGTCACGACCCCTGCTGGTGGGGCGGCCGCTCCGGCCTGAGCAGCGCCGGGCGCGAGTTGAGTATCGGGAGTGTTAACCGGTGCTCCGGTGTCTTGCTGGTCATCGGCCATGGCTGCGCCCCCCTAGTAAACCGTAGCCTACCTTCTTTGCGTTTATCAGGAAGGCCGCAGCTCCGCAGATCACGGTCTCCTTCCAGGACCTGACGCTTCCTGTTGCGGCGTCAGAGCGCGAGGCGGGGCTTGGGCGTCGCGTGCTACCAACGGTCATGCCTCTCTGGTTCCCGCGGTTACACCCCTCTTCTTCCCACGCGGCGACGCGGTAATGGCGGCGATGTTCACCACAGTACAAACACAGTTCAAATACGGCACACAGTACCCGGTGGCAATGGGCACGAAATCCTGTTCGTGATGC
The DNA here is from genome assembly GCF_046119375.1 of Phyllobates terribilis. NCBI lineage: Eukaryota > Metazoa > Chordata > Amphibia > Anura > Dendrobatidae > Phyllobates > Phyllobates terribilis. Next base: position 800,201,879 of record NW_027362763.1, on the reverse strand, counting down.
CAGGAAGAGATGACTAGCCCAGGGGGATATGGGGGAGACTCGGTACCCGGGCCTTTACCCTCTTGGGATGTCACGGTAGTCGGCTCCCGGGCCCGTACCCTGGGGGTCACTCTTTAAAAGGGGTTTGTTAACAGTTTTTGTCTCGTGACGACACCTGTGGTTTCCGGTAATGGGTACCGGCGCTGCGGCAGTCCTGTAGAGCAGATGTTAGGGCAGCTGGGTTGGTGCGGCTCTCCACAGGCAGGGCACAGCTCCAGGGCAGTGTAGGTGCAGATGGTGATGCTGGGCGTTGTAGTGCAGGGGCGGTAGCATGGTAGAAATAACTGACAGAAACAGTGGATTGCAGTCATCCGAGTTTACTCACAGTTCTTTAGGTTCCTCGGGTACACTGTACATGTGTCACCCCCCCGCGTCGCACTGTGTTTGCCAGGCAGGGGTTCAGCACTCCCTCACGTATATCAGAAGCACTTAACAGGACCCCCATTCTTTATGTTCCTTCCTTAGCCGACTTCCCACACTGGGTCTTCTCCCTCCTGCCCTGCGCCCCGCCACACAAAAGTCCCGATCGGGTACTCTGAGATCCCTCTGGGCAACTTGTAGTTCCCGGACCTTACTTGGTGCCCTTCACGGCGGCTTAGGTGCGGTTGTGGCAACAGCACCATGGAAGTGCAGAAGCCTCCGGTTTTCCAGCCGAGACCTGGAGTACTCGGCTAGTCCAGGGATCGGTTCCCTTCTTGCGGTCAGATCCCTCTGACGCCTGGCAGATTCGGGCGTACGGGTGCCGTCCTACACTCACCGCACCCCCTGGGATCCCTTCAGTTACCAGAGCCTTCCTTCCTGACTCCCCTCTCACTACTGGGCCTCTCTTACTAGGCCCCACTCCGGAGCAGAGCTCCTGAAGAGACTCTGCTCCTCTCCTCTTCTCCTCTCTCTCCTTATTGCTCACAACACTAACTAACTAAGATGGCTTCCCTTTATATATACAGTACAGACCAAAAGTTTGGACACACCTTCTCATTTAAAGATTTTTCTGTATTTTCTTGACTATGAAAATTGTACATTCACACTGAAGGCATCAAAACTATGAATTAACACATGTGGAATTATATACTTAACAAAAAAGTGTGAAACAACTGAAAATATGTCTTATATTCTAGGTTCTTCAAAGTAGCCACCTTTTGCTTTGATGACTGCTTTGCACACTCTTGGCATTCTCTTGATGAGCTTCAAGAGGTAGTCACCGGAAATGGTCTTCCAACAATCTTGAAGGAGTTCCCAGAGATGCTTAGCACTAAGTCCATGGTTTTTAATATTTATGGACTTATTAATTAATGTTTTAACCTTTAATAAACATGGTGAGTCTATTCTTTATCCAAACTAACCTAGTCTAGTCTTTTTTTATTAATAGGTTAAAGAGAACCTGTCACCAGGTTTTGGTCACCTAATTTGAAAGCAGCATAATGCAGGAAGAGAGACCCTGATGCCAGCGATGTCACTTTCTGGGCTGCTTGCTGTCGTTTTGATAAAATCACTGTTTTATCAACAGGAAATTATCCCTAGTAGACTAGTAAACCTGCTGCCTGTTAGTCCTCCATATTTATGAGCTCTGTATAAATCTGCCCCCCACCACTGATTGGCAGCTTTCTGCCTATGCACAGTGTACACGGAAATCTGCCAATCAGTGATGTGGGCGGGGTTATACATGGTTCAGCATTCAGAGCTATGCTAGATCTGCAGCAGAGAAAACAGTGATTTAAAAACTGAAGCAAGCAGCCCAGTAAATGAAATATCTCTGGAATTAGGGTCTCTGCCCTTCATCATGCTGCTCTCAGATGGGGTAGAACAAACCTGGTGACAAATTCATTTTAAGTTAATTGGTTGTATTTTTGTTGGGTTTTGTGCCACCATGCTTGTAGTACTGACAATTAGCTGGTAATATAAAGTGCAGGTACCACCAAGTTCCATCAGGAGATGACAGAAGACAACTGCTTATATTACAATGTGCTACATGACAGCAGGATGCTGATTTTGCTTGTATTATTTGGACATTAAGGTTGGGTGGGTGCAACCTAAATAAAGAGTGCCAGCCAAAAATGCACAGTTACAATATGTCAACAAGAAAGAAACAAAGGAGCCAAGGAAATAATAGGATATCTTTATTGTGAACTCTATCAAGAGAAAAGCAGAATAAATCCACAGATTAGAAAAATCAAAAAAAGCACAGCGATGTGTGCAAAATGGCCAATCCATGTCCCAAGTCATGGACATAAGGACAATCCACCCCATACTGAAAATACGGGTTCCCAGGAAAGAGACAAGAATAGTAAAAAATACTCAATAAGTACAAAAAACTCTTATATCAATGTAACAGAGGCAATATAGCACGAAAAGAGAATTACTAAGCATTGCAGAAAATGGCCAGCAATACAGTGCCTTGAAAAAGTATTCAGACCCCATGAACTTTTCCACATTTTTTCATGTTGCACCCACAAACCTAAATGTATTATATTCGGATTTTATTTGATATTAACACTAAGTAGCAAGTATTTGTGAAGTGTAAAGGAAATGATACATGGGTCTCAAAATATTTTAAAAATAATATCTCTAGTAACTGTGATATATGAGAAATAGGATTATAACATAAAAGATAAAAGTAATGATTTTTTAAATATATGGAAACCCTAGAATTACATTGGTAATGGGAGGAGCTGGTATTTTATAGTATGTTAAGTCTTTTAATGAATGCTTGGCATATTATTATATCTCTTGTATGTGGATAAAAAAAATGTATTATGAAATAAAAAAAACAGAACTAAAAGCCGCCATAAAGTTCTCTGCCGTTCCTCTGGATTCTAAACTGCCACCCATGATGCCCACATCAGTGTATAGGGCAGAGCAGGGCCATGAGCCGCTGCCTGGCTGGTGCCACCGTCACCTCTGACCTCAGCTGCACACGACCAACTGCCGTTTACTTTCATCTGTCGGCTGAAGCGATCGGACTGAAGTCTACAGACAGGAAGATATTTTTTAAGAATGGCGTCTACTGGACACGGACAAGAGAGCGAGGAGAAGAATAGAGAAGCAAAGAGGAAGAGAGAAGAGGATAGTGATACCCCTGGATTAAATAAGATCATGAAGAAGAGGGGAAAGGCCAAAGACCATGGATTGGAGGATGAAGAGCCAACACCTGGTTGCAGCAGAGACCCCGGAACATCCAGCCCCTACCCCAGCCTTAACATGAGCAACTTTACCATCCATGATATCTTGGGTAGGGGCAGCTTTGGCAAAGTAAGTTTTTATATATATTTCTTTACCCATATTTGCTATTTTATCTCCATTCGTTATCTTCTGTAGGTTTTCGTTATCTTCTGTAGGTTTTCTTCCCTACAGCGGCTACAAATATATGTTTTTCTGAATATCATTTCTTGTCATGTGTGGCCGTTGAGGGACGTAAGATGCTGCGCTTCCAGCCTATTGGGATATGTGTATAGGGCTAGGGCTACACTTCCTTGTGACTGCCCTCTGCAGAGATCTTGACACCTTGACTTGGGGTCTGTTATGCTGATGCGCGCGATCACACAGCTATCCCACACACTGACATGCTGATCTGCACAACCCAGTGTGTCGTATGATGCTTCGAGCATCCCGCCCACAGGTACTGACAGGACTCACAGTTGGGGTGCCCGTAAGGACGTATTCGTACACGCCTACATAGGGCCCGATCTCGCACATGCGCGAGGTCCAGATGCCCTGTAGGCTTGATCCAGAAACACTCTCTCTCCTCCGCTGTCACGTGGCCAACCTCGGAGCGCATGCGCCGGAGCAATATGGCAACCATATCGAACGGAGCTCACTACAGCCGGGACAAATCTGGGTAATTACACTTCGGGACATAAATATAAGACTGGGACAGCTGCCTAAACACCCCACCTTTCCCCTGATCAAGCCACAGTGGTAGCGGCGATACACCTTTAGCCTACAGGTCTTATTTAAGGAGCCTATAAGGCTGGTATTGGGGGAATCATCTCCCTCCTATCTCCTGTTGGTAAATTGTGCATTTTGTCTATGATGAATACCGATAGCACTTTTTCTATTAAAGAAAAAGAAAAAGCTTTTGACTAAATATTGCTTGCACTAACTATCAGTGCCTTAAATAGGAGAGGTGCTCATTTATTTATTTATCTGGACCTATGTGGGTTTACACAAATATATTGGGTGTGTTTATTGGTGGTGCATACATTGTCTTGAGGTCTTGACCACTATTATATTTCAATGTGGTACACTGTTGGATTTAAGCTTTGTGCTTTTTAAATGTTTTTAATTTTTGCATGTCTGTCCGGTCTTGATGAATAATAAAATCATGTTGGTATATATTTAGTGCTCCCTGTCTTTCCATACATACCTTCTTTCCTTGTTGTGCGTTAGAAGGATTAAACTGAGCAACCCCTAAAGCCGGCTCAAATGGATACCGAAATAAAAAAGCAACTGACACTTAAAATAATTGGAGGAAAAGTGAGGTAGTGATAATCAGTGGCGACCGATCATTCAGTTTACCACCGATAGCAGCTTGAACTGTTTTACATAAATCTCAGTGGTTTTTGTTTAGAATTATATACCTATGGTCAGCTGTATACACTAATAACGGGTGTATTTTTCCACTTGCTGCTTTTAGTTTTATTTTATCTCCTACTTTTGCGTGAGCGAGGGTACATTATTACTATATAGATTATTTCACATATTGTTTCATCTGATCATCATAGTTAGATGTAGTGCTGCTATAAATGGGTTTCCTGATTCATCGAAAGGCTGAGTGGGGGGACATGGTTTATTTTCATGTCATGGTTTACGGTATATATGCTGCTATCAGGATACAATATATACTTTGACCTCCATGTTTCAGTAAACTTTAAATCAGCTGCACATTGATATAAAACCAATAGTGACCAAACCAGCTCAATGTGCCAACCAGTGTATGTTCTATTTGTTCCCATATGGTGATGTTGGAATACCCCTTTAAGACCTCTCCATAGAGCAGTCATTGGGTAGACAGTGCATTATGCAGATAGCTTAGCTTTGCTCTGCTATAAGGTCCAGGTTACTAGCAGACTCACAAACCACTCAGTCCATGTGTTTCTTATGCAGTAGATAGCCCAGCTGTTTTCCACCTCCCATGCACATTTTCTAAGCATTCCCTATTTCTTTCCTTAGGTGGTCCTGACATCAATCCCCAGCCGAAAGATCTATATGGCTGTAAAGATGGTCAAGAAAAAGAAGGTCAATGAAAACATCATTATGAGAGAGCGGCGGATACTCCTGGCCGCCAGAGACTGCCCATTTCTTTGTCACTTCTATGCCGCACAGCAGTCTCGTAAGCGCGCGTATTTCATTACGGAGTATCTGTCCGGTGGCAGCCTCGAGGCTTTGATTGAGATGTGCGGCTACTTGAACATCGACAACGTAAGGTGAGAAAGAGGAAACTATACCAAAAAGAGAGAAGAGGGGTGGAAATAAAAGCGAGGTTGGGATGTAGCTGGGAGAGGGCTGGCAGGACATGTAACCCAGGTGGGAAGAAGGTGCCAGCGATGACATTGATACTACACTCTGTTCTCTCCATCAGATTCTACACAGCAGAGATTGTATGTGGCCTCCAGTTCCTCCATGGACACAACATCGTCCACCGGTAAGCAGAACGTTCCTCCCTCTCTGTTTCCTTTACAGTCTATAAATATTGCCCCCCACTTTCCAGGGCCCCTGTCTGTCTATTCTACCTGATCTTGCAGTGACCCATTTTCTATATCCTGTATCACTGGGCAGATTTCTTATTCTATTGTCTTATTTCATTGCAGAGATATTAAGCCAGAAAACATCATGTTGGATGCAGATGGCCACATCCGTATAATCGACCTGGGGCTCGCCCAAGATGGCGTCACCTCCTCCAATAACATCACTGGAGTGACGGGCACTTTCCATTTCATGGCCCCTGAGGTGCTTCGCGAAAAAGGATATGGCACAGCAGTGGATTGGTGGAGCCTGGGGATTGTGGTATCCGAGATGGCTACTGGACGCTCCCCATTTTACACCGGCTCCAACAGCAAAATGGCTCACAGAGCTATGACCAAAGGAAAGCCTGAAATTCCATCTTGGCTTGATGCTGACTTGAAAGATCTCATCAAGAAGCTGCTGTGCAAAAATCCTCAGAAGCGATTGGGTGTGTGCGGGAACATCAGAGAGCATCCATTCTTTACCACCATCGGCTGGGAGGATCTGGAGAAAAGGAGAGCACAGCCACCATTCATACCATTCAGGCCAGTTCTGGAGAACCATCTTATGCAGTGGCCGGAGGAAAAGAAAGCCTTTAACCCCGTGGCCGGCTTTAATTACGTGTCACCAAGCTGGGCCCGGTAAGATAATTCTTCTCTAAAGATAAATCCCATCAAATGCTCTTCTCACCTTGTGGCCATTATCACCATCCTTGTCTTCTCCCACTGTTTCTGCCAATGACCATGTCTTTGTTATTCTTAGGTGGATGAGAATATCTGGCTTGTGAAAGAATCCAAGACCATCTGGTGAGTTACCGCTGTACACACAGGACACTTATCATTATATTTGTACATTATATCTGATGTTACACAGGGGAATGGTTCATTATAATGACCATTCCTCTAAGATAACAGAAGATCCAGGAGATATAAGTTGTTGAAATGTCTTTCTCTTATGTCTTGCAGGATAGCCCGTGCCAACTGCTCAGAACTTCTTGCCTCCTGACCCGTACCTCGTCTCTGCTGCTGTTTGTCACCTCGGCTGCCTGAAAACATCATCTCTCTCTATAACATCTTCATACTGGACCATTGCCATCGTGTCGCTGCACCAGGCCCTTGACTTGGCATCCTCCAATTCTGGGCTGGCATTTGCCATCACTCCAGCCCGAAGATCTTCTGTGCCTCTGGGAGTGGCCTGTGCTTAGTGTCCATCTGGTGAGTTCAGGAACAGTAGTGTAATATAGGCTATTATCCCTGAACTCACCTAAGCACAGGCGTGGTAAGTATTTCACATCCACATCACTCACACTACATGATAGTTATAGATCCCACACTACATGATAGTTATAGGCCCCACACTACATGATAGTTATAGACCCCACACTACATGACAGTTATAGGCCCCACACTACACGATAGTTCTAGGTCCCCACTACATGATAGGTATAGGCACCCGCACAGACAGACATAGCACGTAGATAGAGATTTCGGCTTTTGATCCTGGGATTTAATCTGATCGCCACATTTGGGGTCAGGAAGGAATTTTTCCCCCTAATATGAGGATAATTGGCCCATTCCTCATGGGGGGGGTTTTCGCCTTCCTCTGGATCTACACGGCCTTAAATAGGTTTAGTAATATATCAATAAGTAAGAATCACACAAAAGTAGTGCAAAAAAAAAGTTTTAAATGACACAAAAAAAAAATTTTTTAGTCTAAATATATAACAATTACCGGTAATTAAAATATTTATAAGAAAAATCTCACTTTCACTACTTACAGGTTAGGTATGAGCCTTTGATCCTGGGATTTATCACGATCGCCATATGTGGGGTCAGGAAGGAATTTTTCCCCCGTGATGAGAACAATTGGCACATTTCTCACATGGGGTTTTCGCCTTCCTCTGGATCAACACGGCCTACAAATAGGTCTAGTAAAATAAAATAAATAAGTAGGTTCTCATATTTATAATGAAAAAATCTATGAAAAAAAAAATATATTTTTTGGCTTAAAAAAATAGTTTACCTAAATATATAAATATATTAGTCCAAAAATAGAAAATAATTAAATATTTAAATAAAAAAAATTGTATCACACATGAGCTATGATAGTTGTAAAAGTAATTCACATATGGTTAATTATAAATACATATATATATATAAATATTTTAAAATATAGGCAGGTTTACAGATAAGTCATGGCTGACACACATAACTTATGCAGTAGCTCAGTACAAAAATATGAAAAAGTTAAATAGTTTAATAAATGTTTCAGAAATGTATTTAATTCCACAGGTTTGGTATCAGCCTTTGATCCTGGGATTTATTCTGACCGCCATTTTTTATTTGGGGTCAGGAAGGAATTTTCCCCCCTGATATGAGGACAATTGGCTTATTCCTCACAGGGGGTTTTCGCCTTCCTCTGGATCAACACGGCCCATAAATAGGATTAGTCTGATAGATGAAAAATGTACACATATACATAAACGTAAAATATATAATATCCCCGTCTATAAATAAAATCTTTCTTTTACCCCCTACATCGTTGTTCTTGTCATTATTTCATTGGACGTCCATGTAGTGAATGTGGGTTTAGCCCCTGAGTCTTTATTCTCCAGCACTATGGATCTTGATGGGGTCGTCTAGTGTCATGTAAGGTTTCTCCATATGGGTCAGAGGTAAAGCCCCAATGTGCTGTGAAGAAAAACCAAATTGGTCCCTTCTGCACAAACCTCGTGCAGTAAGCGAGCACCCGGCAGCAAGTGCTGAATTTCCCTACAGCGCCTCCAAAGATGAAATGAAGTATTGCACGTGGTGGTCTGTAATCACTGGGCTGTCCATGGAAATCATGGAAATGTTGAGTCCTCCAGAGCAGGAGACGCTGCTTGTTGGTCGTTTCCTTTCTGATTAATAGATGAGAATACAAAACGGGGTCCCTTCTATTTCCTCAGATTCCCATAAAATGGCATTTGGATATTGGGTTTTCTACACTGTTCAAGAACATTAAAGGTTCCGGTGCAACTTCAGTCACTGCTTAGTATAGAGTGAGCAGTAGCTGTAACCGCACCCTGGCACTGACTGACAGCCGGCTCAGCCGTGCATCAGTACAGATCCGGCTGTCAGTCAGTGCAGATGCGCGGTTACAGGAGCGTCGGTAGGCTCTTAGATCCAGGGCCAGGATGACGAGTGCACTGCCCCGAATTTCTAGTTAGCTTTTTCTTTTTTTTTTAATTAGAATAAACTTTTGTACAGGCACTCACACATACAGGGTTTGCCTGACACAGCCTCTTGTCATCTTGTAGATCCTCCACCTGCACCCTGGTCCTCCTTTTCGGCGCCAACTACAGAAGAGGATTTATCCATTCATGTGCAAAGTGACTGCACAGCATTGTGAGGAGGTAGAGGAAGGAGGCGGGTGGGCTAAGGCTGTAGGGGGCAACAAGACAGCCAGCCCAGAGGAGAGGGGAGACAAATGCAGCCCTTTCCCATCTGTGGCTGCTGTTCACACACAGGAGCTTCCTCCCTCTGCTGTAATGCCATTACCAGCTCAGCATTAGGGCCGGCTGTCAGTCATTGTCAGGGGTGCGGTTACAGCCGCCGTTCTCTATACACAGAATGGTGATTGAATGAAATACTGATAAAAAAATCACTCATGTCTGAATGAGCCCCTTACAGTATGTGCACATGTTAAGTATTTCTGCATCATTCCTGCATCTCTTGGCAGGAAAACACAGCCTCAAAAACGTTGCATTTTTGCCACAATTTTGCCACGTTTTAACTGCGTTTTTTCAGTGCAAAAACGCAGGCAAAATCGCACAGAGAATTGACATGCTGCAGATTATTTTTTGCACCAAATCAGCAAGTCAAAAATATTCCCACAATCAGGAACCAGCAGCGCTTTGGACACAGAGTATTTTCGCTGCGTTTAAAACGCTGCGTTCTGATCACACAGGTAAATCCACATGTGTTCATTGAACACCTGCGAAGTTACTACACCCTATACATTCTATTGTGAAAATTAGTCTCTGCAACAGAAATTGACATCCCGCGGCTCATAAATCCATGCCACTGGTGAGTTTACGCTGCATCAAATAGAAGCACATTGGGCATGGGATTTCTATAAATCCCATCCATTGTGCTTCTAATGTACAATGCAGCGTTTTGGATGCTGCACAGTTGAGCTGTGTCCAAAATGCTCCAAATACTGATCGTGGGCACGAACCCTTCATGTATTTACAGCTGCCATTAAAAGACAGTGCCTGATAGTGGTTTAACATTGGGATTGCCCAAGCAAGGTTTTATAATCACATCGCCCCACTTGCCCTATCATCACACACAGTCCCCTCATACACTCACTGCAGTATAACCACCCCTGCTGTAACATAATTGCATATGCCACAGGTATTATTCATTATCTGTACTCATAGACATATACATCTTGCAGTAATATATCCCCTATGTAGTATAATAATCACCCCCACAGGCTTATATACACAGATACACCCCCGTAGTATTATTGCCCCGTTATATAATCACAACGCATGCAGTAATATCACTCCTCACAGTATTTTTACATATATCCCTTGTAGAATAGTAAATCCCCCTCTTATTGGAGTATACAGACAGCGGGTGAAATAACTATTGAACACAGAAAAACCAATGGGGACAAATGACCTGGGAGGGATATATACATAAATCAAATACAAAAGGGGAGAACCCCAACAGGTATCCCTCCCTAACAGGCCATAAAAGGTAACTTTTAATTAGTATAAGATTGAATAAGGGTATGGAAAGCGAAACTTTAAAAACCACATGCCTCCGGTTTGCTATTATATCTCATGTGCAATGAGCCATTGCTTCTATTGATCAGGTGATAGCACCCCGGGGTGCCATCATTCACAGGCAAAACAGGGCAATTCAATTTAAAATAGCAAGTCCCCCTGACGCGCCCCTGGGCCTGTGTCGCGCTGCGTTGCGCACGCGGGAGCCTACCCGGAGCCGGATCAGTGGAGGGTTGTAGTCTCGTGGCGGTGACCCGGTCCGTGCCCAGGGAGTCAAACTAGACGGCAGTCTATTAGTAGTAAATAGTTGATGACTACGCCACCCGTTGAGTGCAGCCAGGAAGCTGCTGCTGCAGGGCAGACCGCTGAGGCCGGTGGTAGGATTGTGCAGCGTGATAGTATAACCCCCAACGGGAGGGGTATGGCCTCAGGGCAGCCGACGTGGATGATGGGGGTAGCAGGAACCACTCAGAGACGGTACGGTGTAGTTCAGGGTCTTTACTGGTAACAACGACAGACCCTCCCGGAGTACTTGCTAGCAAACGGGGCCTGGTCAGTCTTTGAGCAGATGGGATCTCCCCTGGCCAGGCGTAGTTGTAGGCCTCCCAAACTGACTGTACTCTTCTGGCTACCTTGCTAGAAGCTGATGTAAGTAGCCCACGTCCCTGAGTGTACCGTGTGGTGCTCACCCGTATGGCCGGTGACTCGGGGCCTTCTAATGGATTCCGCTCCACGATGGCGGTGCTGGTCCCACGCGTGTGACCGTGCCTTCGGGCTTCTGGGCCAGAGGACCTGAAATCCCCTGCCTGACGGATTCTGCTGCTGGGTAGGAGTTAGTCCCCACAGCCTCGGACTCCGAGTCCGGTAAAGAATCTTCTTAGCCAGGGCGAGCTCTGCAGCTGCCAGCCCCTGACTCCTTGTAACTCTGCTGTTTCCTATGCTGCTTCTTGTCTCCACTCTCCTTGTCTGACTCACCCTGCCTCAGCCCCGGGTTTATACAGGGGAAGTTCTTCCCCTCCCAAGACTGGGCAGGAGGTGTGGCATGCACAGGATCCCTGACCAAAGGACCTCCCACCTGCTCTCAGACATAACATTACATTACTGTGGAAAACCAGACCCCTGGGGTGCCACATTCCCCCCTAGTGAAATTTAGTACTCCGGGACTAAACACATTTAGAAAAACATAGCAAAGTATAACAATAACAATCCTATAAGAAAAACACATAAGATGGTTACGGCGTGTCCGCAACCGGATGCAGTCTTTGAAGAAAAGCAAAGGTGTCCATTTCACCAACACAGGGAGACGTAACCAGGTAGGGGTCTGTCCTACCCCGAGTCCTTAACAGTCTCTAGTCCATCCTGGGTTACGCTCCAACTATATACAAGGATTCCCGGTAAATCCACCAAGGTTTCCTAAAAACAACTGGAAGCACAAAATTATACACAAGCAACAATACACAGATAAACATAAATAAAACTATTTTTACACTTCAAATTCTCCAGCGTGCGGGTAACTGGCCTCTAGTGGCCCTAGTGGACCTACGGAGCTGACTGTCTGGCCCTGAACTACAGGGTGTAGGAGCTGTCAAGGGTAAACTGGGCAGCTGTCTACCGGCTCTTTGTCTCACTAGGGGTACGGCAGGCTCACTATAAGCAGAGGGTTGATTCTCCTGTTCTACTCGTGTGGAGTCTTCTGCCTCCTGGACCGGCTGTTCTTCCAGCTCTACCCGTTGCTCCGTAGGTTCTTGGGATGATGGTTGGAGGAAGGTGAGTACGGGTACCACAACTGCACCATTGACTTGAGTCCAAGACCGAGGGAAGTCCCCGAGCACGGTACTAACCCTATCTTCCCTTTCTCCCATGGGTCGATGGTCTTCTTGTTCCTCTTCAGGGTTCCTCAGTTGTTCGGGACACTTCTTCAGGTGGTCCCAGGATACAATGGCTGTGGTTTCCCCTCCGTCTTTACTGATGGTACAGACCTTCGGGTTCTCGTGGCTTGAGGGCAGTACGGTGTACGGGTCCTTCTCCCACTGGTCATCCAACTTGTGGAGCCGTCTTTTCCTCTTCAAGACCTGCTCTCCGGGTACCAGGGGAACAGCGGGAGCATACTGGTTGTAAGTCTTCTCTTGTCTTTCCCTAGCCTGACAGAGACTTCGCTCCACGCTCTCTTGTACTCTCCGGTACTGCTGCTGCCTCTCTGTGTCCCAGTCTGTTTCTGGTGAAGTGTCCTCAGGTGTCAGGACTCCCATTTCCAGGTCAACAGGTAACTTACCAGGTCTCGCCCTCATTAGGTAAGCCGGGGTACAGTTGGTGGAACCTACCGGGATGTGGTTGTATAGGTCCACCAGATCGGGCAACTTCTCAGGCCACAGACTGCGTTCTTCCAGGGGCAATGTTTTTAGAAGATCCATTACCACCTGGTTCATTTTTTCACAAAGTCCATTAGTTTGCGGATGGTAGGGTGTCGTCCTTATCTTCCGGCAGCCATACAGATTGCAGAATTCCTGGAAGACCTCCGCTTCAAAGGCAGGTCCCTGGTCCGTCAGCACTTGGTCCGGGTACCCGTGTGGACGGCAGAAGTGCTGCTGGAAGGCTCTAGCTGCTGTTTGAGCCGTTAAGTCCTTGACGGGGACGACAACCAAGAACCGGGAGTAATGATCCACGATGGTTAACGCGTAGACGTAGCCACTTCTGCTTGGGGTCAGTTTTACATGATCCAAGGCTACCAGTTCCAACGGTTGCCGGGTGACGATGGACTGCAGGGGAGTCTTCTGGCTGGCCCGGTCCTTCCTTCTCAGATTGCACGGGCCACAGTCTCTGCACCACTTCTCGATGGTTCCCCTCATGCCTACCCAGTGGAACCGCTCGCGCAACAGGAACTCCAGCTTTTTCCACCCGAAGTGTCCAGCTCCGTCGTGGTATGCCTCCATCACCATGGCTGCGTCTCTTCGTGGCACCACTACTTGCCAGAGTAGTTCATGCGTCCGGGAGTTGACCATTCTGCGGCACAACTTCCCCTTGTAAAGGAATAGTCGACTCTTCTCCGCCCATAGTTGTTTGGCTTCCTCCGGAGCGTCTGGTTCAAGGCGAGCCTCCGGCCGAGTCAGCATCTCCTTCACCAGTCAGACGGCAGGGTCGCTGTCTTGCGTTTCCGCCCAGTTGTAGTGGGGTAAGGGGTTCAACGTAGCAGCCTGCTTACCCCTTACCCGGTGGGAATACTGGATAGTCCCATGACGGTGGAACGCAGGGAGTTCAACTTCTTCCAGTCCCTCCGGATCTTCTCCTTCGTCCGGCAGGTTGGGCATCCTGGACAGGGCATCCGCGTTAGTATTGGAGCGTCCTGCCCGGTATTTGATTGTGAACTCGTAGTTGGACAGACGGGCCATCCACCTCTGCTCCAGGGCACCGAGTCTTGCCGTGTCCAGGTGTGTCAACGGGTTGTTATCCGTGTATACGGTGAACCGGGAAGAAGCGAGGTAATGCCTAAAGCGCTCGGTGACTGCCCATACCACGGCCAGGAACTCTAGCTTAAATGAGCTGTAATTCTTGGGGTTCCTTTCGGTGGGTCGCAGTTTTCGGCTGGCATAGGAGATTACTCGTTCTCTCCCCTGCTGAATCTGGGACAGTACGGCTCCTAGCCCGATGTTACTGGCGTCGGTGTAGAGGATGAAGGGCTGGCTATAGTCCGGGTACGCCAAGATTTCATCCCCCGTGAGGGCCATCTTCAGCTGGCGGAAGGACTCTTCTTCTAGCTCTTCCCATTTGAAGGGCGGCTTCTGGTTCTTGGCCTTTCGGGACTGGCCTATCAGGAGGTCCTGCATAGGCGCTGCCTTTTTGGTGAAACCGGGAATAAACCTTCGGTAGTAGCCTACCAACCCTAGGAACTGCCGCACTTCTTTTACGTTGGAGGGGCTTGGCCATCCCTTAATTGCGGTGATCTTATCGGGGTCGGGAGCCACTCCGTCAGCGCTCACCACGTGTCCCAGGTATTGCACCTTTGGTTTCAGGAGGTGACACTTGGAGGGTTTCACCTTTAGGCCGTAACTCGCCAGAGCTTCGAACACCTCCGCCAGGTGTTTCAGGTGGTCCTCATAAGTTTTGGAGTATACGATGACATCGTCCAGGTACAACAGGACCGTCTCGAAGTTTCTGTGGCCCAGACAGCACTCCATTAATCGTTGGAAGGTTCCTGGGGCGTTGCAGAGTCCGAACGGCATGCAGGTGAACTCGCTAAGTCCCATCGGGGTGGTGAATGCGGTCTTCTCCCGGTCCGCCTCTGCTACAGGAACCTGCCAGTACCCGCTAGTGAGATCCAAGGTAGAGAAGAAGTTAGCAGATCTTAAAGCAGCCAATGACTCCTCTATCCTTGGTAAGGGGTACGCATCCTTGTGTGTGATACGGTTGATTTTCCGGTAATCTACACACATCCTCATGGTGTTGTCTTTCTTTTTGACTAAAACTAGTGGGGCTGCCCAGGGGCTACAGCTATCCCGGATTACCCCAGCCTCCTTCATGTCTCTAAGCATCCCCTTGGCGTGTTGGTAATGTGCAGGGGGTACGGGTCGATACCTCTCTTTTATGGGAGGATGATCTCCCGTGGGGATGCGGTGTTCTACCCCCTTGACTCGCCCGAAGTCTAACGGGTGTTTACTAAACACTCTCTCATACTCTTGAACCACCCGATAGACTCCTTGTTTCTGATGTGAGGGAGTGGAATCAGTACCCAAATGTAGTTGCTGACACCAGTCCTCCATGTCTTTCTTAGAGCTGTTACCTTCCTCCGGGTGAGATGGAGGCAAGGGTTCCACAGATTGTATAGAATTTTGATTAGTGGTATATAATTTGGCTAGCGTGGCATACCGGGGCAGGTACACTTCCCTCTCCCCGATATTTATTATGCGAATGGGCACCCTCCCATGGCGTACATTGACCACCCCCCGTGCTGTCAAAATGGTGGGCCTACTGTCTGAGTAAACTGGTTCTACCATTGCCTGGTAATCTCTACCTCTCAGACCAATAGCTGCCCGGCACCAAATCATCATTTCACTTTTTGGGGGCATGGCAAAAGGAAAAGGGTCACACATTCTTACGCTACCAATCTCACCGCCGGAGAGTTCCACTTGTTGCCGTTGCATCAGTGCCCGGATCTCTTTCTGGAGCACCCGCTGCTCGCCGGAGCTGGCATTCTTGGCAACCTGCTGTAAAAGGAAAATCACCTCTGCAAGACAATTTTCAATTACGTTAGTTCCTAGAGTTATTTTTGGGTGACTCTCATGTTTATCAATATCTACAATGATCAGTCCCTGTGCGGCCAGTTCGACTCTACCGATTTTGAGGGTCACCTCTTTAAATCCGATCTGTGGCACGGGCTGGCCATTGCTGGCGATGATACTCAAGTCGTCGTCAGGGTAGCGGGTAATATCCGAGTCATTCCAGTACTGCTTGAAGAGCACGTACGGGATGGTGGTGACCTGTGACCCGGTATCCAGTAGGGCACTCATGGGAATGCCATCCAGTACCACAGGCAAGACTGGACGTCCTCCCACATATCTGTCGCGCCAGTTCGATGGGCCTTGTGATCTTTTTCCTGGGGGTTGGCCCTCTACCCCAGGTTGTGCCCGTTTAAAGAACAGTACCTTTCCATATGTCCGGGTTGATTGCAGCGGCGGCAGATGGGTCGTCCGTCCTCGCTGTATCGGTCACTGGGTCTTCCTCTGGCCGGTGGGGTCCTCCTTGGTCGACGCCACGGGATGTCCTCCGGTCCGGATGCCAGCTGGATCTTCCCTGGGGTGGAAACCTGTAAAGACTGCACAGTTCGGGTTAGCGCAGCAACGCTCTTAGCTAGCTCTTGGACCTGATGGTGTAGGTCTGGAGCCGGGTCATTGTCCAAAGCCTGCGCATCAGCTCCCACAGGCCCTGCCGACAAGGGCGCCGCCTCCTGGTGGTAAGTGATAGCTGGGCGCCTGTGGGTAACAACGCCACCCGGTGCTGGTTCTCGGAGCACCCGGATAGCTCTATCCTTGAACTGTGCAAAGTCCAGATGGGGATCCTGCAAGGCCATTGCCCGCAACTGGGTTCGGTGGGCATTGCAATATAAACCCTCTATAAATTGTTCAGTCAATAGCCTGTCCTCGTTTCCCACCCCATCAGGGTCGGTCTGCTTTATGGCCCTCAGGGCCTCTTGTAGGTTTAGTGCATAGTCCCTTATACTCTCATGCGCTCGCTGCTTGCACCCGTAGAATCTAAGCTTAATCTCGGCTGAGGTGCGGGTATCAAAGGTGTCCTTCAGCCGGGTTAGTATCCCTGCGACAGTCTTCCTCCCAGGTGGCCAGGATTTTACTTCCCTTTTGGCTGCCCCGGTTAGTTGGGCCACCAGGATGCTCACTTTTTGCTCTTCTGTGAGGGGGTACACCTGGAAGAGGCTATCCAGCTTTTCTCTAAAGTCATGCAGGGTATGTGACTCCCCTGAGTACTGGGGTAGCCAAGCTGCTCCCGGGATATAGGGCATGGTGAAGGGCATAACTGCAGCAGCGGTAGCGCTGGCGGGGGTTGAGGCAGTGAAGCTCTCCTCCGTATCCGACATCTTCCTCCCCCCTAGTGGACCGTGGCCTACCTTGCGATGATCCTCTTCCGTAGGCCGCGGCTCCGCAGTGGATCGTCAGGGTTGAGGACCTTCCGTCGCGCTCCTGTGACGTCGGCGTCTGCTGGGCTCCTTCCAGGACCTTACGCAACGTCCGGACGTGAGGCGGGGCTTCAGTTCTCGCGCGCTTTCGGAGTCCACGCCCCTCTTCTTCCCGCGCGGCGTCCTCAAGATGGCGTCCAATGGCGGGAAAACTCCACGGATGGCGGGAAGAAGGTCGAAGATGGCGCCGGATGGCGGGAAAACTTCGCGGATGGCGGGAAGAAGGTAGAAGATGGCGCCGGATGGCGGGAAACCCTCACCACTGGTAAGTTTGAACAGTCTTTGCTTTTCAGGCACGCAGTACCCGGTGGTTGCGGGCACGAAATCCTGCCGACTACGCCAAAGTTGACGCGCCCCTGGGCCTGTGTCGCGCTGCGTTGCGCACGCGGGAGCCTACCCGGAGCCGGATCAGTGGAGGGTTGTAGTCTCGTGGCGGTGACCCGGTCCGTGCCCAGGGAGTCAAACTAGACGGCAGTCTATTAGTAGTAAATAGTTGATGACTACGCCACCCGTTGAGTGCAGCCAGGAAGCTGCTGCTGCAGGGCAGACCGCTGAGGCCGGTGGTAGGATTGTGCAGCGTGATAGTATAACCCCCAACGGGAGGGGTATGGCCTCAGGGCAGCCGACGTGGATGATGGGGGTAGCAGGAACCACTCAGAGACGGTACGGTGTAGTTCAGGGTCTTTACTGGTAACAACGACAGACCCTCCCGGAGTACTTGCTAGCAAACGGGGCCTGGTCAGTCTTTGAGCAGATGGGATCTCCCCTGGCCAGGCGTAGTTGTAGGCCTCCCAAACTGACTGTACTCTTCTGGCTACCTTGCTAGAAGCTGATGTAAGTAGCCCACGTCCCTGAGTGTACCGTGTGGTGCTCACCCGTATGGCCGGTGACTCGGGGCCTTCTAATGGCTTCCGCTCCACGATGGCGGTGCTGGTCCCACGCGTGTGACCGTGCCTTCGGGCTTCTGGGCCAGAGGACCTGAAATCCCCTGCCTGACGGATTCTGCTGCTGGGTAGGAGTTAGTCCCCCCAGCCTCGGACTCCGAGTCCGGTAAAGAATCTTCTTAGCCAGGGCGAGCTCTGCAGCTGCCAGCCCCTGACTCCTTGTAACTCTGCTGTTTCCTATGCTGCTTCTTGTCTCCACTCTCCTTGTCTGACTCACCCTGCCTCAGCCCCGGGTTTATACAGGGGAAGTTCTTCCCCTCCCAAGACTGGGCAGGAGGTGTGGCATGCACAGGATCCCTGACCAAAGGACCTCCCACCTGCTCTCAGACATAACATTACATTACTGTGGAAAACCAGACCCCTGGGGTGCCACACCCCCAACGCGTTTCACCGTTTACTTGGCGTCATCAGGGGCAGGGACACAAACAATAATGGCCGCCGGCCGTCACCCCCCCCATACATAGCTTATGTAGGTGTAGACCCACCAATAAGATACTGAGTGATATATCTGCAATTACCAGTCCTGTTGATCGACAGTCCATGCCAATCCTAAAGCTGCTACGTATCACTATCATCCGTCACACACAAGCATCGTATTAGCAATGTTACTATGGAAATAACTTACCAATCCCAAAAGCTTTCGGTGCTACACAGCCCAATGACGAGTCCACTCGTCACCCAAAACCTCACCATGACGTCTTACACTTTGATAGGGCAACATTCACCGCAGTACAAGCCAATCCTAGGGCTGTGACATACCGCTATTAGCCAATCACGAACAAGTACCGCCTCACGGACCGTTGTCATAGTAATGAACTACCAATCAGGTCAGTCTGCATCGCCGCATGGACCAATAGGAGCTGCGCTCGTCAGCCATCACGGCATAATGATGCGGAATAATGTGATACGGCAATTTCCTCTGTGAATACTCCGCCCCCCTGTGGACTCTCGGAGTTCCTACACGCTCGTCATTATGATGCAACGCATTGTGATTGGATGAGAGCTCAGCCGAATCGCTGTATCTGAAACGACATAGAGCTATGCCACCGCCTATTTACACATTGCCGCGGCATCGAATGTATCATTGTACTTACATTCAATAGGAAACTTATCAGAACCGCCTGCGTTTAGCTTTGTATTATGAATTTAATGTTTATATGGTTATCTATAATAAATATGCTTAAGATTAAATGTTCAGCATCACGTAACCTATTTCTATCTTAGCTGTACTACATAATAAGCAAGACTTTTGGATGCACATACAGTGCCTACAAGTAGTATTCAACCCCCTGCAGATTTAGCTGGTTTGATAAGATGCAAATAAGTTAGAGCCTTCAAACTGCAAACGAGAGTAGGTTTTATGAACAGAAGCATAAATCTTACAAACCAAAAAGTTATGTTGCTCAGTTGAATTTTATTAAATTTTAAACATAAAAGTGTGGGTCAATTATTATACAACCCCTATGTTTAATATTTTGTGGAATAACCCTTGTTTGCAATTACAGCTAATAATCGTCTTTTATAAGACCTGATCAGGCCGGCACAGGTCTGTGGAGTTATCTTGGCCCACTCCTCCATGCAGATCTTCTCCAAGTTATCTAGGTTCTTTGGGTGTCTCATGTGGACTTTATTCTTGAGCTCCTTCCACAAGTTTTCAATTGGGTTAAGGTCAGGAGACTGACTAGGCCACTCCAACACCTTGACTTTTTCCCTATTGAACCAGGCCTTGGTTTTCTTGGCTGTGTGCTTTGGGTCGTTGTCTTGTTGGAAGATGAAATTACGACCCATCTTAAGATCCTTGATGGAGGAGCGGAGGTTCTTGGCCAAAATCTCCAGGTATGCCATGCTATCCATCTTCCCATGGATGCGGACCAGATGGCCAGGCCCCTTGGCAGAGAAACAGCCCCACAGCATGATGCTGCCACCACCATGCTTGACTGTAGGGATGGTATTCTTGGGGTCGTATGCAGTGCCATCCAGTCTCCAAATGTCACGTGTGTGGTTGGCACCAAAGATCTCGATCTTGGTCTCATCAGACCATAGAACCTTGAACCAGTCTGTCTCAGAGTCCTCCAAGTGATCATGAGCAAACTGTAGACGAGCCTTGACATGACGCTTTGAAAGTCAAGGTACCTTACGGGCTCGTGCTCGTCTGGAACGGAGACAATTGCGGTGGAGTACTTTACTTATGGTATTGACTGAAACCAATGTCCCCACTGCCATGAGATCTTCCCGGAGCTCCTTCCTTGTTGTCCTTGGGTTAGCCTTGACTCTTCGGACAAGCCTGGCCTTGGCACGGGAGGACACTTTCAAAGGCTGTCCTGGCCGTGGAAGGCTAACAGTAGTTCCATAAGCCTTCCACTTATGGATGATGCTCCCAACAGTGGAGACAGGTAGGCCCAACTCCTTGGAAAGGGTTTTGTACCCCTTGCCAGCCTTGTGACCCTCCACGATCTTGTCTCTGATGGCCTTGGAATGCTCCTTTGTCTTTCCCATGTTGACCATGTCTGAGTGCTGTTCACAAGTTTGGGGAGGGTCTTAAATTGTCAGAAAAGGCTGGCAAAAGAGATCTTTAATCCACACATGTGAAGCTCATTATTCTTGGTGCCTGAACTACTTCTTAATACTTTAGGGGGACCAAACAGAATTCTTGTGGTTTGAGGGGTTGAATAATAAATGACACTCTGAATTAACTTTTTACGTTTTAAAAAAAAAAAAAAAAAATTGGCTGCAGTGCATTTCCCACTTCCAGGCTGATCTACAGTACAAATGTCACAATGCCAAGTTAATTCCGCATGTGTCAACCAGCTAAATCTGCAGGGGGTTGAATACTACTTGTAGGCACTGTATATCCATTTTATATTACTAACTTAGTGGCACCTAAGGGTGAATAATCACTACTGTCACCTTCTTAAGAGGTTACTAACAGGATATTATTATTGGCTTGAAATTGTAGCATCCGAGCTCTATGATAATATAAGTATGAAAGCAGCAGCATATCGGCTTAGAATTTATATTCAGGATAATGCATTTTAATCATGGTCTAAAAAAGCCATAGTGGACAACCTTCCCTACACAAACTGATTGAGGAATAGTTGTCAGACTGTGATATTAATCATATAAACCTTTATATCAAACAGATCTGCTTCTCTCTGTTCTCAGATAGGACAAGGGAAATACAGAGCATAAATAATAGGGCCAAGTCACCCGCCCTTTCCCCCTTTAAAAGTAAAGAAATAAAAGATCATCATAATTGGCATCACAACGTCTGTAAGGTTTGTTAGGGATTGTGCAGTTGACGACACAAACATCAGACCGCACTCAGACCAATATTAGTCTATGGGGTCGTGCCCACTATGCGTTTTTCAAGCATTTTTGCCGCGGAATTTCCACAGTGAAAACGCTTGGTAATACGTGCCCCCTGGTCCCCAATGATAATCCTCATGTGCTGTGCACATGCTGGGGAAATTTCTGCTGCGGATTATCATTGCGGAAAAATACGCAGCATGTCCATTAATTTTGCAGACACGCAGCGTAATTGCCGCCATTGACTTGCATTGAATCGCTTAACATCCACATGACTACATGTGCACACGCGGATATTAAGCGTTTCAATGTGCGGATGGTACCCGGGTCTGAAGAAGAGGAGACTTTCATCCCGACCCGGGTACCATAGTACCTGTAAAAAAAAGAATTTAAAATAAAAAATAAACATATACTCACCTTCCGATGTCCCCGGTCTCATGTATGATGCGTCCGGTCTCTTGTACGGCTCGCGATGGTCTAAAAGGACCTTCCATGACGTCATTAAGTCATATGACAGGTCTCACGACCGCAGACGTCGGCAGTCGCGTGACCTGTCACATGACTAAATGACGTCATGAAAGGTCCTTTTAGACCATCGCGAGCTGTACAAGAGACAGGACGCAGTGGAGAAAAGATCGGGGGCCATCGGAAGGTGAGTATAATGTTTTTTTTTTCAATCTTTTTTTCAACTATTAACTTGGTCACACTATATAAATCTATGCCGGTCGCATGGATTTATATAGTGTAACCAAGTTGTCAAGCACTTTTCCAAGTAATGCTAAAATCGCTTGGAAAAGCGTTTGATAACCCGCATGCAGAAATCCATGTGAAAAACGCTTGCCAAACGCTTCTACCTGGCAGGAAAAACGCATGTATAATCCGCATGCGTTTTTCCTGCCAGAGGGATGTGGAAAAAATCTGCAGCATTTCTGCATCGTGGGCACTTAGCCTAAGGGGCCGTGCACATGTCCAATTTTTTCCTTGGACAAAGCCGATACGAGAAGAAAAAAAAATTGCTGTATGCCCAGGTTTGATCTGATATTCAGATTGCACGAGGCCATGAAAGTCAATGAGTCTGTAGAAATCATTGGACTGCACTCGGATGAAATCTGAGTGCAGTCCAATTTCCGTGGACTGACAGAATGGAGATGATGGAGAATTTTTTTCTCTCCATCTTCTCTTGGGTGAGAGAAAATATGTTGGTGTGACCCTAGCCTAAGTCTGATCTATGAAAATATAATTAACATGTATGGTAAATGCTGTTCAGAGAGAAACATAGAAAAACCATAAGTGAGTAAAAGAAATAAGATAAATAAACTAGAATTGCGTGATTACCTTCCTTGAAAAAAAGAAAATAAACAAAAACAAGAAAAAGAGCTTAAAGTTGTCACAAAAAAGTAAAAAATAAAAAAGTTCTCTTTACCTTGCCAACTCTTCTTCGTCTGTACACTTTCTGCGGTTCCCCAGTATGGTATGGAGCTAGGACCTCTGCCCATTGCACTGGGGGAAATTTCTCCCTGACTGTTATCCTGTCAAAGACAGTCAGGAAAGCTGGAAGAGCTGATATACTGTATTAGGTAAACAGCAGCCATTCAGCAATTCACAAACATCAATTGAACATATGTCCATGTTTCTTAACCAACTGCAAATATACAGTACAGACCAAAAGTTTGGACACATCTTCTCATTTAAAGATTTTTCTGTATTTTTATGACTATGAAAATTGTACATTCACACTGAAGGCATCAAAACTATGAATTAACACATGTGAAATTATATACTTAACAAAAAAGTGTGAAACAACTGAAAATATGTCTTATATTCTAGGTTCTTCAAAGTAGCCACCTTTTGCTTTGATGACTGCTTTGCACTCTCTTGGCATTCTCTTGATGAGCGTCAAGAGGTAGTCACCGGAAATGGTCTTCCAACAATCTTGAAGGAGTTCCCAGAGATGCTTAGCACTTGTTGGCCCTTTTGCCTTCACTCTGCGGTCCAGCTCATCCCAAACCATCTCGATTGGGTTCAGGTCTGGTGACTGTGGAGGCCAGGTCATCTGGCGTAGCACCCCATCACTCTCCTTCTTCGTCAAATAGCCCTTACACAGCCTGGAGGTGTGTTTGGGGTCATTGTCCTGTTGAAAAATAAATGATGATCCAACTAAACGCAAACCGGATGGAATAGCATGCCGCTGCAAGCTGCTGTGGTAGCCATGCTGGTTCAGTATGCCTTCAATTTTGAATAAATCCCCAACAGTGTCACCAGCAAAGCACCCCCACACCATCACACCTCCTCCTCCATGCTTCACGATGGGCACCAGGCATGTAGAGTCCATCCATTCACCTTTTCTGCGTCGCACAAAGACATGGTGGTTGGAACCAAAGATCTCAAATTTGGACTCATCAGACCAAAGCACAGATTTCCACTGGTCTAATGTCCATTCCTTGTGTTCTTTAGCCCAAACAAGTCTCTTCTGCTTGTTGCCTGTCCTTAGCAGTGGTTTCCTAGCAGCTATTTTACCATGAAGGCCTGCTGCACAAAGTCTCCTCTTAACAGTTGTTGAAGAGATGTGTCTGCTGCTAGAACTCTGTGTGGCATTGACCTTGTCTCTAATCTAAGCTGCTGCTAACCTGCGATTTCTGAGGCTGGTGACTCGGATAAACTTATCCTCAGAAGCAGAGATGACTCTTGGTCTTCCTTTCCTGGGGCGGTCCTCATGTGAGCCAGTTTCTTTGTAGCGCTTGATGGTTTTTGCAACTGCACTTGGGGACACTTTCAAAGTTTGCCCAATTTTTTGCACTGACTGACCTTCATTTCTTAAAGTAATGATGGCCACTCGTTTTTCTTTACTTAACTGCTTTTTTCTTGCCATAATGCAAATTCTAACAGTCTATTCAGTAGAACTATCAGCTGTGTATCCACCAGACTTCTGCACAACACAACTGATGGTCCCAACCCCATTTATAAGGCAAGAAATCCCACTTATTAAACCTGACACCTGTGAAGTGAAAACCTTTTCCGGTGACTACCACTTGAAGCTCATCAAGAGAATGCCAAGAGTGTGCAAAGCAGTCATCAAAGCAAAAGGTGGCTACTTTGAAGAACCTAGAATATAAGACATATTTTCAGTTGTTTCACACTTTTTTGTTAAGTATATAATTCCACATGTGGTAATTCATAGTTTTGATGGCTTTAGTGTGAATGTACAATTTTCATAGTCATGAAAATACAGAAAAATCTTTAAATGAGAAGGTGTGTCCAAACTTTTGGTGTGTACTCAGGGCTGTATTTGCCCTTAGGCACTTGTAGGCACGTTCCTAGGGCGCTGGAATTCGGGGAGGGCGGCGCCTGAGCGTGTTTTTTTTTTGTTGTTGTTTTTTTTTTGGTTCGTGACCCGAGCCGGCTGGGTGGCTCCACCCCCCCCCCCAGTCATCGCACCCATAGGCGGATTATAATGAGGGCAATCCGGGATGTCTATGGAGGGGATTGCCCTCATTATATGTGCGGCGCTGCGGCACATACTGGCAGACAGTGGCGGGGGGGCCCCCGGACCGCTCCCCCAGCAGCGGCGCACGGCCGCTGCTTCTTCTCCGGCCGGGCCAGCACTGCAGCAGTTAACTTCCCTGTGTGCTGGCTCGGCCGCGTCACTGCTAGGAGACAAGGCCCTGTGCGTGGCCGTGTCTCCTAGCTGTGACGTCACGCGGTGCTCGCCCGGCCTGCAGTGCTGCACCGGAGAGGACTGGAGCCGAGCCGGGGGATGGTGAGTCTGTGTGTGTGAGAGTGTGTGTGTGTATGAGAGAGTGAGTGTGTGAGAGAGTGTGTATGTGTGAGAGTGAGTGTGTGTATGTGTGATTGAGTGTGTGTGTGTGTGTGTGTGCAGGCAGATATCATTGTGTGATGTCTGTTTATATGTATTTTTGTGTTTCAAATGTGTTTATGCGTGTATGTATATGTCTGTATATGTTTGTGTGTGCGTGACTGAGTGCGGCCTCCCGCTTTCTCTGGGGGGGCGCTGTGCGGCCTCCCCCTGTGTATAGATGGCGCCGTGTGGCCTCCTGCTGTGTATAGATGGCTACATGTGGCCTCCTGCTGTGTGTAGATGGCGCCGTGCGGCCTCCTGCTGTGTATAGATGGCGCTGTGCGGCCTCCCGCCGTGTCTAGATGGCGCCGTGCGGCCTCCCGCCGTGTATAGATGGCTACGTGTGCTCAATATTGAGTCATGCAATTAATGTAAGGCTATGTGCCCACGATGCAGAAATGCTTTGGATTTTTTTTGAGCGTTTCTGCATCTCCCTGGCAGAAAAAACGCATGCGGATTTTACATGCGTTTTTCCTGCCAGGGACATGCGGATGTGAAGCGTTCTTCACTTGCAATTCCGCATGTGGGTTGACAAGCGATTTTAGCATCACTTGGAAAGTGGATAACAATCGGGTCACACTATATAAATCCATGCAACCGGCATGGATTTATATACTGTGACCGTAAAAGAATGGTAAAAAATAAATATATAATTACCTTTTGATGGCCTGCCAACGTCAGCGGTCGCGTGACCCGTCACATGACTAAATGACGTCATGGCAGATCCTTTTCAGACCATCGTGAGCTGCCAGCAAGCCAGGACGCATCGGATAAAGACACCGGGGGCCATCAGAAGGTAAGTATAATATTTATTTTTTATTTTATTCTGTTTTTACAGGTACTCCTCTTCTCCAAACCTGAGTACCATCCGCACATTGAATCGCATGGATTCTGCATGTACAGATCCAGTGATGCGGATTACATGCGTTCCAATGCAAGTCAATGGCGGCGAAAACGCCGAGCTTCCGCAAAATAATTGGTAGTGCTGTGGATTTTTCCACAATGATAATCCGCAGCGGAAATCTCCGCAGCAAGTGCACAGCACATGCGGATTATCATTGGGAAACATGGCAGACCTTCTACCAAGCATTTTTTAAGCGTTTTCTGCAGAGGAATTGCTTAAAAAACGCATAGTGGGCACACAGCCTAAAAAAAATTATTATAATTAATATTGTGCCAAATTAATTGGCACATGATCTATCACAGGGGATCATGTGACATGTGATACATCAGGTGTGTGTGTGTGTGTGTGGGGGGGGGGGCCGCGCCTTCTAAACTGCCCGGGGCCCTTGCTACTCTTAATCCACCCCTGGCGGTCAGGGTTAACCGCCGGTGCAGTGCAGACCGCCGGGGCTGATATAGATGTGCAGCACTGGATTGTTCAACTCCCCACGGGAGGAGTATGGCCCCAGGGCAGAATATATAATGGATGATGGAGGGGATGATTCCGACCGCGATAGCCAGGAGACGGAGGCCTCTTCAACAGTTCAGGGTCTTTATTATAACAGGTAAAATGACCCAGAAACAGGCCCGGCTAGGAGGGGGCCTGGATGTCTGAGAACAAGTGGGAAGCTGGCCCTGGCCAGGGTGAGGGTGTAGGCCTACCGTGCTTTCTGCGCTCCTTCTGGCTATTTCCCTTCTGGTAGTGTAACAGCCCACGTTCCTGAGCTCACCGTGTCCTCTCGCCCGTATGGCTTGCAACGTGGGTCCCTTTCTACTCCCGGCCTGGTACGGCTTTGCTGGTCCCTTCTGCTGTGGCGGAGCCTCCGGGCTTCTTAGGCCAAGGAACATACAGTCCCCTGCGGACTGGTTTCTGCTGTGGGACGTGGAATCCTCACAGCCTCAGACACCAAAGTCTGGTAGAGTAGTCTCTTTGTCTGCCAGGACAGGCGTACTTCACCTCATGTCCCTGGCTTGTGGCTCTCCCACTGCCACACGGCCTCTTAGGCTGCAACACAACTGTCTGTCCCTGCTCTCGGACACCTCTTTCTTCAGACACAGGTTGTCCAGTTCTCCCTAATCCTGCCCCCAGTTCCAGCATTTATAGGGGCAGCTTGCCCCCCCTACTGGCCTGAGACAGAAGGTATTGCATGCTAATGTTCCCCTGACTAGAGAACCTCCCCCTTGCTCTCAGACACAGCTTTATTATATTTGTGGCATCCAGGCCAGGGTGACACATATACATGCCCCGCATAGTGCTCCGTACTGTATACACGGCCCCGCATAGTGCTCCGTACTGTATACATGGTCCCGCATAGTGTTCCGTACTACTGTATACATGGCTCAGCATAGTGCTACCTACTGTATACATGGTCCCGCATAGTGCTCCGCACTTTATACATGACCCCGCATACTACTCCGTACTGTATACATGGCCCCGCATAGTGCTCGGTACTGTATACACGTCCCCCGCATAGTGCTCTGTACTACTATATACATGGCCCTGCATAGTGCTCCGTACTGTATACATGGCCACCGCATAGTGCTCTGTACTGTATACACGGCCCTGCATAGTGCTCCATACTGTATACACGGCCCTGCATAGTGCTCCATACTGTATACATGGCCTCGCATAGTATCCCGTACTGTATACATGTCCCCCTCATAGTGCTCTGTGCTGTATACATGGCCCCGCATAGTGCTACCTACTGTATACATGGTCCCGCATAGTGCTCCGTACTGTATACATGGCCACCGCATAGTGCTCTGTACTGTATACACGGCCCCGCATAGTGCTCCGTACTGTATACACGGCCCTGCATAGTGCTCCATACTGTATACACGGCCCAGCATAGTGCTCCGTGCTGTATACATGGCCTCGCATAGTATCCCGTACTGTATACATGTCCCCCTCATAGTGCTCCGTACTGTATATATGGCCCCTCATAGTGCTCCATACTGTATACATGGCCCCACATAGTGCTCCGTACTGTATACATGGCCCCGCATAGTACTCCGTACTGTATACACGGCCCCTCATAGTGCTTCGTACTGTATACATGGCCCCACATAGTGCTCTGTACTACTATATACATGGCCCCGCATAGTGCTCCGTACTGTATACACGGCCCCCGTTTTTGTGCTCGGTACTACTATATACATGGCTCCGCATAGTGCTCCGTACTGTATACATGGCCCCGCATAGTGCTCCTTACTGTATACACGGCCCCGCATAGAGCTCCATACTGTATACACGGCCCTGCATAGTGCTCCATACTGTATATATGGCCCCGCTTAGTGCTGCACACAGTATACATGGCTCCCAAGTGCTCCGTACTGTATACATGGCCCGCATAGTACTCCCTACTGTATACATGTCCCTCGAATAGTGCTTCGTACTGTATACATGGCCTTGCATAGTGCTCCATCCTACTATATACAGTGCTGGCCAAAAGTATTGGCACCCCTGCAATTCTGTCAGATAATACTCAGTTTCTTCCTGAAAATGATTGCAATCACAAATTCTTTGGTATTATTATCTTCATTTAATTTGCTTGCAAGGAAAAAACACAAAAGAGCATGAAGCAAAAATCAAATCATTGATCATTTCACACAAAACTCCAAAAATGGGCCAGACAAAAGTATTGGCACCCTCAGCCTAATACTTGGTTGCACAACCTTTAGCCAAAATAACTGCGAACAACCGCTTCCGGTAACCATCAATGAGTTTCTTACAATACTCTGCTGGAATTGTAGACCATTCTTCTTTGGCAAACTGCTCCAGGTCCCTGATATTTGAAGGGTACCTTCTCCAAACTGCCATTTTGAGATCTCTCCACAGGTGTTCTATGGGATTCAGGTCTGGACTCATTGCTGGCCACCTTAGAAGTCTCCAGTGCTTTCTCTCAAACCATTTTATAGTGCTTTTGGAAGTGTGTTTTGGGTCATTGTCCTGCTGGAAGACCCATGACCTCTGAGGGAGACCCAGCTTTCTCACACTGGACCCTACATTATGCTGCAAAATTTGTTGGTAGTCTTCAGACTTCATAATGCCATGCACACGGTCAAGCAGTTCAGTGCCAGAGGCAACAAAGCAACCCCAAAACATCAGGGAACCACTGCCATGTTTGACTTTAGGGACCGTGTTCTTTTCTTTGAATGCCTCTTTTTTTTTCCTGTACACTCTATGTTGATGCTTTTTGCCAAAAAGCTCTACTTTTGTCTCATCTGACCAGAGAACATTCTTTCAAAACAATTTAGGCTTTCTCAGTTAAGTTTTGGCAAACTACAGCCTGGATTTTTTATGTCTCGGGGTAAGAAGTGGGGTCTTCCTGGGTATCCTACCATACAGTCCCTTTTCATTCATACGCCGATGGATAGTACGGGTTGACACTGTTGTACCCTCGGACTGCAGGGCAGCTTGAACTTGTTTGGATGTTAGTCGAGGTTCTTTATCCACCATCCGCACAATCTTGCGTTGAAATCTCTCGTCAATTTTTCTTTTCCGTCCACATCTAGGGAGGTTAGCCACAGTGCCATGGGCTTTAAACTTCTTGATGACACTGCGCATGGAAGACACAGGAACATTCAGGTCTTTGAAGATGGACTTGTAGCCTTGAGATTGCTCATGCTTCCTCACAATTTGGTTTCTCAAGTCCTCAGACAGTTCTTTGGTCTTCTTTCTTTTCTCCATGCTCAATGTGGTACACACAAGGACACAGGACAGAGGTTGAGTCAACTTTAATCCATGTTAACTGGCTGCAAGTGTGATTTAGTTATTGCCAACACCTGTTAGGTGCCACAGGTAAGTTACAGGTGCTGTTAATTACACGAATTAGAGAAGCATCACATGATTTTTCAAAGGGTGCCAATACTTTTGTCCACCCCCTTTTTTAGGTTTGGTGTGGAATTGTATCCAATTTGGCTTTAGGACAATTATTTTTGTGTTTTTTCATTGAAGACAAATTAAATGAAGATAATAATACCAAAGAATTTGTGATTGCAATCATTTTCAGGAAGAAACTGAGTATTATCTGAAAGAATTGCAGGGGTGCCAATACTTTTGGCCACCACTGTACATGGCTCTGCATAGTGCTCCGTACTGTATATGACTCGCCCCCTGGGCCGCGTGGGGAACCCGGAACCGGGCCTCTGTTGGGATGCTGGGGGTGGTTGTCTCAGTGTGGCGGCGACCCGGTCCGTGGCTCAGGGTGGTCAAACCAGTGGCAGTCTTAGTGTAATAACAAATGTCCGACTACGCCACCCGTGGATTGCGGTCAGTGGGGACCGCCGCTGCGCTGCAGACCGCTGAGGCTGATGTTGTAAGCGCAGCCAAGTATGGGATAACTCCCCACGGGAGAAGTATTGCCTCAGGGCAGCTAGTGTGGATGATGGGAGTGATGGTGCAAGCGTCCCAGTACTAATGGTGCTGGTGCGGCGATGAAACACAGAGACGTGTGGTGCAGTTCAGGGTCTTTACTGATGGTATAAAGCAGACCCTCCCGGGAGTACTGGTTAGCAGTAGAGGCCTGGTCAGTCTGTGAGCAAGCAGGCTCTCCCCTGGCCAGGCGGAGTTGTAGGCCTCCCCGTCTATCTGCACTCTTTCCTGGCTACCTTGCTGTAAGCGGTTACAAGTAGCCCACGTCCCTGAGTATACCGTGTGGTGCTCACCCGTATGGCTGGTGACTTGGGGCCTTCTGTTAGCCTCCGCTCCTGGATGGCGGTGCCGGTCCCTCTCTTGTGACTGAGCCTCCGGGCTTCTATGGCCAGAGGACCTGGAATATCCTGCCGGCTGGTTTCTGCTGCTGGGTGTATATCAGTCCCCACAGCCTCGGACTCCGGTGTCCGGTTGTAGTGTCCTCAGCCAGGGCAAGCTCTGCTCAGCTCCAGCCCTTGGTCTTCAGCTACTGTTCCTACAGAGCTCCTGCTGTATCTTTCCCTCTCCAAGCTCTAACTCCCTAATCCCGCCCCAGACCCAGTTTATAAGGGCAGATTCCTCCCCTCCCAGGTCTGGGCGGGCAGTGTTGCATGCTTA
Organism: Phyllobates terribilis; assembly: GCF_046119375.1. Classification (NCBI taxonomy): domain Eukaryota; kingdom Metazoa; phylum Chordata; class Amphibia; order Anura; family Dendrobatidae; genus Phyllobates; species Phyllobates terribilis. The sequence goes on along the minus strand of NW_027362763.1, from coordinate 800,170,580 downwards.
GGGCTCCTGACCAGAGAAACCTCCCACTTGCTCTCAGACATAATATTTCTATTACTCTGGCAACCAGACCCCTGGGGTGCCACATATACACGGCCCAGCATAGTGCTACCTACTGTATACATGGTCCCGCATAGTGATCCGTACTGTATACATGTCCCCCGCATAGTGCTTCGTACTGTATACATGGCCCCGCATAGTGCTCCATCCTACTTTATACATGGCCCCGCATAGTGCTCCGTACTGTATATGACGCGCCCCCTGGGCCTGTGTTGTGCAGGGGAACCCGGAACCGGATCGCTGAGATGCTGGGGGTTGTAGTCTCCGTATGGCGGTGACCCGGTCCGTGCCCAGGGTGGTCAAACCAGTGGCAGTCTATTTGTATTGTAATAAGTGTCCGACTACGCCACCCGTGGATTGCGGTCAGTGGGGACCGCCGCTGCGCTGCCGACCGCTGAGGCTGATGTTGGTTGCGCAGCTGAGTATGGGATAACTCCCCATGGGAGGAGTATTGCCTCAGGGCAGCTAATGTGGATGATGGTGGTAGTGATGGTGTGAGTGTCCCAGTACTGGTGGTGCTGGTGCGGCGATGAAACACAGAGACTTGTAATTGCAGTTTCCAAAGCTTTACTCACGGTTGTTATTCAGGTCAATGCTGCAGGCGATGACTGCCCAAGCCGTGCTGCGTCCACCAGGTGAGGGACTCGGTCAACTCCCAGGCAATTCCAGAGTGTGGTTCAGAGCTCCCCTCTCTTCCTTTCTACTGGCCGTCCCCACCAGTGACCCACCTTTGTCCAGCTTCCTCGGGCCTTCTGTTGGCGAAACCTCTCCCGGTTTCCCTGACCCTATGCGGTATGCCTTTCTGGTGGATGTAGTGAGGGGTCGCACCAAGATGTGGTCACAACCTCCGGTTTTGGCTGAGGATTAGTCGCCTCCACCAATTTGGGTTCCGGTACCCTATTCTGCCAACCCTTCACCCAGTATCTCCTCTGGGCATATGGGGTTCCTTCTGCCTTTGTGTCTCTGGGCCTTTCCCTGTGTTCTTTGCTTCCTTTCTCCTCTGTTCCAGTTCCTTTCTTTCTTTCCTTTCTGTTCCTCCTCCTCTCTCTCTCTGCTGCTTCTGGCCTCCACTCCAGGCCTGCCTCTGGAGCTGGGCCCAGACTGAGCCACAGCTCCCTGTCAGCCCTCTCTGGCTGAGCTCCTCTCCTTTTCTCCTCCTGACTGAACTGGCTCCTGTCCTAAGATGGTGCCCACCTTATATACCTTCTTCTAACACCCGAGCCCAGGTGACTAGCAACCAATGGGCTCCTACCTATGCCCAGAAACCCACCCCTATCTGCTCCTACACCACTGGGTTTTCCACCCCCCTCCCCACTCCAGCCAGGAACAGAAGCTGTCGTGCCTGCACTCTGTCTAGTGAGAGCACCGTTGGTCTGTTCCTCGGAAATGGGGTGTGTGTGGTGCATGCAGCTTACTGAGTCCTGGTCCACACTCCATCCTTACCCGGGAGTGGAATATCACACCTCTGGACTGAGGTGCAATACCACTGTAGCAGCCGAGGCCTCGGGGTGCTACATATACATGGCCCCGCATATTGCTCCGTACTGTATACATGGCCCCACATAGTGCTTCGTACTGTATACTTGGCCTTGCATAGTGCTCCATCCTACTATATACATGGCCCCGCATAGTGCTCCGTACTGTATACATGGCCCCGCAGAGTGCTCCGTACGTATACATGGCCTCGCATAGTGCTCCATACTGTATACATGGCCCCGCATAGTGCTCCGTACTCTATACATGGCCCCGCATAGTGCTCCGTACGTATACATGGCCCCGCATAGTACTCCCTACTGTATACATGTCCCTCGCATAGTGCTTCGTACTGTATACATGTCCTTGCATAGTGCTCCATCCTACTATATACATGGCCCCGCATAGTGCTAAGTACTGTATACACGGCCCAGCATAGTGCTCCGTACTACTATATACATGGCCCCGCATAGTACTCCATACTGTATACATGGCCCCGCATACTGCTACCTACTGTATACATGGTCCCGCATAGTACTCCGTACTGTATACATGTCCCCCGCATAGTGCTCCGTACTGTATACATGGCCCCGCATAGTGCTCCATCCTACTATATACATGGCCCCGCATAGTGCTCCGTACTGTATACATGGCCACGCATAGTGCTCCGTACTACTGTATACATGGCCCCGCATAGTGCTACCTACTGTATACATGGTCCCGCATAGTGCTCCGTACTGTATACATGACCCCGCATAGTACTCCGTATTGTATACATGGCCCCGCATACTGCTACCTACTGTATACAAGCCCCGCATAGTGCTCCGTACTGTATACATGGCCCCGCATAGTGCTCCGTACTACTGTATACATGTCCCCGCATAGTGCTTCGTACTGTATATATGGCCCCGCATAGTGCTCCATCCTACTATATACATGGCCCCACATAGTGCTCCCTACTGTATACATGGTCCCACATAGTGCACCATACTGTATACATGGCCCTGCATAGTACTCTGTACTACTATATACATGGCCCCACATAGTGCTCCGTACTGTATACACGGCCTGTGCATAGTGCTCCGTACTACTGTATACATGGCCCCGCATATTCCTCCGTACTGCATACATGGCCCCGCATAGTACTTCATACTGTATACATGGCCCCGCATAGTGCTACCTACTGTATACATGGCCCCGCATACTGCTGTTTTGTATACAAGGCCCCGCATACTGCTGTTTTGTATACATTGCCCCGCATAGTGCTGCACACAGTATACATGGCCCAGCATAGAGCTCCATACTGTATACATGGCCCCGCATAGAGCTCCATACTGTATACATGGCCCCGCATACTGTTGTTTTGTATACATGGCCCCGCATAGTGCTGCACACAGTATACATGGCCCGGCATAGTGCTCCATACTGTATACACGTCCCGCGCATAGTGCTCCGTACTACTGTATACATGGCCCCGCATAGTACTCCGTACTGTATACATGGCCCCGCATAGAGCTCCATACTGTATACATGGCCCCGCATAGTGCTCCATACTGTATACATGGCCCCGCATAGTACTCCATACTACTATATACATGGCCCCGCATCGTGCTCCGTACTGTATACATGGCCCTGCATAGTACTCCATACTACTATATACATGGCCCCGCATCGTGCTCCGTACTGTATACATGGCCCTGCATAGTACTCCATACTACTGTTTACATGGTCCCGCATAGTACTCCATACTGTATATGTAATAGTAAAATTTAAGCTGTTGATTAATGTTTATTGCTTAGTGTGGTCAGGGACGACCAACATTAAAGTGTCGGGGAATGTAATAATGGGGAAGGGCGTAGCCTTCCCTTGGTACTGAGATAGTTAAAGGACGTGTCCCTGAGGTCAGACCTCCCTAACTGTGGTAGACCAAGCTAAGGGGGTTAGCTTTAGTGGTCCAGTTAGTAGAGTAGAGGGGGAACTTAGTGCCCTTATCAAGCCTAGAGAGATATAGAGCTTGTTCCTGGTATAATTCCTTCTGGGCTGTAGTACCTGAAAACAGCCACAAGATGCCACTGTTCTGGGTGCAGATGTCAGGTTGAGTCTGCCAGCAAAGTTATAGACAGTGATGGGTTAAAGTTCTGTGATGACAGCTCACTGAGGGTGGGCATATTAGGAAAGTCTCTGTTTAGTTTCCAGAATGAGGAAGTGATTCTTCAGTACGAGTTGAGACCTCAAGTTGTTCAGACAGCCTGATTATAGTGGCTGCTAGGGTAGACGGGAGCTCCGTACCCTCAGACAGTGGGATCCCAGTGTGCAAGTCTCCCCACACAAGAGCACGAGTCCTGTTCGCTCGCCGGAGAAACTCATCAAAGCGTAGTGAGGACACGGGGCACTTCTAGTCTGCAGGAAGCAGAGGAAGCTAAATAGGACTCCAAGCTAAGACGTGGGGGAGAGATATCGGATCTGGTCACTGTCAATGCAGAGGAGTCTCTTGGGCCAGGGATTATAGCCACAGAGATGCTCCGCTTAAAGAGGGAACCAGGGCTGAAGCAGTTAACAGCGCCTGTGAGAGAGATGATTGCCTGTCGAGCCTTATCCATTATATCTGACTGTAAATATTGTATATATTCCTCTTCCCCAAGTAAAGTCCAAGTTCTGGTTAAGAACCTCATGTCCATTGAAATTATTGCTGCCCTGGTCCCAGAAGAAAATTGCCTGGAGACAGCCGCGATCGGATGGCTTGAAGTAAGTGAAGACCACTACATACACAGCCACACTTCAGAGGGAGGACACGTATTGTCTGTAGGGTGCCATAGCGAGAGGGGGCTACAGCTCGCCCACGACTACCTCGCTGGGGCACCTTACATATACATGGCCCCACATACTGCTGTTTTGTATACATGGCCCCGCATAGTGCTGCACACAGTATACATCACTCCGCAAAGTGATCCATACTGTATACACGGCCCCCGCATAGTGCTCCGTACTACTATATACATGGCCCCGCATAGTGCTCGGTACTGTATACACGTCCCCCGCATAATGCTCTGTACTACTATATACATGGCCCCGCATAGTGCTCCGTACTGTATACATGGCCCCGCATAGTGCTCTGTACTGTATACATGGCCACCGCATAGTGCTCCGTACTGTATGCACGGCCCCGCATAGTGCTCCGTACAGTATACATGGCCCCGCATAGTGCTCCATGCTGTAAACATGGCCCCGCATAGTGCTCCGTACTGTATACATGGCCCCGCAAATGTGAAGCCCAGCTGTGCTTGGTATCACAGATCCTAGAAGGGCGTATTGAAGGATTCCTCCACAAGAGGCCCCCATAACCATTCACACATCTCCACCTTCCACCTCAGACCACCAGAGGGAGCCCGTTAGGGATAGATAAATAGAGAAGGTGGAGCAAAGCAGCAGTTAGTCTAGACTGGAGTCGACAGAGAGCAGAAGTCTGTTGAGAGAGTTCCTGCAGTAGAAGCCTGAGAGAGGTTAGTCTGCAGTGGAGTATGTTCTAGACTCAGTTGTAGCTCAGAGAAGTGAGCTTAGGTGTGCCGGCGCCATAAAATCGGTGAAGCGCGGCAAGCTGCCGTTACTGTGAGTAGCCTAGGAGGGCCCTAGTAGGCCGAAGGCGAGTAGAGAGGGTTAGTTCATAGGGGCAGAGGAGCTTAACTAGCTCACCCCGTAGAAGAAGCAGTTACCGGACACCGGGTCCGAAGCTTACCGGGATCTCCATGACCCAGTAAGATAAACCGGAATCCCTGGAGAATTACAAGTCCCAGGATCGCTAAAGTGCTGATACGTACCAGAGCCAGGAGACACATAGGCCCCGTAGGTCGGGAGCGTGCACTCCAAGAGAAGGCCCTACCACAAGGTCAACCAGCGTAGGACAGAGACAAAGTTAGGCCTAGCTTCAGGCAGGTCAGAAACTTACTATGCAGAAGCAAGAAACAGGAGGCCCAAAACCCGCTCATTGGGGAGGATCTGGACATACACCCTTCACCCTACAGTGCTCCGGGAAGTGCCTGAATTTCCATCAGTAAAAGGTACTGAAGTGACTATTGTGTCCATCCCTGTTCTTGCTCTGACTCGGCTGAGTCTCTCCGTCCTGCTTTCCCCGTCCATTCCCCGTCCATACCTGTGGGGAGCCATACCATCTAGCTGCCTTATCACCGGCCTCAGTGGACTGCGCAGCACTGGTGAATATCATCAGAAACCATAGGTGGCGTCACAAACTCTTTAATAAAACTTAACATCTATCAATGCCTTTTTAAAGAGAGACCCCAGAGTACGGGCCCGGGAGCCGACCACCGCGACCTCCTTAAGGCTAAAGGCCCGGGTAACCGAGTCATCCCCATCCCCTGGGCTAGTCATCTCTCCTGGGGTCATGAACAGGATCAGATGCCCGCTGCAGCGACAGAGTGTTGTGCCCGTTGCCACCGGGTACTGTGTGCCTTTATTCTGAACTGTGTACGGGAAGTTGTGGTGAAGGTTGCCGCCATTGTTGGGTCGCTGAGCGAGAAGAAGGACGTAATCGCGGGATAATAAGGGGCGTACCTGCAAAAGAGCGCGAAGTCCCGGACACGCCCCATGCTTTGACGTCAAACCAACAAGCGCCAGGTCCTGTAAGGAGCGTCGCTGAACACACTGACGTAGGACGCAAGCGACGCAAGGTCCTGAAGACACCCGTCACCTGCGGAGCTGCGGCCTACCGGAAGAAAAACCAGAAGGTAGGCCACGGTTAACTAGGGGGGCGCCAAGATGTCCGACGAGCAGCAGAACGCCGACCTACCGGTCAACGTCCCTGAAGTTCAGCCCGCGCCCGATGATGAGCAGGCCGAAGCCTCCGCTCTACCAGCAGCGCCCATAACACCTGTAATACCTATGACTTTACCGTACATTCCTGGAGCAAAGTGGCTACCCCAGTACAACCGTAAACCAGATACCCTGTCTGGATTCAAACGGAAGATATGTGCTATCTTGGACATGTACTCCATGACAGGTAAACAAAGAGCCGCCGTTGTATTAGGACAACTGACCGGTGCTGCGGAACGGGAAGTGGAAACATGGTCGGCCGCAGACCAGGAGTCAGTGTCCGCAATATTCCAAAAACTACAGACTGTCTTTGAGGACCTTACTGAGGCGGACCTCCGGATGAGGTTCTACAGCTGTTCCCAACAACCAGAGGACAATGTTCGGGACTACGCCTGGCGTCTCCAAAGGGCCCTGAGGGCTCTGAACCAGGTTTGTCCAACCAGCATTGAAAATGAGAACAAAATGCTGAAGGAACAGTTTGTCCGGGGACTGAGGTTTCCAGAGGAGAGCAGGACTGTGCGTTGGTGGTCCCTGGATCATCCAGATGCCACCTTTGACAATCTCAAGGACATGGCTATAAAAGGACTGCAGCTCCTGGAAACAAATGCCATCCAACGTTACCAGGGTGGGGCTACCCCAGAACCTGCAACACCCACCTTTTCCCCAGTGACTGCTGAAGCTAAGGTTCCAGTAACGTCCCCTAGAGAGCTGGACAGTCTGCGCTCTGAAGTGCGTCAGTTGAGCAAAACCCTGACCACTGTGCTGAGTGCTCTACAGCTGAGAACGGAGCCTGAGGAAGGAGGGAAGATCCTGCTAGCCGATAGCCCTGAGGATGTCCCCTGGATGCGAAGGAGGAGGAGGCCAACACCACCCTCGCCGAGGACCAGTGACCAGCGCCGTCCACCTAAGGACCCAGCCTGCTACCGCTGCCGCAAGACCGGACATATCATCCAGAATTGTCCTTTAAACGAGAAAACCCTGGGTCCGAGGGCCGACACCCAGGAGTAGACTCACCAGGCCCATCAGACTGGTACAACAGGTTCGTCGGAGGAAGACCTTTCCTGTCCATTGTGTTGGACGGGATCCTGACGCATGCCCTGCTGGACACAGGATCTCAGGTAACCATCATGCCTGAAGTCCTCTACAAGAGGTTCTGGTCCATGGACGATCTACGTCCACCAGCTCCAAGTTTGTCTGTATATGCTTCAAATGGACTCCCCCTTAACCTACTCGGGGTTAAAAATGTGACTGTAAAGGTGGGGAGAGTGGAGCTGAAAGACCAGGGATTAATTGTAGTGGAGACTAACCCTGATGACAGCAACCCGTATATGGTATTGGGCACTAACGTTGTTGGTAACTGTTTGGGAGAAGTTGTGTTCTTGCTCCAACAGATAGCCGACACTGCCAGACCGAGACAGAGGAGGGCACTGCAGAGGGAGATCCGCGTCCTGATGTATCAACAGCAAGTAAAGTTAACAGATGGTGAAATCGGTAACGTGCGGGTAACAGACCCCATACCCATTGTCATCCCCCCAATGAGTGAAATGCTCATCTGGTGTAGAGCTGCCATAGGTCTTAGAGGACAGAGCTATCAGGCGGTAGTAGAACCCCTTTGCTCCGAGCACAGACCCACGCTCTTAACTGCCAGGGGAGTGGTAGACGTACGTAATGGGAGGGTGCCCGTCCGTCTTCTCAACTTAGGGGAAGATGAGGTCAAACTGCCACGTTATGCCACTGTTGCCAAATTACATGCTGTCAATAATAACTGCATTTATGAGGCGGAGTCCTTAACTTCACCAGAAGAAGTGGAGGATAATGACCCTGCAACCCAGGTGGAGGATTGGTGTCAACAGCTCCATGTTGGGTCGGACACCACTCCTACCCATCAAAAACAGGGTGTACACCGGGTGGTTCAAGAGTACTCGCAGGTGTTCAGTAAACGTCCACTAGACTTCGGGAGAGTTAAGGGGGTTCAACATCATATCCCCACAGGCAACCATTCCCCAATCAAAGAACTTTATAGGCCTATACCCCCAGCTCACTACCAGAAGGCAAAAGAAATGCTGCATGACATGAGGAAGGCGGGAGTGATAAGGGATCGTTATAGTCCCTGGGCAGCTCCCCTAGTGCTGGTTAGGAAGAAGGACGGGAGCATGAGAATGTGTGTAGATTACCGTCAAGTAAATCGCATTACACATAAAGATGCATACCCTTTTCCACGCATAGAGGAGTCCCTAGCTGCCTTAAAGTCTGCAAATTACTTTTCCACCCTTGACCTCACTAGTGGGTACTGGCAAGTAGCTGTGGCTGAGGAGGATCGGGAGAAGACGGCCTTCACCACCCCGATGGGACTCTACGAGTTCAATACCATGCCGTTTGGACTCTGCAATGCCCCCGGAACGTTCCAGAGATTGATTGAGTGCTGCCGGGGACACCGCAACTTCGAGACTGTGTTACTTTACCTGGATGACGTAATTGTGTACTCCAGAACGTACGATTACCACTTGAAACACCTGGCAGAGGTATTTGAGTCACTGTCCCGGTACGGGATGAAGTTGAAGCCCTCAAAGTGCCACCTGCTCAAGAGGAAGGTACAGTACCTGGGGCACATTGTCAGTCCGGAAGGGGTAGCATCAAACCCGGAGAAAGTCACAGCCATCCAGAAGTGGCCGGAGCAGAAGAACCTCAAGGAGGTGCGTCAGTTCCTGGGACTAGTAGGATACTACCGGAGGTTCGTAAAGGACTACACTAAGAAAGCAGCTCCTCTGCAAGACCTCCTGGTAGGGCAGTCCCCCAAAGGCAAAAACCCCCCATTCCACTGGGGTAAGGAGCAAGCCGAGTCGTTTCAGGAGATGAAGGAGATCCTGACAGGTGATGAGATCCTAGCCTACCCTGACTACAGCCAACCATTCCTGCTGTATACAGATGCCAGCATGAAGGCCTGGGTGCTGTTCTAAGTCAGAAGCAGAATGGGCAAGAGAAAGTGATCGCATACGCAAGCAGGAAGCTCCGTCCGACTGAGAGGAACCCAGAGAACTATAGCAGCTTCAAGTTGGAGTTCCTAGCCTTGGTCTGGGCCATCACTGAAAGATTCAAGCACTATCTGGCTTCCAGCAAGTTCACTGCCTTTACTGATAACAACCCCTTGACCCACCTTGAAACAGCTAAGTTGGGGGCTCTGGAACAACGATGGATGGCTCGGCTGTCAACCTACCAATTTACAATTAAATTCCGGGCGTGCCGCAAGAACGCCAACGCCGACGCCTTGTCTAGGATGCCTCACCAGTCCGACACAGAAGAAGAAGTGGATGACTTGGAAGAGATTGAGCTACCTGCCTTTCATCGGAATGGGATGATCCATGAGCAGAGAGTCTCCAGGAAGCAGCGTGGAAAGACGTTAAACCCCCTGCCTCACCACAGCTGGAAAGAGACCCAGGACAGCGACCCGGTTGTCAGCCGCATTAAACAGCTGATAACCCAAGAAGGTGCCTCCCTGGAGAAGGATGCGTCTCTCCAAGCAAAGCAACTGTGGAACGAGAGAAGCCGGCTGTTTATCTACCGTGAGAAGCTGTGCCGGAGGTACGTCAATCCAAAACTCATGAGATGGTATGGCAGATAGTGGTCCCGAAGACAGACATCCAGATGGTATTAGAGGCTTACCACGATCAGGAGGGGCACTTTGGCTGGAAAAAGCTAGAGACCCTGCTGAAATGTCGATTCTACTGGGTAGGAATGCGCAGCTCCATTGAGAGGTGGTGCCGGGACTGTGGACCCTGCGGCCTAAGAAGGAAAGACTTCAGCAGCCAGAAGGCACCCCTGCAACCCATCGAGACGACTCGACCCCTGGAGATCGTGGCCCTGGACCATGTCAAGCTGTCCCCCAGCAGGTCAGGGTACTCGTATGCTCTGACCATGGTGGATCACTACTCACGTTTCCTGGTGGTCGCCCCTGTCAAAGACCTGACGGCAGAGACAGCAGCGAAGACGTTCGAAGCGTATTTCTGCAGGCCCCATGGTTACCCTGAGCAGGTTCTGACGGACCAAGGCCCGGCCTTTGAGGCTGAGTTGTTTAAGGAGTTCTGCTATTTGTACGGTTGTAAAAAAATCAGAACTACACCGTACCATCCACAAACCAACGGTCTCTGCGAAAACATGAACAACATCATCATCGACCTGCTAAAGACCATACCACTTGAGGAGAGAAACCAGTGGCCAGACCTACTACCTGACCTAGTGGATCTGTATAATCATATACCAGTGAGTTCCACCAATTGCACTCCGGCATATCTCATGCGGGCAAGGCCAGGAAAGCTGCCCATGGATTTGGAGCTTGGTGTAGTTGAACCTGAAGCTGATATGACCACTGAGGACTGGGACAAGACCAGACAAGAGCAGTGCAGAAGGGTACAATCTTGTGTCAAGGACAGTCTTACTCGGGTGAGAGAAAAGCAGGAAGTTCAATACAACAAAAACGCACCCGCAGAACCTTTTACACCTGGTGAAACAGTACTAAAAAGGAAAAGACGTAACCACAAACTTGATGACCAGTGGGAAAAAGACCCCTACACTGTGTTACCGTCAAGGCTTGACAACAAAAAGACATTCATAATCAGTCGTGATGGAGGAAAAACATCAGCTACAGTGTCCAGGGACCACTTAAAGTTGTGTCCAGATTTACTGAAACCTCAGGAACATGTGCCTTTCACAATCCCGGAAGAACCTAAAGAAGCAGTGATACACACTGACCTTGGAGACTTCCCAGCTGATTGGCCTCAGATAGGAGGTGCAGTAATTATTCCAGTACTCCAATTCTATGAACAGCCAGAAAACCCTCCACAGCAAGTTGTACCTGTAAGTGCTGCAGAAGAGCCAGCTCAAGAAGTATCCCCGGATGAAGGATCCCCGGCAGGAGCAGAGCAAGAGGGCCCAGCCAATGGTAGACTTGCCAGTCCAAGAGAGAGGTTAAGGCAGTTTTACAACATGGTTACACGTAGAACTGGTAGAGTGACTGAGGATACAGACACTGACACTCGACCAACCACAGCACTACGCAGATCAGTACGTAGCACGAGAGGTAAACCCCCTGCTAGGTACACTGAATAAAGTAGTCAAATCTCTGGGAGTGTAGATAGTTACCCCTGGGGTATTGTATATTAAATTGTAATGTACTGCATAATTGTTTATTTTCATGCATGCTTATCAATTTGTGCTTTTTCCTATTAATTCTTTATTGCCTACATAATGAACTTCGTGGCTGAGGACTATGTGCAGCCCAAAAACTCTTATTGTATGTAACATACCTGGCGGCGTCCTTGCATGGTGGTCCATCTCCCACTGTGCAAGAGGGCGCACTTGATCTCCTGTCCAGAATGTCTCTCTGGCTTCCCTCCATGCTGTCTGTTTGTGTCTGTCTCTGCTGCTTAAGGGCGGCGCCCGATCACTTCCTGTCTTTTGTACCTGCTGTGGGTCACACCCCTTGTGCGTCCTCAGCCTATTGCTGTCTGACACTTGGTATATAGCTCAGCAGCTCCCTTCTATCCCTGCCTGTGCATATGTGTTTCTTTCAGTGTGTGCTTGCACTCTGAAGTTGCCAGGTCCCGTTCCTGTTTCCCTGTCCGCCTTTCCTGGAGGCTGTATTTCCAGGCCTGTCTGAACTGTGTCCTGTATTTCTCCTGCCTTGCGGTGTCAGCTCCCGTGTCTGAACTTTGTCCTGTTTGTCTCCTGCTTTACGGTATTAGTTCCCGTGTCTGAACTAAGTCCTGTATGTCTCCTGCTTTACGGTATTAGTTCCCGTGTCTGAACTAAGTCCTGTATTTCTCCTGCCTTGCGGTGTCAGCTCCCGTGTCTGAACTGTGTCCTGTATGTCTCCTGCTTTGCGGTATTAGTTCCCGTGTCTGAACTTAGTCTTTTCTGTGTTCTCTTGTCTGTCCTGTCTGAACACGCTCCTAGCCTGTTCCTCCCGCCTTCTAGGGGCCGATTACCTAGACCCGCTCCTGTATCCCGCTGCAGTGTCGGTCTCCTCCGTACACTCAGTTCCAGTCTGAACTCTCTCCTATCCTTTACCTGTTTTGTCTATGTCCATTCCCTTCCTTTTCCTGCAGAGTCTGAACTCGTACCTAACTCCTGCCAGTTGTCTCTGTACTTCCGTTTGTGAGTTTGTGGTCCACTCGCTACTTCACTGCAAGTACCCTGTGGGTGTCTGGCTCTGTCTTTCCCTTCCTGTCTGTTCCGTGTGAACAGAGTCCTGTCCTGCCCTGCTTCTGCCCGCTGCTCCGGCAGTCCTGTCCTGCCCTGCTTCTGCCCGCTGCTCCGGCAGTCCTGTCCTGCCCTGCCTGTACCCCTCTGCCTGTAATGTTCCTGAGTCCCAGTGTGTACTGGGCCCTATCCTGCCTGTATTGTTCCTGAGTCCCAGTGTGTACTGGGCCCTATCCTGCCTGTATTGTTCCTGAGTCCCGGTGTGTACTGGGTTCTATCCCGCCTGTGTTCCTACCTGCTAGTGCCTCCTGTCTGCACTCTAGCTGTGCTTGCCTTTACCCCCCTGCCTGCATACTCGCCTGCCTGCATACCAGTCGTGCCTGCCTATACCCTCCAGTCTGTGTGCCAGCCTACCAGCCTGTTCCTGTATTCCCTGTGTGGGTCAACAGCCGTGTCCGGGGTCTGTCCTGGAGTAGCACCTGGTCCCTCTGCTCGGTTCCTCCTTGGTGCACTGGCGTCGTATGCCGTCGTGCGACCCTGGTCGGATCGGGTGAATACTTAGTCACGCCCCTCCAGGCATACACTCTCCGGCACGGTCCAGTGGAATCACTATCAATCACCCGCACACGCCGCTTAGCCCGGGCGTGTGCATAACAGCATGCTCAGGCCATGGTTCCCGTTGAGCCCCACGGCCTTCGCTCTTTGAGAAGTTTTTCCAGCGAATATATGCATTAAAATAAATAAATAAATTTTTTTTCCCTTAGCTGAGTTCCAGGCGAATTACGCACCGTCCAGATGGATCTATCAGCTCTCGTTCCTGCGGATCCGCCACGTTACTATGGGGATCCAAGACAGTGTCGTGCATTTGTGGAGCAATGCATGCTACACTTTAAGGCCTACCCTCTTTATTTTCCTTCCGATTGGGCTAAAGTGGCCTTTATGATGTCTTACCTGGCGGGGGATGCCTTGGAATGGATCAACCCCCTATATGAGACACAGGATCCGATCCTCCGGGACCTAATGGCCTTCCTGGTGGCCTTTCTAATGGTCTTCGATGATCCTAACCCGGAGGCTCCTGCTGAAGCTTCACTTCCCAATATCCCGGAGCAGCCCCAATGGGTAATGTGTGTGGGTAGCGTAATAGTTCTCCAGCCCAATGAGACTACTGCCCACCCAGAATCCTCACAGGGTGACTACGCTTTCCGGAATACTTCTCCCAACCTCAAGAGGCAGTCCAGACGTGCTAGACTTAGAGGCAAGCAGTCACGCCTGGGTCTGTCCTCCCTGAGACCTCCTGAACCCTTCGGGGTGCTACCTGGTAACGAAAGGACAGAGACTCTCCTATACTCTGTACCTGATACCTCGCTCGCTTCGTCCAGTGAGTCCAACCTAGTGTACTCCGAAGCAGAGGTTACTCCCGAGTCTCTACACCCCTCCGACCAGGCGGAGGACCTCCAGTTGTGTTCAGAACCCTTCGGGGTGCCTCCTGGTGGTGAATGGACAGAGACTTTCCTATACTCGGTACCCGATACCTCGCCTGCTTCCTCCAGTGAGTCCGACCTAGTGTTCTCCGAAGCAGAAGTTACTCCCGAGTCTCTACACCCCTCCGACCAGGCGGAGGACCTCCAGTTGTGTTTAGAACCCTTCGGGGTGCCACCTGGTGGTGAATGGACAGAGACTTTCCTATTTCCTGTACCTGATACCTCGCCTGCTTCCTCCAGTGAGTCCGACCTAGTGTTCTCCGAAGCAGAAGTTACTCCCGAGTCTCTACACCCCTCCGACCAGGCGGAGGACCTCCAGTTGTGTTTAGAACCCTTCGGGGTGCCACCTGGTGGTGAATGGACAGAGACTTTCCTATTTCCTGTACCTGATACCTCGCCTGCTTCCTCCAGTGAGTCCGACCTAGTGTTCTCCGAAGCAGAAGTTACTCCCGAGTCTCTACACCCCTCCGACCAGGCGGAGGACCTCCAGTTGTGTTTAGAACCCTTCGGGGTGCCACCTGGTGGTGAATGGACAGAGACTTTCCTATTTCCTGTACCTGATACCTCGCCGGCTTCCTCCAGTGAGTCCGACCTAGTGTACTCTGAAGCAGATGTTTTCTCTGAGCCTCTGTACTCTTCTGACCCGGCGGAGGACCTCCAGTTGTTTCCTGAATCCTCCGGGGTACCACCAGATAACAAAGAGACAGTGACTTTTCCTCATTATGTACCTGATAACCCGTCTATTTCTTCCTGTGAGCTTGACAAGATGTACCTCGAAGCAGAGATTACCCTCAAGTCTCTGTTCCCCTCCAACCCAGTGAACGACTGGTCCTCGAATTCCCTGCGGAAGATTCTGGCAGGCCTGAAGAAGAGGGGGCGTAAGGGGGGAGGTACTGTAACATACCTGGCGGCGTCCTTGCATGGTGGTCCATCTCCCACTGTGCAAGAGGGCGCACTTGATCTCCTGTCCAGAATGTCTCTCTGGCTTCCCTCCATGCTGTCTGTTTGTGTCTGTCTCTGCTGCTTAAGGGCGGCGCCCGATCACTTCCTGTCTTTTGTACCTGCTGTGGGTCACACCCCTTGTGCGTCCTCAGCCTATTGCTGTCTGACACTTGGTATATAGCTCAGCAGCTCCCTTCTATCCCTGCCTGTGCATATGTGTTTCTTTCAGTGTGTGCTTGCACTCTGAAGTTGCCAGGTCCCGTTCCTGTTTCCCTGTCCGCCTTTCCTGGAGGCTGTATTTCCAGGCCTGTCTGAACTGTGTCCTGTATTTCTCCTGCCTTGCGGTGTCAGCTCCCGTGTCTGAACTTTGTCCTGTTTGTCTCCTGCTTTACGGTATTAGTTCCCGTGTCTGAACTAAGTCCTGTATGTCTCCTGCTTTACGGTATTAGTTCCCGTGTCTGAACTAAGTCCTGTATTTCTCCTGCCTTGCGGTGTCAGCTCCCGTGTCTGAACTGTGTCCTGTATGTCTCCTGCTTTGCGGTATTAGTTCCCGTGTCTGAACTTAGTCTTTTCTGTGTTCTCTTGTCTGTCCTGTCTGAACACGCTCCTAGCCTGTTCCTCCCGCCTTCTAGGGGCCGATTACCTAGACCCGCTCCTGTATCCCGCTGCAGTGTCGGTCTCCTCCGTACACTCAGTTCCAGTCTGAACTCTCTCCTATCCTTTACCTGTTTTGTCTATGTCCATTCCCTTCCTTTTCCTGCAGAGTCTGAACTCGTACCTAACTCCTGCCAGTTGTCTCTGTACTTCCGTTTGTGAGTTTGTGGTCCACTCGCTACTTCACTGCAAGTACCCTGTGGGTGTCTGGCTCTGTCTTTCCCTTCCTGTCTGTTCCGTGTGAACAGAGTCCTGTCCTGCCCTGCTTCTGCCCGCTGCTCCGGCAGTCCTGTCCTGCCCTGCTTCTGCCCGCTGCTCCGGCAGTCCTGTCCTGCCCTGCCTGTACCCCTCTGCCTGTAATGTTCCTGAGTCCCAGTGTGTACTGGGCCCTATCCTGCCTGTATTGTTCCTGAGTCCCAGTGTGTACTGGGCCCTATCCTGCCTGTATTGTTCCTGAGTCCCGGTGTGTACTGGGTTCTATCCCGCCTGTGTTCCTACCTGCTAGTGCCTCCTGTCTGCACTCTAGCTGTGCTTGCCTTTACCCCCCTGCCTGCATACTCGCCTGCCTGCATACCAGTCGTGCCTGCCTATACCCTCCAGTCTGTGTGCCAGCCTACCAGCCTGTTCCTGTATTCCCTGTGTGGGTCAACAGCCGTGTCCGGGGTCTGTCCTGGAGTAGCACCTGGTCCCTCTGCTCGGTTCCTCCTTGGTGCACTGGCGTCGTATGCCGTCGTGCGACCCTGGTCGGATCGGGTGAATACTTAGTCACGCCCCTCCAGGCATACACTCTCCGGCACGGTCCAGTGGAATCACTATCAATCACCCGCACACGCCGCTTAGCCCGGGCGTGTGCATAACATTGTATATAGTTGCGCTCCCTGAAGTGCCCTTTTAGGTGACCTCAGAAGGAAAACCTGTCTGGAGTGGCTCTCTTGGAGGTCCAACTCGGGATCTTCATGCCCTGCAGCCACCCCAGGGCCTACGTAGGGGGGTTTAGGACAGGTCCCTCCAAATCACCAAGTACTCTACCTTGTGGGATGGACATCCTTCTTGGGAACCTCGCCATAGGAGACTTGGATTCTGAGGACACTCTGTATTTGTTATTGTTATGTAACGTTTAAGATTCGTGCCTCCCATAAAGGGAAGATTGTTCTTGTATTGCTTATGTTTTCCAATGTTCCTGTTGTTTTAAAAAAAGTACTTCAGCCCGGGAGTGATGAGTTTAACTAGGGGGGAATGTGAAGCCCAGCTGTGCTTGGTATCACAGATCCTAGAAGGGTGTATTGAAGGATTCCTCCACAAGAGGCCCCCATAACCATTCACACATCTCCACCTTCCACCTCAGACCACCAGATGGAGCCCGTTAGGGATAGATAAATAGAGAAGGTGGAGCCAGGCAGCAGTTAGTCTAGACTGGAGTCGACAGAGAGCAGAAGTCTGTTGAGAGAGTTCCTGCAGTAGAAGCCTGAGAGAGGTTAGTCTGCAGTGGAGTATGTTCTAGACTCAGTTGTAGCTCAGAGAAGTGAGCTTAGGTGTGCCGGCGCCATAAGATCGGTGAAGTGCGGCAAGCTGCCGTTAGTGTGAGTAGCCTAGGAGGGCCCGAGTAGGCCGAAGGCGAGTAGAGAGAGTTAGTTCATAGGGGCAGAGGAGCTTAACTAGCTCACCCCGAAGAAGAAGCAGTTACCGGACACCGGGTCCGAAGCTTACCGGAATCTCCATGACCCAGTAAGATAAACCGGAATCCCTGGAGAACTACAAGTCCCAGGATCGCTAAAGTGCTGATACGTACCAGAGCCAGGAGACACATAGGCCCCGTAGGTCGGGAGCGTGCACTCCAAGAGAAGGCCCTACCACAAGGTCAGCCAGCGCAGGACAGAGACAAAGTTAGGCCTAGCTTCAGGCAGGTCAGAAACTTACTACGCAGAAGCAAGAAACAGGAGGCCCAAAACCCGCTCATTGGGGAGGATCTGGACATACACCCTTCACCCTACAGAGCTCCGGGAAGTGCCTGAATTTCCATCAGTAAAAGGTACTGAAGAGACTATTGTGTCCGTCCCTGTTCTTGCTCTGACTCGGCTGAGTCTCTCCGTCCTGCTTTCCCCGTTCATACGCTGCCCTGAGGCCTAGCTCCACCTGTGGGGAGCCATACCATCTAGCTGCCTTATCACTGGCCTCAGTGGACTACGCAGCGCTGGTGAATATCATCAGAAACCATAGGTGGCGTCACGAACTCTTTAATAAAACTTAACATCTATCAACGCCTTTTTTAAGAGTGACCCCAAAGAATGGGCCCGGGAGCCGACCACCGCGACCTCCTTAAGGCTAAAGGCCCGGGTAACCGAGTCATCCCCATCCCCTGGGCTAGTCACATAGTGCTCTGTACTGTATACATGGCCCCGAATAGTGCTCCGTACTGTATACATGGCCCCGCATAGTGCTCCATACTGTATACACGGCCCCGCATAGTGCTCCGTACTGTATACACGGCCCCGCATAGTGCTCTGTACTGTATACATGGCCCCGCATAGTACTCAGTACTGTATACATGGCCCCGCATAGTACTCCGTACTGTATACATGTCCCCCTCATATTGCTCCGTACCGTATACATGGACCCGCGTAGTGCTACCTACTGTATACATGGTCCCGCATAGTGCTCCATACTGTATACATGGCCCAGCATAGTGCTCCTTACTGTATACATGGCCCTGCATAGTGGTCCGTACTGTATACATGGCCCTGCATCGTGCTTCGTACTGTATACATGGCCCCGCATAGTGCTCCGTACTACTATATACATGACCCCGCATAGTGCTCCGTACTGTATACACGGCCCCCGCATTGTGCTCGGTACTACTATATACATGGCCCAGCATAGTGCTCCGTACTGTATACATGTCCCCCTCATAGTGCTCCGTACCGTATACATGGCCCCGCATAGTGCTACCTACTGTATACAAGGTCCCGCATAGTGCTCCGTACTGTATTTATGGCCCCGCATAGTGCCCCATACTGTGATCATGGCCCCGCATAGTGCTCCGTACTGTATACATGGCCCCGCATAGTACTCCGTACTGTATACATCTGCCCCTCATAGTGCTCCGTACTGTATACATGGCCCCGCATAGTACTCCGTACTGTATACATGGCCCCGCATAGTGCTCCGTACTGCATACATGGCCTTGCATAGTGCTCCATACTGTATACATGGCCTCGCATAGTGCTCCATATTGCATACATGGCCCCGCATAGTGCTCCGTACTGTATACATGGCCACGCATAGTGCTGCGTACTGTATACATGGTCCCACATAGTGCTCTGTACTGTATACATGGCCCCGCATAGTGCTCCGTACTGTATTCATGGCCCTGCATAGTGCTCCATACTGTATATGACGCGCCCCTGGGCCTGTGTCGCGCTGCGTTGCGCACGCGGGAGCTTACCCGGAGCCGGATCTGTTGAGGGTTGTAGTCTCGTGGCGGTGACCCGGTCCGTGCCCAGGGAGTCAGACTAAGTGGCACTGTATTAGCAGTAGATGTTAGATGACTACGCCACCCGTTGAATGCAGCTTTAGAGCTGCTGCTGCAGGGCAGACCGCTGAGGCCGGTGGTAGGATTGTGCAGCGTGATAGTATAACCCCCAACGGGAGGGGTATGGCCTCAGGGCAGCCGACGTGGATGATGGGGGTAGCAGGAACCACTCGGAGACGGTACGGTGTAGTTCAAGGTCTTTACTGGTGACAAAGATAGACCCTCCCGGAGTACTGGCTAGCGATTGGGGCCTGGTCAGTCCTTGAGCAGATGGGATTTCCCTTGGCCAGGCGGAGTTGTAGGCCTCCCAAACTAACGATACTCTTCTGGCTACCTTGCTAGAGGCGGGTATAAGTAGCCCACGTCCCTGAGTGTACCGTGTGGTGCTCACCCGTATGGCCGGTGACTCGGGGCTTTCTAGTAGCTTCCGCTCCACGACGGCGGTGCTGGTCCCACGCGTGTGACCGTGCCTTCGGGTTTCTGGGCCAGAGGACCTGCAATCCGCTGCCGGTCGGTTTCTGCTGCTGGATCAGAGTTAGTCCCCACAGCCTCGGACTCCGGGTCCGGTGACAACTTCTCAGTCAGGGCGAGCTCTGCAGCTGCCAGCCCCTGACTCCTTGTAACACTGCTCCCACAGAGCTCCTGATGTGCTTTTCCTATAGCTGCTTCTCTGTCTCTACTTCTTCTCTACTCTTCAACAACCCTAACCCTGCCTCAGCCCTAAGTTTATATAGGGGAAGTTCTTCCCCTCCCAGGACTGGGCAGGAGGTGTGGCATGCATGAGATTCCTGACCAAGAGACCTCCCACCTGCTCTCAGACATAATATTGCATTACTGTGGAAACCAGACCCCTGGGGTGCCACATTCCCCCCTAGTGAAATTTAGTACTCCGGGACTAAACATACTTTTGTAAACATAACAAGGTAAAAACAATAACAATACAATACATTAAATGGTCACGGCGTGTCCGTAACCGGGTGCAGTCTTTGAAGAAAAGCAAGGTGTCCATTTCACCAAAACAGGGAGACGTAACCAGGTAGGGGTCTGTCCTGCCCCGAGTCCTTAACAGTCTTTTAGTCCATCCTGGGTTACGCTCCAACTATACACAAAGGATTCCCGGTAAATCCACCAAGGACTCCTAAAAACAACTAGAAACACATAATTATACACAAGCAACAATAAACAGGTAACCACAAATAAAACAATTTATACACTTCAAATCCTCCAACGTGCGGGTAACTGGCCTTTAGTGGCCCTAGTGGACCTACGGAGCTGACTGTCTGGCCCTGAACTACAGGGTGTAGGAGCTGTCAAGGGTAAACTGGGCAGCTGTCTACGGGCTCTTTGGCTCACTAGAGGTATGGCAGGCTCGCTATAAGCAGAGGGTTGATCCTCCTGGTCTGCTGGTATGGGGTCTTCTGCCTCCTGGACCGGCTGTTCTTCCAGCTCTACCTGTTGCTCCGTAGGTACTTGGGATGATGGTTGGAGGAAGGTGAGTACGGGTACCACAACTGCACCATTGACTTGAGTCCAAGACCGAGGGAAGTCTCCGAGCACAGTACTAACCATATCTTCCCTTTCCTCTACGGGTCGATGGTCTTCTTGTTCCTCTTCAGGGTTCCGTAGCTGTTCAGGACACTTTTTCAGGTGATCCCGGGATACAATGGCTATGGTCTCCACTCCGTCTTTACTGATGGTACAGACCTTCGGGTTATCGTGGCTTGAGGGCAGTACGGTGTACGGGTCCTTCTCCCACTGGTCGTCCAACTTGTGGAGCCGTCTTTTCCTCTTCAAGACCTGCTCTCCGGGTACCAGGGGAACAGCGGGAGCATACTGGTTATAAGTTTTCTCTTGTCTTTCCCTAGCTTGACAGAGACTTCGCTCCACACTCTCCTGTACTTTCCGGTACTGCTGCTGCCTCTCTGTGTCCCAGTCTGCTTCTGGTGAAGTGTCCTCGGGTGTCAGGACTCCCATTTCCAGGTCAACAGGTAACTTACCAGGTCTCGCCCTCATTAGGTAAGCCGGGGTACAGTTGGTGGAACCTACCGGGATGTGGTTGTATAGGTCCACCAGATCGGGCAGCTTCTCAGGCCACAGACTGCGTTCTTCCAGGGGCAACGTTTTCAGAAGATCCATTACCACCTGGTTCATTTTCTCACAAAGTCCATTAGTTTGCGGATGATAGGGTGTCGTCCTTATCTTCCGGCAGCCATACAGATTGCAGAATTCCTGGAAGATCTCTGCTTCAAAGGCAGGTCCCTGGTCCGTCAGCACTTGGTCCGGGTACCCGTGTGGACGGCAGAAGTGCTGCTGGAAGGCTCTAGCTGCTGTTTGAGCCGTTAAGTCCTTGACGGGGACGACAACAAAGAAGCGGGAGTAATGATCCACGATGGTTAGCGCGTAGACGTAGCCACTTCTGCTTGGGGTCAGTTTTACATGATCCAAGGCTACCAGTTCCAACGGCTGCCGGGTGACGATGGACTGCAGGGGAGTCTTCTGGCTGGCACGGTCCTTCCTTCTTAGGTTGCACGGGCCACAGTCTCTGCACCACCTCTCGATGGTTCCCCTCATGCCTACCCAGTGGAACCGCCCGCGCAGCAGGAACTCCAGCTTCTTCCATCCGAAGTGTCCAGCCCCGTCGTGGTATGCCTCCATCACCATGGCTGCGTCTCTTCGTGGCACCACTACTTGCCAGATTAGTTCATGCGTCCGGGAGTTAACCATTCGGCGGCACAACTTCCCCTTATAAAGGAACAGTCGACTCTTCTCAGCCCACAGTTGCTTGGCTTCCTCCGGAGCGTCTGGGTCAAGGCGAGCCTCTGGCCGAGTCAGCATCTCCTTTACCAGCCGGACGGCAGGGTCACTGTCTTGCGTTTCCGCCCAGTTGTAATGAGGCAAGGGGTTAAACGTAGCGGCTTGCTTACTCCTTACCCGGTGCGAACACTGGATAGTCCCATGACGGTGGAACGCGGGGAGTTCGACTTCTTCCAGTCCCTCTGGATCTTCTCCTACGTCCGGTAGATTTGGCATCCTGGACAGGGCGTCCGCGTTGGTATTGGAGCGTCCTGCCCGGTATTTGATTGTGAACTCGTAGTTGGACAGACGGGCCATCCATCTCTGCTCTAGGGCACCGAGTCTTGCTGTGTCCAGGTGTGTCAACGGGTTGTTATCCGTGTACACGATGAACCGGGAAGAAGCGAGGTAGTGCTTAAAGCGTTCGGTGACTGCCCACACCACTGCCAGGAACTCTAGCTTAAATGAGCTGTAATTCTCAGGGTTTCTCTCGGTGGGTCGCAGTTTTCGGCTGGCGTAAGCGATTACTCGTTCTTTCCCCTGCTGGATCTGGGACAGCACAGCTCCTAGCCCGATGTTACTTGCGTCGGTGTAGAGGATAAAGGGCTGGCTGTAATCAGGGTACGCCAGGATTTCATCCCCCGTGAGGGCCATCTTCAGCTGGCGGAAGGACTCTTCTTCTAACTTCTCCTATCTGAAGGGCGGCTTCTGGCTCTTGGCCTTCCGGGACTGGCCTATCAGGAGGTCCTGCATAGGAGCTGCCTTTTTGGTGAAACCGGGGATGAATCTGCGGTAATAGCCTACCAACCCGAGGAACTGCCGCACTTCCTTTACACTGGAGGGACTTGGCCATTCCTTAATTGCGGTGATCTTATCAGGGTCGGGAGCCACTCCGTCAGCGCTCACCACGTGTCCCAGGTACTGCACCTTTGGCTTCAGGAGGTGACACTTAGAGGGTTTCACCTTCAGGCCGTAACTTGCCAGGGCTTCGAACACTTCCGCCAGATGTTTCAGGTGGTCCTCATAAGTCTTGGAATATACGATGACATCGTCCAGGTACAACAGGACCGTCTCGAAGTTTTTGTGTCCCAGACAGCACTCCATTAATCGTTGGAAGGTTCCTGGTGCGTTACAAAGTCCAAACGGCATGCAGGTAAACTCGCTAAGTCCCATCGGGGTGGTGAATGCGGTCTTCTCCCGGTCCGCCTCTGCTACAGGAACCTGCCAGTACCCGCTAGTGAGAGCCAAGGTAGAGAAGAAGTTAGCAGATCTTAAAGCAGCCAAAGACTCCTCTATCCTTGGTAAAGGGTACGCATCCTTGTGTGTGATACGGTTGATTTTCCGGTAATCTACACACATCCTCATAGTGTTGTCTTACTTTTTGACTAAAACTAGTGGGGCTGCCCAGGGGCTACAGCTATCCCGGATTACCCCAGCCTCCTTCATGTCTCTAAGCATCCCCTTGGCGTGTTGGTAATGTGCAGGGGGTACGGGTCGATACCTCTCTTTTATGGGAGGATGATCTCCCGTGGGGATGTGGTGTTCTACCCCCTTAACTCGCCCGAAGTCTAACGGGTGTTTACTAAACACTCTCTCATACTCTTGAACCACCCGGTAGACTCCCTGTTTCTGGTGGGAGGGAGTGGAGTCAGTTCCCAAGTGTAGTTGCTGACACCAATCCTCCATTACTTTCTTAGAGCCGTTACCTTCCTCCGGGTGAGATGGAGGCAAGGGTTCCACAGACTGTATAGAGTTTTGGTTGATGGTATATAATTTGGCTAGCGTGGCATACCGGGGTAGGTATACTTCCCTCTTCCCGATATTTATTAGGCGAACGGGCACCCTCCCATGGCGTACATGGACCACCCCCCGTGCTGTCAAAATGGTGGGCCTACAGTCTGAGTAAACTGGTTCTACCATTGCCTGGTAATCTCTACCTCTCGGACCAATAGCTGCCCGGCACCAAATCATCATTTCACTTTTTGGGGGCATGGCAATAGGGAAAGGGTCACACATTCTTACGCTACCAATCTCACCGCCGGAGAGTTCCACCTGTTGCCGTCGCATCAGTGCCCGGATCTCTTTCTGGAGCACTCGCTGCTGGCCGGAGCTGGCGTTCTTGGCAACCTGCTGTAAAATGAAAATCACCTCTGCAAGACAATTTTCAATCACATTAGTTCCTAAAGTTATCTTTGGGTGACTCTCGCGCTTGTCAATGTCTACAATGATCAGTCCCTGCGCTGCCAGTTCGACTCGACCGATTTTAATGGTCATCTCTTTAAATCCGATCTGTGGCACGGACTGACCATTACTGGCGATGATACTCAAGTCGTCGTCAGGGTAGCGGGTTATATCCGAGTCATTCCAGTACTGCTTGAAGAGCACGTACGGGATGGTGGTGACCTGTGACCCGGTGTCCAGTAGGGCACTCATAGGAATGCCATCCAGTACCACAGGCAAGACTGGACGTCCTCCCACATATTTGTCGCGCCAGTTCGATGGGCCTGGTGATCTTTTTCCTGGGGGTTGGCCCTCTACCCCAGGTTGTGCCAGTTTAAAGGACAGTACCTTGCCATATGTCCGGGTTGATTGCAGCGGCGGCAGATGGGTTGTCCGTCCTCGTTGTATCGGTCGCTGGGTCTTCCTCTGGCTGGTGGGGTCCTCCTTGGTCGACGCCACGGGATGTCCTCCGGTCCGGATGCCAGCTGGATCTTCCCTGGAGTGGAAACCTGTAAAGACTGCACAGTTCGGGTTAGCGCAGCAACGCTTTTAGCTAGCTCTTGGACCTGATGGTGCAGGTCTGGAGCCGGGTCATTGTTCAAAGCCTGCGCATCAGCTCCCACTGGCCCTGCCGGCAAGGGTGCCGCCTCCTGGTGGTAAGCGGTAGCAGGGCGCCTGTGGGCCACAACGCCACCCGGTGCCGGTTCTCGGAGCACCCGGATGGCTCTGTCCTTGAACTGTGCAAAGTCTAGATGAGGATCCTGTAAGGCTATGGCCCGCAACTGGGTTCGGTGGACATTGCAATATAGTCCCTCTATAAATTGTTCGGTCAACAGCCTGTCCTCGTTTCCCACGCTGTCAGGGTCGGTCTGCTTAATGGCTCTCAGGGCCTCTTGTAGGTTTAGTGCATAGTCCCTTATACTCTCATGTGCTCGCTGCTTGCACCCATAGAATCTAAGCTTAATCTCGGCTGAGGTGCGGGTATCAAAGGTGTCCCTCAGCCGGGTTAGTATCCCTGCGACAGTCCTCCCCCCAGATGGCCAGGACTTTACCTCCCTTCGGGCTGCCCCGGTTAATTGGGCCACCAGGATGCTCACTTTTTGCTCTTCTGTGAGGGGGTACACCTGGAAGAGGCTATCCAGCTTTTCTCTAAAGTCCTGCAGGGTATGTGACTCCCCTGAGTACTGGGGTAGCCAGGCTGCCCCCGGGATATAGGGCATGGTGAAAGGCATGACCGCAACAGCGGTGGCACTGGCGAGGGTTGAAGCCGTGAAGCTCTCCTCCGTATCCGACATCCTTCTCCCCCCTAGTGGACCGTGGCCTACCTTGCGATGATCCTCTTCCGTAGGCCGCGGCTCCGCAGTGGATCGTCAGGGTTGAGGACCTTCCGTCGCGCTCCTGTGACGTCGGCGTCTGCTGGGCTCCTTCCAGGACCTTACGCGACGTCCGGACGTGAGGCGGGGCTTCAGTTCTCGCGCGCTTTCGGAGTCCACGCCCCTCTTCTTCCCGCGAGGCGTCCTCAAGATGGCGTCCAATGGCGGGAAAACTCCACGGATGGCGGGAAGAAGGCTGAAGATGGCGCCGGATGGCGGGAAAACTTCACGGATGGCGGGAAGAAGGCTGAAGATGGCGCCGGATGGCGGGAATCTTCACCACAGGTAAGTTTTAAAAGTCACTTTTTCAGGCACGCAGTACCCGGTGGTTGCGGGCAGGAAATCCTGCCGACTACGCCAAATGTTGACGCGCCCCTGGGCCTGTGTCGCGCTGCGTTGCGCACGCGGGAGCTTACCCGGAGCCGGATCTGTTGAGGGTTGTAGTCTCGTGGCGGTGACCCGGTCCGTGCCCAGGGAGTCAGACTAAGTGGCACTGTATTAGCAGTAGATGTTAGATGACTACGCCACCCGTTGAATGCAGCTTTAGAGCTGCTGCTGCAGGGCAGACCGCTGAGGCCGGTGGTAGGATTGTGCAGCGTGATAGTATAACCCCCAACGGGAGGGGTATGGCCTCAGGGCAGCTGACGTGGATGATGGGGGTAGCAGGAACCACTCGGAGACGGTACGGTGTAGTTCAGGGTCTTTACTGGTGACAAAGATAGACCCTCCCGGAGTACTGGCTAGCGATTGGGGCCTGGTCAGTCCTTGAGCAGATGGGATTTCCCTTGGCCAGGCGGAGTTGTAGGCCTCCCAAACTAACGATACTCTTCTGGCTACCTTGCTAGAGGCGGGTATAAGTAGCCCACGTCCCTGAGTGTACCGTGTGGTGCTCACCCGTATGGCCGGTGACTCGGGGCCTTCTAGTAGCTTCCGCTCCACGACGGCGGTGCTGGTCCCACGCGTGTGACCGTGCCTTCGGGTTTCTGGGCCAGAGGACCTGCAATCTGCTGCCGGTCGGTTTCTGCTGCTGGATCAGAGTTAGTCCCCACAGCCTCGGACTCCGGGTCCGGTGACAACTTCTCAGTCAGGGCGAGCTCTGCAGCTGCCAGCCCCTGACTCCTTGTAACACTGCTCCCACAGAGCTCCTGATGTGCTTTTCCTATAGCTGCTTCTCTGTCTCTACTTCTTCTCTACTCTTCAACAACCCTAACTCTGCCTCAGCCCTAAGTTTATATAGGGGAAGTTCTTCCCCTCCCAGGACTGGACAGGAGGTGTGGCATGCATGAGATTCCTGACCAAGAGACCTCCCACCTGCTCTCAGACATAATATTGCATTACTGTGGAAACCAGACCCCTGGGGTGCCACATATATATGGCCCCGCATAGTGCTGCACACAGTATACATGGCTCCGCATAGTGCTCCGTACCGTATACATGACCATAAATGTTCCCGCATAGTGCTCCGTACTGTATACATGGCCCTGCATAGTACTTCGTACTGTATACATGTCACCCGCATAGTGCTTCATACTGTATACATGGCCCCGCATAGTGCTTCGTACTCTATACATGGCTCCCCATAGTGCTCCGTACTACTATATACATGGTCCCGCATAGTGCTCCGTATGTATACATGGCCCCGCATAGGACTCCATACTGTATACATGTCCCCCGCATAGTGCTCCGTACTGTATACATGGCCCCGCATAGTGCTCCGAACTACTGTATACATGGCCCCGCATACTGCTGTTTTGTATACATGGCCCCGCATAGTGCTCCGTACTGTACACATGGCTCCGCCTAGTGCTCCATACTGTATACATGTCCCCGCATAGTACTCCGTACTGTATACATGTCCCGCATAGTGCTCCGTACTGTATACATGGCCCCGCATAGTGCTCCGTACTGTATACACGGCCCTGCATAGTGTTGCACACAGCATACATCACCCAAAGTGATCCATACTGTATACATGGCCCCTGCATAGTGCTCCGTACTGTATATATGGCCCCACATAGTGCTCTGTAATACTATATATATGGCCCCGTATAGTACTCCGTACTGTATATATGGCCCCACATAGTGCTCTGTAATACTATATATATGGCCCCGCATAGTGCTCTGTACTGTATACACGGCCACCCCATAGTGCTCCGTACTGTATACACGGCCTCGCATAGTGCGCCGTACCGTATACATGTCCCCCTCATAGTGCTCCGTACCGTATACACGGCCACCGCATAGTGCTCTGTACTGTATACACGGCCCCGCATAGTGCTCCGTACTGTATACATGGCCCCAGATTAAAAAATTAAATACTCACCTCTGCCATTCCAACGCTGATCCCTACCTGTGGGCCCACGGACCATCATCTCACCCTTGTCAGCACACGCGCCTTCCCCCTTTCTCTAGCGCCGCGGCCACTCTCCTCTGCGCGCGCCCTCCCATCAGGCCACGCGCCCTCCCATCATGCCCAGACCATGGAGGCACAGGGAGGGCAGTAGTACTATATGGGGGCACAGAGAGGGCACTAGTACTATATGGGGGCACAGAGGTGGCACTAGTACTATATGGGGGAACAGAGAGGGCACTAGTACTATATTTGGGCTCAGAGAGGGCACTAGTACTATATGGGGGCACAGAGGGGGCACTAGTACTATATGGGGGAACAGATAGGGCACTAGTACTATATTGGGGCTCAGAGAGGGCACTAGTACTATATTGGGGCTCAGAGATGGCATTAGTACTATATAGGGGCACAGAGGGGGCACTAGTACTATATGGGGGCACAGAGGTGGCACTAGTACTATATGGGGGAACAGAGAGGGCACTAGTACTATATTGGGGCTCAGAGAGGGCACTAGTACTATATTGGGGCTCAGAGAGGGCACTAGTACTATATTGGGGCTCAGAGAGGGCACTAGTACTATATGGGGGAACAGAGGAGGCACTAGTACTATATGGGGGAACAGAGAGGCACTAGTATTATATGGGGGCACAGAGGGGGCACTATTACTATATGGGGGAACAGAGGGGGCACTAGTACTATATGGGGGCACAGAGGAGGCACTAGCACTATATTGGGGCTCAGAGAGGGCACTAGTACTATATTGGGGCTCAGAGAGGGCAGTAGCACTATATTGGGGCTCAGAGAGGGCACTAGTACTTTATGGGGGAACAGAGGGGGCACTAGTACTATATGGGGGCACAGAGGAGGCACTAGTACTATATGGGGGAACAGAGAGGCACTAGTATTATATGGGGGCACAGAGGGGGCACTATTACTATATGGGGGTTTTCCAGTCATGTAGGATCCCAAAGTTATTAAGAAGTAAACGAGTGAGTATGACACACGGTATTATCAGAACTACTTCTCACTAAATGTCCTTTTAGCACTCTAGCACTTTAGACTGGTACTTTCCACATTACTGATTCACAGTGAATATGTCCTGTTAGCACTGTAGCACCTTAGATTAGATTATTTCAGTCTATTGTTTCACAGTGACCATTTTCTGAATACTTGCACTTTAGCATTCTGCACTTCTCTTCTTTGCACTTTATACGTCCGTCAATGAATGCCATTATTTTGGCTTTTTAGCACTTTATATTAGTTATATTGTCTACACAACATCAGCACTTTTGCACTTTAAATTTACACAACTTAATATGTATTATTGGTGGAATTTCTACATAATGTGTACCATAATGATTATTAAACTCACTGTTATGTGTTATTTTGCACTTCTGGGTACCGATGTGTCCTTTAATATTCTATGGGCTCCTGTAGAATTTTATAATAGTCCTATGGATTTTTTCTTCTGTGTCTGTCCTATTTAATAAAGAACCCCTTTTTTCACTTTCATTGTGTAGGGTGGCTTTATACACTCTTGTGTCACCATATTTTAAAAAACTTTTTTATTCTCACTTTTTATTTGAATGGATTCACTTGAGGGGTATTTTTATGACACTGTAGGATTCACTTGAGATGTATGATTTCGGTGCATCATTTCCCTGTTTTTGAATATTTTCACTCATTGCACTTGATTTGGTGGCTGAATACTAATATGTGAAGAACATTAATAATGTTATGTGTTTTTATGTGTCCATATACATATGTGTGTGCACATGCACATGTATGAATAAACATTTTTTTGCTTGTGTACACACATGCAGGCAATGTGTTTGAGAGGTATGATTTTGTGTGGTTAGGGACAGATGAATGGATGTATGAATGAGTTATATCAGATGATATTTACTCCCAATTGACAACTTCAGCATATGCATGTGTAAACTTGGAAAAAAAACAAAAAAACATTTATTTTCTTTTAGGGATTCAGTAAGTATCTATGTCCATAGGTTTACATACCGTATATGCAGGTTTAGCTCTTACGAATCTATGCAGTGGTGTTTCCGTTTTGTGTGCCCAGACTCTGGGTTTGATTGTCTGGACATCAATATATATCTTTTGGATGGGATCTTTCCATATTAATATCTCCCTTTGGTTGGTTCCCTATGACCCCTACTACACTCTAACACATATTTTGTGTGTGGCGTCTGAATTTGCCTGTGTGATGCTGTTTCCCAGATGGTGCACATATATACTCTGTGCATGACTTCGGAATGTATGACTATACGGCCTACTATAGGCAGCCCACTGAAAACCCCCCACTTACTATAAATAAAAACCACCACACTGTGACATTGGATATAATGGCCACAGCAGCCTCATTTATTATATAACAGCATAAACATAAATAACATTAATTAACATTAAATTAACTCTGAAAAAGGAGGAGGGGAATTGAAGGCTCCTCCATTTTTGGAGAAAAACTGCAACAAACAGCTCCACCATGCCACCCCTAGCCGCACCGCAACCGGCCCACGGGGACCCAGCTCACTGTTGCCCATCCAGAAATGTCCCGCTGAGACCTCGCTCAGTAGGGACCCGTTTTAAATTTTAACACCCGATTAACACCGAAGGGAGTCACCCATCCCTGCAGTGGGTTCCCCCTTCCTCCTTCGATGTAAGCAACCGCCTTCAAAACCCCCCTCCTTTTCCGCCATAGCGAGCAGGCATGACACCTTATGCCTGAGAGTCCCGCCATACCAAAAGTGCCTTTTCAACTCCCTCCATCAATGCTAATGCCCACATATCTATGCCAATATCATTCAAATGGACCCCATCAGACCACAGAAATTCCCTAGACGGAACTTCCAGATCCCGATGACGAACCACAACCCCCCCATGCAGAGCAATGAATCGGGAAACCTCCCTATTCACCTTGCTCCGAGCTTTATTTATCCTTTCGACTGACCAGGCGTGTCGCCATGCCAGGCGTGCGACGATGTCCGACCATACGAGCACTAATCCCGGTTAGGTTTCCAAAAGCCTCAAGCAGTCAAACGACGTCACGGATCAAGTCTCTAGACGTCCTAGAGGCCAAGTCATTCCCACCCGCATGCAAAACGAGTATATCCGGGGGCCTAAATTAGCATAAAAATGAAATTCGGGCATTACCCGGATCCACAGCAAATCCCTGATACCGATACACCGAACCATCGCAACCTCCTTCGTTGTGCCCAACTGGCGCCCCGCCTGTCTTACGTTGGCCCGACTGGAACCCCAATATACATACGAGTGACCAAACACCCAGATCAACCGAGGGGGTCCTGAAACATAAAACAAAAGGGGGGGGGGGGAATGTAAAAAAGAAAAGAAAATCGTTACCAAATAATAACGCTATCAAAAAATTGGGGGAAAATCTTATAACATATGAGGCCGGACATAAGACCGATACCTCGCCGACTCCCAGCGACCAATCTTTTTCACAGCTTTAACCCCCAAACCCCAGCGAGCAGCCTCAGTGGCAGCCCCAATCCGAAACGGATGAGAACCAAACTCCAAACCATTCAGACCACAACTAGCTAAACCCCGCCTGAAGATGGTAATAAACTGATACACTGATAATGCAGATCCATCTTGATGTAACAAAAAGGCACCCGATGATGGACCTCTCACCTTCAGAAATGCAGAAACCCATCTCACAGGGCATTCAAACAAACCGTCCACAGCCCACAATTCCACCAAACAACCCTTACCGGCTGTATCGGTTTCTGATCGCCTCAAATAACACCGTACTGCCTCCTCCGAGAACACTACATCCTGTGATAACAGCCCACCATGACACTTAACATTTCTGCTCACCAATTCGCTTATCCTAAATGCCCCAAAAAACGCCAGAACAAAGGCCGCCCCAAATAGCCGACATTCATATTCAGAACTACACACACAGCTAAGGCAACGCAAAAGCTGACCCAGTATTTCAAACTATACCGGGCGCCGCCAATCTCGTACCCGATAGCTCCTCCGAAATGCCTTCATCGCCTGGCGAACCAAGAAATCCTTGGTAAAGTCCCTCCAACCACTTAACTTAAAGAAGAAGGCCAAACCTGCTAACCTACCAGCTACAGCTGAGCCTGATAAACCCTCCTGAAATGCCCTGCCGATCATATACAACAATAAATAGGGACGGTCCGCTTCCGTCACCTGCTCACCTGCCGACTCCTCTAGCTCCTGCCAAAGACGCCACGCAGAAACATATCGAGACCAAGTACTGGGGTTAACAGAACACCTCACCAAATTCAACGCTGCACGGACACTAGATCCCACAACCACCAGGGCTAATCGGTCTCCAACTGCTCCGCGTCCGGCGCTAGTTCCCGAAAACGATCCCACTGGAAGCGAGACAATGCATCAGCTATTGAATTCTGAACACCCGGTACATGAACAGCACAAAACCAGACATTAAAATCCAAACACCTGAGCACTAGATGGCGCAAAAGAGACAGAACTGGCAATGAAACAGCTGACAAGTTTTTAATACAATGCACCACACTTAAGTTGTCACAGAAGAAACGCACTTTCTTGTTCCTCAGCTCAGAGCCCCAAACCTCCAAAGCCACCACAATAGGAAACATTTCCAGCAATGCCATGTTTCTTGTCAAACCTGCATCCTTCCATGATTCCGGCCACTCTCCCACACACCATTTTCCACCGAAATAGGCCCCAAAACCATAAGAACCTGACGCGTCTGTAAACAAAACCAGATCCACATTAGAAACGACTTGATCCATCCAAACCGACCTGCCATTATAAGATTGAAGAAAATCCGCCCAAATGGACAAATCCGCCTTGTGTTCCGAATTCAATCTTACAAAATGCAACGGATGTTTAATGCCTGCTGTCGCCTGAACCAACCTACGTGAAAAAACTCTTCCCATAGGTAAAATCCTGCACGCAAAATTTAACTTACCCAAAAAAGATTGCAGTTGGCGCAGGTGCAATTTCTTTGCCCGCAAAGCCTCTTGGACACAAGATTTCAGATCTAACAATTTGTCCTCTGGCAAGCGGCATTCCATCCTGATGGAATCCAATTCAATGCCCAAAAACTTCAAAACCGTGGAGGGGCCCTCCGTTTTCTCCGGGGCCAACGGAATGCCAAAGCGAGATGCTACCTGTTCAACCGTCGTAAGCAGCAAAGAACAAACTGAGGACCCAGCTGGCCCAATACACAAAAAGTCATCTAAATAGTGCAATATGGAGTCCAAGCCGGATTCCTCCCTAACTACCCATTCAATAAAACAACTAAATTTTTCAAAGTAGGAACACGAGATCGAACATCCCATCGGTAGACAACAATCCACGTAATAATGACCGTCCCAAAAACAACCAAGTAAATGAAAACTGTCTGGGTGCACAGGAAGCAGACGAAAAGCGGACTTAATGTCCGTTTTTGCCATGAGAGATCCTTTTCCCAGTCTCCGCCCCCAGTCCACGGCCTTGTCAAAAGAAACATACGATACTGATGCCAAATCTGGATCAATACCATCATTAACTGAACTACCATGAGGATAAGACAAGTGATGGATTAACCGAAACTTGTTAGGCTCCTTTTTGGGCACAACGCCCAGAGGAGAAACACATAAACACCGAACTTAATTTCCGTATCCTATTTTTCCTTAACAACTGCCGCATGCATCCGAGCCAAAATCAAATTCTTAGGCCGCACCGTACTTGGCACAACTGCTGACGGAATCCTGAAGCCAAAATTAAAACCATCCCTCAACAACACAGCTGCTTCCTTATCCGGATACCTACTTAGAAATGGAAGCATCCGATCTATTCTCACTGGTGTCCTCCCGTTTTGAAAAAGAGTCGCTTGATTTTTTCTTTCTTTCTTTTTAAAGCACTTGGAATGGCTGTGAGACCCTCCGCAGCCTGAACATTCGTGCTAAAACTTACAGTCTGTGCCAAAACGGCATTCCCGCTCATTAAACTGCCAGCACAGCCCCTTCCTGGAGCCTGACGAGGATGCCGCCGAATTGGCAGAACCCCCGCTACTTCCAGGAAAGGACTGCGAGGCCGACTTTGGTGCTGTCATCAATCGCAACCACAAGCTAATCTCCTTGTGGTCCCACCGTAAACTCGGACGGACTGTCTTTCTTTGCCTAAACTGTTCATCATACCTCAGCCAGGCCATCCCGCCATAAACACGGTATGCTTCACTAATCGAATCTAAATAACAAAATAATGCAGAACAGTTCTCCAGAGTTTTCTCCCCAATGACACTCGCTAGTGTGGTAAACGCCTGCAGCCAATTTTGAAAAGTGCGAGGAATCAGACGATAATGCCTGCGCTCCTCCTCATCCTTCTTACTCTCATCTGGATTTACCCTGCCCAAATTAAACTTCTCCAACGGTAGCAAAGAAAAAATTTCCACGTACTCACTTTTTCTCACACCTCCTGCTTTAAATGAGCTCCCAAGGGGCCATCAAAGCACATATAAACCTTGCCCCTTGCTCTGTCATCCAACCGCACTGTATCCACTGGAGTCGCCGCAGCCGCTGGTGCTGCAACCGTCTCATTAGCTGCAACTGGTGCGGGAATCCCTCCACTCACAACTGCCGGGGTCTCCGCAACCGCCCCTGAACCTCCAGCACCACCCTGCCAAACTCCGTTAGGACCTGCCGCAGGTGACAAAAAACCCCGCACCATGCTAAGAAATTCCGACACAACATCGCTCACCCGTTCACTACCCATCGCCCTGTCAGCCGCCAAGCCCCTCTGAAAATACCGCTTCCTCTGATCTACATCATCCGCATTCCCCCGAGGCACATTTAAACCATGTGACTTACTAGGCTGACTACGAGGAAGCCTCGAAACAGCCGTTTCGTGTCCTCCGCGGCGATCGTCCCCACTCTCTTCACTGCCAGATGAAATCTGGCCCTCTTCTTCAGAGGCAGAGTCAGGCTCGGGGACATCGCCAGGTAAACCCGACGGAGTCAACCCACCGCTAGACCTGGACCTCCTATCCACAATAGCGTGCTGTCTGGGAGGAGGAGAGACTTCAGCTGCATGCCTGCAGCCCGCATCCCTAGCAGCAATCTGCCCTCTCCCATGGACATTGCACCGGTCCTCGGTGCTACCGACATCCCGAGTGTGCCGTCTCCTTGCCCCGCCGCACTGGTCTTCCCGATCTCCGCCGCCGGGGTCCTGCTGATCCTGACGCCTGGGCCCGGTACGGTTGCACCTGCCGTTCTTCTGTGTCAGCTCCAACTGACCGGTACTCCTTTGCTTTCCCCGCTGCATGGGCCCGGCGCGGCTGTGCCTGCCGCTCACCTGAAATAGCTCCGGCTGACCTATTCACCCTCCTGCCTCCTTCTGCTCCCTGGGTCCGGCATCCTTCAGGCTCAGCTCTCCTTCCCCTGGCTGCTCGCTGGGCCCGAAGTGGATGCCCCGGCCGTTCATATAATGTATCTCTCCCTCCTGCAGCAGCAGAGGCCCTGCTCTCCTGAGCAGCCCGCACTTCCTGGATAGTGGTGCCACATGACCGGGATGACCTCACAGGGGGGGCAGAGCCAACGATGTCACTCACCCCGGCCTCTGAATGATGCTGATGCTGAGAGATTCTTCCAGAGCGGCGTGCGGCAGATGGGGGCTGGGGTTGTGCCTGTGATCCGGAGGGGTCCCTGGAGAGGCTTTGCAACCGGTGCCTGGTCCGGGGAGTCCCTTCCGGGCTGAGTCTCTCCGGTGGCCTGGACCTCCTTGCACCTCTCTGAGGTGATGCGGGTGCAGCCACCTCTCCGGCCGTCCCTTCAGTGTTCCATCGCTGCAGGTGATCCTGGAGCCACAGCTGTCCCCTGCTCTCAGCCAACGAACGGATCTCCTGGAAAAGAGCCTCCATTCCTCAGGACCCGACGTAGATTCAGGTTCGTTAACTTTTCCCGAATGGACTACCCCCACCACCCCTCACCTTATATACTCCCCACAGAGATACTTCCCACTAGCCAATCAGATAACCCCGTACTATCCCCCTGCCCCTATACTCCTTCCCTACAAATTCGCGCCCAAAACTCTATTCCTTACATTAACCCCTTACCACCCCAAATTACGGCCTAGCAGACCTCCTGAGTCATGCGGCCCTCCTCTTAAGGCCCCTATGGGGGGATGCAGTCCGGGCCATACTACCTCTGGAGTAGTCCAGGCAACACGCACTTTCATATGGACTCTCCTTCCTCTGACGTGTTGTCACACGTGGCGGGAATGGATGCACTATTTGGCATCTGGGGTTGACCGGGCAACACACGCTCTCCCTGATTGAACTTCGCTCCTCCCTCCTCTCTCATGTGACTGCACGGCGAGGAAGCGAGGTGCAACAGGGAGCCCGCCCTGCAGGTGAGCTTGGCGTTTTTTACCGCAATCGATATCTGGTGTATAGGGATATATACTCCTCATTCTATAAAGGGTTAACATCTCCATGTAACATTCTCATGCAATCATTTTAAATAGCATTTGATGTGTAACGTAGTGGATTAGCTGTCCAATTACATAAATACCCAGTCTCTGTCTACTTAGTATACCCTTTTGAAGAAGCTTTGAAGCGAAACGCGCGTTAGAGGGTTTACTGCAGTGAATATGAATTGCTTGCTGTCCTTTGAGACTTATTTATGTTCAATAGCACTGTTTTAAGGATTTTTCAGTCTGCTGACTGTGTGGTTATATTGAGCACTTGTTCTGTTTATAGTTATACTTTTTTCTGAGTACCACTCCTCAGCATTCTGTCTCATCCTGTTGCCACTACCCTTATGGAGTGAATCCACGGGAATATAAAATCTTTTTTCTATATATTGATCTTTGTGAACAGTTTTATTGTGCGACCATAGTATTTCTATTTGATGAACACTAGGTGGATCACACATTGTGTACTTCTGGCACTATTACTTAGGTCTAAGAGTGAACTTTCACTATTTATATTACATATTTATACAGCCGGGTGGATCCCCCTTGATGTTCATTACTGTTCAGGGCATTTATATGTATATATTTGGATTCTCATCCTTTATATGTTTTTTCTTCATATTGGTCTTTAGTGGCTCTATGTGCAATTTATATTTATATTTGTAACCTGTCCAACTTTCTAGGACAAGCATGCTAATTTGCATTCATCCACCATCTCTGTAGTATCACTTTTTTAATGTTGTCTAATTGATTGTTGAATAAAGATTGACTGATTTTTGTACATGGGAATTCTCTTTTTTGGCTTTTTGTATGAGAAGATAGTATATAAGAGTGGACACTGTCCTAATAAATTTGAGAAGGTTTGGAAGCTTTGGTGTGACCCACACCCTACTGATCCTACCTCTCAATTCAGTCTGGGAGCTAATAGTTTTTCTTGTATTTCCCCTATAAACACCTGTGTAATGTGTATTGCTGTATTCTTTAAACTTAACTGACATGATGTGTATGGAGATGTATATAAAGAGCTAATAACAGATATGATGTTGTTGAATAATTATGTATTTTCATTCTGGAACCATTGTTATTCTTTTTTTCCTGTTATGCAATCTCTCAATTACTTGAATTAAAAAAAAGATAATCTTGGAGAGGTGACGTCTAAGAAGGAAAAGAGATTTAGACATGGTCTATTCCAACTTGGATGGAAGACACCCCTTGCCAGAAAAAGAGCGAAAACTAACACAGGACACAAGCAGAGGTGCACATGAATGAAAGTGATCAGAGAGACATCTGCGTTTTAATTTTAAGACTACGCTAAACTCCTTTGTTTCATCAAATATTGGTGAACATCTCCTTTAATATTGGAAGTGGCTGGTGTGAATTGTCAACTCTGATCATGGACCTAAAGGAAGTTGTTCTTCATTTGTATCTGGATCCTCAATGAAATGTAAGACATGTTTAAATAATTCTGAAGCCCCCACTACTTTCTTACCAGAATGGTTTTATACCAGGGAGTGGAACTGATTCATTTGAGGAAAGTGTTTAACAATATTAGGAAACGGAGACCACCGCTCCATCATGGCATCAAAGGCCACAAAGACTTGTAACAGGGTGGTGTAGTAGTTCTTGTGGAGGGTACTCAAGATGTTTGGGTTCAGGGAGAATTTTATCAGGTGGATCAAACTATTATACCATTCACCCCAAGCCAGAGGTACAAAACGGTGATGCCCGCTCTCTTATCTTCTCACTGTATTTTCCTTGAGGAAATCAGTGGTTTTGGCAGCAGTGGAGAGGGGGAAAGATATTGATCTATGCAGATGATATTCTGCTGATTTTGTTAGAGATGGAGAAATCTTTCCTGTGGACCATAGAGGTGACCGTGTCTTTTGGTGCCCACTTTGGCTTGGATAGCAACTGTAGTATATGGGTTTTATTACCATTTGATGAAAAAATCAGAAAAGCGTGAAGAGATTTACAGACTTTAGTAAAAAGATGGCTTTGAATATTTAGGGATAAATATCACATGGGAGCTTGTGAGTTTTGTATCGCTTAACATTATATTGTTCATTAGGAAATTAAAATAGATGTTGATGTGGATGCTGCTGCCGATATCTAATGTGGATAGAATAACCCTGATTAAGATGATGGTCTCTCGCCTCTAGTTCGTTATGTCCTCAGCGTCTGCCCGGTATGGGTAAATGAGAACATTTTTAAATAAACAGAAACTCTTCTGAACGACCTGATTTGTTGGCGAGAGAGGGTGAGAATAAAAGTAACTATCTTCTGAAGTCTCAGACAGAAGGAGGCTTGGCCGTCCCTTATTTCCACAGATATTTCTGGGAAGCCCAATTACTTAAATTTCAGGAATTCTGATTTTGAAAGATTTTTACTAAATAAGAAAAAAGGGGATTTTATAACATTTATGAATTTTTGAAATCAGGGATTTTGTTTCACGGGAATCTAGGAGATGACAAATGTTTTATTCTTGCAATTATACTTGATTATTTAAAGAAGATATTAAATATTAACACGTCAATTGGATAATATAAATATATATAGGATAATATAAATATATATAAAATTGTTAAGATACAGGGTTTTGGAAGAGAAAAGGTTGTGACGCGCCCCTGGGCCTGTGTCGCGCTGCGGTGCGCACGCGGGAGCTTACCCGGAGCCGGATCCGTGGAGGGTTGTAATCTCGTGGCGGTGACCCGGTCCGTGCCCAGGGAGTCAAACTAGACGGCAGTCTATTAGTAGTAAATAGTTGATGACTACGCCACCCGTTGAGTGCAGCCAGGAAGCTGCTGCTGCAGGGCAGACCGCTGAGGCCGGTGGTAGGATTGTGCAGCGTGATAGTATAACCCCCAACGGGAGGGGTATGGCCTCAGGGCAGCCGACGTGGATGATGGGGGTAGCAGGAACCACTCAGAGACGGTACGGTGTAGTTCAGGGTCTTTACTGGTAACAACGACAGACCCTCCCGGAGTACTTGCTAGCAAACGGGGCCTGGTCAGTCTTTGAGCAGATGGGATCTCCCCTGGCCAGGCGTAGTTGTAGGCCTCCCAAACTGACTGTACTCTTCTGGCTACCTTGCTAGAAGCTGATGTAAGTAGCCCACGTCCCTGAGTGTACCGTGTGGTGCTCACCCGTATGGCCGGTGACTCGGGGCCTTCTAATGGCTTCCGCTCCACGATGGCGGTGCTGGTCCCACGCGTGTGACCGTGCCTTCGGGCTTCTGGGCCAGAGGACCTGAAATCCCCTGCCCGACGGATTCTGCTGCTGGGTAGGAGTTAGTCCCCACAGCCTCGGACTCCGGGTCCGGTAAAGAATCTTCTTAGTCAGGGCGAGCTCTGTAGCTGCCAGCCCCTGACTCCTTGTAATTCTGCTGTTTCCTATGCTGCTTCTCTTCTCCACTCTCCTTGTCTGACTCACCCTGCCTCAGCCCCGGGTTTATATAGGGGAAGTTCTTCCCCTCCCAAGACTGGGCAGGAGGTGTGGCATGCACAGGATCCCTGACCAAAGGACCTCCCACCTGCTCTCAGACATAATATCTCTATCACTGTGGCAACCAGACCCCTGGGGTGTCACATTCCCCCCTAGTGAAATTTAGTACTCCGGGACTAAACACATTTAGAAAAACATAACAAAGTATAACAATAACAATACTATAAGAAAAACACATAAGATGGTTACGGCGTGTCCGCAACCGGATGCAGTCTTTGAAGAAAAGCAAAGGTGTCCATTTCACCAACACAGGGAGACGTAACCAGGTAGGGGTCTGTTCTACCCCGAGTCCTTAACAGTCTCTAGTCCATCCTGGGTTACGCTCCAACTATATACAAGGATTCCCGGTAAATCCACCAAGGTTTTCCTAAAAATAACTAGAAACACAAAATTATACACAAGCAACAAGACACAGAAAAACATAGATAAAACAATTTATACACTTTAAATTCTCCAGCGTGCGGGTAACTGGCCTCTAGTGGCCCGAGTGGACCTACGGAGCTGACTGTCTGGCCCTGAACTACAGGGTGTAGGAGCTGTCAAGGGTAAACTGGGCAGCTGTCTACCGGCTCTTTGTCTCACTAGGGGTACGGCAGGCTCACTATAAGCAGAGGGTTGATTCTCCTGTTCTGCTTGTGTGGAGTCTTCTGCCTCCTGGACCGGCTGTTCTTCCAGCTCTACCCGTTGCTCCGTAGGTTCTTGGGATGATGGTTGGAGGAAGGTGAGTACGGGTACCACAACTGCACCATTGACTTGAGTCCAAGACTGAGGAAAGTCCCCGAGCACGGTACTAACCATATCTTCCCTTTCTTCCACGGGTCAATGGTCTTCTTGTTCCTCTTCAGGGTTCCTCAGTTGTTCGGGACACTTCTTCAGGTGGTCCCGGGATACAATGGCTGTGGTTTCCCCTCCGTCTTTACTGATGGTACAGACCTTCGGGTTCTCGTGGCTTGAGGGCAGTACGGTGTACGGGTCCTTCTCCCACTGGTCGTCCAACTTGTGGAGCCGTCTCTTCCTCTTCAAGACCTGCTCTCCGGGTACCAGGGGAACAGCGGGAGCATACTGGTTGTAAGTTTTCTCTTGTCTTTCCCTAGCCTGACAGAGACTTCGCTCCACGCTCTCCTGTACTCTCCGGTACTGCTGCTGCCTCTCTGTGTCCCAGTCTGTTTCTGGTGAAGTGTCCTCGGGGGTCAGGACTCCCATTTCCAGGTCAACAGGTAACTTACCAGGTCTTGCCCTCATTAGGTAAGCCGGGGTACAGTTGGTGGAACCTACCGGGATGTGGTTGTATAGGTCCACCAGATCGGGCAACTTTTCAGGCCACAGACTGCGTTCTTCCAGGGGCAACGTTTTTAGAAGATCCATTACCACCTGGTTCATTTTTTCACAAAGTCCATTAGTCTGCGGATGGTAGGGTGTCGTCCTTATCTTCCGGCAGCCATACAGATTGCAGAATTCCTGAAAGACCTCCGCTTCAAAGGCAGGTCCCTGGTCCGTCAGCACTTGGTCCGGGTACCCGTGTGGACGGCAGAAGTGCTGCTGGAAGGCTCTAGCTGCTGTTTGAGCCGTTAAGTCCTTGACGGGGACGACAACCAAGAACCGGGAGTAATGATCCACGATGGTTAACGCGTAGACGTAGCCACTTCTGCTTGGGGTCAGTTTTACATGATCCAAGGCTACCAGTTCCAACGGTTGCCGGGTGACGATGGACTGCAGGGGAGTCTTCTGGCTGGCTCGGTCCTTCCTTCTCAGGTTGCACGGGCCACAATCTCTGCACCACTTCTCGATGGTTCCCCTCATGCCTACCCAGTGGAACCGCTCGCGCAGCAGGAACTCCAGCTTTTTCCACCCAAAGTGTCCAGCTCCGTCGTGGTATGCCTCCATCACCATGGCTGCGTCTCTTCGTGGCACCACTACTTGCCAGAGTAATTCATGCGTCCGGGAGTTAACCATTCTGCGGCACAACTTCCCTTTGTAAAGGAACAGTCGACTCTTCTCTGCCCATAGTTGTTTGGCTTCCTCCGGAGCGTCTGGTTCAAGGCGAGCCTCCGGCCGAGTCAGCATCTCCTTCACCAGTCGGACGGCAGGGTCGCTGTCTTGCGTTTCTGCCCAGTTGTAGTGGGGTAAGGGGTTCAACGTAGCAGCCTGCTTACTCCTTACCCGGTGGGAATACTGAATAGTCCCATGACGGTGGAACGCAGGGAGTTCAACTTCTTCCAGTCCCTCCGGATCTTCTCCTCCGTCCGGCAGGTTGAGCATCCTGGACAGGGCGTCCGCGTTGGTATTGGAGCGTCCTGCCCGGTATTTAATTGTGAACTCGTAGTTGGACAGACGGGCCATCCACCTCTGCTCCAGGGCACCGAGTCTTGCCGTGTCCAGGTGTGTCAGCGGGTTGTTATCCGTGTACACGGTGAACCGGGAAGAAGCGAGGTAATGCTTAAAGCGCTCAGTGATTGCCCATACTACGGCCAGGAACTCTAACTTAAATGAGCTGTAATTCTCGGGGTTCCTTTCGGTGGGTCGCAGTTTTCGGCTGGCGTAGGCGATTACTCGTTCCTTCCCCTGCTGGATCTGGGACAGTACGGCTCCTAGCCCGATGTTACTGGCGTCGGTGTAGAGGATAAAGGGCTGGCTATAATCCGGGTACGCCAGGATTTCGTCCCCCGTGAGGGCCATCTTCAGCTGGCGGAAGGACTCTTCTTCCAGCTCTTCCCATTTGAAGGGCGGCTTCTGGTTCTTGGCCTTCCGGGACTGGCCTATCAGGAGGTCCTGCATAGGTGCTGCCTTTTTGGTGAAACCGGGAATAAACCTTCGGTAGTAGCCTACCAACCCGAGGAACTGCCGCACTTCTTTTACGCTGGAGGGGCTTGGCCATCCCTTAATTGCGGTGATCTTATCGGGGTCGGGAGCCACTCCGTCAGCGCTCACCACGTGTCCCAGGTACTGCACCTTTGGTTTCAGGAGGTGACACTTGGAGGGTTTCACCTTTAGGCCGTAACTCGCCAGAGCCTCGAACACTTCCGCCAGGTGTTTCAGGTGGTCCTCATACGTCTTGGAATATACGATGACATCGTCCAGGTACAACAGGACCATCTCGAAGTTTCTGTGGCCCAGACAACACTCCATTAGGCGTTGGAAGGTTCCTGGTGCGTTGCAGAGTCCGAACGGCATGCAGGTGAACTCGCTAAGTCCCATCGGGGTGGTGAATGCGGTCTTCTCCCGGTCCGCCTCTGCTACAGGAACC
This sequence comes from Phyllobates terribilis, assembly GCF_046119375.1. Lineage (NCBI taxonomy): Eukaryota > Metazoa > Chordata > Amphibia > Anura > Dendrobatidae > Phyllobates > Phyllobates terribilis. The sequence continues at coordinate 800,127,496 of NW_027362763.1, read as the reverse complement.
TGCCAGTACCCGCTAGTGAGATCCAAGGTAGAGAAGAAGTTAGCAGATCTTAAAGCAGCCAATGACTCCTCTATCCTTGGTAAGGGGTACGCATCCTTGTGTGTGATACGGTTGATTTTCCGGTAATCTACACACATCCTCATGGTGTTGTCTTTCTTTTTGACTAAAACTAATGGGGCTGCCCAGGGGCTACAACTATTCCGGATTACCCCAGCCTCCTTCATATCTCTAAGCATCCCCTTGGCGTGTTGGTAATGTGCAGGGGGTACGGGTCGATACCTCTCTTTTATGGGAGGATGATCTCCCGTGGGGATGCGATGTTCTACCCCCTTGACTCGCCCGAAGTCTAACGGGTGTTTACTAAACACTCTCTCATACTCTTGAACCACCCGATAGACTCCTTGTTTCTGATGTGAGGGAGTGGAGTCAGTACCCAAATGTAGTTGCTGACACCAGTCCTCCATGTCTTTCTTAGAGCCGTTACCTTCCTCCGGGTGAGATGGAGGCAAGGGTTCCACAGATTGTATAGAACTTTGATTAGTGGTATATAATTTGGCTAGCGTGGCATACCGGGGCAGGTACACTTCCCTCTCCCCGATATTTATTATGCGAATGGGCACCCTCCCATGGCGTACATTGACCACCCCCCGTGCTGTCAAAATGGTGGGCCTACTGTCTGAGTAAACTGGTTCTACCATTGCCTGGTAATCTCTACCTCTCAGACCAATAGCTGCCCGGCACCAAATCATCATTTCACTTTTTGGGGGCATGGCAATAGGAAAAGGGTCACACATTCTTACGCTACCAATCTCACCGCCGGAGAGTTCCACTTGTTGCCGTTGCATCAGTGCCCGGATCTCTTTCTGGAGCACCCGCTGCTCGCCGGAGCTGGCATTCTTGGCAACCTGCTCTAAAAGGAAAATCACCTCTGCAAGACAATTTTCAATTACATTAGTTCCTAGAGTTATTTTTGGGTGACTCTCATGTTTATCGATATCTACAATGATCAGTCCCTGTGCGGCCAGTTCGACTCTACCAATTTTGATGGTCACCTCTTTAAATCCGATCTGTGGCACGGGCTGACCATTGCTGGCGATGATACTCAAGTCGTCGTCGGGGTAGCGGGTAATATCCGAGTCATTCCAGTACTGCTTGAAGAGCACGTACGGGATGGTGGTGACCTGTGACCCGGTGTCCAGTAGGGCACTCATGGGAATGCCATCCAGTACCACAGGCAAGACTGGACGTCCTCCCACATATCTGTCGCGCCAGTTCGATGGGCCTGGTGATCTTTTTCCTGGGGGTTGGCCCTCTACCCCAGGTTGTGCCCGTTTAAAGAACAGTACCTTGCCATATGTCCGGGTTGATTGCAGCGGCGGCAGATGGGTCGTCCGTCCTCACTGTATCGGTCACTGGGTCTTCCTCTGGCCGGTGGGGTCCTCCTTGGTCGACGCCACGGGATGTCCTCCGGTCCGGATGCCAGCTGGATCTTCCCTGGGGTGGAAACCTGTAAAGACTGCACAGTTCGGGTTAGCGCAGCAACGCTCTTAGCTAGCTCTTGGACCTGATGGTGTAGGTCTGGAGCCGGGTCATTGTCCAAAGCCTGCGCATCAGCTCCCACAGGCCCTGCTGACAAGGGCGCCGCCTCCTGGTAGTAAGTGGTAGTGGGGCGTCTGTGGGTCACAACGCCACCTGGTGCCGGTTCTCGGAGCACCCGGATGGCTCTGTCCTTGAACTGTGCAAAGTCCAGATGGGGATCCTGTAAGGCCATTGCCCGCAACTGGGTTCGGTGGGCATTGCAATATAAACCCTCTATAAATTGTTCAGTCAACAGCCTGTCCTCGTTTCCCACCCCATCAGGGTCGGTCTGCTTTATGGCCCTCAGGGCCTCTTGTAGGTTTAGTGCATAGTCCCTTATACTCTCATGCGCTCGCTGCTTGCACCCGTAGAATCTAAGCTTAATCTCGGCTGAGGTGCGGGTATCAAATGTGTCCTTCAGCCGGGTTAGTATCCCTGCAACAGTCTTCCTCCCAGGTGGCCAGGATTTTACTTCCCTTTTGGCTGCCCCAGTTAGTTGGGCCACCAGGATGCTCACTTTTTGCTCTTCTGTGAGGGGGTACACCTGGAAGAGGCTATCCAGCTTTTCTCTAAAGTCATGCAGGGTATGTGACTCCCCTGAGTACTGGGGTAGCCAAGCTGCTCCCGGGATATAGGGCATGGTGAAGGGCATAACTGCAGCAGCGGTAGCGCTGGCGGGGGTTGAGGCAGTGAAGCTCTCCTCCGTATCCGACATCTTCCTCCCCCCTAGTGGACCGTGGCCTACCTTGCGATGATCCTCTTCCGTAGGCCGCGGCTCCGCAGTGGATCGTCAGGGTTGAGGACCTTCCGTCGCGCTCCTGTGACGTCGGCGTCTGCTGGGCTCCTTCCAGGACCTTACGCAACGTCCGGACGTGAGGCGGGGCTTCAGTTCTCGCGCGCTTTCGGAGTCCACGCCCCTCTTCTTCCCGCGCGGCGTCCTCAAGATGGCGTCCAATGGCGGGAAAACTCCACGGATGGCGGGAAGAAGGTCGAAGATGGCGCCGGATGGCGGGAAAACTTCGCGGATGGCGGGAAGAAGGTAGAAGATGGCGCCGGATGGCGGGAAACCTTCACCACTGGTAAGTTTGAACAGTCTTTGCTTTTCAGGCACGCAGTACCCGGTGGTTGCGGGCACGAAATCCTGCCGACTACGCCAAAGTTGACGCGCCCCTGGGCCTGTGTCGCGCTGCGGTGCGCACGCGGGAGCTTACCCGGAGCCGGATCCGTGGAGGGTTGTAATCTCGTGGCGGTGACTCGGTCCGTGCCCAGGGAGTCAAACTAGACGGCAGTCTATTAGTAGTAAATAGTTGATGACTACGCCACCCGTTGAGTGCAGCCAGGAAGCTGCTGCTGCAGGGCAGACCGCTGAGGCCGGTGGTAGGATTGTGCAGCGTGATAGTATAACCCCCAACGGGAGGGGTATGGCCTCAGGGCAGCCGACGTGGATGATGGGGGTAGCAGGAACCACTCAGAGACGGTACGGTGTAGTTCAGGGTCTTTACTGGTAACAACGACAGACCCTCCCGGAGTACTTGCTAGCAAACGGGGCCTGGTCAGTCTTTGAGCAGATGGGATCTCCCCTGGCCAGGCGTAGTTGTAGGCCTCCCAAACTGACTGTACTCTTCTGGCTACCTTGCTAGGAGCTGATGTAAGTAGCCCACGTCCCTGAGTGTACCGTGTGGTGCTCACCCGTATGGCCGGTGACTCGGGGCCTTCTAATGGCTTCCGCTCCACGATGGCGGTGCTGGTCCCACGCGTGTGACCGTGCCTTCGGGCTTCTGGGCCAGAGGACCTGAAATCCCCTGCCCGACGGATTCTGCTGCTGGGTAGGAGTTAGTCCCCACAGCCTCGGACTCCGGGTCCGGTAAAGAATCTTCTTAGTCAGGGCGAGCTCTGTAGCTGCCAGCCCCTGACTCCTTGTAATTCTGCTGTTTCCTATGCTGCTTCTCTTCTCCACTCTCCTTGTCTGACTCACCCTGCCTCAGCCCCGGGTTTATACAGGGGAAGTTCTTCCCCTCCCAAGACTGGGCAGGAGGTGTGGCATGCACAGGATCCCTGACCAAAGGACCTCCCACCTGCTCTCAGACATAATATCTCTATCACTGTGGCAACCAGACCCCTGGGGTGTCACAGTTGCATTTGGTTAAACATTTAATCCATGAAGATGAGTTGTTGCCATTTAATGTGATGAAGACACAGTTTAGCTTAAGTAAAGTGCACGATTTTAGATATTGTTAAATTCAACAAGCGATGAAGAGTATGAAGGAATCAAATTGAGGAACGGATTATTTTTTGATTGGTTGCCATTTAAAAAAGAATCTATCTAATATTAATAAACTTATATATTTTATACAATATTCTATAATATAATAAATATAATATTAATAAAAAATTAACCGTGATTCCTTATATATTTAATCTTTAAGAAGAAGATTAGTTGAGAAAGTAAAGAGTAAATATTGCAGAGGCTCAATATATATAAAAACAAAAGTGGGATGTCAATTAATCAAACTATAAATTAATCCAATTGATCCATTAGTTCTATTATTTTCACCAGGTATTATACAGAATGGAGAAGATAGCTGACAATACTTGTAAGTTGTGTAAGAAACAAGGGCAGAATTGATACATTTATCATAGGGTATAAAGATATAGAGGGGAAACTGGGGACTTAGATCTCCATTGAGGTCAAATCAACAATTGTAACCAGTTCTCTGGAACGAAAGAGATGAAATGAGGAAGAAGAGTTTGTAAGTAGGCGACTTTATACAGCAAGAGTGGATTTGGTTAGGAAATGGATAGGGAAAAAATTGAATACTACAGAATGGAAGAATTTTTTTCAGAGAGTAATAAAATACAAGAGGGCGTGGCTTTGCTCCTCAGAGAATTTAAAAAATTGGGAGAAGATTTTGCAAAAAATGTAGCGTAGAGCATTAAAACTTGGGGGAGAGGGATAATCAATCGCCTATTTTCTTCGGGGTTTCTTTGTTTTTTTAAATCTTGTTTTTTGTCGACTTTTTTGATTATTATTTTTTTTCTGAACAATTCAAAAAAGGGCAGGAGTTAGGGAATTAGAAGGATTGTTGTTTTTTTCTGGATTTATGTTTTGTATTTCTGCAGTACGTTTTGTAGATTTAAATAAAGTTAAATAAAAAACAAACAATCGCATCATTCCGATGATGTCACAATGACTGGACGATATAGAACGCCCCGTCATCCAGAGTTCCGCTGAGGGATTTTGTAGGCGTTTGTGGAGAGAGGAGTGTTGTAAGTGAATTTTACAAATATGATGAGAAAAAAGCGATTTAAGCGCATTATAGTTCTCTCTGACACCGAGGACAGCAGTGATGATGACGATTTCCATCAGGTGAGCGTCATTTTTATATTTTTAAATAATGAGAATACATTTGGGATAAAAATCCCATTAAAAACAAATGGTGGAACCAAAAATAGAGCTCCAGGAAGAGGCATGATGGGGTGATAGTTTGGATCATGTTTGCAGAGTAATGACTGCCTTTAGTTGTGGTATTTGTGTCAACATGTCCATGTACAGGGTACATAATAATATTGTATGAAGACACGAAAATGTCACCACCGCCCCTATCCATATCCTAACCATAAGTGTCCCGCACACCCGTCCTACTCTGCACATGAAGTAAGCGCAGGCCAATGGTAACTATATTCATATAGGCATCTACCTGTAAGTCAGTGAAAAATGGAGGAAGATTATAAATTAGAGATGTTCATGCTCATAGATTCTATCTGACATGTTTGACAATTTTTCAGTATCATCCACGAAAGAAGCCAATACCGAGGTCTCCACGCCAGGTTATCATCAGTGGCTTCAATTCGGGCCCGACTCCGAATTTACCAGGTACTGTGCTCCGATCCAGTAACAGCTCTGATATATTGATGTGTCATTATAGTCATTGGGTGCAGCTCATTGTGGTCAGGGCTTGGATTTATCTCTATTGTACGTCTAAGGTAATGAGTTCATATTAAACATTTCTCTTCAGCAGTTGGTCAGGAATATTTATACAGGTGTTATAAAGTCAGACAGAAATGAGATTTGGGGATTTCTTCTCATGGTGGCCATGTACAGGGCAGGTTACTGTACCTGAATGTGGTGTTTTGCCCCATGTACATATAGGGGTACACTTTTATTTCTTTTGACAATATTCTAATAAGAGATTTATGTTGTGTTGCCCCCACAACATTGAATTTTCTGTACTGTCACAGATCAGTTTCCAAATGTAACAATTAAAGGCAAATTATAAATGGGTCTGTGCATTTTTAAATTAAAGATACATTCAAGGGGTAATCCTATTTTAGATAAGCTTTATTGGTGTGAGTCCTAAGTCTGGGACACTTCCATAGTGGCAGGACAACATTTCTTTTCAGCATTTGATCAGGAACATTATTCATGCATTCGCTCTATAGTCAATAAGGATTTGGATTCGGGGATTTCTTCTCATGGTGGCTATGCACAGTGCAGGTTACTTTAGCTGAATGTGGTCTATTTCCCAATCTACATATAGGGGTACACTGAATACTGTATTAGGATTTATTTCTTTGATGTTCCTCTGTAGTTGTTATTACAATATTCTAATAAGAGATTTATGTTGTGTTGCCCCCACAGATCTGATTTTACCACCTTAAGATATTGATCCGGACAGTACCACCTGGTAAGACTCACATCTCCTCCATTACTAGATACCTGATGGGGATTAATGATTAATGGTGGCTCATATTCTGTTACATTTATGTCACAGCTCCGATGATGACATCATTGTTATTACTGACGATGACGATTCCAATACTGGAGAATCTTCCACATATCATGGTAAGTCATCATTTCTAGACACAACCAGGGTTATGTTATTGTAGAAAGAACAATGTTTTTTTGTACTGTCAGTTTCCAAATCTAACAACTAAACGCAAATTACAGTTGGGTCTGTACCTTTAACCCCTTAGGGACTGGTCAATTTGTAGTCTACTTATGTCTTTTCCTCTCCTTCTTCCTTGAGACTTATCTGTTTTATATTTCCATCCACATTAACATATAATGGGTTGTTTTTAGTGCAATGAGATGTTCTTCTCAATGGCACAATTCACATTACCATACAATGTATTGCAAAATGCAAAAAAATTCAAAGTAAGGGAAAACTGAAAAAAAAAATGGATTTTTTGGAGGGTTTTTGATTTTTATGGTCTTCATTGCACAGTAAAATGAACCTGGAAATATGATTCTCCAGGCCAGTACGATTATGTCCATACCAAACTTGCAAAGTTTTTCTTTTTAAGTGTGAAAAACAATTCTGATATTATTAATAAGTATATTTGATTTTGTCGCCATTTTCTGAGATCTGTAACATTTTTATTTTGCTATTGATGGAGGCGTATGAGGGCTTGTTCTTTTATAAGGCGGCTCGATGTTTTTATTGATAATATTATGGGGTGGATGTGACATTTAAATTGCTTCTTATTGCATTTTTTGAGTAGTTGCAGAGAGAAAAAAAAACACAATTCTGGCATTTTGATTTCGATGTATTTTCACTTTACAGCATTTATTATGTTTTCTCTCTAGCATGGATCTGCATTCTGACCTGTCTGATTACAAATTTTCATTCTTCCATATTTCTGTACAGATAATTTACCATCTGATAGTGAGGAGAGCTCCGCTACAGAGGAGAGGTGAGTTATGCCGGATGCATCTACCTCTGTAGAAAACCATGAACTAGGTCAGATGTTTCCTTTGGATTTATTTCTGATTCCTTATCTTTCCCAGGACACCACTATGTAACATCCCCGGCTGTTTCCTGGAAGACATTATTTCTCCATCTTCCATCTACGTTACCCACTTTCAGGTAACAAAGGAGAAGCTGGTGGAGCGACTGTACCATCTATACAACAGGACAGTCTTCGAGAATAAGGTATCTTATTATCGGTATCTGGGCGACACATGACTTATCCATTATCTCCACCTTCAAACAATCATTTCTATCATTCTAAGTTTCTGAAGAGCACCCTAACTCCCTTGTCATGGTTCTGAAATCTCAGGCAAAACTCACTTAGTTTGGTAAATGCCATCACCTTCTTCTTATCTGTGGGATGAGTGGAGACCTTACATGATCCATCATGCAGACATATAGAGATTAGCAACTTCTTGTAGTTCACAGGATTTTACATTTACATATAAAAACCAATTTGTTGACATCTGGACATTTTAGGAAAGTTTTATTTTTATTTTTGTTCTGACATGTTGGACTTCTCAGTAGACCCCATGTCCCATACAAGGAGACTAGTGCTGTAAATCACACAGGAGAGTTGGGTGCTTTGTTAGAATGGGGTCAAAGAGTTTACAGATTTAGTGGAATTTGTTTCCTCTATTTTAGCTCCCGAGGAAAATGGACATAGTCTGGAATAAGAGGCTGACATCAGCATCCGGTCAATGCCGTCACAAGTTGGAGAACAACCACCGTTCCTCAGTTATTGAGCTTTCCGATAAGGTCTTGGATTCTTCCGGTAGGTTTCATATCACGTCCATCCTGCAGCTTTATGAGACAACCTCTATAGGTTGCAAAACTGCTACTTGTGATGTAATACATCTTATCAATTCATCGTACATGCTGTCATGGGAAAAACTAAGTACACCCTCTTTGGAATCTAATGTTTTACATATTAGGACAAAATCAAAAAAGCATCAGGTCCTTAGAAGATCTTAAAAGTAAGAAAATACAATCTCAGAAAACAACATGATAAATAATATAGTGTAATTATGCAAAAGCAGTGTGTGATAAATTAAGTACACCCTTGCTGCAGCTTCAAGTTATTATTGATAAAGATCATTCTAAAAGCTAGTGATTCATGGGGTGTACTTATTTTTCACTCTCTGCTTCTGCATTTTGAAGTAGTTATTGGTAAATAAGTAATGGCACGTTGTGACTTTTCATGTGTTTTTCATCTCAGGATGTAATTACCTAATTTGAAGACGTTTTAAGGACCAGACATTTTATATTATATCCTGAATCCTGATATGTAAAACCAAAGAGTTCAAGCAGGGTGTACTTAGATTTTCTTATGCCTGTATAAACTCTTTTTTAGTGCGACTACGATCCACACTTGCGCACGAGATGTGCCATGCTGCCTGTTGGATAATCGACGGTGAAGGCAGAGATAACCATGGCCCGTTATGGCAGACTTATACCAGAAGGGTAAATGACATCCATCCCGAGCTGCCGGAAGTGACGATGTGTCACAGCTATACCATCAGCTATAAGTACAACTACCAGTGCTCCCTGTGTGATAACAAGTAAGTAGATTTGATGATTCATCGCGTCATGAAACACAATCACCGTGCAGAGACGTCAGGGCGGTTCTGTTGGTATAAGGCTTTTATACTTTACTACTATCAGAGCGGACTGACGTCTGGGGACTGTAGGGCTTAGGATGCTACATGTTATATTTTCTGTGCTGGGGCCAGTCCTTAATATATTGGTTTCAATTTGTTCTTTTTAACATGATCCATGGTATTAACCAACGTTCATTCCAGTCTGGTAACCAATATTTCTCTTATCTTTGTAGACTTGGGCGTTTTCAAAGAATAGCTGATAATAAATCTTATTGCCGCCGGTGTGGAGGCCGATTACGTCAATTGTCCATCAGCTAAACATGTAACTATTCTTCAGAATATTTAGTCTCTAATTTTGTTTCTTTATAATTTAAAGTTCAGATACTTTTATATATTTTCCCCTGAGTAGCGAGACAATGAGTATTTGTGCTCATCACCAGCACCAGCGATTAGCAGCAAACATTCAGAATCCATCCTCATAGGTTACCATATTAATACTGGATACATTTCCATAACTTGCTGGATATGGAACGATTGATAATTTCCATCAATTATCTACAATGCTTTTGAAAACCTTTTATAATTTCAAGCTTAGTTGGATGTAATTATGTTTCTTTATATTTTCAGGTTCACTATTTGAACTATTTGAACATTAAGATTTGTCTAAATATCATCATCTCATCTACCTAAGATGAAGGTAAGAAGGAAGCCTCCACTATCATCAACAATCAGTAATAAGCTATTTTTAAAATATTGAGAATCTTAAGTCTCTAATTTAGTCTCTTATTGCCGGATATCATTTAAAGTGTAACTACTTTTATATATTTAGCTTTTCTTTCACCACGTAGGGAGACAATCAGCATACGTCTTCATCACGAGCAGCTAACAACAAACATTCAGAATCCACCTATCCTGATTCACACAAAGCTTCCAACATGTATTTTCCAGGTAAATATTTTGTTTTTCCTCCATGACTTCTCTTTAGTTTGTTTTATTTGATAACCGGTATATATTCAAAATTTTTTAAAAAACATGTATTTTAATTGTTTTCAGATTAATGAGAAAGGCGTCTTATTGTTTCTATACAGGCATGAGACATCTTGTTAGAAAGAGGTGAAGACCTGCACCCACCTGCACTGATAACATGATCAGAAGCAGTTTCCAAGACCTGGAGAATCTCTACATGTGTTTTTTCAGAGCTGCCCAGCAATGGATATGATGGATATGGTGTGGAACATTTGAACATTCTTTTTTTTTTTACATTTAAATATAAAAAACATAAAAAAAAAAATATATATAATTCTTTCTAGTTTTGGATTTTTGTTCTGGAAAGCGATGGTTTTTGCTAAACATATTACAATCAATATTAACCTAAAGAACTTCAACTTGGGTTACTACAACTATCACTGTCATTCATCCCTCCTTTTCGAGTTACCTTGCTTGAATTGTATGTATTTTTTTATTATTTTCTAATAAATATATCTTTTAATCATGTGGGGATGTCATTCATTTTGGTTTATATTTATTTCGTCAAAGTGTTTTCCCAGTTACTGCTATGTGGATCCAGTTTAGAATTTTTTCCTTGTTGTATATTACAATCAATACTGTCTACGTGTGTTATTCAGCCATCATCTGCCTCTAACAGCGAAGCTCCGTCTACGTCTGTTAATTGCTGCTGTCAGTCTGTGACAGCAGGATTTAATGCGCTCCGGCAGGGGGGCTCACTATTCTAGGCGCCCAATGGCCCCCCGAGACGTTATCATGGCGCGTCAATGGGTTGCCATCATGGTCAGGAGTCTGCTGAAGACCCACATGCCGGTCATGATACAAAAGTTCAAATCACCTGTTTTCCCCCATTAAAAATGATGAAATATAAAAAAATACACATATTTGATATCACTGCGATCATCAAAGTCCATCTATCAATGTATAGAATAAATTATTCCAATCAGTAAATGGCAAGAAGAAAATCAAAACGCCAAAATAGCATTTTTTCAGCCATCGCAACAGCACAAAAAAATGTAATCAAAACATCCTATCCACCCCAAAGTTATATCAGTAAAAACAATGTCTCGGAGTACAAGAAACCAGACCTCGCACAGACCCAAGTCCTGAAAAAAGAAAATGCTGCAGTGCATACAGCTTGAGACTGATGTTGACGTTCCGGAAATGGAGGGTGAGGAGAAGGTGCAGGAACTGCTGTAGAGGGTGGGGGCAACCCTGATTGAACCAGGGCCCACAATCCTCGGTGTCGGTAGCACATGTACCGTCCCTGGGTCGACTGGGTCCCGGCTTCCATAATATTTACCCAGTGTGCCGTCAGGGAAATGTAGTGTCCCTGGCCACAAGCACTTGTCCACGTGTCCGTGGTTAGGTGGACCTTCCCAGTAACTGCATTGTGAGGACACGGGTAATGTTATGGGACTCGTGCTTGTGTAAGGCGGGGACAGCACACCGGGAGAAATAGCGGCGGTTGGGGACCGAGTACCGAGGGACAGCCGCCATGAGGTTGCGGAAAGCTTCCATCTCCACAAGCCTAAAAGACAACATTTCCAGTGCAAGCAGTCTGGAAATGTGGCAGTTTAGTATTTTGGCCTGTATGCGAGTGGTTGCGTATTTGTGCTTGCGTTCCAAGAACTGGGGTAGGGACAAACACTTGGTTGCAAGTGCAGGTGGGAGGCATCTTCACCTGCATCATGGACAGGGGATTTGATAGAAGAAGATGCGCAATCAGCTGTAGATTTGGTGCAGGCTGAATAGGATACTATCCCCCGTAAGGATATAGATAACAGCCGTACTCAAAGGTAATTTGCAAAGGTGGAAACAGTTTATTCAAATATATACATTCACCACACCATTGAAAACCAACAAGGAGGAGCTTAAAGCGATATGCCATGACGTTTCGACCAAAAGTGGTCTTTTTCAAACATCAGTATAAGAGAAATATAAAAGCATTAATCGCATATAAAAGCACCTGAAGGGTTAATAAACTTCTGGAATGTGGTTTTGAGGGGTGCATTTTCTAGGAGGGTGTCACTTTCGGGTATTTTCTGTCACATAGGCCTTTCAGTCACTTCAAAGGTGATGTGGTTCCTTTCAAAAAAAAAAAAAGTTTTATAGGGAAAATTAGAAATTGCTGATAAACCTTTAACCCTTCTAACTTTCTAACAAAAATAAATTGTTTAAAAAATTATGCAGAAGTAAAGTAGACATGTGGGAAATGTTAGGGAAATTAGGGAAACTATTTTGTGTGATATAACTCTCTGGTTTAAGAGCATAAAATTCAAAGTTTGAAAATTGCTGAAGTTTCAAAATTTTTCACCAAATTTCTGATATCTTCACAAATAGATGCAAAAAATATTGACCTAAATTTACCACTAACATAAAGTACAATATGTCACAAAAAAACATAGGGTTGGAGTATAATAATGACTTTGTGGAAGAGCAATGGAATAAAAACAAGCACAAAGATATAAGGGGTAAAAAGAAGATTTTATTTATAGATGGGGATTATTTTATATTATAATATCATGTATGTGTAAATTATTCATCTATCAGACTAATCCTATTTATTGGCCGTGTTGATCCAGAGGAAGGCGAAAACCCCCTGTGAGGAATAGGCCAATTGTCCTCATATCAGGGGGGAAAATTCCTTCCTGACCCCAAATAAAGAATGGCGGTCAGAATAAATCCCAGGATCAAAGGCTGATACCGAACCTGTGAAATGTAAGTGCAAATTAAAAACAAACAGAAACAAATGATTTTTGCATGTGTGCACTAATTTATGTCTATATTTGGCTTAGCTAACATTTTTTTTCACTAATATTTTATTTCATACCTTATTCTTATACTCTCAAAGTATGTACTTACTTATTAACCTCTCACACTAAATGTATGTAGGGGCCGTGTTGATCCAGAGGAAGGCGAAAACCCCCTGTGAGGAATAAGCCAATTGTCCTCATATCAAGGGGGAAAATTCCTTCCTGACCCCAAATATGGCGATCAGAACGAATCCCAAGATCAAAGGCCAATACCTGACCTGTGTAATGTACCTAACCTGTGTAATGTACCTAAGCTGTGTAATGTACCTGACCTGTGTAATGTACCTAAGCTGTGTAATGTACCTGACCTGTGTAATGTACCTAAGCTGTGTAATGTACCTGACCTGTGTAATGTACCCAACCTGTGTAATGTACCTAAGCTGTGTAATTTTCTAAGTAACAAAAATTATTTACTAGTAGAGATGAGCGTTGTTCTACTCGAACTGTTCGCCAATCTCAAATTCGAGCTGTTTTGGGCGGTGTTCGAGCCGTTCGGCGAACACGAACGATTTGAGAAAAATTCGGCTGTTCGAGGTTATGTTCGATAACTGTTCGTGCACCAAAATCATAACTGGATTTTTTCTCAGTAATGATGAAAATTAATGTTAATACGCAGTTTGAGTGTACAGCGGGGTGGGGGGAGGGGCAGGGGATGGATCTCTGCAGGAATAATGAAGATCTCCATTTTTTTTTCTCTTTCCCGCATTTACAGTGGGGAGGTGCAATCTGTCAGCCTATCAGCAGCGCACACACGGAGCGAAGTGCTTTTTTTCACACAAGCAAGGGCATGTGTCATTGGCAGTGTATGTCACATGTCCTTGCCCTATAAGACCAAGCCATTTTCCCCGTCGCCACCATTTTCTCACTGCTGCAGCTGCGTGTTAGACGGCACCGCTGTTGCTGTGTGCGCTATACCTTGTTAATTTCAAGCCAATTTTCGCACAAATCTACAGATAGCTTGGGAGTAGGGAATAGTTGTGATTGCAGTCCTTTTAAGGACTAGGTTACAGCATTTCCTACGACTTTTATCAGGCAGGTCTGTGCTCTTAAATAGATAGGTTGTGGGAGTAAAGACTAATTGTAATTGGAGTGCTTTTCAGGACTAGGTTACATCAGTTCCTATCAGTTTTTGCCAGGCAGGTCTGTGCCAGTGCTGTGCAAGTTTTTTTCACAGCATTTGGCTGAATCTAGCAAAGCTAATCCTTTTTGGCCTATTGCAGAGTGTGTTAGTCAGTGGAGTAGCCTATCTGTGTTGCAAGATATACCACCTGTGTATAGAATACCAATTTTTTTACTGCACCTAGTGAAGTAAAATCTTTTGGGCATAGCATCATTCTATTAGTCCATCTATACTGACCTCCATCAGGTTGCAAATTGAATATAATTTTTTTCTGCATCTAGCTCTGAAAAAATATTGGGCTTCTAGCTGTGTGTGGGACTTGTTGTATTAGTCCATCTATACTGACCTCCATCAGGTTGCAAACTGAATATATTTTTTTCTGCATCTACCTCTGAAAAAATATTGGGCTTCTAGCTGTGTGTGGGACTTGTTCTATTAATCCATCTATACTGACCTCCATCAGGTTGCAAACTGAATATAATTTTTTTCTGCATCTAGCTCTGAAAAAATATTTGGCCTTCTAGCAGTGCGTGGGACTTTCTCTATTAGTCCATCTATACTGACCTCCATCAGGTTGCAAACTGAATATAATTTTTTTCTGCATCTAGCTCTGAAAAAATATTTGGCCTTCTAGCAGTGTGTGGGACTTTCTCTATTAGTCCATCTATACTGACCTCCATCAGGTTGCAAATTGAATATAATTTTTTTCTGCATCTAGCTCTGAAAAAATATTGGGCTTCTAGCAGTGTGTGGGACTTGTTGTATTAGTCCATCTATACTGACCTCCATCAGGTTGCAAACTGAATATATTTTTTTCTGCATCTACCTCTGAAAAAATATTGGGCTTCTAGCTGTGTGTGGGACTTGTTCTATTAATCCATCTATACAGACCTCCATCAGGTTGCAAACTGAATATAATTTTTTTCTGCATCTAGCTCTGAAAAAAATATTTGGCCTTCTAGCAGTGTGTGGGACTTTCTCTATTAGTCCATCTATACTGACCTCCATCAGGTTGCAAACTGAATATAATTTTTTTCTGCATCTAGCTCTGAAAAAATATTTGGCCATCTAGCAGTGTGTGGGACTTTCTCTATTAGTCCATCTATACTGACCTCCATCAGGTTGCAAACTGAATATAATTGTTTTCTGCATCTAGCTCTGAAAAAATATTTGGCCTTCTAGCAGTGTGTGGGACTTTCTCTATTAGTCCATCTATACTGACCTCCATCAGGTTGCAAATTAAAAATAATTTTTATCTGCATCTAGCTCTGAAAAAATATTTGGGCTTCTAGCTGTGTGTGGGACTTGTTCTATTACTCCATCTATACTGACCTCCATCAGGTTGCAAATTGAATATAATTTTTTTCTGCATCTAGCTCTGAAAAAATATTGGGCTTCTAGCTGTGTGTGGGACTTGTTGTATTAGTCCATCTATACTGACCTCCATCAGGTTGCAAACTGAATATATTTTTTTCTGCATCTACCTCTGAAAAAATATTGGGCTTCTAGCTGTGTGTGGGACTTGTTCTATTAATCCATCTATACTGACCTCCATCAGGTTGCAAACTGAATATAATTTTTTTCTGCATTTAGCTCTGAAAAAATATTTGGCCTTCTAGCAGTGTGTGGGACTTTCTCTATTAGTCCATCTATACTGACCTCCATCAGGTTGCAAACTGAATATAATTTTTTTCTGCATCTAGCTCTGAAAAAATATTTGGCCTTCTAGCAGTGTGTGGGACTTTCTCTATTAGTCCATCTATACTGACCTCCATCAGGTTGCAAACTGAATATAATTTTTTTCTGCATCTAGCTGTGAAAAAATATTTGGCCTTCTAGCAGTGTGTGGGACTTTCTCTATTAGTCCATCTATACTGACCTCCATCAGGTTGCAAATTAAAAATAATTTTTATCTGCATCTAGCTCTGAAAAAATATTTGGGCTTCTAGCTGTGTGTGGGACTTGTTCTATTATTCCATCTATACTGACCTCCATCAGGTTGCAAGTTGAATATAATTTTTTTCTGCATCTAGCTCTGAAAAAATATTGGGCTTCTAGCTGTGTGTGGGACTTGTTGTATTAGTCCATCTATACTGACCTCCATCAGGTTGCAAACTGAATATATTTTTTTCTGCATCTACCTCTGAAAAAATATTGGGCTTCTAGCTGTGTGTGGGACTTGTTCTATTAATCCATCTATACAGACCTCCATCAGGTTGCAAACTGAATATAATTTTTTTCTGCATCTAGCTCTGAAAAAATATTTGGCCTTCTAGCAGTGTGTGGGACTTTCTCTATTAGTCCATCTATACTGACCTCCATCAGGTTGCAAATTAAAAATAATTTTTTGTCTGCATCTAGCTCTGAAAAAATATTTGGCCTTCTAGCAGTGTGTGAGACTTTCTCTATTAGTCCATCTATACTGACCTCCATCAGGTTGCAAACTGAATATATTTTTTTTCTACATCTACCTCTGAAAAAATATTTGGGCTTCTAGCTGTGTGTAGGACTTGTTCTATTAGTCCATCTATGCTGACCTCCATCAGGTTGCAAACTGAATACAATTTTTTTCTGCATCTACCTCTGAAAAAATATTTGGGCTTCTAGCTGTGTGTGGGACTTGTTCTATTAGTCCATCTATACTGACCTCCATCAGGTTGCAAATTGAATATAATTTTTTTCTGCATCTAACCCAGCCAATAGTTTTGGCCTAATACCACAGTTTGGCCACTCAGCTCTGCTCGGTTCCCATCCATTGTTTTTTTGTGCAAACAACTCCAGAGTTGTGAATTAGTTAACCACCAAAATGAGTGGAAAAAGGCCTGCTGCTGGTGGAAAGGGGAATAGGCGTGTTGGGAAGGGGAAAAAAGGTTGTGTCCGTGGGGTAGGTGTTAAAGCAACAGTAACATCTGCAGAAGAAAGACCATCTTCCAGCCAAACTAAAATGTCTACTTCTTTTAGCGGACAATGTGATAAGATCCCTTTCTTACGGCCACGCCAATCGCTACAAATTCCAGATGAGGCACAAAAACAGCAGGTGATTCAATGGATATCAAGTGCTCCTTTAAGTGGGCTCTCCTCCACATCAACTTCAACATCACAAATACTCCAGTCCTCAAAGGTGTCACCCCAATCGCACTTGCTTCCTCACAGCTCCCAAATCTCCAGCTGCCCGTCTGAGTATGAGGTAGAACAGATGGTTGAGTCTGCAGAGCTGTTTACTCATACTATAGCCTGGGAATCAGAGGTCGACTCCAGCGCTTCTGTGAATCCAGACGAGGAAATGATCTGCACTGATGCCCAGAATCTTTATGAGTCGGATCCAGGACCAGACGCAGAAGGTTCTGACCATAATGTAGACCCTCATTCCCAAACTGTAACTCCTGTTGGTGGAGACAATGAGGAAGACGATGATGAGACTCAAATACCTGATTGGAGCGACAACTTTAGTTTTTTGTCAGGGCAGGAACAGGTTGGCTCTGAGGACGACGGGTGTGATAACGCACAGGGTGATGATGATGAGGTTGGAGATCCCACTTACTGTCAACCCACAGTCAGCCAAGAGATGAGGTCAGCAGAGGAGGTGGAGGAAGATGCTAGTGACGACGAGGTCAGGTTGCGCCTTCCTGGACAGAGACGTAGTACTGGAAGCACGTCAACAACTGCATCCTCAAACACAACTCTGCCTCTCACCACAAGTCGTGGTGGCTCTTCAGGTCGCATGGGTGCTAAGCCTTGCATAGCCTGGGCATTTTTTCAGATCGATAAAGATGACCCAACTCGTGTTATCTGTAACATTTGTCAGCAAAAGCTAAGTAGAGGCCAAAAAATACATAGTTTGAGTACTTCATGCATGAACCGGCACATGGACATGAAGCATAAGTTGCAGTGGGAAGCTCAGTGTGCTACAATGCGGCCTAGCCGGCCGGGCCAACCACCGTCTGCCATATCTTGTGCATCCGCGGCCTCTTCATCCTCTGTGACTGGGGGGACAGCAGTCACACCTGTTTTGGGGCGCAGACCTGCCACCTCTTTACCCGCAACAGCCAGCGTGATTGGCAGGTCATCATTTTCTTTGGAGGTGGTAACACCAGCTGGTGTTGAGCGCTGTCCGACATCGATAGCACCACTTTGGATCAAGGCAACCTAACATGTCCGCCTGCATCTTCCTCACAGACCGGCAGTTTGCCAGGGACACCCTTATCAACCCCGTCTAAGCACAATAGCCAGCCCTCGGTCCCTCAGATGTGGACAAGTAAAAGACCATTTCCTCCTAGCCATGAGAAAGCTAAGAGGTTGAATTTCACCATCTGCAAGCTCTTGGCTACAGAAATGCTGCCTTTCCGCCTGGTGGACACAGAGGATTTTCGAGACCTTATGTCCGTCGCAGTGCCCCAGTACCAGATGCCCAGTCGGCACTACTTCTGTCGCACACAACATCACCGCTTCTTTGAGAAACTCTGTGTGTGACAGGGTGCATTTCACCACAGACACTTGGACGAGTAGGCATGGACAGGGGCGTTACATGTCTCTGACTGGGCACTGGGTAACTATGGTGACAGCAGGACAAGGGGCTGCTGTCCAAGTCTTGCCGTCCCCACGAGTTGTGCGTCAATCCTCTTTATGTCAAAGTTCCTCCACTGCTTCTGCCTCCTCAACCTCCTCTCGGTCTTCCACCTGCACCCAAAGCCTGTCTGGTCATGCCACAAGCTTTCTAACTGCGCAGAAGGGATCCTGCACACCTCCTTACTATGCTGGCAGTAGGGCTCAACGTCATCAGGTGGTTTTTACTTTGAAATGTCTGGGAAATGTGAGTCACACAGCTGAGGAGTTGTGGTCAGCTCTGGAGAACCAATTTCATGAATGGTTGTCTCCACTGGACCTGAAACCAGGGAAGGCCGTGTGCGACAATGCTGCAAACCTGGGTGCGGCCCTTCGCCGGGGCAATGTCACACACGTGCCTTGTATGGCTCACGTGTTGAACCTGGTTGTCCAGCAATTTTTAGCCCACTATCCCAGACTAGATGGCCTTCTGCAGAGGGCACGGTCGCTGTGTGCTCACTTCCGCCGTTCGCATCCCGCAGCTCAGCGACTTACATCTCTACAGAAGTAGTTGGGCCTGCCACTTCACCGGCTAAAATGCGATGTGCCTACCCGGTGGAATTCAACTCTGCACATGTTGCAGCGACTGTGGCAGCACCGACAAGCCCTGGTGCAATACGTTCTGACGTATAGCCTGGGCCAACGAGATCCAGACGTGGGGCAAATCACGCTGGAGGAGTGGTCTCAGATCAGGGACCTATGCACCCTTCTGCACAGTTTTGAAATGGCGACGAAGATGTTTAGTGCTGACGATGCCATTATCAGCATGACTATTCCGGTGATTTACATGCTGGAGCACATGTTAAACAGAATTCAGAGTCAGGTGGTGGCACAAGAGGAGGTGGAGGAAGTAGAGGAGGAGGAGTTGTATGCGGAAGGGCTAACATCTGCAAGGTCCAGATGGTCGGCAGCACCAAGGCGGCAGGCATGTGAGGGTGGGGGAGATGTTTTACCAGGGCGCATGGTAGCAGCCAAACTAGTGAGGAAGGTGCAGGAGCCCAGGAAGAAGTGGAGGACGAACTGATGGAAGACTCATCAGATGAGGGAGACCTTGATCACATTTCTGTTGTGCGAGGTTGGGGGGAGAGGACAGAGGAAGGAAGCATGATTGCTACCTCGCCACCAACACAACAGGGACTTGGTGCTCCTGGATGCGCAACACACATGAGTGCCTTCTTGCTGCACTACCTGCAACATGACCCTTGAATTGGGAGAATTAGAAATAATCCTGACTACTGGGTTGCCACACTGTTAGATCCCCGGTACAAAAGTAAATTTGCAGAAATTATTCCTGCCATAGAAAGGGATGCACGCATGCAGGAGTATCAGCAGAGACTGTTGCAGAATCTTACATGTGCTTTTCCACAAAACACCAGTGGTGCACGTAGTGAATCTCACAGTTCCAACTTGCCAACCGTGGGACCGTCAAGTGTTCAGCACTCAAACCATAACAGAACCACAGTATCTGCTGGTAACATCAATTTTGCGCAATCATTTCACCACTTTTTTAGCCCATGCTTTGCAAGGCCACAGGAGACAAGAAGTCTGACACATAGTCAACGCCTAGAGACGATGGTACAGGAGTATCTCCAAGTAAACATTGAAGCCATGACTGTGTCACTGGACCCTTGCTCTTTTTGGGCTTCCAATCTGGATAAATGGCCGGAGCTAGCCACTTACGCCTTGGAGATCTTGTCATGCCCCGCAGCCAGCGTTCTGTCTGAACGTGTGTTCAGCGCTGCTGGTGGTGTGCTGACAGATAAGCGCACGCGGCTCTCCACTGATAATGTAGACAGACTCACGTTCATAAAGATGAACAAATCATGGATCCGAAACGACTTTTCTACCCCTGTGTCATCCTGGGGAGAGTAAAAGATGGATGATTGGTTAAAATCACCCTACCAACCGTTTTAAGCTTTCAAATTACTAATCATGTTTATCTGTATCTTGACTGGAAAATAATTTGGGCTTTGTAGCAGTGTGCAGCACTGATTCTATTAGGCCATCTATAATAAGCTCCACCAGATTTAAAATTACTAATCATGTTTATCTGTATCTTGGCTGGAAAATAATTTGGGCTTTGTAGCAGTGTGCAGCACTGATCCTATTAGGCCATCTATACTAAGCTCCACCAGATTTAAAATTAATAATAATTTTTAGCTGCATCTAGCCCGGAAAATAATTTTGGGGCTCCGAGATGCGCAAGACACATAAGTGCCTTCTTGCTGCACTACCTGCAACATGACCCTCATATTGTCAGAATTTGAAGTAATCATGACTACTGGGTTGCCACACTCTTAGATCCCCCAAACTTTTCGATCAACCTTTTCATTTTAATAAAGACCAAAAAAATGGTCATTTTTGAAATTATAAGCATTAGCAGGTTATTAGAAACTGAAATCAAACAGTTTTCAACTCAAAACTTTATTCTAGGTGATGTTACATTTTCACATAGGACCCCTTGTTCGAAAGGAGCTTCTGAACTCTCTCGTCCATTGAATTTGTCAGGTTTTGGATGGTTTCTGCTTCAATTGTTTTGCATGAGGACAGAATACCCTCCCAGAGCTGTTGCTTAGATGTGAACTGCCTCCCGCCATCATAGACACTCCTTTTGATGATGCTCCAGAGTTTCTGAATGGGGTAGAGGTCAGGGGAGCATGGGGGTCACACCATAAGTTTGTCCCCTTTTATGCCCATATCAGCCAGAGATGCAGATGTTTTATGTGCAGCATGAGATGGTGCATTATCATGCAAAAAAATGATTTTGCTGTGAAATACACGGTTCTTCTTCTTGAAACATGGCAGGAAGTGCTGTTTGAGAAAATCCACATACATTATGGAGTTCATCTTTAGCGCCTTCAGGGATCCTAAAGGGGCCGACAATCTCTCTCCCCATGATTCCAGCCCAAAACATTACTCCACCTCCTCCTTGTTGGCACTGTAGCCGTGTTTGCGTGGGGTGTCCATCAACCAGCCATCCTCCACTCCATCCATCTGGACCATCGAGCGCTGCACGGCACTCATCCGTGAACAAAACAGTTTTGAAATCAGTCTTCATGTAATGTTTGGCCCACTGAAGCCGTTTCTGCTTGTGTGAAGTGGATAGAGGAGGTCGACAGGATGGCGTATGCACAGCTGCAAACCTCTGAAGGACCCTGCATCTTGTTGTTCGGGGGACGTTGGAGGCACCAGCAGCTTCAAAAACTTGTCTGCTGCTATGACAAGGCTTTTTTGCCACTGCTCTTTTAACCTGACGTAATTGCCTGTAGGAAAGAGTCCTCAATTTGCCCTTATCAGCACGCACACGTGTGTACTGTGAATCAGCTACATACTTCTTGATTGCCAAGACACTTCATCCTGATCATCGCACAATGTTGATTGTAGTCATGCCTTGACCTAAACACTCCACAATTTGTTGCTTCTCAGCAGCCGACACATCCTTTTTCTTTCCCATTTTGGCAGAAAATGTAGGCTGCTTAATAATGTGAGACAGCCTTCTTAAGTAGTCTTGCCTTTCATTGGACACACCTGCCAAACTAATTAGCACAGGTGTCTGCAATTGCTTACAGTGATATAAAGAGCCCTGACACACATCACCATCAATGAGTTTAACTGACAAACAAACAAATTCTTCCCTTATCACTCCTAAACACTTTTTGCATAATAATTTGGAACACAGTGTACATGTGCTTTTCCACAAAACACCAGTGGTTCACGTAGTGAATCTTACAGTTCTAACTTGCCAACCGTGGTCTGTATGGAGTTGTTCAATAAAGGGCCCAAAATTAAGATAACATAGATGGGAGAGGTCTCTATGAATAGGAATTCCTAAGTATTTGATACCCTGTGAGGGCCAGGCAAAGGGAAAGTTGGACTGGATGGAATCCTATATGGATTTGGGGAGGGAGACATCGAGGGCCTCAGTCTTCGCTGCATTGATTTTAAAATTTGACCATGTAACAAAGTGATCTATTTCAGCCATAACAGCATGGATGGATATATGTGATTGAGTGATATATACTAGGACATCATCAGCAAATAGAGAGCACTTGTACTCGGTGCCTCCCACCTCAATCCACCTAATATTGGGGTTATGGCGAATTGATGAGAGCAGGTGCTCCGTCACTAGGATGTATAAGAGAGGGGACAGAGAACATCCCTCCCTTGTCCCATTGGTGATTGTGAAAGGTGATGAAAATGTTCTGACGCGCCCCCTGGGCCTTGGGACACCCGGAGCCGGACCCTTTTTGGTGGATGCTGGTGGTTGTAGTCTCCGTGGCGGCGACCCGGTTCCGTGGCTCAGGGCGGTCAAACCAGTGGCGGAACTATTTATGTGGTTTTGATGTTTAAATGTCCGACTACGCCACCCGTGGATTGCGGTCAGAGTGAACCGCCGCTCCAGGGCAGACCGCTGAGGCTGGTGTTGTGGGTGCAGCAGAGCGTAGCATAACTCCCCACGGGAGGAGTATAGCCTCAGGGCAGTGTATGCGGAGGATGGGGGTGATGGTGCAGGGCAGCAGCAGTAACGACACGGAGTCAGTGATGCAGTCCAGGGCCTTTACTCACAGTTCTTATTATCCAGACCACGTCTGCAGGTAACGGCTGCCCACGTCGTACTGTGCTCACCAGGTGAGGGGCTCAGACAACTCCCAGATAACTTTGGAGCGCTTCACAGGACCCCCTTTGTGTATCCTTTGTCTGGCCTTTCTTACCAACCCTTCTGTCCGGCTGCCTCGGGCCTCCTCTTGGTAAACTTGGCGCCAGTTTCCCTGACCCTATGTGGTGCCTTCCTAGCGGGTGTAGCGAGGGGCTGCGCCACATAAAATGTCACAGCCTCCTGTTTCTAGCTGAGGGTCGTTTCCTGCCTCCACTAGTTTCGGGGACCGGTCTCCCCCTTTGGCCTGACCCCTCCACGCAGGTGGATTCGGGCGTGCGGTGGCGACTCGCCCGTCCGCACCCCTGGGATCCCTTCGTTCCTCGTTCCTGGAGCCTTCTCCGCTCCTCTTCCTTCCTTCTCCCTGTTCCAGGCCTGGGCCTCTGTTACTAGGCCCGCCTCCGGAGCAGAGCTCATGCAGAGCCCCTGCTCCCTGCCACTTCTGCTCAGACTTCTCTGCACTGAACTAAGATGGTGCCCACCTTTTATACTCCCTTCTCAATGCACCCAGGAACTGCTTCCTCCCTGCTCCTGCACTACAGGGTTCCCCTTCCTCAGTGTTCCCTCCCCCCACTCCAGCCAGGGACAGGGACTGTCGTGCCCATCTCAGGGGCATATTGGTCGACCTGCCCCACGGCAATGTGGTGTAATGCATGCAGGTGTCGGGTCCTGATCCACACTCCATCCTTACCTGAGAGTGAGATATCACACCTCTGGGTGAGGTGCAATACCTCTGTAGCAACCGAGCCCTCAGGGTAATACAGTTCCATTTATCTTCAGCCTAGGTGACGTATTGCGATACAGGGCCGTGATTTTGGCTATAAAAGGGTCCCCTAGACCCCTACCCCAAGCTTTTTAAGAGAATCATATATGGCGTGCCAGGAGACTCTATGGAATGCTTTCTCAGCATCCAACGAGAGTATCTAATTACAAATTTTTAACTGCATCTAGCCCAGGAAATACTTTGTGCCTAGTAGCAGTGTCTGCTAGTCAGCGGATTATCCCGGCTGTTAAGCAAGCTACACCACCTGTAGTTTTGACACTTAATTTTTTCAAAGGAAATGCTTCGGGACCACAGGATACTCAGTGAAGAGCATCAGGAGGCACCCCAAGGCATAGGGGCTGGGACTGGCACTAGGATGCCTTGCGGTGGACAGCCGAGCTCGATCCTTATAAAAGCTTTTTAACTGCAGCAGCTTTAGTGGACGCTACTGGAGCTGGAATTACGCGGCTGCTGGCATGAGACTTGCCCTCCAATAGATCCTTGTAAATGGATTTAAAGTGTATTCATTCAAATTAGAGAGACAATTTAAATTAAAAAGCTCAGAGCTGCCTCCACCACAGGGGGGCTCGCTCGACCCACCAGCGGACAGGCACCAGTATTGGGAGAGGGGGACTGGCCGTCAGGGTTCACCGCGGCTCTGGCACAAACTCGGCGACACGGAGGTGGCACGGGCAGGAGCGGACTGGCCGTGTCGGCTTCTCACTTTTTGGATTTTAGAAGGGCATGACATGCCTATATCTGTGTCTCCCCCTCCTTTTACTCCTCCACCTCTTTTCTTTTCGCATGACTATATGTACTTGTCACTTTTCCATGTGTTAGTTGTGTCTTCTGAGCAGTTTGTCAGCTTTTGGACACCTTTGAAGGTGTTTTCTATGTGTTTCTATGTGTTTTTGTTTGCCTGCCATTGGTTTTAACGGTGTTCGAAGGTGTTCGACGAACAGTTCGACGAACAGTTCGGCGAACACACGGGTGTTCGACGAACCGAACCGAACTCGAACACTACGGGGGTGGCTCAACACTATTTACTAGTACTAATTATCATTTATATTTGAATAAACTAATTTTTCTTTTTAACTAAGAAAATGTTATTTTATTTTTTATAATTTATTTTCTTCTGTGTGAATCTACTTATTAATTTATGATACTAAACCTATGTAAGGCCGTGTAGATCCAGAGGAAGGCGAAAACCCCTATGAAGAATGGGCCAATTATCCTCATATTAGGGGGAAAAATTCCTTCCTGACCCCGAATATGGCGATCAGATTAAATCCCGATCAAAAGCCGAACTATGTCCTACATCTATGTGCCAAAATTACTGTGTGCACTGTGTGTGCCTATACTAATCATGTAGTGTGTGTAACTATACTGATCATGTAGTGTGTGTGCCTATACTGATCATGTAGTGTATGTGCCTATACTGATCATGTAGTGTGTGTGCCTATACTGATCATGCAGTGTCTGCCTATACTGATCATGTAGTGTGTGTGCCTATACTGATCATGCAGTGTGTGCCTATACTGATCATGCAGTGTCTGCCTATACTGATCATGTAGTGTATGTGCCTATACTGATCATGCAGTGTCTGCCTATACTAATCATGTAGTGTGTGTAACTATACTGATCATGTAGTGTGTGTGCCTATACTGATCATGTAGTGTATGTGCCTATACTTATCATGCAGTGTCTGCCTATACTGATCATGTAGTGTGTGTGCCTATACTGATCATGCAGTGTGTGCCTATACTGATCATGCAGTGTCTGCCTATACTGATCATGTAGTGTGTGTGCCTATACTGATCATGCAGTGTGTGCCTATACTGATCATGCAGTGTCTGCCTATACTGATCATGTAGTGTGTGTGCCTATACTGATCATGCAGTGTCTGCCTATACTAATCATGTAGTGTGTGTGCCTATACTGATCATGCAGTGTGTGTGTTTATACTGATCATGTAGTGTGTGTAGCTATACTGATCATGTAGTGTGTGCCCCTATACTTATCATGTAGTGTGTGTGCCTATACTTATCATGTAGTGTGTGTGCCTATACTTATCATGTAGTGTGTGTAGCTATACTGATCATGTAGTGTGTGTGCCTATACTGATCATGTAGTGTGTGTAGCTATACTGATCATGTAGTGTGTGTGCCTATACTGATCATGTAGTGTGTGTGCCTATACTGATCATGTAGTGTGTGTGCCCCTATACTGATCATGTAGTGTGTGTGCCTATACTGATCATGTAGTGTGTGTGCCTATACTTATCATGTAGTGTGTGTAGCTATACTGATCATGTAGTGTGTGTGCCTATACTGATCATGTAGTGTGTGTGCCTATACTGATCATGCAGTGTGTGTGCCTATACTGATCATGTAGTGTGTGTAGCTATACTGATCATGTAGTGTGTGTGCCTATACTGATCATGTAGTGTGTGTGCCTATACTGATCATGTAGTGTGTGTAGCTATACTGATCATGTAGTGTGTGTGCCTATACTGATCATGTAGTGTGTGTGCCTATACTGATCATGCAGTGTGTGTGCCTATACTGATCATGTAGTGTGTGTAGCTATACTGATCATGTAGTGTGTGTGCCTATACTGATCATGTAGTGTGTGTGCCTATACTTATCATGTAGTGTGTGTGCCTATACTGATCATGCAGTGTCTGCCTATACTGATCATGTAGTGTGTGCCCCTATACTGATCATGTACTGTGTGTGCCTATACTGATCATGTAGTGTGTGCCCCTATACTGATCATGTAGTGTGTGTGCCTATACTTATCATGCAGTGTGTGCCCCTATACTGATCATGTAGTGTGTGTGCCTATACTGATCATGTAGTGTGTGTGCCTATACTGATCATGTACTGTGTGTGCCTATACTGATCATGTAGTGTATGTGCCTATACTAATCATGCAGTGTGTGTGCCTATATTGATCATGCAGTGTGTGTGCCTATATTGATCATGCAGTGTCTGCCTATACTGATCATGTAGTGTGTGCCCCTATACTGATCATGTACTGTGTGTGCCTATACTGATCATGTAGTGTGTGCCCCTATACTGATCATGTAGTGTGTGTGCCTATACTGATCATGTAGTGTGTGTGCCTATACTGATCATGTAGTGTGTGTGCCTATACTGATCATGCAGTGTGTGTGCCTATACTGATCATGTAGTGTGTGTGCCTATACTAATCATGCAGTGTGTGTGCCTATATTGATCATGCAGTGTGTGTGCCTATATTGATCATGCAGTGTCTGCCTATACTGATCATGTAGTGTGTGTGCCTATACTGATCATGTAGTGTGTGTGCCTATACTAATCATGCAGTGTGTGTGCCTATATTGATCATGCAGTGTGTGTGCCTATATTGATCATGCAGTGTCTGCCTATACTGATCATGTAGTGTGTGTGCCTATACTGATCATGCAGTGTGTGCCCCTATACTGATCATGTAGTGTGTGCCCCTATACTGATCATGCAGTGTGTGCCCCTATACTGATCATGTAGTGTGTGCCCCTATACTGATCATGTAGTGTGTGTGCCTATACTGATCATGTAGTGTGTGTGCCTATACTTATCATGCAGTGTCTGCCTATACTGATCATGCAGTGTGTGTGCCTATACTGATCATGTAGTGTGTGTGCCTATACTGATCATGTAGTGTGTGTGCCTATACTAATCATGTAATGTGTCTGCCTATACTGATCATGTAGTGTGTGCCCCTATACTGATCATGTAGTGTGTGTGCCTATACTGATCATGCAGTGTGTGTGCCTATACTGATCATGTAGTGTATGTGCCTATACTTATCATGCAGTGTCTGCCTATACTGATCATGTAGTGTGTGTGCCTATACTGATCATGCAGTGTGTGCCTATACTGATCATGCAGTGTCTGCCTATACTGATCATGTAGTGTGTGCCCCTATACTGATCATGTACTGTGTGTGCCTATACTGATCATGTAGCGTGTGCCCCTATACTGATCATGTAGTGTGTGTGCCTATACTGATCATGTAGTGTGTGTGCCTATACTGATCATGTACTGTGTGTGCCTATACTGATCATGTAGTGTGTGTGCCTATACTGATCATGTAGTGTGTCTGCCTATACTGATCATGTAGTGTGTGTGCCTATACTAATCATGCAGTGTGTGTGCCTATATTGATCATGCAGTGTGTGTGCCTATATTGATCATGCAGTGTCTGCCTATACTGATCATGTAGTGTGTGTGCCTATACTGATCATGCAGTGTGTGCCCCTATACTGATCATGTAGTGTGTGCCCCTATACTGATCATGCAGTGTGTGCCCCTATACTGATCATGTAGTGTTTGCCCCTATACTGATCATGTAGTGTGTGTGCCTATACTGATCATGTAGTGTGTGTGCCTATACTTATCATGCAGTGTCTGCCTATACTGATCATGCAGTGTGTGTGCCTATACTGATCATGTAGTGTGTGTGCCTATACTGATCATGTAGTGTGTGTGCCTATACTAATCATGTAATGTGTCTGCCTATACTGATCATGTAGTGTGTGCCCCTATACTGATCATGTAGTGTGTGTGCCTATACTGATCATGCAGTGTGTGCCTATACTGATCATGTAGTGTGTGTGCCCCTATACTGATCATGCACTGTGTGTGCCTATACTGATCATGTAGTGTGTGTGCCTATACTTATCATGCAGTGTGTGTGCCTATACTGATCATGTAGTGTGTGTGCCTATACTGATCATGCAGTGTGTGCCCCTATACTGATCATGTAGTGTGTCTGCCTATACTGATCATGCAGTGTCTGCCTATACTGATCATGCAGTGTGTGCCCCTATACTGATCATGTAGTGTGTGTGCCTATACTGATCATGTAGTGTGTGTGCCTATACTGATCATGTAGTGTGTGCCCCTATACTGATCATGTAGTGTGTGTGCCTATACTGATCATGTAGTGTGTGTAGCTATACTGATCATGTAGTGTGTGCCCCTATACTGATCATGTAGTGTGTGTGCCTATACTAATCATGTAGTGTGTGTGCCTATACTTATCATGTAGTGTGTGTAGCTATACTAATCATGTAGTGTGTGTGCCTATACTAATCATGTAGTGTGTGTGCCTATACTTATCATGTAGTGTGTGTAGCTATACTAATCATGTAGTGTGTGTGCCTATACTGATCATGCAGTGTGTGTGCCTATACCTATCATGTAGTGTGTGTGCCTATACTGATCATGTGGTGTGTGCCCCTATACTGATCATGCAGTGTGTGTGCCTATACTGATCATGTAGTGTGTGCCCCTATACTGATCATGTAGTGTGTGTGCCTATACTGATCATGTAGTGTGTGTGCCTATACGTATCATGCAGTGTCTGCCTATACTGATCATGCAGTGTGTGTGCCTATACTGATCATGCAGTGTGTGCCCCTATACTGATCATGTAGTGTGTGTGCCTATACTGATCATGTAGTGTGTGTGCCTATACTGATCATGTAGTGTGTGTGCCTATACTGATCATGTAGTGTGTGTGCCTATACTGATCATGTAGTGTGTGTGCATATACTTATCATGCAGTGTCTGCCTATACTGATCATGCAGTGTGTGTGCCTATACTGATCATGCAGTGTGTGCCCCTATACTGATCATGTAGTGTGTGTGCCTATACTGATCATGTAGTGTGTGCCCCTATACTGATCATGTAGTGTGTCTGCCTATACTGATCATGCAGTGTCTGCCTATACTGATCATGCAGTGTGTGCCCCTATACTGATCATGTAGTGTGTGTGCCTATACTGATCATGTAGTGTGTGTGCCTATACTGATCATGTAGTGTGTGCCCCTATACTGATCATGTAGTGTGTGTGCCTATACTAATCATGTAGTGTGTGTGCCTATACTTATCATGTAGTGTGTGTGCCTATACTGATCATGCAGTGTGTCTGCCTATACTAATTATGCAGTGTGTGTGCCTATACCTATCATGTAGTGTGTGTGCCTATACTGATCATGTGGTGTGTGCCCCTATACTGATCATGCAGTGTGTGTGCCTATACTGATCATGTAGTGTGTGCCCCTATACTGATCATGTAGTGTGTGTGCCTATACTGATCATGTAGTGTGTGTGCCTATACTTATCATGCAGTGTCTGCCTATACTGATCATGCAGTGTGTGTGCCTATACTGATCATGCAGTGTGTGCCCCTATACTGATCATGTAGTGTGTGCCCCTATACTGATCATGCAGTGTGTGTGCCTATACTGATCATGTAGTGTGTGTGCCTATACTGATCATGTAATGTGTCTGCCTATACTGATCATGCAGTGTCTGCCTATACTGATCATGCAGTGTGTGCCCCTATACTGATCATGCAGTGTGTGCCCCTATACTGATCATGCAGTGTGTGCCCCTATACTGATCATGCAGTGTGTGCCCCTATACTGATCATGCAGTGTGTGCCCCTATACTGATCATGTAGTGTGTGTGCCTATACTGATCATGTAGTGTGTGTAGCTATACTGATCATGTAGTGTGTGTGCCTATACTGATCATGTAGTGTGTGTGCCTATACTGATCATGTAGTGTGTGTAGCTATACTGATCATGCAGTGTCTGCCTATACTGATCATGTAGTGTGTGCCCCTATACTGATCATGTAGTGTGTGTGCCTATACTGATCATGTAGTGTGTGTGCCTATACTGATCATGTAGTGTGTGTGCCTATACTTATCATGCAGTGTGTGTGCCTATACTGATCATGTAGTGTGTGTGCCTATACTGATCATGCAGTGTGTCTGCCTATACTAATCATGCAGTGTGTGTGCCTATACCTATCATGTAGTGTGTGTGCCTATACTGATCATGTGGTGTGTGCCCCTATACTGATCATGCAGTGTGTGTGCCTATACTGATCATGTAGTGTGTGCCCCTATACTGATCATGTAGTGTGTGTGCCTATACTGATCATGTAGTGTGTGTGCCTATACTGATCATGTAGTGTGTGTGCCTATACTGATCATGTAGTGTGTGCCCCTATACTGATCATGCAGTGTGTGTGCCTATACTGATCATGCAGTGTGTGTGCCTATACTGATCATGTAGTGTGTGTGCCTATACTGATCATGCAGTGTGTGTGCCTATACTGATCATGTAGTGTGTGTGCCTATACTGATCATGTAGTGTGTGTGCCTATACTGATCATGTAGTGTGTGTGCCTATACTGATCATGTAGTGTGTGTGCCTATACTGATCATGTAGTGTGTGTGCCTATACTGATCATGTAGTGTGTGTGCCTATACTGATCATGCAGTGTGTGCCCCTATACTGATCATGCAGTGTGTGCCTATACTGATCATGCAGTGTGTGCCCCTATACTGATCATGCAGTGTGTGCCCCTATACTGATCATGTAGTGTGTGTGCCTATACTGATCATGTAGTGTGTGTGCCTATACTGATCTTGCAGTGTGTGCCCCTATACTGATCATGTAGTGTGTGTGCCTATACTGATCATGTAGTGTGTGCCCCTATACTGATCATGCAGTGTGTGTGCCTATACTGATCATGTAGTGTGTGCCCCTATACTGATCATGTAGTGTGTGTGCCTATACTGATCATGTAGTGTGTGTGCCTATACTGATCATGTAGTGTGTGCCCCTATACTGATCATGTAGTGTGTGTGCCTATACTGATCATGTAGTGTGTGCCCCTATACTGATCATGTAGTGTGTGTGCCTATACTGATCATGTAGTGTGTGTGCCTATACTTATCATGCAGTGTCTGCCTATACTGATCATGTAGTGTGTGTGCCTATACTGATCATGCAGTGTGTGTGCCTATACTGATCATGCAGTGTGTGTGCCTATACTGATCATGTAGTGTGTGTGCCTATACTGATCATGTAGTGTGTGTGCCTATACTGATCATGTAATGTGTCTGCCTATACTGATCATGTAGTGTGTGCCTATACTGATCATGCAGTGTGTGCCCCTATACTGATCATGCAGTGTGTGCCCCTATACTGATCATGCAGTGTGTGCCCCTATACTGATCATGCAGTGTGTGCCCCTATACTAATCATGCAGTGTGTGCCCCTATACTGATCATGTAGTGTGTGCCTATACTGATCATGTAGTGTGTGTAGCTATACTGATCATGTAGTGTGTGTGCCTATACTGATCATGCAGTGTGTGTGCCTATACTGATCATGCAGTGTGTGTGCCTATACTGATCATGTAGTGTGTGTGCCTATACTGATCATGTAGTGTGTGTGCCTATACTGATCATGTAGTGTGTGTGCCTATACTGATCATGTAGTGTGTGTGCCTATACTGATCATGTAGTGTGTGTGCCTATACTGATCATGCAGTGTGTGTGCCTATACTGATCATGTAGTGTGTGTGCCTATACTGATCATGTAGTGTGTGCCCCTATACTGATCATGTAGTGTGTCTGCCTATACTGATCATGCAGTGTCTGCCTATACTGATCATGCAGTGTGTGCCCCTATACTGATCATGTAGTGTGTGTGCCTATACTGATCATGTAGTGTGTGTGCCTATACTGATCATGTAGTGTGTGCCCCTATACTGATCATGTAGTGTGTGTGCCTATACTAATCATGTAGTGTGTGTGCCTATACTTATCATGTAGTGTGTGTGCCTATACTGATCATGCAGTGTGTCTGCCTATACTAATCATGCAGTGTGTGTGCCTATACCTATCATGTAGTGTGTGTGCCTATACTGATCATGTGGTGTGTGCCCCTATACTGATCATGCAGTGTGTGTGCCTATACTGATCATGTAGTGTGTGCCCCTATACTGATCATGTAGTGTGTGTGCCTATACTGATCATGTAGTGTGTGTGCCTATACTTATCATGCAGTGTCTGCCTATACTGATCATGCAGTGTGTGTGCCTATACTGATCATGCAGTGTGTGCCCCTATACTGATCATGTAGTGTGTGCCCCTATACTGATCATGCAGTGTGTGTGCCTATACTGATCATGTAGTGTGTGTGCCTATACTGATCATGTAATGTGTCTGCCTATACTGATCATGCAGTGTCTGCCTATACTGATCATGCAGTGTGTGCCCCTATACTGATCATGCAGTGTGTGCCCCTATACTGATCATGCAGTGTGTGCCCCTATACTGATCATGCAGTGTGTGCCCCTATACTGATCATGCAGTGTGTGCCCCTATACTGATCATGTAGTGTGTGTGCCTATACTGATCATGTAGTGTGTGTAGCTATACTGATCATGTAGTGTGTGTGCCTATACTGATCATGTAGTGTGTGTGCCTATACTGATCATGTAGTGTGTGTGCCTATACTTATCATGCAGTGTGTGCCCCTATACTGATCATGTAGTGTGTGTGCCTATACTGATCATGCAGTGTGTGCCCCTATACTAATCATGTAGTGTGTGTGCCTATACTGATCATGTAGTGTGTGTGCCTATATTGATCATGTAGTGTGTGTGCCTATACTGATCATGTAGTGTGTGTGCCTATACTGATCATGTAGTGTGTGTGCCTATACTGATCATGTAGTGTGTGTGCCTATACTGATCATGCAGTGTGTGTGCCTATACTGATCATGTAGTGTGTGTGCCTATACTGATCATGCAGTGTGTGTGCCTATACTGATCATGTAGTGTGTGTGCCTATACTGATCATGTAGTGTGTGTGCCTATACTGATCATGTAGTGTGTGTGCCTATACTGATCATGTAGTGTGTGTGCCTATACTGATCATGTAGTGTGTGTGCCTATACTGATCATGTAGTGTGTGTGCCTATACTGATCATGCAGTGTGTGCCCCTATACTGATCATGCAGTGTGTGCCTATACTGATCATGCAGTGTGTGCCCCTATACTGATCATGCAGTGTGTGCCCCTATACTGATCATGTAGTGTGTGTGCCTATACTGATCATGTAGTGTGTGTGCCTATACTGATCATGTAGTGTGTGTGCCTATACTGATCATGTAGTGTGTGTGCCTATACTGATCTTGCAGTGTGTGCCCCTATACTGATCATGTAGTGTGTGTGCCTATACTGATCATGTAGTGTGTGCCCCTATACTGATCATGCAGTGTGTGTGCCTATACTGATCATGTAGTGTGTGCCCCTATACTGATCATGTAGTGTGTGTGCCTATACTGATCATGTAGTGTGTGTGCCTATACTGATCATGTAGTGTGTGCCCCTATACTGATCATGTAGTGTGTGTGCCTATACTGATCATGTAGTGTGTGCCCCTATACTGATCATGTAGTGTGTGTGCCTATACTGATCATGTAGTGTGTGTGCCTATACTTATCATGCAGTGTCTGCCTATACTGATCATGTAGTGTGTGTGCCTATACTGATCATGCAGTGTGTGTGCCTATACTGATCATGCAGTGTGTGTGCCTATACTGATCATGTAGTGTGTGTGCCTATACTGATCATGTAGTGTGTGTGCCTATACTGATCATGTAATGTGTCTGCCTATACTGATCATGTAGTGTGTGCCTATACTGATCATGCAGTGTGTGCCCCTATACTGATCATGCAGTGTGTGCCCCTATACTGATCATGCAGTGTGTGCCCCTATACTGATCATGCAGTGTGTGCCCCTATACTAATCATGCAGTGTGTGCCGCTATACTGATCATGTAGTGTGTGCCTATACTGATCATGTAGTGTGTGTAGCTATACTGATCATGTAGTGTGTGTGCCTATACTGATCATGCAGTGTGTGTGCCTATACTGATCATGCAGTGTGTGTGCCTATACTGATCATGTAGTGTGTGTGCCTATACTGATCATGTAGTGTGTGTGCCTATACTGATCATGTAGTGTGTGTGCCTATACTGATCATGCAGTGTGTGTGCCTATACTGATCATGTAGTGTGTGTGCCTATACTGATCATGCAGTGTGTGTGCCTATACTGATCATGTAGTGTGTGTGCCTATACTGATCATGTAGTGTGTGTGCCTATACTGATCATGCAGTGTGTGTGCCTATACTGATCATGTAGTGTGTGTGCCTATACTGATCATGTAGTGTGTGTGCCTATACTAATCATGTAGTGTGTGTGCCTATACTGATCATGTAGTGTGTGTGCCTATACTGATCATGTAGTGTGTGTGCCTATACTTATCATGCAGTGTGTGCCCCTATACTGATCATGTAGTGTGTGTGCCTATACTTATCATGTAGTGTGTGTGCCTATACTGATCATGTAGTGTCTGCCTATACTGATCATGCAGTGTGTGCCTATACTTATCATGCAGTGTGTGTGCCTATACTGATCATGCAGTGTGTGTGCCTATACTGATCATGCAGTGTCTGCCTATACTGATCATGCAGTGTGTGTGCCTATACTGATCATGCAGTGTCTGCCTATACTGATCATGTAGTGTGTGCCCCTATACTGATCATGTAGTGTGTGTGCCTATACTTATCATGCAGTGTGTGTGCCTATACTGATCATGCAGTGTGTGTGCCTATACTGATCATGCAGTGTCTGCCTATACTGATCATGCAGTGTGTGTGCCTATACTGATCATGCAGTGTCTGCCTATACTTATCATGCAGTGTGTGTGCCTATACTGATCATGTAGTGTGTGCCCCTATACTGATCATGTAGTGTGTGTGCCTATACTGATCATGTAGTGTTTGTGCCTATACTGATCATGTAGTGTGTGCCCCTATACTGATCATGTAGTGTGTGCCCCTATACTGATCATGTAGTGTGTGTGCCTATACTGATCATGTAGTGTGTGTGCCTATACTTATCATGCAGTGTGTGTGCCCCTATACTGATCATGTAGTGAGTGTGCCTATACTGATCATGTAGTGTGTGTGCCTATACTGATCATGTAGTGTGTGTGCCTATACTGATCATGCAGTGTGTGCCCCTATACTGATCATGTAGTGTGTGCCCCTATACTGATCATGTAGTGTGTGTGCCTATACTGATCATGTAGTGTGTGCCCCTATACTGATCATGCAGTGTCTGCCTATACTGATCATGCAGTGTGTGTGCCCCTATACTGATCATGTAGTGAGTGTGCCTATACTGATCATGTAGTGTGTGTGCCTATACTTATCATGCAGTGTCTGCCTATACTGATCATGCAGTGTGTGTGCCTATACTGATCATGCAGTGTGTGCCCCTATACTGATCATGCAGTGTCTGCCTATACTGATCATGTAGTGTGTGTGCCCCTATACTGATCATGTAGTGTGTGTGCCTATACTGATCATGTAGTGTGTGCCCCTATACTGATCATGCAGTGTCTGCCTATACTGATCATGTAGTGTGTGTGCCCCTATACTGATCATGTAGTGTGTGTGCCTATACTGATCATGTAGTGTGTGTGCCTATACTGATCATGTAATGTGTCTGCCTATACTGATCATGTAGTGTGTGCCTATACTGATCATGCAGTGTGTGCCCCTATACTGATCATGCAGTGTGTGCCCCTATACTGATCATGCAGTGTGTGCCCCTATACTGATCATGCAGTGTGTGCCCCTATACTGATCATGTAGTGTGTGCCTATACTGATCATGTAGTGTGTGTAGCTATACTGATCATGTAGTGTGTGTGCCTATACTGATCATGCAGTGTGTGTGCCTATACTGATCATGCAGTGTGTGTGCCTATACTGATCATGCAGTGTGTGCCCCTATACTGATCATGTAGTGTGTCTGCCTATACTGATCATGCAGTGTCTGCCTATACTGATCATGCAGTGTGTGCCCCTATACTGATCATGTAGTGTGTGTGCCTATACTGATCATGTAGTGTGTGTGCCTATACTGATCATGTAGTGTGTGCCCCTATACTGATCATGTAGTGTGTGCCTATACTGATCATGTAGTGTGTGTGCCTATACTGATCATGTAGTGTGTGCCCCTATACTGATCATGTAGTGTGTGCCTATACTGATCATGTAGTGTGTGCCCCTATACTGATCATGTAGTGTGTGCCTATACTGATCATGTAGTGTGTGTGCCTATACTGATCATGCAGTGTGTATGCCTATACTAATCATGTAGTGTGTGTGCCTATACTTATCATGCAGTGTGTGCCCCTATACTGATCATGTAGTGTGTGTGCCTATACTGATCATGTTGTGTGTGTGCCTATACTGATCATGTAGTGTGTGTGCCTATACTGATCATGTAGTGTGTGTGCCCCTATACTGATCATGTAGTGTGTGTGCCTATACTGATCATGCAGTGTGTGTGCCTATACTTATCATGCAGTGTGTGTGCCTATACTGATCATGCAGTGTGTGTGCCTATACTGATCATGTAGTGTCTGCCTATACTGATCATGCAGTGTGTGCCTATACTTATCATGCAGTGTGTGTGCCTATACTGATCATGCAGTGTGTGTGCCTATACTGATCATGCAGTGTGTGTGCCTATACTGATCATGCAGTGTCTGCCTATACTGATCATGTAGTGTGTGTGCATATACTGATCATGTAGTGTGTGTGCCTATACTTATCATGCAGTGTGTGTGCCTATACTGATCATGTAGTGTGTGTGCCTATACTGATCATGTAGTGTGTGTGCCTATACTGATCATGTAGTGTGTGTGCCTATACTGATCATGTAGTGTGTGCCTATACTGATCATGTAGTGTGTGTGCCTATACTGATCATGCAGTGTGTGTGCCTATACTGATCATGTAGTGTGTGTGCCTATACTGATCATGTAGTGTGTGTGCCTATACTGATCATGTAGTGTGTGTGCCTATACTGATCATGCAGTGTGTGTGCCTATACTGATCATGTAGTGTGTGTGCCTATACTGATCATGCAGTGTGTGTGCCTATACTGATCATGTAGTGTGTGTGCCTATACTGATCATGTAGTGTGTGTGCCTATACTGATCATGTAGTGTGTGTGCCTATACTGATCATGTAGTGTGTGCCTATACTGATCATGTAGTGTGTGTGCCTATACTGATCATGCAGTGTGTGTGCCTATACTGATCATGCAGTGTGTGTGCCTATACTGATCATGTAGTGTGTGCCTATACTGATCATGTAGTGTGTGTGCCTATACTGATCATGCAGTGTGTGTGCCTATACTGATCATGTAGTGTGTGTGCCTGTACTGATCATGTAGTGTGTGCCTATACTGATCATGTAGTGTGTGTGCCTATACTGATCATGCAGTGTGTGTGCCTATACTGATCATGTAGTGTGTGTGCCTATACTGATCATGCAGTGTGTGCCCCTATACTGATCATGGATCATGCAGTGTGTACCCCTATACTGATCATGCAGTGTGTGCCCATATACTGATCATGTAGTGTGGGTGATGTGATGGGTGTGATACTTACCAGGCCTGTGCTAAGGTGAGTTCAGGGATAATGGCCGCTCCGTGTACATTCTGCTGCTCCGCTGCCCCAGGATGATTTTTCCTGAACTCACCAGATGGAAACTTAACACAGGCCGCTCCTGGGGTAGAAGATCTTCGGGCTGGAGGGATGTCAAATTCCAGCCCAGGATTGGAGGAGGCCAGGTCAAGGGTCTGGGGCAGCAAAACAATGGCAGTGGTCCAGCATGAAGATGTTATAGAGAGAGCTGATGTTGAAGGGCAGCCGAGGTGACGTACAGCAGCAGAGACGAGGTACGGGTCAGGAGGCATGGAGTTCTGGGCAGTTGGCACGGACTCATCCTGCAAGACATAAGAGGAAGACATGAAATATTCTGTCTACCGCATCTTCTGTTATTAGGGGAATGGTCTTTATAATGAACCATTCCGCTATGTAACATCTGATACAATGTACTGATATAATAGGTGTCCTGTCTGTACAGCGGTTACTCACCAGATGGTCATGGAATCTTTCACAGTCCAGATCTTTTCATCCACCTAAGAAAAACAGACATAAAGCCATTAGCAGAAAATGTAAAAAAAGACAAGATGGATGATGATTACCACAATGTGAGAACACCTAATGGGAGTTATCCCCAGATGAAAAGATCCTTACCGGGCCCAGTTTGATGACACGTACGTAAATCCGGCCACGGGTGAAGGACTGTATGCTCCGGCCACTGCAGATGATGGTTCTCCAGAACTGGCCTGAATGGTGTAAATGGCGTCTCTGCACTCCTTTTCTCCAGTTCCTCCCAGCCAATGGTGGTAAAAAACGGATGTTCTCGCTCACACCCAGGCGCGTCTGAGGGTCTTTGCACAGCAGCTTCTTGATGAGATGTTTCACGTCAGTATCAAGCCAAGATGGAAATTTTGGCTTTTTGCTGATGATAGCTTTGAAAGCCGTTTGCTTGACGGGGCCGTTGTAAAATGGGAATCGTCCTGCTGCCATCCGGGATACCACGATCCCCAGGCTCCACCAGTCCACTGCTGCACCGTATGGTTTTCTACGAAACACCTCAGGGGCCATGTAGTGGAAAGTGCCCATCACTCCAGACATGTTTTTGGGGGACGTGACGCCATCTTGGGCAAGTCCTAGATCGATTATACGGATGTGGCCATCTGCATCCAACATGATGTTTTCCGGCTTTATGTCTCTGCAATGAAAGAAGAAAATAAAATTAGAAATCTGTCCAGTGATACAAGAGATGGAAAATGGATCACTACAAGACCAGGTAGAATAGGGGGCAGGACAGCAGGAATGCTGAGGGCCATATCTCCAGAAGGTAAAGGAGACAGAGAGAAGGAGGAACGTTCTGCTTACCGGTGGACGATGTTGTGTCCATGGAGGAACTGGAGGCCACATACAATCTCTGCTGTGTAGAATCTGACGGAGAGAACAGAGTGTAGTATCAATGACATCAAACCCTTCTCTAGCAATTACCAAATATCCTGGCACCCCACTGCCTGCATCCAGCACCCTAAACATATGCCCTGCCAGTGCTTCCTTAGCTACACCCAGACCTCAGTTTTTTTCCATCTCCTTAGTTCTCCTTTAGGTACATTTTCCGTTTTCTCACCTCACATTGCCGATGTTCAGGCAGTCGCACATCCTGATCAAGTCCTCCAGGCTGCCACCGAACAGATACTCCGTGATGAAATATGCCCTCTGCAGAGACTGGTGTGCAGCATAGAGGTGGCATAAGAATGGGCAGTCTCTGGCCGCCAGGAGTATCCGCCGCTCTCGCATAATGTTGTCCTCATTGTCCTCTGTTATGGTAATCATTGATGTTACGGCCGGGGACTGATGCCAGGACCACCTGAAAAAGACAAATGAAGAATACTTGGAAGGTGTCTGCAGGAAGTGGAAGGGATCTGGATTTTCTACTAAGGCACATGATAAAACTGAGTGGTTTCTCAATCTGCTGGTAACCAGGACCATGTAGAGGAGCAAATCTATGCGCATAATGCACTGCCTACTCCAGGGATGGGCTATGGAAAGGTGATAAAAAATAGTCAGCATTTTTATTTCATAAATCAATAATACACATGAAAATAAGCAATGTGTAATAAATCTAATCACAGAAATTTTTTTCTCTTCCAGGAATGATTTTTCATTTTCTAAAATTCTCAATTTTCGGTTAAAATCTGTATTCAGTGATAAAAGATTGTTGCATTACTGAGAAAGGAGGCGACAGTTGGTACTGATAATATTCTATGTAGAAGAGAAGTGGAAGGAGGAGGGAGGAATTCTGCCTTTAGCTCCTCCCTCTCCCCCTTTACATAGAATATTATCAGCACCAACTGTCATCTCCTATCTCAGTAACGTAACAATCTGTCTTCACTAAATACAGATTTTACACGAAAATAGAGACTTTGAAAATGAAAAATCAATCTTGGTGGAGAAAGAAGCAGATTTCTCAAATAATATTTATTATGTTGCTTATTTTCATGTGTGCTGTTAATGAAATAAAAATTAAAACAACAGCGACTCTTTAAAGGGTTTTCCACTGTTACCATATGGGAATAAACATAACAAGCATTAGTGGAGGCTTTGAGTTGGCATTAGTGTGGTCTGAATATCATTGTCTATTAAGGTTTAATAAAAAAACAGAGAGCAACGTATGTACAATATGGCCGCCTGATAGGAGCCAATATTGATGATGACATGGAAAAAAACAATGTCCCCTGCTCCCTACAGCTGTGACCCCTGAGATCAACCATCCAGTGTAGAAGAATACCACGTTATAGCAGCACTAGACCTAACTATGGAGATGACTTATGTCATCTCACAGAACACTACAATGTGCAACAACAAAGCATGACATGGCTGATAACAGAGAACAATACATGAGGATATAATAAAAACTTCAGGTTTAAAATTAATATAAAATATGTAGGACTTACTTTGCCAAAGGCGCCCCTACCCAAGACCTGGTGGATGTCGAAGCGGCTGATGTTAAGCCTGGCATAGGGGCTGGATGATCCAGGGTCTCCGCTGCATCCAGGTGTTGACTCCTCCAATCCATTGTTGGCTTCTTTCCTCTTCTTCGTGATCTTCTTGAATCCGGTCACGCTGTCCTCTTCTCTCTTCCTCTTCTTCTCCTCGCTCTGTTCTCCATGACTAGTA
The DNA here is from genome assembly GCF_046119375.1 of Phyllobates terribilis. Classification (NCBI taxonomy): domain Eukaryota; kingdom Metazoa; phylum Chordata; class Amphibia; order Anura; family Dendrobatidae; genus Phyllobates; species Phyllobates terribilis. The sequence continues at coordinate 800,086,065 of NW_027362763.1, read as the reverse complement.
GACGCCATTTGCAAAAATATCTTCCAAAATCTTCCAAACCGCAAACCTCCGTCCGATCGCTTCAGCCGACAGATGAAAGTAAACGGCAGTTGGTCGTGTGCAGGTGAGGTCAGAGGTGATGGAACCTCAGGTGGCACCTGCCAGGCAGCAGATCATGGACCTGCTCTGCTCTATACACTGATGTGGGCATCATGGGTGACAGTTTAGAGTCCAGAGGAATGGCAGAGAACTTCATTTCGACTTCTAGTGTTTTTTTTTTATTATTATTCTATTAATCCCTTCATGCAGGAGGCAGGCGACGCCAGTAGAAACTTCAACTGGATGTGCGTCCCTATATGACTATGGGAATGCATTATAGTAATATATAGTATATGACTATGGGGGTGCATTACACTAATATATATGACTATGGGGGGCATTATACTAATATATATTTATTTATTTATTATTTATTATTATAGCGCCATTTATTCCATGGCACTTTACATGTGATAGGAATATACATAGCAAAAACATTTATATACATTGTATACATGGCCCCGCCTAGTGCTCTGTACTGTATACATGGCCACCGCATAGTGCTCCGTACTGTATACACGGCCCCGCACAGTGTTCCGTACTGTATACACGGCCCCGCATAGTGCGCCATACTGTATACATGGCCCTGCATAGTACTCTGTACTGTATACATGTCCCCCTCATAGTGCTCAATATCGTATACATGGCCCCGCGTAGTGCTACCTACTATATACATGGTCCCTCATAGTGCTCCGTACTGTATATATGGCCCCGCATAGTGCGCCATACTGTATACATGGCCCCGCATAGTGCTCCATACTGTATACATGGCCCCGCATAGTACTCCGTACTGTATACATGTGCCCCTCATAGTGCTTCGTACTGTATACATGGCCCCGCATAGTGCTCTGTACTGTATATGACTCGCCCCCTGGGCCGTGGGGCACGCGGATCCGGGCAACAGGGAAACGATGGGGGTAGTAGTGGCGGCCCGGTCCCGTGGCTCAGGGTGGTCAGACCAATGGTAGTCTGCTATGTACCGTTGATAATGTCCGACTACGCCACCCGTGGATTGCGGTTATTATGAACCGCCGCTGCAAGGTAATCCCTGAGGCTGATGGTGTGTGCAGCTGAGATTGGATAACTCTCCACGGGAAGAGTGTACCCCAGGGCAGTGCAGTGGATGATGGGGGTGGTGGTTCAGGGAGTCCCAGTACCGGTAGTGCTGGAGGAGCGAGAAAGTACACAGACAACGTACTGCAATCCAAAGTCTTTTACTCACAGTTCATGTGCTCCGGGTCACTTCGGCACCAGTAGTGACCGCCCGAGCCGTGCTGCGTCCACCAGGTGTGGGGCTCGGTCAACTCCCAGGCAGTTCAGAAGTATGGCTCAGGACCCCCTTCTGTCCTTTCTCTGGCCTGCCTCACCAGTGACCCACTTTTGTCCAGCTGCCGCGGATCTGCACGGGTAAACGTGGGCCCCGTTCCCCGCTGTCCTATATGGTGCCTTCCTAGCAGGTTTGATGAGGTGTCGCACCAATAAATGATCACGACCTCCGGTCTTTGGCTGAGGGTAGTTTCTCCTCCACCAACTTGGGATCCGGTACCCTTAATCTGCCTGACCCTTCACCCGGTATTCTCGTGGGTTCTAAGGGTCCCTTCCACCTTCTTGTTCCTGAGCCCCTCTGTTTCTCTCTCTCTTCTCCTTCTTTTCTGTTCCTTCTTCTCCTCCTTCCTTTGGCCTCTTCTCCAGGCCCACTTCTCTTTCTCCTCTCAGACTCCGGCCTTTTCTCTAGGCTTGCCTCTGAGCAGAGCTCCTACAGAGCCTCTGCTCCCTGTCTTCTCTGACTGGACTTCACTTCTTCTACTCCCAGAACTAAGATGGTGCCCACCTTTTATACCTCCCTTTAGAAACATGAGCCCAGGTGACCAGCAACCAATGGGCTCCTACCTACGCTCAGGAATCGTCCCCTCCTGCTCCTACATCACTGGGTATTCCTCCCCCCTCCCCACTCCAGCCAGGGACATGGTCTGTTGTGCCTGCATTTCTGTCTAATGGTTGCACCGTTGAGCTGTCCCTCGGAAATTGGGTGAGTGTGCTGTATGCAGCTACCTGAGCCCTGGTCCATACTCCATCCTTACCTGGCAGTGGAATATCACACCTCTGGCAGAGGTGCAATACCCCTGTAGCGGCCGAACCCTCGGGGCGCTACATATACACGGCCCGCGCATAGTGCTCCGTACTACTGTATACATGGCCCCGCATAGTGCTCCGTACTGCATACATGGTCCCGCATAGTACTCCAAACTGTATACATGGCCCCGCATAGTGCTCCGTACTGTATACGTGGCCCGCGCATAGTGCTCCGAACTACTGTATACATGGCCCCGCATAGTGCTCCGTACTACTGTATACATGGCCCCGCATAGTGCTCCGTACTGTATACGTGGCCCGCGCATAGTGCTCCGTACTACTGTATACACGGCCCGCGCATAGTGCTCCGTACTACTGTATACATGGCCCCGCATAGTGCTCCGTACTGCATACATGGCCCCGCATAGTACTCCATACTGTATACATGGTCCCGCATAGTGCTCCGTACTGCGTACACGGCCCGCGCATAGTGCTCCGTACTACTGTATACATGGCCCCGCATAGTGCTCCGTACTGCATACATGACCCCGCATAGTACTCCATACTGTATACATGGCCCCGCATAGTGCTACCTACTGTATACATGGTCCCGCATACTACTCCGTACTGTATACATGGCCCCGCATAGTGCTCCGTACTGTATACATGGCGCCACATAGTGCTAAGTACTACTGTATACATGGCCCCGCATAGTGCTACCTACTGTATAAATGGTCCCGCATAGTGCTCAGTACTTTATACATGACCCCGCATAGTATTCCTTACTGTATACATGGCCCCTCATGGTGCTCCATCCTACTATATACATAGCACCACATAATGCTCCGTACTGTTTACACGGCCCGCGCATAGTGCTCCGTACTACTGTATACATGGCCCCGCATAGTGCTCCGTACTGCATACATGGCCCCGCATAGTGCTCCGTACTGTATACACTACCCCGCATAGAGCTCCAAACTGTATACACGGACCCGCATAGTGCTCCATACTGTATACATGGCCCCGCATAATGCTCCGAACTGTATACATGTACCCCTCATAGTGGTCCGTACTATATACATGGCCCCGCATAGTGCTCCATACTGTGGACATGGCCCCGCATAGTGTTCCGTACTGTATACATGGCCCCGCATAGTGCTTCGTACTGTATACACGGCCCCGCATAGTGCTCCGTACTACTATTTACATGGCCCGCATAGTGCTCCGTAATGTATACACGGCCCCCGCATTGTGTTCGGTACTACTATATACATGGCCCCGCATAGTGCTCCGTACTGTATACATGGCCTCACATAGTGCTCCATACTGTATACATAGCCTCGCATAGTGCTCCATACAGTATACATGACCCCGCATAGTGCTCCGTACGTATACATGGCCCCGCATAGTGCTCCGTACTGTATATATGGCCCCGCATAGTGCTCCGTACTGTATCCACAGCCCGCATAGTGCTTCATATGGTATACCTGGCCCCGCATAGTGCTCCGTACTCTATATACGGCCCCCACATAGTGCTCTGTACTGCATACATGGCCTCGCATAGTGCTCCATACTGTATACATGGCCCAGCATAGTGCTCAGTACTGCATACATGGCCCCGCATAGTGCTCCGTACGTATACATGGCCCCGCATTGTACTCCCTACTGTATACATGTCCCCCGCATAGTGCTTCGTACTGTATACATGGCCTTGCATAGTGCTCCATCCTACTATATACATGGCCCCGCATAGTGCTCCGTACTGTATACACGGCCCAGCATAGTGCTCCGTACTACTATATACATGGCCCCACATAGTGCTCCGTACTGTATACACAGCCCACGCATAGTGCTCCGTACTGTATACATGGCCCCGCATAGTGCTCCATCCTACTACATACATGGCCCCGCATAGTGCTCCGTACTGTATACATGGCCACGCATAGTGCTCCGTACTACTGTATACATGGCCCCGCATAGTGCTACCTACTGTATACATGGTCCCGCATAGTGCTCCGTACTGTATACATGACCCCGCATAGTACTCCGTATTGTATACATGGCCCCGCATACTGCTACCTACTGTATACATGCCCCGCATAGTGCTCCGTACTGTATACATGGCCCCGCATAGTGCTCCGTATGTATACATGGCCCCGCATAGTGCTCCGTACTGTATACACAGCCCACACATAGCGCTCCGTATTGCAGACATGTCCCCGCATAGTGCTCCATACTGTATACATGGCCCCGCATACTGCTACCTACTGTATACATGGTCCCGCATAGTGCTCCGTACTGTATACATGGCCCCGCATAGTGCTCCGTACTGTATACATGGCCCCCGCATAGTGCTCCGTACTGTATACATGGCCCCGCATAGTGCTCCATCCTACTACGTACATGGCCCCGCATAGTGCTCCGTACTGTATACATGGCCACGCATAGTGCTCCGTACTACTGTATACATGGCCCCGCATAGTGCTACCTACTGTATACATGGTCCCGCATAGTGCTCCGTACTGTATACATGCCCCCGCATAGTGCTCCGTACGTATACATGGCCCCGCATAGTGCTCCATTCTACTATATACATGATCCCGCATAGTGCTCCGTACTGTATACATGGCCCCGCATAGTGCTCCGTACTACTGTATACATGTCCCCCGCATAGTGCTTCGTACTGTATATATGGCCCCGCATAGTGCTCCATCCTACTATATACATGGCCCCACATAGTGCTCCCTACAGTATACATGGTCCTGCATAGTGCACCATACTGTATACATGGCCCCGCATGGTACTTCATACTGTATACATGGCCCCACGTACTGCTGTTTTGTATACATGGCCCCGCATACTGCTGTTTTGTATACATGGCCCCGCATAGTGCTGCACACAGTATACATGGCCCAGCATAGAGCTCCATACTGTATACATGGCCCCGCATAGAGCTCCATACTGTATACATGGCCCCGCATACTGTTGTTTTGTATACATGGCCCCGCATAGTGCTGCACACAGTATATATGGCCCCGCATAGTGCTCCGTACTGTATACACGGCTCGCGCATAGTGCTCCGTACTACTGTATACATGGCCCCGCATAGAGCGCCATACTGTATACATGGCCCCGCATAGTGCTCCATACTGTATACATGGCCCCGCATAGTACTCTGTACTACTATATACATGGCCAAGCATCGTGCTCCATACCGTATACATGGCCCTGCATAGTACTCCATACTACTATATACATGGCCCCGCATAGAGCTCCATACTGTATACATGGCCCCGCATAGTGCTCCGTACTGTATACATGGCCCCGCATAGTACTCCATACTACTATATACATGGCCCCGCATCGTGCTCCGTACTGTATACATGGCCCTGCATAGTACTCTATACTACTATATACATGGCCCCGCATAGTACTCCGTACTGTATACACGGCCTGCGCATAGTGCTCCGTACTACTGTTTACATGGTCCCGCATAGTACTCCATACTGTATACATGGCCCCAAATACTGCTGTTTTGTATACATGGCCCCGCATAGTGCTGCACACAGTATACATCACTCCGCAAAGTGATCCATACTGTATACACTGCCCCCGTATAGTGCTCCGTACTACTATATAGATGGCCCCGCATATTACTCCGTACTGTATATACGGCCCGCGCATAGTGCTCCTGTGGCACCCCAGGGGTCTGGTTGCCACAGTAATAGAAATATTATGTCTGAGAGCAAGTGGGAGATTTCTCTGATCAGGATCCCTAAGCATGCAACACGGCCCACCCAGACCTGGGAGGGGAGGAATCTGCCCTTATAAACTGGGTCTGGGGCGGGATTAGTGAGTGAAGACAGAGACAGAGCCTGCAGAACAAGCAGAGCAGTCAGAGCCTAGTGAGTGAAGTCCCAGACAGAGACGCAGTCAGGTCTGGAGGACAGCAGACAGAGGGAAAGCAAGAACAGGAGCTCTGTAGGAGCTGGAGCGAGTGCCAGAGGCTGGAAGCTAGAAAGCTCGCCTTGGCTGAAGACACTACAACCGGACACGGAGTCCGAGGCTGTGGGGACATCCAGGTCCAGCAGCAGAATCCAACCGGCAGGGGATTCCATGTCCTCTGGCCATAGAAGCCCGGTGTAGCGCCGGCGTCCCTGCCCTCTGCTAGGCAGGGACGCTGTTCCCCTCACCTCTCTGCTCCGTGCCCGGCGTCCTCCTCCCGCTCTGCTGGCAGCGCGCGCTCCTTCCCGGCCACTGTGCTTAGGGCGCGCGCGCGCGCTCTCCCTCCCTCTTAAAGGGGCCGCGCGCGCCGTCCTAAGGAGTCCCCGGCCAATGGCCGGAGGACTTCACCATATATAAGGCACCTCCTCCAAAATGGAAGTGCCCGAGCAATGTTGTTGCACTGTTCACTACTCTGCTTCAGCCCTCAGGTCCCGTTGCCAGTTACCTGCCAGATACCTGCCAGATTCCTGTCAGCTTGCTGTCTTATTCCTGCCTGATATTCTGCTACCTGCCTGCTAGCCTGAGGTCCGACGGTCTGCCTTACAACTCCTGTCAGTCTGTCTAAGGACCAGCTTGCCCGCTCACCTGGGAGCGCACATCAGCTACCTGCCTGCTTGCCTGAGGTCCGACGGTCTGCCTTCCAACTCCTGTCAGTCTGTCTATGGACCAGCTTGCCGCTCACCTGGGAGCGCACATCTGCTACCTGCCTGCTAGCCTACCTGGAGGCTCCGCCGTCACGTGCTGTGACCACCTGCCTGTCCAGTGACTCCTGCCCGCTCACCTGGGAGCGCTCATCTGCTGCCTGTCTCCTAGCCTACCTGGAGGCTCTGCCGTCACGTGCTGTGACCACCCGCCTGTCCAGAGGCTTCTGCCCGCTCACCTGGGAGCGCTCATCTGCCGCCTGTCTGTTGGTCTTCCTGGAGGCTCCGCCGTCACATGCCGTGACCACCCGTTTATCCAGAGACTCTTGCCTGCTCACCTGGGAGCTCACGTCTACCATCAGCCGCCACAGGTCGTACCAACCCTTTACCCAGAGACTGCCCCGGTCACTTGCCGTGACCATCTGCCCGTTCATCCAGAGACTGCCCCGGTCACTTGCCGTGACCATCTGCCCGTTCATCCAGAGACTGCCCCGGTCACTTGCCGTGACCATCTGCCCGTTCATCCAGAGACTGCCCCGGTCACTTGCCGTGACCTCCTGCCCGTTCTTCCAGAGACTGTCCCGGTCATCTGCTGTGACTGCCTGCCTGGTCGCCACCCGCTCCCTTACAAGGACCGCCCCCTTGTATAGTAGCTCAGAGGTTCCGCCTCCCAGACCCGTTACACCCGGAGGCACGGTCACAAGCAAGGGACCAGCACCGCCATCGTGAAGCGGAGGCTAACGGAAGGCCCCAAGTCACCGGCCATACGGGTGAGCACCACACGGCATACTCAGGGACGTGGGCTACTTCTACCCGCATAGAACAAGGTAGCCAGGAAAGAGTGCAGATAGTCGGGGAAGCCTACAACTCCACCTGGCCAGGCGAGATCCTGCTTGCTCACAGACTGACCAGACCCCTACTGCTAACCAGTACTCCCGGGAGGGTCTGCTTTATACCATCAGTAAAGACCCTGAACTGCACCACACGTCTCTGTGTTTCATCGCCGCACCAGCACCATCAGTACTGGGACGCTCACACCATCACTCCCATCATCTCACATTAGCTGCCCTGAGGCAATACTTCTCTCGTGGGGAGTTATTCCATACTCGGCTGCGCAAATTACATCAGCCTCAGCGGTCTGCAGCGCAGCGGCGGTCCCCACTGACCGCAATCCACGGGTGGCATAGTCGGACATTGTTATTACCTAAGACTGCCACTGGTTTGACCGCCCTGGGCACGGACCGGGTCGCCGCCACACTGAGACTACAACCCCCAGCAATCCGGCTCCGGGTATCCACTGCACAGCACAGGCCCAGGGGGCGTGTCAATTTTGGCGTAGTCGGCAGGATTTCGTGCCCGCAACCACCGGGTACTGCGTGCCTGAAAAAAGACTTTTATACTTACCTGTGGCGAAGTTTCCCGCCGTTCGGAGTCGTTTCCCGCCATCGGACGCCATCTTGGGTCGTTTCCCGCCGTCTTCTGCCGTCTTCCCGCCATCCAACGCCATCTTCGGGACGCCGCACGGGAAGAAGAGGGGCGTGGACGCCGAAAGCGGCGAGATCCGAAGCTCCGCCCCACGCACTGACGCTGCGCAAGGTCCTGGAAGGGAGGAAGAGCGACGCTGACGTCATTGGAGCGCGACGCCGGGTCCTCTACCCCGACGATTGACTGCGGAGCAGCGGCCTACGGAAGAAGAGCATCTCAAGGTAGGCCACGGTCCACTAGGGGGGAGGAGGATGTCGGATACCGAAGGGAGCTCCACCGCCACAGCCACCGCCAGCGCAACCGCTGCAGCGGTCATGCCATTCACCATGCCCTATATCCCGGGGGCAACCTGGCTACCCCAGTACTCAGGGGAGTCACATACCCTAAGTGACTTTAGGGAAAAACTGGATAGCCTCTTCCAGGTATACCCCCTCACAGAAGAGCAAAAAGTAAGCATCCTGGTGGCCCAGTTAATCGGGGCAGCCCAAAGGGAGGTAAAGTCCTGGTCACCTGGGAAGAAGAGGACTGTCAGAGAAATACTAGCCCGGCTGAAAGACACATTTGATACCCGAACCTCAGCCGAGATAAAACTAAGATTTTACGGGTGCAAACAACGGGCACACGAAAGTATAAGAGACTATGCTCTAAACCTACAAGAGGCCCTGAGAGCCATTAAGCAGGCCGACCCTGACAGCGTGGGAAATGAAGACAAGCTGTTGACCGAACAATTTATTGAGGGTCTACTGTGCAATGCCCACCGAACCCAGTTGCGGGCAATGGCCTTACAGGACCCTGACCTGGACTTTGCACAGTTCAAGGACAGAGCCATCCGGGTGCTCCGAGAACCGGCACCAGGTGGCGCTGTGACCCACAGGCGCCCTGCTATCACTTATCACCAGGACGCGGCGCCCTTGTCTGCAGGGCCTGTGGGAGCTGATGCGCAGGCTTTGAACAATGACCCGGCTGCGGACCTGCACCATCAGGTCCAAGAGCTGACTAAGAGCGTTGCCGCGCTAACCAGAACTGTGCAGTCTTTACAGGTCTCTTCTCCAGGAAAGATCCAGCTGGCATCCGGCCTGGAGGACGTCCCGTGGCGCCGACTGAGGAGGACCCCACCGGCCAGAGGAAGACCCAGCGACAGATACAACGAGGACGGACGACCCATCTGCCGCCGCTGCAATCAACCCGGACATATGGCAAGGTACTGTCATTTAAACGGGCACAACCTGGGGTAGAGGGCCAACCCCCAGGCATAAGATCATCAGGCCCATCGAACTGGCGTGACAAATACGTAGGGGGACGTCCGGTCTTGCCTGTGGTACTGGACGGCATTCCTATGAGTGCCCTACTAGACACCGGGTCACAGGTCACCACCATCCCGTACGTGCTCTTCAAGCGGTACTGGAATGTCTCGGACATAACCCGCTACCCAGATGATGACCTGAGCATTATCGCCAGCAATGGTCAGCGCGTGCCACAGATAGGATTTAAGGAAGTGACCATCAAGGTCGGTAAAGTTGAACTGCCGGCACAAGGACTTATCATTGTGGACATTGACCGTCGCGAGAGTCACCCAAAAATAACCCTAGGTACTAACGTAATTGAAAACTGTCTTGCAGAGGTGATTCTTATTTTGCAACAGGTTGCCAAGAACGCCAGTTCCAGCCAGCAGCGTGTGCTCCAAAAAGAGATCCGGGCACTGATGAAACGGCAACAGGTGGAACTATCTGGTGGTGAGATAGGTAGCGTGAGAATGTGTGACCCGTTCCCTATTGCCATGCCCCCGAAAAGTGAGATGATGATTTGGTGCCGGGCAGCTATTGGTCTAAGAGGGAGAGACTACCAAGCAATGGTAGAACCCGTCTACTCAGACAGTAGGCCCACCATTTTGACAGCACGGGGGGTGGTCGATGTACGCCATGGGAGGGTGCCCGTCCGCATCATCAATATCGGGGAGAGAGAAGTATACCTGCCCCGGTATGCCACGCTAGCCAAATTGTTCACCATCAACCAGAACTCTGTACAGGCCATGGAACCCTTGCCTCCATCTCAACCAGAGGAAGGTAACGGCTCTAAGAAACCAATGGAGGACTGGTGTCAGCAACTGCATTTTGGTACTGACTCCACTCCCTCACACCAAAAACAGGGAGTCTATCGGGTGGTTCAAGAGTACGAGAGAGTGTTTAGTAAACACCCGCTGGACTTCGGGCGAGTAAAGGGGGTAGAACATCACATCCCCACGGGAGACCATCCTCCCATAAAGGAGAGATACCGACCCGTGCCCCCTGCACACTATCAACACGCCAAGGGGATGCTAAAAGACATGAAGGAGGCTGGGGTAATTAGGGACAGCTGTAGCCCCTGGGCCGCTCCACTAGTCTTAGTGAAAAAGAAAGACAACACCATGAGAATGTGTGTAGACTACAGGAAGGTCAACCGTATCACACACAAAGATGCGTACCCGTTACCAAGGATAGAAGAGTCCTTAGCTGCATTAATATCTGCTAACTTCTTCTCTACTTTGGATCTCACTAGCGGGTACTGGCAGGTTCCTGTAGCAGAGGCGGACTGGGAGAAGACCGCATTCACCACACCGATGGGACTCAGCGAATTTAACTGTATGCCGTTTGGGCTCTGCAACGCACCAGGAACCTTCCAACGGTTGATGGAATTCTGTCTGGGACACCGGAACTTCGAGATGGTCCTATTATACCAGGACGACGTCATCGTCTATTCCAAGACCTATGAGGACCATCTGGAACACCTGGCAGAAGTGTTTGAAGCCCTGGAGAACTATGGCCTAAAAGTAAAACCCTCAAAGTGTCATCTACTGAAGCCAAAGGTACAGTACCTGGGACACGTGGTGAGTGCTGACGGAGTGGCTCCCGACCCTGACAAGATCACCGTTATTAAGGACTGACCAAGACCATCCAGCAAAAAGGAAGTGCGGCAGTTCCTCGGGTTGGTAGGCTACTACCGAAGATTCATTCCCGGTTTTACCAAGAAGGCAGCTCCTATGCAGGACCTCCTGATAGGCCAGTCCAGGAAGGCCAAAAACCCGAAGCCACCCTTCAAATGGGAAAAGCTGGAAGAGGAGTCCTTCCGCCAGCTGAAGATGGCCCTCACGGGGGATGAAATCCTGGCGTACCCTGATTACAGCCAGCCCTTTATCCTCCACACGGACGCAAGCAACATCGGGCTAGGAGCCGTACTGTCCCAGATCCAGCAGGGGAGAGAACAGGTAATTGCTTACGCCAGCCGAAAACTGCGACCCACGGAAAGAAACCCTGAGAATTACAGCTCGTTCAAGCTAGAGTTCCTGGCAGTGGTGTGGGCAGTAACCGAACGTTTCAAGCATTACCTTGCCTCTTCCAGGTTCACCGTTTATACGGACAACAACCCGTTGACACACCTGGACACTGCAAGACTGGGTGCCCTGGAGCAGAGATGGATGGCCCGTCTGTCCAATTTTGAATTCACGATCAAGTACCGGGCAGGACGCTCCAATACCAACGCGGACGCCCTGTCCAGGATGCCGAACCTACCGGACGGAGGGGAAGATCCAGAAGAACTGGAAGAGATCGAACTCCCTGCATTCCACCGTCATGGGATTACCCAGTATTCCCACCGTGTGAGGGGCCAGCTCACCCCTTACCCCACTACAACTGTGCGGAGACGCAAGACAGTGACCCCGCAGTCCGTCTGGTGAAGGAGATGCTGACCCAGGCTGACGCCCGCCTGGACCCAGACGCTCCGGAAGAGACCAAGCAACTGTGGACGGAAAAGAGCAGACTGTTTCTCTACAAGGAGAAGTTGTCCCGCAGAATGGTCAATTCCCGGACACATGAACTGATCTGGCAGGTTGTGGTACCGAGACGGGACGCAGCTATGGTGCTGGAGGCCTACCACAATGGGGCAGGGCACTTCGGATGGAAGAAGCTGGAGTTCCTGCTGCGTGAACGGTTCTACTGGATAGGCATGAGAGGAGCCATCGAGAGGTGGTGTAGAGACTGTGGCCCGTGCAATCTAAGAAGAAGGGACCGTGCCAGCCAGAGGACTCCCCTGCAGCCCATCATCACCAGGCAGCCGCTGGAACTGGTCGCTATGGACCATGTTAAACTGGCTCCAAGCAGAAGCGGGTATGTCTACGCCCTAACCATCGTGGATCACTACTCCCGGTTCCTGGTGGTGGTCCCTGTCAAAGACCTGACGGCTCAGACAGCAATCAGAGCTTCTAGCTGCACTTCTGCCGCCCACACGGGTACCCGGACCAAGTGCTGACGGACCAAGGACCAGCCTTCGAAGCGGAGGTCTTCCAGGAGTTCTGCAACCTGTATGGCTGCAAGAAGATAAGAACAACGCCCTATCACCCCCAAACCAATGGACTCTGCAAAAATATGAACCAGGTGGTGATAGATCTGCTAAAAACATTGCCCCTGGAAGAACGCAGTCTGTGGCCTGAGAAACTGCCCGATCTGGTGGACCTGTACAACCACATCCCGGTAGGTTCCACCAACTGTACCCCGGCTTACCTAATGCGAGCAAGACCTGGTAAGCTGCCTGTTGACCTGGATATGGGAGTCCTGATACCCGAGGACACCTCGCCAGAGGCAGACTGGGATACAGAACGGCAGCAGCAGTACCGGAAAGTACAGGAGAGATCGAGCGAAGTCTCTGTCAATCAAGAGAAAGGCAGGAGAGGACTTATAACCAACATGCTCCCGCTGTTCCCCTGGTACCTGGAGAGCAGGTCTTGAAAAGAAAAAGGCGGCTCCATAAGTTGGACGACCAGTGGGAAAAGGACCCGTACACCGTACTGCCCTCAAGCCACAATAATCCAAAGGTGTACGTCATCAGCAAGGATGGAGGAGAGACCACAGCCACTGTCTCCAGAAACCACCTGAAAAAGTGCCCCGAGAAGTTGCAAAGCACGGATGAAGATCAGGAAGACCCTCAACCCGTAGAGGAAAAGGAGGAAATGATCAGCACCGTACTCGGAGACTTTCCCCGGTCCTGGACACAAGTAAACAACGCTATTGTGGTGCCCGTCCTCACCTTTCTCCAGCCAGCCCCTCAAGTGCCTACAGAAGACCAGGTAGAGCTGGAAGAGCAGCCTGCCCAGGAGGCAGAAGAGTCCACACCAGCAGCGCAGGAGGATCAACCCTCTGCTAGTAGTGAGCCTGCCGTGCCTCTACTGAGCCAAAGAGTGCGCAGATCGCTGCCCAGCTTACCCATAACACCTCCTACACCCTGTAGTGCAGAACCAGTTAGTGAGCTCCGTAGGTCCACTAGAGTCACTAGAGGTCAGATCCCGCTCGCTGGAAAATCTAAATTAATGCACTGTGAATTTATCTGGTTTATGTTTGTTGCCTGTTATTAATTATGTTTCTCAGTTACCCTGTAGATTTATTTGGACTAACAGGTTATGGACGCTGGATAACCGGAACAGTTTTGTAGATAGTTGCACCTTGGTGCCTCTTGCGAAGACGGCCGCGGAAGAGAAAACCTGTCTGGCGTGGCCTCCTTGCGGCCCAAAGTAGCTAGCTTCAGCCTTGCAACCACGCCCAGGGCCAACGCAAGAGGTTTGCTTTGGACAGGTCCCCTACTTTCCTTAAAGCTTTACCTTGGGTGATATGGACACCCGGTTGCGGACACGCCGTGACCTTTAAAGAACTAAAGATTCTTGTAAATATGTTATTGTGTTATTGTTATACCCTGTATTTATGTTTCTTTAAAAAAATGTGTTTAGTCCCGGAGTACTAAAATTTACTAAGGGGGAATGTGGCACCCCAGGGGTCTGGTTGCCACAGTAATAGAAATATTATGTCTGAGAGCAAGTGGGAGGTTTCTCTGGTCAGGAGCCCTAAGCATGCAACATGGCCCACCCAGACCTGGGAGGGGAGGAATCTGCCCTTATAAACTGGGTCTGGGGCGGGATTAAGACAGATAGAGCCTGCAGAACAAGCAGAGAAGTCAGAGCCTAGTGAGTGAAGTCCCAGACAGAGACTCAGTCAGGTCTGGAGGACAGCAGACAGAGGGAAAGCAAGAATAGGAGCTCTGTAGGAGCAGGAGCGAGTGCCAGAGGCTGGAAGATAGAAAGCTCGCCTTGGCTGAAGACACTAAACCCGGACACGGAGTCCGAGGCTGTGGGGACATCCAGGTCCAGCAGCAGAATCCAACCGGCAGGGGATTCCATGTCCTCTGGCCATAGAAGCCCGGAGGCACGATCACAAGCAAGGGACCAGCACCGCCATCGTGAAGCGGAGGCTAACGGAAGGCCCCAAGTCACCGGCCATACGGGTAAGCACCACACGGTATACTCAGGGACGTAGGCTACTTCTACCCGCATAGAGCAAGGTAGCCAGGAAAGAGTGCAGATAGTCGGGGAGGCCTACAACTCCACCTGGCCAGGGGAGATCCTACTTGCTTACAGACTGACCAGGCACCTACTGCTAACCAGTACTCCCGGGAGGCTATGCGTTATTCCATCAGTAAAGACCCTGAACTGCACCACACGTCTCTGTGTTTCATCGCCGCACCAGCACCATCAGTACTGAGACGCTCACACCATCACTCCCATCATCTCACATTAGCTGCCCTGAGGCAATACTTCTCCCTTGGGAAGTTATTCCATACTCGGCTGCGCAAATTACATCAGCCTCAGCGGTCTGCAGCGCAGCGGCGGTCCCCACTGACCGCAATCCACGGGCGGCGTAGTCGGACATTGTTATTACCTAAGACTGCCACTGGTTTGACCGCCCTGGGCACAGACCGGGTCACCGCCACACTGAGACGACAACCCCCAGCGATCCGGATCCGGGTATCCCCTGCACAGCACAGGCCCAGGGGGCGCGTCACTCCGTACTACTGTTTACATGGTCCCGCATAGTACTCCATACTGTATACATGGCCCCACATACTGCTGTTTTGTATACATGGCCCCGCATAGTGCTGCACACAGTATACATCACTCCGCAAAGCGATCCATACTGTATACACGGCCCCGCATAGTGCTCCGTACTACTATATACATGGCCCCGCATAGTGCTCGGTACTGTATACACGTCCCCCGCATAATGCTCTGTACTACTATATACATGGCCCCGCATAGTGCTCCGTACTGTATACATGGCCCCGCATACTGCTCTGTAATACTATATACATGGCCCCGCATAGTGCTCTGTACTGTATACATGGCCACCGCATAGTGCTCCGTACTGTATACACGGCCCCGCATAGTGCTCCGTACTGTATACATGGCCCCGCATAGTGCTCCATGCTGTAAACATGGCCCCGCATAGTGCTCCGTACTGTATACATGGCCCCGCAAATGTGAAGCCCAGCTGTGCTTGGTATCACAGATCCTAGAAGGGTGTATTGAAGGATTCCTCCACAAGAGGCCCCCATAACCATTCACACATCTCCACCTTCCACCTCAGACCACCAGAGGGAGGAGCCCTTTAGGGATAGATAAATAGAGAAGGTGGAGCCAGGCAGCAGTTAGTCTAGACTGGAGTCGACAGAGAGCAGAAGTCTGTTGAGAGAGTTCCTGCAGTAGAAGCCTGAGGGAGGTTAGTCTGCAGTGGAGTATGTTCTAGACTCAGTTGTAGCTCAGAGAAGTGAGCTTAGGTGTGCCGGCGCCATAAGATCGGTGAAGCGCGGCAAGCTGCCGTTAGTGTGAGTAGCCTAGGAGGGCCCGAGTAGGCTGAAGGGGAGTAGAGAGAGTTAGTTCATAGGGGCAGAGGAGCTTAACTAGCTCACCCTGAAGAAGAAGCAGTTACCGGACACAGGGTCCGAAGCTTACCGGGATCTCCATGACCCAGTAAGATAAACCGGAATCCTTGGAGAACTACAAGTCCCAGGATCACTAAAGTGCTGATACGTACCAGAACCAGGAGACACATAGGCCCCGTAGGTCGGGAGCGTGCACTACAAGAGAAGACCCTACCAGAAGGCCAGCCAGCGCAGGACAGAGACAAAGTTAGGCCTAGCTTCAGGCAGGTCAGAAACTTACTACGCAGAAGCAAGAAACAGGAGGCCCAAAACCCGCTCATTGGGGAGGATCCGGACATACACCCTTCACCCTACAGTGCTCCGGGAAGTGCCTGAATTTTCATCAGTAAAAGGTACTGAAGTGACTATTGTGTTCGTCCCTGTTCTTGCTCTGAGTCTCTCTGTCCTGCTTTCCCCATCCATACCCTGCGCTGATGCTTAGTTCCACCTGTGGGGAGCCATACCATCTAGCTGCCTTATCGCCGGCCTCAGTGGACTGCGCAGCGCTGGTGAATATCATCAGAAACCATAGGTGGCGTCACGAACTCTTTAATAAAACTTAACATCTATCAACGCCTTTTTAAAGAGAGACCCCAGAGTACGGGCCCGGGAGCCAACCACCGCGACCTCCTTAATGCTAAAGGCCCGGGTAACCGAGTCATCCCCATCCCCTGGGCTAGTCATCTAGTGTTGTGCCAGTTGCCACTGGGTACTGTGTGCCTTTATTCTGAACTGTGTACGTGAAGTTGTGGTGAAGGTTGCCTCCATTGTTGGGTCGCTGAGCGAGAAGAAGGGCGTAATCGCGGGAAAATAAGGGGCGTACCTGCAAAAGAGCGCGAAGTCCCGGACACGCCCCACGCTTTGACGTCAAACCAACAAGCGCCAGGTCCTGTAAGGAGCGTCGCTGAACGCGCTGACGTAGGACGCAAGCGACGCAAGGTCCTGAAGACACCCGTCACATGCGGAGCTGCGGCCTACCGGAAGAAAAAACAGAAGGTAGGCCACGGTTAACTAGGGGGGCGCCAAGATGTCCGACGAGCAGCAAAACGCCGACCTACCGGTCAACGTCCCTGAAGTTCAGCCCGCGACCGATGATGAGCAGGCCGAAGTCGCCGCTCCACCAGCAGCGCCCATAACACCTGTAATACCTATGACTTTACCGTACATTCCTGGAGCAAAGTGGCTCCCCGAGTACAACGGCAAACCAGATACCCTGTCTGGATTCAAACGGAAGTTATGTGGTATCTTGGACATGTACTCCAAGACAGGTAAACAAAGAGCCGCCGTTGTATTAGGACAACTGACCGGTGCTGCGGAACGGGAAGTGGAAACATGGTCGGCCGCAGACCAGGAGTCAGTGTCCGCAATATTCCAAAAACTGCAGACTGTCTTTGATGACCTTACTGAGGCGGACCTCCGGATGAGGTTCTACAGCTGTTCCCAACAACCAGAGGACAATGTTCGAGACTACGCCTGGCGTCTCCAAGGGGCCCTGCGGGCTCTGAACCAGGTTAGTCCAATCAGCGTTGAAAATGAGAACAAAATGCTGAAGGAACAGTTTGTCCGGGGACTGAGGTCTCCAGAGGAGAGCAGGACTGTGCGTTGGTGGTCCCTGGTTCATCCAGATGCCACCTTTGACAATCTCAAGGACATGGCTGTAAAAGGACTGCAGCCCCTGGAAACAAATGCCATCCAACGTTACCAGGGTGGGGCTACCCCAGAGCCTGCAACACCCACCTTTTCCCCAGTGACTGCTGAAGCTAAGGTTCCAGTAATGTCCCCTAGAGAGCTGGACAGTCTGCGCTCTGAAGTGCGTCAGTTGAGCAAAACCCTGACCACTGTGCTGAGTGCTCTACAGCTGCGGACGGAGCCTGAGGAAGGAGGGAAGATCCTGCTAGCCGATAGCCCTGAGGATGTCCCCTGGATGCGAAGGAGGAGGAGGCCAACACCACCCTCGTCGAGGACCAGTGACCAGCGCCGTCCACCTAAGGACCCAGCCTGCTGCCGCTGCCGCAAGACCGGCCATATCGTCCAGAATTGTCCTTTAAACGAAAAAACCCTGGGTCCGAGGGCCGACACCCAGGAGTAGACTCACCAGGCCCATCAGACTAGTACAACAGGTTCGTCGGAGGAAGACCTTTCCTGATCCCGACGCATGCCCTGCTGGACACAGGATCTCAGGTAACCATCATGCCTGAAGTCCTCTACAAGAGGTTCTGGTCCTTGGACGATCTACGTCCGCCAGCTCCAAATTTGTCTGTATATGCTTCAAATGGACTCCCCCTTAACCTACTCGGGGTTAAAAATGTGACTGTAAAGGTGGGGAGAGTGGAGCTGAAAGACCAAGGATTAATTGTAGTGGAGACTAACCCTGATGACAGCAACCCGTATATGGTATTGGGCACTAACGTTGTTGGTAACTGTTTGGGAGAAGTTGTGTTCTTGCTCCAACAGATAGCCGACTCTGCCAGACTGAGACAGAGGAGGGCACTGCAGAGGGAGATCCGCGTCCTGATGTATCAACAGCAAGTAAAGTTAACAGATGGTGAAATCGGTAACGTGCGGGTAACAGACCCCATACCCATTGTCATCCCCCCAGTGAGTGAAATGCTCATCTGGTGTAGAGCTGCCATAGGTCTTAGAGGACAGAGCTATCAGGCGGTAGTAGAACCCCTTTGCTCCGAGCACAGACCCACGCTCTTAACTGCCAGGGGAGTGGTAGACGTACGTAATGGGAGGGTGCCCGTCCTTCTTCTCAACTTAGGGGAAGATGAGGTCAAACTGCCACGTTATGCCACTGTTGCCAAATTACATGCTGTCAATAATAACTGCATTTATGAGGCGGAGTCCTTAACTTCACCAGAAGAAGTGGAGGATAATGACCCTGCAACCCAGGTGGAGGATTGGTGTCAACAGCTCCATGTTGGGTCGGACACCACCCCTACCCATCAAAAACAGGGTGTACACCTGGTGGTTCAAGAGTACTCGCAGGTGTTCAGTAAACATCCACTAGACTTCGGGAGGGTTAAGGGGGTTCAACATCATATCCCCACAGGCAACCATTCCCAAATCAAAGAACGTTATAGGCCTATACCCCCAGCTCACTACCAGAAGGCAAAAGAAATGCTGCATGACATGAGGAAGGCGGGAGTGATAAGGGATAGTTGTAGTCCCTGGGAAGCTCCCCTAGTGCTGGTTAGGAAGAAGGACGGGAGTATGAGAATGTGTGTAGATTACCGTCAAGTAAATCGCATTACACATAAAGATGCATACCCTTTACCACGCATAGAGGAGTCCCTAGCAGCCTTAAAGTCTGCAAATTACTTTTCCACCCTTGACCTCACTAGTGGGTACTGGCAAGTAGCTGTGGCTGAGGAGGATCGGGAGAAGACGGCCTTCACCACCCCGATGGGACTCTGCGAGTTCAACAGTATGCCATTTGGATTCTGCAATGCCCCCGGAACGTTCCAGAGATTGATGGAGTGCTGCCGGGGACACCGCAACTTCGAGACTGTGTTACTTTACCTGGATGACGTAATTGTGTACTCCAGAACGTACGAGGACCACTTGAAACACCTGGCAGAGGTATTTGAGTCACTGTCCCGGTACGGGATGAAGTTGAAGCCCTCAAAGTGCCACCTGCTCAAGAGGAAGTACAGTACCTGGGGCACATTGTCAGTCCGGAAGGGGTAGCATCAAACCCGGAGAAAGTCACAGCCATCCAGAAGTGGCCGGAGCCGAAGAACCTCAAGGAGGTGCGTCAGTTCCTGGGACTAGTAGGATACTACCGGAGGTTCGTAAAGGACTACACTAAGAAAGCAGCTCCTCTGCAAGACCTCCTGGTAGGGCAGTCCCCCAAAGGCAAAAACCCCCCATTCCACTGGGGTAAGGAACAAGCCGAGTCGTTTCAGGAGATGAAGGAGATCCTGACAGGTGATGAAATCCTAGCCTACCCTGACTACAGCCAACCGTTCCTGCTGTATACAGATGCCAGCAACGAAGGCCTGGGTGCTGTTCTAAGTCAGAAGCAGAATGGGCAAGAGAAAGTGATCGCATACGCAAGCAGGAAGCTCCGCCCGACTGAGAGGAACCCAGAGAACTATAGCAGCTTCAAGTTGGAGTTCCTGGCCTTGGTCTGGGCCATCACTGAAAGATTCAAGCACTATCTGGCTTCCAGCAAGTTCACTGCCTTTACTGATAACAACCCCTTGACCCACCTTGAAACAGCTAAGTTGGGGGCTCTGGAACAACGATGGATGGCTCAGCTGTCAACCTACCAATTTACAATTAAATACCGGGCGTGCCGCAAGAACGCCAACGCCGACGCCTTGTCTAGGATGCCTCACCAGTCAGACATAGAAGAAGAAGTGGATGACTTGGAAGAGATTGAGCTACCTGCCTTCCATCGGAATGGGATGATCCATGAGCAGAGAGTCTCCAGGAAGCAGCGTGGAAAGACGTTAAACCCCTTGCCTCACCACAGCTGGAAAGAGACCCAGGACAGCGACCCGGTTGTCAGCCGCATTAAACAGCTGATAACCCAAGAAGGTGCCTCCCTGGAGAAGGATGCGTCTCTCCAAGCAAAGCATCTGTGGAACGAGAGAAGCCGGCTGTTTATCTACCGTGAGAAACTGTGCCGGAGGTACGTCAATCCAAAAACTCATGAGATGGTATGGCAGATAGTGGTCCCGAAGACAGACATCCAGATGGTATTAGAGGCTTACCACGATCAGGCAGGGCACTTTGGCTGGAAAAAGATAGAGACCCTGCTGAAATGTCGATTCTACTGGGTAGGAATGCGCAGCTCCATTGAGAGGTGGTGCCGGGAATGTGGACCCTGCGGCCTAAAAAGGAAAGACTTCAGCAGCCAGAAGGCACCCCTGCAACCCATCGAGACGACTCGACCCCTGGAGAGGGGTCCCCCAGCAGGTCAGGGTACTCCTATGCTCTGACCATGGTGGATCACTACTCACGTTTCCTGGTGGTCGCCCCTGTCAAAAACCTGACGGCAGAGACAGCAGCGAAGACGTTCCAAGCGTATTTCTGCAGGCCCCATGGTTACCCTGAGCAGGTGCTGACGGACCAATGCCCGGCCTTTGAGGCTGAGTTGTTTAAGGAGTTCTGCCATTTGTACGGTTGTAAAAAAATCAGAACTACACCGTACCATCCACAAACCAACAGTCTCTGCGAAAAGATGAACAACATCATCATCGACCTGCTAAAGACTATACCACTTGAGGAGAGAAACCAGTGGCCAGACCTACTACCTAACCTAGTGGATCTGTATAATCATATACCAGTGAGTTCCACCAATTGCACTCCGGCATATCTCATGCGGGCAAGGCCAGGAAAGCTGCCCATGGATTTGGAGCTTGGTGTAGTTGAACCTGAAGCTGATATGACCACTGAGGACTGGGACAAGACCAGACAAGAGCAGTACAGAAGGGTACAATCTTGTGTCAAGGACAGTCTTACTCAGGTGAGAGAAAAGCAGGAAGTTCAATACAACAAAAACGCACCCGCAGAACCTTTTACACCTGGTGAAACAGTACTAAAAAGGAAAAGACGTAACCACAAACTTGATGACCAGTGGGAAAAAGACCCCTACACTGTGTTACCGTCAAGGTTTGACAACAAAAAGACATGCATAATCAGTCGTGATGGAGGAAAAACATCAGCTACAGTGTCCAGGGACCACTTAAAGTTGTGTCCAGATTTACTGAAACCTCAGGAACAAGTGCCTTTCACAATCCCGGAAGAACCTAAAGAAGCGGTGATACACACTGACCTTGGAGACTTCCCAGCTGATTGGCCTCAGATAGGAGGTGCAGTAATTATTCCAGTACTCCAATTCTATGAACAGCCAGAAAACCCTCCACAGCAAGTTGTACCTGTAAGTGCTGCAGAAGAGCCAGCTCAAGAAGTATCCCCGGATGAAGGATCCCCGGCAGGAGCAGAGCAGGAGGGCCCAGCCAATGGTAGACTTGCCAGTCCAAGAGAGAGGTTAAGGCAGTTTTACAACATGGTCACACGTAGAACTGGTAGAGTGACTGAGGAAACAGACACTGACACTCCACCAACCACAGCACTACGCAGATCAGTACGTAGCACGAGAGGTAAACCCCCTGCTAGGTACACTGAATAAAGTAGTCAAATCTCTGGGAGAGTAGATAGTTACCCCTGGGGTATTGTATATTAAATTGTAATGTACTGCATAATTGTTTATTTTAATGCATGCTTATCAATTTGTGCTTTTTCCTATTAATTCTTTATTGCCTATATAATGAACTTCGTGGCTCAGGGCTATGTGCAGCCCAAAAACTCTTATTGTATATAGTTGCGCTCCCTGAAGTGCCCTTTTAGGTGACCTCAGAAGGAAAACCTGTCTGGAGTGGCTCTCTTGGAGGTCCAACTCGGGATCTTCATGCCCTGCAGCCACCCCAGGGCCTACGTAGGGGGGTTTAGGACAGGTCCCTCCAAATCACCAAGTACTCTACCTTGTGGGATGGACATCCTTCTGGGGAACCTCGCCATAGGAGACTTGGATTCTGAGGACACTCTGTATTTGTTATTGTTATGTAACGTTAAAGATTCGTGCCTCCCATAAAGGGAAGATTGTTCTTGTATTGCTTATGACGCGCCCCCTGGGACATATTCCTTTTTGAGGGGAATACCCGGCACCGGATCAGATGGGGGGTTGTAGTCTCCGAGCGGCTGTGACCCGGCCCGTGCCCAGGGCGTCAAGCTCAGTGTTATGTGGCAGTCCTACAGATGTTATTAAGAGTTCTTTTGTGTCGACTACGCCACCCGTTGTGATGCGGTCACTGTGGCCGCCGCTGCAGCAGGGTCCGCTGAGGCTGATGGTGGGTGCGCAGCTTGGTGGGATAACCCCCAACGGGAGGGGTATAGCCTCAGGGAGGACAGGTGCAGAGGATGGGGGTTGTGGTGGTGCAGTGCAGACGGCAATGAAGACAGAGTCGGGTTGTGCAGTTAAGGGTGTTTACTTACTGCAGATGTTGTACTGGTCACTCCAGCTTCGAGTGACCACCCGAGCCGTGCTGCGTCCACCAGGTCCTGGATTCAGCCAACCCCCAAACAAGTCCGGAGCGTGGCCCTGAGCTCTCCTTCTGTCCCGTTCTCTGGCCGTCCCCACCAGTGATCCACCTAGGTCCAGCTCCCTCGGGCCTCCTGTTGGGACACCCTTGGCCTTGGGTTCCCTGACCCTTCATGTGGTGTGCCTTCGGGGTGGATGTGATGGGTGACCGTGACAAATGCTGCCCACGGTCTCCGGTCTCTGGCTGGGGTGTGTTTTCTGCCCCCACCAGCTTGGGTTCCGGTACCCTGTGCCGACTCCTCACCCGGTGCTTTAATTTGGGTTCTTGGGTCCTCTCTGTTTTCCCCTCTGGGTACTCCTTCTCTGCTCCTCTCTCACTCAGGGTCTCTCTTCTCCCTTGCTGCAGGCTGACTTCCTCTCTGCTTGCTGTCTGCTCCTCTGCAGCTGTCTTGCTGTCTCCAACTGACTTGTTCTCTGCATCTGACTTGTTCTCTGCATCTGACCCTGTTCTTAGTTGGTGCCCACCTTATATACACCCTCTATGTGTGAGCTCAGGTGACCAGCACCCAATGAGCTCCTATCTTTACCCAGGCTGCTCCCCCTATCTGCCCCTACACTACATGGGATGTACCACCCCCCCTCCCACTCCAGCCAGGAACAGACTCGGTCGTACCTGCACATTTCTAAGTGGGAGTACCGTTGGTCTGTTCCCCGGAAATGGGATGTGTGTAGTGCATGCAGCCTACCGAGCTCAGTTCCACTCTCCATCCTTACCCGGGAGTGGAATATCACACCTCTGGGTTGAGGTGCAATACCCCTGTAGCAGCCGAATCCTCAGGGTGCTACATTCCCCCCTGGTAAATCACAGCACGTCCTCGGGCTGTAAGACATAAATAACACCAAAAACATACATTTTTTTTTTTTTTTCCATAAACATATAAAACAACATATATTAGCAAATAAAACATTCTCGTCGCCTCTGGCTCCTCCTCCGGTCACTGTGCAACGTGTGACCGGGTAAAGTGCGACAGTCTCTCTGGAAAACTGGTTTCCCTATAAAACCAGTAGGGGGCGCTTTAGGAAGCGCAACTATATACAGGGGAAGTTGGCCGCTCTCAGTCCTCGGCCAGGTAAAGGGAAGGGAATGGCTGCTCACAGTCCTCAGCCTGGTATGGATTACGGAATAACGGGTAAAAGTTCACTCATGCTGGTCCCAACGGGGACTATATATATTTAGCAACAGTTTCTTTATACCCCGGTCGGGTAACTATTTACATCTCCTGCTCTGCCGCACTCAACGGCGTCTTCCTCCTGCTCTTTGCTTATAGCTGGTTGTAACTTCAGACCCGTCCGGGTCCTCTTGCTCCTCCTCCTCGCACTGCAACTCCTCCGTCAGGCGGTGTACGTGGAGGGCATAAGGTCCTTTGGCACACTTGTGCCGGGTAAAGGTGACCTCGTCTCCGATGTAGAGGTCACGACCTCTGTGCCCCTCCGGCAGATGGGACTCCACGTCTCTGCGCGTGACAAAGACGTCGCCGGGGGTGTTGTTGTCTCGGATGAAGCCCCACCCATGCTGCTGGTTGAACTTGATCACTGTCCCGATGGTGCGGGGACAATGCGCTGCACGGGGGTCCCTCCTGGTCCGGCTCTTCTGCTCGGCGCTCCTTATTTGGGCCTGTTGTTCCCGGACCCGCCTCTCTCTCCGCTCCCTCGCAAACTCTTCGAGCTGCTGTCGGCAACACTCAGCGCGCTCTGCTGCAGCTGCCCTAGTTTCCTGAGTGTACCCCATTAGATCTTCTCCGGTGGGGTCCCACTCAAACTGTGCTTCCGCTAGCGGGGGCGAGATCCGTGCCACGGGCTTCGGAGCCGGAATCAGGGGTTCATCCAGGGGTCTTAGTCTCTGCTGCCGTTCCAGCTCATGGTATTCTTCGGGCCAGATGAAGGGCCGCCCGTCCGGCCATGTGAGCTGGCTGAACAAGTCCTCCCCCAGGTGTGGCACCCTTGGTTTTACGGGTGCGGGCGCGGTGGTGGTGGCGCCCGGGTTGCCCAGGCCTTGTGGCCAGGCCTGGGGCACCTGGAAGGTGAAGGGCACCGTTAGGACGGCGGCGCCCTGGGCTACCTGGCCTTGCGGCCAGGCCGGAGGCTCCGCGGAGGTAGGGGGCGCTGTTGGTGATGCGGCGCCCGGGGGTACTAGGCCTTGCGACCAGGCTGGTGGTATTTCCTGCTTTGTCACGCTCCGGGTCGAGGCGCGTGACGTCACAGGGGTCGCTGCGGCGGCTTCCGGTCGGGGCCTAGTCCATAGCGGTGACATGGCGGCTACGGGCACAGCAGGGGGACTTTCGGGCTCTGCGACGGGGAGCTGGGGCAGGTGGGCGGTTTCCCGGCTTGGGGTATAGGCGTCCCCTTTACCTGCCTCCATGCGTTCGGCTCCCTTCTCGGCGCCGTCTCCGGCCTTGGGTCCTCCCGCGCCATCCTCAGAGGCGGTCTGTCTCCTCATCTTGGCTGGCGTGCTCCGGGTCTTGATTTGCTGGGCCATCTCTCGGCTCCACTCCGCCAATGTCTCTCGCTGTACCCGGGCCATCCTCCGTGCGAGGCCCTCCAGGGCAGTCTGTGCACACTCCCGGTCTCGGGGAAGCTGTGCAAGGACCTCCACTAGGCCTAGTGGGGTCGTGGTTTCCAGCAGGCTCCTGACCAACGGGTCGGTGCTGCTCTGCTCTTCTTCCAGCAGGCTCCTGGCCAGCGGGCCGGTGCTGCTCTGCTCTCCTTCCTCGGTCTTTAGCAGACTCCTGGCCAGCGGGCCGGTGCTGTTCTGCTTTCTCTCCATATCCGGGTAAGCTCCTCCGCTACTCCTTGTTAGACTTCTTGCCTCCGGGTGCGCTCGCTCCAGACTGCTCCAGGCGGCACCCATCTTCGTTCTTTTCTTTCGTCTCCTCCCACTTAGAGGGCGGTCCCGGGGCAACTCGGTGACTGTCAGCTCCGGGGGTAGTTCTTTCACGCTGACAGACACCTCCAGCATCACAGTCTCTGTTGGTGGGGGCGGTTTCCACTTTTGGCGCCATTTTCTGTCCTGGCCCACGATGGGAGGCGGCCTCCTGCCCTCCTTTGGCACGCCCATAATGGCGTCCGCTGCTCTTCCAAGGCGGGAAATCTGCGGATTTGGCGGGAAGCGTCGCCCAGTGGCGGGAAACTCTGCAGATGGCGGGAACAAGCTGGAAATGGCGGACAATCGGCGGGAAACGACCCGTGATGGGGTCCGATGGCGTGGACCCTCCGGAACCGGCGGGAGACTTCTTTCTGAGGTAAACTTGCACTTTTCTTCAGGCACGCAGTACCCGGGTGTTGCGGGCACGTAATCCTGCCGACTACGCCAAAGTTGACGCGCCCCCTGGGACATATTCCTTTTTGAGGGGAATACCCGGCACCGGATCAGATGGGGGGTTGTAGTCTCCGAGCGGCTGTGACCCGGCCCGTGCCCAGGGCGTCAAGCTCAGTGTTATGTGGCAGTCCTACAGATGTTATTAAGAGTTCTTTTGTGTCGACTACGCCACCCGTTGTGATGCGGTCACTGTGGCCGCCGCTGCAGCAGGGTCCGCTGAGGCTGATGGTGGGTGCGCAGCTTGGTGGGATAACCCCCAACGGGAGGGGTATAGCCTCAGGGAGGACAGGTGCAGAGGATGGGGGTTGTGGTGGTGCAGTGCAGACGGCAATGAAGACAGAGTCGGGTTGTGCAGTTAAGGGTGTTTACTTACTGCAGATGTTGTACTGGTCACTCCAGCTTCGAGTGACCACCCGAGCCGTGCTGCGTCCACCAGGTCCTGGATTCAGCCAACCCCCAAACAAGTCCGGAGCGTGGCCCTGAGCTCTCCTTCTGTCCCGTTCTCTGGCCGTCCCCACCAGTGATCCACCTAGGTCCAGCTCCCTCGGGCCTCCTGTTGGGACACCCTTGGCCTTGGGTTCCCTGACCCTTCATGTGGTGTGCCTTCGGGGTGGATGTGATGGGTGACCGTGACAAATGCTGCCCACGGTCTCCGGTCTCTGGCTGGGGTGTGTTTTCTGCCCCCACCAGCTTGGGTTCCGGTACCCTGTGCCGACTCCTCACCCGGTGCTTTAATTTGGGTTCTTGGGTCCTCTCTGTTTTCCCCTCTGGGTACTCCTTCTCTGCTCCTCTCTCACTCAGGGTCTCTCTTCTCCCTTGCTGCAGGCTGACTTCCTCTCTGCTTGCTGTCTGCTCCTCTGCAGCTGTCTTGCTGTCTCCAACTGACTTGTTCTCTGCATCTGACTTGTTCTCTGCATCTGACCCTGTTCTTAGTTGGTGCCCACCTTATATACACCTTCTATGTGTGAGCTCAGGTGACCAGCACCCAATGAGCTCCTATCTTTACCCAGGCTGCTCCCCCTATCTGCCCCTACACTACATGGGATGTACCACCCCCCCTCCCACTCCAGCCAGGAACAGACTCGGTCGTACCTGCACATTTCTAAGTGGGAGTACCGTTGGTCTGTTCCCCGGAAATGGGATGTGTGTAGTGCATGCAGCCTACCGAGCTCAGTTCCACTCTCCATCCTTACCCGGGAGTGGAATATCACACCTCTGGGTTGAGGTGCAATACCCCTGTAGCAGCCGAATCCTCAGGGTGCTACATTCCCCCCTGGTAAATCACAGCACGTCCTCGGGCTGTAAGACATAAATAACACCAAAAACATACATTTTTTTTTTTTTCCATAAACATATAAAACAACATATATTAGCAAATAAAACATTCTCGTCGCCTCTGGCTCCTCCTCCGGTCACTGTGCAACGTGTGACCGGGTAAAGTGCGACAGTCTCTCTGGAAAACTGGTTTCCCTATAAAACCAGTAGGGGGCGCTTTAGGAAGCGCAACTATATACAGGGGAAGTTGGCCGCTCTCAGTCCTCGGCCAGGTAAAGGGAAGGGAATGGCTGCTCACAGTCCTCAGCCTGGTATGGATTACGGAATAACGGGTAAAAGTTCACTCATGCTGGTCCCAACGGGGACTATATATATTTAGCAACAGTTTCTTTATACCCCGGTCGGGTAACTATTTACATCTCCTGCTCTGCCGCACTCAACGGCGTCTTCCTCCTGCTCTTTGCTTATAGCTGGTTGTAACTTCAGACCCGTCCGGGTCCTCTTGCTCCTCCTCCTCGCACTGCAACTCCTCCTCCGTCAGGCGGTGTACGTGGAGGGCATAAGGTCCTTTGGCACACTTGTGCCGGGTAAAGGTGACCTCGTCTCCGATGTAGAGGTCACGACCTCTGTGCCCCTCCGGCAGATGGGACTCCACGTCTCTGCGCGTGACAAAGACGTCGCCGGGGGTGTTGTTGTCTCGGATGAAGCCCCACCCATGCTGCTGGTTGAACTTGATCACTGTCCCGATGGTGCGGGGACAATGCGCTGCACGGGGGTCCCTCCTGGTCCGGCTCTTCTGCTCGGCGCTCCTTATTTGGGCCTGTTGTTCCTGGACCCGCCTCTCTCTCCGCTCCCTCGCAAACTCTTCGAGCTGCTGTCGGCAACACTCAGCGCGCTCTGCTGCAGCTGCCCTAGTTTCCTGAGTGAACCCCATTAGATCTTCTCCGGTGGGGTCCCACTCAAACTGTGCTTCCGCTAGCGGGGGCGAGATCCGTGCCACGGGCTTCGGAGCCGGAATCAGGGGTTCATCCAGGGGTCTTAGTCTCTGCTGCCGTTCCAGCTCATGGTATTCTTCGGGCCAGATGAAGGGCCGCCCGTCCGGCCATGTGAGCTGGCTGAACAAGTCCTCCCCCAGGTGTGGCACCCTTGGTTTTACGGGTGCGGGCGCGGTGGTGGTGGCGCCCGGGTTGCCCAGGCCTTGCGGCCAGGCCTGGGGCACCTGGAAGGTGAAGGGCACCGTTAGGACGGCGGCGCCCTGGGCTACCTGGCCTTGCGGCCAGGCCGGAGGCTCCGCGGAGGTAGGGGGCGCTGTTGGTGATGCGGCGCCCGGGGGTACTAGGCCTTGCGACCAGGCTGGTGGTATTTCCTGCTTTGTCACGCTCCGGGTCGAGGCGCGTGACGTCACAGGGGTCGCTGCGGCGGCTTCCGGTCTGGGCCTAGTCCATAGCGGTGACATGGCGGCTACGGGCACAGCAGGGGGACTTTCGGGCTCTGCGACGGGGAGCTGGGGCAGGTGGGC
Organism: Phyllobates terribilis; assembly: GCF_046119375.1. Classification (NCBI taxonomy): domain Eukaryota; kingdom Metazoa; phylum Chordata; class Amphibia; order Anura; family Dendrobatidae; genus Phyllobates; species Phyllobates terribilis. The sequence goes on along the minus strand of NW_027362763.1, from coordinate 800,056,786 downwards.
GGTTTCCCGGCTTGGGGTATAGGCGTCCCCTTTACCTGCCTCCATGCGTTCGGCTCCCTTCTCGGCGCCGTCTCCGGCCTTGGGTCCTCCCGCGCCATCCTCAGAGGCGGTCTGTCTCCTCATCTTGGCTGGCGTGCTCCGGGTCTTGATTTGCTGGGCCATCTCTCGGCTCCACTCCGCCAATGTCTCTCGCTGTACCCGGGCCATCCTCCGTGCGAGGCCCTCCAGGGCAGTCTGTGCACACTCCCGGTCTCGGGGAAGCTGTGCAAGGACCTCCACTAGGCCTAGTGGGGTCGTGGTTTCCAGCAGGCTCCTGACCAACGGGTCGGTGCTGCTCTGCTCTTCTTCCAGCAGGCTCCTGGCCAGCGGGCCGGTGCTGCTCTGCTCTCCTTCCTCGGTCTTTAGCAGACTCCTGGCCAGCGGGCCGGTGCTGTTCTGCTTTCTCTCCATATCCGGGTAAGCTCCTCCGCTACTCCTTGTTAGACTTCTTGCCTCCGGGTGCGCTCGCTCCAGACTGCTCCAGGCGGCACCCATCTTCGTTCTTTTCTTTCGTCTCCTCCCACTTAGAGGGCGGTCCCGGGGCAACTCGGTGACTGTCAGCTCCGGGGGTAGTTCTTTCACGCTGACAGACACCTCCAGCATCACAGTCTCTGTTGGTGGGGGCGGTTTCCACTTTTGGCGCCATTTTCTGTCCTGGCCCACGATGGGAGGCGGCCTCCTGCCCTCCTTTGGCACGCCCATAATGGCGTCCGCTGCTCTTCCAAGGCGGGAAATCTGCGGATTTGGCGGGAAGCGTCGCCCAGTGGCGGGAAACTCTGCAGATGGCGGGAACAAGCTGGAAATGGCGGACAATCGGCGGGAAACGACCCGTGATGGGGTCCGATGGCGTGGACCCTCCGGAACCGGCGGGAGACTTCTTTCTGAGGTAAGCTTGCACTTTTCTTCAGGCACGCAGTACCCGGGTGTTGCGGGCACGTAATCCTGCCGACTACGCCAAAGTTGACGCGCCCCCTGGGACATATTCCTTTTTGAGGGGAATACCCGGCACCGGATCAGATGGGGGGTTGTAGTCTCCGAGCGGCTGTGACCCGGCCCGTGCCCAGGGCGTCAAGCTCAGTGTTATGTGGCAGTCCTACAGATGTTATTAAGAGTTCTTTTGTGTCGACTACGCCACCCGTTGTGATGCGGTCACTGTGGCCGCCGCTGCAGCAGGGTCCGCTGAGGCTGATGGTGGGTGCGCAGCTTGGTGGGATAACCCCCAACGGGAGGGGTATAGCCTCAGGGAGGACAGGTGCAGAGGATGGGGGTTGTGGTGGTGCAGTGCAGACGGCAATGAAGACAGAGTCGGGTTGTGCAGTTAAGGGTGTTTACTTACTGCAGATGTTGTACTGGTCACTCCAGCTTCGAGTGACCACCCGAGCCGTGCTGCGTCCACCAGGTCCTGGATTCAGCCAACCCCCAAACAAGTCCGGAGCGTGGCCCTGAGCTCTCCTTCTGTCCCGTTCTCTGGCCGTCCCCACCAGTGATCCACCTAGGTCCAGCTCCCTCGGGCCTCCTGTTGGGACACCCTTGGCCTTGGGTTCCCTGACCCTTCATGTGGTGTGCCTTCGGGGTGGATGTGATGGGTGACCGTGACAAATGCTGCCCACGGTCTCCGGTCTCTGGCTGGGGTGTGTTTTCTGCCCCCACCAGCTTGGGTTCCGGTACCCTGTGCCGACTCCTCACCCGGTGCTTTAATTTGGGTTCTTGGGTCCTCTCTGTTTTCCCCTCTGGGTACTCCTTCTCTGCTCCTCTCTCACTCAGGGTCTCTCTTCTCCCTTGCTGCAGGCTGACTTCCTCTCTGCTTGCTGTCTGCTCCTCTGCAGCTGTCTTGCTGTCTCCAACTGACTTGTTCTCTGCATCTGACTTGTTCTCTGCATCTGACCCTGTTCTTAGTTGGTGCCCACCTTATATACACCCTCTATGTGTGAGCTCAGGTGACCAGCACCCAATGAGCTCCTATCTTTACCCATCTGCCCCTACACTACATGGGATGTACCACCCCCCCTCCCACTCCAGCCAGGAACAGACTCGGTCGTACCTGCACATTTCTAAGTGGGAGTACCGTTGGTCTGTTCCCCGGAAATGGGATGTGTGTAGTGCATGCAGCCTACCGAGCTCAGTTCCACTCTCCATCCTTACCCGGGAGTGGAATATCACACCTCTGGGTTGAGGTGCAATACCCCTGTAGCAGCCGAATCCTCAGGGTGCTACACTTATGTTTTCCAATGTTCCTGTTGTTATAAAAAAAGTACTTCAGCCCGGGAGTGATGAGTTTAACTAGGGGGGAATGTGAAGCCCAGCTGTGCTTGGTATCACAGATCCTAGAAGGGTGTATTGAAGGATTCCTCCACAAGAGGCCCCCATAACCATTCACACATATCCACCTTCCACCTCAGACCACCAGAGGGAGACCGTTAGGGATAGATAAATAGAGAAGGTGAAGCCAGGCAGCAGTTAGTCTAGACTGGAGTCGAAAGAGAGCAGAAGTCTGTTGAGAGAGTTCCTGCAGTAGAAGCCTGAGAGAGGTTAGTCTGCAGTGGAGTATGTTCTAGACTCAGTTGTAGCTCAGAGAAGTGAGCTAAGGTGTGCCGGCGCCATAAGATCGGTGAAGCGCGGCAAGCTGCCGTTAGTGTAAGTAGCCTAGGAGGGCCCGAGTAGGCCGAAGGCGAGTAGAGAGAGTTAGTTCATAGGGGCAGAGGAGCTTAACTAGCTCACCCCGAAGAAGAAGCAGTTACCGGACACCGGGTCCGAAGCTTACCGGGATCTCCATGACCCAGTAAGATAAACTGGAATCCCTGGAGAACTACAAGTCCCAGGATCGCTAAAGTGCTGACACGTATCAGAGCCAGGAGACACATAGGCCATGTAGGTCGGGAGCGTGCGCTCCAAGAGAAGGCCCTACCACAAGGTCAGCCAGCGCAGGACAGAGACAAAGTTAGGCCTAGCTTCAGGCAGGTCAGAAACTTACTACACAGAAGCAAGAAACAGGAGGCCCAAAACCCGCTCATTGGGGAGGATCCGGACATACACCCTTCACCCTACAGTGCTCCGGGAAGTGCCTGAATTTCCATCAGTAAAAGGTACTGAAGTGACTATTGTGTCCGTCCCTGTTCTTGCTCTGACTCGGCTGAGTCTCTCCGTCCTGCTTTCCCCGTCCATACGCTGCCCTGAGGCCTAGCTCCACCTGTGGGGAGCCATACCATCTAGCTGCCTTATCACTGGCCTCAGTGGACTACGCAGCGCTGGTGAATATCATCAGAAACCATAGGTGGCGTCACGAACTCTTTAATAAAACTTAACATCTATCAATGCCTTTTTAAAGAGAGACCCCAGAGAATGGGCCCGGGAGCCGACCACCGCGACCTCCTTAAGGCTAAAGGCCCGGGTAACCGAGTCATCCCCATCCCCTGGGCTAGTCACATAGTGCTCTGTACTGTATACATGGCCCCGAATAGTGCTCCATACTGGATACATGGCCCCGCATAGTGCTCCATACTGTATACACGGCCCCGCATAGTGGTCTGTACTGTATACATGAGCCCCTCATAGTGCTTCGTACTGTATACATGGCCCCGCATAGTGCTCCGTACTGTATACACGGCCCCGCATAGTGCTCTGTACTGTATACATGGCCCCGCATAGTACTCAGTACTGTATACATGGCCCCGCATAGTACTCCGTACTGTATACATGTCCCCCTCATATTGCTCCGTACCGTATACATGGCCCCGCGTAGTGCTTCCTACTGTATACATGGTCCCGCATAGTGCTCCATACTGTATATATGGCCCAGCATAGTGCTCCATACTGTATAAACGGCCCCGCATAGTGCTCCGTACTGTATACACGGCCCCGCATAGTGCTCTGTACTGTATATGACGCGCCCCCTGGGCCATGTTTCAGGGGATACCCGGAGCCGGATCTGGATGGGGGTAGTAGTCCTTGTGGCGGTGACCCGGTCCGTGCCCAGGGTGTCAAACTAAGTGGCAGTCTATAGCAGTAGATGTTAATTTGATTGTCGACTACGCCACCCGTTGAGTGCGGCTTTGAAGCCGCCGCTGCAGAGCAGTCCGCTGAGGCCGGTGGTATATGTGCAGCAGTGATGGTATAACCCCCAACGGGAGGGGTATGGCCTCAGGGCAGCAGGTGTAGATGATGGGGGTTGTGACGGTGCAGTAAGAAGACTCAGAGTCAGGAGATGCAGTTCAGGGTTTTCACTTACTGATGTTCTTTTGGTCACTCTGGCCTTGAGCGACCACCCGAGCCGTACTGCGTCCACCAGGTCCTGGACTCGGCCAACCCCCAAGCAATTCTGGAGCGTAGTCCTGAGCTCCTTTCTAACTTTCCCTTTCTACTGGCCGTTCCCACCAGGGATCCACTTATGTCCGGCTCCCTCGGGTCTCTTGTTGGTTGTACCTCTTCTGGGTTCCCTGACCCTATGCTCGGTGTGCCTTTCTAGTGGATTTGGTGAGGGTCGTGGCAAATCTTGACCACGACCTCCGGTTCCTGGCTAAGGTGTGCTTTGGCCTCTGCCAGCTTGGGATCCGGTACCCTTGTTCGCCAACCCTTCACCCTTTTGTCTGTATTCTGGGATCTTGGGGTTCTTTCTTCTTTCCTCTCTGGGCCTTCCTTTCTCCTCTCTCTCTCTCTCAGACTTGGCCTTGGAGCTGGGCCCAGCCGGAGCCACAGCTCCCTGTCAGCCCTCCTGGCTGAACTTCTCTGCTCTGCTCCTCTGGCTCTACAAAGACCCTGTCTCTAGATGGTGCCCACCTTATATACTCCCTCTATGTGTGAGCTCAGGTGACCAGCACCCAATGAGCTCCTAGCCTTACCCAGACTGCTCCCCCTATCTGCCCCTACACTACTGGGATGTTCCACCCCCCTCCCACTCCAGCCAGGGACAGACGCTGTCGTACCTGCACATGTATCTGGTGGGAGTACAGTAGTTCTGTCCCCCGGAAATGGGATGTATGTAGTGTATGCAGCTTACTGAGCTCAGTTCCACACTCCATCCTTACCCGGGAGTGGAATACCACACCCCTGGGTTGAGGTGCAATACCCCTGTAGCAGCCGAATCCTCAGGGTGCTACATATACATGAGCCCCTCATAGTGCTTCGTACTGTATACATGGCCCCGCATAGTGCTCCGTACTGTATACATGGCCGTGCATAGTGCTGAGTACTGTATACATGGCCCCGCATAGTGCTCCATACTGTATATGTGGCACCCCAGGGGTCTGGTTTCCACAGTAATGCAATATTATGTCTGAGAGCAGGTGGGAGGTCTCTTGGTCAGGAATCCAATGCATGCCACACCTCCTGCCCAGTCCTGGGAGGGGAAGAACTTCCCCTATATAAACCTGGGGCTGAGGCAGGGTTAGTGAGTAGAAGAAGAACAGAAGTAGAGACAGAGAAGCAGCATAGGAAGAAACAACAGGAGCTCTGTGGGAGCAGTGTTACAAAGAGTCAGGGGCTGGCAGCTGCAGAGCTCGCCCTGACTGAGAAGTATCACCGGACCCGGAGTCCGAGGCTGTGGGGACTAATCTCTACCCAGCAGCAGAAACCGACCGGCAGGGGATTGCAGGTCCTCTGGCCCAGAAACCCGAAGGCACGGTCACAAGAGTGGGACCAGCAACGCCATCGTGGAGCGGAAGCCATTAGAAGGCCCCGAGTCACCGGCCATACGGGTGAGCACCACACGGCACACTCAGGGACGTGGGCTACTTATACCCGCCTCTAGCAAGGTAGCCAGAAGAGTATCGTTAGTTTGGGAGGCCTACAACTCCACCTGGCCAGGGGAGATCCCATCTGCTCAAGGACTGACCAGGCCCCAATCGCTAGCCAGTACTCCGGGAGGGTCTATCTTTGTTACCAGTAAAGACCCTGAACTTCACCGTACCGTCTCCGAGTGGTTCCTGCTACCCCCATCATCCACGTCGGCTGCCCTGAGGCCATACCCCTCCCGTTGGGGGTTATACTACCACGCTGCACAATCCTACCACCGGCCTCAGCGGTCTGCCCTGCAGCAGCAGCTCTAAAGCTGCATTCAACGGGTGGCGTAGTCATCTAACATCACTGCTAATACAGCGCCACTTAGGCTGACTCCCTGGGCACGGACCGGGTCACCGCCACGAGACTACAACCCTCAACAGATCCGGCTCCGGGTAAGCTCCCGCATGCGCAACGCAGCGCGACACAGGCCCAGGGGCGCGTCAACTTTTGGCCTAGTCGGCAGGATTTCGTGCCCGCAACCACCGGGTACTGCGTGCCTGAAAAAGAGACTTTCAAAAATTACCTGTGGTGAAGATTCCCGCCATCCGGCGCCATCTTCAGCCTTCTTCCCGCCATCGGTGAAGATTCCCGCCATCCGGCGCCATCTTCAGCCTTCTTCCCGCCATCCGTGGAGTTTTCCCGCCATTGGACGCCATCTTGAGGACGCCGCGCGGGAAGAAGAGGGGCGTGGACTCCGAAAGCGCGCGAGAACTGAAGCCCCGCCTCACGTCCGGACGTTGCGTAAGGTCCTGGAAGGAGCCCAGCAGACGCCGACGTCACAGGAGCGCGACGGAAGGTCCTCAACCCTGACGATCCACTGCGGAGCCGCGGCCTACGGAAGAGGATCATCGCAAGGTAGGCCACGGTCCACTAGGGGGGAGAAGGATGTCGGATACGGAGGAGAGCTTCACCGCTTCAACCCCCGCCAGCGCCACCGCTGTTGCGGTCATGCCTTTCACCATGCCCTATATCCCGGGGGCAGCCTGGCTACCCCAGTACTCAGGGGAGTCACATACCCTGCAGGACTTTAGAGAAAAGCTGGATAGCCTCTTCCAGGTGTACCCCCTCACAGAGGAGCAAAAAGTGAGCATCCTGGTGGCCCAATTAACCGGGGCAGCCCGAAGGGAGGTAAAGTCCTGGCCACCTGGGGGGAGGACTGTCGCAGGGATACTAACCCGGCTGAGGGACACCTTTGATACCCGCACCTCAGCCGAGATCAAGCTTAGATTCTACGGGTGCAAACAGCAGGTACATGAGAGTATAAGGGACTATGCCCTGAACCTACAAGAGGCCCTGAGAGCCGTTAAGCAGACTGACCCTGACGGCGTGGGAGACGAGGACAGGCTGTTGACTGAACAATTTATAGAGGGTTTATATTGCAATGCCCACCGAACCCAGTTGCGGGCAATGGCCTTACAGGACCCTCATCTGGGATTTGCACAGTTCAAGGACAGAGCCATCCGGGTGCTCCGAGAACCGGCACCGGGTGACGTTGTGACCCACAGACGCCCAGCTATCACTTACCACCAGGAGGCGGCGCCCTTGTCGGCAGGGCCTGTGGGGGCTGATGCGCAGGCTTTGAACAATGACCCGTCTCCAGACCTGCACCATCAGGTCCAAGAGCTAGCTAAAAGCGTTGCTGCGCTAACCCGAACTGTGCAGTCTTCACAGGTTTCCACTCCAGGGAAGATCCAGCTGGCATCCGGACCGGAGGATATCCCGTGGCGTCGACCAAGGAGGAGCCCACCGGCCAGAGGAAGACCCAGCGACCGATACAACGAGGACGGACAGCCCATCTGCCGCCGCTGCAATCAACCCGGACATATGGCAAGGTACTGTCCTTTAAACTGGCACAACCTGGGGGTAGAGGGCCAACCCCCAGGAAAAAGATCATCAGGCCCATCGAACTGGCGCGACAAATATGTGGGAGGACGTCCAGTCTTGCCTGTGCTACTGGATGGCATCCCTATGAGTGCCCTACTGGACACCGGGTCACAGGTCACCACCATCCCGTACGTGCTCTTCAAGCAGTACTGGAATGACTCGGATATAACCCGCTACCCTGACGATGACTTGAGTATCATCGCCAGCAATGGTCAGCCCGTGCCACAGATCAGATTTAAAGAGGCGACCATTAAAATTGGTAGAGTCGAACTGGCAGCACAGGGGCTGATCATTGTAGACATTGACAAACACGAGAGTCACCCAAAGATAACGCTAGGAACTAATGTAATTGAAAATTGTCTTGCAGAGGTGATTTTCCTTTTACAACAGGTTGCCAAGAACGCCAGCTCCGGCGAGCAGCGAGTTCTCCAGAAAGAGATCCGGGCACTGATGCGACGGCAACAGGTGGAACTCTCCGGCGGTGAGATTGGTAGCGTAAGAATGTGTGACCCTTTCCCTATTGCCATGCCCCCAAAAAGTGAAATGATGATTTGGTGCCGGGCAGCTATTGGTCCGAGAGGTAGAGATTACCAGGCAATGGTAGAACCAGTTTACTCAGACAGTAGGCCCACCATTTTGACAGCACGGGGGGTGGTCAATGTACGCCATGGGAGGGTGCCCGTTCGCATAATAAATATCGGGAAGAGGGAAGTGTACCTACCCCGGTATGCCACGCTAGCCAAATTATATACCATCAACCAAGACTCTATACAGTCTGTGGAACCCTTGCCTCCATCTCACCCGGAGGAAGGTAACGGCTCTAAGAAAGTAAAGGAGGATTGGTGTCAGCAACTACACTTGGGAACTGACTCCACTCCCTCCCACCAGAAACAGGGAGTCTACCGGGTGGTTCAAGAGTATGAGAGAGTGTTTAGTAAACACCCTTTAGACTTCGGGCGAGTCAGGGGGGTAGAACACCACATCCCCACGGGAGATCATCCTCCCATAAAAGAGAGGTATCGACCCGTACCCCCTGCACATTACCAACACGCCAAGGGGATGCTTAGAGACATGAAGGAGGCTGGGGTAATCCGGGATAGCTGTAGCCCCTGGGCAGCCCCACTAGTTTTAGTCAAAAAGAAAGACAACACTATGAGGATGTGTGTAGATTACCGGAAGATTAACCGTATCACACACAAAGATGCGTACCCTTTACCAAGGATAGAGGAGTCTTTGGCTGCTTTAAGATCTGTTAACTTCTTCTCTACCTTGGATCTCACTAGCGGGTACTGGAAGGTTCCTGTAGCAGAGGCGGACCGGGAGAAGACCGCATTCACCACCCCGATGGGACTTAGCGAGTTTACCTGCATGCCGTTTGGACTTTGTAACGCACCAGGAACCTTCCAACGATTAATGGAGTGCTGTCTGGAACACAAACACTTCGAGACGGTCCTGTTGTACCTGGACGATGTCATCGTATATTCCAAGACTTATGAGGACCACCTGAAACATCTGGCGGAAGTGTTCGAAGCCCTGGCAAGTTACGGCCTGAAGGTGAAACCCTCTAAGTGTCACCTCCTGAAGCCAAAGGTGCAGTACCTGGGACACGTGGTGAGCGCTGACGGAGTGGCTCCCGACCCTGATAAGATCACCGCAATTAAGGAATGGCCAAGTCCCTCCAGTGTAAAGGAAGTGCGGCAGTTCCTCGGGTTGGTAGGCTATTACCGCAGATTCATCCCCGGTTTCACCAAAAAGGCAGCTCCTATGCAGGACCTCCTGATAGGCCAGTCCCGGAAGGCCAAGAACCAGAAGCCGCCCTTCAGATGGGAGAAGTTAGAAGAAGAGTCCTTCCGCCAGCTGAAGATGGCCCTCACGGGGGATGAAATCCTGGCGTACCCTGATTACAGCCAGCCCTTTATCCTCTACACTGACGCAAGTAACATCGGGCTAGGAGCTGTGCTGTCCCAGATCCAGCAGGGGAAAGAACGAGTAATCGCTTACGCCAGCCGAAAACTGCGACCCACCGAGAGAAACCCTGAGAATTACAGCTCATTTAAGCTAGAGTTCCTGGCAGTGGTGTGGGCAGTCACCGAACGCTTTAAGCACTACCTCGCTTCCTCCCGGTTCATCGTGTACACGGATAACAACCCGTTGACACACCTGGACACAGCAAGACTCGGTGCCTTAGAGCAGAGATGGATGGCCCGTCTGTCCAACTACGAGTTCACAATCAAATACAGGGCAGGACGCTCCAATACTAACGCGGACGCCCTGTCCAGGATGCCAAATCTACCGGACGAAGGAGAAGATCCAGAGGGATTGGAAGAAGTCGAACTCCCCGCGTTCCACCGTCATGGGACTATCCAGTGTTCCCACCGGGTAAGGAGTAAGCAAGCCGCTACGTTTAACCCCTTGCCTCACTACAACTGGGCGGAAACGCAAGACAGTGACCCTGCCGTCCGGCTGGTAAAGGAGATGCTGACTCGGCCAGAGGCTCGCCTTGACCCAGACGCTCCGGAAGAAGCCAAGCAACTGTGGGCTGAGAAGAGTCGACTGTTCCTTTATAAGGGGAAGTTGTGCCGCCGAATGGTTAACTCCCGGACGCATGAACTAATCTGGCAAGTAGTGGTGCCACGAAGAGACGCAGCCATGGTGATGGAGGCATACCACGACGGGGCTGGACACTTCGGATGGAAGAAGCTGGAGTTCCTGCTGCGCGGGCGGTTCCACTGGGTAGGCATGAGGGGAACCATCGAGAGGTGGTGCAGAGACTGTGGCCCGTGCAACCTAAGAAGGAAGGACCGTGCCAGCCAGAAGACTCCCCTGCAGTCCATCGTCACCCGGCAGCCGTTGGAACTGGTAGCCTTGGATCATGTAAAACTGACCCCAAGCAGAAGTGGCTACGTCTACGCGCTAACCATCGTGGATCATTACTCCCGGTTCTTGGTTGTCGTCCCCGTCAAGGACTTAATGGCTCAAACAGCAGCTAGAGCCTTCCAGCAGCACTTCTGCCGTCCACACGGGTACCCGGACCAAGTGCTGACGGACCAGGGACCTGCCTTTGAAGCAGAGATCTTCCAGGAATTCTGCAATCTGTATGGCTGCCGGAAGATAAGGACGACACCCTATCATCCGCAAACTAATGGACTTTGTGAGAAAATGAACCAGGTGGTAATGGATCTTCTGAAAACGTTGCCCCTGGAAGAACGCAGTCTGTGGCCTGAGAAGCTGCCCGATCTGGTGGACCTATACAACCACATCCCGGTAGGTTCCACCAACTGTACCCCGGCTTACCTAATGAGGGCGAGACCTGGTAAGTTACCTGTTGACCTGGAAATGGGAGTCCTGACACCCGAGGACACTTCACCAGAAGCAGACTGGGACACAGAGAGGCAGCAGCAGTACCGGAAAGTACAGGAGAGTGTGGAGCGAAGTCTCTGTCAAGCTAGGGAAAGACAAGAGAAAACTTACAACCAGTATGCTCCCGCTGTTCCCCTGGTACCCGGAGAGCAGGTCTTGAAGAGGAAAAGACGGCTCCACAAGTTGGACGATCAGTGGGAGAAGGACCCGTACACCGTACTGCCCTCAAGCCACGAGAACCCGAAGGTCTGTACCATCAGTAAAGACGGAGGGGAGACCATAGCCATTGTATCCCGGGATCACCTGAAAAAGTGTCCTGAACAGCTACGGAACCCTGAAGAGGAACAAGAAGACCATCGACCCGTAGAGGAAAAGGAAGATATGGTTAGCACTATGCTCGGAGACTTCCCTCGGTCTTGGCCTCAAGCCGATGGTGCAGTTGTGGTACCCGTACTCACCTTCCTCCAACCATCATCCCAAGTACCTACGGAGCAACCGGTAGAGCTGGAAGAACAGCCGGTCCAGGAGGCAGAAGACTCTACACAAGCAGACCCGGAAAATCAACCCTCTGCTTATAGTGAGCCTGCCACACCCCTAGTGAGCCAAAGGGCCCGTAGACAGCTGCCCAGTTTACCCTTGACAGCTTCTATACCCTGTAGTTCAGGGCCAGACAGTCAGCTCCGTAGGTCCACTAGGGCCACTAGAGGCCAGTTACCCGCACGTTGGAGGATCTAAATGTTTAAGCTATTTTATAATGTTTACCTGTCTATAGTTGCTTGTGTGTAATTTTGTGTTTCTAGTTGTTTTTAGGAGTCTTTGGTGGATTTACCGGGAATCCTTTGTATATAGTTGGAGCGTAACCCAGGACGGACTAAAGACTGTTAAGGACTCGGGGCAGGACAGACCCCTACCTGGTTACGTCTCCCTGTTTTGGTGAAATGGACACCTTACTTTCTTCAAAGACTGCACCCGGTTACGGACATGCCGTGACCACCTTTATGTGTTTCTTTATTGTATTGTTATTGTTATATCTTGTTATGTTTTTCTAAAAATATGTTTAGTCCCGGAGTACTAAATTTCACTAGGGGGGAATGTGGCACCCCAGGGGTCTGGTTTCCACAGTAATGCAATATTATGTCTGAGAGCAGGTGGGAGGTCTCTTGGTCAGGAATCCAATGCATGCCACACCTCCTGCCCAGTCCTGGGAGGGGAAGAACTTCCCCTATATAAACCTGGGGCTGAGGCAGGGTTAGTGAGTAGAAGAAGAACAGAAGTAGAGACAGAGAAGCAGCATAGGAAGAAACAACAGGAGCTCTGTGGGAGCAGTGTTACAAAGAGTCAGGGGCTGGCAGCTGCAGAGCTCGCCCTGACTGAGAAGTATCACCGGACCCGGAGTCCGAGGCTGTGGGGACTAATCTCTACCCAGCAGCAGAAACCGACCGGCAGGGGATTGCAGGTCCTCTGGCCCAGAAACCCGAAGGCACGGTCACAAGAGTGGGACCAGCAACGCCATCGTGGAGCGGAAGCCATTAGAAGGCCCCGAGTCACCGGCCATACGGGTGAGCACCACACGGTACACTCAGGGACGTGGGCTACTTATACCCGCCTCTAGCAAGGTAGCCAGAAGAGTATCGTTAGTTTGGGAGGCCTACAACTCCGCCTGGCCAGGGGAGATCCCATCTGCTCAAGGACTGACCAGGCCCCAATCGCTAGCCAGTACTCCGGGAGGGTCTATCTTTGTTACCAGTAAAGACCCTGAACTTCACCGTACCGTCTCCGAGTGGTTCCTGCTACCCCCATCATCCACGTCGGCTGCCCTGAGGCCATACCCCTCCCGTTGGGGGTTATACTACCACGCTGCACAATCCTACCACCGGCCTCAGCGGTCTGCCCTGCAGCAGCAGCTCTAAAGCTGCATTCAACGGGTGGCGTAGTCATCTAACATCACTGCTAATACAGCGCCACTTAGGCTGACTCCCTGGGCACGGACCGGGTCACCGCCACGAGACTACAACCCTCAACAGATCCGGCTCCGGGTAAGCTCCCGCATGCGCAACGCAGCGCGACACAGGCCCAGGGGCGCGTCATATACATGGCCCCGCATAGTACTCAGTACTGTATACATGGCCCCGCATAGTACTCCGTACTGTATACATGTCACCCTCATATTGCTCTGTACCGTATACATGGCCCCGCGTAGTGCTACCTACTGTATACATGGTCCCGCATAGGGCTCCATACTGTATATATGGCCCAGCATAGTGCTCCATACTGTATACATGGCCCCGCATAGTGCTCTGTACTATATACATGGCCCCGCATAGTACTCCGTACTGTATACATGTGCCCCTCATAGTGCTTCGTACTGTATACATGGCACCGCATAGTGCTCCGTACTACTATATACATGGCCCTGCATAGTGCTCCGTACTGTATACATGGCCCCGCATAGTGCTCCGTACTGTATACACGGCCCCCGCATTGTGCTCGGCACTACTATATACATGGCCCCGCATAGTGCTCCGTACTGTATACATGGCCCCGCATACTGCTCCGTACTGTATACACGGCCCCACATAGTGCTCCATACCGTATACATGGCCCCGCATAGTGCTCCGTACTGTATACATGTCCACCTCATAGTGCTCCGTACCGTATACATGGCCCCGCATATTTCTACCTACTGTATACATGCTCCCGCATAGTGCTCCGTACCGTATTTATGGCCCCGCATAGTACTTCATACTGTGAACATGGCCCCGCATAGTGCTCCGTACTCTATACATGGACACGCATAGTGCTCCGTACTGTATACACGGCCCCCCATAGTGCTCTGTACTGTATACATGGCCCCGCATAGTACTCCGTACTGTATACATCTGCCCCTCATAGTGCTTCGTACTGTATACATAGCCCCGCATAGTGCTCCGTACTACTATTTAAATGGCCCCGCATAGTGCTCCGTACTGTATACATGGCCCCGCATAGTGCTCCGTACTGTATATATGGCCTTGCATAGTGCTCCATACTGTATACATGGCCACGCATAGTGCTACATACTGTATACATGGTACCGCATACTGCTCTGTTTTGTATATATGGCTCCGCATACTACTGCATACAGTATACATGACCCCGCATAGTGCTCCATACTGTATATATGGCCCCGCATAGTGCTCCGTACTGTATCCACAGCCCCGCAGAGTGCTCCGTACTGTATCCACAGCCCCGCATAGTGCTTCATATGGTATACCGGACCACTCATAGTGCTCCGTACTCTATATACGGCCCCCACATACTGCTCTGTACTGCATACATAACACCCGCATAGTGCTCCGTACTCTATACGTTGCGCTGCATAGTTCTCCGTACTGTATACAAGGCCTCGCATTGTCCTCCATACTGTATACATGGCCCCGCATAGTGCTCCGTACTGTATACATGGCCACGCATAGTGCTCCGTACTGTATACATGGCCCCACATAGTGCTCCGTACTGTAAACATGGCCCTGCATAGTGCTCCATACTGTATATATGGCCCCGCATAGTGCTGCACACAGTATACATGGCTCCCAAGTGCTCCGTACTGTTTACATGGCCCTGCATAGTACTTCGTACTGTATACATGTCACCTGCATGGTGCTTCGTACTCTATACATTGCCCCGCATAGTGTTCCGTACTACTATATACATGGTCCCGCATAGTGCTTCGTATGTATACATGGCCCCGCATAGTGCTCCATCCTACTATATACATGCCCCTGCATAGTGCTCCGTACTGTATACATGGCCTCGCATAGAGCTCCATGCTGTATACATGGCCCCGCATAGTGCTCCATACTGTATACATGGCCCCGCATAGTGCTCCGTACTGTATACATGGCCCCGCATAGTGCTCCGTACTGTATACATGACCTCGCATAGTGCTCCATACTGTATACATGGACTCGCATAGTACTGCATACAGTATACATGGCCCCGCATAGTGCTCCATACGTATACATGACCCCGTATAGTGCTCCGTACGTATACATGGCCCCGCACAGTGCTCCGTACTGTGTATATGTAGCACCCTGAGGATTCGGCTGCTACAGGGGTATTGCACCTCAGGCCAGAGGTGTGATATTCCACTCCCGGGTGAGGATGGAGTGTGGAACTGAGCTCAGATAGCTGCATGCACTACATACATCCCATTTCCGGGGGACAGATCAATAGTACTCCCACTAGTGTAAATGTGCAGGTACGACAGTGTCTGTCCCTGGCTGGAGTGGGAGGGGGGTGGAACATCCCAGTAGTGTAGGGGCAGATAGGGGGAGCAGTCTGGGTAGTGCTAGGAGCTCATTGGGTGCTGGTCACCTGAGCTCACACATAGAGGGAGCATATAAGGTGGGAACCATCTTAGAACAGGGTCAGTCTGTTGTAGAGAAAAAGTGAGTCTTTTAGCAGAGCAGTGGAGCAAAGCAGAGGAGAAGAGCAGCCCCAAGGCCCAGAGAGAGAGAGGAGAAAGAAGGACCCAGAGGGGGAGAAGAAGGAACTCCAAGAACCCAAAATTAGACCAGAGGGTGAAGAGTTGGCACAAGGGTACCGGATCCCAAGCTGGTGGAGGGCACTAATCCTTAGCCAGAGACCGGAGGTCGTGGGCAGAATCTGCCACGACCACCCCACTACATCCACTGCGAAGGCATACCAAGTATAGGGTCAGGGAACCCAGAGACAGAGGTTTACCCAACAAGAGGCCCGAGGGAGCTGGACCTAAGTGGATCCCTGGTGGGGAAGGCCAGAGAAGAGGACAAGTCAGAAAGGGAGCTCAGGACCACGCTCCAGAATCACCTGGGGGTTGGCCGAGTCCAGGACCTGGTGGACGCAGCACGGCTCGGGTGGTCACTCAAGGCCGGAGTGACCAGCACAACAGCAGTAAGTAAAAACCCTGAACTGCACAACCCGACTCTGAGTCTCATTACCATCCTCACTGCACCTCCACAACCACCATCCTCTGCACCTGACCCCCTGAGGCTACACCCCTCCCGTTGGGGGTTATACTACCAGAGCTGCACAAACACCACCAGCCTCAGCGGACCCTGCTGCAGCGGCGGCCGTATTGACCGCAAATCAACGGGTGGCGTAGTCGACACAAAGAACTTTGATAACATCTGTAGGACTGCCACACACTGAGCTTGACGCCCTGGGCACGGACCGGGTCACAGCCACTCGGAGACTACAACCCCCATCTGATCCGGCTCCGGGTATTCCCCTAAAGAATATGGCCCAGGGGGCGCGTCATATATGGCCCCGCATAGTGCTCCGTACTGTATCCACGGCCCCGCATAGTGCTCCATATTGTATACCCGGCCACGCATAGTGCTCCGTACTCTATATACGGCCCCCCGCATAGTGCTCCATACTGTATACATGGCCCCGCATAGTACTTCGTACTGTATACATGGCCCCGCATAGTGCTCCGTACTACTATATACATGGTCCCGCATAGTGCTCCGTATGTATACATGGCCCCGCATAGGACTCCGTACTGTATACATGTCCCCCGCATAGTGCTTAGTACTGTATACATGGCCCCGCATAGTGCTCCATCCTACTATATACATGGCCCCACATAGTGCTCCGTACTGTATACACGGCCCCGCATAGTGCTACGTATTACTTTATACACGGCCCCGCATAGTGCTACGTATTACTGTATACATGGCCCCGCATTGTGCTACCTACTGTATACATGGTCCCGCATAGTGCTTCGTACTGTATTCACGGCCCCCGCATTGTGCTCGGTACTACTATATACATGGCCCCGCATAGTGCTCGGTACTGTATACATGGCCCCGCATAGTGCTCCATATTGTATACCCGGCACCGCATAGTGCTCCGTACTCTATAGACGGCCCCCGCATTGTGCTCGGTACTACGATTTACATGGCCCCGCATAGTGCTCTGTACTGTATACATGGCCCCGCATAGTGCTCTGTACTGTATACATGGCCTTGCACAGTGCTCCATACTGTATACATGGACTCGCATACTGCTCTGTTTTGTATATATGGCTCCGTATAGTACTGCATATGACGCGCCCCTGGGCCTGTGTCGCGCTGCGTTGCTCACGCGGGAGCTTACCCGGAGCCGGATCTCTTGAGGGTTGTAGTCTCGTGGCGGTGACCCGGTCCGTGCCCAGGGAGTCAAACTGAGCGGCGATGTAACAGCGGTAGATGTGGGACGACTACGCCACCCGTTGAATGCAGCTATGGAGCTGCCGCTGCAGGACAGTCCGCTGAGGCCGGTGGATGGATGGTGCAGCGTAGATGGTATAACCCCCAACGGGAGGGGTATGGCCTTAGGGCAGCAGATGTGGATGATGGGGGTAGCAGGAACCACTCAGAGACGGTGCGGTGTAATTCAGGGTCTTTACTGGTAACAACGATAGACCCTCCCGGAGTACTTGCTAGTGAACGGGGCCTGGTCAGTCCTTGAGCAGATGGGATCTCCCCTGGCCAGGCGGAGTTGTAGGCCTCCCAAACTGACTGTACTCTTCTGGCTACCTTGCTAGAAGCGGATATAAGTAGCCCACGTCCCTGAGTGTACCATGTGGTGCTCACCCGTATGGCCGGTGACTCGGGGCCTTCTAATGGCTTCCGCTCCACGATGGCGGTGCTGGTCCCACGCGTGTGACCGTGCCTTCGGGTTTCTGGGCCTGAGGACCTGTAATCCCCTGCCGGTCGGCTTCTGCTGCTGGGTAAGAGTTAGTCCCCACAGCCTCGGACGCCGGGTCCGGTAAGAAAGCTTCTCAGTCAGGGCGAGCTCTGCAGCTGCCAGCCCCTGACTCGTAGTAGTATTGCTTCTGCTGTTTCTTGTCTCTACTCTCCTTGACTGCTCACCCTGCTTCAGCCCCGGGTTTATATAGGGGAAGTTCTTCCCCTCCCAAGACTGGGCAGGAGGTGTGGCATGCACAGGATCCCTGACCAAAGGACCTCCCACCTGCTCTCAGACATAATATCTCTATCACTGTGGCAACCAGACCCCTGGGGTGTCACATTCCCCCCTAGTGAAATTTAGTACTCCGGGACTAAACATATTTTAGAAAAACATAACAAGATATAACAATAACAATACAATAAGAAACACATAAAGGTGGTCACGGCATGTCCGTAACCGGGTGCAGTCTTTGAAGAAAGCAAGGTGTCCATTTCACCAAAACAGGGAGACGTAACCAGGTAGGGGTCTGTCCTACCCCGAGTCCTTAACAGTCTCTAGTCCATCCTGGGTTACGCTCCAACTATGTACAAGGATTCCCGGCAAATCCACCAAGGATTCCTAAAAATAACTGGAAACACAAAATTATACACAAGCAACAATACACAGATAAACATAAATAAAACAATTTATACACTTCAAATCCTCCAGCGTGCGGGTAACTGGCCTCTAGTGGCCCTAGTGGACCTACGGAGCTGACTGTCTGGCCCTGAACTACAGGGTGTAGGAGCTGTCAAGGGTAAACTGGGCAGCTGTCTACCGGCTCTTTGTCTCACTAGGGGTACGGCAGGCTCACTATAAGCAGAGGGTTGATCCTCCTGTTCTGCTTGTGTGGAGTCTTCTGCCTCCTGGACCGGCTGTTCTTCCAGCTCTACCTGTTGCTCCGTAGGTGCTTGGGATGCTGGTTGGAGGAAGGTGAGTACGGGTACCACAACTGCACCATTGACTTGAGTCCAAGACCGAGGGAAGTCCCCGAGCACAGTACTAACCATATCTTCCCTTTCCTCTACGGGTCGATGGTCTTCTTGTTCCTCTTCAGGGTTCCTCAGTTGTTCGGGACACTTCTTCAGGTGGTCCCGGGATACAATGGCGGTGGTTTCCCCTCCGTCTTTACTGATGGTACAAACCTTCGGGTTCTCGTGGCTTGAGGGCAGTACGGTGTACGGGTCCTTCTCCCACTGGTCATCCAACTTGTGGAGCCGTCTCTTCCTCTTCAAGACCTGCTCTCCGGGTACCAGGGGAACAGCGGGAGCATACTGGTTGTAAGTTTTCTCTTGTCTTTCCCTAGCCTGACAGAGACTTCGCTCCACGCTCTCCTGTACTCTCCGGTACTGCTGCTGCCTCTCTGTGTCCCAGTCTGTTTCTGGTGAAGTGTCCTCGGGTGTCAGGACTCCCATTTCCAGGTCAACAGGTAACTTACCAGGTCTTGCCCTCATTAGGTAAGCCGGGGTACAGTTGGTGGAACCTACCGGGATGTGGTTGTATAGGTCCACCAGATCGGGCAACTTCTCAGGCCACAGACTGCGTTCTTCCAGGGGCAACGTTTTTAGAAGATCCATTACCACCTGGTTCATTTTCTCACAAAGTCCATTAGTTTGCGGATGGTAGGGTGTCGTCCTTATCTTCCGGCAGCCATACAGATTGCAGAATTCCTGGAAGACCTCCGCTTCAAAGGCAGGTCCCTGGTCCGTCAGCACTTGGTCCGGGTACCCGTGTGGACGGCAAAAGTGCTGCTGGAAGGCTCTAGCTGCTGTTTGAGCCGTTAAGTCCTTGACGGGGACGACAACCAGAAACCGGGAGTAATGATCCACGATGGTTAACGCGTAGACGTAGCCACTTCTGCTTGGGGTCAGTTTTACATGATCCAAGGCTACCAGTTCCAACGGTTGCCGGGTGACGATGGACTGCAGGGGAGTCTTCTGGCTGGCACGGTCCTTCCTTCTCAGGTTGCACGGGCCACAGTCTCTGCACCACTTCTCAATGGTTCCCCTCATGCCTACCCAGTGGAACCGCTCGCGCAGCAGGAACTCCAGCTTCTTCCACCCGAAGTGCCCAGCTCCGTCGTGGTATGCCTCCATCACCATGGCTGCGTCCCTTCGTGGCACCACTACTTGCCAGAGTAATTCATGCGTCCGGGAGTTAACCATTCTGCGGCACAACTTCCCTTTGTAAAGGAACAGTCGACTCTTCTCTGCCCATAGTTGTTTGGCTTCCTCCGGAGCGTCTGGTTCAAGGCGAGCCTCCGGCCGAGTCAGCATCTCCTTCACCAGTCGGACGGCAGGGTCGCTGTCTTGCGTTTCCGCCCAGTTGTAGTGGGGTAAGGGGTTCAACGTAGCAGTCTGCTTACTCCTTACCTGGTGGGAATACTGAATAGTCCCATGACGGTGGAACGCAGGGAGTTCAACTTCTTCCAGTCCCTCCGGATCTTCTCCTCCGTCCGGCAGGTTGGGCATCCTGGACAGGGCGTCCGCGTTGGTATTGGAGCGTCCTGCCCGGTATTTGATTGTGAACTCGTAGTTGGACAGACGGGCCATCCACCTCTGCTCCAGGGCACCGAGTCTTGCCGTGTCCAGGTGTGTCAACGGGTTGTTATCCGTGTACACGGTGAACCGGGAAGAAGCGAGGTAATGCTTAAAGCGCTCGGTGACTGCCCATACTACGGCCAGGAACTCTAGCTTAAATGAGCTGTAATTCTCGGGGTTCCTTTCGGTGGGTCGCAGTTTTCGGCTGGCGTAGGCGATTACTCGTTCCTTCCCCTGCTGGATCTGGGACAGTACGGCTCCTAGCCCGATGTTACTGGCGTCGGTGTAGAGGATAAAGGGCTGGCTATAATCCGGGTACGCCAGGATTTCGTCCCCCGTGAGGGCCATCTTCAGCTGGCGGAAGGACTCTTCTTCCAGCTCCTCCCATTTGAAGGGCGGCTTCTGGTTCTTGGCCTTCCGGGACTGGCCTATCAGGAGGTCCTGCATAGGTGCTGCCTTTTTGGTGAAGCCGGGAATAAACCTTCGGTAGTAGCCTACCAACCCGAGGAACTGCCGCACTTCTTTTACGCTGGAGGGGCTTGGCCATTCCTTAATTGCGGTGATCTTATCAGGGTCGGGAGCCACTCCGTCAGCGCTCACCACGTGTCCCAGGTACTGCACCTTTGGTTTCAGGAGGTGACACTTGGAGGGTTTCACCTTTAGGCCGTAACTTGCCAGAGCTTCGAACACTTCCGCCAGGTGTTTCAGGTGGTCCTCATACGTCTTGGAATATACGATGACATCGTCCAGGTACAACAGGACCGTCTCGAAGTTTCTGTGGCCCAGACAACACTCCATTAGTCGTTGGAAGGTTCCCGGTGCGTTGCAGAGTCCGAACGGCATGCAGGTGAACTCGCTAAGTCCCATCGGGGTGGTGAATGCGGTCTTCTCCCGGTCCGCCTCTGCTACAGGAACCTGCCAGTACCCGCTAGTGAGATCCAAGGTAGAGAAGAAGTTAGCAGATCTTAAAGCAGCCAATGACTCCTCTATCCTTGGTAAGGGGTACGCATCCTTGTGTGTGATATGATTGATTTTCCGGTAATCTACACACATCCTCATGGTGTTGTCTTTCTTTCGGACTAAGACTAGTGGAGCTGCCCAGGGGCTACAGCTATCCCTGATCACCCCAGCCTCCTTCATGTCTCTAAGCATCCCCTTGGCGTGTTGGTAGTGTGCAGGGGGTACGGGTCGATACCTCTCTTTTATGGGAGGATGGTCTCCCGTGGGGATGTGGTGTTCTACCCCCTTGACTCGCCCGAAGTCTAACGGGTGTTTACTAAACACTCTCTCGTACTCTTGAACCACCCGATAGACTCCCTGTTTCTGATGTGAGGGAGTGGAGTCAGTACCCAAATGTAGTTGCTGACACCAGTCCTCCTTTGTTTTCTTAGAGCCGTTACCTTCCTCCGGGTGAGATGGAGGCAA
Organism: Phyllobates terribilis; assembly: GCF_046119375.1. Classification (NCBI taxonomy): domain Eukaryota; kingdom Metazoa; phylum Chordata; class Amphibia; order Anura; family Dendrobatidae; genus Phyllobates; species Phyllobates terribilis. Next base: position 800,035,025 of record NW_027362763.1, on the reverse strand, counting down.
GGGTTCCACAGATTGTATAGCATTTTGGTTAATGGTATATAATTTGGCTAGAGTGGCATACCGGGGCAGGTACACTTCCCTCTCCCCGATATTGATTATGCGAACGGGCACCCTCCCATGGCGTACATTGACCACCCCCCGTGCTGTCAAAATGGTGGGCCTACTGTCTGAGTAAACTGGTTCTACCATTGCCTGGTAATCTCTACCTCTCAGACCAATAGCTGCCTGGCACCAAATCATCATTTCACTTTTTGGGGGCATGGCAATAGGAAAAGGGTCACACATTCTTACGCTACCAATCTCACCGCCGGAGAGTTCCACCTGTTGCCGTCGCATCAGTGCCCGGATCTCTTTCTGGAGCACCCGCTGCTCGCCGGAGCTGGCGTTCTTGGCAACCTGCTGCAAAAGGAAAATCACCTCTGCAAGACAATTTTCAATTACATTAGTTCCTAGAGTTATTTTTGGGTGACTCTCATGTTTGTCAATATCTACAATGATCAGTCCCTGTGCTGCCAGTTCGACTCTACCGATTTTGATGGTCACCTCTTTAAATCCGATCTGTGGCACGGGCTGGCCATTGCTGGCGATGATACTCAAGTCGTCGTCAGGGTAGCGGGTAATATCCGAGTCATTCCAGTACTGCTTAAAGAGCACGTACGGGATGGTGGTGACCTGTGACCCGGTGTCCAGTAGGGCACTCATGGGAATGCCATCCAGTACCACAGGCAAGACTGGACGTCCTCCCACATATCTGTCGCGCCAGTTCGATGGGCCTGGTGATCTTTTTCCTGGGGGTTGGCCCTCTACCCCAGGTTGTGCCCGTTTAAAGAACAGTACCTTGCCATATGTCCAGGTTGATTGCAGCGGCGGCAGATGGGTCGTCCGTCCTCGCTGTATCGGTCACTGGGTCTTCCTCTGGCCGGTGGGGTCCTCCTTGGTCGACGCCACGGGATGTCCTCCGGTCCGGATGCCAGCTGGATCTTCCCTGGGGTGGAAGCCTGTAAAGACTGCACAGTTCGGGTTAGCGCAGCAACGCTCTTAGCTAGCTCTTGGACCTGATGGTGTAGGTCTGGAGCCGGGTCATTGTCCAAAGCCTGCGCATCAGCTCCCACAGGCCCTGCCGACAAGGGCGCCGCCTCCTGGTGGTAAGTGATAGCAGGGCGCTTGTGGGTCACAACGCCACCCGGTGCCGGTTCTCGGAGCACCCGGATGGCTCTGTCCTTGAACTGTGCAAAGCCCAGATGGGGATCCTGTAAGGCCATTGCCCGCAACTGGGTTCGGTGGGTATTACAATACAGTCCCTCTATAAACTGTTCGGTCAACAGCCTGTCCTCGTTTCCCACTCCATCAGGGTCGGTCTGCTTAATGGCCCTCAGGGCCTCTTGTAGGTTTAGTGCATAGTCCCTTATACTCTCATGCGCTCGCTGCTTGCACCCGTAGAATCTAAGCTTAATCTCGGCTGAGGTGCGGGTATCAAAGGTGTCCTTCAGCCGGGTTAGTATCCCTGCGACAGTCTTCCTCCCAGGTGGCCAGGATTTTACTTCCCTTTTGGCTGCCCCGGTTAGCTGGGCCACCAGGATGCTCACTTTTTGCTCTTCTGTGAGGGGGTACACCTGGAAGAGGCTATCCAGCTTTTCTCTAAAGTCATGCAGGGTATGTGACTCCCCTGAGTACTGGGGTAGCCAAGCTGCTCCCGGGATATAGGGCATGGTGAAGGGTATAACTGCAGCAGCGGTAGCGCTGGCGGGGGTTGAGGCAGTGAAGCTCTCCTCCGTATCCGACATCTTCCTCCCCCCTAGTGGACCGTGGCCTACCTTGCGATGATCCTCTTCCGTAGGCCGCGGCTCCGCAGTGGATCGTCAGGGTTGAGGACCTTCCGTCGCGCTCCTGTGACGTGGCGTCTGCTGAGCTCCTTCCAGGACCTTACGCAACGTCCGGACGTGAGGCGGGGCTTCAGTTCTCGCGCGCTTTCGGAGTCCACGCCCCTCTTCTTCCCGCGCGGCGTCCTCAAGATGGCGTCCAATGGCGGGAAAACTCCACGGATGGCGGGAAGAAGGCAGAAGATGGCGCCGGATGGCGGGAAACTTCACCGATGGCGGGAAGAAGGCTGAAGATGGCGTCGGATGGCGGGAATCTTCACCACAGGTAAGTTTGAAAAGTCTCTTTTTCAGGCACGCAGTACCCGGTGGTTGCGGGCACGAAATCCTGCCGACTACGCCAAAGTTTACGTGCCCCTGGGCCTGTGTCGCGCTGCGTTGCGCACGCGGGAGCTTACCCGGAGCCGGATCTCTTGAGGGTTGTAGTCTCGTGGCGGTGACCCGGTCCGTGCCCAGGGAGTCAAACTGAGCGGCTATGTAACAGCGGTAGATGTGGGACGACTACGCCACCCGTTGAATGCAGCTATGGAGCTGCCGCTGCAGGACAGTCCGCTGAGGCCGGTGGATGGATGGTGCAGCGTAGATGGTATAACCCCCAACGGGAGGGGTATGGCCTCAGGGCAGCAGATGTGGATGATGGGGGTAGCAGGAACCACTCAGAGACGGTGCGGTGTAATTCAGGGTCTTTACTGGTAACAACGATAGACCCTCCCGGAGTACTTGCTAGTGAACGGGGCCTGGTCAGTCCTTGAGCAGATGGGATCTCCCCTGGCCAGGCGGAGTTGTAGGCCTCCCAAACTGACTGTACTCTTCTGGCTACCTTGCTAGAAGCAGATATAAGTAGCCCACGTCCCTGAGTGTACCGTGTGGTGCTCACCTGTATGGCCGGTGACTCGGGGCCTTCTAATGGCTTCCGCTCCACGATGGCGGTGCTGGTCCCACGCGTGTGACCGTGCCTTCGGGTTTCTGGGCCTGAGGACCTGTAATCCCCTGCCGGTCGGCTTCTGCTGCTGGGTAAGAGTTAGTCCCCACAGCCTCGGACGCCGGGTCCGGTAAGAAAGCTTCTCAGTCAGGGCGAGCTCTGCAGCTGCCAGCCCCTGACTCGTAGTAGTATTGCTTCTGCTGTTTCTTGTCTCTACTCTCCTTGACTGCTCACCCTGCTTCAGCCCCGGGTTTATATAGGGGAAGTTCTTCCCCTCCCAAGACTGGGCAGGAGGTGTGGCATGCACAGGATCCCTGACCAAAGGACCTCCCACCTGCTCTCAGACATAATATCTCTATCACTGTGGCAACCAGACACCTGGGGTGTCACACATACAGTATACATGGCCCGCATAGTGCTCCGTACATATACATGACCCCGCATAGTGCTCCGTACGTATACATGGCCCCGCATAGTGCTCCGTACTGTATATATGGCCCCGCTTAGTGCTCCGTACTGTATCCACGGCCCCCCATAGTGCTCCATATTGTATACCTGGCCTTGCATAGTGCTCCGTAGTCTATATACGGCCCCAGCTTAGTGCTCCATACTGTATACATGGCCCCGCATAGTGCTCAGTACTGTATACATGGTCCCGCATAGTACTCCGTACTGTATACATGGCCCCGCATAGTGCTCCGTACTGTATACATGGCCCCGCATAGTGCTACATATTGTATACATGGCCCGCATAGTGCTCGGTACTGTATACATGGCCCCGCATAGTGCTCCGTACTGTATACATGGCCTCGCACAGTGCTCCATATTGTATACATGGCCCCGCTTAGTGCTCCGTACTACTATACACATGGCCCCGCATAGTGCGCCGTACTGTATACATGGCTCCCGCATAGTGCTTTGTACTGTATATATGGCCCCGCATAGTGCTCCGTACTGTATACATGGCCACGCATAGTGCTCCGTACTGAATACATGGCCACACATAGTGCTCCGTACTGTATATGTGACACCCCAGGGGTCTGGTTGTCACAGTGATAGAGATATTACGTCTGAGAGCCGGTGGGAGGTCCTTTGGTCAGGGATCCTGTGCATGCCACACCTCCTGCCCAGCCTTGGGAGGGGAAGAACTTCCCCTGTATAAACCCGGGGCTGAGGCAGGGTTAGTGAGTCCAGGAAGAGTAGAGACAAGAGCAGCATAGGAAGCAGCGGAGTCACAAGGAGTCAGGGGCTGGCAGCTAAAGAGCTCGCCCTGACTAAGAAGATTCTTTACCGGACCCGGAGTCCGAGGCTGTGGGGACTAACTTCTACCCAGCAGCAGAATCCGTCAGGCAGGGGATTTCAGGTCCCCTGGCCCAGAAGCCCGAAGGCACGGTCACACGCGTGGGACCAGCACCGCCATCGTGGAGCGGAAGCCATTAGAAGGCCCCGAGTCACCTGCCATACGGGTGAGCACCACACGGTACACTCAGGGACGTGGGCTACTTACATCAGCTTCTAGCAAGGTAGCCAGAAGAGTACAGTCAGCTTGGGAGGCCTACAACTACGCCTGGCCAGGGGAGATCCCATCTGCTCAAGGACTGACCAGGCCCCGTTCGCTAGCAAGTACTCCGGGAGGGTCTATCGTTGTTACCAGTAAAGACCCTGAACGCTACCATACCGTCTCTGAGTGGTTCCTGCTACCCCCATCATCCACGTCGGCTGCCCTGAGGCCATACCCCTCCCGTTGGGGGTTATACTATCACGCTGCACCATCCTTCCACCGGCCTCAGCGGTCTGCCCTGCAGCAGCAGCCCCCTGGCTGCATTCAACGGGTGGCGTAGTCATCAACCATTTTCTACCGCTAACAGACTGCCGTCCAGTTTGACTCCCTGGGCCCGGACCGGGTCACCGCCACGAGACTACAACCCTAAACAGATCCGGCTCCGGGTAAGCTCCCGCGTGCGCAACGCAGCGCGACACAGGCCCAGGGGCGCGTCTACTTTGGCGTAGTCGGCAGGATCACGTGCCCGCAACCACCGGGTACTGCGTGCCTGAAAAGCAAAGACTGTTCAAACTTACCAGTGGTGAAGATTCCCGCCATCGGTGAAGATTCCCTCCATCCGGCGCCATCTTCAGCCTTCTTCCCGCCATCGGTGAAGTTTCCCGCCATCCGGCGCCATCTTCAGCCTTCTTCCCGCCATCCGTGGAGTTTTCCCGCCATTGGACGCCATCTTGAGGACGCCGCGCGGGAAGAAGAGGGGCGTGGACTCCGAAAGCGCGCGAGAACTGAAGCCCCGCCTCACGTCCGGACGTTGCGTAAGGTCCTGGAAGGAGCCCAGCAGACGCCGACGTCACAGGAGCGCGACGGAAGGTCCTCAACCCTGACGATCCACTGCGGAGCCGCGGCCTACGGAACAGGATCATCGCAAGGTAGGCCACGGTCCACTAGGGGGGAGGAAGATGTCGGATACGGAGGAGAGCTCCACTGCCTCAACCCCCGCCAGCGCTACCGCTGTTGCAGTTATGCCCTTCACCATGCCCTATATCCCGGGAGCAGCTTGGCTACCCCAGTACTCAGGGGAGTCACATACCCTGCATGACTTTAGAGAAAAGCTGGATAGCCTCTTCCAGGTGTACCCCCTCACAGAAGAGCAAAAAGTGAGCATCCTGGTGGCCCAACTAACTGGGGCAGCCAAAAGGGAAGTAAAATCCTGGCCACCTGGGAGGAAGACTGTCGCAGGGATACTAACCCGGCTGAAGGACACCTTTGATACCCGCACCTCAGCCGAGATTAAACTTAGATTCTACGGGTGCAAGCAGCGAGCGCATGAGAGTATAAGGGACTATGCACTCAACCTACAAGAGGCCCTGAGGGCCATTAAGCAGACCGACCCTAATGGAGTGGGAAACGAGGACAGGCTGTTGACCGAACAATTTATAGAGGGTTTATATTGCAATGCCCACCGCACCCAGTTGCGGGCAATGGCCTTACAGGACCCTCATCTAGAATTTGCACAGTTCAAGGACAGAGCCATCCGGGTGCTCCGAGAACCGGCACCAGGTGGCGTTGTGACCCACAGACGCCCCACTACCACTTACTACCAGGAGGCGGCGCCCTTGTCAGCAGGGCCTGTGGGAGCTGATGCGCAGGCTTTGGACAATGACCCGGCTCCAGACCTACACCATCAGGTCCAAGAGCTAGCTAAAAGCGTTGCTGCGCTAACCCGAACTGTGCAGTCTTTACAGGTTTCCACTCCAGGGAAGATCCAGCTGGCATCCGGACCGGAGGACATCCCGTGGCGTCGACCAAGGAGGACCCCACCGGCCAGAGGAAGACCCAGTGACCGATACAGCGAGGACGGACGACCCATCTGCCGCCGCTGCAATCAACCCGGACATATGGAAAGGTACTGTTCTTTAAACGGGCACAACCTGGGGTAGAGGGCCAACCCCCAGGAAAAAGATCACCAGGCCCATCGAACTGGCGCGACAGATATGTGGGAGGACGTCCAGTCTTGCCTGTGGTACTGGATGGCATTCCCATGAGTGCCCTACTGGACACCGGGTCACAGGTCACCACCATCCCGTACGTGCTCTTCAAGCAGTACTGGAATGACTCGGATATTACCCGCTACCCTGACGACGACTTGAGTATCATCGCCAGCAATGGTCAGCCAGTGCCACAGATCGGATTTAAAGAGGTGACCATCAAAATTGGTAGAGTCGAACTGGCCGCACAGGGACTGATCATTGTAGATATTGACAAACATGAGAGTCACCCAAAAATAACTCTAGGAACTAATGTAATTGAAAATTGTCTTGCAGAGGTGATTTTCCTTTTACAGCAGGTTGCCAAGAATGCCAGCTCCGGCGAGCAGCGGGTGCTCCAGAAAGAGATCCGGGCACTGATGCAACGGCAACAAGTGGAACTCTCCGGCGGTGAGATTGGTAGCGTAAGAATGTGTGACCCTTTTCCTATTGCCATGCCCCCAAAAAGTGAAATGATGATTTGGTGCCGGGCAGCTATTGGTCTGAGAGGTAGAGATTACCAGGCAATGGTAGAACCAGTTTACTCAGACAGTAGGCCCACCATTTTGACAGCACGGGGGGTGGTCAATGTACGCCATGGGAGGGTGCCCGTTCGCATAATAAATATCGGGGAGAGGGAAGTGTACCTGCCCCGGTATGCCACGCTAGCCAAATTATATACCACTAATCAAAATTCTATACAATCTGTGGAACCCTTGCCTCCATCTCACCCGGAGGAAGGTAACGGCTCTAAGAAAGACATGGAGGACTGGTGTCAGCAACTACATCTGGGTACTGACTCCACTCCCTCACACCAGAAACAAGGAGTCTATCGGGTGGTTCAAGAGTATGAGAGAGTGTTTAGTAAACACCCGTTAGACTTCGGGCGAGTCAAGGGGGTAGAACACCGCATCCCCACGGGAGATCATCCTCCCATAAAAGAGAGGTATCGACCCGTACCCCCTGCACATTACCAACACGCCAAGGGGATGCTTAGAGACATGAAGGAGGCTGGGGTAATCCGGGATAGCTGTAGCCCCTGGGCAGCCCCACTAGTTTTAGTCAAAAAGAAAGACAACACCATGAGGATGTGTGTAGATTACCGGAAAATCAACCGTATCACACACAAGGATGCGTACCCCTTACCAAGGATAGAGGAGTCATTGGCTGCTTTAAGATCTGCTAACTTCTTCTCTACCTTGGATCTCACTAGCGGGTACTGGCAGGTTCCTGTAGCAGAGGCGGACCGGGAGAAGACCGCATTCACCACCCCGATGGGACTTAGCGAGTTCACCTGCATGCCGTTCGGACTCTGCAACGCCCCAGGAACCTTCCAACGATTAATGGAGTGCTGTCTGGGCCACAGAAACTTCGAGACGGTCCTGTTGTACCTGGACGATGTCATCGTATACTCCAAAACTTATGAGGACCACCTGAAACACCTGGCGGAGGTGTTCGAAGCTCTGGCGAGTTACGGCCTAAAGGTGAAACCCTCCAAGTGTCACCTCCTGAAACCAAAGGTGCAATACCTGGGACACGTGGTGAGCGCTGACGGAGTGGCTCCCGACCCCGATAAGATCACTGCAATTAAGGGATGGCCAAGCCCCTCCAGCGTAAAAGAAGTGCGGCAGTTCCTAGGGTTGGTAGGCTACTACCGAAGGTTTATTCCCGGTTTCACCAAAAAGGCAGCACCTATGCAGGACCTCCTGATAGGCCAGTCCCGGAAGGCCAAGAACCAGAAGCCGCCCTTCAAATGGGAAAAGCTAGAAGAAGAGTCCTTCCGCCAGCTGAAGATGGCCCTCACGGGGGATGAAATCTTGGCGTACCCGGACTATAGCCAGCCCTTCATCCTCTACACCGACGCCAGTAACATCGGGCTAGGAGCCGTACTGTCCCAGATTCAGCAGGGGAGAGAACGAGTAATCTCCTATGCCAGCCGAAAACTGCGACCCACCGAAAGGAACCCCGAAAATTACAGCTCATTTAAGCTAGAGTTCCTGGCCGTGGTATGGGCAGTCACCGAGCGCTTTAGGCATTACCTCGCTTCTTCCCGGTTCACCGTATACACGGATAACAACCCGCTGACACACCTGGACACGGCAAGACTCGGTGCCCTGGAGCAGAGGTGGATGGCCCGTCTGTCCAACTACGAGTTCACAATTAAATACCGGGCAGGGCGCTCCAATACCAACGCGGACGCCCTGTCCAGGATGCCCAACCTGCCGGACGGAGGAGAAGATCCGGAGGGACTGGAAGAAGTTGAACTCCCTGCGTTCCACCGTCATGGGACTATCCAGTATTCCCACCGGGTAAGGAGTAAGCAGGCTGCTACGTTGAACCCCTTACCTCACTACAACTGGGCGGAAACGCAAGACAGCGACCCTGCCGTCCGACTGGTGAAGGAGATGCTGACTCGCCCGGAGGCTAGCCTGGAATCAGACGCTCCAGAGGAAGCCAAACAACTATGGGCAGAGAAGAGTCGACTGTTCCTTTACAAGGGGAAGTTGTGCCGCAGAATGGTTAACTCCAGGACGCATGAACTACTCTGGCAAGTAGTGGTGCCACGAAGAGACGCAGCCATGGTGATGGAGGCATACCACGACGGAGCTGGACACTTCGGGTGGAAAAAGCTGGAGTTCCTGCTGCGCGAGCGGTTCCACTGGGTAGGCATGAGGGGAACCATCGAGAAGTGGTGCAGAGACTGTGGCCCGTGCAATCTGAGAAGGAAGGACCGGGCCAGCCAGAAGACTCCCCTGCAGTCCATCGTCACCCGGCAACCGTTGGAACTGGTAGCCTTGGATCATGTAAAACTGACCCCCAGCAGAAGTGGCTACGTCTACGCGTTAACCATCGTGGATCATTACTCCCGGTTTCTGGTTGTCGTCCCCGTCAAGGACTTAACGGCTCGAACAGCAGCTAGAGCCTTCCAGCAGCACTTTTGCCGTCCACACGGGTACCCGGACCAAGTGCTGACGGACCAGGGACCTGCCTTTGAAGCGGAGGTCTTCCAGGAATTCTGCAATCTGTATGGCTGCCGGAAGATAAGGACGACACCCTACCATCCGCAAACTAATGGACTTTGTGAGAAAATGAACCAGGTGGTAATGGATCTTCTAAAAACGTTGCCCCTGGAAGAACGCAGTCTGTGGCCTGAGAAGTTGCCCGATCTGGTGGACCTATACAACCACATCCCGGTAGGTTCCACCAACTGTACCCCGGCTTACCTAATGAGGGCAAGACCTGGTAAGTTACCTGTTGACCTGGAAATGGGAGTCCTGACGCCCGAGGACACTTCACCAGAAACGGACTGGGACACAGAGAGGCAGCAGCAGTACCGGAAAGTACAGGAGAGCGTGGAGCGAAGTCTCTGTCAGGCTAGGGAAAGACAAGAGAAGACTTACAACCAGTATGCTCCCGCTGTTCCCCTGGTACCCGGAGAGCAGGTCTTGAAGAGGAAGAGACGGCTCCACAAGTTGGACGACCAGTGGGAGAAGGACCCGTACACCGTACTGCCCTCAAGCCACGAGAACCCGAAGGTCTGTACCATCAGTAAAGACGGAGGGGAAACCACAGCCATTGTATCCCGGGACCACCTGAAGAAGTGCCCCGAACAACTGAGGAACCCTGAGGAGGAACAGGAAGACCATCGACCCGTGGAAGAAAGGGAAGATATGGTTAGTACCGTGCTCGGGGACTTCCCTCGGTCTTGGACTCAAGTCAATGGTGCAGTTGTGGTACCCGTACTCACCTTCCTCCAACCATCATCCCAAGAACCTACGGAGCAACGGGTAGAGCTGGAAGAGCAGCCGGTCCAGGAGGCAGAAGACTCCACCCAAGCGGAACAGGAGAATCCACCCTCTGCTTATAGTGAGCCTGCCGTACCCCTAGTGAGACAAAGAGCCGGTAGACAGCTGCCCAGTTTACCCTTGACAGCTCCTACACCCTGTAGTTCAGGGCCAGACAGTCAGCTCCGTAGGTCCACTAGGGCCACTAGAGGCCAGTTACCCGCACGTTGGAGGATCTAAATGTTTAAGTTGTTTTACAATGTTTACCTGTTTATTGTTGCTTGTGTGTAATTTTGTGTTTCTAGTTGTTTTTAGGAGTCTTCGGTGGATTTACCGGGAATCCTTTGTATATAGTTGGAGCGTAACCCAGGATGGACTAGAGACTGTTAAGGACTCGGGGTAGGACAGACCCCTACCTGGTTACGTCTCCCTGTGTTGGTGAAATGGACACCTTTGCTTTTCTTCAAAGACTGCACCCGGTTGCAGACATCCGTGACCATCTTATTGTGTTTCCTTATTGTATTTTATTGTTCTTTGATATACCTTGTTATATTTTTCTAAAAAGTGTTTAGTCCCGGAGTACTAAATTTCACTAGGGGGGAGTGTGACACCCCAGGGGTCTGGTTGTCACAGTGATAGAGATATTACGTCTGAGAGCCGGTGGGAGGTCCTTTGGTCAGGGATCCTGTGCATGCCACACCTCCTGCCCAGCCTTGGGAGGGGAAGAACTTCCCCTGTATAAACCCGGGGCTGAGGCAGGGTTAGTGAGTCCAGGAAGAGTAGAGACAAGAGCAGCATAGGAAGCAGCGGAGTCACAAGGAGTCAGGGGCTGGCAGCTAAAGAGCTCGCCCTGACTAAGAAGATTCTTTACCGGACCCGGAGTCCGAGGCTGTGGGGACTAACTTCTACCCAGCAGCAGAATCCGTCAGGCAGGGGATTTCAGGTCCCCTGGCCCAGAAGCCCGAAGGCACGGTCACACGCGTGGGACCAGCACCGCCATCGTGGAGCGGAAGCCATTAGAAGGCCCCGAGTCACCTGCCATACGGGTGAGCACCACACGGTACACTCAGGGACGTGGGCTACTTACATCAGCTTCTAGCAAGGTAGCCAGAAGAGTACAGTCAGCTTGGGAGGCCTACAACTACGCCTGGCCAGGGGAGATCCCATCTGCTCAAGGACTGACCAGGCCCCGTTCGCTAGCAAGTACTCCGGGAGGGTCTATCGTTGTTACCAGTAAAGACCCTGAACGCTACCATACCGTCTCTGAGTGGTTCCTGCTACCCCCATCATCCACGTCGGCTGCCCTGAGGCCATACCCCTCCCGTTGGGGGTTATACTATCACGCTGCACCATCCTTCCACCGGCCTCAGCGGTCTGCCCTGCAGCAGCAGCCCCCTGGCTGCATTCAACGGGTGGCGTAGTCATCAACCATTTTCTACCGCTAACAGACTGCCGTCCAGTTTGACTCCCTGGGCCCGGACCGGGTCACCGCCACGAGACTACAACCCTAAACAGATCCGGCTCCGGGTAAGCTCCCGCGTGCGCAACGCAGCGCGACACAGGCCCAGGGGCGCGTCTTATACATGGCCCCACATAGTGCTCCGTACTGTATACATGGCCCCACTTAGTGCTCTGTACTGTATACATGGCCCTGCATAGTGCTCCGTAGTGTATACATGGCCCTGCATAGTGCTCCGTACTGTATACATGGCCCCGCATAGTGCTCCGCACTGTATACATGGCCCCACATAGTGCTCCGCACTGTATACATGGCCCCACATAGTGCTCCGTACTGTATACATGGCCCGCATAGTGCTCCGTTCTGTATACATAGCCCCGCATAGTGCTCCGTACTGTATACATGGCCTCGCACAGTGCTCCATATTGTATACATGGCCCCGCATAGTGCTCCGTACTACTATACACATGGCCCCGCATAGTGCTCCGTACTGTATACATGGCTCCCGCATAGTGCTTTGTACTGTATATATGGCCCCGCATAGTGCTCCGTACTGTATACATGGCCACGCATAGTGCTCCGTACTGTATACATGGCCACGCATAGTGCTCCGTACTGTATACATGGCCCCACATAGTGCTCTGTACTGTATACATGGCCCCACATAGTGCTCCGTACTGTATACATGGCCCCACATAGTGCTCCGTACTGTATTCATGGCCCTGCATAGTGCTCCATACTGTATGCATGGCCCCGCATAGTGCTGCACACAGTATACATGGCTCCGCATAGTGCTCCGTACCGTATACATGACCATAAATGTTCCCGCATAGTGCTCTGTACTGTATACATGGCCCTGCATAGTACTTCGTACTGTATACTTGTCACCCGCATAGTGCTTCGTACTCTATTCATGGCTCCGCATAGTGCTCCGTACTACTATATACATGGTCCCGCATAGTTCTCCGTATGTATACATGGCCCCGCATAGGACTCCGTACTGTATACATGACCCCCGCATAGAGTTCCGTACTGTATACATGGCTTAGCCTAGTGCTCCGTACTGTATACATGTCCCCGCATAGTGCTCCGTACTGTATACATGGCCCCGCACAGTGCTTCGTACTGTTTACATGGCCCCGCATAGTGCTCCATCCTACTATATATATGGCCCCGCATAGTGCTCCGTACAATATACACGGCCCTGCATAGTGCTCCCTACTGTATACATGGCCCCGCATAGTGCTGCACACAGTATACATCACCCAAAGTGATCCATACTGTATAAACGGCACCTGCATAGTGCTCCGTACTGTATATATGGCCCCACATAGTGCTCTGTAATACTATATATATGGCCCCGCATAGTGCTCTGTACTGTATACATGGCCACCACATAGTGCTCCGTACTGTATACACGGCCCCGCATAGTGCTCCGTACCGTATACATGTCCCCCTAATAGTGCTCCGTACCGTATACACGGCCACCGCATAGTGCTCCGTATAATATACACGGCCCCGCATAGTGCTCCGTACTGTATACACGGCCCCGCATAGTGCTCCGTACTGTATACACGGCCCTGCATAGTGCTCTGTACTGTATACATGGCCACCACATAGTGCTCCGTACTGTATACACGGCCCCGCATAGTGCTCCGTACTGTATACATGGTCCCGCATAGTGCTCTGTACTGTATACATGGCCACCACATAGTGCTCCGTACTGTATACACGGCCCCGCATAGTGCTCCGTACCGTATACATGTCACCCGCATAGTGTTTCGTACTCTATACATGGCCCCGCATAGTGCTCCGTGCTATTATATACATGGTCCCGCATAGTGCTCCGTATGTATACATGGCCCCGCATAGAACTCCGTGCAGTATACATGTCCCCTGCATAGTGCTTCATACTGTATACATGGCCCCGCATACTACTCCATCCTACTATATACATGGCCCCGCATAGTGCTCCGTACTGTATACACGGCCCCGCATAGTGCTCCGTATTACTGTATACATGGCCCCGCATAGTGCTACCTACTGTATACATGGTCTCGCATAGTGCTCCATCCTACTATATACATGGCCCCACATAGTGCTCAGTACTGTATACATGGCCCCGCATAGTGCTCCATACTGTATACATGGCCCCGCATAGTGCTCCGTACTGTATACACGTCCCCGCATAGTGCTCCGTATTACTGTATACATGGCCCCGCATAGTGCTACCTACTGTATACATGGTCCCGCATAGTGCTCCATCCTACTATATACATGGCCCCGCATAGTGCTCCGTACTGTATACACGGCCCCGCATAGTGCTCCGTATTACTGTATACATGGCCCCGCATAGTGCTACCTACTGTATACATGGTCCCGCATAGTGCTCCATCCTACTATATACATGGCCCCGCATAGTGCTCCGTACTGTATACACGGCCCCGCATAGTGCTCCGTATTACTGTATACATGGCCCCGCATAGTGCTACCTACTGTATACATGGTCCCGTATAGTGCTCCATCCTACTATATACATGGCCCCGCATAGTGCTCCGTACTGTATACATGGCCCTGCATAGTTCTCCGTACTGTATATATGGCCCCACATAGTGCTCTGTAATACTATATATATGGCCAAGTATAGTACTCCGTACTGTATATATGGCCCCACATAGTGCTCTGTAATACTATATATATGGCCACCGCATAATGCTCCGTACTGTATACACGGCCCAGCATAGTGCTCCATACTGTATACACGGCCCCGCATAGTGCTCCGTACTGTATACATGGTCCCGCATAGTGCTCCGTACCGTATACATGTCCCCCTAATAGTGCTCCGTACCGTATACACGGCCACCGCATAGTGCTCCGTATAGTATACACGGCCCCGCATAGTGCTCCGTACTGTATACACGGCCCCGCATAGTGCTCCGTACTGTATACACGGCCCTGCATAGTGCTCTGTACTGTATACATGGCCACCACATAGTGCTCCGTACTGTATACACGGCCCCGCATAGTGCTCCGTACCGTATACATGTCACCCGCATAGTGCTCCGTACTGTATACATGGCCCCGCATAGTGCTCCGTGCTATTATATACATGGTCCCGCATAGTGCTCCGTATGTATACATGGCCCCGCATAGAACTCCGTACAGTATACATGTCCCCCGCATAGTGCTTCATACTGTATACATGGCCCCGCATAGTGCTCCGTACTGTATACATGTCCCCCGCATAGTGCTCCGTACTGTATACACGGCCCTGCATAGTGCTCCATACTACTGTATACATGGCCCCGCATAGTGCTGCACACAGTATACATCACCCAAAGTGATCCATACTGTATACATGACCCCGCATACTACTCCGGACTGTATATATGGCCCCACATAGTGCTCTGTAATACTATATATATGGCCACCGCATAGTGCTCCGTACTGTATACACGGCCCAGCATAGTGCTCTATACTGTATACACGGCCCCGCATAGTGCTCCGTACTGTATACATGGCCCCGCATAGTGCTCCGTACCGTATACATGTCCCCCTAATAGTGCTCCGTATGTATACACGGCCCTGCATAGTGCTCTGTACTGTATACATGGCCACCGCATAGTGCTCCGTATAGTATACACGGCCCCGCATAGTGCTCCGTACTGTATACACGGCCCTGCATAGTGCTCTGTACTGTATACATGGCCACCACATAGTGCTCCGTACTGTATACATGGCCCCGCATAGTGCTCCGTACTGTATACACGGCCCCGCATAGTGCTCCGTACCGTATACATGTCCCCCTCATAGTGCTCTGTACCGTATACACGGCCCCGCATAGTGCTCCGTACTGTATACATAGCCCCAGATTAAAAAAATAAATACCTCTGCCATTCCAACGCTGATCCCTACCTGTGGGCCCACGGACCATCATCTCACCCTTGTCAGCGCACGCGCCTTCCCCCTTTCTCTAGCGCCGCGGCCACTCTCCTCTGCCACTACCCTCCCATCAGGCCCAGACCATGGAGGCACAGGTAGGGCAGTAGTACTATATGGGGACACTGAGAGGGCACTAGCACTATATTGGGGCTCAGAGAGGGCACTAGTACTATATGGGGGAACAGAGGGGGCACTATTACTATATGGGGGAACAGAGAGGCACTAGTATTATATGGAGGCACAGAGAGGGCACTAGTACTATATTGGGGAACAGAGAGGGCACTAGTACTATAATGGGGAACAGAGAGGGCACTAGTACTATATTGGGGCTCAGAGAGGGCACTAGCACTATATTGGGCCTCAGAGAGGGCACTAGTACTATATGGGGGCACAGAGGGGGCACTAGTACTATATTGGGGAACAGAGAGGGCACTAGTACTATATTGGGGCTCAGAGAGGGCACTAGCACTATATTGGGGCTCAGAGAGGGCACTAGTACTATATGGGGGCACAGAGGGGGCACTAGTACTATATGGGGGAACAGAGAGGCACTAGTATTATATGGAGGCACAGAGAGGGCACTAGTACTATATTGGGGAACAGAGAGGGCACTAGTACTATATTGGGGCTCAGAGAGGGCACTAGCACTATATTGGGGCTCAGAGAGGGCACTAGTACTATATGGGGGAACAGAGGGGGCACTAGTACTATATGGGGGCACAGAGGAGGCACTAGTACTATATGGGGGAACAGAGAGGCACTAGTATTATATGGGGGCACAGAGGGGGCACTATTACTATATGGGGGTTTTCCAGACATGTAGGATCCCAAAGTTATTAAGAAGTAAACGAGTGAGTATGACACACGGTATTATCAGAACTACTTCTCACTAAATGTCCTTTTAGCACTCTAGCACTTTAGACTGGTACTTTCCACATTACTGATTCACAGTGAATATGTCTTGTTAGCACTGTAGCACCTTAGATTAGATTATTTCAGTCTATTGTTTCACAGTGACCATTTTCTGAATACTTGCAGTTTAGCATTCTGCACTTCTCTTCTTTGCACTTTATACGTCCCTCAATGAATGCCATTATTTTGGCTTTTTAGCACTTTATATTAGTTATATTGTCTACACAACATCAGCACATTTGCACTTTAAATTTACACAACTTAATATGTATTATTGGTGGAATTTCTACATAATGTGTACCATAATGATTATTAAACTCACTGTTATGTATTATTTTGCACTTCTGGGTACCGATGTGTCCTTTAATATTCTATGGGCTCCTGTAGAATTTTAGAATAGTCCTATGGATTTTTTCTTCTGTGTCTGTCCTATTTAATAAAGAACCCCTTTTTTCACTTTCATTGTGTAGGGTGGCTTTATACACTCTTGTGTCACCATATTTTAAAAAACTTTTTTATTCTCACTTTTTATTTGAATGGATTCACTTGAGGGGTATTTTTATGACACTGTAGGATTCACTTGAGATGTATGATTTCGGTGCATCATTTCCCTGTTTTTGAATATTTTCACTCATTGCACTTGATTTGGTGGCTGAATACTAATATGTGAAGAACATTAATAATGTTATGTGTTTTTATGTGTCCATATACATATGTGTGTGTGCACTTGTGTGTGCACATGCACATGTATGAATAAACATTTTTTTGCTTGTGTACACACATGCAGGCAATGTGTTTGAGAGGTATGATTTTGTGTGGTTAGGGACAGATGAATGGATGTATGAATGAGTTATATGAGATGATATTTACTCCCAATTGACAACTTCAGCATATGCATGTGTAAACTTGGAAAAAAAACAAAAAAACATTTATTTTCTTTTAGGGATTCAGTAAGTATCTATGTCCATAGGTTTACATACCGTATATGCAGGTTTAGCTCTTACGAATCTATGCAGTAGTGTTTCCGTTTTGTGTGCCCAGACTCTGGGTTTGATTGTCTGGACATCTATATATATCTTTTGGATGGGGTCTTTCCATATTAATATCTCCCTTTGGTTGGTTCCCTATGACCCCTACTACACTCTAACACATATTTTGTGTGTGGCGTCTGAATTTGCCTGTGTGTTGCTGTTTCCCAGATGGAGCACATATATACTCTGTGCATGACTTCGGAATGTATGACTATACGGCCTACTATACGCAGCCCACTGAAAACCCCCCACTTACTATAAATAAAAACCACCACACTGTGACATTGGATATAATGGCCACAGCAACCTCATTTATTATATAACAGCATGTAAACATAAATAATATTAATTAACATTAAATTAACTCTGAAAAAGGAGGAGGGGAATTGAAGGCTCCACCATTTTTGGAGAAAAACTGCAACAAACAGCTCCACCATGCCACCCCCAGCCGCACCACAACCGGCCCAGGGGGACCCAGCTGACTGTTGCCCATACATTTTGAAAAACTGCAACAAACAGCTCCACCATGCCACCCCTAGCCACACCGCAACCGGCCCACGGGGACCCAGCTGACTGTTGCCCATCCAGAAATGTCCCGCTGAGACCTCGCTCAGTAGGGACCCATTTTAAATTTTAACACCCGCTTAACACCGATGGGAGTCACCCATCTCTGCAGTGGGTTCCCCTGTCCTCCTTCGATGTAAGCAACCGCCTTCAAAACCCCCCTCCTTTTCCGCCATAGCGAGCAGGCATGACACCTTATGCCTGAAAGTCCCGCCATACCAAAAGTGACTTTTCAACTCCCTCCATCAATGCTAATGCCCACATATCTATGCCAATATCATTCAAATGGACCCCATCAGACCGCAGAAATTCCCTAGACGGAACTTCCAGATCCCGATGACGAACCACAACCCCCCCCATGCAGAGCAATGAATCGGGATACCTCCCTATTCACCTAGCTCCGAGCTTTATTTATCCTTTCGACTGACCTGGCGTGTCGCCATGCCAGGCGTGCGACGATGTCCGACCACAGTAGCACTAATCCTGGTTAGGTTTCCAAAAGCCTCAGGCAGTCAAACGACGTCACGGATCAAGTCTCTAGACGTCCTGGAGCCCAAGTCATTCCCACCCGCATGCAAAACGAGTATATCCGGGGGCCTAAATTAGCATAAAAATGAAATTCGGGCATTACCCGGATCCACAGCAAATCCCTGATACCGAAACACCGAACCATCGCAACCTCCTTCGTTGTGCTCAACTGGCGCCCCGCCGGTCTTGCGTTGGCCCGAATGGAACCCCAATATACATACGAGTGACCTAACACCCAGATCAACCGAGGGGGTCCTGAAACATAAGACAAAGGGGGATGGGAATGTAAAACAGAAAAGAAAATCGTTACCAAACAATAATGCTATCAAAAAATTGGGGGAAAATCTTATAACATATACCTCGCCGACTCTCAGCGACCAATCTTTTTCACAGCTTTAACCCCCAAACCCCAGCGAGCAGCCTCAGTAGCAGCCCCAATCCGAAACGGATGAGAACCAAACTCCAAACCATTCAGACCACAACTAGCTAAACCCCGCCTGAAGATGGTAATAAACTGATACACCGATAATGCAGATCCATCTTGATGTAACAAAAAGGCACCCGATGATGGATCTCTCCCCTCCAGAAATGCAGAAACCCATCTCACAGGGCATTCAAACAAACCGTCCACAGCCCACAATTCCACCAAACAACCCTTACCGGCTGTATCGGTTTTTGACCGCCTCAAATAACACCGTACTGCCTCCTCTGAGCACACTACATCCTGTGATAACAGCCCGTCATGACACTTTACATTTCTGCTCACCAATTCGCTTATCCTAAATGCCCCAAAAAACGCCAGAACAAAGGCCGCCCCAAATAGCCGACATTCATATTCAGAACTACACACACAGCTAAGGCAACGCAAAAGCTGACCCAGTATTTCAAACTATACCGGGCGCCGCCAATCTCGTACCGGATAGCTCCTCCGAAATGCCTTCATCGCCTGGCGAACCAAGAAATCCTTGGTAAAGTCCCTCCAACCACTTAACTTAAAGAAGAATGCCAAACCTGCTAACCTACCAGCTACAGCTGAGCCTGATAAACCCTCCTGAAATGCCCTGCCGATCATATACAACAATAAATAGGGACGGTCCGCTTCCATCACCTGCTCAACTGCCGACTCCTCCAGCTCCTGCCAAAGACACCACGCAGAAACATATCGAGACCAAGTACCGGGGTTAACAGAACACTTCACCAAATTCAACGCTGCATGGACACTAGATCCCACAACCACCGGGGCCAATCGGTTTCCAACTGCTCCGCGTCCGGCGCTAGTTCCCGAAAACGATCCCACTGGAAGCAAGACAATGCATCAGCTATTGAATTCTGAACACCCGGTACATGAACAGCACAAAACCAGACATTAAAATCCAAACACCTGAGCACTAGATGGCGCAAAAGAGACAGAACTGGCAATGAAACAGCTAACAAGTTGTTAATACAATGCACTACACTTTAGTTGTCACAGAAGAAACGCACTTTCTTGTTCCTCAGCTCAGAGCCCCAAACCTCCAAAGCCACCACAATAGGAAACATTTCCAGCAATGCCATGTTTCTTGTCAAACCTGCATCCTTCCATGATTCCGGCCACTCTCCCACACACCATTTTCCACCGAAATAGGCCCCAAAACCATAAGAACCTGACGCGTCTGTAAACAAAACTAGATCCACATTAGAAACGACTTGATCCATCTAAACCGACCTGCCATTATAAGATTGAAGAAAATCCGCCCAAATGGACAAATCCGCCTTGTGTTCCGAATTCAATCTTACAAAATGCAACGGATGTTTAATGCCTGCTGTCGCCTGAGCCAACCTACGTGAAAAAACTCTTCCCATAGATAAAATCCTGCACGCAAAATTTAACTTACCCAAAAGAGATTGCAGTTGGCGCAGGCGTAATTTCTTTGCCCGCAAAGCCTCTTGGACACAAGACTTCAGATCTAACAATTTGTCCTCTGGCAAGCGGCATTCCATCCTGACGGAATCCAATTCAATGCCCAAAAACTTTAAAACCGTGGAGGGGCCCTCCGTTTTCTCCGGGGCCAACGGAATGCAAAGCGAGATGCTACCTGTTCAACCGTCGTAAGCAGCAAAGAACAAACAGAGGACCCAGCTGGCCCAATACACAAAAAGTCATCTAAATAGTGCAATACGGAGTCCAAGCCGGATTCCTCCCTAACTACCCATTCAATAAAACAACTAAACTTTTCAAAGTAGGAACACGAGATTGAACATCCCATTGGTAGACAACAATCCACGTAATAATGACCGTCCCAAAAACAACCAAGTAAATGAAAACTGTCTGGGTGCACAGGAAGCAGACGAAAAGCGGACTTAATGTCCATTTTTGCCATGAGAGATCCTTTTCCGAGCCTGCGCACCCAGTCCACGGCCTTGTCAAAAGAAACATACGATACTGATGCCAAATCTGGATCAATACCATCATTAACTGAACTACCATGAGGATACGACAAGTGATGGATTAACCAAAACTTGTTAGGCTCCTTTTTGGGCACAACGCCCAGAGGAGAAACACATAAACACGGCAACGGAGGTTCCAAAAAAGGACCAGCCATGCGACCGAACTTAATTTCCTTATCCAATTTTTCCTTAACAACTGCCGCATGCATCCGAGCCTAAATCAAATTCTTAGGCCGCACCGTACGTGGCACAACTGCCGACGGAATCCTGAAGCCAAAATTGAAACCATCCCTCAACAACACAGCTGCTTCCTTATCCGGATACCTACTTCGAAACGGAAGCATCCGATCTATTCTCACTGGTGTCCTCCCTTTTTGAAAAAGAGTCGCTTGATTTTTTCTTTCCTTTCTTAAAGCACTTGGAATGGCTGTGAGACCCTCCGCAGCCTGAACATTCATGCTTAAACTTACAGTTTGTGCCAAAACGGCATTCCCGCTCGTTAAACTGCCAGCACAGCCCCTTCCTGGAGCCTGACGAGGATGCCGCCGAATTGGCAGAACCCCAGCTACTCCCAGGAAAGGACTGCGAGGCCGACTTTGGTGCTGTCATCAATCGCAACCACAAACTAATCTCCTTGTGGTCCCACCGTAAACTCGGACGGACTGCCTTTCTTTGCCTAAACTGTTCATCATACCTCAGCCAGGCCGTCCCGCCATAAACACGGTATGCTTCACTAATTGAATCTAAATAACAAAATAATGCAGAACAGTTCTCCAGAGCTTTCTCCCCAATGACACCCGCTAGTGTGGTAAACGCCTGCAGCCAATTTTGAAAAGTGCGAGGAATCATACGATAACGCCTGCGCTCCTCATCCTTCTTACTCTCATGTGGATTTACCCTATCCAAATTAAACTTCTCCAACGGTAGCAATGAAAAAATTTCCACGTACTCATCCTTCCATATTTTTTCTCGCACCTCCTGCTTTAAATGAGCTCCCAAGGGGCCATCAAAACACATATAAACCTCGCCCCTCGCTCTGTCGTCCAACCGCACTGTATTCTCTGGAGTCGCTGCAGCCGCTGGTGCTGCAACCATCTCATTGGCTGCAACTGGTGCGGAAATCCCCCACTCACAACTGCCGGGGTCTCCACAACAGCCCCTGCACCTCCAGCACCACCCTGCCAAACTCCGCTAGGACCTGCCGCAGGTGACAAAAAACCCCGCACCATGCTAAGAAATTCCGACACAACATCGCTCACCTGTTCACTACCCATCGCCCTGTCAGCCGCCAAGCCCCTCTGAAAATACCGCTCCCTCTGATCTACATCATCCGCATTCCCCCGAGGCGCATTTAAACCATGTGACTTACCAGGCTGACTACGAGGAAGCCTCGGGACAGCCGTTTCGTGTCCTCCGCGGCGATCGTCCCTACTCTCTTCACTGCCAGATGAAATCTGGCCCTCTTCTTCAGAGGCAGAGTCAGGCTCGGGGACATCGCCAGGTAAACCCGACGAAGTCAACCCACCGCTAGACCTGGACCTCCTATCCACAATAGCGCGCTGTCTGGGAGGAGGAGAGATTTCAGCTGCATGCCTGGAGCCCGCATCCCTAGCAGCAATCTGCCCTCTCCCATGGACATTGCACCGGTCCTCGGTGCTACCGACATCCCGGGTGGGTCGTCTCCTGGCCCCCCCGCACTGGTCTTCCCGATCTCCGCCGCTGGGGTCCTGCTGATCCTGACGCCTGGGCCCGGTGCGGTTGCACCTGCCGTTCTTCTGGGTCAGCTCCAACTGACCGGTACTCCTTTGCTTTCCCCGCTGCATGGGCCCGGCGCGGCTGTGCCTGCCGCTCACCTGAAATTGCTGCGGCTGACCTATTCACCCTCCTGCCTACTTCTGCTCCCTGGGTTCAGCATCCTTCAGGCTCAGCTCTCCTTCCCCTGGCTGCTCGCTGGGCCCGAAGTGGATGCCCCGGCCGTTCATATAATGTATCTCTCCCTCCTGCAGCAGCAGAGGCCCTGCTCTCCTGAGCAGCCCGCACTTCCTGGATAGTGGTGCCACATGACGGGGATGACCTCACAGGGGGGGCGGAGCCAACGACGTCACTCACCCCGGCCTCTGGACGATGCTGACGCTGAGAGATTCTTCCAGAGCGGCGTGCGGCAGATGGGGGCTGGGGTTGTGCCTGTGATCCGGAGGGGTCCCTGGAGGGGCTTTGCAACCGGCGCCTGGTCCGGGGAGTTCCTTCCAGGCTGAGTCTCTCCGGTGGCCTGGACCTCCTTGCACCTCTCTGAGGTGCTGCGGGTGCAGCCACCTCTCCGGCCGTCCCTTCAGTGTTCCATCGTTGCAGCTGATCCTGCAGCCACAGCTGTCCCCTGCTCTCAGCCAAGGAACGGATCTCCTGGAAAAGAGGCTCCATTCCTCAGGACCCGACGTAGATTCAGGTACATTAACTTTTCCCGAATGGACTACCCCCACCACCCCTCACCTTATATACCCCACATAGAGATACTTCCCACTAGCCAATCAGATAACCCCGTACTATCCCCCTTCCCCTATACTCCTCCCCTACAAATTCGCGACCGAAACTCTATTCCTTACATTAACCCCTTACCACCCCAAATTACGGCCTAGCAGACCTCCTGAGTCATGCGGCCTTCCCCTTAAGGCTCCTATGGGGGGATGCAGTCCGGGCTTCATATTGGTCTTTAGTGGCTCCATGTGTAATTTATATTTATATTTGTAACCTGTCCAACTTTCCAGGACAAGCATGCTAATTTGCATTCATCCACCATCTCTGTAGTATCACTTTTTTAATGTTGTCTAATTGATTGTTGAATAAAGATTGACTGATTTTTGTACATGGGAATTCTCTTTTTTGGCTTTTTGTATGAGAAGATAGTATATAAGAGTGGACACTGTCCTAATAAATTTGAGAAGGTTTGGAAGCTTTGGTGTGACCCATACCCTACTGATCCTACCTCTCAATTCAGTCTGGGAGATAATAGTTTTCCTTGTATTTCCCCTATAAACACCTGTGTAATGTGTATTGCTGTATTCTTTAAACTTGACTGACATGATGTGTATGGAGATGTATATAAAGAGCTAATAACAGAAATGATGTTGTTGAATAATTATATATTTTCATTCTGGAACCATTGTTATTCTTTTTTTCCTGTTATGCAATCTCTCAATTACTTGAATTAAAAAAAAGATAATCTTGGAGAGGTGACGTCTAAGAAGGAAAAGAGATTTAGACATGGTCTATTCCAACTTGGATGGAAGACACCCCTTGCCAGAAAAAGAGCGAAAACTAACACAGGACACAAGCAGAGGTGCACATGAATGAAAGTGATCAGAGAGACATCTGCGTTATCATTTTAAGACTACGCTAAACTCCTTTGTTTCATCAAATATTGGTGAACATCTCCTTTAATATTGGAAGTGGCTGGTGTGAATTGTCAACTCTGATCATGGACCTAAAGGAAGTTGTTCTTCATTTGTATCTGGATCCTCAGTGAAATGTAAGACATGTTTAAATAATTCTGAAGCCCCCACTACTTTCTTACCAGAATGGTTTTATACCAGGGAGTGGAACTGATTCATTTGAGGAAAGTGTTTAACAATATTAGGAGACGGAGACCACCGCTACATCCTGGCATCAAAGGCCACAAAGATTTGTAACAGGGTGGTGTAGGCGTTCTTGTGGAGGGTACTCAAGATGTTTGGTTTCAGGGAGAATTTTATCAGGTGGATCAAACTATTATACCATTCACCCCAAGCCAGAGGTACAAAACGGTGATGCCCCCTCTCTTATCTTCTCACTGTATTTTCCTTGAGGAAATCAGTGGTTTTGGCAGCAGTGGAGAGGGGGAAAGATATTGATCTATGCAGATGATATTCTGTCTTTTGGTGCCCACTTTGGCTTGGATAGCAACTGTAGTATATGGGTTTTATTACCATTTGATGAAAAAATCAGAAAAGCGTGAAGATATTTACAGACTTTAGTAAAAAGATGGCTTTGAATATTTAGGGATAAATATCACATGGGAGCTTGTGAGTTTTGTATCGCTTAACATTATATTGTTCATTAGGAAATTAAAATAGATGTTGATGTGGATGCTGCTGCCGATATCTAATGTGGATAGAATAACCCTGATTAAGATGATGGTCTCTCGCCTCTAGTTCGTTATGTCCTCAGCGTCTGCCCGGTATGGGTAAATGAGAAAATATTTAAATAAACAGAAACTCTTCTGAACGACCTGATTTGTTGGCGAGAGAGGGTGAGAATAAAAGTAACTATCTTCTGAAGTCTCAGACAGAAGGAGGCTTGGCCGTCCCTTATTTCCACAGATATTTCTGGGAAGCCCAATTACTTAAATTTCAGGAATTCTGATTTTGAAAGATTTTTAATAAATAAGAAAAAAGGGGATTTTGTAACATTTATGAATTTTTGAAATCAGGGATTTTTTTTCAGGGGAATCTAGGAGATGACAAATGTTTTATTCTTGCAATTATACTTGATTATTTAAAGAAGATATTAAATATTAACACGTCAATTGGATACGCCTCATCATAGGATAATATAAGTATATATAAAATTGTTAAGATACAGGGTTTTGGAAGAGAAAAGGTTGCATTTGGTTAAACATTTAATCCATGAAGATGAGTTGTTGCCATTTAATGTGATGAAGACACAGTTTAGCTTAGTAAAGTGCACGATTTTAGATATTGTCAAATTCAACAAGCGATGAAGAGTATGAAGGAATCAAATTGAGGAATGGATTATTTTTTGATTGGTTGCCATTTAAAAAAGAATCTATCTAATATTAATAAACTTATATATTTTATACAATATTCTATTATATAATAAATATAATATTAATAAAAAAGTAACCGTGATTCCTTATATATTTAATGTTTAAGAAGAAGATTAGTTGAGAAAGTAAGGAGTAAATATTGCAGAGGCTCAATATATATAAAAACAAAAGTGGGATGTCAATTAATCAAAGTATAAATTAATCCAATTGATCCATTGGTTCTATTATTTTCACCGGGTATTATACAGAATGGAGAAGATAGCTGACAATACTTGTAAGTTGTGTAAGAAACAAGGGCAGAATTGATACATTTATCATAGGGTATAAAGATATAGAGGGGAAACTGGGGACTTAGATCTCCATTGAGGTCAAATCAACAATTGTAACCTGCTCTCTGGAACGGAAGAGATGAAATGAGGAAGAAGAGTTCGTAAGTAGGCGACTTTATACAGCAAGAGTGGATTTGGTTAGGAAATGGATAGGGAAAAAAATTGAATACTACAGAATGGAAGAATTTTTTTCAGAGAGTAATAAAATACAAGAGGGCGTGGCTTTGCTCCTCAGAGAATTAAAAAAATTGGGAGAAGATTTTGCAAAAAATGTAGCGTAGAGCATTAAAACTTGGGGGAGAGGGATAATCAATCGCCTATATTTTCGGGGTTTCTTTGTTTTTTTAAATCTTGTTTTTTGTCGACTTTTTTGATTATTATTTTTTTTCTGAACAATTCAAAAAAGGGCAGGAGTTAGAGAATTAGAAGGATTGTTGTTTTTTTCTGGATTTATTTTTTGTATTTCTGCAGTACGTTTTGTAGATTTAAATAAAGTTAAATAAAAAAACAAACAATCGCATCATTCCGATGATGCCACAATGACTGGACTAATCGCCTATATTAGTTGTGGTATTTGTGTCAACATGTCCATGTACAGGGTACATAATAATATTGTATGAAGACACGAAAATGTCACCACCGCCCCTATCCATATCCTAACCATAAGTGTCCCGCACACCCGTCCTACTCTGCACATGAAGTAAGCGCAGGCCAATGGTAACTATATTCATATAGACATCTACCTGTAAGTCAGTGGAAAATGGAGGAAGATTATAAATTACAGATGTTCATGCTCATAGATTCTATCTGACATGTTTGACAATTTTTCAGTATCATCCACGAAAGAAGCCAATATCGAGGTCTCCAGGCCAGGTTATCATCAGCGGCTTCAATTCGGGCCCGACTCCGAATTTACCAGGTACTGTGCTCCGATCCAGTAACAACTCTGATATATTGATGTGTCATTATAGTCATTGGGTGCAGCTCATTGTGGTCAGGGCTTGGATTTATCTCTATTGTACGTCTAAGGTAATGAGTTCATATTAAACATTTCTCTTCAGCAGTTGGTCAGGAATATTTATACAGGTGTTATAAAGTCAGACATTAATGAGATTTGGGGATTTCTTCTCATGGTGGCCATGTACAGGGCAGGTTACTGTACCTGAATGTGGTGTTTTGCCCCTTGTACATATAGGGGTACACTGGATACATTATTAGGATTTATTTCTTTTGACAATATTCTTATAAGAGATTTATGTTGTGTTGCCCCCACAGATCTGATTTTACCACCTTCAGATCCTGATCCGGACAGTACCACCTGGTAAGACCCACGTCTCCTCCATTACTAGGTATATGATAGGGATTAATGATTAATGGTCAGCTCATTATTTGTTACCTTTATTTTACAGCTCCGATGCCATCATTATTAATGATGATGAGGATTCCAATAGAGCAGGAACTTCCGCATATAATAGTAAGTGATCATTTCTAGATACAATCAGGATAATGTTATTGTAGAAAAAACATTGAATTTTCTGTACTGTCACAGATCAGTTTCCAAATGTAACAATTAAAGGCAAATTATAAATGGGTCTGTGCATTTTTAAATTAAAGATACATTAAAGGGGTAATCCTATTTTAGATAAGCTTTATTGGTGTGAGTCCTATGTCTGGGACACTTCCATAGTGGCAGGACAACATTTCTTTTCAGCATTTGGTCAGGAACATTATTCATGCATTCGCTCTATAGTCGGTCAGGATTGGGATTCGGGGATTTCTTCTCATGGTGGCTATGCACAGTGCAGGTTACTTTAGCTGAATGTGGTCTATTTCCCAATCTACATATAGGGGTACACTGAATACTGTATTAGGATTTATTTCTTTGATGTTCCTCTGTAGTTGTTATTACAATATTCTAATAAGAGATTTATGTTGTGTTGCCCCCACAGATCTGATTTTACCACCTTCAGATATTGATCCGGACAGTACCACCTGGTAAGACTCACATCTCCTCCATTACTAGATACCTGATGGGGAATAATGATTAATGGTGGCTCATATTCTGTTACATTTATGTCACAGCTCCGATGATGACATCATTGTTAATACTGACGATGACGATTCCAATACTGGAGAATCTTCCACATATCATGGTAAGTCATCATTTCTAGATACAACCAGGGTTATGTTATTGTAGAAAGAACAATGATTTTTTGTACTGTCAGTTTCCAAATCTAACAACTAAACGCAAATTACAGTTGGGTCTGTACCTTTAACCCCTTAGGGACTGGTCAATTTGTAGTCTACTTATGTCTTTTCCTCTCCTTCTTCCTTGAGACTTATCTGTTTTTATATTTTCATCCACATTAACATATAATGGGTTGCTTTTAGTGCAATGAGATGTTCTTCTCAATGGCACAATTCACATTACCATACAATGTATTGCAAAATGCAAAAAAATTCCAAGTAAGGGAAAACTGAAAAAAAAAAAATTGATTTTTTGGAGGGTTTTTGATTTTTAAGGTCTTCATTGCACAGTAAAATGAACCTGGAAATATGATTCTCCAGGCCAGTATGATTATGTCCATACCAAACTTGCAAAGTTTTTCTTTTTAAGTGTGAAAAACAATTCTGATATTATTAATAAATATATTTGATTTTGTCGCCATTTTCTGAGATCTGTAACATTTTTATTTTGCTATTGATGGAGGCGTATGAGGGCTTGTTCTTTTATAAGGCGGCTCGATGTTTTTATTGATAATATTATGGGGTGGATGTGACATTTAAATTGCTTCTTATTGCATTTTTTGAGTAGTTGCAGAGAAAAAAACCCCCACAATTCTGGCATTTTGATTTAGATGTATTTTCACTTTACAGCATTTATTATGTTTTCTCTCTAGCATGGATCTGCATTCTGACCTGTCTGATTACAAATTTTCATTCTTCCATATTTCTGTACAGATAATTTACCATCTGATAGTGAGGAGAGCTCCGCTACAGAGGAGAGGTGAGTTATGCCGGATGCATCTACCTCTGTGGAAAACCATGAACTAGGTCAGATGTTTCCTTTGGATTTATTTCTGATTCCTTATCTTTCCCAGGACACCACTATGTAACATCCCCGGCTGTTTCCTGGAAGACATTATTTCTCCATCTTCCATCTACGTTACCCACTTTCAGGTAACAAAGGAGAAGCTGGTGGAGCGACTGTACCATCTATACAACAGGACAGTCTTCGAGAATAAGGTATCTTATTATCGGTATCTGGGCGACACATGACTTATCCATTATCTCCACCTTCAAACAATCATTTCTATCATTCTAAGTTTCTGAAGAGCACCCTAACTCCCTTGTCATGGTTCTGAAATCTCAGGCAAAACTCACTTAGTTTGGTAAATGCCATCACCTTCTTCTTATCTGTGGGATGAGTGGAGACCTTACATGATCCATCATGCAGACATATAGAGATTAGCAACTTTTTGTAGTTCACAGGATTTTACATTTACATATAAAAACCAATTTGTTGATATCTGGACATTTTAGGAAAGGTTTATTTTTATTTTTGTTCTCACATGTTGGACTTCTCAGTAGACCCCATGTCCCATACAAGGAGACTAGTGCTGTAAATCACACAGGAGAGTTGGGTGCTTTGTTAGAATGGGGTCAAAGAGTTTACAGATTTAGTGGAATTTGTTTCCTCTATTTTAGCTCCCGAGGAAAATGGACGTAGTCTGGAATAAGAGGCTGACATCAGCATCCGGTCAATGCCGTCACAAGTTGGAGAACAACCACCGTTCCTCAGTTATTGAGCTTTCCGATAAGGTCTTGGATTCTTCCGGTAGGTTTCATATCACGTCCATCCTGCAGCTTTATGAGACAACCTCTATAGGTTGCAAAACTGCTACTTGTGATGTAATACATCTTATAAATTCATTGTACATGCTGTCATGGGAAAAACTAAGTACACCCTCTTTGGAATCTAATGTTTTACATATTAGGACAAAATCAAAAAAACATCAGGTCCTTAGAAGATCTTAAAAGTAAGAAAAAACAATCTCAGAAAACAATATGATAAATAATATAGTGTAATTATTTATCTAACAAAAAGAAGGGCAAAATGCAAAAGCAGTGTGTGATAAATTAAGTACACCCTTGCTGCAGCTTCAAGTTATTATTGATAAAGATCATTCTAAAAGCTAGTGATTCATGGGGTGTACTTATTTTTCACTCTCTGCTTCTGCATTTTGAAGTAGTTATTGGTAAATAAGTAATGGCACGTTGTGACTTTTCATGTGTTTTTCATCTCAGGATGTATTTACCTAACTTGAAGACGTTTTAAGGACCACATATTTTATATTATATCCTGAATCCTGATATGTAAAACCAAAGAGTTCAAGCAGGGTGTACTTAGATTTTCTTATGCCTGTATAAACTCTTTTTTAGTGCGACTACGATCCACACTTGCGCACGAGATGTGCCATGCTGCCTGTTGGATAATCGACGGTGAAGGCAGAGATAACCATGGCCCGTTATGGCAGACTTATACCAGAAGGGTAAATGACATCCATCCCGAGCTGCCGGAAGTGACGATGTGTCACAGCTATACCATCAGCTATAAGTACAACTACCAGTGCTCCCTGTGTGATAACAAGTAAGTAGATTTGATGATTCATCGCGTCATGAAACACAATCACCGTGCAGAGACGTCAGGGCGGTTCTGTTGGTATAAGGCTTTTATACTTTACTACTATCAGAGCGGACTGACGTCTGGGGACTGTAGGGCTTAGGATGCTACATGTTATATTTTCTGTGCTGGGGCCAGTCCTTAATATATTGGTTTCAATTTGTTCTTTTTAACATGATCCATGATATTAACCAACGTTCATTCCAGTCTGGTAACCAATATTTCTCTTATCTTTGTAGACTTGGGCGTTTTCAAAGAATAGCTGATAATAAATCTTATTGCCGCCGGTGTGGAGGCCGATTACGTCAATTGTCCATCAGCTAAACATGTAACTATTCTTCAGAATATTTAGTCTCTAATGTTGTTTCTTTATAATTTAAAGTTCAGATACTTTTATATATTTTCCCCTGAGTAGCGAGACAATGAGTATTTGTGCTCATCACCAGCACCAGCGATTAGCAGCAAACATTCAGAATCCATCCTCATAGGTTACCATATTAATACTGGATACATTTCCATAACTTGCTGGATATGGAACGATTGATCATTTCCATCAATTATCTACAATGCTTTTGAAAACCTTTTATAATTTCAAGCTTAGTTGGATGTAATTATGTTTCTTTATATTTTCAGGTTCACTATTTGAACTATTTGAACATTAAGATTTGTCAAAATATCATCATCTCATCTACCTAAGATGAAGGTAAGAAAGAAGCCTCCACTATCATCAACAATCAGTAATAAGCTATTTTTAAAATATTGAGAATCTTAAGTCTCTAATTTAGTCTCTTATTGCCGTATATCATTTAAAGTGTAACTACTTTTATATATTTTGCTTTTCTTTCACCACGTAGGGAGACAATCAGCATACGTCTTCATCACGAGCAGCTAACAACAAACATTCAGAATCCACCTATCCTGATTCACACAAAGCTTCCAACATGTATTTTCCAGGTAAATATTTTGTTTTTCCTCCATGACTTCTCTTTAGTTTGTTTTATTTGATAACCGGTATATATTCAAAATTTTTTAAAAAACATATATTTTAATTGTTTTCTGATTAACGAGAAAGGCGTCTTATTGTTTCTATACAGGCATGAGACATCTTGTTAGAAAGAGGTGAAGATCTGCACCCACCTGCGCTGACAACATGATCAGAAGCAGTTTCCAAGACCTGGAGAATCTCTACATGTGTTTTTTCAGAGCTGCCCAGCAATGGATATGATGGATATGGTGTGGAACATTTGCACATTGTTTTTTTTTTTACATTTAAATATAAAAAACATAAAAAAAATATATATATATAATTCTTTCTAGTTTTGGATTTTTGTTCTGGAAAGCGATGGTTTTTGCTAAACATATTACAATCAATATAAACCTAAAGAACTTCAACTTGGGTTACTACAACTATCACTGTCATTCATCCCTCCTTTTCGAGTTACCTTGCTTGAATTGTATGTATTTTTTTATTATTTTCTAATAAATATATCTTTTAATCATGTGGGGATGTCATTCATTTTGGTTTATATTTATTTCGTCAAAGTGTTTTCCCAGTTACTGCTATGTGGATCCAGTTTAGGATTTTTTCCTTGTTGTATATTACAATCAATACTGTCTACGTGTGTTATTCAGCCATCATCTGCCTCTAACAGCGAAGCTCCGTCTACGTCTGTTAAATGCTGCTGTCAGTCTGTGACAGCAGGATTTAATGCGCGCCGGCAGGGGAGCTCACTATTCTAGGCGCCCAATGGCACCCCGAGATGTTATCATGGCGCGTCAATGGGTTGCCATCATGGTCGGGAGTCTGCTGAAGACCCACATGCCGGTCATGATACAAAAGTTCAAATCACCTGTTTTCCCCCATTAAAAATGATGAAATATAAAAAAATACACATATTTGATATCACTGCGATCATCAAAGTCCATCTATCAATGTATAGAATAAATTATTCCAATTAGTAAAAAGCAAGAAGAAAATCAAAACGCCAAAATAGCATTTTTTCAGCCATCACAACAGCACAAAAAAATGTAATCAAAACATCCTATCCACCCCAAAGTTATATCAGTAAAAACAATGTCTCGGAGTACAAGAAACCAGACTTCGCACAGACCCAAGTCCTGAAAAAAGAAAATGCTGCAGTGCATACAGCTTGAGGCTGATGTTGACGTTCCGGAAATGGAGGGTGAGGAGAAGGTGCAGGAACTGCTGTAGAAGGTGGGGGCAACCCTGATTGAACCAGGGCCCGCAATCCTCGGTGTCGGTAGCACATGTTCCGTCCCTGGGTTGACTGGGTCCCGGCTTCCATAATATTCTCCCAGTGTGCCGTCAGGGAAATGTAGTGTCCCTGGCCACAAGCACTTGTCCACGTGTCCGTGGTTAGGTGGACCTTCCCAGTAACTGCATTGTGAGGGCACGGGTAATGTTATGGGACACGTGCTCGTGTAAGGCGGGGACAGCATACCGGGAGAAATAGCGGCAGTTGGGGACCAAGTACCGAGGGACAGCCGCCATGAGGTTGCGGAAAGCTTCCATCTCCACAAGCCTAAAAGACAACATTTCCAGTGCAAGCAGTCTGGAAATGTGGCAGTTTAGTATTTTGGCCTGTATGTGAGTGGTTGCGTATTTGTGCTTGCGTTCCAAGGACTGGGGTAGGGACAAACACTTGGTTGCAAGTGCAGGTGGGAGGCATCTTCACCTGCATCATGGACAGGGGATTTGATAGAAGAAGATGCGCAATCAGCTGTAGATTTGGTGCAGGCTGAATAGGATACTATCCCCTGTAAGGATATAGATAACAGCCGTACTCAAAGGTAATTTGCAAAGGTGGAAACAGTTTATTCAAATATATACATTCACCACACCGTTGAAAACCAACAAGGAGGAGCTTAAAGCAATATGCCATGACGTTTCGACCAAAAGTGGTCTTTTTCAAACATCGGTATAAGAGAAATATAGAAGCATTAATCGCATATAAAAGCACCTGCAGGGTTAATAAACTTCTGGAATGTGGTTTTGAGCACCTTGAGGGGTGCAGTTTTTAGGAGGGTGTCACTTTCGGGTATTTTCTGTCACATAGGCCTTTCAGTCACTTCAAAGGTGATGTGGTTCCTTTCAAAAAAATTAAAAGTTTTATTGGAAAAATTAGAAATTGCTGATAAACCTTTAACCCTTCTAACTTTCCAACAAATATAAATTGTTTAAAAAATTATGCAGAAGTAAAGTAGACATGTGGGAAATGTTAGGGAAATTAGGGAAACTATTTTGTGTGATATAACTCTCTGGTTTAAGAGCATAAAATTCAAAGTTTGAAAATTGCTGAAGTTTCAAAATTTTTCACCAAATTTCTGATATCTTCACAAATAGATGCAAAAAATATTGACCTCAATTTACCACTAACATAAAGTACAATATGTCTCAAAAAAACATAGGGTTGGAGTATAATAATGACTTTGTGGAAGAGCAATGGAATAAAAACAAGCACAAAGATATAAGGGGTAAAAAGAAGATTTTATTTATAGATGGGGATTATTTTATATTATAATATCATGTATGTGTAAATTATTCATCTATCAGACTAATCCTATTTATGAGCCGTGTTGATCCAGAGGAAGGTGAAAACCCCCTGTGAGGAATAGGCCAATTGTCCTCATATCAGGGGGGAAAATTCCTTCCTGACCCCAAATAAAGAATGGCGGTCAGAATAAATCCCAGGATCAAAGGCTGATACCGAACCTGTGAAATGTAAGTGCAAATTAAAAACAAACAGAAACAAATGATTTTTGCATGTGTGCACTAATTTATGTCTATATTTGGCTTAGCTAACATTTTTTTAACTAATATTTTATTTCATACCTTATTCTTATACTCTCAAAGTATGTACCCACTTATTAACCTCTCACACTAAATGTATACAGGGGCCGTGTTGATCCAGAGGAAGGCGAAAACCCCCTGTGAGGAATAAGCCAATTGTCCTCATATCAGGGGGGGAAATTCCTTCCTGACCCCAAATATGGCGATCAGAACGAATCCCAAGATCAAAGGACAATACCTGACCTGTGTAATGTACCTAACCTGTGTAATGTACCTAAGCTGTGTAATGTACCTGACTTGTGTAATGTACCTAACCTGTGTAATGTACCTAAGCTGTGTAATGTACCTGACCTGTGTAATGTACCTAACCTGTGTAATGTACCTAAGCTGTGTAATGTACCTGACCTGTGTAATGTACCTAAGCTGTGTAATGTACCTGACCTGTGTAATGTACCTGACCTGTGTAATATACCTAAGCTGTGTAATTTTCTAAATAACAAAAATTATTTACTAGTATTAATTACCATTTATATTTGAATAAACTAATTTTTCTTTTTAACTAAGAAAATGTTATTTTATTTTTTATAATTTCTTTTCTTCTGTGTGAATCTACTTATTAATTTATGATACTAAACCTATGTAAGGCCGTGTAGATCCAGAGGAAGGCGAAAACCCCCATGAAGAATGGGCCAATTATCCTCATATTAGGGGGAAAAATTCCTTCCTGACCCCGAATATGGCGATCAGATTAAATCCCGATCAAAAGCCGAACTATGTCCTACATCTATACTGATCATGCAGTGTCTGCCTATACTGATCATGCAGTGTGTGCCCCTATATTGATCATGCAGTGTGTGTGCCTATACTGATCATGTAGTGTGTGTGCCTATACTGATCATGTAGTGTGTGTGCCTATACTGATCATGCAGTGTGTGCCCCTATATTGATCATGCAGTGTGTGTGCCTATACTGATCATGCAGTGTGTGCCCCTATATTGATCATGCAGTGTGTGCCCCTATACTGATCATGTAGTGTGGGTGATGTGATGGGTGTGATACTTACCAGGCCTGTGCTAAGGTGAGTTCAGGGATAATGGCCGCTCCGTGTACATTCTGCTGCTCCGCTGCCCCAGGATGATTTTTCCTGAACTCACCAGATGGAAACTTAACACAGGCCGCTCCTGGGGTAGAAGATCTTCGGGCTGGAGGATGTCAAATTCCAGCCCAAGATTGGAGGAGGCCAGGTCAAGGGTCTGGGGCAGCAAAACAATGGCAGTGGGCCAGCATGAAGATGTTACAGAGAGAGCTGATGTTGAAGGGCAGCCGAGGTGACGTACAGCAGCAGAGACGAGGTACGGGTCAGGAGGCATGGAGTTCTGGACAGTTGGCACGGAATCATCCTGCAAGACATAAGAGGAAGACATGAAATATTCTGTCTACCGCATCTTCTGTTATTAGGGGAATGGTCTTTATAATAAACCATTCCGCTATGTAACATTTGATACAATGTACTGATATAATAGGTGTCCTGTGTGTACAGCGGTCACTCACCAGATGGTCATGGAATCTTTCACAGTCCAGATCTTTTCATCCACCTAAGAAAAACAGAGACATAAAGCCATTAGCAGAAAATGTAAAAAAAGACAAGATGGATGATGATTACCACAATGTGAGAACACCTAATGGGAGTTATCCCCAGATGAAAAGATCCTTACCGGGCCCAGTTTGATGACACGTACCTAAATCAGGCCACGGGGTGAAGGACTGTATGCTCTGGCCACTGCAGATGATGGTTCTCCAGAATTGGCCTGAATGGTGTAAATGGCGGCTCTGCACTCTTTTTCTCCAGTTCCTCCCAGCCAATGGTTGTAAAAAACGGATGTTCTCGCTCACACCCAGGCGCGTCTGAGGGTCTTTGCGCAGCAGCTTCTTGATGAGATGTTTCACGTCAGCATGAAGCCAAGATGGAAATTTTGGCTTTTCGTTGATGATAGCTTTGAAAGCCGTTTGATTGACGGGGCCGTTGTAAAATGGGAATCGTCCTGCTGCCATCCTGGATACCACGATCCCCAGGCTTCACCAGTCCACTGCTGCACCGTATGGTTTTCTACGAAACACCTCAGGGGCCATGTAGTGGAAAGTGACCGTCACTCCAGACATGTTTTTGGAGGAGGTGACGCCATCTTGTGCAAGTCCTAGATCGATTATACGGATGTGGCCATCTGCATCCAACATGATGTTTTCCGGCTTTATGTCTCTGCAATGAAAGAAGAAAATAAAATTAGAAATCTGTCCAGTGATACAAGAGATGGAAAATGGATCACTACAAGACCAGGTAGAATAGGGGGCAGGACAGCAGGAATGCTGAGGGCCATATCTCCAGAATGTAAAGGAGACAGAGAGAAGGAGGAACGTTCTGCTTACCGGTGGACGATGTTGTGTCCATGGAGGAACTGGAGGCCACATACAATCTCTGCTGTGTAGAATCTGACGGAGAGAACAGAGTGTAGTATCAATGTCATCAAACCCTTCTCTAGCAATTCCCAAATATCCTGGCACCCCACTGCCTGCATCCAGCACCCTAAACATATGCCCTGCCAGTGCTTCCTTAGCTAAACCCAGACCTCAGTTTTTTTCCATCTCCTTAGTTCTCCTTTAGGTACATTTTCCGTTTTCTCACCTCACATTGCCAATGTTCAGGCAGTCGCACATCCTGATCAAGTCCTCCAGGCTGCTACCGAACAGATACTCCGTGATGAAATATGCCCTCTGCAGAGACTGGTGTGCAGCATAGAGGCGGCATAAGAATGGGCAGTCTCTGGCCACCAGGAGTATCCGCCGCTCTCGCATAATGGTGTCCTCATTGTCCTCTTTTATGGTAATCATTGATGTTACGGCGGGGGACTGATGCCAGGACCACCTGAAAAAGACAAATGAAAAATACTTGGAAGGTGTCTGCAGGAAGTGGAAGGGATCTGGATTTTCTACTAAGGCACATGATAAAACTGAGTGGTTTCTCAATCTGCTGGTAACCAGGACCATGTAGAGGAGCAAATCTATGCGCATAATGCACTGCCTACTCCAGGGATGGGCTATGGAAAGGTGATAAAACATAGTCAGCATTTTTATTTCATAAATCAATAATACACATGAAAATAAGCAATGTGTAATAAATCTAATCACAGAAATCTGCTTTTTTTCTCTACCAGGACTGATTTTTCATTTTCTAAAATTCTCAATTTTCGGTTAAAATCTGTATTCAGTGATAAAAGATTGCTGCTTTACTGAGAAAGGAGGCGACAGTTGGTACTGATAATATTCTATGTAGAACAGAAGTGGAAGGAGGAGGGAGGAATTCTGCCTTTAGCTCCTCCCTCTCCCCCTTTACATAGAATATTATCAGCACCAACTGTCATCTCCTATCTCAGTAACGTAACAGTCTGTCTTCACTAAATACAGATTTTACACGAAAATAGAGACTTTGAAAATGAAAAATCAATCTTGGTGGAGAAAGAAGCAGATTTCTCAAATAATATTTATTATGTTGCTTATTTTCACGTGTGCTGTTAATGAAATAAAAATTAAAACAACAGCGACTCTTTAAAGGGTTTTCCACTGTTACCATATGGGAATAAACATAACAAGCATTAGTGGAGGCTTTGAGTTGGCATTAGTGTGGTCTGAATATCATTGTCTATTAAGGTTTAATAAAAAAACAGAGAGCAACGTATGTACAATATGGCCGCCTGATAGGAGCCAATATTGATGATGACATGGAAAAAAACAATGTCCCCTGCTCCCTACAGCTGTGACCCCTGAGATCAACCATCCAGTGTAGAAGAATACCACGTTATAGCAGCACTAGACCTAACTATGGAGATGACTTATGTCATCTCACAGAACACTACAATGTGCAACAACAAAGCATGACATGGCTGATAACAGAGAACAATACATGAGGATATAATAAAAACTTCAGGTTTAAAATGAATAGAAAATATGTAGGACTTACTTTGCCAAAGGCGCCCCTACCCAAGACCTGGTGGATGTCGAAGCGGCTGATGTTAAGCCTGGCATAGGGGCTGGATGATCCAGGGTCTCCGCTGCATCCAGGTGTTGACTCCTCCAATCCATTGTTGGCTTCTCTCCTCTTCTTCGTGATCTTCTTGAATCCGGTCACGCTGTCCT
The DNA here is from genome assembly GCF_046119375.1 of Phyllobates terribilis. Lineage (NCBI taxonomy): Eukaryota > Metazoa > Chordata > Amphibia > Anura > Dendrobatidae > Phyllobates > Phyllobates terribilis. Next base: position 799,996,219 of record NW_027362763.1, on the reverse strand, counting down.
CTTCTCTCTTCCTCTTCTTCTCCTCGCTCTGTTCTCCATGTCTAGTAGACGCCATTTGCAAAAATATCTTCCAAAATCTTCCAAACCGCAAACCTCCGTCCGATCGCTTCAGCCGACAGATGAAAGTAAACGGCAGTTGGTCGTGTGCAGGTGAGGTCAGAGGTGATGGAACCTCAGGTGGCACCTGCCAGGCAGCAGGTCATGGACCTGCTCTGCTCTATACACTGATGTGGGCATCATGGGTGACAGTTTAGAGTCCAGAGGAACGGCAGAGAACTTCATTTCGACTTCTAGTGTTTTTTTTTTATTATTATTCTATTAATCCCTTCATGAAGGAGGCAGGCGACGCCAGTAGAAACTTCAACTGGATGTGCGTTCCTATATGACTATGGGAATGCATTATACTAATATACAGTATATGACTATGGGGGTGCATTACACTAATATATATGACTATGGGGGGGCATTATACTAATATATATTTATTTATTTATTATTTATTATTATAGCGCCATTTATTCCATGGCACTTTACATGTGATAGGAATATACATAGCAAAAACATTTACATAATCTTAACAAAACGAGTCAGCGACTGGTACAGGAGGAGCGAGGACCCTGCCCGCGAGGGCTCACATTCTACAAGGGATGGGTGAGGATACAGTAGGTGGGGGTAGAGGAGGTCATGCAGTAATGTGGTGGAGTGATGGTTACTGCAGGTTGTAGGCTTGTCGGAAGAGGTAGGTCTTCAGGTTTCTTTTGAAGGCTTCCATGGTAGGCGAGAGTCTGATGTGTTGGGGTACAGAGTTCCAGAGTAGGGGGGATGCACGGGAGAAATCTTGTATGCGATTGTGGGAAGAGGAGATAAGAGGGGAGTAGAGAAGGAGATCTTATGAGGATCGGAGGTTGCGTGCAGGTAAGTACCGGGAGACTAGGTCACAGATGTATGGAGGAGACAGGTTGTGGATGGCTTTGTATGCCATGGTTAGGGTTTTGAACTGGAGTCTCTGGGCAATGGGGAGCCAGTCATATATATGACTATGGAGGTGCATTATTCTAATGAATATGACTATGGAGGTGCACTATACTACTATGTATGACTACAGGGGTGCATTATACTAATATATATGACTATGCGGGTGCATTATACCAATATATATGACTATGCGGGTGCATAATACTACTATGTTTGACTATGGTGGTGCATTATACTAATATATATGACTATAGGGGTGCATTTTACTACTATACACTGCTGGCCAAAAGTATTGGCACCCCTGCAATTCTGTCAGATAATACTCAGTTTCTTCCTGAAAATGATTGCAATCACAAATTCTTTGGTATTATTCTCTTCATTTAATTTACTTGCAAGGAAAAAACACAAAAGAGAATGAAGCAAAAATCAAATCATTGATCATTTCACACAAAACTCCAAAAAAGGGCCGGACAAAAGTATTGACACCCTCAGCCTAATTCTTGGTTGCACAACCTTTAGCCAAAATAACTGCAAACAACCGCTTCCGGTAACCATCAATGAGTTTCTTACAATGCTCTGCTGGAATTGTAGACCATTCTTCTTTGGCAAACTGCTCCAGGTCCCTGATATTTGAAGGGTGCCTTCTCCAAACTGCCATTTTGAGATCTCTCCACAGGTGTTCTATGGGATTCAGGTCTGGACTCATTGCTGGCCACCTTAGAAATCTCCAGTGCTTTCTCTAAAACCATTTTATAGTGCTTTTGGAAGTGTGTTTTGCGTCATTGTCCTGCTGGAAGACCCATGACCTCTGAAGGAGACCCAGCTTTCTCACACTGGGCCCTACATTATGCCCCAAAATTTGTTGGTAGTCTTCAGACTTCATAATGCCATGCACAAGGTCAAGCAGTCCAGTGCCAGGAGCAGCAAAGCAACCCCAAAACATCAGGGAACCTCCGCCATGTTTGACTGTAGGGACCGTGTTCTTTTGTTTGAATGCCTCTTTTTTTTTCCTGTACACTCTATGTTGATGCTTTTTCCCAAAAAGCTCTACTTTTGTCTCATCTGACCAGAGAACATTCTTCCAAAACGTTTTAGGCTTTCTCAGGTAAGTTTTGGCAAACTCCAGCGTGGCTTTTTTATGTCTCTGGGTAAGAAGTGGGGTCTTCCTGGGTATCCTACCATACAGTCCCTTTTCATTCAGATGTCGACGGATAGTACGGGTTGACACTGTTGTACCCTCGGACTGCAGGGCAGCTTGAACTTGTTTGGATGTTAGTCGAGGTTCTTTATCCACCATCCGCACAATCTTGTGTTGAAATCTCTCGTCAATTTTTCTTTTCCGTAGACATCTAGGGAGGTTAGCCACAGTACCATGGGCTTTAAACTTCTTGATGACACTGCGCACGGAAGACACAGGAACATTCAGGTCTTTGGAGATGGACTTGTAGCCTTGAGATTGCTCATGCTTCCTCACAATTTGGTTTCTCAAGTCCTCAGACAGTTCTCTGGTCTTCTTTCTTTTCTCCATGCTCAATGTGGTACACACAAGGACACAGGACAGAGGTTGAGTCAACTTTAATCCATGTTAACTGGCTGCAAGTGTGATTTAGTTATTGCCAACACCTGTTAGGTGCCACAGGTAAGTTACAGGTGCTGTTAATTACACGAATTAGAGAAGCATCACATGATTTTTCAAAGGGTGCCAATACTTTTGTCCATCCCCTTTTTTAGGTTTGGTGTGGAATTATATCCAATTTGGCTTTAAGACAATTCTTTTTGTGTTTTTTTCATTGAAGACAAATTAAATGAAGAGAATAATACCAAAGAATTTGTGATTGCAATCATTTTCAGGAAGAAACTGAGTATTTTCTGACAGAATTGCACGGGTGCCAATACTTTTGGCCAGCACTGTATATAATTATGGGATGCATTATACTAATACAGTATATATGATTATAGGGTGCATTATACTAATATATATGACTATGTGGGTGCATTATATTACTATATATGACTATGGTGGTGCATTATACTACTATGTATGAATATGTGGAAGCATTATACTACTATTTATGACTATGATGGTGCATCATACTACTATATTTGAATATGGGATGCATTATTATATATGACTATGGGGTGAATTATATTACTGTATATGACTAGGGGGTGCATTATACTGCCAAAGTATAACTACAGGGTGAATTATACTGCTTTATATGACTATGGGGGTTCATTATACTACTATATTTGACTATGGAGTGAATTATACTACTATATATGACTATGGGGGTGCAATATACTACTATGAATGACTATGGGGTGCATTATACTAGTATTTATGACTATGATGGTGCATTATACTACTATATATGACTATATATGACTATGGGGGTGCATTATCCTACTATAAATGACTATAGGCATGCATTATACTACTATATATGACTATGGGGTGCATTAGTAGGACAATGATCCAAAACACACCAGCAAGTCCACCTCTAAATGGCTTAAGAAAAACAAAATTAAGACTTTGGAGTGGCCTAGTCAAAGTCCTGACTTTAATCTGACTGATGCTGTGGCATGACTTTAAAAAGGCGGTTCATGCTCGGAAACTCTCCAGTGTGGGTGAATTACAAAACTTTTGCGAAGATGAATGGGCCAAGATTCCTACAGAGAAATCCTCATTGTAAAAGACTCATTGCCAGTTATCGCAAACTCTTGATTTCAGTTGTTGCTGCTAAGGGTGGCCCAACCAGTTATTTGGATTAGGGGGCAATCACTTTTTCACACAGGGCCTTGTAGGTTTAGCGACTGCCAATGGTTCAGCCAGAGGTTTGGTGGGAATCTGATACTTCTCTACAAGGGACTGAGAAATGAGATTCCCGGTGGCTCCGGAATCCAGGTGGGCGGTTTCAAAGAAGCGGTTCTCTCCACAGGAAATAGAAACGGATAGAGTCAAGAACGGAGAGGATTTACTCTTGCCTAGGACAACCTCTCCGAGTGGTCCTAGACACTGGAGTTTCCCGGCTTCTCTGGGCAGGAACGGATCAGATGCTCCTTACTACCACAGTAGAAACAGCTCCCCTCGGCACGGCGTATTTCTTGGCGAGACTTGACCATCTTGGTCTGGTTGATCTGCATGTTTTTGGGCGAGCGTGCCTGGGGAGTTGCAGGGTGGGAGGCAGGTTTCTGGAAAACCGGAGCAAGACGAGGAAATCTTCTCTACCAGTTGTCTCCTTAGCTCGTTCCAGGAAACGGATGTCAATCCGTGCAGCTAGTGACACCAGGTCATCCAGGGTGGTAGGAATGTCCCGACCGGCTAGCTCATTCTTTTTCCATCCGGAAAGACCCCCCCAGAAGGTGGACACCAGGGCCTCGTCATTCCAGTCAACCTCAGAAGCAAGGGTACGGAACTGTATGGCATACTGGCCCATGGTGAGACTCCCTTTTCGGAGTCGGAGCAATGAGGAGGCAGCAGAAGTCCTTCTTCCAGGCTCATCGAAGACCTTCCAGAAGGCAGTGAGGAAATCCGGAAGATCGGACACCACGGGATCCCCTCTCTCCCATAGAGGGTTTAGCCATGCCAATGCTTCCCCGGTGAGGTGAGACATGATGAATGCCACCTTGGCCCGGTCGGAGGGAAACTGATGTGCCAGTAGTTAAAAGTGCAACGTGCACTGGTTCAGAAAACCCCGACATAAGACGGGGTCACCCCCAAAACAAGGAGGCGCAGAGAGCCGGGGTCCTGAGCTGGATGCTAAAGCACAGGTAGGCAGAGGCGCCACAGGAGAGGGTGTCGCTCGGCTCGAGGCGGATACTGGTGTGACAGGCAGCGTGTCCAGACGAGAGTTGACAGACCGCAGGTAGGTCAGGATGGTTTCCTGTTGGGATCTCTGACGAGAAACCTCCTGGTACACGTCAGCAAGTGAAGGAGTCTGGGGGACACTGGGTTCCATGGCCCGTGCAAACTGTTACGGATCTGGGTGGTGGAACCTCTGTGCTGTGGTGCAAGGAGGGACCAGAGGGGCATGACTAGGTATGAACTCGGACTGACCAAGGTCGCACGGCGGCTCAATCGACTCCGTGAACCAAGGAAGGACCGAGCAGAGGGACCAGGTGCTACTCTGGGCCAGTCCTTGTATGAGAGCAGGTGACTTCCACGGGTCAGAAGTCAGGGACTGACCGGTACAGCGGATGAGCACGGCAGGCAGGCTGACAGGTGATCCGGGGAGACGGACTGGTAGACACCACGGGTAACTGGCAGGAGCCTCCAGGTAGGCTGGCTGGTAGGAACGGCAGGTAACTGGCAGGTAATTGGTACGTTCTCTGGGTAGGCAGGCAAGCCTTGCCCATAGATAGACTGGCGGGTTTGGACCGTAGGCAGACCGTCGGGCTAGAGAGTGTACTTGGCTGGCGGAGACAGGTAGTCAGGCTGGCGGACTGGACTGGTAGTCAGGCTGGCGGACTGGACTGGTAGTCAGGTTGGCGGACTGGACTGGTAGTCAGGCTGGCGGACTGGTAGTCAGACTAGCAGCGGGACCTGACTGCTGAACCAGGGTTTATAACACAAAGCTACAACCTTGCACGGGCACCTCCACTTTGGAGGAGGTGCCTTTTATATGAGAGGTCCTCCCGCCATTGGCCGGGGACTCCTTAGGATGGCGGTCATGGCCCCTTTAAGAAGGAGGGAGCACGGGCGCGCCTTAAGCACAGTGCTAGGGAAGCTGCGTGTGCCGGCAGCAGCAGCAGGAGGGCCGGAAGATGACGGGCCCGGAGTGCGGCGGTAAGGGGGACGACGTCTCTGCCTGTAAGGGGGCAGACACCGATGCTACAATGACGTCACATCCGCACAGACCTGCCAGGACGTAGCACAATGAGCAGATCTCATGCTCATGTACCAGTCTAATATATAGAACAGGACGTGATTCTTACTCACTTGGCTGCGCACACCACACTCCACAGGCTGCACTTGATATTTTACACTTCTGTGCTGAATAGACACAGACATGGGTGCAGGATTGTTTGGTTTCCACTGTCGTCAGTGTTGTATGTGTGGCGCCCCTGAGGGTTCGACCGCCACAGGGATGCTGCACTTCTTTAATGGAGTGTGGTGTTCCTCCTCTGAGGTAAGACCAGTGTGATAGTCGTGACCCAAACCTTGCATCCAACACCACACTTCTCCACCAGAGGGAGCTAATATGCACTAGGTGCTGCTCCCCTGGTTACAGGGAGACTGGGGAACCAAGAGTTAGGGGAACCAGTTAGTGGGTGAGGGTGGAGGACTTACAAGTTAGTTACACTTTAAATTTCATATTTAATAAAAAGCCATCTTTGGTCTTGGTCGTCGTCTTCGGCTGTACTGTGCTGTCAAATACTGTGTGTAATGCGACCTCCCTCCGGGAGCGCAGATCCTGTGTGGGCCTGCACCGGCAAGGGACACAGCCCTCGTACCCCGGCCTTGGGACGAGGGGCAGGTTGTAGACCAGTAATGTCTTAACCCGGCCAATGACCAGGACCAAAAAGGCCCGGAGCTTAAGGGTGTGGCTCCACAGCAAATGGATCCCAGGCAGGATGCAGACGGAGCGGTGTACGCCACCTGTCCTCGCCATGCTGATATATTCAGAGGGACTCCGGCTGCAAGAGGGGTACCGGCCCCCGACACCCGACCTTGCTACTCTACGTCCTGGACGGGAAAGCCCGGTTAGGCCCAGAGGATCCCACAGGGTATCGGACGGAGCGGAGCTGCCACCCGTGCCCTTGTTCTGAGAGAAGTTCAGAGGGAGTCCCGGCCTATTTGCACACACACGGACAGGAAAGGATTCGGTCTGTAGTTCAGGAACACTCTGCAGTAGGGTCCCGACTGAATGCTGGACTTACTCGGAGGTTGTCGGACCCCCGTCCATGGTGACCGCAGGACTCCGCGAGGAGCAGGGAGTCGCCTTCCTTCTGCCATCTCTAAAGTGAGTAAAGCCTTGGAAGTTCACCCCTATGGCCTCCGGACTGTTAATTCTGCGCCACACAGCACGACGCGGCGCCAGTCTCCCTCTACTACTACCCCCATCCTCCTGTCCCTCTGCCATGAGGCCACGCTCCGCCTGTGGGGAGTAGTAAAAACTCTGGCAGCCGTAAAACCAGGCCTCAGCGGACTGTAGCGGTGCTGGTGGCCCTTCACCAGGCACCACAGGTGGCGTAGTCGTTAATCAGTCACTCAACCCGGATGAGCCCACACCATCTCTTTTTAATGTGACGGCCCTGAGCACGTGTCGGGTCCGGGCCACGGCTGCACCCCATCTCTTCATCATAGGACCCGACACCGAGTCCCCCATCACCCAGGGTAAACACAGGCTTTTTCGAGTAAGAGGACGTCACATATGATTGTATGAGAAAGTGTGCCGGCTGCTTGTTACCTTATTGAACACAGTTACAGGGATGCACAGTGATGGCCGTACCCCATCTGCGTCAGTACAAGTGTCCCTGATGGGCGTTCTCTGGCCCGTGGATGAGCTTATATCTGGTAAATATTCAGCCAGTGGAGTCCAACTCTCCTAACTTGAGTGACTCTCAATGTCTTTGATAGGACAGGTTAACTCCTTCACGACATATGACATAGTTACGTCATAAGTTGTGTCACTGCATTTGATGTGGGCTCCAGCGCTGAGCATGCATATTTTTCTGCAGATGATAGTTCATTTAATCAGCCATCATGTGCCTTTAACAGCCGCAGGTGGAGCGGAGAATTATATTGCCAGATCATTTTTCCATATAGTGAATATGATAAATAAAAAAATTAAAAAACAATTGTGAAATTGCACTTTTTTTGCAATTTCTTCCTGTTTCCAGTACATCACATGATAAAATAAATTATTTTTTTGAAAAGTACAACTCGTTCCTCAAAATACAAGCCCTCATACGGCTAAGTAGACAGAAAAATAAAAAAGTTATATGAGTCTTGGAAGAAGGGGAGAAAAAAACGAAAAAACTGCTCAAAAATGTACCTGACCCTTTTTGGTTATTACCTCCATGCTTTACACCAAACACTGGACTGAGTTACAGGGGTCTTTACTACTGACATCTCCTTCTGAATGCCCCTATTGTGCTGAATAAAATAAGAAAAAAGCACATTTTCTGTCGGACTGATGCTGCTTCTCTGCCCGAGCGCCGTGTCCCCGGCAATCTTGTGTCATTGTGCCACATAAGCGCTGCAGTCAATCAGCGGCTGTCAGTCCTGTTAGATGCCATTTAGGAAGGTCTTGCCCATGAAGTGATTGTCTCCACTCACATTGTTGGTCCATGTGTGGAATAGCTGGACATTGGCTATACTGGGCGCGGGTGCGGTCTGTGGTGCAGAGAGCACAGGTCGGTATAATACGCTCGTCTGAACGAGGCCCAATAAAAATGGATTGTAAAGAACTGAAATTATTTTTAATGTTCTGCTCACATCACATTTGTATCAGAAAAACGCTATTTACATGGGCCTGGAGAAGAAGATTCCCATTGTTCTAGAATAAGACATAGAGGCGACTATGACCTTTACTACATAGGTGTAAGGGGTAAAAGGAACATTGTATTTACAGATGGGGAGAATATAAAGACTGAGAATATTGAATGTAATAATGTTCTCTATATTCCTGTTCAGTTATATTATATTCAGTGCCGGACCACCCATCTTTACATTCTGACCAATATCATTTGGCTCTTCTGATTTTCGGACACTTGGGTCCACATTATCTATAACAATATACATATCCTCAGGCACAGAGATGGCACTATTACTATATGGGGGCACAGAGCCAGGACTAATACTATTCAGAGTCACAAGGGGGTCTTATTACTCTATACAAACAAAGAGGGGGCACTATTGCTACATGGAGCCACAGAGAGGGTACTAGTACTATATGAGGGCACAGAGAGGGCACTAGTACTATACGGGGGCACAAAGAGGACAATAGTACTATACAGGGGCACAGAGAGGGCACTAGCACCATGTGGGGGCACAGAGAGGGCACTAGTACTATATGGGGACACAGAGAGGGCACTAGTACTAGATGGGGGCACAGAGAGGGCACTAATACTATACGGGAGCACAAAGAGAGCACTAGCACCATGTGGGGGCACAGAGAGGGCACTAATACTATATGGAGGCACAGAGAGGGCACTAGTACTATATGGGGGCATAGAGAGGGCATTAGTACTATATGGGGGCACAGAGAGGGCACTAGTACTATTTGAGGGCACAGAGGGCACTAGTACTATATGGGGGTACAGAGAGGGCATTAGTACTATATGGGGGCACAGAGAGGGCACTAGTATTATATGGCGGCACAGAGAGGGTATTAGTACTATATGAGGGCACAGAGAGGGCACTAGTACTATTTGAGGGCACAGAGGGCACTAGTACTATATGGGGGTACAGAGAGGGCATTAGTACTATATGGGGGCACAGAGAGGGCACTAGTATTATATGGCGGCACAGAGAGGGTATTAGTACTATATGAGGGCACAGAGAGGTCACTAGTACTATATGGGGATGCAGAGGAGGCACTATTACTATATGGGGGCACAGAGAGGGCACTAGCATTATATAGGGGCACAGAGAGGGCACTAGTACTATATGGAAGCACAGAGAGGGCACTAATACTATAAGGAGGCACAGAGAGGGCACTAGTACTATATGGGGGCATAGAGGGGACACTAGTACTATATAGGGGCACTAGTACTATATGAAGGCAAAGAAAGGGCACTGTTACTATATGGGGGCACAGAGAGAGCACTAGTAATATATGGGGGCACAGAGAGGGCACTAGTATTATATGGGTGCACAGAGAGAGCACTAGTACTATATGAGGGCTCAGAGAGGGCACTAGTACTATATGGGGGTACAGAGAGGGCACTAGTACTACATGGAGGCACAGAGAGGGCGCTAGTACTATATGGAGGCACAGAGAGGGCACTAGTACTGTATGGAGGCACAGAAAGGGCACTAGTACTTTATGGGTGCACAGAGGGGGCACTATTACTATATGGGTGCACAGAGAGAGCACTAGTACTATATGGGGCACAGAGAGGGCACTAGTATTATATGGGGGCACAGAGAGGGCACTAGTACTTTATGGGTACGCAGAGGGGCACTATTACTATATGGGGGCACAGAGAGAGCAATAGTACTATATGGGGGCACAGAGAGGGCACTAGTACTATATGGGGGCACAGAGAGGGCACTAGTACTATATGGGGGCACAGAGATGGCACTAGTGGGGAGCACTACTCCTATAGGGAGGTACAGACGGGCCATATTATTATATAGAATCACTGATAAGGTCACAGAGGAGACTTGATAAGATATTTAGTGTAAAGATGGGAGTAAAATGCGTGAAATGATTATGTGACAATGTAGCTTAAGGTAACTTAATTGCACCACCAAACTGTTACAAAATAAACACACTATAAAAAGACTAAACATTACCACTATACTCCATCCTTATGGTGTTAGATCTCAGTTCTGCCAAGCATATAAGAGGTCTCACAGTCATACATAGTCATACAGTTATATTAAGTGACTTAATGTTCACCTTCTTTCTAGTTGGAGCCATTCACTTTTCTTATCTTTTCCATCTGGTCCAGATCACCATTACGACTTCTTCTAGCCTCAACTCATCTGTAGGGATTTCAACACAGACATGTTTGACTTCTCACATTTCCACCACCTTATCCATCTATTTTGATATCACTAATCCTTTACTGTTGCCCCATTTTCCCCATTACTGCACTTGCAGTGAAGCGCAGTGACCCAAAGTGCAAACAGTGCGTTTTTGGTGCGTTTTGTCTGCACAGAAATGGGCCAAAAATGCATTGTAAACCTTCTCCCATGGTTTCCTATGACATTTTGCAAGTTCTTTGATCAGAATTTATCCTGACTGAATTTCATGTGCAGAAAAAGAAGCAGCATGTCCATTCTTTTTGCGTTTTTGCCTGCATTTTTCCTATACAATGCACTGGAAAAACGCATGGCAAATCTGCAGGCAAAACCACATAAAAAAACACATGAAAACGCATCAAAACGCTGCGTATTTATCTCAGCGTCTTTGCTGCCAATAGATGCAGGAACGCTGCAGAAATTTTCCTGATCGTGCGCACATAGTCAATACATCAAAACTTACTAGAAATAGCAACTGAAAGAGATCTACAGAGATAGTGCCACAGAAACCAACAGTGCCAGACAGATGGTGCCCCTAAAAGTATTTGTGCCCAACAGATGGTAATAGTGAACCTCAGAGTGAGTACCCTAAAGAGTAAAAGTGTCGTACAAATGCACAAATGCACAAAGCATGGGAAACAAACAAGGAGAATTGGAACTACTAACGTAGGAAAAGAAAAATGATGTCATTGGAATCACTGAAACTTGGTGGGACGATACACATGATTGGAACACAAGGCTAAAAGGATACAACTTATTTGCAAGAAACAGACTTGATAAACGAGGAGGAGGTGTCGCATTGTATGTTAGAAAAGCGTATATCTGCACAGAGATTGAAGCAGAGACTGGGAGTTCTGTGGAAACTGTTTGGGCAAGAATACAAGGAGAGAACAACAGAAAGGACACCATTGTAGGCATTTACTACAGGCCACCTGGGCAAACCGAAGATATGGATGAACTCTTTATGTATCAAATGACCAAGTTCTCCAAAAAATATGACGTAGTGGTCATGGGAGATTTCAACTATCTAGACATTTGTTGGGAATCTCTCTCAAATAATGCTAACAGGTCAAGCAAATTCTTATCCTCTCTTGCTGACAACTTTATCTTCCAAAAGGTAGGAGAGAAAACAAGGGGATCTGCTACTTTGGATCTAATCCTTATAAACAGGGAGGAAATGGTTGAGGAGGTAAAAGTGGCTGGGGCGCTAGGAGGCAGCGATCATGCTATTATAGAATTTTGGATAACTAGAGGAGGAAGACATGTGAAGACTGAAACTTCAAGGTTAGAGTTCAGAAAGGCAGATTTTAAGCGACTCAGAAAGAGAATAGGAGGGATCCAATGGCTGGATATCCTTAAGGACAAAAATGTCCTGGAAGGATGGGAAATTTTTAAAAATGAGATTCTCAAAGCACAATCGTTAACAATCCCAAAAAGTAGGAAAAATGGGAAGCATTTAATGAAACCAGGATGGATGAACACAGAAATTAAACACATGCTAAAAATAAAGAAAGAAATGTTTATCAAATGGAAAGAGGGAGGCATATCTAAAGAAGATTATAATGCAGTCTGCAGATCCTGCAGGGCACGTATCAGGTTAGCTAAAGCTGACAATGAATTAAGGCTTACAAGAGATGTCAAAAGCAATAAAAAAGGATTTTGGGGGTATGTCAAAAGTAAAAGAAAAGTCAAAGATGCTATAGGGTTTTTACAGGATGAAAATGGTGAAATGGTAAGAAAGAATGTTGAGAAGGCAGAACTTTTTAATTCCTATTTTGCATCAGTTTTCTCTCAGAAAGAAAATGTAACATCAACTGATCTTTACTGTCCTATTAAAGGAATTGAAGAATCCACCTTATTTGTAAACAGTAAGATTGTAAGGGAATATTTAGCTAACATAAATGAGTTCAAGTCTCCAGGTCCAGATGAATTACACCCCAGAGTACTGAAGGAGATCGTAGAAGAAATTTTAGAACCACTCTCCATAATCTTTGAAAATTCTTGGAGAACAGGAGAAGTCCCAGAAGACTGGAGAAGAGCAAATGTTGTTCCGATCTTCAAAAAGGGGAAGAAGGTGGACCAGGGAACTATAGGCCGGTGAGTCTGACTTCTATACCAGGAAAGATCTTTGAACAAATTATTAAACAACATGTATGTAAGTACCTGGATAAGAATGAAGTGATTAACCAGAGTCAGCATGGGTTTGTAACTAAAAAGTCATGTCAGACTAACTTAATTTCCTTCTATGACAGAATCACTGACTGGGTGGATCAGGGAAATGCTGTAGATATAGTATATCTTGACTTCAGCAAAGCATTTGACAAAGTATCTCACACCATCCTTATTGAAAAAATGACCAAGTATGGAATGGACAAGGCAACTGTTAGGTGGATTCATAATTGGCTTAGTGATCGGACTCAAAGAGTGGTCGTAAATGGCTTCACATCCAGTTGGATGAATGTCTCAAGTGGGGTACCACAGGGCTCTGTCCTGGGACCTGTATTGTTCAACATCTTTATCAATGATTTAGATGAAGGAATTGAGGGTAAACTGATTAAATTTGCTGATGACACAAAGCTAGGAGGGATAGCTAACACCAGAGAAGAGAGAGAGAGGATTCAAAAAGACCTACATAAACTGGAGCAGTGGGCTGCAACTAACAGAATGTTTTTTTATCAGGGAAAAATGCAAAGTACAACATCTTGGCAATAAAAATGAAAAAAGCATATACAGAATGGGAGGAATACAGCTAAGCAACAGCACAAGTAAAAAAGACTTAGGTATACTAATAGATCATAGACTGAACATGAGTCAACAGTGTGATGCAGCAGCAAAAAAGGCAAATACTATTCTGGGATGTATTAACAGAAGCATAGAGTCTAGATCACGTGAAGTCATTTTCACACTTTACTCCTCTTTGGTCAGACCTCATCTGGAATACTGTGTCCAGTTTTGGGCACCACATTTAAAAAAAGACATTGACAAACTGGAGCAAGTTCAGAGAAGAGCGACCAGAATGGTGACCGATCTGCAAACCATGTCCTATAAGGAACGGTTACAGAATTTGGGAATGTTTAGCTTGCAAAAAAGAAGACTGAGAGGAGACTTAATAGCTGTCTACAAATATCTCAAGGGCTGTCACATTGTAGAAGGATCATCTTTATTCTCATTTGCACAAGGAAAGACTAGAAGCAATGGGATGAAACTGAATGGGAGGAGACAGATTAGATATTAGAAAAAACTTTTTGATGGTTATTGTGATCAATGAGTGGAACAGGCTGCCACGAGAGGTGGTGAGTTCCCCTTCAATGGACGTCTTCAAACAGAGGCTGGACAGACATCTATCTGAGATGATTTAGTGAATCCTGCTTTGAGCAGGGGGTTGGATCAGATGACCCAGGAGGTCCCTTCCAACTCTACCATTCTATGATTCTATGATCATTTGTGCCCTACACAATAATGGTCTTATCAAATTACTCAATAATGCTCGATGGGGGAACTATAATGTTTGGGGGAAAGCGCTGTGGAGGCACCAAAATCTATGAGGAATCACTGTGGGTGGTTACTGTGAGAGGGAAATCACTGTTGGGGCCCTGTAGAGGTGGCACTGTGAAGGCATCATACTATGTAGAGGATTGCACTATGGGGCACCATACTCTGTGAAGGGGCACAGCGGGGGCAGGGGACACACTACATATTGTACAGCAGAGTAAAAATTCTCCTCTTAGCATTTTTTAGGAATATTTTTAGGCAAACTGGAGTATGTAATTTACAATATTTCAGATTTGCAACACTAAGGAATACACAATGTTACAAGCGTATGATTTATGCCCGGAAACATAGCGATCTTATAACAATGACTGAGGCGATTCTAAACCGATATTGCCTTGTATGCTAAATATAATAATCAGAACGAGTGCAGTGGACTTTATTCATGGAGATTGCCGTTCACTGCTGGAGAGAGGTTCCAATATTTAAAGGGAAATTATCATTTTAAGTAACTTTTAAGAATAAGCTGCCATGTGTGTACATTTTGGAATATCACTATACCTGGTCATTTTTTTTTACTTGTATCCTGTATTTTCACCAGTTTTCGCCTCTACAGGAGAAGAATTCCTGTTTTTCTCTTTGGTTGCAGACAGCAGGGTCGGCTCCAGACTTTCGTAAGGGACACGTAGGGACAGTCTTTAGGGACAGGTAGTTAGTATTAGGTTGGTAGTGAGGGACAGGTAGGGACAGGTAGGGAAAGATTGGTAGGGCGGTAGGGACAGGTTTTTCTTTTTCTTTAATAGGGAGGGACAGGCTGTTTGTGTGTTAGATTAGGGTGAGAGCCTCTGTAGTCTCCAGTTTCCTGGTGGTGGGCTGCTCCCCTCACATTGTAGTTTTTTGTTTTACAGTATCAGAATGTGAATATAGGGCTTGGAAGCACTGAACTTGGGTCTGATCTTTTGGTACATGGTTAGTGGTCTTATGGTTAAGTTGTTATGTCATGTAGGTATATGGTTAGTCTTTGTTATATTGTTATTATGTTGTGTATTGTTGTTATTGTTGTGTTGTGTACTGTATATAAATTATGTATGTGTGTTGTGCGTGTGGGTGGGTTAGTTTAGGTTGGGTGGGGGGCTTTAGGGGGGTGGGGGGTAGGTGTTGTGGTGTTTTTGTGAGGAATTTTGGACGTCCTGCGGGATGCCAGAAAAGGCAAAAGGACCTTTTTGTGTAGGCCACAAACTTTCGTGGTTACCTTGCTGTGATAAGGCCACAGACTTTAGTGGGACCTTGGGTGTTAAAAAAATGGTGGTGGGAAAAAATAAATAAATAAAAAAAATAAAAAAAATATAAAAAAAAAAATAAAAATGTGTGTTATGGAGTGGGTTAAGTTTTGGCCAGGTGGCCTATATTTTGATTTTGGGCGATGGGCCAGTTTTTTAGTTTTCCTTTTTAGGGGGTTAGGTGTAAAGGTGCAGGTGTGAGTGGGAAGAGTGTTGGGGGTCAAGTATACTTCAGGGCAGGAAGAGGGTGTGTTAGGGTCTTCCCTTGCTGGGGGGTCTCCTACAGAGACATTTTTGTGTGGACATTTCTGTGTCGTACGTTAATTTATTGGACTCTACATAATTTTGGGATTTGGGGCAGTGTTTTGCTGGGGTTTTTATTTCTTATTGTATAATGTTTGTATTTGTGTTGTGTATCTGTGTTTTTGTAATTTTATAATAAAAAAGAGTTCCAGGCTTTCGTAAGCCCCATGGTGCAGATACGGCAGAGAAATATATATATATATAGTACAAGGCCAAAGATTTCACTTACTTCTTACATTACATGAGTGATATCTATTGTAAATTCTACAATAGCTCAGAAACCGGCGATAACTGGCAGCGCACAGTGCAGACTGGACAGTATAGTCCTCCATACGGTATAATGACCCCATATAATCCCCCATACAGTATAATGGGAACTTCATAGTCCTCCATACAGTATAATGGGCCCCATATAATGCTACATACAGAATAATGAGAACAATACCGTATACTGCTTCATACAGAATAATTGACCCCATATAATGCTCCATACAGAATAATGGACCTCATATATTGCTTCAAACAGAATAATGCACTCCAATTCAATGCTCCATGCAGAATAATGGGCCCCATATTGTGCTCCATACAGAATAATGGACCCCATATAATACTCCCTAGAGAATAATGGACCCCATATAATTCTCCATACAGAATAATGAGCCCCATATAATGCTCTATAGAGAATAATAGAATAATGGACCCCATATAATGCTCCATACAGAATAATGGACCCTATATAATGCTCCATACAGAATAATGCATTCCATATTATGCTCCATACAGAATAATGGACCCCATATAATGCTCCATAGAGAATAATGGACCCCATATAATTCTCCATACAGAATAATGAGCCCCATATAATGCTCTATAGAGAATAATAGAATAATGGACCCCATATAATGCTCCATACAGAATAATGGACCCCATATAATGCTCCATACAGACTAATGCACCCCATATTATGCTCCATACAGAATAATGGACCCCATATAATGCTCCATAGAGAATAATCGACCCCATATAATTCTCCATACAGAATAATGAGCCCCATATAATGCTCTATAGAGAATAATAGAATAATGGACCCCATATAATGCTTCATACAGAATAATGGACCCCATACAGTGCTGGCCAAAGGTATTGACACCCCTGCAATTCTGTCAGATAATACTCAGCTTCTTCCTGAAAATGATTGCAATCACAAATTCTTTGGTATTATTACCTTCATTTCATTTGCTTGCAAGGAAAAAGCACAAAAGAGAATGAAGCAAAAATCAAATCATTGATCATTTCACACAAAACTCCAAAAATGGGCCAGACAAAAGTATTGGCACCCTCAGCCTAATACTTTAGCCAAAATAACTGCGAACAACCGCTTCTGGTAACCATCAATGAGTTTCTTACAATGCTCTGCTGGAATTGTAGACCATTCTTCTTTGGCAAACTGCTCCAGGTCCCTGATATTTGAAGGGTGCCTTCTGCAAACTGCCAGTTTGAGATCTCTCCACAGGTGTTCTATGGGACTCAGGTCTGGACTCATTGCTGGCCACCTTAGAAATCTACAGTGCTTTCTCTCAAACCGTTTTATAGTGCTTTTGGAAGTGTGTTTTCGGTCATTGTCCTGCTGGAAGGCCCATGACCTCTGAGGGAGACCCAGCTTTCTCACACTGGGACCTACATTATGCTGCAAAATTTGTTGGTAGTCTTCAGACTTCATAATGCCATGCACACGGTCAAGCAGTCCAGTGCCAGAGGCAGCAAAGCAACCCCAAAACATCAGGGATCCTCCGCCATGTTTGACTGTAGGGACCGTGTTCTTTTCTTTGAATGCCTCTTTTTTTTCCTGTACACTCTATGTTGATGCTTTTTGCCAAAAAGCTCTACTTTTGTCTCATCTGACCAGAGAACATTCTTCCAAAACATTTTAGGCTTTCTCAGGTAAGTTTTGGCAAACTCCAGCCTGGCTTTTTTATGTCTCAGGGTAAGAGGTGGGGTCTTCCTGGGTATCCTACCATACAGTCCCTTTTCATTCAGACGCCGACGGATAGTACGGGTTGACACTGTTGTACCCTCGGACTGCAGGGCAGCTTGAACTTGTTTAGATGTTAGTCGAGGTTCTTTATCCACCATCCGCACAATCTTGTGTTGAAATCTCTCGTCAATTTTTCTTTTCCGTAGACATCTAGGGAGGTTAGCCACAGTGCCATGGGTTTTAAACTTCTTGATGACAATGTGCACGGAAGACACAGGAACATTCAGGTCTTTGGAGATGGACTTGTAGCCTTGAGATTGCTCATGCTTCCTCACAATTTGGTTTCTCAAGTCCTCAGACAGTTCTTTGGTCTTCTTTCTTTTCTCCATGCTCAATGTGGTACACACAAGGACACAGGACAGAGGTTGAGTCAACTTTAATCCATGTTAACTGGCTGCAAGTGTGATTTAGTTATTGCCAACACCTGTTAGGTGCCACAGGTAAGTTACAGGTGCTGTTAATTACACGAATTAGAGAAGCATCACATGATTTTTCAAAGGGTGCCAATACTTTTGTCCACCCCCTTTTTTAGGTTTGGTGTGGAATTATATCCAATTTGGCTTTAGGACAATTCTTTTTGTGTTTTTTTCATTGAAGTCAAATTAAATGAAGAGAATAATACCAAAGAATTTCTGATTGCAATCATTTTCAGTGTCGTGAAAGCTCATTAAGAGAATGCCAAGAGTGTGCAAAGCAGTCATCAAAGCAAAAGGTGGCTACTTTGAAGAACCTAGAATAAAAGACATATTTTCAGTTGTTTCACACTTTTTTGTTAAGTATATAATTCCACATATGTTAATTCATAGTTTTGATAAATTCAGTGTGAATGTACAATTTTCTTTAAATGAGAAGGTATGTTTAAACTTTTGGTATGTACTGTAAGTCCCCTGCATAGTGCTTCGTATTGTACACACATCCCCCGCATAGTGCTCCGTACTGTATACATGACCTCCTCATAGTGCTCCGTACTGTACACATGGCCCCGCATAGAGCTTCGTATTGTATACATGGCTCCGCATAGTGCTCCGTACTGTATACACGTCCCCGCATAGTGCTCCGTATTGTATACAAGTCCCCGCATAGTGCTCCGTACTGTATACATGTACAGCTCATAGTGCTCCGTACTGTATACATGGCGCCGCATAGTGCTTCCTACTGAATACATGGCCCCGCATAGTGCTCCCTACTGTATACGTGGCACCGCATAGTGCTCCATACTGTATACATGAACCCGCATAGTGCTCCATACTGTATACATGGCCCCGCATTGTGCTCCGTACTGTATACATGGCCCCACATAGTGCTCCGTACTGTATACATGGCCCCACATAGTGCTCCGTACTGTATACATGGCCCCGCATAGTACTCCGTACTGCATACATGTCCCCCGCATTGTGCTTCGTACTGTATACATGGCCCCGCATAATGCTCTGTACTACTATATACATGGCCCCGCATAGTGCTCCGTACTGTATACACGGCCCCTGCAATGTGCTTGGTACTACTATATACATGGCCCCGCATAGTGCTCCGTACTGTATACGTGGCCCCGCATCCTGCTCTGTGTTGTATATATGGCCCCGCATAGTGCTTCACACAGTATACATTGCCCCGCATAGTGCTCCATATTGTTTACACGGCCCCGCATAGTGCTCCGTACTGTATACATGGCTCCGCATAGTGCTCCGTACTGTATATATGGCCTCGTATAGTGCTGCACATAGTATGAATGGCCCTGCATAGTGCTGCACTCAGTATACATGGCCCTGCATAGTGCTCCGTACTGTATACATGGCCCCGCATAGTGCTCCGTACTGTATGCATGTCCTCGCATAGTGCTACCTACTGTATACATGGTCCCGCATAGTGCTCCGTACTATATATATGGCCCCGCGTAGAGCTCCATACTGTACATACTGTATACATGGCCAGCATATTGCTGCACACAGTATAAATGGCCCTGCATAGTGCTGCACTCAGTATATATGGCCCCGCATAGTGCTCCGTACTGTATACATGGCCCCGCATAGTGCTCGTACTGTATACATGTCCCTCCATAGTGCTTCGTACGGTATACATGGCCCCGCATAGTGCTCCGTACTGTATACACGGCCCCCGCATTGTGCTCGGTACTACTATATACATGGCCCTGCTTAGTGCTCCGTACTGTATACATGGCCCAGAATCGTACTCCGTACTGTATACATGGCCCCGCATAGTGCTCCCTACTGTGTACATGGTCCCATATACTGCTCTGCTTTGTATATATGGCCCGCATTGTGCTGCACACAGGATACATGGCCCCGCATAGTGCTACATACGTATACATGGCCCCGCATAGTACTCCGTACTGTATCCACAGCCCCGCATAGTGCTCCGTACTCTGTATATGGCCCCCGCATAGTGCTCTGTACTGTATACATGGCCCCCGCATAGTGCTCCGTACTCTATAGGTGGCCCTGCATAGTGCTCCGTACTGTATACATGGCCCCGCATAGTGCTCCATACTGTATACAAGTCCCCCTCATAGTGCTCCGTACTGTATACATGGCCCTGCATAGTGCTCCATACTGTATATATGACCCAGCATAGTGCTGCACTCAGTATACATGGCTCCGCATAGTGCTCCGTACTGTATACATGGCCATACATGGTCCCGCATAGTGCTCCGTACTGTATACATGGCCCCGCATAGTACTTCGTACTGTATACATGTCACCCGCATAGTGCTTCATACTGTATACATGGCCCCGCATAGTGTTCCGTACTACTATATACATGGTCCCGCATAGTGCTCCGTACGTATACATGGTCCCGCATAGTGCTCCGTACGTATACATGACCCCGCATAGTACTCCGTACTGTATACATGTCCCCCGCATAGTGCTTCGTACTGTATACATGGCCCCGCATAGTGCTCCATTCTACTATATACATGGCCCCGCATAGTGCTCCGTACTGTATACACGGCCCAGCATAGTGCTCTGTACTACTGTATACATGGCCCCGCATAGTGCTACCTACTGTATTCATGGTCCCGCTTAGTGCTCCGTACTGTATACATGGCCCTGCATAGTACTCCGTACTACTATATACATGGCCCCACATAGTGCTCCGTACTGTATACACAGCCCACGCATAGTGCTCCGTACTGCTGTATGCATGGCCCCGCATAGTGCTCCGTACTGTATACATGGCCCCGCATAGTGCTCCATACTGTATACATGGCCCCCCATACTGCTACCTACTGTATACATGGTCCTGAATAGTACTCCATACTGTATACATGTCCCCCGCATAGTGCTCCATACTGTATACATGCCCCGTATAGTGCTCCGTACTGTATTCATGGCCCCGCACTGTGCTCCGTACTACTCTATACATGGCCCCGCATAGTGCTACCTACTATATACATTGTCCCGCATAGTGCTCCGTACTGTATACATGACCCCGCATAGTACTCCGTACTACTATATACATGGCCCCACATAGTGCTCCGTAGTGTATACACAGCCCACGCATAGTGCTCCGTCCTACTGTATACATGGCACCGCATAGTGCTACCTACTGTATTCATGGTCCCGCATAGTGCTCCGTACTGTATACATAGCCCTGCATAGTACTCTGTACTACTATATACATGGCCCCACATAGTGCTCCGTACTGTATACACAGCCCACGCATAGTGCTCCGTACTACTGTATGCATGGCCCCGCATAGTGCTCCGTACTGTATACATGGCCCCCAGAGTACTCCATACTGTATACATGGCCCCCCATACTGCTACCTACTGTATACATGGTCCCGCATAGTACTCCGTACTGTATACATGTCCCCCGCATAGTGCTCCGTACTGTATTCATGGCCCCGCATAGTGCTCCATACTACTGTATACATGGCCCCACATAGTGCTACCTACTGTATACATGGTCCCGCATAGAGCTCCGTACTGTATACATGACCCCGCATAGTACTCCGTACTGTATACATGTCCCCCACATTTTGCTTCGCACTGTATATGACGCGCCCCCTGGGCCATGTTCGGGGAATACCCGGAGCCGGATCTGTTGGGGATAGTAGTCCTCGTGGCGGTGACCCGGTCCGTGCCCAGGGTGTCAAACTAAGCGGCGGAGTTTAGTATAAGATGTTATAGTGTTCGACTACGCCACCCGTTGAATGCGGTTATGAAACCGCCGCTGCAGGGCAGACCGCTGAGGCCGGTGGTACGGTTGTGCAGCGTGGGTAGTATAACCCCCAACGGGAGGGGTATGGCCTCAGGGCAGCGGACGTGGATGATGGGGATAGTAGAATTGCACGCAGGCACCAGGAACCACTCAGAGACGGTGCGGTGTAGTTCAGGGTCTTTACTGGTGGCAAAGGTAGACCCTCCCGGGAGTACTGGCTAGCGATCGGGGCCTGGTCAGTCCGTGAGCAGATAGGATCTCCCCTGGCCAGGCGGAGTTGTAGGCCTCCCCAACTAATTGTACTCTTCTTGGCTACCTTGCTAGAAGCGGGTACAAGTAGCCCACGTCCCTGAGTGTACCGTGTGGTGCTCACCCGTATGGCCGGTGACTCGGGGCCTTCTGGTAGCCTCCGCTCCACGACGGCGGTGCTGGTCCCTTGCGTGTGACCGTGCCTTCGGGTTTCTTGGCCAGAGGACCTGAAATCCCCTGCCGGTTGGTTTCTGCTGCTGGGTATGGAACAGTCCCCACAGCTTCGGACTCCGTGTCCGGTGAGATCTCTTCAGTCAGGACGAGCTCTACAGCTTCCAGTCTCTGACCCCTTTTATCACTGCTCCCACAGAGCTCCTGATCTTGCTCTCCCTGCAACTGATCCACTCCAGACCAGACTGTGTCTCTGTCTGGGACTCCTCTTCTTCTCTTTCTCCCTAACCCCACCTCAGCCCCAGTTTATATAGGGGAAGTTCTTCCCCTCCCAGGACTGGGCAGGAGGTGTGGCATGCTTAGGGTTCCTGACCAGGAGACCTCCCACCTGCTCACAGACGTAATATTGCTATTACTGTGGTAACCAGACCCCTGGGGTTCCACATATACATAACCCGCATAGTACTCCTTACTGTGTACATGTCCCCCACATTTTGCTTTGCACTGTATACAAGCCCACGCATATTGCTCCGTACTACTATATACATGGTCCCGCATAGTGCTCCATACGTATACATGGCCCCGCATAGTACTCCCTACTGTATACATGGCCCCGCATAGTACTTCGTACTGTATACATGTCCCCCGCATAGTGCTTCGTACTGTATACATGGCCGCGGATAGTGCTCCATCCTACTATATACATGGCCCCGCATAGTGCTCCGCACTGTATACACGGCCCAGCATAGTGCTCCGTACTACTGTATACATGGCCCCGCATAGTGCTACGTATTGTATACATGGCCCTGCATAGTACTCCGTACTACTATATACATGGCCCCACATAGTGCTCTGACGCGCCCCCTGGGCCAGTGTTGTTTGGGGGAATACCCGGAGCCGGATCAGATGGGGGTTGTAGTCTCCGAGTGGCGGTGACCCGGTCCGTGCCCAGGGTGTCAAGCTCAGTGTGTGGCAGTCCTTACTGATGTTGCTGGATGTTCTTTGTGTCGACTACGCCACCCGTTGATTTGCGGTCAATACGGCCGCCGCTGCAGCAGGGTCCGCTGAGGCTGGTGGTGTGTGTGCAGCTCTGGTAGAATAACCCCCAACGGGAGGGGTATAGCCTCAGGGGGTCAGTTGTAGAGGATGGTGGTTGTGGAGGTGCAGTGAGGATGGTAATAAGACTCAGAGTCGGGCTGTGCAGTTCAGGGTTTTTACTTACTGCTGTTGTGCTGGTCACTCCGGCCTTGAGTGACCGCCCGAGCCGCGCTGCGTCCACCAGGTCCTGGACTCGGCCAACCCCCAAGTAATTCTGGAGCGTGGTCCTGAGCTCCCTTTCTGACGTGCCTTTTCTCTGGCCTTCCCCACCAGGGATCCACTTATGTCCGGCTCCCTCGGGCCTCTTGTTGGTAAAACCCTTGTCTCTGGGTTCCCTGACCCTATACTCGGTGTGCCTTCGCAGTGGATTTAGTGGGGGGGTCGTGGCAGATCCTGCCCACGACCTCCGGTCTCTGGCTGAGGATTAGTGCCCTCCACCAGCTTGGGATCCGGTACCCTTGTGCCAACCCTTCACCCTTCTGCTTGTATTTGGGCTCTTGGGGTTCCTTCTTCTTCCCCTCTGGGTCCTTCTCTTCTCCTCTCTCTCACTTGGCCTTGGAGCTGGCTGAGCTTCTCTGCTCTCTTCCTCTGCTCTTCACAGACTTCTCTACAAAAGACTGACTGATGACTGTCTGCCTGTCTGACCGAACCTCTACAAAAGACCCTGTTCTAAGATGGTGCCCACCTTATATACTCCCTCTATGTGTGAGCTCAGGTGACCAGCACCCAATGAGCTCCTATCTTTACCCAGACTGCTCCCCCTATCTGCCCCTACACTACTAGGATGTTCCACCCCCCTCCCACTCCAGCCAGGGACAGACACTGTCGTACCTGCACATTTCTCTAGTGGGAGTACCATTGATCTGTCCCCCGGAAATGGGATGTATGTAGTGCATGCAGCCTACTGAGCTCAGTTCCACACTCCATCCTTACCCGGGAGTGGAATACCACACCTCTGGCCTGAGGTGCAATACCCCTGTTGCAGCCGAGTCCTCAGGGTGCTACAGCTCCGTACTGTATACACAGCCCACGCATAGTGCTCCGTACTACTGTATGCATGGCCCTGCATAGTACTCCATACCGTGTACATGGCCCCGCAAAGTGCTCTGTACTGTATACATGGCCCCGCATAGTACTCCATACTGTAAACATGGCCTTGCATAGTGCTCCATACTGTAAACATGGCCTTGCATAGTGCTCCGTACTGTATACATGGCACTGCATAGTACTCCGTACTACTATATACATGGCCCCACATAGTGCTCCGTACTGTATACACAGCCCACGCATAGTGCTCCGTACTACTGTATGCATGGCCCCGCATAGTACTCCATACTGTTTACATGGCCCCGCATAGTGCTCTGTGCTGTATACATGGCCCCGCATAGTGCTCCATACTGTATACATGGCCCCGCATAGTACTCCATACTGTATACATGGCCCCGCATAGTACTCCATACTGTATACATGGCCCCACATAGTACTCCATACTGTATACATGGTCCCGCATACTGCTACCTACTGTATACATGGTCCCGCATAGTACTCCGTACTGTATATGACGCGCCCCCTGGGCCGTGTGTGTGTGTGGATACCCGAAACCGGACCTTTTGTGGATGCTGGGGGTTGTAGTCCTTGCGTGGCGGGGACCCGGTCCCGTGGCTCAGGATGGTCAACCCAAATGGCAGTCTATTTATAGGGTTTTGTGAGTAAATGTCCGACTACGCCACCCGTGGATTGCGGTCAGAGTGAACCGCCGCTGCAGGGCCAACCGCTGAGGCTAGTGTTGTGGGTGCAGCTGAGGGTAGTATAACTCCCCACGGGATGAGTATAGCCTCAGGGCAGTAAATAGGGATGTTGGTGGTGATGGTGCGCAGGAGCAGCAGTAACTACACGGAGTCTGTCAAACAATTCAGGGTCTTTACTGTTGGTGGTATTAAGGGACCTGTCCGGAATACAGGTTAACAATGGAGGCCTGGTCAGTCTGAGAGCAACTGGGAGATCCCGCTGGTCAGGGGGAGTTTGTAGGCCTACAGTGCTGACTTCACTCTTTCTTGGCTATCCCGCTGTAGTGTAGTGGTAGCCCACGTCTCTGAGTGTTGTTCTCACCCGTATGACTGGCGACTCGGGCCTTCCGTACTTCTCACCCCTCCAGGGCAGTAGTGGTCCCTCTTGCGTGGCTGAGCCTCCAGGCTTCCTTGGGTGCGTGGTGGTTTTCTGCTGCTGGGCTTATAACCCTCACAGCCTCGGTCTCCAGTGTCCGGCTTTGTAAGTCTCTAGCCAGGATGAGCTCTTCTAGCTCCCCTCCTGGCCTCGTGTTCCTCCTCTGCCTACAGGGACTCCTCAGCCTGCTGCTGACCTGTCCCTATCTGCAACTTCTCTGGAACTTGTCTGGCACTTCTCTCACTAACCCCGCCCCAGATCCAGTTTATAAAGGGCAAGTTTCTCCCCTCCCTGGACTGAGGCAGGAGGTGCTGCATGCTAATTGTCCCCAACCAGGGAACCTCCCACCTGCTCTCAGACATGACATTGCTGCCACTGTGGCGACCAGACCTGGGGTGCCACATTTACATTTCCCCCGCACAGTGCTCCGTACTGTATATGTAATGCAGGTGCCGGGATGCAACGCACAGAGACACAAGGCGAGAACAGTAAGAGTTGAATATAAACAGTTTATATATATATATGTAACAGGTACTCTGAACAAGGGATTGCAACAAGGGTAATAAACGGTAATTTGAAGTATTAGCAAAATGCGAAGTCTCTCAAGGTAATGTGGTGCCCTAAATCATGAGAGACACCACGTGAGTTCCTTAACTGTGCATATGGCTCTAGCGGGGGTCACCGGTTATTCCCGCTAGGCCTTGAGTCTTTTTCTGGATAAATTCAATTAGATCACGTTGAGCTTCTTTAGCCCCAACCGTTCCCCTCCCAACCTGAGTACCTAAACCCAATTGTCCCCGATACCGTGGGTGAAGAGTAGAAGTGACGGCCCTGTTCACGTATGCAGCTCCTCTGCTTTCACTGGCGTGACTTTCCTGGGGCAGCCGTCTCTCAAGTCCTCTCTGCTTGGCCGTTGGAGGCAATCTCTCGAGCCTTGGGTAGGGGGGTCCAGACCTCGTCTGTCGGCGGGCGATGTCGGGTTCCGCGAACTCACTCAGCACCGCAAGCAGGTTCCGAGTCTCCTCAGCAGGCACATCACTAGGGTCACATCTGTGAGGGATCCGGAGCTCTTCTACCGGTGCCCGGCTGTGGCACCTCACAGGCCTCTGGCTTAGGCCTGTCACGCGGGGCTTCCCAGCACGCAGGGAACACGTCTGCTCCTTTCTGCTGCTTGGCGCCAAAGACCCCTCAGGTTTGGCGCGCTGGCCTCTTATCTCTCGGAACTCCTTCCTGGAAGTCACCTGATCGGGTCCAGTGTCTAAATCTGCTCTCCCTTCAACTCCCTTGCATATCTTGGTTCCGCTTGACTGTGTCTGGCCAGCAGATGGCAGCCTCTCTCTATTTTTTAAACATCATGTAGCAGTTCCCTTGCAAGCTCTCTCGCCTTTGTTACATTCCTCCCTCCTTTTTGCTCGCCAGTCCTCTTGCGAGTGGACTTCTCGCATAATTGATGCCTCTTTCCAGGCAGTGCAAGTTCAGACAGGAGTTGGGCACATTCCTACATTTTCTGCTGGATTTGAGACCAAATAAACTCTTCTTGAGCATACCGGTTAGTAGGAATTCCGGCATTAGCCCGCTCAGTTCTGCGGGGCTCCTCTTGCGGAGGTGACTCCGGGAGATCCGATGAATCAATTACTAGGGATTTCAAGTCATTTCTCGACTCATTCTGGGTTCCACTCGGGGTTGGCCTCAATGGTTCTGACGGGCCCAACTGCATTGTGGCCCATCCTTCTTCATCCCCCAAGGTTCCTGCATGTGGCACTTCAGCCAATACGTTTGAAGGCTCAACTTCGTTACAGACTTCTGCTTCAGAGGAGCAAGGTCGCAGCATATTGCGGTGCAACACCCTGGGTGTCGCGGCATCATCCCCTTCGGGTCTAATCTCGTAGACGGGGTTGTCTGGGTGAACCTTCTTCGCCAGTCCAGTTTACTCCCAAATCGTTTGGAACTTACCAGTACTCGGTCTCCTGGCTGAAGTGATCCCCCTGCGGTCGGGGGCCGATCTGCATGCTCTACTTACTGAAACTTCTGAGCAACCAGTCTTCTCACTGTATGGAGCTGACGCTGGTGTTCTCGAATCCAGGTACTTGGGCTACTGCCCGGGCCGGAGTCTTCTGAGTCTAGCTCCAGTTCAGTAATTTCTCGCCCACTTGAACTCGCCCACTTGAGTCGCATGAACTCAATTATTATACACCCACACCAGCTCGGACACAAATTCGGGCCACTTCATCTTTTTGTCCGCTTCCAGCGTTCACAACATTTGCAACAGGGTTCGGTTGAAGCGCTCGCATGCGCCGTTCCCTTGAGGGTGGTAGGGTGTTGTTCGAGATCGGTCGATCCCATAGATGCAGTATAGATTATCCATCACTCGTCCTTGGAAGCAGGCCCCCTGGTCAGAATGTATTTGCTTCGGGCACCCATAAAGCCAGATAAAATCCTGACAGATGGCCTTAGCTGCGGCTTCTGCTGTCTGGTCTTTAGTAGGCGTCACTACTGCGAACTTGGTGAAGTGATCAGTCATGACTAAACAGTGTCCGTAACCACATTGTATGAAGTTCCTATCATCAGGTAGTCAATCATCAAGACTTCCAAGGTGGCAGAAGTTCGGATAGTCTGAATGGGAGCTCTTTGTTCCTGGGGCTTGTTCAACTCACACTGACTTCATGTTCGGCAGACCCCCTCGACTTCTTGCCGCAGTTGATGCCAATACACCAGCCGTTGCAACCACCGAAAGGTATTTTCTACACCGAAGTGAGCACCTCTTCTATGAGCTTCTTGGGCTAGCTGCGTTACTAGCGCTCCTGGAACTACCACCTGCCAGGTAACATCAAACTCTCGAGGCAGCTGGATTCTTTGCCATAGCAAGCCGTCCTTCAGGAAGAGCCTCTCCCACTGGCCTAGGATTTGTAGGGTAGTTGGAAGTGAAGAGGCTCTGGCTTCCTGGTCGGGTCTTTGCCTAAGGGCGACCCATTCTCTCAGCTTTGCTAACTCTGGGTCGGACTGCTGCAGATGTATCCATTCGTCTCTTGAACGGTCCAGAATTTGAGTGGGCCTCGGCTCCTCTCTGGTCTCCTGGGCGTCGACCACGACAGCGGCGAACTGGCTGAAATCCGGGATCTCGTCGCCTTCGAGCTCCTCATCTCTGTCCCTCTTCGGCCCTGCCTGAGTGACCCAGGACAGGGCATCTGCATGAGTGTTCAGGGCCTTGGACGGATAGGCGATTTTATATTGGTATTTGGACATCCTTGCGACCCACCGCTGTTCTAACGTGCCCAGTTTGTCATTCTCCAAGTGGGCCAAAGGGTTGTTATCTGTCCGCACTTGCACTTCTGACCCTGACAAGTACTCAGCAAATTTCTCGGTCATGGCCCACACCAGTGCCAGTAGCTCCAGCTTAAACGAACTGTAGTTGTCCGGATTCTTCTCCATGTCTCGGAGTGACCTGCTGGCATACGAGATCACTCACTCTTTTCCTCCTTGTACTTGAGTCAGCATTGCTCCCAGTCCATGCAAGCTTCCATCAGTGTACAACATAAAATGCGCAAAAAGTCAGCGTAGGCCAGGATTGGGGCATCCGTTAGCGCCATTTTTAATGCTCAGAATGCCTCTTCTTGTCGGGGTCCCCACTGAATGGGCTGCCGCTTGGCTCCCCCAGCCATTCCTCTCAGCAATTCATTGAGCGGGATCGCAATCTTAGCGAAGTCTTTAATGAATCTGCGGTAGTATCCAGCAAGCCCCAAGAACGTCCTCAGTTCCCTTAGATTGACGGGCGTGGGCCACTTCTGCACGGCAGCTACTTTCTCCGCATTGGGGTGCACTCCTGCACTGGACACAGTGTGCCCCAGATATTCAATTTCTCGTTTGAAGAGACGACACTTACTAGGCTTAATTTTCAGGCCGTGACTTTGAAGCCGTTCTAACACTTGTTCCAATCGGCGGAGATGATCTTCAAACGTAGCGGAATAGATAATTATATCGTCCAGATATATTAAAGTGGCTTCAGAGCTGAGGTCCCCCAAGCATCTCTCCATCAGCCGTTGGAAGGTTCCTGACGCATTTGTTAGCCCGAACGGCATCCGATTGAACTCAAACAGGCCCATAGGGAGAACAAAAGCTGTCTTCGGACGATCCTTCTCAGCTACTGGGACCTGCCAATAGCCACTGGCCAGGTCGAGGGAAGAGAAGAATTTGGCACTCCCTAGTGCAGATAGAGACTCTTCAATTCGGGGGAGTGGATAGGAGTGCCGTACTGTACAGGCATTCAGCTTTCGAGAGTCTACGCAGAATCTCAGGGTACCAGCCTTCTTCCGGACCAGCACGATCGGAGCCGCCCAAGGACTCTGACTTTCAAGGATCACACCGATCTGCAACATGTATTCCAACAGCTCTTTCACCTCCTGGTACATTTGTGGCGGCATCCGCCAATATCTCTCTCTGATGGGAGCAGTATTTCCGGTGGGTATTTTGTGCTGAATGTCCCGAGTGCACCCGAAATCATCTTCATGCTGTGCAAACACTCCCTGATATCGTTGTAGAAGTTGTTCGATCTGCCTTACTTGTCCAGCAGAAAACTCAGTCAGATTAGCCTCCATTTCCTCCAAGAGGTGGCGCCCAGCCAACGGTTCTCTTCCATTCTCTTGGCTATTGAGGGACACCTCCAGGGTCCATGGCTTTCCTTCCACAGGTGCCAGCCCTATAGCGTCAGCTCTAGTAAGGGCTTCTGGCATTATACACACTCGCGCCACCTCTTGTCGGGGCAACAACTGTAAACTTGTGCCACTTAAATTGATGCAACGTACGGGTACTCTACCGTGCCGCACAGTGGCCAGGGTCCGAGCAACCAGGAGTCCAGAGGGAGCTTCCTCTCCCTCCATTGGTTCAATTTGAATGTCCACGCCTTCTAAGGACACATGTGCCAGCACCGGTAGAGTGAGTACAGTCTATCCCACTGGCAGTGTCATTGTGGCTTCGGGTGGTATCGATACCTTACCAAGGTACTGAGAGGTAGCGGGCAATTTTTGAATCTGACTGACCCGCACGAGAGGCTGGAATACTCTCTTGTTAGCTGGGTCTCGAGTGGCATGGGTCCAGTTGTTTTTGTTACAGCCCTCAGCCAGGAACTGTCTGACCTCTTTCAGCACATTCATGCCCAGGGTTACAATGGGCCCATTGCCTCCGGGCTCTGTGGTCAGTACGATCCCTTTCCGACCGAGGTTCTTTCCACATGCCCGAACGAACATCTATACTACTCCCGCTACTGGGATAGGTAGTTGATTAGCCGCCACCAGTTTGACAGTGGGTTCCGGGCAGGAACGAGCGACTTCAGGAAAATGACTTTGGAAATACGTCTCAGGCATAGTGGTCACTTGAGACCCAGTGTACATTAAACAGGGGATCCACTGCCCATTGAATTCAGCCCAGATAATGGGCCTCTCGGAGACAATGTCTTCAGAGCTCCCTCTTCCACTCTCTGAAGCTCGAGACCCCACGGTATGCTCCACAACCGTGGGGCATTTTAGTTTAAAGGCTGTCTCCTCCTCCTCCTTTCTCGGTTTGGACAGTCTTTGGAGATATGATCCCTACCTCCGCAGGTCCAGCACTCCGGTCCTCGTTCTACCGATAGGTCGGGTACATGCTGTGCTGGGGCCGGGTAGGAACGCTTTTCTCGCTCTGGTCTCCGTCCGTGTTGGGCAGTACGGTCCATCGACAAGGGGGCAGTAGGGGTCTTTCTAATAGCATTCAACTCACCCGAATGTCTCGAATTTCCTGAC
The DNA here is from genome assembly GCF_046119375.1 of Phyllobates terribilis. Lineage (NCBI taxonomy): Eukaryota > Metazoa > Chordata > Amphibia > Anura > Dendrobatidae > Phyllobates > Phyllobates terribilis. Next base: position 799,964,804 of record NW_027362763.1, on the reverse strand, counting down.
GTGTTTCCCGTACTCAATCAGGCTCTTTGTTGGTGAATTCAGGGGCAATTGCCTCATGACTTCTAACTGTGGCTTTGAGAACAGGAACTTCTCTCTCCAGGACTCTAGCTTCAGCCCCTACCTCCAGGAAGCCCAGATCAGGGCTCAGTCGCAGCCGCTCCTTCAGGATCTGCCTCAGGGAAGTGTCTCTCAAGCCAGCAATCAGTTGCTCACACAACACCTCATCTAATGGTCCCAGTCCTCGGTTCCCATCTCGAACTTTCTTGGTGATATGGGCCGTCACTTCCTGTAATGCATTAACATACTGATTTACTGTCTCGTTTTCCCCTTGGACCCGCTGAAACAACCGTAAGCGCAAGTGTCCCAAATCTGTAGTGTCACCGTGCATGTCCTCTAGAATTTTTATCACTTTGTCCACGGTGTCACGGTCCCCAGGTGGGCGGTACATCACAGTCTGCCGGGCCTCTCCATCAAGGGTTAGGAGGGCCAGCTCTGCCTGGGCTAGGGGATCGAGGGGATACATACGTAGCATACTTCTCAGTCTTTCTACCCAGTCCCACAGTGACATGCCATCCCCCATAAACTTGGGTAGATGGCTGAGCATAGCCCCCAAAGATATATGGCTCCGGCCGGACCCAGTCACAGGCTGCTCCGCCATCTCTGCGTCTGAATGTTGCATCCTGCCGACTACGCCAAATGTAATGCAGGTGCCGGGATGCAACGCACAGAGACACAAGGCGAGAACAGTATATATGTAACAGGTACACTGAACAAGGGATTGCAACAAGGCTAATAAACAGTAATTTGAAGTATTAGCAAAATGCGAAGTCTCTCAAGGTAATGTGGTGCCCTCGATCATGGGAGACACCACGTGAGTTCCTTAACTGTGCATATGGCTCTAGCGGGGGTCACCGGTTATTCCCGCTAGGCCGTGAGTCTTTTTCCAGATACATTCAATTAGATCACATTGAGCTTTTTTAGCCCCAACCGTTCCCCTCCCAACCTGAGTACCTAAACCCAATTGTCCCCGGTACCGTGGGTGAACAGTAGAAGTGACGGCCCTGTTCACGTATGCAGCTCCTCTGCTTTCCTTGGCGTGACTTTCCTGGGGCAGCCGTCTCTTAAGTCCTCTCTGCTTGGCCGTTGGAGGCAGTCTCTCAAGCCTTGGGTAGGGGGGTCCAGACCTCGTCTGTCGGCGGGCGACGTCGGGTTCCGCGAACTCACTCAGCATCGCAAGCAGGTTCCGAGTCTCCTCAGCAGGCACAGCACTAGGGTCACATCTGTGAGGGATCCGGAGCTCTTCTACCGGTGCCCGGCTGTGGCACCTCACAGGCCTCTGGCTTAGGCCTGTCACGCGGGGCTTCCCAGCACGCAGGGAACACGTCTGCTCCTTTCTGCTGCTTGGCGCCAAAGACCCCTTAGGTTTGGCGAGCTGGCCTCTTATCTCTCGGAACTCCTTCTTGGAAGTCACCTGATCGGGTCCAGCGTCTAAATCTGCTCTCCCTTCAACTTCCCTTGCATATCTTTGTGGCACACCTGAGGGTTCGACCGCCACAGGGATGCTGCACCTCTTTAACGGGGTGTAGTGTTCCTCCTTTGAGGTAAGAACAGTGCGATGGTCGGGACCCTACCTCCACATCCAACACCACACTTCTCCCACCAGAGGGGGCTAGTAAGCACTAGGTGCTGCCCCTACTGGGAATCGGGAGACTGGGGAACCAAGAGATAGGAGAACCAACTAGTGGGTGAGGGTGGAGGATTCACATTTTAGGGACACTTTAAATTTCATATTTAATACACAGCCATCTTGGGTCTGGGTTCTTTGATCGTGACCTTCCTCCCTGAACGTGGATCCTGTGTGGACCTGCAGAGGATGGAGGCACGGCCCTCGTACCCTGGCCTTGGGTCGAGGGGCAGGTCGCAGATAATGAATGTCTCAGCCCGGTCAAGGATCATGACCAAGAAGACCCGGAGCTTAGGAGTGTAGCTCCACCGCAAATGGATCCCAGGGGGATGCAGATGGAGCGGTATACACCACCTGTCCTCGCCAACCTGATCTATTCAGAGGGATTCCGGCTGCAAGAGGGGAACCGGCCCCCGACACCTGACCTTGCCACTCTACGTCCTGGTCAGGGAAGTCCGGTAGGCCCTGAGGATCCCACCGGGTAACGGACGGAGCGGAGCTGCCACCCGTACCCTTTCTCTGAGTGAAGTTCAGAGGGAGACCCGGCCTATCTACACACACACAGACAGGAAAGGACCCGGTCTGAAGTCTAGGAACACTCTGGTGCGGGGTCCTGATTGAACACTGGACTTACTCGGAGGTTGTCTGACCCCCCCCCCCCCCCGTCTCCGGTGACCGCAGAACTCCGCGAGGAGCAGGGAGAAGCCTTTCAACTGCAATCTCCACCGTGAATAAAAACCCTGGAAGTTAACCCCTATGGCCTCCGGACTCTTTATTCTGCATTACACCGCACTACGCAGCACCAGACCTCCTACACTACAACCCCCTCCATCCTGTCTCTCTGCCCTGAGGCCCTGCTCCGCCTGTGGGGAGTAGTAACAACGACGGCTGCCATAACATCCTGCCTCAGCGGACTGCAGCAGCGCTGGTGGCCTTCACCAGGTGCCACAGGTGGCGTAGTCGAGATCAGCCACTCAACCCGGATAAGCCCATACCATCCTTTTTTAATGTGACAGACCTGGGCACGGAGTGGGTCCGGGCCACGGCTGCACCCCATCTACAACACAGGACCCGGCTCCGAGTCCCCCATCTCCCAGGGTAGGGCTTTCAGCGCCACTCATATTGGTTCCGCTTGACTGTGTCTGGCCAGCAGATGGCAGCCTCTCTCCATTTTTGAAACATCATGTAGGAATTCCCTTGCAAGCTCTCTCGCCTTTGCTACATATACATGCCCCGCATAGTGCTCCGTACTGTATACATGGCCCCGCATAGTGCTCCGTACTACTGCATACATGGCCCCGCATAGTGCTACCTACTGCATACATGGTCCCGCATAGTGCTCCGTACTGTATACATGACCCCGCATAGTGCTCCGTACTGTATACACGGCCCTGCATAGTGCTCCATACTGTATACACGACCCCGCATAGTGCTCCGTACTGTATATACGGCCCCACATAGTGCTCCGTACTGTATACATGGCCCCGCATAGTGCTCCATATTGTATACACGACCCTGCATAGTGCTCCGTACTGTATACATGTCCCCGCATAGTACTCCGTACTGTATGCATGTCCCCCTCATAGTGCTCCGTACCGTTTACATGGCCCCGCGTAGTACTACCTACTGTATACATGATCCCGCATAGTGCTCCGTACTGTATACATGGCCCCGCATAGTGCTCCATACTGTATACATGGCCCCACATAGTGCTCCGTACTGTATGCATGGCCCCGCATAGTACTCCGTACTGTATACATGTGCCCCTCTTAGTGCTTCGTACTGTATACATGGCCCCGCATAGTGCTCCGTAATACTATATACACGGCCCCCGCATTGTGCTCGGTACTACTATATACATGGCCCCGCATAGTACTCCGTACTGTATACATGGCCACGCATAGTGCGCCGTACTGTATACACGGCCCCGCATAGTGCTCCGTACTGTATACATGGCCCCGCATAGTGCTCCGTACTATATACATGTCCCCCTCATAGTACTCCGTACCATATACATGGCCCCGCATAGTGCTACCTACTGTATACATGGTCCCGCATAGTGCTCCGTACTGTATATATGGCCCCGCATAGTGCTCCATACTGTGAACATGGCCCCGCATAGTACTCCGTACTGTATACATGTGCCCTTCATAGTGCTTCGTACTGTATACATGGCCCCGCATAGTGCTCCGTACTACTATATACATGGCCCCGCATAGTGCTCCGTACTGTATACACGGCCCCCGCATTGTGCTCGGTACTACTATGTACATGGCCCCGCATAGTGCTCCGTACTGTATACATGGCCCTGCATAGTGCTCCGTACTGTATACATGGCCTTGCACAGTGCTCCATACTTTATACATGGTCCCGCATACTGCTCTGTTTTGTATATATGGCCCCGCATAGTACTGCATACAGTATACATGGCCCCACATAGTGCTCCGTACTGTATATATGGCCACGCATAGTGCTCCTTACTGTATCCACGGTCCCGCATAGTGCTTCATATTGTATACCCGGCACCGCATAGTGCACCGTACTCTATACGCTGCCCTGCATAGTTCTCCGTACTGTATACATGGCCCCGCATAGTGCTCCATACTGTATACATGGCGCCGCATAGTGCTCCATACTGTATACATGGCCCCGCATAGTGCTCCGTACTGTATACATGCCCCGCATAGTGCTCCATCCTGCTATATACTGTACATGTCCCCGCATAGTGCTCCGTATTGTATACACGGCCCGCGCATAGTGCTCCGTACTACTGTATACATGGCCCCGCATAGTGCTCCGTACTGTATACATGGCCCTGCATAGTGCTCCATACTGTATACATGGCCCCGCATAGTGCTCCGTACCGTATACATGCCCAGCATAGTGCTCCATTCTACTATATACTGTACATGGCCCCGCATAGTGCTCCGTATTGTATACACGGCCCCCGCATAGTGCTCCGTACCACTGTATACATGGCCCCGCATATTCCTCCGTGCTGCATACATGGCCTTGCATAGTACTTCGTGCTGTATACATGTCACCCGCATAGTGCTTCGTACTGTATACATGGCCCCGCATAGTGCTCCCTACTGTATACATGGCCCCGCATAGTTCTCCGTACTGTATTCATGGCCTTGCATAGTGCTCCATACTGTATACATGGCCTCGCATAGTACTTCGCACTGTATACATGTCACCCGCATAGTGCTTCGTACTGTATACATGTCACCCGCATAGTACTTCGTGCTGTATACATGGCCCCGCATAGTGCTCCGTACTGTATACATGGCCCCGCATAGTTCTCCGTACTGTATTCATGGCCTCGCATAGTGCTCCATACTGTATACATGGCCTCGCATAGTACTTCGCACTGTATACATGTCACCCGCATAGTGCTTCGTACTGTATACATGGCCCCGCATAGTGCTCCACACTGTATACATGGCCTCGCATAGTGCTCCATACTGTATACATGGCCCACATAGTGCTCCATACTGTATATATGGCCCCGCATAGTGCTCCGTACTGTATACATGGCCCCACATAGTGCTTTGCACTGTATACATGCCCCGGATAGTGCTCCATCCTACTATATACTGTACATGGCCTCGCATAGTGCTCCGTACTACTGTATACATGGCCCCGCATACTCCTCCGTACTGCATGAAATGATCTCGATGGTCCAGAAGGATGGAGTGGAGGATGGCTGGTTTATGGACACCCCATGCAAACAGGGCTACGGCGCTAACAAGGAGGAGGTGGAGTAATGTTTTGGGCTGGAATCATGGGGAGAGAGATTGTCGGTCCTTTTAGGATCCCTGAAGGCGTAAAGATGAAGTCCATAATGTATGTTGAGCTTCTCAAACAGCACTTCCTTCCATGGTTCAAGAAGAAGAACCGTGCATTCCGCAGCAAGATCATTTTCAGGCATGATAATGCACCGTCTCATGCTGCACATAACACATCTGCATCTCTGGCTGCTGTGGGCATAAAAGGGGACAAACTTATGGTGTGGCACCCATGCTCCCCTGACCTCAACCCCATTGAGAACCTCTGGAGCATCATCAAAAGGAGTGTCTATGAAGGCGGGAGGCAGTTCACATCTAAGCAACAGCTCTGGGAGGGTATTCTGTCCTCATGCAAAACAATTGAAGCAGAAACCATCCAAAACCTGACAAATTCAATGGACGAGAGAGTTCAGAAGCTCCTTTCGAACAAGCGGTCCTATGTGCAAATGTAACATCACCTAGAATAAAGTTTTGAGTTGAAAACTGTTTGATTTCAGTTTGTAATAACCTGCTAATGTTTATAATTTCAAAAATGACAATTTTTTTGTTCTTTATTAACCGCTTCCCTACCGCCCACTGTAGATAAACGTCCGCGCTGCCTGGGCTCTGTGCAGCGCGGACGTTTAAAAACGGTGGGTGGTCCCGCAGCGCTCAGGACCCCCAGGGTCCTGCAAGCGCTGCAGGAGCGGTGCAGAGCGATAGCTCTGACAGGGAACATCATCGGGACCTGATTGGATCAGGTCCCAGTGATGTTAACCCTTTGCTGTCTTCTATATGCCGCGATCTATAGTGATCGCGGCATATAGAAGACAGCAGGAGGAAAGCGGGTCGTCCACTTACTTCTCCGACGGCCCCCTTATACCTTCCCTGACCTGACGTTGCTATGGCAGCTGGAGGTCACATGACCGCCTCCAGCTCTGCCATATATGGTGTCCTGCCTGGCTCAGCCTGCAGCCTGCAGCTGAAGCCTGGCAGGAGACTCTGACTGTGAAAGTCAGTGAAGATCTCATGTAATGTAATATATGTCTATTACATTACATGAGATCAGGGATCAGAAAAATAAAAATTAATGTCCCATACAGGGACTAAGTAAAAATGTAAAAAAAAGTAAAAAAAAATGTTTTGAAACTGTTAAAAAAAAATTACAAAATAAATTAAAATAAATAAATAAAATATTAAACCGATAAATCTGTATATTTATGCAAAAATAAAAAAAGTACACATATTTGGTATTGCCGCATCCGAAACAACCCGAGCTATAAAATTGTCACACTAATTAACTCCTTCTGTGCACACCGTAATAAAAATAAATAAAAAACGGAGCAAAAAACTATGCTTTTTCCTCATATCGCCAAACAAAAAGTGGAAAAAAATGCGATCAAAAAAGCAAAATGGTAATAAAATAGGTACCGCTGAAAACGTCATCTTGTTCCGCAAAAAAAAAGCCGCCATACAGCTCAATCAGCCGAAAAATAAAAAAGTTATAGCGCTCAGAATAAAGCAATGCAAAAAAAATATTTTTTCTATAAAATTGTTTTATTGCTAAAAAGCGCCAAAACATTAAAAAAATATACAGTAAGTGTAGTGTCGCTGTAAACGTACTGACCCGAAGAATAACGCTGCCTGATCACTTTTACCACACGCAGAACGGCATAAAAAAAAACCCTCAAAAAACAATTCCTGAATTGTTGGTTTTTGTTAATTTTACCTCCCAAAAAACGGAATAGAAAGGGATCAAAAAATGTCCCGTACCCAAAAATGGTACCAATAAAAATGTCAACTCGTCCTGCAAAAAACAAGCCATCACATGACTCTGTCGGCCGAAATATGGAAAAATTATAGCTCTCAAAATATGGCGATGCAAAAACTAGATTTTGCAAAAAAAAAGCGTCTCTTAGTGTGTGACAACTGTCAGTCATAAAAACCCGATATAAATCTGGTATCTCTGTAATCGCACCGACCCGAAGAATAAAGTAATCTAATCAATTATACCGCACGAGGAGCGGCGTAAAAAAATAAATAAAACCAATTCTTCACCTGCTACTGATTTGTTTATTATGTCTCCCAAAGATCGCAGTATGGCTCGGCACACATTTATCCTGCGCTCTGCGCTGAGCACTTACGCCAGAGTTTCCGTGTAAATCTCTGAAATATGTGATTCAGCTGGAACCCATGACGGAAGATTCCCTGTAATGAGGCTGATATAGGCCACTGTGGATGCCGTCTGGCCTGTGATCCCATGGTGTCATTTGTTTTAGGCGTGCATAAAAGTGCGGTTGGCCACAGTTTTGTGCACTTCTAAAAAAAAGGACACCACTAAACAGAGGCCAGACGGAGTCCAGAGTAACTCTGCTGCCTCATTACAGTGAATGGATCCCGCAGGGGTTTCATCTGAATTACATAACTTGGAAATTTAGATGGAAACCCCGATGTAAGTGCTCAGCATAGAGCGCTGGATAAATGTTACGCAAAATGTTCCCAATAAAAGCTTCAACTCAGTCCTCAAAAAAAGCTAGTCCCCACTCAGGTCCGTCATCTGTTAAAAATATAAGGGACTTCCAAGTTACTGGTAGCAGAAAGGCTCTGGAAAAGCGAAATGGCCCTTGCCCCCCCAAAAGAAATTCAGAAAATTTTGTGCTCCCAAATCCAAATGCCTATTCTACAATAATTTGTTCTCCAATTGTCAAATAGCGCTCCGTCCCCCCCAGATCTCGCCGTATGGCTGAGTGGTACGATACAGCCACATATGGGGTATTGCCACTTTTAGAAGAAATTGTGTGACACATTTCGGCACCATTTTTACCCATTGCCCTGTGTGAAAATGTAAAATCTGAGGGTAAAACATTTTTTTGTGGTAAAAATATAATCATGCTTTTTTCACTGCCCAATGGTATAAATTTAAAAATTAAAAAATACTCACTACTTTCCTAGATGAATTCCTTGAGAGGTGTAGTTTACAAAATGGGGTCACTTGTGGGGGTTTCTGTTGTTTCGGCATGTCAGCAACTCTTCAAATGTGACATGGTGTCTGCTGCCTATCCCAGCCAACATAGCCCTCCTTTCTCTTCTGAACCCTGCCGTACACCAAAGCAGTGGTTTTCCCCCACATATGGGGTATCAGCGTACTCAGGAGAAATTGTACAACAAATTTCATGGTGCAATTTATCCTGTTACCCTTATGATAATGCAAAATTAGGGAATGAAAAACATTTTTTGTGGGAAAACTGTGAAAATTTTATTTTTATGGCTCAATATTATAAACTTCTGTGAAGCACCTTGGGGTTCAAGGTGCTCACCACACATCTAGATAAGTTCCCTAAGGGGTCTAGTTTCCAAAATGGTGTCACTTGTGGGGGGTTTCCACTGTTTAGGCACATCAGGGGCTCCCCAAATGCAACATGGCGTCCGCTAATTATTCAAACAAATTTTACATTCCAAAAGTCAAATGGCGCTCCTTCCCTTCCAAACCCTGCCGTGCGCCCAAACAGTGGTTTGCCTCCACATATGGGGTATCGGCGTGTTCAGGAGAAACTGCACAACAAATTTCATGGTGCAATTTATCCTATTACCCTTATGATAATGCAAAATTAAGGGATGAAAAACGTTTTTGTGGGAAAAATGTGAAAATTTTATTTTTACAGCTCAATATTATAAACTTCTGTGAAGCACCTTGGGGTTCAAGGTGCTCACCACACATCTAGATATGTTCCCTAAGGGGTCTAGTTTCCAAAATGGTGTCACTTGTGGGGGGTTTCCACTGTTTAGGAACATCAGGGGCTCCCAAAATGCAACATGGCGTCCGCTAATTATTCAAACAAATTTTACATTCAAAAAGTCAAATGGCGCTCCTTCCCTTCCAAACCCTGCCGTGCGCCCAAACAGTGGTTTGCCTCCACATATGGGGTATCGGCGTGTTCAGGAGAAACTGCACAACAAATTTCATGGTGCAATTTATCCTATTCCCCTTATGATAATGCAAAATTAAGGGATGAAAAACGTTTTTGTGGGAAAAATGTGAAAATTTTATTTTTACAGCTCAATATTATAAACTTCTGTGAAGCACCTTGGGGATCAAGGTGCTCACCACACATCTAGATATGTTCCCTAAGGAGTCTAGTTTCCAAAATGGTGTCACTTGTGGGGGGTTTCCACTGTTTAGGAACATCAGGGGCTCTCCAAACGCAACATGGCGTCTGCTAATTATTCAGACAAATTTTACATTCAAAAAGTCTAATGGCGCTCCTTCCCTTCCGAGCCCTGCTGTGCGCCCAAACAGTGGTTTTCCCTCACATATGGGGTATCAGCGCGCTCAAGAGAAATTGCACAAAAAAATTTGGGGTCCATTTTTTCCTGTTACCCCTGTGAAAATAAAAAAAATTGGGTCTAAAGTAACATTTTTGTGAAAAAAGTTAAATGTTAATTTTTTTCTTCCACATTCCAAAAATTCCTGTGAAGCACCTGAAGGGTTAATAAAGTTATTGAATGTGGTTTTGAGCACCTTGAGGGGTGCAGTTTTTAGAATGGTGTCACTTTTGGGTATTTTCTGTCATAAAGACCCCTCAAAGTGACTTCAAATATGATATGGTCCCTAAAAAAATGTTTTTGTAAATTTTGTTGGAAAAATGAGAAATCGCTGGTCAACTTTTAACCCTTATAGCTCCCTAACAAAAAAAAATTTTGGTTCCAAAATTGTGCTGATGTAAAGTAGACATGTGGGAAATGTTATTTATTAACTATTTTGTGTGACATATCTCTCTGATTTAAGGGCATGAAAATTCAAAGTTTTGCCAAATTTCAGATTTTTTCACAAATAAACGCAAGTGATATCAAAGAAATTTTACCACTATCATGAAGTACAATATGTCATGAAAAAACAATCTCAGAATCAGGGGAATCCGTTGAAGCGTTCCAGAGTAATTACTTCATAAAGTGACAGTGGTCAGAATTGAAAAAATTGGCCCGGTCACGAAGGCAAAAACAGGCTCTGTTGCGAAGTGGTTAAAATGAAAAGGTTGAAAACTCTGCTGTGCATAATAATTTGGAATAAGCATTTTGAGTGCAATTTGAGGTTTTTATTTTTTGGAAAATATACTGTTATCATAGGCAGTTTGTACAAAAACCTTTCAATTGTACTCTAATAGTTATTTGACTGGAAAATTACAATGACTGCAATTCATATAGCTAATTTGGGAAAATCTGAGAAAATATTATTTGCATAATAATTTGGAACACAGTGTACATGGTCCCGCATAGTGCTCCGTACTGTATATGACGCGCCCCCTGGGCCGTGTGTGGGGGGGAATACCCGGAGCCGGGTCTCTGTGTGATGCTAGGGGTTGTAGTCTCCGTGGCGGTGACCAGGTCCTGTGGCTCAGGGTGGTCAAACCAGTGGCGGATCTGTTTACTTGGTTTGTAATGTTTAAGTGTCCTACTACGCCACCCGTGGATTGCGGTCACTGAGAACCGCCGCTGCGGGGCAGACCGCTGAGGCTGATGTTGTGTGGGCAGCAGAGGGTAGTATAACTCCCCATGGGAGGAGTATAGCCTCAGGGCAGCGAGTGTAGATGATGGGGGTGATGGTGCGCGGGAGCAACAGTAATGACTCAGAGTCCAGTCATGCAGACCAGGGTCTTTACTCACAGTTTTACACTCCAAGCCACTTCTGCAGGTAATGGCTGCCCACGTCGTGCTGTGCTCACCAGGTGAGGCGCTCGGCCAACTCCCAGGTACCTTTGGAATGCTTTTCAGGACCCCCTTCGTGTGTCCTTTCTCTGGCCTGTCGTACCCCACAATTGACCGCGTTTCTGTCCAGCTGCCTCGGGCCTTGGCGGGCAAACGTATGTTCCGTTTCCCTGGGTCCAATGTGGTGCCTTCCTAACGGGTGTAGTGAGGGGCCGTGCACGTACAATGCCACGGCCTCCGGTTGCTAGCTGAGGGTAGTTGCTCTCCTCCACTAGATGAGGGATCCGCTTCCCTTTCTTGGCCTGACTCTGGTAGCGGCGGGCGTGCGGTGGCGGCTGGCCGGTCCGCACCCCTGGGGTCCCTTCACTCCACTCCTGGAGCCTCCTCCGTTCCTCTCCTCTCCTTTCCTCTCCTCCAGGACCAGGCCTTGAGACTTGGCCTGTCTGCGGAGCAGAGCCCATAGAGAGCCCCTGCTCCCAAATTCCCTCTCTCTCTGCTTTCTCTTTTCTTCTCTCTCCGACTCTAAGATAGTGCCCACCATATATACTCCCCTATACAGTGCACCCGGGATCTACTCTCCCCACCCAGACACTACTGGGTTCCCCCTTTCTAGGTGTTCCCCCCACTCCAGCCAGGGACAGGGACAGTTGTGCTCACCCTTGGGAGCATTGTCGCCCTGTCCCCTGGAAATGTGGTGTAGTGCATGTGGGTGTTAGGGTCCTGAGCCACACTCCATCCTTACCTGGAAGTGAGATATCACACCTCTGGGTGAGCTGCAATACCTCTGTAGCGACCGAACCCTCGGGGCACTACATATACATGGCCCTGCATGGTACTCCGTACTACTATATACATGGCCCCACATAGTGCTCCGTACTGTATACACGGCCCGCGCATAGTGCTCCGTACTACTGTATACATGGCCCCGCATATTCCTCCGTACTGCATACATGGCCCCGCACAGTCCTTCATACTGTATATGTGACGCCCAGCTGCGCTTGGTATCATAGATCTGGAAGAGTGCATTGATGGATTCCTCCACAAGAGGCCCCCATAACCATACACACATCTCCACCTTCCACCTCAGACCAGCAGAGGGAGCCAGTTAGGGATATAAATAGGGAAGGTGGGGCCAGGCAGTTCAGTCTGGTTTAGATGTTGAGTCCAGATCAGTCTGAGAAGAGTTACCTCAGAGGACAGAGTCTGTTCCAGCTCCTGCAGTTGCTAGTTTGCAGTGGAGTTCATTCAGACCAAGACTCAGTGTAGCTCAGAGCAGCGAGCTTTAGGTGTGCCGGCGCCATAAGATCGGTGAAGCGTGGCAAGCTGCCGTTAGTGTGTATAGCCTAGTGAGGGCCCGAGTAGGCCGAAGGCAAGTGGAGAGTTAGTACGTAGGGGGCAGAGGAGCTTAACTGGCTCACCCCGAAGCTTTACCAGACACTGGGTCCAAAGCTTCAGGTATCTTTATGACCCAGTAAGACATAACCGGAATCCCTGGAGAACTACAAGTCCCAGGATCGCTAAAGTGCTGATACGTAACAGAGCCAGGAGACACATAGGCCCCATAAGCTGGGAGCGTGCACTCCAAGAGAAGGCCCTGCCACAAAGTCAGCCAGCGCAGGACAGAGACAAAGTTAGGCCTAGCTCCAGGCAGGTCAGAAACTTAGTACGCAGAGGCAAGTAACAGGAGGCCCAAAACCCGCTCATTGTGGAGGATCCTGACAGGCACCCTTCACCCTGCAGTGCTCCGGGACGTGCCTGAATTTCCATCAGTAAAAGGTAGTGAAGTGACTATCGTGTCTATCCCTGTTCTTGCTCTGACCCGGCTGGGTCTCGCCTGTCCTGCATCCCCCTTCATACGCTGCCCTGAGGCCTAGCTCCACCTGTGGGGAGCAACACCATCAAGCTGCCTTATCACCAGCCTCAGTGGACTCCGCAGCGCTGGTGATTCTCACCAGAAACCACAGGTGGCGTCACGAACTCTTATAGAATTAACAAATATCCACCCTTTCAAAGAGAGGGCCCGGGAGCCGACCACCGCGACATCCCCAAGGCCAGGCAAAGGTCCAGGTACCGAGTCATCCCCATCCCCTGGGCTAGTCATATACATGGCCCTCTATAGTGCTGCATACAGTATACATGGCCCTGCATAGTGCTCCGTACTGTATACATGGCCCCGCATAGTACTCCGTACTGTATACATGTGCCCCTCATAGTGCTTCGTACTGTATACACGGCCCCGCATAGTGCTCCATACTGTATACACGGCCCCGCATAGTGCTCCGTACTGTATGCATGGCCCCGCATAGTACTCCGTACTGTATACATGTCCCCCTCATAGTGCTCAATATTGTATACATGGCCCCGCGTAGTGCTACCTACTGTATACATGGTCCCGCATAGTGCTCCGTACGGTATATATGGCCCCGCATAGTGCTCCATACTGTATACATGGCCCCGCATAGTGCTCCGTACTGTATACATGGCCCCGCATAGTACTCCGTACTGTATACATGTGCCCCTCATAGTGCTTCGTACTGTATACATGGCGCCGCATAGTGCTCCGTACTACTATATACATGGCCCCGCATAGTGCTTCGTACTGTATACACAGCCCCCGCATTGTGCTCGGTACTACTATATACATGGCCCGGCATAGTGTTCCGTACTGTATACATGTCCCCCGCATAGTGCTCCGTACTGCATACATGGCCTCGCATAGTGCTCCGTACTACTATATATACTATATACATGGCCCTGCATAGTGTTCCGTACTGTATACATGGCCCCGCATAGTGCACCGTACTGTATACATGGCCTTGCATAGTGCTCCATACAGTATACATGGCCCCGCATAGTGCTCCGTACGTATACATGGCCCCGCATAGTGCTCCGTACTGTATATATTGCCCCGCATATTGCTCCGTACTCTATATACGGCCCCCGCATAGTGCTTTGTACTGCATACATGGCCCCCGCGTAGTGCTCCGTACTCTATACGTTGCCCTGCATAGTACTCCAAACTGTATACATGGCCTCGCATAGTGCTCCATACTGTATACATGGCCCCGCATAGTGCTTCGTACTGTATACATGGCCCCGCATAGTGCTTCATATTGTATACATGGCCCCGCATACTGCTCCGTACTATATACATGGCCACGCATAGTGCTCCGTACTGTATACATGGCCCCGCATACTGCTCCGTACTATATACATGGCTCCGCATAGTGCTTCGTACTGTATACATGGCCCCACATAGTGCTCTGTACTGTATACATGGCCCCGCATGGTGCTCCATACTGTATACATGGCCCTGCATAGTGCTCCAAACTGCATATATGGCCCTGCATAGTGCTGCACACAGTATACATAGACCTGCATAGTGCTGCACTAAGTATACATGGCTCCGCATAGTGCTCCGTACTGTATACATGGCCATACATGTTCCCGCATAGTGCTCCGTACTGTATACATGTCACCCGCATAGTGCTTTGTACTCTATACATGGCCCCGCATAGTGCTCCGTACTACTAAATACATGGTCCCGCATAGTGCTCCGTATGTATACATGGCCCCACATAGAGCTCCGTACTGTATATGACTCGCCCCCTGGGCCGTGGGGCACGCGGATCCGGGCAACAGGGAAACGATGGGGGTAGTAGTGGCGGCCCGGTCCCGCGGCTCAGGGTGAAGCAGAGCACGTCCCCGGGCTGGAGCAGAGCAAAAACAATTAAGTACAGGATATGCAAAACTTTTTCAAAACTTTTCACATTTAGAAAACGGACGCCACAGTTCAATTCCCTTTATGGGAAAAAACATTTTTCTTTGGCATTGTCAATACTACCGGAACTCTTTTGTCATATAAAACATCATAGAAAACTCTCACATTATTATTTAGCAGCATATAAAACTCTTTCATATAAAACATTCGCAAGGAAAACATTCTCAAAACACATTCTTGAACTCTGGCCGCTGTGCAACTTGTGACCAGGTGTTCTTTCTTCTTAAGGGTGCAACAGTCCAATAAATTCGTCCTGAGGTAGACGTTGCAGTCTTGTTATAAAACCAGTAGGGGGCGCTATTTACAGGGGATTGGCCGTTCCCAGTCCTCGGCCGGTTAGAAAAGGGGGGGTGAAATGACTGCTCCAAGTCATCTGCCAGGTAGGGGATGAGGGGGAACTTTCACACGGTCAACAGTTCCATAACAGTCCCAACGGGGACCACACTTTTAATCTGGATACGGTTCCAAAACAGTTCTCTTTAACAGTTCTTGTACCCTAACGGGTAACTATATACACAGGTACTTTGCTACTCACTAGTAGTGGTGTCCTCCAGACGCTCCTTCCTCCTCATACTGTCCTTCAGACCCATCCGGGTCCTCTTGGCTCTCCTCACAGCCGTAGTGCTGCAGTTCCTCCTCTGTAAGCCGATGGACATGGAGGGCGTACGGTCCCTTTGCGCCCTTGTGTAGCAGGCCTTGCGGCGGGGCCTGGAGAGAGCCGCTGTTGATGACGCCTGGGATCAGAGGGTGCGACTTTGGGCCTGGGCGGGGGGCTGGTGGTGGCAGCGCCCAGGGTTGGAGGGCTCGGCAGCAGGGCTTGTTGCGGGGTCTGTAGCAGGTCGGTGTTTGCAGCACCCGGGATCGGCGGCCCCACCAGAGGGCCCGGGAGCAGGCTGACTCTGGCAGCGTCCGGGACAGGGAGACTCCTCTTACCTCCTCCCGCGACCGCTTCTGAATCACGCGTCTTCTCCTGGCGCTGGTCGGGGCCCGCGACGGCTGGGGCACAGCCGATGCTGGGCAGCTGAGTCTGCTGCCGGTTCGCCATCTTGCTCTCCGTTCTTGATATCTTCCTCCCCCCGGTTAACCGTGGCCTACCTTCCGGCGATCCTCTTCTGTAGGCCGCGGCTCCGCTTGCGATGTTCCGGGCAAGGACCTTGCGTCGCGTCCTGGTGATGTCAGCGTCGCTCTCCCTCCTTCCAGGACCTTGCGCAGCGTCGGTGCGTAGGGCGGGGCTTCAAGTCTCACGCGTTTTGGATGTCCACGCCCCTCTTCTTCCCGCGCAGCGTTCTGAAGATGGCGTCCGATGGCGGGAAAACGGCTGAAGATGGCGGGAACCGACTGAAGATGGCGGGAAACGGCTCCGGATGGCGGGAAACTTCATTCAGGTAAGTGCAAAGTCTCTTTCAGGCACGCAATACACGCTTGTGGCGGGCTGGTAATGATCCTGCCGACTACGCCAAAGCTGACTCGCCCTCTGGGCCGTGGGGCACGCGGATCCGGGCAACAGGGAAACGATGGGGGTAGTAGTGGCGGCTCGGTCCCGCGGCTCAGGGTGGTCAGACCAATGGTAGTCTGCTATGTACCGTTGATAATGTCCGACTACGCCACCCGTGGATTGCGGTTATTATGAACCGCCGCTGCAAAGTAATCCCCAGAGGCTGATGGTGTGTGCAGCTGAGATTGGATAACTCCCCACGGGAAGAGTGTACCCCAGGGCAGTGCAGTGGATGATGGGGGTGGTGGTGCAGGGAGTCCCAGTACCGGTAGTGCTGGAGGAGCGAGAAAGTACACAGACAACGTACTGCAATCCAATGTCTTTTACTCACAGTTCATGTGCTCCGGGTCACTCCGGCACCAGTAGTGACCGCCCGAGCCGTGCTGCGTCCACCAGGTGTGGGGCTCGGACAACTCCCAGGCAGTTCAGAAGTATGGCTCAGGACCCCCTTCTGTCCTTTCTCTGGCCTGCCTCACCAGTGACCCACTTTTGTCCAGCTGCCGCGGATCTGTGCGGGTAAACGTGGGCCCCGTTCCCCTATATGGTGCCTTCCTAGCAGGTTTGATGAGGTGTCGCACCAATAAATGATCACGACCTCCAGTCTTTGGCTGAGGGTAGTTTCTCCTCCACCAACTTGGGATCCGGTACCCTTAATCTGCCTGACCCTTCACCCGGTATTCTCGTGGGTTCTTAGGGTCCCTTCCACCTTCTTGTTCCTGAGCCCCTCTGTTTCTCTCTCTCTTCTCCTTCTTTCCTGTTCCTTCTTCTCCTCCTTTCTTTGGCCTCTTCTCCAGGCCCACTTCTCTTTCTCCTGTCAGACTCCGGCCTTTTCTCTAGGCCTGCCTCTGAGCAGAGCTCCTACAGAGAGTCTGCTCCCTGTCTTCTCTGACTGGACTTCACTTCTTCTACTCCCAGAACTAAGATGGTGCCCACCTTTTATACCTCCCTTTAGAAACATGAGCCCAGGTGACCAGCAACCAATGGGCTCCTACCTACGCTCAGGAACCGTCCCCTTCTGCTCCTACATCACTCGGTATTCCTCCCCCCTCCCCACTCCAGCCAGGGACATGGTCTGTCGTGCCTGCATTTCTGTCTAATGGGAGCACCGTTGAGCTGTCCCTCGGAAATGGGGTGAGTGTGCTGTATGCAGCTATCTGAGCCCTGGTCCATACTCCATCCTTACCTGGGAGTGGAATATCACACCTCTAGCAGAGGTGCAATACCCCTGTAGCGGCCGAACCCTCGGGGCGCTACATTCCCCCCCGATGAAGCAGAGCACGTCCCCAGGCTGGAACAGAGCAAAAACAATTAAGTACAGGATATGCAAAACTTTTTCAAAACTTTTCACATTTTGAAAACGGACGCCACAGTTCAGTTCCCTTTATGGGAAAAAACATTTTTCTTTGGCATTGTCAATACTACCGGAACTCTTTTGTCATATAAAACATCATAGAAAACTCTCACATTATTATTTAGCAGCATATAAAACTCTTTCATATAAAACATTCGCAAGGAAAACATTCTCAAAACACATTCTTGAACTCTGGCCGCTGTGCAACTTGTGACCAGGTGTTCTTTCTTCTTAAGGGTGCAACAGTCCAATAAATTCGTCCTGAGGTAGACGTTGCAGTCTTGTTATAAAACCAGTAGGGGGCGCTTTAGGAAGCGCAACTATTTACAGGGGATTGGCCGTTCCCAGTCCTCGGCCGGTTAGAAAAGGGGGGGTTAAATGACTGCTCCAAGTCCTCTGCCAGGTAGGGGATGAGGGGGAACTTTCACACGGTCAACAGTTCCATAACAGTCCCAACGGGGACCACACTTTTAATCTGGATACGGTTCCAAAACAGTTCTCTTTAACAGTTCTTGTACCCTAACGGGTAACTATATACACAGGTACTTTGCTACTCACTAGCAGTGGTGTCCTCCAGACGCTCCTTCCTCCTCATACTGTCCTTCAGACCCATCCGGGTCCTCTTGGCTCTCCTCACAGCCGTAGTGCTGCAGTTCCTCCTCTGTAAGCCGATGGACATGGAGGGCGTACGGTCCCTTTGCGCCCTTGTGCAGCAGGCCTTGCGGCGGGGCCTGGAGAGAGCCGCTGTTGATGACGTCTGGGATCAGAGGGTGCGACTTTGGGCCTGGGCGCTGGCTGGTGGTGGCAGCGCCCAGGGTTGGAGGGCTCGGCAGCAGGGCTTGTTGCGGGGTCTGGAGCAGGTCGGTGTTTGCAGCACCCGGGATCGGCGGCCCCACCAGATGGGCCGGGAGCAGGCAGACTCTGGCAGCGTCCGGGACAGGGAGACACCTCTTACCTGCTCCCGCGACCGCTTCTGAATCACGCGTCTTCTCCTGGCGCTGGTCGGGGCCCGCGACGGCTGGGGCACTGCCGATGCTGGGCAGCTTAGTCTGCTGCCGGTCCGCCATCTTGCTCTCCGTTCTTGATGTCTTCCTCCCCCCGGTTAACCGTGGCTTACCTTCCGGCGATCCTCTTCTGTAGGCCGCGGCTCCGCTTGCGATGGTCCGGGCAAGGACCTTGCGTCGCGTCCTGGTGACGTCAGCGTCGCTCTCCCTCCTTCCAGGACCTTGCGCAGCGTCGGTGCGTAGGGCGGGGCTTCAAGTCTCACGCGTTTTGGATGTCCACGCCCCTCTTCTTCCCGCGCAGCGTTCTGAAGATGGCGTCCGATGGCGGGAAAACGACTGAAGATGGCGGGAACCGACTGAAGATGGCGGGAAACGGCTCCGGATGGTGGGAAACTTCATTCAGGTAAGTGCAAAGTCTCTTTCAGGCACGCAATACACGCTTGTGGCGGGCTGGTAATGATCCTGCCGACTATGCCAAAGCTGACTCGCCCTCTGGGCCGTGGGGCACGCGGATCCGGGCAACAGGGAAACGATGGGGGTAGTAGTGGCGGCTCGGTCCCGCGGCTCAGGGTGGTCAGACCAATGGTAGTCTGCTATGTACCGTTGATAATGTCCGACTACGCCACCCGTGGATTGCGGTTATTATGAACCGCCGCTGCAAAGTAATCCCCAGAGGCTGATGGTGTGTGCAGCTGAGATTGGATAACTCCCCACGGGAAGAGTGTACCCCAGGGCAGTGCAGTGGATGATGGGGGTGGTGGTGCAGGGAGTCCCAGTACCGGTAGTGCTGGAGGAGCGAGAAAGTACACAGACAACGTACTGCAATCCAATGTCTTTTACTCACAGTTCATGTGCTCCGGGTCACTTCGGCACCAGTAGTGACCGCCCGAGCCGTGCTGCGTCCACCAGGTGTGGGGCTCGGACAACTCCCAGGCAGTTCAGAAGTATGGCTCAGGACCCCCTTCTGTCCTTTCTCTGGCCTGCCTCACCAGTGACCCACTTTTGTCAAGCTGCCGCGGATCTGTGCGGGTAAACGTGGGACCCGTTCCCCTATATGGTGCCTTGAGGTATCGCACCAATAAATGATCACGACCTCCAGTCTTTGGCTGAGGGTAGTTTCTCCTCCACCAACTTGGGATCCGGTACCCTTAATCTGCCTGACCCTTCACCCGGTATTCTCGTGGGTTCTTAGGGTCCCTTCCACCTTCTTGTTCCTGAGCCCCTCTGTTTCTCTCTCTCTTCTCCTTCTTTCCTGTTCCTTCTTCTCCTCCTTCCTTTGGCCTCTTCTCCAGGCCCACTTCTCTTTCTCCTCTCAGACTCCGGCTTTTTCTCTAGGCCTGCCTCTGAGCAGAACTCCTACAGAGCCTCTGCTCCCTGTCTTCTCTGACTGGACTTCACTTCTTCTACTCCCAGAACTAAGATGGTGCCCACCTTTTATACCTCCCTTTAGAAACATGAGCCCAGGTGACCAGCAACCAATGGGCTCCTACCTACGCTCAGGAACCGTCCCCTCCTGTTCCTACGTCACTGGGTATTCCTCCCCCCTCCCCACTCCAGCCAGGGACATGGTCTGTCGTGCCTGCATTTCTGTCTAATGGGAGCACCGTTGAGCTGTCCCTCGGAAATGGGGTGAGTGTGCTGTCTGCAGCTATCTGAGCCCTGGTCCATACTCCATCCTTACCTGGGAGTGGAATATCACACCTCTGGCAGAGGTGCAATACCCCTGTAGCGGCCGAACCCTCGGGGCGCTACATATACACGGCCCGCGCATAGTGCTCCGTACTACTGTATACATGGCCCCGCATAGTGCTTCCTACTGCATACATTCCCCCGCATAGTACTCCATACTGTATACATGGCCCCGCATAGTGCTCCGTACTGTATACGTGGCCCGCGCATAGTGCTCCGTACTACTGTATACATGGCCCCGCATAGTGCTCCGTACTGTATACACGGCCCGCGCATAGTGCTCCGTACTACTGTATACATGGCCACGCATAGTGCTACCTACTGTATACATGGTCCCGCATAGTACTCCGTTCTGTATACATGCCCCGCATAGTGCTCCGTACTGTATACATGCCCTACATAGTGCTCCGTACTGTATACATGGCGCCGCATAGTGCTAAGTACTACTGTATACATGGCCCCGCATAGTGCTGCCTACTGTATACATGGTCCCGCATAGTACTCCGTACTGTATACATGTCACCCGCTTAATGCTTCGTACTGTCTACATGCCCCGCATAGTGCTCCGTACTGTATACATGGCGCCGCATAGTGCTAAGTACTACGGTATACATGGCCCCGCATAGTGCTACCTACTGTATAAATGGTCCCGCATAGTGCTCCGTTCTTTATTCATGACCCCGCATAGTACTCCGTACTGTATACATGGCCCCTCATGGTGCTCCATCCTACTATATACATGGCACCGCATAGTGCTCCATACTGTATACACGGCCCGCGCATAGTGCTCCGTACTACTGTATACATGGTCCCGCATAGTGCTCCGTACTGCATACATGGCCCCGCATAGTGCTCCGTACTGTATACATGGCTCCGCATAGTGCTCCGTACTGCATACATGGCCCCGCATAGTGCTCCGTACTGTATACATTGCCCCGCATAGTGCTCCGTACTGCATACATGGCCCCGCATAGTACTCCATACTGTATACATGGTCCCGCATAGTGCTCCGTACTGTATACACGGCCCCGCATAGTGCTCCGTACTGTATACATGGCCCCGCATAGTGCTCCGTACTGTATACATGTCCCCGCATAGTACTCCATACTGTATACATGGTCCCGCATAGTGCTCCGTACTGTATACATGGTCCCGCATAGTGCTCCATACTGTATACATGGTCCCGCATAGTGCTCTGTACTGTATACACGGCCCCGCATAGTACTCCGTATTGTATACATGTCCCCCGCATAGTGCTTCGTACTGTATATGACTCGCCCCCTGGGCCGTGGGGCACTCGGAACCGGGCAATAGGGAGACGATGGGGGTAGTAGTGGCAACCCGGTCCGTGACTCAGGGTGGTCAGACCAGTGGTAGTCCTTTATAGGTTTTAAGTGATGTCCGACTACGCCACCCGTGGATTGCGGTCAGGGTTAACCGCCGCTGCAGTGCAGACCGCCGGGGCTGATATAGATGTGCAGCACTGGATTGTTCAACTCCCCACGGGAGGAGTATGGCCCCAGGGCAGAATATATAATGGATGATGGAGAGGATGATTCCGATCGCGATAGCCAGGAGACGGCGGCCTCTTCAACAGTTCAGGGTCTTTATTATAACAGGTAAAACGACCCAGAAACAGGCCCGGCTAGGAGGGGGCCTGGATGTCTGAGAACAAGTGGGAAGCTGGCCCTGGCCAGGGTGAGGGTGTAGGCCTACCGTGCTTTCTGCGCTCCTTCTGGCTATTTCCCTTCTGGTAGTGTAACAGCCCACGTTCCTGAGCTCACCGTGTCCTCTCGCCCGTATGGCTTGCAACGTGGGTCCCTTTCTACTCCCGGCCTGGTACGGCTTTGCTGGTCCCTTCTGCTGTGGCGGAGCCTCCGGGCTTCTTAGGCCAAGGAACATACAGTCCCCTGCGGACTGGTTTCTGCTGTGGGACGTGGAATCCTCACAGCCTCAGACACCAAAGTCTGGTAGAGTAGTCTCTTTGTCTGCCAGGACAGGCGTACTTCACCTCATGTCCCTGGCTTGTGGCTCTCCCACTGCCACACGGCCTCTTAGGCTGCAACACAACTGTCTGTCCCTGCTCTCGGACACCTCTTTCTTCAGACACAGGTTGTCCAGTTCTCCCTAATCCTGCCCCCAGTTCCAGCATTTATAGGGGCAGCTTGCCCCCCCTACTGGCCTGAGACAGAAGGTATTGCATGCTAATGTTCCCCTGACTAGAGAACCTCCCCCTTGCTCTCAGACACAGCTTTATTATATTTGTGGCATCCAGGCCAGGGTGACACATACACATGCCCCGCATAGTGCTCGGTACTGTATACATGGCCCCGCATAGTGCTCTGTACTACTGTATACATGGCTCCGCATAGTGCTACCTACTGTATACATGGTCCTGCATAGTGCTCCGTACTTTATACATGGCCCCGCATAGTGCTCCGTACTGTATACATGGTCCCGCATAGTGCTCAGTACTACTGTATACATGGCTCCGCATAGTGCTACCTACTGTATAAATGGTCCCGCATAGTGCTCCGTACTGTATACATGGCTCCGCATAGTGCTACCTACTGTATACATGGTCCCGCATAGTGCTCCGTACTTTATACATGACCCCGCATACTACTCTGTACTGTATACATGGCCCCGCATAGTGCTCGGTACTGTATACACGTCCCCCGCATAGTGCTCTGTACTACTATATACATGGCCCCGCATAGTGCTCCGTACTGTATACATGGCCACTGCATAGTGCTCTGTACTGTATACACGGCCCCGCATAGTGCTCCGTACTGTATACACGGCCCCGCATAGTGCTCCGTACTGTATACACGTCCCCCGCATAGTGCTCTGTACTACTATATACATGGCCCCGCATAGTGCTCCGCACTGTAAACATGGCCACTGCATAGTGCTCTGTACTGTATACACGGCCCCGCATAGTGCTCCGTACTGTATACATGGCCACTGCATAGTGCTCTGTACTGTATACACGGCCCCGCATAGTGCTCTGTACTACTATATACATGGCCCCGCATAGTGCTCCGTACTGTATACATGGCCACTGCATAGTGCTCTGTACTGTATACATGGCCCCGCATAGTGCTCCATACTGTATACACGGCCCAGCATAGTGCTCCGTAGTGTATACATGGCCCCGCATAGTGCTCGGTACTGTATACACGGCCCCGCATATTGCTCCGTACTGTATACATGGCCACTGCATACTACTCTGTACTGTATACATGGCCCCGCATAGTGCTCCGTACTGTATACATGGCCACTGCATAGTGCTCTGTACTGTATACATGGCTCCGCATAGTGCTCCATACTGTATACACGGCCCAGCATAGTGCTCCGTAGTGTATACATGGCCCCGCATAGTGCTCGGTACTGTATACACGTCCCCCGCATAGTGCTCTGTACTACTATATACATGGCCCCGCATAGTGCTCCGTACTGTATACATGGCCACTGCATAGTGCTCCGTACTGTATAAACGGCCCTGCATAGTGCTCCATACTGTATACACGGCCCAGCATAGTGCTCCGTGCTGTATACATGATCTCGCATAGTACTCCGTACTGTATACACGGCCCCTCATAGTGCTTCGTACTGTATATGACGCGCCCCCTGGGACATATTCCTTTTTGAGGGGAATACCCGGCACCGGATCAGATGGGGGGTTGTAGTCTCCGAGCGGCTGTGACCCGGTCCCGTGCCCAGGGCGTCAAGCTCAGTGTGATGTGGCAGTTCTATAGATGTTACTAAAGTTCTTTTGTGTCGACTACGCCACCCGTTGTGATGCGGTCACTGTGGCCGCCGCTGCAGCAGGGTCCGCTGAGGCTGATGGTGGGTGCGCAGCTTGGTGGGATAACCCCCAACGGGAGGGGTATAGCCTCAGAGGGGACAGGCGCAGAGGATGGGGGTTGTGGTGGTGTAGTGCAGACGGCAGTGAAGACAGAGTCGGGTTGTGCAGTTAAGGGTGTTTACTTACTGCAGATGTTGTACTGGTCACTCCAGCTGCTAGTGACCACCCGAGCCATGCTGCGTCCACCAGGTCCTGGATCCAGCCAACCCCCAAACAAGTCCGGAGCGTGGCCCTGAGCTCTCCCTCTGTCCTTTCTTCAGCCGTCCCCACCAGTGATCCACCTAGGTCCAGCTCCCTCGGGCCTTCTGTTGGGACACCCTTGGCCCTGGGTTCCCTGACCCTTCATGTGGTGTGCCTTCGGGGTGAATGTGGTGGGTGACCGTGACAGACACTGCCCACGGTCTCCGGTCTCTGGCTGGGGATTGTTTTTACCCCCACCAGCTTGGGTTCCGGTACCCTGATGCCGACTCTTCACCCGGTGCTTTTAGTTGGGATCTCAGAGTCCTTCTCTTCTGTGCTCTGGGTCTCTCTCTTTTCTCCTCTCTCACTCTGGGTCTTTGTCTTTCTTCTCTCCTCTGCTCCTGACTTGTTCTCTGCAGCTGACTGACTCTCTGCATCTGATCCTCTGCATCTGACCCTGATTCTAGTTGGTGCCCACCTTATATACACCCTCTATGTGTGAGCTCAGGTGACCAGCACCCAATGAGCTCCTATCTTTACCCAGGCTGCTCCCCCTATCTGCCCCTACACTACATGGGATGTACCACCCCCATCCCACTCCAGCCAGGAACAGACTCGGTCGTACCTGCACATTTCTAAGTGGGAGTACCGTCGGCCTGTTCCTCGGAAATGGGATGTGTGTAGTGCATGCAGCCTACCGAGCTCAGTTCCACTCTCCATCCTTATCCGGGAGTGGAATATCACACCTCTGGGTTGAGGTGCAATACCCCTGTAGCAGCCGAATCCTCAGGGTGCTACATTCCCCCCTGGTAAATCACAGCACGTCCTCGGGCTGTAAGACATAAAACATCACCAAAACATACAAATTTTTATAAACATATAAAACATATAAAAAACATTATATAAATAACATATCTTAGCAGATAAAACTTTCTCGTCGTCTCCTGTTTCAAGTTCCTCCTCCGGACACTGTGCACCGTGTGTCCGGGAAAAGTGCGACAGTCTCTTAGAAAATCTGGTTTTCTATAAAACCGGTAGGGGGCGCTTTAGGACGCGCAACTATTTACAGGGGAAGTTGGCCGCTCTCAGTCCTCGGCCAGGTAGAGGGAAGGGAATGGCTGCTCACAGTCCTCAGCCTGTAGGATGAAGGGGTTAACGGGTAACAGTTCACTGGTCCCAACGGGGACTATTTTAGCAGCAACAGTTTCAGTTTCTTTATACCCCCATTGGGTAACTTATTTACAGCTCCTGCTCTGCCGCACTCAACGGCGTCTTCCTCCTGCTCTTTGAACTTCAGACCCGTCCGGGTCCTCTTGCTCCTCCTCCCCGTACCGCAACTCCTCCTCCGTCAAGCGGTGTACGTGGAGGGCGTAAGGTCCTTTGGCACACTTGTGCCGGGTAAAGGTGACCTCATCTCCGATGTAGAGGTCACGACCTCTGTGCCCCTCCGGCAGATGGGACTCCACGTCTCTGCGTGTGACAAAGACGTCGCCGTGGGTGTTGTTGTCTCGAATGAAGCCCCACCCGTGCTGCTGGTTGAACTTTATTACAGTCCCGGTGGTACGGGGACTGTGCGTTGCACGGGGGTCCCTCCTGGTCCGGCTCTTCTGCTCGGCACTCCGTACTTGGGCCTGCTGTTCCCGGACCCGCCTCTCTCTCCGCTCCCTCGCGAACTCTTCGAGCTGTTGGCGGCAGCACTCTGCACGCTCTGCTGCAGCGGCCCTAGTTTCCTGAGTGAACCCCATTAGATCTTCTCCGGTGGGGTCCCACTCAAACTGTGCTTCCGCTAGCGGGGGCGAGATCCGTGCCACGGGCTTCGGAGCCGGAATCAGGGGTTCATCCAGGGGTCTTAGTCTCTGCTGCCGTTCCAGCTCATGGTATCCTTCGGGCCAGATGAAGGGCCGCCCGTCCGGCCATGTAAGTTGGCTGAACAGGTCCTCCCCCAGGTGTGGCACCCTTGGTATTGCGGGCGCGGGCGCGGTGGTGGTGGCGCCCGGGTTGCCCAGGCCTTGCAGCCAGGCCTGGGGCACCTGGAAGGTGAAGGGCACCGTTAATACGGCGGCGCCCTGGGCTACCTGGCCTTGCGGCCAGGCCGGAGGCTCCGCGGAGGTAGGGGGCGCTGTTGGTGATGCGGCGCCCGGGGGTACTAGGCCTTGCGACCAGGCTGGTGGTATTTCCTGCTTTGTCACGCTCCGGGTCGAGGCGCGTGACGTCACAGGGGTCGCTGCGGCGGCTTCCGGTCGGGGCCTAGTCCATTGCGGTGACGTGGCGGCTATGGGCACAGCAGGGGGACTTTCGGGCTCTGCGACGGGGAGCTGGGGCAGGTGAGCGGTGTCACGGCTTGGGGTATAGGCGTCCCCTTTACCTGCCTCCATGCGTTCGGCTCCCTCCTCGGCGCCGTCTCCGGCCTTTGGTCCTCCCGCGCCATCCTCAGAGGCGGTCTGCTTCCTCTTCCAGGGTAGCGTGCTCCGTTGACTGGTCTCAGCTTGCTGGGTCATCTCCCGGCTCCACTCCGCCAGTATCTCGCGCTGTACCCGGGCCATCCTCCGTGCGAGGCCCTCCAAGGCAGTTTGTGCACACTCCCGGTCTCGGGGGAGCTGCGCTAATATCTCCGCTAGACCTAGCGGGGTGGTAGACTCTAGCAGGCTCCTGACCATCGGGTCGGTGCTGCTCTGCTCTCCTTCCGGCAGGCTCCTGGCCAGCGGGCCGGTGCTGCTCTGCCCTCCTTCCTCGGTCTCTAGCAGACTCCTGGCCAGCGGGCCGGTGCTGTTCTGCTTTCTCTCCATCTCCGGGTAAGCTCCTCCGCTACTCCTCGTTAGACCTCTTGCCTCCGGGTGCGCTCGCTCCAGACTGCTCCAAGCGACACCCATCTTTTCTCTTCTCTTTCGTCTCCTCCCACTTTGAGGGCGGTCCCGGGGCAACTCGGTGACTGTCAGCTCCAGGGGTAGTTCTTTCACGCTGACAGACACCTCCAACATCACAGTCTCTGTTGGTGGGGGCGGTTTCCACTTTTGGCGCCATTTTCTGTCCCGGCCCACGATGGGAGGTGGCCTCTTGCCCTCCTTTGGCACGCCCATAATGGCGTCCGCTGCTCTTCCAAGGCGGGAAATCTGCGGTTTTGGCGGGAAGCGTCGCCCAGTGGCGGGAAACTCTGCAGATGGCGGGAACAAGTTGGAAATGGCGGACAATCGGCGGGAAACGACTGGTGATGGAGTCCGATGGCGTGGACCCTCCGGAACCGGCGGGAGACTTCTTTCTGAGGTAAACTTGCACTTTTCTTCAGGCACGCAGTACCCGGGTGTTGCGGGCACGTAATCCTGCCGACTACGCCAAAGTTGACGCGCCCCCTGGGACATATTCCTTTTTGAGGGGAATACCCGGCACCGGATCAGATGGGGGGTTGTAGTCTCCGAGCGGCTGTGACCCGGTCCCGTGCCCAGGGCGTCAAGCTCAGTGTGATGTGGCAGTTCTATAGATGTTACTAAAGTTCTTTTGTGTCGACTACGCCACCCGTTGTGATGCGGTCACTGTGGCCGCCGCTGCAGCAGGGTCCGCTGAGGCTGATGGTGGGTGCGCAGCTTGGTGGGATAACCCCCAACGGGAGGGGTATAGCCTCAGAGGGGACAGGCGCAGAGGATGGGGGTTGTGGTGGTGTAGTGCAGACGGCAGTGAAGACAGAGTCGGGTTGTGCAGTTAAGGGTGTTTACTTACTGCAGATGTTGTACTGGTCACTCCAGCTGCTAGTGACCACCCGAGCCGTGCTGCGTCCACCAGGTCCTGGATCCAGCCAACCCCCAAACAAGTCCGGAGCGTGGCCCTGAGCTCTCCCTCTGTCCTTTCTTCAGCCGTCCCCACCAGTGATCCACCTAGGTCCAGCTCCCTCGGGCCTTCTGTTGGGACACCCTTGGCCCTGGGTTCCCTGACCCTTCATGTGGTGTGCCTTCGGGGTGAATGTGGTGGGTGACCGTGACAGACACTGCCCACGGTCTCCGGTCTCTGGCTGGGGATTGTTTTTACCCCCACCAGCTTGGGTTCCGGTACCCTGATGCCGACTCTTCACCCGGTGCTTTTAGTTGGGATCTCAGAGTCCTTCTCTTCTGTGCTCTGGGTCTCTCTCTTTTCTCCTCTCTCACTCTGGGTCTTTGTCTTTCTTCTCTCCTCTGCTCCTGACTTGTTCTCTGCAGCTGACTGACTCTCTGCATCTGATCCTCTGCATCTGACCCTGATTCTAGTTGGTGCCCACCTTATATACACCCTCTATGTGTGAGCTCAGGTGACCAGCACCCAATGAGCTCCTATCTTTACCCAGGCTGCTCCCCCTATCTGCCCCTACACTACATGGGATGTACCACCCCCATCCCACTCCAGCCAGGAACAGACTCGGTCGTACCTGCACATTTCTAAGTGGGAGTACCGTCGGCCTGTTCCTCGGAAATGGGATGTGTGTAGTGCATGCAGCCTACCGAGCTCAGTTCCACTCTCCATCCTTATCCGGGAGTGGAATATCACACCTCTGGGTTGAGGTGCAATACCCCTGTAGCAGCCGAATCCTCAGGGTGCTACATTCCCCCCTGGTAAATCACAGCACGTCCTCGGGCTGTAAGACATAAAACATCACCAAAACATACAAATTTTTATAAACATATAAAACATATAAAAAACATTATATAAATAACATATCTTAGCAGATAAAACTTTCTCGTCGTCTCCTGTTTCAAGTTCCTCCTCCGGACACTGTGCACCGTGTGTCCGGGAAAAGTGCGACAGTCTCTTAGAAAATCTGGTTTTCTATAAAACCGGTAGGGGGCGCTTTAGGACGCGCAACTATTTACAGGGGAAGTTGGCCGCTCTCAGTCCTCGGCCAGGTAGAGGGAAGGGAATGGCTGCTCACAGTCCTCAGCCTGTAGGATGAAGGGGTTAACGGGTAACAGTTCACTGGTCCCAACGGGGACTATTTTAGCAGCAACAGTTTCAGTTTCTTTATACCCCCATTGGGTAACTTATTTACAGCTCCTGCTCTGCCGCACTCAACGGCGTCTTCCTCCTGCTCTTTGAACTTCAGACCCGTCCGGGTCCTCTTGCTCCTCCTCCCCGTACCGCAACTCCTCCTCCGTCAAGCGGTGTACGTGGAGGGCGTAAGGTCCTTTGGCACACTTGTGCCGGGTAAAGGTGACCTCATCTCCGATGTAGAGGTCACGACCTCTGTGCCCCTCCGGCAGATGGGACTCCACGTCTCTGCGTGTGACAAAGACGTCGCCGTGGGTGTTGTTGTCTCGAATGAAGCCCCACCCGTGCTGCTGGTTGAACTTTATTACAGTCCCGGTGGTACGGGGACTGTGCGTTGCACGGGGGTCCCTCCTGGTCCGGCTCTTCTGCTCGGCACTCCGTACTTGGGCCTGCTGTTCCCGGACCCGCCTCTCTCTCCGCTCCCTCGCGAACTCTTCGAGCTGTTGGCGGCAGCACTCTGCACGCTCTGCTGCAGCGGCCCTAGTTTCCTGAGTGAACCCCATTAGATCTTCTCCGGTGGGGTCCCACTCAAACTGTGCTTCCGCTAGCGGGGGCGAGATCCGTGCCACGGGCTTCGGAGCCGGAATCAGGGGTTCATCCAGGGGTCTTAGTCTCTGCTGCCGTTCCAGCTCATGGTATCCTTCGGGCCAGATGAAGGGCCGCCCGTCCGGCCATGTAAGTTGGCTGAACAGGTCCTCCCCCAGGTGTGGCACCCTTGGTATTGCGGGCGCGGGCGCGGTGGTGGTGGCGCCCGGGTTGCCCAGGCCTTGCAGCCAGGCCTGGGGCACCTGGAAGGTGAAGGGCACCGTTAATACGGCGGCGCCCTGGGCTACCTGGCCTTGCGGCCAGGCCGGAGGCTCCGCGGAGGTAGGGGGCGCTGTTGGTGATGCGGCGCCCGGGGGTACTAGGCCTTGCGACCAGGCTGGTGGTATTTCCTGCTTTGTCACGCTCCGGGTCGAGGCGCGTGACGTCACAGGGGTCGCTGCGGCGGCTTCCGGTCGGGGCCTAGTCCATTGCGGTGACGTGGCGGCTATGGGCACAGCAGGGGGACTTTCGGGCTCTGCGACGGGGAGCTGGGGCAGGTGAGCGGTGTCACGGCTTGGGGTATAGGCGTCCCCTTTACCTGCCTCCATGCGTTCGGCTCCCTCCTCGGCGCCGTCTCCGGCCTTTGGTCCTCCCGCGCCATCCTCAGAGGCGGTCTGCTTCCTCTTCCAGGGTAGCGTGCTCCGTTGACTGGTCTCAGCTTGCTGGGTCATCTCCCGGCTCCACTCCGCCAGTATCTCGCGCTGTACCCGGGCCATCCTCCGTGCGAGGCCCTCCAAGGCAGTTTGTGCACACTCCCGGTCTCGGGGGAGCTGCGCTAATATCTCCGCTAGACCTAGCGGGGTGGTAGACTCTAGCAGGCTCCTGACCATCGGGTCGGTGCTGCTCTGCTCTCCTTCCGGCAGGCTCCTGGCCAGCGGGCCGGTGCTGCTCTGCCCTCCTTCCTCGGTCTCTAGCAGACTCCTGGCCAGCGGGCCGGTGCTGTTCTGCTTTCTCTCCATCTCCGGGTAAGCTCCTCCGCTACTCCTCGTTAGACCTCTTGCCTCCGGGTGCGCTCGCTCCAGACTGCTCCAAGCGACACCCATCTTTTCTCTTCTCTTTCGTCTCCTCCCACTTTGAGGGCGGTCCCGGGGCAACTCGGTGACTGTCAGCTCCAGGGGTAGTTCTTTCACGCTGACAGACACCTCCAACATCACAGTCTCTGTTGGTGGGGGCGGTTTCCACTTTTGGCGCCATTTTCTGTCCCGGCCCACGATGGGAGGTGGCCTCTTGCCCTCCTTTGGCACGCCCATAATGGCGTCCGCTGCTCTTCCAAGGCGGGAAATCTGCGGTTTTGGCGGGAAGCGTCGCCCAGTGGCGGGAAACTCTGCAGATGGCGGGAACAAGTTGGAAATGGCGGACAATCGGCGGGAAACGACTGGTGATGGAGTCCGATGGCGTGGACCCTCCGGAACCGGCGGGAGACTTCTTTCTGAGGTAAACTTGCACTTTTCTTCAGGCACGCAGTACCCGGGTGTTGCGGGCACGTAATCCTGCCGACTACGCCAAAGTTGACGCGCCCCCTGGGACATATTCCTTTTTGAGGGGAATACCCGGCACCGGATCAGATGGGGGGTTGTAGTCTCCGAGCGGCTGTGACCCGGTCCCGTGCCCAGGGCGTCAAGCTCAGTGTGATGTGGCAGTTCTATAGATGTTACTAAAGTTCTTTTGTGTCGACTACGCCACCCGTTGTGATGCGGTCACTGTGGCCGCCGCTGCAGCAGGGTCCGCTGAGGCTGATGGTGGGTGCGCAGCTTGGTGGGATAACCCCCAACGGGAGGGGTATAGCCTCAGAGGGGACAGGCGCAGAGGATGGGGGTTGTGGTGGTGTAGTGCAGACGGCAGTGAAGACAGAGTCGGGTTGTGCAGTTAAGGGTGTTTACTTACTGCAGATGTTGTACTGGTCACTCCAGCTGCTAGTGACCACCCGAGCCGTGCTGCGTCCACCAGGTCCTGGATCCAGCCAACCCCCAAACAAGTCCGGAGCGTGGCCCTGAGCTCTCCCTCTGTCCTTTCTTCAGCCGTCCCCACCAGTGATCCACCTAGGTCCAGCTCCCTCGGGCCTTCTGTTGGGACACCCTTGGCCCTGGGTTCCCTGACCCTTCATGTGGTGTGCCTTCGGGGTGAATGTGGTGGGTGACCGTGACAGACACTGCCCACGGTCTCCGGTCTCTGGCTGGGGATTGTTTTTACCCCCACCAGCTTGGGTTCCGGTACCCTGATGCCGACTCTTCACCCGGTGCTTTTAGTTGGGATCTCAGAGTCCTTCTCTTCTGTGCTCTGGGTCTCTCTCTTTTCTCCTCTCTCACTCTGGGTCTTTGTCTTTCTTCTCTCCTCTGCTCCTGACTTGTTCTCTGCAGCTGACTGACTCTCTGCATCTGATCCTCTGCATCTGACCCTGATTCTAGTTGGTGCCCACCTTATATACACCCTCTATGTGTGAGCTCAGGTGACCAGCACCCAATGAGCTCCTATCTTTACCCAGGCTGCTCCCCCTATCTGCCCCTACACTACATGGGATGTACCACCCCCCTCCCACTCCAGCCAGGAACAGACTCGGTCGTACCTGCACATTTCTAAGTGGGAGTACCGTCGGCCTGTTCCTCGGAAATGGGATGTGTGTAGTGCATGCAGCCTACCGAGCTCAGTTCCACTCTCCATCCTTATCCGGGAGTGGAATATCACACCTCTGGGTTGAGGTGCAATACCCCTGTAGCAGCCGAATCCTCAGGGTGCTACATATACATGGCCCCGCATAGTGCTCCGTACTGTATACATGTCCCCCTCATAGTGCTCCGTACCGTATACATGGCCACGCGTAGTGCTACCTACAGTATACATGGCCCCACATAGTGCTCCGTACTATATAAATGGCCCCTTATAGTACTCCGTACTGTATACACGGCCCCTCATAGTGCTTCGTACTGTATACATGGCCCCGCATAGTGCTCCGTACTACTATATACATGGCCCCGCATAGTGCTCCCATACTGTATACACGGCCCCCGCATTGTGCTCGGTACTACTATATACATGGCCCCGCATAGTGCTCCGTACTGTATACATGTACCCCTCATAGTGCTCCGTACCGTATACATGGCCCCGCATAGTGCTATCTACTGTATACATGGTCCCGCATAGTGCTCCGTACTGTATATATGGCCCCGCATAGTGCTCCATACTGTGAACATGGCCCCGCATAGTGCTACCTACTGTATACATGGTCCCGCATAGTGCTCCGTACTGTATATATGGCCCCGCATAGTGCTTCGTACTGTATACACGGCCCCGCAAAGTGCTCCGTACTACTATTTACATGGCCTCGCATAGTGCTCCGTAATGTATACACGGCCCCCGCATTGTGCTCGGTACTACTATATACATGGCCCCGCATAGTGCTCCGTACTGTATACATGGCCTCGCATAGTGCTGCATACTGTATACATGGGCTCGCATAGTGCTCCATACAGTATACATGACCCCGCATAGTGCTCCGTACGTATACATGGCCCCGCATAGTGCTCCGTACTGTATATATGGCCCCGCATAGTGCTCCGAACTGTATCCACAGCACGCATAGTGCTTCATATGGTATACCCGGTCCCGCATAGTGCTCCGTATTCTATATAGGGCCCCCACATAGTGCTCTGTACTGCATACATGGCCCCCGCATAGTGCTCCGTACTCTATACGTTGCCTGCATAGTTCTCCGTACTGTATACATGGCCTCGCATAGTGCTCCGTACTGTATACATGTCCCTCCATAGTGCTTCGTACTGTATACATGGCCTCGCATAGTGCTCCATACTGTATACATGGCCCTGCATAGTGCTCCGTACTGTATACATGGCCCCGCATAGTGCTCCGTACGTATACATGGCCCCGCATAGTACTCCCTACTGTATACATGTCCCTCGAATAGTGCTTCTTACTGTATACATGGCATTGCATAGTGCTCCATCCTACTATATACAGTGGTGGCCAAAAGTATTGGCACCCCTGCAATTCTGTCAGATAATACTCAGTTTCTTCCTGAAAATGATTGCAATCACAAATTCTTTGGTATTATTATCTTCATTTAATTTGCTTGCAAGGAAAAAACACAAAAGAGAATGAAGCAAAAATCAAATCATTGATCATTTCACACAAAACTCCAAAAATGGGCCAGACAAAAGTATTGGCACCCTCAGCCTAATACTTTAGCCAAAATAACTGCGAACAACCGCTTCCGGTAACCATCAATGAGTTTCTTACAATACTCTGCTGGAATTGTAGACCATTCTTCTTTGGCAAACTGCTCCAGGTCCCTGATATTTGAAGGGTGCCTTCTCCAAACTGCCATTTTGAGATCTCTCCACAGGTGTTCTATCGGATTCAGGTCTGGACTCATTGCTGGCCACCTTAGAAGTCTCCAGTGCTTACTCTCAAACCGTTTTATAGTGCTTTTGGAAGTGTGTTTTGGGTCATTGTCCTGCTGGAAGACCCATGACCTCTGAGGGAGACCCAGCTTTCTCACACTGGACCCTACATTATGCTGCAAAATTTGTTGGTAGTCTTCAGACTTCATTATGCCATGCACACGGTCAAGCAGTCCAGTGCCAGAGGCAACAAAGCAACCCCAAAACATCAGGGAACCTCTGCCATGTTTCACTGTAGGGACCGTGTTCTTTTCTTTGAATGCCTCTTTTTTTTCCTGTACACTCTATGTTGATGCTTTTTGCCAAAAAGCTCTACTTTTTCTCATCTGACCAGAGAACATTCTTTCAAAACAATTTAGGCTTTCTCAGTTACGTTTTGGCAAACTACAGCCTGGATTTTTTATGTCTCGGGGTAAGAAGTGGGGTCTTCCTGGGTATCCTACCATACAGTCCCTTTTCATTCAGACGCCGATGGATAGTACGGGTTGACACTGTTGTACCCTCGGACTGCAGGGCAGCTTGAACTTGTTTGGATGTTAGTCGAGGTTCTTTATCCACCATCCGCACAATCTTGCGTTGAAATCTCTCGTCAATTTTTCTTTTCCGTCCACATCTAGGGAGGTTAGCCACAGTGCCATGGGCTTTAAACTTCTTGATGACACTGCGCATGGAAGACACAGGAACATTCAGGCCTTTGAAGATGGACTTGTAGCCTTGAGATTGCTCATGCTTCCTCACAATTTGGTTTCTCAAGTCCTCAGACAGTTCTTTGGTCTTCTTTCTTTTCTCCATGCTCAATGTGGTACACACAAGGACACAGGACAGAGGTTCAGTCAACTTTAATCCATGTTAACTGGTTGCAAGTGTGATTTAGTTATTGCCAACACCTGTTAGGTGCCACAGGTAAGTTACAGGTACTGTTAATTACACGAATTAGAGAAGCATCACATGATTTTTCAAACAGTGCCAATACTTTTGTCCACCCCCTTTTTTAGGTTTGGTTTGGAATTGTATCCAATTTGGCTTTAGGACAATTATTTTTGTGTTTTTTCATTGAAGACAAATTAAATGAAGATAATAATACCAAAGAATTTGTGATTGCAATCATTTTCAGGAAGAAACTGAGTATTATCTGACAGAATTGCAGGGGTGCCAATACTTTTGGCCACCACTGTACATGGCTCTGCATAGTGCTCCGTACTGTATATGACTCGCCCCCTGGGCCGCGTGGGGAACTCGGAACCGGGCCTCTGGTGGGATGCTGGGGGTGGTAGTCTCAGTGTGGCCGCGACCCGGTCCGTGGCTCAGGGTGGTCAAACCAGTGGCAGTCTTAGTGTAATAACAAATGTCCGACTACGCCACCCGTGGATTGCGGTCAGTGGGGACCGCCGCTGCGCTGCAGACCGCTGAGGCTGATGTTGTAAGCTCAGCCAAGTATGGGATAACTCCCCACGGGAGAAGTATTGCCTCAGGGCAGCTAGTGTGGATGATGGGAGTGATGGTGCGAGCGTCCCAGTACTAATGGTGCTGGTGCGGCGATGAAACACAGAGACGTGTGGTGCAGTTCAGGGTCTTTACTGATGGTATAAAGCAGACCCTCCCGGGAGTACTGGTTAGCAGTAGAGGCCTGGTCAGTCTGTGAGCAAGCAGAATCTCCCCTGGCCAGGCGGAGTTGTAGGCCTCCCCGCCTATCTGCACTCTTTCCTGGCTACCTTGCTGTAAGCGGTTACAAGTAGCCCACATCCCTGAGTATACCGTGTGGTGCTTACCCGTATGGCTGGTGACTTGGGGCCTTCTGTTAGGCTACGCTCCTGGATGGCGGCGCCGGTCCCTCTCTTGTGACTGAGCCTCCGGGCTTCTATGGCCAGAGGACCTGGAATCCCCTGCCGGCTGGTTTCTGCTGCTGGGTGTATATCAGTCCCCACAGCCTCGGACTCCGGTGTCCGGTTGTAGTGTCCTCAGCCAGGGCGAGCTCTGCTCAGCTCCAGCCCCTGGTCTTCAGCTACTGTTCCTACAGAGCTCCTGCTGTATCTTTCCCTCTCCAAGCTCTAACTCTCTAATCCCGCCCCAGACCCAGTTTATAAGGGCAGATTCCTCCCCTCCCAGGTCTGGGCGGGCAGTGTTGCATGCATAGGGCTCCTGACCAGAGAAACCTCCCACTTGCTCTCAGACATAATATTTCTATTACTGTGGCAACCAGACCCCTGGGGTGCCACATATACACGGCCCAGCATAGTGCTACCTACTGTATACATGGTCCCGCATAGTGCTCCGTACTGTATACATGTCCCCCGCATAGTGCTTCGTACTGTATCCATGGCCTTGCATAGTGCTCCATCCTACTCTATACATGGCCCCGCATAGTGCTCCGTACTGTATACATGGCCCCGCATAGTGCTCCATATGTATACATGGCCCTGCATAGTGCTCCGTACGTATACATGGCCTCGCATAGTGCTCCATACTGTATACATGGCCCCGCATAGTGCTCCGTACTCTATACATGGCCCCGCATAGTGCTCCGTACGTATACATGGCCCCGCATAGTACTCCCTACTGTATACATGTCCCTCGCATAGTGCTTCGTACTATATACATGGCCCCGCATAGTGCTCCATCCTACTATATACATGGCCCAGCATAGTGCTCCGTACTTTATACACGGCCCAGCATAGTGCTCCATACTACTATATACATGGCCCCACATAGTGCTCCGTACTGTATACACAGCCCACGCATAGTGCTCCGTACTGTATACATGTCCCCCGCATAGTGCTTCGTACTGTATACATGGCCTTGCATAGTGCTCCATCCTACTCTATACATGGCCCCGCATAGTGCTCCGTACTGTATACATGGCCCCGCATAGTGCTCCATATGTATACATGGCCCCGCATAGTACTCTGTACTACTATATACATGGCCAAGCATCGTGCTCCTTACAGTATACATGGACCTGCATAGTACTCCATACTACTATATACTTGGCCCCGCATAGAGCTCTATACTGTATACATGGCCCCGCATAGTGCTCCGTTCTGTATACATGGCCCCGCATAGTACTCCATACTACTATATACATGGCCCCGCATAGTACTCCGTACTGTATACACGGCCCGCGCATAGTGCTCCGTACTACTGTTTACATGGTCCCGCATAGTACTCCATACTGTATACATGGCCCCACGTACTGCTGTTTTGTATACATGGCCCCGCATAGTGCTGCACACAGTATACATCACTCCGCAAAGTGATCCATACTGTATACACGGCCCCCGCATAGTGCTCCGTACTACTATATACATGGCCCCGCATAGTGCTCGGTACTGTATACACGTCCCCCGCATAATGCTCTGTACTACTATATACATGGCCTCGCATAGTGCTCCGTACTGTATACATGGCCCCGCATAGTGCTCTGTAATACTATATACATGGCCCCGCATAGTGCTGCACACAGTATACATGGCCCAGCATAGAGCTTCATACTGTATACATGGCCCCGCATACTGTTGTTTTGTATACATGGCCCCGCATAGTGCTGCACACAGTATACATGGCCCCGCATAGTGCTCCGTACTGTATACACGGCCCGCACATAGTGCTCCGTACTACTGTATACATGGCCCCGCATAGTACTCCGTACTGTATACATGGCCCCGCATAGAGCTCCATACTGTATACTTGGCCCCGCATAGTGCTCCGTACTGTATACATGGCCCCGCATAGTGCTCCGTACTATATACATTGCCCCGCATAGTGCTCCGTACTGTATACATGGCCCCGCATAGTATTCTGTACTACTATATACATGGCCAAGCATCGTGCTCCGTACCGTAAACATGGCCCTGCATAGTACTCCATACTACTATATACATGGCCCTGCATAGAGCTCCATACTGTATACATGGCCCCGCATAGTGCTCAGTACTACTATATACATGGCCCTGCATAGTTCTCCGTACTGTATACATGGCCCCGCATAGTACTCCATACTACTATATACATGGCCCCGCATAGTACTCCGTACTGTATACACGGCCCGCGCATAGTGCTCCGTACTACTGTTTACATGGTCCCGCATAGTACTCCATACTGTATACATGGCCCCACATACTGCTGTTTTGTATACATGGCTCCGCATAGTGCTGCACAGAGTATACATCACTCCGCAAAGTGATCCATACTGTATACACGGCCCCGGCATAGTGCTCCGTACTACTATATACATGGCCCCGCATAGTGCTCGGTACTGTATACACGTCCCCCGCATAATGCTCTGTACTACTATATACATGGCCCCGCATAGTGCTCCGTACTGTATACATGGCCCTGCATAGTGCTCTGTAATACTATATACATGGCCCCGCATAGTGCTCTGTACTGTATATATGGCCACCGCATAGTGCTCCGTACTGTATACACGGCCCCGCATAGTGCTCCGTACTGTATACATGGCCCCGCATAGTGCTCCATGCTGTAAACATGGCCCCGCATAGTGCTCCGTCCTGTATACATGGCCCCACAAATGTGAAGCCCAGCTGTGCTTGGTATCACAGATCCTAGAAGGGTGTATTGAAGGATTCCTCCACAAGAGGCCCCCATAACCATTCACACATCTCCACCTTCCACCTCAGACCACCAGAGGGATAGATAAATAGAGAAGGTGTAGCCAGGCAGCAGTTAGTCTAGACTGGAGTCGACAGAGAGCAGAAGTCTGTTGAGAGAGTTCCTGCAGTAGAAGCCTGAGAGAGGTTAGTCTGCAGTGGAGTATGTTCTAGACTCAGTTGTAGCTCAGAGAAGTGAGCTTAGGTGTGCCGGCGCCATAAGATCGGTGAAGCACGGCAAGCTGCCGTTAGTGTGAGTAGCCTAGGAGGGCCCTAGTAGGCCGAAGGCGAGTAGAGAGAGTTAGTTCTTAGGGGCAGAGAAGCTTAACTAGCTCACCCCGAAGAAGAAGCAGTTACCGGACACCGGGTCCGAAGCTTACCGGGATCTCCATGACCCAGTAAGATAAACCGGAATCCCTGGAGAACTACAAGTCCCAGGATCGCTAAAGTGCTGATACGTACCAGAGCCAGGAGACACATAGGCCCCGTAGGTCGGGAGCGTGCACTCCAAGAGAAGGCCCTACCACAAGGTCAGCCAGCGCAGGACAGAGACAAAGTTAGGCCTAGCTTCAGGCAGGTCAGAAACTTACTACGCAGAAGCAAGAAACAGGAGGCCCAAAACCCGCTCATTGGGGAGGATCCGGACATACACCCTTCACCCTACAGTGCTCCGGGAAGTGCCTGAATTTCCATCAGTAAAAGATACTGAAGTGACTATTGTGTCCGTCCCTGTTCTTGCTCTGACTCGGCTGAGTCTCTCCGTCCTGCTTTCCCCGTCCATACCCTGCGCTGATGCCTAGCTCCACCTGTGGGGAGCCATACCATCTAGCTGCCTTATCACCGGCCTCAGTGGACTGCGCAGCGCTGGTGAATATCATCAGAAACCATAGGTGGCGTCACGAACTCTTTAATAAAACTTAACATCTATCAACGCCTTTTTAAAGAGAGACCCCAGAGTACGGGCACGGGAGCCGACCACCACGACCTCCTTAAGGCTAAACGCCCGGGTAACCGAGTCACCCCCATCCCCTGGGCTAGTCATCTCTTCTGGCGTCATGAACAGGATCACATGCCCGCTGCAACGACAGAGTGTTGTGCCCGTTGCCACCGGGTACTGTGTGCCTTTATTCTGAACTGTGTACGTGAAGTTGTGGTGAAGGTTGCCGCCATTGTTGGGTCGCTGAGCGAGAAGAAGGACGTAATCGCGGGAAAATAAGGGGCGTACCTGCAAAAGAGCGCGAAGTCCCGGACACGCCCCACGCTTTGACGTCAAACCAACAAGCGCCAGGTCCTGTAAGGAGCGTCGCTGAACGTGCTGACGTAGGACGCAAGCGACGCAAGGTCCTGAAGACACCCGTCACCTGCGGAGCTGCAGCTTACCGGAAGAAAAACCAGAAGATAGGCCACGGTTAACTAGGGGGGCGCCAAGATGTCCGACGAGCAGCAGAATGCCGATCTACCGGTCAACGTCCCTGAAGTTCAGCCCGCGCCCGATGATGAGCAGGCCGAAGCCTCCACTCTACCAGCAGCGCCCATCACACCTGTAATACCTATGACTTTACCGTACATTCCTGGAGCAAAGTGGCTCCCCCAGTACAACGGCAAACCAGATACCCTGTCTGGATTCAAACGGAAGATATGTGGTATCTTGGACATGTACTCCATGACAGGTAAACAAAGAGCCGCCGTTGTATTAGGACAACTGACCGGTGCTGCGGAACGGGAAGTGGAAACATGGTCGGCCGCAGACCAGGAGTCAGTATCCGCAATATTCCAAAAACTACAGACTGTCTTTGAGGACCTTACTGAGGCGGACCTCCGGATGAGGTTCTACAGCTGTTCCCAACAACCAGAGGACAATGTTCGGGACTACGCCTGGCGTCTCTAAGGGGCCCTGTGGGCTCTGAACCATGTTAGTCCAACCAGCGTTGAAAATGAGAACAAAATGCTGAAGGAACAGTTTGTCCGGGGACTGAGGTTTCCAGAGGAGAGCAGGGCTGGGCGTTGGTGATCCCTGGATCATCCAGATGCCACCTTTGACAATCTCAAGGACATGTCTATAAGAGGACTGCAGCTCCTGTAAACAAATGCCATCCAATGTTGCCAGGGTGGGGCTACCCCAGAACCTGCAACACCCACCTTTTCCCCAGAGACTGCTGAAGCTAAGGTTCCAGTAACGTCCCCTAGAGAGCTGGACAGTCTGCGCTCTGAAGTGCGTCAGTTGAGCAAAACCCTGACCACTGTGCTGAGTGCTCTACTGCTGCAGACGGAGCCTGAGGAAGGAGGGAAGATCCTGCTAGCCGATAGCCCTGAGGATGTCCCCTGGATGCGAAGGAGGAGGAGGCCAACACCACCCTCACAGAGGACCAGTGACCAGCGCCGTCCACCTAAGGACCCAGCCTGCTACCGCTGCCGCAAGACCGGACATATCGTCCAGAATTGCCCTTTAAACGAGAAAACCCTGGGTCCGAGGGCCGACACCCAGGAGTAGACTCACCAGGCCCATCAGACTGGTACAACAGGTTCGTCGGAGCAAGACCTTTCCTGTCCATTGTGTTGGACGTGATCCCGACGCATGCCCTGCTGGACACAGGATCTCAGGTAACCATCATGCCTGAAGTCCTCTACAAGAGGTTCTGGTCCATGGACAATCTACGTCCGCCAGCTCCAAATTTGTCTGTATATGCTTCAAATGGACTCTCCCTTAACCTACTCGGGGTTAAAAATGTGACTGTAAAGGTGGGGAGAGTGGAGCTGAAAGACCAGGGATTAATTGTAGTGGAGACTAACCCTGATGACAGCAACCCGTATATGGTATTGGGCACTAACGTTGTTGGTAACTGTTTGGGAGAAGTTGTGTTCTTGCTCCAACAGATAGCCGACACTGCGAGACCGAGACAGAGGAGGGCACTGCAGAGGGAGATCCGCGTCCTGATGTATCAACAGCAAGTAAAGTTAACAGATGGTGAAATCGGTAACGTGCGGGTAACAGACCCCATACCCATTGTCATCCCCCCAATGAGTGAAATGCTCATCTGGTGTAGAGCTGCCATAGGTCTTAGAGGACAGAGCTATCAGGCGGTAGTAGAACCCCTTTGCTCCGAGCACAGACCCACGCTCTTAACTGCCAGGGGAGTGGTAGACGTACGTAATGGGAGGGTGCCCGTCCGTCTTCTCAACTTAGGGGAAGATGAGGTCAAACTGCCACGTTATGCCACTGTTGCCAAATTACATGCTGTCAATAATAACTGCATTTATGAGGCGGAGTCCTTAACTTCACCAGAAGAAGTGGAGGATAATGACCCTGCAACCCAGGTGGAGGATTGGTGTCAACAGCTCCATGTTGGGTCGGATACCACTCCTACCCATCAAAAACAGGGTGTACACCGGGTGGTTCAAGAGTACTCGCAGGTGTTCAGTAAACATCCACTAGACTTCGGGAGAGTTAAGGGGGTTCAACATCATATCCCCACAGGCAACCATTCCCCAATCAAAGAACGTTATAGGCCTATACCCCCAGCTCACTACCAGAAGGCAAAAGAAATGCTGCATGACATGAGGAAGGCGGGAGTGATAAGGGATCGTTGTAGTCCCTGGGCAGCTCCCCTAGTGCTGGTTAGGAAGAAGGACGGGAGCATGAGAATGTGTGTAGATTACCGTCAAGTAAATCGCATTACACATAAAGATGCATACCCTTTACCACGCATAGAGGAGTCCCTAGCTGCCTTAAGGTCTGCAAATTACTTTTCCACCCTTGACCTCACTAGTGGGTACTGGCAAGTAGCTGTGGCTGAGGAAGATCGGGAGAAGACGGCCTTCACCACCCCGATGGGACTCTACAAGTTCAAAAGTATGCCGTTTGGACTCTGCAATGCCCCCGGAACGTTCCAGAGATTGATGGAGTGCTGCCGGGGACACCGCAACTTCGAGACTGTGTTACTTTACCTGGATGACGTAATTGTGTACTCCAGAACGTACGAGGACCACTTGAAACACCTGGCAGAGGTATTTGAGTCACTGTCCCGATACGGGATGAAGTTGAAGCCCTCAAAGTGCCACCTGCTCAAGAGGAAGGTACAGTACCTGGGGCACATTGTCAGTCCGGAAGGGGTAGCATCAAACCCGGAGAAAGTCACAGCCATCCAGAAGTGGCCGGAGCCGAAGAACCTCAAGGAGGTGCGTCAGTTCCTGGGACTAGTAGGATACTACTGGAGGTTCGTAAAGGACTACACTAAGAAAGCAGCTCCTCTGCAAGACCTCCTGGTAGGGCAGTCCCCCAAAGGCAAAAACCCCCCATTCCACTGGGGTAAGGAGCAAGCCGAGTCGTTTCAGGAGATGAAGGAGATCCTGACAGGTGATGAGATCCTAGCCTACCCTGACTACAGCCAACTGTTCCTGCTGTATACAGATGCCAGCATGAAGGCCTGGGTGCTGTTCTAAGTCAGAAGCAGAATGGGCAAGAGAAAGTGATCGCATACGCAAGCAGGAAGCTCCGCCCGACTGAGAGGAACCCCGAGAACTATAGCAGCTTCAAGTTGGAGTTCCTAGCCTTGGTCTGGGCCATCACTGAAAGATTCAATCACTATCTGGCTTCCAG
Organism: Phyllobates terribilis; assembly: GCF_046119375.1. Classification (NCBI taxonomy): domain Eukaryota; kingdom Metazoa; phylum Chordata; class Amphibia; order Anura; family Dendrobatidae; genus Phyllobates; species Phyllobates terribilis. The sequence goes on along the minus strand of NW_027362763.1, from coordinate 799,921,065 downwards.
CAAGTTCACTGCCTTTACTGATAACAACCCCTTGACCCACCTTGAAACAGCTAAGTTGGGGGCTCTGGAACAACGATGGATGGCTCGGCTGTCAACCTACCAATTTACAATTAAATTCCGGGCGTGCCGCAAGAACGCCAACGCCGACGCCTTGTCTAGGATGCCTCACCAGTCAGACACAGAAGAAGAAGTGGATGACTTGGAAGAGATTGAGCTACCTGCCTTTCATCGGAATGGGATGATTCATGAGCAGAGAGTCTCCAGGAAGCAGCGTGGAAAGACGTTAAACCCCCTGCCTCACCAGAGCTGGAAAGAGACCCAGGACAGCGACCCGGTTGTCAGCCGCATTAAACAGCTGATAACCCAAGAAGGTGCCTCCCTGGAGAAGGATGCGTCTCTCCAAGCAAAGCAACTGTGGAACGAGAGAAGCCGGCTGTTTATCTACCGTGAGAAGCTGTGCCGGAGGTACGTCAATCCAAAAACTCATGAGATGGTATGGCAGATAGTGGTCCCGAAGACAGACATCCAGATGGTATTAGAGGCTTACCACGATCAGGCGGGGCACTTTGGCTGGAAAAAGCTAGAGACCCTGCTGAAATGTCGATTCTACTGGGTAGGAATGCGCAGCTCCATTGAGAGGTGGTGCCGGGACTGTGGACCCTGCGGCCTAAGAAGGAAAGACTTCAGCAGCCAGAAGGCACCCCTGCAACCCATCGAGACGACTCGACCCCTGGAGATCATGGTCCTGGACCATGTCAAGATGTCCCCCAGCAGGTCAGGGTACTCCTATGCTCTGACCATGGTGGATCACTACTCACGTTTCCTGGTGGTCGCCCCTGTCAAAGACCTGACGGCAGAGACAGCAGCGAAGACGTTCCAAGCGTATTTCTGCAGGCCCCATGGTTACCTTGAGCAGGTGCTGACGGACCAAGGCCCGGCCTTTGAGGCTGAGTTGTTTAAGGAGTTCTGCTATTTGTACGGTTGTAAAAAAATCAGAACTACACCGTACCATCCACAAACCAACGGTCTCTGCGAAAAGATGAACAACATCATCATCGACCTGCTAAAGACTATACCACTTGAGGAGAGAAACCAGTGGCCAGACCTACTACCTGACCTAGTGGATCTGTATAATCATATACCAATGAGTTCCACCAATTGCACTCCGGCATATCTCATGCGGGCAAGGCCAGGAAAGCTGCCCATGGATTTGGAGCTTGGTGTAGTTGAACCTGAAGCTGATATGACCACTGAGGACTGGGACAAGACCAGACAAGAGCGGGACAGAAGGGTACAATCTTGTGTCAAGGACAGTCTTACTCGGGTGAGAGAAAAGCAGGAAGTTCAATACAACAAAAACGCACCCGCAGAACCTTTTACACCTGGCGAAACAGTACTAAAAAGGAAAAGACGTAACCACAAACTTGATGACCAGTGGGAAAAAGACCCCTACACTGTGTTACCGTCAAGGTTTGACAACAAAAAGACATGCATAATCAGTCGTGATGGAGGAAAAACATCAGCTACAGTGTCCAGGGACCACTTAAAGTTGTGTCCAGATTTACTGAAACCTCAGGAACAAGTGCCTTTCACAATCCCGGAAGAACCTAAAGAAGCGGTGATACACACTGACCTTGGAGACTTCCCAGCTGATTGGCCTCAGATAGGAGGTGCAGTAATTATTCCAGTACTCCAATTCTATGAACAGCCAGAAAACCCTCCACAGCAAGTTGTACCTGTAAGTGCTGCAGAAGAGCCAGCTCAAGAAGTATCCCCGGATGAAGGATCCCCGGCAGGAGCAGAGCAAGAGGGCCCAGCCAATGGTAGACTTGCCAGTCCAAGAGAGAGGTTAAGGCAGTTTTACAACATGGTCACACGTAGAACTGGTAGAGTGACTGAGGATACAGACACTGACACTCCACCAACCACAGCACTACGCAGATCAGTATGTAGCACGAGAGGTAAACCCCCTGCTAGGTACACTGAATAAAGTAGTCAAATCTCTGGGAGTGTAGATAGCTACCCCTGGGGTATTGTATATTAAATTGTAATGTACTGCATAATTGTTTATTTTCATGCATGCTTATCAATTTGTGCTTTTTCCTATTAATTCTTTATTGCCTACATAATGAACTTCGTGGCTGAGGACTATGTGCAGCCCAAAAACTCTTATTGTACATAGTTGCGCTCCCTGAAGTGCCCTTTTAGGTGACCTCAGAAGGAAAACCTGTCTGGAGTGGCTCTCTTGGAGGTCCAACTCGGGATCTTCATGCCCTGCAGCCATCCCAGGGCCTACGTAGGGGGGGTTTCGGACAGGTCCCTCCAAATCACCAAGTACTCTACGTTGTGGGATGGACATCCTTCTGGGGAACCTCGCCATAGGAGACTTGGATTCTGAGGACACTCTGTATTTGTTATTGTTATGTAACGTTAAAGATTCGTGCCTCCCATAAAGGGAAGATTGTTCTTGTATTGCTTATGTTTTCCAATGTTCCTGTTGTTATAAAAAAAGTACTTCAGCCCGGGAGTGATGAGTTTAACTAGGGGGGAATGTGAAGCCCAGCTGTGCTTGGTATCACAGATCCTAGAAGGGTGTATTGAAGGATTCCTCCACAAGAGGCCCCCATAACCATTCACACATCTCCACCTTCCACCTCAGACCACCAGAGGGAGCCCGTTAGGGATAGATAAATAGAGAAGGTGGAGCCAGGCAGCAGTTAGTCTAGACTGGAGTCGAAAGAGAGCAGAAGTCTGTTGAGAGAGTTCCTGCAGTAGAAGCCTGAGAGAGGTTAGTCTGCAGTGGAGTATGTTCTAGACTCAATTGTAGCTCAGAGAAGTGAGCTTAGGTGTGCCGGCGCCATAAGATCGGAGAAGCGCGGCAAGCTGCCGTTAGTGTGAGTAGCCTAGGAGGGCCTGAGTAGGCCGAAGGCGAGTAGAGAGAGTTAGTTCATAGGGGCAGAGGAGCTTAACTAGCTCACCCCGAAGAAGAAGCAGTTACCGGACACCGGGTCCGAAGCTTACTGGAATCTCCATGACCCAGTAAGATAAACCGGAATCCCTGGAGAACTACAAGTCCCAAGATCGCTAAAGTGCTGATACGTAACAGAGCCAGGAGACACATAGGCCCCGTAGGTCGGGAGCTTGCACTCCAAGAGAAGGCCCTACCACAAGGTCAGCCAGCGCAGGACAGAGACAAAGTTAGGCCTAGCTTCAGGCAGGTCAGAAACTTACTACGCAGAAGCAAGAAACAGGAGGCCCAAAACCCGCTCATTGGGGAGGATCCGGACATACACCCTTCACCCTACAGTGCTCCGGGAAGTGCCTGAATTTCCATCAGTAAAAGGTACTGAAGAGACTATTGTGTCCATCCCTGTTCTTGCTCTGACTCGGCTGAGTCTCTCCGTCCTGCTTTCCCCGTCCATACGCTGCCCTGAGGCCTAGCTCCACCTGTGGGGAGCCATACCATCTAGCTGCCTTATCACTGGCCTCAGTGGACTACGCAGCGCTGGTGAATATCATCAGAAACCATAGGTGGCGTCACGAACTCTTTAATAAAACTTAACCTCTATCAACGCCTTTTTAAAGAGAGACCCCAGAGAATGGGCCCGGGAGCCGACCACCGCGACCTCCTTAAAGCTAAAGGCCCGGGTAACCGAGTCATCCCCATCCCCTGGGCTAGTCACATAGTGCTCTGTACTGTATACATGGCCCCGAATAGTGCTCCGTACTGGATACATGGCCCCGAATAGTGCTCCGTACTGTATACATGGCCCCGCATAGTGATCCATACTGTATACACGGCCCCGCATAGTGCTCCGTACTGTATACACAGCCCCGCATAGTGCTCTGTACTGTATACATGGCCCCGCATAGTACTCAGTACTGTATACATGGCCCCGCATAGTGCTCCATACTGTATACATGGCCCCGCATAGTGCTCCGTACTGTATACATGTCCCCCTCATATTGCTCCATACCGTATACATGGCCCCGCGTAGTGCTACCTACTGTATACATGATCCCGCATAGTGCTCCATACTGTACATATGGCTCAGCATAGTGCTCCATACTGTATACATGGCCCTGCATAGTGCTCCGTACTGTATACATGGCCCTGCATAGTGCTCCGTACTACTATATACATGACCCCGCATAGTGCTCCGTACTGTATACACGGCCCCCGCTTTGTGCTCGGTACTACTATATACATGGCCCCGCATAGAACTCCATACTGTATACATGGCCCCACATAGTGCTCCATACTGTATACATGGCCCCGCATAGTGCTCCGTACTGTATACATGTCCCCCTCATAGTGCTCCGTACCGTATACATGGCCCCGCATAGTGCTACCTACTATATACATGGCCCAGCATAGTGCTCCATACTGTATACATGAGCCCCTCATAGTGCTTCGTACTGTATACATGGCCCCGCATAGTGCTCCATACTGTATACATGGTCCCGCATAGTGCTCCGTACTGTATTTATGGCCCCGCATAGTGCCCCATACTGTGAACATGGCCCCGCATAGTGCTCCGTACTGTATACATGGCCCCGCATAGTACTCCGTACTGTATACATCTGCCCCTCATAGTGCTTCGTACTGTATACATGGCCCCGCATAGTGCTCCATACTGTATACATGGCCTCGCATAGTGCTCCATACTGTATACATCGTCCCGCATACTGCTCTGTTTTGTATATATGGCTCCGCATACTACTGCATACAGTATACATGACCCCGCATAGTGCTCCGTACGTATACATGGCCCCCCATAGTGCTCCCTACTGTATACATGGCCCCACATAGTGCTCCGTACTGTATATATGGCCCCGCATAGTGCTCCGTACTGTATATATGGCCCCACATAGTACTCCATACTGTATACATGGCCCCGCATAGTGCTCCCTACTGTATACATGGCCCCACATAGTACTCCATACTGTATACATGTCCCCGCATAGTGCTCCGTACTGTATATATGGCCCCGCATAGTGCTCCGTACTGTATCCACAGCCCCGCATAGTGCTTCATATGGTATACCCGGCCCCGCATAGTGCTCCGTACACTATATACGGCCCCCACATAGTGCTCTGTACTGCATACATGGCCCCCGCATAGTGCTCCGTACGCTATACGTTGCCCTGCATAGTTCTCCGTACTGTATACATGGCCCCGCATAGTGCTCCATACTGTATACATGGCCCCGCATAGTGCTCCATACTGTATACATGGCCCCGCATAGAGCTCTGTACTGTATACATGGCCCCACATAGTGCTGTGTACTGTATACATGGCCCCACATAGTGCTGTGTACTGTATACATGGCCCTGCATAGTGCTCCGTACTGTATACATGGCCCTGCATAGTGCTCCGTACTGTATACATGGCCCCACATAGTGCTGTGTACTGTATACATGGCCCCACATAGTGCTGTGTACTGTATACATGGCCCTGCATAGTGCTCCGTACTGTATACATGGCCCTGCATAGTGCTCCGTACTGTATACATGACCCCGCATAGTGCTGTGTACTGTATACATGGCCCCGCATAGTGGTCTGTACTGTATACATGAGCCCCTCATAGTGCTCCGTACTGTATACATGGCCCCACATAGTGCTGTGTACTGTATACATGGCCCCGCATAGTGGTCTGTACTGTATACATGAGCCCCTCATAGTGCTTCGTACTGTATACATGGCCCCGCATAGTGCTCCGTACTTCTATATACATGGTCCCGCATAGTGCTCCGTATGTATACATGGCCCTGCATAGGACTCCGTACTGTATACATGGCCCCTCATAGTGCTCCATCCTACTATATACATGGCCCCGCATAGTGCTCCATACTGCATATACGGCCCCACATAGTGCTCCGTATTACTGTATACATGGCCCCGCATAGTGCTACCTACTGTATACATGGCCCCGCATAGTGCTCCGTACTGCATATACGGCCCCACATAGTGCTCCGTATTACTGTATACATGGCCCCGCATAGTGCTACCTACTGTATACATGGCCCCGCATAGTGCTCTGTACTGTATACACGGCCCCGCATAGTGCTCCGTACTGTATACATGGCCCCGCATAGTGCTCCGTACTACTATATACATGGATACAACAGGAGAAACAGAGTTCATATAGGCATAAAAACAGTATAGCTTTATTAGATGCAAGATAATAAAAAGGCCACAACAGTGGCGACACCAAGTAAATCAGATTACAAAAATACAGTACATGGTAACATTTGTATAAAGTATATGTAGCAAAAGCCCCCCCAAAAAGAAAGAGGGGAATGGTAAGCGGAGAGCATATGGAATACACCATAAGTAAAGGGTATCCGCACAAGTGTGCAGGTATGCATCAAGTGTCAAGAAAAGATTCCAAATACCGCTTACCAGTCACTAATATGGGAGGGCCAGCAGAAGAAAGGTGACAGGTAGACCAAGAACAGGGTGAACTTAATGCACCAAGTGGCCAAAATGGTCCCGCATAGTGCTCCGTACTGTATTCACGTCCCCCGCATTGTGCTCGGTACTACTACATACATGGCCCCACATAGTGCTCCATACTGTATACATGGCCCCGCATAGTGCTCCATATTGTATACCCGGCCCCGCATAGTGCTCCGTACTCTATATACGGCCCTCGCATAGTGCTCCGTACTGTATTCACGGCCCCCGCATTGTGCTCGGTACTACTATATACATGGCCCCGCATAGTGCTCCGTACTGTATACATGGCCCCGCATAGTGCTCCGTACTGTATACATGGCCTCGCATAGTGCTCCATACTGTATACATGGACTCGCATACTGTTCTGTTTTGTATATATGGCTCCGCATAGTACTGCATACAGTATACATGGCCCCGCATAGTGCTCTGTACTGTATACATGGACTCGCATACTGCTCTGTTTTGTATATATGGCTCCGTATAGTACTGCATACAGTATACATGGCCCCGCATAGTGCTCCGTACGTATACATGGCCCCGCATAGTGCTCCGTACGTATACATGGCCCCGCATAGTGCTCCGTACTGTATATATGGCCCCGCATAGTGCCCCGCATTGTGCTCGGCACTACTATATACATGGCCCCACATAGTGCTGTGTACTGTATACATGGCCCTGCATAGTGCTCCGTACTGTATACATGGCCCTGCATAGTGCTCCATACTGTATTCATGTCACCCGCATAGTGCTTCGTACTCTATACATGGCCCCGCATAGTGCTCCGTACTTCTATATACATGGTCCCGCATAGTGCTCCGTATGTATACATGGCCCTGCATAGGACTCCGTACTGTATACATGGCCCCTCATAGTGCTCCATCCTACTATATACATGGCCCCGCATAGTGCTCCGTACTGTATATACGGCCCCACATAGTGCTCCGTATTACTGTATACATGGCCCCGCATAGTGCTACCTACTGTATACATGGCCCCGCATAGTGCTCTGTACTGTATACACGGCCCCGCATAGTGCTCCGTACTGTATATGACGCACCCCCTGGGCCATATTCTTTATGGGAATATCCGGAGCCGGATCAGATGGGGGTTGTAGTCTCCGAGTGGCTGTGACCCGGTCCGTGCCCAGGGTGTCAAGCTCAGTGTGTGGCAGTCCTTACTGATGTTACTAAAGTTCTTTATGTCGACTATGCCACCCGTTGTATTGCGGTCACTACGGCCGCCGCTGCAGCAGGGTCCGCTGAGGCTGATGGTGTTGGTGCAGCTTAGGTAGTATAACCCCCAACGGGAGGGGTATAGCCTCAGGGGGTCAGGTGCAGAGGATGGTGGTTGTGGAGGTGCAGGGAGGATGGCAATGAGAGACAGAGTCGGGTTCTGCAGTTCAGGGTCTTTACTTACTGCTGTTGTTGTACTGGTCACTCCGGCCTTGAGTGACCACCCGAGCCGTGCTGCGTCCACCAGGTCCTGGACTCGGCCAACCCCCAAGTAGCTCTGGAGCGTGGTTCTGAGCTCCCGTTCTGTCCTGTCCTCGTCTCTGGCCTTCCCCACCAGGGATCCACCTATGTCCGGCTCCCTCGGGCCTTCTGTTGGTAAACCCTTGTCTCTGGGTTCCCTGACCCTACGCGTGGTCTGCCTTCTGGGTGGATATGGTGGGTGGCCGTGGCAGATGCTGCCCACGGCCTCCGGTCTCTGGCTGAGGTATGCTGTAGCCCCCACCAGTTTGGGATCCGGTACCCTGTTGCCAACTCTTCACCCTGTGGTTGTATTTGGGTTCTCAGAGCTCCTTCTTTCTCCCCCTCTGGGTCTTTCTCTTTCTCCTCTCTCACTCTCTGGGCCTTGGAGCTGCTCTGCTCTTCTGCTCTCCAACAGACTCTTTGCAAAAGGCTGACTCACTTCTCCTCTACAGCAGACTGACTGACTGACTGACCCTGATCTTAGATGGTTCCCACCTTATATACTCCCTCTATGTGTGAGCTCAGGTGACCAGCACCCAATGAGCTCCTAGCATTACCCAGACTGCTCCCCCTATCTGCCCCTACACTACTGGGATGTTCCACCCCCCTCCCACTCCAGCCAAGGACAGACTCGATCGTACCTGCACATTTCTAAGTGGGAGTACCGTTGGTCTGTTCCCCGGAAATGGGATGTGTGTAGTGCATGCAGCTATCTGAGCTCAGTTCCACACTCCATCCTTACCTGGGAGTGAAATATCACACCTCTGGCTGAGGTGCAATACTCATGTAGCAGCCGAATCCTCAGGGTGCTACATATACATGGCCCCGCATAGTGCTCCGTACAACTGTATACATGGCCCCGCATAGTGCTCCGTACTGTATACATGACCCCGCATAGTGCTCCGTACGTATACATGGCCCCGCATAGTTCTCCGTACTGTATCAACGGCCCCGCATAATGCTCCATATTGTATACCCGGCCCCGCATAGTGCTCCGTACTCTATATACGGCCCCCCGCATAGTGCTCCATACTGTATACATTGCCCCGCATAGGACTCCGTACTGTATACATGTCCCGCCATAGTGCTTAGTACTGTATTCATGGCCCCGCATATTGCTCCATCCTACTATATACATGGCCCCGCATAGTGCTCCATACTGTATACACGGGCCCGCATAGTGCTCCGTATTACTGTATACATGGCCCCGCATAGTGCTCCGTACGGTATACATGGCCGCGCATAGTACTCCGTACCGTATACATGTCCCCCGCATAGTGCTCCATACTGTATACATTGCCCCGCATAGGACTCCGTACTGTATACATGTCCCGCCATAGTGCTTAGTACTGTATTCATGGCCCCGCATATTGCTCCATCCTACTATATACATGGCCCCCCATAGTGCTCCATACTGTATACACGGGCCCGCATAGTGCTCCGTATTACTGTATACATGGCCCCGCATAGTGCTACCTACTGTATACATGGTCCCGCATAGTGCTCCATCCTACTATATACATGGCCCCGCATAGTGCCCCGTACTGTATTCACGGCCCCCGCATTGTGCTCGGTACTTCTATATACATGGCCCCGCATATTGCTCGGTACTGTATAGATGGCCAGGCATAGCGCTCCATATTGTATACCCGGCCCCGCATAGTGCTCCGTACTCTATATACGGCCTCCGCATAGTGCTCCGTACTGTATACATGGCCCCGCATAGTGCTCTGTACTGTATACATGGACTCGCATACTGCTCTGTTTTGTATATATGGCTCCGTATAGTACTGCATACAGTATACATGGCCCCGCATAGTGCTCCGTACGTATACATGGCCCCGCATAGTGCTCCGTACTGTATATATGGCCCCGCATAGTGCTCCGTACTGTATCCACGGCCCCACATAGGGCTCCATATTGTATACCTGGCCCCGCATAGTGCTCCGTACTCTATATTCGGCCCCCGCATAGTGCTCTGTACTGCATACATGGCCCCCGCATAGTGCTCCGTACTCTATACGTTGCCCTGCATAGTTCTCCGTACTGTATACATGGCCTCGCACAGTGCTCCATACTGTATACATGGCCCCGCATAGTGCTCCGTACTGTATACATGGCCCCACTTAGTGCTCCGTACTGTATACATGGCCCCGCATAGTGCTCCATATTGTATACATGGCCCGCATAGTGCTCCGTACTGTATACATGGCCCCGCATAGTGCTCCGTACTGTATACATGGCTTCGCATAGTGCTCCATATTGTATACATGGCCCCGCATAGTGCTCCGTACTGTATACATGACCACGCATAGTGCTCCGTACTGTATACATGGCCCCACATAGTGCTCTGTACTGTATACATGGCCTCGCATAGTGCTCCATACTGTATTCATGGCCCCGCATAGCGCTCCGTACTGTATATATAGCCCCGCATAGTGCTGCACACAGTATACATGGCTCCGCATAGTGCTGCGTACCGTATACATGACCATAAATGTTCCCGCATAGTGCTCCGTACTGTATACATGGCCCTGCATAGTTCTTCGTACTGTATACATGTCACCCGCATAGTGCTTCGTACTCTATACATGGCTCCGCATAGTGCTCCGTACTACTATATACATGGTCCCGCATAGTGCTCCGTATGTATACATGGCCCCGCGAAGGACTCCGTACTGTATACATGTCCCCCGCATAGTGCTCTGTACTGTATACATGGCCCCGCATAGTGCTCCGAACTACTGTATACATTGCCCCGCATACTGCTGTTTTGTATACATGGCCCCGCATAGTGGTGCATACAGTATACATGGCACCGCATAGAGCTCCGTACTGTATACATGGCTCCGCCTAGTGCTCCGTACTGTATACATGTCCCCGCATAGTACTCCGTACTGTTTACATGTCCCGCATAGTGCTCCGTACTGTATACATGGCCCTGCATAGTGTTGCACACAGTATACATCACCCAAAGTGATCCATACTGTATACACGGCCCCTGCATAGTGCTCCGTACTGTATATATGGCCCCAAATAGTGCTCTGTAATACTATATATATGGCCCCGTATAGTACTCCGTACTGTATATATGGCCCCACATAGTGCTCTGTAATACTATATATATGGCCCCGCATAGTGCTCTGTACTGTATACACGGCCACCGCATAGTGCTCCGTACTGTATACACGGCCCCGCATAGTGCTCCATACCGTATACATGTCCCCCTCATAGTGCTCCGTACCGTATACACGGCCACCGCATAGTGCTCCGTACTGTATACACGGCCCGCATAGTGCTCCGTACTGTATACACAGCCCCGCATAGTGCTCCATTCTGTATACATGGCCCCAGATTAAAAAAATAAATACTCACCTCTGCCATTCCAACGCTGATCCCTACCTGTGGGCCCACGGACCATCATCTCACCCTTGTCAGCACACGCGCCTTCCCCCTTTCTCTAGCGCCGCGGCCACTCTCCTCTGCGCGCGCCCTCCCATCAGGCCACGCGCCCTCCCATCATGCCCAGACCATGGAGGCACAGGGAGGGCAGTAGTACTATATTGGGGCACTGAGAGGGCACTAGCACTATATTGGGGCTCAGAGAGGGCACTAGTACTATATGGGGGCACAGAGGGGGCACTAGTACTATATGGGGGCACAGAGGTGGCACTAGTACTATATGGGGGAACAGAGAGGGCACTAGTACTATATTGGGGCTCAGAGAGGGCACTAGTACTATATGGGGGCACAGAGGGGGCACTAGTACTATATGGGGGCACAGAGGTGGCACTAGTACTATATGGGGGAACAGAGAGGGCACTAGTACTAAATTGGGGCTCAGAGAGGGCATTAGTACTATATTGGGGCTCAGAGAGGGCACTAGTACTATATGGGGGAACAGAGGAGGCACTAGTACTATATGGGGGAACAGAGAGGCACTAGTATTATATGGGGGCACAGTGGGGGCACTATTACTATATGGGGGAACAGAGGGGGCACTAGTACTATATGGGGACACAGAGGAGGCACTAGCACTATATTGGGGCTCAGAGAGGGCACTAGTACTATATTGGGGAACAGAGAGGGCACTAGTACTATATTGGGGAACAGAGAGGGCACTAGTACTATATTGGGGCTCAGAGAGGGCAGTAGCACTATATTGGGACTCAGAGAGGGCACTAGTACTATATGGGGGAACAGAGAGGGCACTAGTACTATATGGGGGCACAGAGGAGGCACTAGTACTATATGGGGGAACAGAGAGGCACTAGTATTATATGGGGGCACAGAGGGGGCACTATTACGATATGGGGTTTTTCCAGACATGTAGGATCCCAAAGTTATTAAGAAGTAAACGAGTGAGTATGACACACGGTATTATCAGAACTACTTCTCACTAAATGTCCTTTTAGCACTCTAGCACTTTAGACTGGTACTTTCCACATTACTGATTCACAGTGAATATGTCCTGTTAGCACTGTAGCACCTTAGATTAGATTATTTCAGTTTATTGTTTCACAGTGACCATTTTCTGAATACTTGCACTTTAGCATTCTGCACTTCTCTTCTTTGCACTTTATACGTCCCTCAATGAATGCCATTATTTTGGCTTTTTAGCACTTTATATTAGTTATATTGTCTACACAACATCAGCACTTTTGCACTTTAAATTTACACAACTTAATATGTATTATTGGTGGAATTTCTACATAATGTGTATTAAACTCACTGTTATGTATTATTTTGCACTTCTGGGTACCGTTGTGTCCTTTAATATTCTATGGACTCTTGTAGAATTTTAGAATAGTCCTATGGATTTTTTCTTCTGTGTCTGTCCTATTTAATAAAGAACCCCTTTTTTCACTTTCATTGTGTAGGGTGGCTTTATACACTCTTGTGTCACCATATTTTAAAAACCTTTTTTATTCTCACTTTTTATTTGAATGGATTCACTTGAGGGGTATTTTTATGACACTGTAGGATTCACTTGAGATGTATGATTTCGGTGCATCATTTCCCTGTTTTTGAATATTTTCACTCATTGCACTTGATTTGGTGGCTGAATACTAATATGTGAAGAACATTAATAATGTTATGTGTTTTTATGTGTCCATATACATATGTGTGTGTGTGTGCACATGCACATGTATGAATAAACATTTTTTTGCTTGTGTACACACATGCAGGCAATGTGTTTGAGAGGTATGATTTTGTGTGGTTAGGGACAGATGAATGGATGTATGAATGAGTTATATCAGATGATATTTACTCCCAATTGACAACTTCAGCATATGCATGTGTAAACTTGGAAAAAAAACAAAAAAACATTTATTTTCTTTTAGGGATTCAGTAAGTATCTATGTCCATAGGTTTACATACCGTATATGCAGGTTTAGCTCTTACGAATCTATGCAGTGGTGTTTCCGTTTTGTGTGCCAGACTCTGGGTTTGATTGTCTGGACATCTATATATATCTTTTGGATGGGATCTTTCCATATTAATATCTCCCTTTGGTTGGTTCCCTATGACCCCTACTACACTCTAACACATATTTTGTGTGTGGCGTCTGAATTTGCCTGTGTGATGCTGTTTCCCAGATGGTGCACATATATACTCTGTGCATGACTTCGGAATGTATGACTATACGGCCTACTATACGCAGCCCACTGAAAACCCCCCACTTACTATAAATAAAAACCACCACACTGTGACATTGGATATAATGGCCACAGCAGCCTCATTTATTATATAACAGCTTGTAAACATAAATAACATTAATTAACATTAAATTAACTCTGAAAAAGGAAGAGGGGAATTGAAGTCTCCACCATTTTTGGAGAAAAACTGCAGCAAACAGCTCCACCATGCCACCCCTAGCCGCACCGCAACCGGCCGACGGGGACCCAGCTGACTGTTGCCCATCCAGAAATGTCCCGCTGAGACCTCGCTCAGTAGGGACCCGTTTTAAGTTTTAACACCCGCTTAACACCGATGGGAGTCACCCATCCCTGCAGTGGGTTCCCCCGTCCTCCTTCGATGTAAGCAACCGCCTTCAAAACCCCCCTCCTTTTCCGCCATAGCGAGCAGGCATGACACCTTATGCCTGAGAGTCCCGCCATACCAAAAGTGCCTTTTCAACTCCCTCCATCAATGCTAATGCCCACATATCTATGCCAATATCATTCAAATGGACCCCATCAGACCGCAGAAATTCCCTAGACGGAACTTCCAGATCCCGATGACGAACCACAACCCCCCCATGCAGAGCAATGAATCGGGAAACCTCCCTATTCACCTTGCTCTGAGCTTTATTTATCCTTTCGACTGACCTGGCGTGTCGCCATGCCAGGCATGCGACTATGTTCGACCATACGAGCACTAATCCCGGTTAGGTTTCCAAAAGTCTCTAGACGTCCTAGAGCCCAAGTCATTCCCACCTGCATGCAAAACGAGTATATCCGGGGGCCTAAATTAGCATAAAAATGAAATTCGGGCATTACCCTGATCCACAGCAAATCCCTGATACCGATACACCGAACCATCGCAGCCTCCTTCGTTGTGCCCAACTGGCGCCCCGCCGGTCTTACGTTGGCCCGAATGGAACCCCAATATACATACGAGTGACCTAACACCCAGATCAACCGAGGGGGTCCTGAAACATAAAACAAAGGTGGGGGGAATGTAAAAAAGAAAAGAAAATCGTTACCAAATAATAACGCTATCAAAAAATTGGGGGAAAATCTTATAACATATGAGGCCGGACAAAAGACCGATACCTCGCCGACTCCCAACGACCAATCTTTTTCACAGCTTTAACCCCCAAACCCCAGCGAGCAGCCTCAGTGGCAGCCCCAATCCGAAACGAATGAGAACCAAACTCCAAACCATTCAGACCACAACTAGCTAAACCGCACCTGAAGATTGTAATAAACTGATACACTGATAATGCAGATCCATCTTGATGTAACAAAAAGGCACCCGATGATGGACCTCTCACCTCCAGAAATGCAGAAACCCATCTCACAGGGCATTCAAACAAACCGTCCACAGCCCACAATTCCACCAAACAACCCTTACCGGCTGTATCGGTTTTTGACCGCCTCAAATAACACCGTACTGCCTCCTCCGAGCACACTACATCCTGTGATAACAGCCCGCCATGACACTTAACATTTCTGCTCACCAATTTGCTTATCCTAAATGCCCCAAAAAACGCCAGAACAAAGGCCGCCCCAAATAGCCGACATTCATATTCAGAACTACACACACAGCTAAGGCAACGCAAAAGCTGACCCAGTATTTCAAACTATACCGGGCGCCGCCAATCTCGTGCCGGATAGCTCCTCTGAAATGCCTTCATCGCCTGGCGAACCAAGAAATCCTTGGTAAAGTCCCTCCAACCACTTAACTTAAAGAAGAAGGCCAAACCTGCTAACCTACCAGCTACAGCTGAGCCTGATAAACCCTCCTGAAATGCCCTGCCGATCATACACAACAATAAATAGGGACGGTCCGCTTCCGTCACCTGCTCACCTGCCGACTCCTCTAGCTCCTGCCAAAGACGCCACGCAGAAACATATCGAGACCAAGTACTGGGGTTAACAGAACACCTCACCAAATTCAACGCTGCACGGACACTAGATCCCACAACCACCGGGGCCAATCGGTCTCCAACTGCTCCGCGTCCGGCGCTAGTTCCCGAAAACGATCGCACTGGAAGCGAGACAATGCATCAGCTATTGAATTCTGAACACCCGGTACATGAACAGCACAAAACCAGACATTAAAATCCAAACACCTGAGCACTAGATGGCGCAAAAGAGACAGAACTGGCAATGAAACAGCTGACAAGTTGTTAATACAATGCGCTACACTTAAGTTGTCACAGAAGAAACGCACTTTCTTGTTCCTCAGCTCAGAGCCCCAAACCTCCAAAGCTACCACAATAGGAAACATTTCCAGCAATGCCATGTTTCTTGTCAAACCTGCAGCCTTCCATGATTCCGGCCACTCTCCCACACACCATTTTCCACCGAAATAGGCCCCAAAACCATAAGAACCTGACGCGTCTGTAAACAAAACCAGATCCACATTAGAAACGACTTGATCCATCCAAACCGACCTGCCATTATAAGATTGAAGAAAATCCGCCCAAATGGACAAATCCGCCTTGTGTTCCGAATTCAATCTTACAAAATGCAACGGATGTTTAATGCCTGCTGTCGCCTGAACCAACCTACGTGAAAAAACTCTTCCCATAGGTAAAATCCTGCACGCAAAATTTAACTTACCCAAAAAAGATTGCAGTTGGCGCAGGCGCAATTTCTTTGCCCGCAAAGCCTCTTGGACACAAGACTTCAGATCTAACAATTTGTCCTCTGGCAAGCGGCATTCCATCCTGACGGAATCCAATTCAATGCCCAAAAACTTCAAAACCGTGGAGGGGCCCTCCGTTTTCTGCGGGGCCAACGGAATGCCAAACCGAGATGCTACCTGTTCAACCGTCGTAAGCAGCAAAGAACAAACTGAGGACCCAGCTGGCCCAATACACAAAAAGTCATCTAAATAGTGCAATACGGAGTCCAAGCCGGATTCCTCCCTAACTACCCATTCAATAAAACAACTAAACTTTTCAAAGTAGGAACACGAGATCGAATATCCCATCGGTAGACAACAATCCACGTAATAATGACCGTCCCAAAAACAACCAAGTAAATGAAAACTGTCTGGGTGCACAGGAAGCAGACGAAAAGCGGACTTAATGTCCGTTTTTGCCATGAGAGATCCTTTTCCCAGCCTCCGCCCCCAGTCCATGGCCTTGTCAAAAGAAACATACGATACTGATGCCAAATCTGGATCAATACCATCATTAACTGAACTACCATGAGGATAAGACAAGTGATGGATTAACCGAAACTTGTTAGGCTCCTTTTTGGGCACAACGCCCAGAGGAGAAACACATAAACACGGCAACGGAGGTTCCAAAAAAGGACCAGCCATGCGACCGAACTTAATTTCCTTATACAATTTTTCCTTAACAACTGCCGCATGCATCCGAGCCGAAATCAAATTCTTAGGCCGCACCGTACGTGGCACAACTGCCGACGGAATCCTGAAGCCAAAATTAAAACCATCCCTCAACAACACAGCTGCTTCCTTATCCGGATACCTACTTAGAAATGGAAGCATCCGATCTATTCTCACTGGTGTCCTCCCTTTTTGAAAAAGAGTCGCTTGATTTTTTCTTTCCTTTCTTAAAGCACTTGGAATGGCTGTGAGACCCTCTGCAGCCTGAACATTCGTGCTTAAACTTACAGTCTGTGAAAAAACGGCATTCCCGCTCGTTAAACTGCCAGCACAGCCCCTTCCTGGAGCCTGACGAGGATGCCGCCGAATTGGCAGAACCCCCGCTACTCCCAGGAAAGGACTGCGAGGCCGACTTTGGTGCTGTCATCAATCGCAACCACAAACTAATCTCCTTGTGGTCCCACCGTAAACTCGGACGGACTGCCTTTCTTTGCCTAAACTGTTCATAATACCTCAGCCAGGCCATCCCGCCATAAACACGGTATGCTTCACTAATCGAATCTAAATAACAAAATAATGCAGAACAGTTCTCCAGAGTTTTCTCCCCAATGACACTCGCTAGTGTGGTAAACGCCTGCAGCCAATTTTGAAAAGTGCGAGGAATCAGACGATAACGCCTGTGCTCCTCCTCATCCTTCTTACTCTCATCTGGATTTACCCTGTCCAAATTAAACTTCTCCAACGATAGCAAAGAAAAAATTTCCACGTACTCATCCTTCCATATTTTTTCTCACACCTCCTGCTTTAAATGAGCTCCCAAGGGGCCATCAAAGCACATATAAACCTCGCCCCTCGCTCTGTCATCAAACCGCACTGTATCCACTGGAGTCGCCGCAGCCGCTGGTGCTGCAACCGTCTCATTAGCTGCAACTGGTGCGGGAATCCCTCCACTCACAACTGCCGGAGTCTCCGCAACCGCCCCTGAACCTCCAGCACCACCCTGCCAAACTCCGCTAGGACCTGCCGCAGGTGACAAAAAAACCCGCACCATGCTAAGAAATTCCGACACAACATCGCTCACCCGTTCACTACCCATCGCCCTGTCAGCCGCCAAGCCCCTCTGAAAATACCGCTCCCTCTGATCTACATCATCCGCATTCCCCCGAGGCGCATTTAAACCATGTGACTTACTAGGCCGACTACGAGGAAGCCTCGGAATAGCCGTTTCGTGTCCTCTGCGGCGATCGTCCCCACTCTCTTCACTGCCAGATGAAATCTGGCCCTCTTCTTCAGAGGCAGAGTCAGGCTCGGGGACATCGCCAGGTAAACCCGACGGAGTCAACCCACCGCTAGACCTGGACCTCCTATCCACAATAGCATGCTGTCTGGGAGGAGGAGAGACTTCAGCTGCATGCCTGCAGCCCGCATCCCTAGCAGCAATCTGCCCTCTCCCATGGACATTGCACCGGTCCTCGGTGCTACCGACATCCCGGGTGGGTCGTCTCCTTGCCCCCCCCGCACTGGTCTTCCCGATCTCCGCCGCCGGGGTCCTGCTGATCCTGACGCCTGGGCCCGATGCGGTTGCACCTGCCGTTCTTCTGGGTCAGCTCCAACTGACCGGTACTCCTTTGCTTTCCCCGCTGCATGGGCCCGGCGCGGCTGTGCCTGCCGCTCACCTGAAATAGCTCCGGCTGACCTATTCACCCTCCTGCCTCCTTCTGCTCCCTGGGTCCGGCATCCTTCAGGCTCAGCTCTCCTTCCCCTGGCTGCTCGCTGGGCCCGAAGTGGATGCCCCGGCCGTTCATATAATGTATCTCTCCCTCCTGCAGCAGCAGAGGCCCTGCTCTCCTGAGCAGCCCGCACTTCCTGGATAGTGGTGCCACATGACCGGGATGACCTCACAGGGGGGGCAGAGCCAACGACGTCACTCACCCCGGCCTCTGAACGATGCTGATGCTGAGAGATTCTTCCAGAGCGGCGTGCGGCAGATGGGGGCTGGGGTTGTGCCTGTGATCCGGAGGGGTCCCTGGAGGGGCTTTGCAACCGGCGCCTGGTCCGGGGAGTCCCTTCCGGGCTGGGTCTCTCCGGCGTCATGGACCTCCTTGCACCTCTCTGAGGTGCTGCGGGTGCAGCCACCTCTCCGGCCGTCCCTTCAGTGTTCCATCGCTGCAGCTGATCCTGGAGCCACAGCTGTCCCCTGCTCTCAGCCAAGGAACGGATCTCCTGGAAAAGAGCCTCCATTCCTCAGGACCCGACGTAGATTCAGGTATGTTAACTTTTCCCGAATGGACTACCCCCACCACCCCTCACCTTATATACTCCCCACAGAGATAGTTCCCACTAGCCAATCAGATAACCCCGTACTATGCCCCTGCCCCTATACTCCTTCCCTAAAAATTCGCTCCCAAAACTCTATTCCTTACATTAACCCCTTACCACCCCAAATTACGGCCTAGCAGACCTCCTGAGTCATGCGGCCCTCCCCTTAAGGCCCCTATGGGGGGATGCAGTCCGGGCCATACTACCTCTGGAGTAGTCCAGGCAACACGCACTTTCATATGGACTCTCCTTCCTCTGACGTGTTGTCACACGTGGCGGGAATGGATGCACTATTTGGCATCTGGGGTTGACCGGGCAACAGACGCTCTCCCTGATTGAACTTCGCTCCTCCCTCCTCTCGCATGTGACTGCACGGTGAGGAAGCGAGGTGCAACAGGGAGCCCGCCCTGCAGGTGAGCTTGGCGTTTTTTACCGCAATCGATATCTGGTGTATAGGGCTATATACTCCTCATTCTATAAAGGGTTAACATCTCCATGTAACATTCTCATGCAATCATTTTAAATAGCATTTGATGTGTAACGTAGTGGATTAGCTGTCCAATTACATAAATACCCAGTCTCTGTCTACTCAGTATACCCTTTTGAAGAAGCTTTGAAGCGAAACGCGCGTTAGAGGGTTTACTGCAGTGAATATGAATTGCTTGCTGTCCTTTGAGACTTATTTATGTTCAATAGCACTGTTTTAAGGATTTTTCAGTCTGCTGACTGTGTGGTTATATTGAGCACTTGTTCTGTTTATAGTTATACTTTTTTCTGAGTACCACTCCTCAGCATTCTGTGTCATCCTGTTGCCACTACCCTTATGGAGTGAATCCACGGGAATATAAAATCTTTTTTCTATATATTGATCTTTGTGAACAGTTTTATTGTGCGACCATAGTATTTCTATTTGATGAACACTAGGTGGATCACACATTGTGTTCTTCTGGCACTATTACTTAGGTCTAAGAGTGAACTTTCACTATTTATATTACATATTTATACAGCCGGGTGGATCCCCCTTGATGTTCATTACTGTTCAGGGCATTTATATGTATATATTTGGATTCTCATCCTTTATATGTTTTTTCTTCATATTGGTCTTTAGTGGCTCCATGTGCAATTTATATTTATATTTGTAACCTGTCCAACTTTCTAGGACAAGCATGCTAATTTGCATTCATCCACCATCTCTGTAGTATCACTTTTTTAATGTTGTCTAATTGATTGTTGAATAAAGATTGACTGATTTTTGTACATGGGAATTCTCTTTTTTGGCTTTTTGTATGAGAAGATAGTATATAAGAGTGGACACTGTCCTAATAAATTTGAGAAGGTTTGGAAGCTTTTGTGTGACCCATACCCTAATGATCCTACCTCTCAATTCAGTCTGGGAGATAATAGTTTTTCTTGTATTTCCCCTATAAACACCTGTGTAATGTGTATTGCTGTATTCTTTAAACTTGACTGACATGATGTGTATGGAGATGTATATAAAGAGCTAATAACAGATATGATGTTGTTGAATAATTATGTATTTTCATTCTGGAACCATTGTTATTCTTTCTTTCCTGTTATGCAATCTCTCAATTACTTGAATTAAAAAAAAAGATAATCTTGGAGAGGTGACGTCTAAGAAGGAAAAGAGGTTTAGACATGGTCTATTCCAACTTGGATGGAAGACACCCCTTACCAGAAAAAGAGCGAAAACTAACACAGGACACAAGCAGAGGTGCACATGAATGAAAGTGATCAGAGAGACATCTGCGTTTTCATTTTAAGACTACGCTAAACTCCTTTGTTTCATCAAATATTGGTGAACATCTCCTTTAATATTGGAAGTGGCTGGTGTGAATTGTCAACTCTGATCATGGACCTAAAGGAAGTTGTTCTTCATTTGTATCTGGATCCTCTGTGAAATGTAAGACATGTTTAAATAATTCTGAAGCCCCCACTACTTTCTTACCAGAATGGTTTTATACCAGGGAGTGGAGCTGATTCATTTGAGGAAAGTGTTTAACAATATTAGGAGACGGAGACCACCGCTCCATCCTGGCATCAAAGGCCACAAAGACTTGAAACAGGGTGGTGTAGGAGTTCTTGTGGAGGGTACTCAAGATGTTTGGGTTCAGGGAGAATTTTATCAGGTGGATCAAACTATTATACCATTCACCCCAAGCCAGAGGTACAAAACGGTGATGCCCCCTCTCTTATCTTCTCACTGTATTTTACTTGAGGAAATTAGTGGTTTTGGCAGCAGTGAAGAGGGGGAAAGATATTGATCTATGCAGATGATATTCTGCTGATTTTGTTAGAGATGGGGAAATCTTTCCTGTGGACCATAGAGGTGTCCGTGTCTTTTGGTGCCCACTTTGGCTTGGATAGCAACTGTAGTATATGGGTTTTATTACCATTTGATGAAAAAATCAGAAAAGCGTGAAGACATTTACAGACTTTAGCAAAAAGATGGCTTTGAATATTTAGGGATAAATATCACATGGGAGCTTGTGAGTTTTGTATCGCTTAATATTATATTGTTCATTAGGAAATTAAAATAGATGTTGATGTGGATGCTGCTGCCGATATCTAATGTGGATAGAATAACCCTGATTAAGATGATGGTCTCTCGCCTCTAGTTCGTTATGTCCTCAGCGTCTGCCCGGTATGGGTAAATGAGAAAATTTTTAAATAAACAGAAACTCTTCTGAACGACCTGATTTGTTGGCGAGAGAGGGTAAGAATAAAAGTAACTATCTTCTGAAGTCTCAGACAGAAGGAGGCTTGGCCGTCCCTTATTTCCACAGATATTTCTGGGAAGCCCAATTACTTAAATTTCAGGAATTCTGATTTTGAAAGATTTTTACTAAATAAGAGAAAAGGGGATTTTGTAACATTTATGAATTTTTGAAATCAGGGATTTTGTTTCACGGGAATCTAGGAGATGACAACTGTTTTATTCTTGCAATTATACTTGATTATTTAAAGAAGATATTAAATATTAACACGTCAATTGGATAATATAAATATATATAGGATAATATAAATATATATAAAATTGTTAAGATACAGGGTTTTGGAATAGAAAAGGTTGCATTTGGATAAACATTTAATCCATGAAGATGAGTTGTTGCCATTTAATGTGATGAAGACACAGTTTAGCTTAAGTAAAGTGCACGATTTTAGATATTGTCAAATTCAACAAGCGATGAAGAGTATGAAGGAATCAAATTGAGGAATGGAGTATTTTTTGATTGGTTGCCATTTAAAAAAGAATCTATCTAATATTAATAAACTTATATATTTTCTACAATATTCTATAATATAATAAATATAATATTAATAAAAAATTAACCTTGATTCCGTATATATTTAATATTTAAGAAGAAGATTAGTTGAGAAAGTAAAGAGTAAATATTGCAGAGGCTCAATATATATAAAAACAAAAGTGGGATGTCAATTAATCAAACTATAAATTAATCCAATTGATCCATTAGTTCTATTATTTTCACCAGGTATTATACAGAATGGAGAAGATAGCTGACAATACTTGTAAGTTGTGTAAGAAACAAGGGCAGAATTGATACATTTATCATAGGGTATAAAGATATAGAGGGGAAACTGGGGACTTAGATCTCCATTGAGGTCAAATCAACAATTGTAACCTGCTCTCTGGAACGGAAGAGATGAAATGAGGAAGAAGAGTTCGTAAGTAGGCGACTTTATACAGCAAGAGTGGATTTGGTTAGGAAATGGATAGGGAAAAAAATTGAATACTACAGAATGGAAGAATTTTTTTCAGAGAGTAATAAAATACAAGAGGGCGTGGCTTTGCTCCTCAGAGAATTTAAAAAATTGGGAGAAGATTTTGCAAAAAATGAAGCGTAGAGCATTAAAACTTGGGGGAGAGGGATAATCAATCGCCTATTTTCTTCGGGGTTTCTTTGTTTTTTTAAATCTTGTTTTTTGTCGACTTTTTTAATTATTATTTTTTTTCTGAACAATTCAAAAAAGGGCAGGAGTTAGGGAATTAGAAGGATTGTTGTTTTTTTCTGGATTTATTTTTTGTATTTCTGCAGTACGTTTTGTAGATTTAAATAAAGTTAAATAAAAAAACAAACAATCGCATCATTCCGATGATGTCACAATGACTGGACGATATAGAACGCCCCGTCATCCAGAGTTCCGCTGAGGGATTTTGTAGGCGTTTGTGGAGAGAGGAGTGTTGTAAGTGAATTTTGCAAATATGATGAGAAAAAAGCGATTTAAGCGCATTATAGTTCTCTCTGACACCGAGGACAGCAGTGATGATGACGATTTCCATCAGGTGAGCGTCATTTTTATATTTTTAAAAAATGAGAATACATTTGGGATAAAAATCCCATTAAAAACAAATGGTGGCACAAAATAGAGCTCCAGGAAGAGGCATGATGGGGTGATAGTTTGGATGATGTTTGCAGAGTAATGACTGCCTTTAGTTGTGGTATTTGTGTCAACATGTCCATGTACAGGATGCATAATAATATTATATGAAGACACGTAAATGTCACCACCGCCCCTATCCATATCCTAACCATAAGTGTCCCGCACACCCATCCTACTCTGCACATGAAGTAAGCGCAGGCCAATGGTAACTATATTCATATAGACATCTACCTGTAAGTCAGTGGAAAATGGAGGAAGATTATAAATTACAGATGTTCATGCTCATAGATTCTATCTGACATGTTTGACAATTTTTCAGTATCATCCACGAAAGAAGCCAATACCGAGGTCTTCAGGTTATCATCAGTGGCTTCAATTCGGGCCCGACTCCGAATTTACCAAGTACTGTGCTCCGATCCAGTAACAGCTCTGATATATTGATGTGTCATTATAGTCATTGGGTGCAGCTCATTGTGGTCAGGGCTTGGATTTATCTCTATTGTACGTCTAAGGTAATGAGTTCATATTAAACATTTCTTTTCAGCATTTGGTCAGGAATATTTATACAGTTGTTATAAAGTCAGACAGAAATGAGATTTGGGGATTTCTTCTCATGGTGGCCATGTACAGGGCAGGTTACTGTACCTGAATGTGGTGTTTTGCCCCATGTACATATAGGGGTACACTTTTATTTATTTTGACAATATTCTAATAAGAGATTTATGTTGTGTTGCCCCCACAACATTGAATTTTCTGTACTGTCACAGATCAGTTTCCAAATGTAACAATTAAAGGCAAATTATAAATGGGTCTGTGCATTTTTAAATTAAAGATACATTAACCCCTTAAGCCCCGCGGGTGGTTTGCACGTTAATGACCGGGCCAATTTTTACAATTCTGACCACTGTCACTTTATGAGGTAATTACTCTGGAACGCTTCAACGGATCCCCCTGATTCTGAGATTGTTTTTTCGTGACATATTGTACTTCATGATTGTGGAAAAATTTCTTCGATATCACTTGCGTTTATTTGTGAAAAAATGGAAATTTGGCGAAAATTTTGAAAATTTTGCAATTTTCAAAATTTGAATTTTTAAGCCCTGAAATCAGAGCGATATGTCACACAAAAGAGTTAATAAATAACATTTCCCACATGTCTACTTTATATCAGCACAATTTTGGAACCCAAATTTTTTTTTGTTAGGGAGCTATAAGGGTTAAAAGTTGACCAGCGATTTCTCATTTTTCCAACAAAATTTACAAAACCATTTTTTTAGGGACCACATCACATTTGAAGTCACTTTGAGAGGTCTTTATGACAGAAAATACCCAAAAGTGACACCATTCTAAAAACTACACCCCTCAAGGTGCTCAAAACCACATTCAAGAACTTTATTAACCCTTCAGGTGCTTCATAGGAATTTTTTGAATGTGGAAGAAAAAAATGAACATTTAACTTTTTTCACAAAAATGTTACTTTAGACCCAATTTTTTTTATTTTCACAGGGGTAACAAGAAAAAATGGACCGCAAAATTTGTTGTGCAATTTCCCCTGGGCACGCAGATACCCAATATTTGGGGAAAAACCACTGTTTGGGCGCACTGTAGGGCTCGGAAGGGAAGGAGCACCATTTGACTTTTTGATTGTAAAATTTGCTTGAATAATTAGCGGACACCATGTTGCGTTTAGAGAGCCCCTGTGTGCCCAAACATTGGAGCTCCCCCACAAGTGACCCCATTTTGGAAACCAGACCCCCCAAGGCACCTTTCTAGATGCATAGTGAGCACTTGGAACCCCCAGGTGCTTCACAAATTGATTCGTAATAATGAAAAAGTGAAAAAAAAAACACTTTTTCATTTTTACAAATCAATTTGTGAAGCACCTAGGGGTTCCAAGTGCTCACTATGCATCTAGATAGGTGCTTTGGGGGGTCTAGTTTCCAAAATGGGGTCACTTGTGGGGGAGCTCCAATGTTTGGGCACACAGGGACTCTCTAAATGCAACATGGTATCCGCTAACAAATTGAATGGAAAATCGGCTCAAATTGTTAGCGGACACCACATTGCGTTTGGAGAGCCCCTCTGTGCCCAAACTTTGGAGCTCCCCCACAAATGACCCCATTTTGGAAACTAGACCCCCCAAGGCACCTTTCTAGATGCATAGTGAGCACTTGGAACCCCCAGGTGCTTCACAAATTGATTCGTAATAATGAAAAAGTGAAAAAAAAAACACTTTTTCATTTTGACGAATCAATTTGTGAAGCACCTAGGGGTTCCAAGTGGTCACTATGCATCTAGATAGGTGCCTTGGGGGGTCTAGTTTCCAAAATGGGGTCACTTGTGGGGGAGCTCCAATGTTTGGGCACACAGGGACTCTCTAAATGCAACATGGTATCCGCTAACAAATTGAATGGAAAATCGGCTCAAATTGTTAGCGGACACCACATTGCGTTTGGAGAGCCCCTCTGTGCCCAAACTTTGGAGCTCCCCCACAAGTGACCCCATTTTGGAAACTAGACCCCCCAAGGCACCTTTCTAGATGCATAGTGAGCACTTGGAACCCCCAGGTGCTTCACAAATTGATTCGTAATAATGAAAAAGTGAAAAAAAAAACACTTTTTCATTTTTACAAATCAATTTGTGAAGCACCTAGGGGTTCCAAGTGCTCACTATGCATCTAGATAGGTGCCTTGGGGGGTCTAGTTTCCAAAATGGGGTCACTTGTGGGGGAGCTCCAATGTTTGGGCACACAGGGACTCTCTAAATGCAACATGGTATCCGCTAACAAATTGAATGGAAAATCGGCTCAAATTGTTAGCGGACACCACATTGCGTTTGGAGAGCCCCTCTGTGCCCAAACTTTGGAGCTCCCCCACAAATGACCCCATTTTGGAAACTAGACCACCCAAGGCACCTTTCTAGATGCATAGTGAGCACTTGGAACCCCCAGGTGCTTCACAAATTGATTCGTAATAATGAAAAAGTGAAAAAAAAAACACTTTTTCATTTTTATGAATCAATTTGTGAAGCACCTGGGGTTCCAAGTGCTCACTATTCATCTAGATAGGTGCCTTGGGGGGTCTAGTTTCCAAAATGGGGTCACTTGTGGGGGAGCTCCAATGTTTGGGCACACAGGGACTCTCCAAATGCAGCATGATATCCGCTAACAATTTGAGCCGACAATTTGTTAGCGGATATCATGTTGCATTTGGAGAGTCCCTGTGTGCCCAAACATTGGAGCTCCCCCACAAGTGACCCCATTTTGGAAACTAGACCCCCCAAGGCACCTTTCTAGATGCATAGTGAGCACTTGGAACCCCCAGGTGCTTCACAAATTGATTCATAAAAATGAAAAAGTGTTTTTTTTTTCACTTTTTCATTATTACGAATCAATTTGTGAAGCACCTGGGGGTTCCAAGTGCTCACTATGCATCTAGAAAGGTGCCTTCCGGGGTCTAGTTTCCAAAATGGGGTCACTTGTGGGGGAGCTCCAAAGTTTGGGCACAGAGGGGCTCTCCAAACGCAATGTGGTGTCCGCTAACAATTTGAGCCGATTTTCCATTCAATTTGTTAGCGGATACCATGTTGCATTTAGAGAGTCCCTGCGTGCCCAAACATTGGAGCTCCCCCACAAGTGACCCCATTTTGGAAACTAGACCCCCCAAGGCACCTATCTAGATTCATAGTGAGCACTTGGAACCCCAGGTGCTTCACAAATTGATTCATAAAAATTAAAAAGTGTTTTTTTTTTCACTTTTTCATTTTTACGAATCAATTTGTGAAGCACCTGGGGATTCCAAGTGCTCACTATGCATCTAGATAGGTGCCTTGGGGGGTCTAGTTTCCAAAATGGGGTCACTTGTGGGGGAGCTCCAATGTTTGGGCACACAGGGGCTCTCCAAACGCAACATGGCGTCCGCTAACAATTTGAGCCGATTTTCCATTCAATTTGTTAGCGGACACCATGTCGCGTTTGGAGAGCCCTTGATGTGCCTAAACAGTGGAGCTCCCCCACAAGTGTCCCCATTTTGGAAACTATACCCCTCAAGGATTTTATTAAGGTGTATAGTGAACATTTTGAACCCAGAGGTACGGCACAGAATTTGTTTACATTAGGTCATCATATTGAATAAGTTGTCATTATTCTTGAGCGCAAGTGCTCGCTACTTGAGTTTGCATCGGGTACTCAGGTATGCACCATGTACAGCGTGTGCTCGAGTGACATGCTCGAGTCCCTGCTCCGCATGTTTCACGGTTATTAGACACCCAAAAAAAAACATGCGGGGATCGCTCGTGCATGGCAGGCAATCCCCGTAAAGTTTTTTGGCCGCGAAGCATATGGGGCAGAGACTCGAGCATGTCACTCAAATACCCACGATACTCAATGCATACCAGAGCACCCGATGCAAACTCAAGTAGCGAGCACTTGCTCTCAACACTAGTCGCCATATCGTCATCTTTTTTTCTTACTTTTGAAAAAAATCCCAACCCCAGCCCTAGCCCTAGCACAACCCTAGCCCTAGCACAACCCTAGCCCCAGCACAACCCTAGCCCCAGCACAACCCTAGCCCCAGCACAACCCTAGCCCCAGCACAACCCTAGCCCTAGCACAACCCTAGCCCCAAACCCAGCCCTAACCCTAGCCCAATCCTAACCCAAGAGTTTATTTTTGACGCCGTTCCTTGTGCGGTATAAGTGATTAGACGACTTTATTCTTCGGGTCGGTGTGATTACAGCAATGCCAGAATCATATGGGGTTTTTATGACTGACAGCTGTCACACACTAAAAGACGCATTTTTTGTAAAATCTAGTTTTTGCATCGCCATATTTTGAGAGCTATAATTTTTCCAGATTTTGGCAGACAGTCATGTGACGGCTCGTTTTTTGCGGGATGACTTGACGTTGCTATTGGTGCCATTTTCAGGCACGTGACATTTTTTGATCGCTTTCTATTCCGATTTTTGGGAGGCAGAATAAACAAAAACCAACAATTCAGGAATTGTTTTTTTTTGTTTTTTTTATTCTGTTCCGCGTGTGGTAAAATTGATGAGGTAGCTTTATTCTTCGGGTCAGTACGTTTACAGCGGTACCACATTTGTATCATTTTTCTATGTTTTGGCGCTTATACACAATAAAAGCTATTTTATAGAAAAAAATATTTTTTAGTATCGCTTTATTCTGAGAGCTATAACTTTTTTATTTTTCGGCTGATGGAGGTGTATGGTGGCTTGTTTTTTGCGGGACGAGATGACGTTTTCAGCTGTATCATTTTTATTTATATGCGTCTTTTTGATCGCGTGTTATTCCACTTTTTGTTTGGCGGTATGGTGATAAAGCATTGTTTTTTGCTTCGTTTTTTTTTTTTTTTTTTTTACCGTGTTCACTGAAGGGGTTAACTAGTGGGACAGTTTTATAGGTCAGGTTGTTCCGGACGCGGCGATACCAAATATGTGTACTTTTATTGTTTTTTTTTTTTTTTTTTATAATAATATTTATTGATGGGTACATTATATTTTTATTTTTGGTGTATTATTTTTTTTATTTTTTTATAATATTTTTGCACATTTTTTTTTTTTTTTTTTTCCACTTTCACACAGTTTATACACTTTATTACTTTGTCCCACTCTGGGACTTTCACTTTTTTTTTTCTGATCGCCTGCATGGCACAGGAATGGAGCACCATCCCTATGCCATGAAGGCTGTCAGAAGTGCACAGTGTGAAGATTGCTTGGAGATGCACTGCGCATGTCCAAGCAATCTTCCTGCTCTCTGGTGACCCGGATGTTGTCATGTCCCAGGGCACAGACGCGTATTAGTACGTCAGATGTTATTAAGGGGTTAAAGGGGTAATCCTATTTTAGATAAGCTTTATTGGTGTGAGTCCTATGTCTGGGACACTTCCATAGTGGCAGAACAACATTTCTTTTCAGCATTTGGTCAGGAACATTATTCATGCATTCGCTCTATAGTCGGTCAGGATTGGGATTCGGGGATTTCTTCTCATGGTGGCTATGCACAGTGCAGGTTACTTTAGCTGAATGTGGTCTATTTCCCAATCTACATATAGGGGTACACTGAATACTGTATTAGGATTTATTTCTTTGATGTTCCTCTGTCGTTGTTATTACAATATTCTAATAAGAGATTTATGTTGTGTTGCCCCCACAGATCTGATTTTACCACCTTCAGATATTGATCCGGACAGTACCACCTGGTAAGACTCACATCTCCTCCATTACTAGATACCTGATGGGGATTAATGATTAATGGTGGCTCATATTCTGTTACATTTATGTCACAGCTCCGATGATGACATCATTGTTATTACTGACGATGACGATTCCAATACTGGAGAATCTTCCACATATCATGGTAAGTCATCATTTCTAGATACAACCAGGGTTATGTTATTGTAGAAAGAACAATGTTTTTTTGTACTGTCAGTTTCCAAATCTAACAACTAAACGCAAATTCCAGTTGGGTCTGTACCTTTAACCCCTTAGGGACTGGTCAATTTGTAGTCTACTTATGTCTTTTCCTCTCCTTCTTCCTTGAGACTTATCTGTTTTATATTTTCATCCACATTAACATATAATGAGTTGCTTTTAGTGCAATGAGATGTTCTTCTCAATGGCACAATTCACATTACCATACAATGTATTGCAAAATGCAAAAAAATTCCAAGTAAGGGAAAACTGAAAAAAAAAAACAACGGATTTTTTGGAGGGTTTTTGATTTTTAAGGTCTTCATTGCACAGTAAAATGAACCTGGAAATATGATTCTCCAGGCCAGTATGATTATGTCCATACCAAACTTGCAAAGTTTTTCTTTTTAAGTGTCAAAAACAATTCTGATATTATTAATAAATATATTTGATTTTGTCGCCATTTTCTGAGATCTGTAACATTTTTATTTTGCTATTGATGGAGGCGTATGAGGGCTTGTTCTTTTATAAGGCGGCTCAATGTTTTTATTGATAATATTATGGGGTGGATGTGACATTTAAATTGCTTCTTATTGCATTTTTTGAGTAGTTCCAGAGAGAAAAAACCCCACAATTCTGGCATTTTGATTTAGATGTATTTTCACTTTACAGCATTTATTATGTTTTCTCTCTAGCATGGATCTGCATTCTGACCTGTCTGATTACAAATTTTCATTCTTCCATATTTCTGTACAGATAATTTACCATCTGATAGTGAGGAGAGCTCCGCTACAGAGGAGAGGTGAGTTATGCCGGATGCATCTACCACTGTGGAAAACCATGAACTAGGTCAGATGTTTCCTTTGGATTTATTTCTGATTCCTTATCTTTCCCAGGACACCACTATGTAACATCCCCGGCTGTTTCCTGGAAGACATTATTTCTCCATCTTCCATCTACGTTAATCTCAGGCAAAACTCACTTAGTTTGGTAAATGGCATCACCTTCTTCTTATCTGTGGGATGAGTGGAGACCTTACATGATCCATCATGCAGACATATAGAGATTAGCAACTTTTTGTAGTTCACAGGATTTTACATTTACATATAAAAACCAATTTGTTGACATCTGGACATTTTAGGAAAGGTTTATTTTTATTTTTGTTCTCACATGTTGGACTTCTCAGTAGACCCCATGTCCCATACAAGGAGACTAGTGCTGTAAATCACACAGGAGAGTTGGGTGCTTTGTTAGAATGGGGTCAAAGAGTTTACAGATTTAGTGGAATTTGTTTCCTCTATTTTAGCTCCCGAGGAAAATGGACGTAGTCTGGAATAAGAGGCTGACATCAGCATCCGGTCAATGCCGTCACAAGTTGGAGAACAACCACCGTTCCTCAGTTATTGAGCTTTCCGATAAGGTCTTGGATTCTTCCGGTAGGTTTCATATCACGTCCATCCTGCAGCTTTATGAGACAACCTCTATAGGTTGCAAAACTGCTACTTGTGATGTAATACATCTTATAAATTCATCGTACATGCTGTCATGGGAAAAACTAAGTACACCCTCTTTGGAATCTAATGTTTTACATATTAGGACAAAATCAAAAAAGCATCAGGTCCTTAGAAGATCTTAAAAGTAAGAAAATACAATCTCAGAAAACAACATGATAAATAATAGAGTGTAATTATTTATCTAACAAAAAGAAGGCCAAAATGCAAAACCAGTGTGTGATAAATTAAGTACACCCTTGCTGCAGCTTCAAGTTATTATTGATAAAGATCATTCTAAAAGCTAGTGATTCATGGGGTGTACTTATTTTTAACTCTCTGCTTCTGCATTTTGAAGTAGTTATTGGTAAATAAGTAATGGCACGTTGTGACTTTTCATGTGTTTTTCATCTCAGGATGTAATTACCTAATTTGAAGACGTTTTAAGGACCAGACATTTTATATTATAACCTAAATCCTGATATGTAAAACCAAAGAGTTCAAGCAGGGTGTACTTAGATTTTCTTATGCCTGTATAAACTCTTTTTTAGTGCGACTACGATCCACACTTGCGCACGAGATGTGCCATGCTGCCTGTTGGATAATCGACGGTGAAGGCAGAGATAACCATGGCCCGTTATGGCAGACTTATACCAGAAGGGTAAATGACATCCATCCCGAGCTGCCGGAAGTGACGATGTGTCACAGCTATACCATCAGCTATAAGTACAACTACCAGTGCTCCCTGTGTGATAACAAGTAAGTAGATTTGATGATTCATCGCGTCATGAAACACAATCACCGTGCAGAGACGTCAGGGCGGTTCTGTTGGTATAAGGCTTTTATACTTTACTACTATCAGAGCGGACTGACGTCTGGGGACTGTAGGGCTTAGGATGCTACATGTTATATTTTCTGTGCTGGGGTCAGTCCTTAATATATTGGTTTCAATTTGTTCTTTTTAACATGATCCATGGTATTAACCAACGTTCATTCCAGTCTCGTAACCAATATTTCTCTTATCTTTGTAGACTTGGGCGTTTTCAAAGAATAGCTGATAATAAATCTTATTGCCGCCGGTGTGGAGGCCGATTACGTCAATTGTCCATCAGCTAAACATGTAACTATTCTTCAGAATATTTAGTCTCTAATTTTGTTTCTTTATAATTTAAAGTTCAGATACTTTTATATATTTTCCCCTGAGTAGCGAGACAATGAGTATTTGTGCTCATCACCAGCACCAGCGATTAGCAGCAAACATTCAGAATCCATCCTCATAGGTTACCATATTAATACTGGATACATTTCCATAACTTGCTGGATATGGAACGATTGATAATTTCCATCAATTATCTACAATGCTTTTGAAAACCTTTTATAATTTCAAGCTTAGTTGGATGTAATTATGTTTCTTTATATTTTCAGGTTCACTATTTGAACTATTTGAACATTGAGATTTGTCTAAATATCATCATCTCATCTTCCTAAGATGAAGGTAAGAAAGAAGCCTCCACTATCATCAACAATCAGTAATAAGCTATTTTTAAAATA
The DNA here is from genome assembly GCF_046119375.1 of Phyllobates terribilis. NCBI lineage: Eukaryota > Metazoa > Chordata > Amphibia > Anura > Dendrobatidae > Phyllobates > Phyllobates terribilis. The sequence continues at coordinate 799,887,892 of NW_027362763.1, read as the reverse complement.
TTGAGAATCTTAAGTCTCTAATTTAGTCTCTTATTGCCGTATATCATTTAAAGTGTAACTACTTTTATATATTTAGCTTTTCTTTCACCACGTAGGGAGACAATCAGCATACGTCTTCATCACGAGCAGCGAACAACAAACATTCAGAATCCACCTATCCTGATTCACACAAAGCTTCCAACATGTATTTTCCAGGTAAATATTTTGTTTTTCCTCCATGACTTCTCTTTAGTTTGTTTTATTTGATAACCGGTATATATTCAAAATTTTTTAAAAAACATGTATTTTAATTGTTTTCAGATTAATGAGAAAGGCGTCTTATTGTTTCTATACAGGCATGAGACATCTTGTTAGAAAGAGGTGAAGACCTGCACCCACCTGCGCTGACAACATGATCAGAAGCAGTTTCCAAGACCTGGAGAATCTCTACATGTGTTTTTTCAGAGCTGCCCAGCAATGGATATGATGGATATGGTGTGGAACATTTGAACATTGTTTTTTTTTTTACATTTAAATATAAAAAACATAAAAAAATATATATATATATAATTCTTTCTAGTTTTGGATTTTTGTTCTGGAAAGCGATGGTTTTTGCTAAACATATTACAATCAATATAAACCTAAAGAACTTCAACTTGGGTTACTACAACTATCAATGTCATTCATCCCTCCTTTTCGAGTTACCTTGCTTGAATTGTATGTATTTTTTTATTATTTTCTAATAAATATATCTTTTAATCATGTGGGGATGTCATTCATTTTGGTTTATATTTATTTCGTCAAAGTGTTTTCCCAGTTACTGCTATGTGGATCCAGTTTAGGATTTTTTCCTTGTTGTATATTACAATCAATACTGTCTACGTGTGTTATTCAGCCATCATCTGCCTCTAACAGCGAAGCTCCGTCTACGTCTGTTAAATGCTGCTGTCAGTCTGTGACAGCAGCATTTAATGCGCGCCGGCAGGGGGGCTCACTATTCTAGGCGCCCAATGGCCCCCCGAGACGTTATCATGGCGCGTCAATGGGTTGTCATCATGGTCGGGAGTCTGCTGAAGACCCACATGCCGGTCATGATACAAAAGTTCAAATCACCTGTTTTCCCCCATTAAAAATGATGAAATATAAAAAAATACACATATTTGCAAAGGTGGAAACAGTTTATTCAAATATATACATTCACCACACCGTTGAAAACCAACAAGGAGGAGCTTAAAGCGATATGCCATGACGTTTCGACCAAAAGTGGTCTTTTTCAAACATCGGTATAAGAGAAATATAGAAGCATTAATCGCATATAAAAGCACCTGAAGGGTTAATAAACTTCTGGAATGTGGTTTTGAGCACTTTGAGGGGTGCAGTTTTTAGGAGGGTGTCACTTTCGGGTATTTTCTGTCACATAGACCTTTCAGTCACTTCAAAGGTGATGTGGTTCCTTTAAAAAAAATTAAAAGTTTTATTGGAAAAATTAGAAATTGCTGATAAACCTTTAACCCTTCTAACTTTCTAACAAAAATAAATTGTTTAAAAAATTATGCAGAAGTAAAGTAGACATGTGGGAAATGTTAGGGAAATTAGGGAAACTATTTTGTGTGATATAACTCTCTGGTTTAAGAGCATAAAATTCAAAGTTTGAAAATTGCTGAAGTTTCAAAATTTTTCACCAAATTTCTGATATCTTCACAAATAGATGCAAAAAATATTGACCTAAATTTACCACTAACATAAAGTACAATATGTCACAAAAAAACATAGGGTTGGAGTATAATAATGACTTTGTGGAAGAGCAATGGAATAAAAACAAGCACAAAGATATAAGGGGTAAAAAGAAGATTTTATTTATAGATGGGGATTATTTTATATTATAATATCATGTATGTGTAAATTATTCATCTATCAGACTAATCCTATTTATGGGCCGTGTTGATCCAGAGGAAGGTGAAAACCCCCTGTGAGGAATAGGCTAATTGTCCTCATATCAGGGGGGAAAATTCCTTCCTGACCCCAAATAAAGAATGGCGGTCAGAATAAATCCCAGGATCAAAGGCTGATACCGAACCTGTGAAATGTAAGTGCAAATTAAAAACAAACAGAAACAAATGATTTTTGCATGTGTGCACTAATTTATGTCTATATTTGGCTTAGCTAACATTTTTTTTAACTAATATTTTATTTCATACCTTATTCTTATACTCTCAAAGTATGTACCTACTTATTAACCTCTCACACTAAATGTATGTAGGGGCCGTGTTGATCCAGAGGAAGGCGAAAACCCCCTGTGAGGAATAAGCCAATTGTCCTCATATCAGGGGGGAAAATTCCTTCCTGACCCCAAATATGGCGATCAGAACGAATCCCAAGATCAAAGGCCAATACCTGACCTGTGTAATGTACCTAACCTGTGTAATGTACCTAAGCTGTGTAATGTACCTGACCTGTGTAATGTACCTAAGCTGTGAAATGTACCTGACCTGTGTAATGTACCTGACCTGTGTAATGTACCTAAGCTGTGTAATGTACCTGACCTGTGTAATGTACCTAAGCTGTGTAATGTACCTGACCTGTGTAATGTACCTGACCTGTGTAATGTACCTAAGCTGTGTAATGTACCTGACCTGTGTAATGTACCTAAGCTGTGTAATGTACCTGACCTGTGTAATATACCTAAGCTGTGTAATGTACCTGACCTGTGTAATGTACCTGACCTGTGTAATGTACCTAAGCTGTGTAATGTACCTGACCTGTGTAATGTACCTGACCTGTGTAATGTACCTAAGCTGTGTAATGTACCTGACCTGTGTAATGTACCTAAGCTGTGTAATGTACCTGACCTGTGTAATATACCTAAGCTGTGTAATGTACCTGACCTGTGTAATGTACCTGACCTGTGTAATGTACCTAACCTGTGTAATGTACCTGACCTGTGTAATGTACCTAACCTGTGTAATGTACCTAAGCTGTGTAATTTTCTAAGTAACAAAAATTATTTACTAGTACTAATTATCATTTATATTTGAATAAACTAATTTTTCTTTTTAACTAAGAAAATTGTATTTTATTTTTTATAATTTCCTTTCTTCTGTGTGAATCTACTTATTAATTTATGATACTAAACCTATGTAAGGCCGTGTAGATCCAGAGGAAGGCGAAAACCCCTATGAAGAATGGGCCAATTATCCTCATATTAGGGGAAAAATTCCTTCCTGACCCCGAATATGGCGATCAGATTAAATCCCGATCAAAAGCCGAACTATGTCCTACATCTATGTGCACAAATTACTGTGTGCACTGTGTGTGCCTATACTAATCATGTAGTGTGTGTAGCTATACTGATCATGTAGTGTGTGTGCCTATACTGATCATGCAGTGTGTGTGCCTATACTGATCATGCAGTGTGTGTGCCTATACTGATCATGTAGTGTGTGTAGCTATACTGATCATGTAGTGTGTGTGCCTATACTAATCATGTAGTGTGTGTAGCTATACTGATCATGTAGTGTGTGTGCCTATACTTATCATGTAGTGTGTGTGCCTATACTGATCATGTAGTGTGTGCCTATACTGATCATGTAGTGTGTGTGCCTATACTGATCATGTAGTGTGTGTAGCTATACTGATCATGTAGTGTGTGTGCCTATACTAATCATGTAGTGTGTGTGCCTATACTGATCATGTAGTGTGTGTGCCTATACTGATCATGTAGTGTGTGTGCCTATACTGATCATGCAGTGTGTGCCCCTATACTGATCATGCAGTGTGTGCCCCTATACTGATCATGTAGTGTGTGTGCCTATACTGATCATGTAGTGTGTGTGCCTATACTGATCATGCAGTGTGTGTGCCTATACTGATCATGCAGTGTGTGCCCCTATACTGATCATGTAGTGTGGGTGATGTGATGGGTGTGATACTTACCAGGCCTGTGCTAAGGTAAGTTCAGGGATAATGGCCGCTCCGTGTACATTCTGCTGCTCCGCTGCCCCAGGATGATTTTTCCTGAACTCACCAGATGGAAACTTAACACAGGCCGCTCCTGGGGTAGAAGATCTTCGGGCTGGAGGGATGTCAAATTACAGCCCAGGATTGGAGGAGGCCAGGTCAAGGGTCTGGGGTGGCAAAACAATGGCAGTGGACCAGCATGAAGATGTTATAGAGAGAGCTGATGTTGAAGGGCAGCCGAGGTGACGTACAGCAGCAGAGACGAGGTACGGGTCAGGAGGCATGGAGTTCTGGGCAGTTGGCACGGACTCATCCTGCAAGACATAAGAGGAAGACATGAAATATTCTGTCTACCGCATCTTCTGTTATTAGGGGAATGGTCTTTATAATAAACCATTCCGCTGTGTAACATTTGATACAATGTACTGATATAATAGGTGTCCTGTCTGTACAGCGGTCACTCACCAGATGGTCATGGAATCTTTCACAGTCCAGATCTTTTCATCCACCTAAGAAAAACAGAGACATAAAGCCATTAGCAGAAAATGTAAAAAAAGACAAGATGGATGATGATTACCACAATGCGAGAACACCTAATGAGAGTTATCCCCAGATGAAAAGATCCTTACCGGGCCCAGTTTGATGACACGTACGTAAATCCGGCCACGGGGTGAAGGACTGTATGCTCCGGCCACTGCAGATGATGGTTCTCCAGAATTGGCCTGAATGGTGTAAATGGCGGCTCTGCACTCCTTTTCTACAGTTCCTCCCAGCCAATGGTGATAAAAAACGGATGTTCTCGCTCACACCCAGGCGCGTCTGAGGGTCTTTGCGCAGCAGCTTCTTGATGAGATGTTTCACGTCAGCATCAAGCCAAGATGGAGATTTTGGCTTTTCGTTGATGATAGCTTTGAAAGCCGTTTGCTTGACGGGGCCGTTGTAAAATGGGAATCGTCCTGCTGCCATCCGGGATACCATGATCCCGAGGCTCCACCAGTCCACTGCTGCACCGTATGGTTTTCTACGAAACACCTCAGGAGCCATGTAGTGGAAAGTGCCCGTCACTCCAGACATGTTTTTGGAGGAGGTGACGCCATCTTGGGCAAGTCCTAGATCGATTATACGGATGTGGCCATCTGCATCCAACATGATGTTTTCCGGCTTTATGCCTCTGCAATGAAAGAAGAAAATAAAATTAGAAATCTGTCCAGTGATACAAGAGATGGAAAATGGATCACTACAAGACCAGGTAGAATAGGGGGCAGGACAGCAGGAATGCTGAGGGTCATATCTCCAGAATGTAAAGGAGACAGAGAGAAGGAGGAACGTTCTCCTTACCGGTGGACGATGTTGTGTCCATGGAGGAACTGGAGGCCACATACAATCTCTGCTGTGTAGAATCTGACGGAGAGAACAGAGTGTAGTATCAATGTCATCAAACCCTTCTCTAGCAATTCCCAAATATCCTGGCACCCCACTGCCTGCATCCAGCACCCTAAACATATGCCCTGCCAGTGCTTCCTTAGCTACACCCAGACCTCGGGTTTTTTCCATCTCCTTAGTTCTCCTTTAGATACATTTTCCGTTTTCTCACCTCACATTGCCGATGTTCAGGCAGTCGCACATTCTTATCAATTCCTCCAGGCTGCCACCGAACAGATACTCCGTGATGAAATATGCCCTCTGCAGAGACTGGTGTGAGGCATAGAGGTGGCATAAGAATGGGCAGTCTCTGGCCACCAGGAGTATCCGCCGCTCTCGCATAATGGTGTCCTCATTGTCCTCTTTTTTGGTAATCATTGATGTTACGGACGGGGACTGATGCCAGGACCACCTGAAAAAGACAAATGAAAAATACTTGGAAGGTGTCTGCAGGAAGTGGAAGGGATCTGGATTTTCTACTAAGGCACATGATAAAACTGAGTGGTTTCTCAATCTGCTGGTAACCAGGACCATGTAGAGGAGCAAATCTCTGCGCATAATGCACTGCATACTCCAGGGATGGGCTATGGAAAGGTGATAAAAAATAGTCAGCATTTTTATTTCATAAATCAATAATACACATGAAAATAAGCAATGTGTAATAAATCTAATCACAGAAATCTGCTTTTTTTCTCTACCAGGACTGATTTTTCATTTTCTAAAATTCTCAATTTTCGGTTAAAATCTGTATTCAGTGATAAAAGATTGTTGCATTACTGAGAAAGGAGGCGACAGTTGGTACTGATAATATTCTATGTAGAAGAGAAGTGGAAGGAGGAGGGAGGAATTCTGCCTTTAGCTCCTCCCTCTCCCCCTTTACATAGAATATTATCAGCACCAACTGTCATCTCCTATCTCAGTAACGTAACAATCTGTCTTCACTAAATACAGATTTTACACGAAAATATAGACTTTGAAAATGAAAAATCAATCTTGGTGGAGAAAGAAGCAGATTTCTCAAATAATATTTATTATGTTGCTTATTTTCATGTGTGCTGTTAATGAAATAAAAATTAAAACAACAGCGACTCTTTAAAGGGTTTTCCACTGTTACCATATGGGAATAAACATAACAAGCATTAGTGGAGGCTTTGAGTTGGCATTAGTGTGGTCTGAATATCATTGTCTATTAAGGTTTAATAAAAAAACAGAGAGCAACGTATGTACAATATGGCCACCTGATAGGAGCCAATATTGATGATGACATGGAAAAAAACAATGTCCCCTGCTCCCTACAGCTGTGACCCCTGAGATCAACCATCCAGTGTAGAAGAATACCACGTTATAGCAGCACTAGACCTAACTATGGAGATGACTTATGTCATCTCACAGAACACTACAATGTGCAACAACAAAGCATGACATGGCTGATAACAGAGAACAATACATGAGGATATAATAAAAACTTCAGGTTTAAAATGAATATAAAATATGTAGGACTTACTTTGCCAAAGGCGCCCCTACCCAAGACCTGGTGGATGTCGAGGCGGCTGATGTTAAGCCTGGCATAGGGGCTGGATGATCCAGGGTCTCCGCTGCATCCAGGTGTTGACTCCTCCAATCCATTGTTGGCTTCTTTCCTCTTCTTCGTGATCTTCTTGAATCCGGTCACGCTGTCCTCTTCTCTCTTCCTCTTCTTCTCCTCGCTCTGTTCTCCATGTCTAGTAGACGCCATTTGCAAAAATATCTTCCAAAATCTTCCAAACCGCAAACCTCCGTCCGATCGCTTCAGCCGACAGATGAAAGTAAACGGCAGTTGGTCGTGTGCAGGTGAGGTCAGAGGTGATGGAACCTCAGGTGGCACCTGCCAGGCAGCAGGTCATGGACCTGCTCTGCTCTATACACTGATGTGGGCATCATGGGTGACAGTTTAGAGTCCAGAGGAACGGCAGAGAACTTCATTTCGACTTCTAGTGTTTTTTTTTTATTATTATTCTATTAATCCCTTCATGCAGGAGGCAGGCGACGCCAGTAGAAACTTCAACTGGATGTGCGTCCCTATATGACTATGGGAATGCATTATAGTAATATACAGTATATGACTATGGGGGTGCATTACACTAATATATATGACTATGGGGGGCATTACACTAATATATATGACTATGGGGGGGCATTATACTAATATATATTTATTTATTATTATAGCGCCATTTATTCCATGGCACTTTACATGTGATAGGAATATACATAGCAAAAACATTTACATAATCTTAACAAAACGAGTCAGCGACTGGTACAGGAGGAGCGAGGACCCTGCCCGCGAGGGCTCACTTTCTACAAGGGATGGGTGAGGATACAGTAGGTGGGGGTAGAGGAGGTCATGCAGTAATGTGGTGGAGTGATGGTTACTGCAGGTTGTAGGCTTGTCGGAAGAGGTAGGTCTTCAGGTTTCTTTTGAAGGCTTCCATGGTAGGCGAGAGTCTGATATGTTGGGGTACAGAGTTCCAGAGTAGGGGGGATGCACGGGAGAAATCTTGTATGCGATTGTGGGAAGAGGAGATAAGAAGGGAGCAGAGAAGGAGATCTTATGAGGATCGGAGGTTGCGTGCAGGTAAGTACCGGGAGACTAGGTCACAGATGTATGGAGGAGACAGGTTGTGGATGGCTTTGTATGCCATGGTTAGGGTTTTGAACTGGAGTCTCTGGGCAATGGGGAGCCAGTCATATATATGACTATGGAGGTGCATTATTCTAATGAATATGACTATGGAGGTGCACTATATTACTATGCATGACTACAGGGGTGCATTATACCAATATATATGACTATGCGGGTACATAATACTACTATGTATGACTATGGTGGTGCATTATACTAATATATATGACTATAGGGGTGCATTTTACTACTGTATATGATTATGTGATGCATTATACTAATACAGTATATATGATTATAGGGTGCATTATACTAATATATAAGACTATGTGGGTGCATTATATTACTATATATGACTATGGTGGTGCATTATACTACTATGTATGAATATGTGGAAGCATTATACTACTATTTATGACTATGATGGTGCATCATACTACTTTATTTGAATATGGGGTGCATTATTATATATGACTATAGGATGAATTATATTACTGTATATGACTATGGGGGTACATTATACTGCCAAAGTATAACTACAGGGTGAATTATACTGCTTTATATGACTATGGGGGTTCATTATACTACTATATTTGACTATGGAGTGAATTATACTACTATATATGACTATGGGGGTGCAATATACTACTATGAATGACTATGGTGTGCATTATACTAGTATGTATGACTATGATGGTGCATTATACTACTATATATGACTATATATGACTATGGGGGTGCATTATCCTACTATGAATGACTATAGGCATGCATTATACTACTATATAGGACTATGGGGTGCATTAGTAGGACAATGATCCAAAACACACCAGCAAGTCCACCTCTAAATTGCTTAAGAAAAACAAAATTAAGACTTTGTAGTCGCCTAGTCAAAGTCCTGACCTTAATCCGATTGAGATGCTGTGGCATGACTTTAAAAAGGCGGTTCATGCTCGGAAACTCTCCAGTGTGGGTGAATTACAAAACTTTTGCGAAGATGAGTGGGCCAAGATTCCTCCAGAGAAATCCTCATTGTAAAAGACTCATTGCCAGTTATCGCAAACTCTTGATTGCAGCTGTTGCTGCTAAGGGTGGCCCAACCAGTTATTTGGTTTAGGGGGCAATCACTTTTTCACACAGGGCCTTGTAGGTTTAGATTTCTATTTCTCTTAATAATAAAAACCTTCATTTAAAAGCTGCATTTTGCATTTTGTTATCTTTGTCTAATATCTAAATTTGTTTTGTGATCTGAAACATTTAAGTGTGACAAACATGCAAAAGAATAAGAAATCAGGAAGGGGGCAAACACTTTTTCACATCCCTGTATCACTGTATATACCAGGATGGGGCCCAGGATGAGGGACATATATACCAGGATGGAGGGCGTGTATTTACAATATATATATATATATATATATATATATATATATATATATATATATATACATATACTGGTGCCCAATAGAGAAAGGGAAAGGGGATAATATACTTTACCAAACAGCCAACACCAGACCGGACAGGTGTCATTGGCAGTTATATGTACAGTGTGGATGGAGTCTTATAGCACTATTGTACTGTGTATGTGGTTACTGTGTGCGGGGGACACATGATGGAGCAGTCCCTTATATAGAGGTCCTGACTGGCACTGGTATAAGGCACTCTGGTTGGTGCTGTTCTGCCATTTGCACCATGTAATGAGCATGTGGCCGGCTGTAGATGGTGATGTTATGTAGTCACAGTAGTATTATTACATGTGTACTAAGCATGAAGGGTGTTATATGTGCTCTGACACAGAATATACCATGTATGAAGACAGGAATATGGTGAGATTGGGGAAGTATATAATAAAGCCATCAGTGATATATATAATACAGGTTGTACCGTTACCAATGGCCGATCACATGTGATATACAGTAATCCCACCACAACCCCAGGGAAGGACGGGTCACTGCTGTGCCTTTTACCTTATTATAACTCAGCTCTGGGGTCACTGAAATCTTCTTTCTCTTTATAGTGTCGCTTTTATTACTATTATTTACATATAACCCAAACAAAACAATAAAACCCCCATGAATGAGTGACCCCATTATTAATGCTCCTTTGTGCATTTGTATGACATTCACAGGCACTGAATACACTGTATGATTTACTGCTGCAGTCAGCCATTAGTTATATACAGGTAGATTGTCACCGTAATTGTAATTCAGGTCCTGTCTCTCTCCATCTATAAATATATAGACCCCCAACATGTTTCGCCGGCTCTCAGGCATCATCAGGGGGATGGGGCATAAAGGAGTAATCTGTTGCCGCTCACTTCCACATTAGGAGGTTTGCAGTGCAGATGACTAATGACTGTTACGGATCCGGGTGGTGGAAACTCTGTGCTGCGGTGCAAGGAGGGACCAGAGGGGCGTGACTAGGTATCAACTCGGACTGACCAAGGTCGCACGGCGGCTCAATCGACTCCGTGAACCAGGGAAGGACCGAGCAGAGGGACCAGGTGTTACTCTGGGCCAGTCCTTGTATGAGAGCAGGTGACTTCCACGGGTCAGAAGGCAGGGACTGACCTGTACAGCGGACGAGCACGGCAGGCAGGCTGACGGGTGATCCGGGTAGACGGACTGGTAGACACCACGGGTAACTGGCAAGAGCCTCCAGGTAGGCTGGCTGGTAGGCAGGTAACTGGCAGGTAACTGGTACGTTCTCCGGGTAGGCAGGCAAGCCTGGCCCATAGACAGTCTAGTGGGTTTGGACCGTAGGCAGACCGTCGGGCTGGAGAGTGTACTTGGCTGGCTTAGACTGGTAGTCAGGCTGGCAGACTGGACTGGTAGTCAGGCTGGCGGACTGGACTGGTAGTCAGGCTGGTGGACTGGACTGGTAGTCAGGCTGGTGGACTGGTAGTCAGACTAGCAGCAGGACCTGAGGGCTGAAGAAGAGTTTAGAACACAAAGCTACAACCTTGCACGGGCACCTCCATTTTGGAGGAGGTGCCTTTTTTATGAGAGGTCCTCCGGCCATTGGCCGGGGACTCCTTAGGACGGCGCGCGCGGCCCCTTTAAGAGGGAGGGACCATGCGCGTGCCCTAAGCACAGTGCTAGGGAAGCTGCGCACTCCAGCAGCAGCAGGAGGGCCGGAAGACGCAGGGCCCGGAGCGTGGCGGTAAGGGGGACGGCATCTCTGCCTGTCAGAGGGCAGAGACGCCGATGATTCAGTACCCCCTCTTTACGCCCCCTCTTCTTTAGGTCCAAAAAATTTTTTTCAAGAAGAAGCGGGACGTCGATGTTCTCCCTGGGTTCCCAAGTTCTCTCCTCTGGGCCAAACCCCTTCCAATCCACCAGAAAAAAGGTTTTTCCTCTTACCCTCTTGGTGGCCAGAATGTTCTCTACCTCATAGACGTCCTCAGCGGAGACCGGAGCTGGGGAGGTACCTGGATTGTCGGAAATAGAATTAACAACAACCGGTTTGAGGAGAGATACGTGGAAGGAGTTTGGAATCCGTAAGGTGGCCGGGAGTTTTAACTTGTAGGCCACTGGATTGATTTGCTTGAGGACTTCAAATGGACCGATGAACCATGGACCCAACATATAGGAGGGTATTTTGAGATGAACATGTTTGGAGGAGAGCCAAACCTTGTCTCCCGGATGGAATTGAGGCGGATCCAGACGTCTCTTATCAGCATGTCTTTTCATCTGCTCGGAGGATTGAAGAAGTGCGGATCTAGTGTCCTCCCAAATGGTGGAAAATTCGCTGACCAGAGACTCCACGGCAGGATTGTCCACTGAAGTGGAGACGGGAAACAGAATCCGGGGGTGTTGACCATAGACCACAAAGAACGGGGACTTGGAAGAAGATTCGCTCTCATGGTTATTATAGGAGAACTCGGCCCATGGTAGGAGCTCTACCCAATCGGTATGGTGAGCGTTGACGAAGTGCCAGAGGAAGCTGGTAAGGATCTGGTTGATATGTTCCACTTGTCCATTGAACTGAGGATGATAAGCCAAGGAGAAACCCAGAGAGACATCCAGCAGCTTACACGTAGCTCTCCAGAAGCGCGAAGTAAACTGGACCCCTCGATCAGACACAATGTGGAGGGGTAGGCCGTGGAGACGAAACATATGATGGATGAAGTCCGTAGCCAGCACAGATGCAGACGGGAGACCAGGCAGAGGGATAAAGTGGGCCATTTTAGAAAAGTGGTCAGCGACCACCAAATGACAGTACAACCGGCAGTAACAGGGAGATCAGTAATAAAGTCCATAGCAATGTGTTGCCACGGGGCAGCAGGTACTGGAAAAGGCAGGAGACGGCCGGTTGGAAGACGTCTGGGAACCTTGTTGCGGGCACAGGATGAACAGGCCGTGACGAAGTCTACAACATCCTTGTGCAGGGAAGGCTACCAGTAATGCCGGGTAATGAGCAGGAAGGTCCTCCTCTGGCCAGCATGGCTGGCTAATTTAGATGAATGACCCTAGTGAAGAACCACTACAAACGTCTTACCGGGTGGGAGACGAGACAGGTCCAACAGAGCCACATTCATTACTTTGGAGGGATCGATGACATGCATAGGCTCCTCCTCTTGATCAGAAGACAGGAAGGATCGGGACAAAGCATCGGCTTTAACGTTCTTATCTGCAGGGCGGTAATGAAGGGTAAAGTTGAAACGGGCGAAGAACAAAGACCACCGGGCCTGACGTGGATTGAGTCTTTGGGCATTTTGTAGATATGCCAGGTTTTTGTGGTCAGTATAGATGACCAACGGGTGCAGAGCCCCCTCTAGCAGGTAACGCCACTCCTCCAGCGCCAATTTGATGGCTAGCAGTTCTCGGTCTCCTATGAAATAGTTGCGCTCGGACGAGGAGAAAAGCTTGGAGAAGAAGCCGCCGATTACCATTCTACTGGACGGAGATTTCTGGGTGAGCACAGCTCCGGCTCCGGAAGAGGAAGCATCAACCTCCAGAAAGAACTGTTTGTTGCAATCCGGACGGTGCAGCACTGGGGCAGAAGAGAAGGCTTGTTTTAAGGAGAGGAAGGCCTCCTCCGCTTCGGACGTCCATTCCTTAGGATTAGCACCCTTACAGGTGAGCGCAGAGATGGGTCCAGTCCGTGAAGAGAAATGCGGGATGAATAGGCGGTAATAGTTAGCGAAGCCCAGGAATCGTTAAATCGCCTTCAACCCCTCCGGTCGGGGCCACTTTAAGATGGGAGAGACCTTCTCGGGGTCCATCCGTAGACCGGTTTTAGAGATAATATAGCCCAGGAATGGAAGAGAGGTCTGCTCGAAGAGGCATTTCTCAAATTTTCCGTATAGGTGATTCTGCCTGAGCCTATGCAGGACCTGACGAACATCCCTCCGGTGTGTGGGTAGATCCGGAGAGAAGACCAAGATGTCATCCAGGTACACCACCACGCACGAATATAAGAGGTCACGGAAGATGTCATTAACTAGTTCTTGGAAGACGGCTGGAGCATTATAGAGACCGAAGGGCATCACACGGTATTCATAGTGGCCGTCCCTGGTATTGAATGCCGTTTTCCACTCGTCTCCTTGGCGGATCCGGACCAAGTTATACGCCCCACGAAGATCGAGTTTGGAGAAGATCTTCGCACCTTTAAGGCGGTCGAACAGCTCTGAGATGAGTGGCGGGGGGTATTTATTTTTTATAGTAATTTGCTTAAGTCCCCTATAATCGATACAGGGGCGTAGTGAGCCGTCTTTCTTTTTTACGAAGAAGAATCCAGCTCCAGCCGGGGAGGTAGATTTCTGGATGAATCCCCTAGCCAGATTTTCTTCGATGTACTCCGACATGGCCCAGGTTTCGGCCAGCGACAAGGGGCAGATACGCCCACGGGGTGGAGTGGCACTGGGTACCAGGTCGATAGGGCAATCATATGGCCTATGGGGTGGCAGTGTCTCCCCCTCCTTCTTGTCGAAGACATCTGCATAGGACCAGTAAGGTGCCGGTAGACCAGGTAAATTAGCCGGAGTAGACGGAGGTCGAACCGGAACCAGGCAGGTCTCATGGCAATCCTGCCCCCAACGGAGCACCTCAGTGGATCGCCAATTCAGAATGGGTTCATGTCTCTGTAGCCAGGGTAGACCTAGCAATAAGGAGTGAGAGAGTCCGGATAGCACATGGAAGGAGATCCTCTCAGAGTGAAATGTGGCACCCCAGGGGGTCTGGTTGCCACAGTGGTAGTAATACCATGTCTGGGAGCAAAACAGGAGTTTCCTGGTCAGGGAACACACTACATGCAACACCTCCTGCTCCAGACCAGAAAGGGGAGGATCCTGCCCTATATAACTGGATCTGGAGGCGGGGTTAGTCAGTCTGAGTGTAGTCAGTGTCAGGAGTCAGATAGGACACGAAGGAGCAAGGAGCTGAGGACTGGAGCTGGCAGAGCTCGTCCTAGCCAGAGCACACACCGAGAACCGGACACCGGAGTCTGAGGCTGTGGGACCCTTCAAGCCCAGCAGCAGAAACCGCACGGCAGGAGATTGTAGGTCTCCTGGCCAACAGAAGCCCGGAGGCTCAGCCACACGAAAGGACTAGTACCGCCATAGAGGAGCGAGGAATACACAGAATCCGAGTCGCCAGCCATACGGGTGAGCAGCACATTACACTCAGGGACGTGGGCTACAACACGACTATAAGCGGGATAGCCAAAAGAGTACAGTCAGAACGGCAGGCCTACAACTCCACCTGGCCAGGGGAATTCTAGGATTGCTCCCAGACTGACCAGGCCCTCATCCCTAGCAAGTACTCCCGTTGGGCCTATATAATTACCACCAGTAAAGACCCTAGGACTGCACTGCAAAGACTCCGTGTTATTATTACTGATCCAGGCACTATCACCACCATCATGCATACACGCTGCCTCAAGCTACACTCTTCCTGTGGGGAGTCACATCACATTGCTGCACATACCACCAGCTTCAGCGGACTGCTCCGCAGCGGCGGTTCCCAATAACCGCATTCCCCAGGTGGCGTAGTCGGACTATACAAACAGATTCACATAAACTACCCTGGTTTGATCGCCCTGGGTCACAGACCGGGTCACTGCCACGGTGACTACAACCCCCAGCATCTACAAGTCCCGGTTCCCAGGGGGCGCGTCAGCAACATTCCCACCTGAAGGGTCACAGGCTCTGTGACGAGCACGATGGTCACCGGAAGGAGTCTTCCATCCACGGAAGCGACTGCCAATGGTTCAGCCAGAGGTTTGGTGGGAATCTGATACTTCTCTACAAGGGACTGAGAAATGAGATTCCCGGCGGCTCCGGAATCCAGGTGGGCGGTTTCAAAGAAGCGGTTCTCTCCACAGGAAATAGAAACGGATAGAGTCAAGAACGGAGAGGATTTACTCTTGCCTAGGACGACCTCTCCGAGTGGTCCTAGACGCTTCTCCGGGCAGGAACGGATCAGATGCTCCTTACTACCACAGTAGAAACAGCTCCCCTCGGCACGGAGTATTTCTTGGCGAGACTTGACCATCTTCGTCTGGTTGATCTGCATGGGTTTGGGCGAGCGTGCCTGGGGAGTTGCAGGGTGGGAGGCAGGTTTCTGGAAAACAGGAGCAAGATGAGGAAATCTTCTCTCCCGGGTAGTCTCCTTAGCTCGTTCCAGGAAACGGATGTCAATCCGTGCAGCTAGTGACACCAGGTCATCCAGGGTGGTAGGAATGTCCCGGCCGGCTAGCTCGTTATTTTTCCATCCGGAAAGACCACCCCAGAAGGTGGACACCAGGGCCTCGTCATTCCAGGCAAGCTCAGAAGCAAGGGTACGGAACTGTATGGCATACTGGCCCATGGTGAGACTCCCTTGGCGGAGTTGGAGCAATGAGGAGGCAGTAGAAGTCCTTCATCCGGGCTCATCGAAGACCTTCCGGAAGGCAGTGAGGAAATCCGGAAGATCGGACACCAGGGGATCCCCTCTCTCCCATAGAGGGTTTAGCCATGCCAATGCTTCCCCGGTGAGGTGAGACATGATGAATGCCACCTTGGCCCGGTCAGAGGGAAACTGATGTGCCAGTAGTTAAAAGTGCAACGTGCACTGGTTCAGAAAACCCCGACATAAGACGGGGTCACCCCCAAAACAAGGAGGCGCAGAGACCCGGGGTCCTGAGCTGGATGCTATAGCACAGGTAGGCAGAGGCGCCGCAGGAGCGGGTGTCGCTCGGCTCGAGGTGGACACTGGTGTGATAGGCAGTGTGTCGAGGCGAGAGTTGACAGACCGCAGGTAGGTCAGGATGGTTTCCTGTTGGGATCTCTGACGAGAAACCTCCTGGTACACGTCAGCAAGCGAAGGAGCCTGGGGGCCACTGGGTTCCATGGCCCGTGCAAACTGTTACGGATCTGGGTGGTGGAACCTCTGTGCTGCGGTGCAAGGAGGGACCAGAGGGGCATGACTAGGTATCAACTCGGACTGACCAAGGTCGCACGGCGGCTCAATCGACTCCGTGAACCAAGGAAGGACCGAGCAGAGGGACCAGGTGCTACTCTGGGCCAGTCCTTGTATGAGAGCAGGTGACTTCCACGGGTCAGAAGTCAGGGACTGACCGGTACAGCGGATGAGCACGGCAGGCAGGCTGACAGGTGATCCGGGGAGACGGACTGGTAGACACCACGGGTAACTGGCAGGAGCCTCCAGGTAGGCTGGCTGGTAGGCACGGCAGGTAACTGGCAGGTAACTGGTAAGTTCTCCGGGTAGGCAGGCAAGCCTTGCCCATAGACAGATTGGCGGGTTTGGACCGTAGGCAGACCGTCGGGCTGGAGAGTGTACTTGGCTGGCGGAGACAGGGAGTCAGGCTGGCGGACTTGGCTGGTAGTCAGGCTGGCGGACTGGACTGGTAGTCAGGCTGGCGGACTGGACTGGTAGTCAGGCTGGCGGACTTGTAGTCAGACTAGCAGCGGGACCTGAGGGCTGAAGCAGGGTTTATAACACAAAGCTACAACCTTGCACGGGCACCTCCATTTTGGAGGAGGTGCCTTTTATATGAGAGATCCTCCCGCCATTGGCCGGGGACTCCTTAGGATGGCGGTCATGGCCCCTTTAAGAAGGAGGGAGCACGGGCGCGCCTTAAGCACAGTGCTAGGGAAGCTGCGTGTGCCGGCAGCAGCAGCAGGAGGGCCGGAAGATGACGGACCCGGAGCGCGGCGGTAAGGGGGACGACGTCTCTGCCTGTAAGCGGGCAGAGACGCCGATGCTACAATGACGTCACATCCGCACAGACCTGCCAGGACGTAGCACAATCAGCAGATCTCATGTTCATGTACCAGTCTAATATATAGAACAGGACGTGATTCTTACTCACTTGGCTGCGCACACCTCACTCCACGGGCTGCACTTGATATTTTACACTTCTGTGCTGAATAGACACAGACATGGGTGCAGGAGTGTTTGGTTTCCACTGTCGTCAGTGTTGTATGTGTGGCGCCCCTGAGGGTTCGACCGCCACAGGGATGCTGCACTTCTTTAATGGAGTGTGGTGTTCCTCCTCTGAGGTAAGACCAGTGTGATAGTCGTGACCCAAACCTTGCATCCAACACCACACTTCTCCACCAGAGGGAGCTAATATGCACTAGGTGCTGCTCCCCTGGTTACAGGGAGACTGGGGAACCAAGAGTTAGGGGAACCAGTTAGTGGGTGAGGGTGGAGGACTTACAAGATAGTTACACTTTAAATTTCATATTTAATAAAAAGCCATCTTTGGTGAGTAAAGCCTTGGAAGTTCACCCCTATGGCCTCCGGACTGTTTATTCTGCGCCACACCGCACGACGCGGCGCCCGTCTCCCTCTACTACTACCCCCATCCTCCTGTACCTCTGCCGTGAGGCCACGCTCCGCCTGTGGGGAGTAGTAAGAACTCAAGGAGCCGTAAAACCAGGCCTCAGCGGACTGTAGCGGCGCTGGTGGCCCTTCACCAGGCACCACAGGTGGCGTAGTCGTTAATCAGCCACTCAACCCGGATGAGCCCACACCATCTCTTTTTAATGTGACGGGCCTGAGCACGGGTCGGGTCCGGGCCACGGCTGCACCCCATCTCTTCATTATAGGACCCGACACCGAGTCCCCCATCACCCAGGGTAAACACAGGCTTTTTCGAGTAAGAGGACGTCACATATGATTGTATGAGAAAGTGTGCCGGCTGCTCGTTACCTTATTGAACACAGTTACAGGGATGCACAGTGATGGCCGTACCCCATCTGCGTCAGTACAAGTGTCCCTGATGGGCGTTCTCTGGCCCGTGGATGAGCTTATATCTGGTAAATATTCAGCCAGTGGAGTCCAACTCTCCTAACTTGAGTGACTCTCAATGTCTTTGATAGGACAGGTTAACTCCTTCACGACATATGACATAGTTACGTCATAAGTTGTGTCACTGCATTTGATGCGGGCTCCAGCGCTGAGCATGCATCTTTTTCTGCAGATGATAGTTCATTTAATCAGCCATCATGTGCCTTTAACAGCCGCAGGTGGAGAGGAGAATTATATTGCCAGATCATTTTTCCATATAGTGAATATGATAAATAAAAAAATTAAAAAACAATTGTGAAATTGCACTTTTTTTTTGCAATTTCTTCCTGTTTCCAGTACATCACATGATAAAATAAATTATTTTTTTGAAAAGTACAACTCGTTCCTCAAAATACAAGCCCTCATACGGCTAAGTAGACAGAAAAATAAAAAAGTTATATGAGTCTTGGAAGAAGGGGAGAAAAAAACGAAAAAACCGCTCTAAAATGTACCTGAACCTTTTTGGTTATTACCTCCATGCTTTACACCAAACACTGGACTGAGTTACAGGGGTCTTTACTACTGACATCTCCTTCTGAATGCCCCTATTGTGCTGAATAAAATAAGAAAAAAGCACATTTTCTGTCGGACTGATACTGCTTCTCTGCCCCGAGCGCCGTGTCCCCGGCAATCTTGTGTCATTGTGCCACATAAGCGCTGCAGTCAATCAGCGGCTGTCAGTCCTGTTAGATGCGATTTAGGAAGGTCTTGCCCATGAAGTGATTGTCTCCACTCACATTGTTGGTCCATGTGTGGAATATCTGGACATTGGCTATACTGGGCGCGGGTGCGGTCTGTGGTGCAGAGAGCACAGGTCGGTATAATACGCTCGTCTGAACGAGGCCCAATAAAAATGGATTGTAAAGAACTGAAAATATTTTTAATATTCTGCTCACATCACATTTGTATCAGAAAAACGCTATTTACATGGGCCTGGAGAAGAAGATTCCCATTGTTCTAGAATAAGACATAGAGGCGACTATGACCTTTACTACATAGGTGTAAGGGGTAAAAGGAACATTGTATTTACAGATGGGGAGAATATAAAGACTGAGAATATTGAATGTAATAATGTTCTCTATATTCCTGTTCAGTTATATTATATTCAGTGCCGGACCACCCATCTTTACATTCTGACCAATATCATTTGGCTCTTCTGATTTTCGGACACTTGGGTCCACATTATCTATAACAATATACACATCCTCAGGCACAGAGATGGCACTATTACTATATGGGGGCACGGAGCCAGGACTAATACTATTCAGAGTCACAAGGGGGTCTTATTACTCTATACAAACAAAGAGGGGGCACTATTGCTACATGGAGCCACAGAGAGGGTACTAGTACTATATGAGGGCACAGAGAGGGCACTAGTACTATACGGGGGCACAAAGAGGACAATAGTACTATACAGGGGCACAGAGAGGGCACTAGTACTATATGGGGACACAGAGAGGGCACTAGTACTAGATGGGGGCACAGAGAGGGCACTAATACTATACGGGAGCACAAAGAGGGCACTAGCACCATGTGGGGGCACAGAGAGGGCACTAGTACTATATGGGGACACAGAGAGGGCGCTAGTACTATATAGGGGCACAGAGAGGGCACTAGTACTATACGGGAGCACAAAGAGGGCACTAGCACCATGTGGGGGCACAGAGAGGGCACTAGTACTATATGGGGACACAGAGAGGGCACTAGTACTATATAGGGGCACAGAGAGGGCACTAGTACTATACGGGAGCACAAAGAGGACACTAGCACCATGTGGGGGCACAGAGAGGGCACTAACACTATATGGAGGCACAGAGAGGGCACTAGTACTATATGGGGCATAGAGAGGGCATTAGTACTATATGGGGGCACAGAGAGGGCACTAGTACTATATGAGGGAACAGAGGGCACTAGTACTATATGGGGGCACAGAGAGGGCATTAGTACTATATGGGGGCACAGAGAGGGCACTAGTATTATATGGTGGCACAGAGAGGGTATTAGTACTATATGAGGGCACAGAGAGGGCACTAGTACTATATGGGGATGCAGAGGGGGCACTATTACTATATGGGGGCACAGAGAGGGCACTAGCATTATATAGGGGCACAGAGAGGGCATTAGTACTATATGGAAGCACAGAAAGGGCATTAATACTATAAGGAGGCACAGAGAGGGCACTAGTACTATATGGGGGCATAGAGAGGGCATTAGTACTATATGGGGGCACAGAGAGGGCACTAGTACTATATGGGGGAACAGAGAGGGCACTAGTATTATATGGCGGCACAGAGAGGGTATTAGTACGATATGAGGGCACAGAGAGGGCACTAGTACTATATGTGGATGCAGAGGGGGCACTATTACTATATGGGGGCACAGAGAGGGCACTAGCATTATATAGGGGCACAGAGAGGGCACTAGTACTATATGGAAGCACAGAGAGGGCACTAATACTATAAGGAGGCACAGAGAGGGCACTAGTACTATATGGGGGCATAGAGGGGACACTACTACTATATAGGGGCACAGAGAGTGCACTAGTAATATATGGGGGCACAGAGAGGGCACTAGTTCTATATGGGGGCACAGAGAGGGCACTAGTACTATATGGGTGCACAGAGAGAGCACTAGTACTATATGAGGGCTCAGAGAGGGCACTAGTACTATATGGGGGTACAGAGAGGGCACTAGTACTACATGGAGGCACAGAGATGGCACTAGTACTATATGGAGGCACAGAGAGGGCACTAGTACTGTATGGAGGCACAGAAAGGGCACTATTACCTTATGGGTGCAGAGAGGGGGCACTATTACTATATGGGTGCACAGAGAGAGCCCTAGTACTATATGGGGGCACACAGAGGGCACTAGTACTATATGGAGGCACAGAGAGGGCACTAGTACTATATGGAGGCACAGAGAGGGCACTAGTACTATGTGGGGGCACAGAGAGGGCACTAGTACTTTATGGGTACGCAGAGGGGCACTATTACTATATGGGGGCACAGAGAGAGCAATAGTACTATATGGGGGCACAGAGAGGGCACTAGTACTGTATGGAGGCACAGAGGGCACTAGTACTATATGGGGGCACAGAGATGGCACTAGTGGAGAGCACTACTCTTATAGGGAGGTACACACGGGCCATATTATTATATAGAATCACTGATGAGGTCGCAGAGGAGACTTGATAAGATATTTAGTGTAAAGATGGGAGTAAAATGCGTGAAATGATAATGTGACAATGTAGCTTAAGGTAACTTAATTGCACCACCAAACTGTTACAAAATAAACACACTATAAAAAGACTAAACATTACCACTATACTCCATCCTTATGGTGTTAGATCTCAGTTCTGCCAAGCATATAAGAGGTCTCACAGTCATACATAGTCATACAGTTATATTAAGTGACTTAATGTTCACCTTCTTTCTAGTTGGAGCCATTCACTTTTCTTATCTTTTCCATCTGGTCCAGACCACCATTACGACTTCTTCTAGCCTCAACTCATCTGTAGGGATTTCAACACAGACATGTTTGACTTCTCACATTTCCACCACCTTATCCATCTATTTTGATATCACTAATTCTTTACTGTTGCCCCATTTTCCCCATTACTGCACTTGCAGTGAAGCGCAGTGACCCAAAGTGCACACAGTGCGTTTTTGGTGCGTTTTGTCTGCACAGAAATGGGCCAAAAATGCATTGTAAACCTTCTCCCATGGTTTCCTATGACATTTTGCAAGTTCTTTGATCAGAATTTATCCTGACTGAATTTCATGTGCAGAAAAAGAAGCAGCATGTCCATTCTTTTTGCGTTTTTGCCTGCATTTTTCCTATACAATGCACTGGAAAAACGCATGGCAAATCTGCAGGCAAAACCACATAAAAAAACACATGAAAACGCATCAAAACGCTGCGCATTTATCTCAGCGTTTTTGCTGCCAATAGATGCAGGAACGCTGCAGAAATTTTCCTGATCGTGCGCACATAGCCAATACATCAAAACTTACTAGAAATAGCAACTGAAAGAGATCTACACAGATAGTTCCACAGAAACCAACAGTGCCAGACAGATGGTGCCCCTAAAAGTAATTGTGCCCAACAGATGGTGATAGTGAACCTCAGAGTGAGTACCCTAAAGAGTAAAAGTATCATACAAATGCACAAATGCACAAAGCATGGGAAACAAACAAGGAGAATTGGAACAATAGGCGGATTATAATGAGGGCAATCCGGGCGACCGCCCGGGGCCCCGAGCCTGCAGGGGGCCCGCGGCTCCGGGCGGGGTGTCTAATGCCGGATTGCCCTCATTATATGTGCGGGCCGCCGCGGCACATACCGGTAGCAGTGGCGGGAGGGGGGGGCCCGGACCGCTCTCCCAGCAGTGGCCGCCGCTACTTCTTCATCGGCCGGGCCAGCACTGCAGCAGTTAACTTCCCTGTGCTGGCCCGGCCGCGTCACTGCTAGGAGACACGGCCCTGTGTGCGGCTGTGTCTCCAAGCTGTGACGTCACGCAGTGCGCGCCCGGCCTGTACTGCTACTTACCACCGGAGAGGAGAGAGAGCAAGCAGGAGGAA